>NC_080579.1:67312458-69812458 GCF_029962835.1 Magnolia sinica | reverse complement strand
TATTATATTATGTAATATTATATATACAATATGTTATTATATATATGTATGTATGTATGCGTGTGTGTGTGTGTGTGGGATATTGCAACAGGCAGGACGCTGGATGGCTTGGATGAAAGGGGTACCGCCTTCCTGGTAGGCCCTACATGAATGTATGGTTTGGATGGCCCTACGCAACATGGTGGCCCTGCGTTAGGTGGGCCATACTCTTAGATCAAGCTGATAATTGTGTTTCCCTTCATTCGGGTCCATCCAAATGGACTGCCATGCGGGCCCACTTGGTGGACGGCATATATGAAATACTTACTCATGATGTGCCACACACACACACCATCCATACAAGAGAGAGAGAGAGAGAGAGAAATGGTGAGATAGAGGGGCCCTGCCACTATGGGCCCCTCTCTACATTGCATACATCAATGTGGGTCCCACAACAAGTGGGCCCTAAAATTGAAATCGACAGTGAATCACCCACCTATCGACCTCCATCTTTTAGCTCCTTGGACTCCTATGCTCCTTGCCTTCTATTTTAATGGTGGTTGATGGAGAATGAATGGTTGAGATGGGAGATGAGAGGGTGGGAAAGTGGGCCACACTTGGCTTGGGAGACTTGGAGAGCTTTGGACGTAAGGTGTTGCTTGGGAGGTTTTGAGAAATGAGAGAGAGAGAGAGAGGGGGAAATAATGGATGATAAGGAATGGTGGATTGGGTGTTGTAAGGAATGGGGATGGTAAGGTATGGGTTTAGTTGAAAATTGTGTAAAAGAGGAATGGGTGGGGAGAGAGAGAGTTAACTTAGGAAAGGGAAAGGGATGGGTTACTTGAGGTATGGAGTGTACTTGACTTGATTTGATGTGACATTTTTTAGAGATTTCCTTGATATTCACAATGCGTGGCGTTTCTTCGAAATAAACGCGAGCCCACATCTCTTATCCTGGGTATCGGATCGGTGCGTGAGTCGTGGCGTTGGAACCACGGCGACGACACAGTCGCTAGGGTACAAGTTTTGGGTTGAGCCGACTTCGGTATGCATGACTCGGCTTAAGATCATGTGCAAATGTTGGATACAGGTCAAGGTTTGCTGAAATTCGACGGGGAGGACTATGGAACCTTACGGAACAGTACGGTCTAGGATACGGGTCTTACAACTCTCCTTACCTAATAAAAATTTCATCCTCGAAATTTACTAATGTCACAAATAGACATAACTCATAAAAGAGGGGAAATTGTTTCACTATGAAAAATCAGAAACATAACATACAAGTGCAGTCAAACAATAAGGAGACGGAGATAACACTCGCGAATCTCAACTACTTGCTTCCACGACGTCTCTTCCATGAGCAGTCTAGCGAGATGATGCAGGAGCCAAGTTACATAAACCATCAACGACTCTTCCTAATGCCTAAGGATCCTGCTGCTTTTGCTGCCGCTGCTGGGGTCTCGGCGGTAAATACTGCCATCGCTGCTGTTGCTGCTGAGGATGGGGACACTCGCTCCTACGGTGCCCTATCACACCGCATCCAAAGAAAGTACCTGTGAATTGACACAGAGGAGGTGCTAGAGGTACTACTGGTGCCCTCGGTTACTGCTGCTGCAGTCGGGGGCACTCCGACCTATGGTGTCCTATCCCACTGCATCCATAACAGGCACCGAAAAGTTACCTCAAAGGAGGTGCCAAAGGTCCTACTAGTGCTCTAGCGGCTTGGTAGGTTGCGCATCTCCGTTGCTGTCGACACTATCTGGAGCTACCGGAAGGTGCCTGCCTCTTCTAGCCTTCTCTCTCAAAAATGGCGGTTATCACTTGCAAGATCAGCTGCAGCTGGTTTGTACTCACGGACACGATCAGTGCTATGCTAGGCTCGAACGGGGGTACAGAAGTATCAGGTGGGGGAATAGGAATCTCAGGTGGGGAAGCAGAAGTTACGCGGGTTACTTGGTTGGGTGTCATATCCTACACGAAGGAACAAGGGCCTATTACCCATGAGCACTCTCGAATGCATAGACGATGGGGAGCTATATCAGGAAGTTTCTAAGTTATTTAAACTCGGGGATCTAATCATTCTAAGTTCTCAACAATCATAAAGTATAGGGTTACAATCAGTAGATATGTGATGTTATCTTCCGGTATTCCTAAGTTATGCTCTGATACCAACTTCTGTCCGCCCCAAACTTAGAAACCAGCCTCACAAAATTTTTGATCATCGAATCCAGCGGCGACAGGCCACATAGTACCCCATTCTCAGCTCCCAGTGCATGCACGCCAATTTTCGATCTTGGGATCCTACAAGAAGGATTTTTCAACGTACATTTGTCTCATAAGAAGCATAACCACAAGTTTACCCAAATCACAAAGGCAACATCATCATCACATATCCACTAATATAAACATTTGAATACAATGCTAAAAGGGAAGTACATATATCAAAAATCAAAGCTCTAGAAGTCATGCTCCAAGCTCGATGCTGCTGCAACCTAATGCCACCTGCACGCATCTATCGTGCATAAGCTTATAGAAAGCTTAGAGGGTGGTGTAAGTGTGTGCACAAGATAAGTGTCAAGTATTCAATACAATGCCTTAATCATACAATATCAGAATTACTGGCAAGATCATGAATCATACGATATCAGAGTAAGCGAAAATCCTGCAAGTTTATAAATCATACAATATCAGAATACGCAATACAGATCAGTCATGCAAATAAGGAGTCATAGAGAGTCAAATATCAGATGCCAAGGATACAATGTAATATGTAAGTCCTGTTAAGTCTGTCCAGGCCATATAAGTGCAGAAACATAGCAACTCAAAATGCCATATGCCTGCGGATGTAATGTAATATGCGATGCGAATGAAATGACCAAGCTAGAGTGTGAAGTCGGGATGATAGTACGTAGCATCATATGCTACAGGGTCCACCACAGGGGACTTCTATCTAAACCATTCCCATACCTAAATTTGGATAGTTAGACTCAATGTGGTAAACTCCTGATCTCAGGTTAGTTGTGCACCCCAACCGAATTCCTGGCCATTCAAAGGTACACATAACAAATAGTTGTGCACCACCACCACGAGTGGATAGTGAATGAATGAATGAATGAGTATGCAACTCTTGCTCAATATGTCCACATATCAGTACTATACATCTCTGGGATCATCACTGGAGTCTAGTACACTCCATACTAGCTATCGCCCTTGTAGGCCGCGTAGCCCAGCGAGTAGAAAAGACCTCACTACCCGTCTGCCAGTAGTATACCAATGCTTACTCGGCTCGTCGATAGCGGACCCATTTAGGAGTTGGTAAGACTCAGCGTAGCTATGCCTACTCCCTCGGGTAGGTAAGGCCACACCCCCTCCGAATCGACTACGACACAGTGAGAGACGCAGCCTCCTAGTATTCGGCACTTGGGCGCTCATGTATCCACTCGGTCTCGATGTTAGGGCGTCCTCTGGTACCAAGAAGGTTTAGGAATTTTCACCCAGGGTCATCTGTGGCAGTCCAATGCTAATAACAGATTTTTGGTGTCCCATCTGGCCATCCATGATATACCTAAGGAGGTTACGGCCCTGATGTCGCTAGTACGTACAGTAATCACAACACACAATGCAAGGTGTATGAGTCATACAATCCAGTCATGCATCAATCCGATGCATACCGTGCGCTCATGTGAGATAACCTCCTCTTATCTAGGAGTCTCATAATAACTTGCCCAATGTCATATGCAGTAGTCAACCATATCTCGAAACAAACTTGCAGATGATGCATATGGGCATGTATCATGATGTTATGCTATCACATACTCGTAATTAGTATCAGTAACTGGCTTCAATAATCGACCTTGGCAACGTGGACATTTAACCAACATTGCCCCCAAGGAATGGCCCACATAGAGCCTAACATATAGCGGACCCATGACCTCACACGAGGGCCAAAAATACAACACCATGGGCCTCACTTAAGAGCTTAATACACATCATGATTGGCCTTTCACATGGGCGTAACATACATCACATTGGGCTCCATAGCCTAGCCCTCAAATGCACCACAATGGGCCTCATACAATCATAATGGGTGGCGTCACATGGGCCTAATACACATCACATGAGTTGCATCACATGGGCCTATATAAATCAGATGGCCACGTCCCATGGGCCCTGAATACATCACACTAGGCCACAACACATAGGCCCCATGCACATCGCAATGAGCCTCTCACACGGGTCCATTATGCATCGCATCAAGGTGGGCCTCAATGAATGGCCATAAATACATCACATTAGGCCTCATTTACATCAAATGGGCCACATCACATGGGCCACGTATACATCATAATGGGCCTCTAACACGGGCCTAATATACATCACAAAGGGCCACATCTCATGGGCCTTATATACATTACATTAGCCCTAGACAATCAGAATGGACCTCGATAATCAGAATCGACCTCGACAAATAGAATCGGCCTCATCAAATGGAATCAGCCTCGACCATCAAAATTAACCTCAACAATTAAATCGGCCTTAACAAACGGAATTGGCCTCGACAAACGGAATCGGCCTCGACCAAACGGAATCAGCCTCGACAATCGGAATCGGCCTCAACCAAATGGAATCGGCCTCGATAATTAGAATCGGCCTTGACCATCAAAATTAGCCTCAATAATAGAATCGACCTTGACAAACAGAATAAGACTCGACTAAATGGAATCATCCTCGACAATCAGAATCAGCCTCGACAAAATGGAATCGGCCACGATAATCGGAATCGGCCTTGAAAAACAGAATCACCCTCAACAATGGAATCGGCCTCGACAAACAAAATCGGCCTCGATAATCGAAATTGGCCTCAACTAAATGGAATCGGCCTCGATAATTGGAATCGGTCTTGACAAACGGAATTAGCCTCAGCAATGGAATCAGCCTCGACAATCGGATTGTAAACAAGGAGTGGTCCATAGAGGAACAGTCTATCAACCATAATATAAGGATCGGCCATCGGCCGGGGTTATATCAAATCTAATAGCGTGAAACCCTCCGTTTATGACGAATGAGGCCCACTTATCTAGGTTAACCCACAAGAGAATTATGAGAATGGGCCTAACAGGCCTAATGGAAGGTCACAATGTGGACGTCCAACCATCATTGCCCATCAATGTGGTCATTTAACCAACATTGCTCCCAGAGTAGCACTCATAGGGCTAATCATATAATGGGTCCACGGCCTTATACAAGGGCCAAATATACATCATCATGGGCCTTGCTTAAGGGGCATATACGTATCACATTGGGCCTCACTCATCGGCCAATATATACATCATATCAGGCCATATCAAATGGGTTGAATCGATGGGCCGAATCAAATAGGCCGAGTCAATTGGGCCAAATCGAATGGGCTGAATCAAATGGGCCAAGTCAAATGGGCGGAGTCAAATGGGCCAAATTGAATGGGCCGAATCAATGGGCCGAATCAAATGGGTCAAATCAAATGGGCCGAGTCAAATGGGCCGAATCGAATGGGCTAAATCAAATGGGCCGAGTCAAATGGGCGGTGTCAAATGGGCCGACCACAACACAATTCATCTATTTTTTTATTAATACAGAGTATTATATAAGAAAATGAATCATATCAAAAGATTAACTGGACCATACCACATCTAACAGTGGTGATAATGATTTCCACACTTAAATTCCAGTGGGCCCCACCATAGGGTTTATTTCCTATCCAGTCTATTCATAAGATCACAAGGACCTGGATTTAGAGGAAAAATAGTTATCATAATGGTCCAAATTTTGTAACCCAAGGGTTTTAATGGTGGACATTCAAACCCACAGTTTTCTGTAATGTGGTCCACCTGATAATCAGATCTGTCTTATTATTTATCTCAAGTCCTGAGACGAGCTCGCCATATGAATGGATGGTTTAGATGTAACACAAAAACCAAAAGTGGGTCCCACTATCCAACCTCTGGATGATGAGGATTTCACCTCACGATATGGGTAGTAGCTGGCGAAAACACAGCTGTTATATAGCTGCTGTAGGTACGTAGGCTGCCAGCCAGCAACTAAGGTGGGTCCCAGATGGGGCCCATAGATATATGTATATTGTTTATATATATGGTAATATTATATGATATATATATATATATATATATATTAAATATACATGTGTACTGAATATCAAGGGGGGTTGTCAGCAGATGCACCGTCCAGATCCATCCGGAGGTGTTGATATACCACAGTTATAGGTGGGTCCCACAAGGGAGTGGCCCACCTAAATGCTATAATATATATATATCTCTGTGTGTGTGTGTGTGTGTATATCATATTAATATATAAGATGTATATATAAATAATATATATAAGGCAGCCCAAATTTCACCATCCAGACCCATCTGGACGGTGATGATCTACACTTTAAAAGTGGGTGCCACGTGGGAGTGGCCCACCATATTATTTTATTTATTTACTATAATATATTATATTATGTAATAATATATATACAATATGTTATTATATATATATATATATATATATATATATATATATATGTATGTATGTATGTATGTGTATGTGTGTGTGTGTGTGGGATATTGCAACAGGCAGGACACTGGACGGCCTGGATGAAAGGGGTACCTCCTTCCTGGTAGGCCCCACATGAATGGATGGTTTAGATGGCCTTATGAAACACGGTGGCCCTGCATCAGGTGGGCCATACTCTTAGATCAAGCTGATAATTATGCTTCCCTTCATTTGGGTCCATCCAAACGGACTGCCATGTGGGCCCACTTGGTGGACAGCATGGATGAAATACTTACTCCTGATGGGCCACACACACACACCATCCATATAAGAGAGAGATAGAAAGAGAGAGAAATGGTGAGATAAAGGGACCCTGCCACTTGGGCCCCTCTCTACATTGCATACATCAATGTGGGTCCCATAACAAGTGGGCCCCTAAAATTGAAATTGACGATGAATCACCCACCTATCGGCCTCCTTCTTTTAGTTCCTTGGACTCCTATGCTCCTTGCCTTCTATTTTAATGGAGGTTGATGGAGAATGAATGGTTGAGATGGGAGATGAGAGGGTGGGAAAGTGGGCCACACTTGGCTTGGGAGACTTGGAGAGCTTTGGGTGTTGGGTGTTACTTAGGAGGTTTTGAGAAATGAAAGAGAGAGAGAGGGAGAGGGAAATAATGGATGATAAGGAATGGTGGAAGGGTGTTGTAAGGAATGGGGATGGGAATGTATGGGTTTAGTTGAAAATTGCGTAAAAGAGGAATGGCTGGGGAGAGAGAGAGTTGACTTAGGAAAGAGAAAGGGATGGATTGCTTGTACTTGAGGTATTAAGTGTACTTGACTTGATTTGATGTGACATGTTTAGAGATTTCATCAAAATTCGCAACCCGCGGCATTTTTTCAAAATGAACGCGGGCTCACATCTCATGGCCTGGTTATTGGATCGGTGCGCAAGTCACGGTGTTGGAACCTCGTTGACGGCGTAGTCGTTAAGGTACAAGTTTCGGGTCAAGCCGAATTCGGTATGTATGACTCGGCTGAGGATCGCACGCTAACGTCGGATACAGGTCGAGGGTTGGCAGAATTCGACGAGGAGGACTGTGGAAGCCTACGAAACGGCACGGTCTAGGATACGGATCTTACACCTATCCTATCCAATTGGAAAATATATCAATAACATCAAATATGAACGTCCATTGACCTAATTCTCATTGAAGAAGAACTATGATAATTGACAGGGATTCCATTACCAAACCATGCCCAGGAGACAATGGCAAACAATAGGATTTACCAATCTCATAATCTCAAAGTAGGAGAATTGTGAAGATTAGAAAGGATTCCATCACCCTACCATGCCCAAGGGATGATGGTGAACAACAGGACTTACTAATTTCACAATCTCAAATCAGGAAAAGAAATATACTCAAAGTTATTGCAGATCTACTGCAATTTGAGTCAAAATAAACCATTAAAAACTGAAAGTATTCCTTAAATATCAAATTAGAATCCATGGAGTTCAACGTAAACATGAATCAAAGTAATAAAAATATCCCATCATGCTACAAGCTTCACCTCTTACCCCTAGCTAAGATGTTTAGCCAACCATGGACATGATTGGATCTAAAACCATATAAGAAAGCATGAAAACAACTAAGGAAGAAGAAGAAAAACTCTTGGCAATGGCTTCTCTACCCTTTTGCTACACTCCTAAGACCCTATAAGATGCCTAGGAACATCGTGGGGAGTCCTATTTATAGTTGTGACTTTCACACCTAGTTGGAAAACTTTAAAAACCAGCTCAAATTTATGCAGTTTGATAAAATAGACTTCACTCTGCGCAATTTCACAAAATGACCCAAAGTTTCAAAATATGCTTTTTCAGGACGATTTCAAGATTCCCTTTCTTCACTTCAAATCTTTGATTCTCTTCATTCCTCACTTGGTTTTCTTAGATCTTTAGGATGTGAATTCTTTAATCTTAGTCTCCAAAGATCTATCCCTTGCCTTGGTGATTCTTGAGCATCAAATCCATGCTTTTAGCACCCTTTTCAATCCAAGCTCTTAAATTCACCTTGCAACATAAACATGAGTAAAATAGAACATTAAGCATTATCATGTTCATAAAACTAAGATATAAATGGGAGATAATATGCAATATTTGATTCTCAACAAGTATCACATATGACTGTCTGGAATACAAAAGAAACTTTGATGCTACTTACTTGTTGGCTAAAGGACCCGAATGAAGAAATCACCTACGAAAAAAAAATTAAAACATTGACTTTAATTATGTTGATTTTCAGTTGTATTGTATAGATTATAATTGTACTTTAATGATTTTGACTTTTAAATGTATTGTATACTATAAATTGTGTATGAATGTGTATAATGAATTGATGAATGATGTTAATGAATTAATTGTATATGAATGTTTCATGGATAGATGATATACATCTGATTTGAGTAAGGGTCGAGACTATCATGCACAATGCGTCATGGTCAACAGAGACTTAAAAATGGTCAAGGTTGTCATCCACATTGGGTCATGATTATCATGCACAAAGGGTCGAGGTTGTCATCTGCATTGGTTCATGATTATCAGCCATAATGGGTCCTGGTTGACAGAGACTTAAAAGGGGTCGAGGTTGTCATCCACATTCAGTCGTGATTATCATACACAACGGGTCAAGGTTATCATCCACATTGGGCCGTGATTATTAGCACAATGGGTCGTGGTTGATAGAGACTTAAAAAGGGTCGAGGTTGTCATCCACATTGGGTCGTGTTTTTCAACACAATGGGTTGTGGTTGACAAAAACTTGAAAAGGGTCGAGGTTGTCATCCTCATTGAGTTATGATTATCATGCACAATGGGTCGTGGTTGACAGATACTTGAAATGAATCGAGGTTGTCATCCACATTAGGTCGTGATTATCATGCACAATGGGTTATGGTTGACAGAGACATGAAAAAGAGTAGAGGTTGTCATTCACATTAGGTCATGATTGTTATGCACAATGGGTCGTGGTTGATAAAGATTTGAAAATGTTCGAGGTTGTCATCCACATTGGGTCATGATTATCATGCACAATGGGTCGAGGTTGTCATTCACATTGGGTTGTGATTATCAGCAAATGGGTCATGGTTAACAGAGACTTGAAAAGGGTTGAGGTTGTCATTCACAATGGGACATGACTATCATGCACAATGGGTCATGGTTGATAGAGACTTGAAATGGGTTGAGGTTTCCATACACATTGGGTCGTGATTATCATACACAATGAGTCGAGGTTGTCATCCACATTGGGTTGTGATTATTGGCACTATGGGTCGTGGTTGACAGAGACTTGAAACGGGTTAAGGTTGTCATTCACACTGGGTCATGATTATCATACACAATGGGTTGTGTTTGACAAAGACTTGTAAATGGTCGATGTTGCTATCCACATTAGGTCATCATTATCAAATACAATAAGTTGAGGTTGTCATCCACATTGGGTCATGATTATCAGCGCAATGGGTCATAGTTAATAAAGACTTGAAAATGGTCGAGGTTATCACCCACATTAGGTCATGATTACCATTCACAATGGGTCGTCATTGACAGAGACATGAAAAGGGTCAAGGTTGTCATCCACATCGGGTCATGATTATCATTACAATTGGTCTTGGTTGATAGATACTTGAAAAGGGTCGAGGTTGTCATCCACATTGGGTGGTGATTATAATGCACAATGGGTTGTGGTTGACAGAAACTTGAAAAGGGTCGAGGTTGTCGTCCACATTGGGATATCATGCACAATGGGTCGAGGTTGTCATTCACATTGGGTCGTGATTATCATGCACAATGAGTCGTGGTTGATGTAGATTTGAAAAGGGTCAAGGTTGTTATCCACATTCGATCGGGATTATTATGCACAGTGGGTCATGGTTGATAACCTCGACCTTAACTAGATGATACCTCAACCCTAACTCGATGATATCCTCGATCCTTAGTAAATATTTTGATAACCTCGACCCTTACTCGATAATAACCTCGACCCTTAGTGAATGATAATCTCGATCTAATGTAAATGGCTTGATAACCTCAACCCTTAGTAAATGATAATCTCGATCCTTAGTGAACAGCTTGATAACCTTGACCATTAGCAGATAAAAATCTCGACCCTTAATGGATGATGACCTCGACCCTTATTGATTACACAATAGTAACATATCTATTAAACCATGACACATCATACGACAATATTAAATGACATTATCAATAAATAAATAAAATTAAGATGCCTAAAATTCCCATTATATGTGATTACATCAAGGAAAAATAATTTTTTTAAAAATGTGTAAAGTATTAAAAATCTATAAATTCTCAACCTATAGGGATGAAAGTACATCGACGTCGATTGTGACCTATTCACTTGCAACTCAAGCATTTAAGTGTTGGCTCATCTTCTCCTTGAGATGTAATTTGAATCTTTTTCGGTCTTCCGGCAAATCCTCTCATTTGTGGGGATTTCATATTCTCACACAATCTTTTCACTTCTTCTAGAATGTTCCATTGTGTCTTGTCAATCACTGGGTAAACCGACTATTGGTATGTTCTATAAAAAAATATTTCAAGTAGAATAGAGAGTAGTATTTGTAAATATTAAGATGATACTTATCGCAAGCTATTATCACATGCAGACAAGGTAGCAACAAACAACTAAACTCAACACATATACACTTCATCTCCCTTAGCTTCACTACTTCAGTAATGCTCATCGTTGTTACTTGGAACTTATCCGCAGAAATCGCAATACATTGTGTATTTCGCTCTTATGAGTGATAAAGTTTGCTCAGTCTTTTTTCTGCCCAATGAATCAAAGTTCCCTTGCATATCGAGGCCTCATCTCTTTTACAGAGGAAGAACTGTTGGATTTTAGTCCTTCAAGAAGTTTGGTCATGAGGTACTCTCGTGCATATACGAATAATACATTAATGCCCTCAACGGTGTTAGCGGTTACAATGTTATATCTTTTGTCGGAAAATAATATAGATATCCATCTTTCCTTTTCTATACCATTAAGAAACTGATATGCAGTGGGGTTCAGCATTTGAATCCATTGCATCATATCCCAAAAAGTGGATGTCCTGTATGTCTTAACAGCACCCCAAAAGTAATCCTTCACTGAATCATTCGAATACACCTTCATGTTTCTTAAAATATCATGCATACAATATCAATGGATTGCATAAGAGAATATGGTAGGGACTTCACTGACCAATCCTTTGTGACAATTTAACATAATAACAAGTCTTGGAAGGATCTCGATTGCTTTGTATAAATTTTGAAGGAACCACCTCCAACTACTATTATTTTCTAATTTCTGATCTCGTATAATATAGGGAGGACTTGATTATTTTCATCCAATGCGGTATCCAAGAAGTGAACACCCTTATACCTTCCTGTTAAATGTGCTACACCAACACATAAAACCCTCTGAATATGCAGCTAGAGGCTTCAGATACACTGTCCAATTGCATTGAAACATCATTTGAAATGATTTGTTTCTGCCTTCACCTATAATTCCATCACAATCCATAAATGTAACATCCCGAATTTTCGTGGCCCGATTATATACTCTTGCCCGAGAATTCCGAGTGTTAATAATGTAAAAATTGAATGCTTCAAAATCGTACCTTATTTTTTTCATTTATATCACATCCAGTTACATTCACAAAGGTAAACATTCACGAGAATAAAATCAATTATATTTATTATTCTATTAGACTAAAAGAATTCAACAAATTATCAAATGGCCTCTCGATGGGAGCTTATTACATTATCAAAGTTTGCAGCAAAAATAAATAAAACTAAACATAAAGCTTTCTTTTTATTTATTCAGAATAATCTTCCGTAGGAGGATTGTCATCAGTGTCTTCAATCTGCACATCACATGCATCATCTATAGTGTTGGAGAGGATCAATGCCCTACTCGTAGTGATGGTTATCCTTTAAGATTAATGATAATTCAAGAGATTCATAAAAGTAATATAAAGGATTCGATATGTCTCATACTCCACCACTACAAGTGGTGTCGGTATGTAAAACTAATATATATGAATGCATGCCTAGTAAAGTGTGTGTAGCCCATCATACGTAGTGAACATTACAACATGGAATATAATTCATAGAATACCCGGCTCACCGCACATCCCATAACTACGTGAACACCTCAAGACGACATAATACATGAATTGGCTGAATTACGTGACATGATTTATTCATGGAATGACTATTTGCGACATCCAATCCTAGAAGTGATGTAACACGCATTGTGGATTATCGATTTATGCACCACTACCCAAAATCTATGGAATTACACGTCGACCAAGAGAGTCACTACCTAGAGCGCGTTACGTCCATGATAAAATATTTAAATCACTAGTTGTGAGACCTCTAACACATCACTTGCATCAAATGGGAAATAAATTGAACCATAGTAGTTTTAAAATTTCAAGACACATGCCTAAGCCATAAAGGGATGTAGCATAAGGCTAACGTAATAAAAGAGAAAAGTAACATTAAGCTATCTCAATAAAAGAGAAGAGTAGCAAATAAGCTAACTCAAGAAGAATAAGGGGAGAGGAGCAAAAGGCTAACTCAACATAGAATGGAAGACGCGTCGCTCTCAAAATTGGCAAAGGGCAAGGCTCGTATCCAACACCCAACATAAATTCATAAAAATCACGCATAATTAAAATCATACATTAACCATAATTTTTAAAAGGATAACTAATTGATAGTGTTAAATCAATAAATTGCATGAAAAATCACAGGAATATGAGTATGTAAAAACAAGATAAATCATATCAACTCAAATTAGTGTAAGCTTTAAAGGAATTGTCATGCCCCAAACTTGGAAACCAGGCTTACAAAATTTACAATCACCGAATCCGGTGCCGACAACCTCCATAGTACCCCATTCTCGGCTCCTAACGTCCATATGCTAGATTTCGATCCTAGGATCCTACAAGGAGGATTTTCAACGTACATTTGTTTCAAAACAAGCATAACCACAAGTTTACCCAATTCATAAAGGCAACATCATCATCACATATCCACTAATATAAACAATTGAATACAGTGCCGAAAGGGAAATACATATATCAATAATCAAAGCTCCAGAAGATAGCTGCATGCTTTAAACTCAACGCTGCTGCGACCTAACGTCACCTACACACATCTATCGTGCATAAGCTTATAGAAAGCTTAGAGGGTGGCGTAAGTGTATGCATAAGGTAAGTGCCAAGTATACAATGCAGGTCCATAAATCATACAATGTCAAAAACACTAGCATGTCTATAAATCATACAATATCAGAGTATGTAATGCAGATCGATTATACAATGGGGAGACATAAAGAGCCAAATATTAGATGCCGAGGATGCAATGCAATATGCGGTGTGAATGAAATGACCATGTGGAGTGTGAAGTCAGGATGATAGTACGTAGTATCACAGGCTATGGGGTCCATCACAAGGGACTTCTATCCAAACCAGCCCCATAACCAAATTTGGATAGTCAAACTCAATGTGGTAAACTCCTTATCTCAGGTTGGTCATACGGCCTAACCGAAATCTTGGCCATTGAGAAGGTACA
Source organism: Magnolia sinica (assembly GCF_029962835.1). Classification (NCBI taxonomy): domain Eukaryota; kingdom Viridiplantae; phylum Streptophyta; class Magnoliopsida; order Magnoliales; family Magnoliaceae; genus Magnolia; species Magnolia sinica. Next base: position 69,798,301 of record NC_080579.1, on the reverse strand, counting down.
CATATCAATTAGTTGCGCACCACCCGCCCAAGTGGATAGTGAATAAATGAATGAATAAGTAAAATGCTGAGTATTTAACCCCAGCTCAATAAGTCCACATATCAGTATTATACATCTTTGGGATCATCACCGGGCTCTATTATACTCTACGCCAGCTTGCCGCCCCTATCCAAGCGCATAACTGGTTAAGTGGAAGAGACCTCACTATCGGCCTACCAATATTGGGATCGGCTCGTCGATAGTGGACCCATTCCTCAAGCTAGTCAAACTCAACGTAGATATTGCCCCCACACTAAGGCGGGTAAGGTCACACCCCCTCCTAACCGACCACAACACAGTGGGAGATGAGGCCTACTGGTATACGGCTCTCATGCACTCATATATATCTACTCAGTCTCAACGTTAGGGCGTCTCTTGGCCATAGAGGTTTAGGAATTTTCACACAGGGACATCTATGGCACCCGTATGCTAGAACCAAATACTTTTGATGTCCCATCTAGCCATCCATGATGTGCCTGTGGAGGCTACGGCCCTGATATCGCTAGGGCATACAGTAGTCATATCACAAAATGCGTGATGCATGAGTCATACAATCTAGTCATACATCAATCCTACGCATACCGTGTGCTAATATAGGACGACTCCGCTTATCAAGGAGTCCCATAAACAACCTGCCCTATAGCATATGCAATGGTCAATCACATCTCATAACAAACATACAGATGATGCATATGGGCATGTATCATAATGTTATGCTGTCACATACTCATAATCGGTATGATAACAGGCATCAATAATCGGCCTAACAAAGGGCCTAAGGGAAGGTCAGAATGTGGACATTTAACCATCATTACCCATCAATGTGGACATTTAACCGACATTGCTCCCAAGGAGTGACCCTCATAGGACCAAACATATAGTGGGCCCTTGGCCTCACACAAAGGCCTCATATACAACATAATGGGCCGCATTACATGGGCTATATATACATCACATCGGGCCTTACTCATGGGCCACAAATACATCATATCAGGCCTCATACCTGGGCCACAATTACATCATAGTGGACCTCGCCAAATGGGCCTCATATAAATCATAATGGGCAACATCAATGGGTCCCGCCAGTGGGCCTCATATACACCAAGGGGGCCACATCAATGGGCCATGCCAATGGGCCTCATATACATCAAGTGGGTCGCATCAATGGGCCACGCCAATGGACCTTATATAAATCAAGTGGGCCGCATCAATGGGCCTCATATATATCAAGTGGGCCGCCTCAATGAGTCGCGCCAATGGGCCTCATATACATCAAGTGGGCTGCATCAATGGGGCGTGCCAATGGGCCTCATATACATCAAGCAGGCCGCATCAATGGGTCGCGCCAATATGCCTTATATAAATCAAGTGGGCCACATCAATGAGCCTCATATACATCAAGTGGGCCGCATCAATGAGCCGAGCCAATGGGCCTCATATACATCAATGGGCCACCCAATGGGCCTCAATATATCAAGTGGGGTACATCAATGGGCTGCGCCAATGGGCCTCATATATATCAAGTGGGCCGCCCAATGGGCCTCATATATATCAAGTGGGCCGCCCAATGAGCCGCGCCAATAGGCCTCATATATATTAAATGGGTTGCATTAATGGGCTCATATACATCAAGTGGGCCACATTAATGGGCCACGCCAATGAGCTTCATATACATCAAGTGGGCTGCATCAATGGGCCGCACCAATGGGCCTCATATAAATCAAGTGGGCCACATCAATGGGCTGCATAGATACACAACACATACATCATGGCAGGCCTCACAAATGGACGGCATAGATATACAATACATACACCATGGCGGGCCGCACAAATGGACGACATAGATATGCAATACATACATCAGATGGGTCACACTAATGGACAACATAGATATACGATACACACATCACAGCAAGCCACACAAATAGATGCCATAGATATACAATACATACATCACGGCAGGCCGCACTAGCTAACATCCATGTAAATGGACGGTGTAGATGGTGGATGGCACCGACAGAGCTTGGTGACGTCACTACAGCAACTATATAGCTGGTGTATGGAAACACTAACCAATCCACTTCACAGGTGGGTCCCATGTGGGGCCACCATAATGTTTATTTTCCATCCCATTAGTTGATGAGGTCACAAAGGCCTAAATAAAGAGGGAAACAAATTTCATATTTATCCAAAACTTCTAGGACCCCAAAAAAAGGTTTCAATGGTAGACGTTCAACCTGCTGCTGCTTATAGTGTGGACCAACTTAGCTCTGAGCATTGCAGATTTTTAGGGTATCCCACTATCTAGGTGGGGCCCATCAAATGCACGGTGGAGATGTTTGACATACATCATGGTGGGGGCCTGCTGTTGGGTCCCATAGACCCAGTGTCTGAAGCAGCTAGATGCTGCTTGTTGCAGCATCAAGCAGCGTCCTCTAGACGCTGACAGTAGCAGTGTCTTGCATATATATATTTTTTTTGTTTATCTGAGGTTTTTCATAGGTGGGGCCCACATCAGGATGATCCAGTCCATTCATTGGATTCTATGGCTCAACAAGCCCAATATTCAGCATGTTTTAACGTGCAGAAACATTACAGTGTGTCCTAACATGTTTTAACAGTAAATATCATTATTTTCTAAGATGTGGCCCGCTAGAGTTTCATATTAGCTTCATTTTTTGGCTCAACGCCTAAAATGAGCTGGGAAATAGAGTGGATGATGTGGATCAGATACATACATTAAGGTAGGGTCCACATATGTGGACAGTGTAGATATACAACACAAACATCACCGCCACTCCCAACTGGTCTAGTTAGTGCGTCCAGCATCATCCCATGCTGGGCGGTGTGGACGGCATACGTGCCATCTGGCCCCATAGTCCCTGCCTTTGGACGGTGGTGGCATAACTGATACATCAATGTAGGTCCACATAGTGGCTCACCACGGTTTGGACCAAACTGATATTTGTGTTCTCCTTTGTCCAGGCCCACATCTGGGCAATGAGGATGAAACACGCTCAACATCGTGGGCCCGAAGATGGACGACATGGATCAAGTGGGCCATACAATCATCATCAATATCAAAAACAAAAGAAAGTGAGAGAGAGAGAGATGGAGAGACGTAAGAAGGGGAGGGACCCCGCCACTATGGGCCCTCCATATACAATGCATACCTCAAGATGGGTCCCACCATATGTAGGCCCTCAAATCACAATAAAAACAACGGTAGAAGTCATGAAATCACCCACCTTTCCATCTTCTTCCTCCCTAGTGCTCCAAGGCTCCTAAGAAGCTCCTTCAATGGTGGAGATGATGATCTAAGGGTTGGATTGGGTGGTAAGAATGTGGGCCACAACTAGCTATCTCCTCTCCCTTGGGTAGCTTAGAAGAATGGTTTGAGAAAGAGAGAGAGAGAGAGAGAGAGAGAGAGATGATGTAAGAGATGGGTGATGGATGGTGAGTGATGGGTGTACTTGACATGTATGGGTTGTGTAAGAGAGAGAGTTGACTTTAGGGGTTGCTTGTACTTGGGGATGGGATATGTACTTGACATGATTGATGTGATTAATGGGATATGTTCTCTTAGGTTTGTAAATCCTTGACATTTTTCTAAAACTGAACGCGGGCCCACATCTCCTGGCCTGGGTATTGTATCAGCGTGCAAAACGTGGCGTAGGAACCACGACAATGGTGCGGTTGCAAGGGTGCAAGTCTTAAGTTAAGGGGACTCAGATTGACAGGGGATGACTCAGGGATATGCGCAAATGCTATCTACACATCATGGATCACCGGAATTCGACCGGGAGGACCGCGAAAGCCTACAAAATGGTACAATATAGGATACGAGCCTTATAGGATCCCTCACCTTAACCTTGGATTTAAATCCTAGATAGATCTCAATGTAAGAAAGCTTCTACATGAATCACGACATTGCTTGAATAAGAGGAAAACACCATATGTATGGAGAAGGAAGAGGATGATGACGTCTAGGCTTTCTCTTTCTCTCTTTCTCTATCTCTCTCTTTTTCTTTCTCTCTATTTCTTTCTCTTTCTCTTTCTCTCTCTCCTTAGGCATTGGGAGATTGGGTCATGTGGTGGAGAGGGGAACGCACACTCCTTTTATAAAGGAGTGGGCGTGTGAGAGGTGGTGTATTTCACATCCCACTGGATTAGGTTTCTCAAAATTTTCCTTTCTTGATGATCTTTCTCTAAATATAATTCATCCATTATATTAAGGTCATTGAATAGGGCTAGGGTATATTATTTTCTTAATAATCCGAAATTTAGATTGGCATATCTTGAAATTTCTCCTAACGGGTACCAAAATGAATTTGATCTCAATTAACAGTCCACAGTTAATGATCGGGGCCCAAATTTAGGAGAATTGTGTAGCCAAGATAGGAAAATGGTTAGACAAAATTTGGTCGTTGATCAATGGTGAAAAGGGCATATATTTGAAATTTCACCTTATGCACCAAAATGAAGGAACTGGCTTCAACATTCAATGGTATAGGATCATATATCAGGGTCTAAATTTTGTATAACCTTGTAGTCATATGAGACTAAAGTGTGGTCCAAATTTGAGTTGTGATGAACAACAGGAAGTGGTTAAATCGAAATATTCAGATTTATAAGGAGTAGGTAAGCCTAGAATGGACAACTTCGCGCATAAGGAAAAGCCTACCAAATTGGGATCTTCATATTTCACACTTGTTCCATATGATGGGCAATCCAAGTTGTTCATATAAAGAAAAATATCCTAGTACGACTACCCACAAGGTTTCTTCACTCGATGGACACCAAAATCAACGGTTAAGGGGTTGATTTGTCAATTGGGTCACTTTTACAATGATCTAATGGCTAAAATTTAACATGTATGGTTAATTTATGATACATAGGCATGGTACAAAATTTTACATCAAACGGATCGTGAGAACCGTGTGATCTACAATTCAAGGGTCTAAGTTAATGGCATTTTCATAATTATTTTTGTTATGAGAGTTTTGGAAAATCTAATGGTTCTACATGGTTATAGGCATGTTTCTAAGTAATTCTTAAATCATTATGAACAAAGAATTATTCACCAAATTAATTAAGGGAATGTACATATATCAACCAACACAGTGGATGGTCAGATGATACGTTAAAAATAGAAAAACTTGTTGGTTAGTACTCTAATCATGTATATAAGTGGTTGTACGGTCGGTTTTGTAAACAGATGAATATAAGTAGGTTTTTGGAGCGATCAAGAGGTAGAACATGTATACTACTGGATTCATGTGACTTGTTCACATGTGTAAGTTCCTCAAATTGTAGTCCTAATGGTGGGTCAAGCATATTCATAGCTAATGAACAAGTTGAACGGATCAGAATCTCAACTTGATATGTGCACAAGAGGATGGAGAGACCAAGTAGCTAGTTTACTGCGATTGGGTGGTCTAAAATCAAAGTTGATGGTCAGATGTCTCTATCTAGCAGTGTATATTTGACTGAGCGGTTGATTATGATGAATAAGTGAGGATACATAGATATATGATAGTCTTGTCTTAAAATCAATGGTCGGCTGGCTTAATCCATGGATGAAGATCATTCCCAACAGTCAAATTCATGTTGGAGAATAGGCGTAAGGTTAGGATAGTTAATTGAGTATATATCATACACATGTATATACTAAGTTAGATTTCATGGTAACACTCGAGAACTTTTAATACTCGGATATTAAAAAGTTCAGGGTGTTACAATCTACCCCTCTTGAACAAAATTTCATCTCCGAAATTTAATTTCTTATATCATTTTCACTGATTCACTATGCTTAAGTTTTCAATGTATTCCTTGCAAGGTATATATGTCTAGGTGCGGGTATAATTAGCTACATAAAATTGGGACGCTACAATAAATTTACCTTTCTCAACTCATGAAGATACGAAGGAAGCTCATTATAAGACTCCTTATAACATCCCACGACTTCTTCCGTTGAAATCTCCTTACATTTTCATGCTTTCTTATAGTTGATTTCAACCTCATACGTCTCATTCATTTGATGTTGAATTTCTTTTAGCATGTAGGTTAGTCCCGAACTTATACGACTAATGCCAAATTCACTACTTATCAGATTGGTGACTTGGTGATGATCTCTTCTCTTTCTCTTCAAAGTTATTGTATCATGTCCACTCTCCTCAATAGTTGACTCGGAGTGGCGTATCACCTCAAACGACATGCTACATATATGCTTACAGTTGTAAGTCTTCATTTTAAAACTCCCTACGTCATCCACTTTCAATGCGTGCATCCTCCAACTACAACTTTCTATAATGCACCTAATCTTATATCTCAGCTTGTTTAAATTTGGGACCTTATACTGAAATTGTGGTGCATTACATATTTACTCAAAAAATTCTATAATCGGCCATTATCCTTAAACATTTGTCCAACAGATATTTTATTGGGTACATCCACCATTTCTGGATATCCTTGATGATATGCATTAACAAAAGTTTCATTAACTATATGTATGGAATTGTATCGGATGGAGCAAAGAAAGTATCGAGTGATCTAGGAATAACTTGATATTCTTTATTTACCGGTAAGCATAAATTTAAGTTTATAGGTTGTGAATTGAACTAAACTAAGGGATCAAGACACCTACCATTGGCGAAAGGGATTGTGATATTGCAATCATCAGTTGTTCCCTAACATTAATCATTACTTAAAGGGTCAGGTATATCGCAGTCGTCAGTCCTCGATCATAATATGTATCATTCCTTGAAGGGCCGAGTATATCACAATCATCGAGTCCTCGATCATGAAATGTATCATTCCTTGAAAGGCCGAGTATATCGCAATCATTGAGTCCTCGATCATGGTATGTATCATTCCTTGAAGGGTCGGGTATATCGCCATCATCGAGTCCTTAATCATGATATGTATCATTCCATGAAGGGCCAGGTATATCGCAATCATCAAGACCCCAATCATTGCTTGAAGGCTACAGATCAAGGGACCATAGGTTCAAATGTAATGTATAGTGTATGTTAGTTTCTTGCATGAGAGGTGTACGCCTCACTTTCACTATATACAATGGTATCTGAGTAGGTGGACTCTATCCTCAAAAGAGCATATATGTTTCGAGATCTTCGTTGTCTTTAATTATATGTGTAAGGAGTAATCCATGTACTACCTCACCATACACAACCGTCATTATCAAATCAAATTCATCAAATGTTATCTTTGTAATCTGATGCATTTTATGTAGGATCTCCTGATATGTAATATCATCCCTCACAATAACTCATTTCGAGTCCCAACCTACATGCGAAAAAGTCTCCTTCTCATATACAATCTCTCCACCATAATAGCATAGGATTGGCCAATGAGCCATAATCTTCTAAGATGGGTTAACCTGTAATAAAAATGAATGGGTATAGGTTGTCAAAAGTGAAGGGTCGAGGTTTTCATCTGTTAAGGGTTGAGGTCATAGTTGTCAAATGTAAAGGGTCTAGGTTGTCATCAACTAGTGGTCAAGGTTTGGCAACGTGAAGGGTCGTGATTGCCAACTATCAATGGTCGAGGTTTGACAATTGATAACAGGGTCATGGTTGTCAACTGACAATGGTCGAGTTTTAACAATTGTTAATAGGGTCGTGGTTGTCAATTGACAATGATTGAGGTTGAAAATGGTCGAGTTTTGCAACTGTCAAGGGTCGTGGATGTCAATTGACAATGATCGAGGTTGAAAATGGTCGAGGTTTGACAATTATCAAGGGTCGTGGTTGTCAACTGACAACGGTCGAGGTCTGACAATGTGAAGGGTCGTGGTTGTCAATTGACACTGTTTAAGGTTGGACAACGTGAAGGGTCGTGGTTGTCAACTAACACTAGTTGAGGTTTGACAATGTGAAGGTTTGTGGTTGTCAACTGACACTAGTCGAGGTTTGACAATGTGAAGGGATATGGCTGTCAAATGTATAGGGTCAAGTTTGTCAATTTCCAGTTGTCAATCTTGACCCTTCATGCCTCCCAATCACGATTCTTCACATTTTAACCATCAAGCTACTGGATGATAACCACAAACCTTAGTAGATGAAAACCACTTCTCCACTTCAATCCTCCTTTTGAAAATGACAAGATTTAAGGTTTTATTTATCTTAAAAAAATTAACTAACATAGTAGGGTGTAACGCCCTAAAATTCGGGGGTCGAGCATAACTCAGCTCCCGAGTTTCAAAACATCACTTATACAACATATTTAATGATGGATGTATGTTGTCTGTATGAGGACATAAAACATGGAACAGATTAAGCCAAACTGTAAACATAATTCAGGGATAAGTAATAGACGCAAGCGGAAGACTTAAAGAAACATAAGTGTACATGTGCAAGTCCCTGAAGTACATATACATACCAGGTCATACTTACAAGTGTTACTATCAAAATTACAAGCATTAAATGACATCATCTATTCCCAAAAAGAAATCCCAGAATCCCACGCATCAGGACAAGGCTCACAAGAACCTGCCTGAAAACTGCATGAAAGAAAATGCAGCCTCATCATCCTCGAACTCCTGCTCTGCCTCAGGGGTCGCATCAATATCTGCATCTAAGATAGAGTCTGGTGGGTGTTTAAACACCGTCCCAGAATGTGGGAGTGAGTGATCAACTCAGTGGAACAATAAAGCAAAGGTAAACTTGTTATCAATTCAATCAAGCAATAATGATAAAGCAGAACAATCAAACATGTCCTAAGTAATCTTGTTAGTGCAAGGATATATGTAGAATGATGCGTGCCCTCGCGCGTACACCATCAGCGTTTTCATCTTACGTTATGCATGACACCACCTCAAGTGCTCCACCTCTTCCAGGCACATGCAAATGCGGTGCATGAACATGATTTTCAAGTTGTTATTAGTCCTTTTCATACAGCAGGATTGGGAAGCTAAGGTACCTTCCTCATATCAATTTCCAAACAGTGATCCATTCTAGGGTCATCAGTCCTAGACATCTCATACGATCATATGGTTTTAGGTCACTGCAAAGGGCTCGTCACCAATCAATGCACGCCCATCATACCTTTGTTACTACAATAAGGCTCGTCACCTCAATGCAGTATCTAGGTATGCTCGAGGTCACTACAAAGGGCTCGTCACCAATCAATGTAGGCCGATAGCATGAATATAGTGTCCCATACCACCATAATCGGCTCACGAGTTTGGTTGCTCACTGGTCACTACGGGGAGGCTCGTCACCCCAGCGTAGGCCGATAGCTCGACCACGGTATCCCATACCACCATGTCCGGCTCATGAGTCTTAGCGGATCAAGGTACAATGGTTAACAAGATTTGCATTAGTAAGTTTAGTACCTTAGATTTAAGCAATAACGTTCATACATGGTGAACATACATCGGACAATCGGGTTACTTGACGAACTCGACTAGCACGAGCACACGTTGGGTTGAACGACATAGAGTGTGCAAACACTCCACGTGGTCAAACCACTGCCGACAACTCAAATACAACTCGGGTTCGTCAAATCATGTCATACGTGGTGAAAGCGACCTCAGCCACGAACTCAAGGCCGATTACCGATTTCCTGGACTGCTCATAGTCCCAAACACATTCTAATATAACAGCTATGCATATACAATTTAGAACAGTAATGGAACAACACTTCAAATCATATAACGTGTGAGCATTTGAAGAATATCAACTTAACATGGATTTGTACATAAGTAATATTGGAAGTTAAACAACAAGGAATTTGACTTGCATATAGGAAATCATACACCACAATAGGAGAGTTGAGAATCGCTTCTCAACGCCCGCAAATAGTATAATTTATTGCACTTTAAATCATTCAGACATTTCTACAATCACTTAGAATACATAGTTCAACATACATGACGTATGTTGAAATACATGCATTTGGACAATTCCTTTTGCCAAGGAGTTGTCACACATGCATCTAGCACAAATACATGACAAATAATCATGGCAAATACATGTTCATATTTTATATATATACGGTACTTTCTACATATACATAGAATACACAAATCTCAATATAACACATGGATATCAGGAACGCAAAATAAACATAGCATTTGGCATTTGAAATCTCATCCATAACAAGAATAAACCATTAGCTGGCATTGAAAGCCTTGAAAACCATAACCTATACGATTAAAGTCCGCACCTTAAACTAGAAATAGAGCACCGAACTGATTCAGACGATATGTCTTCGTCAACGGCAACAGGATAACCTAAGGCAAGAATAGAAATGAGTTACGACAACACATATACTCTTCTAAGCTCTAAACAGATTAGGGTTAGGTTAACTTACCCAAGGATGGACTCAGAATCGCCGGAATAACGATTCAAAAGTGATGGTTTAAGGATGTAGAGTAACAGGAAAGAATCTAAGGATGATTCACCAACTTCTCTCTTACTTTCTCTCTCTTTTCCCCTCTCTTTCTAAGCTAGGGTTAGGAAATTCGTATGGAAAAGAGAGCTAGGGTTTTAAGGTCTATATATAGGCCTAACATTTATGAAAATATCCCCAGCGCCAAGGTATACTTAAGTTATAACCAAAACGGGCCTCTCTCGATCCAACGGAACATTTTCGGTGGGCCTTTTTCCACGTGCGATCGAACTTAAGCTCACTGACCATGGATCTAGGTCAGGCTGAGTTTTCATACTAATCGGCTTTACAGATCAGCCGTGGCGGACCACACTCAATTCAACAGTCACTGAAACTCGATCAGGTCCACAAGCACTATGACGTGCCAGGGCCATCTTCCCTGATCAGAGGGTGAAATTGGGTCAGAATCCAATGGTCATATTGCTTAAAATCATCACGCAAGCGACACGACTCAGATTTCATAAAATCACATTTAATTTCTCACCGTTCTCACACTCTTCACTCCGGACTCAATCAAATCGACCCAGAACATCATCTGGACTTAATTTTTGAGGTGATGGCCAAGTCCAACATGGTGACCAATACTGACTAAGATCATCGCTATCGGACTTTCGACGCGCGGTCCAGGTCCGATCCAAAGTTTCTAAAAATTTCCAAGAGCAACTGGATTTAGCGTTGAATCCCAGATTTCAGAATAACATAGCGCTAACGATTCTACAAGTTTTGAGTCATACAGATCAAATTTAAAGTGATTGATGCTAATTTCACAAGCAATCGAGTTTAGCGCTAATTAACTCACAAATAGCTTCTAAGGAAAATAGAGGTAGTACTCGGGTTTTGGCACGAAATTTTTTGGTTCATTACATAGCGGCACCAGAGAACTACTAGATAGACGTGAGAGGATGCTAGAAAATGCTAACATCATGGTGGAAGAAGCTTTCAGATGAGAGAAACGACGGAGGGACAGTGGCAGTGGGTCCCATAATCTTTACTTTTCCAAGAAAGAAGACCGAATGACCTCTGTAAAAGTGAATAAAGATAATGTTTGGCCCTTTCTAAGGGCGTTCACAAACTATCTGTGGGGTCCACCATTGCATATGTGCGGAATCCACTCCATCCACTCAATCTACTAACCTCAGAATTTCATGGTTAATCATTATTAAAAGAATGATCAACATCCACCATTCACATTGACCACATCACAAGAAAATACTTCGTATCAAACAGACACCGTTACAAGTTATCAGGTTTTGTGGGCCACATAGCAATGGTGTTTGCAAGATGTTAACATCTTCCTATATAAGTAAAGGGTTATAAAGAAAATGAAAAATTTGGATATAGATTCCAATAGGCCAAATAACAACTTCCATCTGCATCACTTTCTTGGGACTGAATAACACGTAACTTCTTCCTCACTCAAAAATCGTACAACTACTAATCCAAGTACAAGGGCAATTTAATCTGAAAAACTTTTCAAGACTTGTCAAATGACTACCCTTGGAATATTTGGAACTTCCCTTCAATTTTGAGAATTCGACCATACCACAATGCTAGTACAATTAAAATCCCTTTTTTACTCAAAGATAGTGGGCACCACACAAGGGTGTTTATGAGAAATCTACTCTATCAATCAAATTTTACGGGTCGAGATAAGTTCAGGAGCAAAGGATGAAGTAGATTTGAAGCTAAGGTGGGCTGCATGATGGGAACTATGCGGAGATGGCGCTAGCCATCGGGCCTTCCAGTCTATCTGATGAATGGCCTAGTTTCTTGATAATCTAGGCTATGCAAAAAAATAAAAAATAAATAAAAAAATTGTTGGACACTTTTGAACTAAGAGGATAGTTTAAAGGATAACACTATCGGATGGTTTGGATATGATAGCTTAGACTAGATTTTGTTAGTTATACAGTGATCCAGATTGAAAATAGATGATTAGATAACTTAATCAGCATATAAGGAGTAATCTTAATGGTTTAAATAGATGGTAGGTCAAGCTGATGATAATAAGTAAGCTCGAGATGCATGAAAAGGGGTGTATGTGAGTGTAATCACAAGTGATGTCATTAGATCGCAACTCGATAGTTAGATATGCTCATAATTAGGTGATAACTAAGGTGGACGTGGACAGTTTAGATTTATGGACGCATGGTTACAAGAGTTTCTATATTGGCTTAAAGCTACTGCACTAGGATCGAGGTGAAGTGCACAGTCGAATGACTAAATCTAGTGATGGATAGTATTTTTACGATTGGTTAAATAACTAATCAGGTAGGTGAAAGTATATTGGAGTTAAAAGGTCATGATGTGTGTAGATATGTGGAAGATCAAGTGTTATTCTCTTAAAAATGAAAGTTCAAACTATGATGTACACTAGGATATGCACTCATGTACCTACACTATGGAAGTTGAGTTTAGTGCTTGTCATAAAACTTCTAATTAGGCAATATGGTTACAATGCTTATTTTCAGATTTGTGGGTATTGAAGCATATCCCGAAACCATTAAGAATCTTTTATGACAACTCAACTATGGTTTGCTTCTCAAGCAATAACAACCATTCATCAAGGTCGAGGCATATTGACATCGAATATCTTGTTGTGAAGAAAAGAATTCAGAATCGCCTAATTTCTGTGGAATTCCTTGGCACTAAGTAGATAATTATGGACCTACTCATTAAAGGCTACCGATCATGCTATTTCAAGAGCATGTAACATCCATGGGAGTTATCGATCCCATAGATGCATTTATTTAGTGAGAGTTGAGTATGATTCATTTTGCACAAACATATATAGAGATCTCATTTATAAAGTTTTAATGATTCTAATATTAAAGTTTGATTCGGCTTCTCTTTAAGTATGTGCAATTTTGTAAGCGGAACTAAAGTTATGTCTCGTTAGAGACATTTGAAAGCTCCCAGACCTCTTGAGGATTGACACATATGATCACATTACATGTGCAAACCTCATACCACACTTACTTGTCCTTGATCTATGTCGTTAAGCATGGTAGTATTCATGACCACGATTAGTCTCAATTTACAAAGATTAAATATTGTGATGACTACCACAATCCAGTCCTAGTAGTCTTGATGGACCAGATTGTGGAAGTATTGCAAGTATTATCCAACAAAAACTTTGGTTAACCATTTAGATGTTTTTCTTTAAAAAAATCATAAAACATGTTTTGTAAAATATTTTCAAAATGAACCTAGACATTGATAAATATGGCCCAAGTGGGAGAATGTAAAAGTTCCATGAGATGGGCCTAATTAATCATTGGTCTAGATTTTCCTAAGGGTTAGATATTGTGATAAGCCATACTAGTGGGGGACAATATAGCTGTGATTAGTCTCAAACTCGTGTAAGGGTGGTGTGCTTAGATTGTGTAATATGCGCAATGTTCCAATGGACTATAAAAATCTAAAACATGTGGACTCTTTGAGGAGTTTCAATGGGTTTCAAACTCCTCTCCTACACTTATTTAAACAGGGCTAGGTCCTCAAACGTACATGCGTTTGAAGCACTTCTTCCCATCCACGTACTTCTTTAAAAGGTGTAAGGTGAGGATGATCCCGGCAATCCATTTTACAATGGCTTTCCAATCAAATATGCCTTTTATTTAGCTTATTTAATCTCCATACTAGATGCATAGCATGATCATTTTTCTATAATTAATTCTACAAACTAAACTACATGATTTCTTTTCATTAAGGAAACTTTCAGGATGAATATATCAGGGAAATATTATTTTTGCTTGAATTTGAATGGATGGGGGCCATGCCCACAGACGTACATATACCTGTATCCATGATATGTAAAGGATAGAGAGGGTGTTAATTATGGCTGGGGAAACTCCAATGCCTAAGTCAAGCAGGCAGTCTAAAAGTAAAAGTGACTTTGAGTCAAGGTTTTTTGTGCTTACCTTTCTCCAATGGCAGTGGGTGTATTTATAGGATGCTTAGGTGGCTTTTGAACTTGCATATCTTAGTGGGATACGCTGGATTCACTGGAAGGTCCTTATTTGGATGGGGATCTACTTCTAAAAGTATCGTCAAGCCCTCCTCGGTCGGCCTGATCTTCGATTAGAATCGCGCCAAATCTTTCCTTTCTTCGTTCAAGGCAGAATTCTCTCTAGGTTTTCCACCTCTCAGGTCGGGGTCTATCTGGTCAGGTGTTCACAACCCCAAGTGTAGGGTCGCAATGCAGTAATAATCTCGGTGAGACCGAGATCGAATCCATAGGGACTAATCTCATGAATATTCTGAAAGCAAATAGAACTAGAACTAGAAGAAGATGTGAAATCTAAATCTAGAATTAAAGAGAGTAATTGTGAATTATTTAACTAAAACTTGTAAATTTAAAAGTGGGAACTAGGGTTTCCAAGGATCCACTTATAGCAATCTGGGAGATTTATGCTTGATTCAAAGACACAACTGGAATTGGAGTCCCATCTTATCCAATGGGAAGATATCTCAATAAACCCAAATCTGAACTTCCCTTGACCTCATTCTTAATGGATGAGAGTTGTAAGAACTGGAAGTGATTCCATCACAAAACCATATACAGGAGACAATGGCTCACAATAGGATATACCAACCTCATAACCAAACATAAGAGAATCATGAAGATTAGAAGGGATTCCATCATCCAACCATGCCCAAGGGACAATGGTGAACAATAGGATTTCCTAATTTCACAATCTCAATACATGAAAAGAGATACTCAAAGCTATCGCGGATTTAATGTAATTTGAGTAACAATAAGTATTAAAAATTGAAAGTATTTCTTAAATATCAATCTATAATCAAAGAGATTTCAACATAAACATTAATCAAAGCTATAAAAAACATCCTATCACACTACAAGCTTCACCTCTTAGCCCTAACTAAGAGGTTTATCCAACCATAGACATG
This sequence comes from Magnolia sinica, assembly GCF_029962835.1. Taxonomy (NCBI): domain Eukaryota; kingdom Viridiplantae; phylum Streptophyta; class Magnoliopsida; order Magnoliales; family Magnoliaceae; genus Magnolia; species Magnolia sinica. The sequence goes on along the minus strand of NC_080579.1, from coordinate 69,782,935 downwards.
ATTAGAACTAAAACCCTAGAAGAAAGCATGAAAAACTAAGGAAGAAAGAAGAAAAATGCTTGGCGACGGCTCTCCGCCCTTGTGCTTCCCTCCTCCAAACCCTATAATGATTAAATAGATCCTATGGATGCCTTAAGGACACCTATTTATAGTTGTGCAACACCTCCTTTTGCACCAATTTGGAAAATTCCAGAAACTGCCTCAAATTTACGCACTTGCGTAGCTTTGCTTGACTCGTTCAATGACATCGAACAGGCTTTAATGTCATTGAAGGTGTCATTTATATGTACTTTTTTCATGCTTTTGTTGCTTCATCTGGACTTTATAACCTTCTATGTCATCGAACCTACCTTCGATGTCATCGAGCATTGTTCGAGGAATCGATAATGTGTCCAAAACACTCCAGGGAGTTAATCAAATTTCTTCAATAAATTCGATGTCATCGAAAAGACCTTGCATCGAGGAAGCCTTCGAGTAATTAAAAATGGTACCTAATATGTCCAGCGAGTTTTGACGAAATTTCACAGAAAATTCGATGTCATCGAGCAGGTCTTCGATGTCATCGAGCAAAGCATCAAGTCATTGAAAAACGTCTCCAATTTTGTCCAGCGACCAACTCGATTTTCCTTCATAAATTCAATGTCATCGACCCGTGTTCGATATCATCGTATGTGTCCTCGATGTCATCGAATTGTGTCCTCGATGTCATCGAACAGTGTTCGATGACACAGTTAATGTGTATTCCGCGCTTGTTCTTTTGGCTTCATTCCTTCTCCACTTGGTTTTCTTGAATCTTGGGACCTTAAAATCTTCAATCTTTATCTCCTAAGATCCATTCTTTGCCTTGGTGATCTTTGAGCGTCAAATCCATGCTTTTAGCACCTTTTCCAATCCAAGCTCTTAAATTCACCTTGCAACACAAACATGAGTAAAATAGGACATTAAGCACTATCATGTTTGTAAAACCAGGATATAAATGGCGTCCAATATGCAATATTTGACCCTCAACATCAGGTCAAGATGTGAGTCCTGTTACTGAACCCTGCCCTTAAGCAGGTCCGCTTAGGTTCAGCTCATGGCTCATCTCACTATTGCTGCCACATCAACTCGAGAAGTTCATCCTGGTATTCTAATAGGCCCAACAGGCCAGTTCAATTTTTCCCACAGTAGTTGCTCCCCCCACTTCTAAGATCTTCATGTACGAGCTTAGGAAGTAAGAGCATGAAATGTTTTGGAAACACGAGAACTTAATTTCAAATTGTAATTAGCCTAATCTTTTTACTTGAAATTTCAAGTCAAACTCAAATTTATCGTCTAATGATGAGGGCAGGAATAGAAAAGACAAAGCCCATCACGGGATTCGAAAAATATATTATGGCAATTGCACAGTACAAGGGGACGTCCATTAATTGGCAAGCATCACTCAACCTCTCGGCGATTCACCAATGGACAATTGTCACCCGAGTCATCATGGTCTTACCCGAGCTAACCCTGTGTTGCCACGTGGAGGGGTAGAGACTATATAAGTATTGAATTTCCACCATATTGTTTATCAACTTGATTCTGTGAAGCCCGGGCTCTGCCGACCTGGTCATTTTACCTTGCATTCAATTACCGAGTCCCCTTCTGTATATCAGCTAGAGATCTTTATATTCTCCATTACGCCTAATCTTCTTTTTTTTTTAATTCTCTTCTATCTTTTCCTCCTAGCACCCTTTCCATTTTTTGTCTACCCAGGAGAATCCGAGGCTGCCTTCATCTCTAAGGCCTTTCATGGGGAGTCTATGAGCAATAGTACAGACTCTCGATCTGCCCCTTCTTTAGGGTCTAAGTCTCAAGGGCCCTCTCTTCCTCCTAAGGAATCATCACCAGAGATGGTACCTCGAATAGGGGACGCCTCTTCACCTCGAGTGTAACCGGCTTCCTCATCTTTCTAGGATGTGGCCTTTATAGCCAACATCTTTATCTTTAGGTTAAGGACAATAGAGTTATAATCCCTCCTGTTAGAATACGCGATCTCGAGCTCAGTGGGGCTTCGGCTTTCATGGGTGAGAGAGCTCCCAGGTCAACCTTCTATAGGGGAGGTGACCTTATACACAATTTTCTTTTCAAGTAGCTTGTGGCTATCCTTCCATCCAATGGTGATAAAGATGCTCCACCATCTTAGGGTCACCCATGGATAGCTCGATCCTAACATATAGAGGGTTATCTTTAGCTACTACATCCTTTAGCAGCAGGTCAGCAATTCTAAGCTCTCTGTGGACAAGCTCCTTTACCTTTACTAGACCAAGAGCAACCCAGGCTCTCGAGGATGGTATTATTTTTATTCTTGGTTGGGCAAGGGTCAAGCCATTATCACCAACAACCCATCCTCCAACAAGAGCTAGAAGGAAAGATGGCTTTTTGTGACAGGAGAGTGGGAGACCCTGTGGTGGAGCTGGGTGGATTACGAGCTCGAGTCCCTACCTCATTTGCTCTCCCAAGTTAGAACCTGAGTTGTGCTGACATACTTAGTTTTTGCTTGATTGTACTTTATATATGTCTACACATCTCCTTGTTTCTTCTTTTTACAGCTTTTCCTAAGTCTTAGCCCCACCTCTATGCTTTCCTCCTCCACCAGATCTGGATCGCCAGAGAACGACCTACAACCCAACAAGATTGTAGGATGTTGGTCACTCCTCGAATCCTAAAGCAGGTCGGCCTCTTTGTGGCGGGCTTAGCGGGCAAATATGATTTCCTTCATCTTCTGTTTAGTCTTTAAGAATATTGTAGTGTTAATTGAATTTGATTTTTTCTTTCTGTATAGATGTTGGATTGTCCGTGGCCGAAGAAAAGGAAGTTGTAATGCCCCGAAAATCGAGGGTTGAGCAAAGCTCAACTCCCAAGTTCCAACGCATCACTTATGCAACATAAATAATGATGATAAAATGTTCTCCATATTAGTGCATTAAACATGAGTGGGATTACACCAAATCAGCATATCGTACTCTAGAGTCAATGTAATTAGGCAAGTGGAAGACTGAATTTAATATATAAAGTATATGTACCTGTTTAATAACCTCTAGAGTATGGTCATGTAGCTGAGCTGAATATATACATAGGTTGTTTCAAAATACACAAAATGTCACAAAGTAAATGTTCAACTAATCCATTGTCCATGTAATCCCCGTAGTCGCAGCTCTAGATCTATCGAGACCCACATGAGATCTAAACATAGGAGAACTCCTCCTCGTCGAAGAAGTCTAGCTCCGTCGCGAAAGCCGCATCGGAACCTGCATCTAAATCAAAGTCTGGTTGGTATTTTAAAACACTATCCCAGAGTGGGAGTGAGTGATCAACTCAGTGGTACTATAAGGTAAAGGTTAACATGTTATCAATTCAGTCAAGCAGTAATGATAAAGCAGTACAACAATCATGTCCTAAGTACTCTTGTTAATGCAGGAATGATATGCATAATGATGCATGCCCACACCTACACTCCCTCAGTGACTTCATCTCATGGTCATGCATGGCAAACTCCCTAAACATGCGCTTCCTCGCCAAAGCACATGCAATGCGATGCATGGTCGTGTTAGCTATGTAATTTATTAGGCTTATTCATACAGCAGATTCAGGAAGCTAAGGTACCTCCCTTTATATCACTTACCCAAACAATGATCCATCTAGGGTCATCAGTCCTAGGTAATCACATATGATAGGCAAGTTAAAGGGCATCACCCCTGATGAAAAGCAGTGGATAGGTAAGTTCACGAGTTTACACTCGAGGTCACTACGGAGAGTCTCATCACCTGAACGTACGCCGACAGCTCAAATACGGTGTCCCATACACCATCATATTCGGCTCATGAGTTTGGGTTGCTCACTAGTCACCACGGGGAGGCTCATCACCCCAGCGTAGGCCAACAGCTCGACCACGGTGTCCCATACACCACCATGTCTGGCTCATGAGTCTTAGCGGATCTTGGTACCATGGTTAAATGGGCTTCACATTGGTAAGTGGTACCTTAGATTCAAGAAGTAGCATCCACACATGGTAACACACAATATGCAAATCGAGTTATTTGACAACTGTGAATGGTACGAGCGCGCGTTGAATTGATCGGCATAGAATGCATAAGCACTTCACGTGGCCTAACCACTACGGATAACCAGTGTACGACTCGGATTCATCAAACGCATCTTATGTGGCGAAACTAATTAGCCCACTCCATCGGGAACTGTTACCGATTGCCTAGACTACATAGTAGTCCCAATCATACTCAAATGCAATAAGTAGACACGTGAGAATCATAACAACATTTAGCAAGACAATTCAAATACAATAATCATTTAAGCATTTTATCAAATACACGGAACGTATTATTATACATAGGCATTTTATACATAAATCACATATTTGAAATTAAGGCTACAAGAAGGAATTTTTACCTATATATAAGGTAGTTGAGAATCCTATCTCAACACCCTTGTTGGAAATGATTTATCAGATAATTTCTCATTCAGACATTTTATCAAACACTTAGACTACATAATACTATATATATAAATTAAATAAGATATAACATATATTATGGCAAATCCTTCCATAAAAGAGTTGTCATACACAGAACAAACATGTATTCTAGATTAATAGTCATGGCAAGTATAAATCATAATTTCACTTTCATTCAAACATTTCAACAAACACATAGAATGCATTTTACATTCACATAGTGCACACACATGTATAATTCATTAGATACATCTTAACTAAGATCATATGGCAGCAATCAAGTCAGACATAAACCATTGCTGACATTGAAAGCCTTGAAAACCATAACCTAAACACTTATAGTCCGCACCATTCGTCGGTTAGCTCGTTACAAACTCGGTTCGTACACTACACTTCCGTCTACAGTGCAACGACTACCTTAATCACGAAATAGGTTAGTTATTTCATCGATTCTTCTATTTGGATTCCTAAAACAAGATTAGGGTTAGGATTTCTTACCCAAGTCGAAGCTAGGATCGTTGGTGTAGCGAAATGGGAGAGATGATTCAGCCCGTGGGGTGGTGGGAGTGAATCTCATCAACGATCCACAAATCTCTCTCTCTTTTCCTCGCTCTTTTCTCATCTTCTCTCTTCTCTCTCCTAGGGTTAGAGAATTCATATGGAATGAGAGAGGGATGGTTTAAGGGCATTATATAGGCCTAGAACTGATGTCAATGGCCCCAGGGCCATAGTATACTTAGGTTATAGCCAAAGGGTGTCTGTTTCAGACTCATCAAGAGGCCCATTTCTCACCTAAGTCATGGAGTAAATTCCCTGACAATGGATCTAAGCCAGGTTAAGGTTTTGGTCTGATCAGATTTGTAGATCGACCATGAAGGACCTGTTTCAGTTCAACGGTCATTGTCACCCGATCAGGGCCACAAGTATAGTGACTTATGCAGGGAAATTTCCCTAATCCAAGGGTTTAGTTTGATCAAAATCTGACGTTCCAAAGTTTTCAATTTTGCCTACAAGCGAATGGTCCAATTGACGTAAGTTTGAGTTCATTTCCTAAAGATATTCGCGTTTCTCACACACTTTTCTCAAGGCTCAAGTTGTGCGTTTCTGGATACTATTTGGGTTCGATTCCCGCGATGCTTGTCAAGCCCAGTATGGCGGTCATAACCTTATAGTTTCGCGGTAATCAAACTTTCAACGCGCGGTCCAGGTCCGATATGGAGTTTCTATGCGCTCCCAAGAGCAACTGAGTTTTAAAATTGCTCCTAAGTTTTTAGGTAAAGTTGAGTTAGCGATTCTAATGGTTTTGGGTCTTACAGTTCATATAGATAGTGATTCAAGATAATACACCGATTAATTTAGTTTATTACTTAATTAATTTTTATCTAATTTCTAAAGTATTCGCCCATAAGGATTTCTGTCTGAGGTGGTACTCGGGTCTTTGTATAGATTTTTCCAAGATGTTACCAAAGTTATCATCCACTGTCGAGATGGAGCGGCTACAGGTCGCTACCAGGAGGATAGCCCCACTAGCCGATGTTCGACATTCTACAATGGGTCCCTCCACGGGCAGGTCTACCACACATGCGACAGAGAGTATGATAGTTGTGGTTGCTCTCGAAGAACCTCCATTATCTACTTAAGTGGAGGATGAGGCTGCATCTGCCCCCACAGAGTGCCAGGCAGCAGTTCCGATGCCAACTATGTCGGGATCCCCCTCCTTGAGCATACCTTCATGGGAGGTAGTTGACTTGGACACGTCTCCCACCCGTGCTAAAGAGACCTGGGTTGTGGCTACTAGAGCTCTGAAGGGTGCGTATGAGCACTACAGCTTGGCTCCTAGGGGTGCATCAATGGTGTGGGAGACATCTTCCTCCCTTCTGAGACATATGGCCACGTTAGCCAACTGGGGGTGAGGAAATGTTCCCAAGGAAGAGGTGAACGCAATGCTATCCTTGCACCCTGATCTCCTCTTAGCTATGATGGCATCACATATTAAGGTGAGTATCAGTTACCGTAGCGGGTGTTTTGCATTCCCTCTCTTTTCCTCTTACTTGTTTTGTTCCCTCTTTATGTTGTCCTGACCATCTCCCCTTTATTTTTTTATAGGGCGCACTTGAGGCCCTTGCCATCCGCCAACTTTCGCTCGATTTGAAGGACCGGGTGGATGAGGCAAACTAGAAGCTCAAGGCCATAGGAGCTGAGTTGCAGGCGAAGACTTTGAAGCTAGAGGTGGCTGTGGAGGCCCAAGCGGTAGCTCGCTCTAAAGTAGTTCTTCAGGAGGCCCTGAGGGTCTCCCTAGAGGACTATGAGGAAAGCGCTTGTTATTTAGTTATTGAGCAATGTAAGAAGGCCAACATATTGGCCAGGTTTACTGAGCTAGAGGCAAAGGCAACCAAGGTAGAGGCCTACCTAGCTGAGGCGAGAGTTCAGGCAACTGAGGTGGAGGCATGCTTTACGAAGGCTAAGGCTAGGCTGGTGGGAGTTGAAGACGCAATTCCTGCAAGAGAGACAGCTATCACGAAGGCTTTCAAGGTCTCTGAGGGGCACCTAGCTGAATTAGAAGAGACGTTCAGCGTTGGCTTTCAGAATTGTCAGGAAGAAATTCAACACTGATATCCCGAGCTTGAGTTGGGGTATCTGGACGAAGACAATGCTGAGGTCCTCGAAGTTACCTCTCTTGAGGCCGATGAACTCCCGCAAGCTTAGGCTTCATTTATTTTTGTATATATGTATTTTTTTTAAACAATAGCTTTGTAATAATTTCTTTTATTAATAAAAAGAGGATTTTTACTCAGATTTTTGTCTCATGTTTGGAATGTGTAGTTTAACTTGCATATATTTGTTTTATGTTAGCCATTTAGTAAATTGATGGTCGAGAATGTAAACTTTTTTTCTTTCATTCATAAAGGGAAGTTTACAAGTAGTAGTCACCTGAGGTGAATTGTTAGCAAGTAGCCGGCACCTGAGGTGAATTGTCGACTTGGTATCAGAGTTTCCTTTTTAGAATTTCTTGGGTCCACTCCTATTGGTAGTAAATTTTTACGTGCTAGGCATTCCATGGGTGCAATAAGGCTCGTCCCCACATGTCTTCTAACCGGTATGTTCCTAGTCGAACTATACTGATGATCATGTAGGGCCCTGTAACGCCCCGGTTTTCAGAACTCAAGTATACAACTCGTTTCTTAAAAACCTGGGTGTTAATGATCAAATAAGTGGCATTCAAGTAAAATCAAAGTGCAAGAGCGAAATCAAGTGTAGAATAAGCCGTAAACCAAATAACAATATCCCGGCCCACTCAAGTGGGGACCTAAATATAAAACCTTAAAGTTCAAATGTTCTAAATAAACAAACTATCATCTACACTACAAATTTAATCCGAAGTACTCTGCCGCTTCCTGATGCGGCTCCTCCTCGTACAACTCCTCATCCACTCTCACTGCATCAGTCCCGAGGTCCACGCCATAGTCGGTCATACCTACACCTACATTCTCTGTACGATTGAACATTAGATGAATGAGTGGCCAGCTCAGTGTGAATTTCCCTAAATATTACACACCGCTGCCTTAAACAAGTATAGCATAAAAACAATGAGGCATACGAAACATAACAAGATGCAGTCTTATTATATGCATGGATGAATGAGTGCACATCAACTGGGGATGGTCATCTAGTTGGCTTTTGGGTAAAACCCATGCATGTGGTCAGTCACCAGCAAAAGTACATAGTACAGGCATAATGTCGAACTCACCAAAAGTGGGCTGATAGTTGATGGTCTGGGAGCTAGCAAAACGATATCACAACTAAGGGCACATGCTACAGCATCCAAAATTAGTCATCCGTCATTGTCTAAATGTTATGTATGCATGATTAGCCCAACCATTATTAATCCATTTACAATCAGCCAGTTTAATGAAGCTCAAAGTCACTACAGGGAGCTCATCGCCCAGCGTGGGCTGACGACTCGAGCATAGTGTCCCATTCCACCATCCCGGCCCATGAGTCTACCGACTTAGGATGTTGATAGAACCCATCAACAGGTGGCCAATCAATTCTCAATGTATGGGACATCTACCATCATATGGTTGAGTGGGTACAAAATATCGAGATTGCAAGAGTAAATCAACTTATAAAAATGAGTCAACATATATGCTCCAAATACGGTAAAACAATGGTAATTAAAACATTTAATGTTCATCCCTACGTCACCCCATAGGTGGTAAGTCCCATGAATCATCTACCACTAGCATAACCTCCACGTTGAGCGTCTACCTTGAACACAACCGTCCTTTTACATCCTAAGCATGGACTCTCTTTCATAGGTAGAGATTCTCCTAGTTATTTGGAAAGATTTCAACTCTATGTGTGTCTTGCAAACAGTCCAATAGTATATTCAAATGGCGTAGAGATCAAGTATTGAACTAGGATACCCTTCTAATAAGGTTTAAAAAAATAACAAAAATAATAAATAAATAAACTTAAGTACGAATGTAAGTACAATTCAAGAACTATTAAATGATTAAAGGTCTAGCATATGCATTTGATATTCATGATCAATTCTCAAACATATATCCAACTAAGCTAATCATATGATTAATCAAGTTTTGAGGTGACATGCCCCAAACTCAGAAACCGGGCTCACAGAATTCCCGATCACCGAATCCAGTGCCGACAACCTCCATAGTACCTCATTCTTGGCTTTCAGTGCCCATACACCAAATTCCGATCCTGGGATCCTACAAGGAGGATTTTTCAACGTACATTTATCTCATAAGAAGCATAACCACAAGTTTACCCAAATTACAAAGGCAACATCATCATCACATATCCACTAATATAAATAGTTGAATACAGTGTTGAAAGGAAAATGCACACACACACACACACACACACACATATATATATATATATGTCAATAATCAAAGCTCCAAAAGATAGCTACATGCTCCAAGCTCAATGCTACTGTGACCTAACGCCACCTATATGCATTTATCGTATGCAATATCAGTAGCTCAACGCTGCTGCGACCTACTGCATAAGCTTATAGAAAGCTTAGAGGGTGGTGTAAGAGTGTGCGCAAGGTAAGTGACAAGTATGGAATATCAGAGCAATGCGGAAACATCCTGGTAAGTCCATAAATACCATCATCCTTATCCAGGCCATGCAATGCAAAAATATAAAAAGCCAATATCATATACTGAGGAAGCAATGTAAAATAACTATGTAATGCGAATACATAGTAAGCCAAATATCATATACTGAGGATGCAATGCAATAATCGGTGTGAATAAAATGACCATGCTGGGTGTGAAGATGGAATGATAGTACGTAATTTCGTAAGCTATGGGGTCCATCACAAGGGACTTCTATCCAAACCAATTATATACCTAAATTTGGATAGATAGACTTAATGTGTTAAACTCCTGATCTCAGGATGGTCGTGCGCCCCAACCGAAATCCTGGTTACGAAGGTACACATAACAATTAGTTGCGCACCACCAGCCTAAGTGGATAGTGAATGAATGAATGAGTATAATACTAAGTATGCAATTCCTGCTTAGTAAGTCTACATATCAGTATTATACATCTTTGGGATCATCACCGGGGTCAGTACACTCCACACTGGCTGCTGCCTCCCTAGCCGCATAGTCATGCAAGTGGAAAAGACGTCACTACCCGCCTGCTAAGAGTATACCAATACCTACTCGGCTCGTCGATAGTAGACCCATTTGGGAGCTGGTCAAACTCATCCTAGCTAGCAGCCCCCACACTCGAGCAGATAAGGTCATACCCCCTTTTAACTAACCATCACACAGTTAGAGACGTGGCCTGCTGGTATTCAACACTCGAGCTCTCATGTATATCAATTCGGTCTAGACATTGGAGCATCTCCTAGCCATAGAGGTTTAGGGACTTTCACCCACGGACATCCAACGTGCCCATATGCTCGAAGTAAACATTTTCGGTGTCCCATCTGGCCATTCATAACATGCCTGTGGAGGCCACAACCCTACTATCACTAGGTCGTATGGTGGTCATATCACAAAATGTGAGATGCATGAGTCATACCATCCAATCATGCATCAAACCTATGCATACCACATGCTCATGTGGGGCATCTCCATCTATCAATGAGTCCCATAACAGCCTGCCTAATGGTATATGCATTGATCAACCACATCTCATATCAAGCATGCAGATGATGCGTATGGGCATGTATCATGATGTTATGCTATCACATAATCATAATCAGCATCAATAATCGGCTTAACGAGGCCTAAGGGAAGGTCACAATGGGGACATTTAACCATCATTGCCTATCAATGTGGACATTCAACCAATATTGCTCCTAAGGAGTGACCCTCATAGGGCCAAACATGTAGTGGGCCCATGGCCACACACAACGGCCTAACATATATCACAATGGACCTCACTCAAGGGCCACATATACATCACATTAGTCCTCACCATATGGGCCTCATATACATTACATTGGGCCTGATATCTGGGCCTCAAATACATCATAATGACCCGTATCACATGGGCCTTACACATCGGAATGGGCCGCATCTTATGGGTTTAATACACATCACAATGGGCCGCTCACAGCCTAATATACATCACAATGGGCCTCATCGCTTGTTTCACGTCTCAAACTTGAAAACCGGGCTCACAAAATTCTCGATCGTTGAATTCGACGCTAACAGCCTCCGTAGTACCCCATTCTCGGCTCCCTACACCACGTTCCGATCCTGAGATCCTACAAGGAGGATTTTCAACATCAATTTGATTCATAATAAGCATAACCATATGCATAACCCATGCACAATAACCATAACCACACCATCACAAAATCCAATATGATAAAAAATTTTAAGGTACAATACATGTAAAGGGAAATACAATATCGATAATCAAAAACTCCAGAAGCTCTATGACACGCTCCTACTCCCGCTTAGCTACGGTCTAGCGTCACCTGCACACATCAATCATGCATAAGCTTATAGAAAGCTTAGAGGGTGGTGAGAGTATATGCATAATATTAGCGTGCTCAGAATGCAAGATCAGAGTAATGCAAAATATGCGGGTGAATCCAAGAAAACTATCAGCTGTAAAGAGGCTATACGATACAAGGCATGAATGTTATCGGCCATATCAAGACCATACGATGTAAGGCATGAATACAATCGGCCACATCAAGGCCATATGATGCAAGGAGTGAATGATGTCGACCATACCAAGGCCGTGCGATGCGAGATACAACTCAAGCATACCAGTCCTCGTCTGAATCCGTATATCAATATAGCTCATCACTAGAGCATCAAATATTAGTATAATTCTCATATTGTATAATCACTGGGGTTTAATACACTCCAAATGACACTACCCCTTTCATAGGCGTGCAGTCCAAGTGAGAGTAAGAAACCTCACTATCCACCTGGCCAATAGCCTACCAATACCTATCTGGCACATCGATAACATACCCATTTATGAGCTGGTCATGCTCAACCTAACAATGCCCCCTACTCTCTAGTGGGTAAGGCCACATCCCCTTCCAATTGACAACGACACAGTAGGAGACGCGACCTCCTAGTATTCAACCCTCGTGCACTCATGTATCCACTTGGTCTCAATGTTAGAGTATCTTTTTGTACCATCAAGTTTAGAGATTTTCACCTAGAGACATCTATGGCGCCCCAATGCTAATAATAATATTTTCGATGTCCGATCTTGCCATCCACGATATGCCTATAGAGGCCACAACCCTGATGTCACTAGGGCATACAGTAATCATGTCACATAAATGAGAGGAGCATGAATCACACTATTAGTCATGTAGCAAACCTGCGCATACTGCGTGCTCGTGTGGGGCAACTCTGCTTATCTGGGAGCCCCATAAATAAGTTGCCCAATGGCATATGTTATGATCAGTCACTCCTCATATCAAGCATACATATGATGCGTATTGGGCATGAATCATGGAGCTACACTAAGTATATTATAGAGTGATGAACTCTCTTCATAACAAAGATGGGCCTAGATGGCTTATACACAACAAGTATAGGCCTAACAATGGGCCCTAGGGAGAGTTACAATGCGGAAATTTAACCATCATTGCACTTACAATGTGGACATCAAACCATCATTGCTCCCAAGGCATGACCCACCATAAACATTATGGTGGAATCACACATCGCACTGGACCTCATATACATCACATTCGGCCTCACACAAAGTCCTCAAATACATCTCAGTGGGCCTCAACCCATTGGCCTTATATACATCACATTAGGCCTCAACCCATGGGCCTCAAATACATCACAATGGACCTCATATACATCAAGTGGGCTGCACCAATGGGCCTCATATGCATCAAGTGGGCCGTATAATGGGTCACACCAATGGGCCAATATACATCAAGTGGGCCGCATCAATGAGCTGCACCATTTGGCCAATATACATCAAGTGGGTCACATCATCTACACCATTCATATATTTTAAGAAGTTATTTTAGAGCATTACCCAAATGATTCATAACGGAAGATCATCTGGACCATACCACAAATAATAGTGGAGATAATGTTTTCCACTGTTAAAATTCCCATGGCCCACCATAATGTTTATTTTCCATACAATCTGTTCATACGGTCACAAAGACCTAATTAAGTAGAAAAATAAATTCCATACTAATCCAAAATTTCCGTACTCCCAAAAGGGTTTCAATGGTAGGCGTTCAATCCTCCACTATTTTCTGCAGTGTGGTCCACCTGATACATAGATCTACCTCGTTTTTCTTTTTTTTTTCAGGCCTTAAGACGAGCTCGCCAATTGGATGGATGGTTTGGATGTAATACCTACATTAGTAGGGGCCCATAAAACTTGCTGGCGTCTGGGCAGCAGCGGAGCTGCTCATGGGGAGTTACTGGCCCACCATCTAGATGATGGACGGTGGGATATAACGCATGCATCATGGTGGGGTCCACACAAGTGGCCCACCCCTAAATGGATGGTGTGGAGAATACATCCATTACGATGTGCACCACATAGCACCGTCCGAATGGACAGTGCAGATGTAACACATATAAGGTGGGTCCCACGGATCTCACTGATGCCACACATCAGCTATGTAGCTGGTGTGAGATACACAACCAATCTATATCAAGGCAGTGGGTCCCACGTGGGCCCACCGTAAAATATATATTGATATATTAATATATTACATATATGATATTATATTATATTATTTATTATCTTTTTTTTCTTATTTTTTAATTGCCAATGTCCAAACTTTGGACTTCTGTGATGGATGGCCTAGATCACACAAATCCCACTGTCCATGTGATAGACGGTGTGGACAAAATACATACATTGAGGTGGCCCATCGTTCAAGCAATGGATGGTGTGGATACCACACTTACATCATACAAGGGCCCCACCGTCCAAGGTCTGGATGGTGGTTTTAATCCTGGGCAGTCAGCCAAGCCCACTTTAATGTATCTATTTATTTGCACCATCCTAAAATGATATCTCCAGATGGACGGTGTGGATACAGTATACATACATCAAGGTGGCGTCCACGCATGTGGGCCACCCTAGTAAGAATCAAACTAATATTTGTGTTTTTACAACATTTAGGCCTATCCAAATGGACAGGCAGCAATGTAGGGCCCAACACATGAACAGTCTAGATCAGGTGGGCCACATTCCATCACAAAGAGAGAGAGAGAGAGGAGAGATATAGTGTAATGGAGGAACCCCACCACTATGGGCCCCTCTTTAATATAACACAAACATCAGGATGGGTCCCATCATAAGTGGGCCTTACATAAAAAAATCAAGATCTTACGTTATGATCACCCACCAATTGCTAATCTTCTTCATCTCTTGGCTTCTTCTTTAATGGTAGAAGATGAGAATTGAAGAGTTTGATGATGAGATGAGGGGGTAGGAAGATGGGTCCTCTCTTGGCTATTTTCTCTCCTTAGGATTTTCTCTCATGGAAGATTAGGAAATGGGGGTGAGAATGAGAGAGGAGAGGGTGTTGTAAGAAAGATGGGATGGGAGGAATGGATGTTGTAAGAAATGGATGGGTGGAGAGAGAGAGAGAGAGAGAGAGAGAGAGAGAGTTGACTTTAGGAATGGGAGAGAGATGGGAGCCATGCCTTGTTGGTAAGAGAGGGAGGGGTTGTGTACTTGACTTGTGATTGATTGATTGATGTGATGGGTTGTAGAGATTCTCACAAAATTCACAATGTGCAGCGTTTTTCCTTAAATAAACGCAGGCCCACAACTCCTGGCCTAGGTATCGCATCGGCACGCGAGACGTGGTGTTGGAATCGCGGTAACGGCGCAGTCGCTAGGATATAAGTTTCGAGTCAAGTCACATAGATATACAGGATGTAACTTAAGGTCACGCGCAAATACAGATTACAGGTTACGAGTTACCGAAATTCAACCGGGAGGACTGCGGAAGCCTACGAAATGGTACGGTCTAGGATATAGGCCTTACAGCCTGACCCTCAAATGCATCACAATGGGCCTCATCACTTGGGCTTCATATACAACACATCAGGCCTCATCATATGGCCCACATATAGATCACATTGGGCCTCAAACATGGACCTCAAATATATTACAATGGGCCACTCAAATGGACCTCAAATATAACACATCGAGCCTCATCATATGGGCCAAATATACATCGCAATGGGTGCTCATTATGTAGGCCTACTAGGCATTACAAAGGACAGCCCACAGATGGAAGGCCTGGGTAAAACACACATCACAGTGGGTCCCTCTGGATATGGGTCATCCAGAAAAATGTGCCCGTCACTGGGCCCCTCCACAAACATCACAATGGGGCCTAGAAGATTTTAACAATGTGCGCTTAATCACTGCTATTTAGCAGCGTTCAAATTGCTACTGGACAATATGAATGAAATACATACTTCACATGGGCCCCACAGCCATTAGACGGCATGTGATAAAACACATATATCATGGTGGGGTCCACATTAGTGGACTGGATGGCTAGATAAAACACATGTAACATGGTATAACCCACCGTCCAGCAATCTGGATGGTGAAGATAAAACACATATCATGGTGTAGTCCACATAAATGGACGGCGTGGATAGTAGATACGTCAGAGGTGGGTCCCACCGTCCAAGGTCTGGATGGTGTGGATTGCCACATGTACAGGGCCCCATGGACGGATGTCCTGCCTAAAACACATGCATGCATCATGCTGGACTCCACCATCTAGCAGATGGACGGTGGAGATATACATTGAGGTGGGTCCATATCCAGATGGACGGTTGGATGTAAGACGTATACATTAAGGTGGGTCCCATCCCACACGTGCAGCACATGTGGGGTGGGCCCCACATGTCTGTTGAAAAAGGACTGTAGGATATATATCTCACGGCGGGATCACTGAACCTGCTGACATCACCCATCAGACGAACGGCAGGGATATAGAATACATACATCAAGGTGGATCCCACCATCGGTGTGTATTTATAACACATACATCATGTTGGGACCCCATTGTCAGTACTGGATGGTGGGAATAAAAAAAACATATATCATGGTGGGTTTCCACCGTCCAGTGAACTGGACGGTGCAAATGAATCACATGCATTACGGTGGTCCCACGCGGTGGGACACACATGTCATCAAGGTGGACCCCAAGCCAGGGATGGACGGCTGGAAGAACATATACATCATGGGGTCCATGGTGCTTGTTGACATCAACTAGCAGCTGATAGCTGCGTGGGACCCACCGTCCCTGCAATGGTTAGACGGTATGGATACAACACATGCATCATGAGGGCCACACTGTCCACGTGTGGACATCATGGACAAAACATACACCAGTGGGCTCCAAGGGCTAGATGGACGGCCTGGATCAACACATATAACATGGTTGTGGGCCCCACACCTAGCAATGGGCCGCATCGGTTTGGACAGCATGGATATGAAGCACATGCAACAAGGGGCCAGCGGCCAGTAGTTACTGCACGCTGTCCATTTTTGGTCCAGACCCTAAGATGATCTGGAAGACTGGATGAACGGTGTTGATAAAACCCATACATCATGGTGGGGCCCACACGTCCCACGTGTGGACGGTGGACATACAACACATCATCAAGGTGGCCACCTAAGTCCCATCCAGGGATGGACGATTTGGATATAACACGTGCAGCGTAGTGCTTCCAGCACTGTCCCATGCTGGACGGTGTGGACAGCACGCCCATTGTCCCTGCCTTTGGATGGTGACTATATTCAACACGTATATCATGTGGGCCCCACGTGGGTGGGTCAACCCACGACTATATTTATTTTTATTTATTTTTATTTATTTTTATTATTTTTACAAGCTAATATCTGCTACTGGACAGCAGGCCATTGAATGGCCTTGGCCCATCTGGCATCAGGCCTTTCAATGGTCTGGAAGGCTGGACGGTGTGGGTACTACACATGTGCAGCAAGTGGGGTCCACGTTGGTGTGGCTCACCGTCTTGGGCCGGAGATTATATTTGCGTTTTACCTAACAACAACGCTTGCTGCTGGAAAGTAGCAGGTGCAGCAGATCACGGCCCATCTAGCCCACTAGATCATGATCCTGAGGATGGACGACGGGGATCAAATACATACATCGCAGTGGGTCCATGCGGGGTCCACACGGCTAAAGATCAAGCCACTATTGGTGTTTACCAATCATCCAAATGGCCCAACCAGTCCGACAGTGCAACAGGGTGAACAGCAAGGCCGTCTCACCTGCTGGACGGTCTGGATCGTCCCTACATGTCCAATGGGTGTTCCAGTAAAATCGAAAGAGAGAGAGAGAGAGAGGGAGATGGCGTGTAGCGGAGGAGCTCTGCCACTATGAGCTCCTCTAGCAAGAACAATACATACAATGAGATGGGCCCCAAAAATTGTGTGGACTCTAATTCAAAATCAAGATCTAGTGTTATGAACACCCACCAATTTCGCTCCTTCTTGGCTCCTTGGACTCCTAAACTCCTTGGCTTTCCCTTTGATGGAAATTGATGAAAGTTGGATGGCTAGGATGGGAGATTGGGTGGTAGGAAGTGGGCCACACCTAGCTTCTCCTCTCCTTAAGAATTGCTTGAATGTTTCCTCTCTTTGGTAGCTTGGAATGGAGTGAGAAATAAGAGAGAGAGGAGTGGTGATGTAAGGAGAGATGACATGGAGAGCATGGGTCTCATTAACTTTTGGGATGAGAGGAATGGGCTAAGCATGGGTTGCTTTGACTTGGTGAAGAGAGAGGTATGGGTGAGTGATGGGTTGTACTTGACTTGTGATTGATTGAATGATGTGATGTTGGGTAGAGATTCTGTCAAAATTTGCAATGCGCGGCATTTTCCTCCAGATGAATGCAGGCCCACAATTCCTGGCCTGGGTATTGCATCGGTACACAAGACACAGCGTTGGAACCGAGGTGACGGCGCAGTCGTAAGGTTACAAGTCTCGGGTCGAGTCGACTCGGGATGACAGAGTGCGACTTAGGGTCGCATGCAAATGCCGATTATAGGTCACGATTTACTGGAATTCGACCAGGAGGACCGTGGAAGACAAAGGAACGGTATGGACTAGGATACGGGCCTTACATGAGACATCATGTATAATCACTATAAAAGCTATTTTTAATCTAATTTATAGATGGAAAGCCCAAGGGGAAAAGTTATCACTTGTAGGGTCATAATCCTTTCCTTGATTCAAGTTCTTGAGAGTATCTTGCGGCCTAATATCATGCAAGTAATTTTCTAGAATCATTACTTGTATTAGACAAGTGTTTCCCAAGGCCTTCATCTTTCTAAATTATTGAAGATGTGTGGTGTAACACCCCGTACTTTTACTACTCAGGTGTTACCACTAAAACCTAATTAGCAGGCTTATGTGGGAACACACATAACCCACCCTGCTAACCACCTTTCGATTAGTCATAATTTGATCATCGTGACTATCTGAATTTAGGCTAGAACAACCTTTAGATGAAACGGTAAGGTCTAAAGTCAATCCACCTTGAATTGACCCTTGATTGTTCGCAATAACATTGCATAAAAAACGATCATCCAATCGACCCATGATCTAACCTGATAGTTGAGGTTCATTGTGTCACATTCATTTGATCACAAGTATAAATCAAACCTCAAATTTCTTTATGCCAAACTGATTTTTATAATCTTTCCATCCAACCATGAATTAGACAGCTCATTTGATCGACCACTGATCAATTTACATGGAATAATCTTCATCTATAGTTAAGCTATCCAACCATTGACTCTTCGGGTGGACCATCATGCCATACTGAAACTGAACTACAAATCACTATAATCAGGACTAAATCCATAAATCCACTAATCGACTAATCCGTAACTAGTAATGAAAGTTATCCAACCATTGGATTGATATGGATTAACAATTTGAAACCAAAAAGACCATGGGATTTCAAAGCTTATAGGGATTGTAGTTAAAACATTTATGGCCCATCATTCACATAATCCATCTGATTGATTTTCAAAATAGTCCATCATAGCTTCAGAGACGTCTATTTTAAGATACCAATTGCTTTAATAGACAAATCAAACCATCCATTGTTGACATCAATCCTTGAACAAATTTACTTTAAAATTGACTACTGACTTCGAGCACCATTGACGATAAGATTTGATCGCAACCTATCCATTAGATCAACGAGAATCCATAATTAAATACCCAGATCTAAAACTATGGCCCACGATCCCCAATCTATTAATCCATCATTTAATCATCACCATTAGAACATCTAATCATTGAAATTACCATTGATTACAACGTCAGAAGCCCCTAAGACATCTTAGATAGGAATGGACTAAGATTAGAGTGGGACCCGCCACACGATTAAAATTATATGCATATACAAAGTAAAAGTGAGATAATTCATAATAGGGTGCTTAAAATAAATACTATTATCTGAATAGTGACATATTACGATGATCTTGAAAACATAAGTGACCTGCAGGACCTTTTGACCGTTGATGGACGGATTGGAATTAATCTGACCATCGCATCGTTGAAATCAACATGTAAAAACTGTAAATCACTTAGTATGGCCCACTAAAGCTTTGGATCCACCACATCTTTGGCCAAACGTCCTAAGATGACCCATATAGTCGAATGGACAGAGTGGATTTCCCACAAACACCACTGTGTACCCCACCCCAGTCGCATGTGCGTGGGATGCACATGCACTCGCCGTGCACCAGACCAATGGGAGTAGTCAAAGCTGCCTTGACCCGATGTCCATAAGACAAAACTCCTTCCTTTCCTTTCGTTCTCTACCAGCAAAATGAATAACGATCGTTTGATCTATCCATGGGCCACCATGATCCCCCAACCGAGAGATCCAAACCGTCTATCATGTTCATGGTACAAATAAGACTAAACCCCAGGAAGTGGAACCCATAGCTAGACACAAGTGGGTGCACAACAATGAGCACAACTGGACGGCGTGCATCAGATATGTGTTTCTATCCCTATTAAAATGGATCATTTGTAATCAATGCGGGCCACCTTGAGATGATCCAAACCGTCCATCTGATTCAAGAGGTGGGGCCATACAAATCCACGCCATCTGTACACACCCATGCACATGTACATGTACTCAAACTTGACCCTAAACAAAGCCACGTGTGGTTGTTTCCACAAAAGGAAACTGTTCACCAAGTTGGCGATCCGCGTGAGCTCTCTCTCCCAACATCTTAGCTGTCCATGGGGAGTCAATCCTGACCATTGAAAACAACACATGCTGTTGCCAGCTACTCAACCGGATGACAGGAGATTTTCAAGAGAGAAAGAGAGGAGGCCCTAGATCGAATCCTAGCCTTTTAGTCTATCTAATGGCCCTGAGGGAGTTCAGGGCTCGATTTAAGACCAGAAGATTGAGTTGCAATGGGTCTCTCTCCACGCCCTTGCCACATCTTAATAACTAGCCATTACCTTACTCCATTTAAACCCACCAACCTAACTATCTTCAAGCTTTGAAGAAACTTCTCTAAGAGCTTCACAGGGTCCAAATGAATCGTCCGCAAGGACCAAATTGGAGGAAGGAGCAGGGAGGTCGAAGTTTTCATTAACGGATGTCTTCATCTTTGTCGAGCAATGATTCGAGTGTGACTGGACTGCATCATGTCTGGCCTTGTCCAGACCTTGTAAAGCATACCCAAAGAAGAAGAAAGAGAATGCAACGAGGGAGAATTGAGAAGGAGAAGAAGTAGGTGAAGGAGATGGAGAAGGCAGCGGTGGAGAGGGTGTTGTTGCCGCACCAACTTGACCGGACTAAGTCTGGACCGAGTCCAGATCGAGCTACACACAAGGATGGTCAAGTCCAGGTCCCGTTTGGTCCAAAAGGAGGTGAAAAAGAAAAGAAAAAGAATGAGATTGAGAGAGAGAGATCGTGAGGGGCTATTTCTGCCGAGTCGGACAAACTCAACTCATGAGGTTCGAGTTGGGCCTATCCCAGTTAGGTCGGGTCTGGTTTATCCCAGCAGCTTGCAAGCGCATGGTTCCAAGAGAAGAAAGTGAGAGAAAGGACAGAAGGAAGAAGAGAAAGAAGGCCAAGGAGAGAAGAGGAAGAGTGAGAGTGAGAGAGTGGGACCCATCTCGAGTCAACTTAACTCTGATGGGACTCGATAAGTCATGCTGTGCTAGTCAGGCAGGTCTGGCTTAGTCCAGTAATGTAATGACCCAGAAAAATTTCGTGCCAAGACCCGAGTATTACCTCTGTTTTCCTTAGAAGCTATTTGTGGGGTGATTAGCGCTAAACTCGATTGCTTATGAAATTAGCATCAATCACTTTAAATTTGATCTGCATGACTCAAAACCTGTAGAATAGTTAGCGCTTTGTTACTCTGATATCTGGGATCCATCGCTAAATCCAGTTGCTCTTGGGAATTTTTAGAAACTTTGGATCGGACCAGGACCGCGCATTAAAGGTCTGATAGTGATGATTTTAGTCAGTATTGGTCACCATGTTGGACTTGGCCATCACCTCAGAAATCAAGTCCAGATGGTGTTCTGGGTCGATTTGATTGAGTTCGGAGTGAAGAGTGTGAGAACGGTGGAAATTAAATGTGATTTTATGAAATCTGAGTCGTGTCGCTTGCGCGATGATTTTAAGCAATCTGATCGTTAGATTCTGACCCAATTTCACCCTCTGATCAGGGAAGGTGGCCCAGGTATGTCATAATGCTTGTGGACTTGATCGAGTTTCGGTGACCATTGAATTGAGTGTGGTCCGCCACGGCTGATCTGTAATGCCGATCGGTATGAAAACTCAGCCTGACCTAGATCCATGGTCAGTGAGCTTAACTCCGACCGCACGTGAAAAAAGGCCCACCGAAAGTGTTCCGTTGGATCGAGAGAGGCCTGTTTTGGTTATAACCTAAGTATACCTTGGCCCTGGGGCTATTTTCATCAATGTTAGGCCTATATATAGACCTTAAAACCCTAGCTCTCTTTTCCATACGAATTTCCTAACCCTAGCTAAGAAAGAGAGAGGAAAAGAGGGAGTAAGTGAGAGAGAAGTTGGTGAATCATCCTTAGATTCTTTCCTGTTACTCTACATCCTTAAACCATTACTTTTGAATTGTTATTTCGGCGATTCTGAGTCTATCCTCGGGTAAGTTAACCCAACCCTAATCCGTTTTAGAGCTTAGAAGAGTATATGTGTTGTCGTAGCTCATTTCTATTCTTGCCTTAGGTAATCCTGTCGCCGTTGACGAAGACATATCGTCTGAATCAGTTCAGTGCTCTATTTCTGGTTTAAGGTGCGGACTTTAATCGTATAGGTTATGGTTTTCAAGGCTTTCAATGCCAGCTAATGGTTTATTCTTGTTATGGATGAAATTTCACATGCCAAATGCTATGTTTATTATGCGTTCCTGATATGCATGTGTTATATTGAGATTTGTGTATTCCTTGTATATGTATAAAGTACCGTATATGTATAAAATATGAACATGTGATTGCCATGATTATCTGTCATGTATTTGTGCTAGATGTATGTGTGATAACTCCTTCATAAAAGGAATTGTCCAAATGCGTGTATTTCAACATACGTCATGTATGTTGCACTATGTAGTCTAAGTGTTTGTAGAAATGTCTGAATGATCTAAAGTGTAATGTATTAACTTAATTGCGGGCATTGAGAAGCGATTCTCAACTCTCTTCTTGGTGTGTATGATTTCCTACATGCAAGTCACATTCTTTGTTGTTTAACTTTAGGTATTACTTATGTTCCAATCCAAGTTATGTTGATATTCTGCAAATGCTCATATACTACATGACTTGAGTTGTTGTTCCATTACTATTCTAACTTATTGATATGAATATCTGTTCTAATGGAATATGTTTGGGACTATGAATAGTCCAGGAAATCGGTAATCGGCCTTGAGTTCGTGGCTGAGATTGCTTTCGCCATGAAGGACGTGATTTGACAAACCCGAGTCGTATTAGAGTTGTCGACAGTGGTTTGGCCACACGGAGTGTTTGCGCACTCTATGTCGTTCAACCCAACGTGCGCTCGTGCTAGTCGAGTTCGTCAAGTAACCCGATTGTCCGATGTATGTTCACCATGTATGGATGCTACTGCTTGAATCTAAGGTACCAAACTTACCTGTGCAAATCCTATTAACCATTGTACCTTGATCCGCTAAGACTCATGAGCCGGACATGGTGGTATGGGACACCGTGGTCAAGCTGTCGGCCTACGCTGGGGTGACGAGCCTCCCCGTAGTGACCAGTGAGCAACCAAACTCGTGAGCCGATTATGGTGGTATGGGACACTATATTCGTGCTATCGGCCTACATTAATTGGTGACGAGCCCTTTGTAGTGACCTCGAGCATACCTGGATACCACATTGAGGTGACGAGCCTTATTGTAATAACGAAGGTATGATAGGCGTGCATTGATTGGTGATGAGCCCTTTGCAGCGACCTAAAACCATATGATCGTATGAGATGATCTAGGACTGACGACCCTAGAATGGATCACTGTTAGGAAACTGATATGAGTAAGGTACCTTAGCTTCCCAATCCTGCTGTATGAAAAGGACTAATAATAACTTAGAAATCAAGATCATGCACCGCATTTGCATGTCCCTGGAAGAGGTGGAGCACTTGAGGTGGTGTCATGCGTAACGTAAGATAAAGACGTTGAGGGGGTACGCGCGAGGGCGCGCATCATTCTACATACATCCTTGCACTAACAAGAGTACTTAGGACATGTTTGATTGTTCTGCTTTATCATTACTGCTTGATTGAATTGATAACATGTTAACCTTTGCTTTATTGTTCCACTGAGTTGATCACTCACTCCCACGTTCTGGGACGGTATTTAAACACCCACCAGACTCTGTCTTAGTTGCAGATATTGATGTGACCTCTGAGGCAGAGCCGGAGTTCGAGGATGATGAGGCTGCATTTTCTTTCATGCAGTTTTCAGGCGGGTTCTTATGAGCCTTGTTCTGATGCGTGGGATTCTACGAATTCTTTTTGGGAATAGATGATGTCATTTAATACATGTAATTTTGATAGTAACACTTGTAAGTATGACCTGGTATGTATATGTATTTCGGAGATTTGCACATGTACACATATATTTCTTTAAGTCTTCCGCTTGCGTTCTTCACTTATCCCTGAATTATATTTGCAATTTGGCTTAATCTATTCCATGTTTTATGCAATCATACAGACAACATACATCCATCATTCAATATGTTGCATAAGTGATGTTTTGAAACTCGGGAGCTGAGTTATGCTCGACCCCCGAATTTCAGGGCGTTACAAGTAACCTGGCTAGCATGTGGGCTTAAGTAAAAGCAAAGAGGAAGAGAGGAAGAAAATAGAAGAAGGAAGAAAGAAGATGAAGGAGAAGAAGATAGAGAAGGCTGTCCTAGCCAAACCGAGTCAACTTGGTTCGGGACCGAGTCAAGCTGTTGGCCCATTGGCTAGGTCGAGTCCAGGGGCGGCTGGACCTCTCTAAATAAGAAGAAAAGAGAAAGAGTGGGAGAAGAAATAGAGAAAGAGAGAGAGAGGGTGGTTCACCACACCAACTCAACTCGACTCACTTGAGTCACGGGCATGGGCTGATGTGTTTAGGTCGAGCCTTAGCCAAGTCCATTTGGCGCTGAACTTGCACGAGTGAAGTGGTGGCCATGATGGGGCTGATGGAAACAGATCAGGATTGGAGGCCCAACTCGCTTTCGAGTCAACTAATATAAGTCATCTTTGCTCCCCAAAGTATTTGATTTATTATGATTAGCCATTAACATATTATTTATACTAGTATTAATTATTATAAACAAAACTATAATTGATAGATATTACATATTAATATTTATTTATTATTCTTAAATATTATCATTGATAATAGATCACGCTATTTATTATCATTATAATGATTATTATTATCATGATAGCTAATATCAATTTCATTATTAATGTTAATGGCAATTTTGTGATTAACAATTAACATTGTTACCATTTCTATCATTATTAGGATTGTTAATATTAGAAATTAATAGCCATTAGTAAATTATCTATATTGATATTAGTTATTACATATAAGAATTATCACTATTAAATATTAGTGTTTTATTTTGTAATTATTAGATATTATCATTGATGTTAGAACATACTATGTATTTTCACCATAATGATTATTAGTGTCACGTTAGCTAATATAAATTATAATACTAATGCTAATAGTTCTCTTGTAATTATTAAGTTATATTGTAATTAATGGTACACCAACTAGAGTTCTAGTCCTAGAATCTAAGTTTAGGACTAAACCTTAAGATGAAAATCCTAATTTTAAATTAAAACCCTAAGATAAATAATTCAAACACTAGGCTATGATCTTAAACCTAGGTAGTACGTAGAACTTAGTTCTAATTGTACAAGTTCATAATTTGTAGTTGGATTCAATTCTAAGGGCGCAAGCACTTAGCAACACTAAAAGGTGATTCAGTTCATTAGGTAATGATTTCTTTCCCTTGAGCTTTCTATTTTTCCATTAGGTTAAGCAATAATTTTTATTTTAATTTCAATTGATAATTGATATCTTTATCTTATAATCACATGTGTTAATTGTTGGAATTGAATTGCTAGATTACATGCTTAATATTTATCCTGCATATTTTCTTATGCTGGTGGATTGCTTGTGGATTGTTCTAGAACTTAAACTCGTACATTAGTGGAAAATCCCCACTTATAAATGTACACCCATACTTAGGATGTATCTCGATTGATTATGACTGTAATGGACCTTCGACTTGGTGATTATTAAATGGTGGTTTAGATTCAATATTGATGTGGGCTTGCCATCTAGGGGTTATTATGTCTAAGTGGTTTTTAAGAATGGTCTTTTATCACACGATTTTGATATTTGCCCTATGTGGATTAATTTTGATATTTTTCCTATGTAGCTTAGTTTTGATATTTGCCCTATGTGGCTTTGTTTTGGTATCTGCCCTATGTGGGCTCGACGTATTATTTTTATGCAACCATATGATGGTAAGCCCCATATACTAAATTATGATTGGCCACTAGTCGATGGGTTTCCATTAAACATCCTGAGGTGGAGGTCTCATGAGCCAGGGATGGTGGAATGGGATACTATGTCTAAGTTGTCAGCCTACGCTGGGTGATAAGCCCCCCATAGTGACCTTTGAGCTTTATTAAACCAGCTGGTTGTAAATGGAATAATAATGGTTGGGCTAATCATGCATTCATAGCATTCAGGCGATGACAGGTGGCTAATTCTGGATGTTATAACACGTACCTAATAGGATTTAGTTGGGGTATCATTTCGCTAACTCTCAGACCATCGACTATTGACCCACCTTCGGTGAGTTTGACACTACGCATGTACTATGTACTTTCGCAAGTGACTAGCCATATTGCATGGGCTTTGCCAAAAGCCAACTGGATTACCATCCCTAGCTGATGTACACTCATGCATCCATGTATCTAATAAGACTGCACCATGTATTATTTTGTATACCTTGTCATGTTTTTATAACTACACTTATCTAATGCGGCGGTGTGTAATCTTAAGGGGAATTCACACTGAGCTGGCCACTCATTTATCGAATATATAACCGTATAGGTAGAACAAGTGGCCCAGTTGATATTCATGCTCATATTGATGAGGAGTAGGGTGCAAATCGTCGAGGATGCATGATTGTATTGCTAAGAGTTGCTACATGATTTTACAGCTCAGGAATTGTTATAATGTATTTTGTTTCACATGCGATGTTATCTCATTTTGTAATTGTAAGTATTGGGACATTGGTTTATATAAGTAATCATGGACAGTAGCTTGTAAAATTTTAATGTAAGTATGAATTTTCCTTCATGTTGATTTGTCCATCTTTCACTAAATTACTTACTCTAAAAAGGAAGAAAAAAATATATGTGCAATTTGGCTCTCTAAAGGTTAACACTCGAGTTTTTGAAAAATGAGTCATATACTTAGGTTCTGAAAACGCGGGGTGTTACATGTGGGGGTTTGTAAGGACCCATAATCAAGGGAATTGGGCCTACATCAAGGTGACTAGGCCCACCAGCCATGGCCCTATCAATATGGCCTGAACTAGACCTGAAACTGCTCATAACTAAGGCCCGAACCATGTCTGGTTTGGCCCAACCTATTAGATCTAATAAATGCCCAGAAATTGGGCTGGGCTAGGCCATTCCTGGCCCAGCAATGGCTATACCTAGAAATCCCTAGGGTTGGGCTCGTCCTGGACATGGGTTGGGCTGGGCTATCCCGACCCAACATCATCTCACGACCGTAGTGGGCTGGCCAACCAAGTGTTGGCCCAGCAGCGTTCACCCAAAATCACCACAAGATGGGCTTGTTGGGCTGATTATGGCCCAGCAGTAGCATCTACTATCAGTAAAGCCTGGCTAACTATTGTTGGCCCAGCATTTGCTGGCCCAAGGCCGACCAGGCTGGGCTCGTCCTAGCCCAGCTAGCCATGGACTAACTTTGCGTCCACATACAACTCACTAGAACTGGGTTGGGATCATCCGGCTCAACATCATGTGCACAGCCCAGGTCTGAAAATGAGACTGTGTGGGCTTTCTTTGTCTACATAGTGGGCCCAAAAAGCTGTAGAACAGTGGCTGCCTAGAGGTTGGGCTGGACTCGGTCCAAGCCTATAGTCGCAAGGGTGGCCCATCATGGTGTTGTCATTAATGTTGGGCCCGTTTTGGCCCAACTAGGTTGTTCTAAAGATATTGGGGGCCACTGTATTGGGCTGGGCATGCGGCCCACTGAGCTTTTAACTTAGCTAAGTCCATTTGAGTATATGATGAGGCCCACTGAGTTGTTTGACTCAGGTGAGGCCCATCGGGTACATGGTGTGGCCCACTTAGCTTATACTCAGGTGCGGCCCATCTTGTACATGATGCAGCCCACTGAGTTTACACTCAGTTGCGGCCCATCTTGCATAGGTTGTGGCCCCTGAGTGTTTAACTCGGTGAGGCCCACTGGGTCATGTGGTGCGACCCATTGAGTTTTCACTTAGTGGCGTTCCATCATGTGTGTGATGTGGTGTGCCCTACTGAGTTGGGAGAGCATTAGGGCAGTCAGAATGGGGCTTGAAATCGGCCCATTGTTAAGTCTGAGTCTACCCTGGACTCAACCCCACTCATCCAAACTTGGCCCAACTTGTATATCACCGAGTTGTGAGAATATCAAGGCTCAGATTGGGCTCGGCCCAGCATCATCAGTCAAGTCTAGTCCTGCCCAACTCTGTGCATTCTGAGTTGGTTTGGGTTTGCACTAGATGAACCAGCCGCTCCATGCTAAGTGGAGTCGGGCCCGTAATCAATACGTTTTTCGATCCTTGCTGGCAATGGCTCCATAGCCGTGTGCTGTTGTATGAAAACGGAGGGAGATTCGAGTGTTACCTGGTCAGCTTTAGCATTTGCTGAGTCAACTCAAAGCCTAGCACAGCGGCAACAACAGCTTGGATAACACCGCATCTACGGACATTCGTCCTTAGTTATTAGAATTTAATGATAGTTAGTAATTAATCCACGACCGAGTCGACTAGGGTCCATACCTGGTAGTAACAATTCGCACCCATGACTTCCCTGAACTCTCGTGAGAGATCCCGATCCCAGGACTCAGTGGTGCAACAACTGGACCTGCCTGAGTGAGTTGACTCGCGGCTCAGTGAAGCACTCCTAGCTGCCTCTCTCTCTCCTATTTTCTCTCCTTCCCTCTCTCTTCCTTTCTCTAGTGCGAATCCCAAGAGTAGCCAATGGCATTTATAGGCAAGGGAAGGGCCCATCAATGGTTGAGAAGAGATGGCCCTTCCCACGTTCAATCTTGAGAACCCTGCATGCATGGAATCCATCTGACCCTGGAGATGGATTCTGTTGTCACGGCACACCCGAAAAGTAACTTTTCAACCATTGTGGGGTCCATCTCATCAAAGTGGGTTGGAAATTTTAACAGAGAAGATGAGATAACCGTTAATGGCCAATCATCATCTATGATATTTTAATAAGATCTAGTCCGTTTGAACGGACCAGATGGAACTTCTGATTACCGCGGGGCCCATTTTTGAGCCATCCATCCACATATCAGAATTTCTCACGAGATAATCCATATCTTGCTACTTTCTCGTGAGACAAGATGTCTCATCTAGTAAGGACGTTGTTGCCCTAGAGGGAGCGGCTGGGATTGAGCCACATGGCCCAAGGAGGGCTCGGATCGAACCAGTTGCCCTTGCTATAAGAGGCAATATCTCCCATCTCTTTCCTTGGTGCAAGCGGCTGCCTGTCCATTTTTGGCAACAGGAGAAAGCACCATTCGATGGCTGAACAGACAGCTAGATGCAACGGTCAGGACAATCGTGGATCAACCACATGGCAATGGGTTAGCCCACCATCTTCAAATATACCCAATCATATGGCTTTGATCGACACCAATCCTGAGTCCATGCGTCTTTGCAAGGATCCGGACAGACCACTAGGGTTTGGTCGTCGAGAGTCCACACACCTGATGGACGGTTCGGATTGGCCGGACAGTGGCCCGAGGTGGGCTACCATGAGATCAGGCGATCGTCAGTTTTAAAAAATTATTTGGCGGGATTGTTTTTTCGAAGACGCTCTGGCCAACGTTAGTCAAACTAGCTAGAGTCGCGTACTCGCACCTTGTGTGGGGTCCACCATGATGCTTATCATAACTCCATCCATTCTTCATGGAGACCTCAGTCAGGGTCCCTAACTAAGTATGGGGTGGATGTGAGGCCCAGGTGGGCCGTATTGTGTGCCCCAGGCCCTATTTAGTCAGTGCACATTGATCCAGTGGATGGATTGGTTCAATAATTCATTTCGACAGTAAATTAGGGGTTTATGAGGTAGTGATTGCTTGGTTGCCTACTGACTAGTCCTCGAAGGTTGATCACAAGTGCATTGCCCTGTTACTCTATGTAACGTCTAGAAAATTTGCCAACTTGGAGTCAGACGTCCTTGGGCAATGGATCTATCATAACACCTAATTTACTTCTCAGAACTCAATCCCAAAGTCACAAGTCCCCTTCTTAACCCATTTCCTTCAAAATCTCACCTTTTACCACCTTATTCTTTAAATTTTTCTAAGTAATTTTATATTAAACACTAATCTTAAATTTTAAATGATGAAGAACAATACTTAAACTAAAATTTACTATAAAAAGTAAATTTATAAATAAAATAGATTTTTCACCATTAACCATTTATAATCTCACGAAATAAATAGGTTATTTCGATAGAGCAGCTTCTCCTACCCCAAATTCATATATGGCACATCGTGTAACTCACTCTTGATTGAAAGATATGCCTCTTTCAAAAATCTATGCGGTATGACCACCAGCAGGCGGGCGCGATGCCATCGCACCGACCGCGATGCCATCGCGGTCGGGTCCAGTGGACTGCGATGCCATCACACTGACCACGAGGCATCGCCGGTGCCCCAAAAATTTGGTGCACCCTCACTGTAGTTTTCTGCAGTTTTCGCCTGACTTCAAAAAGTCATGTCTCTCTCGTTATAACTCTGATTTAGGTAATTCAAGCCAGATTGAAGCTTGATAAGTCTAGTTTTATATAAAAATAAGTAAAAAATAAAATAAAAAATTTAATATAGTTAAATCTAGGTTGATGTGACAACTGTCCAAAAATTATTGGTCCAGACAACTCCTACTTCTAGAATTTTGAGAATTTTTCTACAACACGAAATCTAATGAAATTTGGTAGAGATGGAATAGTGAGAGTGAATAGTGGGATTCACTCCCACTATTCCACACATGAATTGCCTCCCCATTATCACTACACGAGCGGTTCCAACTCCGATTTGGGTAAGAAATCCTAACCTTAATCTTATTTTAGGAATCCGAATAGAAGAATCGATGAAATAACTAACTTATTTCATAATTTAGGTAGCCGTTGTTCTGTACACGGAAGCGTAGGTTTCGAACCAAGTTCAAAATGAGTTATCCGATGAAAGGTTCGAACTATAAACGTTTAGGTTATGATTTTCAAGGCTTTCAATGCCAGCTAATGATTTATGTCTAACTTGATTGCTACCATATGATCTTAGTTACTACGTTTTCCGTGAATTATACATGTGTAAACTATGTTGAATATATTATACATTCCACATGTTTGTTGAAATGTTTGTATGAACATGTAAATATGATTTGTGTTTGTTATGATTATTAAACTATGATTCATCGTTGTCTTATGCATGTTGACCTCTCTATGCAAGGATTTGCCATAATGTGTGTTATAACTAATTTATTACATGTATGTTGTGATGTGAAACTTAAGTCTTTGATAACTTGTTTGAATGAGTGTGAAATCCTGATTTGTGCTTGTCATGACTATTAATCTAGGATTCATGTTTGTTGTATGTATGACAATCCCCTTGTGAAAGGATTTGCCATAATATATGTCGTAACTAATTTAGTCAATGTATAAAGTAATGTGTAGTCTAAGTGTTTGAGAAAATGTCTGAATGAGAAATTGCTTGACGAATTATATTTAGTAAAGGTGTTGAGATGGGATTCTCAACTACCTTATCAGTATTTATAGTTTCGTTCATGTAATCTAAATTGCTACTATGTGATTTATGGATTAAATGCATATGTATGATAACATGTTCAGTATGTGTTTGATAAAATGCTCAAATGATTATTGTAATTAGATTGTTGTTAAGTGCTTGCGTGATTATCACAAGTATCCACATGCTATGTCTAAGTATGATTGGGACTACTACGTAGTCCAGGCAGTCGGTAATGGTTCCCGATTCAATGGTTGAATTAGTCAAGCCACATTTGATACATTCAATAAATCCGAGTCGTACGATGATTGTCGACAGTGGTTAGGCCACGTGGAGTGTTTATGCACTCCATGTCAATTAATTCAACGTGCACTCGTGCTAATCGAACTTGTCAAATAACCCGATTGGCCTATTGTGTGTTTACTATGTATAGGCGCTACTACTTGAATCTAAGGTACCACTTACTAATGTGAAAGCCCGTTTCAACCATGGTACCATGATCCGCTAAGACTCATGAGCCGGGTATGGTGGTATGGGGACACCGTGGTCGAGATGTTGGCCTACGCTGGGGTGACGAGCCTCCCGTAGTGACCTGTGAGCAACCCAAACTCGTGAGCCGAAGACGATGGTATGGGACACTATATTCGAGCTATTGGTCTACGCCGGCGTAGCCTTGCTGCAATCCCAGCATGGGTTGGGGCATACCGTCTGATCCGGACTCCCTTCAAAAATAGCGCTCCAGTTGGTAAGGCGGTCGTGGAGTGACCTCGAGTATAATCAATCGAACTAACTTATCCACTGCTTTTCAAATCGGGGGTGATGTTGCCCTATAACTTGCCTATCGTATGTGATTAACTAAGATTGATGACCCTGGATGAATCATCATTTCGGCAAATGATATAAAGGGAGGTACCTTAGCTTCCCGAATCTGCTGTACGAATAAACCTAATTAACTATTTGGCCAACACGACCATGCGCCACATTGCATGTGCTTTGGCGAGGAAGCGCATGTATCTGGAGTGGTGCATGCACGATCATGAGATGATGTCACTGAGGGAGTGCAGGTGAGGGCATGCATCATTATCGCATACCATTCTTGCATTAACAAGAGTACTTAGGATATGTTGCTATATTGCTTTATTATTACTGCTTGACTGAATTGATAACATGTTAACCTTTGCTTTATAGTTCCACTGAATTAGCTACTCATTCTCACTTGGGATGGCATTTTAAAACACCAACTAGACTCTGTTGTAGATGCAGGTAATGACGGAGTCTATGCAGCTGAAATGGACGTTATGGACAAGGAGGAGAAATTCTCCTATGTTCAGCTATCAGGTGGGTCTTCGTAGACCTTATTCTGATTCGGCGGGATTATAGGGTTACATGGATTAGTTGAACAGTTACACTTTGATATTTTGTAAATTTTGGAACAATACATGTATATATTCAGCCTGGAATCATACTCATACTCTGGGGATTGAGAAACACTTCTATACATTATATACCTATCTCAGTCTTCCGCTTGCTTAACTTAATTATCTCTGCAGTATGATATGCCGATTTAGTATAAGCTCACACATGTTTAAATGTATTAATATGGACAATATTTAAACATCATTATCTATGTTGCATAAGTGATGCATTGGAACTTGGGAGTTAAGCTTTGCTTGACCCCCGATTTTCAGGGCGTTACAAGATGGTATCAGAGCATGATTTGGATTAAACTGGACCTGGGTTATGGGTAACACGACGCACTCTGACACACTCTGACTTAGGAAGGGGGCGATGGAATTTAGAGATGACATTAAGATCCCAATGTTTCACTGATAGGCGAGACCGAATATTGTAATTTAGTCCACAACATATCTTCGATTACGTGAATCGACCTAGGTCGCCTCTAAGCCGTCAGTCGATGGGTTTGAGTCGTTCGTTAATGAATTCCAAGCCTGAAACGAGTCCAAATGGCATGAATACGGGCACGTTGGACTACAAAAACGGACCCTATGGGCCTAAGGACCCAAACCATGAAGTTCAAAGTAGAGTAATAAGATAACTAGGACCTTGAGAATGAGAATTATATAAACCAGAATGACCATCAAATGGAGTTTTGGACCTAGAGTTGGTACTCCTAGATTTCAAAAGATCTGACAGTATAGGAAATTCAATAAATTAATAACGTGAACCCTATGACCTCCTTAGCTGGTATGGTCATATGTGAAGTGCTCGAGCGCAATTACATTCAAGTTCGGGTAACTCAATTCTGATCAGACAACTTTTGATCCTAAGCGATAAAATAAATTCCTGTATTAGAAATGGAATGAAATCATCTAGCATATGAGTGTAGACTTTAGATCACAACTATCGGATTACCGCTACTCCCAAGTTAAGACTAGCTATTGGTTATACTAAGGAATGTAAACGACTGATTATGCTAAGATAATTGAAAGATAGACTTAGTTAGTTGGCTTGATTAGGTTGGAGTGAGACCTCATTCCTTCGTTGGATCCCCTTGATATTTATAGGCTTCTTTAATAACTCTTAGGAAGCTTGTTTGATTAGAAACTACTCACGCTCAGAGAAAACTTATATATCCCTCAGATTGAACACTAGGACAAATCAACACACCCCTTAGAATTGCCTTCCCAAGGACTTATTATAATCGGAAACACAGAGTAGAGGAACTATATATAAGCGAAGTATTCACAGTTTGAATCGAATTCTCAATCCTAGTAGTTACAAATGAACTCAATGCTCTGATCAAGCAGAAGATCAGGATCAACTAGGATTAAGAACTGATATGACAAGATTTTCTTTCCTAGCTAGGCAAAAGGTCTATGTATTAGGCTCAGACCCACTACACAACTTTCCTTCCGCGTTGGCCCGACTACTTACAACCAAAAGTTTATTACTTTACATTTGAGAAATGTTAAGAATATATAGCCAACAGGGATATTTTTAATTTTGGCCCAAGAAATGTCTTAAATGGGTAGCAGACAGTTACGACTTAGGTCCCGGATCACAAACCATTCTGACATACATATTGTGCATATGAACTTAGAAAGATAGCCTGTTGTTAACCTATTTTGTTCAAATTCCTTATGTACTAATAATGTATAGATTACCTTACAGTATTATACTGGACATGATTAAAAAGGGTAAGTCGAGATCATGGCAAAAGTCTTTCTTTGGTAGAATTAGGCATCTTGCCACAAACTTACACCCGTCCCTGGAATCAACCTCAACACCCACCATTATTTTTAGCTCTTTTCCATGACCATAGGTACCAATGTTATAGTACATATCATCGATAAAAGGAAGACCAATGTATTGAGAGATCGTTTCCCATTTCATGTCAAAGATAGGTCCTAAATTACACCTTGTTCCGACATATGAATCAGGACATAGATTCTTGAGCCTTAAGAGTAGAAATTTTTTTTAAGGGGGGTAGAAAAGTTATTAACCCAGCCAAGTTAAGCAGGTATACACATCTACCTGCTCATAGGCACAACGAAAGCATGGTGGGCCCTGGCCCCACTGGCCCAGGATCGAAGGGAATTGATCCAGGCTATACGTAAAGATAGGTCACTAAATAGGATCTGAATCTTCTTTAGAATGTCAATAATGAAGTCATCGAAGGAAATAAATTAGGGTTCGAGTATTAAACCAGTTCATACTAAAGAATAGGCCTAACAATCGGTACGAGCTGAATTACAATAGCCAAGGTCACTGTATCCCTAAATGTGCTTGTTAAATACGAACTTAATAGGAGCATTAGACAATTTCAGGGCGAAAGGGTTTTAAGGGAGGTAGACTAAAATGAGCTGGACTAGCATAGATAGTATACACCCTGCCACGCATATAAACTTGCAATCAATAAAACTTAGACAAATGAAATAATAAAATCTCTACTTATTACCCTTAGGCAATTTCGAGGACGAAATTATTTTTAAGGGGGGTAGATTGTAACAACCTGCATTTTTGCCAACTTAGAGTTAGACATCCTTGGGTAATGGGTCTATCATAACACCTTATTTACTTCTCAGAACTCAATCCCAAAGTCACAAGTCCCCTTCTCAACCCATTTCCTTCAAAATCTCACTTTTTACCATCTTATTCTTCAAATTTTTCTAAGTTCTTTCATATTAAACACTAATCCTAAAGTTTAAATGATGAAGAATAATACTTAAATCAAAATTTACTATAAATAGTAAATTTATAAATAAAATATATTTTTAACCATTAAAATTTTGGAATCTCATGAAATAAGTAGGTTATTTTGATAAAGTAGCTTCTCCTACCCCAAATTCATATATGGCATGTCATGCAACTCATTTCGGATTGAAAGATATGCCCATTTCAAAAATCCATGTGGCAAGACCACTAGGCGGGCATGATGCCATCGCGCCGAGTGTGATACTATCGCGGTCGGGTCCAGCGGACCACGATGCCATCACGCTGACCGTGAGGCATCGTCGGTGCACCAAAAATTTGGTGCACCCTCGCTGCAGTTTTCGCCCGACTTCAAAAAGTCATATCTCCCTCATTATAACTTCGATTTAGGTAATTCAAAAGTCTGATTAAAGCTTGATAAGTCTAGTATTATATAAAAATAAGTAAAAAAATAAAATAAAAATTTTAATATAGTTAAATCTAGGTTAATGTGACAATTATCCAAAAATTATTGGTCCGGGCAGCTGCTACTTCTAGAATTTTTTAAATTTATTTACAAATGAAATCTAATGAAATTTGGTAGAGATGGAGTAAACTTAATGATGAACTACTAAAAAAATAATTAAAAAAATATTCTAACTAAAAGTTTCAAAAAGGGGCATAGAACTACCCTAGGACCTTATTCGATCGTAATTAGGGCAGAATTTAGTTAAACACTAAACTGAATTAATTGGTGAATTAGCTCGAACCACTTTCTATATGAACTGCAAGACTCAAAGCTATTACAATCACCAACTTAATATTTCCTAAAAATCTAGGATCAGTCTCAAAACTCAGTTGCTCTCGGGAGAGTATTGAAACTCCGTATCGGGCCTGGACCGCGCGTAGAAAGTCCAATTACCACGAAACTATAAGGTTATGACCACATTATTGGGCTTGACAACCATCGTGAAAATCGAGCCCAAATAGTATCCAGAAACTGCATAACTTGAGCCTTGAGTGGAGTGTGTGAGAAATGTGAATATCTTTAAAAAAATAAACACAAACTTAAGTGAATTGGGTCATTCGCTTGCAGGCTAAATTTAAGGTTTCAAACCATCAAATTTTGACCCAACTACACCTTTGGATCAGGAAAATTTCCCTACACCCATTGGTATACTTGTGGCCCTGATCGAGTGCCGATGACCGTTGAACTGAAACAGGTCCTCCACGATCGATCCACTAATTCAATCGGATCGAAACCATAACCTGGCATAGATCCATTGTTAGGGAACTCTTTTCAGACCGTATGCGAGCAATGGACCTCCAGATGAGCTCCGTTGGCCTGAAACAGCCACTTTTTGGCTATAACCTAAATATA
This sequence comes from Magnolia sinica, assembly GCF_029962835.1. Lineage (NCBI taxonomy): Eukaryota > Viridiplantae > Streptophyta > Magnoliopsida > Magnoliales > Magnoliaceae > Magnolia > Magnolia sinica. The sequence goes on along the minus strand of NC_080579.1, from coordinate 69,745,782 downwards.
CCATGGCCATAGGGCCAATTGGACCAGTTCTGGGCCTATATAAGGACCTTAACCCACCCTTCTCTCATTCCATATGAATTTACCTAATCCAAGGAGAGAGAAGAGAGAAAAGAGGAGAAAAGAGTGAGGAGAAGAGAGTGAGATCAGAGGATCATTGCTAGGATTCACTCCCACTATTCCACACACCGAATCGCCTCCCCACTATCACTACATGAGCAGTTCCAAGTCTGATTTGGGTAAGAAATCCTAACCCTAATCTTATTTTAGGAATCCAATTAGAAGAATTGATGAAATAGCTAACCTGTTTCGTGATTTAGGTAGTCGTTGTTCTGTAGACGGAAGCATAGGTTTCGAACCAAGTTTGAAACGAGTTATCCGACGAAAGGTGCAGACTATAAACATTTAGGTTATGGTTTTCTAGGCTTTTAATGTCAGCTAATGATTTATATCTAACTTGATTGCTGCCATATGATCTTAGTTACTACGTTTTCCATGAATTATACATGTGTAAACTATGTTGAATATATTATGCATTCCACAAGTTTATTAAAATGTTTATATGAACATGTAAATATGATTTGTGTTTGCTATCACTATTAAACTATGATTCGTCAATGTCTTATGCATGCTGACCTCTCTGTGCAAGGATTTGCCATAATATGTATGATAACTAATGTATTACATGTATGTTGTGATGTGTAGCCTAAGTGTTTGATAATTTGTTTGAATGAGTGTGAAATCCTGATTTGTGCTTGTCATGACTATTAATATAGGATTCATGTTTGTTGTATGTATGACAATCCCCTTGTGAAAGGATTTGCCATAATATATGCCATAACTAATTTAGTCTATGTATAAAGTAATGTGTAGTCTAAGTGTTTGATAAAATGTCTGAATGAGAAATTGTTTGACGAATTGTATTTAGTAAGGGTGTTGAGATGGGATTCTCAACTACCTTATCAGTATTTATAGTTTCCTTCATGTAATCTAAATTGCTATTATGTGATTTATGGATTAAATCCATATGTATGATAACATGTTCAATATGTGTTTGATAAAATGCTCAAATGATTATTGTAATTGGATTGTTGTTAAGTGCTTGCGTGATTATCACATGTATCCAAAATCTATGTCTAAGTATGATTGGGACTACTACGTAATTCAGGCAATCGGTAACGGTTCCCGATTCAGTGGTTGAATTAGTCTAGCCACATTGGATACGTTCGATGAATCTGAGTCGTATGACGATTGTCGATAATGATTAGGCCACGTGGAGTGTTTATGTGCTCCATGTTGATTAATTCAACGTGCACTCGTACTAATCGAACTTGTCAAATAACCTGATTGGCCTATTGTGTGTTTACCATGTATGGACACTACTGCTTGAATCTAAGGTACCACTTACCAATGTGAAAGCCCGTTTCAACCATGGTACCACGATCCGCTAAGACTCACAAGCCGGGTATGGTGGTATGAGACACCATGATCGAGCTGCCAACCTACGCTGGGGTGACGAGCCTCCCCGCAGTGATCAGTGAGCAACCCAAGCTCGTGAGTCAAATACAGTGGTATGGGATACTGTATTCGAGTTGTCAGTCTACACCGGCGTAGCCTGACTGGAGTCCCAACGTGGGTTGGGGCGTACTGTCTGATCCGGACCCCCTTCGAAAATAGCGCTCCAGTTGGTAGGGCATTGGTGGAGTGACCTCGAGTATAATCAATCGAACTCGCCTATGTACTGATTTTCAAATCAGGGTTAATGTTTGCCTATAACTTACCTATCGTATGTGATTAACTAAGATTGACGACCCTAGACGGATCATCGTTTGGGCAAATGATATAAAGGGAGGTACCTTAACTTCTTGAATATGCTTTACGAATAAACCTAATTAACTACTTGGCTAACACGACCATGCACCACATTGCATGTGCTTTGGTGAGGAAGCGCATGTGTCCAGAGTGGTGCATGCGGGATCGTGAGATGATGTCGCTAAGGGAGTGCAGGCGAGGGCATACATCATTATCGCATACCATTTTTGCATTAACAAGAGAACTTAGGATATGATTGATGTATTGCTTTATCATTATTGCTTAACTGAATTGATAACATGTTAACCTTTACTTTATAGTTCCACTGAATTAGCTACTCATTCCCACCTAGGATGGTGTTTTAAAACACCAACCAGACTCTGTTCTAGATGCTGGTAATGACGGAGTCTATGTAACTGAAATGGATGTCATGGACGAGGAGGAGGAATTCTCCTATGTTCAGCTATCAGGCGGGTCTTCGTAGACCTTGTTCTTATTCGGGGGGATTTTAGGGTTACATGGATTATTTCGATAGTTACACTTTGATATTTTGTAAATTTTGGAACAATACATGTATATATTCAGCTTGGAATCATAGTCATACTCTGGGGATTGAGAAACACTTCTATACATTATATACCTATCTCAGTCTTCCGCTTACTTAACTTAATTATCACTGGAGTATGCTATACTGATTTAGTATAATCCCACTCATGTTTAAATACATTAATATGAACAACATTTAAACATCATTATCTATGTTGCATAAGTGATGCATTGGAACTCAGGAGTTGAGCTTTACTTGACCTCCGATTTTCAGGGCGTTACACTCTATGACTAGATGATTTGGAAATTATTCTAACTTGAGGTGGTTAGTTAGGCTTACCTTATGGGTTATGCCGGGTCATTCTTAGCTCCTAGAGTCTTTGGTGGATGACTTCAATGATGAGTAGAGGTCCCATCCTATATTCGTTAAATTAAAGTTGTTTGTTAATTGATTTTGAAATCCAACTGATACGGGTTTAAAAAGGGTAACACCCGCATACCAGAGGTGTGAGGTGTTACAAGCCCTTCCCAGCTCAATCCTAGGGCTCCTGAGTAGGGCTCCTTGGTACTCTGAAAGATTTCTCAGAGGACCAAGTCTCATATTCTAAATCTTCACACTTTAACCCATGTGTTGTAATGTCAAGCAGTCCTTTGCTGGTTGGTAGTGACCCTCACTTATGCCTTTTCCCTTAGTTCTTCGAGTAAGTTGAGATTTAGCATCATTTGTGCATTGGTTCCTGAAATTGCGGTAATGACCGCACTACTGGAAGTAGCAATAGGTCAAAGTGTCTTAGAGTGGGGGTGAATAGGACTTTATAAAATTTTATGATGTTTTAAAATCCCATTATCATAATCCTAATTTAACATGCAACTATTAAGATGATCCCAATTTAACTCTAATGGCTTCCAAGGCAAATAGAAGATCCAATCATAAGACTATCCGGTATTTGAACAGTTTGCAATCTTAGTCTAAGATGAATGAACAATGTGACTGTGTGTATGGGGGGATGTGATTCTTATCAGTTCTAAATAATCATGTTAGCAAGCTTTATGAGAACATTTAAAGAAAACACAAATAATAAGGCCAAAATATCAATCCCACATAGTCGTTTATAGTGGTTCGGCTACCTGCCTACTCCACTTCTGGCGGATGCACTCAACCCTTGAGTGTACCGAATCGCACTAAAGGATGTTTTAAATCAGGTTCACCTTTAACTTTCACAACCTACCCAAGGTTGACTCTAGGACCTACACAAGGAACCTAGACATGTCTCCATGAGACACAAGTTTATGCCCCACACAGGAGCAAGGGTCAACACACAGCACCCGAGTTTTATGCTCTACACACAAGCAAAGGATCCACACAAGGAACCTAACCTTTTAGGCCTCACAGGCCAAGGATCCACACAAGGAACCTACACACAGGCCAAGGACCTACACTAAGGACCTAAGTTTATGCTCTGCAAGAGCAAAAGTCAACACACAGCACCCACACGTACTCTCCCGTCAGAGGCCTCCTATGAGGACTTGAAAGGGGTGAGAACCACCTGTGACCCAATCCTACCCAAAGAAATGATCAGCAGGGTCCCTGAACTCTAATGACTTGCAAATAAGTAGATGAGCCCCACTAAGCATGTTAATGAAGATCTCCTTCTTTGATGACGAAGAATCTTCAGCTCCCTTAAACCGCAACACTGATAATGCTCCGATGTATGGCAACAGGTTAGGTCAAGGTTATGTTGGTAATTACTCTATAAAATGATAATCATTGAAGAGACAGAGTAATTCCAAGATCTTAGGCATTCAAGGGATCCTACCTCAATGATTTACCATTAAGGTGGTCGGTGGAAGATCCTTGAACGCGGAAGTTCATTCACCAATCCACTCTTTTGAATGTCAATGATGAGGGTGGATTGAGGAATGAACTCCCATGAGAAAAAGGGCTTAGGGTAGATGATGTGTAGTTACTCTCTCAAAGCACTCTCACTTTTTTTCCATCCAGCAACCAAGAACAAGCTTTCCTTAAATAGAAAAAAAGTTCCAACGGTAATAAAAATGTCAGATTCTAACTGACTTCGATATCATCAGGCCTACTTCGATATCATCGAACTTATACTTTCGATGCTACTGAAGCAAGGTTCGATGATACAAACTCCACGGAAGTATATCCCTGGAACTTTCTGTTGAAGATCGATGCAATCGAGCTAGCATCGATGTCATCAGAGTTTGAATTCTGATTTCATCGACCATCTGTTCGATCATCGATCATTTCCATATGAATTTCAAAAGGGCTTGCTAGACAATTATTGATCTATTTCAATAACATCGATCATATGTCGATTTCATCGATATTTGAATTACAATCATATCGAGTCATTATCGATTCCTCAGTCATTCCCATATGGTTTACCTTACAAGATTGCCGGAATAGTTTTGTCCAAATTCGATTGTATCAATATACCTTTGATTTCATCGAGATTTGAATTCCGATGATATCGAGTAGGGTTTCGAGTCCTCGATCTTTCTACATGATTTTTCTTTGAGGCTCGCTGGATTAAAACTTGACCGAATTCGATGATATCGAACTCATCTCAATATCATTGAAGTTTGAATTCAGATAATATCGAAGATGGTTCGATTACTCAAGCAATTTCATGATATTTTCCAAAAGTTGTTGGACAAGGCTGAAGTTAATTCGATATCATCGATATTTGAATGTTGATTTCATCGAAATGTTTGTTGATTTCTCGAACATATTGTCCAAAATACTTTGTAGTTGCTGGACATAGAATGGCCTAATTCGATGATATCGAGTGGTTGTTGATATCATTGAACGTGAGTGTTCGATGCCATGGATGAGTACTCGATATCATCGAATACAATCTGAAAAACTTGGAAGATTTTCCTATTTTGAATTCAAGTTTATAGGCAAATGATCCTAGGTTGTTCTAATGTTTTTAAAAGCTTCATATACCTAAGTGTTTTTGGACATGGGATGTGAGGCTTAATTTACCTTTGACAAGCTCGGAGTGCACATCTAGTTGAGGCAGACGCTTGAATGATCTTCCAGTGGAGCTCACTTGACTTGCTGACTCAACACTCACACTAATTGACAAACCAGGGTACTTTCAGTTTCCCCTAGGTTGAATAGTTTGGTTCATCCTGAGGGGATCCCAACTTCTACTAGGACTAATGATTCTACACCAAAGGCTAAAGAAAAAGGGGTCTCCCTAGTTGTTGAGCGATCAGTGGTCTGGAATGCCCACAAAACATGTGGGAGTTCCTCTACCCAAGCTCCTTTGAATCTTTCAAGCTTGATTTTGACGTGGCTTTATATGATTTTATTAACTGCCTCTACTAAGCTGTTGGCTTAGGGGTGCCGAGGTGAGGAGAACACGTTGGGAATGCCAAGCTTTTCACACAATCCTCAAAACTGGGCACTGTTGAACTACCTACCATTATCAGTAATGATGGTGTGGGGAATATTAAACCTGCAAAATAATGTTTTTCAGATAAAGTTGGTCATTTTCTACCAAATGATCCGAGCTAAAGGGTCGGCCTCGGTCTATTTGGTGAAGTAGTCAATAGTGGCGATAGTGTACTTGGTGAAAAGGCCAAGCTATATGTCCTAGAGGGGGGGTGAATAGGACAATGCCAAATAAAAACTTATAACAGCGGAATAATAAAGAAAATGATAGCCAAATTAAATAACAATGCAGGAAAATAAAACAACCTCAAAATTCAGATCTTGAGAAGTTGATACAAATGTTATTCTAAGGACAACCTTACACCAAAAACAGAGTTTATGGTAGGACAACCTTATTTCTAGAAAGGTCTTTGTATCAAGTCTCAAATCGAAGAGGAATACAGAATTAAATACAAACTGAATTGAAATAACTTGTAATTAAAAATGTATTGTTCTAGGGACAGCCATACACCATAAAAATGGCAGGGCAACCTTGCTGGAACAACTTTCAAATGAAATTGAAAATCAAGCTTATAAAGGAATAGCAGAAAGTAAATTCTAAGCTATTACAACATTCTCACAAAGCTTGAAATAATTACAACATTCACCACCATACATACATCCCACAAAAGGAAAAAAAAAATAGAAGAATAGATAATCAACCACAACTCAAAGGTTTATAGTGGTTCGCCTGTGTGTTCACCAACTGTTATCCAACAGCCACACAAAAAGCTACTCCACTCCTAATATCCTCACACAGGGGATATTAGCGTTCACTAAAGATAGGTTTTCCCAGGTGTTCACCCAAAACCCTTACAATTGTGTCTTTGTATGTGGGCTTACACAATTAAAAACCCCACTTCCGAGTTTTCCTGGCTTCCTCATATAACCAATATAACAAGATTTTTCCGCAAATCTTGAAAGAAACCAAAATAATAGAAAGGAATTTACAATATGTAAAATACCGAATATCTTCTTCGTTGTAGCGACCGGTAGAACCAAATCAAAGTAGATGATTGAATGTCCAAGTTCAATGTCCAAGACTCGATTACAATGGTTCTAGATCTAATTGATTTTAAATTAAACCAAACAGGCTTGCCTTAATTGATTTTGATTCCAAAGAAAGGGAATAACAATTCCTCTTTTCAAATCAGATTGGAATAGCAGAAACAAAATCAATTAAAATAAAGCTAAGGAAAGAAGATATTAAATAAGCACACTTAGCTTAAATGGAGCACAAAATTATCTCTCAGAAGTTCGACGAAGATTGGCTTGAATACTATAATTAAATCGATGATTTCTTCTGAGATTCGTGCACTATTTATAAGTGAAAAGATCTTGTCTTCGACTGGTCTAGAGTGCTCTACGACTAGTCGAAGCTCTAACAGATATTTGAAAATCCATGGATATGCTCGACTGCTTCTACGATCGGTCGTAGCCCTCCTACGATCGTCGTAGGTCACCTACGATCGGTCGTAGGTTTCCTTCGACCGGTCGTAGGTCCTGCAAAGTTCGCTGGACTTCGAGTCCTAGATTCTACGATCGGTCGAAGATGCGTAAACACTGCTTCCTACGACTAGTCGAATGCATTCCGTGACTAGTCGAAGGCTAATGCATTTTATCCAAATTTGTAACAAACTTACGATCGATCCAGGAATTTCTTAGACTCGTCGAAGCAAGTCTAGGACTAGTCGAAGCAGACCTAAGACTGGTCGAAGAACAGACCAATCACATGTAAAATAACATTCGGCTTATGTATCTGAAATGACCTACTTCTAAGGTCATCCTATGGTCAAACAAACCTCAATCATGAAGTATGGACATTGAAACAAGAGACCATGAAGAATGAGCCTTGAAGTCTTGATGTAGACTAAACCTTGAAGTAGCTCAATCATGAAAGTGGCTTGAGTTTCAGCTTGAGTCTTGATTTCAGCTTGACTTTCAACTTGAGTCTTGAGTTCAGCTTGAGTCTCAACTTGAGTCTTGCCTTGTACTTTCTTTTCGGCTTGAGTCTTGTTTTGTGAGCAGCTCTTGCATTCAAGATCTTGAGTTTTGTACTTGAGAGCTTTGCTTGATGTGAGCTTAGCTTGTTCATGTATGTTGATCCTTGAGAGAGCTTCACTTATGCAAGTTATATATAACAGAGTATAATAGTGATTTTGGCACTACAAATTTGACAACACATAGGGATAGAAACTATAGCACTTACACTTGGTCTATCCCTTACTCATTTGCATGGGTCTTATGATGTCATGTAACAACCTTTATTTCAAACTAAGGAGTAACCCATTATCATGGCCCACCTGAGTGTCGGAATTGTACCATCCATGGTCAAATAACACAGTGAGACCCATAAAACACGATATATGGTGTGGATCTCACTAATCATCACCATGGGCCCCACACTCATGATACGTGTGCACAGGACATGTAACTCCCGTAGTTCACCAGAACTCCAAGTAGGCAAAATGGGCGCTGGCCCGATACAATTTTAAATTTCAAATTTCAACCAAGAAGGGGATTCCCACTTCCTCCTACCAACGACAGACTATCAACCACTGTAACCAACAAGGGCCATCACCATCACCCGTAGGGATGATCCAAACCGTCCATCAGATGCAACTCTCTCCCATGACAAGGGAACTCTTTAACTCCCCACACAAAGAAGAGAAGTTGTGCACAGCAGTCCGTCCGAGCAAAGTGTCGCACCAACTCGTAATCTGAAAACGTAGCTACTTACGCCAGCAACCTTGCCGATCTGAGCCATTCAAAACCATAGGAATGGAATTCCAACCATACCCATGCCATCTGAAAGAGACGCTAGGAGGAGGAGAATCCAGTATTTTGCCACACGCCTTTACGCAAACCACACCTCCGAATATCGCATCCACAAGACTTCTAAAAGCCTCACTTGTAAGAAGATGATGTGATCAGAGCAAGGATCCAACGGACCATGGATCGTCGAATGGCAAGATCAAAATGATCAAAGGGATCATCTCAAATCAAGAAACATTGAGAATCTTTCAACCAATAAATCAATGACCATCTGTCCAATCACACGCTGAATGATAAAATTAGCGACAGACGATCAAGAGCTAATCAGAGACGTCTCTTATATAGCCTTCCTTCAAAGATACCTCACCCAAATATCAGATGGGGCTGATCAATGCTATAGCCCCACCAATCTAGGCCACGGGCAAGTCGATTGCGAAACCCCTACAAAAATAGAGAGTGCGAAGAGAGGAGAGTTGTCCAACAAAGACTCCTCTCTCATGGATTAGTATAAATTGTAAGAGAGAAAGACAGAGGAAAATGTCTGAAAGAAATAGAGAGAGAGAGAGAGAAGCAAGAAAGAGAAAGACACGAGAGTGAAGGAAGAAAGGTCATATGCTGTTCTAGCAGGTGCTTGTCAGAATCGTTCCAAAAGAACACCGACAACAGGAGAGGAAGAGAGAAGCAAACTGCCTGCACCAACTCCCTAAGTTGCTACTCGAGTTCAGTTCAGGTCCAAACCCGGTTCCTTCTTCTTCCTTTTCAAACTTTTCCTATCCCTACACAACAATGGAGGTGGATTGTAATTCACACCTTTCAGAACCCCTACACTTGGTTAAAATATAGTAATGTTATAAACTAGACACTAATCCTGATCATTCGATTCATGTGGAAGAGAACGGGTTCTGATCTTAAGATTACCTGAGGCCTTTAACCTTACGAGCAACATCAAACAACTAAAGGAGAGGAATTTCCTTTAAGCTTATATTGACTTGAGTTGATTGTAGTTTAATCATGTTCCCTCACATGCTTTGAATCCTCCCCGCAAATATTTAATGTACCCCCACCAATTATTTATCCTTTTGATAAAATGGTTAAGGTATGATGTTAATCCTATATGATCCTTCTAAATTTATGCAAGGACTATTCTCCTTTAAATTTTGAGTTGAATTGCCTACACCTATCTTACATGCTTCAAGTCTCTAATATTTTTGTTAACTTTGATGCGTAATTCAAAAACACCATGTCACTATCTTGCATACAAGTATTATGTTAGAAATCCCACATCTAGCAATCAAATAAATATAGCGAACATAATGCGGTTCAGGTATCGACCCCTAGGTCGACATGTAATTCCATGTATCTTGGGTAGTGGTGCACAAATCAATGTAAGTAATTCGCAATGTGTGTTACATCACCTCTAAGATTATTTGTCACAAATAGTCGCTCCATGAACAAATCGTGTCACATAATTCATCTGAGTCATGTGTTGCGTCGTCTTGGGATAACCGCGTAAATCCATGTTAACGTAGGACACGTCGACGAATCTCCATTGAATGGGATGTGGGGCAATTTGGATAATTCTAAATCATTTTTTACATTGTGGCAATTGCTATGTGTGATGAACTGGATATACTTTGCTAGGCATGAATCTCATATAAGTTGCTTATGCATATTGATACCTCTCGTAGTTGTGGAGTACGAGACGTATCAGAACCATTACTTAACATTTATGAACCTCTTAAATTATGAATAATATTAAAGGATAACCTTCACTATGAGTAGGGTGTTGACCCTCTCCAATCATACAGATGATACAGGTGACGTACAAGTTGAAGACCCAGAAGACCATCTCCCGATGGAGGACTGCACTGATTTAATGGTTTTATTTATATTTGTGCTACAAACTCGATAATGTAATAAGCTCTCATTGAGAGGGCATTTGATAATTCATTGAACTTTATGAAGTAATAAATACATTTGATTTTACTCTTGTGAATGATTACCTTCACAAATGTAATTAGATGTGATCCGAGGAAAGAAATTTGAGATAAATTTTGGAGTGCATCTAAAATCTTACATTATTAACACCTAGAATTTTTAGCATGAGCACGTACTCGAGCACGAATTTTGGGATGTTAGAAGTCAATCCCCCACTATACAAAGGGTCAGGGCCTACTCATTGAGGTCATTTACTCGAGTGATTATCGTAATACTATTGCAAAGCGTTGGCACTTGACACACTTCCTTGTAAATTGTTTTGTGTCTTCATACAGTGAAGGCTAGTAATATCCTTATTGGATTACTTTAAGTACTAGGGCTCTTCCGCCTGAATGATTTCTATAGATGCTTTCATGGATCTCCCTTAATGCATATTCAGTTTCGTCTGGCCATAGACATCTTAGGTATGGTAGTGAGAATCACTTTCTTTATAAGACATCTCCCAGTATCATGCACCGAACAGATTGGTACCTAATCTTCTGAGCCTCCAATTTTTCCTCGAATAACTCACCCTATTGTAGGTAGAGCATGATTGGGTCCATCCATCTTGGTAGTCAGTCTATCGGGAGAGCTTCTCTTTAGTCAAGCTGGATAATACTTGGCTTGGATAGGAATTCGATTGGTATGGTCCGAACGAGGTGGTTGTTGATGGCTGAGGCCAACTTAGCTTGGGAGTTCGCTTTGGGGTTTTCTGATCTGGGGACCTGTATGATTTCATACTTTTCGAATCCTTCAAACAGTTCTTAGGCTTTAGTTAGATAAGTAATTATTTTTTCTCATCTGGCCTAGTATTCTACGGTGACTTGGTTTACCACTAGCTAGGAATCACTATAAATTTTTAATGTTCTAGCTCTCATCGCCTTGGCTAAGCTTAAGTCGTTGAGGAGTGCTTTGTATTCTGCATCATTGTTGGAGGCTTGGAAATCAAATCGCAGGGCATACTAGATGTTTACATGGTCGAGTGAAGTTAGGATCAATCCTGCTCCACTCCCCTGAGTGTTTGATGACCCATCCACGTGAAGGTTCCACACTTGTGATCCTTCGGTTTACTCAAATTTTATATGCTTTTGAAGTGTGGAGTGAGTGAACTTTGTAATAAATTCGATGACGGCCTACCTTTTGATTGTCGCTCATGGTTGGTATATGATATCGAATTCACCTATCTCAATTGCCCATTTGGTGAGTCACCTTAACACCTCAGGTTTCTGTAGTATTTGAGGGAGTGGATGATCGGTCAAGACCACGATGGTGTGGACCCAGAAGTAAGGTCTAAGACATTAGGATGATACAATCAATGTCAAAGCTAGCTTTTCTATTTTTAGGTAACTTGTTTCTACATCAACCATGGCTTTGTTCACGTAATAGATTGGTCGTTGGACACTTCCTTCTTCTCGGATTAGATTCGAGCTAACAGTTGTAGGTAATACTACTAAATACAACAACAGCTATTCTCTAGGTTCTGGCTTAGAGAGTAATGGCAGGGACCACAGGTAAGTTTTAAGCTATTAGAATGCTTGCTCACATTCTTTCGACCAAGTCGACTTCTTACTTCCCTTCAGCTGCTTAAAAAAGGGGAGGCACTTGCCGTGTCCTGAGAGATGAACATGTTTAGAGCCGCCACCCTGCCCATGAGCCATTGAATTTCCTTCATTGTACTGGGGGAACTCATTTCTAAGAGAGAATGGATTTTGTCAAGGTTCGATTATATCCCCCTCTGGTGGACCATGAAGCCTAGGAACTTTCCTAAGCTAACGCCAAAGGTGCATTTACTCAGATTTAGTTTCATTTGGTATTTTCTCAAGATCCCGAACATCTCTTTCAAGGAGCTTACCGACTTCTTCGTTGCTCGTTGCATACCTGTCTAGATCGAATGTTCGTCTTTTCAACCTTATGGGCTTGTTGTCGGGGTCTACCTTTAGTCGATGGACCATAATTCTTGGATCGATTCTGGTCATATCCTGGTGTGACTAGGCAAAAATGTCAATGTGTTATTTCAATAGGTTGGCTATTTCTGCCTTGAGTTGTGGTTTGAGTAGTAACTAGACCCGGATATTGCAAATGGGTCAACCTTAGAGAGTTGTATCATGATGAGATCATCTATCGGTGATCCTCTTTCAATGATATCTTCTCATGGGTCCAATGTCGTGATTTGCATTGGTTGTTTCCATTGTGCCCTCCCTCAGAGTGCTATTGAATAAAATTACCAAGCTTCGTGCTAGTCTCCTTAGACCTAGCCGATTCCATGCTCGATCAGATACTTCATAGTGAGGTGGAAGGTGGAGAATAGAGCTCACATGGCATTTAAGGATGACCTTCCTACGATCATGTTGTACACTAAGGGACAGTCTAACACAAGAAAGCTGACCAGGGTGGTGACTTGGTTGGTACCCTCTCTGACCGTTACTGGTAGAAGAACACTCCCTTCTGAAGTCACATTTCCCCCTGCAAATTTGAGTAGAGGGATTTGCACAAGTCGCAATCTTGACCTCCCGACTCCCATTTTATCAGAGGCGGTCGTGAATAAAATGTTCGCCGAGCTCCCACTGTCAACCAATATCCGATGCACTCTGTGGTTAGCAATGGTCATGAAGACTACTAATGCTTTGTCATGGGGATGTTGAATCCCTCGTGTCGCTTCTTCAATGAAGGTGACGTTACATGAATCCATCCTAGGTTCCTTCCTAGGTCACCCAGCGAGGTTTATCTAATGCTCTTCTCCAATATCATTTACATTTTACGCATGGGCTTTGGCACACACAGTTTGAATCTCCACCCTGAGCGGGTCCCCCAAAGATGGTATGTATTTTGCCTATTGTTTCGTTGTTGGTCTGCTCGTTGCATCATTCTTGTTGCCGAGCTAGTTGATCATCTATGCCTTTGTCAACAAACTCATGCAAATACCCCTTTCGAATGAGGGATTCGATCTCCTCCTTAATGTCAAAAACATTCAGCCATATTATGACCATGATCCCAGTGAAAATGGCAATATTTCTTCTTGTCCCTCTTTTTCAAGTCAACCCTCATCTTATTTAGCCACTTTAAATCCTCTTGTCTCTCACTTCCAAGAGTACTTTTTCTTGTGTGGTATTCAATAGGGTATATCTGTGGAACAGGCTTTTTGGAGGCCGGCTAGATCGGGAGACACTGTTCTGGTCATCATCTTTTCTCCTTTTAGAGCTCTTGTCGGGTTCCTCCTTCCCGTCCTTTCTTTCATGTCTCTTGCTAAGCTACTTTAAACTTAAGTAGTTCTACGCGCAGTGAATAATGTCTCAGCGTTAGAATACTTTTGAGCTTGGTTGAGGAGGTCAGCAAGTGTTGAGGGTCAAATATTGCAAATTATCCCCCATTTATTTCTTAGTTGTACAAACATAATAGGGCTTAATGGTATATTTTACATGTGTTTGTGTTGCAGGGTGACTTTAAGAGCTTGGATTGAAAATAATGCTAAAAGCATGGGTTTAGTGCTCAAAAGTCACCAAAGCAAAGGGATCTTTGGAGATCAAGATTGAAGATATCAAGACTCTAAGATCCAAAAAAACCAAGTGGAGAATAAAGGAAGTAAAAAGAACAAGCGCAGAAATCACAAAGACTATGCCATTGAGAACCGTTCGATAACATCGAAGATCAGTTCGATGACATCGAACATGGGTCGATGACATCGAATTTATGAGAAAAAATTGAGTTTGTTGCTGGACATATTAGGTGCTTTTCTTGAACAATTGAAGACATGTTCGATGACTCGAAGGAAGGTGCTCGATGACATCGAAGACTACTCGATGACATCGAATTTATTAAAGAAATTGAAGCAACTCGCTGGACTATTTTAGACACATTTTCAATGACTCAAAGACTTGTTCAATGACATCGAAGGACGGTTCGATAAACAGAGACTTACGCAGTATGAAAGAAGAAAAGGCGAGATTTTTGAATTAAAACCCCTTCAAGGACATCGAAGGGTGTTTGATGACATCGAAGGGTGTTTGATGACTACGTAAATCTGATCTGGTTTTGCAATTTTGTAGAACTTTGCCTATAAATAATGGTTTCCTAAGTCTTTTTTAGGGTATCTAGGGTTTGGAGAAGCAGAGCAAAATGGCGGAGTCACTTCCCAAGAGTTCTTCTTCCCTTCTCCTTAGTTTTTAATGCTTTCTTCTAAGGTTTTTAATCCAATCATGTCTATAGTTGGCTAGATCCTTTAGTTAAGGCTAAGGGGTGAAGCTTGTAGCGTGGTTGGGATGTTTTTCTTGGTTGATTCTTGTTGTTGTTAAACTCCTTTGATTCTAGTTTAATATTTAAGTACTTTTAGTGTTAATGGTTTGTTGTGATTAAAATTACAATGGATCTACAATAGCTTGAAGTATCTTCTTTAGTTGTATGGAGTTTATGAAAATAGGAAATCCTGTTGTTCTCTATCATACCTTAGGCATGGCTGAGTGATGGAATCTCTTCTATTCTTCACAATTCTCTCATGTTGGTTGTTGGATCGGTATAGTCTCCTGGGCATGGTTAGGTGGTAGAATCACTTCCAATCCTCATAGCTTTCATCCGTTGAGAATTAGGTCGATGGAAGTTCAGATCTGAGTTTATTATATATCTTCCAATTGGATAGGATAGGACTCTAATTCCAGTGGAGTGCCTTGAATCAAATAAGGAAACATCCTAATAGCTGTAAGTGGATCCCCGGAAACCCTAGTTTCCCATGTTTAAATTCTTAAGTTTCTAAATTCATCATCTCACAATTACTCTCTACTTTCCTAATTTAGGTTAGATCTTTTCCTAGTTTTGATTCTAATTATTCTCAGAATAAATACACAAGATTAGTCCTTGTGGATTCGACCTCGGTCTCACCGAGATTATTACTACATCGCAACCCTACACTTGGGGTTGTGAACAAGTTTTTGGCGCCGTTGCTAGGGATTAACGGCTGTGTTTTTCTGAGATTGATTAGTTTTGGGAGTAGGTTAAGAATAGGATTTATTTACTTTCTATTTTTAGCGTTAGGGTTTTTCTGAGTTATTTTATAAACTAACTTAGCTTTCTAATTTTAGGTTTAGAAACTTCCCTAATTTGATTTTAGAAACATTCCTTTTTCATTTTTAAAAACTAGGTTGCTTTCCTTATTTCTTTTTTAGAAACTAACTCATCTTTTTATTTTTATTTTTAGAAACTTTTTAATTTTAGAATATCTAAATTTAGAAACTGATTTCTTTTGTTTTTTTTTTTGTAAGATCTTAAATTAGGAACTTCCAATTTGGTAACTTCTTTCTAATTCTCTTCCTTTCTTTTTCCAGAATTTTTATTTCCTTCTTTCCTTTTTATATTTAGATTAGAATATGAAATTGAGGGCTAAGAGTGTTTCATGCCAAAGTGGGTTCGTGACAACACTTGACGTCTCTTGAGTGAAGGAAGATTAGTTAAGGGGTTATCTATCCTTCACAGGATTAGATACCACTCGAGATCCTCAGAGTTAGTTGAAGTGATGGTTGTCAATCAATTGGGAAGACAACCTTAACCTCAGGTTGACGAAGTCCAAGATAAGACTGAAGTGCATCAAGCACCGCCACCTCGTACTTTGTGAGACTATTTACAACCGGCGGGAGTGCGTACACCTTCATGCATGATTTTTCCAGAAAATACAGGACACATGGATATCAAGCCAAGGGTGATCCAACTCCTTCCAAAACTTCATGAGCTTGAATCTGAAAATCCGTATCTACACTTGAAAGAGTTTGATGAAAACATAGCCACTCTATATTTTCCTAACGTGTCTGACAACACAGTCAGGCTGAAAATCTTTCCTTTTTCTTTGAAAGAGAAAGCCAAGACGTGGTTGCATTCACTACGTCCTCGATCTATTGGTAGATGGAATGCCATGACAAGGGAGTTCACCAAGAAATTTTTTCCGTACAATAAGACGAACACCCTTAGAAAGTCGATCATGAACTTTGCCCAAAAGGAAGATAAAACATTCTTCCAATGTTGGGAACGGTTCAAGGATCTTGTCAGTTCATGCCCACAACACGGTTTTGAAATGTGGCGCATCACGAATTTCTTCTATGATGGATTGACATCTTTCATGTGCCAATTGGTTAAGACAATGTGTAATGGGGAATTCATGAATAAAATTGTCGATGATGTGTGGGATTATTTTGACAAGCTTGCTAAAAACACACAATAATGGGACATCTCCCCAAAATCAAGCATAATGTCTAGGCCGACTCAATCCAAGGAGAGGGGCGGAATGTATCTCCTGAAAGAGGACAATGATATCAATGCTAAAGTGGCTAATCTCACCAGAAAACTCGAGGCCATGGAATTAAAGAACGATAAGGGTAAGGAAACTGTTTGTGGTATTTGTGCTCGCAACATTCACATAACTGAAAATTGTCCAACAATACCTACTTTTTAAGAGGTACTAAATGAGCAATCTAATGCCGTAAATAATTACTAAAGACCTTTCAGTGGGCCCACCTCTAATACGTACAATCCCATTTAGAGAAATCATCTAAACTTCAGTTGAAGAAATGGACAAACTGCTACACCTGAAGGATTCCCTAATCAAATTCCAATTCAAGGGAAACCTCAGGAGGATCTAGTTTTAAAGCATCTTCAAAATCAAGAGCATTTCTATCAGGGTATGCTACAAGTCTGTCAAGACCTCCCAAAGGCCATTTAACAACTTGAAACTAAAAGTGCGATTGGGAACAAGGGGAGTCTTCCAGCTCAACCTCTTCCCAATCCAAAACTACAATATAAAATTAGCGACCCGAGCTCTTTAAAAAAAAATGGAGCAAGCTAAATCTATCACCACTCTTAGGAGTGGGAAGACCATTGACAAAACCATTTCGATTAGGGCTGAAAAGCCTAAGGACCAAGAAGAGGACAACAATGATAGATCTAGCCATGTCCCATAAGAATTAGAACTAAAACCTCAAGGGAAGCCAATTTCTCCATTTCCCATTAGTTAATTGCACCAAAAGCTCTCTCTAACTCTCAGGACATTCTAGAGGTGTTGAAATAAGTTAAGGTTAATATTTCTTTACTGGATGTGGTTAAACAAATACCTTCATATGCAAAATTTCTGAAAGACTTGTGTACGACCAAAAGACAGCAAAATATTCAAAAGAAAATCTTTCTAATTGAAAAAGTGAATGTCATCCTAGATCAAGATGTGCCACAGAAATATAAAGATCTCAGTAGTCCAACTATTGCATGTGTAATTGGGAATTACCACCTTAAGCATACACTTCTTGACTTAGGCACGAGCGGAAATCTGATTCGTTACTTTGTTTATGAGAAACTGTGTTTAGGTGAATTAAAACCCACCAGGACTATGTTACAACCTGCCAATCACTTAGTCCGTGTACCAAGAGGGATAATCGAGGATGTGTAGGTCCAGATTGATAAATTTTACTATCTGGTAGATTATATCGTTCTGGATACTCAACCCATCGTGGACATGAGCACTCAAATACCTGTCATCCTTGGTCACCCATTCCTTGCCACATCAAATGCAATCATTAATTGCAGGAATGGAGTCATGAGCTTGTCTTTCGGGAATATGACATTAGAATTGAATATCTTTTTCAATACAGGCAAATAGTCAAAGGATGATGATCTCCACGATATTAACCTAATTGATTATTTCGTAGAAGACAAAACACTCTTGACCTTATCCTCTGACCCTCTAGAGACGTGACTGGCCCACTCCCATGATCTAGATGATGATATGATTAGGGAGACGGGGGCCATGATTGATACTGTGCTGATACTTGAAGTTAACCGGTGGAGGCCACAATTTAAAAAATTACCCCAAACTGATGTAGTGCCTCTACCGTCTAACCTCAAGGCACCGAAGCTTAACCTAGAATGTTTGCCCTCTGATTTGAAATATGCCTATTTAGGTCAAGACGAGACATACGCGATGGTTATTTTTCCCACCTTGAGCAAGAACAGGAGAGTATGCTCATCTCTACTCTCATTGAGCATAAGGGAGCCCTTGGATGGTTAATTACGGACCTCAAGGGAATTGACCCTTCGATTTCTACTCACCACATTTATCTAGGGGATAATGTGAAGACCTCCCGACAACCACAACGCAGACTCAATCCAAACATGAAGGAAGTGGTTAAGGTCGAGGTTCTTAAACTATTGGATGTGGGTATCATATACCCTATATCCGATAGTCAATGGGTGAGTCCAACTCAGGTGGTTCCTAAGAAGTCCGAAATCACCATCGTAACCAATGCTAATAATGAACTTGTACCAACTAGAGTTACTACTGGTTGGAGAATGTACATTGACTACAGGAAATTGAATACCATCACGAGGAAGGACCACTTCCCTTTTCCCTTCATCGATCAAATTTTGGAAAGGCTAGCTGGTCATTCCTATTACTGCTTCCTTAATAGATATTCAAGCTACAATCAGATCAAGATAGCCCTTGAAGACTAAAAAGGACCATGTTCACATGTCCTTTTGGCACCTTTGCTTACTAAAGAATGTCATTCGGACTGTGTAATACCCCCGCAACCTTTCATCGATGTATGATGAGTATTTTTTCTAACATGATTGGACAACATCTAGAGGTCTTCATGGATGACTTCTCGGTCTTTGGTCCATCTTTCAGCAATTGCTTAAAAAATCTTAAAGATGTGCTGAAAAGATGTGAAGAAAAGAATTTGGTACTTAATTGGGAGAAGTGTCATTTCATGGTTCGTAAGGGAATTGTTCTAAGACATAACATCTCGTCCAAGGGAATAGAGGCAGATAAAGTAAAAATTGATCTTATCTCTACACTACCTCCACCCAAAAGCATATGAGGCGTGTGATCCTTCTTAGGACACGCTGGGTTTTACGGGAGATTCATAAAAGACTTCAACCACATCTCTCATCTTTTATGCAATCTACTTTAAAAGGATGCATCATACGAGTGGACTGAGCAATGCCATGAAGCTTTTCCTAAGCTCAAAGGCATGTTAACCACTGCACCTATCATGCAGCCACCCGACTGGAGCCTTCCTTTTAAACTTATGTGTGACGCATCTGACTATGCTCTTGGGGCAGTTCTAGGCAAAAGAAAAAAAAAGAGGCCCTACATTATTCATTACGCAAGTAGAACACTAAATCTCGCCCAAGTGAACTACACTACTATAGAAAAGGAACTCTTAGTCGTAGTATTCGCTTTGGACAAATTTAAATCCTATTTGATCGATCCAAGATCATTATCTACACCGATCATGTGGCGCTCAAGTACCTTCTCTCTAAAAATGATGCTAAGCCCCACCTGATAAGATGGATCCTCTTACTCTAAGAATTTGACTTGGAAAATAAAAGATAAGAAGGGAGTAGAAAACGTAGTGGCTGACTATCTTTCTAGACTTGACCTCCCTGATTCCCTTGAGACGACACCCATAAATGACATGTTCCCTAACGAACAACTGTTTAAAGTCTCCCATTCACCTTGGTTCGCTGATATTGCTAACTATCTTTCACAGGTTTCACACTGACACACTGCACTGCACAAGATAAAAAGAAAATTTTCACCGAGGTACACAAATTCTTCTGGGATGATCCTTATTTATTTAAATATTGCCCAGATCAAATTTTAAGGAGATGTGTGCCAGATAATGAATACCAGAGTGTCATCTCCTTTTGTCATTCTCAGGTCTATGGTGGTCACTTTTCTACTAAAAAGACCATAGCCAAAATTCTATAGTGTGGCTTCTATTGGCTCACTATGTTTAAGGACACTCATAAGTTTTCCAAAGCTTGTGAGTGTTATCAGAAGTTGGGAGCATTGTCCCGTAGAAATATGATGCCTTTAAACCCCATTCTGATTGTTGAATCATTCAATTACTAGGGCATCGATTTCATAGGACCATTTCCCCAATCTCATGGAAATTTATACATTCTATTAGTCGTAGATTATGTCACTAAATGGGTTGAAGTGATCCCGTGCCAGAATAATGACCATTAGATGGTCATTAAATTCTTAAAAGAGAACGTCCTCTCCCGGTTCAGAACACCATGAGCCATCATTAGTGATGGAGGCTCACATTTTTACAATAGGCCATTCACAAACTTAATGAAGAAATATGGCATCTCTCACAAGGTGAGCACTCCATACCACCCACGGACAAGTGGGCAAGCTGAGATTTTCAATAGGGAGATTAAACACATCTTAGAAAAGACGGTTAACCTCGACCGTAAGGATTGGTCAATCCGCTTGACCGATGCTTTATGGGCTTACCGTATAGCCTTTAAAACTCCCATTAAAATGTCTCCCTTTTGACTTGTCTATGGGAAAGATTGCCACTTACCTGTGGAACTAGAACATAGGGCCTACGGGGCAATAAAGAATTTGAATTTTCACTTGGACAACGCTGGCTTACAGCGTAAGCTACAATTGAATGAACTCAAGGAGATCCAGAATGATGCGTACGAGAACTCGAGAATTTACAAAGACAGAACGAAGTGTTTCATGATCAACATATTCTTTGAAAATCATTCACATCAGGTCAGAAAATCCTTTTGTACAATTCTCGGTTACATCTCTTTCCAGGAAAGCTCCAATCTCGTTGGACTGGACCTTTTACTATTACTAATGTGTATCCTCATGGGGCTGTCAAGATAAAGAATCTATACAATGGCAATGAATTCAAAGTAAATGGACATTAATTAAAGTCATTTGTTGAGAAATTCGATTTAGAGGACACGTCCATACCTCTGAGCGATCCTGTTTACCAGGATTGATCTCCTAGTCTGATAGAGGTATAGGTAGATTTATCGCTTTCATAGGGCTAGGATGTAAAGGCCGAGCAATATGTCCTAGAGGGAGGGTGAATAGGGCTATGCCAAATAAAAATTAATAAGTGGAATATAAACAATAAGATGACCAAATAAATGCAATTAACGAAAATAAATAACAACCTCAATAGTTAAGTATTGAGAGGTTGATACCAACTTAGTTCTAAGGACAACCTGACACCAAAAACTACTGGTTTATGGCAGGACAACCTTACTAGAACGTGGGTGAGTATCAAAAACTCAAACTGAAGAGGATATGAAAGAAATAGAAACTAATCTATTACAACATTCACCACACAATGCTGAAATGTAAAGATTACAACATTCACATCCACAAATACATCCAACAATCTTGAATCATAAAAGGTAATGAAATAAACCACACATCCACCAAACACAAAGAATTATAGTGGTTCGCTTGTGTGTACACCAACTGTTAAACAATAGCCACACAATTACTCCACTCCTAATATCCACTCCCTCAGGATATTAGCGTTTACTAATCAAAATAGGTTTTTCAAGGTTCACCTAAAACCTTTACAACTGTCTTTCAAGTGGGCTTACACAATTCAAAAACCCCATGCTCTGAGTTTTCTAGATCACCTCAGACAAACCACAAATGGAGATTTTCTAGAACAATCTCACCAACCAAACAAATAGAATTGAATTACAGAAAAAGCAAAATACTTATCTGTATGACGATTCTGAAGCAACCCGGTAAAACCAACTTGATGTCAATGTCTATGTTCAATGTTCAGTCTCACAAGTATATCGGGTTCTAAGTCTAGATGATTTTTAATTAAATCAGTAAGGGCTTTGCTTTGATTTTGATCGCATAAAAGGGTAAATCGAATATCCCTTTTCAATATAAGAATGGAATAGAGACTCAAAATCAAAATACAAGAGCTACTTTAAAGAATCTTAAATATGCACAAAATAGCCCAGAATATACTCAAAATTAACTCAGAGTGATTGCTTTAAAATGATAAGAATTGAATGAAAAACTCTAAAATTCGATCACTATTTATAGGTGAAAAATTGGTTCGCACGACTGGCCTTTGGTTAGCTACGACTAGCCTTATCCAAACAGATTTTCAAAAATTCAGACACGATAAGATTTTTCAGTCGCATGACTGGCCTTATGGGTCCTACGCTGGTCGAGTGGCCTACTCGACTAGTCGTGAACACCACACGACTGGTCGTGTCAGTCGAGATCACTCGCTGGAAAATGAGTCGAGCACTATACGACTGGTCGCGCACTATTCACATGACTGGTCGAGCAGTTTCTAGGACTGGTCGAAGACCAACAGAAAAACTCTAAAAATTTATAACAAATCCTGGACTAGTTGAGGAAATTCTAGGACTAGTCGAGCCAGTGCTAGGGCTAGTCGAAAGAACAGAATTTTACACTTATAAAATGACCAAAATGACCGACCAAAAGTATGAAATGATCTAATCATGATCTAAGGTCAATCTAGGTCAATCATACCCTACTTGTGAGATAGAACATATGAACCATCAAACTATCGATCACTTCAGTAACTTTAAATTTTACGCTTGAACTCAACATACCAAACACAATCTTCAACTAGGTCTTGAGTTCTTGGACTTTTCTAGTTCCAAATCTTGAACCAAATGTTCTTGAACACTAAGTCTTCACTTTCTTCCAGTTTGAAGATCTCGACAAGTTGGTCGTAGATATCTGCAAGATAAATTCAGCACGAACAGAATGAACATCGAAGATTCAATGTGAACAGATACACAAGCTTGATACACATCAAGATACAAACTTGAAATGGTTTGGCACACCAAAATTTGACAATACTCAGGGTTTATCAATATAACACTTTTATAGGATAGTTTGCTTTAAGCTGTTTAGGATAGTTTACTTATACTCTCTTAAGTTTTGTTTTGTGCTAACCCATTTTATGCTAAGAACCGTGGAAAACTTCAAATTTTCTTCCTCCAGGTACTATCTTTCCATCACCATTCCCATTCTTTTTGTTATCTCATTTGCATTACATGCTTATTTCTTGTACATTGAGGACAATGTAAATTATTATGGGGGGTGTGGGGGATTTGGTAACCTAATCAGTGTTTTTCTTAGTTTTGAGCAAAATTTTTGGAGATTTTTGAATATTTTGAGTTGAACTCTATTTGGAAGACAAGAAATTGTGTAATTAAGAATGCTTTAAGTATGATGAGACCAGAGATTGGATTTTAAACTGTTGGAGCTTGATCATTTAAGTAAATTATCACCTAAGGTTCTTGAACGATTAAGAGGAAATTTGTATATCATGTTAATTTAAATCGCAAAACACATTCAAGTTGCTTCTTTGGGGTATGCTGGGATTTCTAATTGTTAGTATGAGAATCATTGATAGATGTTGAAAATTGAGTCTGAGAATTTTATTGACCTTAAAAGACAAAAAACCAATAAAAAACAGGAAACCAATAAAAAGGCCATGCAAATGAAAAAGATTAACAACATCGCTGAGGAGAATGAAAAAGGTCTCTGAAAAAGATGAATTATCCAAAATAAGTAGTCGTCGATAAAAAATTTTGAAAACTGGAGAAAGAAGAAAAATGGGGTATATTTGGAATCAATACTTGACTTTTCGACTTATTTTGATATGATGAACATGACTAACATTATGAAACACTAGTACTCCCATGGGAAGTAAGTTAACATACATTAGAAAACTTGATATTTGAATTTCTATTCCTATTTAAGTAATATACCTAATCAATTGCATATTTGATTCGTCTCTAAGTTTTCAAAATCTCACCTTCTTGTCTTGTCCCTACTCATTTATACTTGATTGCACAAAATATTGTTTTCTGAAAAAGGTTTTGAACTTGAGATTGAAGATTATTTTTTGCATATTTTTCTAGGAACTAGCAAAATGCTGGTCAAGGGTTATGTTGAGGGTCAAATATTGCATATTATCCCCCATTTATTTCTTGGTTATACAAACATAATATGGCTTAATGGTATATTTTACATGTGTTTGTGTTGCAAGGAAAATTTAAGAGCTTGGATTGAAAAGAATGCTAAAAGAATGGGTTTAATGCTCAAAAGTTACCAAAGCAAAGAAGGGATCTTTGGAGATTAAGATTGAAGATTTCATGACTCCAAGATCCAAGGAAACCAAGTGGATAAGGAAGTCGAAAGAACAAGCACAAAAATCATAAAGACTGTGCCATTGAGAACCATTCGATGACATCGAAGATCAATTTGATGACATTAAATTTATGAGGGAAAATTGAGTTGGTTGCTGAACATATTGGGTGCTTTTCTCGATCAATCGAAAACATGTTCAATAACTTGAAGGAAAGTGCTCGATGACATCGAATTTAATGAAGAAATTGAAGTAACTCGCTGGACTATTTTTGTAACGCCTTGAAAATCGGGGGTCGAGCAGGAGCCCAACTCCCGAGTTCCAACACATCACTTATGCAACATAGATAATGATGATTAAATGTTGTCCGTATTAGTGCATTAAACATGAGTGGGATTATACCAAATCAACATATCATACTCTAGAGACAGTTAAATTATGCAAGCGAAAGACTGTGATAAGTACATATAAGAATGTAAGTGGTAAGTCCCCAGAGTATCAACATGTCACCAGGTTAAGTAAATTACATGTATAATTCCCAAAATAATAGAATGATAAAGTGTAATGTCTGTTAATCCATAACCCTGTAGCACCGGTGACGCAACTCTAGGTCTATATAGACCCGTCAGAGAGTTGCATGTAGGAGAACTCGTCATCGTAAAAGGCCGACTCCAGATTGTAAGCTGCATCATCATCTGCAATGACAACAGGGTCTAGTTGGTATTTTAAAACACCGTCCCAGAGTGGGAGTGAGTGATCAACTCAGTGGAGCTATAAGGCAAAGGTTAACATGTTATCAATTCAGTCAAGCATTAATGATAAAGCAATATAACAAGCATTTGTACAGACTCTGGTTAATGCAAGGATGATATGCGTTAATGATGCATGCCCTCGCCTACACTCCCTCTGCGTCATCATCTCACGATCGCGGCATGCACCCCTTCCTCTGTGCTCAACTCCAATACCAAAGGCACATGCAATGCGGTGCATGTATGTGATTAGCCAAGTTCTTACTTAGTCTTATTCATACAGCAGGTTGGGAAGCTAAGGCACCTCCCTTTATATCATTTACCCAAACAATAATCTATCTAGGGTCGTCAATCCTAGTTAATCTCATACGATAGCAGTTCTAGGTCGCTACGGAGAGGCTCGTCACCTCAACGCATGCTTAGTTTATACTCGAAGTCACTACGGAAAGGCTCGTCACCTTAGCGTAGTCCTAGTGTATACTCGAGGTCACTACGAGAGGCTCGTCACCTAATCGTAGGCTGACAGCACGAATACAGTGTCCCATACTACCATATTTAGTTCACAAGTTTGGTTTGTTCACTAGACACTACGAGGAGGCTTGTCACCCCAGCATAGCCCGACAGCTCGACCACAGTATCCCATTCCACCATGCCTGGCTCATAAGTCTTAGCAGTTCGTGGTACCAAGGTTAAACGAGTTTTTTACTAGTAAGTTGGTACCTTAGATTCAAGCAGTAGCATTCATACATGGTGAACATACATTAGGCCAATCGGGTTACTTGACAAGCTTGACTAGTACGAGCATACGTTGAATTAATAAACATGGAGCGCATACGCACTCCTCATGGCCTAACCGTTGTCAATAATCACCGTATGACTCAGATTCGTCGAACGTATCCATCGTGGCTAAACAGTTCGGTCGCTGATCATAAACCGTTACTGATTGTCTGGACTACATCATAGCCTCAATCACACTCCAAACAATAGCATTCACATGTGGTAGTCAAAGATAGCACGTGACAACCAATCTAAATATAAATCTCATTTGAGCATCTCAACAAATAAATAATACACATGCTATCACACATAGGCATTTCATCCACAAATCACATAGTAATAAGATAGGTTACCTAAAGGAAACGGTAACTATAGATAAAGGGATTGAGAATCCTATCTCTGCACCCTCATTAAATCCATTTCAACAAGCATTTTCTCATTCAGGCTTTTTATCAAACACTTAGACTACACATATCACATACATGTAATGAATTTGTTATAACATATATTATAGCAAATCCTTTCACCAAGGAGTTGCCACACATACTTCGATCATGTATTATCAATCAATAATCATGGCAAGTATAAATCATAATTCCATATTCAATCAAACATTTCAATAAACACATAGAATGCATTAAAACAACATAATACACATATATATGTAATATACGGATAACATCATATCTAAGCACATGTGATAGCAATCAAGTCAATCATAAATCATTAACTGGCATTGAAAGCCTTGAAAACCATAACCTAAACATTTATAGTCCGCACCTTTCACCGGTAAACTCGTATCGAACTCAGTTCGAACGCTATGCCTTCGTCTACAGCACAACAGCTACCTATGGTATGAAATAGGTTAGCTATTTCACCATTTACTCTATTTAAATACCTAAAACAGCTTAGGGTTAGGATTTCTTGCCCAAAATTAGAACCAGAATCGTCGGTATAGCGATATGGGAGAGAGGATTCAGCACATAAAGCGGTGGGATCAAATCCCACCAACTATCTCTCACTCTCTCTCACTTCTCCTCACTCTCCTTCTCTTTTCTCTCTTCTCCCTCCTAGGGTTTATAGAATTCATATGGCATGGGAGAGAGGGGGTTTAAGGGCCTTATATAGGCTCAAAAGCGAGCTCAATGGCCCCATGGCTATGGAATACTTAGGTCATAGCCAAATGGCGACTATTTCGGGCAAATGGAGTTCATCTGGAGGCCCATTACCTGCATACGGTTTGGAGAAAGTCTCCTGACAATGGATCTATGCTAGGTTACATTTTTGGTCCGATCGGATCAGTGGATCGACCACGATCGACCTATTTCAGTTCAATGGTCATCGTCAGTCAATTAGGGTCACAAGTACACTGACATGTGCAAGGAAATATCCCTGATCCGAGGGTGTAGTTGGGTTGGAATCTAACAGTCTGAAACCTTAAATTTGGCCCGCAAGCGAACGGTCCAATTCACGCAAGTTTGAGTCAGTTTCTAGAGATATTCGCGTTTCTCACACCCTTCGCTTCGGACTCAAGTTGTGCATTTCGGGATACCGTTTGGACTTGATTTACGAGTTGGTTGTCAAGCCCAGTAAGGCGGGTCATAATCGTATAGCTTCGCGTTAATCAGACTTTTGACATGTGATCCAGGTCCGATACGAAGTTTCATGATGCTCCTGAGAGCAACTGCATTTTGAGATTGATCCTAGGTTTTCAAGTAATGTAGAGTTAGCGATCTTACTTGTTTTGGGTCATACAGATCATATAGAAAGCAGTTCAGCTAATCTACCAATTAATTCGGTTTAGTACTTAATTAATTTTTATCTGATTTCTAAAGGATTCGGTCCTTAGTGATTTCTGCCTGAGGTGGTACTCGGGTCTTTGGACAGATTTTTCCGAGACGTTACAATCTACCCCCCTTAAAGAAAAATTTTACCCTTGAAATTAAAACCGTTTCGTACTCCTCAAGAATCTGAGGGTAGTTCTTGCGAACCTCGGCTTTTGTTTCCCAGAAGCCTCTTCCTCAGTATGATGTATCCGTAGTACCATCACAAGCAGGATAACCTTACTATGCAGCACCTGCTCCTTCCTGTCTAGAATACGTGTCGGTCGCAGGACATAAGTAGCATCCTCACTTAACAGTACCTGTTCCCATTTGATGATGTGAGAAGGATCAGGAACGTATTTCTTAAGCATTGAAACATGAAATACATTGTGTACGCCTACAAGTGGTGTGGATAAAGCAAGTACGCTACCACACCCACTCAATCTAGTATCTGGAATGGGCCAATGAATCTTGGTGTGAGATTCCCCTTCCGCCCAAACCGGAAGACTCCCTTCATGGGGAAAACTTTCAGGAACACATGATCCCCAACCTCGAACTCTAGCGATCGCCGCTTCGTATCGGCGTAACTCTTCTATCTGCTCTATGCTGCTAGAAGTCGACACCTGATAATGTCGATCTTCTCTGAGGTCGCCTGCACTAACTCTGAACCAATCAAACTCTTCTCGCCAACCTCTGCCCAGCAATGTGGTGCTCGACAGGGGTGCCCATACAATGCTTCATAGGGGGCCATGTCAATACTCGCCTAGAAGCTGTTCTTATAGGCGAACTCAGCCTAAGGAAGATAGTCATCCCAACCCTCCTTGAAATCAAGCATGCAAGCTCGCAACATGTCTTCCAACACCTGATACACCCGCTCCGTCTTCTCGTCAGTCTGTGGGTGAAATGCGGTGCTGAATTTCAGTTTGACACCCATTGCTTCCTGGATACGAGTCCAGAAGATAAATGTGAATCGCGCATCTCTGTCCGACACGATCTCCATAGGAACTCCATGCAGACGTACTATCTCCTTGATGTACAGTCTGGCCAAATCGCCTGCTGAGTTTGAAACTCTAATAGGGAGAAAATGAGCCGATTTCGTCAACCAGTCCATGATCACCCAAATGGAGTCATTTCCCTTCCTCATCTTCGGTAACCCTAAAACGAAGTTCATAGAGATAAAATTCCATTTCCATTCAGCTATAGGTATGGGCTGAAGTAGTCCAAGAGGTCGGTGATGTTTTGCCTTGACCTGCTAGCAGGTGAGACAACAGGGCACATAATCTGCTATGTGGGCGTTCATGTTGTCCCACCAGTATGAGCGCTTCATATCCTGATACATCGTTATACTACCAGGATGCATCACCATCTTCGAATTGTGAGCTGCCTCTAGAACCTCCCTTCTCAAGTCATGAAGATTTGGGAGGCATAGGCGGCTACGATAACGTAAACCCCCATCCATACCAACTCTCCATTCAGAGTCTACATCGTCACTGGCTCTCTTCCCCAACTCTACTAGCCATTCATCTTCCTATGATGCGATCATCGATAAGGGGCTGTATGCGAATTTGTGCGATGCTCTCAAACGGTTCCTCTACCGTGAGCTTCTGCTCAAAGTCTCGCACAAACTCTACCATGTTTCATTCATTAATCATCAGCAGAGCCGCAAATGATATCGTCTTCTTGTGGCTCAACGTGTCTGCCACAAGGTTAGCCTTGCCGGGATGGTAGGAGACCTCGAACTTGAAGTCCTTCAAGGTTTCCATCCATAATCGTTGCCTCATATTCAAGTCCCTCTATGTGAATATGTATCTGAGGCTCTCGTGGTCGCAAAAGAGCTCGAACTCCTCTCCATAGAGGTAATGCTTCCAGAGCTTCAATGCAAAGATGACCGTTGCTAACTCTAGGTCATGCGTAGGATAGTTTTCTTCCTATTTCCTCAACTGTCACGATGCATAGGCGATCACCCAGTCCTTCTGCATAAGGACACAACCCAAACCAACACGAGACACATCGGTGTATATCATATACTTGACCCCTTGCTCTGGAAATACTAACACAGGGGTGGACGTCAACTTGTCCTTTAGTTCTTGAAAAGCTGCTTCCACTTTCTCATTCCATGTAAACTTAAGATTTTTCCGAGTTAGCTGAGACAACGGTCTGACTATCTTAGAGAAGTCCCTAATGAAAATGGTAGTAGCCTGCGAGTCCCAGAAAACTTCTCACTTCTGTAACCGAACTGGGTTGTTCCCAGTCCTGAACTACCGCTATCTTACACTACGCCAAAACTGTAAAAAAAGGACGGTCCAAAACCATCTCAAATGACCAAAAAGGGCGGTCATGGACCGTCGCATGGGCCGTCAAATTTTGACGTGTTGTATTACTTAAAGGACGGTCGAAAACCGTCGTTCTTATTGACTTAAAAAGGACAATCATGGACCGTCTCTTATGAGCCTTCAAAGGATGGCCATTAACCGTCCTTAAAAAGGACTGTCATAGACCGTCTCTGATGAGCCTTCAAAGGACGGCCATGGACTGTCCTTTAAAAGGACTGTCATGGACCGTCTCTTATGAGCCTTCAAAGGATGGCCACAGACCGTCCTTAAAAAGGACTGTCATGAACCATCCCTTATGAGCCATCAAAACACATTTTCAAATTTGAGAGGATCAATATACACCTATTACAATATATTTCATCGTATTCTTCCTGATATACACCTATTATATAATATATTTCATCATATTCACATTCAAATCCATCTAAACCCAAACTACGTAAATCCAACATAAACTGCATTCATCCAAACATAAACCACATCCATCCAAACACAAACAATCTTATCCAGATTACATTCATCCACGCATAAATACATATAAGTTTAACATCATAAATAAAAAAAGGAAAAAAGTCAGCAACAATTTTCTTTTTGTGTCTTTCATCTTAAAAAAAATATTAAACTAACAAAACATTATAATTCAGAATCATGAAGAATTGCATAAACTTCTTCCAAAAAAGTGGGCACTTTTTTAAAATAAAACTGATCATTAAAATAAAACTAATGCAAGCAAATAATGTAAAAAAGTGTTTCAATTCAAGTTAATAGAAACAACAACAAAAATTAAAGCTCTATAAAAAGGGGCATGTGTTAAAAGGGATACATTCTTGTTTGTTGCCATATGATTGGGCTACAATTTAAGTTAATAGAAACAACAACAAAAATTAAAGCTTTGTAAAAAGGGGCATGTGTTAAAAGGGATACATTCTTGTTTCTTGCCATGTGATTGGGCTACATTATTACAGCACTTGGGTTTGGGTTCGGGATCGGGTTTAGGTTTGGGTTTTCAAGTTTAAGTTTAAGTTTAGGTTAGGGAGTTGAGATTAGGATTAGGTGTAGGTCTAGGTTTAAGGATTTGACAATACATTTAGGTTTTAGGTTCAGGTTTAGGTTTTAGGTTTTAGGTTATAGGTTTAGGTTTAGGTTTAGGATAAGGTTTTAGGTTATAGGTTATAAGTTTAGGTTATAGGTTATATAGGTTATAGGTTAAGGTTTAGGTTATAGGTTTTGGTTTAGGTTTAGGTTAAGGTTTAGGTTTAGGTTATAGGTTTAGGTTTTAGTTATAGGTTATAGTATATAGGTTATAGCTTTAGGGAATTCAGAATAGGTTAAGGTTAAGGTTTAGGTTTAGGAAATCGGGTCCGGGTTCGGGATCGGGTTTAGGTTTGGATTTTCAAGTTTAGGTTTAAGTTTAGGTTAGGGAGTTGAGATTAGGATTAGGTGTAAGTTTAGGTTTAAGGATTTGAGAATACATTTTGATTTTAGGTTTAGCTTTTAGGCTTAGGTTTAGGTTATAGGCTTATGTTATAAGTGCAGGTAATAGGTTTACGTTTAGGTTGGGTTATAGAATAAGGTTTAGGGTTAAGAAATCGGGTTCGGGTTCGGGATCGGGTTTAGGTTTTGGTTTTCAAGTTTAGGTTTAGGTTTAGGTTAGGGAGTTGAGATTAGGATTAGGTGTAGGTTTAGGTTTAGGGATTTGAGAATACATTTAGGTTTTAGGTTTAGGTTTAGGTTATAGGTTATAGGTTTAGGTTTTGGTTTAGGTTTAGGTTTAGGTTATAAGCTATAGGTTTAGGGAATTGAGAATAGGTTAATGTTTAGGTTTACGAAATCGGGTTCGGGTTCGAGATCGGGTTTAGGTTTCGGTTTTCAAGTTTAGGTTTAGGTTTAAGTTAGGGAGTTGAGATTAGGATTAGGTGTAGGTTTAGTTTAGGGATTCGAGAATACAATTAGGTTTTAGGTTTAGGTTTAGGTTATAGGTTATTGGTGTAGGTTAAGGTTTAGGTTTAGGTTTAGGTTTAGGTTATAAGATATAGGTTTAGGGAATTGAGAATAGGTTAAGGTTTAGGTTTAGGAAATCGGGTTCGGGTTCGGGATCGGGTTTAGGTTTGGGTTTTCAAGTTTAGGTTTAGGTTTAGGTTAGGGAGTTGAGATTAGGATTAGGTATAGGTTTAGGTTTAGGGATTTGAGAATACATTAGGTTTTAGGTTTAGGTTTAGGTTATATATTATATAGGTTTAGGTTTAGGTTTAGGTTTGCGTTTAGGTTTAGGTTATAAGCTATAGGTTTAGGGAATTGAGAATAGGTTAAGGTTTAGGTTTAGGATATCGGGTTCGGGTTTGAGATCGGGTTTAGGTTTGGGTTTTCAAGTTTAGGTTTAGGTTAGGGAGTTGAGATTAGGATTAGGTGTAGGTTTAGGTTTAGGGATTTGAGAATACATTTAGGTTTTAGGTTTAGGTTTAGGTTATAAGTTATTGGTTTAGGTTTAGGTTTAGGTTAAGGTTTAGGTTTAGGTTTAGGTTTAGGTTATAAGCTATAGGTTTAGGGAATTGAGAATAGGTTAAGGTTTAGGTTTAGGAAATCGGGTTCGGGTTCGGGATCGGGTTTAAGTTTGGGTTTTCAAGTTTAGCTTTAGGTTTAGGCAAGGGAGTTGAGATTAGGATTAGGTGTAGGTTTAGGTTAAGGGATTTGAGAATACATTAAGGTTTAGGTTTAGGAAATTGGGTTCGGGTTCGGAATCGGGTTTAAGTTTGAGTTTTCAAGTTTAGGTTTAGATTTAGGTTAGGGAGTTGAGATTAGGATTAGGTGTAGGTTTAGGTTTAGGGATTTGAGAATACATTTAAGTTTAAGGTTTATGTTTAGGTTATAGGTTATAGGTTTAGGTTAAGGTATAGGTTTAGGTTTTAGTTTTGGCGATAAGCAATAGGTTTAGGGAATTGAGAATAGGTTAAGATTTAGGTTTAGGAAATCGGGTTCGGGTTCGGGATCGGGTTTAGGTTTAGGTTTAGTTTAGGGAGTTGATATTAGGATTAGGTGTAGGTTTAGGTTTAGGAATTTGAGAATACATTTAGGTTTTACGTTTAGGTTTAGGTTATAGGTTACGGGTTTAGGTTTAGCTTTAGGTTTAGGTTAAGGTTTAGGTTTAGGCTAGGTTTAGGTTATAAGCTATAGGTTTAGGGAATTGAAAATAGGTTAAGGTTTAGGTTTAGGAAATCGGGTTCGGGTTCAGGATCAGGTTTAGGTTTTGGTTTTCAAGTTTAGGTTTAGGTTTAGGTTAGGGAGTTGAGATAAGGATTAGGTGTAGGTTTAGGTTTAGGGATTTGAGAATACATTTAGGTTTTAGGTTTAGGTTTAGGTTATAGGTTATAGGTTTAGGTTTAGGTATAGGTTTAAGTTTCGATTTAGGTTATAAGCAATAGGTTTAGGGAATTGAGAATAGGTTAATGTTTAGGTTTAGGAAATTGGGTTCAGGTTCGGGATCGGGTTTAGGTTTGGGTTTTCAAGTTTAGGTTTCGATTTAGGCTAAGGAGTTGAGATTAGGATTAGGTGTAGGTTTAGGTTTAGGGATTTAAAAATACATTAACGTTTAGGTTTAGGAAATCGGGTTCGGGTTCAAGATCGGTTTTAGGTTTGAGTTTTCAAGTTTAGGTTTAGGTTTAGGTTAGGGAGTTGAGATTAGGATTAGGTGTAGGTTTAGGTTTAGGGATTTGAGAATACATTTAGGTTTTAGGTTTATGTTTAGGTTATAGGTTATAGGTTTAGGTTTAGGTTTTGGTTAAGGTATAGGTTTAGGTTTCGCTTTAGGTTATAAGCAATAGGTTTAGGGAATTGAGAATAGGTTAAGGTTTAGGTTTAGGAAATCGGGTTCAGGTTTGGGATTGGGTTTTGGTTTTTGTTTTCAAGTTTAGGTTTAGGTTTAGGTTAGGGAGTTGAGATTAGGATTAGGTGTAGGTATAGATTTAGGGATTTGAGAATACATTTAGGTTTTAGGTTTCGGTTTAGGTTATAGGTTACAGGTTTAGGTTTAGGTTTAGGTTTAGGCTTAGGTTTAGGTTATAAGCTATAGGTTTAGGGAATTAAGAGTAGGTTAAGGTTTAGGTTTAGGAAATCGGGTTCGGGTTCGGGATCGGGTTTAGGTTTTGGTTTTCAAGTTTAGGTTTAGGTTTAGGTTAGGGAGTTGAGATTAGGATTAGGTGTAGGTTTAGGTTTAGGGATTTGAGAATACATTAGGTTTTAGGTTTAGATTTAGGTTATATGTTATAAGTTTAGGTTTAGGTTTAGGTTTAGGTTATAAGCTATAGGTTTAGGGAATTGAGAATAGGTTAAGGTTTAGGTTTAGGAAATCAGGTTCGGGTTCGGGATCGGGTTTAGGTTTTGGTTTTCAAGTTTAGGTTTAGGTTTAGGTTAGGGAGTTGAGATTAGGATTTGGTGTCGGTTTAGGCATAGGCATTTGAGAATACATTTAGGTTTTAGGTTTAGGTTTAGGTTATAGGTTACAGGTTTAGGTTTAGGTTAGGGTTAAGGGTTTGGTTTAGGCTTAGGTTTAGGTTATAAGATATAGGTTTAGGGAATTGAGAATAGGTTAAGGTTTAGGTTTAGGAAATCGGGTTCAGGTTCGAAATCGGCTTTAGGTTTGGGTTTCAAGTTTAAGTTTAGGTTTAGGTTAGAGAGTTGAGATTAGGATTAGGTGTAGGTTTAGGTTTAAGGATTTTAGAATACATTAGGTTTTAGGTTTAGGTTTAGGTTATATGTTATAGGTTTAGGTTTAGGTTTGGGTTATAAGCTATAGGTTTAGGGAATTAAGAATAGGTTAAGGTTTAGGCTTAGGTAATCGGGTTCGGGATCGGGTTTAGGTTTTGGTTTTCAAGTTTACGTTTAGGTTTAGGTTAGGGAGTTGAGATTAGGATTAGGTGTAGGTTTAGGTTTGGGGATTTGAGAATACATTTAGGTTTTAGGTTTAGGTTTAGGTTATAGGTTACAGGATTAGGTTTAGGCTTAGATTTAGGTTATAAGATATAGGTTTAGAGAATTGAGAATAGTTTAAGGTTTAGGTTTAGGAAATCGGGTTCGATTTGGGATCGGGTTTAGGTTTGGGTTTTCAAGTTTAAGTATAGGCTTAGGTTAGGGAGGTGAGATTGGGATTAGGTTTAGGTTTAGGTTTAAGGATTTGAGAATACATTTAGGTTTTAGGTTTAGGTTTAGGTTATAGGTTACATGTTTAGGTTTAGGTTTACGTTAAGGTTTAGGTTTAGGCTTAGGTTTAGGTTATAAGATATAGGTTTAGGGAATTGAGGATAGGTTAATGTTTAGGTTTCGGAAATCGGGTTTGGTTCGGGATCGGGTTTAGGTTTGGGTTTTCAAGTTTAAGTTTAGGTTTAGGTTAGGGAGTTGAGATTAGGATTAGGTGTAGGTTTAGGTTTAAGGATTTGAGAATACATTAGGTTTTAGGTTTAGGTTTAGGTTATATGTTATATGTTTAGGTTTAGGTTTAGGTTATAAGCTATAGGTTTAGGGAATTAAGAATAGGTTAAGGTTTAGGTTTAGGTAATCGGGTTCGGGTTTGGGATCGGGTTTAGGTTTTGGTTTTCAAGTTTAGGTTTAGGTTTAGGTTAAGGAGTTGAGATTAGGATTAGGTGTAGGTTTAGGTTTGGGGATTTGAGAATACATTTAGGTTTTAGGTTTAGGTTTAGGTTATAGGTTACAGGTTTAGGTTTAGGTTTAGGTTAAGGTTTAGGTTTAGGCTTAGATTTAGGTTATAAGATATAGGTTTAGGGAATTGAGAATAGGTTAAGGTTTAGGTTTAGGAAATCAGGTTCACGTTCGAGATCGGCTTTAGGTTTGGATTTCAAGTTTAAGTTTAGGTTTAGGTTAGGGAGTTGAGATTAGGATTAGGTGTAGGTTTAGGTTTAAGGATTTTAGAATACATTAGGTTTTAGGTTTAGGTTTAGGTTATATGTTATAGGTTTAGGTTTAGGTTTAGGTTTAGGTTTAGGTTATAAGCTATAGGTTTAGGGAATTAAGAATAGGTTAAGGTTTAGGTTTAGGTAATTGGGTTCGTGATCGGGTTTAGGTTTTGGTTTTCAAGTTTAGGTTTAGGCTTAGGTTAGGGAGTTGAGATTAGGATTAGGTGTAGGTTTAGGTTTTGGGATTTGAGAATACATTTAGGTTTTAGGTTATAGGTTTAGGTTTAGGTTATAGGTTACAGGTTTAGGTTTAGGCTTAGATTTAGGTTATAAGATATAGGTTTAGAGAATTGAGAATAGTTTAAGGTTTAGGTTTAGGAAATCGGGTTCGGTTCGCGATCGGGTTTAGGTTTGGATTTTCAAGTTTAAGTTTAGGTTTAGGTTAGGGAGGTGAGATTAGGATTAGGTGTAGGTTTTGGTTTAAGGATTTGAGAATACATTTAGGTTTTAGGTTTAGGTTTAGGTTATAGGTTACATGTTTAAGTTTAGGTTTAGGTTAAGGTTTAGGTTTTGGCTTACGTTTAAGTTATAAGATATAGGTTTAGGGAATTGAGGATAGGTTGATGTTGAGGTTTAGGAAATCGGGTTCGGTTCGGGATCGGGTTTAGGTTTGGGTTTTCAAGTTTAAGTTTTGGTTTAGGTTAGGGAGTTGAGATTTGGATTAGGTGTAGGTTTAGGTTTAAGAATTTGAGAATACATTTAGGTTTTGGGTTTAGGTTTAAGTTATAGGTTACAGGTTTAGGTCTAGGTTTAGGTTAAGGTTATAGGTTATAGGTTTAGGTTAAGGTTTAGGTTAGGTTTAGGTTTAGGTTATAAGATATAGCTTTAAGGAATTGAGAATAGGTTAATGTTTAGGTTTAGGAAATCGGGTTCGAGTTCGGGATCAGATTTAGG
The DNA here is from genome assembly GCF_029962835.1 of Magnolia sinica. Lineage (NCBI taxonomy): Eukaryota > Viridiplantae > Streptophyta > Magnoliopsida > Magnoliales > Magnoliaceae > Magnolia > Magnolia sinica. The sequence goes on along the minus strand of NC_080579.1, from coordinate 69,708,718 downwards.
TTTGGGTTTTCAACTTTAAGTTTAGGTTTAGGTTAGGGAGTTGAGATTAGGATTAGGTGTAGGTTTAGGTTTAAGGATTTGAGAATACATTTAGGTTTTAGGTTTTGGTTTTGGTTATAGGTTTCAACTTTAGGTTTAGGTTTAGGTTAAGGTTATAGGTTATAGGTTATAGGTTTAGGTTTAGGTTTAGGTTTAGGTATTAAGATATACGTTTAGGGAATTGAGAATAGGTTAATGTTTTGGTTTAGGAAATCGGGTTCGGGTTTGTGATCGGGTTTAGGTTTGGGTTTTCAAGTTAAAGTTTTGGTTTAGGTCAGGGAGTTGAAATTAGGATTAGGTGTAGGTTTAGGTTTAGGGATTTCAGAATACATTAAGGTCTAGGTTTAGGAAATCAAGTTCGAGTTCGGGATTGGGTTTAGGTTTTGGTTTTCAAGTTTAGGTTTAGGTTTAGGTTAGGGAGTTAAGATTAGGATTAGGTGTAGGTTTAGTTTAGGGATTTGAGAAATGTTTCAGGTTTAGGTTTATGTTATAGGTTATAGGTTTAGGTTTAGGTTTAGGTTAAGGTTTTGGTTTAGGCTTAGTTTTAGGTTATAAGATATAGGATTAGGGAATTGAGAATAGGTTAAGGTTTAGTTTTAGGAAATTGGGTTCGGGTTCGGGATCGTGTTTAGGTTTTGGTTTTCAAGTTTAAGTTTAGGTTTACGTTAGGGAGTTGAGATCAGGATTAGGTGTAGGTTTAGGTTTAAGAATTTGAGAATATATTAGGTTTTAGGTTTAGGTTTAGGTTATATGTTATAGGTTTAGGTTTAGGTTTAGGTTTAGGTTTAGGTTTAGGTTATAAGCTATAGATTTAGGGAATTAAGAATAGGTTAAGGTTTAGGTTTAGGTAATTGGGTTCGGGTTCGTGATCGGGTTTAGGTTTTAGTTTTCAACTTTAGGTTTAGGATTAGGTTAGGGAGTTGAGATTAGTATTAGGTGTAGGTTTAGGTTTGGGGATTTGAGAATACATTTAGGTTTTAGGTTTAGGTTTAGGTTTACGTTTAAGTTAAGGTCTAGGTTTAGGCTTAGATTTAGGTTATAAGATATAGGTTTAGGGAATTGAGAATAGGTTAAGGTTTAGGTTTAGGAAATCGGGTTCGGTTCGGGATCGGGTTTAGGTTTGGGTTTTCAAGTTTAAGTTTAGGTTTAGGTTAGGGAGTTGAGATTAGGATTAGGTGTAGGTTTAGGTTTAAGGATTTGAGAATACATTTAGGTTTTAGGTTTAAGTTTAGGTTATAGGTTACATGTTTAGGTTTAGGTTTAGGTTAAGGTTTAGGTTTAGGCTTAGGTTTAGGTTATAAGATATAGGTTTAGGGAATTGAGATGAGGTTAAGGTTTAGGTTTTGGAATTCGGGTTCGGTTTGGGATCGGGTTTTGGTTTTGGTTTTCAAGTTTTAGTTTAGGTTTAGGTTAGGGAGTTGAGATTAGGATTAGGTGTAGATTTAGGTTTAAGGATTTGAGAATACATTTAGGTTTTAGGTTTAGGTTTAGGTTATAGGTTACAGGTTTAGGTTTAGTTTTAGGTTAAGGTTATAGGTTATAGGTTTAGGTTTAGGTTTAGGTTTAGGTTATAAGATATAGGTTTAGGGAATTGAGAATAGGTTAATGTTTAGGTTTAGGAAATCGGGTTCGGGTTCGGGATCAGGTTTAGGTTTGGGTTTTCAAGTCTAAGTTTAGGTTTAGGTTAGGGAGGTGAAATTAGGATTAGGTGTAGGTTTAGGTTTAGGGATTTGACAATATATTAAGGTTTAGGTTTAGGAAATCGGTTTCAGCTTCGGGATCGGGTTTAGGTTTGGGTTTTCAAGTTTAGGTTTTGGTTTAGGTTAGGGAGTTGAGATTAGTATTAGGTGTAGGTTAAGATTTAGGGATTTGAGAATACATTTAGGTTTTAGGTTTAGGTTTTGGTTATAGGTTATTGGTTTAGGTTTAGGTTTAGGTTATAAGATATAGGTTTAGGTTTAGGAAATCGGGTTTGGGTTCGAGATCGGGTTTAGGTTTGGGTTTTCAAGTTTAGGTTCTGGTTTAGGTTAGGGAGGTGAGATTAGGATTAGGTGTAGGTTTAGGTTTAGGGATTCCGGAATACATTTAGGTTTAAAGTTTAAGTTTAGGTTATAAGTTATAGGTTTAGGTTTAGGTATAGGTTTAGGTTTCGGTTTAGGTCATAAGCTATAGGTTTGGGGAATTGAGAATAGGTTAAGGTTTAGGTTTAGGATATCGGGTTTGCGTTCGGGATCAGGTTTAGTTTTTAGTTTTCATGTTTAGGTTTAGGTTTAGGTTTAGGTTAGGGAGTTGAGATTAGGATTAAGTGTAGGTTTAGGTTTAGGGATTTGAGAATACATTTAGGTATTAGGTTTAGGTTTAGGTTATAGGATATAGGTTTAGGTTTAGGTTTAGGTTTAGGAAATCGGGTTCAGGTTCGCGATCGGGTTTAGGTTTGGGTTTTCAAGTTTAGGTTTAGGTTTAGGTTAGGGAGTTTAGATTAGGATTAGGTGTAGGTTTAGGTTTAGGTATTTGAGAATACATTACGGTTTAGGTTTAGGTTTAGGGATTTGAGAATAGGTTTTGGTTATAGGTTTAGGTTTAGGTTTAGGTTTAGGTTTAGGGATTTGAGAATAGGTTTAGGTTAAAGGCTTATGTTTAGGTTTACGTTTAGCTTAAGGTTATATGTTAAGTTTAAGGTTATAGGTTTAGGTTTAGGTTAAGGTTATAGGTTTAGGTTTTGGTTAGGTTATAGGTTTTTAGTTAAGGTTTAGGTTATAGTTATAGGTTTTGGGATTTGAGAATAGGTTTAGGTTATAAGTATAGGTTTAGGTTAGGTTATAGGTTAAGGTTTAGGGAATTGAGTTTATGTTATAGGTTCAGGGTATAGGTTATAGGTTATAGGTTTACGTTAAAGGTTTTGGGATTTGAGAATAGGTTTAGGTTATAAGTATAGGTTTAGGTTAGGTTAGGTCATAGGTTAAGGTTTACGGAATTGAGTTTCGGTTATCGATTCAGGTTATAGGTTATAGGTTTATGGTATGGTTTAGGTTATAGGTTTTGGGATTTGAGAATTGGTTTAGGGTATAAGTGTGGGTTTAGGTTAGGTTGTAGGTTAAAGTTTAGGGAATTGAGTTTAGGTTATAGGTTTAGGCTATAGTTTATAGGTTTAGGTTATAGGTTTAGGTTGTAGTTATAAATTTTGGGATTTGAGAATAAGTTTAGGTTATAGGTTAAGGGTGTGGTCCCTGCAAATACAGATATAAACACGGCCTACTCCAATTGGCCATGCCCTTCCACTGTTGTCCATAGGAAATGGACAGCTTCATCATAGTCATAACAGTGGTTCTCATCTTCCATGGACCCCCGCTCAACATCCGGATAGCTCCAACGCACATCTGGGTCTGCACCATCAATTTCGAGTAAATACATAAACATGGCCTGTCCAAATGGCCAGGCCACTCCAATGTTGTCCATAGGAAATGGACAGCTTTATCATGGTCATAACACCGGTTCCCACCTTCCAGGGACCCCCACTCAACATCCGGATGGCTCCGACACACATCAGGGTTTGCTCTATCAATTTCGAGCTTATACATTTAAAAACAACGTAATTATATCTAAAAGCATTTTGATACCTAGGGAAGGCCTCCCATATTCTTATTGTTGGTTACTCATCCCTTTGTCTATAAGACACAATCGACCAACACTTTCTATTGCTACCTGTACTCTGAAACTAACACAAATATAATTGGGAAACAATATAAGGAATACGAAAAAATGAATTTACCTATACACATCATTAAATGTTTTCCTATAAGGAGGTGATATTATATCTTTGATAGCCACAACCTGTATGACAGAGAAAAATGCAACCGATATCGTCTGTTACAATTCAAAGGAGAAAAAAGATTTGTGGCTACACCGATATTCTAGTACATTACGAACGGCTGCCTACGTAGCCAAAAAGTCAGATTGGGATCAAGCCACAACGTAGTTCTTTTTAATTAACCAAGTTACTAAAGGTCATAAATTTCATATTTAACAAAGTATCATTGAACGTCGTCTCAAATCATTTCTGGTTGGTGCATTTAAAAAAATTTAAATACACAATCAATGTATATTCTTGTTACATCTCGTACTGCAACAAGAGACAACGTTCTGTCAATACTTCAGTTACATTTGAAATTGAAATCCTTTAGTGACTTGGTTAATAAAAAACAAATGACAATAAGCCATAATTAATAAAAAGGACGCTAAAGATTAAATAAATAAAAAAGGCAACTTGATCAAAAAAAGATTTCAGTGAATAATCAAGTTTTCGTCATACAATATGTCCTAGAGTTCAAAAAGTTAAACAAAACTACTGAATATTTAAATTCTCATCAGGAATTTGGGCCAAACAACAATTTCACCCAATTGAATATCTTCAAATGTCCTGTCATCATTAAACAACTCTGCTGTGCGAACATTGATATCATCTATTACAACTCTGATGCATTCTGGAGGGATGCCTGTAGTATCTGACACCATCCGCCCACTAGCAACAGTCCGACCACGGATATCTCTCAATTGGCAAATTTGTTCCATCGATGGAGTTGTTGTAGAGTTTTCTCGAATACTTGAGGGCTCACCAGATCAACGGTGGACCTATAAATAAAATAATGGTTTTATGTAAATAATAATGCTACTTTTATCTTTAAAAATAATAATTATATCATTTGATCGCGGCAAATGCAGTACCTGAGATGCAGCTGTATTAGGGGAGCGATGAAGTAGTTGACTTTGATAAGTAATTTGTTGCCTAAGTTCAGCAAATTGTTGCTCAACAATCATAGGAAATTATTGCATTTGAGTCATTGATGCTTCAAATTTAGCCTCAATGGACATACATGCATTCCTCTCCGACCGAGCTTCTATGATGTAGGGGGTGGCAACCTTCATAGTAGTCTTAGAAATACCCAAACCCATGCCCCTAACCCGGCCTCTACTATCATGACCACAAACCTAAACAATAATTTTTAAGTTCAGTGATGTGTGTATATTATTATTAAAAAAAAAAACCAACAACAATGTATGTAAAGTGAGTAGAATTGATGAAAAACCTGTGAAACTGGGTCATGGTCTAAATCCTTATGCTTACTGGAAGGATCACTGCCGGCTATCAATAATATTCTTTCCTATTTGAAAGATAATTGTTACAATAAATCCTTCATTGTACTTAAAAAAATAATTAAAAACTGAAAAATTATTCTCACCTCTGTTTCAAGATATGTTTGTGTTGGGTAAGACCCATCAGATCTGCTATGAGTGGCAACAAACAAGTCAGTCCTGGTGATGATAGTATTTGGATTTTCTTTTTCCTGTAAATATATAAGCAAATTAGTCAATAAGAATTTATATTCATCAATTAAATTGTCAAAAAATGTCCTAGCAGCACCTCGTCTTCCAGTTGTGTGAGGGCATTTCACCTGTGCTCTGGAAGTCTTTCCCTTCTTACGAAGATTGATTAATAATTATGTGAATTGTAGATTAATGAAAATGTCTCAATCCTCTTGCTTCACACCAATGGGACAATTTCTTCTTCTTTCTACATCATTATCAAATTTATCATATTCCTTTCACAGATTGTATTTCCATACCTTCAAAGCTTTGCTTACTTTTAAAAATGCATATTCTTTTAACTCATCATCGATGTCGTACGTGGCCTATTTCATTAAATTAATAATCAAACAATCTTATTGAGTAAGAATTAGAAATAAAATCAAGAACAAAAATGCTCACCAAAACCATAGACCATATATTATCTTTAATTGCACCAGGCACTTTGTGCCAATCAGCAAATGAAATTAGACAATGTTTCCTGCCAAGGTGCCCTAAAAATGTGTTGAAAGGCGCTGATGTTTCTCCGACTGATTGTTTATATTCATTTAATTCAAGTCTCTTCCTTGTATTGCTTCCTTGGGCTGAAGCTGATGAACCACCAAAATCCGACATAATTCCTGCAATTTTATAAAACAAAACAATATCTCATTATTATGTAATTAACATTCTATTAATATTTTGATAGCTAAAAAATTGTAACAATTATTACTAAATAGAATTCAACTCACTTTCAAACTGATTTGAATCTTATTAGTTTCTTTTCCGTTTCCTATGACGTGAGGTACTCGGCTCACTCTCTACCCATGATTTTTCCTGTACATCTTCATCTTCTTCATTTAAATTATCGATTAATGAAAGTGTCGAAGAACTTACATTCCTTCTAGCCTCAAACTCAAGTGGATCTTCAAATGCATTTGCATCTTTCGTCAATCTCTTAGGAGCATCCAGTACAACATGCCTGTCATCTCTAGTTGGATCCTTACAGTAGAAGACCTGAGCTTCCTGAGATGCAAGAATAAAAGGCTCATCGTCTTCCTTTAAGTTCCGTCTAAACCTTCCTAGATTGACAAATATCAAATTTGTTTCAGAATCTATGAAACATCCATTCAATTTATCTTCAATATGCACCCAATCACAGTAGAAGAGTGCTACTCTGAAGTCGAAGTAGTTCAATTCAAGAATTTGTCTAATGATGTCATAATAAGTGACTTCTTCTTCTATAGGATTCCTATCCCTGGCGCTTGCCCTGAAGCTAGTTAGCGCTTTCATTGAGACTCCACTGTTCTGTGTTGTTCTGTTCATTTCAGAATTCGTAGTGCTAAAAACATATCCATTTACTGAGTAAGTATTATATGATATGCATTTGAAGTCAAGACCATCGACAATTCTCTTAAATTGAGACATTTCTTGATTATGTAGTTGATGTCTTAACCAAGGAATGTATTCCATTGGTTTTCCTGCTAACAGATTACCCTTTCGATTTTGTCCTGTACGTGTTTGGCCCTGGATGTATGTTTGGTACTTTCTACAAATTCCAAATCATAGCAATTAATTATATATATAACAATGTTTATTACCATAAGCCATTTAAAAATATAAAAAAAGAATAATATACTTCATTAACTTACTCCTCCCATTGATGATTTTCAACGTGATGTTGCAAAACCCATCTACGTGCTTGTTGGTATTGCACTGTAGTAAGATCATAAACTTTTCCTTTCTTATCATTCTGGGAATCACCAGCATTTTCATCATCATTGAATATTTTTAGTCCTTGCTTATGACCTCCTATTGTATTATTAGGATAGTATTCCATGCAGTACATCATAGATTCCTCTATTGTAGCGTTCCGCAATACAGCCCTCTGGGTAAGCTTGATTCATCACATACTTCTTGTATGTTCTCATCATCCTGCTAAATATTAAAATCAGGTATTGATGAAAAAATATAAGCTATTTTGAAAAAGTTAATAAATTAAAACAGTTAAAGTTACCTCTCAAAAGGATACATCCATTGATATCTGACAGGTCTGCAAACTTGTGCCTCCTCCACCAAGTGCACAACAAGGTGTGTCATAGAAATGAAAAACAACAGTGAAAAATACTTTTCGAAAACACATAATGTTTTCACTATTTTATTTTTCATTTCTTGAAGCTCCATACGATGAATTTCTTTAGAACATATGACGTTAAAGAATCTTGACAATTGTATAATGGCGGCACGCAATGACTTTTCTTTCTTGAATGAATGCATCAATAATACGAGTAGTAACTGCTGCATTAGAATGTGATAATCATGTGACTTAAGGCCCTTGAGATGACAGTCATCCATACTGATACGATGTTTCCAGTTTGCACTATACCCTCTCGAAACTTTCAAATCACTCAAGGTTCGACAAATGAGTTCTCTTTCAGATCTGGATAATGTGAAAGGAGCCTTAGGTAATAACAACTTACCAATTTTTTCCTTTGGCCAATATTTTAATTTTATCTTCATAGCCATAAGATCCTGATGGGCTTATAAACCATCCACAGACTTGTCCTTTATGTCCATGATTATTGCAATAAGGTTCTCAATAACATTTTTCTCAACATGCATCACATCCAAATTATGACGAATGGGCATATGCCCCCAATACGGCAATGTAAAGAAGATTAATCTCTTCGACCAAGCAGTAAGGTTAGACTCCTCATCCGTGGTCTTCTTCCTCTTATTTCCTATATACTTTCCAAACTTGGTTTGTATATTATTCATTTTAACCAATACCTGTTCTCTAAACAAATGCTTTGGAGCCTGCCAATTTTCATCATTCCCATTGAATCGAGATCTTTGGCTCCTAAAGATATGAGCTCTTGGGAGGAATCTTTTGTGCCCCATATAAGCAAACTTCTTTCCATGTTTTAGCCAAACAGAGTCAGTCTCCTCACTACAAACAGGACATGCATACTTTCCTCCTGTCCTACACCTAGAAAGATGTCCATAGGCTGGAAAATCATGTATTGCCCATAATAAAATCGCCTTCATTGTAAACCTGTTCTTCCCGAACGAGTCATGTAATGACCTTGGAATTTTTTGTGCTAATCTTTCCTTAAGTAGTTGTTTTTGGGGTAATTAGTGCTTTACTCGATTGCTTGTGAAATTCGCATCAATCACTTTAAATTGTATCTGCATGGCTCTAAACGTGTAGATTAGTGAGTGCTACGTTACTCTGAAATCTGAGATCCATCGCTAAATCCAGTTGTTCTGGGGAATTTTTAGAAGATCTGGATCGGATCTGGACCGCGCGTCGAAAGTTCGATAGCGATGATCTTAGGCTGTTGCGGTCACCGAGTTGGGCTTGATCTTCACCTCGAAAATCAAGTCGATCTGATGTTCTGGGTCGATTTGATTGAGCTCGGAGTGAAGAATGTGAGAACGGTTGGAATTTATTAAGCTTTTATTGAAATCTGAGTCGTGTCGCTTGCGCGACGATTTTAAGTATTCTGACCGTTGGATTCTGACCCAATTTCACCCTCTGATCAGGATAGTTGGCCCAGGCATATCCTACTGCTTGTGGACTTAATCGAGTTTCCGTGACCGTTGAATTGAGTGTGGCCCGCCACGGCTGATCTGAAGAGCCGGTCGGTACGAAAACTCAGCCTGACCTAGATCCATGGTCAATGAGCTTAAGTCCGACCTTTCGTGGTTATAGGCCCACCAGAAGTGCTTCGTTGGATCGAGAAAGGCGTGCTTTGGTTATAACCTAAGTATACCTTGACCCTGGGGTTATTTTCGTCAAGTTTAGGCCTATTTATAGTCCTTAAACCCTAGCTTTCATTTCCATACGAATTTTCTCTAACGCTAGCTTGGAAAGAGAGTGGAAAAGAGAGAGTTAGTGAGAGAGATTTGTTGGTGATTCATCTTGATTCTTCCTTGTTCTTCTTCACCTTTGAACCTTTACTTTGAATCGTTCCTCTGACGATTCTGAATTCTTTTGGGGTAAGTTAACCTAACCTTAACCTGTGTTAGAGCTTAGATTAGACTTGGTGTTGTTGTATCTCATTTCCATCTTTGTTTTAGGGTATTCTAGCGCCGTTGACAAAGACTACTCGTCTGAATCAGCTCGGCGGTTCTTTCTTCGCTTAAGGTGCGGACTTTAAGTGTATAGGTTATGGTTTTCAAGGCTTTCAATCCCAGTTAGTGATTTATTCTTGTTATGAATGAAATTTCACATGCCAAATGTTGTGTTTACATTGCTTTCCTAATATGCATGTGCTATATTGAGATTTGTGTATTCTAGGTGTATTTATAAAGTACCGTATACGTATATATTATGCACTTATGTTTGCCATGATTATTTGTCATGTATGTATGCTAGATGCATGTATGACGACTCCTTGGTAAAAGGAATTGTCTAAGTGCATGTATTCCAACATACGCCATGTATGTTGTTCCATGTATGTTAAGTGTTGGTAGAAAGGCATGAATGATCTAAGTGTAACTAATTACACTTATTGTGGGCATTGAGAAGTGATTCTCAATACTCCTATTGATGCGCATGATTTCCTTTATGCAGTTACATTCCAAGTTATTTAAATTCAAGCATCTCCTATGCTTACATTTATGTTAAGTTGATATTCTTCAGATGCGTTTGTGCCATGATTTGAGTTATTGTTCCATTACTGTTTTACATTCCATATGAATATCTGTAGTAGTGTAGAATGTTTGGGACTATGCCTTAGTCCAGGAGATCGGTAATTGACCCTATATTCGTGGTTGAGATTGCTTTCGCCACGTAGGACGTATTAGACGAACCCGAGCCGTATTAGAGTTGGCGGCAGTGGTTTGGCCACCCGGAGTGTTTGCGCACTCTATGTCGTTCAATTCAACGTGCGCTCGTGCTAGTCGAGTTCGTCAAATAACCCGATTGTCCGATGTATGTTAACCATCTATGGACGCTACTGTTTGAATCTAGGGTACCGAACTTACCAGTGAAATCCTAATAACCATGGTACCTGATCCGCTAAGACTCATGAGCCGAACATGGTGGTATGGGACACCGTGGTCGAGCTGTCGGCCTACGCTGGGGTGACGAACCTCCCCGTAGTGACCAGTGAGCAACTTAACTCGTGAGCCGATTATGGTGGTATGGGACACTATATTCGTGCTGTCGGCCTACATTGATTGGTGACGAGCCCTTTATAGTGACCTCGAGCATACCTGGATACCGCAAGGAGGTGACGAGCCGATCTGTGGTAGTAAGGGCATGAAAGACGTGCATTGATTGGTGACGAGCCCTTTGCTACGACCCCAACTATATGATCGTATGAGATATCTAGGATTGACGACCCTAGTATGGATCACTGTTTGGATGGTGATATGAGGAAGGTATCTTAGCTTCCCAATCCTGCTGTATGAATTGGACTAATAACAACTTGGTAATCATATCCATGCACCGCATTTGCATGTGCTTTGTAGATGTGGCGCACTTTGAGGCGATGTCATGCGTAACGTAAGACGAAGACGCTGAGGGTGTACGCGTGAGGGCACGCATCATATTGCATTCATCCTTGCATTAACAAGAGTACTTAGGATTTATTTAATTGTTCTACTTTATCATTACTGTTTGATTGAACTGATAACATGTTAACCACTGCCTTATTGTTTCACTGAGTTGATCACTCACTCCCACATTTCTGGGGCGGTGTTAAACACCCACCAGACTCTGTCTTAGGCCCTGATGTTGCAGATGTGGATGCGACCTCTGAGGCAGAGCGGGAGCTGGATGACGATGAGGCTGCCTTCTCCTATATGCAGTTTTCAGACGGGTTCTAGCGAGCCTCGGTCTGATGCGCGGGATTTCTGGGATATTTTTGGGGACTGAAATGATGTAATTCGATACTTATAATTTTGTTAAATAACACTTTTACACGATCTTGTTGTATATGTAATTCAGGGATTTACACTTGTCCACTTTTTACTATAAGTCTTCCGCTTGCTTTATTCACTTGTCCCTGAATCATATCTGTGTTTTGGCTTAATCTATTCCATGTTTTATGCACTAATACAGTCAACATACATTCATCATTAAAAATGTTGCATAAGTGATGTTTTGGAACTCGGGAGCTGGGTTATGCTCGACCCCCGAATTTCAGGGCATTACAAGTTGGTATCAGAGCATGATCTGGATTAAACCGGACCTGGGTTATGGTCACACACCGCACGTTGTCACCACTTTAGTGTATTTGGGTGCGGGTCCATCATCGCTTTGGGTTTGTGCTCCGTAGCTTCTATCGGCGAAAGTTTCTTGGAAACCTTTGCCGAGATCGAGTCTATACTCCTACCTGATCACACACAGCGACCCAAAACCTTTCCTAGACCCTCTATTAATGAGTGTAGACGGTTTATCTTCCCTTTTTCATCTTTAAACCTTCCAGAAATCGCTGTTTGAACCAGATTTCTGTCAGAATGGCCCGATAGGCCTCAAACTACGCAAGAGGCCATTTGGGGCATTTCCAGTGGGGCCCAGGGTGGGAACCACACTTTTTGGACCAAGGGGGACCAGGAGGGCCTCGCCAAATCGGCGAGGCATCGCCGATATGTCCAGAGACCGGCGATGCCATCGCCGGTTCGGCGAGGGATGGCCGGTCGCCGGGCTAGGCGGGCCAGGCCGACACGGGCCGATCGTTCATGGGGCTTGTGTGGCCCACCCCTCCACGGTTTTCATTTTAAAACCCTTCCTTTTACCTATTTCCTTCACAAAACCCACCCCCAAGCTTTCCTTTTCTTCCAAAACCTCTCCAAACTCTCTCAAATCTCTCCCAAATCTTCATCTTCCTCCCATTTTCGTGCAAACCCATCACCCCATTCTCAAATCTTTCATTCCATTACTGATTTCCTCTTTTTTCCTTCTCATTTGAGCCCTTTCATTCCCTATTTGGCTAATAGTTGTGTGGAAGCTTCACCATCTTCCTATTTCTCTCTTTCTCTCATTTCTCATGGCCCTCTTTGAGATTGTGAAGGCCATCTTTTCCATTTCTTCCCTTCTTTCCTTGATGGGGAAGAAGAGAGCGCCCGTGGATGAAGCCGGGCTGAGCCGCCCAACCCGTGCACGGAGGCCGAGAGGTGCCGCCGCTAGCACGTCCACCAGGCGCGAGTTCCAGACGAAGCGGGACCTCGATCCTTGAGCTCTTGTCAGTAGGACCTTGTTGGCGAAATTGTCGCATGGAGTCTATGAGGGGCGTAGAGTCCTTTTTGAGGCTCATGTTGATCCGCGGCTCTTTGGTGAGTTCTTCTTGTTGGAGTGCCTAGAAGGGGTTGGTTGGGGTCCCTTGTTCGAAGGCGAGTATCGCGCGAATGCTAGCACTGTTCGGGCCTTTTATGCCAACATTCTGGAGCCTTCGCTGGATCCTCTGCAGTTCAAGATTCCCTGTGGTAGCGGTCGAGTTGGAATTGTCAATGTTGCTTTGATATCCCGACTCTTGAAGGTGCCACTTGGGGAAGTGCATGCCAGCGAGAAGAATGTGGACAGTGTGCGCGAGAAGAATCGTCGCACCCGATTCTTGTGTGGTCGTCTGGTTGAATGGCAGCCGAATAGGAGTCTTCTGGCTTCTTTCATGACGGACGACTTCCGTTTGCTTCACCACATCTTTACGTTCAATGTATATCCAAGGTGGAGCAACCGCAGTAAGTGTACGCGCCTGATGGTAGATTTTCTATATCAGGTGGGGCAGGATGCGAAGTTGTGTGTGCCGACGTACGTCCTGCGTCAGATTATTCTCATCGCTCGTTCGAGTAGACGGACCGAGTCTCTTCCCTTTGGCCGCCTTATTTGCAAGATCGCACATGAGTTCGACTATAGGCTTGGAGCTGAGAAGCCAGTCCCTGTTCGCCATATCAACTTGAGGACCCTTAAGCTGATGGAGGTTGGTTCTGGTCGGCTTGCCTCAGAGGGTGAGGTTGGGTCTGAGAGTGGTTGCAACGGTCTTTTGGAGCTTGATTTTCGATTTATGTATTTTTCCTTTCAGCATTGTACTCAAATGATTATAGTAGTGGATATGTGATGATGATGTTATTGCCTGTATGATTTGGATATACTTGTGGTTATGCTTATTACAAGATAAATGTACATTGGCAAAAAATAAAATAAAAAAATAAAAAAAAATCCTCCTTATAGGATCCCAGGATCGGAATCTGGCGTATGAACGCTAGGATCCGAGAATGGGGTACTACGGAGGCTGTCGGCACCAGATTCGGCAATTGGGATTCCTGTGAATTCGATTTTTGGGTTTGGGGCGTGACAGTGGTGATGATGAGAGTTATGCTGAAGGTGGTGCGGAGTCTGAGAAAGAAGCAGAGCAAGACGAGGAAAAGATTGAGGCACAGGATTCGAGTGATAGCTCTCCTCCTGTGGTGCCAGAGCAGGGTGCAGAGCAGATTGCCAGAGATGCCCGTCTTACACGGCTTGAAGAAGGGCAAGCTGCTTTACGCCAGGAGATGGTTGATCTTCGAGGCTTTGTTAAGCATAAGCTTAAGAAGATGTCTCGGACTTTGAAATCTATCCTGTGTTACTTGCAGATAAGGGTGCTCCGCCTCCATCTCCTGATTCCGACGAGTAGCATCGTCGTGGTCATCTTTGCTTTGTTGTGTTTTTCTTTCTGTGTGTAGCCGTTGTTGGCTTGTAGTTGGAGTTGTTGTAGTGTGGTAGCTGTTAGTGGTTGTAGTTGTTGTGGTTGTTTGAAGTGTTAGATGTTGTTGTTTTCATGCTTTCCTAGTCGTGATTCATGTATTGCTGCACTACTTGTATTGCGACGATTTTGGTTAATGGAATGCATGTTGTTTGTTTTTGGAGTTGTGCTGTGTTGTTGTTGTGTGGATGGATTATGTGACTTAGAATCTGACAGGTTGCATCCTTTGATTGAATGTAGGGATGCCTCCTAAGGGTTCGAAGACCTCGGCCCGTCTCTCTGTGATTGAGTCGCTTGTTAGGGTTCCTCCCTTGAGCGATAGCCAGTCAGATCCGCAAGCGGGTCCATCTCGTGCTGGTGTTGGGTCGACACCTATGGCTCCTCCAGTCACACCCTCGGTTCCTGAGCCGAGCCATGCACCTTCTTCTGCTTCACCTGTTGATAGGTTTGAGCAGATGATGTTGTTGATGCAGCAGCAGCAGTTTCAGCAGCAGCAGCAGGAGTTCCTCTCCTCCATTGCTGGCATTTTTGCTCAGTCAGTAGGGGTGACTCCACCTGTTTCACCTATGCCTCCATCTGGGAGTGGCAGTGCCAGTGTCAGTGCCAGCGGCACATTCGAGCGATTCCAGCGCTTACGACCTCCTACTTTTGCGGGTTCTCATAGACCCGAGGAGGCCGAGTATTGGATTGACCGCATCTCTAAGATGCTGAGACCGTTGCACTGCTCTGAGGTCGATCAGGTTGAGCTTGCCACCTTCATGTTTGAGAAGGAGGCCAGTTTGTGGTGGGACAGTGTGCTTCGCACTGTCGAGGAGGACTTCGTGTGGTCGTGGCAGGCGTTTGAGGCGCGCTTCCACGAGAAGTATTTCCGGTTATCGACACGAGAAGGAGAGTGAGTTCCTTCACCTCCGCCAGGGAGGGATGTCGGTTACGGAGTATGAGAACCGGTTTACTGAGTTGGGGCGGTATGTTCCTTTGATCCTGGGTGATCAGCCGATGAGGATATGGCGTTTTTCTGAGGGGCTGCGACCTGAGATCCGATCGAAGATTTGCTGTGCCAGCATTTCTTCATATGCGAAGCTAGTGAGCATGTCCTTGCGAGTAGAGCAGGACGGAGATAGAGCGTCCCGCATGCGAGCACCGATGCCTCCTAGGCCGCGACCAGATTTCTAGGGTGCACCTTTCCTCGGCAAGAGGCCGCGTGTTGATTCTCCTCCTAGGCGTTCAGCGCCGCCCGCTCAGCAGATGAGAGCTGATCTGAGATGTTCTTATCGTGGGAAGGTGGGGCACTTGGACCGTTTCTGCTTTTCCCGTATGCGAGCAGGTGGTTTTACTCCACCGCAGAGGGTTAGCCGTCCGATGCCTCAGGTGATTTCTCCTCCTCCTCTTCGATCAGCGCCAGCTCATCCATCCTTCAGACCTGCAGTTCCTGGTTTCAGGCCACCTCAGCGGCCCATGGTTCCTCCGCCGAATCGTCAGCAGCAGGCTCGTGTTCATGCGCTTTCAACTGAAGCGCCTATGTCTGACTTGGTGCCGAGGTCCTTTGAGGTGACAGCGCATATTGAAGGTATTCCCGTTTCTGTGCTAGTGGATACAGGGTCCACTATTTCTCTTATTTCTTATGCGGCAGTTAAGCGTTTGGGTTTGAGATCTGTTCCTATGCCTGGAGTGACGCTTACTACCGCTACGGGGATGTCCTCTGCCTTGGGCAAGCGTTGTATGGATTGTTTGGTCGATCTGGGAAGTGGATCGATCCGTGTTGATTTGCTAGTCGCACCGCTTTATCATTACGATATTATTATGGGTATGGATTGGCTCACGAGGATGCGAGCTAAGATTGATTGTGAAGCGAGATCAGTGACGATCCATGGACCTGAGGGCGAGATTGTTACTTTCCCAGTTCAGGTCAGTTACCCCATTCGTATTGATTTTTATTCTTCTCTGTTGGAGAGTTCGGCCGAATCGGCGTTGGTTAGTACGCCGGTAGTTCAGGAGTTTGAAGATGTGTTTGAGTCGATTCCTGGATTACCTCCTCAGCGTGAGATTGATTTTGCTATCGATCTTATGCTCAGTGCGGCGCCCATTTCTTTACCCACCTATCGGATGCCTCCAGTGAAATGGAGGAGTTGAGGAAGCAGATAGATGGTTTGCTAGAATTGGGTTTTATTCGCCCAAGGTGTCTCCTTGGGGAGCACCTGCTCGTTTGTGAAGAAGAAGGATGGTTCCTTGCGATTGTGTTTTGATTATCGCAGGTTGATCTGGTAATCGTGAAGAATAAGTACCCCTTGCCCGGATTGATGATCTGTTTGATCGATTGAAGGGGGCACGGTACTTCTCGAAGGTTGATCTGCGGTCAGGATATCAGTTCGCGTCAAGGATGGGGACGTGCGGAAGACCGCTCTAGCTCCGGTCATTATGAGTTCCTTGTGATGTCGTTCGGTCTGACGAACGCACCGGCCGTGTTCATGGATCTGATGAACAGGGTGTTTCGGCCATTCCTGTTTCGATTCGTCATTGTCTTTATTGATGACATTTTGATTTATTCAGCGAGCCGGGCAGAGCACGAGGAGCACTTAAGAGCGGTTTTGGATACTCTTAGGAAGCATCAGCTCTTCGCACAGTTCAAGAAGTGTGATTTCTGGAAAGAGGAAGTCAAGTTCCTGGGACATGTGGTGTCCAAGGACGGGATAGCCGTCGACCTTGCCAAGGTAGCTGCAGTGCAGGACTGCCTATTCGATTTTCGAGGTGAGGAGTTTTCTTGGCCATGCAGCTATTATCGACGCTTTATTCAGACTTCTCGAAGATTGCCGGACCGTTGTCGCATGACACGGAAGGATTTGAAGTTTGCTTGGAGTGAGCAGCGGAGTTAGCTTTTCAGAGCTGAAGGACAAGTTGACGTCCGCCCTGTGCTAGTATTGCGAGCAAGGGGTTAAGTATATTATATATACCGACGCCTCTCGCGTTAGCCTAGGTTGTGTCCTTATGCCGAAGGACAGGGTGATTGCTTATGCTTCGCGTCGATTAAGGAAACACGAAGAGAATTACCCTACGCACGACATGGAAACACATGTCATCTTCGCATTAAAGCTTTGGAGACATTACCTCTATGGTGAGGAGTTTGAGCTCTTTTGCGACCACAAGAGCCTTAAGTATATTTTCACGCAGCATGATTTGAATATGAGGCAGCGCAGATGGATGGAAACATTGAAGGACTTCAAGTTCGATGTTTCTTACCATCCTGGTAAGGCGAACCTTGTGGCAGATGCGTTGAGTCGCAAGAAGGCTTTGGAGTTTGCGGCTCCGCTGATGATAGCAGAGTGGGATATGTTGGAGTTCGTGCGCGATTTTGAGCAGAAGCTTACGGTGGTTGAGCCGTATGAGGTTATCGCACACATTCGTGTACAGCCGGTTATCGACGAGAGGATCGTTGCAACTCAGGCAGATGATGAGCTTTTGGTGAAGATGAGGCAGCGGGTTGGTACAGATGAGAGCTCCGACTAGAGTATTAGTTCTGATGGGGGCCTACGTTTTCGTGGCCGGTTATGTGTTCCTGACATCCCTGACTTGAGACGTGAGGTTCTCGAGTTAGCCCATAGTTCTAAACTTGCGATGCATCCAGGTAGCACGAAGATGTATCAGGATATGAAGAGGTCTTATTGGTGGGACAATATGAAGGTCCAGATTGCTGAATTTGTTTCTCATTGTCTCACGTGCCAGCAGGTCAAGGCAGAGCATCGCCGACCTCCTGGGTTGTTGCAGCCCATGCCCAAAGCTGAATGGAAGTGGGATTTCATCTCTATGGATTTTATTTCTGGGTTGCCGAGGACGAGAAAAGGATTTGACTCTATTTGGGTGATCGTCGATCGATTAACGAAGTCGGCGCATTTCTTACCGATCCGAGTCACTTACTCTGCAGACGAGTTGGCTAGGTTGTATATCAAGGAGATAGTGCGTCTGCATGGAGTTCCCCTGGAGATTGTGTCTGATAGAGACACGCGTTTTACATCTATCTTCTGGACTCGTATCCAAGAAGCGATGGGTGTGAGCTGAAGTTCAGACCGCGTTTCATCCGCCAAGCAGATGGGCAGACGGAGCGCGTGAATCAAGTCCTGGAAGATATGTTGCGAGCTTGTGTTTTGGATTTCAAAGACAGTTGGGATGATTGTCTTCAGTATGCAGAGTTCGCGTATAATAATAGTTTCCAGGCGAGTATTGGTATGGCTCCCTACGAGGCGTTGTATGGTCGCCCGTGCAGAGCACCACACTGTTGGGCAGAGATTGGTGAGCGTAGTTTGCTTAGCCCAGAGTTGGTGCAGGTGACTTCTAAAAAGGTTGACATCATTCGACATCGACTTTTGACAGCGCAGAGCAGGCAGAAGAGTTATGCGGATACGAGGCGTCGACCGCTTGAGTTTGTAGTGGGAGACCATGTTTTTCTGAAGGTCTCTCCTATGAAAGGAGTTTTGCGGTTCAGTAAGAAGGGGAAGCTGACGCCGAGATTTATTGGTCTGTTTCAAGTTCTAGATCGAGTGGGAGCGGTAGCTTACCGCCTTGCTTTGCCCACACCTCTTGCGGGCGTGCATAACGTATTTCATGTTTCTATGCTGAAGAAGTACGTTCCTGATCCTTCGCATATTATTAGTTGGGAGCAAGTGCAGTTAAGTGAAGATGCCACTTACGTACTGCGACCGACGCGTACTCTGGATAGAAAGGAGCAGGTACTGCGTAGTAAGGTTATCCCTCTCGTGAAGGTGCTATGGACGCATCATGGCGTAGAAGAGGCTGCTTGGGAATCTGAAGCTGAGGTCAGGAAGACCTACCCTCTGATCCTCGAGGATTATATGAAGGTATGAATTTCGAGGACGAAATTTTCTTTAAGGGGGGTAGATTGTAACGACCTTGGAATTTTTTGTGCTAATCTTTCCTTAAGTAGTTGTTTTTGGGGTAATTAGTGCTTTACTCGATTGCTTGTGAAATTCGCATCAATCACTTCAAATTGTATCTGCATGGCTCTAAACGTGTAGATTAGTGAGCGCTACGTTACTCTGAAATCTGGGATCCATCGCTAAATCCAGTTGTTCTGGGGAATTTTTGGAAGATCTGGATCGGACCTGGACCGCGCGTCGAAAGTCCGATGGCGATGATCTTAGGCTGTTGCGGTCACCGAGTTGGGCTTGATCTTCACCTCAAAAATCAAGTCGATCTGATGTTCTGGGTCGATTTGATTGAGCTCGGAGTGAAGAGTGTGAGAACGGTTGGAATTTATTAAGCTTTTATTGAAATCTGAGTCGTGTCGCTTGCGCGACGATTTTAAGCATTCTGACCGTTGGATTCTGACCCAATTTCACCCTCTGATCAGGATAGTTGGCCCAGGCATATCCTAGTGCTTGTGGACCTGATCGAGTTTCCGTGACCATTGAATTGAGTGTGGTCCGCCACGGCTGATCTAAAGAGCCGGTCGGTACGAAAACTCAGCCTGACCTAGATCCATGGTCAGTGAGCTTAAGTCCGACCTTTTGTGGTTATAGGCCCACCAGAAGTGCTTCGTTGGATCGAGAAAGGCGTGCTTTGGTTATAACCTAAGTATACCTTGACCCTGGGGTTATTTTCGTCAAGTTTAGGCCTATTTATAGACCTTAAACCCTAGCTCTCATTTCCATACGAATTTTCTCCAACCCGAGCTTGGAAAGAGAGTGGAAAAGAGAGAGTTAGTGAGAGAGATTTGTTGGTGATTCATCTTGATTCTTCCTTGTTCTTCTTCACCTTTGAACCTTTACTTTGAATCGTTCCTCTGACGATTCTGAGTTCTTTTGGGGTAAGTTAACCTAACCCTAACCTGTGTTAGAGCTTAGATTAGACTTGGTGTTGTTGTATCTCATTTCTATCCTTATTTTAGGGTATTCTAGCGCCGTTGACGAAGACAACTCGTCTGAATCAGCTCGGCGGTTCTTTCTTCGCTTAAGGTGCGGACTTTAAGTGTATAGGTTATGGTTTTCAAGGCTTTCAATCCCAGTTAGTGATTTATTCTTGTTATGGATGAAATTTCACATGCTAAATGTTATGTTTACATTGCTTTCCTGATATGCATGTGCTATATTGAGATTTGTGTATTCTAGGTGTATTTATAAAGTACCGTATACGTATATATTATGCACTTATGTTTGCCATGATTATTTGTCATGTATGTATGCTAGATGCATGTATGACGACTCCTTGGTAAAAGGAATTGTCTAAGTGCATGTATTCCAACATACGCCATGTATGTTGTTCCATGTATGTTAAGTGTTGGTAGAAAGGCATGAATGATCTAAGTGTAACTAATTACACTTATTGTGGGCATTGAGAAGTGATTCTCAATACTCCTATTGATGCGCATGATTTCCTTTATGCAGTTACATTCCAAGTTATTGAAATTCAAGCATCTCCTATGCTTACATTTATGTTAAGTTGATATTCTTCAGATGCGTTTGTGCCATGATTTGAGTTATTGTTCCATTACTGTTTTACATTCCATATGAATATCTGTAGTAGTGTAGGATGTTTGGGACTATGCCTTAGTCCAGGAGATCGGTAATTGACCCTATATTCGTGGTTGAGATTGCTTTCGCCACGTAGGACGTATTAGACGAACCCGAGCCGTATTAGAGTTGGCGGCAGTGGTTTGGCCACGCGGAGTGTTTGCGCACTCTATGTCGTTCAATTCAACGTGCGCTCGTGCTAGTCGAGTTCGTCAAATAACCCGATTGTCCGATGTATGTTAACCATGTATGGACGCTACTGTTTGAATCTAGGGTACCGAACTTACCAGTGAAATCCTAATAACCATGGTACCTGATCCGCTAAGACTCATGAGCCGGACATGGTGGTATGGGACACCGTGGTCGAGCTGTAGTCCTACGCTGGGGTGACGAACCTCCCCGTAGTGACCAGTGAGCAACTTAACTCGTGAGCCGATTATGATGGTATGGGACACTATATTCGTGCTGTCGGCCTACATTGATTGGTGACGAGCCCTTTGTAGTGACCTCGAGCATACCTGGATACCGCAAGGAGGTGACGAGCCGATCTGTGGTAGTAAGGGCATGAAAGACGTGCATTGATTGGTGACGAGCCCTTTGCTACGACCCCAACTATATGATCGTATGAGATATCTAGGATTGACGACCCTAGTATGGATCACTATTTGGATGGTGATATGAGGAAGGTATCTTAGCTTCCCAATCCTGCTGTATGAATTGGACTAATAACAACTTGGTAATCATATCCATGCACCGCATTTGCATGTGCTTTGTAGATGTGGCGCACTTTGAGGCGATGTCATGCGTAACGTAAGATGAAGACGCTGAGGGTGTACGCGTGAGGGCACGCATCATATTGCATTCATCCTTGCATTAACAAGAGTACTTAGGATTTATTTAATTGTTCTACTTTATCATTACTGTTTGATTGAACTGATAACATGTTAACCAGTGCCTTATTGTTTCACTGAGTTGATCACTCACTCCCACGTTTCTGGAGCGGTGTTAAACACCCACCAGACTCTATCTTAGGCCCTGATGTTGCAGATGTGGATGCGACGTCTGAGGCAGAGCGGGAGCTGGATGACGACGAGGCTGCCTTCTCCTATATGCAGTTTTCAGACGGGTTCTAGCGAGCCTCGGTCTGATGCGCAGGATTTCTGGGATATTTTTGAGGACTGAAATGATGTAATTCGATACTTATAATTTTGTTAAATAACACTTTTACACGATCTGGTTGTATATGTAATTCAGGGATTTACACTTGTACAGTTTTTACTATAAGTCTTTCGCTTGCTTTATTCACTTGTCCCTGAATCATATCTGTGTTTTGGCTTAATCTATTCCATGTTTTATGCACTAATACAGTCAACATATATTCATCATTAAATATGTTGCATAAGTGATGTTTTGGAACTCGGGAGCTGGGTTATGCTCGACCCCCGAATTTCAAGGCGTTACAAGTCATATGTTATCGACCCTTTCCACAATTCATTTAATTCTTCAATTAATAGTTGTAAATATACGTCGATGTCATGCCCTGGACCATTTTTTTTGAAAATTAAAAGTGTTAACATAATAAATCCTTCTACATGCATAAATGAGGTGGAAGATTGTATGGAACAACCATAACATGCCAACAACTATATGAGATGCTCGTATGCCCAAAGGGGTTGAATTCGTCTATTACAAGTCCCAACCGAATGTTACGTGGATCTGCAGCAAAATCACTAAATTTTCTATCTACAAACTTCCACATAGAAGAATCCACAGGATGACGCATGTACGAGTCATTTTTAGCTCCCTTTGAATGCCACAACATATTCTTTGCAATTCATGATACGCTATAAAGTCTTTTTAACCTTGGTGTTAGTGGGAAGTATCTTAACACCTTCCATGGTACATGTGAGACTCTTGATCTTACAACGCTATTCACTTTCCATCTGCTTGCTTTACATGTAGGACAACTTTTCTTATTAGCATGCTCCTTCCAGTACAGAATACAATCATTACGACATGCTTGTATCACCTCATAGTTTATACCCAACGAACTGATCAAACTCCTTACATTATAGGTACTATCTGGCAAAGAGTTCTCGCTTGGCAAAATCTTCTTGAGCAGTTGCAGCAAACTCATAAAGCTATTATCTGACCACTGATATCTAGCCTTCATGCTCATCAACTCAACTGTCACTGACAACTTTGTATACTCACATTTACACGATGGATATAGGGGTTGTACCGCATCCTCCTTTAATTTATTGTACTGAGTATCATTGTCTATGTCATCTTGAGGCTGACTACCATGTTCCTCATTGACCTCATTCATACATGCATCTAAGTCATTGGGTTGAACACGACCAAAAGTATCATTAACCAAATCAACCATTCTGGGCAACAGCTCTTCATTACAATCAGTGGCAGATGTACTAGGAGCCTTGGCATTGACACCCATATTGGGAAGTTGTTCTCCATGAAAAAACCAAGTTGTGTATGTCTGATCTATACCATTCATAATCAAATGCTCAGAAATTGTACTCAGTAATTTCTTCCTACGCACATTATGACATCTAGCACAAGGACAACTATACCAATTAACACCTCTCGAATTTCTTTTCGCAAAAATAATAAATGATTCAATGCCTTTAATGTATTCATCACTCATTATATCTTTCGCCATCCAATTCTTGCTCGGGGCGTCAAATCCATTCTGATATCACGTGCATGCAGCATATAAAAAGTGAGATACAATAAAAAAGAGGCTTTTCATAAACTGTCAAAACACGCCACACATGTGGTAACCAATCACAAAAAATATAAAGATCTATATATATCCATTTACAAGGCTTAAACAATTTGCGGGCTATACAAACATAGACAATCGTTTACCTATAAGTTAAATAATAACACAATAATCACACAACATCCATGCATGCATACATACATACATATACACACACATAAATCCATCCATGCATGTATGCATGCATACACACACATGCATAATATGTCCATCCATGCATGCATGCATAGTTTCATCCATCCATGCATGCATGCATACATATACACACATACATACATGTGTTTTATCATAAAACCATGCATGATGCATTCATTTACAACTTAAAGCCAAACAAGATAGGCTGTAAAGATGTAAATCATTTATAACTTAAACCATTAACATGCATCCAAAAGACTCCTCAATTGAGTTTGGATTATTTTACTGATTCAGGTTATTAATAGAAGTTATCTATTGGTTGTGATGGGTGATTGTTCAAGTGTGGAGAAATCATGTGTCTATTTTTTTAAAAGAAAAAAATTAATATTTTTGGGTCTTATCAGTTAAAGTTGCATCCAAAAGACTCCTTAATTGAGCTTGGATTATTTTACTGATTCAGGTTATTAATAGAAGTTATCTGTTGGTTGTGATGGGTGATTGTTCAAGTGTGGAGAAATCATGTGTCTATTTTTTTAAAAGAAAAAAATTAATATTTTTGGGTCTTATCAGTTAAAGTGAGAATTCGGTTTGTTTGCTTAAACATTTTCATTGAAGGATTAAACAGATGTTTTCTCATACCATCTTTCACTTGAAGGCATTAGGCCAAGAACCCATATGGAAAATAATATCAATGGTGAGGGAGAAAACAGAACTTAATTCTCAATCAATGGATAGTTCAGATTTTAAAATCATGGGTCCCAATCTAGATACACATGGCATGCAAGTTAAACCATCCAAATCATGGGTCCCAATCTAGATGGCTTGTACAAGAAAATCACACTAATTTGATTTCCTGATTTGCTGATTGGTAGACATTTTAATGGGCGGTCAAAATAAAAAATAGTCAATGGTCTGCATTCAACAAAAAACAAATGCCCAGTAATTAGAGTTTCAGATCGCTCCATGGGCTTAGAGAACTATCAGTTTGTGAACTCAATCTCGACCTTTTGATGATAACAGATCTACAGGAGGACCCACAATTCGTATGGTTGAATTTGAGTTAATGTATGCCACATGTAAGTTCCTGCATATGAACCATCACTCACAAGAGTATCGAATAACTTTCCCAGCAAGAATTCCATGCCTGTAAATAGCTCCAGGAAGAAAACAATGCCCCATTGTCATAACTCATAAACAAAAAGAACTCTTGAACTGACTTTACTTCTATTTCATCAACAAGCATGATGAACAGATGAAAGTGAAACATCTGGAAAAAGACTTTGCTGCCAAAATTAGGTAAATTGAAGAGACAGGAATAAGAAGTTAATGTCAAGATTATGTAATCAAAAATAGGTATGAATGGATTTACAAAGGAAAGGCCTATCTGGAAAGAGCCTGGGTATGTAGCGGGCAGATTGTTATGGACAAACGATAACAAAGATTCGAGAATCAGAGGTAAATAGAATAAACTTCTTGATATTTGAGTGAATAAACTTCTTGAACCCTAGATCACGTTAGCAGAGACATTTCATCAAACACATGTTGTGCACACCTTAAACATTCACAACAAATGATGAATGGCAAGACTATTCTATCTCTGCATCCATTGTATACATGGTATACATCCATTGTATGCGGATTTACATATCTAAAAATTAAAAACGTAAATAGAGAAATGAGTACCTGGCCGGGGAAGAGATGAAGGGCAGGAGCTGCTGGCCGCACCAGTCAGGAAGAGAGAGAGAGAGAGAGAGAGAGAGAGAGAGAGAGAGAGTCGGGGTAGGAAGAAGCTCAGAGTCAGGCGGGTGTCTGGGACTGGGACGGCAAGAGAGAGAGAGAGAGAGAGAGAGAGAGAGAGAGAGAGGGCAGAGGGAGGGCGCGCGGCGAGGGCAGAGGGGGAGAAAGAGAGATAGGGCAGAGGGAGGGAGAGGGAGATTGGGCGCGACTTCTTTTGAGCGCGCGCCCAATATTGGGATACATTTAGGTCGGTGCACTGTGGGCCCCACCATGATGTACATGTTTCATCCATTCCGTTCATACATTTCTAAAGATCATTTTAGTGCTTGATATAAAAATTGATAGCGATATAAATCCTAGGTGGGCCACACCACAAGACAAAAATAATGAATGGATATTCACAATTAAAATCCTCCTAAGGCCCACTGTATTGTTTATTTGACATCCAATCTGTTATTTTAGAGACCTCGATGAAGGGAAAAATAAATATTAACACGATCCAAAACTTTTATGGCCCCCAAAACTTTTTAATGGTTAAAATTCATTCAACACTATTTCTTATAATGTGGTCCACTTGAGATTGAGATATAATCATTTTTTTATCATATAATAAAATGATATATAAAAATAGATGAACGGCATGGATGATACGCATACATCATGGTGGGCCCAGGCCCACGTGACCATATGGAGTAGCCAATCCGTTCCCATGATTTATTCATGCCGTCCATCTACTTTTATATATCCTGTGGGGCCGACCATGATTTATTCATTTTATCCACTCCATCCATCCATTTTAACATATAATTTTGGAGAAAAGAGTCCCAATGGTCTATACTCAATACATACGTAAGGATATTCAAGGATGGCACATGTGAGTTCTGGGCCACTCATGTAGATCACCATATAATGTCTATCATACCCCAAAATCAGTCTAATACATTCATCAGGTGGGCCACACATTCACGCTGAATATGGAACATCCATCATCTTTTCTCTAACCATCTAGAAACCACTGCCAGCATTCAGTTAGTGAAAATTCTCCAACACTCAGTAATTGTAAACAGCAACAATAACATGCAAAGTAAGCCCAAATGTAACAACAAATACACAAAAAAACGCTAATGTATATAGATAATCTAAACAGATTCACAAAATACCCCAACAAATTTCAACAATCTAATAAATAAAATACTTCAGATGCAAATAATGCATGTTGAAATGAAATAGAAATAATTAGTTTGATCCAAGTGGGACACACATAATGGATGGGTTGGATTTGTGAACCACATAAAAATCCTCCTAAGACCCACTATACTATTTATTTGACATCCAATATGTTGATCAGGTCATACAAGGCCAGATGAAGGGGAAAAACAAAAATCAGTTTGATCCAAAACTTTTATGGCCCCAAAATGTTTTTTAATAGTTGACGCTCATTCAACACTATTTCTTGGAATGTGGTCCACTTAAGATTTGGATATATCTCATTTTTGGTTTCATACCGTAAGATGATCTTTAAAAATAGATAGACGACATGGATTAAACATACACATCATGGCAGGGCTCACAAAAGTTTTGGATCAAGCTGATATATATTTTTTCACTTCATCCAATTTTTTACACCTAATATATCAATAGTTTAGATGTCAAATAACCGTTACAGTGGACCTTAGGAGGTTTTTAATAGTGGACATTCAATGAAAAAAAATTCTATGGTGTGCTCCACCTGAGATTTATATCTATCTCATTTTCAGGATTAAGTCATAAAATTATCTTTTAAAATGGATGGACGGCGTGAATAAAACACATACATCATGGTGGGGTCCACATTAGATTGGATATACCATTTTGGTTTCATACCGTAACTAGCCAAACCATGATCTTTGATGAACAGATGATAGAGTAACATGGTACTTAAACATACGAGTACATCATGGCGGGCCACACAAATTTTGGATAAGTATATATATTTTTCACTATCACCACTTTTTAGGGCACCTAAATTGATCATACCGTCATTAGATGTCAAATACCATTAGTGGGCCTACGAGGTTATTAATAAGTGGCATTCAATGAAAAAAATTCTTGGGTTTAATGCGAATTTTATACTATAGTTGAGAGGGTTACCTCCCATTAAAACATTATAATCTTTAAAATGGGCCCACTGGATGTGGTACATAAAACACCATCATCATGGTGGTGTCCCACTTGGATGAGGAGCAAACCAATTTCATGGAAGATCCAACTCGTGGATATCTTGTAGCGATTTCAGAATCAAGTTATTCCTATGCGTCATTGTTCAAGCATTTCCTTCCAGTACAGCCCTTTCTTCAGTGGCATAAAATAATATCTATGGTGGGCCCTATAGGGTCCCCTAAATATTTGGCCCGAGTTCGACCACCATTCATTATTGCCTTGTGTAACAGTTATGCAAACTATTGGGCCCCACCAAATGCTTTTTTATGTTTCGGTATGGCCCACCTGAGTTTCGTATATGACTGATTTTTGGACTTAAAGGGGACACATCGAATGCATGGTGTTGATGTTCTACACACATCATGGTGGGGGGCATGCAGATTAACCTCATGGGAAGTTCCTATGAGGTGACCTTATAGTACCATTTCACTAGTTAGGTAAATCCTTCATGGGTGTTACTCTAACCGTGTAGGGCCCACCTTGATATATTTTATGTATATCGACACCATCCATTCACTCTATTTTTCTAATCATTACCCTCAATTTGACTAGTTACTCGCCTCGATCATACTACATACGAGAAAGATATTGGGCAAACAAGATTGATCAACAATTTAAGTGAATTTTGATTTAAACATCTGAAGTTATTTACTCTTCATGTCCGGACTGATCAGATTGTCCAAAAATAGTTAAAGGTTATTCATAATATCAAAAATATATAAATTAATAGAAAACACAAACATCAGCTTGATCCAAAACTTCTATGGCCTCTAAGAAATTTTAAATGGTAGAGGTTCAATCACACTATTTCCTGTGGTGTGGTCCACTTGAGCTTTGGATAAGCTTCCTTTTTGTTTTTTAGACCTCAAATTATCTGTTAACATGGATGAATGGAGTGGATAAAATAAATAAATAACTGTGAACCCCACAGAGTTTACTCTGGTAAAGGTAACGAGTAAGTCACTTAAATGTAGTGGAGAAAGGTTTCCTTAAAACATTCATAATCATATATTGGGCTTGCCTAAATGTGATTCACATATCCAACCCACTCATTATGTGTGTCCCACTTGGATGAGGGGTCAGACCAAGTTTCAACCGCATCCAAAACTCATGAGGGCCCCACCAAGTGCTTTTATATTTTTTTAGGATGTCTTCACATAGTTTTAAATGGTATGGCCCACTTGAGTTTCGTTTACCGATGATTTTTGAGATATCTCATAACCTAAAGGGGACACATCAAACCACGGTGTTGATGTTCGACAAACATCATGATGGGGCCCACAAAACTTACTAACATCAATTCTTAGGTTCTCACGAGGTCAGTAAGTTGGGTCACAATTTTAACCAGAATATTTGGCCCATTTTACATGTCTAGTCCATTCACTCTATTTTACTATCAATACTCTTAATTTGACTAGTTACTCGCCTCAATTTTAACCAGAATATTTGGCCCATTTGACATGTCTACATATGAGAAAGATATTGGGCATACAATATTGATCAACAAGTTCAGTGAAATTTGATTTAAACATCTGAAGTTATTTACTATTCAATTTCAACTGATTAGATTGTCCAATAACGATTAAAGGTTCAATTAGTGGATGTGCCTAATAATTTAGTAATTCTATTTTTCACAAATAAATTTAACATTTTTTTTTCAAAATGTATATTTTTTTTACTCTTTTAACTAAATATCATTTTTATTATAAATAAATTTAACATTTTTTTTTTACAAAATTTAGTTTTCTTCTTTAAAATATATTTTTTTTTACAATTTGTCAATTTTTTCACAATTTTTTCTTATTTTTTAAATTTTCATTTTCAAAATATCACTTTTGTTATATAACTTTTTAATTTTTCTTTTCAAAATACAAAATCTAGTTTTCTGTTTTAAAATATATATTTTTTTACAATTTGTCAATTTTTTCACAATTTTGTTTAATTTTTAAAATTTTCTTTTTCAAAATATCATTTTTTAAATATCACTTTTGTTATATAACTTTTTAATTTTTCTTTTCAAAATACAAAATCTAGTTTACTTTTTTAAACTATATATATTTTTTACAATTTCTCAATTTTTTCACAATTTTGTTTAATTTTTTAAATTTTCTTTTTCAAAATATCATTTTTTTAAATATCACTTTTGTAATACAACTTTTAAATTTTTCTTTTCAAAATACAAAATCTAGTTTTCCTTTTTTAAATATATATTTTTTTACAATTTGTCAATTTTTTCACAATTTTGTTTAATTTTTTAAATTTTCTTTTTCAAAATATCATTTTCTTATCGAAATTTTTTTTTTCAAAATTATCAACATTATTCAAAGTTCTTAATTTTTATTTCAAAATCTAGATTTTTATAAAATTATATTTTTTTTCAAAATCTAAAATTTTTTCTTAAACATTGTTAGTTATTTTTCTAAGCTTCGAAATTCATAAATTTTTTTGTTCTTAATTTTTGACTTGAGCATTAGAGACGGTTTAAGACCGTCTCTAATGCAGACGGTCTTTGACAGTCTCAAATGACCACTATAAGACGACTAAGGACCGTCTTTGACAGTCTCAAATGGAGACTACTAAGGACCGTCCCTAATACAAACTACTTTTGACTATCACATTAAATCAGTAACAGACGGCCAATGACCGTCTATAATTGAGATGGTCTTTGACAGTCTCAGATTACTAATAAAAGACGGCCAATGACCGTCTCTAATACGAACGGTCTTTGACCGTCTCAAATGACCGCATATGAGACGGTCAAAGACCGTCTCTAATAGAGACGGTCCTTGACAGTCTCAAATGGAGACAACTACGAACCGTCCCTAATACAGACTATTTTTCACAGTCTCAGATTACAGGAAAAGACGGCCAATGACCGTCTCTAATTGAGACAGTCCTTGACAGTCTCAAATTACCAGTAAGAGACGGCCAATGACCGTCTCTAATACGAACAGTCTTTGACCGTCTCAAATGGCTGCATATAAGATGGTCAGAGACCATTTCTTATTCCAGACGGTCAATGGCTGTCTTTTATCCGCAGTTAACGACGATTTTTGACCATCTTAAATGATTTGTGGACATTTAAATTTTTAAGACAATATTAAGGACGGTCAAGGGCCGTCTAAAAGTTTAGAGAGGGTTTACGGCCGTCTCTAAAGCGTCTTTAAACCAAGCAATTCTATAAACGGTCCAGAACCGTCTCTAAATCCGTCATTTTTTTCCTTTTTTCACGTAGTGTCAGCATGGTCTACAGCTATGCCTTCCTTGGACACCATATGTCCCAGGAACTTGACTTCTTCCTTCTAGAAGTCACACTTCTTGTACTGAGCGAACAACTGGTTCTTCTTTAGAGTATCAAAGATTGCTCGCAGGTGTTACTCGTGATCCTCCCGACTCTTAGAGTATATCAAGATGTTATCCATAAATACGATGACGAATCGGTATAGATACGGCCGAAACTCCTAGTTCATCAGGTCCATGAACACGGCCAGTGTGTTTGTGAGTCCAAATGACATCACCAAGAACTCGTAGTGCCCAAAACTGGTTCTGAACGCTATCTTCTGCACGTCCTCATCCCTAACTCGCAATTGGTGATACCCTGACTACAAGTCAATCTTCAAGAAATACTGTGCCCCCTTCAACTGATCGAACAAATCATCTATCATGGGCAAAGGATACTTGTTCTTCACTGTCACCTGGTTCAACCTGTGATAATCAATACACAATCGCAGCGAACCATCTTTCTTCTTCACAAACAGCTCGAGTGCTCCCTAAGGAGACACGCTAGGCCATATGAAACCTGACCCTAAAAGATCATCAATCTGTCTCCTCAATTCCTCCATTTCACATGGAGGCATGCGATACGTGGGTAAGGAAATGGGTGTCGCACCAGGCACCAGGTCGATAGTAAAATCGATTTGGAGCTGAGGAGGTAATCCAGGTATCATCCTAAACACTTCCCAGAAGTCCTGGACTACGGGCATGTTTCCAAGCATCGGTCCATTATGATCTTTTAATAGGACAGAATAGCAAAGGACCCAAAAGGGGCAACTGAACTGAACGGGGAAAGTGAAGGCTGTGTTTTCGGGCCCATGTGCCATCACCAGTCGAGTCTCGCAGTCGATCTTAGCCCTCATTTCAGTAAGCCAATCCATGCCGAGGATAGCATCAAAATAGTATATCGAGGTGACAATCAGGTTAATACATATCGTCCTGCTCCCTAAATCTATCAAGTAACCCTCACACAACTTAGTGGCATCTGTAAAAGTTCCTACTACTGCAATAACTCTCACCCCTACCATAGGGGTCGTACTCAACCCTAAACGTTTAACTGCCAAGCACAAAATCATTGAGATAGTAGATCCGGTGTCCACCAATAGAAATACTAGTGTACCTTGTATGTGAGCAATGAGCTCAAAAGCCAAAGGGACTGTATCTGCTAAATCAGGCACTTCAGCTGCAAGTGCATGTACTCGCGCTTGCTGAGAACGGTTGGGCTGAGGTGCCATAAGCCATGGAGGCGGCCTAAAATGAGGTGCAGGTGGCCAACAGGATGGATGTACTGGTGCTGACCATAGAGGTGGGGCTACAATAGCTTGAGGAAGATGGCGGTTGATCCTCTGAGGTGATGAAAAGCCGTTGTCCCTCATCCTACTGAAACAATATGTATCTGTATGGCTGTCCTCTTACAGTAGGTGCACCACAAGTCTGCTCACCTCATCGGGGCTGGTGGAGCTATAAGTCTAGGAGGCAAGTCTGCACGGGGCCTCTTACTAAGAGATGGTTTGCTCGGCAAATCCAGTCGAGGCCTAGGAACCATAGGCACACATGTACGGGATAGCCTGTCCCCATCCTGCTCAGCTCGCAGAGACATGCCCACTAGCTTAACATAGTTGGATATGCTAGCGCAACACATCTTCGAGCGTATATCGGGACGCAGACCCTCAAAAAACTGCCGCATTCGCATCGACCGATCTGCCAATATCAGGGGAGCATATTTGGCCAGCTCCATGAACCTATTCTTGTACTCTACCATGATCATCCCTCCCTGACGGAGGTGAACAAATTCACTCTCCTTCTCATTATGATACGTGAGGGGAAAGTACTTCTCATGTAAGCGTGTCTCAAATGCTTCCCACATCCATACACAGCCAGCAGCCACAGCCTGAAGGACGCTATCCCACTAGAGACTGGCCTCCTTCTCAAACATGTAGGTAACCAACTCCACCTGTTCTACCTCAGTGCAGTGCAGTGGCTTTAGCATCTTAGAGATGTGGTCAAGCTAATACTCGGCCTCCATGGGTCTATGAGTACATGCAAAAGTAGGAGGTCGAAAGCGCTAGAATCGCTTGAATAAGCTGTTGGCGCTCATATTTCCAACAGGCTGCACTGGTGGTGCAGGCGAGACCTCGTGTATATTCTGGGCAATGGCCCCCACAATGGTGGCTAAAAACTACTGCTGCTGCTAGTGCTGCTGATGCATCAAGAGCATCATCTACTCCAACCTATCAGGAGGAGGCACCGACTGAGGCACATGAGGCGTCAAAGTAAATACACGGTTCTGCTCAGGAACTGGTGGTGCAACAGGTATTGGCCCATTAGTGGGGCCAGTGGCCGGCTGGAGTAATATTCATTACCCCTCAGGGAAATTTGTTGCCATATTCTTTCACACTGGGTACTGCATGTACAAATAACGAAGCCGAATATAATGCCCTTATCATTAGGATGGA
Source organism: Magnolia sinica (assembly GCF_029962835.1). NCBI lineage: Eukaryota > Viridiplantae > Streptophyta > Magnoliopsida > Magnoliales > Magnoliaceae > Magnolia > Magnolia sinica. The sequence goes on along the minus strand of NC_080579.1, from coordinate 69,675,528 downwards.
AATAGCCAATGAACTGAAAATAAAAGCACTACGAATTTATGGGGATTCTAAGCTGGTTATAAATCAGTTGACGACTGAATTTGAAACATGGAAGCAGGAACTTTTGCCATACTATCAAACGGCGCAACATTTATTGGAACAGTTCCTAAACATTGAAGTCAAGCATATGCCACGGTACGAGAATGTGAAGGCTGACGCTTTGGCCAGTCTAGCTGCAGCGCTATCTTGCCTAGATCGAAGCCCCCTACAAGTGGCAATCGAAGAAAGAAGATTCTTGCCTTCAACAAAAATAATCGGTGAAATAATGGAAGTACTCCCTATATCATGCTTAGAAGTAACATTAGATGATTGGCATCAGCCTTTCGTTGACTATCTCGAGTACGATATCCTACTAGAAGATCCAGAGGTGAAGTTGCAGATTAAGCAGATAGCAAAAAAGATTCATTATGTGTAATGAGGAATTATACAAAAGATCTTATAATAAAATACTATTGCGATGTCTAAATGAAGAGGAGGTAGATCAAGTATTACGAGAGGCACATTCTGGAGAATGTGGGGCACATCAGGCGAAAAGAAATTTGTTCCACCGAGTACACCGGATGGGATATTACTGGCTGACAACATTTAAAGATGCAATAGACTACGCGAAGCGATGCCACGAGTGTCAAATCCATGGGGACATCATACATGTGCCCCATGAAGAACTTCATCAGTCAGTTACTTCCTGGTCTTTTGTCGATGTCATCGGCCCCATAAATCCACCATCGTACAAAGGAAAACAGTATATACTAGCAGTAAGGACTATTTCTCCAAATGGATAGAGGTGATTGCATTGTGAAGTGTTAAAGAGAAAGATGTTGTTAATTTCATTCAACATGCAATAATATATCATCATGGTATCCTAAAGAAAATCATCACAGAGAACGGCACTCCTTTCAAGAACAGTGGCATGGAAAAGTTATGTCTTAAGTTCAAAATTCATCAATCATTCTCAACACCCTATTATCCACCAGACAATGGGTTTGCAAAAGCATTCAATAAGACGATTGTGAAAATACTAAAGAAAACAGTGAAAGAGAATAAGCACGACTGGGATGAAAAACTGCAGGAAGCTCTATGGGCCTAAAGGACTACTCATCGTACATCAACACAAGCTACCCCGTATTCGTTAGTTTATGGTGTAGAAGCTATCATGCCAATCAAGATACAAGTCGCCTCACTAAGGGTAGCAGTGCATCAATCAATTACAGATGACGAGAACGCAAGAATACGGTTGAAAGAGTTGGATCTGCTTGATGAAAAAAGACTGGCAGCTCAGTAGCGCTTGTAATTATATCAAGCCAGAATTTCTACTACCTTCGATAAAAAGGTTAAACACCGATCTTTCAAAAAAGGGGATCTGGTTTTGATGTTGAAAAGGCCAATAGTAATCACTCGGAGAACAGGGGGCAAGTATGACCCTAAATGGGACGGACCGTATATCATAACCGAAGTCTACTCCAATAGAGCATACAGAGTAACAGATCAAGATGGACGAGGCATCAGTATACCAGTCAATGCTCACTTCATTAAGAAATATTACCCATAACAGTAGGAGAGATTTTGATCTAGAAGATTATCAAGATAATTCTTCTACATCAAAAGGGGGCAAACACAGATGAAATGGTGAAATAGCCTTTAAAGGCAAAGCCTTGTATTTTATCTTCATGAATGATGAATAAAAGGTGAATTTTCAAGCATATCCTTATCATCGAAGTCCCAGCCATTGTTGTCATTATTGGTCGTTCACCATTAACAAAATCCTCGCTGTCACTGTCACTACTGGTTATCAAAATTGATTATTATCGCCAAGCTGGCTGGATATAAAGAATAAATATCATTAGATCAAGGTGGCTGGACATAAAGAATAAATATCATCAGATTATCATGTAGGCAACGGCAAGCAACGATGATATATCAATTATTAATTCACCATCTAAGGCAGCCTAGCCAAGCCCTACACAGCCAACTACGCATAAGATCTATATTATTTGGGACAAAAGCGTGGAGCCAGCAGCCCTAAAAAGCCCATATAGGCCACATCACAAGCATACCCATGCGGGTAACGGATGGTGCCAGTGACTAAAAGCCCTTAAGGCCAAAAATTCGTAAAACGGCCAGTCACGCGTGAAACCAATGTCGTTTGCGAGCTCTCCGACAGCGTCACGGACGAGGATGAAAATACCCTCCCATGAATGGGTCCAAACTCACATATGAAGAAAAACAGGGAATAGAATAAGACCCCCCAGATCCATGGTTTGATTTCGGTATTAACTCATGAGGAATGGCTTAAACCTACTCATTGATGGATCAGCGGCCTTGGATTTGGTACCAAAGGTAGCCTTGCGTGCCACGCGAACTCTATAGAGTTATTATGGCCAACCATGCATGTAAATCCCATTAAGTTCACGGCTCCACTAGCTTCATTGGGCCCCTCTGATGGACCGCAGTTTGTGAACTCCCTAACCGCGATAAGTCCAGAGAACTCATGAGAGTTAGAGAGACCATTCGCATAAGAGCCGACTCCAACTACTTATGAGTCTAAAAAACTATAATCGTTCCACTACTCAAGAGTTTAAACTGTGTGCAAAACTAATTAACTAACTTTGAAATAAAATAGTTCCGCCCATTGAAATAAAACATCACATAGGGTCACCATACAATGCATAGATATAAATAGTAGAAGTAATAAAGCATGAATATGAAAGTATTGCATTAACATGTACTAAAATCGATGATTGTATTATCAAGAATGCATTTTTCTCTAAGTAAAACACTGCAAGCTATTTATGTATCATAACGCAAAAGGAATATTTACATACAATGCTTACAGATCTTCAGCTATGTTTAATATTTCTAAGTAATGTTACAATTCTTCTTTTAATTGAAATTATGCCGCAGCAGTCGTGCGTTCAGCTTCAAGAATTATACTGGCTTAATCGGGAACACCAACCAGCTCTGATTCTAAAGAAGCAATAGCTTCCCTGTTCTTTAATTGCTCAGCTTATTTAGTATCAATTACTTGAGTATTCGTTTCAAGCTCCTCCTTGATTTGACGAATAGTTAAATCTTCTGCTTCTTTCTGACTCTTGAGTAATAGAATCCCTCTCTCAAGTAGAGCAACTTGATCGTCAATGATTGCCTTATTTCTATCAAAAACTTTTAACTTCTCATGAAGAGATTGATTAACAACATTGCAATTAGCAAGAACATCATCTGAACGAGAGAGTTTCTCCTTGAGTATTACCAATTCCTTCTGACGACTTAGAATTTCGGGAACAATGACTAACCTCATGCTGCTTCTAAGTTTTTTATGGAATCATAAAACTATGATAAGGACTCATGAAGAGACTGAACATCAACAGCCAGACGAGCCGAATGAGTAAGGACTGCTAGGGCGCTATCCAAAAAAGGCCACTGGGTTGAATCTTTAAAAGTGCTAATGATAACAAAAATTGCATTCTTGAAGAGCCCCAGCATAAGAGCAGAGACACCTTTTCCAATAAGAGTTTATCAAAAACTGTAGTTACCGAGTTAGACCCTTCAGATCCACTTGGAGTTGGCATGACCAAAGCTAAAAGAAAAAGAAGAAGAGATTATAAGTTCAAAAGAAGATACATATATATATATATATAATGATATAAAATAAGAAAAGAAAATATGTACCCGGTCTGGGGGCAAGAAGTAGCTTGAACAGAATGGGTTGTGGGTGCTGCAGAGCTGGGGGCTTCCGTAGTCACAACAGCATTGAAAGAAAACTCATGAGCCCCTATAGTACTCGAGTTAAGAGTAGTCGAAGTTGGGATGTCAATCGGATCAGAAAAAAATTGTAAACTTCAAGCTATTGGCCGGATAGGAGAAGGACGCACAGTAGGGGACTTATCAGTCTGAATGGGGGCATCAGATGTTGTGGGGACTATCGACAAGGGTTCTTCTGTACTATGAAGAAGTACATTCCCCATTGTTGCCTAAATTTCAGATGATTGAACTTCTGCATCCTTTAATGTTGATGTTTTGCGAGCAACCACATCAGCGGTTTCCATGATACATGGAGAATATGAAGCGTAAAAAGAAAGGAAGATATTTGCACCAGGAGAACAACCATATTCTCTATAATCAAGTTGCTCCTCATCTAGGGAGATCACCGAAATCGGATGAGAGGCATCTGGACAAGTGATTGGAACATCAGGAAGTGGAGACTTGACTCTAGCATCGCCTTCTTCTCCAATATCCACCTCAGCATCAGTATCTGCATTTAACAAAGCATCTACCTCATCGGTTAAGCTCGTGGGAGAAGATTTATCAACGCTTACAGTATTTGTTGAATAGTCTGATGAGCTGTCTTCCTCCGATATGGTTTGGTTTCCCTTATAAGTAGTCTTCTAGGAAGAAGACGCACACTTTGAGTAGGAAAAGGAACCTGTTATGCCAAAACTTTAAGAGACAATGACTTAGCACGCGAGCGAGTCATAGGAGATGTAGTAATAACAATCCGACGCGCGGCAGAGAAGTTATGGCTGTAGCACAACTTGTTGTGGTTGCTGCAAGATCCACGATAGGGATAACTGTGGTGGTTGTATGTTCAACAATAGGAGAAATTGTAGAAGTGATGGGCTTTGTAGTAGGAGGAATGACGGGAGCAGGGTGTGCAGGCTGATCTCCTCCTTCAGGAGTAGGGGAAGATAGAATACCGCCTGCAGTTTCAAATTCATTGCGAAGAGTGGCCAATCTTTCTCCCCGTTTTATCAAATTCAAAGGAAAACCAAAAGCAATCCATCCTTTCAGAGTATTTGGAGGCTTTATTTCTCTAATGAGCTCTTCTACAAAAATTTTACGACGAAATTGTCCTGGAATGGCGGCTTGATCTTTCTCGTAAAAATATCCAATCCCTTGCTCTGGCCTATAATTCCTCAAGCGTGGAGGAGGAACCTAAATAGGCTGATCCACGGAAAAATAGTTCCGCACTAAGTAGTAATGATGTGCCCACCATCGCATCCAGGAATATGAAGCCGTCACTCAATGATTATACCCTGCGAGAAGAAATCGAGAGCCAAAATTTCTTGCTAAGAGCTACTTCCATATTAAAGCCCAATTGTAGGGGTGGTACTCCATAGCTTCTCATTGTCTATGTGACCTCCTCACTTGCCTGGGGCATAGCTTGATCATACCTAAATTGTCTGGCAAATCAACTTGAATAGTATGGTTCTCGCTAAAATTCTACTCCTTCTCGCATAGGAAGACTACAAGAACGAATACAAAGAAAGAAGGTTCTCTCAATAGGTTCCAAGTCATTGTTATCATTAACATCTCTGTCTTCAGCTTGGTAATCCAAGTAAAAGGGGAAGAAGTCGATAGATTCCATGTTGTCAATTTTATCCACTATCCATTCATACCCCTTCTTTATCGTCTTTCGCTTCAAGAAATGCCATAGGGGCAGATGATCGGGATAGACATAAGCCTTCTCCAGATCATTGTAAGTCCAAGGGAAATAAATGTCAAGTCATCCGAAGAAATAGTGCAATGGAGTAAAAGAAGATGTAACTCCTAGTGCCGAGCTAGAGCAGTGCGCCGCAGCATGACCAAAAGCTCTATATAATGAGCATAAGACAGGAGGGGCTAGAGAATATCTTTTTTTACCTTCTACCATTACGCCTGTTGCCATGAATAAAGTTGGTTAAATAGAGTCTGAGCTTTTTGAGTTAGGAAGCACGACTACGGTCAACCAATAAGCTAAAAAAGCAGCTAATTCAGTTTCAGTGGTGAATTCGGTCGGGCCCCTTATCTTTTTGCGATTGGCTTCTAGTTCGGCACAATGGCTGTCAGGGAACTTGAGAAAGGAGAGAATGGGAATTTATATCTATAGGAAAGTATTGTCTGAAAGGTAAGAAAAATGTTAAGATACTTACGCTAAGTATCGGGAAAAATGTGTGAGCCATTGAAGATGGGAAATATTATGGACGTCGACAAAATAAGACATTTCGCGAAAAAGTTCGAATGTTGATGCTATAATTTTAGGTATTCTGTTGGGGACAATGTAGGCAAATTCCTCGTTCGAGGGAACGTATTCATCGAGGAAAGATCTGGAAATAGGCAGGCCAGCCATCCTATATAGATCCCACAAGGTGATACTTACTTCTCCGACTGGAAGATGGAAAGAATTTGTAGTGGAAGATCAATATTTCAAAAATCCCTTATAAATCATCATGTCCTTTTGAAAGAATTTCGAGGTGGTTTCTATAGCATAATATATATTTGCTGCTATAAGGACATTTTCGTACTTCTTCAAGATCATTTTGGCCCATGCGCTGGACCCGCGTTCTAAATTCTTCTTTCCCCCACAAAGAGTCGTGATTACGGAAACGCTGTTGAATCGTTTCAAAGAAATGAGTGAAGTATAAGGAATGAGGATTGTAACATGGTGTGAGGAAGCGCATATATCTTATTTGTACAATCTTCTGGGTTAAGCATTTCTCTGTAAGATAGCCTTTAAGGATTTGTGGCTCTTTGATCACCCAGTTTAACATGTACAGGAGCTTGTTCTATGTCATATAGTTGGTCGGTTCACTCTGAAGAATGGACCGGTGGTGTTGAAGTTGCAAAGGGAGAGCAATAGTTTCTTCTTTATAAGGGTTGCGAAATTTAATCGCCTCGGCACATAGCTTGATTGAAACCCAGGCATTCTGGAAAGGCCTCTGGTTATATTCTCGCATCTTTTCTTGAAAAGCTTCATTTTTACTCTTTTCTCTTGTTCGCTTCAAAATTGCCAGAACAGGAGAAGCTTCAGTAGCAGAAGGATGAGTGTCATCTATGAGAAAATTGGTCGTGCATTTCAACCAATTGTCCCAATCAAATTCTTTTCCTGAAGTAGGGGGTCCCTCAATCTCCTTCCTCAGTACAGCAATGCGGATATGTTCAGATATGTGTTAGATACGATCAGCAAAGTTAATAATGACAGGAGCTGGCCCTTTGAAAAAGGAAGACTATCCTTCAGCATATCTGAGTCTTTTCTGACTACGGATCTCGGTTGATTGCGAGTCAGAAGGCGTAGCAGTACTTGCGGAGGCAAGAGGTCTCTTCGAGCTGGCCATCAGAACCTACACAAGGAATTAGCAAATAAATCAGAAATAAAGGGAAGAATCTGTTAAGTATGGAAAGTTGAGAAAGGGAAAATGTATCTAAGTCCATAGAAGCATAGAGTTGCTGTGCGCAAGCCTTTGTGCGAAGACTGCTATACGACAGCTGTTGCGCGCAAGTGATGTGCAAGAAAGATGTCGTTGTGCGCTACCTTTGATTGTGTGCAAATTCTTGTTGTGCACAAGATGTCGTTGTGCGCAGGTTCTCGTTGTGCACAAAAAGGTTTGATGCGCAAAGGGGCGGGGTGAGCAGAAGGAGAAGTGAAGGAAAGGAATAATGAGGGGATATTTATAGACTGAGTTCCCCTCGTTACGCGTAAATCATTGCATGCAGATCAACGTGTGTAGTTCATTGCACGCTAGTGTGTTGTGCGCTAGAATTAACGGGGTGCACAATGAAGAAAGGAAAGTGAAAAAATGGTTAAAATTATTATATTGATCCCACATTTTTTTTGATTTTATGGTTAAAGATCAAAAATGCAGGATTAAGGGGGCATCTGTTGAAGCATAAAAAGAAGAAGAAGCACCAAACATTCATTGTACGCAAGCTGCTGTGCGGAAAGAGTCTTTGTGCGCAAGTTGCTATGCAGAAAAAGCCTTTGTGAGCAAGCTGCTGTGCGGCAGCTATTGCGTGCAAAAGACCAATATGCACAACACAATGGAGTTCGCACAATGGAGTTCAAACAACGGAATTCACACAACGGAGTTCGCACAAAGGATACCGCGCAAAGCCTACTTGGCGAGTTCACACGTGCGAGAAGGCTATAATACCCCCGACCCCTCAATAGGGGGTCATTAGCAACCAATCAAGGAAAAGAAGAAGATCCCGAATAGAGAGAGGTAGAGTCCACATTCATTGTGCAAAATAGGTGTTGTGTGGCGTACAACACTATTGGCACAAAACGCTATTGGCGCACAACGCTATTGGCGTAGAACACTAGCGGGCACACAACACTAGCTGGCGCACAACATTGCCAAGCGCACAACGCTAGCGGGCGCACAACACTGCTGAGCACACAACACTAGCGAATGTGTAATGAGTTAAGTGTGCAATAAGGTGGGCGAGCATACAACACTATTAGCAAGCGCACAGCAGTCTTAATGCACAATAATACTTGGTGCACAACGGTCTGCAATACACAGCGCATGCACAACAGTCTACAATATACGATGCTTCCAGCACATATTGCTTTAGCACATGAGAACTTTGTTTGTTTTTATTACAAGTCATGAACATTCTGTTTTGGAATGAAATGAGAAAAGGATGCAAAAGAACTTGGAATGAATAAATGATGTGATTATCTTCTTTATTTTCTTTTGTTCATAATTAAGTGAATAAGATAATTTTCCAAATCAAATGCATTTGTTTCTTGTTCGAAACACCCACAAAGCTTCCAGCCATGGGAACTTATTGTATACAAGTTACAAGGTAACTAGCAATTCATGTCCTCATTTTAGCCATTAAAGCTTTTCTTCCCATGGATCCAGATCCATACAAATACCCTTTTTTTCTTAATTTTTTATGTTCTTCTAAGGTGTTTGATGAAATACCTGTAAAACCACTGCTGCAGTTTTACACATAGTGAGATTTTGAAGGTGCAGTCCATGTGTTTGTGAAAATGCTCCACAGGCAAACTCGGCTCAATCTTGGGTCGAACTTAGCACAGACTGCCCGAGTTGCTGACCGAACCGAGCCGAGCTGGCCAGTCAAGCTGAGTACCGAGCCGAGCCGAGTTCAAATTGGGGTTAGCAAGTGACCAAGCCAAGTCGAGTTGTGCCAAGCTCGACTCGGTTTGACTTGTGTACACCTATATATACCTATATCCACGATATGTAAAGACAACGAGGGTGTTGGTTGTGGCCGGGGACCCTCCGATGCCTAAGTCAAGTGGACAGTCTGAAAGTAGAAGTGGGACTAGTCAGGGTTTTCGGTGATTACCTTTCTCCAATGGTAGTGGGTGTATTTATATGATACTTAGGTGGCTTCTGGACTTGTGTATCTTAGTGGGATACGCTGGATTAGTTGGATGGTCCTAATTTGGATGGGGATCTACTTCCGAAAGTATCATTGAGCTCGCCTCAGTCGGTGTAATCTTCGGTTAGAATTGCGCCAAATCTTTCCTTTCTTGGATCGAGGTGAAATTTTCTCCGAATTTTTCGCCTCTCAGGTCGGGGTCGATCTGGTCAACTTGAGAGGTGAACCCCGTTACTGAACCCTGCCCTTAAGCAAGTCAGCTTAGAATCGGCCCAGGGCTCGTCTCACTATGGGTGCCTCGTCAGCTCAGGAAGTTCATTCTAGTATTCTAATTGGCCCAGCTTTAAGGTACTTCTTCCATAATTAGTTGCATTTCTCGTACAACAAGCAAGTTCGGTTTTCTCCACCACAAATACTATTGATTATTCTTTTCTCCACACACTTACTAGAATCATTAAAAAACAAAACAAAACAAAACAAAATGAAAAAACCAATATACAACCTATATCACCGTTGAATGGAAATTGATTAGTTTGTGCTCTACTAAGATCCATTGTTAGGTGGTCTAGAAATTTGATTTATGGAAATATAGTTTATTTCCTCAATTTGCAACCAAAAGACATCCTTAATTTTATCCTTCACTTTGATGAGACTAGATGTTCACGGTTCAATTCAATGGTACATCCAAACAATAAACGACCATTTACAGTCATGGATACCGTACAGTTGACTACAGCTTGGGGACCACATGCATGTGTGACATCCAACCCATCTAAAAGGTAAGCCCCATCAGGAAAATGGAATGCCACTGGTAAGGCAAACCGAATTATCAGCTGGTTCTCAGCTTCAAATGATCAAGGTTCTCGCAATGAAAATAATATCATGACCTCACCTAATAATTGGAATAGACAGACTCTCGCGCCGCATTTTTACGGTGGGCGGACCTTCGGGGGTTGTTAGGATGTCATAGTCATGCCGTAGGTTCATAGTTTCTAAAACTTTGCCGCTTGCTCGAAATCCGCCCGAGTCAACTCGACCTTGGAGAGATTTGGGGACGACGATTAGCTACTGAACTCGACGGTAGCGAGGGTAGCTAATGAAGTGACGTCACCATGTTCTGTGGGTCCCACCATAATGTACGTGTTGTATCCATGCCGTCCATCCATTTGGAGATATCATTTTTAGAATATGAACCAAAAAATAAGGCAGATCCAAATTTCAAGTGGACCCCACCACAAAAAACACTAGGGATTGAACGACTACCATTAATAACTTCTTTGAGCCATAGAAATTTTCTATCAAGCTGATATTTGTGTTTTCCCTTATTCCATGTCTTTGTTAACTTAAAAAAAGGTTGAATGTTAAACAAACATCATGGTGGGCCCTAGGAAGGTTTCAACTATGGCCATCACTGCCCCACTGTTTGTTTTCTATAGTGGGGTTCACTTGAGCTTCGGATCTCCTCATTCTTTGGCTCATGACTTAAAATGATCTCTACAAGTGGATGGATGGTGTGGATACAACACATACATCATAGGGGCCCAAGGAATATGGTGACGTCACTTCAGTAGCCGCGTCCAAGATTTGAGCTACTTTGCTAGGAAACTCGGTACCACATGTGAATGGAATTAGGGCTGAAAGTCAGGCGGGTTGGGTTGGGTCGGGTTGGTGCTCAATCCTAGCCCAACCCAAGGTTATTATACCTCAACCTTAACCTAACCCAACCCAACCTCGGGTTGATAATTCTCAACCCAAGCCCAACCCAAGTGAGCTCAGTTGGGTTAGTCAGGTTGGTCGGGTGGATACGTGTTAATTTTTCATTATTATATTAGTCTATTATATTTCAATCTACATCTTATTTTTTGTATCTATAATTTTATTAATTATATATGTAGTTATTTATCGTTAAAAAAAAAAAAATCCCTTCATTTTTTGTAAACAAGCAAGCTAAAATATAGGATAACTACTCCTTTTAAAAGTCGTGTCGTGTAGCATGCAATCTATTTGATAGAGAAATCTGGCATATCTTGTTAGCTTGAGTCATCGGAAATGATGTGGACCAATGAGACCCGACAACACTAAAATTTCCTATGCCTTCAACACAGATGATCCATACTTAATTATAATTTATAAATAACTTATATATTATTCGGGTTCGGGTTCGGGTTGGGTCGGGCAACCCAAGGCCTCAACCCAAGCCCGACCCAAGTTTTATCGGGTTGGTGTTTGTATAACCCAAGCCCAAGATCGGACTCGACACATCCTGCCCAAGCCCAACCCAAGTTTTATCGGGTTGGTGTTTGTATAACCCAAGCCCAAGATCGGACTCGACACATCCTGCCCAAGCCCAACCCAATGTCGGGTCGGTCACAGGTCGGTCAGGTTGAACCTGCCCAAATTTCAGCCCTAAATGGAATCCAAATTAGACCGTCCACTCACAGTGACCTGAATGGAGCAAAAATGTTCACACACAACTAATACATATAATACTATGGTTGTCATGTAGGCCCCACCATAGTATTTATATGACATTTCACATGTCCAATAAGATTGGACCACCATGAAAGTGGGATGCCTCAAAAATTAAGTGGATCCAACCATTATATGTGTCCCCACCTGAATGAGGAGTTTTTTGGTCAGTTGTGCATGGTTTTCTATGATGTGCCCCACCTAATAGTTGAATCAGCTGACTTTTGGAGCATCCCACTTTCTTGATGGGACAACCTTATTAGGTGCGTGAAATATCATACAAACACTATTGTAGGCTCCACATGCGAACTAGCTGGATGTACAATTATTGTGTGTGCATTTCTCATTATTATTATTAGCAAAATATAGAAAGGAAGATTTAGTATGAAACTTCTAAAGTTCTAACCTTTGCTACACCTTAAGCAGCACTTAATCAGAGTCTTATCAAGTGTTTTATGGTAATCAGATTTTCTATTGTATATCTCTTATTACTAACTTTCATTATTTTAAATATGAGATGTTAAGTACACGAGTGTTTTATACAAGTATTTTATGGTAATCAAATTTTCTATTTTATATCTCTTATTACTAACTTTCACTATTTTAAATATGAAAGTACAGACCATTGGACCATAAGCTCTGGTCACTAGCATATAACTTACAACCTATCATGTGATTTCTAGATTCGACTTGTTGAATTAGTTGTAACTATCATGGAATAGTGGACCACACCTATCATGTGTAACTACTATATTCATACAGAATTCTTATTCTATGTTTGCCCCAAATGGAAATTTTCTATTTGTTGTAATGTGACTGGGCTACATATCATAATCTATATTTAATGTAATAGTGTTAATAACGTCTGTAATGACATGAACCAATCACAATGCAAGAAAATAGAAAATCCATGTTTGTAACAAGCAAAGGATCCAAGTTCATTAAAACAGTGTAGTCACCATGTGGACTATAATTATTTTTATTATTTATCCCCAGCTAGAAATTAACTTTTATGGTGTGGCCCATGTAGGGAGTGAATGGGGCTTTGCCAATTCAGTCAACCTATTAAAAGGGTTGGATGTTGCAGTTTGGAAATTCTGGAGGCACATACGTCATTAAATGTTGTCCATCCATCTTAGTTCATTTAAGAGCATGAGCCTAAACCTGAAGCATATGTGAAGCTCAAGTGGACCACGCCACAGGAAATGGTGGGAATTGAATGCCTACCATTGAAAATTTCTTGTGGCCCACAAATTTTGGATCAAGCTGATATTTGTTTTTCTTTTGTCCATGTCTATTGGACCTACATGTTAGATGACAAATAAACATTACTGTTGGTTCTAAAAATGTTTCAACGGCGTTATTCTCATTACAGTCAGTCTCAAGGAAGTTTCAATTTTTGGCTGATGCCTTAAAATGATCTATTAAATGAATAGACGGCATGGATAAGACACATACATCATCATGTGGGGCCCACAGACTTTACTCAGTAAGCAATCAGCACTTAGTTTTTTTTGCTGGGTGGACAATAACCGAAGGTTTAACTGGCATCCAATCAGTCTAAAAGGGTCCACACATGAGCACACACGCCTTAAAAGACCAGGCGAATCCACCATCATACGGAGCACATCCTACTTTTGGAGGTTCCTTTCACGGATGTCGGCTGTTTTTAGAGGATGTAAATGAATTCAGTATTAATAATACAATGATTGTTCTTTATATATATATATATATATATATATATATATATATATATATATATATATATATATATATATATATATATATAGGGAAAAGGTACTCTACGCTTGACTGTATTATACCTTCCATAAGGTTGACCATATTATACCTTCCATAAGGTTGAGTGCTGGATGGGAAATTATACAGGGAAACTGAAGAAGCAACCCGTTATTAAAGTACCCCTCCTCTATTTCTCTCACGCTTATTGTTTGCAAAAAGGCTTGTGCTAGAAACTTAGGTGGGGGCCTACCGTGATTTATTTATTTATTTATTTTTTTTTGTAAAATCAACCCCATCCATCTATTTTTTCATATCATTTTAGGACAAGAGGCTGAAAATGAGCCGGATCCGAGATTCAAATGGGCCGAAAATATGAGGATTGAACGTCCACAACCGAAATATTCGTGGGGCAATAGAAGTTTTAAATTAGGATAATATTTGTGTTTTAAGTTCATCTCAGTAGGAATATTGCTATAAACGGTATAGATGCAATTGAAAAATCACTTTCGACCCAGAGAGGTTTCGACTGTAGGAATTTCCCTACCCACTTTTTCCTTTAATGCGACCCACTTGAGTCTTGGATCTGTCTCATTTTTGGCCCTGTGTCCTAAAATGATCTCTAAAAACTGATGGACAGGGTAGATTTTCAACAAACACTAAGGTTGGCCCTTACCAAATACTATGCCACCCCAAGAATTTATTAGTGATAGAAGTTTTTTTTTTCTTTTCTTTTCTTTATTATTATTATTATTATTATTTGGATTAGCTTGTTCATACACACCCATGTCAGTACACACACTCCATGTTAGCCACCCCCACTAGGGATTGATACCAAGACCTCAAGTGTTGAAACGAGGTATCTCCACTCAGTCTGCCTGTTGAGCTATGGATCTGGGTGTAGTGATAGAAGTTCAATTCACGTTGTTTCCATTCACTTCATGCGCGGATTTTATACGGACAAGTTGAGTAGCTAGACTGGCTACCGAAGTTACATCACCAAGTTCCGTGGGCCCCACCATGATGTATGTTTTATATCCACACCTTCCATGCAATTGAAGATATCATTTTAGGGCAACATGCAAAGAATGAGTTAAATCCAACGATCTAGTGGGCCCAACACAGAAAATAGTGAGGATAGTGACACCCACCATTAAAAACTTCTAAAGGCCACAAAAGTTTTAGATCAAGCTGATAGTTGTATTTTCTCTTATTTCATGTCTTTTTTAACTTTTGAACAAGTTGGATTTCAAATAAACATTACAATGGGCGTTGGGATAGTTTCAACGGTGGGAATCACTCTCCCCACTGTTTTCTGTAGTGGGGTCCACTACAGATTTTTATCTGTCTCATTCTTTGACTCATGCCCTAAAATAATATCTCAAAATAGATGGACAATGTGGATACAACACATACATTATAGTGGGGCCCACAGAACTTGGTGACGTAACTTTAGTAGCTGACTCACTACTCAACCTATCAGTATCTAATCCGCCGCATACATCCACTTAAACACGGATTGCGTCCTACCCCGCCCAGACAGTAATCTGTTCGGGCATGGCTCTGTGGGCCAACGTGATGTAAGTGTTTTATCCACGGCGTTCAGTGATTTTCTCAGATTATTTTAATATATGAACCAAAAAATGAGGCAGGTCCAAGGCTTAAGTGGACCATAAGGTGGGGATTGAACATGTACCATTAAAAACTTCTTGCAAGCTGGAGAAGTTTCAGATCAAGTTGATATTTGTGTTTTTACTTCACTCACATCTACATGACCTTATGAATATGTCTAATGGTAAAGAAACATAACGCTGGCACTTAAAAAGGTTTCAATGGTGAGTGTCATTATCAGTGTAGCCTCATTTGTCATGGACCAATAGAGCTATGGACTTGCCTCATTTTTAGGATAATAACTTAAAACGATCTAAGAAATTTTTTTAACAGCGTGGATAAAATACTTACATCACGGTGGGCCCCACAAAGCCCTGCCTGGATGGATTACTATATGTGTGGGGGTATAACACAATACACATACTATTAAAAGTCGTAATGGACTCACTAAACACGGTTTCTATGGACAAATTACGTCACGAAGTTATCTAGGACCCACCATAAATGTATGTGTTATTTCCATGTTGTCCATTCAGTTGGAGATATCAATTTAAGTCATGAGACAAAGAATGAGCTAAATCCAAAGCTGGAATGTACCCACCATAGAAAACAGTGGATAGAGTGACGCCCACCATTAAAAATTTCTAAGGGCCACGAAAGTTTTGAATCAAGCTGAAATTTGTGTTTTCCCTTCTTTCATGTATGTCTTAACTTATGAACAGGTTGGATCTCAGATAAACATCATAGTGGGCCTTAGTAAGGTTTCAATGGCAGGTGCAAGTCTTTTGCAGAAAATATGCTAGAGATAAAAATTTTACCATCCACAAGAATAACGTGCTGCCAGCGCTCGACCTTATGGAAAGTATAATACGGTCGAGCGTATAGTACCTTTTCCCTATAAATAAATAAATATATATATATATGAGAAATGCTCACACACAACTAGTTGGACATTGCATTTTCGTCCAACTAGTTGATTAATTCAAGGTCCAATTAATGTTATTTAACACCAAGAGGAAAAGTAGGGGCGCGGATTAGATACTGACAAGGTCAATAGCCAAATCGCAACTGAACTGATGTCACCAAGCTCTGTGGACCCCACCATGATGCATGTGTTGTATCCATACCGTCTACCCATTTGGAGAGATCGTTTTATGTCGTGAGAGAAAGAATGAGATAGATCTAAACTTCAATAGATCTAAACTTCAAATGGACCCCACCATAGAAAATAGTGGCGACAGTGACATCCACCATTCAAAACATCTTAGGGGCCATAGAGTTTCCGATCAAGCTTTTTTTTTCACTTCATCTATCTCTATGTTAACTTATGAATAGGTTGGATCTAAAAAATACATCATGGTGGGCCTATAAATGTTTCAACGGTGGGTGTGACTGATCTCACGGTTTTCTGTGGTGGGTCCACTTGAACTTTAAATCTATCTCATTCTTTTTCTCTTGCCATAAAACGATCTCTACAAATGGTTGGACGGTATGGATACAACACATGCATCATGGTGGGGTCCACGAAGCTTGGTGACATCAGTTCAGTAGCGATTTGGCTATTGACCTTGTCAGTATCTAATCCGTGCCCGAAAAGTAGCCAGCGGTGGTGGCCCCACTATAGTGTTAGAGTGAAATCCACCTCAACCATCAGGTGAGTCACCCCATATTAGAACCGTGGATTAAAAAAATCAGCCTCATCTATGGTTCAAGTGGACCACATGATTGAAAAAAGCATACAAGGAAAACTCACTCTCCAAACTATTTTCATTAGTTTGGCCCACCTGAATCACATATGCCCCTGATTTTTGGACATTAGGCATAGATTTTTAGTGTCTCATCTTAATGGTTGAAGTGGATTTCACATGCTTGTCATGTTGAGCATGGTAAAAGTCAAGGGTGGACGTCTCTCCCAATGTTTCCATTGCTGCGGCTGAATTGAATTAAAGGTTAGCATAATTTTTTGGCTTTAGACCTGTAATGGGATTACGCATCTAATGATTGTAGTGAATCTTACTCACGGATCATGGTGGACCTGTAGAAATAGGAGGGTGGTTGTCCATGCTGCGGCACCACTCAATTACATAGATCAATACCACCTGACATGAGTGATTTCAAGTCACAAAGGTTGGTCATTCAGATGGGCCTGCTACGATGTTAATTTGAAATCCAATTCCACCGTCAAGTGGATCACCCATTGTTAGATCAAGGGACTTAAAATTAGACCCAACATGATTTATATGTTTTATCCATGCTGTCCATACATATTTTCAAATCATTTTAGGGTATGACCCCAAAAACGAGACAGATCCAACGTTCAAGTGGAAACACCAAAAGAAAAAGTGAAGAGTGAAGGCCTACCTTCAAAAACTTCTTGGGTTTCACAGAAGTTTTGGATCAAGCTGATATTTGTATTTTTTTTCTTCTTCATCCAGGTCTATATGACTTTATAAATAAGTTGGATGGCAAATAAACATCATGGTGGGCCTTAGGAAGATGTTAACACCGAGCATCATTATTCCCACTGTTTCTTTTAGTGGGGTTTACTTGAGCTTTGGATCAGCCTCAGTTTTGGGGACATGCCTTCAAGTAATATGAGAAAATGGATGGACGGTGTGGATATAACAAATACACCATGGTGAGGAACACATATCTTTACCATCTATAAGCGCCCATGCCATGTGGTACGCTACACAATCTAAGTCTATTCTAGAAGATATCGATCTTTCCCGGGGACTAGACTATTTTTTGGGAACCAGTGTAGGAGGGACACCAGCAGATATATTTTAAGGGGCCACACGTTGATGTGTAGATGTGTATGTGAGATCAAATCCGGCCATTATGTGTAATCAAATCTGACCATTAGATGTGTAATATCATTATAGGCTAGTAGCCAAAACATCATGATGATATGATATTAATTTGAAGCACACAAAGGAAAATTGTTGGGAGAGAGACATCCACTCTCGATTTTTATAGGGCCCACTATATTATGTATGTAAAATCCATTACACCCATTAGATGTGAAACCAAAATATTGGTTTAAGTATGGCCCAACTGAAATAAAGATAGGCAGATTTTTTGGCCTTGGGTCAAACAGAGGTTGACTTACCTGATGGTTGGGGTGGATTTGACTTTAACACCACAGTGAGGCCCATCCAAGCCACGTACTCCTTTTGCAAAGTAACCTCCGGCAGCTTCTCTCCACACGAGAGCATTTATTAACCTTAGTTGATATGTAAACTAAGTAATGGATTTGAAGAGAAAATGGGATGAATTAGGAAGCTACACACATGTGATGTATTTGTAAGGTGGTGAATGTCTATGAAATCTAGTCCATTAATTAGATAGGATTTCTTTTAAACATGTGAAGGACATAAATTATTATTTTTAATAATTAATGGTATGATATTTATTCACAAGAAAATGGGGATATTAGAAATTCATTTTAGTCATACATATTTAACTTGTATGTGTGGCTTCGTTGATGATAATGTTTATTAAAATTAGCAGATAAAATATAATTAGTAAGCCCTATTTAATGGACAGGCCAGATCTTTGACTTATAATTTCTATCATACTTATATAAAACTTAATATTAGGGATGCTCACGTGTGGTACATTACTTGGGATGGAAAAATAATTTTTCCCTATTAAATACATATTTAGTTGGAAAATTTTGATTTGTCCAACTGTGAGCATTACTCTCTCTCTCTCTCTCTCTCTCTCTCTCTCTCTCTATATATATATATATATATAGAGAGAGAGAGAGAGATCCTCACACACAATTAGTTGGACCATCAAACTAGTTCTAATTAATTAATGCTAGTTAATGTGGAAAGAGAAATTGGACTTTGCTTGGCGTTACCTTTCAAAATGATCATTAGCTTGAGTGGGACCTTTTGTGCTGGTAACGTAAAATTCACTCCAACCATCAAGTATGCCACAACATGTTAGACTTACCGGCTGAAAATAAACTCCATTGGTACTTCAGATGGAACACACAATTGGAAACAGTATGCTAAAAAAGCTCACCCTCCAAAATGATTATTTGATGAGGCCCATTTGAATCACGTGTGGATATAATTTTTAAGTCCTGCACCTAGCCTTTACTTTCGCATTGATGGTTGGAGTGGATTTTACATGCTCATGATTAGGGTCATGTCAAAATCAAAGGTGGATGTCTCTCCCTCAAATATTCCATTGGTGTGGCTCACCTGAATTACAAATCTATATTATATGTTATCTCTGGACCTACAATGAGATTGTACATCTAATGGTCAGAGTGGATCTTGCTTACATGATAACGGTGGGCCATATCAAAAATCGTGATAAGCTCTCTCCTACCGTTAAACTTCTTCTAATTCCCCAATGGAAAAGGTGCCTGTTCCCAACATAGTGGAAGTACATTGGGTGCAGCGTGTACACATGCAGTTCTGTCCATCCGTCATCTTGGGCCTACCTTGATAAACGTATTGTATATCCATTCTCTACATCTATATTTTTAGCTTATGATAAAACAGGATTCGAAAAACGAAATAGATACATATTTCAGATGGACCACACCATGGAAATAGTGGTGATTGGCCATTAAAAACTTTTTGTGGGCCAAAAGTTTTGGATTAAGCTGAAATATATTTTTATTTTTATTTTCCTTCGTCAAGGTCTCTGTGACATTATCAATAAGTTAGGTGGAAAGTAAAAAATTACGTTGCGCCCTAGGAAATTTTAATGGTAAGAGTTCAATTTTCACTATTTTCTATTTGGTGTGGACCACTCAAGATTTATAATTGGTTCGTGTTTGGATCAATGTTCTAAAATGAGCTGAAAAAACCAATGGACTGCGTGGATATACAATACATACATGAAGGTGGGCGACATGGTCAGGAACAAACTGTGTTGCATAAGCAATGGACTGCACTTAATCCACTTTTTTTATTTATTCATAAGGAAGCCGGAAGAAGCTTAACGGTGGAAGAGGAATGTCTAACCTTATTTTTATGAGGCCAACCATGATGTCTTGATGTGCATATGAGATCCACTATGACCATCAAATGTGTGATCTTATTCTAAGTCCAGTGACAAAATATCAGGCTAACTTTTGATTTAAGTAGGACACTCCAATAGAACAGTAAAGGGAGAGGCATCTACCTTTGATTTTTATATACCCACGATCATGAGTAAGTGAAATCCATTCCAACCATTAGATGCCACATCAAAAAGCTAGGCATAGAAATCAAAAATCAGGCCCATACTTGATTTAAGTGTGCCTCATGAAAGGAATTATTTTATAAGGTGAGCTTTTTTTTAAACACTATTTCCAATTGTGCGGCCCACTTGAACCATGGATGGAGTTGATTTTCAGTGCTTAGATCTAACATGGGATGACACACGTGATGGTCAAGGTAGATTTTATATTAACACCCAAGTTAGATATAATTTTCAAAAGACCTCTTAAAAGGCTAACGTGAAGCAAACGCCCCTCTCTCTCTCAACATTAATAAGCATTAGAGAAAAATTTTCTCATTAAATGCCCAGCTAATTGGACCAAAACTCACGGTCCAACTAGTTGTGTGTGAGCATTTCACACACACACACACACACACACACACACACACACACACATATATATATCCTCATCATACATTATGCGACTTCAAAATCAGAACGGTCCACGTGAAGCCACACCTCATGAAAACCCCTGCCCAATTTTTACTTTAATAGAAAACTCTCATGAGCCATAAAAAATAAAAACAGTTTCCTACCTTGATTTGCTTTTCTTCGTGCTACAATCCACCAGAATTTTAGATCAAGGTGAAAATTTGTACCTTAGGTTTCATGGGATTCCGCATCACATGGACCGTTCAAATTAGACGCCCATGACACGTGTACAAAGGTGCGCAGGTGAGCATGACTCACATGTGTGTGTGTGTGTGTGTGTTTGTGTGTGTTTTGGGAGAAGGTTCTATGTGGTCGAGCTCATGGGAACTTCCCATGAGGTCGAGTTGTGTGGGCCCCACCATGATGTGTGTTAAACATCAACACCGTGCATTTGATTGGTCCCCTTTAGACTATGGGATATGCTAAAAATCAGTCGTATATGGAACTCAGGTGGGCCATACCATCTAAAATCATGTGAAAACATGCCAAAAACATATAAAAGAACTTGGTGGGGCCCACTTGAAATTTGAATGCATCTGAAACTTGGTTTGACCCCTCATCCAAGTGAGACACACATAATAGATGGACTGGATTTGTGAATCACATCTCAATGGGCCCAACAAATAATTATGAATGTTTTAATGGAGGTTAACCCCTCTCAACTTTTGTATGTGGTGTGGCCTACACAAGTCATAGATTAACTTGATTTTTAAGTCATAAGGGTAGATGTTCGACACGCATCACGGTGGGCTCACACAACTCTCTCTCTCTCTCTCTCTCTCTCTCTCTCTCTCTCTCTCTCTCTCTCTCTCTCTATATATATATATATATGGAAAAGTTTCTACGTTTTCGAGCTCATGGGAACTTCCCGTGAGGTCGAGATGTGTGATCCCCACCATGATGTATGTCGAACATCAACACCATACATTTGATGGGTCCCCTTTAAATTAAAGGATACGCCAAAAGTCAGCCATATACGGAACTCAAGTGAACCATACCATCTAAAATCATGTAGAGACATTCTTAAAACATATAAAAGCACTTGGTGGACCCCTCATCCAAGTGGTACACACATAATGGATGGGCTGGATTTGTGAATAATATCTCGGTGGCCCAAAATATGGTTATGAATGTTATAATGGAAGGTAACCCCTCTCAACTTTTGTATGTGGTGTGGCCCACACAAGCCACGAATTGACTTGATTTTTAAACCCAAAGCCCACCATGGAATGGTGCATTTGACTGATTGGGTAGACGTTAGACACGAATCACGGTGGGGAGTTGTGGCCCCACGCGACTCGACTTCATGGGAAGTTCACATGAGCGCGACCGCATAGAACCTTTTCCATGATTCGTAAATATATATATATATATATATATATAATCATTAGGCAGGGTACGCCATTTTAACCATCGACAACCACCCAAAATTTGCTAAATTTTCGTGGTTGCCTACACTACAGCTGGATCAACCTATTTCAAGCCGTCCAACTTTCATGCAAGAAAATCCAACCGGACAGATTGGTTGCGAAAAATAAACTCCAAGTGGGCCCAGTCACAGCACTTTAGAATAAGTTAATTCAACGAGGAGTTGAAGGAAGAAATTGAACAAGGGCTTCTTTGATGTGGTGAGAAGCACACAAATACTTCCGTGTTTCGTCCGGACACCAGATCACGACTGCAAGTTTTCCACAACCGTCCAATTAGATAGGAACACGATGATAGAGACATGGGGCCCACTGTATTCGAATCTTGTCTAATTGGTGGGCGGTTTATGGAGTGCGTTGGTTGCTTGTCTCGTCACCGTCCAATCAAGGTTGGCCACGATGGATGATCACCACAACCATGCCTTGTTGTTTTAGTCAAACTTCTGATCATATCCTTCATAAAACTGGACCCCGATTGTCCACAACACCAGTTGTACAGCACCTTGTAAAACACCCCATGCATCCATAGAGTTGTGAGTGTGAAATCCACTCCGTCTATCGGATTCAGAACTCGAATCTAAGTGCATTGACCAAAATTTGGGCCGATCCAAAACTCATGTGAGCCACACCCCAAGGAACAATGAAGAAATGCCAACCATTTATATTCCATCCAATCCGTTTATCAGGTATGCCTCACCAGGAACGACGGACACACGGAAAATGAACCAAATCAAAAGCTCAGGCGGGAGACACTGCTTGAACTCAGGGATTTTAGGGATGCTTTACATTATTCTGCTTGATCTGGCCCACATGAATTTTTGTTTTTATCGAATTTTGAGATGTAAGGTGAAATTTAGAAGGATCACCTGATCGACGGAGTGGATTTCACACCAAGAATGAGGATCCCAAAGAGCTCAGGTGTTTTATCTGCTGCCGACCTAAAATTGTAGTCCCTCGGAACCCACCGTCATACATGAACGCTCCTTGTTGATTGGATGGACGGCATTTAAAAAATGTGTGTAATACAAAGAAACTGGTTCAGTAGTCCACAAGACCATCCAAATTTGTGGTCCTCACCCACCACCATCCATGCATCCACCTCTGGACCATTATATGATGAGCCAGTGTCCAAAGGTCCATTGTGCAGCAATTTTAGTCACCAGATGATCCTCCGCAACCTTTTTGCGGTAGTAAATGAACCACCCATTTTTCAGTTTTAACCATTAATTTGCATGATGTTGCCGATATTTTAAATATGTCAATAACAAGGTCAGTAGATGCCATCGGCAGACCACTGGATGTCATGGAGCAGATGTTGATGACGTCATTAATAGATGGTCGATCTCATCGGAAAAATTCAGAAAATATATGTTGCTTGTTGGAACGTTTTAGTATTTCTACTCGATATCATTGAAGTAATTTTTATGTCATTGATAGATCCTCGATGGGTTGTCGATGCCATTGAAGGTTCCATCAAAGATATATACAAAATTGCGTAAGTGCATAATTTGTTTCTGAATCCAATAGTTATAGTGTGTGTGTGTGTGCGCGCGCGCGTGCGTGTGTGTGTGTATCGGTTGTAATCGAGATTAGGAAATATAGAAGGTGTTCTATGGCTTTGTAATTTGTTCTTAAGGATTTCAAGGGCATATCTAGGGCTTGTGAAGTAGATTTGAGGCTTGTTCGAATCGATAATACTCTATTTCTTGTAATTTCTGCTTTCATAGTGTATTACTCGTCGCTTTGTGTGGTAGTTTTTTCCTGCGATGATTTTTTCACATAAAATTCATATTGTTCTCATTTGGACTTAGTTGCGAGATTACAAATGTTTTGCTTGATTCGTCTCTAAGTGTTTCTATGATTCCCCAACAAGTGGTATCAAAGATAACGTTAGGAAGCCATATCAAATCTGAAAGCATAATTTTGAACTATAGAAAGTTAAGATGAACAGTATCTTATTTCAGCAAGGATTGGACAAAGCTTTCCTTGAAAAGGGACCGGAATCTATAACAGAAAAAGAATGGAACAAGATGGATAAGAAAGATAGAACATCTATGCAATTGTGCTTAACGGATGAGATCATGTAAAATGTCATGAGAGAGGAAATTATATTAAGTACATGCGTAAAATTAGAGAATATGTATGTGAAGAAATCTCTAAAGAATCGTTTATATTTGAAGCTATAGTTATCCAATCCGTAGATGGCAGAGGGGGCTGACGTTGAGGTCCACATTAGTAACTTCAATAGATTAATTTGCAAATTGTTGGATGTGGAAGAACTGATGAAAGATGAGGACCAGGCATGTACATTGTTGAATTCTCTCTAGGTTCTTATGAGTCATTCAAGGACTCTTTATGCATCATTAGAACAATTATTAGCGTTAAGATCGTTATATCAGTCTTCAGTCGAAGGCAATGAGAAAGAAAAATGGTGACGTGGGTGCTTCTACAGATGCACTGGCTACGAGGGAGAGAAATTCTAAGCGGGACTAGATCCTCGTGATCGATGTCCAAATCTAAGGGCAAGGGTAAAAGCAAGTTGAAGTGTTAAAATTGTGGCGTGATCGAGCACGTGAAGAAGAATTGGTAGAATCGTAAGTTGAGAAAGGAGAATTCATATAGTTCATCCAGAGAAGCCAATACTGTAAAATCTAGTGAGGAGACAAATGGTAGTGACATGCTGATTATATCAAAATCTGGGTACTTCAACTAAAAATAAATTTTAGATATGGGGGCTTCATACCACATGACCCCTCATCAAATTTAATTCACCAGTCACAGTGAGTGCGATGGTAGCCATGTGTTTATGAGAAATGATAATGCATGTAAGGTAGTAGGCGTTGGATCAATGCATATAAAAATGTTTAATAGCATGTAGCATATCTTAATCGAAGTGAGACACATTCTTGATTTGAGGAAGAGTCTGATATCTTTGATATCACTCGAGAAAATAGGGTACCAATTCACCGGGTTTGATCGTGTCCTTAAAGTTTTGAATGAGACATTCATAGTCATGAAGGTACAGAGGAATGGAAACATTTACAAGTTGATCATGAGTACTTCATTGAGTGAAGTTGCAGCTGTCACGCCCCAAACTTGGAAACCGGGCTCACAAAATTTTCGATCGCCGAATCCGGTGCCGACAACATCCGTAGTACCCCATTCTTGGCTCTCGGCACCCATATATCAGATTCCGATCCTGGGATCCTATAAGAAGGATTTTCAACATGAATTTGATTTGTAATAAGCATAACCCACAAACAACAACCAACAACATCATCACAAATCCACTAAGATAAAAAAAAACTTTGAGTACAATGCGTAAGAGAAATAAAATATCGATAATCAAAAGCTCTAAAAGTCGGTTGTACGCTCCAAGATCAATGCTGCTGCAGCGTCCTAGCGTCACCTGCACGCATCAATCGTGCATAAGCTTATAAAAAGCTTAGAGGGTGGTGAAAGTGTATGCACAAGTAGAAATACAAATATGCAATATCAAAGCAATGTGAAAATATGCTGGTAAGTCCATGAATACTATCAGCCGTACCAAGGCTATGCGATGCAATGCATGAATGCTATCAACCATATCAAGGTCATGCGATGCAAGGTATGAATGATGTCGGCCATACCAAGGCCATGCGATGCAAGGCCTATGTAGCCGAATGTCATATGCGAGATGCAATGCACGCATGTCAGTCCTCATATGAATCCACATAACCATATAGCTCATCGCTAGAGTTTCAAATATCAATACAGATCTCATTCTGAACAATCACTTGAGTCTAGTTGTAACGTCCTAGATTTTCACTGTTTTGAATTTTCAAAAATTCTTGAATTTTTTTTTAGTAATTAACTTATATTATCATTTACTGACCGTTAACGCTCAATGTTAATCTATACACGTGTGGAACTAGTAAAGAACCGCACAAGCCCGATTAATCAACCGTAGGAAGCCAACGAATCTGCCTGATCACTTGAACACCAAGTTTAGCCACATGATTTACTCACATAGGGCCCAAATCTAATCGACCCATCTCTAAATAACCAAGACAATCATAACTAAAGTAAAGATCTAATCAAAGCCCAGTCAGATAAGACCCGGATCTTGACTAATAGACTAAATCAACCCCGTTACTCTTTTAGCCTAAAATCGACAGTTTAGAGTAATCATGACTAAATCTTCACTTTCACTAGTTATAAATAAGGCACACTATGAACATAGTTAATCCAAACCCTAATCATTTTCCACGAGAAATCTCACTGCCTAATTCATTCCAAAAATGCCCCGATTTTCCGAACAAGCTCTAGACCGCTCGTTGGCAGTCCACTAGTTCCAAAACTATAGAATAATGTCTATCTTACTGGGCTTAACATCCATCATGGGAGTCGGACATGGGTACTGTCCAGAACCGCTCAACTTAAGCCAAAGGGACAGGTGCATGAGAAATGTAAATACCCTAAAGGAAGAATATGAAACTTAAGTGAATTGGGTCATTCACTCTTAGGCAAAGTTGAGGATTTCGGACTGTTGGTTTATAACCAAACTTCACAAGTGGAGTAAGGATATTTTGCTTCTCATATCCGTATGGTCGTGGCCCCGATCGACCATCAGTGACCGTTGAACAGACTTCTCATCATATCTGTCGATCGGCGCATCCAAATGGCAGGCCGAATATGTTCATACGTATATCATCATTATAGTTAACTATCCTACGGGGTATATCAATATGTATGACCCATAGTGGGCCCTAGAGGCTAGAAAGACCCTCTCATGGGTCTAATATAGTAAAAACCTAGCCCTTGAGGCCATTTACACCAAATCTGCCATTATAAAAGGGCCTCATTTGGGCACCCCCTCTCCCCCTACGATTTTGCCCTAGAGAAAAAAAAAGAGAGAGAAGATAGAAAAGGGAGAAAGAAGAAAGGAATAAGAGAGGAAGGGAGAGTGAGAAGGGAGAGAGTGTTTGTGTGGGTGAGGGAAATCTTGTTACTTGTAGGGTTGGTATTTCCTCAACCAAACCGTGGCTACTACAAAACCTTCACAAACTCACCCATGCCAAGAAGCGGAGGTAAGAATGGTATATTCTCCCTTCAATAGAGCAACCTAGTGTAGATTTCTAGGCATTAATGTTGTCTTTCTTGATTTTGATTTAGGAATTGGCGGTTTACCCAAATCCCCAAACCTTAAGATCTCAAAGAATGGAAATCTCCTCTTAAGGTGCGGACTATTAACCTTAGGTGGCCTGGCACCAATTGTAGTATGAGTCTAATGATTTTGTTAGTTTGGATGATGCATTTGGAAAATCTAGGGAAAAACCTAAGAATTGTTGGGTTGTTTGGAATTGTATCTCATGTTGATTTTCTCATATGATGTTGTTCTTGCCTCTCACATAATTTGGTACGAATTGATGATCTCATGTTTATGTCTTGTTTGGTTTTCTTCACATGATATTGCCCTATAGCATGTGTGCCTTATTAATCCTTGTGCAAATTAGCTCTATGAGATGTAGGAAGTACTTAACTTCCTCACCAACCCACACAACACACATGTACCTTTATTCATGATATTGTTAGCCTCTCTTGCTAGGAGATTCTGAATTGTATGTTGAGGAGTATGAGAACATGATGTTGTTGATACTAGTTGATAACCCTGTTAGTTGGCATGTTATAAATCACCAACCAAACCCTTGGGTTGGTCAGGAATACGAGGAGAGTAAGGTGGCCCCGTTGGTAGAACCGTCTTGAGGCTACACCCATGGATTTGGGCGAGTGCGTGTGGTCGACAGTAGTTAGATTACATAGGTCGCTTGTACCCAATGTCGTTCCGCCACATACTTGCCCGAACTCATGCGGTCTAGTCTACTAACTGACCAACCTTGTTTTGTTAACCCTATTTACTCATACATGTATGGAACCTGGCACACCCTACAACCGTTGTAGCCCATCGATAACCACCTGAAGCCAATCCACCGTCTCGTGGGCTGGGCATGGTGGAATGAGACACTGTGTTCGAGCTGTCGGCCTACACTGGGGTGACGAACCTCCCCATAGTGACTGCGAGCGATCCTAGTTCTCAGCACTTCCCATGTGCTTGAAGTCGGGGATGGGGAACCCGACGGGATCAAGGATCGCGATGCCCTGACCTCACATGTTGAGGGGTATCGGCATCACAACTAGTTGAGGCATTGATATGTGGGGTGTATCAGATTCCCCAACCTGCTGGATGAATGGACTTAATAAAGAACTCGGCTAACACGATCATTGTATCGTACTAGTTAGGATGGCGACTCGGCAGCAAAGGTCGCTCTGAGGGAGTGTTGGTCATACGTGATCGTTAGATAGAGTCGCTCGAGGGAGTGTTGTGGTGAGGGGTTGCATCATATCATCCGTCATACATACACATTAATAAGATTAGTTAGGTATTTATGAATGATTACTTTTCATTAAATTCATAATATAACTGATGCTTGTTACAACTTAAGATTAATAGCACCCACTGAGTTGATCACTCACTCCCACTCTAGGACGGTGTTTTAAAACACCAACCAGGCTCTTTAGTAGTTGTAGGTGACGTTGAGTACGAGGAGCCTTTCGGCCTGGATGAGGAGGACGAGCTATCTTATTTTTAGTTGATGGGCAATTCGACAAAGATTTTGCTGGCGAACTTGAGTCGCTGAGTAGTGGACTCATCACGCTATTCTTTTGGACGTATTATTCCTTTGTACTTTGTTGGGCGATGCCTTGTGCGTCCCATCGATATTTTTGGACATCGTATATATTTAGCCATTTCCCTTCCAATAGACTAGTCGTGAAATCTGATTCATGTTTCCAGTAATTCCATGCTGCTCATTAAACTGAATCAAATGCAAAATAGTGAAAATTGGTTTTAACTGATACCTGGAAACTTGGGAGTCGAGTGTATACACGACCCCCAATTTCCAAGGTGTTACAATAGTATACTCTACGCCAGCTTGCCACCCCTATCCGAGTGCAGGACTAGGTAGTGGAAGAGACTTCACTATCCACCTGCTAATATCGAGCCCAACTCGTCGATAGTGGACCCATTTCTCAAGCTGGTCAAACTCAACCTAGATATTGCCCCCTCACTCAGGCAGGTAAGGTCACACCCATTTCCAACCAACCACGACACAGTGGGAGACATCGCTTACTGTTATACGGCCCTCGTGCACTCATGTATCCACTCGGTCTCGATGTTGGAGTCATCCTCTGGTATCATCGGGTTAGAAATTTTCACCCAGGGACATCTATGGCACCCCAATGCTAATAATAGTATTTTTGGTATCCAATCCGTCCATCACGCTATATCTGTGGAGGTTACAGCCCTGATGTCGCTAGGGTGTACAGTAATCACAATCACACAATGTAAGATGCATGATTCATGCAGTCCAATCATATATCAATCATGCGCATACTGTGCACTCATGTGTGATAACTCTGCCTATCAGGGAGTACCATAACAATCTGCCAAATGGCATGTGCTATAATCAATCACTCCTCATATCAAGCATACATATGATGCGCATGGGCATTAATTGTGAAGCTATACTATGCATGTTATATGATGATGATATACTCTTCTCATATCAAGGATGAGCTTAGATGGCGTACTCATATCGGGAATGGTCCTAACGATCATGGGGGGCCCAACGGTTTAGGTTAGCCCACTAAGAGGAGGTGAGAATGGGCCTAACAATGGACCCTAGGGAGAGTTAAATGTGGACATTTAACCATCATTGCTCTTATAATATGGATATCAAACCATCATTGCTCCCAAGGCATGGCCTATCATAAACATCATTACATACATCATGGTGGAATCGCACATCACATCGATCCTCATATACATTGCTTCGGGCCTCACTTATGGACCTCGCATGCATCACGTTGGGCCTCATACAAGGGCCTCGTATACATCGCATTGAGCCACATACAATGGGGCTCAAATATATCACAATGGACCACGTCCCATGGGCGTCGAATACATCATAATGGGCCATAACCCATGGCCCTCCAACACATCACAATGGACCTCATATCTAGGCCTCAAATACATTACAATGGGCCCAACCCATGGGCCTCTAACACATCACAATGGGCCTCATATGCATTACATCAAGGTGGGACCCACACACTATATTTTCATTTTATTATATCTACACCATACATCTATTTTTAGAGATTATTATAGAGCATTACCCAAAAATGATTCATATCGAAAGATCATCTAGACCATAATACAAATGACAGTGGAGATAATGATTTTCACTATTAAATAAATCACAGGGCCCACCATAATATTTATTTCCCATCCAATCTAATCATAAGGTCACAAAGACCTGGATTAAGAGGAAAAATAAATTCCATATTGATCTAGAACTTTAGTGACCTAAAACGGGTTTCAATAATAGACGTTCAATCCTCCACTATTTTTATAGTGCGGTCCACTTAATAGACTGATCTGTCTTATTTCCATCTCAAGCCTTAAGACGAGCTCGCAAGGAGGATGGATGGTTGGGATATAACATATACCTCGTATCAGACCCATGAAGCCTGCTGATGTTTGGGGGGGGGGGGCGGGTCCCACCGTCCAAGCAATGGATGGTGGATAAAACACATACATTACATGGGCTACTCACAGCACTATCCATAAGGACGGTGTGAATATAAAATGCATACATCAAGGTGGGCCCCACCCCACATGTGCAGGACGTGTGGGTGGGTCTCACCATCCTGCTAAGGAAATAGACGGATGGTGTGGATTAAATCCATACATCACTGTGCACCCCATAGCAGCACCATCCAGATGGACGGTGTGGGGACAAAATACATACATCAACGTGGGTCGCACATGGCACCGTCTAGATGGACGGTGCTGATATACAACACATGTATTAAAGGTGGGTCTCACCCGTCCAGCGTACGAACAGAGAGGATGAGACCCACAGAACTTCTGACGTCAATACCCCAACAATATGGCTGGGCTACTAGCCCACCAACAAGTGGACGGTCTGGATTTAACACATGCCTCTCGGTGGGGTCCACAGAACTTGCTGACGTTAATACAGCAGCTAAGGTTGCTGGTCGTCCAGCAGATGGACAGCCTAGATATAACATATGCATGAGGTGGGTCCACACATGTGGGACCCACCAGATCTATGAATAAGGTTGATATTTATGTTTTTCCTCTTCACTTGGGCCTATCCAGATGGTCAGGCCAGTAGGCCCAATGCGTGGACGGCATAGATATGATACATACTTCGTAGTGAGGTCCATCCGATTGGGCCACACAGCCTCATCATCACCATAAAAAGGGAAGACAGGGAGAGAGAGAGAGAGAGAGAGAGAGAGAGAGAGAGAGAGAGAAATAAAGAAAGAAACGTTGTGATGGAGGGGCCCCACCACTACGGGCCCCTTTAATACATACATCAAGATGGGTCCCAAATGGGATCCATACCATCAATTGGTAGGCCCCACTTGGTCCATCACAAAAACTGAAATCTAATCTTACAAAAACACCCACCGATTGCCTTCTTCTTTAGCTCCTTAGAATCCTTGGCTCCTAAGCTTTAATTTTGATAGAGGCTGATGAAGAATGAAGGGTTGGATGGTGCGATGTGGGGGTAGGAAGTGGGCCTTGATCTTTTCTCTCCTTAGAGCTTTTCTCTCATGGAAACTTGAGAAATGGTGGAGAGAATGAGAGAGGAGAGAGTGTTATAAGAAGGATGCGATGAGAGGGACGGATGTTGTAAGAATAATGACGTGGAGGGTATGGGTTTGGTTGAATTTTGGATGAGAGAGGGATGGTCGAGAGAGAGAAAGAGAGAGAGAGAGAGAGTTGACTTTGGGTAAAGCTTGTGTAAGAGAGGGGTGGGTTGTGTACTTGACTTGTAATTGATTAATTGATGTGAAAGGTGGTAGAGATTCTCTCGAAATTCACAAAGCATGCGTTTTCCTCAAAATAAACACAGGCCCACAACTCCTAGCTTAGGTATCTATTGGCGCGGGAGATGCGGCGTTGGAACCACGGTGACGGTAAGGTCGCTAGGGTACAAGTCTCGGGTCGAGTCAACTCGGATATACGAGATGTGACTCAGGGTCGCGTGTAAATGTTATCTACGGGTCGCGGATTGCCGGAATTCGACCGAGAGGACCGTCGGATCCTAATGAACGGTACGGACTAGGATACGGGCCTTACAGCTCTCCCCTCCTAATAAAAATTTTATCCTTAAAATTTACACTATCGTGCAACTAGACATAACTCATATGGAAAGAGGAAACATAGCATCATCATATAAAATCGGAGACAGCATAAAAGATACAACATATAATCAAACATCAAAGAGATGGGGATAGCACTCTCGAATCTCGGCCTCGCGCTCCTAAGACGCCTCATCATAGAATGGTGACCCCACTACACCTTCACCAAGAGAATGACGTTGGTCCGGAGGACCTGCTCCTTCCGATCAAGGATATGAACTGGCTGCTCAATGTAAGAAGCGTTCTCACGAACCTCCAATGACTACCAATCAATAACAGGAACTACGTCTGACCTACACTTCCACAACATAGATACATAAAAAATGTTGCGGACGCTAAATAACAAAGATGGCAAGGTAAGTCGATAAGACACGGTGCCAATGCCTCCAGTGATCTCGAAAGGTCTCATAAATCTTGGGGTAAGCTTGCCCTTCGCTCCAAATTAAACAACGTCCTTCATAGGTGAGACCTTGAGATACTCTTTGTCCCCTATTGTAAACTCCAAGGTCCAACACCGATGATCAGTAAAACTCTTCTTCCGATTCTGAGCTTTACGTATCCCCTACCTGATGATATCGATCCTCTTACATCTACTACACAAGCTCGGGACCTAAGAGACGCTGCTCTCCAACTTCGGTCCAACAACTCATAAATCTGCATGGTGTGTCATATAGTGCATCAAAAGGAGCTATGTCAATGGTCGCCTGATAGTTGTTGTTATATGCAAACTCAGCCAATCGCAGATGCTCATCTTAGCTACCCCTGAAGTTAATCACGTAGGCCCAAAGTATATCCTCAAGGATATAGTTGACCCTCGCGGTCTGCCCATTGGTCTGTGGATGATGTGCGGTGCTGAGCTGTAAGACAGACCCCATCGCTCTCTGAAAGCTCCTTCAAAACTGAGACATGAGCATCGGGTCTCGGTCAGAAATGATCGAGATTGGAACACCATGCAATCTCACAATTATCTCGATGAATAATCTGGCAAGCCAGTCCAAAGACTAAGTCGCACAAATTGCGAGAAAATGTGCCGACTTCATCAGGCAATCCACGACAACCCAAATGGCATCCTAACTACGCTGAGTCCTTGGCAAGCCCATAATGAAGTCTGTCGACACGTGCTTCCACTTCCACATCAGGATGTTCAACGGCTGCAATGAACCAGGGGGTCTCTGATGATTGGCCTTGACACATTGGCATGTGTCACACTCAGTCACAAAACTGGCGATCTGGTGCTTCATCCCTGCCCTAAAATACTGTCGCCTCATATTACAGTACATCTTCGTTGAACTAAGGTGGATAGAAAACCGTGATCAATGTGTCTCGATCATAAGATCTCTGCGCAACTCAGGAATGTCCGAGACACATAATCGGCCTCTAAAGCGAAGTCCACCATTTGAACCAATCTGTCAATCTATCTACTCTTCGAATGTGGCCTCTACTGGGTAACCCTATAATGACTCGTCTATCTGCTGAGCCTCGATCACCCTTACAATAAGAGAGGGTTGAATTGACAGACTCGATAGCTGAACGATAGAAGACTGCAGACCAAACTGGAAGTCATACTCTGCTATATCCTCGAGCATCTTCCACTCCTGAATCATCATGTGTGCCCCTAGGCCTCATGGTTGACTGCTAAGGGCATCCGCTACCACGTTCGCCTTACCCAGGTGGTACTGAAGCTCAAAATCATAATCCTTCAGGAGCTCCATCCAGCGTCTCTGTCTCATATTCAACTCGGACTGAGAGAATAAATACTTCAAGCTCTTGTGGTAAATAAGAGCTCGAACCTAACCTCATAAAGATAGTGCCTTCATACCTTCAATGCGAAGATGACTGCTGTCAGCTCCAAATCATGCGTGGGGTAATTCAACTCATGGACCTTGAGCTGGCGAGATGCGAAGGCCAGGTGTTTCCCGTGCTGCTTAAGGACAACACCCAAACTAATATGCCATGCATTGGTAAAAACCACGAATCCATCACTCCCAGAGGGAAGAGTGAGAACAAGTGAGGACGTCAAACGGTCCTTCAACTCTTCGAATGCCTGCTCATATACATCACTCCAAACAAAATCTGCGCCATTTTGAGTTAACCTGGTCAACGGGGCTGTAATATGGGAGAAGTCATCGATGAAACGCCGGTAGTAGCCTTCTAAACCATGGAAACTGTGGATCTTGGATGTGTTCATAGGCTGGCCCCACTGACGTAATGCCTTAACCTTCGATGGGTCCATTGCGACACCCTCCCTCGTCACTACGTAACTGAGGAACTTCACCTCCTCCTGCTAGAACTCGCACTTCTCTAATTTCGCATACAGTTGGTGGGCATGGAGGGTTTGCAACGTCATCTCCAAATGCTGCACATGCTCCTCACGAGTCCTCAAATATATCAGAATGTCGTCGATGAATCCACAAAAAACTTATCGAGATATGAAAGGAAGACCTCATTCATCAATTGCATGAATATTGCGGGCGCATTAATCAGTCCAAAGGACATGACATGGAACTCAAAATGACCATAACACATCCTGAATACAGGTCAATCTTCGAAAAGAACTGTAGCTAATCAAATAAATCGTCGATCCCTAGGAGCGGATACTTGTTCTTGATCGTGACCCGGTTGAGCTCATGGTAATCCACACAGAGCCTTAACGAGACATACTTCTTCCTGATGAATAGTACTGGCGCTCCCCACGACAAACTATTCAGACGAATGAAACCTAACTCAAGCAACTCGTCCAACTGCCGCTGCAGCTCCCGCAACTCCATCGGTGTCATACGATACGGGGCCTTTAAGATAGGCACGGTACCGGGCATAAGATCAATCTGAAACGAAATATGCCGACGTAACGGTAACCCCGGAATCTCTTGGAACACGTTGAGAAAATCACAAACAACTGGCAACTAATCAACGTCACCGCCATGGGCTCCTCTACCACACACGACATCAAACAAGACAACGGCTCTCCTCTGGGCTCGATAACAAATTGAAACTATGGCAAGCCTGGTATATAGAATATGACTATCCTGGCGGAGCAGTCCAAAATGGCGTGGTACTCGACAAGCCAATCCATGCCCAGGATAACGTCGAAATCTAACATCGGTAGCACAAACAAGTCGGCGGGTAAGAAAATCTCTCTCACCAACACGGGATAAGATGAACAAAAGCGGCCTAACACTGTAATCTTCCCCAAGGGCATTGATACGATCAACCTCTCACGAGCAGACTCTGTCAGCAATCCAGTCAAACGGCAGAATCACTCAGACATAAAAGAATGTGAAGCACCAGAATCAAACAAAACTCGAGCGATGCATACAGAGACGGGGAGAATACCATCAACGACTCCTCCGGAGAACTACGGGTCCTACTCAGCCACATAAAACTTAGCCTGAGCTAGCTGGGGAGGTGTCTGTCCCCTCTGAGGGTGTTGCTGCTACTATTGTCACTGAGGCGGTCGAAACTGCTGCCTCTGCTGCTGAGGTTTCGGAGGTTAGTGTTGGTGCTGCTGCTGAGGGGGCCTCCGTGGTGGGAGCTGCTGTCACTGCTACTGCAGAGGCTATTACAGTGTTCTCAACTGCTGCTGTGGAGGCTTCTACAGTCGGAGACACTCCCACCTATAGTGTCCTATCCCACCACATCCAAAATAAGCACCGAGAAGCTGCCTTTGAGGTGGTGTTGGGGGTGATGTTGGTGCTGCTAGTGCTCTGGCGGTTGGGCGGCCTATGTATCTCTTCTACTGATGATGTTGCTACAGCTGGGAGCTACCGGAGGGGGCGTGCCTCTTCCGGTCTCTCCTCTGATCATGATCACTCTGGATGCCGGCCCACTTAGTCTCATAAATTTGTGCCCTCCGTACTACTGCATCAAAAGTCAGGAGCTCATGTCCAATAACACGGCCTTGAAGATCATAACGTAAGCCATTCTCAAAATGGTGGGCCTTTCGCTCCTCATTATCTACTAAGTATGGCACAAATCTGGACAGCGCTATAAAATGGGTCGCATACTGAGCCACTATCATATCCCCTACACCAGAGTCTCGAACTCTAGCCCACGCTGTCGTCGAATGTGGTCAGGAAAATATTACCAGTCAAATTAGTTTATGAAATCCTCCCATGTCCAGACAAAATCAGGCCCTGCAATATAGGTAACAGAGGTCCACCAGTACTTGGCATCACCCTGGAGAAGAAATACAGCTAACCGAACCCGCTGCTGGGTCGTACATCCCATCGTATCAAAAATCTTCTCCACCTCGGAGCACCATCTCTCGGCTGTTGTCGGGTCTCACTCAACTTGAAAACGTGGGAGATCGAGCTGTCGAAACTCTCGAAGAAGGGCACTCACATGCTCTTGCTCTACCTAGGCTGGCATAACAGTAGGGTGCATGCCCTACCCCGGGAGGGTAGCTGTCACAGCCTGCAACATCTACTGTAGCTGGGTGGTAGTCATGGGTACAGTCGGATCCGCACCGGTCTCGGGTGGAGGAATAACATCCTCAGGCTGGGGAGCAGGGATCTCTGGTGGTGGACTGAGAGTCATCGATGGTAGAACAGGAGTCACAGGTGGTGGAGCGGGAGTCACTCGGGTCACTCTCCTGGGCGACATATCCTATAAGAAAGAACAAAGACGCCTATCAACCTTGAAAACTCTAGAAGGCACGTACATTAAGGGTCTATACAGAAAATTGCTAAGTTATTTGAACTCGAGACCTAATTATTCTAAGCTCATAGCCGACATGTGATGTTGTTCTTAGTTACTCCTAAGTTATTCTCTGATACCAACTTCTGTCATGCCCCAAACTCAGAAACCGGGCTCACAAAATTTTCGATCACCGAATCCGGCGCCAACAGCCTCCATAGTACCCCATTCTCGGGTCCCTACACCCATATATCAAATTTCAATCTTAAGATCATATAAGAAGGATTTTCAATATGAATTTGATTTATAATAAGTATAACCATAAGCATAACCTACATACAACAACCAACAACATCATCACAAATCCACAAAGATAAAAAACTTTGAGTACAATGCGTAAAGGAAATACAATATCGATAATCAAAAGCTCTAGAAGTTGGTAGTATGCTCCAAGCTCAATGCTATTGTGGCGTCCTAGCGTCACCTGCACGCATCAATCGTGCATAAGCTTATAGAAAGCTTAAAGGGTAGTGAAAGTGTGTGCACAAGTAGAAATGCAAATATGCAATATCAGAACAATGTGAAAATATGCTAGTAAGTCCATGAATACTATCAGCCGTACCAAGGCTATACGATGCAAGGCATGAATGTTATCGACCATATCAAGGCCATGTGATGCAAGGCATAAATGATGTCGGCCATACCAAGGCCATGCGATGCGAGGCCTATGTAGCTGAATGTCATATGTGAGATGCAACGCACGCATGCCAGTCCTTATTTGAATCCACATAACCATATAACTCATCGCTAGAGCTTCAAATATTAGTACAGATCTCATTCTAGATAATTACTGGGGTCTAGTACACTCTACACTAGCTTGTCACCCCTATCCGTGCACACAATTAGGTAAGTGAAAGAGACCTCACTATCCACCTGCCAATATCGGGCCCATCTCATCGATAGCGGATCCATTCCTCATGCTGGTCAAACTCAACCTAGATATTGCCCTCTCACTCAGGCAGGTAAGGTCACACCCCTTTCCAACTGACCACGACACGGTGGGAGACATTGCCTACTAGTATCGGCCTTCATGCACTCATGTATCCACTTGGTCTCGACATTGGAGTCATCCTCTGGTACCATCGAGTTTAAAAAATTTCACCTACGGACATCTATGGCGCCCCGATGCTAATAATAGTATTTTTTGTATCCAATCCGGCCATCACACTATAACTACGGAGACTACGGCCCTGATGTCACTAGGGTGTACAGTAATCACAATCACACAATGCAAAATGCATGGGTCACGCAGTCCAATCATGCATCAATCCTGTACATATCATGCGCTCATGTGGGATAACTCCGCCTACCAGGGAGTCTCATAATAATCCACCAAATGGCATATGCTGTGATCAATCACTCCTCATATCAAGCATACATATGATGCGCATGGGTATGGATTGTGAAGTTATACTAAGCGTGTTATATGATGATGATATACTCTCCTCATATCAAGGATGAGCCTAGACGGCGTACTCATATCGAGAATGGTCCTAACGATCATTGGGGGTCCAACGGTTTGGGTTAGCCCACTAAGGGAAGGTGAGAATGGGCCTAACAATGGACCCTAGGGAGAGTTACAATGTGGACATTTAACCATCATTGCTCTTATAATATAGACATCAGACCATCATTGCTCCCAAGTCATGGCCCATCATACACATCATTACATACATCATGGTGGAATCGCACATCACATCGGTCCTCATATACATCGCTACGGGCCTCACTCATGGACCTCACATGCATCATGTTGGGCCTCATACAAGGGCCTCATATACATTACATTGGGCCACATACCATGGACCTCAAATATATCACGGTGGACCACGTCCCATGGGCTTCGAATACATCACAATGGGCCACAACCCATGGGCCTCCAACACATCACAATAGGCCTCATATATGGGCCTCAAATATATTACAATGGGCCCAACCCATGGGCCTCCAACACATCATAATGGGCTTCATATGCTTTACATCAAGGTGGGACCCACACAATATATTTTTATTTTATTATATCTACATCATACATCTATTTTTAGAGATTATTATAGAGCATTACACAAAAATGAATCATATCGAAAGATCATCTGGACCATAACATAAATAATAGTGGAGATAATGATTTTCACTATTAAACAAATCATAGGGCCCACCATAACATTTATTTCCCATCCAATCTGATCATAAGGTCACAAAGACCTAGATTAAGAGGAAAAACAAATTCCATATTGATCCAGAACTTCTGTGACCCAAAACGGGTTTCAATGATAGACGTTCAACCCTCCACTTTTTTTATAGTGTGGTCCACTTAATAGACTGATCTGGTCTTATTTCTGTCTTAAGCCTTAAGACGAGCTCGCAAAGAGAATGGATGTTTTGGATATAACATATAACTCAGATCAGACCCACAGAGCTTATTGACGTTTAGGGGGGCCCCACCGTCAAGGTAATGGATGGTGGATAAAACACATACATTACATGGGCTCCTCACACCGTCCATAGGGACGGTGTGAATATAAAATGCATACATCAAGGTGGGACCCACATGTGCAGCACATGTGGGTGGGTCCCACCGTCCCGTCAAGGAAATAGACGGATGGTGTGGATTAAATCCATACATCATTGTGCGCCCCATAGCAGCACCATCCAGATGGACGATGTGGGGATAGAATACATACGTTAAGGTGGGTCCCACATGGCACTGTCCGATGGACGATGCTGATATACAACACATGTATTAAAGGTGGGTCCCACCAGTCCAGCGTACGGACAGAGGGGATGAGACCCACAGAACTTCTGACGTCAATACCCCAACCATATGGCTGGGCTGCTGGCCACCAACAAGTGGATGGTCTGGATTCAACACATGCCTCTTGATGGGGTCCACAGAACTTACTGACATCAATATAGCAGCTAAGGCTACTGGCCGTCTAGCAGATGAATGGCCCAGATATAACATATGCATGAGGTGGGTCCACATGTGTGAGACCCACCAGATCTTTGAATAAAGGTGATATTTATGTTTTTCCTCTTCAATTGGGCCTGTACGATGGTCAGGCCAATGGGCTTGCCACTGGACGCCAACAAAGTAGGCCCAACGTGTGGACGGCATGGATATGATACATACTTCGTTGTGGGGTCCATCCGGGTGGGCCACATGGCCTCATCATCACCATAAAAAAGGAAGAGAGGGAGAGAGAGAGAGAGAGAGAGAGAGAGAGAGAGAGAGAAATGGTGTGATGGAGGGGCCCCACCACTATGGGCCCCTCTAATACATACATCAAGATGGGTCCCAAATGGGATCGATACCATCAATCATTAGGCCCCACTTGGTCCATCACAAAAATTGAAATCTAATTTTACCAAAACACCCACCGATTGCCTTCTTCTGTAGCTCCTTAGAACCCTTAGCTCTTAAGCTTTGATTTTCACGGAGGATGAGGAAGATTGAAGGGTTGTATGGTGCGGTATGGGGGTAGGAAGTGAGCCTTGATCTTTTCTCTCCTTAGAGCTTTTCTCTCATGGAAGCTTGGGAAATGGTGGAGAGAATGAGAGAGGAGAGGGTGTTGTAAGAAGGATGGGATGAGAGGAACGGATGTTGTAAGAATAATGACATGGAGGGTATGAGCTTAGTTGAATTTTGGATGAGAGAGCGATGGGTGGAGAGAGAGAGAGAAGGAGAGAGAGTTGACTTTGAGTAAGGCTTGTGTAAGAGAGGGATGGGTTGTGTACTTGACTTATGATTGATTGATGTGAAAGGTGGTAGAGATTCTCTTAGAATTCACAACGCATGACGTTTTCCTCGAAATAAATGTGGGCCCACAACTCTTGGCCGGGGTATCACATCGGCGCATGAGACGCGATGTTGGAACCACATCAACGATGCAGTCGCTAGGGTACAAGTCTCAAGTCAAATTGACTCGAATATACAGGATGCGACTCAGGGTCACACGTAAATGCTATATACACATCGCAGGTCACCAGAATTCAATCGAGAGGACTGCGAGATCCTAAGGAACTGTACGGACTAGGATACGAGTCTTGCAGCTGCATTTGTAGTGGATTTCATGTCTACATGTATGTGGCATGCATGCCTAAACCACATGAGCAAGCAGGGCATGAAGGTATTTTTTAACCGTTGTTTAATTTTAATTTTTAAAAGTATTAATTTTAGTATATGGGAGCATTATATATATGGTAAATGGATAATGTTATCTTTTAAGTCTTGGAAACATGTTCGTAAGAGAGTTCTAGATTATGTGCATTCTATGGTATGGGGGCCGACGCCTATAGTTTTTTATAAAAGATCGTCATAGTTTATCACGTTTACTGACGACTATTCTAGAAAAGTGT
The DNA here is from genome assembly GCF_029962835.1 of Magnolia sinica. Lineage (NCBI taxonomy): Eukaryota > Viridiplantae > Streptophyta > Magnoliopsida > Magnoliales > Magnoliaceae > Magnolia > Magnolia sinica. The sequence continues at coordinate 69,634,144 of NC_080579.1, read as the reverse complement.
GGGTTTATTTTATAAAAAATAAATCCGATGTTTTCACCAACTTCAAACAGTGGAAGGCAATTATGGAAAAATAATCAGGGTAAAAGGTGAAAATGTTGAGGATAGATAACAGTGGGGAATTCACTTTTGAGAAATTCAATCGGTACTGAAAGGACGAAAGGATCGTGAGGCACAACATAGTGCACCATACACCAGAGCAGAATGGTGTGGCTGAGTGGATGAATCGGGCTCTCTTGGAGAGGGCCCAATGCCTGATCAGTAATACTAGATTAGGCAAAGAATTATGGACTAATGCCGTTAACACGGCTTGTTACTTGGTGAATCGATCTCATTCTATGGTCATTGAATTTAAAATTCAAGAGGAAGTGTGGAGTGGTCAATAGGTAGATTATTCAGGACTGTGTATATTTGGTTGCGATGCTTACTCTAACGTACCTGCAAGTGCTCTGTTTTCTAGCTCCCATGATTGTCAAATTTTGTAGTGCTAAAACCTCTTGGAATCTGTATCTTGTGTAGCTCATCTTCATGTTCAAGATCATGCAATCCATGTACAAGAACAAATGTCTTTACCTTAAGAACTTCAAATGCAAGAACAAGAGATTCACAAGTTCAAGTACAACATTGAAGTGATAGATCAAGCTTTCAAGCTTCAACATATGTTAAGACAAAGTGCTTTATTTTGGAACTCAAAGCTCAAGGTGAAATTCAAGCTTCAAAGTACTTCAAGTTCAATATTCAAAGTAAGTCAAGATGTTAAGCTTCATGTACTTCAAGATCAACTATCAACCGAAGTAAATGATGACTAAATGTTCAAATATCACTTATAAGGTATGATTGACCCTCGATTGACCATAGGCTAGGTCATATTGATTGCATACTTAAATTGGGTCACTATATAGTTTTATAAACTGTTTCTTGACTAGTCTTGGCCGATGTTCAACTAGTCCTAGTACTGGTTCGACCAGTCCAAGAATTTCCTCGACCTGTCCAAGGTTTGTTACTAATTTTTGAGATTTTCTGTTATAGCCTCGACCATTCCTAGAGACTGCTCGACCAGTCAAGTAGGCTCGACTCAAAGTCCAGCAACCATTTTTTGTTCCACACGACTAATCGTGAGCATGGCTCGACCGGTCGTGAAGGCTACTCGACCAGTCGTGCAGACTATTTGATCAGTCGTGGAACGGCTTTATCTTATCGTGCCCGAAATTTCAAAAGTTTGTTGGTCCTTTGACCAGTTGAGCTGACCTCTGGGCCAGTTGAGTGAACAATTTTTACACTTATAAATAGAGCACGATTTTCATAGTTTGATAAAACATTCAAGCAAAATCAAGACATCATTCTGAGAGATAAGTTTGTGATATTTTTAAGTTATTTAGTGCTTATTTAATATTATCTTTAATTTAGCTTTTTGCATTTGATTTTAATATTCTACATTCCAATCTTATTTGAAGAAGGGATTTAAGTTTTTTTCCTTTTTTAGAATCAAAATCAAATCAAACTAGCCCAAGGTGATTTAATCTAAAAATCATTTAGAACCTAGAACCTTTTCATGAGTATGGATATTGAACATCTACGTTGAACTTCTACTCTGAATTGGTTCTACAGGACTTTATCAAAGGAGAATATCCAGATAAGTATTTTACAATTCTTGTAAATTTCTTTTTATTTTTTGAGGTTGTGCCAGAAAAATCTCTCTTTCTTTTTTGGTTTGTCTGAGGAGATCCAAAAAACTCAAAGTGTGGGGTTTTTGAATTGTGTAAGCCTACTTAAAAAGACACAATTGTGAAGGTTTTAGGTGAACCTTGAAAAACCTATTTCATAGTGAATACCAATATCCACTGTATGAGGATATTGGGAGTGGAGTAGTGATCAGGGTCAAATATTGCATATCAAACCCCAGTAATTGCCTAAATTGACGTACATGATGAGGCTTAATGGAGTGTTTTACTCGTGTTTTTATTACAGGATGAAATCAGGAGTGTGTATTGAAAATTGATGTTAAAGGCATGGATTTCATGATCCAAAGTCTCCAGAGCATGGGATGGACTCCAGAGAACTAATAATGAAGATTTTACACGCCTGGGATCCAAGAAAATCAAGCCGTTCACATTAAAAAGGCCCGAAAATGGTCCAGAATGCAAGATCACATGGTTCCCGCCATCCGATTGACTTGAAACTTCATGCATAGCCTGGAGGCCATAAATAAACCGTACATATTAAATTTCAACCATTGGATATCTCGAGAAGTGGCCCAACGGCCAGATCAGCCCTTTAATTCCTTAAGTGGGGCCCACCTGGTCCCTGGACATGGCTCATCTTTGGTATCAACGCTGTAAATTATATGGGGAATCATATGGATGGAGGAGATTTGGTGCATACATCATGATGGACCTCACATGTGCACTGCATGCACACAGTGCGGACGCACACCGGCAGTACAACCATACATTCAAGGTCGGTCAGCAGACGCTGACCGACGAATTTTAAAAGAAAACGGAAGTTGCCGTTTTCGGCTTCACAGAAACAGAAACAGGGACTTGCGGTCTCCTGTTGTGGGCCACCATCACGACTCGTGGGTCCAATCTGGACCGTCTATTAGACCATAAATGCCGATATTATCATCGCCTAGGTGGCGTTATTTCAGATGGCAATAGAGATCGGTTTTTAACCGTTCAAAAGCAGAATGGATGGCAAGAAGCGAAATCACGTGGGCCGCATCGTGACGGTGAAAACGATCCATTCTCGTCAGAAATTGTGTGCATAAAAAGGGTTAACAAAAAATTTATTCCCTTTTGGGTTCTTTTTAATGACAAGGGGGAAAAGGAAAAATTCCTTTAAACCCGGGTTTCCAAGAAAATTTTAAAATGCTTTTCCCCCAAAAAAAAAGCAAACGTTTATCCCTTGGGGATTAAAAAAATGGGTTTGGGAAAGAATTAAACCCCCTTTCCAAAATCCCCAGAGGGCCAACTCCAAACCAAAAAAGGGCACTTTCCCTTTTTAATTGCCCAAAGCCCCCACTGGGAAAAAAAAGAAACAATTAAACTTTTGGGTTTCAAAAGGCGTTTCCCCTTTTTGAGGGAAACAAGCCCTGTTCGAAAGTGGCTTTAATGGAATCAAAAGCTAAAATTTCCCTCACAAAAGGTTAAATCCTTATGCAAAAGAGGCCAACCCATGGGGATACTAAACTCCTCCGTTTAAATATGGACCAAGCCACTTTATGAGGCAATGGCCAATTTATTGGAATTCATGCCTATTGATTTTAAATTGTTAAATTCAATAGGTTTTAATAAGGATTGGATCCAACCAAATAAGAAAGGGTTTTAGAATCAATTCCCGGAAGTCGGTAAATACTATGGTTTAGACACTTATAATCTTATAACTTCACGTTCATGTTGCCTCACTTAGACATCATTTCAGACGACACCAGCATCCTCAGACTTTCCCGAGATTCGCATTTTGCAAAATTGAAAATGCCTTAATGCGAATCAGGGGGTAAAGCTCAATTGGTCATAATGCCCAACCAAAGAGTTGAATCAATGGCACAACAGACCCGAGTGGAAGCATTTAATGCAAGAAGACTAATCAAGGACTTCAATACATTGCCATCCTTAAGCAACTTTCAGCCACATCCCACGCTTGTCCATCTTGATAAGGCTTAACATGAATGCAATGATTCAAGTTGGACATCAAAATGGGACAAACTCTAAAGCTAGTACATACCAATGCGTCCAACCAAACTCTCTTCAAAGCAGACCACAAATGGAGGACTTAATGTCGAGAAGGCTTACCTCAACAGTGGCCAAACAACATACTATTGAGAGCGGATGTGATCAAGAGACGCAGATGACTCCATGGGATGCCTATCTTAGGAGTATGTCAGCAACTATCGAAACCTTACCAATTCCAGAAGTTATGCAAATAAAATGCATAAGCCAAGACAAAGGAGTCATTATAAGAGATCTGACAGTTCTGATTCTTAAGCAAGATCAAATGGCATCATGGAGCTTCACAGTCTGCGGCTATATGAACATGATCTAGCCGAAGCATATGTGAGCGTATGAATTCTATCTACCAGTAGTCCGGACATGATCCTAATGTCTCAAAATGGATCCTTAAGAACACTTCCACGTATGATCAACATCGAAGCATCCGTGGTATAAATGTACATCTAGAGGTGCTCTTGGTATTTTCTATGCAATTAGGAACAGTAGATCTTCTATGACCATCCATGTTAAGACCAGTGTAACATCTAAGATACTATCCATGGATTAAAGAATACCATGTCATGATAGGTCTCTCCATTTCATCCATCAATGGCCAACCATGCTTACTATGAAGACTTGAAGTCGACAAATGAATCCAATTCATGGGATAGAGTCACCATTTAGCAATGAGGATCCATAGGAAGTAGACAATGAGCTGGCTAATTGACTAGGGCAATTGGTAAATAGATCCTACGCTCTAGCGAGCGATATGTAATGAATCCTGATATAAATTTACAAGTGAATCGAAGTCATCATTCGAACTACAATGTTCAATCGACAAGTAAAGCCATTTCCAGCACTATTCACGTAGACAAAAGAGCTACATGAACTCTGAAGTCGGCAAAAGCATGGTTTCCAATTCTTAATGTCAATCAATGATACATTGAGGAATATAGCATTGTAATCAAGTCAACAAGTTCAATGCCATCAGCTAGAGTAAGTTTTGATATGCATCAAATAACCTATGAACAGCATGAATCGTTCAGCATGTTAAGAAACTACTTAATCGAGGGATCCTATTGTTACTTGTGCCATCCATGAGATAATAGGAACATCTTATGCGACTCATGCACGTTGTTGAGAATTAACTGAGTGTAACGATTCGATAATTCTCAATGTCAGTACCGGTAAGTCTGTCAAACCTGTTGATAAAGCACAAATGATCTAGATAATAATGCGAATTAAGCGTTAGTGAGAATGTAAATTCTTTGTGATCATGTTTAGTAATTTTACGTTAGATTCTATACAATGTATTCGTATGCTAATTTTTGGACTAACCTTATGGACTTATCATATTCAGATTGAGACTTACACTCCAGGATCTTGTTCGATCTGTAATATTGGATTTAACTTCTTTTCTTTGAAATTTAGAATCTGAGGATGCACGTCTCCTAGGTAGACTCATAAACGAGTTTACTTGAGTCTTGAGACGTCTAATTCTCGAATTTAATCATGAATTCTGAAATGTTAGTAGATTGGATTCTAGAGATAGTGTATGTTGTAACTCATAGCATTATGCCATGATGATTTGTGTAATATATAATCTTGAGCTTCCGTATTGTTTGACAGTCAATATTTCATTGTTTCTTCGTATACATTAATTTGATGGTATCATTTGATGGACTTAATGAATATAATGTATTATGTCTTTAGGTTACTGAGTATAATTTTGAATTTACGAATCTCGAATATGATGCAACTAGAGTTTAGCATATGTTGGATAGTCGTTCTTAAGCTACTGCTAAATACGTATTTGAATAGAGTACTCTTGATATCTGTTGAATTTTAATCTATGGAATGCTTTCAACTGACTTAATTAATTTAAAATGCAGTGAAAGTTATTAGTCACATGATTCTCTCGATTGTAATTCAATTCTTGACAATATTGTATTGATCATGTAGACAATGAGATTAGGATAGATAAGTATTAAATCTTAATTTGAATTTTCTCAGTGAATGTGATTTTCAATATGGCATTTATATATTACATCTAATTTAAGTCTGGATGCTTATATTAGAGTCATATTACTCATCTGTTATTCACTCTGAATTATTCGAATCATTATTTAAAAATTAAGTACATAGGTAAATATGTCATAGTTGGTTTGATGGTCAATGCTTGCATTGTAATTGATTGATGTATCTCTGAGGTAGTTATCTGATTCAACGAATTAGGAAATTTGTTCTAATATGCTTAACATGTTATTGTCATGATTGTAGTATTTTTCAGATAAATTCTGAGTGGGTTGAATATGTAAGCATGATTATCTAATTGAGATTGAATGTTTAATCACAGATCACTATGATATTGTGAGTTTAATTACGCAAATGTGATTCAGGGAAATCATGATCTATTCATCATGGATTAATTTACTTATATTAATGATAATCTATTTCGACTTCTAATTCGATTATTGATTGTCGAACAGCATAACGAGTTGTTGATTTAATATGCAGTACTCATAATCCAAAATTGATATGGCTTGAATGTTCACAGATTCATCTATAAGTAGTGGATAGGATTCTAAGGTCATATTAGAAAAGGCTGACGAATGTATGAATGCCATGGTACGATGATCCGTTGCTTAACCAAGCACTAGATAACTACGTACATTGAAGATTGCAATGGTTCCAAAGAGAAGATTCATAACCTTAATAGGCAGGTTGACGGAAACTGTTGAAAGGAAATTCACATTGGAATCTCGTTGGTCCAACTATGATGGACTCTTAGGAGGTCTCTATGGACCACTGGGATTCACCTATCCACGAATTGCAATGGAGACATTTGTAAAGTCATAGATGCTCTGCAGGTCAAAAGGATCGAGTGAGCCAAATCCGACGACTCAGAATTTGGTTGCAATGCAAGGATGCGGATTGGAACCATAGAGCTCATGGACGACTTGGGCATAGAGCCAATGTATACATCATGGTGTTAATTGATTCAAAGAATCGTTATTTAATCCGGCATTGATGGCATCAAGAACACATATGAGCTCCAGATGGTACCGACTGCCGAAATTGCATGTCCTTACAGGCAAATGCTCATTCAAGAATCATGGTCACTAATGTGCACTAACAATCTGATGCAGAAACCGTACGTTACTAGCAGCCATCTCTTGAAATCGGTAACGCCAGAGATATCGATAGTCTAGCACGGTGTTCAAGTCACGAGAACCTAATTGCTATGGAAAGAGCGAACGCATCCGCAGACACGGTTCAGAGACAAGAAGCATGACGAAAGCCAATGAGTTGCCTAGTGAAGAAATTAATAGAGAGAGAGTATAGGATCGAATTAGAGAGTGGATGACGTTCTGAGCCTTATGTACCTGATTATGTGAACTTTGACAATGACGATAATTTGTCAATGTTGAGTAGAAGCTATTATATATGAATGTTGATTCTTATTAATGAATTGTTGAATTATCATATGGTTGATAGTTATCTCAAACTTTCTCAAGTGGTTACGTTGATTGTTGAATTATTATGTTATTACATGTTCTTAGTATCTTAATGCTTTGCTATATTATCATATTATGGATGCTTATTATGCTGATTATACAGTTGTGTCCATCAGCATAATGAGAGTAAGAGACGTGTTAATCATGGAAACAGGTACATCATGGGTGTAAAGGCATTGTTCGAGTTAATTCCATTTCGTATCCTAAGGATCAGTTTAGCACGATAAGTGGTTAAAATTAGATAGGATTGATAAGCAGTGTACGATTGATAAGGTCAGATGAACTTATTACTGTTTTGTTCATTAGATTTGAATTTATTAGTCTCCATATTGATTTTGTTATATTTGATTTATAAATTAATGTTTTAACTTATTCTTTTAATATATATTCGTGACAATCTAGTATTCATATTCATCTCTTGAAATCTGTGTTTAATAAGACCGATTTACTTAGATTCGATTTGCAATGTAATCGACAATCATCGATGTCAGAAACTGATTGTATCACCATGTGCCAGGAATTGATTCGTGTCTAAATTCAAAAGTATCAATGACTGCATAGTCACAAGGTATATAGTAATACTAGCACGGTGATATACGAACAGTTATCCGAGAAATGATGAGATCTAATAAGATTAGCATTAATGGCAATCAAATTAGAAGTTGAGAATATTAGATAAGATTATGGAAGAGCACTGAAGTCAAGATCAGAGATTCATACTATTCAGAACAGAATACGTTGGATGAATAAACTATACCTAACGAATTCATGAATTAGATATCACATCATGCGCAATAGAATAATTAAACTAACAGATGACGGAAGGGTACATAGAATTCAACAGACAATGATAAGAATGGAACTAGCATTCAAGATTCAGGGAAAATAATTAAGAAAGATTGATAACTCATCATGATTAAAATAGATACACATCAACATTGCTCCTGAGAAGATTAATCAATCAATGAATGATTCATAAAACATAAGAAAGAAATAAATAACGATAGCACTTAAACAATCCATAATGTTGATTTGGTAGGATGGTTTGGATTTTTAGATGAAATTGATTATTGGAACACTTAATGATCGTAAGCTGATACTCATGGAACTCAATGTTTAGGAATGTTCTAATTAATGGATTAAAATTTTGAACATGAGTATGAAGTTTACTGTGAGCTTGATTTCAGGAGAAAATTCTATTTACCATTCATGAATCTTAGAATTTTCACATCTCAGCTATCTGTTCACAAGTCACTTGAGTTTACAGGAATCGTCTTTTATTTCTAAAATTATTTTTCGCATGTTTTGCTCGGGACTAGCAAAATGCTGGTTGGGGGTTGTGATCAGGGTCAAATATTGCATATCAGACCCCAGTAATTGCCTAAATTGACGTACATGATGAGGCTTAATGGAGTGTTTTACTCGTGTTTTTATTACAGGATGAAATCAGGAGTGTGTATTGAAAATTGATGTTAAAGGCATGGATTTCATGATCCAAAGTCTCCAGAGCATGGGATGGACTCCAGAGAACTAATAATGAAGATTTTACACGCCTGGGATCCAGGGAAATCAAGCCGTTCACATTAAAAAGGCCCGAAAATGGTCTAGAATGCAAGATCACATGGTTCCCGCCATCCGATTGACTTGAAACTTCATGCATAGCCTGGAGGCCATAAATAAACCGTACATATTAAATTTCAACCATTGGATATCTCGAGAAGTGGCCCAACGGCCAGATCAGCCCTTTAATTCCTTAAGTGGGGCCCACCTGGTCCCTGGACATGGCTCATCTTTGGTATCAACGCTGTAAATTATATGGGGAATCATATGGATGGAGGAGATTTGGTGCATACATCATGATGGACCTCACATGTGCACTGCATGCACACAGTGCGGACGCACACCGGCAGTACAACCATACATTCAAGGTCGGTCAGCAGACGCTGACCGACGAATTTTAAAAGAAAATGGAAGTTGCCGTTTTCGGCTTCACAGAAACAGAAACAGGGACTTGCGGTCTCCTGTTGTGGGCCACCATCACGACTCGTGGGTCCAATCTGGACCGTCTATTAGACCATAAATGCCGATATTATCATCGCCTAGGTGGCGTTATTTCAGATGGCAATAGAGATCGATTTTTAACCGTTCAAAAGCAGAATGGATGGCAAGAAGCGAAATCACGTGGGCCGCATCAGCAGACAGTGAAAACAGTCCATTCTCGTCCGAAATTGTGTGCTGCATCCAATGGACGGCTTGGATTTATCTATACAGCAACAAAGTGGGCTCCACCAATGTCGCAGCGCGAACAGTGTAATCCCTGTTTACGCACGCCGGACGCTGTCCGATTTTTGCACCTGTTGTGGCCCACTACACTTGATCAGATGGAAGATCTGATCCGTCCATCATGTAGAAGACTGGAAAACGTCCTAAGGGACGGTATTTATTTGGAAATCGAGTGAGGAAAGAGGGCTGTTTTGCATCTGATCTTGGCTGCGGAAAGAGAGTCCGAACGCGGCTGCTGCTGCGACAGCGTTTCCAGCACGTCTCTCCACCGCCTAAATTGCTATAAGAAAGAGGAAAGAGAGCTCGTTCCAGAGGACCAGAGATTGAGGAGGAGAGCCAGGGAATTTGAGACCTAGAGCAAGGGAGAGAAGAAAGAGAAGAAAGAAGAGGGAGATCGATCGGTTTGATGTTCCTTGGTTTTATGAATTTTATTTCATCTATTTAATGGATTTTATGGGTCACTAATCTTTCAGCTAGGGCTGAGATGAAGCCCCTAATTTGATTAGTTCTTGTATTGGTTGAATTCACTTTGAATATTAATTAATTTGTTTCTTTCTCTAAGTGGGCTTGATTGGTTAAATTCTATACTTCTCCATCTATGAACTTGATTAAAGTATATATATGGATGTTGTTGGGATGCTTATTATAGGTGCTTGTGTCTGATCAAGAACAAGTTTCCTATAGAGGAAGAAACAGGGTGCTTTAATGAACTATACATTCCATGTGCCCAACCAAGGACATGGGATGTGTTATTCATGGCATTGCTTAAAGGAATTAGACATTCTGTATGCCGATTAAGGACACAGATTGTGCTTTCTCTGTATAAGTGGTATCAATCTAGATCAAGGTGAATAAACAGACAAAACAAGGGTTAGGATAATTAGGGGTGGATTCGAAAGTCCTAGTGCTCTCTCTGATTGAATTTTCTTCCCTGTTCTTAATTAATTGTTTTTCATAAAATTGTGCTTAGTAATTCATTCCATTATTTGTTGGATTAGTTAAGGAGAATCATAGATTTGAATTGTGACGACCAGTCCTCGTGGGAACGATCTCGTAATACGTACCGTATCTACATCTGATTCGTATACTTGCGAGTTTAAAAATCATTTAAATCATGTTGGTTTAAATAAAACATCAAGTTTTTGGCGCCGTTGCCGGGGACTGTTTCGTTCCAAATTGGATTTAGGATTCTCTCTTATCATAATTAGGTTTTTTACTACCTTTAGGTTAAATTTTTTAGAAACTAACCTATTTCCTGTTTTGTAGGGACATGACATAAACTACTAATTTGGTAATCTCTTTCCAAATTTTCTATTTTTCTTTCTAATTTCTATTTTCAGAATTAAGGTTTTATTTTTATTTTTAGAAAGTTTCTATTTCTAGGCTATTTTATTTTTTAGAAATTTCCTATTTTCTAATTCTAGATTCTGATTCTTCTTTCAAGTAACTTTCTATTTTCTAGTTTTAGAAATTTTTTCCCTTTTTAGAAACTAACTTAGTTTTTATTTCTAAGATTACAAACCTTTTTTTTTTTTTTTTTTTTTTAGAAATTAACCGTTGTTTAGGATTTTTTTTTCTAGCATTATTTTAGTAAATTTAATTTATTTTTGTTTTCTTTTTGTTTACAGGAATTAAGGAAGCTGCTAAATAATATTGTCTTCAAAAGGAGGAGCTCTCAAAATCTTCAGACATTCATCATCTCCTTTTCTCGGGTTCTTCTTTCCAATTCTCGTTTACATAGCTTTCTCTTGTTTTTAGGAATTCATAACTTTTTCCTTTAGTTTTAATTCATCTTAGGTTGCATCTTAGTTTAGTTTTCTTTCTTATATTGATAACATAGTTTATGCTAGGACGTAGATCCCTGAATATAGAACTAGCACCGTTTGATCCTGAGATTGAAAGAACAATTCGTGAAAGATTGAGAAATAATCCTGTTGAAATGGTGAATGAGACTGAAGTTAAAGCTCTCAAAGATTATTCAGCTCCTGTCCAATTTAATGCGCCTTCATGCATAGTGTTGCCAACCACTACGGCAGCACACTCTGAACTTAAACCTGGAGTCATACAATTGTTGCCATCCTTTTATGGATTGGACAAGGAGGACCCATATCATCATGTGAAAGAATTCTTAAACATTTGCTCCACCTTTAAGTTCCAAAACTTCTCAGACGATTCGATCCGCCTACGCCTGTTTCCTTTTTCTTTGAAGGATAAGGCGAAAGCATGGTTGAATTCTCTAGAAGTTGGATCTATCACTACATGGGACCAACTGTCTAAGAAGTTCTTAAACAAGTTCTTCCCCGTTCACAAAACCAATGCCCTCCGTAGAGAAATTACTAACTTCACACAAAAAGAGGGCGAGCACTTTCATGAATGTTGGGAAAGATGGAAGGACTTGCTTCTTAAATGTCCTCACCATGGTTTTGAGAAGTGGCAACAAGTTCAATACTTCTATGACGGTCTGGACACCCCAAAACCGTCGCATGGTTGATGCCACTAGTGGAGGGTCATTCATGACCAAAAGTGATGTCGAAGCGTGGAACTTCTTTGAAACCTTGTGCGAAAATTCCCAGCAATGGGATTATTCAAATAGAGGTGACAGAAGTCCCCAACCACAAAAGAGAGGTGGTATATATGAGATAGGAGTCATACCAGAGCTGAGCGCCAAGCTTGATAACCTGACAAAGAAAGTTGATGCTCTGGTATTAAATAATGGACCACCACAAACAACTCAAGTCGAGGCATATGCCACATGTTCTAGTCCTGCCCATCCTATGCAGTCTTGTCCATCTGGTGCAGCATTCCCAGAACTTCTCTCTGAACAAGTTCATGCTATGAACACTTTTCAAAAATCTGGGAATGATCCTTACTCGAACACATACAACCCAGGGTGGGCTAGACATCCAAATTTCTCTTGGGTAAAAGGACCACAACAAGGAGGACCATCTGGAAATCCTCCCATGCAACCGCACCTCCAAGTTGGCAGTCAACAACCTCAACAGTTTCCACAATATCAACAACTGCCTACACAATCAAGGAAACCATCTCTTGAGGATACACTCCATCTTTTCATGCAGAGTTCTCTCCAATTCCAAAAAGACACCCAACAAACCTTACTGGCCAACCAGCAAAGCTTACATGCAAATGCACAATCCATTGCCAAGCTGGAAGTACAAATGGGTCAACTAGCTGCCACATTGAGTGAGAGAGAGAAGGGCAAGTTCCCTAGCCAACCTGAGGCTAATCCAAAGGGACAATATGAGATTGGCTCTAATTCCAACCAAGGGCAATATCATGAACAGGCCAAATCGATCACTACCCTTAGGTCAGGCAAGCAGATTGATAACAGAATAGAGATGCCTGGGGATGAATTAAATTCTAAAACAGAAGATCAAGATGAAGCAGAGAGCCATACCAATGCATCCAAAGTCCAAAAGCTCTCGACTCTCCAAGAGCCACTAATGTGCCACCTTATGTGCCCAAAGCACCCTTTCCTCAACGTCGCACCAATAAAGAAAAGAAATAACTTTGATGAAATCTTGGATGTGTTTCAAAAAGTGCAAGTCAACATCCCGTTGCTTGACGCTATCAAGCAAGTCCTTGCTTACGCTAAGTTTCTTAAAGATTTATGCACTCAAAAGCGTAAACAGAATGTTCATAAGAAAGTCTTCCTTGCAGAGCACTCAACTCCATGATTCAACATAACACCCCTCCTAAATTTAGGGATCCAGGAGCTCCCACCATTTCTTGCGGCATAGGAGATCATAAGATCGGGAAGGCATTACTTGATTTAGGGGCGAGTGTCAATTTGTTACCATATTCGGTTTATGAGCAGCTAGGACTTGGTGAGTTGAAACCGACTAAGGTAACATTACAACTAGCTGATAGATCTGTCAAGGTGCCCGGGGTGTTATTGAAGATGTGTTAATCCAGGTTGATAAATTTTATTTTCCGGTGGATTTCATAGTTATAGATACTCGGCCTGTCCAGAATCTTCATAGTCAGATCCCAGTCATTTTGGGTCGTCCATTTTTGGCCACATCTAATGCTATTATCAATTGCAGGAATGGAGTTATGAAATTGTCCTTTGGTAACATGAATATTAAACTCAATGTTTTTAATGCAGGACAACAACCCTCAGATTTGGATGACATATTTGAAGTGGACATGATCGAGAGCCTTGTGCAGGACTCCTTCCGTACATCTTTTGAAGATCCTCTGGAGACCTGCTTAGCACAATCGGGCATGGATTTTGACATTGATAGTCCCATCCATGAAGTCAATGCATTGCTCGACTCTACTCCTATATTGGAGACTGAAAAATGGAGAGCGAAAGTGGAACCTCTTCATCCCTCTGAGACTCTTCCTGACAGCACAGTTTGTAACTCTGAGAAGACAAAGGCGAGCAGGCTGCTTAATGTTCTTAGAGCATATAAGGCAGCAATTGAACGGAAGATAGAAAAAATCCAGGGAGTATGCCCCACTGTATGGATGGATCATGTTGTGGTAATATCGCATAACATGCAAAGGAAGCGTGATCCTAACATAGAAGAAGTCGTTCGAGCAGAAGTCCTTAAATTATTTGACGACAGTGTCAGTTGCCTTATTTCAGATAGCACAGTTTATGGGAACTCACATCACTTGTCTGGGATCGGTTAATGAAAGTGTTGAGTTAGTTACTTCAATGTTTGTGGGTAACATTACTGCAAACCCTCACGAGACTACAACTCGTCCACTAGGGGTAACCTAGGAGTTTAAAGGCTTGTTGCATGCGCTAAATGCAATCGAGAGCACCTGCGAAAGTGGTATAGGTAGGATCTTCTTTTATTTTTCTTTTTGTTATTTTTTCTTATGTTGATTTCTCTCTTGTGCTAACTCGCTTTTACGTTGAAATTTTTTCACAAATTTTGAGAAAGCTTCTTGATTCTCCATCCAGGTATTATCTTTTCATCACTCCTCTTTTATTCGCGTAGTCCCATGTGCATTGCTTGTTTATTTCTTTTACATTGAGGACAATGTACATTTTAGGTTGGGGGTGGGAGATTAGGGTACCTAATCAGTATTTTCTTGGTCTTGAGGAAAATTTGTGAAAATTTTAAAATTTTTTCTGAATTTCTATTGAATTCAAAGTGATTTTGACGGATAGTTGTGATTTTAACATCATAAGATACATGATGTTGGTAACTAATGACTCTTGGATTCGGCCATCTGCTTGATTTCACAGTCAATTTTGAATTGTTAATCCATGATTAGAAGTTGTAAACATTGATTGTGTCATGATTTCACATATCACATCTCGCTTGCACATTAAGTTTTGGTTCGATAACTGAATGATTAACTTGGTAAAAAGAAGAATTAAAAGGCTAAGTCACATAATCTTCACCATAGGTTTGCTCCCTATAGGTGTAGATTTGATTCTCCATAGTTGACTTATAAAAAATGAGGCGACGAGTTTTCACCATAGGTTTGCTCCCTGTAGGTGAGGATTTGATTCCCTTCCTTGGCGTACTGTTCATAAAAAAAAAAAAAAAAAAAAAAAAAAAAAAAATTAAGGCTGAAAAGTTAATCTAAAATGCTAGTGTTGGTTGTCAGGAATTCTGTTGTTAATTACCAATTTTAGCATGAAATTGATTATTGGAACACTTAATGATCGTAAGCTGAGATTATACTATACACCTGTGGAACTCAATGTTTAGGAATGTTCTAATTAATGGATTAATATGTTGAACTTGATTATGAAGTTTACTGTGAGCTTGATTTCAGGAGAAAATTCTATTTACCATTCATGAATCTTAGAATTTTCACATCTCAGCTATCTGTTCACAAGTCACTTGAGTTTACAGGAATCGTCTTTTATTTCTAAAATTATTTTTCGCATGTTTTGCTCGGGACTAGCAAAATGCTGGTTGGGGGTTGTGATCAGGGTCAAATATTGCATATCAGACCCCAGTAATTGCCTAAATTGACGTACATGATGAGGCTTAATGGAGTGTTTTACTCGTATTTTTATTACAGGATGAAATCAGGAGTGTGTATTGAAAATTGATGTTAAAGGCATGGATTTCATGATCCAAAGTCTCCAGAGCATGGGATGGACTCCAGAGAACTAATAATGAAGATTTTACACGCCTGGGATCCAGGGAAATCAAGCCGTTCACATTAAAAAGGCCCGAAAATGGTCTAGAATGCAAGATCACATGGTTCCCGCCATCCGATTGACTTGAAACTTCATGCATAGCCTGGAGGCCATAAATAAACCGTACATATTAAATTTCAACCATTGGATATCTCGAGAAGTGGCCCAACGGCCAGATCAGCCCTTTAATTCCTTAAGTGGGGCCCACCTGGTCCCTGGACATGGCTCATCTTTGGTATCAACGCTGTAAATTATATGGGGAATCATATGGATGGAGGAGATTTGGTGCATACATCATGATGGACCTCACATGTGCACTGCATGCACACAGTGCGGACGCACACCGGCAGTACAACCATACATTCAAGGTCGGTCAGCAGACGCTGACCGACGAATTTTAAAAGAAAACGGAAGTTGCCGTTTTCGGCTTCACAGAAACAGAAACAGGGACTTGCGGTCTCCTGTTGTGGGCCACCATCACGACTCGTGGGTCCAATCTGGACCGTCTATTAGACCATAAATGCCGATATTATCATCGCCTAGGTGGCGTTATTTCAGATGGCAATAGAGATCGATTTTTAACCGTTCAAAAGCAGAATGGATGGCAAGAAGCGAAATCACGTGGGCCGCATCAGCAGACAGTGAAAACAGTCCATTCTCGTCCGAAATTGTGTGCTGCATCCAATGGACGGCTTGGATTTATCTATACAGCAACAAAGTGGGCTCCACCAATGTCGCAGCGCGAACAGTGTAATCCCTGTTTACGCACGCCGGACGCTGTCCGATTTTCGCACCTGTTGTGGCCCACTACACTTGATCAGATGGAAGATCTGATCCGTCCATCATGTAGAAGACTGGAAAACGTCCTAAGGGACGGTATTTATTTGGAAATCGAGTGAGGAAAGAGGGCTGTTTTGCATCTGATCTTGGCTGCGGAAAGAGAGTCCGAACGCGGCTGCTGCTGCGACAGCGTTTCCAGCACGTCTCTTCACCGCCTAAATTGCTATAAGAAAGAGGAAAGAGAGCTCGTTCCAGAGGACCAGAGATTGAGGAGGAGAGCCAGGGAATTTGAGACCTAGAGCAAGGGAGAGAAGAAAGAGAAGAAAGAAGAGGGAGATCGATCGGTTTGATGTTCCTTGGTTTTATGAATTTTATTTCATCTATTTAATGGATTTTATGGGTCACTAATCTTTCAGCTAGGGCTGAGATGAAGCCCCTAATTTGATTAGTTCTTGTATTGGTTGAATTCACTTTGAATATTAATTAATTTGTTTCTTTCTCTAAGTGGGCTTGATTGGTTAAATTCTATACTTCTCCATCTATGAACTTGATTAAAGTATATATATGGATGTTGTTGGGATGCTTATTATAGGTGCTTGTGTCTGATCAAGAACAAGTTTCCTATAGAGGAAGAAACAGGGTGCTTTAATGAACTATACATTCCATGTGCCCGACCAAGGACATGGGATGTGTTATTCATGGCATTGCTTAAAGGAATTAGACATTCTGTATGCCCGATTAAGGACACAGATTGTGCTTTCTCTGTATAAGTGGTATCAATCTAGATCAAGGTGAATAAACAGACAAAACAAGGGTTAGGATAATTAGGGGTGGATTCGAAAGTCCTAGTGCTCTCTCTCTGATTGAATTTTCTTCCCTGTTCTTAATTAATTGTTTTTCATAAAATTGTGCTTAGTAATTCATTCCATTATTTGTTGGATTAGTTAAGGAGAATCATAGATTTGAATTGTGACGACCAGTCCTCGTGGGAACGATCTCGAAATACGTACCGTATCTACATCTGATTCGTATACTTGCGAGTTTAAAAATCATTTAAATCATGTTGGTTTAAATAAAACATCAAGTTTTTGGCGCCGTTGCCGGGGACTGTTTCGGTCCAATTGGATTTAAGATTCTCCCTTATCATAATTCATAGTCTTAGGTTTTTTACTACCTTTAGGTTAAATTTTTTAGAAACTAACCTATTTCCTGTTTTGTAGGGACCTGACATAAACTACTAATTTGGTAATCTCTTTCCAAATTTTCTATTTTTCCTTCTAATTTCTATTTTTAGAATTAAGGTTTTATTTTTATTTTTAGAAAGTTTCTATTTCTAGGCTATTTTATTTTTTAGAAATTTCCTATTTTCTAATTCTAGATTCTGATTCTTCTTTCAAGTAACTTTCTATTTTCTAGTTTTAGAAATTTTTTCCCTTTTTAGAAACTAACTTAGTTTTTATTTCTAAGATTACAAACCTTTTTTTTTTTTTTTTTTTTTAGAAATTAACCGTTGTTTAGGATTTTTTTTTCTAGCATTATTTTAGTAAATTTAATTTATTTTTGTTTTCTTTTTGTTTACAGGAATTAAGGAAGGAAGCTGCTAAATAACATTGTCTTCAAAAGGAGGAGCTCTCAAATCTTCAGACATTCATCATCTCCTTTTCTCGGGTTCTTCTTTCCAATTCTCGTTTACATAGCTTTCTCTTGTTTTTAGGAATTCATAACTTTTTCCTTTAGTTTTAATTCATCTTAGGTTGCATCTTAGTTTAGTTTTCTTTCTTATATTGATAACATAGTTTATGCTAGGACGTAGATCCCTGAATATAGAACTAGCACCGTTTGATCCTGAGATTGAAAGAACAATTCGTGAAAGATTGAGAAATAATCCTGTTGAAATGGCGAATGAGACTGAAGTTAAAGCTCTCAAAGATTATTCAGCTCCTGTCCAATTTAATGCGCCTTCATGCATAGTGTTGCCAACCACTACGGCAGGACACTTTGACTTAAACCTGGAGTCATACAATTGTTGCCATCCTTTTATGGATTGGACAAGGAGGACCCATATCATCATGTGAAAGAATTCTTAAACATTTGCTCCACCTTTAAGTTCCAAAACTTCTCAGACGATTCGATCCGCCTACGCCTGTTTCCTTTTTCTTTGAAGGATAAGGCGAAAGCATGGTTGAATTCTCTAGAAGTTGGATCTATCACTACATGGGACCAACTGTCTAAGAAGTTCTTAAACAAGTTCTTCCCCGTTCACAAAACCAATGCCCTCCGTAGAGAAATTACTAACTTCACACAAAAAGAGGGCGAGCACTTTCATGAATGTTGGGAAAGATGGAAGGACTTGCTTCTTAAATGTCCTCACCATGGTTTTGAGAAGTGGCAACAAGTTCAATACTTCTATGACGGTCTGACACCACAGAACCGTCGCATGGTTGATGCCACTAGTGGAGGGTCATTCATGACCAAAAGTGATGTCGAAGCGTGGAACTTCTTTGAAACCTTGTGCGAAAATTCCCAGCAATGGGATTATTCAAATAAAGGTGACAGAAGTCCCCAACCACAAAAGAGAGGTGGTATATATGAGATAGGAGTCATACCAGAGCTGAGCGCCAAGCTTGATAACCTGACAAAGAAAGTTGATGCTCTGGTATTAAATAATGGACCACCACAAACAGCTCAAGTCGAGGCATATGCCACATGTTCTAGTCCTGCCCATCCTATGCAGTCTTGTCCATCTGGTGCAGCATTCCCAGAACTTCTCTCTGAACAAGTTCATGCTATGAACACTTTTCAAAAATCTGGGAATGATCCTTACTCGAACACATACAACCCAGGGTGGGCTAGACATCCAAATTTCTCTTGGGTAAAAGGACCACAACAAGGAGGACCATCTGGAAATCCTCCCATGCAACCGCACCTCCAAGTTGGCAGTCAACAACCTCAACAGTTTCCACAATATCAACAACTGCCTACACAATCAAGGAAACCATCTCTTGAGGATACACTCCATCTTTTCATGCAGAGTTCTCTCCAATTCCAAAAAGACACCCAACAAACCTTACTGGCCAACCAGCAAAGCTTACATGCAAATGCACAATCCATTGCCAAGCTGGAAGTACAAATGGGTCAACTAGCTGCCACATTGAGTGAGAGAGAGAAGGGCAAGTTCCCTAGCCAACCTGAGGCTAATCCAAAGGGACAATATGAGATTGGCTCTAATTCCAACCAAGGGCAATATCATGAACAGGCCAAATCGATCACTACCCTTAGGTCAGGCAAGCAGATTGATAACAGAATAGAGATGCCTGGGGATGAATTAAATTCTAAAACAGAAGATCAAGATGAAGCAGAGAGCCATACCAATGCATCCAAAGTCCAAAAGCTCTCTGACTCTCCAAGAGCCACTAATGTGCCACCTTATGTGCCCAAAGCACCCTTTCCTCAACGTCTGGCACCAATAAAGAAAAGAAATAACTTTGATGAAATCTTGGATGTGTTTCAAAAAGTGCAAGTCAACATCCCGTTGCTTGACGCTATCAAGCAAGTCCCTGCTTACGCTAAGTTTCTTAAAGATTTATGCACTCAAAAGCGTAAGCAAAATGTTCATAAGAAAGTCTTCCTTGCAGAGCAGCTCAACTCCATGATTCAACATAACACCCCTCCTAAATTTAGGGATCCAGGAGCTCCCACCATTTCTTGCGGCATAGGAGATCATAAGATCGGGAAGGCATTACTTGATTTAGGGGCGAGTGTCAATTTGTTACCATATTCGGTTTATGAGCAGCTAGGACTTGGTGAGTTGAAACCGACTAAGGTAACATTACAACTAGCCGATAGATCTGTCAAGGTGCCCCGGGGTGTTATTGAAGATGTGTTAATCCAGGTTGATAAATTTTATTTTCCAGTGGATTTCATAGTTATAGATACTCAGCCTGTCCAGAATCTTCATAGTCAGATCCCAGTCATTTTGGGTCGTCCATTGGCCACATCTAATGCTATTATCAATTGCAGGAATGGAGTTATGAAATTGTCCTTTGGTAACATGAATATTAAACTCAATGTTTTTAATGCAGGACAACAATCCTCAGATTTGGATGACATATTTGAAGTGGACATGATCGAGAGCCTTGTGCAGGACTCCTTCCGTACATCTTTTGAAGATCCTCTGGAGACCTGCTTAGCACAATCGGGCATGGATTTTGACATTGATAGTCCCATCCATGAAGTCAATGCATTGCTCGACTCTACTCCTATATTGGAGACTGAAAAATGGAGAGCGAAAGTGGAACCTCTTCATCCCTCTGAGACTCTTCCTGAAAGCACAGTTTGTAACTCTGAGAAGACAAAGGCGAGCAGGCTGCTTAATGTTCTTAGAGCATATAAGGCAGCAATTGAACGGAAGATAGAAAAAATCCAGGGAGTATGCCCCACTGTATGGATGGATCATGTTGTGGTAATATCGCATAACATGCAAAGGAAGCGTGATCCTAACATAGAAGAAGTCGTTCGAGCAGAAGTCCTTAAATTATTTGACGACAGTGTCAGTTGCCTTATTTCAGATAGCACAGTTTAGGCAACCCATCCTTTCATTTCATTTCATTTTCCTAGTTAGTTACTTCAATGTTTGTGGGTAACATTACTGCAAACCCTCACGAGACTACAACTCGTCCACTAGGGGTAACCTAGGAGTTTAAAGGCTTGTTGCATGCGCTAAATGCAATCGAGAGCACCTGCGAAAGTGGTATAGGTAGGATCTTCTTTTGTTTTTCTTTTTGTTATTTTTTCTTATGTTGATTTCTCTCTTGTGCTAACTCGCTTTTACGTTGAAATTTTTTCACAAATTTTGAGAAAGCTTCTTGATTCTCCATCCAGGTATTATCTTTTCATCACTCCTCTTTTATTCGCGTAGTCCCATGTGCATTGCTTGTTTATTTCTTTTACATTGAGGACAATGTAGATTTTAGGTTGGGGGTGGGAGATTAGGGTACCTAATCAGTATTTTCTTGGTCTTGAGGAAAATTTGTGAAAATTTTAAAATTTTTTCTGAATTTCTATTGAATTCAAAGTGATTTTGACGGATAGTTGTGATTTTAACATCATAAGATACATGATGTTGGTAACTAATGACTCTTGGATTCGGCCATCTGCTTGATTTCACAGTCAATTTTGAATTGTTAATCCATGATTAGACGTTGTAAACATTGATTGAGTCATGATTTCACATATCACATCTCGCTTGCACATTAAGTTTTGGTTCGATAACTGAATGATTAACTTGGTAAAAAGAAGAATTAAAAGGCTAAGTCACATAATCTTCACCATAGGTTTGCTCCCTATAGGTGTAGATTTGATTCTCCATAGTTGACTTATAAAAAAATGAGGCGACGAGTTTTCACCATAGGTTTGCTCCCTGTAGGTGAGGATTTGATTCCCTTCCTTGACGTACTGTTCATAAAAAAAAAAAAAAAAAAAAATGAAGGCTGAAAGGTTAATCTAAAATGCTAGTGTTGGTTGTCAGGAATTCTGTTGTTAATTACCAATTTTAGCATGAAATTGATTATTGGAACACTTAATGATCGTAAGCTGAGATTATACTATACACCTGTGGAACTCAATGTTTAGGAATGTTCTAATTAATGGATTAATATGTTGAACTTGATTATGAAGTTTACTGTGAGCTTGATTTCAGGAGAAAATTCTATTTACCATTCATGAATCTTAGAATTTTCACATCTCAGCTATCTGTTCACAAGTCACTTGAGTTTACAGGAATCGTCTTTTATTTCTAAAATTATTTTTCGCATGTTTTGCTCGGGACTAGCAAAATGCTGGTTGGGGGTTGTGATCAGGGTCAAATATTGCATATCAGACCCCAGTAATTGCCTAAATTGACGTACATGATGAGGCTTAATGGAGTGTTTTACTCGTATTTTTATTACAGGATGAAATCAGGAGTGTGTATTGAAAATTGATGTTAAAGGCATGGATTTCATGATCCAAAGTCTCCAGAGCATGGGATGGACTCCAGAGAACTAATAATGAAGATTTTACACGCCTGGGATCCAGGGAAATCAAGCCGTTCACATTAAAAAGGCCCGAAAATGGTCTAGAATGCAAGATCACATGGTTCCCGCCATCCGATTGACTTGAAACTTCATGCATAGCCTGGAGGCCATAAATAAACCGTACATATTAAATTTCAACCATTGGATATCTCGAGAAGTGGCCCAACGGCCAGATCAGCCCTTTAATTCCTTAAGTGGGGCCCACCTGGTCCCTGGACATGGCTCATCTTTGGTATCAACGCTGTAAATTATATGGGGAATCATATGGATGGAGGAGATTTGGTGCATACATCATGATGGACCTCACATGTGCACTGCATGCACACAGTGCGGACGCACACCGGCAGTACAACCATACATTCAAGGTCGGTCAGCAGACGCTGACCGACGAATTTTAAAAGAAAACGGAAGTTGCCGTTTTCGGCTTCACAGAAACAGGGACTTGCGGTCTCCTGTTGTGGGCCACCATCACGACTCGTGGGTCCAATCTGGACCGTCTATTAGACCATAAATGCCGATATTATCATCGCCTAGGTGGCGTTATTTCAGATGGCAATAGAGATCGATTTTTAACCGTTCAAAAGCAGAATGGATGGCAAGAAGCGAAATCACGTGGGCCGCATCAGCAGACAGTGAAAACAGTCCATTCTCGTCCGAAATTGTGTGCTGCATCCAATGGACGGCTTGGATTTATCTATACAGCAACAAAGTGGGCTCCACCAATGTCGCAGCGCGAACAGTGTAATCCCTGTTTACGCACGCCGGACGCTGTCCGATTTTCGCACCTGTTGTGGCCCACTACACTTGATCAGATGGAAGATCTGATCCGTCCATCATGTAGAAGACTGGAAAACGTCCTAAGGGACGGTATTTATTTGGAAATCGAGTGAGGAAAGAGGGCTGTTTTGCATCTGATCTTGGCTGCGGAAAGAGAGTCCGAACGCGGCTGCTGCTGCGACAGCGTTTCCAGCACGTCTCTCCACCGCCTAAATTGCTATAAGAAAGAGGAAAGAGAGCTCGTTCCAGAGGACCAGAGATTGAGGAGGAGAGCCAGGGAATTTGAGACCTAGAGCAAGGGAGAGAAGAAAGAGAAGAAAGAAGAGGGAGATCGATCGGTTTGATGTTCCTTGTTTTTATGAATTTTATTTCATCTATTTAATGGATTTTATGGGTCACTAATCTTTCAGCTAGGGCTGAGATGAAGCCCCTAATTTGATTAGTTCTTGTATTGGTTGAATTCACTTTGAATATTAATTAATTTGTTTCTTTCTCTAAGTGGGCTTGATTGGTTAAATTCTATACTTCTCCATCTATGAACTTGATTAAAGTATATATATGGATGTTGTTGGGATGCTTATTACAGGTGCTTGTGTCTGATCAAGAACAAGTTTCCTATAGAGGAAGAAACAGGGTGCTTTAATGAACTATACATTCCATGTGCCCAACCAAGGACATGGGATGTGTTATTCATGGCATTGCTTAAAGGAATTAGACATTCTGTATGCCGATTAAGGACACAGATTGTGCTTTCTCTGTATAAGTGGTATCAATCTAGATCAAGGTGAATAAACAGACAAAACAAGGGTTAGGATAATTAGGGGTGGATTCGAAAGTCCTAGTGCTCTCTCTCTGATTGAATTTTCTTCCCTGTTCTTAATTAATTGTTTTTCATAAAATTGTGCTTAGTAATTCATTCCATTATTTGTTGGATTAGTTAAGGAGAATCATAGATTTGAATTGTGACGACCAGTCCTCGTGGGAACGATCTCGTAATACGTACCGTATCTACATCTGATTCGTATACTTGCGAGTTTAAAAATCATTTAAATCATGTTGGTTTAAATAAAACATCAAGTTTTTGACTTTCGCTCTCCATTTTTCAGTCTCCAATATAGGAGTAGAGTCGAGCAATGCATTGACTTCATGGATGGGACTATCAATGTCAAAATCCATGCCCGATTGTGCTAAGCAGGTCTCCAGAGGATCTTCAAAAGATGTACGGAAGGAGTCCTGCACAATGTTCACACCCCAAGTGCAAGGTTGTGATGTAGTAATAAACTCGGTAAGACCGAGGTCGAATCCACAGGGACTGATACCTGTACGTTATCTGAAACCAAGTAGAACTAGAAATAGACTAAGATGCGATCTAAACAAAATAGAATTTAAGAAATAATTATGGAATAATTATCTAAAACTTTAAGGAATTCAGAGGAAGGGAAACTAGGGATTCAGAGGATCCACTTGTAGAGATCAGGGAGATCTTATGCCTGCATCAAGGATTATGGAATTTAAACTGAACTTACTTGATCTGGTTTTCAAGAGATGAAAGGTATATGAATTAGAATGGATTCCATCATCTAACCATGCCCAGGAGACAAAGCAAATAACAGGATTAAACTAATTACCAACCAATCATGAAAGTGAGGAAGGGTACGATCATCCAACCATGCCCATGGGACAATGATGAACAACAGGGCTTCCTGACTTCATAAATATAAAAAGAGGAAAGAAATATTCAAAGCCCTTGCAAGCCCATTGTAATTTCAGTCACAACATGCCATTAAAAACTAAAAATATTCCCATAAAATTAAATCAAGAATAATCTCTTCAATCTTAATCAAAGGGCACCAGCAACATCTCTCCCATCAGGCTACAAGCTTCACCCCTTAGCCCTAGCTAAGAGGTTTAGCCGAGCATGATATGGGTTAAATTCCAACTAAAAAGAAGAAGAATGAAAAAAACATTAAAGGAAAGAAATAAAATAAAAGAAAAAGGAAAACCTCTTTCTTCCAATCTCCTCAGCCTTTTCTCCTTCTGTTTTCTCCAGCCCCGTCTAGCAGGAATCCCACCTGCTGCTTCTCCCAAAACGTGCAGCCGACCCTCCTTTCGTGCACAGCAGCTGCACTCCTCCCGTGCACAGCAGCAACCCTATACTCTCTGCCAACGTCCAGCAGCAACAGACTTCTGCTCGTTCCAGCCTCCAAACCGAGCCTTTCCACACTGCCCTCTCCCTCTCTCACATCTCTTTCTTTCTTTAATAGCCGTCCTCCGAGAGCTGTTGCCGAGTCCTACCAGAAACAGGTTGCGGAGACCGTTCATCAGCGTGCACAGCAGACTACACGCAGAAACGCACTTGCGTTTGGCTTGAGTTTTTGGGATGGCTGAAAAGGCTTGGTTTAGAACTTTTCTCATGGCTGGGGTCTCGGCTAGGTGGGCTCCACATGAATGGTTCGGATCGCTCATCCGATCAAGGATGATGGGCCACAGGCTGTCCGGAATTTTCGGATTTCTCCGGACTGCGTAAACAAGACGCGTAACGTACCTGCGCTGTTCGGCTGGTGGGGCCCCTGATCGTCGTTATTTGAGAAATCCAACTCGTCTATTAGCTGAGTCACGAAAACTCGGTCGGACATGACCATTTTTGGATCCGCTTATTCGTGGCCATGAACGGTATCACTCCACCGTCCGCCTGCCGTTTGGACGATCAACAGCCGGCCTCCGATGTTTCTTGGAATTCTGCCATCTAGGCGAGGATGATATGGGGCAAGGACTTCTGATGGACGGTCCGGATCGGTCCATTACATCACGGTGGTGGCCCACAAGAAAGAGCCGCAAGCTCTGTTACGGGCTTCCCAGCGGCGGGCGAGAAGGATTCAAATCCTTCTGTCTCTCTGATTCGGTGCTCGTCCACCGAACGTATGTTGTGCACACACACCACTTAAGGCGGGTCCCACCTTGAGGTATATGATATATCCGCTCCGACCATCAGTTATTCCATCTAATTTAAACGGTTGAGACCGAAGATGAGGTGTATCCAGAGATCAGGTGGGCCCCAAATCAGTAATTTGTGGGCTGATTTGTCCGTTGGGCCATTTTCACAGTGCTCCAGGAGCTGAAATTTTACGTGTACGGTTACTTTATGGTCCTCAGGCCACATATGGAGTTTCGAACTGATCGGATGGTGAGAACCCTATGATCTTGCATTCTGGACACTTTTCAGGCCACTTGAGCTTCAATTCCTCGATTTTCTTGGATCCTTGGCGTGCAAATCTATCGATCTTGGTCTCCTAAGGTCCGTCCCATGCTTTAGTGTCATCAGGTCGGTAAATCCATGCTTTTTAGTGTCCTTTCCCAGTCCAAGCTCATGAAGACGCCCTGCATCACAAATACAATTAAATTAGGCTATTAAACGGTGTCATGCTTGTAAATCCATGCAATAAATGGGTCTGATATGCAATATTTGACCCTCAACACAACCCCCAACCAGCATTTTGCTAGTCCCGAGCAAAGTATGCGAAAAAATAAGTTGAGAATTACAGGAGAATTTCTATGAACTCGAGTGATTTTGAAAAACAATCTAGATATTCAGAATTCAACAATTCATGAATGTTGGGCCTTACTCTCTCCTAGACTCAAACACATGGTAAACTTCATTCAAAGTATTAGTCCCTTAATTAGAAATAATCCTAAACATTGAGTTCCACAGATGTAAAGTGTACTCCCAACTTTCAACATTAATATTCAATTCTTTATTTCAGGATATCGTTGGTAATCAACAAGAGAACTCATAATAACCAAAGCTTGCCTCAAAGATCATCTTTTCATTTCTTCAGTTTTTTTTTTTTTTTTTTTTTTTTTTAAACTAAGAAGGGAAATGAAGTCCACACTTATAGGGAGCAAACCTATAGTGAAGATTCTTTGCCTAACCTTTTTCAATGGTATCTCTTCCTTTTAATTGATGTTGACGGGCAATTGTTCAAGTTGGTTCCTTCTATGCTTACTGATCCCCAAATGAACCCTTCAGTTTTAAACTGAAATCTTGATGTGTAAGCGAGATGTGACATGTGAAATCATGACTCAATCAATGTTTACAACTTCTAATCATGGATTAATAATTAAACTTAACTGTGAAATCTAACGAGCAACTGAATCCAAGAGCAGTAAATCACCAACATTCCATATCCTGTGATTCTAAATCGAAGATGGTTGTCAAATCACTTTGAATTCACCAGAAAGTCCAGAAAAAATTTAAAAATTTTCACAATCTCTGCTCAAGACTAGGAACATACTGATTAGGAAGCCTAATCTCCCACCCCCAACCTAAAATCTACATTGTCCTCAATGTAAAAGAAATAAGCATGCAATGCACATGGGACAAAATGAGTAAATGAGAAGTAATGGGAAGATAGTACCTGGATGATGCATAGAGAGACACTTTTCAAGAGATCACAGCCTGGGCACCGATCAGCACGAGAGAAAAGGCAACAAAAATAACACAAAATAAAATCCTATCTATACCACTTTCGTAGGTGCTCTCGATTGCATTTAGCGTATGCAACAAGCCTTTAAACCCCTAGGTTACCCCTAGTGGACGAGTTGTAGTCTCGTGAGGGTTTGCAGTAATGTTACCCACAAACATTGAACTAACTAATGATAAAAATGAAATGAAATGAAGAGCTGGGTTGCCTCCCAGGAGCGCTAAGTTTACGTCTTCAGCCAGACCAAAGCAACTATCATAATCCTATGAAAGCGATAAACCTACCTATACCTCCATCAGACTAGGAGATCAGTCCTGGTAAACAGGATCAGTCAGAGGCATGGACATGTCCTCTGAATCAAATTTCTCGACAAATGGCTTTAAACGATGTCCATTTACTTTAAACTCCTTGTCATTGTCGGGATCTCTTATCTCGACGGCCCCATGAGGATAAGCAGTAACAACAATGTAAGGGCCGGTCCAACGAGATCGAAGCTTACCCGGAAAGAGATGTAATCGAGAATTATACAAAAGGACTTTCTGGCCTGGCGTGAATGATTTTCGTAGAATATGTTGATCATGAAACGCCTTCATCCTGTCCTTGTAAATTCTCGAATTCTCGTATGCGTCGTTCCGGATTTCTTCAAGTTCATTCAACTGCAGTTTGCGTAGCGAGCCAGCGTTGTCTAGATTGAAATTAAGATTTTTGATCGCCCAGTATGCTTTATGTTCCAGCTCCATAGGCAAGTGACAAGCTTTCCCATAGACAAGTCTAAAGGGAGACATTCCAATAGGAGTTTTAAAGGCAGTACGGTATGCCCATAAGGCATCGATCAATCGGATTGACCAATCCTTACGATCAGGGTTAACCGTTTTCTCCAAAATGTGTTTAATTTCCCTATTAGAAATCTCAGCTTGTCCACTTGTCTGTGGATGGTATGGGGTGCTCACCTTATGAGAGATACCGTATTTCTTCATTAAGCTCTCGAATGGTCTATTACAAAAGTGTGAGCCCCCATCACTAATGATGGCTCGAGGCGTTCCGAATCGAGAAAGGATGTTTTCTTTTAGGAATTTAATGACCGTGCGATGGTCATTCTTTCGACACGGAATCGCTTCGACCCATTTAGTGACATAATCTACGGCGAGCAAAATATACAGATTTCCAAACGATTGGGGGAATGGTCCCATGAAATCGATGCCCCAGCAATCAAATGCTTCAATGATAAGAATGGGATTCAAAGGCATCATATTTCGACGGGACAATGCTCCCAATTTCTGACAACGCTCACAAGCTTTGCAAAACTCATGAGTATCCCTAAACATAGTGGGCCAGTAAAAGCCACACTGCAGAATCTTGGCCGTGGTCTTTTTAGCAGAAAAGTGACCACCACAGGCCTCTGAGTGACAGAAGGAGATGATGCTCTGATGCTCATCGTCTGGTACACATCTCCTTAGAATTTGGTCTGGGCAATATTTAAATAAATAAGGATCATCCCAGAAAAAGTTGCGCACCTCGGTGAAAAATTTCTTCTTATCTTGCGCAGTCCACTGTGTCGGTATGGCACCTGTAGCAAGATAATTAGCAATATCAGCAAACCAAGGTGAATGGGAGACTCTGAACAGCTGTTCATCAGGGAACATGTCATTGATATGAGTCGTCTCAAGGGACTCAGAGGTATTAAGGCGAGAAAGGTGATCAGCCACTACGTTCTCTACTCCTTTTTTATCTTTAATTTCCAAATCAAATTCTTGGAGTAGAAGAATCCATCGTATCAAGCGGGGCTTAGAATCATTCTTAGAAAGAAGATGCTTAAGTGCTGCATGATCTGTGTAGATAATAATCTTGGATCCGATCAAGTAGGACCTAAATTTGTCCAAGGCGAACACTACGGCTAAGAGTTCCTTTTCCGTAGTCGAGTAGTTCACTTGGGCAGGATTTAGAGTCCTACTTGCGTAGTGAATGACGTAGGGCTTCTTGTCTTTTCTCTGGCCTAGGACCGCCCCAAGAGCATAATCAGAAGCGTCGCACATAAGCTCAAAAGGAAGGTTCCAGTCGGGTGGCTGCATGATAGGTGCAGTGGTTAATGTGCCTTTAAGCTTGGTGAAAGCTTCCTGGCATTGCTCAGTCCACTCGTACGGAACATCCTTTTGAAGAAGATTACATAATGGATGAGAGAGGAGACTAAAGTCCTTTATGAATCGCCTGTAAAATCCTGCGTGTCCTAAGAAGGATCGCACGTCTCTGATGTTCTTGGGTGGAGGTAGGTTAGAGATAAGATCGATTTTTGCCTTATCTACCTCGATTCCTTTGGACGAGATGATATGTCCAAGGACAATTCCCTTCTGAACCATGAAATGGCACTTCTCCCAATTAAGTACCAGGTTCTTTTCTTCACATCTTTTCAGCACACATTTAAGACTTTCCAAGCACTCGCTGAAAGATGGACCGTAAACAGAGAAATCATCCATGAAGACCTCTAGATATTGCCCCACCATGTCAGAAAAAATACTAAGCATACATCGCTGAAAAGTGGCAGGGGCATTACATAGTCCGAATGGCATCCTTCGATAGGCAAAGGTGCCGTAGGGACATGTAAATGTGGTCTTTTCCTGGTCTTCAGGGGCTATCTCTATCTGGTTGTAGCCCGAATACCCGTCAAGGAAACTGTAATAGGAATGACCAGCTAACCTTTCCAGGATCTGATCAATGAATGGTAAAGGAAAGTGGTCTTTCCTCGTGACGGTATTCAACTTCCTGTAGTCAATGCACATTCTCCAACCAGTAGTGACTCTAGTTGGCACGAGTTCATTATTAGCATTGGCTACGATGGTGATTCCGGACTTCTTAGGGACCACTTGAGTTGGACTCACCCATTGACTATCAGATATAGGGTATATAATACCCACATCCAATAGTTTAAGAACCTCGGCCTTAACCACTTCCTTCATATTTGGATTTAGTCTACGTTGTGGTTGCCGAGCGGTCTTTGCATTATCCTCAAGATATATGTGGTGAGTACAAATCGAGGGATCGATTCCTTTGAGGTCCGCTATCGTCCATCCCAGGGCTCCTTTATGCTCAATGAGAGTAGATATAAGCATACTCTCCTGTTCTTTCTCCAGGTGGGCAGAGATCACCACCGGGTATGTCTCATCTTGACCTAAATATGCATATTTCAAATCAGAGGGCAAAGGTTTTAGGTCAAGCTTCGGCGGCTTGAGGTTAGACGGCAGAGGTACTACATCAGTTTGTGGTAATTCTTCAAATTGTGGCCTCCATCGGTTAACTTTAAGTACCAGTGCAGTATCAAGCAAGGCGCACGTCTCCCTAATCATGTCATCATCAAAATCATGGGAGTGGGCCAGGCACGTCTCTAGATGGTCGGAGGATAAGGTCAGAGGTGTCGTATCTTCCACGAAAGAGTCAATCATGTTAATGTCGTGGAACTCGTCATCATCCTCTGAATTGCTGCCGTTATTGAAAAAAATGTTTGACTCCAATGTCAAATTTCCAAAAGACATAGTCATGATACCATTCCTGCAATTGATAATTGCATTTGACGTGGCAAGGAATGGGCGACCAAGAATGACGGGAATCTGAGTGCTCATGTTATTGATGGGTTCGGTGTCCAGGATGATAAAATCTACAGGGTAGTAAAATCTATCAACTTGGACCAACACATCCTCAATTATCCCTCTTGGTACACGAACAGAGCGATCAGCAAGTTGTAGTGTGGTTAAGGTGGGTTTTAATTCACCCAAACCTAACTGTTTGTATACCGAGTAGGGAATCAGATTGACGCTTGCTCCTAAGTCAAGAAGTGCGTGATCAATTCGATGGTTCCCGATTACACATGATATGGTTGGGCTACCGGGATCCTTGAATTTCTGCGGCACGTCTTGCTTCAGGATGGCACTCACTTTCTCAGTCAAGAAGATTTTTTTTTGAATAATTTTCCGTCGCTTGGTCGTGCATAAGTCTTTTAGGAATTTGGCATATGAAGGTATCTGTTTAACGACATCAAGTAGAGGAATGTTGACTTTCACCTGTTTCAACACCTCTAGGATATCCTGAGAGTTAGAGAGAGGTTTTGGTGAAACCAACCGTTGGGGGAATGGAGCAACTGGCTTCTCTAGAAGTTCCGGTTCTACTTTTTGTGGGGCATCACTGGATCCATCATTGTTGTCCTCTTTTGGTTCTTGAGGCTTTTCGGGCCTAACCGGAAGAGTTTTATCAATGATCTTCCCACTCCTAAGAGTGGTGATGGATTTAGCATGTCCCATCTGATTTGAAGAGCTGGGATCATTATTCTCGTATTGTGGTTTAGGATTGGGGAGAGGTTGTGCAGGAAGCATCCCCTTTTCTATAACCGTCATACGAGAATCTATCTTTTGCATAAAATCTGTAATTCCCCGCATTGCCTGAGCCAGCTCTTGTATGGGATTTTGAACCGGTTCCTCTTGAGGTTTCACTTGATTTGGATTTTGATTGAAGAAACCTGGAGGAGTCGCCGTTTGTCCATTCCTCCAACTAAAGTTTGGATGATTTTTCCAGCCAGGATTGTATGTGTTGGAGTTAGGTCCAGTAAAAGGTCTTTGATAGTTATTTACGGCATTGGCTTGTTCATTCAACACTCCTCGAAAGGCAGGTATTGTAGGACAGTTTTCAGTTGTGTGAATGTTGCAATCACAGATGCCGCAAACAATTTCATTGACCTTTTCCTTCTTTCCTTCCATGGCCTCAACTTTCCTTATGAGCGTAGTCACTTTACACTTGAGATCATCCTCTTCTTTCAAGAGATATAATCCACCTTTCTCTTTTAATTGAGTCGGCCTAGACGTGGTGTTCGACTTTGGGTAATAGTCCCAAGATTATGTTTTTTCAGCCAAACTGTCGAGGTAGTCCCATACCTCGTCGATATCTTTATTAATGAACTCTCCATTACACATTGTCTCGACCATTTGGCGCATGGAAGATGTCAGTCCATCATAGAAAAAATTTGTAATGCGCCACGTTTCAAATCCGTGTTGTGGGCATGAACTGACCAAATCTTTGAACCTTTCCCAACATTGAAAGAATGTTTCATCTTCCTTTTGGGCAAAGTTCATGATCGCTTTTCTAAGGGTAATCGTTTTATGATGTGGGAAGAATTTTTTTATGAATTCCCTCTGCATATCGTTCCATGTGCCAATGGATCTAGGACGCAGTGAATGTAACCACGTCTTAGCTTTCTCTTTTAAGGAAAAAGGAAAGAGTTTCAGCCTAATTGTATCCTCAGATACATTAGGAAAACATAATGTAGCTATAATCTCATCGAACTCTTTCAAATGTAAATATGGACTCTCTGATTCAAGTCCATGGAATTTGGTAAGGAGTTGGATAACTCCTGGCTTGATGTCCATTTGTCCTGTGTTTTCAGGAAAAATCATGCATGAGGGCGTACTCACTCCCGCCGGTTGTAGAAAATCCCGTAAAGTACGAGGCGGGGGTGCCTGTTGCACCTCATTTTCATCCTGGGTATCCTCCACCCTGGGTGGAAGTAGAGGAGGTTGGTCTTCAGCCATAACTTCAGTTAACTCAGGGGATTTCGAGCGGTGTCTAGTCCTGCGATGGATAGTCAACCCCTCAACCAATCCTCCTTCAGTCAAGAGACGTCGAGTGTCGTCACGGGCCCACTTGGGCATGAAAACACTCGCAGCCCTCAATTAAAAACTTAACCCTAAGGAAGGAAAAGAAAAGCTAGAAAGAAAGAGAGAGTTGGAAAGAAATTACCAAATTGAAGTCCTAAGTTAAAAACCTGCAAAATAAAACAAAAATAAGTTAGATTCTAAAAAGACAAATAGCAGTAAATTAATTTCTAAAAGAAGGAATTCTTAAGAGAAAGTGGAGATTTCTAAGATAAATTAAGAAAGATCTAAACTAGAAAGTAGATTATTAAAAGAGAACTGAAAGATAGGAAGTAGGGAAAGAGCTTACCAAATTAGAAATTTCTATCTTAAAGGCCTACAAAATAGGAAGGTTAGTTCCTAAAAAATATTCTAAAAATAAATTAGGAAAATAAATTAGATTCTAAAAGTGCTAGAATTAGAAAATTTCTAAAATTTAAACCCTAATTCTAAAAATATGAAAAAGTAGAGAGATTAGGAAGGAATTACCAATTGAGAAACTTATGTCCAGATCCTATAAAATAGGAAACAAGTTAGTTTTGAACCCAAATAGAAATAAATAAATAAAAACTAAGGTTAGTAAAATCCTAATCTTAAACTAATCCTAAAACCAATTAATTTCAGAAAATCGTAACCGTCAGTCCCCGGCAACGGCGCCAAAAACTTGTTCACACCCCAAGTGCAGGGTTGTGATGTAGTAATAAACTCGGTAAGACCGAGGTCGAATCCACAGGGACTGATACCTGTACGTTATCTGAAACCAAGTAGAACTAGAAATAGACTAAGATGCGATCTAAACAAAAGAATTTAAGAAATAATTATGGAATAATTATCTAAAACTTTAAGGAATTCAGAGGAAGGGAAACTAGGGATTCAGAGGATCCACTTGTAGAGATCAGGGAGATCTTATGCCTGCATCAAGGATTATGGAATTTAAACTGAACTTACTTGATCTGGTTTTCAAGAGATGAAAGGTATATGAATTAGAATGGATTCCATCATCTAACCATGCCCAGGAGACAAAGCAAATAACAGGATTAAACTAATTACCAACCAATCATGAAAGTGAGGAAGGGTACGATCATCCAACCATGCCCATGGGACAATGATGAACAACAGGGCTTCCTGACTTCATAAATATAAAAAGAGGAAAGAAATATTCAAAGCCCTTGCAAGCCCATTGTAATTTCAGTCACAACATGCCATTAAAAACTAAAAATATTCCCATAAAATTAAATCAAGAATAATCTCTTCAATCTTAATCAAAGGGCACCAGCAACATCTCTCCCATCAGGCTACAAGCTTCACCCCTTAGCCCTAGCTAAGAGGTTTAGCCGAGCATGATATGGGTTAAATTCCAACTAAAAAGAAGAAGAATGAAAAAAAACATTAAAGGAAAGAAATAAAATAAAAGAAAAAGGAAAACCTCTTTCTTCCAATCTCCTCAGCCTTTTCTCCTTCTGTTTTCTCCAGCCCCGTCTAGCAGGAATCCCACCTGCTGCTTCTCCCAAAACGTGCAGCCGACCCTCCTTTCGTGCACAGCAGCTGCACTCCTCCCGTGCACAGCAGCAACCCTATACTCTCTGCCAACGTCCAGCAGCAACAGACTTCTGCTCGTTCCAGCCTCCAAACCGAGCCTTTCCACACTGCCCTCTCTCACATCTCTTTCTTTCTTTAATAGCCGTCCTCCGAGAGCTGTTGCCGAGTCCTACCAGAAACAGGTTGCGGAGACCGTTCATCAGCGTGCACAGCAGACTACACGCAGAAACGCACTTGCGTTTGGCTTGAGTTTTTGGGATGGCTGAAAAGGCTTGGTTTAGAACTTTTCTCATGGCTGGGGTCTCGGCTAGGTGGGCTCCACATGAATGGTTCGGATCGCTCATCCGATCAAGGATGATGGGCCACAGGCTGTCCGGAATTTCCGGATTTCTCCGGACTGCGTAAACAGGACGCGTAACGTACCTGCGTTGTTCAGCTGGTGGGGCCCCTGATCGTCGTTATTTGAGAAATCCAACTCGTCTATTAGCTGAGTCACGAAAACTCGGTCGGACATGACCATTTTTGGATCCGCTTATTCGTGGCCATGAACGGTATCACTCCACCGTCCGCCTGCCGTTTGGACGATCAACAGCCGGCCTCCGATGTTTCTTGGAATTCTGCCATCTAGGCGAGGATGATATGGGGCAAGGACTTCTGATGGACGGTCCGGATCGGTCCATTACATCACGGTGGTGGCCCACAAGAAAGAGCCGCAAGCTCTGTTACGGGCTTCCCAGCGGCGGGCGAGAAGGATTCAAATCCTTCTGTCTCTCTGATTCGGTGCTCGTCCACCGAACGTATGTTGTGCACACACACCACTTAAGGCGGGTCCCACCTTGAGGTATATGATATATCCGCTCCGACCATCAGTTATTCCATCTAATTTAAACGGTTGAGACCGAAGATGAGGTGTATCCAGAGATCAGGTGGGCCCCAAATCAGTAATTTGTGGGCTGATTTGTCCGTTGGGCCATTTTCACAGTGCTCCAGGAGCTGAAATTTTACGTGTACGGTTACTTTATGGTCCTCAGGCCACATATGGAGTTTCGAACTGATCGGATGGTGAGAACCCTATGATCTTGCATTCTGGACACTTTTCAGGCCACTTGAGCTTCAATTCCTCGATTTTCTTGGATCCCTTGCGTGCAAATCTATCGATCTTGGTCTCCTAAGGTCCGTCCCATGCTTTAGTGTCATCAGATCGGTAAATCCATGCTTTTTAGTGTCCTTTCCCAGTCCAAGCTCATGAAGACGCCCTGCATCACAAATACAATTAAATTAGGCTATTAAACGGTGTCATGCTTGTAAATCCATGCAATAAATGGGTCTGATATGCAATATTTGACCCTCAACACACAAGGCTCTCGATCATGTCCACTTCAAATATGTCATCCAAATCTGAGGGTTGTTGTCCTGCATTAAAAACATTGAGTTTAATATTCATGTTACCAAAGGACAATTTCATAACTCCATTCCTGCAATTGATAATAGCATTAGATGTGGCCAAAAATGGATGACCCAAAATGACTGGGATCTGACTATGAAGATTCTGGACAGGCTGAGTATCTATAACTATGAAATCCACTGGAAAATAAAAGTTATCAACCTGGATTAACACATCTTCAATAACACCCCGGGGCACCTTAACAGATCTATCAGCTAGTTGTAATGTTACCTTAGTCGGTTTCAACTCACCAAGTCCTAGCTGCTCATAAACCGAATATGGTAACAAATTGACACTCACCCCTAAATCAAGTAATGCCTTCCCGATCTTATGATCTCCTATGCCGCAAGAAATGGTGGGAGCTCCTGGATCCCTAAATTTAGGAGGGGTGTTATGTTGAATCATGGAGCTGAGCTGCTCTGCAAGGAAGACTTTCTTATGAACATTCTGCTTACGCTTTTGAGTGCATAAATCTTTAAGAAACTTAGCGTAAGCAGGGACTTGCTTGATAGCGTCAAGCAACGGGATGTTGACTTGCACTTTTTGAAACACATCCAAGATTTCATCAAAGTTATTTCTTTTCTTTATTAGTGCCAGACGTTGAGGAAAGGGTGCTTTGGGCACATAAGGTGGCACATTAGTGGCTCTTGGAGAGTCAGAGAGCTTTTGGACTTTGGATGCATTGGTATGGCTCTCTGCTTCATCTTGATCTTCTGTTTTAGAATTTGATTCATCCCCAGGCATCTCTATTCTGTTATCAATCTGCTTGCCTGACCTAAGGGTAGTGATCGATTTGGCCTGTTCATGATATTGCCCTTGGTTGGAATTAGAGCCAATCTCATATTGTCCCTTTGGATTAGCCTCAGGTTGGCTAGGGAACTTGCCCTTCTCTCTCTCACTCAATGTGGCAGCTAGTTGACCCATTTGTACTTCCAACTTGGCAATGGATTGTGCATTTGCATGTAAGCTTTGCTGGTTGGCCAGTAAGGTTTGTTGGGTGTCTTTTTGGAATTGGAGAGAACTCTGCATGAAAAGATGGAGTGTATCCTCAAGAGATGGTTTCCTTGATTGTGTAGGCAGTTGTTGATATTGTGGAAACTGTTGAGGTTGTTGACTGCCAACTTGGAGGTGCGGTTGCATGGGAGGATTTCCAGATGGTCCTCCTTGTTGTGGTCCTTTTACCCAAGAGAAATTTGGATGTGTAGCCCACCCTGGGTTGTATGTGTTCGAGTAAGGATCATTCCCAGATTTTTGAAAAGTGTTCATAGCATGAACTTGTTCAGAGAGAAGTTCTGGGAATGCTGCACCAGATGGACAAGACTGCATAGGATGGGCAGGACTAGAACATGTGGCATATGCCTCGACTTGAGCTGTTTGTGGTGGTCCATTATTTAATACCAGAGCATCAACTTTCTTTGTCAGGTTATCAAGCTTGGCGCTCAGCTCTGGTATGACTCCTATCTCATATATACCACCTCTCTTTTGTGGTTGGGGACTTCTGTCACCTTTATTTGAATAATCCCATTGCTGGGAATTTTCGCACAAGGTTTCAAAGAAGTTCCACGCTTCGACATCACTTTTGGTCATGAATGACCCTCCACTAGTGGCATCAACCATGCGACGGTTCTGGGGTGTCAGACCGTCATAGAAGTATTGAACTTGTTGCCACTTCTCAAAACCATGGTGAGGACATTTAAGAAGCAAGTCCTTCCATCTTTCCCAACATTCATGAAAGTGCTCGCCCTCTTTTTGTGTGAAGTTAGTAATTTCTCTACGGAGGGCATTGGTTTTGTGAACGGGGAAGAACTTGTTTAAGAACTTCTTAGACAGTTGGTCCCATGTAGTGATAGATCCAACTTCTAGAGAATTCAACCATGCTTTCGCCTTATCCTTCAAAGAAAAAGGAAACAGGCGTAGGCGGATCGAATCGTCTGAGAAGTTTTGGAACTTAAAGGTGGAGCAAATGTTTAAGAATTCTTTCACATGATGATATGGGTCCTCCTTGTCCAATCCATAAAAGGATGGCAACAATTGTATGACTCCAGGTTTAAGTTCAAAGTGTGCTGCCGTAGTGGTTGGCAACACTATGCATGAAGGCGCATTAAATTGGACAGGAGCTGAATAATCTTTGAGAGCTTTAACTTCAGTCTCATTCGCCATTTCAACAGGATTATTTCTCAATCTTTCACGAATTGTTCTTTCAATCTCAGGATCAAACGGTGCTAGTTCTATATTCAGGGATCTACGTCCTAGCATAAACTATGTTATCAATATAAGAAAGAAAACTAAACTAAGATGCAACCTAAGATGAATTAAAACTAAAGGAAAAAGTTATGAATTCCTAAAAACAAGAGAAAGCTATGTAAACGAGAATTGGAAAGAAGAACCCGAGAAAAGGAGATGATGAATGTCTGAAGATTTGAGAGCTCCTCCTTTTGAAGACAATATTATTTAGCAGCTTCCTTAATTCCTGTAAACAAAAAGAAAACAAAAATAAATTAAATTTACTAAAATAATGCTAGAAAAAAAAATCCTAAACAACGGTTAATTTCTAAAAAAAAAAAAAGGTTTGTAATCTTAGAAATAAAAACTAAGTTAGTTTCTAAAAAGGGAAAAAATTTCTAAAACTAGAAAATAGAAAGTTACTTGAAAGAAGAATCAGAATCTAGAATTAGAAAATAGGAAATTTCTAAAAAATAAAATAGCCTAGAAATAGAAACTTTCTAAAAATAAAAATAAAACCTTAATTCTAAAAATAGAAATTAGAAAGAAAAATAGAAAATTTGGAAAGAGATTACCAAATTAGTAGTTTATGTCAAGTCCCTACAAAACAGGAAATAGGTTAGTTTCTAAAAAATTTAACCTAAAGGTAGTAAAAAACCTAAGACTATGAATTATGATAAGGGAGAATCTTAAATCCAATTGGACCGAAACAGTCCCCGGCAACGGCGCCAAAAACTTGATGTTTTATTTAAACCAACATGATTTAAATAATTTTTAAACTCGCAAGTATACGAATCAGATGTAGATACGGTACGTATTACGAGATCGTTCCCACGAGGACTGGTCGTCACAATTCAAATCTATGATTCTCCTTAACTAATCCAACAAATAATGGAATGAATTACTAAGCACAATTTTATGAAAAACAATTAATTAAGAACAGGGAAGAAAATTCAATCAGAGAGAGAGCACTAGGACTTTCGAATCCACCCCTAATTATCCTAACCCTTGTTTTGTCTGTTTATTCACCTTGATCTAGATTGATACCACTTATACAGAGAAAGCACAATCTGTGTCCTTAATCGGCATACAGAATGTCTAATTCCTTTAAGCAATGCCATGAATAACACATCCCATGTCCTTGGTCGGGCACATGGAATGTATAGTTCATTAAAGCACCCTGTTTCTTCCTTTATAGGAAACTTGTTCTTGATCAGACACAAGCACCTATAATAAGCATCCCAACAACATCCATATATATACTTTAATCAAGTTCATAGATGGAGAAGTATAGAATTTAACCAATCAAGCCCACTTAGAGAAAGAAACAAATTAATTAATATTCAAAGTGAATTCAACCAATACAAGAACTAATCAAATTAGGGGCTTCATCTCAGCCCTAGCTGAAAGATTAGTGACCCATAAAATCCATTAAATAGATGAAATAAAATTCATAAAAATAAGGAACATCAAACCGATCGATCTCCCTCTTCTTTCTTCTCTTTCTTCTCTTTCTTCTCTCCCTTGCTCTAGGTCTCAAATTCCCTGGCTCTCCTCCTCAATCTCTGGTCCTCTGGAACGAGCTCTCTTTCCTCTTTCTTATAGCAATTTAGGCGGTGGAGAGACGTGCTGGAAACGCTGTCGCAGCAGCAGCCGCGTTCAGACTCTCTTTCCGCAGCCAAGATCAAATGCAAAACAGCCCTCTTTCCTCACTCGATTTCCAAATAAATACCGTCCCTTAGGACATTTTCCAGTCTTCTACATGATGGACGGATTAGATCTTCCATCTGATCAAGTGTAGTGGGCCACAACAGGTGCGAAAATCGGACAGCGTCCGGCGTGCGTAAACAGGGATTACACTGTTCGCGCTGCGACATTGGTGGAGCCCACTTTGTTGCTGTATAGATAAATCCAAGCCGTCCATTGGATGCAGCACACAATTTCGAACGAGAATGGACTGTTTTCACTGTCTGCTGATGCGGCCCACGTGATTTCGCTTCTTGCCATCCATTCTGCTTTTGAACGGTTAAAAACCGATCTCTATTGCCATCTGAAATAACGCCACCTAGGCGATGATAATATCGGCATTTATGGTCTAATAGACGGTCCAGATTGGACCCACGAGTCGTGATGGTGGCCCACAACAGGAGACCGCAAGTCCCTGTTTCTGTGAAGCCGAAAACGGCAACTTCCGTTTTCTTTTAAAATTCGTCGGTATGCACGGCTGGTGTGCGTCCGCACTGTGTGCATGCAGTGCACATGTGAGGTCCATCATGATGTATGCACCAAATCTCCTCCATCCATATGATTCCCCATATAATTTACAGCGTTGATACCAAAGATGAGCCATGTCCAGGGACCAGGTGGGCCCCACTTAAGGAATTAAAGGGCTGATCTGGCCGTTGGGCCACTTCTCGAGATATCCAATGGTTGAAATTTAATATGTACGATTTATTTATGGCCTCCAGGCTATGCATGAAGTTTCAAGTCAATCGGATGGCGGGAACCATGTGATCTTGCATTCTGGACCATTTTCGGGCCTTTTTAATGTGAACGGCTTGATTTCCCTGGATCCCAGGCGTGTAAAATCTTCATTATTAGTTCTCTGGAGTCCATCCCATGCTCTGGAGACTTTGGATCATGAAATCCATGCCTTTAACATCAATTTTCAATACACACTCCTGATTTCATCCTGTAATAAAAACACGAGTAAAACACTCCATTAAGCCTCATCATGTACGTCAATTTAGGCAATTACTGGGGTCTGATATGCAATATTTGACCCTGATCAGAGAGGGTCAAATAATGATGTTTTATTTAAACTTGATGTTTTATTTAAACCAACATGATTTAAATGATTTTTAAACTCGCAAGTATACGAATCAGATGTAGATACGGTACGTATTACGAGATCGTTCCCACGAGGACTGGTCGTCACAATTCAAATCTATGATTCTCCTTAACTAATCCAACAAATAATGGAATGAATTACTAAGCACAATTTTATGAAAAATAATTAATTAAGAACAGGGAAGAAAATTCAATCAGAGAGAGAGCACTAGGACTTTCGAATCCACTCTTAATTATCCTAACCCTTGTTTTGTCTGTTTATTCACCTTGATCTAGATTGATACCACTTATACAGAGAAAGCACAATCTGTGTCCTTAATCGGCATACAGAATGTCTAATTCCTTTAAGCAATGCCATGAATAACACATCCCATGTCCTTGGTCGGGCACATGGGATGTGTTATTCATGGCATTGCTTAAAGGAATTAGACATTCTGTATGCCGATTAAGGACATAGATTGTGCTTTCTCTGTATAAGTGGTATCAATCTAGATCAAGGTGAATAAACAGACAAAACAAGGGTTAGGATAATTAGGGGTGGATTCGAAAGTCCTAGTGCTCTCTCTCTGATATTGGGAGTGGAGTAGTTGTGTGGCTATATTTCTGAACAGTTAGTGTACACACAAGTGAACCACTATAACTTCTGGTCTTGTGGTGGATGGTTAATTGTGGCACTGTGTGAATGTTGTAATTTCCTTTTAAGCATTTGTGGAGAATGTTGTAATCTCTTTTATGCAAGTGTGAGAATGCTGTAATAACTTAGTTATTTTCTTTGCTATTCTTATTCTTTATTCCTCTATATCGGTTTGAGTTTTTGATACGCAGACCGTTCTAGAAATCAGGTTGTCCTACCATAAGCCATTGGTTTTTTATGTAAGGTTGTCCTTAGAACAACATTTGTATCAACCTCTCAATACTTGTACATTTGAGGTTGTTATTCATTTATGCTATGTAGGA
This sequence comes from Magnolia sinica, assembly GCF_029962835.1. Taxonomy (NCBI): domain Eukaryota; kingdom Viridiplantae; phylum Streptophyta; class Magnoliopsida; order Magnoliales; family Magnoliaceae; genus Magnolia; species Magnolia sinica. The sequence goes on along the minus strand of NC_080579.1, from coordinate 69,591,709 downwards.
TTGTTTAATGCTATCTTTATTTATATTTGTTTGAATTTAACATTTAATTTTTAATTTGGCATAGTCCTATTCACCTCCCCCTCCCCCTCCCTCCTCTCTAAGACTCTTAGCTCAGCCTTTTCAAGTAGTATCAGAGCCTAATAGATTGCTTTAATTTTTTGGATTAATTTCCTGAGCTAATCGATATGAGCTTTTTGAGATGTCAAATTTTGATAACCTTTCAATCACTAGGCCTCCACCATTTGATGGCTCCAATTATGCCTATTGGAAAGCCAGAATGAGGATTTTCTTAAAATCCATGGATTAGAGTGTGTGGTAAGCCACAGTGACCAATTGGACCCCTCCAACCACTGAAGTAACTAGTTTCGATGGATCTAAAACTGTAAAAGTTGCACCTTACTTTCCTTGGACTGCTCTTTAGAAAAGTGAGAGTAGTGTCAATGCAAAGGCTCTAAATGCAATTACTTGCGCACTATCACTGGATGAATTCAAGAGAATTATATCCTGTAGTACTGCAAAGCAAGCCTGGGATATTTTAGAAATGATACGAGGGAACAACAATTGTCAAGAAATCTAAAGTCCAAATTCTCACAACCAAATTTGAGGAAATACATATGAAAGAAAGTGAAAATTTCATGGACTTTTATATAAGATTGAATGACATTGTCAACTCTATATAGGATCTTGGTAATAGAATCCCAGAAAGTAAAGTCTGTGCAAAGATAATATGCTCACTGCCTGAACAGTTCAATTCAAAGGTAACTGCGATCCAAGAACTTCATGATACAAATAATATGAGGGTAGAAGAATTGGTTAGTTCCTTACAGACCTATGAGCTAAATTTTAAAGCTCCTAAAGTTAAATACATCACCCTTAAATCTTCTAAAAGCATTTCTCACGAAAATAATAATAATTCTGATTTAGAAAATTCTGAAGATGATATGGCCCTTTTAGCTAAAAAGTTTTACAAGATTTTTAAAAGTAAAAAGAGGGTTGATGTTCAAAAATCTACTGAAAAGAAAAGATCTAGATCTAAAACTTGAAAATCTTTAAAAGACAGCCAATGTTACAACTGCCATGAATATGGGCATCTAGCAAACAAATGTCCTAAAAAGGACAAACCTAAAAAGAAAGGTATGTTGGCTACTTGGGATGAATCTTCCTACTCTAAAGCCTCTTCTGAGTCAGAAGATTCTGAAACCGAGTCGGGTAATGAAGTTAAAGCCCTTATGACTCTAGCCAAGTTCATTTTTTCAGATAATGATGATTCAACTAGTGAAGAAAATCTGAATAGTGACCATGAAAACGAAGAACACCTTCAAGATGCTTATAATGCCCTATACAAGGAAAGTTGCAAAATTACTTTAAAGCTAAAACTTTAGAAAGAAAAGTTTTCAAAAATAAAAGAAAATTTTGATAATCTAGTCTTAGAAAAATCACTCATTTCAGATTTCTTTAAAAAAACTAAGTGCGACTTAGATTTCAAAACCTCCCAAGTTGTTAACTTAAAATCTGAAAATGAAAAGTTAAAACTAGAAGTCTCTTCACTTTTGAGTTTGAAAGACATATGGAGGTATGCCCAAGGTGATCCTAAATTAGAAAAACTGTTATCCGGATCCAGAAAATGTAGTGATCGATCTACTTTGGGCTATGATAAAAGCATTCCTCCTAAGAATAAAATACTCTACCCAAATTTGTGAAAGGGGAGTCTTCTAACTTAAAAGGGAAAAGTCTGAATCAAAATTATTCTAAAAATGCCAAGACTTTTCAAAACTTAAAACTTGAAAGCAACCATATCAACTATAAAAATCAGAATCATAATCCTTTAGCTAAGAAAATTGTTGATTTACTTAAGGAGCTCTTAAAATCTAACTCAGTGGGTCAGTCTTATAACAACTACAAACATAAGAAAACCAACTATACTCCTAAAACCAAAATTGTAATAAAATGGGTCCCTAAGGTTACTTATTTGGTTGCCCATACCGCTTTCAAAGCTTCGAGCCATTCAAAGTGGTACCTAAACAGTGGTTACTCCAGACATATGATAGGTGACAAAGGTCTATTCACCAATCTTTAAGACCTGACTGATGGTTCAGTCACATTTGGTGATGGTAGCAATTGCAGAATTATTGGCCAAGGTACGGTTCAACTCTTTAACCTCTCTCTATTTGAGAATATTTTATATGTAAAAGGGTTAAAACATAATTTATTAAGCATCTCTCAAATATGCGATAATAATCATAGTATAAAATTCACCAACCAAGGGTGTGAAATTTTAAATAAAAATGGTTCTGTAATATTAACTGGTCGCGGAACTTCTGAGAACTACTACATTGTTAATGATTTAAGCTCATATAATCTATCGTGTTACATGGTCCATATTGATGAAACCGAATTATGGCATAAATGCCTCGGACATGTACACTACCACAACTTATATAGATTGAGTAAAAGAGAACTGATAAGAGGTCTACCGAAAATACAGAAAGTAGAAAAAATATGTGGTGTATGCCAGATTGGTAAACAAACCAGGAGTACTCACAAAAAGGTGAACTCCAAAGCCACATCTAAACCACTAGAACTTCTCCACATGGATCTCATTGGACCAACTAGAACGGAGAGTCGATGTGGCAAGAAGTACATTCTGCTGATAGTAGATGACTTTACCAGATATACTTAGGTAGTTTTCTTAAGAGACAAATCAGAAACTCTCGATGAAGTAAAAAGGGTACTTAAACGTATCCAAACAGAAAAAGAATTACAAGTCTCTAAGATCCGTAGTGATCATAGTTCAGAATTTGAAAATAGCGATTTTGAGAAATTTTGCAATGATCAGGGAATATCACATGAATTTTTTAAAACACAAAAATAAAATGGTGTAGCAGAAAGAAAAAATAGAGTGCTTTAAGAAATGGCAAATGTAATGCTAAATAGTATGAAGCTTCCTAAAAATCTTTTAGCTGAAGCTGTAAATACTGCTTGTTATATAATCAACCGCATTTACACTAGAAAATCAAATGGTAAAACGACTTATGAAATGTGGTTTGATAAGAAGCCTACTGCCAAATACTTTCGAGTTTTCGGCAGCAAGTACTACATTTTACGTGACCGAAAAAATCTAGGTAAATTTGACAGCAAAAGTGATGAAGGGATATTTTTAGGGTATACTCTGAATAGCCGAGCGTATTGGGTTCTTAACAAGAGGACTAGTGTAATTTAAGAGTCCATTAATGTGGTTATAGACGATCACTTGAATACACCTGCTTTAAGTTCAGAAAATAATGAAGTTCTTTTAATTGATAAACCAGACTCTTCATCAAGTCAAAATAACACTGAACTGAGAACTGTTAAAGACCATCCATCTAATCAAATCCTTGGAAATCCTCTCACTGGTGTGCGCACTCATAAATAACTTGAAGATATGTGTAACTACGATGAAGTGTGATCTAACAGTGAGTGTACCAATAAGCTAACCAAAAAATGTGTCCTTTATATCTCAAATAGAACCAGCTAAAGTAAAAGAAGCTCTTACTAACGAAAACTGGATCGTAGTGATGCAAGAAGAGCTCAATCAGTTTGTAAGAAATGATGTTTGGTACTTAGTTCCAAGACCAAAAGATAAACACACTATCAAAACAAAATAGATTTTCAAAAATAAGTCTGATGAACTTGGTAATATTATTAGAAATAAGGTTAGGCTGGTTGTACAAGGGTTCACTCAAATTGAAGGTATCGATTATGATAAGACCTTTGCCCCAATAGCTCGTCTTGAATCAATCAGACTATTCATATCCATTGCGTGCTTTAGAAAGTTTAAAATATACTAAATGCATGTAAAGAGTGCATTCTTAAATGGTGATTTACATGAAGAAGTGTATGTTAAACAACCAATAGATTTTGAAGACCCTAAGTATGCTAATCATGTCTACCGCCTAAAAAAGGCACTTTACGGTTTGAAACAAGCTCCCAGGGCATGGTATGAAAAGTTAACTAAGTTTCTACTATAATGGGAAGTGTTGATAAGACATTGTTTGTAAAGAAACATAATGATCACATACTAATAGTGTAAATCTATGTTGATGATATTATCTATGGTCTACATATGCTAACATGACTGTTGATTTTGCAAATCTTATGAAGTCTAAATTTGAAATGAGCATGGTTGGAGAACTATACTATTTCCTAGGGTTGCAAGTCAAACAACTACCTGATGGTTTCTTTATTTCTCAAACCAAATATGCTCTGAACTTAGTTAGAAAGTTTAGATTTGAAAGTGGAAAAAATTTTGATACTCCAATGAGTACTACTCTAAAACTCTCTAAGGATTCAACAGGTAAGAGTGTGGATCCTAAATTGTATCACAGTATGATAAGTAGTTTACTTTATTTAACTGCGAGCCGACCTGATATTGCATTCAGCGTTGGAATTTATGTTAGATATCAATCGGACCCTAAAGAGTCACATCTGATAGTTGTTAAGTGTATTTTGCGATATGTCTCTAGTTCAACAAATCTTGGTCTCTAGTATCCACATGATACTAGTGTGCAATTAGCTGGTTACACGGATGTTGATTGGGCTGGTAATATTGATGATCGTAAATCAACCAGCGGTGGTTGTTTCTATGTAGGGAACTATTTAGTTTCTTGGCTAAGTAAGAAACAAAGTTTCGTATCACTCTCCACAGCTGAGGCTGAATATATAGCTGCTAGTAATGCATGTACTTAGCTTGTGAGGATGAAAAGAATGATAAGCGATTACGGAATTACGCAAGAATCCATGGTTTTATATTGTGATAATTTTAGCGCAATCAAAATCTCTAAAAATCTAATCCAGTATTCACGAACCAAGCATATTGACATTAGATATCACTATATTCATGAATTATTGCAAGACAAGTCAATTTCTTTGAATTATATTCCGACTGAGACTCAACTTGCAGACACATTCACAAAACCGCTCGACAAAAGCAGGTCTGCTAAATTGAAATTTGATCTTGGAATGTGCAATATGAATTGATGATTCATGTCTTTCTGTATTATAATGTATATAAGTATTATGTTGAATTTTTTAGAATTTAAATTTTATGTAAAATTGCACATTTTGTGTTGTGCACGACCGTCAAGTACATACTCGACCAGTCGTGGCACGACCGGTCGAGCATGTACTTGACCCATCGTGAAACACGGGTTTGACCTTTTAATTGGGAAAAAATCACTTTTTTCTTCGTTTGGGTCTTCTTCTTCAACGAGCCCTACCTCGACCGGTCGAACCCATCTTCGATTCCTCCGTGGGTAGTGCATTATTTTTATTTTTCTTCTAGATTTAAGTCCTTTACACTTCATTTTCTTCATTTATATGGTTTATTTCATGTTTTATGATTGATTTGGGAGTTTCTATCAAAAAATCTGATCTACAAGAAACCCATCTTGCCTCCTTAATACTCTTTTTATTCCTTAATTTTTGTATTACAATGGAGGGTAGAACCAAAAAGAAAGGATCTCATGGTCCCTCTTCATCTCATTCGGCTCCTATCACAGTATGCCATCTTCGGTCACCCGAGGATGATCCCGAGCATGTGCGGGATATTCGGTTGCGCAATGTGATAGTAGAACGGACTGTTAATCCTGATCATTTGGCTTCATTTGGTGTTATTCCTCTCATCCAGTCTATAAGATGGGATAGCATACTTCATTGAGGTGGGCCAGCATACCACTCCATTGCACAGGCTATGTATGCTTGCATTATTGACTTTTCATCTGAAAATCTGACATTTACTATTACGACCAGAGAAGGTCCAATTGATGTGGACCGTCATCTTATTTCTGAATTAATGGATATACCTGTCAATGATGAAGGTATTCCTATTAGTTCTCTTGTGGCCAAACCTTCTGAATCTGCGAAGTGAATGCTCACTAGAGATTTGTGTAATATGGATGCGGAATGGAGTACTGGGAATGGGCTTGCTTCCAAGTTTATGTTACCTAGATACAGAATTCTTCATAGGATTTTCATTTCAAATATCTATCCTTGATCTAGTAACAAAACCGAACTTACTACATTCATGGTTCGTATTCTTTATTCTATCATTTCTCGAGTCTCTGTCTGTCTTCCTTCTCTGATTTGTTATCTTATGATTCAGTTCCGTCTCCACCTAGGTCATAGTGATATATTCTTTACTTATCTTTTGACTATTTTAACCACCCATAGTTTAGTAGCTATGCCTGTTGAAGAAGCTCCCATTCAACACCTACCTTTCAACAACTCTAACATTAACAAGATGAATTTGAAGTTGGCCACAGGCCAAGTTAATATGGGTGCTAGTGGAGCTACTGAAGCAAATGAAGAGGAGGGTGATTTGCCTCCAGATGATATTAATATGGATGACCTCTTTGATGAAATAAAATCTAATTCTATTGTTGATCCTGATTATCAGCCATCTGATTTTGATGTGCGTTTGCGCTCACTTAAGGAGAAGGTTGAAAGTATGAATGTGTCCCATGAAATGCAATTTAAATATGTGGGCAAATATCTTAGGAGCATTAATAAGGGGACTTCATCAAATTGATCCTTCCATACCTGCTCCTTCTTCTGGTTCGAATTGGTTTATGAGTAGCGGATATGTAATAACTTTTAAATACTTGAATTTCTCTTGTTTTATGTGCTTGGACATGCTTTCTTATTGTTATGAAGTTGGTTAACTGGTTATCTTGCTCTTATCTTCTCTTATTACTCATTTTACTTCCTTATTTATTTACTTTCATACTCATTTATCGGTTCTGTCCTTTATCATCTTATGACAAAAAGGGGGGAAATTTTATTATGTCATAATTATTTCATTATGATGAATGTGAAACTGTGGATGTGGTGGATGTGGATAGGTTGCAATTTTTATTTTTATTTTTTGTTGTTGTATGGTATTAAGGGGGAGTATTGATGAGTATTTATACATATTGGTTTAGTATTGATGCATATTGGTTTAACCAGGTTGTAACTGGTGCATGATTGTTTAACCAGGTTGTAACTGGTGCATGAATCTTTAACCAGGTTGTCACTGGTGCATGATTCTTTATTGTGTGTTTTATACTTATCTTATTTTAATGTAGTGTGTTTTATCAGAAATTTAACAAAGGGGTAGATTGTAAATGCAATGTTTTCTAGCTCCTATGATTGTCAAATTTTGTAGTGCCAAAACCTCTTAGAATCTGTATCTTGTGTAGCTTATCTTCATGTTCAAGATCATGCAATCCATGTACAAGAACAAAGGTCTTTACCTTAAGAATTTTAAATGTAAGAACAAGATATTCACAAGTTCAAGTACAACATCGAAGTGATAGATCAAGCTTTCAAGCTTCAACCTATGTCAAGACAAAGTGCTTTACTTTGAAACTCAAAGCTCAAGGTGAAATTCAAGCTTCAAGGTACTTCAAGTTCAAGCTTCAAAGTACTTCAAGTTTAAGATTCAAAGTAAGTCAAGATGTCAAGCTTCATGTACTTTAAGAGCAACTATCAACTAAAGCGAATGATGACTCAATGTTCAAATATCACTTATAAGGTATGATTGACCCTAGATTGACCATAAGCTAGGTCATATTGATTGCATACTTAAATTGGGTCACTATATAGTTTTATAGACTGTTTCTCGACTAGTCTTAGCCTATGTTTGACTAGTCCTAGTACTGGTTCGACCAGTCCAAGAATTTCCTCGACCTGTCCAAGGTTTGTTACTAATTTTCGGGATTTTCTGTTATAGCCTCAACCAGTCCTGGAGACTGCTTGACCAATCGAGTGAACAGTGCTTTACCAGTCGAGCAGGCTCGACTCAAAGTCCAACAACCATTTTTAGTTCCACACGACTAGTCATGAGCATGGCTCGACCGGTCGTGAAGGCCACTCGACCAGTCGTGCAGGCTATTCGACCAGTCGTGAAACGACTTTATCTTATCGTTCCCAAAATTTTAAAAGTTTGTTGGTCCTTCGACCAGTCGAGCTGACCTCTGGGCCAGTCGAGTGAACATTTTCTGCACTTATAAATAAAGCACGATTTTCAGAGTTTGATAAAACATTCAAGAAAAATCAAGACACCATTCTGAGAGATAAGTTTGTGATATGCTTAAGCTATTTAGTGCTCATTTAATATTATCTTTAATTTAGTTTTTTACATTTAATTTTGATATTCTACATTTCAATCTTATTTGAAGAAGGGATTTAAGTTTTTCCCCTTTCTTGAAATCAAAATCAAATCAAGCTAGCCTAAAGTGATTTAATCTAAAAATCATTTAGAACCTAGAACCTTTTCATAAGTGAGTGTAAACATTGAACATCTACATTGAACTTATACTCCGAATTGGTTCTACCGGGCTTCATCAAAGGAGAATATCCAAATAAGTATTTTACAATTCTTGTAAATTTCTTTTTGGTTTTTGTGCCAGAAAAATCTCTCTTTCTTTTTTGGTTTGTCTGAGGAGATCCAAAAAACTCAGAGTGTAGGGTTTTTAAATTGTATAAGCCCACTTGAAAGACACAATTGTGAAGGTTTTAACTGAAACCTTGAAAAACCTATTTCATAGTGAACGCCAATATCCACTGTATGAGGATATTGGGAGTGGAGTAGTTGTGTGGCTGTTTTTCTAAACAGTTGGTGTACACACAAGCGAACCACTATAATTTCTGGTCTTATGGTGGATGGTTGATTGTGGCACTGTGTGAATGTTGTAATTTCCTTTTAAGCATTTGTGGAGAATGTTGTAATCTCTTTTGTGCAAGTGTGGGAATGCTGTAATAGCTTAGTTATTTTCTTTGCTATTTTTATTCTTTATTCCTCTGTATCAGTTTGAGTTTTTGATACACAGACCATTCTGAAAATCAGGTTGTCCTACCATAAGCCATTAGTTTTTGGTGTAAGGTTGTCCTTAGAATAACATCTGTATCAACCTCTCAATACTTGTACATTTGATGTTGTTATTCATTTCTGCTTTGTGGGATTGTTTAGTGCTATCTTTATTTATATTTGTTTAAATTCCGCATTTAATTTTTAATTTGGCATAATCCTATTCACCCCCCCCCCCCCCCCCTAGGACTCTTAGCTCGGCCTTTTCAGTACCGTCATTTGAGAAAGATAAGCTGGACCAAAGGGCTAAAAGTACATCTTTATCGGCTATGGTGGTGGAGTGAAGGGGTATGAGATATATGATTGGGTCCTACGAAAAATCATCCTTACTCATAACGTCAAATTCGACGAATGATCATTATTCCGTAAGGATGAACACAAGGAAATGAAAAGTTGGTTGTGAACGTTCAATTAGACAGTGATGACACATAGACTGATACCGAGACATAAACATAGTATAAGAGCAAGTAGAGCAGCCACCTATGAGAAAGAATCTATCAAAGGATCATAGGTTACCGACGAGATACAAGGATGACTCAAATGTCATATTTGCTCTTATTACGGATGAGGGGTATCCATCTACTTTTTAGGAAGCTCTTGATAAGCAAGATGCTGGAAAGTGAAAAGCAACGATAAATGATGAAATAGACTTCTTGTACAAGAACGAGACGTTGGAGCTGGTGAAGCTTTCCGTCGACAAAAAAGTGATCGGGTGCAAGTGGATCTTCAAGAAAAAATAAAATAAGTACAAAGCAAGGTTGGTAACGAAAGGATATGCTCAAAGAGGTGTAAACTTCATTGAGATATTCACGCTAGTAGTAAGGTAAGTATCTATCATATTCTTATTGGTGTTAGTTGCCTGATACAATCTCGAGATGAAATAGATAGATGTAAAGACTTCTTTCATGCATGAGGAATTACAAGAGCAAATTTACATGAAGTAACCAAAAGATTTCGAAATACAATGAACAGAAAACAAGGTTTGCTGGTTTAAGAGGTCGGTGTATGGCCTGAAACAGTCACCTAGGCAGTAGTATAAAAAAATCAATTCTTTCATAGTAAGTCGGAAATTTACCAGGAGTGAGTATAATCATTGTATATATTACAAGACATTGAGTGATAAAAAGTTTATTATTTTGATATTATATATTTATGACATGTTTATCGTCAGTCATAACATGTCTGAGATCGACATCTTGAAGACTCGGTTATTAGGGATATTCAAAATGAAAGATTTAGGGGTTGTAAAGAGGGTTCTCAGCATTGACATATACAACGACGGTAAGAGAAGCAGACTATGGTTGTCTTAGGTTGAATACATTGAGAAGGTATTAAAGACGTATGGGATGGATAAGGCAGAGCAGGCCAACATTTTACATGCAGCTCATTTTAAACTTTTTTTCTGAATAGTGTCCTAAAACAGATGAAGAAAAGAAGGTTATATCTCGTGTGTCTTATTCGAGCACAATTGGCAGCTTGATGTATGTCATAGTCTGTATACAACTGGATATTTTACATCCAATGGGTGTTTTTAACAGATATATGTATAACCCCGGCAAGTAACACTCGGAGGCAGTGAAATTGCTACTTCGATATATTCGAGATACATAGGACTATATCTTATCATTTGAAAAATTATGAGACAAGTTACTAGGTTATGTGGATTTTGATTACTCGGGCAGTGTAAATAATAGAAGATCGACTTTCGATTACTCTTTGTGCTAGCGAGTGGAGCGATCAGTTGGATGCTGAAGCTTCAGTCTGTGGTAACCTTTTCCACAACTGAAGATGACTATATGACAGTAACAAAAGTATTCAAGGAAGGTGTTTGGTTGAGAGGAATGATAAATCAGTTTAGGCTTTAGCAGGAAGTTGTGTCAATCACTTGTGACAATGAAAACACAATCAATTTGACTAAGAATTATATTTATCATTCATGTACTATACATATTGATGTGCACTATTATTTTATCCGACAGGTTCTTAAGGAAGGAGGCATGACTTTAGAAAAGATTCATACAAGTGTAAATCTGGCTGACACGCTTACAAAGGTGGTTCCCATAAAGAAGTTCAAGTTCTGTGCAACTTATCCGAGCTTGGCGAAGCATAAATGGAAAATAGAGTGTATACGAGAAGCAATGATGGAGCTATGATGAAAGGCAGAATTAAATATGATAATTGATAAGGAGTTATGATGAATAAAGATTATGGTGAAGATTGTTATTGATATCTTAAATCTGTAAATAACAGGATCTGTTGATGCCATCGACAGACCACTCAATGTTATCAAGCAGATGTCGATACCATCGATAGATACTAGATCCCATAAAATAAATAAATTGAAGAAAAAAAATTAGAAAATTCATGTTGGTTGTTGAAACGTTTTAGTGTTGCTACTTGATGTCATCAAAGTAAGTTCGATGTCATCGACAGATCCTTGATGGGTTGTTGATGCCATTGAAGGTCACATCAAAGAAGTACACAGAATTGCATGAATGCGGAATTTGTTTCCTATTTCGATTGTAGTATATATCGAGTGTAATCGAGATTAAGGAATAGATGAGGTGTTTGGGGATTTTCTAATTTGTTGCTAAGGGTTTCAAGGACATATATAAGGCTGATGAAGTAGGTTAGAGGATTGTTTGAATCGAAAATACTCTATCTTTTATAATTTCTACTTTCATAATGCATATCCGTGAGTTTGTATCATGGTTTTTTATAAGGATTTTTTCATGTAAAATTTAGATTATTCTTATTTGAACTTAGTTGTGCAATTGCAGCGCGTACTTTGCTTGATTCGAGTCGTGTTTCAGCAGTTAAGTTGCCTCATCTGATCTATGGGATATTCCACTTAGACCGTCCATGTTGGATCCTATTTTGCGGGACCCACCGAATAATCCAGGCACCGTCATCTTCATGTCATTTCACCATCCACAGTTTGGCCTACTAGATGAAAGCTTCTGATCATGGTGGGTCCCATGTACATTCGGAGGGACGAATTTCCAGTGGTCTGGAGGACTAATTTTTTCGGGAGTATGATATATTGCATTTTGCGCTGTGCCGGCGTGAATGAATATTTAAGGAACAAAAATCAAAGGAATTCTATTTTTTAATCACAATTATATATTAAAAATTCAATTAAGATTTAAATAACGCCCAAAATGTAGATCAATGATAGATCCGCTACATTAGTTTTTGTTATTAGTGCGGAGATTCCAATCCCCTCGCTTTCTAAATCATGTTGGCCAAACGACAGAGGTTGCATGTCTTTCTCAATATAAAAATAAAAATTGATCCAGTGCTCTTAGTTGCACCGGGACACTTGGACAGCCCAATCGGCTGATCTGGCTGTCCATCAGTTTCACTACACATATAAAGAGAAACCATTTAAAAATCACATTGATTGAACAGTTCAAAAGATATTCACGCTAGTAGTAAGGTTAGTATCTATCATATTCTTATTGGTGTTAGTTGCCTGATACAATCTCGAGATGAAATAGATAGATGTAAAGACTTCTTTCATGCATGAGGAATTACAAGAGCAAATTTACATGAAGTAACCAAAAGGTTTCGAAATACAATGAACAGAAAACAAGGTTTGCAGGTTTAAGAGGTCGGTGTATGGCCTGAAACAGTCACCTAGGCAGTAGTATAAAAAAATCAATTCTTTCATAGTGAGTCGGAAATTTACCAGGAGTGAGTATAATCATTGTATATATTACAAGACATTGAGTGATAAAAAGTTTATTATTTTGATATTATATATTTATGACATGTTTATCGTCAGTGATAACATGTCTGAGATCGACATATTGAAGACTCGGTTATTAGGGATATTCAAAATGAAAGATTTAAGGGTTGTAAAGAGGGTTCTCAGCATTGACATATACAACGACGGTAAGAGAAGCAGACTATGGTTGTCTTAGGTTGAATACATTGAGAAGGTATTAAAGACGTATGGGATGGATAAGGCAGAGCAGGCCAACATTTACATGCAGCTCATTTTAAACTTTTTTCTGAATAGTGTCATAAAACAAATGAAGAAAAGAAGGTTATATCTCGTGTGCCTTATTCGAGCACAGTTGGCAGCTTGATGTATGTCATAGTCTGTATACAACTGGATATTTTACATCCAATGGGTGTTTTTAACAGATATACGTATAACCCCGGCAAGTAACACTCGGAGGCAGTGAAATTGCTACTTCGATATATTCGAGATACATAGGATTATATCTTATCATTTGAAAAATTATGAGACAAGTTACTAGGTTATGTGGATTTTGATTACTCAGGCAGTGTAAATAATAGAAAGTCGACTTTTGATTACTCTTTATGCTAGCGAGTGGAGCGATCAGTTAGATGCTGAAGCTTCAGTCTGTGGTAACCCTTTCCACAACTGAAGATGACTATATGGCGGTAACAAAAGTATTCAAGGAAGGTGTTTGGTTGAGAGGAATGATAAATTAATTTGGGCTTTAGCAGGAAGTTGTGTCAATCACTTGTGACAATGAAAACACGATCAATTTGACTAAGAATTATATTTATCATTCATGTACTAAACATATTGATGTGCACTATTATTTTATCCGACAGGTTCATAAGGAAGGAGGCATGACTTTAGAAAAGATTCATACAAGCGTAAATCTGGCTGACACGCTTACAAAGGTGGTTCCCATAAAGAAGTTCAAGTTCTATGCAACTTATCCGAGCTTGGCGAAGCATAAATGGAAAATAGAGTGTATACGAGAAGCATTGATAGAGCTATGATGAAAGGCAGAATTAAATATGATAATTAATAAGGAGTTATGATGAATAAAGATTAAAGACATGGTGAAGATTGTTATTGATATCTTAAATCTGTAAATAACAGGATCTGTTGATGCCATCGACAGACCACTTAATGTTATCAAGCAGATGTCGATACCATCGATAGATACTCGATCCCATAAAATAAATAAATTGAAAAAAAAAAATTAGAAAATTCATGTTGGTTGTTGAAACGTTTTAGTGTTGCTACTTGATGTCATCAAAGTAAGTTCGATGTCATCGATAGATCCTCGATGGGTTGTTGATGCCATTGAAGGTCACATCAAAGAAGTACACAAAATTGCATGAATGCAGAATTTGTTTCCTATTTCGATTGTAGTATATATCGAGTGTAATCGAGATTAAGGAATAGATGAGGTGTTTGGGGATTTTCTAATTTGTTGTTAAGGGTTTCAAGGACATATATGAGGCTGATGAAGTAGGTTTGAGGATTGTTTGAATCGAAAATACTCTATCTTTTATAATTTCTACTTTCTAATGTATATCCGTGAGTTCATATCGTGGTTTTTTATAAGGATTTTTTCACGTAAAATTTAGATTATTCTTATTTGAACTTAGTTGTGCAATTGCAGCGCGTGCTTTGCTTGATTCGAGTCGTGTTTCAGCAGTTACGTTGCCTCATCTGATCTATGGGATATTCCACTTAGACCGTCCATGTTAGATCCGTCGTGTTTCAGCAGTTACGTTGCCTCATCTGATCTATGGGATATTCCACTTAGACCGTCCATGTTAGATCCTATTTTGCGGGACCCACCGAATAATCCAGCCACCGTCATCTTCATGTCATTTCACCATCCACAGTTTGGCCTACTAGATGAAAGCTTCTGATCATGGTGGGTCCCATGTACATTCGGAGGGACGAATTTCCAGTGGTCTGGAGGACTAATTTTTTCGGGAGTATGATATATTGCATTTTGCGCTGTGCCGGCGTGAATGAATATTTAAGGAACAAAAATCAAAGGAATTCTATTTTTTAATCACAATTATATATTAAAAATTCAATTAAGATTTAAATAACGCCCAAAATGTAGATCAATGATAGATCCGCTACATTAGTTTTTGTTATTAGTGCGGAGATTCCAATCCCCTCGCTTTCTAAATCATGTTGGCCAAACGACAGAGGTTGCATGTCTTTCTCAATATAAAAATAAAAATTGATCCAGTGCTCTTAGTTGCACCGGGACACTTGGACAGCCCAATCGGCTGATCTGGCTGTCCATCAGTTTCACTACACATATAAAGAGAAACCATTTAAAAATCACATTGATTGAACAGTTCAAATTAGTTGATCTTATAACTTAAAATATGGATGGTAATGATCATTTGTGAAAAGATAGGACTAATAATAAAAAAATCCAGGCCTTTATATTTGTTGATGTCCATTATAGATTTCTTATGTTTCTAAAAATCAAACCAATTAGAAAATTCTGTCCATCAGATTTCTCCAATTTCACTTGATGACTGTTTGGCCATTAATTATTTTTATCTCAGAACAGTTTCATTGAAAGCCACCTTTCAGACGGATAGGATAATCAGATATTTTTTGTAGTTGGAAATGCTATGCATCAAAAGTATGGAAAATCAGGTGGATGGTTCGATTGGTTCGTTACCTGACACTTGTACGGTGGAGAGTAGGCTGTACCATATTTTGGTTCTACAGGATCTACCGTAGGATATTCCCTAATGTAGGAAGTAAAATGTGATGGTGGGCGTTCAATCCACGCCGTTTCGTGTGGCATGGTCCACATGACTTTTCGATCTGCCTCAATTTTGCATTAGTCTTTCAAAAATGGACGGAGTGGATTTGTCACGGGAATCTCTGTGGGCCCACATGGCTTCCGACCACAGGAACTCCGCGGAAATGGATTGGTTACTCCCCCTGCCACCAGCCCGGTGGCTGATGGTCAGTGCTCTGTGAGCCCCACCATGATGTATGTGTTTCATCCATGCCGTTCATCCATTTTTAAAGATCATTTTAATTCTCGAAACAAAACATTAGAGGGATATAAATCTCACGTGGACTACGCCACAGGAAAACAATAGTGACTGGATATCCACCATTAAATTTCTCCTAAGGGTCACTGTACTGTGTATTTGACATCCAATATGTTTATTAGGTCATACAGACCCAGATGAAAGGAAAAAAAACAACGATCGGATTGATCCAAAACTTACTTTTATGGCCCCCAAAAAGTATTTAATCGTCAACGTTCATTCAATACTGTTTCATGTAATGTGGTCCAATTGATAGTAGCATACACCCTATTTTTCGTCTAATATAATAAAATGATCTAGAAAAATATATGGACGGTATGGATGAAACACATAAATCATGGTGGGTCCCACAGAGCACCGACCATCTGCCATTGGCTCGTGGCAGGGGGAGTAGCCAATCTATTTCCCTCCGCGTCCAAAATCAGGACGGGACTCGTTTAGTAGTTTACAGGACTACTCAAAATTGTAATCCGCAATCCCTTCACTGACAGTGGGGGCCCACCCTTGGTGAAATGACTCATTGACAAGTCGCTCCCAATGAAAGCGATCCTTTGATGAGAGGTCCTACTCAGATGAGTCAACCACACCATTTCTACCTGTTCAATCTGAAACCTCTGCCCTTTTTGTTTTAACCGCCAGATCTTAGATCACATGTGGGGCCCCAGATTGTCCAAACTGTAGAATCCTTGGACCCAGTAGTTGTTATTTATTTTTTTTGAACGGTTCAGATCACAAGGATAAGATCCGATGCATCTGTAGGGTTAAGGACCAGGAACAAGAAATTGAGATCCCCTTTATAGAAAAGCTGGGTCATTTGATACTCCGACCTAGTGTGATGGTTGATACGCAGGCACCCAGACATAAACCGCCCCAATTGTCGGACCCATTGTAGATAATTGAAAACCTAAAATTAGATTAGTTAAACCATTCTAATTTCTGATTCATGGACACTTTTTTATTAATAATTTATGACCATTGAATATTCTCCATCTCATTCATCCATTAATGTCCATTAATCAGCTAGTTAGATAATCAAATAAGAAGAATTATTGGTTCAAAAAACATCTAAGGTGGGCCGTACAATTTTAACGGTCGATTTATGTGTCTTATATTCCTAGGTGACACTGTGCCAGCGTGTCAAATTTCTTTAAATAGAATCATGTTCAGTCGTTTTCCAGAGAGGCCGACCAGGACTGGTACAATTTAGTAAAGGGTACCAATCCTATCAAGTGTGAAAATGACATATCTATTGAGAAATCTGGACCGACCAATCAACAGGGCAATATCATGGATGGATCACTACTCGCAGATTAATGAAGTATTTTCTATTTACCCATTTAGATTCCCTTGTCTATGGGAAAAGTTTCTATGACGTCGAGCTTGTTAGAGCTTCCCATGAGATTCATCACTGTGGCCCCACTGCAGGGTTTGTTGGACATCCACACCATCAATTAGAAGAGCCCTTCTATGATGGGTGCTAGTCCTAAAACTCAAGTTAATCTATGACTTAGGTGGGCACACAGTAAATAACACTTGAGAGTGGATTCCCACAATCCACACATTGAAACCTTCTTGAGTATATATATATATATATATAAGAGAGAGAGAGAGAGAGAGAGAGAGATATGGGCACAGGACGATTGATGCGCATCTGACTCATTCAAATTCAATTCGGCCTGAGCCAAATGGATGAGCCTTTTAAGTATCTCTAACCCTATTAGGCTGCAACCAACGCATCTCGACCCAATCTCAAAGTCTCTCTTTATCCTCTTCCAAGCCTAGTGGCCACCCAACTGCCACCCGCCACTATCACCACCCTCCTCATCTTTCTCTCTCCTCTCCACTCCTTCCCTCTTTCACCTCAATATCCGCATTGGTTCGAACCGATTCGGTACTTTTTATCAGGTAGGACTCGGTCAGGATTAGTCCAGGCCAAACCCATATTTAGATCGGGTAGGCATGCTGGACTCTGTACAAAGTCAAGTCAAGTTTAGAGATTAAACCCATTTCAAAACTTGATCAAGTCAGTCATCCTTAACTCGGTCCAACTCGACTCGATACCCAGCTCTATATCTATATGTACATTCAACTGAGATGTGGTTCACACATTTTTTGTATCCGTCTTAATCGGATAATGTGTCACACCAAATTTTAGATCATTCTAAAGCTCATGTTAGCCCACCAAATGCTTTTATATGTTTTAGAAATAATTTAAAGTGGCCCACATGTTAATTTCATATATGAATGATTTTTGGGATATCCCATCACATAAAAGGAATCTACCAATGCACGGTGTGAATTTCTAACACACATCATGGTGGGCCCCATAGAACTCGACCTTATGGTAATCTCCGGTGAGGTTTTCTTCCTGGAACCATTTCCCATAATCTATGCATCCTTTTATGATGCTTCTTTATTTTAAGCAATTTTCAACCACTTAAATTTTGGGACGCGGGTAAGATACCGATAGGTTGAGTAGCGAGTCGGCTACTGAAGTTCCGTCGTCACCAAGTTCTGCAGGCCCATCATGATGTATGTGCCGTCCATACATTTTGAGATATAATTTTAGGGCATGAGCGGCAGATAAAAATTTGCAGTTGACCCGACCACAAAAAACAGTAGGGAGAATGATTCCCACCGTTGAAACTATCCTAAGGCCGACCATAATGTTTATTTGAAATCGAACCTATTTAAAACTTAAGAAAGACATAAAATAAGGAAAAACACAAAGATCATCTTGGTCTAAAACTTTTGTCGCCTTTAGAGGTTGTTAACTGTGGGCATCACTCTCCCCGTTGTTTTCTGTGGTGGGTCAAACGGAGCTTTGATTTAACTCACTCTTTCGATATTCTCCTAAATTTATCTCTGCAAATGGATAGAAGGTGCGGATGCAAAACATACATGAGGGTGGGGGGCCTCGGAACTAGGTGACGTCACCTCAGCAGCGAGTCTCGCTACTCAACCTGTCATTAGCTAATCCGCGCTCTAAATTTTGTAAATTATATGATAGATGCCCCACTAATTGAACGGTGTGGATCCACCGCCATGTGCGCCAGCAAAAAGTTGTGGAATAACACCATTACTTGATCATTGTCAGACGTACACTGCGCAAAAGGCAGGGGTTTGTCTGGGCTTATTCTTTAGAGAAAACTTTGATACTCTGGCAGGATGTATGATACACAGGCACTTATAAATGACTTAGATACTGCATACGAAGCATATAGTTAATTAAATTAAACTACCCAACTTATGGTTTGTACTTTAGATGCACTATCAACCAAAAATTAATATTAGTTAATTAATGGACTATCGGATGCAGTGGACATTTATGGGACAGTTAAAATGGTAAATATCCAACTGCCATATTTCAACAAACAAGTAGCTATAAATCGGGGTTTATAACTGTTTAAGCTATCTGATCTTGAGAATTTAAATTATTCAGAATAGATTACACAATTTATCCGGTTTAATTTTAATTAATAAATTCCACGTATAAAATTTCTGACCGCCTGCATATCTAGTGTCGTACGCTTCCAGAGTATCAAATAAGTCCCCTGTTCTTTTTCTACTTTCCAACTACTTTTACCATCACAGGACGGGGACAGTGTCCTGATGCATCGAGTCAGTACCAACGGTACCGTCGTTTCCTGATCCATACCATTGATATGATGGGCCCACAAAAATCCCAAAGACCCTCTAAATTGGAAGATCGTCTCCGTACAATCTTTATATGTTTTGTCGAGATGACTACTGTTTTCGCCCCATTGTCTCCGTTGTCAAGCAATCTGATTCGACGGTTAGGATCTTTCAACATGGGATACCGTTTGCGGATCTCTCATACATGACGGAGTCCCGAACCATGGACCCCACTTGCATGGACAATGGTGAATAAGAAATTATCGCATACACCCGTCAAAGTGAAGATGAAAGAACGGTACCACGCAGGAGTAAAGAATATTGTGCATCGCTGACCTCTGCCGTACATGTGACTGATCATGGTGATCAATGAGTCGAGTGGACCCCACATTAGATGGACCAGATTGTATAGTTCGCACTAATCGGATGATCGATTTCGCTATGAGCTGAGGAAATATGAAGGTTGTAATTTTATGCCAATGCTTTTAATGTGATGGGACCAGGACCAACTGATGGATGGTTGTCCCATCACTGAGGACAGGCCCATGTATGATGAAGAGATGTGGACCACTATCTGTTGTCGCACAGGGTACAAGACTGGCCTCTCATAGATTAAAAAACGGAACGGATTAGGTGCTGTTTCGACCACACCCAACACGGTGCAGCCCTGATGGCGGGGCCCACTTTGATTATATATTATATATCCACACTGTTCATACGCTTTTCCAGATAACTTTAAGAAAATATATGAAAAATTAAAATATTATATTTTTATTTAGACCACACCATTGAAAACAGTGGTGATTGAAAACCTACCATTCAAAACTTCCTAGGGACCAGATTAATATTCTCCGTAACGGTTATTTTCTATCCAACCTGTTGAAAAGGTCACACAGAACTATATGAAGTGAAAATATTACGAGCTTGATCCAAAACTTTGGTAGCCCACCAGAAGTTTTTAACTGTCATTTACCTCTGTTTCATGTTGTGTAGGCAACTAATATTTGGATCTGGATTATTTTTAGGATCATATCCCTGATTTGACGTGGAAAGACATATTTACGGAATGGATTTAAAATATATACATCAATGTGGGCCCCATGGTCAGAGCCGCACCGTGTTGGGTGATGCCGGGGCCGCACCCAATCCATTCAAAAAACCAATACAGAAATAAAATAAAATAAGAAGTGAATAACCAGGTATAATGAAAATCTACACCCATGCAAACAGACGTTGTACGAAAGACGTAAATCTGTATAAATCCAAACTCTTCAAATGGTGAGCCCCATATGATACATGGGGTAGAAACCCGAAATTATACTAAAAAGGTTATCCCATTTCTTGTATTTCTGTCCATCAAAACGACGGTCAGAACCAGAAATGGAAAGAGCACCAGCCTCATTTGCGGACGCGGACTGCATACTGACACTTCCTGTAGCGACGTTACGGTGCTCTGTGGGCCCCAAAAAAATGTATTTATCTTATCCTCGCCGTCCATCCGTTTTTCCAGCTCATTTTAAGATCGTGAGTCCAAAATTGAAGCACATATATAGCTCAAGTGGATCACACCACAGTAACGGTGGGGATTGAACGCCTACCGATGAAATCTAATTGTGAGACACGAAAGTCTTGGATCAAGATGGTATTTGTTTTCTCCCTTCATCCAAGTTTATGTAACCTTATTAACAGGTTGGATGACAAATAAACATTAGTGTGGACGCTAGGAAGGTTTCAACAATATGCATCATTATCCCATTGTTTCCTTTGATGCGGTCCACTTGAACTTTATATATGCTTTAATTTTAGGATCAAATAATAAAATGATATGAAAAAACGGATGAACGGTGTGGATAAAACACATACATCACTGTAGGCCCCACAGAGTCCTGCCACGCAATCCGCGTCCTTGGATACTCCACCCAAGGCTAGTATAATGTGCCAAAGTTTGTGGTCTATACAAGCGGATGATCCCGTCGTTTGATGATCCTGTCCATTTGTTCATATGGGTCATTTCAATCGGTGGACTTCAAATAGATCATAACTGTTCAAATTGAATTGGAAAGGTCCAAAGAGAATATGTCTAGGATGGTGCAATCTGTTAGATCTTTGCTCTTCCTCTATTTACAATGAGTCCCATCAGATCAATGGTCTTGATCAATAAAATATGGGCCCCACCTGAACAAATGAAAACACAGGATAAAACAAAAATCCAACGGCGGAGGATCACATAGTAAACGATAGAGAAAAGGCCGGCCTTTTTTGCGACTTTAAGAAGCATCTGGTCAACATGCAGGCTTCCCTTTCGTAAGGCGGTTACGCGTTATTATTACTAATAAAATACATACATAATTCATATTAATAATATATCATACTCTGCCAGAGCATCATATTTCATACTCATGCGCACTGCTTATTTACACGTATCATGCGTTTATATATATCCCCAAATGTTTTAATATGTGGGAATAGTCCATAAGAGTGGGGCACCTTTTTATATTGAGTTACATACGTTAAACGTGTTAGATGATAAGAGGGTGCGTATGATCGTCTTAACTCCGGCAGAGTATGGTGAAAGGTCTTCCGTCTAAAATAGAGAGAAAAACGCTATAATCGAGAGAAAGATAAATACAGGCAGAAGCAGCCAACGGTGTACCGCCAGGTGAGTCCAACATGTGTAAAATCACATCCATTCAATAGATGGTCCACACGATTTAAGTAATGGTTCTTAAGAATTATGGTGTCTAACTAATTTTTTGGGCGAAATCGATATTTAAAATATGGGCCGTTAGATTATCCTCAAAGATGGGCTACCCACATGATGACTAGAGTGACAATAGTCACACGAGTGTGCCAGGCTGGCACTTGTGAAGCATGTGACGTTGTGGATCTGATGCGTGCGACCATCGGGAGGAACCTCAGGGACAGGAGATTCCGCAACCGCTTCCAGGGTGTGTGGGGCCCACCCACCTACAGAATCTGGCCACGTGCCTCGATCACATGCGGACGGCCCCAGAGATGTCAGTGCGGCGTTGCCTGTTTCATGTGGGAAAACGAGGGCAATTGTGCGAACGTCACGTTCGGATGGGGACGCTATTTAGACAGGGGAGTTATTTTATGCTCTGGCGGAGGGTGATAGATGGTACGCAGGCATCTCAGAATTACTTAGAAATTGCACATGTAGGATAGACATAAGTCAAATTAAACTGAACAAATTGTGTGTCCCAGTTTGCATGCATCATCAACCAAAAGTTATGCTTATTTTATTATTCTAACATCGGATGGTGGACATTGTTGGACGGTTATAAATGAAGAATATTCAATGGTTCCACTTCGATAAGAAAGTGTCCACTAATCAATGTTCAGATTTACTGAAATAGATCTGATTCTGATATGCTGACTAGGCAGCAGTAGTTTCCACAGATCAGTTGGCTTAATTTGAGTTGATGCACTCCACCTGTAGAATTTCTGAAAGCCTGCGTATGGAGCGCCGTGCGCTGCATGAGGATCCTTTAACTCCCCGTTTACGAAAAAGAGAGCCGATTGCGTATGGTGAGTAAATTCTGTGGGGGCCACCTTGATATATATGTCATTATCCACGCCGTCCATCCGCTTTTTCAGATCAATTCAGTGCACGAAAACATGATTGAAATATATCCGGCCAGAAGAGCTCAAGTAGACCACACAACTGAAATAAGTAGGGATACACTTCCACCGTTGAAACCTTCTTAGGGTCCACAATGATTTTATTTGTCATCCAACCTATTCATAAGGTCACACGGACATGGATTAAGGGAAAAAAAAAATACTAGATATATTCAAAACTTGTGGGGCCCAGGAAGTTTTCTAGCAAGTATTCAATTCCCACTGTTTCCTATGGTGTGGTCCCCTTGAGCATTGGATATAATTCAATTTTGGGATCTTGCACTAAAATTATCCTGAAAAAATAAATGGACGGCATGGATAAAACAAATACAGCACAGTGGGCTCCATGTAATTTACTCATCACGCTATAGCGAGGTGAGTTACTCACTACACAATCCGCTCTCGTTTACGAAAGGCAGTACTCAGAAGAGGAACCACGCGAGTACGGAGGATACCCCAGTCTCCGTTAATTTTAACGGACGTCCGTTGGTGGACGTCCATCGTGGATTTCAGTGGCTGCGGGTCCCACCACGACGCTGACGTCTGGGTACGTTGGTCCCCCTTCCGTAGGGCAGCCCATCTTATAATATTGCTCCATAATCCGTATATGGGGTCGTATACCCCCTTTTACCTAACCTTTTTAAAGAGAAAATGACTAAAAAGCCCCGTAGTATTTTACTCGGTCCAAGAAAGCCATGCTCCGGTGATTATTTAGTTGTCATGCGTATCATGCCTGTGTGCCCGTGTTCCCTTACAATGTTTGGTCGGAATTGAGTCGTGAAAAATACGTGTAAGAGATCTGGTCCGTTAAAAAGGTGGAATGCCAAGTAAATATTCCATGTACAAAAAATCAGGGCAGCAAGCATATCATACAAGCCACACATATATGTTGAATTTTTATTCTGGACCCTTTTCTAGCTGACCATCTTTTTTCATGAAGCTTTAACTGCATGATTGGCAGAGCAAGGCCAACTTTGGCACACTGTATATTCACAGCAGTCCCTGCCTAATGAATGGCTCGGATCTCTTATCCGAGCTGTAGAAATCCCAATGTAGATAGGGATTTTGCATGGATATCTCTACACGTGGAAAATTCTTAGCCTTCATACAATGTTTTTTCTCCAATTTTTCAAATGAATGTGCACCGTTGATTCATTTTACTCTTAACCGTACGTTTGTATGCAGCAATATCATATTCGGTAACTAGGGGTGCAACTTGTGTTTATGGGTTAGGCTTGCATTGAAAGTTTATATCCATGCTGCATTGGTTGGGTTTGACTTTTGAGTTAAGAGTGATGGTGAATTGGCTGCGAAAACATCTTAATTTGGATTAATTTGGATTAAAATAAATAAGAGAATAAAAAATTGAAGCAACCATGTGCAGAGAGCACATGATTTTTACATGAAAAATTTTTATGAAAAAAATCAATGGCACAAAGCGATGATCAATATAATATTAAGAGAAATTACTACAAAAATGATTACTCTCCCCTCAGAGGCTTTTAAAACATAAATAATAACCCAAAAAACGTAATGCTCTCTTAATCCTAACATAACTTACCTTAAAAGTTATCCTTCTAAGAGGAAAATATAAAAATAATCTCTCCAAAGCTCCAATAACACTTAGGAATTATTAAGATGTGAAATACGATCCATATGAGCTAATAAAAGTGAATAAACCCATAGTGATTTTGGTGTTAAAATTTTAACAATGTCCACCTTGATAGCAAAATCACCTCCTTACTTTGTTAATTTTCTTCTAAGATCACTATCATCGCTTCGTGCATACTCCCATATATATTCATTTCTTGTCAAGCCCAGAGAAATCAAACAAAACTTGAATTTCTCTGTTGGAACGATCTTCGTAATCATGTCCGTCGAATTCTTATATTCTCAATGGTGTGAATCTTTTCAAGAGTAGCATCTCATTCTTCTAGCATCTGCTAGATAAATTGATGACGAACATCAATGTGCTTAGTTTAGGAGTGATATACCGAGTTTTTTGTTAAATTAATCATACTCTCGCTGTCATAATGCAGAGGCACAGCTTCCTGCTGAAGCCCTAACTCATTCATCATCCCTTTTCAACCAAATAGCTTTCTTAAATGCCTCTGTCACTACCATGTATTCAACTTCGATGGTGAAAAGTACATCCATAAAATAAAGCTTAGACATCTCACTGATAGCTTCACCCGCTAGCATAAATGAGTACAAAAAGTAGACCTTGTATTGTCCATATTTCTTACATAATCCAAATCAACATAGCCTACGAGTCTTTCCTATGAATTTTCGAAACACAAGACATAATCCATTGTACCTCGTATATACCGAAGTAACCATTTCACCACTTCTCAATGTTGTTTGTTAAGGTTTGACATATTTCTGCTCACAACACCAATTGCATGTGACATATCCGATCTTGTATACATCATAGCATACATAAGACTACCAACTACGCTCAAATAGGGCACACGAAACATACTTTTTTTCTTTATCTGACGTAAGTCATAGTTCTGAAAAAAGACTAAAGTGAGTAACGTGAAGAGTGTGTGAACGCTAGATCCTAATGTGAGGAGATTAAATCATCCCACGCAATGAGTTTTTCTAGTATTTTGAAATTGTAAGAGAACAGGGTACGATTGAGTAGTATACTTGACTTGAGTCACTACTAGATAGTTACTCCGATTCCACGGTTGACTAGACCCTGTAAAAATGTTAGGAGAGAGAATCTGAAGGTTCTGTTTCCTAAGACGACCCCTTGATTTAGAACCGAAAATTTCAAGGGATCACAATTACAGAGAGGAAAGGTCTTATGCGCCTACTCTGCTCATACAAATATATGATCTTTACTTCACAAGATCAATTAAATTGTTAAAGTTTAGTTCTTGCACACTATTTAGTGTGTATAGAATATTGTAGTTAATGCACCATCGCTGCTAAGCAGTGTCATAGGCTAGATAAATCTATCCTAACTCACTTACTTGTCAAGTGGAATAACTAGTCAACTTGAGTCTTTTATGGGCAGGATCCAATGAAATCAACAAGCCTCAGAGTATACACTCGAGTCGACTGAGTAAAAATGATATGATATGTATTGCGATGCAATATAATAAGTGGGTGTGATGAATGTGTTAATGCATCATCGCTGCCAAGTAGTGTCTTAGGCTAGATAAATCTACTCCGACTCTCTTACATGTTGAGTGGAATAATAACCAGTCGACCCGAGTTTTTGATGGGTAGGATCTGATGAAATCTCGGTGAAGATGATATGTATAAAATGTTATTATAAGTAGGGGTTGAGAAAGGAATGAATGTTACATAATGCCTATGTAAAGGTTAGATGAAGCTGATCTTGGATTAAATGGGTTGGATGAACGATTGAGTTGCAAGGATTGGATCAAGGGTTAAGTGAGTTAGGCTGCTAAGGTTTTTGGTTGGATTGACCCGACTTGGACTGGACTCTTTCCTACTGCTCTTTCCTCTCCTTAGTGGAGGGATGGAATGGATAAGATGGTATGGATGGGTAAGGATACTCTACTAGGACGTGAATGCTTTATAATGCTTAAAATGAGAAGGGGAGGGGGTCATTTATAGGAGGGGACTATTTATAGCTCTCAAACTCAGTTTTCTTACAATTCTTAATAAGTTTCAGATTGAAAATGGCATGGATAATCTGGATTTAAGATTGCCAAGTGGCAAGATCTTAAGGGTTGATTTAAATGACAAAAGTTATAATTTTAGCTAAAGGGGAGGGACACCAAAGTTAATTCAGTTTAGCACACAGTTGAGGGTTGTAAAGAGAGGAAGAGCACTCGTATTGGGCCCCTACCAAAGTAGGGGAGATGTCACGTGGTAAGCGTCACTTCCCCTAATTTGTCAAACTCAAGTAATCAACTGCCTGACTACTTCATTATTTCAGGGGAATTTTAAAATCAATAACTGTAGAAGGAGACCTATTCACTAGATAACAAGTTGTAAAAATAGCTTCAACCCAAAGCTCTTTACCCAATCCAAAATTATTCAATATACTCCGAGCTCTTTCCAAAAGAATCTGATTCATACGTTCTGTTACACAATTCTACTATGACGTATGCCTCACTATGGTGTGCCTGACTATTCCCACATTCTTGCAATATTGTTCTCTTGAAGTAATTTTTCATCATTATCAGTCCTCGTAAATTTCACTTTCCGTCCTATCTATTTTTAACTATCGATTTTCATATCTTAAAAGTGGGAAACATATGAGATTTATATTTCAAAATATAAACTCAAACTTTCCTAAAGAAGTTATTTATAAATGCGATAAAGTAAGACGATCCTCCTCTACAAACAATGGGTGATGACCCCCACACATCAGAATGTAATGTAATCAAGATGCCCTTTACTAACATGTTTTTTTATTTTAAAATGTAGTCTTGATTGTTTCTCATATATGTAATGCTTACACACATTCAAATCAAAGTTTCTAAAACTATGAATTAAATTATGATCGATAAGTATCTTTATACCCCGATCACTTATATGACCTAAGTGCACATGCCACAAACGTGCTTATTTGAAATCCACTACAGACGCTGCAGTTCTATCATATATAATATTTCCGATCAATTGATAAAAATTATCATTCCATTGTGCCTTCATTACTGTAAGAGCCTTCTTTAAAACCTTTAGGACGACATCATAACCAGCGAACTTGCAACTAATTGCATCTAAAAATTTTAAAGAGATCATATTCTTCTTTAAGTCCGAAATGTGCCTTACATCTGTTAAAGTACGCACAACCCCATCAAACATTTTGATGTGAACCGAACCAATTCTAATCATCTTGCAGACATAATCATTGCCCATAAAAACTAGTTTATCATTATACTCGTTGTATGTTGTAAACCAACTCCAATGAGGACACGATGCCTCTGTATTTAACATCTATTCTTGATAGAAATTGTCGGTGTTGGTCACTAATAATACATCACAACCATTTGATCCTTCATCAGATTAACTGAATCAATTTCCTTCGGCAAACCAGCTGACTTCTCATCCTTTTAAGCTTTGAAAAATTGACAATCCTTTTTAAATATCTCATTCTCTGACAATTTCAACAATTCAACTTTTCTTTGCCTCTTCACTTATATATATATCATGATTTTTCCTTCTTTTGCCTAGGCGGTCTTTCCCAATCAAGAAAACAACACATCCATAGAAGTACCTTCATCGTTGCTTTGTTATTATAATTGTTTTAACTGAAGAGTTGCAATAACGATCTCGATGTCCAAAGTATCTCTACTATGGCAAAAGAGTATCAACTAGACATTCGAACGGCTTAAAAATATATATCAAAAAATTAGAGCTTTGTCTTCCTCCTTGATCTTCATCTCGATACTTGTCAACTTGCAAACCAGTTTGTTGAATGTGCTAATATGTTCAGATAGATCCAATCAATCTACCATTTTTAGAGTATAAGACTACCTTTTCGGGAATAGATGATTGGTGAGATTTCGTTATGTAAATACGCTTCGACTTCACCCATAAACCTGCAGCAGTCAGCTCATTTATGACATTATAAAAGACTTCATCAGGCAAGACCAATTGAAGTGTATTAATTAAAATTGCATTGAATATGATACCAAGACTATACGTGGAAGCTTGATGGAGCTAAGGAATGAATGGTTATGTCCTAGAGGGGGGAGTGATTAAGATCAAATAAATTTATACCTTTTAACACACAATTACATACTTAAATTAGTATGCCAATTTAAATTAAGATAATTAAATCTAAGGCTTTTAAGATAATAAAGGGTCCAATACATAGACTATACAAGATATACCAATTAGGCAACTAGTCTATAATTGATAGTAAGCATGTGTGTGCTTTACAAGTTAGTTGCCTAGCATATTATCCAATTCAAGTATACATTTGATTTAACTAATCAAACATATAAACAAGAATAAAAAGTATGCAATTTACAATAACAATACACAAGCATGTATAGTAGTTTGGTTTCCCTACTCCATTCTAGGCGGACACACTCTCCTTGAGTGTAGTAGTATTCACTATCGAAGGTTTTAAATCAGGTTCACCTCTAACCTTTACATCCCTACACAAGGACCTACCACATATTCACCTGTGTTGGTGGCCTACACAAGGACTTACCACGTACACACCCGTTTCGGTGGCCTACACAAGGACTTACCTAACGTACACTCCCACTGGATGCTCCCATAAGAGACTTTAGTTGATTTTATTGGCTAACCAAAAACTTTGATCTTAGTCTAAAGACTTATGTTTACTCCAGTCGGAGGCTTCAACAGAGAGTAACATGTACACACCCTTGACCGGTGAATTCGATCATACACAATAGCCTAGGTCATGCATAAGAACTTATCGAGTTTGAGCTACAAACTTTTACCCTCAATCCTACACAAGGAAAGAGAATATAGACTCACTAATTGACACTTGTCGAATTGAGCCTTATTAATACATCATTCTTGAGTCGCTTCTTCAAAGCTCTCCCATGCTTGAATCCACTCCTAAAGTGTTCCCCTAATCGTTGATGTTGATACTTTGTCAATGCTTTAGCTCCAAGATTAAACGCCTTTTATGCGACGCTCTATCGAGGTGACTAAGGTGATGGGAGGTTAAGTGAGTCTCTTATAACTCATGGAAAGGTTGTAATTTCTAGGAGATTCACCTAGATAGGTGTTCTAGAGGATTTAAACAATGATTTTACTATGAGTTCAAGTCTATTCTTTAGAACAAGGTGGAGATTAAGTTCATCATCTTCATTGAGGTTGGAACTTCTTTTAAGTGATGAACACAATGAATATGACTTATATCTTATGGATTTTGAAGGTTAGGGATGTGAGATATGAGTGGGGAATCTCCTAAGCTTCTATTACACCAGGAACCCATATCGATGCCCAAAGATCGAATGCCTTGTATAAAGGAGTTAAGTTCCAATGATCATAAAACCTACAAAAAATGACACCTTCAATCGATTGACCAAGTGTTGTTAATCAATAGAAACCCATCTAATTAGTCTAGAGAACTCGCTGGACAAATTTGGCAGAGTTTAATCGATCGAGGATTGCTCAATCTATTGAACTCACTCTGAGTTGGCTGGTTTTAGACAGTTTGATTTTCAGCCACTCAAGACCTCTATAGCCTATCTTAGCATGTTCAAAAGGGGCTTCTAAGGCTAATGGATGATCAAATAAGGTTTACCAATTAAAGTTAGGATCATTTAGAAGTTTAAGTTGTTTTGGGTCAAGGTCAGGGTTACCAAGGCACCTAATTTACATAATTTTTACTTCATTGATGCTATAGTCTTTATGTATCTTCGGTCTTCAACTTCTAAAGGCTCAACCAACTCCTTGACATACAGACACACATAATTGACAAACAAGGTGTATTAATAAGTGCACTAACACTAATTTCCCTTTGATCTTGTTCATTACAATCTTCTTTCTTTACATATTTCGGGTGATGTACTTTTCCAAAGAGTGCACATTGTAGCCCTTACTGAACTAGGATGGCTTTCATCTTCAATCTCCATAGTTTAAAGTTATTTTTACCCATAAATTTTTCTATATAGAATTTCACATTTGATCCCATTGACACCATATCTCAAATCCAAACTAACAAACTAACAAACTGACCTCGCTTTGATACCATTTATTGAAGGACCGGTCCTACGGAAGCACTTTAATTCAGATTGAAACAAATAAGAGAAAATGAAAATCCAAGCAACCGCATATAGAAAACACAATTTTTACATGAAAAACCCATATAGGAAAAAATCACGACACAATGCAATGATCAATCTACTATTCAAAGAAGATTACAAGGATGGAGAAACCTTAAAGCAAAAACCCTTACTCTCTTCCCTTGGAGGCTCTTAGAACACCAAAAACAACCCAAAAATCATAACTCTCTCTTAACCCTAACATAACTTACCCCAAAAACCATCATTTGAAGAGAGAAACGTCAAAAATACCCCTTGAAGGGTCTACTAGCACTTGGGCCTTATTAGCATGTAAAACACGGGTCATGTGGGCTTGTAAAATTGAACAAACCCATAGTGATTTTAGTGTCACAATTTTAACAAAGACCGGCCTCTTAGACTCAATTTACATATACCTAGCTATGAACTATATGAGATATGACTAACATATATGATATAGACATGAGTTTATATCCAACTTACATTAATATAGGACTCATGATCCGAGTGGTTTATGCATAGAAAATAGTATTCATGATGGGAACTTATATGGCCTAAAAGCTTAAGTTTTATTTTATCTATTTCTTTATTTTTATTTATGTAGGACTAATGATTCTTTAATATATTAGGGACATATTCATGACTTATATGTAGAAACCAAACTATACATGGGGTGCACCTTCTCATCTTAGATATAGAAACCTAGAAATCATCACCAAAGTTTACATGGGGTGCATATGATAACTAGGTTAGATGACAGGTAAACAGTAGACCTCACATTCATAGAACGAGTGTCACTGTTCAGCGTTGTCGATGCCTCCCTATGTTAACCTTGGTGTGGCTCAGTTGAGTTATGTATCATGCTAGATTTTAAAATCTAAGCCTTACATTAGGGAGCATCTGATGGATAGATCGGATGGAATTCATGCAGTGGGCCCCATGTAGGTCGAACACATGTGATCATTCAATGCAGGTAATGTCTTTATTATAAGGAGAGTATTTACACTTGCCCTTCCATGTGGACCAATGAGATGCCACCACGTGTTGACACTATATACGAATAACTAATGAAATCCTACTTGCGCCTTGACAATATCTTTCACCATATATCCTTCAGTGACACGTCACTGGGCAAAAAGAGAATGGCTCAAAGTCATACGCACATATATAAATAAGACACTATGAAGAAGGTCACGATAGCCCTCACATGAGTAGCATGTGTGGTCGAGCAACATGCTTAATAAGCTTATAAAGATCTGTCAAGATAGAAAATACATCACAATCTAGATATGCTCGGCAAAGCCACCTCACACAATCATGTTAAAATGAAAAACTTTTCAGAGACGATTGTTGTTTTTAAGGAGACTATGAAGGTTCGAGAAGTATATTTCTCTTAAATTAAAATCAAATTAAGGGATGCGATGAGGAATCCAAATCCGATTGGAATACAGTTCGATCTATAACTTTTAAGGATCCCAAGCAACCAAGGAAACCCAATATAGTTGCCCCTCCCACAATGTACATAAGAAGCACATGAAGAAGAGCTCAAGGTACCAACCAAGCTATCACACATAACCTCTCATAATGTAACATTGTCTTATCTTAATTTAGTTTTAGATCCCTCCACTTTTCTCTGACCCCACTAAAGAAAATTTGGAGCTTAGCATCATTTAGATCATTGCTATCTAGCACCATCACTACAATACACCTAGAGTAGTGTAAATATCCATGACCCTCCATTATCATATCTCAATTAATCGAGCTCATCTTGTAAGATCACATCAATCACATCCTACTGACCATTTACCTTAATTGTTTATCCACATAGGCAATTGTAGGTATTTATTTTTTATTTATTTTTTCTGCTTATTTTATGTTCTCGTTGATTGTATTGATCATAATTATAGATTAATAAAATCAACAATTAACCTTTATTTTAATTCTTTTAATTTATTAATGCATTATTGAGAAACTTAAGGCCTACAATCACCATTAAAAAGAAAAGTCATTAGCTCAAGGTAAAAAAAAAATCCCATTAGAAGGACTAACCCTCCATTTTTAATCACATTATCATTGTACATTGGTAGCTGGACAGTTAGGTCAACCTTTATAGGTCTGATCCTATGGTTGGTTTGACACCTAGGGTCGCAAGTGTTCAATCGATTCAAGTTGAGTACGACTCTAGCATGCTCGACACTCTCTTAATCACACACATTTGATTGAATATGGGTTGTTCGTTAACACATGTGGTCTCATGTTTGATTGAACTGTAACAAAGAGATCATATCAAGCTGGTGAATCAGAAAATGGAAAGGGAGCATCTAAACTTGAATTTTTTAAAAATCTAGAATTAATGGTTAAATGACTTGGATTAATGAAATAATGGTCCTATTTATAAAGGCTACATGGATGAGGGATTGCATGGTGACCTAACACCACCTAGCTACGTGGTGTCAAGACTTGTGGGGGCCACTGTAACGACCTTGGAATTTTTGTGCTAATCTTTCCTTAAGTAGTTGTTTTTGGGATAATTAGCGCTTTACTCGATTGCTTGTGAAATTCGTATCAATCACTTTAAATTGTATCTGCATGGCTCTAAACGTGCAGATTAGTGAGCGCTACGTTACTCTGAAATCTAGGATCCATCGCTAAATCCAGTTGTTCTGGGGAATTTTTGGAAGATCTGGATCGGACCTGGACCGCGCGTCGAAAGTCCGATGGCGATGATCTTAGGCTGTTGCGGTCACTGAGTTCGGCTTGACCATCACCTCAAAAATCAAGTCCATGTGATGTTCTAGGTCGATTTGTTTGAGCTCGGAGTGAAGAGTGTGAGAACGGTTGGATATTTAGTATGTTTTTATGAAATCTGAGTCGTGTCGCTTGTGCGACGATTTTAAGCTATCTGACCATTGGATTCTGACCCAATTTCACCCTCTGATTAGGATAGTTGGCCCAAGCATATCCTAGTGCTTATGGACCTGATCGAGATTCCGTGACCGTTGAATTGAGTGTGGTCCGCCACGGCTGATCTGAAGAGCCGGTCGGTATGAAAACTCAGCCTGACCTAGATCCATAGTCAGTGAGCTTAAGTCCGACCTTTCGTGGTTATAGGCCCACCAGAAGTGCTTCGTTGGATCGAGAAAGGCTTACTTTGGTTATAACCTAAGTATGCCTTGACCCTGGGGTTATTTTCATCAAATATAGGCCTATTTATAGTCCTTAAACCCTAGCTCTCTTTTCCATACGATTTTTCTCTAACCCTAGCTTGGAAAGAGAGTGGAAAAGAGAGAGAAAGTGAGAGAGATAAGTTGGTGAATCATCTTGGATTCTTCCTTGTTCTTCTTCATCTTCGAACCTTCACTTTGAATCATTCTTCTGACGGTTCTGAGTTTTTTTGGGGTAAGTTAACCTAACCCTAACCTGTGTTAGAGCTTAGATTAGTTTTGGAGTTGTTGTATCTCATTTTTATCCTTGTTTTAGGGTATTCTAGCGCCGTTGACGAAGACAACTCGTCTAAATCAGTTCGGTGGTTCTTTCTTTGCTTAAGGTGCGGACTTTAAGTGTATAGGTTATGGTTTTCAAGGCTTTCAATGCCAGTGAATGATTTATTCTTGTTATGGATGAGATTTCACATGCCAAACGTTGTGTTTACATTGCTTTCCTGATATGCATGTGTTATATTGAGATTTGTGTATTCTATGTGTATTTATAAAGTACCGTATACGTATAAAATATACACTTATATTTGCCATGATTATTTGTCATGTATGTATGCTAGATGCATGTATGACAACTCCTAGATAAAAGGAATTGTCTAAGTGCATGTATTTCAACATACGTCATGTATGTTGTTCCATGTATGCTAAGTGTTTGTAGAAATGCATGAATGATCTAAGTGTAACTTATTACACTATTTGTGGGCGTTGAGAAGTGATTCTCAATACTCCTATTGATGCGCATGATTTCCTTTATGTAAGTTACATTCCATGTTATTTAAATTCAAGCATCTCCTATGCTTACATTTATGTTAAGTTGATATTCCTCAAGTGCTTATGTACCATGATTTGAGTTGTTGTTTCATTACTGTTTTACATTTCATACGAATATCTGTAGTAGTGTAAGATGTTTGGGACTATGCCTTAGTCCAGGAAATCGGTAATTGACCCTATGTTCATGGTTGAGATTGCTTTCGCCACGTAGGACGTATTAGACGAACCCGAGCCATATTAGAGTTGGCGGCAGTGGTTTGGCCACGCGGAGTGTTTGCGCACTCTATGTCGTTCAACTCAACGTGCGCTCGTGCTAGTCGAGTTCGTCAAGTAACCCGATTGTCCGATGTATGTTCACCATGTATTGGACGCTACTGTTTGAATCTAGGGTACCGAACTTACCAGTGAAATCCTTAGAACCATGGTACCTTGATCCGCTAAGACTCATGAGCCGGACATGGTGGCATGGGACACCGTGGTCAAGCTGTCGGCCTACGCTGGGGTGACGAGCCTCCCCGTAGTGACCAGTGAGCAACTAAACTCGTGAGCCGATTATGGTGGTATGGGACACTATATTCGTGCTGTCAGCCTACATTGATTGGTGACGAGCCCTTTGTAGTGACCTCGAGCATACCTGGATACCACAAGGAGGTGACGAGCCGAACTGTGGTAGTAAGGGCATGAAAGGCGCGCATTGATTGGTGACGAGCCCTTTGCTACGACCTCAAACATATGATCGTATGAGATGTCTAGGATTGACGACCCTAGTATGGATCACTGTTTGGATGGTGACATGAGGAAGGTATCTTAGCTTCCCAATCCTGCTGTGTGAAATGGACTAATAACAACTTGGTAATCATATCCATGCACCGCATTTGCATGTGCTTTGTAGATGTGGCGCACTTTGAGGCGATGTCATGCGTAACGTAAGATGAAGACGCTGAGGGTGTACGCGTGAGGGCACGCATCATATTGCATACATCCTTGTATTAATAAGAGTACTTAGGATTTATTTAATTGTCCTGCTTTATCATTACTGTTTGATTGAACTGATAACATGTTAACCAGTGCCTTATTGTTCTACTGAGTTGATCACTCACTCCCACGTTTCTGGGGCGGTGTTAAACACTTACCAGACTCTGTCTTAGGCCCTGATGTTGCAGATGTGGATGCGACATCTGAGGCAGAGCGGGAGCTGGATGACAACGAGGCTGCCTTCTCTTATATGCAGTTTTCAGACGGGTTCTAGCGAGCCTCGGTCTGATGCGCGGGATCTCTGGGATTATTTTTAAGATCTTAAATGATGTAATTTGATACTTATAATTTTATTAAGTAACACTTTCATACGATCTGGCTTATATATGTAATTCAGGGGTTTACACTTGTACACATATTTTCCTATAAGTCTTCCGCTTGCTTTATTCACTTATCCCTGAATCATATCTGTGTTTTGGCTTAATCTATTCCATGTTTTATGCACTAATACAGTCAACATACATCCATCATTAAATATGTTGCATAAGTGATGTTTTGGAACTCGGGAGCTGAGTTATGCTCGACCCCCGAATTTCAGGGCGTTACAAGTTGGTATCAGAGCATGATCTGGATTAAACCGGACCTGGGTTATGGTCACACACCGCACGTTGTCGTCACTTTAGTGTATTTGGGTGCGGGTCTATTATCGCTTTTGTGTTTGTGCTCCGTAGTTCCTATCGGCGAAAGTTTCCTGAAAACCCTCGCCGAGATCGAGTCTGTACTCCTACCTGATCACACACAGCGACCCGAAACCTTTCCTAGACCCTCTATTAATGAGTTTAGACGGTCTATCCTCCCTTTTTCATCTTTAAACCTGCAAGAAATCGTTATTTGAATCAGATTTCTGTCAAAATGACCCGATAGGCGTCAAACTACGCAATGGGCCAATCGGGGCATTTTCTGTGGGACCCAGGGGGGACCACGTGTTTTGGACCAAGGGGGACCAGGAGGGCCTCACCAAAACGGCGAGGCATCGCCGATATGTCCAGAGACCGGCGATGCCATCGCCGGTTCGGCGAGGGATCGCCGGTCAGCGGGCTTGGCGGGTCGAGCCGCAGCGGGCCAATCATTCCTAGGTCTAATGTGGCCCACCTCTCCACGGTTCCACCTTTTAATCCCTTTCTTTTACCTACTTCCTTCACAAAACCCACTCCCAAGCTCTCCTTTTCTTCAAAAACCTCTCCAAATTCTCTCAAATCTCTCCCAAATCTTCATCTTCCTCCATTTTTCGTGCAAACCCATCACCCCATCTTCAAAACTTCATTCCCATTGTTGATTTCTCTTTCTTTCTTTCTCATTTGAGCCCTTGCATTCCCTATTTGGCTAATAGTTGTGTGGAAGCTTCACCATCTTCCTATATCTCTCTTTCTCTCATTTCTCATGGCCCTCTTTGAGATTGTGACGGCCATCTTTTCTATTTCTTCCCTTCTTTCCTTGATGGGGAAGAAGAGAGCGCCCGTGGATGAAGCCGGGCCGAGCTGCCTAACCCGTGCACAGAGGCTGAGAGGTGCCGCCGTTAGCACGTCCGCCACGCGCGAGTTCCAGACGAAGCGAGACCTCGATCCTCGAGCTCCCGTTAGTAGGACTTTGTTAGCGGAATTGTCGCATGGAGTCTATGAAGGCCGTAGAGTCCTTTTTAAGGCTCATGTTGATCTGCAGCTCTTTGGTGAGTTCTTCTTGTTGGAGCGCCTAGAAGGGGCTGGTTGAGGTCCCTTGTTCGAAGGCGAGTATCGCGCGAATGCTAGCAATGTTCGGGCCTTTTATGCCAATATTCTGGAGCCTTCGCTGGAGCCTCTGCAGTTCAAGATTCCTTGTGGTAGTGGTCGTGTGGGTATTGTCAATGTTGCTTTGATATCCCGCCTCCTGAGAGTACCACTTGGTAAAGTGCATGCTAGCGAGAAGAATGTGGACAGTGTGCATGAGAGGGATCGTCGCACCCGATCCTTGTGTGGTCGTCTGGTCGAATGGCAGCAGAATAGGAGTCTTCTGGCTTCCTTCATGACGGACGACTTCCGTTTGCTTCACCACATCTTTACGTTCAATGTATATCCAAGGTGAAGCAACCGCAGCGAGTGTATGCGCCTGATGGTGGATTTTTTGTATCAGGTGGGGCAGGAAGCGAAGTTGTGTGTGCCGACGTACGTCCTGTGCCAGATTATTCTCATCGCTCGTTCGAGTAGAAGGACCGAGTCGCTCCCTTTTGGCCGCCTCATTTGCAGGATTGCACATGAGTTTGGCTATAGGCTTGGAGCTGAGAAGCCGGTCCCTGTTCGTTATATCAATTTGAGGACTCTTAAGCTGATGGAGGTTGGTTCTGGTCGGCTTGCCTCAGAGGGTGAGGCTGAGTCTGAGAGCGGTGATGAAGAGAGTTTTGCTGAAGGTGGTGCGGAGTCTGAGGAAGAAACAGAGCAAG
Source organism: Magnolia sinica (assembly GCF_029962835.1). NCBI lineage: Eukaryota > Viridiplantae > Streptophyta > Magnoliopsida > Magnoliales > Magnoliaceae > Magnolia > Magnolia sinica. Next base: position 69,553,564 of record NC_080579.1, on the reverse strand, counting down.
ACGAGGAAGGAGATGAGGCACAGGATTCGAGTGATAGCTCTCCTCCTGTGGCGCCAGAGTTGGGCGCAGAGCAGTCTGTCAGAGATGTCCATCTTACACGGCTTGAAGAAGGGCAAGCTGCTTTATGCCAGGATATGGTTGATCTTCGAGGCCTTGTTAAACATAAGTTTAAGAAGATGTCTTGGACTCTGAAGTCTATCCTGTGTTGCTTGCAGGATAAGGGTGCTCTGCCTCCATCTCCTGATTCCGACGAGTAGCTGTCGTCTTGGCCGTCCTTTACTTTGTTTGGTATTTTTCTTTCTATGTGTAGCCGTTGTTGGCTTGTAGTTGGAGTGTTGTAGTGTTGTAGTTGTGGTAGTTGTTTGTGGTTGTTGTAGTTGTTGTGGTTGTTTAAAGTTGTAGATGTTGTTGTTTTCATGCTTTCCTAGTTGTGATTCATGTATTGCTGCACTACTTGTATTGCGACGATTTTGATTAATGGAATGCATGTTGTTTGTCTTTGGAGTTGTGTTGTGCTGTGTTGTTGTGTGGATGGATTATGTGACTTAGAATCTGACAGGTTGCATCCTCTGTTGAATGTAGGGATGCCTCCTAAGGGTTCGAAGACTTCGGCCCATCTCTTTCTGATTGAGTCGCTTGCTGGGGTTCCTCCCTTGAGCGATAGCCAGTCAGATCCGCAGGCGGGTCCATCTTAGGCCGGTGTTGGGTCGACACCTATGGCTCCTCCACTCACGCCCTCGGTTCCTGAGCCGAGCCGTGCACCTTCGTCTGCTCCACTTGTTGATAGGTTTGAGCAGATGATGCTGTTGATGCAGCAGCAGCAGATTCAGCAGCAATAGCACCAGCAGCAGCAGGAGTTCCTCTCTTCCATGGCTGGCATCTTTGCTCAGTCTGTGGGGGCGACTCCACCTGTTTCACCTATGCCTCCATCTGGGAGTGTCAGTGCCAGTGTCAGTGCCAGTGCCAGCAGCACATTCAAGCGATTCCAGCGCTTGCGGCCTCCTACTTTTGCAGGTTCTCATAGACCCAAGGAGGCCGAGTATTGGATTGACCGCATCTCTAAGATGCTGAGACCGTTGCACTGCTCTGAGGTCGAGCAGGTTGAGCTTGTCACCTTCATGTTTGAGAAGGAGGCCAGTTTGTGGTGGGACAGTGTACTTCGCACTGTCGAGGAGGATTTTGTGTGGTCGTAGCAGGCGTTTGAGGCGCGCTTCCACGAGAAGTATTTCCCGGTGACGTATCGACATGAGAAGGAGAGTGAGTTCCTTCGCCTCCGCCAGGGAGGGTTGTCGGTTACGGAGTATGAGAACCGGTTTACTGAGTTGGGGCGGTATGTTCCTTTGATCCTGGGTGATCAGCCGATGAGGATGCGGCATTTTTCTGAGGGATTGAGACCTGAGATCCGATCAAAAATTTGTTGTGCTAGCATTTCTTCGTATGCGGAGCTGGTGAGCATGTCCTTGCGAGCAGAGCAGGACGAAGATAGAGCGTCCCGCATGCGAGCACCGATGGTTCCTAGGCCGCGACCGGACTTTCAGGGTGCACCTTTCCTCAGCAAGAGGCCGCGAGTTGATTCTCCTTTGAGGCGTTCAGCGCCGCCCGCTCAGCAGATGAGAGCTGATCTTAGATGTTCCTATTGTGGGAAGATGGGGCACTTGGACCGTTTCTGCTTCTCCCGTATGCGAGCAGGTGGTTTTACTCCACCGCAGAGGGTTAGCCGTCCGATGCCTCAGGTTATTTCTCCTCCTCCTCTTCGATCAGCGCCAGCTCATCCATCCTTCAGAACTTCTGTACCGGCCACCTCAGCGGCCCATGGTTCCTCCGCCGAATCGTCAGCAGTAGGCTCGTGTTCATGCGCTTTCAGCTGAAGCGCCTATGTCTGACTTGGTGCCGAAGTCCTTTGAGGTGACAGCGCATATTGAAGGTATTCCCGTTTCTGTGCTAGTGGATACAGGGTCCACTACTTCTCTTATTTCTTATGCAGCAATTAGGCGTTTGGGTTTGAGATCTGTTCCTATGCAAGGAGTGACGATTACTACCGCTACGAGGATTTCCTCTGCTTTGGACAAGCGTTGTATGGATTGTTTGGTCGATCTGGGAAGTGGATCGATCCGTGTTGATTTGCTAGTCGCACCGCTTTATCACTACGATGTTATTATGGGTATGGATTGGCTCACGAGGATGCGAGCTGAGATTGATTGTGAAGCTAGATCAGTGACGATCCATGGACCTAAGGGCGAGATTGTTACTTTCCCAGTTCAGGTCAGTTACCCTCTTCGTATTGATTTTTATTATTCTTTGTTGGAGAGTTCGGCCGAATCGGCGTTAGTTAGTACGCCGGTAGTTCAAGAGTTTGAAGATGTGTTTGAGTCGATTCCTGGATTACCTCCTCAGCGTGAGATTGATTTTGCTATCGATCTTATGCCTGGTGCGGTGCCCATTTCTTTACCCACCTATCGTATGCCTCCGAGTGAAATGGAGGAGTTGAGGAAGCAGATAGATGGTTTACTGGAATTGGGTTTTATTCGGCCCAGTGTGTCTCCTTGGGGAGCACCTGTTTTGTTTGTGAAAAAGAAGGATGGTTCCTTGCAATTGTGTATTGATTATCGCAGGTTGAATTTGGTAACTGTGAAGAATAAGTACCCTTTGCCCAGGATTGATGATCTGTTTGATCAGTTGAAGGGGGCACGGTACTTTTCGAAGGTTGATCTGCAGTCAGGGTATCATCAGTTGTGCGTCAAGGATGGGGATGTGCAGAAGACCGCTTTTAGGACTAGCTTCGGTCATTATGAGTTCCTTGTGATGTCGTTCGGTCTGACGAACGCACCGGCCATGTTCATGGATCTGATGAACAGGGTGTTTTGGCCATTCCTGTTCCGATTCGTCATTGTCTTTATCGATGATATCTTGGTTTATTCGGCGCGCCGGGCAGAGCACGAGGAGCACTTAAGAGCGGTTTTGGATACTCTTAGGAAGCATCAGCTTTTTGCGCAGTTCAAGAAGTGTGATTTCTAGAAAGAGGAAGTCAAGTTCCTGGGTCATGTGGTGTCCAAGGAAAGGATAGCTGTCGATCTTGCCAAGGTAGCTGTAGTGCAGGATTGGAAGCAACCTGGTTCAATTACTGAGATAAGGAGCTTTCTGGGTCTTGCAGGCTATTATTGATGCCTCATTCAAGACTTCTCGAAGATTGCCAGACCGTTGTCGCAGTGACACGGAAGGATTTGAAGTTTGCTTGGAATGAGAGGGCGGAGGAAGCTTTTCAAGAACTGAAGGACAAGTTAATGTCCGCCCCTGTGCTACTATTACCAGAGTAAGGGGTTAAGTATATTATATATACTGACGCCTCTCGCGTTGGTCTGGGTTGTGTCCTTATGCAGAAGGACAGGGTGATTGCTTATGCTTCGCGTCAGTTGAGAAAACACGAAGAGAATTACCCTACGCACGACCTGAAATTAGCAGCTGTCATCTTTGCATTAAAGCTTTGGAGGCATTACCTCTATGGTGAGGAGTTCGAGCTCTTTTGCGACCACAAGAGCCTTAAGTATATTTTCACGCAGCGTGATTTGAATATGAGGCAGCGCAGATGGATGGAAAAATTGAAGGACTTCAAGTTCGATGTTTCTTACCATCCTGGTAAGGCGAACCTTTTGGCAGATGCGTTGAGTCGCAAGAAGGCTATTGAGTTTGCGGTTCCGCTGATGATAGCAGAGTGGGATATGTTGGAGTTCGTGCGCGATTTTGAGCAGAAGCTTACGGTGGTTGAGCCGTATGAGGTTATCGCACACATTCGTGTACAGCCCGTTATCGACGAGAGGATCGTTGCAGCTCAGGCAGATGATGAGCTTTTGGTGAAGATGAGGCAGCGGGTTGGTACAGATGAGAACTCCGACTGGAGTGTTAGTTCTGATGGGGGCCTACGTTTTTGTGGCCGGTTATGTGTTCCTGACATCCCTGACTTGAGACGTGAGGTTCTCGAGTTAGCTCATAGTTCTAAACTTGCGATGCATCCAGGTAGCACGAAGATGTATCAGGATATGAAGAGATCTTATTGGTGGGACAATATGAAGGTCCAGATTGCTAAATTTGTTTCTCGTTGTCTCACGTGCCAGCAGGTCAAGGCAGAGCATCGCCGACCTCCTGGGTTGTTGCAGCCAATGCCCATAGCTGAATGGAAGTGGAATTTCATCTCTATAGATTTTATTTCTAGGTTGCCAAGGACGAGAAAGGGATTTGACTCTATTTGGGTGATCGTCGATCGATTAACGAAGTCGGCGCATTTCTTACCGATCAGAGTCACTTACTCTGCAGACGAGTTGGCTAGGTTGTATATCAAGGAGATAGTGCGTCTGCATGGAGTTCCCCTGGAGATTGTGTCTGATAGAGACACGCGTTTTACATCTATCTTCTAGACTTGTATCCAGGAAGCAATGGGTGTGAAACTGAAGTTCAGCACCGCATTTCATCCGCAAACAGATGGGCAGACGGAGTACGTGAATCAAGTCCTGGAAGATATGTTGCGAGCTTGTGTTTTGGATTTCAAAGACAGTTGGGATGATTGTCTTCAGTATGCAGAGTTCGCGTATAATAATAGTTTTCAGGCGAGTATCGGTATGGCTCCCTATGAGGCATTGTATGGTCGCCCGTGCAGAGCACCACATTGTTGGGCAGAAATTGGTGAGCGTAGTTTGCTTGGCCCAGAGTTGGTGCAGGTGACTTCTGAGAAGGTTGACATCATTCGACGTCGATTTTTGACAGCGCAGAGTAGGCAGAAGAGTTATGCTGATACGAGGCGTCGACCGCTTGAGTTTGTAGTGGGAGACCATGTGTTTCTGAAGGTCTCTCCTATGAAGGGAGTTCTGCGGTTCGGTAAGAAGGGGAAGCTGACGCCGAGATTTATTGGTCCATTTCAAGTTCTGGATCGAGTGGGAGCAGTAGCATACCGCCTTACTTTGCTCACACCTCTTACGGGCGTGCATAACGTATTTCATATTTCTATGCTGAAGAAGTAAGTTCCTGATCCTTCGCATATTATCAGTTGGGAGCAAGTGCAGTTGAGTGAGGATGCCACTTATGTACTGCGACCGACGCGTATTCTGGACAGGAAGGAGCAGGTATTGCGTAGCAAGGTTATCCCTCTTGTGAAGGTGCTATGGACGCATCATGGAGTGGAAGAGGCTACTTGGAAATCTGAAGCTGAGGTCAGGAAGACCTACCCTCTGATCCTTGAGGCTTATATGAAGGTATGAATTTCGAGGACGAAATTTTCTTTAAGGGGGGTAGATTGTAACGACCTTGGAATTTTTGTGCTAATCTTTCCTTAAGTAGTTGTTCTTGGGGTAATTAGCGCTTTACTCGATTGCTTGTGAAATTCGCATCAATCACTTTAAATTGTATCTGCATGGCTCTAAACGTGTAGATTAGTGAGCGCTACGTTACTCTGAAATCTGGGATCCATCGCTAACTCCAGTTATTCTGGGGAATTTTTGGAAGATCTGAATCGGACCTGGACCGCGCGTCGAAAGTCCGATGGCGATGATCTTAGGCTGTTGCGGTCACTGAGTTGGGCTTGACCATCACCTTGAAAATCAAGTCCATGTGATGTTCTGGGTCGATTTGTTTGAGCTCGGAGTGAAGAGTGTGAGAACGGTTGGATATTTAGTATGTTTTTATGAAATCTGAGTCATGTCGCTTGCGCGACGATTTTAAGCTATCTAACCGTTGGATTCTGACCCAATTTCACCCTCTGATCAGGATAGTTGGCCCAGGCATATCCTAGTGCTTGTGGACCTGATCGAGATTCCGTGACCGTTGAATTGAGTGTGGTCCGCCACGGCTGATCTGAAGAGCCGATCGGTATGAAAACTCAGCCTGACCTAGATCTATGGTCAGTGAGCTTAAGTCCGACCTTTCGTGGTTATAGGCCCACCAGAAGTGCTTCGTTGGATCGAGAAAGTCTTACTTTGGTTATAACCTAAGTATGCCTTGACCCTGGGGTTATTTTCATCAAATATAGGCCTATTTATAGTCCTTAAACCCTAGCTCTCTTTTCCATACGATTTTTCTCTAACCCTAGCTTGGAAAGAGAGTGGAAAAGAGAGAGAAAGTGAGAGAGATAAGTTGGTGAATCATCTTGGATTCTTCCTTGTTCTTCTTCATCTTCGAACCTTCACTTTGAATCGTTCTTCTGACGGTTCTGAGTTCTTTGGGGGTAAGTTAACCTAACCCTAACCTGTGTTAGAGCTTAGATTAGTTTTGGAGTTGTTGTATCTCATTTTTATCCTTATTTTAGGGTATTCTAGCGCTGTTGACGAAGACAACTCGTCTAAATCAGTTCGGTGGTTCTTTCTTTGCTTAAGGTGCGGACTTTAAGTGTATAGGTTATGGTTTTCAAGGCTTTCAATGTCAGTGAATGATTTATTCTTGTTATGGATGAGATTTCACATGCCAAACGTTGTGTTTACATTGCTTTCCTGATATGCATGTGTTATATTGAGATTTGTGTATTCTATGTGTATTTATAAAGTACCGTATACGTATAAAATATGCACTTATGTTTGCCATGATTATTTGTCATGTATGTATGTTAGATGCATGTATGACAACTCCTTGATAAAAGGAATTGTCTAAGTGTATGTATTTCAACATACGTCATGTATGTTGTTCCATGTATGCTAAGTGTTTGTAGAAATGCATGAATGATCTAAGTGTAACTTATTACACTATTTGTGGGCGTTGAGAAGTGATTCTCAATACTCCTATTGATGCGCATGATTTCCTTTATGTAAGTTACATTCCATGTTATTTAAATTCAAGCATCTCCTATGCTTACATTTATGTTAAGTTGATATTCCTCAAGTGCTTATGTACCATGATTTGAGTTGTTGTTTCATTATTGTTTTACATTCCATACGAATATCTGTAGTAGTGTAAGATGTTTGGGACTATGCCTTAGTCTAGGAAATCGGTAATTGACCCTATGCTCGTAGTTGAGATTGCTTTCGCCACGTAGGACGTATTAGACGAACCCGAGCCGTATTAGAGTTGGCGGCAGTGGTCTGGCCACGCGGAGTGTTTGCGCACTCTATGTCGTTCAACTCAACGTGCGCTCGTGCTAGTCGAGTTCGTCAAGTAACCCGATTGTCCGATGTATGTTCACCATGTATTGGACGCTACTGTTTGAATCTAGGGTACCGAACTTACCAGTGAAATCCTTAGAACCATGGTACCTTGATCCGCTAAGACTCATGAGCCGGACATGGTGGTATGGGACACCGTGGTCGAGCTGTCGGCCTACGCTGGGGTGACGAGCTTCCCCGTAGTGACCAGTGAGCAACTAAACTCGTGAGCCGATTATGGTGGTATGGGAAACTATATTCGTGCTGTCGGCCTACATTGATTGGTGACGAGCCCTTTGTAGTGACCTCGAGCATACCTGGATACCGCAAGGAGGTGACGAGCCGAACTGTGGTAGTAAGGGCATGAAAGGCGTGCATTGATTGGTGACGAGCCCTTTGCTACGACCTCAAACATATGATCGTATGAGATGTCTAGGATTGACGACCCTAGTATGGATCACTGTTTGGATGGTGACATAAGGAAGGTATCTTAGCTTCCCAATCCTGCTGTGTGAAATGGACTAATAACAACTTGGTAATCATATCCATGCACCGCATTTGCATGTGCTTTGTAGATGTGGCGCACTTTGAGGCGATGTCATGCGTAACGTAAGATGAAGACGCTGAGGGTGTACGCGTGAGGGCACGCATCATATTGCATACATCCTTGCATTAACAAGAGTACTTAGGATTTATTTAATTGTCCTGCTTTATCATTACTGTTTGATTGAACTGATAACATGTTAACCAGTGCCTTATTGTTCCACTGAGTTGATCACTCACTCCCACGTTTCTGGGGCGGTGTTAAACACCCACCAGACTCTATCTTAGGCCCTGATGTTGCAGATGTGGATGCGACGTCTGAGGCAGAGCGGGAGCTGGATGACGACGAGGCTGCCTTCTCTTATATGCAGTTTTCAGACGGGTTCTAGCGAGCCTCGGTCTGATGCGCGGGATCTCTGGGATTATTTTTAGGATCTTAAATGATGTAATTTGATACTTATAATTTTGTTAAGTAACACTTTCATACGATCTGGCTTGTATATGTAATTCAGGGGTTTACACTTGTACACATATTTTTCTATAAGTCTTCCGCTTGCTTTATTCACTTATCCCTGAATCATATCTGTGTTTTGGCTTAATCTATTCCATGTTTTATGTACTAATACAGTCAACATACATCCATCATTAAATATGTTGCATAAGTGATGTTTTGGAACTCGGGAGCTGAGTTATGCTCGACCCCCGAATTTCAGGGCGTTACAGCCACCATGATGTATGTGTTTTATATATCCATGTTGTCCCTTTGTATTGCTAGCTCATTTTAGAGCATGATCCAAAATTGAAGTATATCTGAAGCTTGAGTGGATCACACCACATGAAACGATGACATTTAATGCCTACCATTAAAAACTTCCTAGGGGAGACAAAAGTTTTGGATCAAGCTGATATTTGTGTTTTCCCTTTATCCAAGTGTGTGTTTAGGGTTGTTAATGGGTTGCACTAGCCCATTAGGGCTTTGGGCTTAGCCCACCTTAGGCCAAACTTGGGCTGGGTATCAGACCCGAGGGTTGGGCTTGTGCTTAAAATTCAAGCTCCTTTTTAATTGAGGTAAGCTTGGATTGTGTATAGCCCAACCTGGCCTGCCTATTACTTAGGGCTGTACACGAGTCGAGCTAGCTCGAAAAGCTCGCTTGAGTCGGCTCGAGTCAGCTCAGATTAACTCGGCTTGAAAGGTTGACTTAGGGAGAGTCAAGCTTGTTTTCTAAAGCTCGAGTTGAGTTCGAGCCGAGTTCGACCATGGTGCATTTCAACTCGACTCGACTCGAACTTGACTCAACTTGAAGCTCGAGCTCGATCTTGGCTCGGCTTGAGTAATATATTTTAATAATATATATATTAATATTAATATTAATATTAAATATATATAATATGTTTAACTTTTTTAAAAAAAAGTTAAAACTTATAAGTTTTTACCGAAAAATCCTACCCGACCGCATTGGATTGAGTTGGGTTAGGGTTTGGGTCGGGGTGGGGGCTGGGTTGAGTCGGGTTGAGTCAAGTGTGGGTTTGGGTTGGGTTGGGCGCTAGGTTGGCGTATGAACAAACTCGACTCAACTCGACTCGAACCACTAGCTCGACTCGAGATTGACTCGAAAGCTTTGGCAAATAAGCCAAGCTTCAATGTTGAGCTCAAGCTCGAGTATAACACGGACGAGTCAAGCCGAGCTTGGCCCAGCTCGACTCGGCTCAATGTACAGCCCTACTATTACTTACATGGGCAATTTTAGAATATGAAAGAAAGTCTAGAAGTACCCAATTAGAAATTAGCAATTAATTAATGTTAATAAATCAGGGGTGGAAAGGAAAATATCCTTATAGGGTGGCTTCACACGGTGTTTATGTGAAATCCACCTCAATCACCAAGTGTCACATGTTGTTAGGCCTAGAACCTAAAAATTAGTGTCATCTGTTATTCAAGTGAACCACATAATTATAAATAGTATATAATGCAACTTTCACCCTACAAACCGTTTCCCTTGGTGTGGTCCCACTTTCACCTTCCAAATTGTTTCCCTTGGTGTGGCCCACCTGAATCTCATATTGGCCTAAGTTTTGAGTCTACGGCCCAAGTTTTGGTGTAGCATCTAATGGTTGGAGGGGATTTTATACAATCATCGTAGTGGGCCCTCTAAAAATCAAGGGTGGATGTCTCTCTCCCAGTTGTCTCCATTCATGCACCCCACCTTGATCACAGGTCAACCTAATTTTTTGGCTCTGGGCCCAATGTGGGATCTAATGGTTGGAGTGGATCTCACATATAATTCACAGTGTGCCCCATAAAAAATTAAGGGTCAGCTTCCCTTTAAATTCCATTTAAAATATATATCTATATATATATATATATATATATATATATATATATATATATATATATATATATATATATATATATATATATTAGCAAAACCATGTAAAAAATAAAAAATAAAAAATAAACATTCCTCCAGCCAAATAAATCATGCCTAATCAAAGTCCTTTAACCGGCTCAAGGTGGGCATTAATAGAGGTCCGGATCCTCTGTTATCTAGTCAACAGGAATTTCCTGTTACCCTAATGGTTTGGAGTCCGGAGCTTTATTTTTATTTTTTTTTAATTATTTTATTATTATTATTATTATTTTTAAAGTGAGTGGTGATGTGGACCAATGAGGATTAGGGTAACAGGAAATCCCTGTTGACCAGATAACAGACGATCCCGACTCATTAATAAAAGGAATAGTTGAAAGCCAGACGTCCACCCTTGATTTTTATAGGACCCACCATGATGGTCATTTTTATAGGACCCACCATGATGGTCATACGGAGTCCACTCTAATTAATTATATGCCAAAACTTAGGTGCAAGACCTAAATGCGAGGCATGCATGTGATTCAGGTGGGCAACACCAATCGGAAACATCCGGGAGGGTGAGCTTTGCCTATGGTTGACCTAATCACCAATAGAGCTGATTTTTGGGCCAAGCCTAACACAGGGTCAAGTCTCCCATCTTTCTTTCTGTCCGGCCGTGGACAAACCACATGACCTTGTGGCCACTGCAGTAGCTATTGTTGTAGCTCTCCCTCTCCACTCCAACCGAACCAACCACGCGGCAATAACCAATGCACCGGTTTCCTCTCTCTCATGTTTGGGATCTAGCTGGTACCATACTTTGATTGGACCATTTTATCCTGGAACATGCCTACCCTTGCATTTAGACGAACAACATGGGCTACACTTAGATAAATCCTGGCCCAGCCCTAGTGGGCTATTGACAGTTGTATATGTGTGACACTGTCTCTCGATAAATTAAATGACAAATAACTAGAAGTCCTTGCTCTTACCCTAATGATAAACTCTAAGAGTATCAACACCAAAGTAGTCCTTACTCTTACCGTAGTGATAAACTCTTGAGAGTATGCACCCTGAGCCATAGTTCAAGTGGTAGACTGAGTGAAAGATACCTTGTTTCAACATCGAGGTCTTGACATCGATCCCTCGTGGGGTGGATAACAGTGAAATGTGAACTGAAAGTGGGTGAACTATTAAAAAAAAATAATAATAATAAAAATTGAGAGAGTATCAACATCAGGTCAAAGGTTCAAGTAACCAATGGTGGTGAAATCCAATTACGGGAACCTTTAAAAAATGACAAATAAACGTCACCATGGCACACGGAGATGTAAGGGGTCACTACGCAATCCACGTCCGCACGGGATTGAAGGGAGTCTTAATGTGTTGCACGCTGTGGGGCCCAGCGTGATGTATGTATTTTATATCTACGTCGTCCATTCTTTTTGCTCCCTAATTTTAGGTCATGGATTCAAAACTGAAACAAATCCGAAGATAAAAGTGGACCACACAAGAAAAAGTGGTGATTAATGCCCCCCATTAAAAACTTCTCGGGGCCACAAGCCCTTTGGATCAGGCTCTAATTTGTGTTTTCCCCTCACCCAGGCCTGAGTGACCTTATCGACCGGTAGGATGGCTAAAAAAAATTAAAAAGGTTTGCATGGTGGATGTCAATATACCTACTGTTTCCAGTGGTGTGGTCTAATTCAGCTTCGTATCTTTTTCGTTTTTGTGCTAATTACCTAAAATGAACGGACAAAACGGATAGACGGCTTGGATAATGTCCAACACATCAACAGACAACAGATAGGGGTGGTGTTGGCAACACCACACAGTCGGCATCCGCAGGGAGGAAATCATTAACGTTGGACGCTTGGCGACTAATGATTTCCCACATCCCAGGGGTAAAATCGAGGGGTAATTTAGTAATTAGAGAAAACAGGTGGGTGAGTGAGTACGCGATCGACTGATGGCGAAAAAGAAAGAGCTAAAAAGTTAGCGGTGCTGTTACGACTCTTCGATCCTTCACCTGTCGCCGGGGAATCTCAACTAGCACCATTTCTCTATCATACGCGATCCTCTCTTTCCACATTCTACTCGGGCCCTCCAATCTCACAAATCAAGATTTTTTTTGGAAATCCAGACCATTGATCTGTTGTGTCCCTCTATGGATAGACTATGATTATAATTTTTCTATGATAGGAAAATGCTCTATTTCCAATTGGTGTCCTAAAAACAAATGGTTGAAAAAGGGAAATACGAGATCAGTCCATTTTTAATTGAAAAGGTCCAGATATTGATGGTCCTGATCTTACAGATTGGAACATTTTGATGGAGTTGGACAGATAAATGTTTGTACTCTGAACCATGGGTCCAATTGCCAGAATTAAAAACCCGCGTATAATGCGCGAATACACGAGCTGTGCACCGTATGATTCCTCCAGCGGCAGGACAGAGAGAAATGGGTATTACGATGTACTAACGCTAGACATCGTGAATAGTGACGCGGTGCACCATAACGTGCAAAAATGGCCCGTTTGCTGTAATCCTGACCGTTGATCTTGTGGTAAGTGTATCAGATTGAGAAATAACAAAGAATCTCCCACATCATAGGATCTAAACCATTTGTTCAGTGGACCATAATAAACGGTTGAAAATTACAGAAGTGGTCCACAGAGAATCCTAACTAATTGATGGCTTAGATCTTGCAATTCGAAATAACATTGGACAACAACGATATGGAAAATCCTCCAAATAAAATAAAGAGAGCCTGGATCATTAAATCAATGCCCCACTTGTACCCAACAGGCCCATAACGGTTGATGCATCAGAGCTCTTCAATTCTTCCTAAAGATACGTAGATAATAGAGATCCAGCTGGAGTTCTCTCGCTAGCCTTAAAATAAAAAAGAACAGGACGAAGTTCTTGTTGTGAGTTTCACACAACTTTATGTCGATGTAACTCATCCTCCTCCACACTAACATACAGCTATCCTGACCGTACAGATTGTGGGTCCCGGTATGACCGTTGCAAATACCTAAAATGACACAAGTAATTAATCATAAACATGATTAAACATCCAACTACTAGATCAAATCCAAAACAAAAATCAGATATTTAATATCAACTTCTCAGTGAATATTTTTATAATAATACATCCACGGCTGGGTCACTGACTTGGACGGTCAGGATTTCCATAAAACTATTTCAGGTGGGTTTAAACAGTCACCACCAATTAAAAAGAATACTATTGCCCGAAGGAGAGAGGAAAGCGGCATTGCGAAAAAAGTAAAGAGAAATGCTTTGATACTCCGCAAAGCGTGATGCATAATACTCATGCAATTAGAAATTCCTTACGTGACATGTAAATAATTAAAAATAAAAACGGTCCGAACCATAGGTAGTAGTTCAGATGTATGATTAACCAAAACTTATTATTATTTTAGGAAATAATATAAGATTTTTATACATATTTATTGGACGGTTATTCTTACTTAAAAACAAAAGGTCCATCAATCAGACCACTCTAATTCTTAAAAAGATCATATTTTTAGATGGAAAAGTAGAGACAGTGGGATCCACAATTTAATCGGTTTAATTTGTATTAAAATAAGCCACTTATACAATTTCTAAGTTCCTGCGTATTAAGCATCATAGGCAGCGAGAGTATCAAATAACTCAGTATCTCCCGGCTTCAAGATATCAAACCTCCTCTCTCGCATTTTTTTTTTACCCTCCCTTATCCTCAGACGCATCTCCATCCCATCGACTCTCGAGCCCGTCACGAGAGAACCCTTCCTTCTTACACACCTCTTCCCAACCATGCATTCTTATTTCTCTACAGAAAATTAGAAAAAAAAAAAAAAAAAAAGAAAAAAGAAAAAAAAGAGAAGAGATAGAGAGAGAGATGAAGAGGGAGCACGAAGAAAGCAGTAGTAGCAGTAGCAGCAGAAGCAACGTCTACGCTTCTCCAACCATGCCATCCAACGGTAAGATGAAGATCTTAGAACCGCCAGACGCGTCTCCTCCTCTGCAATCGTCAGACGCGGGCATGGACGAGCTACTCGCCGCACTTGGATACAAGGTCCGAGCCTCTGATATGGCTGAGGTCGCCCAGAAGCTGGAGCAGCTCGAGATGGTACTCTGCAACGCGCCTGAGGATGGAATCTCCCATCTCTCATCCGACACCGTCCATTACAACCCTTCCGATCTATCCACCTGGCTCGAATCCATGCTTTCCGAGCTCAACGCACCTCCTCTATCCTTCGATCCGTCTGTCGCGCCGTCTGTAAATCCCCAATTCATCGACGCTCCTGAATCCTCCACCGTCACCACCGTCGATTTCCCCAATTCGAACCGGGACCGACGTATATTCAGTTCCGATTGCGATCTACGCGTTATCCCCGGCGAGATCGTGTATGCGGAACCTGAGAAGAAGCGGATGAAATTGGCACCGTCGGCAGAATCGGTCGAGTCGGCCCGTTCAGTCGTCCTGGTCGACTCGCAAGAAAACGGGATTCGGCTCGTCCATGCGCTGATGGCTTGCGCGGATGCCGTACAGCAGGACAACCTCAAGGTAGCGGAGGCGCTGGTGAAGCAGATCCGACTGCTGGCCGCCTCGCAGGCCGGTGCGATGCGGAAGGTGGCCACGTTCTTCGCGAAGGCGCTGGCGCAGCGCATCTACGGGGTTCGCCCCCCGGAGTCGCCGCTCGATTCGTCCTTATCCGATATCCTGCAGATGCATTTCTACGAAGCGTGCCCGTACCTGAAATTCGCTCACTTCACCGCCAACCAAGCGATCCTGGAGGCGTTCGCCGGGAAGAGCCGTGTCCACGTGATCGATTTCAGCATGAAACAAGGACTCCAATGGCCTGCCCTGATGCAGGCGCTGGCGCTACGCCCAGGCGGCCCGCCGGCCTTTCGATTAACGGGAATTGGCCCACCTCAGCCTGACAATACAGACCCCTTACAGCAGGTAGGCTGGAAATTAGCCCAATTGGCGGAGACGATCCATATCGAATTTGAGTACCGAGGGTTCGTTGCGAACAGCCTAGCAGACCTTGAGCCCTACATGCTCGATGTCCGGCCTGGCGATGTCGAGGCTGTGGCGGTTAATTCAGTGTTCGAACTGCACCCACTGCTCGCTCGGCCTGGCGCAATCGACAAGGTGCTGGCGACTGTGAAGGCGGTGCAGCCGACGATTGTGACAGTGGTAGAGCAGGAGGCAAACCACAACGGACCGGTGTTCCTAGACCGGTTTAACGAAGCACTGCACTACTACTCAACGATGTTCGATTCGTTAGAGGGGTGTGGGATGTCGCCGCCGAATGGGCAGGACCAGCTGATGTCAGAGGAGTACCTGGGGAGGCAGATACTGAACGTGGTGGCGTGTGAGGGGACAGAGCGGGTGGAGCGGCACGAGACGCTGGGGCAGTGGCGGGGTAGAATGGGTGGGGCTGGGTTCGCGCCGGTGCACCTTGGGTCAAACGCGTTTAAGCAGGCGAGCATGCTGCTGGCGCTGTTTGCAGGTGGGGATGGGTACAGAGTGGAGGAGAACAACGGTTGTTTGATGCTGGGTTGGCATACCAGGCCGCTCATTGCGACTTCAGCTTGGCATATCGTCGAACAGGTGTAGGGCTAGTGGTGCCGACTCAGTTGAGTGAGGGAGAGTGAATCTTTCCCGAGTTTGGACTCGGACACGACCGGCTCTTGTTCTCTTTTTTGTTTTTCTTTTCTTTTTTTTTTATTTTTCTTTGAATTTTTGTATTTTCTGGTTTTTTTTTTTCTTTTTTTAATCTGAATGGATCCATCTCAATGTGTATTTATAAATATTTTTAATAAAAAAATCGAAGATCTCTTAGGTTTTTAGAGCGAAGTCCCCCTACACACGTGCCAAGATGGCCACACGCGCTTGTACCGTTCATCAGGTGGTCCGGGACTGTTCATCGTCAGCTGGCTCTGAAAGCGACGTTTAAAAAATAAAAAAATATAAAGTGGGCTGAAGTCTACATTCAGCGTCCAGGTCAGGCGCACCTTACGAGTGGGCCGTCTGATTCTTGGTACCGACCACATGCTAGGTGGGCCCCACCTGTCTAGCACCCAAAGCTTCTCCAGCTGGAAGTTGGCTGGCCGTTGCAGGTTCTGTTTCTTTAAATTAACGGATCTGGACATCAGATCCGGCGTGTCTTTGCTGCATCGAGTGCATCCAAGTCGTGGCCCATCATATGAACGGTTTAGATGTAGATACGAGGATGTGGAGCATGCAATAAAAAATAAAAAAATAAAAAAAAACGAATAAGAAAGAAGATTGAGAGTCAGCAAGCACACGCGGGGGTGGGCTTTGATTGTCTGGGAAAGGCATGTAAGTCTCAAGGGATTGGAAATAGGAATCCAAATCCCATTGAAAAATGAATAATTTAAGTTGGTTTTGTAGCAATACTGACAGTTTTTTTGTATTAACAAATATCAACTTGTATGGTTGCTGGCCATGCATCATCATCATCATGTATGGTTGGTGGACCATGCATCATCATCACCATCATGAATCTTTTGGCAAATCAAGGTCCATTTTGGTGGTTCTTTCCATGATGGCTCTTCCAACTTACCATGTTTTCTAACCCGTGAACCCATGAACCCATGTTTGAGTTTGATGCTCGGACACATCTGTACCGTACACGTGGCAGTGCATTCTGTCGGGTAGAACTGATTTGAAGTGGGATCACATGGTTAGGATCATCTGATTACTGGGAGATTGGGCAGTGTCCAGCACATGCCATTCATCAGTGGGGGCTCCACAGCGTGACAGATGTGACCGAGCTTTTGAAAATATCGTACTACGCGATAATCTACACAAGATTTTGTAATTTTCGTGTTTTTATCGCGATAGTAACTAAACTAGTAAAACCTTTAATAATTTCTTATCTAAATACATTTAAATATAAGTTTTTTTTTTTTTTAAAAAATTTATTTACTATAAATATTTTCAGCGAGATTTTCCCAATAATATTCTCTGAAAAACAACCAAATTTGATAATCTCACGAGAAATGTTTGGACCCAGAAATGAGCGTGATTTGACCGCAGTCATCTGTGGAGGAAAAAATGGACGGTTCAGAAAATATGAAAGATGGTCCATAAAAAACACGTATTTGTACCCCGCTTGATGGTTGGACAAGATAATTTTTGTGTAGGGCATGTACAAAGTTGGACGCATCTGATAAACGGCGTGGATCTTACAGATGTGTGCCATGTTGGCACAGGTGCTGCGTAGAAAGCCATGGATTTCATGCGGGCGCAGTAAAGCTCTTAATCCGTATGGTATGGGCAGGAATTTGGGTAGTCGCAATCACTATGCACGTGTGCACATGTAAGATAGAGATGTCGAAAGTCTACATACTCTGTTCCATATATATATATATATATATATATATATATGAAAATGGTACCATGAGGGCCACCTCGTCGGCACTTCCCATGAGGTTGAGCTGTGTGGGCCCCACCGTGATGTGTGTCGAACATTAACACCTTACATTTCATGGGTACCCTTTAGATTATGGGATATCCCAAAAATCAGTAGTATACGGAACTCAGGTGGGCTATACCATCTAAAACTATGTGAAGGCATTCTTAAAACATATAAAAACAATTGGTGGGGCCCACCTAAGTTTTGGATGCGGCTGAAACTTGGTCTAACCTGTCATCCAAGTGGGACACACACAATGGATGGGCTAGATTTGTGAACCACATCTCAGTGGGCCCAATAAATAATTATGAGTGTTTTAATGGGAAGGTAACCCTCTCAACTGTTGATCTGGTGTGGCCCATCCAAGTCATGGATTGACTCGATTTTTAAGCCCGTAACCCAACATGGAATGTTGCATCTCACCGTTGGGGTAGACGTTTCACACACATCATGGTGGGGCCACAAAGCTCGACCTCATGGGAACTCCCATGAGGTCTTCTATATATATATACATATGAAATGGTACTATAACCACATAGTGTGAGCTGTGTGGACCGTTCTATGGTGTGCCGCTGGCTTAAAAATCAGCTTAATCCATGGCGTAGGTGGTGGTCCATTAAAACGCTCATTATTGTTTATTGGGGCTATTGAGATGTGGTTCAAATACGCAGACCATCTATTCTATGTGTCCTGCTTGGATGAAAAGTCAAACTAAGTTTCAGCCATATCTAAGACTCAGGTGAGCTTCACCAATCGCTTTTAGATATTTTAGGTGTATTTTCCTTTAGTTTTAGATGGTATGACGTACCTAATTTATGAATACAACTGATTTTTTTTGCACATCCAAAACTAGGGAACTCATCAAATGCACAGCATGGATGTCTGACACACCGACTACAGTGGGGCCCACAGACATCAACCTCATGGGAAGCTTCCATGGATCGACCTCATACTCATAGTACAATTTCCCATATATATATATATATTTGTGTGTGTGTGTGTGTGTGTGTGTGTGTGTGTTTTGCACTCTTTTGTGTACTGGAAGACCCTGTCCACAAATCTTGTAGCAATTTTCAATTGAAGAATGTGGACCGTTGCTTTATTTCTATTCTCAACCGTTCATATGTAATTGATGAATTAGATGGTCAAATTTTTTGCAAGGAAAGCTATTTTTGGGGCATGGTCAATGGAAGAGATGGTTTAAGTTCGCCAAATCTTGGCCCCCACATAATGTGGGGTCAACAACACTTGAATTGAAGGGCCATTTAGAGAATGTGGGTTTTTTTTTTTAAAATAAAAAAAAAAAATTATTTGTTAGTTTGTTAGTACACTCCATTATCAGTTGACACTTCACTGTTAGCTACCCCACTAGGGAATCCATACCAAGACCTCAGTGTTGAAACGAGGTATCTTACACTCGGTCTACCACTTAAGCTAGGGTGTATTTAGAGCATGTGGTTGAAGCCCAAGTGGTCTCCCACCACTCGTGCATGACTCCAACCAGCATCTTTTCTAATTAGCTTGCGTTTGGGCAGCCAAGGTCAAAGTCCATTTGCCTCACGCTTCAGCTCACACACACTCTCATATCTCTGTCTTACCCAAACGGATGGTCATCGATTCTGACACCCTCTTCCGGCCGCCAACAATCCCCACACCCGATGTTGACACGTATGCTTTTGGCATCTTTGTGGAAGATCCCATTTGTTCATCATGTGGGTCCCATCATAGAAATGTCTCAGCCCACAAAATTAGAAAAGTCCACTCAACAGTTTGTCACGTGTGTACTAGCACACTAGTCCTAGCGAACGGTCTATATTCCACATACACCTATGGCCCACTTGATAAGTGAAATGCTGATTTTGTAGTCCTTAGTTATCAAGCAAACCATCACTCTCACACAAAAAATAAACGGTTGAAAGATACTTTTACAGCAGTTTCCATTCAATGTACACTTGTATTTTAAAAATATCAATTCCATTACAATTGCAATTTAATTTTTAATAATTCAAATGAATATATACATGTCTTAGGGAAAAAAATTTATTTGAAACTATTATTCTCCTTTTTTTTTTTTTTTCCTTTCTTTCTTTCTAAAAGGCAAAGGCCTTTTCGGCTTTGCGAGCCCTAACAATGAGATAGGGCGAACTACTGCACCCATTGTTCGAAAATCAAAAAGTCGAAAGCGACTTAATTCAATCAATGAGTCAAGGCTTAATTAGCTCAACCAATGACCTTAAACCTCCGATGAGTCAACAATGGCTAGAGTATGTTAGAATATGAGATACATATATCTATAGTTGTACATGTTGTAAATAAGTATACATATAATATATACATGTGTTCATCTATATTTTTATCTATAGTATATAGAGCTTTAGATGTATATATCCTTTAATATGTTGTAACACCAATTACCCAAATGAGTCTTACGATTTCAAATAATAATAATAATAATTGAAAATGAAAAACAAAACAAAAAAAAAAAACTACTATTTTTATATACAAAAGATTATTATTTTTTTACACACACTCACACTATCTAGTGGAATTTCATCATAATGGGTAATGAAACCCATAACCTCATGTTGAAACTCTTGTGAGTCTACCGTCGAGGCATAAGTAAACATATATTCTTATGAGTCTATACAAGATTATAACTAATTAAAGATTCAAAATATAAAAAAATTGATAAATAATATAGTAGATTCAGTAACTTAGACCAACATATAATTTAATACCCTTACATATCTCTCATTTTAGTCTCCCACAATTATTCTAATAATTATATATCAGATTTGACTTATGGACAAATATGTAAACATGTGTTTCATGCTTAGTTTGAGTAATAGCAATGAGATTCTTCAATATCATGCTTCGAAATGGACAGGACTTTAAGAAGAAGATGTCATTTGTTTAATGAGAAATATAGAGGAATATCAAATAACCAAGTGGTTGAAGATGGAGAAGCTACTTTCAAAATAACAGAAAGAAAAGAAATGAAGAGAGTAGAGAGATAGAGTTGAAAAGAATATTTTTTTTAACTTTTTTCTCCCATACAAAACCGTGCATAAGACTTTCGTCTCACAAATCTCCTAAGTGAGAAATGAGCTAGTCAGATCATATATGGAAACCTTTCAATGCAACTAGTTGTTTCTTCGACCACTCTTCTTCCACCAACATCCAAAAACTCACAGCCATTGGATTTCTTAAACATCCGTAATTAGAGTCCTATCTTCCTTGAACGATTCTTTCAAGGTGGCCCATGAAGTGTTGGTTAGACTGAGTGGACGATGATAAGGACTCTGTTTGGTGGGCCACCACACATATGGTTCATATGTATGGCATATGTAAATCGATTGGGCTGCCACTATCAAAAGGTTTGTATAGAAGGAGGGTCTCTTCCTAAACACGTGCTTTATGTGCCAAAACACAGAGAGCCTGATGTCGGTAGCAGATGGAATATAGGTCCATTTCGGATGGTTTTTTTCTTTTCCTTTTTTATGGTATGGCTATTGTTTTTTCTTGCTGTATTTCTTTCTCCGGTCAGTATGCAGTCACTGAGAAAAGGGACTCTACCCGTTGGATTTTTGATTTGGATTATTTTCAAGGACACAAACCATTTATTTGATCTTAGATTGATTATAGAAAGATTATGGTGGGCTTTCATGTTCAAAGGAAAAGGCCTCAAATAATCCAATTGCGATGTTGTCTTTTCACCATAGAGAATGAGACTTGTCAAATAAACAGTTTGGATGATTGGAGGATAATCTAGATTCAAAATCTAAGTCGTAACCTATTTATTGTATTGCAATAAGTGGGATGTATTCTAGCAGAGCTCTCTTGTGGCTGTGAGAGAGCTAGTAAAAGAATAACCGGTCAGATTTTCCATGGACAAAACACACCATACCATACCATAATCAAGAGGTCATAAATGTCCAACCATTGTGCTGTCGACCCATGCCAACCAACGGTCCTAATCAACATGCTTGACAGGTGTATGAGGTGGCCCAGAACTTATACAACTTATACAAACCAAGCATCATATTTGCATCTCTTCTACAAAAACATACTCAATGCGGGTGTTTGGTTGTTGGCTTTTATATTTCTCATCTTCCAAACTCCCTACACTATATATATCAAAAAAATGAGGAAATTGTACAAAAAACCACTTTTTTAGATATAACTATCCTTCCACAGCCTTCCATGCGGACGTATACTCGCTCCCTGTGATTTTTATGTAAAATCCACCCGTTCCACCAGGTGTCCACCCATTTTGGGGCAAGGGCCCAAAAATCAGCTCCATTAGCGATTCAGGTGGGCCATATGATTGGAAACAGTGTACATGCCAAAGATTGCTCTCTAAACTGTTTCCAATGGTATGGCCCACCTAAATCACCAATGTGTATGATTTTTGGGCCACAGGCCTAAATTTGTGTGGAATCTAATGGTTGGAGTAGATTTCATATAATTATCACAGGGCCCTGTAAGAATCTAGGGTAAACATCTCTCCCAACTATTTCCATACATTTTTTTACTAGACAATCTCCTAAATTTGGAACGGTAAGCAGGGACTTATTTAGGTGGGAGCCCACCCTGAAATGTATGCAAAACCCACTTCAACCATTGAATGCTTTCCCAATTTAGGCCCAGAGCTGAAAAAATCAGGTTTGACTTGTGATTCGGATGGGCATGTCCACTATTGAATTTCACTCTACCCACCGTGAGGAGGATCATATGAAAACCACTCTGGCCATCAGAAATCACACCAAATTTTATGCATTGATCCTAAAAATCAGGCCTATATATGATTCGGGTGACACATAAAAAGGTAAACAGTTTGGAGGGTGATTCTCACCCTATACACTGTTTCCAATCATGTGGTCCACCAGGATCACAGACGAATGATTTTTGAGCCTTTGGCCTAACCTGAGGTGCACCTGGTGATCTAGGAGGATTGTACATAAACATCACGGTAGTCCCCACCCGTGCTGAGACCCATTTGCTCGGGCCCCCACTAAAAATGAATGATAATTGTCTAGATTAATGAGGTAGCCTTTTTGAAAAATGTAAATTCCATATTAAGTAGTCCATCAGGTATCTTGGAAGAGAATTTAGACTTTTCCGAGTTTCTCATATCAACCCAACAAAATTTAGTCATTTCCCAAGAAATACAAGCCCAAACACTAACATTCTCCAAGAAACATGAAAACTAAGGAAAAGACTTTCCCACCAACCACACAACAGGTGTAAATGGTGCCCATATTTTTGGGCCCATTAAGAAATCAGGTTGGGATTAGGTCTCATCTTGTGGACCCAGTTCAAAATTAGATCTTTCAACCAGTGTATCAAGGATTGGATTCCAGGCTTTCACCTGTGAAGCATCATTGGATTAAAAGTTCAAGCCTTTGAACAATATAAAACAGCTTTTAATCAAGACAGACCACGTTCCAACTGATTGTGGGTGGAACACGAACAAAAAACTAAACAATGGACATTCTTTAGATTCAGCCATTGTCCAGAAAAGAATTTCCAAAAAGAAGAAAAACAAATGGTGGCAAGGATCTTTCAAATTGGAAGATTTTTCAGTGCAAGGTCCATCAATGACAAGACACAGCAGGTTCAATGGTGTGGTTTACCAAAAGCATGCACCTCACTTGGCAGAATGAAAGGGAGATGATAGCGAACAAGAGGAGAAGAAACATAAATATTATGTGAACCGGTAATATCAACATAATGCTCTCTCTAATCCATCTTTCAACAATGCAGCAAACCATCCAATTCGCAGATAACAAAACTGAACTTCCACCACCCGCACCGGCATTAGAAGAGCCAACGCTTGAATTACACCTTTGAACATCGGATATGAAAACAAAATCTCAATTTCATATTTTGTATTGGAATACTCACCGGTTGAAGTCTTGAAGAGCTCGAGAGGCACGATAGCAACTTCTGCATTAGTGGGCCCAACCTCTCAAATACAGCAGAGATGGCAGAAACATTGGCTGAGAAGTCGAAAACTATGTGATATCTTCCTACTGAAAAAGCTTCTTTAATCTATTAGCAGCAAGGTTGGCTGTCTTATTGGTTGGTTCTAGAACAAGTGCATATCTGAAATCTGCAAAGATAAAAAGAAATAACATCCAGCCATATGAATCAAGGTGGATTGCAGCCATTTGGGCAAAACTAGGAAAAAGCCAAGGTTCCGTTTAGGTAGGGGATCCCACTAAATCGGGATTAAGCCTAATCATGATTTTCACAGACCTCAACCCCTCCAAGTTAGATTCTCCACACCTAATGTGAGGCTTTCCTCTGCATAAGTGCAATTACCGAATTTAAGAGAGACTAAATCCTGATTAAATGGGATCCCATACCCAAACAGACCCTAAGCTATTGTTGAGAGGACAATGTTTACAGCCTCTACTGCGTATGACTCGAGCACTGAATGTGAACTGGAGGACCAGCATCGAGTGATCCCCGAGGCCCAAAGGCTAAAAATAACAAATTACCGGGGCCTGCATCTCAGCAAATGTACAGTTTGCTGTGGCAGAGGATAAAGGGGCCCTTGGTTGGGGAATCCAGACCATTGATATGATGGAATTCACTGTGGATGGGCAAGGCCCCAAAAATCTCAGAGGTCCTAACACACTCAAATTGGTGGCCTAGAAATTGATTGTTAAAGGAAAAAGGAAATACAGCAAGATGCTACATTGAATAAAAAGTAGGCCCAAGATTGAAAATGGGGTAGGTAGTATAAAGAAAGTGACCCCCTGTACTGCTAGCTATAAACTATTAGGAGAGAATGAGTATAGAAGTATATAAACTTACCTTCAATGGCCTCTTTGTAGTAGCCAAGCATCTCCCTTGCGGTTCCTCTTCGTAAATAGGCCTTTACATTCTAAAAAAGAACACACTAATGCTTGTAAGTATTTCTAAATGTACTATCTTCAAGAAACCACCGCCTGATTTTAGAAAGAAGCATAGTTGCTAAAACTGTAAATTTTTACAAGAATTGCAGTCAATAAGTACTGTGCATGCACAGGAGAAGTGAGAATCTTTTATGCTGAAACCAATGTAAAATGACTAGCATGTGGAATTTGGAAAGATAGATAGCACGTGCGGATAGATAACTTTAAAGAACTCAAAGAAGTGTCACACTTGTAGTACTTCCAGATGCAAGTAAAGGGAAAAACAAGAAGAAACTCGGTTTCTTTTCACTCATATGGTCATGCAGTATCTACAACCTTGTATATAAAGATGAATCAAACCGCAAAGTTCCAAAGAAATCTAAATCATACAATGAATTTGATCTCAACCTTCACAATACCCCAATGACTCGGGAAAAGGACTAAGAACTTGAATAAAACTTAGGACTGAAGGTTTTCTAACTATACTAGGAAACAACAGAAATAAATTCATTCGGAAAACCCAACTAAATATCTTAATAACACTCTTTCAAAGTGTACCCATAAATAACTTAGAAACCTTAAAAATAACCAAAAAAAAAAATAAAATTACTTAATATCAATTGATCCCTATTATCAGTTATCACCTGTACAAAATTGTTTGAAAAGGAAAAGGAAAGCTGACCATAGCAGTGTTGTCAAAATCCCATGATTTACGATTTTAGTCAAATCCTAAGCAAAACTATTCAAATCCGAACCTTGAATCCCTTTTTGTATGAATCCTACGATTTACGATTCAATTCCTGATTTACGATTCAAATTACACTTGTTCTCTTTTATTTTAAGCTTCACTTTGCTTTCATTGTATGTTTTTAAATTGGTGGGAGCTTTAAGAATCATTTAGAAAAGGAAAATTATATTATTTGTTGTTTGTAAGAGATTAAATGATATATATTCTCTTCAACGTTAAATCATGCAGCTTTTTTTGCGATTAACTGGTCGATGTATAGCTTGGCTGTAATATTATTATGGATGTTTACGATCATCCTGACTTATATGTATTATGGAAAGATATTTGAAATCAAAACATCTTTTTTCATTGGTTTACGGTATCGAAGGCCGCTTTTCCACCATGATTCTACATTCTAGAAAGGTAACAAGAACATAAATTAGTAAAGGACCCTTGTATATATTTTTTTCAGGGAAATTTCTTTAAAGACAAAAAAAATTAAAAGAATAAGATTCCTTTAACACTATCATGACACCGTATTACTTGGTGCACATTAATGGTAAAAGGAAGATTGATGAGGTTTTTTTATTTTTTATTTTTTATTTTTTATATTTTATTTTATTTTATTTTTTTTTTAATCTCTTTTTTTTTTTTTCATTTTTTTTTTCAAAATTTTAAGAAAATAATAAATAAATCTTACGATTTGCGATTCGATACGATTCAGCCCCTAGAGTACGATTTGCAATACGATAACAATTTTGACAACATTGGACCATAGGATTAAAAACATGCGCTGACAACATTTTTGTTAAAAATGATGAATATATCCTTAAATCCAATCACAACAATGCAGCCATTCACTGAATCAGTCATAACTTGATCAATTCTTGTCAGAACCGCAAGATGCTGGGTTCATTTCAAAGCCCCAACATCACATCTCAGATCAAGAAAGCATACCCGCGATCCATACATATGAAAACAGAATGCCCAAGATGCATATACTGCCTGTCCAATCAGATTGATTTGCCCCACGGGATCCAATCAGATTGTGGACCCCAGACAAGCACTTTTTGCAAATGTACAGTGTTCATCCATATAGACACAGAGATTGAGATGGTCACTTTTAGTTTCTTAATCAGCAGTGGCTTTGTTCCTTTGTCCTTGTTGACCTAGCTATCTTCATTACAATTAGAGTTGGAATATTTAAGCAAGTAGTCTATATATACATGTATAAGCCAAACAATTGGGTAGATCTGTGAGATTAATTTATTTTATCTCTATTGAACTTGCTGTGGGTTAGTATTTATGGGGCATGAACCTTTGGCTAGTAGAGAAGCCATACAATTGGGTAGATCTATGAGATTAATTTATTTTATCTCTATTGAACCTGCTGTGGGTTAGAATTTATGGGGCATGCACCTTTTGCTAGAAGTGCAACTCTTCTAGTTTCGTGTTGATGACCCACTGGTTATCCTCTATCCTTTTCTTCTACCATTTTCTTCTTCCCATCTACTATTCTTTCCTGCATGAGATGTGATCTACCGGTCTTGCAGATTTTGGCCATTGAATTCCTTAACCTTATCACAACATCAGAAAATCTGGAAAAAGAGATCAGAGCATCTATTTAAATTTATCACAGTTTTGAACCAAAATCTGAAATTTCTGTGCTAGATGCTGGCCTGCATTTTCTTACGTTGGAAATTGAAATAGTTGCTGAAAAATCTGTTTACAGATTGTCCTGCATCAAAATTTCTTCAGGAAGTTGTGTTTATCTTTTCTTCAAGTAGTTGCATAATCTTTTTATTATTATTATTCAAATATTCAAAGTGATCGCAGCCTAAACTTTTGCTTAAACATTGAGGCATTTTAAAGCCTCAAATAAACATGTAGTCCCACGTAACTAACAAAGAAGTGTATAATTTCTTCTGAAATGGATACATTAGTTATGAAATGGAATGATTTATCTTTTTGCCAACAAAACTCCCATCTATTCAATAGGAAATGGATACATTAGTTATGAAATGGAATGATTTATCTTTTTGCCAACAAAACTCCCATCTATTCAATAGAAGGAACAAAACTTGTGCAAACAAAGGAGAAGAAAACCAAGCAGAATGACTTTGTTGCATTTGGATGGTAGTTCTAACATCCTACCAGAAATTAATAGAGATAATGGCCAACGTGCAGGAGGCACCCCTTTAATTCATGCAAAAACCAAACCCCCGATCTCAAATCTATGCATGTCCGGTCAACTTTTAAATGCCAAGCCCATGAGAAATTTAATGCCCTCTTTATTGATCTGGTCATCACTGAAATCATTGCAATTCATTTGAATTGAGCACCGAACAGCACCATATCCTTATTGAAACCCTTGACCATCAGTTTGTAAGCAAACAAAGCAATACAAGCCATCACCACAAATATTGTAAAAGACTGAATACATCCACAGCGACAATGCACAATGTACATGCAAGACGAAGGAGGAGAAGAACACACACACACACACACACACACACACACACACACACACACACACAAAAAGCAATAAGTCCTGTCGGTCATTCCCCCTCTTCAAGAAGAGAATCCATACTAAGAAGTAGGGCTGTCAACGGGCTGTGCCTGGGGTAGGTCTCAGTCTGGATTTTGAACTGTTTCAGGCCAGGCCATCGAGCCAGCCCTATTCAAAAATTTGAGTCCCGAGCCCAGCCCATTTACACCCGTACTAAGGAGAGCATGAGCTTAGTCAAAGGTGCAAGTTCCAAATGAACACTTTAATCAAATCAGTTGCCTTAAGAAGCCACACATCCTGAATCAACAAACCATAATCACTTGTTGCAAGAACTGACCTTTTTCTCAAGGTTGATGGCTGTGGTGCAATCTGCCTCCGCTTGTAGAAAGCTGGATGAAATTAAAAAGTCAAGCACAAACAACAAATCAAAATGGGAGGCTAAAACTCTCAGAAGAAAATAATACCTCCCCAGCTCCAGATATGCAGCAGCCCTATTACTGTAGTATGTTGCTTTCTTTCCATCAAGTTTGATTGCTTCCGTGTAGAAACCAATAGCCTTTTGCCATTGTTTCTCCTTGAAAGCAATGTTACCCTACATAAAGAAAACATCAGAAATACCCATTAAAGAAAAAAAAAAAAAAAACATTAGAGATATAAGAAATGAACATGCCCCTCAAATGTTTCATGAAAAAAGAAACCACAAGGTGATTTGATATAATTTGAGTCAACAACAGAAATGGTACATAATGAGCTGAAAATTCAATTTTTTAAAGCCCAGACTAGACCCCAGCCTTTTTTTGTTGGGAGTGGTCCAAAATGGTTGAATCACAAGGTTAAAGTCTGACCTGTGATTTCTACATGAAATATTACAAACTTATATGACAAATATCATCCAACAAAGTGCTCATGGGTTCCTTGGAATTTTAGAGGCAAGCTATTCATTCACATAATGTGCCTTCGGAATCTTAGAACAAAATGATGTATCGGCTTTTTTCTTTTATGTTGCCCTTTTATAGATTTTGTGCACTTGTGGGTTCCTAGG
This sequence comes from Magnolia sinica, assembly GCF_029962835.1. Taxonomy (NCBI): domain Eukaryota; kingdom Viridiplantae; phylum Streptophyta; class Magnoliopsida; order Magnoliales; family Magnoliaceae; genus Magnolia; species Magnolia sinica. The sequence continues at coordinate 69,524,915 of NC_080579.1, read as the reverse complement.
GATTTTAGAGGCAAGCTATTCACTGAAAAAAATGCTCCTTGGGAATCTTAGGACGGAATGATGTATCAGCTTTTTTCTTTCATGTTACCCTGGTATAGATTTTGTTGGTGTTATTTTTTATTTCATACATATTCAGTGTTATCAAAATCATACGATTTAAGATATGTGAATTGTATGTGTGTACGATTTGAATCATACACCAAAATTGCAAATCCCAAATAATCGCACGAATTATATCGAATCGTATGATAATCGAAAATTACATAAATGGGTCTAAAAATTACTGAAATTTTCACAAAAATAATAATAATAATTTTTTTGCTTTTTTATTCAAATTTTCTTCTCTTTATACCCTTTTGCTCATAAAACATGAAAAAGGCCTCTCCTATTAAATATATCCTCAATTTTTTCTTTAGAGAGGGAGAGAGAGAGGGGGGGGGGGGGGGGCAAGAGAAGATTTGGGGGTTTTGATATTCAAAAACCCAAAACAAAGAAATTAAGATACTATTCACAATCGAATCGAATGCCATTTTTTCTAACATGATTCTACACTTAGAAAGGTATAAAAAGAACAAAATTATTAAACAACTTTTGTATATTTTTAAGGTAAATTTTTCGAAAGACAACAAAAGAAAACAAAGGAAAAAGACAAGAATCCTTTAATATCATAATATATATATACCATATACATTTTCTCAATTGATAATATCATGATATGTATTACTTTTTTGGTACAAGTAGAAGGGAAATGGATGATTAATGAATTCTTAATCTTTTTTGATTTACTTTTATTTTTGTATTTGTTTTTTATATACATATATTTTTTTTAATCAGAAAAAATCTTATGATTTACGATACGATTTGCGATTTGATATGATTCAACCCCTTTTACGATTTGCGATATGATAAGGATTTTGACAGCACTTACATATTTTTCATTCATACATATATACACAAAACGCGGTAGTGCTGTCCAACTTTACCCAAAAAACAAAAAAGAAAGTACTTGTTATTGAGTGGATAGGATGCTTTCCATGACGCAAGAAATCAGTGGTTTGATCTGTTTCCACTGCATTGCACACTCTTTCCCCAAAAGTTAACTGTCATTAATGAAAAATGGGTATTTGTAACAATAACATATTAATTGAGTGGTTATTTGTATATTTTTTTTAAATGTGGTTCCATGCAAATTCCCTATTATCAATACGGGTGTTTGCAAAATCCCCAATTAACAATTAACATTTAGCAAACATATAGAATAGGAAAAGAAAAAGATATTCACCTTTTCTTTAGCAATCTCAGCAGATTCTTCTGGGCTGATAATATTATTTGACAAATTGGATTTTGCGGCTATATCCGCTTGTTCCTGAAGGGATGCATACACGGTCTGTACCGTGTCGAGTAAGAAGCGATCACCTCCATGCCTTGCTATGAAGGAAACTGACACTGGACACTTGTCGTGAGTTCCAAGTGGTATGGTAACCTGGAGTGAGATGTGACCAGGCAAAGGGGTGAGAGAAGTCACTACAGGAGTAGAACTGATTGAACCACTATCATTTGACAATGATGGCTATAGTATTCTAAATGGATGAATCATCTGCCAATTACAATATACAATAGAATAAATAAATGTGTTTCACCTGACAACATCCTGACATGCTAGCAATAGCCAACAGACTAAAAGCACGAGTCTGGTAGTCATCTGATAAAACTTCTTTTGCACCAAGCTTTGGAGGAGGATCAGCAAGTGTAGGAATCACAAGAATTCCATCATCCTGCATAAAACATCAAATGACTACGTAAGCATAGTACTTGTAGATCAAGCTGAACTTCTACTAATGATAAAAAGATCTCATTTGTTAACTAAGGATGCTGCCTGTAAATATATACATAGTCAAGCTTCAAGATCAGCCAGAGACAACTGTATTCGGAAGCTTATTACCATCACTCCAAACGGAAAGTAAAATAATAGATTTTTTTTGGTAATAATGAAACTTTTTTTTATGAAATGTAAAACATATGTTACTATAAGGATAAGAGGTAATTTCTTCAAAAGAAAATGTTACAGACATGGTGGTGCAATAAAAAATCCGCAGGTTTGCAGAAAATATTAGAAATGCTACTAAAATGCAAGTCCATAAGAATTTCTCACTTGTGAAAGTGACATTCAAGAACTAACTGGGGGCAGAAAAAAACTCAACAAAGAATCCTAGATAATGGGTCTTCATGTAATGGGTAGTTGGTACTCAACTGTAAATGATTTTTTTTTAAAAAGGTAACGAAAACTTTATTAGAAGAAACACCAGAAAAAATGGCAAAAAACAACGCCTAAAGCCCAGCCAGCCATCACAGACCAATCACTATAATCGGATACTTTAATACAATTTACCCAATCTAAGACATCTAACTTCACCCTCTTACAGACATCTGCAACTGAACCACTTTTGTTTTGGAACCTCTGATTATTCCTTTGCCCCAACAGAGCCCAAATTATTGCCAATAAAACTAACCTCCACACTTACCTTACTTTGTTCCCAACTCCTCCCCCAGGCTATGTGAGGAAGAGACCATCAATAGATCCCAGCAATTTTATTTTTTTTTAGATTCAACAGATCCCAACATCACCCAAGAAATATTGAAAAGGACAAGAAATCTCCCCCACACCTTCTGAGCAAATGCGCAGTGGATGAACAAGTGGTTCACAGATTCCGCATCCACCATACACATGGCAACAATTGAAAATCACCATCAATCTTTTTAGCAGATTATCTATTATGAGCACCCTATTCCTTCCTACTAACCAAGTGAAAGCCACAACCTTAATAGGAGCCACATAGGACAAACATGGGAGGTATGACCACACCTCACACTCAATGTGTTATCGATCATCATCCTATAGAGGGAGCGAACTGAGAACTGGCCGGATTTAACCTTAGTCCACACCATTGAATCCCTAGTTATATATATATATGTATGTATGTATATAAGAAACTAATGAGAACTTTTCTAAGTTAATAGATAACTAATTTTACATATTTAAAATACATTTGAGAGAGAGAAAATCAATTAAACATCAAGTCATCCACATTTAACAATATAGTTAATAAGAAATAACAACAAAAGCAACAAGCTATTTATTTATTATTGTAGAAAATCAAAGAGAGAGAGAGAGAGAGAGAGAGAGAGAGAGAGAGAGAGAGAGAGAGAGAGAGCACTTGTAATTAAGAAATGTAAGACAAAATTAGAGTAAGAGAGTTTTGGAGTGAGAATATTGCAAATGGAGGATGATGAGCTGACAATCACAGCTACTTCTCCAGATCATTTGGGAGTCAGGGTTTACCTTGTGCACAGCTGGTGCGTTCCCAACATGTGCGAGGTTCGCACATGCATGTGCTGTGAGTAGAAGATGTGTGTGGGTGGGTGACATTACCTTCAGAAGGGCACTGAGAGCCAAGCGTGTTTCATTCCTCGCTGATTCACAGTGGTCAATATTTGCATCCTTACGGTCTAGCATTGCATGCATATTTGATGATATAAAAGGATCCAGAACTGGTTTGGCCGTGTTGATCCATTCCTCATGACAATTTTTGAACTCATGCCTGCACTTGGAAGGCAAACAATAATCATTCAGTGTATTATTCCACCATTAAAAGATCAAAAGAAATCTTGAGCAGTTTATCAACACCCAGGAGCCAATCAAACAATCAACGATAGAGGCATGAGAATTAATGTCAAGATGAAAAATGAATTGGGAATGAGATGATCCTGATAAAGTTCTTTCATAAGCAAGCAATAACATACATGAAACAAATTCTCTTGGCCAAGCATAAAATGGCCATACCTATTAAGAATGAAAACCACAGTTGGATATTGTATACATTTCTTTCCGAGTCTTAACTCTTAACGAAAGTCACCATTGGGATTATTTTTATACTATATATTCTTTAATTGATATTGTAAATGTGTTATTTATAGCGCAGATGGTCCTTTAAAGGATAGAATTGGATTTGTCAAAAACTTAGGCATGTGATAAGCAAATTATGATAAAAGCACTGAGCAAATACCAAAGTCTTGGATAGCCTAATAGAGCAAATTGGTACGTGAATGTCCCGTGCACCAGTAGGAATGTACCTGGTTATGGTCACTGTTGTCATATGCGATTGCATATGCCAATTTGGGAGCATAGATCGCATATGCTATAGTGGCATATGTGGTTTAACGACCATTAGGCATTATGCCATGGCATATGCGATTATGCGTTCGAATATGCGATTATGTGATCGACTATGCGAGTATGCCATCACTTATGCAATGAAAAAATGTAAAAATTTTGTAGGGCTGTGCGATGGCAGATGAGATTATGCGATAGCATATGCGCATAGGCACCTTGAGTCCCATATAATCACTTCTGCTATTTGACAACAATGATTATGGTAGATACAAAATTTAGCAAACCTGGCATCCACGGCTTGATCCAATGTTTAAAAGGTTTGTATCTTTTACTATTTATCAATGAGAGTACTATAAGAAGAAAATAAACCATAAAATCATCAATCACTCTCTAGTCTCTTCAGACTGGGTAAATTGCAATTATTGAATGCTCAGATAATACTAGTGCATATCTGCCCGGGGTTTGGGCGAATGGGTAGTGTCATGGGTTTGCTTGCTCCCCACAGACGTGAGTTCGATTCCCCTCCTCGTGCTTTACCTGATGCACATAGTTTGCGGGTGATTGCGTGCATCCACAGAGATTAATCTCGCCTTTAAAAGGGGTAGGGACACCCTATAGTCATAATAATAATAATAATAATAATAATAATAGTGCATCATATATACCTGCATAAACTTAAGAAGTTGATGAGTCAAAAAACCAATGGTTCTTGCTAAATTTCGCAAACCTTGCATCCATGACCTGATCGAATGTTTAGAAGGTTTGCACCTTTTATAATTATCATGAAAATGAGTACTAAGAGAAGAAAAGAAATCATAAATCATCAACCACTCTCCAATCTCTTCAGGCTTCGCAAATCGATGTTATTGAATGCTCAGAAGAATACTAGTGCATTATATACATGCATAAACTTAATACAGTTGATGAATAGTTGCTCGCCCAGAAAAAATAATAATAATACAGTTGATGTGTTTTTTTTTTTCAACGGTATAATACAGTTTGTGTGTTTTTTTAACACATAATACAGTTGATTTGTTAAAAAGCCAAGCATTCCAAAAATATGTCATAATCGAAAGGTATACCAAAACTGTGAATGATCTACCTACAGTTTGAACCGCTTTAATCAATAAATTGTAGCTAAATTAGCCAAGTCACACAAGTCTTGTTGGGAGGGCCCAGTTTGAAATAACACCCCATGTTGCTCAAGCAAACTCATAGAAGGTTTCGCATATGGTATTGTAACATCAAGATTAGAATTTTTATAAACATACCTACCCAATGGCTTTCATCAGAAAGATTCCATAGCCAAACAAACTGGTTATAATTCATCTTTTTATCATGTTAGATATTCAGGATGTGGAGACGTCTATGCAGGAATGCAATAAAACAAAGCAACATGCCCTTTTCAAAAATAGTTATATTCGGTATCCACTTTTCATCTCGACTTCTGATTCTGATGGCTACTTCGAGAAGATTTTTGTATATATACTATTTCCTAAGCGATACTCAAGTCTGATTCACCAATGAGCATGCAATTGCAAACTGCAGAAAGTACTCCAAGCTGTCTAGAACAAGACTGTTGTGTCTTCTTCTTCTTCCTCTTTTGTCTTTTTTAAAAAAAAGTAACAACTAAGGCATTTTCACTGAAGGGTCACTCAGAATTAGCATGATTTTCTCTTCTTTTTTTCTTTTTTCTTTTTTTCTTTTTTTTCTTTTTTTCTTTAATTGCCAAGTACATTAGCATGATGTTTTCTTTAAACAAATACATGTTTACCAGTATAATTGCCGATTTCATTTGTTCTCAGCCAAACACATACATACATAGACCATGAAAGACTCTTACGTGCCCAACTCAAAATGCTTCTGCAATCAACCATGCCTTTGATGCTCAATCTTAGAAGCTGGGAGACCAGAAGCATTCATAAAGTTACAATTTTTGTTTCCATTGCCGTACTTCCTTTCTTCACTGTCTATTTGTTGGCAACCTACTGGAGCATTAGGATTATTTATCATGGATTTTTTTTTCCAGAGCATGGTATATCTATGGGTCTCTAACATCTACAGTTTAGGACTGAAGAATGGACCCCGTTTATACAAACTGAAAACATGAATAATCTCATACTAACGTTCGGCCTGAGGATTGTATAATACCTCTACTTGCATATGCTCATAGTACACTTGAAGGTACTTGTAGACATGTTTTAATAGAATCCTATTGTATCAGTGATTCGGTGTAAATTTTGTAAATGAAGGTTGATGCTTCAGAAATTACTTCAGTTTGCATCTCTAAAAACAGCACTAGACATGAAGAAAATTTTGCATTTCGTTAAAGAAAATAGTAACTTAGAAAGTCATGGTAAGAGGGGCAAACAATAAGCTCCAAATGGATAGGCCATGTAAGTATCAAAAGATTCAGGATTTTCAAAAGCATAAGAAATAGCAAGCTTGCCTTTGAAGGAACTGCATAGCGTTTGCAAGAGACCGCAATGAAGATACTTTCAGTTCACCATTTCTGTTCTTGCTATGGAAATGTTTTAAGCTTGGAACTTTAGAAGCCAAATAGTCCCCAAGATTTGCATGGTTTAAAACTTGTCCTAAAGAAGCAGGTTATGAAAATTAGATGACCTAGTTTCCACAATACAAACCAGAAGAGAATGCTGGAAAAGGAGAAGTCTACGAAGGGTATTAACCAGTTTCACAATGGAAACCAAATACTGATACAAGTAACGGAATTCTAAACATACTTCCAAAAAGCTTCTCGGTGGATTTGGTCACCACCTGAGCAACCCTGCTCGTAGGAATCTTTAGCAGTTGAAAACAGTCATCAGCTATTATTATATGCCTAGGCAGGCGTGAATCTGCATATGGAAGCCGTAGGAGCACATGACCCACACGACGCAAGATACTAGGATCCTTGGCAAACCATCCTGCATGCAAAAATTCATACACATCAATTGAAATAACGAATTGAGACACCTAATAAGCTTCTTTTGCCCTTGTAATAACCTTATATACCATCAATGCAAAATCTATTGGCCAACGTACTGAAATCAGGAAGAGTACTAGATTGATTTGTGAAGACTAAACAACTCATCAGCAGATTCTGTAAAGAACTGATCAATTGAAGCACTGGTGCATTATCAAATGCCACCTTAGATTTTTATCTTTATTTTTTGGCTTGATCCTTTTCCCTCTGTTATACAACTATAACTTTATAATGGTAAGCGTGAATCTTCTCTGCATGTTTGTGCATCACGAAAAGCACATACATCAGTGGATGCATGCATGTAGATAAAGTATATGCTGGTGTTATGTACTTGTGTATGCATGTCGATAAAAACCTAAAACTGGTGCATCCATGTAGTCACAAGTATGCACTTACTGGGAAACATTAAAGAACAGATTTCTACCCACTCCAGGTCCAGGACCCACACTCTATAAGCTATGTAGGGCCCACCTCAAAACATTCAACTCCAACCTCACAAAATAGCAATAAATCTCACCAAATTCGTGAACATTTGAATGAATGAACTCATGAATCAATAAATTAGCACGAGTACTTCAGTCTAGATTAATAAAGATAACACTAAAACCTGATGGGATGTAATTCTACAGATGAAGATTAGTAAATGGGTGAGACAGACTTGAAATCTGGCCCATAAATCACCCAACTTCAGGACCCTAGTATAAACAGCCCCCGAGCCCTAATCATAAAACTAGACTCAGTCTTGATAACACTAGCTCCACCCTTACCCACTTACTCTAGCCTAAATACCGCAACTGTATAGCCTAAGCAAACCTCAGACCCATACTCAAACACCAACCACTATACAGTCCAGCCTAGAAGACTCCCAACTCGTCTTAGCCAAACCCAAATCCAGACATTGTCCCATAACTGCCTACTCATTAAAGCTGTTTCAGCCCCCAAACTGAAACCAGACCTGCTAACCTAAAATTAGCTCTCGATTTCAGCCCAAGTGCTAACCAAAATACCCGCACGCTATCCCCTCTGGTCCAATTCTCAGCCCACTCTTATTCTAGACTTTCATGTTTCAACCGAACCTGTCACATTCCAAACCTGTCCTTCAACCTTGTCCATAGACCTGTAATATAGTTGCACGAAGCGTGAAGCGAAGTGGCAACAGATTTGGATGCAGGAACAGGTAAGTATCTGTTTCAAAATGTAAACAATTATAAATGAGTAGAAAGCAGGAGCAGAAGCAGCACCTAGCTAAAAGGATCCTGCAATTGACTCATACATCATTCATGCCAAATATAAACCTTACTACCCACATCAGCTTATCCACTTTGGTACCAGAAGTTGACACCCACTAGAAGTGAGATTTCTCTTAGGGCCTGTTTGGCTTTCCAATGTCCTATGAAATGCAAAGTAAATGAGCCATTATTATCATTCCCATGTGTTTGTTTAAACAGGAATTATGGCTCGTAAATCGAGACTCAAATACACTTGTAATGATGTAGGCAAAGTAAATTATAATCATTACATTTTCACATTATAAAATTACTATTTTTATAGTGATTTCTGGGTGAAACAAACAATGTAGCAAAATCATTATTGCAGTCAAATGTAAGTGATGTCACCACACAAGTACAAGAGTAAATAACCATTACTCATTTACAGCCATTAACTGTTGTAATTGGAAAACCAAACAAGCCCTTAGTCCTGAGATGGCAGGAGAAGGTCAAAGCAAGACTTAGCATATGTTCCATCAGATAATGGAAATGATGGTAGCTCAACAAATCACGTGACCATTGTAGAATAGAACAAAGGAAGATAACTAAGACGCAAAGGATGATGGAGTATCAAGGGAGCACCCAGACTTGACATAAAACACAGAAACAGGTAACTCTCTACCCTTCAACCCAAATTTCCTACACCGAGTAAAGAGGAAAGAGTTTATGGATATGATCACAGCCCTTGCCCTGGATAATAGCCTCCATGTCATACTTGGCAAGGACCACAGGTCCAGTGCTGCAACAGCCCAATAATCCGAACTAGCACCTCTTTCTTGAAGTGGGATACTCTCCAGGATTTGATGATCTAACAAAGTGCATAATAGTGGAGACTGAACACCTCTTCAGGAAGCTCAATTAGAGCATCTTCTATGATTGGTTTACAACTGTCGGAGACTACTTTAGATTGCAATCCATGACCGACAAGCTGAAGTTATGATTTGCAAGAATCTCTGGAATAATGATGTTGCTTATTTGTTCACTTTGAGGAATGAAGGGCAAGCAGTAGCCTGTAAATGGAATGGGTTACAAGGAGAAGTTCAGAGGGAGATGATGGCAGGTGACCTCATAGTGTCCACGATCCCTTTCACATTTCTCTAAGACTTCCGAGAGCAGCAATAAAGGGTAGCCGTCAGATGTAACAGCCCCCTAGGCGGGGAATATTCAGCACCAAGGCCAATCCAAAACAGCTCCACTCCTGCACTTCCACACCACAATAGGTATTGCTCCCCACCTCCCAAAAAATTGCCAATTGGATATGAGCCAGCCTGTATCTGCCCTGTATCATTGTGAACTGATACAGCTACTGTATGGTCATATTATAACAAATTATTTAAAACCATAATTCCAGTACACCACCAATGTTTGGTTAACTACTCGTTTTGGACCACATTACACTGCGTCTATTTGGAATGATGACATTCCATGAGAGATTACCATATTTTACTCAGCCGTCCATTGTTTGTATGATCGCTCTTAAAACCCACTTTGGTTGTATGATCACAAAGTATAGAACAACAGCTTTAACAACATATTTGCCTTGATGCACAAAAGGAAGAAGATCAATCCTAAAGCCTATGCAAGGTGATGTACTGCAACAAGTCAGAAACTCTCATGATGATTCAAAAGACGACCATAGATGATGTTGCCAAGAAATAAGTGGACACCAACAATGAACAGGACAGGTGATGTTGCAGCCAGCAACAATGAATGAGAGACCTAGGAAGACAACACCTGCAAGAAGTCATAACAAGAAAAGGGGCATCAAAAATCACACCAAGTCAACAACGGGGACTTCATCGTCGACTTCCAAGGCAGTCAAAGATTCACCATAAAGATGAATCGAATCAAGGATCAACACCAGCTTCCAACTCGACAACAAGTTCTTTCCAAGCCATCAGGAAGACAGGAACTGATGCTGGATCATTAAATTGAGTCCACAGTGGACCCCACTACTTCCTGTAATCAGATTAGGCCATGATTTGTGGTCCTAGTTGGATCAGGCAATGATTTGTGGTCCTAGTTGGACTGGTGCCCAATCCAATTGGATAATCCATTATGGTCTGATTGACTCGTGGGCATACAGAGTCAATCGAATGGCTCTATATACCATACGACTGGATTCTGGGGCCCATAAGTACGACAGGATGCCATTTATACCATACACAATCAGTATAGGATATAGAGCTTTTATCGTTTATACAAACCCTATAGCAAATTGCATTCCATACAATTGCATATATATCCAACCATACAGTTAGTAAGTAAAGACTTTTTAAGTATTTGGATTTTTCTATTTCAGTTTCCTTATTTAGTATACCCTTTTTTAAAAGGCGTTTATTGCAAGTTTGAGATATTTTAGGAATGTTTTGAGGGAGGACCAATAGACTTTTAGACTTGGTTTCTTTGATTTTAAGTAGGATTAACATGGCTCAATAACCCCATACATATGCCACGATATTTTTTATTGAATAAAACTAAATTGTTTGTTTCCTGAGATGGATACAAGTACTAGGAGAAGATTCTTCTAGAAAATAGTAGTGATATGCCTCAAGGACCCTACTGGTGGAGATTCCCTTAGGGTTTGTGACTTTAATTCCACATCTTTACCCTTTTTTCCCTTTAATTTCCTTATTTTTTTAACTTCATTGGATCAATCGAGAAGTATTAGAGCATATAGTGGTGGAAATCAAACAGGCACGGGGTTCAGGCGAATGGCTAGCATCGTGGGTTTGCTCCCCACAGACGCGAGTTCAATTCCTCTCCGTGGGATTACCCGATGCATGTGATTTGCAGGCGGTTGCGTGCATCCACAGGGATTAAACTGGCCTAAAAATGGGGCGGGGACACCCTGTTCTCATTAAAAAAAAAAAAGTGGTGGAAATCAATCATCTAAGTTGTAATATTTGAATATTTATGTTTAAAGTTCAATTCCATATTTGTACTCGAAGGTATTAACACAAGTACACAACTGCATCACATCAAACCCTAAAGGAGATAAAGACGATATGTTTAGAACCATTAGCTTTGTGGGGAATCAAACTAAGACCACCAAAGTTTTACGTGAGTGGCTTCACAAAGTCAAGGGTTCAATCAATTGTTCCAGGGCACAAAACGTGAAACAGAAACAAGTAAAAACAACAAACGCAAAATGCCTTACAATTAAGAGTTGCCAGTGGGAATTATAGGGAAAGCACCGTGTATGTATGAATGTAAGTATGTATGCATGCATGCATGTATGGGGTGTTTGTGTGTGGGTATGTATGGATATGTGTGTATGGATGTGTGTGCGTGTGGATATGTGTATGGGTGTGTGCAAGTGCACATGTGTGGGTGAGTAACCTTGTAATCATGGATATTAAAAACGACATAAATTTACTACTATGGCCTAAAATTCCTATAGATGGGATTTGTTAAGCCCAAATCAGTAAGAGATAAAGGAGAAGGTATAATGGTTTAATTTAAGGAGAAAAATAAGCTGGTGGAGCAGAAGGTAACATCAACACTTTCGTATGAGTATAGTTTTCCACCAACATTGTATTTGCAGGAGTTACAATCAGTGTTTTAAATAGCGGTAGCGTGTTGCGTAGCTTTCAACCCTTTGTAGCGTGTAGCACAAATAGCATAGCGTAAACTACATGATACATCTAATTTTAAATCTAAATATAGAAAAAATATGATAAATATTAAGAAAAAAAGAAAAAATTATATAAATGCCTAAAAGATGATTCATTTTTCAAGTATAAGCATATTCAAGTAAGTTATTAATTATTATTAATCAAATGCCAATCCACATATAAAGTCATAAACCAAATCAAATAATTATCACATCGACAACTTTCTAAGCAAACCACTTAAAAAATAAAAAATAAAAAATAAAAAATCAAAGTACTTTAATTAATAATGTCTAATTGAAACTACAAGTCACAACTCACAAGTATGAAAAGAAATAAAAATCCCACGGGTTAAGTGTAACACCCTGGCCCTCCAATGCTCGGATATTGGTTGTCCTCAGGCATACACATGTTTTAAACTCGAAGACTTAGAGACCATGAGCGAAACCTTAATTCTAGGAACCTGAAACTTAAGTAAACCTTGCACATAAACAAGTCACACCATCCAAAAATCAATATCATTGGATCCATAATCCACTAGATCCCTAGTCATTGATCAGATAAAATTCTGGTTAAAACGGACCACACTGAATGTTCAATTCACAGGTTAATCAAGAAAGTTCATTGATCAGTCCCTCGAACCCGAGAATAGAGAGAAAGACCCCCCTTTGCAAGACAAGTTAGTACTATGTTGGTTCAACCGACTGTGAATAGCTACACATGAGTGGAACCTGTGTTCTGTCGGTTTGACCGACAAAAATGTCGGTCCAACTGACAGACTCCCATTGGTTATATACCTGCAAACCACCAAACCTTTATTTTTGAGGGGGCTATATATATATATATATATATATATATATATATATATATATATATATATTCTCTCCTTCAGTTGCGACCATCCTAACTGAGAGAGAGAGAGGAGTGAGAGGGAGAGGTCTCGCCACTCCGGATCGTTGTGGGTCGAGTTTCATCGAGCTTGGTGGTGTCCAGATCCTGTCGTAAGCCTGAGAGAGAAGAAAGCTAGTGAGTAGGGGCTACCGGTTCGAGTCATAGGGATATCCGTAGAACGATAGTTAAGGTTGATATCCTTGATTTGATAGCAAGCCAACGGTCTGAATGTCTCAACATCGAATAATTTTAAATTAGTGTAACCAAACTTCCTTTTTGGAAATATCTAGGAAACCTCCATTCTCTACTAGGGATCTTCACACATTCTCATGTGCTCACTTGTGGTTCCAAGTTGAACGATTTAGCATACAGTCTCAACCATCCGATCTGTATGGGACGTCAAGCTCGCTAAGACGAATGCTTTTTTAGAGCTTCATGGTTGATGGCCCACTAATGAGCGGTCTCGAGCTTGTTTGGTTAATTTAACCGTTTCTAGGGTGATTTGGGAAGTGGGGTTTCTTGTGTATATGGATAGGGTCTAGATGATCTAAGTTTATCATTTAGTCTTCACAAGATTAACGAAAATGATGACTTGGCCATGATTATCCTAAGCTATCAATTTGTAGGCCATAAGGGCAGTTTGGTCAATTTGCATTATGTACATGGGATAATCAAGATCTAATCCATTTGTTATGTTGATTTTAGGTGGATCTTCATTAAGCTACGGTTATTCTGATTAATCGACGGTGGGTTGCCTAGATCTTGGCCCTTGATGAATAGATCTCAAGGTTAGGCCCAAGATTTAGGTGATTGGGCCAATACATAAGCTTCCTAAGGGTATCTAATCGAATTTGTACGGTTCTGTAACAGTAACACCCACATATTCATTAGGATCGAGTATGGTGAAATATGCGAGGTGTTACACACATCCAGGTATGATTTTTCCCCTAAGTGTGACGCTCAGGTTTTTGTCGCAAGAGTACTGTACTCTAGAGATGGAAAACCCAGGCATTACATTAAGAGTATTAAATACAATACGGATGTCATCTATACAAAGAGCGACTTTCGAAAACCCTCTTTCGAAACTCTTTTTCTTTTAAGTTTAGTTTTAAAGGTTTTTTATCGTGAGTTTCACACCAACTTTAACAAAGGATCACCACCATTTTAAGTGAAAGTAAAGATGGGTCCTTACTCTTGCTATGGTGGTAGACTCTTAGGAGTTTCAACACCTGGTCAAGGGTTTGAGTACCCATAGGTGGTGAAATTCCACTACTGTGTGAGTGTGTGGGGGTGTGTGCATGTTTATAAAAATTTTATAAAAAAAAATTTATAAAAATTTATAATAAAAAAAAGAAAAGAAAAAAAAAAGTGAAAGTAAACAAAGAATGATTTTATTTTTTTAAAGTTTAGATTTTAAGGTTTTTTTTTCTTAATATGAGTTCTACACTATTTTTAACAAACAAAACTAAAAATATAAAAAATAAATGTTCTCATCTTTTTTTTAAAAAATTACATTGTAGCGTATGCTACAAATGTTAGATGCTATGTAGTTGTAGCATACGCTATGGGAGATTTACGCTATTTAGCTACGCTACGTAATGTACACTATGAGCGCTATTTGAAACACTTTAAAATATAGTGGTATACTGTGAACTGATGACAATAAGTGAAGAAATGATGTAAGATGCAAGTATCCAGCATTTGATCCATTTACAGCTAAGTGCAATAGAAATACTCCAATCAGGATCACTAAGTTAAGATGCAGTTTATACTTCGTTCTCCGAAAAACAGCATAAGAGGAAGTTCCCACCAACCAAGCAACCTTATTTTTGCTTGAACAACAATTGCATGTGTTCTTTATTTCTTTCTTCTTTTTTCGGTAACACAACAATAGCATATGTTCTGAAAGTATCATTCAACCACATAAAGTTTACTGTTTATCTGGAGAACAAATATATCTTCGACTCATTTGAATTAACAGGAATCCTTCCAAAACATACCGACAGTGTCAAGACTCGGTGAGACGGGAATAGCCCCGATGTTTGAAACAGCCCCATGTGAAGGTCGGAATCCTAATATACCACAAAAGGCCCCAGGTACTCTTACACCACCAACACTATCAACACCTGTAATTGACAGTCAGTCAGAAAAAAGATGCACTAAAGAATTTATATAAACAGCATTAGTTATCTTCATGGATTGCCTCAGAATCTAAAATCTGCCATAAATTTCAATGACAACAAGGGTTCAAAAACTAGATAAGCTTACGGTATTCTATGCATACAGTAAATTGTTTTGGAACATCTACAATTGGCATCCTCACTCAAAAGCCAGTACCGGCGCTCTTACTGACCCACCCATCAGTCACATGATAGCCACCGGCCATCAATCACCAACAGACACCCTTGCATAGAGCTGTCTTTCATCATCATCATAGCCATTCTCCCAACAATTTGGGGTTTGACATTTAAATGGTAGATTGGCAGAAGTTACATGATCGACTGCACACCAGACATCAATCTCCTCTTTATACAGGGCTCTTGGAAACGACCATGGCAGAGGCTCCGATTGATGCCATCACATGCCAAAACAATCCCCCAATGAGTGAGCAAGCAATGTAGGTCATGAAGGGGCTGTTCTCAAGCAAAACACCAAGCATGAAACACCCAAACACATGAAACATCATACTAGGAGTAGTCGGCAATTCAAATTAGTTGGAAACCCACTGATACATGATTACCGAACAAAACACACACACATGAAAGGCATAGAGCAGTTTTTCTTGATTAATAATATATGCAACAGAAAAGAATGTAACGAAGTAAATAATAGCAAACGTTGTGACAGAAATTAAGCAATCATCTTGATAATCAGGATGTTGGAAGCCAGACTTACTTCAATGGTAAAGAGCCAAGCTTCTTTAAGTGCAGAATCCCCAGATCTTGTAAAAAGCTGGCCACAGCTCTTAAATCTGGGATCATGGTAGTAAAAAATGATTATGTAATGGCCGTCATGTAATTGTAACCATTATGCGTTATGGGGTCGTAACAGCTGTTACGAAAAAACGGCCTGTAATGGTCCGTTATGTGGCCAAAAAAGGTTTTTTATTTTTTATTTATTTAAAGACTGTAAAGGCTGTTATGGCCTATATCGTAATAATAACGGTGGTGGCCATTATGGCCACCATTACCATCATGGAATACCTTGTCTGGGATTGAGCACTGAACAAAACCAACTTTGGAGAAGAAGATTTCTTGTATCTGTTATTATAGAGGTACAAGTGTAGTGTCCCCAAGGAACCCATTGCGAAGATAACTATCGAGAATTTAGCTCCATATGGGGACTGAAATTGTAACACCCCGTTGATGGGGACATCACGCGCACACGCGCACTCACGCCGCCCCCCCTACGCACGTACGTATGCAGAAGGAGGACCCCACCATCGATCTGGCTCGATGATGACGTCCAGAGAGGGCCTCCTAGCTAGAAAACAAGTTTTGGTTTAGAAAAGTGGCCCGATAGTCAAGAAAAGCCCACCATGGGATCTCATGATCGTGGCCCACTCATCGGATTGGTTTTATATTTTAGGTTTTGCTTATGGTTATTATTTAGAACATTGTGAACACTTTAGATTTCCTTGTTTGATTTTTATTTTAGTTTACTTAATCGCCAAGTAATAGCTGTCGCACATGGTGCGAGTTTTTGGGTATAGGGTTCTCCCTATAAATAGGCACCCCTTGTAGTTCTTTTCATTCATTGAAGTTAATAAAAAAATTTCTGCTTTATTTTTCTGCTTTCTTCGTGAGTTGTGGAAGAATTCAAAAGTGGGTGCGAAGCCCTCCTTTTTCAAAGGGCTAACTACCGTGGTGCGAAGCCACATCGATCCCAATTTACCCCCATCTTCCATCATCTTTTTTTCCATCTTCCCCCACCATTCGTACTTTGAATTTGTCCTTTTGTTGCATCAGATTTCTTCATTGAAGCAGGTTTCCAGATTTCGGCCCGCAGGCGATCTGAAACTTCGGCGGAGCACCACGCACAAACCGTACATCGGATCGAGCTGAAATTTGGAGGTTTTGGAGTCCATCCCTGGCTGACCAGGGCCAAGGTGGCCTTTTTCTGAATAGTGGGCCCCACACACGTGCGGCCGGGATCACACGCACGTCCGTTTGAGCCATTGTTGTTGTCCACACGCGGGATCATCTTTTGGCTTAGGTTTTTATCCTCTTTTATCCTCTCATAGTCATTTTTTCATGAATCCTAACCCTATATTACATGATCCCTAATTGATTTGCCCCTTTTTATCACCTTAGGGTTTCTTGAATTGAAATTAGGGAATCCCTTGGATTAGGGACTGATTTTTATGCATGAGTAGTTGATTTTATTTCCCTTTGACATTGTTTGGTTTATAATTTTATTGGTCCAGTCCTAGCCTGTGTCGGCTTGGACCCGCATAGATTCCTCTTTAATTGAATGTTTGGATTTTCATGTGGGATGTGGAATTTGTGTGATTGTTTCTGAATTGGTGTGATCTAAGCCTGCAATCTTGCATATCATATTTAATTTTCCATGTCCTGCATCACCCGTCCATTCCGTACCATTTTCTATGTATATGTACACGATGATCGATGCCCTTAGCTAGACCTGGATTGGCCGTTCATAGCACACACCCGACTGACCAGAACCTCAAGACCTCGAAACCTATTTCATATCGATCGCCTCGTCGTTGCGATTACGTAGAGACCACCCATGCGTCTGTACGATACACCGTTAGTGAGATACGCTGTGAAGAATCATTAGTGTATCATATGCGCAAAGCGCCATATACTCCATTCCACACATGTGCATAACACATGTCATACACACATGCACATGCCACACATGGGTGAGAGAATCTCTACCCATGTGTGTGATGTCACACACCCATACCTCCCATCTCTCATGTACTCCTCAAAGTCAACAACTTTCCATTCCATACCCTATGTATGACATCATCACACCATGCCATCCCATGCTCCTTTAATCCACCATTAATTACAAATCATGAATTAATTGTCATAATCTTAGTCTAAGCTAACTAAGATCACATTAATTGAATTTAACCACATTTTAACAATTTCTTTACATATATCCCTTCATTCCTTAACATTTCACCATTTTTCTACAGAGAGAGAGAGAGAGAGAGAGAGGAGTGATCTTGGTGGGCCATCAACTCCATCAATCCCATCCTTTCCATCCATCTCAACCATCAATTCCATTCCTTCCATCCATCTAATTCATCAAGGTGAGTACACCCACTCTACTCTTGGTTTGTTTTCTTTTTGATTATTTGTATGATTATTAGTGGTGACGATTTGATGATAATGATGTGATCAATGGTGTGGATACATAGGAGAATACATATAAAAAGATGATAAAAAATGGTGATGATATGATGATAATGATGTGTTTAATGATGTGGATTTGTGGGAAAATACATATAAAAAGATTAATAATAACAATAATTTATTATAGACTTTATGTGGGACCCATTGATATTGGGCCCCACCAGAATTTTGTAGGCCATCCAAACTGTTCAAAGTGTGGCCCATTGGGCTGGCCAAACACACACACTCACACCCATGCACACATGTGTACACCACACAATAAAAATAAATAAATAAATAAAACAAAGAGACGTGGACGTTGTCGCTGCCTGGACGCTGCAGCAAGCAGCGTCCCTGCTGCTGCTTAAAAGAAAAGAGGGAAGGGGTGTGGGTCCACAACGGGCCCCACCCACGATATATATATTTAATCCATGTCGTCCATCCGATTCCCCAGCTCAACTTAGGCGTTGAACCAAAAAATGAACCTAATCCAAATCTCTGGTAGGCCACACCATCAAAAAGACTATTTTAATAGTGATAAATTGTTAGGGCCCGCTGTGATGTTTCTGTACGTCAAAAAATGCTAAATATTGGGCTTGTTAGATCCATATCGGGCCATAGAATCCAACTGATGGGGTGGATCATCTTGATGTGCACACCACCTATGAAAAACCACAGTAAAACAAAAATATATATATATAGGCAAGGGGCGTTAGCCCCTCGTTGCTACTGACGTCCAGCGTCCTCTGGACGCTGCAGCTCCTGCTGCTTGGATAGGCAGGGACCGTGGGTCCCAGCCATAGGCCCCACCATGATGTATGTCGATCATCAGCACCGTGCAGTTGATGGGTCCCCTTTAAATGATGAGATCCCCCAAAAATCAGTTGTATATGGAACTCAGGTGGCCCACACCATCTAAAATCATGTGAAGAGTAGGTAAATTACATAAAAATACTTTCTTGGGTCCAGCTGAACTTTGGATACATCTGAAACTTGGACTGACCCCTCAACCAAGTGGGACATACAGAATGGATGGACTGGATCTCTCAAGTGACCCACCTTGATGAGAACGATAATATAATTAAAAATAAAATAAAATAAAATAATAAAATAGAAAAGAAAGGTTTGAAGGAGGTGACGTCCTCCGTCCAGACGGCGGTCCCTGCCCACTTTTAGGGTAAAGTTTTGTGGGGCTGATCATGGCCACACCATGATGTATGTACTAAATCCACACCATTCATCCATCTTACTAGCCCCATTATGATATGGTCCCAAAAATCAGGCCGATTAGAAGTTCATGCAAGCCAAGCCACTTGGACAATGGAAATTGTACTCAAAATACTTATATTTTTCTGGGGCCCACCTTGGTGATGAAAGGTATATCTGGGCCATTCATCCACTCCTTCGGACCATTTTAAGTCATGAGAAAAAGAATGAGGTAGATCCACACCTTAGGTGGATCACACTATAAGAAACAGTGGGAATAAAAATCCCTACTATTAAATCCTTTGAGTTATACTTTGATGTGTAACTGTCAGTAAAGTTGGGTTAGCCATTAGACCGTGGAGCCAACTCGTTACATGTATTTTATATCCAAGTCGTCCATCATTTAGACCATCCATGTGTTATGAGCCCCACCCGACGTATGTACCTTATATCCATGTCATTCGTCTAATGGGTGGTATCAGCTATGATGTTGTTTGTTGTACAAATTGTTCATGGGGTGAACCCCACCATGTCAATGAGACCCACAATTATACAAAATATAATAATAATAATAATAAGAAGAAGAAAAGGGACTTGCATGCTTACAAATGAAAACTTTCCTGGACATAATGTGATGCATGTGAAGCCCACCTAGGTGCATGTGTTGTATACCCACACTGCCTATATTTTCCAGTCACTTGGGAAGTGGGCCCACCTCCTGCTCGTAGACACAAGATGAAGTAGAACTCAATTTTAGGTGGGCCACGCTACAAGTAGAAATAGTAGTAATAACCATTGGAAATTCTTAGGCTCTAGTGTGCCCCTATATGTTGGGATGCTTCATTGACCATGGACTCCACCTTGTAGTATGATGTAGATCCATGCCATTCATCGGTTTATCCTTATCATTTTAGGGTATGGTCCCATAGTCTAGTCAGATCCAAATCTCATGCCACGGGAGCAATATTGATCACTTGTCCACCGTTAAATATTTCCTAGAGCTGCAGTAGTGTTTGTGAGAAATCTATCCATCTATTCTTTTGAACCGATCATGGACCACCTAATATACATGTTTTATCAGCCATTCATCTATTTTGATTTGATCATTTTAGAGTGTGGGGCTGCCTATATATTTACTGCAATCTAAGTCGTTTTCATGGTGCCCATTGTAATAGTTATTCCTCATTTAGACCGTCAGTTGGTAGGAATCATGTGGATCACTACACTATAGGAATTTAGGATCTTGGGTGGCCCAACTAGTCATGTGAATTGGTGGAAGTTGTGTAGGCTACCACACCATGTGAGTGTATGATTTTTATAGCCCACCTAACTATATGAAATTGGGGCAATTGTATAACTACTTGTCTAAGTGGATTTATGATTGTTGTGGCCCTTAACCATATGATCACTGACAGGATAAATGGCAGGTAGATTTGGCGAAATGGTGTTGAATATATAGCTTATAAATCTTGTGATCATGCGTGACGTGGATAGCCGTAAATCATGTGGGTATGTGGGGAATGTGTGGCCCAACCATATGATCATGTGGTGCTTAGGTGACTGTTAAGCTATGTGAAATTGTGGTACTGGCCACCTGACTATGTGAAAGTTTAGTAAAGTGGTTGCCCCATTATGCGAGCTATGGTATAATTAAAATAATAATAATAATAAGTAACCATCTCACCTTAAGTCTCTCATTATGACAAGTAGAGTGACATTTCTGTGGCCACTCAACCATACGGACTTCTGATAATGGAGTGGCCATAAGACCATGTGGGCATATGAGAATTGTGTGATTGCTCAAGCTCGTGGACTATGCTGATGGTGTAACCTATTCTGTATGTGAACTTAGGGCGTGTGTCAGATTGATTATGGACCCTACCTTGATGTGAGTATTGCATATTTCATCATTTATTCATTAGGCTAGCTAAATCTAGAATATGATTCCAAAATGACCTAGATCCAATTCCTAAATAAGTTAGACGACATGAAATAGTGTTAATTGAACGTATAACTTTCAAACACTTGTGAACCCACTCAATGTATGTATTTTATCCACACTGTTCAATTGTTTTGCCAACCAAACAGCTTGATGATGAAGCCTGTTAACGTGTGCCTCGTGCATCTGAACTGTTCTTCCTTGTACTACCTTAATTTATGTGAGATACCTATACTATCTACTTGTTAGGACCCACCGTAATGTTTATGTGTGGACCCATCTGCTTGTAGTACCATTTGGAAGTAGGACCTACTACGTTGTATAAGACAAACCCGCATTATCCAACCGTAACTCTTATGTGTATATTATATACCAATTCATTCAACTTGGGGCTCACTATATCTTATGAAGTTTACATGTGCCTACCAAACCATTGTAGGACTACTACAATAATTATTTGTAAATCCAATCTACTAACAACCCACGTGAAGATGAAGTTCACTACATAATATGAGTTTTGCCAGCACCATTCATCCTGTGGCTCATTTACTATATGTTATGTCTAAGCCTTTTATCTCATAACCACTTGGTGCATGTACTTTGCATCACCACCACTCATTAACCATAAGGCCCAATTAGGGTATAACCATGTGGTCCCAATAGAAGAAAATCATATCGGGCCAAAGCCACTAATGGAATATCTATCTTGCGAAGGATATGGTGTAACTCTTATTACAATTAATGCCCGTGATTATGATAGTTATGGATGATATTAGTGATGTCAGTAATTGTGGTTAATAGAAGCATGTGATTTAATACTTGATTAATGTTGTTCCACTCCCTAACTTACTAAATTCATCTACTTAACCATGTTGATATTGATCATACTCATGTACTATGGAATGATGGTATGTGCAAGTGTACTTCAATACATTTGTTCATGTGTAAGAACATGTCCTCTTCAGTTTAGTCACATGATCATGGATTGATATAGTTGATAGTGGCATATGATGATTATACGTCATTTTTGCCTTAAAGGTTAAGCAAACCCTAAACTCATGACATTATATGCATACCACATGCACTTGAACGTATGCCTTATCATGGTTGCTTGAATTTATGTATAATCATGACATACAGATGATCGAAATACCACAGTCGTGCCGTATAACATGAGTTGGATCTTGACGATGAAATGTACATCTATGATGATGACTTGGGTTATCCCTGAAAATGAACGGGACACCAGAAGTGTGTAAATAGTAGGGGATGATGTGCCCCTTGGGTTGAAAGTCCCTAAACCCCTATGCTAGCTAGGGTTGCCTCACCGTCGGGTCGAGTGGATACATGGGTCATGGATTTGACTCCCACTGACGAGGTCGGGTTGAGAAGAGGTGGGTCCAACCTGCTTAAGGGCTGAGGTGCAAACAGGGACCGGTCAGACTCGCAGACGAGGAGAAGCGCGAATGAAGTCCGCTACTGGCATGCCGGGTGGAAGTCCACCGCAGGGCGGGTATGTGAGGTCGATTACTAGTGTCTGGTGCATGGGTATCGACCACGGTGTTTCCCATGATATACAGTTGGTGGAAGTCCACCACAGGGCGGGTATGCAAGGTCGATTACTAGCGTCTGGTGCATGGGTGTCGACCATGGTGCTTCCCGAGATATACAATTATGATATGGTATGACAATATGATGATGATGAGTGATTACAGATGCGTGTAATACGGTTATGGCTGTAGTATAGGAGAAATGAAAATATGACTTGGTGATGCTGGTAGTATTGACTTGGAGTATTACTATGATGCATATGCATTGCATTGACATTGCCATCATACCTTACGTGTTACACGCCTTTCATCATCTATGATTTCCTTGTAGCATATTTGTCTTGCTTGTATGTAGGACACACTGCACACACGCGTGTACTCACTAGGCTTTTTGCCTAAGCTTCCTATTTCCCATTTTTTTCAAGACAGGAGTAGCTTGGAAGACTTAGCTTTCTCAATGCATTGTATCTATTTTTTTGATTTGGCAATGTTGACGTTGTGTACCTTTTGGAAAGCATTGTACTTGTAACCATCAGGATTTATAATGGAAAGTGTTACTTAGTATTTTGACCATGGATCTTCATGCTCAGGTATTATTATATGTATATACAAAAAAAAAAAAAAAAAAAAAAAAAAAAAAAAAAAAAAAAAAAAAAAAAAAAAAATCTTCCTCGTGGTGCGCCGAACTCGGGACTTGGTGTATGGAAGTCGAGTGCCGGATTCGGGGCATCACGGAAGCTGTCCATCCCCGGATTTGGGGCGTGACAGAAATGACTTTCCTTACTATTGTGCAGTCAGGCTGAAAACAATACAAAATTTCTAGAGAGGAAGAAGCATTCAAAACAGAGGCTGTTTAATAATAGAATAGAATCATAGATTCCTTTTTTTTCTTTTCCTTTTTTCTTCTTTTATAGATTACGATAATGCATTTTATTAAAAGAGGGCAAAAGAGGAAAGAAATTTGCAGAAGGAACAGAAATCATCTCTGCCACAATACTGCTACATTGAGCACCCTACACTAACTTATCAGCGAGATCATTTGCTTCCCCAGGAATACAACCCAAAGCCATTTCCAGATTGGCAATAAGGTCGGAAACAACGTCTATAAATGAAGGAATTCTGCTGATTTTCATTGAGAAACTGCATTCAGCGAGTAGCCTTCCAAAATGTCTTCCACCATATTTTGTTTATGCACAATAAAATTTATTTAGAGGAGAAAACAGCACAGCCCACCAAAGAAGGGAACAAAAACAGAAACAAAATATTACAATGCACTGTAGTGCACCACTCTGACTAAACAGAGACACCCCACCCAGCCCTTACATGACCATTCCAAATTTCAATGCCTGTCCAAAATCTCCATTCCACTGCCAACTGCACCCTTTTTAGCCCACTGATCTGCCTCTTCATTCGCCTCAATATGGATGAGGTTGAAAGAAACAGAACACAGAATTGAAGTCCCTAGGCCCTTTAACAGTGTTTGCAAATCTCCAAGGAAATGAGCTACCTTTGGCCCAAACAATCGCATTTTTCGAATGCCCTTCAATCACCAACAGACTGAGGCTGAAATCAAGGATCATCTTAACTGCTTGAAGCGTTGCCGCCATGGTTCCGAATATTGGTATCAGCGGGCATATCAGCCTACCCAAAAAATGATACAATATGCCATTGCATATCGGTATTGAGCTGTATCGGATAGAAATTGTTTTTAGCAAAAAAGAAATGGAAAAATATCAGAAAAATAGAAGAGAGGGAGAGAGAGGGAGAGAGAGATCCAAGAATCTATCATTTTTGTGTTTTGACCATGTATTAAATAGTGTATCGGACCATTCTTTGGTCAGAATGTTGTATGCCGGGTTGACTTACTGTAAGCTATGATGTTGAATTTTTATTTTTATTTTTTTGTATAAATTGTTAATATATGTCATAAATTGATATCATATATTAGCACAATTATCTATCAAGCATTGGACTATGAAATTATTCAAAAAATTACAATTGTATTCCTAGTACCATGTATTAAATAGTGTATTGGACCATTCTTTGGTCAGAATGTTGTATGCCGGGTTGACTTACTGTAAGCTATGATGTTGAATTTTTATTTTTATTTTTTTGTATAAATTGTTAATATATGTCATAAATTGATATCATATATTAGCACAATTATCTATCAAGCATTGGACTATGAAATTATTCAAAAAATGGTACAATTGTATTGCTAGTACAATCATATATCAATTATTCAAATCATAATATTGATATCATATATTGCTAATACAATTACCTATCCACTATTCTTGACAGTCCGATAATTTCCCATGGCACCTCGTCCTCTCACTATACACCACGCCAACCCAAAAAGAACCTACAAATCAGGGAAAAGATTTTTCTCCCGCGGGCAATGACCACATCGAATCATCAAGAGCCTGCCTACGGTGAAGTGACGAAGGAGGGAAAGGGTGAAAAGATAGATCCAGCAGAAAGGGGCATGGAGAAGATCAGCGATGAGGAAGGGAAAGGGAAAGATCTTCAATGAGGAGCCATGTAATCCCGGGCTCTATAATGAGGGAGGGTGGACGATCGTTTCAAAGAAGAAGAAACGCAAAAAGGAAGTTAGCCCCAGCTTTTGAGATTTATCTGACCTTCTTCAAGAAATTTCTGCCAGATTGGACTGAGAATTTTCTGTATTTGGACGCTGTGGGCAAGTTATGGACGTCAGGATCCCTTAAGTCCAGAAGACAATGACTCCTCAAGGCTTCGCCTTTGTACGTCCATGGGCAATGGAGGAACTAGAATGTGCCATCGTTGAGATCCATGGCCAGTCATTCAAAGGGAGATTCTAGTGCCGAAAGCACACTATGGGCCAGATGCAATGGATGATGAGACCTAGGTACATAATTGAATGCACCGGTTCTGCATCCTAGAATGGAAGCTAGACATCTTGTTTTCCTGTCATGGACACCCACTCCTGACATCATGCTCTCACCCAGATTCACCTTAAAGGCCAAATATAGCTTCGAAGCTCCATAACAGCCCCTTCAGATTCGTAAGTTGCTTTGAGGATGCATCACACATAACCAGTGTGTCATCGGCAAACTGAAGATGTGAGATAAAAATAGCCAGACTTGTGCGAAAACCTTTGATCATACCCAATGCCTCTACTCTTTTCATCAAAATGCTATAACCTTCTGCCACCACTGAGAAAAGGAATAGAGATATGGCATCTCCCTACCTCAGCCCACGAGGACTTATACAAAAACCAACTGGGGAACTGTTAATTAACACAAAGAAAGAGGCTGACGAAATGCAAGCTATCATCCAGCTCCTCCACTCATCCCCAAAACCTATCTTCTGAAGCACATACATCAAGTATTGCTAATCGACATGATCATATGCCTTCTCCATATCAATCTTAGAAACTAATGCTTGATTTTTCTGTTTCCTTCTAAAATGGATACTCTGATTCACCACCAGAGTACCATCCAGAATTTGTCTATACAAGATAAACGTACCTTGAGAAGGGGAATGACCTTCTTAATATGCTCTACCAGGACCTTGGCTAATTTTTTTAAATGCTACCTATCAAGCTTATTGGCCTAAACTGAGATAAGTCTTCCACTCCCTCCTTCAGGATCAGACAATAATTTTACCCCTTTCATGAAATAGTTTGAAGACTACCATCAGGTCACCTTTCACCATTGCCCAGCGAAGCTCATTGAGAAGCAACCCGGACCTGGGGATTTGTCTGGATCCGTAGTCTTTATGGCCTTCGGCACCTCTTCCTTGAATTCAGTTTCTAAGGCTCTTGCATCTTCTATCGATGATTTCAAGTCCTCCCCTTTGAGAGTAGGCCTAAGCTAACAGAGTAACGGTCAGATGCATACAACTTCTTATAAAATGAAACTTCTTCCTGCTTATTGGATCTTCTATTTTGCTACACCCTATCTGTAGATAGATATGATGCTTTCCTTTTCTTACCATTAGCTACCCTGTGGAAGAAAGCAGCATTACGATCCCCCGTCTTCAACCCTAAAGCCTTAGATCTCTGTCTCTAAGAGATTCATTCCTGAGACGATGGTTGTTCATACATTTTTGAAGCACCATCCTATTCAAGCAGTCAGTAGTAGAGAGCCCTCTCACTGTTAAGGTGTCCAAAAACAGTTGCATAACAGTCGTTATGTAAATGTAATGGTGGCCACTATTATGCGTTATGGAAAATGGCCCATTATGATGCCAATACAGTATTCTTAAAAAAAATGGCCATCATAGCTGTAAAGAGGGCTGTTACGGCTTGCATGATGGGGACATCACGCGCACACACACACCCCCCCTACGCACGTACGCAAGGAGGAGAAGGGTCCCACCATCGATCTAGATCGATGACGACGTCTAGAGAGAGCCTCCTAGTTAGAGGACTGCGTTTTGGTTCGTGGAATGGACTCGATAATCATGTGAATTTCACCATGGGTTCTCATGATTGTGGCCCATTATTCTAATTAATCTAGTACTTTGGGCTTTGCTTATTATTGTTATTAGGAGTATCATGGGCAGTTTAGATTGTTTTGATTAGTTGTTATTTTTTATTACTTCGACGCCAAGTAATAGGTTGTACACATGACGCGAGTTTTAGGGTATAGGGTTTTATTATAAATAGGCACCCCTTGTAGTTTTTTTTTTATTCAATGAAAATTAATAAAATTTCTGCATTTTTCGACTCCTCTAAATTCCTGAGTTGTGGAGATTCAATTGGGTGCGAAACCTTCCCTTCCTCGAAGGGTTGACTACCGTGGTGTGAAGTCACACCTATCCCAATTCGCCTCCACCTTCTACCATCCATATTTCTCATTTCCTACAAGCATTCCATCTGCAAATCCATCAATATTTGCAGGCGTTTCCCCATCTACAGCAGATTTCTGGAATCTAGCCCTGCAGGAGAGCTCAAACTTCGGCGGAGCACCATGCACAAACCGTGCATCGGATCGAGCTGAGATTTGAGAGTTTTGGAGTCCATCCCTGGACGATCAGGGCCAAGGTAGCCTTTTTTGAATAGTGGGCCCCACACACGTACAGCCGGGATCACATGCACGTGCGTCTGGACCATTGTTGCTATCTAAACATGCGGTACTTTTCTGGTTCGTCTCTCTCCTCTCTTTCACTCCACTTTCACCCAAAATCCCTAAACCTAACCCTAAATTACTCAAATCCTCAATTTTATGCCCTTTCTTCAACCTTAGGGTTTCCCGAATTAAAATTTCTGAATCCCTTAGATTGGGGGAATTATTTCTGTGCATGTGTGGATGAATTTATCCTCCTTTGATTCTTGTTTGGTCTATAGTTTTGATTGATCCGGCTCTAACATGTGTAGGCTTGGACCCACATAGATTCCCCTTGATTGAGTGCTTGACTTTGTGTGGGATGTAGAATTTTGTGTGATTGTTTTGAACTAGTATGATCTAAAGCCTGGAATCTCGCATATCATGTTTAAAATTTCATGTCCTGCATCAAATTGGTATCAGAGCTTAGGGTTCTTGTAGGGGAATGCATTGTGTCCATTATGCATTAAGTAACATTATATAGAGTTGTTTAGAGGTCCATAATTTCTGATATAGGCTGCTGAATTTTCTGCTATTAGAAAATCCACATATCTCTTTGCTGGATTTTCTGTTGACAGATTTTTTGGACGGATGGGTTGCTGGAAATTGAGTAGTATTGTGTCATTTTCTCCATATAGAGTCCTATAGGAGCATTTAGTCCTATCTAGGCACATATAGTCATAGTAGAAGGTCCTTAGATTGAGTTAGTAGTTGTATGCCCACACGTACGGGTCGTGGTTTTGGCTCGCACTCTACACTAAACATGGAGCAATCGCAAGAGTCAATGAACAAGCTAACCCAGCAGTTTGAGTCTTTGGGTAAGCGTTTGGAACAAAGTATGGACCAACACTTTGAACAGCTTGATGTGCGCATTACCCAACTAGAGACCTCCACCAGGGCAAACCCCACCATTGGGGAAGACGCCCAATCTCAAGCAGGCGGTCAGGAGGATAAACCAAGGAATGAAGGTGGCCAAAGAATCGGTTATGGGCACGCACCCATGCACCTACCTTGTGAGGTACATTAAGACCACTATGACCCCTATGTGCAACTTCTCAAAGGAGTTAAGAGTAGATGCCCCCACGTTTGATGGCCACTTGGACCCTAAAGTTTTTCAAGATTGGTTTGCAGATATAGACCATCTTTTTAAGTGGTACGACATGTACGACCTTATGGCTAGAGAGAGTGCAACAGAGGCTAGCGTAGAGTTACCCACTGAGGCCATTCCAGTAATGGATGAGTTTAGTGATATCTTTCCTGATGATCTACCGGATGAGTTTCCCCCTATGAGGGATATACAGTACACCAGGACGTGGGACACCGTACTACCTATAGCCGAGTTTGTGTTTAATAGTTCTATCGATAGGTCTACAGGTCTAAGTCCTTTTGAAGTCGTTACTAGTTATAAACTTAGGAAACCTATTGATCATATCCCTATGTCACTGTCCTATAGGCCGTCAGAGCCTACAGAGTCTTTTGCGCATCACATTCATTCATGACATCAAAAAATCAGGCAGAAGATCATAGCTAGTAATAAACATTAAACACTTTCTGCAAACCAATATAAACGTTTCAAGGAATTCAATGGAAGGGACTCTGTGATGATCTGCAGCAGGCTAGAGCGGTACCCTCAGGGAGTCGTTCGTAAATTATACGCGCGTAGCGCTGGACCATTCAAAATTATAAAACGAAACGGTCTCAATGCGTATGCGGTACATCTTCCACCTTTTATAGGATTTAGTTCCACATTCAACGCAAAGGATCTAGCATTTCAGGGGACCATTGATACATTGTCCAGCCTGTCACCTAACCATCCTGAATCCCCAAACCTTTCCCTTAATCCATGGCCCCCTCCTGACCCATCTTCCAAACCTCTACCTCTCATACCTACCCTTCCCACACCCAGAGAGGAAATAGAGGATATTCTAGACCATCAGATAATATCTACATCGGATGGCGGGTTTCAGAAGTTCTTAGTCAAGTGAAAGTCACGCCCAGCTTTACACAGTACGTGGCTCGCTGAGGAGGAGCTTCAGAGACTTGATCCTTACATCTCGGAGCGGTCCAAGAGTTTTGTTTCGCCAGTTGCGAAACCTTCGCAGCTGGGGATAATTGATGGGGACATCGCGTGCACACGCACACCTCCTCTATGCAAGTACGCAAGGAGGATGAGGGCCCCACTATCAATTTGGATTGATGACGACGTCCAGAGAGGGCCTCCTAGTTAGAGGACTGCGTTTTGGTTCGTTAGAGTGAATCTGATAGTCGTGTGAATCCCATCATGGGTTCTCATGATCATGGCCCACTATTCTAATTAATCTAGTACTTTGCGTTTTGCTTATTATTATTAGGAGTATCATGGACGGTTTAGATTGCTTTGATTAGTTGTTATTTTTTATTAATTCGACACCAAGTAATAGGTTGCGCACATGGCGCGAGTTTTGGAGTATAGGGTTTTATTATAAATAGGCACCCTTTGTAGTCTTTTTTATTCAATGAAGATTAATAAAATTTTTACGTTTTCTGCTCCTCTAAATTCCTGAGTTGTGGAGATTCAATTGAGTGTGAAACTCTCCCTTTCTCGAAGGGATGACTACCGTGGTGCGAAGCCACACCTATCCCAATTTGCCCCCACCTTTCACCATTCATATTTCTCTTTTCCTACAAGCATTCCATCTACAAATCCATCAATATTTGTAGGCATTTCCCCATCTACAGCAGATTTCTGGAATCTATCCCTGCAGGAGGGCTGAAACTTCGGCAAAGCACCACGCATAAACCGTGCATCGGATCGAGCTGAGATTTAGGGGTTTTGAAATCCATCCCTGGCCAACCAGGACCAAGGTGGCCTTTTTCTGAATAGTGGGCCCCACACACGAGCGACCAGGATCACACGCACGTATGTCTAGACCATTGTTGTTGTCCACACATGCGGTACTTCTCTAGTTCGTCTCTCTCCTCTCTTTCACTCCGCTTTCACCCAAAATCCCTAAACCTAACCCTAAATTACTCAAATCCCCAATTTTATACCCTTTCTTCAACCTTAGGGTTTCCCGAATTGAAATTTCTGAATCCCTTGGATTAGGGGAATTATTTCTATGCATGTGTGGATGAATTTATCCTCTTTTAATTCTTGTTTGGTCTATAATTTTGATTGATCCGCCCTAGCGTATGTAGGCCTGGAGCCCCATAGATTCCCCTTGATTGAGTGCTTGACTTTGTGTGGGATGTGGAATTTTGTGTGATTGTTTTGAACTGGTATGATCTAAAGCCTGGAATCTCGCATATCATGTTTAAAATTTCATGTCCTGCATCACTGGATCATAACAGCGATGACAGTGACATTACAACCACCATTACCATCATTGAATACCTTGCTTAGCCATTTGATTCCTTCCTATATCGCCTTCTTCCTACCTTTATCAGCTGTCGTCACCCCTGCAGCCCATTCTTTTAACTTCTGCTTGATGAAATGAAGTTTCTTCATCAAGTTGAAACCAGCCCATCCTATAAACTTGGATTCCCTCCACCGCTAGTCCACCATTCTTCCAAAGTCAATAAGTGTGACATTACAATCTTTAAGTGCTTGCGTATTGAGTTTCATACACTACCAAACTATCAAATAACTTGTTGTCAGATATATATATTGAGAATTATCACATCTGCTGGAACACAAGGTACCTAACATAATTTGAGCTCTCTGAGGCCACTATGATATTTGAGTCACACCGAACCCATCCATTATATGAGCCTGCCCATATTAAGTCTAGATACCAAATTCCAAACTTATCCATAACTCAAATGTAGCCATACCAAAGGGATCAATTGGGGACACTAGGGAGGGTGACTCCCACCATGGATATAAAATGTGTAATGTAGGGGCATTTTCACACCGAGCTCGAGTGGGGTTACCTGTGGGATGCGAGGACACACTCAGAGTGGGCGGCCCGTGTGAGGCGAGTGGCTCATGTGAGGCGGGGCCCACCCGTGTGAGGCGGTACCCATGTGATTTGGGGCCTACGATGGGGGTTCGGCCGAGGTCCTAACTCATGAGATGTGGGGCCTGGGCTATGAGATAAAGGGATTGATTCGTCGTACTCTAACAGTTCGAGCTTTTAGATTAAGTGGTTAATTGTCCTGCATCAAATTGGTATCAGAGCGGGAGGTCTCGTGTTCAAGACTCCTCACCAGGGGTGATTAATACAAGGGCATTTTCACACCGAGCTCGATTGGGGTTGCCTGTGGGATGCGGGGACACTCTTAGGGTAGGCGGCTCGTGTGAGGCGAGTGGCTCATGTGAGGCAGTACCCATGTGATTTGGGGCCCGCGAGGGGGATTCGGCCGAGGTCCTAACCCATGAGATGTGGGGCATGGGCTATGAGATAAAGGGATTGATTTGCCATGCTCTAACAGTTCGAGCTTTTAGAGCAAGTGGTTAATTGTCCCGCATCAATGTGGAGCCACCATATTATTATATTCCGTTCAACGCATTCATTGGGTGTTTCTCACCAAGATTAAAAGATAAATCAAAACATAGACTGTTCCGAAACGCAGGTGGGCCAAACCACGTACATATATTTCTTTCGATGTGATTTTACATTTCACCCCGTGGTTTGTCCCCATTTGAGTTTTTGATCATGATGACTCTCCGTTCATATAGTTAAGGTGATGAGCCTAAACAGAATATCGATTCATGGTTTGATGCTAACAAAACATCATTAGTGGGCCCCGCAACGCTCACACGTGTGGGAGTTACCATGTGCTCACCAACTGTGATCATTCCCCCATATCAGTGAGAACTCCCCGTGAAACTCTCCAAGGGAGCTGTTATTGAGACGCTGCATCTTGACACATGTAAAACGTTTTCACTATGTGTCAACATGGGACCGGAATTTTTTTATGCAGTGGGGTACTAGGTTGTAAGTGTGACATCCGTTGTCCGTCAGATGCATCGTGCGATTTAGATCCTAGAGAAATAAATTAGCTCGAACCACAACTCATGTGCGCCACACCAGAGGTAACAATGGGTAAGGAGAGTACCAACCTTGGGTTTGTTTGTAGGGCCCATCCTGGTGTGTATATTCCATCCAACCCTTCTATCAAGTGCGTCTCACCAAGATTAAGATAATAATCAAAGTAAAAAATAAAAATAAAAATAAAAAGGCCAAAACTCAAGCAGAACACACCACTCAAACTTGAGAGGTTTTATGATTTAGTTTGTTTCCCATGGTGTGGCCCACCTAAGTTTTGGACCTAACCGATTTTTGAGATGTACAATGAAAATTAGAAGTATCAAGAAATGCTTGGGTGGATTCAAAACGCATAACACAATGGGCCTAAAAGAGCACAGGTGTTTTACCCTATGCACCTCATTCAAGCATTTGTCCGCTTGCTACATTCATTTGTGATGACTTTTTGGGGATCTTCAAGATTCCTTGGGTGATGTCAAGGACCATCAAGGCTTTGTCTCTCATACAATCAAGGCATTCAAAATCGGTTACACAACGGCCGTTACATAATGGTAACAGTCATAATCGTTACGGGATCAAAACAACCGTTACAGAAAAAACAAGTTGTAATGGCCTCTACAAAAAAAAAAAAAACCACTTTCTGTAACGGTCTTGTAACATTTTTTTCAAAAAATAAAAAAGGGCCCTAACGGCCGATACGAGGGTCGTAACGGTTGTTACAGACCGTATCATAATGGTACAGCCACCGTTATTGTTTTGGAACACCTTGCATAGAATGGGAGTAGGTTTGGTAGGATCATTATGAAAATTTGGGGGCTTTGCTTGCTTGTTGGGTTGTGGTCCCTTTGGAGAGAGGAATAATCATTATTTTAGGGACGAGCAATCCTTTCTATATTGTTTTCGATCGATCAAAGTGTTATGTAATTGAGTGGGCTTCCACTCTTAATATCCCTATAAAATGCTTATGACTATAGGTTTCTAGGGATCCTGTTTTTTTTTTTGGCACTTTGGGTGCCTTATAAAAGCTTCAATGCATTTCGAAAGAAAAAATGTTGTGTGATTCACACCTCCTTAACAACATTGAAACACCTCAGGTGTTGTTTGGATGAAAGGAAACTTAAATGGTGGAAAGAAATGCTTTCTAGGAAATATAATCTCTTGGAAAGAGATTCTATTGATGATGTTTGGGTACTAATTGACATTCCATGTCTCCCACTCGTTAGATGAGCTCGTAGAGATAATGTAGTGTGTGAGCGATCCAAGGTCCAATCCCTCATAGTGTTACCTTTCTGAAACAAAAACTGTCATTCTATTTTTTGTGCACATTATGTTTGGGTATTAGGAAAGAGATTTAGGAACTTCTGCATGGGTTTTCACATGAGTAAAGATTGAAAGGGAAAATCAAATCACCCACGAAAACACAGCACACTTGTGCAAGATTTGAGAAATTCGTTGGGCTAGGCCCATCTTAATATAGCCTTGGCCAAAGAATAGGCTAAGCCAATCATTAGGTGGCCACAGAAGGGCCCATATCGATAACTTAACGTAAAACCCTAGAAATGAATGGCCACATTGATAGCCTATTTTTTGTCCAATAAACCAAAGACAACATGTGGCACCATGTCATACAATTGGGGAAAGATTCATCAGGTGGGGCCACTCATCAGCAAGGTCACATCGTGTACGTGCCCTAGCTTAGGAATCAAGTTAATCCACAAAACATGTGGGCGAAAATGCACATTTAACATAACAATAGTCACAAGTTCTTTCCTACCATCCATTTCTCTCAAAGAAATTCATTGAACTAAACCCAACATGAGATAGCCTTAGCCCAAAGAACGGGCTAAGGTAAGCGACCACAAAAGTGGGCCCGCTATTTTGGTAATTCAAGGTAAGACTCCAAAATGAATAGCAACATCACTGGTACATTTTCTGGCAATGAACCACAATCTACATGTGCCACCATGTTATATAATTGGAGAGAGATTCATCAAGTGGGGCCACTAAAAAAGGGGAGCACACTGTAAAATCAAGCTGGTCCAATAGCACAGCCAGCTAATGGGAAGGATCCCCCCAAACGTAGGCACCTCCAAACTAAGCATAAGAATCACAAACAAAGTATAAAGAATAACTAGAATTTTTATTCATTTCCAAGATGCCTTGATGCCACTCATGCCGAGCCCTTAAATAAGCTTTAAGACGTACCAAGATGGAAGGTTATTAATGTCATTGACAATTAATGACTTCTTGCAAAAATGCAAAAGTAAATAACAAAGATGCTTAATGAATGAAAGACATCTAATGAGATTTTATTGTATGGCTAGTTTATTGATTTTCCATAGAGAGATGCCTAATTAGGAGACTTCAGCCTCTTTATTGATCGGCCAGCTGTGGGGCTTGCACTTGGGCCTAATGGGCCTGGGCCACGGATCTTGGGCCTAGTTCATCCTGCATTGGTCCTCCCTAGCGCGCGCACACACACACACACACACACACACACACTAGACTCTAGCGAATCAATGGCAATTGCTCATAAAGGTCAAGATTCAGGCATTGGAAGTCAGTAGCTATGATCCATGTAGCAACGGAGAGAGGTCACTCTTGCCAACAGAGGAGAAACTACTAATAACCACCATGGCACGTGAAGACAACCTAGGCATTGAAAACATTAATGATTATGTCTGTAGGTGGCAAAATGGTCAAAAGTGTAATAGCTTGTTCCCCTATGCTATCATTATTATGGTGCCCACAATAAATGGAAAGATGTTCCACATTGAAAGTATGACTAATAGATACATCGAGTACGACATCTAAAACAAAAGCATTGACACTAATCTTCTTTATGATTTTGAACGGGTCCCGTATTGCAAGGATAGAGCTTCTTCAAGGATTTATTGGGTAACCATTCGGGGATAATAGGGGCCATAACTATGTCGTCTTTCGCAAATTCGACAAAACAATATCTTGCACTTGCATGTTGCTTATAACTTTTGTTCATTGTGGCGATTTATGTCGAACTTTGTCATGCACCTACTGCATATGATGGTTGAAGTCCTCAGCTTCTATGCAAGGCCTTGACTTTATGGGTAGAGGAACCAAATCGATTGGAAGATGCGGTTGTATACTAGTTATAGCTTCAAAAAGTGGCATCTTTGTCGACCTGTTAACTGAGTTATTATATGCAAATTCAGCCATAGTTATTACTAGGTCCCACATAATCATAGGATCACGAACAAGACACCGTAATAACTTGCCCAAGCTATAGATGACTACTATTTGACCATCGATCTGAGGATAATAGGCACTAGAGAACTTACGCTTGGTCTTCGTTGCTGCCCAAAGTGTTTTTCAAAAATAGCTCATGAACTTAGGATCATGATATGACACAATTGTCTTCAGAAGCCCATGAAGACGAACAACCTCTTGAAAAAATAATTGAGCAATCTTGTGAGTGCTTATTGTATTCGAACATGGTATGAATAAGTCATCTTTAAAAATCGGTCAACCACCACAAATACTGAATCAACTTTCCAAATGGTCATTGGCAAACCTAGAACGAAATCCATGCTAAGATCTTCCCATGAAGCATGACGGATTGGTCGTGGTTGATGCAATCCACTAATTTTCTTTTTACCCTTAGCGAGTTGGCAAACCCTGCATAACCGGCGAATCTTCACGGCATCCAATTTTAGATGAGGCCAAAAGTATCTCTCCAACGATAGCTAAAGCCTCACGGCTGAAGTGACCACTAATCCACTAGTATATAATTCCCTTGCAACATACTCGCAAATGGACGTGACGTGCAGGCAAAGTTTTGTCCCCCAAAACAAGTTACAATCATGAATACTAAATGTGGGTGTCTCGCAAGCTCTCCACTAAGAATGTCTGTGTAAATACGTCTAAAATCCTTATCTTCCATTTACTCAAGATGTATCTCTTCAAATCTGTAACGATGATAAACATTGATGACAATAAATGTGTACGACGGCTCAAGGCATCAACAACCCAATTGTCCTCACCAGCCTTGTGACAGATGACAAAGGAGAACTCGTATAGGTTAGCGCTTCACTTGACACAATGAGCACTTATCTTCTACTAAGAGTTCAGGACAAACTTCTTGCCAACCAAATAGTGACGCCAACGGGCGTAGAGTCTGAAAAACAACATCAAACTCCAAGTCATAAGTGAAGTATCGTTGCTTCACATCGGAGAGCTACCCACTAAAGAATGTTATTGGATAGCCCTCCCGACTAAGAACTCCGCCAATCCCAATGTTGGAAGCATCACAGGTCACCTCAAATACCTTCTTAAAGTCTTGAAGGCACAAAATTGGAGCCCGGTCATCTTACGTTTGATAGCTTTTAATGTTGCACTTGTCCATCGAAACTCTCTTTGTTTCATGCAATCAGTGATCAAAGCCATAATGTTACTGAAGTTCTGCACAAAACATTTGTAAAATGTGACGAGACAACGGAAACTATGAACTTTAGAGATGGTGGTAAGCGTGGGCCAATCAACAATGGCTTTCATGTTCGCAGGGTCCACCTCTACACCTTATGATGAGACAATGTATCCTAAAAAGACCACGGATGTACTCATGAAAGTGCACTTTTTAAGGTCAATGTAGAAGCACTCGTGAAGGACTTTGAAGATAAGACCTAGGTGATTGAGGCGATCCTTCATCGTAAATCATAATGTCATCAAAGTAGACAACGACAAACATACCAATAAAGGGGTGTAATAACTGGGTCATGATACGCATGAAAATGTTAAGCGCATTTGTGAGACCGAATGGCATGACCAGTCAGTCCTAGAGACTGTCTTTCATCTTAAATGTCATCTTCCACTCATCACTGTTAAATGTCGCCTTCCATTCATCATTGTTAAACGGCTACACGGTGCTAATCTTAAGGGCCTATGAGAAGCTACAATGAGAAGAAGGAAAAGAAAGATGGAAGAGAAACAATGAGAGAGGGAAACATGAAAGAGATAATAAGAAATATGAGATGCCTGGGGTGCATAGAACCCCTAGCCCGCTGCTATTATTTATAAGAATAAAAACATGAATGGGCCCTATGGGCCTTATTACATGGACTTGGGCCCAATGGCCCTTATTCAACTATCAACCTTTCAACACTCCCCCCTTAGCCGAAGCATCCTAATGAGGCCTAGCTTGGAATAAGGGCCAACATAAATCAAACCTAAGATAAAAAAGAAATTCTTCTCTCACAATCACCAAGTTCAATGCGGATTTGGTGGTATCCACTACGATGATCAATCTTGGAGTAGACGCTAGCACTCGGCATCAAGTTCAGCATGTCATCAAGCCGAGGAATGGGAAGTGGTACTTCACTGTGATTTTATTAATAGCTCGGCTGTCCATACACATATACCAACTTCCATCCTTCTTAGGGGTAAGGAGGTTTGGCACAGCACATGGGCTTAGGCTCTCTCAAACTTAGCCCTATTTTAGCAACTCATTAACTTAATTATTTAATTCGACATGCTCGATTAGACTCATTCAATATGCTGGAAAGTAAGGATGCTCCAAAAACCAAATCTATAATGTATTGAATATCCACTAGCGGAGGCAACTCCTTAGGCAGATCATCAGGGACTAAATCTTGGAAGCCAGGGAGCATAGATTTGACTTCATTAAGAATGGACTCATCCTGATCAATAACTCCTAGACTTATTTTGTGACTAGAGCAAAATTATGCATTTCTCTTTGCTCTTTTCTTCGAACTTCCTCATGGTGTGTTAGCTTCACCGTTGCTTTGTACTTTTTTTATCAAAGAACCAAAGTCACTCTTGGAAGATGTAGGTAACATTCATAAGAATTATTTCACACCAAATGGTGTCCTCATAGATGTCGATTTTAAAGTACACCAAACACCTACAAATTACAAGGAAGTCATTGACCCATGCAATTATATGGCTTGGGATGCCTTTCAATTGGCAATTTAAGCTTATCAATTACCTCTTGTGAGATGATGTTCATCTCATTGCCATCATTAATGATCATGTTACATGAGCTACCTTGGCATTTGACCCACATACGAAAAATAGTGGTCCATCGCAAGTCTTCATCTTCCTCCTAGATGGTGGTAAGGAGGCAACATATGATAAGAGCGGGGCCTTTGCCCTTCAACCTCAGCTTCGACCATAGTTTCAGTTGGGGAGTCCTCTAGCTATGATGCAGGCTCTACATACAGTTGTTCTATCTCCATGTGCTCGTCTTAATACTCGGTGCCGCCTAATATTAGGGGTCCTCATTGCCGTAGTAATGAAAGTTCCCAACTTGCAGACACTCATTAGCAAAGTATTATCTCCGTCCACAACTATAATAGTCAATATCCCGCAGTTCCCACATAAAAGGAGGATTAGGATTAAGACATCGCCCCCTGATGTCATGTCCCTATAGCATTGGTTGCC
This sequence comes from Magnolia sinica, assembly GCF_029962835.1. Lineage (NCBI taxonomy): Eukaryota > Viridiplantae > Streptophyta > Magnoliopsida > Magnoliales > Magnoliaceae > Magnolia > Magnolia sinica. The sequence goes on along the minus strand of NC_080579.1, from coordinate 69,485,426 downwards.
TCTGATATAAATTTTACAGCAGAGGGCATTGCAAAGGTTGTGGTTGCCTTGCAAGTGGAGTATGCATTTGTAGACGTGGTTGAAGAGGATAGAGAAGTGGTTGGTAGCCTTGCAGCAGAATCTGGTTAAGATGTGGATCCGGACCTTTCCTCACAAAGGTTTCCTGACTGGACAGCCAAAACATTGGAGAGTATGCTATCACAACTATTATTCAACTCGTATAGCCTTCCGATGAACGTGGTTGACCGACTAAAAATCATACATGATTATGTTTTTTATGACATCAAGGTATCCCCGCCCCCATTTTAAGGCGAGACTATTCCGTGCAAATGCACGCAATCACTTACAAATCATGCATGATTATCATGCACTGGATCTCTTAACATAACCCTACCCAATAGCAGTTATCCGTTACGCGGTCTAGCCCTACAAGCTAACAACGGACAGAAAGCTCATTGAACTTCTCAGTGTAGTAATCCATAGATAAAACTACATGTTTAGACGCAATGAGCTCCTAGAAAAGGGTTTCCATATAGTTTGAAGGCAAGTACTTACATTCCAACTTCTCTCTCATGTCAGCCCACCTGCTTATCGCAAGGCGACTTATATAAGATTGCTGTCATCAATGCTTCGCCACCATATTCTTGTTGGGCCCTTTAGCTTAATCATAACAAAGGCCACTCACTAGACATCGTCCATATTGTATCATGCAATATAATCTTCAAGCGTTGCAATTCAATCGACAAAAGTCTTTGCATCAAGGACTCATATAGTCCGGAACTTCGACTCGTACTTTCTTGGTGATATTGTTTTTCTTGGGCATCTCTATCGAGGTGTCATGGGCTCTCTCTGCACCCAAAAAAAAAATTGTTGCATAAAGTCATAAACAGACTCCCAAAGGCCATTACCATTCTGATTCACTGGAGGTTTTGACTAGAACCCTGGTTGCGGATTTGGATTAACATCAAGATTTTGACGGAATCAAGTTGCTCTACATGTTGTTCTCCACGTAGCTGGCCAACAGCAGCTGCCAAGCTAGCTACCCTTGCAAAAAGCTTAGTGATGCAATTATCTCGCAGTCGATTAGTAAACCTTCCTCAACAGATGTGACCACTGCAAGTAGACATTGCATCAAGAAAGCGACGTCGACAAAGTAATGGACAGAATATAAGGAGGTTTCTGGTTTAGAACAAAAGAATGTTAATGGGCTGAGGTTCTAGGCTATAATGGATTGGAACAGGGGTTGGACTTGGACTGTTAATGGGTTGGATTTTAGGCTTTTAATGGACTGGGATAGGGGCTGGATTTTGTGCTATTAATGGGTTGTAATATGGGCTAGATTTAGATTGGAATAGGGCTTACTTTTGGGGGCTTTTAATGGGTTGGAACAGGGGCTGGATATTGGGCTTTTAATAGGTTGTAATAAGAGCTGCATTTGGATTAGAATAAAGCTTCTTCTTCTTCTTCTTCTTTTGGCTTTTAATGGGCTTAAATATGGCTTGATTTGGGCTGTTATTGGGTTGGATTTTGGGCTTTTAATGGGCTGTAAATAGGGCAGGATTTGGACTGTAATAAGGCTGGTTTTGAGGGATTTTAATGGGCTGGATTAGGGGATGGTTTTTGGGTTGTTAATGGACTGTAATAGAGGCTGGATTTTGGGCTTTTAGTGAATTGTAATAGGGGCTGGATTTGGACTGGAATTGGGCCAGGTTTCGGGATTTTAATTGGCTGGAATATGGTCTGGATTCTACGCTGTTACTAGGCTGGATTTTGGGAGGGTAAATGGCTACCGAAATTTCGATAGTCGCCCCTTGTAAATTGGACATTTAGGCTTTGTAAAAGAAAAGAAAAAAGTGAAGGGAGGGGAGGAGGAATAGATGCAATGAAGAGAATAAAGGGAAAAATGCAGATTTTTTTTATTTTTTATTTTTTTTACTTATTAAAGAACCTAGAAGCAGATTGAAATTGTTTTTGATCCAGGACTTCAATCCAGCCGTTGGCTCTAATACCAATCTAGGGCAGCCGGCTGATGGGAAGGATCCGCCAAACATAGGCACCTCCAAAGTAAGCACAAGAATCACAAACAAAGTACAAGCAATAACTAGAATTTACATTCATTTCCAATGTGCTTTGAGACCACTCATAAATAAGCTTTAGGATGTACAAAGAAGGTTCTTAATGTCATTGACAACAAATGACTTGTGGCAAAAATGAAAAAGTAAATAAAAAAGACGATTAATGGATTAAAAAAAAATATATTTGAAGACGCTTTATTACATGGCTAGCTGATTGATTTTGAATAGCTAGTTGCCTAACTAAAAGGTTTGGGCCTCCTTTGATGGAGTAGTTGTGGGCCTTGGGCTTTTAGGCTTAATGGGAATGGGCCTGACCCATGGATCTCAGGCCCAGTTCAGCCTACATTATCCACATAACAGTAGACAACAAATTTACATACAGGGGTGTTTAGGAACATGAAAAACCCACTTTTTGCAGTACAATAAAAGAATAAGTACCCTTGGAAAACCAATTTCCATTTCCCAGCTATTCCTCCAAAACCATGGACATCCATTCCACCCAAAGTAGGCATTAAACCAATTTCTAAGGTAAGAGTCGTACAAAAGACATACAAGGTGACACTTTGATGGTGATCATACATGTGGATAAAATAAATCAGACAAAATTTAAATGTATAGAAGCTTACCCAAAGAGAAGTCTACTAGTTCAGCAGCAACCGCCACAGCAGATCCACTAGAACATCCTCCTGGGAAACGTGCGTGAGCTGCAGGATTGGTAGGTGTGCCATAATGTTTGTTTTCTCCATTAATGCTGAAAATAACATATCAAGATTATCCAGAGAACTAATACTAGTTACAATTAAGTTACCATACACATACAACACAAAATACAAGGATCTAAACAAAAAAAATATAGGTGTCAGTTTGCCTCTTCTTGTACAGAATAAAGTCCAAAAAATTCTAAGAAGCCAAAGGATAAGCATCCTTTGCACAGCATGCATGAATCAAGAATCCATGATGCATAAATATATAAAGAGACATAAGAAGAAACCTCAATAGAATGAGTCAAGTATCGACCTATATGCCATTTCATCTATGACGGTTTTTCCAATGCAAGTGGCACCCCCTTCTACGATAGTTGAAACCGCTGACGATGTCCATGATGCAGCCTCATGTGTTGTAGCCCAGTCTGGATTGCCGAACCCAGTAACATATCCATCAATATCAAATCTGGTAACCATACAAGAAACAAGATTTTACTACGTGCGAAAAGTGCTGACATCACAAGTGTCATACAAAACAACTGACTTGTCAATATAAAATATCATCATCATCATCATCATCTAAGACCTACCCCAGCTAATTGGGGTCAGATCAAGGGCCATGACTTCAGTTAAACCATAGGTCATCACCATGTTAATATAAAATATGGCTATCATAAAATAATCAAGAACGTCAATATGGCTACTAGATGACAAATCTTCAACAGAGGTGGCAAAACATAGCATGGGCAATTTCATAAATTGAAGTATTACAGACCAACTACAATGCCACACCACATGAAAAGCAAGAGATAAGCTATGCAAGAACCTTGCTTTAATCATTATTAAGTTCTTACTTGCAAAAGGCAGAAAGATGGCTTAGTGATTCTGGAATCACCCTTCTAAAAGCATGACTACCTAGAACACATATAGCTCCGGTACGGAGTATGGGAACAGGTAGGCCGTATGCTGATTCCTCCAACACAGTACAATAGTGGTAGGTCATGTGGGTCACTCTAGTACATATTGGTAAGTATACACAGTATAGCTATATATCAAAACCATTATTCTAATTTGTATACAAAATGATGAATGTTGTTATTGAATGTGCATGTGGACTTTTATCAATATGGCCCATTCTTTGGCCCATCTAGGTTTAGGATGTAATGGGTATTTTTGCTTTTGGCATTAATGGCATTCTTATAAATATTGAAAACTATGTTAGAGGTGAGGACGCGCAGTGTTTTCGATAGCGTTCGTAGCGTAGCGTAGTGTACGATACATAGCATATGCAGGTAGCATAGCTCCCTAGTAGGGTAAGCTATGGGGCAAGTAGTGTAAGCTACAGAGCATGTAGCGTAGCGTATGCTACATAAAATCTCTTTTTTTTAAAAAGTTTTTCTTCTACGCTAGTTCAACACCTATTTTAAAATGATGGTGACTCATTCCCCATCACACGCGGCACTACATTAGATCAATTTGGACCATCTAAATTGTGGTCCATATCGTGGATAGAGCACTTAAATCAATCCAAACCATCCAAATTGCGGTCCATATTGTGAATTTGTGATGTTTCAATTTAAAGAGAGAGAGAGAGAGAGAGAGAGAGAGAGAGAGGTCACACTTAGAGATGTCTGAAGGCAAAGAGAGATTTTGCATGGAAACATGCAGTTGATGATCCAGATTCGCAGTAAAAACTCATAGGAATTATGCATTTTGTAAATTTTATCATATTCTTATATTATTTTAATTAAAAAATATTAAGTATCGTGTAGCTTACGCTATACGCTATGTAGCTTGCGCTACATGCTATACAGGGCCAAATGCTACGCTATACGCTACGCGTTATTTAAAACACTGCTTGGACGCGTAAACCCTAATCCTTATTCTCTTTCTATCATTCCTTCTATCCTTTCTTTTCTTTTTTCTTCTCTTTCCTCCTTTTTCAATCCGTCAACATGGTATTAAAACTAAATTGATCTAGGCATTGATCTCCTCCTTCAACGTTTCTTTTATTTTTCCTCTTATCGTTTTGAAGTAAAAATCTAAGGTCATTGGGGGCTAATATACTTGAATCTCTCTCAACCACTCTATGGCAGGCCATGTAATCATGTCCTATGAATGTGTGTGAGGCCCACCTTCATACAGACCATCATGACGAACAAAAGTGGGGCACCATGTGTTTATGGCCAAATTTGTGATCGGATTTGAGATCAAAAATATGTTGAAGGTGAGCATTACAAGGGTTAAAGAATCAATGTATGTGTGAAGATGTTGAAATAAGAAGTTCCATCAAGTGGTTATGTTCATTGATATACATCGATTTCTAAAATATGTGTGGGTTAAGTTAAAGTTATTTGTTCCTCCTTGGGTGTTTGATTTGTCCTTAATCAATGGATGTCAAGAATGAAGCCAAGAGTCTTTTGTCTTCATCTGAGTCGATGAACTTTTCGATTACATCGACTAAACTCAATGGGGCAAATTACTTACCGTAAGCCACATCAACAAAGGTATTCCTTGTAGGTAAAAGGACATCAAAACATTTAACATCCCCAAACACGACGAAAGTTCAATATGGTATGAAGATTGGGTGGTAGAGGATACCCAAATTAGGGCTTTGTATGGAGCCTCATATTAGTGCGAATGTTATTTTTTTTAAAGACAACGAAGGAAGTGTAGGATAATCTGAAGGAGATGTATTCATTCAAATGAAAAGAACTTAACTCGGATCTACAAGTTAATTCAAAGTAGTTTCACTCTTCAGCAAGGAGATAAGAACGTCGGAGACTATTATTCTGCCTTGTGAGGCATGTAGGAGGAACTAAATGTATACCAGCCCACTACAAATTATGGGACTATGGGATGGCAGAGAGTAATCTTGTGCTGCTAAATTCCTCTCTGGTCTTCATACTAAGTTCGAGCTCAGATTCTTAGAGGTAACGAGATCACATCCAATACTAAGGCTTTTGCACATGTTTAGCATGCAGTTTGTGTACAAAGTTCATCTTTGTCAATATCATTCTACATTTATGTCTGCATCTGGTAGAGGAGATGGAGGAGGTCATGGTGGTGGCTGTGATCATGGCATATATACAAGGAGAGGTCACTTTGGAGGCCGAAATAATTGAAGAGGTCATGATACAGATTTCAATGGTAGTCAAAGCCGCAACCATGGCATTCGACAATGCACTCATGATGGTCTTAATAACCACACAAAGGATACATGTTAGGATCTTATTGGTAAGCCTACTTGGGCGAATCAAGTTCCCCTGATGACAGCACTGAAGGTTGTCTCCACCTTCGTGCCCAGTACTTTAGGTGATACAGTTAAATTGTAGGAAGAACATGCCAAACTTCTAAAAGATCGATCCACCCACTCATCATCATCCACCACTACTCTCGCACAGTCAGGTACCATTTTTCTAGCATTTTCTAATCATGTACCTTGAGTCATTGACTCAAAAGCTTCCAATCATATGACCGGTAAGCATGGTGTGTTATCTCAATTAGGATCGTCGTCATCCATGTATTTTGTCACATAAACAGATGATACTTCGACTCATGCGTTCGCGTTGGGTACAGCCTATCCTACCCCATCGCTTTCATTGTCATTAGTATTTTACATTCCTAAATTTCCTTTAAGTTTGTTAATAGTGAGTAAGCTAACCAAATCCTTAAATTGTTACATCACATTTTCTCTTTCTTATTGTGAATTATAAGATCTAAAGATGGGGAGGATGATTGGTAGAGGGCATGAAGCAAATGGACTCTATTAACTCGATCATGGAATAACCAGAACTGCTCATTTAAGGGTTTTTTTGGGGCTATTTGGGGGAGTCGTAATAGGTGTTTTCACAATAGAAGTTCCACAATCCAAGAGGTTATTGAGGAGATTAAGTGTAATTTGATGGGTTGGGCTTCTTATGTAAGAGCAGTTAAATTTGTAAATATTTCTTCTTTATTTGAGTTGCAATGTAAGTTATATTCTTTTGCATGCTTGGCGCGCTTCTCTAATAAATTGTTGCTCTCTCTCTCTCTCTCTCTCTCTCTCTCTCTCTAAAATTAAAAAAATAAAAATAAAAATAGATATGGACATAAATTTATGCGGTATTCCAGGCTTGGTTATCCCTTGAGTAGTTCAAAAGGTCTAGTTCCATCATTGTCACATGTGTTTATGTTAGAGAGTGAGGCCTGTGAGTTGAATAAACGTCGAAGAGTATTTTTTCTTTCTCGTCTAGATAAGAGAAGTGATAAACCTTTTTAATTTAGTACATTCTGACATTTCATATTTAGGATCCAGTTCATCCTAATGGTTTATCTGTCCATCTTGATTATATTCATCTTGTGCTGCTATATTCACTCCTACTCTCCATCTTGTGCTGCTATATTCACTCCTACTCTATTCCTCACATGGTGTTTGGTTGTGTGTGCTTTGTGCATCAGCTTGATTATATTCATGAAAAGTTTGAAACAAGGGCTATCAAATGTATCTTTCTTGGTAACTCCCATACCCAGCAAAGACATCAATGTTATAACCTCGTCTATCGAGGACATTACGTATCAGCCAATTTCACATTCTTTGAACAAAGCACATATTTTTCTAAGGGAAGTTTTTAAAGTTTGAAGCAAGCTCCATAACTATTGTTCCCATGTTACCGGATATTACTACTGGAGTTGGAGAGATGTTTATGCAACATGTAAATCATCTTTTGCAAGTTTACTCCAGATGTTCCAAACATGGAGGTGAAGTACAGATAATCATGACTTCTACCAACCCTCCTAGTCTAAGATCACCATTCTTATGAGTACTTGCCTACACCATTAGATGAAGATAATCTACCCATTGCTCTTCGTAAGGGTATTCGTTCATGTACATGGCATGCTATTTCCAACTTCGTTTCATTAATGGCTTGTTTGGTCCATGGAATTAAATGGTATGGAATTGTATTATATGGGATTTACACCATTATTGTACAATGATTGCATGTCTGGAGATACCATGGTATTTGGGCCATCCAATCCCAATGTTTGGTATAAAATTCTTGCTATGGGAAAAACACTAGATTAAGCAAAATCCCGTTTGGCGGACCATGGAATTGTAATCAACAAACCATATTCACAATGGATGTCAATCACATGTACATGTATATAACTAGAATGTCACGTGTAAAGAGCGTATATGAATGGACGACATGGATAAAACACATACATCAATGTGGGGCCCACATGTGTAGTGGATTTCAAAATCCACTGGAAATCCCACATGGGACTAAATGCAATTCCATCCCACCAAATCCCAACCATTCCTGTCCTCCCCAATCGTCGAATGGAATTTGCACAGGACCAAATGCAATTCCATCCCACCTAATCCCATCTAAAAGCCCATGTACCAAACAGGCCCTAAGTGGTTTGTCTCCATAATTTCTCCAATTTACTTTGTCTTCGTCATATGTGTCCATTTCTCATTCTTTTTTGGGAAGCTATGAGTTGTGGTAGGAGGAAACGAGCCATGGAAGAAGAAATAGTTGCACTTTATCGTAATCAAACTTGGAGTTTAACTAAATTACCTCCTAGAGAGCATGCAGTTGGATGCAGATGGGTGTATGAGGCAGAATACAACCCTGATGGCTTAGCGGATTGTTTAAAAGCTTGATTAGTTACCAACGGATACTCTCAGACCCTTGAAATCAACTACTCGTAGGCCTTCTCACCTATGGCAAAGCTTCAGTCAGTGCGAGTAGTTGTTATCAGTGCTAAAAAAATTGGATTAGCCATTATATCAGCTCAATGTAAAGAATGCTTTTCTTCGTGGAGATCTGATTGAAGAAGTTCACATTGAGCAACTACTTGGCTTTATTGCTCAGGGATAAGGTATGTCGTCTCAAGAAATCAATTTATGGGTTGAAGTAATCTCCAAGAGCTTGGTTTGACAAGTTTAGTAAAACGGTGTTCAAGTTCAGGGTGAAACATAGTGAGGCCAACCATTATGTTTTTTGTTTGGCAAAGTGAGACTAGCACTAAGTGATTCTACATTCAAGAAAGTTAACAAGAACATAAATTATTAAAGGATCCTTTTATTCTTTTAAAGGAAAATTTCTTAAAATACAAAAAAAGGAAGATATGAATCCTTTAGCACTATCATAACATGGTGCATATTTATGGCAAAAGGATGATTGTTGAGTTTTAATTTCTTCTTATTTATTTATATTTTTTATATTTTAAGAAAATCATTAAAAAAATCTTACAATTTACGATATGATTTGTGATTCGATACGATTCAACCCCTGTTACAATTTGCAATACAATAACAGTTTTGACAACATTGATGCTAGCAATTACAATATCTAGGTAATTGAAATACAAAGTGTAAACAAATGCCCCCAATCCAAACAATCCCAAAACCAATAACTTCTTGAAAGAATGGTGAATACATATCCCCTCTATCCCTTCACAATCATGCATGCAGCCCTTCAAGAAATCATTCATAACTCAATTCATGTCGGAATTGCATAATCTTGAGCTTGTTTGAAAGCCAACTCAATAGTCATCCAAACATGACCAATTTTGTCTTATTCGAACATCGTTTACAAAGTGAAATTTGACCAAGAAAATAAATGTTGAAGATAAGGGTACCAATTAAGTGTTATTTACTAGAGAAGAACTTTGAAACTCAAGAAAGTTTCATGGATGCTATACAGGCACTGTGAAAGTGCACACGTGGCATATAGATTACTCAAATCAAACTGTCCAAGGCCCTATTGTATATGGTTTGTACACCTAAAATTACATTGATTCTACTCTTTAACTACCTGCTTGGTGGACATTTAATGGATGGTCAAAATTGAACACACATGACAGTGAGTTCACCAAGAAAACAGCCATTAATCAGCTGTTAGGTTAGTTCAATCAATCTGCCTTTTGGATGGCAACCCATCTGATGGGGACATCACGCGCACACGCGCACTCACGCCGCCCCCCCTACGCACGTACGTACGCAGAAGGAGGACCCCACCATCGATCTGGCTCGATGACGACGTCCAGAGAGGGCCTCCTAGCTAGAAGACAAGTTTTGGTTCAGAAAAGTGGCCCGATAGTCAAGAAAAGCCCACCATGGGATCTCATGATCGTAGCCCACTCATCGGATTGGTTTTATATTTTAAGTTTTGCTTATTGTTCTTATTTAGAACATCGTGAACGCTTTAGATTTCCTCGTTTGATTTTTATTTTAGTTTACTTAATCGCCAAGTAATAGGTGTCGCACATGGTGCGAGTTTTTGGGTATAGGGTTCTCCCTATAAATAGGCACCCCTTGTAGTTCTTTTCATTCATTGAAGTTAATAAAAAATTCCTGCTTTATTTTTCTGCTCTCTTCGTGAGTTGTGGAAGAATTCAAAAGTGGATGCGAAGCCCTCCCTTTTCGAAGGGCTAACTACCGTGGTGTGAAGCCACATCGATCCCAATTCACCCCCATCTTCCATCATCTTTTTTTTCCATCTTCCCCCACCATCCGTACTTTGAATTTGTCCTTTTGTTGCATCAGATTTCTTCATTGAAGCAGGTTTCCAGATTGAAACTTCGGCGGAGCACCACGCACAAACCGTACATCGGATCGAGCCGAAATTTGGAGGTTTTGGAGTCCATCCCTGGCCGACCAGGGCCAAGGTGGCCTTTTTCTGAATAGTGGGCCCCACATACGTGCGGCCGGGATCACACGCACGACCGTTTGGGCAATTGTTGTTGTCCACACGCGGGATCATCTTTTGGCTCAGGGTTTCTTGAATTAAAATTAGGGAATCCCTTGGATTAGGGACTGATTTTTATGCATGAGTAATTGATTTTATTTCCCTTTGACATTGTTTGGTTTATAATTTTATTGGTCCAATCCTAGCCTGTGTCGGCTTGGACCTGCATAGATTCCCCTTTAATTGAATATTTGGATTTTCATGTGGGATGTGGAATTTGTGTAATTGTTTCTGAATTGGTGTGATCTAAGCCTGCAATCTTGCATATCATATTTAATTTTCCATGTTCTGCATCAAATTTGGTATCAGAGCCTAGGGTTCTTATAGGGGAATTCACCACATATTTAGGGTTTAGTTTGTTTGAATCCTTCATGCATTCAGTCCATCATATATAGCTGAATTTTAGTAACAGTGTGTAGTCTCCTTCATATAGAGTCTCGTAGGGTCATTTAGTTTTTAGACGCATATAGTTGTCATAGCAGGTCCTTAGGTCGAGCAAGTTAGTGTATGCCCACACGTACGGGTCGCAGTTTCGGTTTGCACCCTACACTAAACATGGAACAATTACAAGAGTCACTAAACAAGATATCTCAGACGTTGGAGTCTATGATTAAGCGCTTGGAAATGGACCAATGCTGTGAACAGCTTGATGTACGCATTACCCGACTAAAGACCATCACTAGGACAAACCCCACCATTGGGGTAGATGTCCAATCTCAAGCAGGTGGCCTGGAGGATACACTAATGAATGGAGTTGGTCAAGGAATCAATTATGGGTGTGCACCCGGACACCCACCCCATGAGAGACATAAAGACCACTATTTTGAGGGGTACAACATGTGTGGCCTTGTGGCTGGAGAGAGTGCACCAGCGGCTGGTGTAGAGTTACCCACTGAGGCCATTCCGGTAATGGATGAGTTACGTGATATCTTTCCTGATGATCTACCGGATGAGTCCCCTAGGAAGGATATAGAGCACACCAGAATATGGGACATCGTAATACCTACAACCGAGTTCATGTTGAATAAGTTTGTCGATAGGTCCACAGGTCTAAGTCCTTGTGAAGTCGTTACTGATTATAAACCTAGGAAACTTATTAATCTTGTCCTTATGTCACTGTCCCATAGGCCGTCAGAGTCTGCAGAGTCTTTTGCGCATCACATTCATTCATGGCATCAAGAAATCAGGCAGAAGATCATGACTAATAATGAACATTGCACATTTTATACAGACCAGTACAAATGTTTCAAAAGATTCAATATTGGGGACTCTGTGATGGTCTGCATCAGGCCCGAGCGGTATCCTTCGAGGGCCGTTCGTAAGTTACACGCGTGTAGCGCTGGACCCGTCAAAATTATAAAACGAAACGGTCTCAATGTGTATGAGATAGATCTTCCACCTTCCATGGGAATTAGTTTCACATCTGATGTGGAGGATTTAGTTACTTTTCAGAGGACCACTGATACTTTGTCCGGCCCTTCGCCCACCCATCCTGATTCCTCATATTTATCCCTTGAACCATGGCCCCTTTCCAACCCATTTTCCCAACCTCTACCTCCCATATCTACTTTTCCTAACCTTTCTTCCCAACCTCTACCTCCCATACCTACCATTCTCGACCCATTTTTCCAGCTTCTACGTCCCATACCTACCCGTCCCAACCCATTTTCCCAGTCTCTACCTCCCATATCTACCCTTCCCAACCCATTTTTTCAGCCTCTACGTCCCATACCTACCCGTCCCAACCCATGTTCCCATCCTCTACCTCTCATACCTACCCATCCCGACCCATCTTTTTCAGCCTCTACCTCCCATACCTATCCTTCCCGACTCATTTTCCCAGCCTCTATCTCACATACCTAACCTTCACACACCCAAAAAGGAAATAGAGGATATCCAGGACCATCAGATAGTTTCAACGTCGGACGGCGGGTTTCAGAAGTACGTGGTTAAATGGAAGTCACGCCCAGCTTCAGGCAGCATGTGGCTCACTGAGGAGGAGCTTCAGAGACTTGATCCTGACATCCTGAAGCGGTTCAGGAGTTTTATTTCTCCAGTGGCGAAATCTTTGCAGCCGGGGAGAATTGATGGGGACATCACGCGCACACGCGCACTCACGCCGCCCCCCTACGCACGTACGTACGCAGAAGGAGGACCCCACCATCGATCTGGCTCGATGACGACGTCCAGAGAGGGCCTCTTAGCTAGAAGACAAGTTTTGGTTCAGAAAAGTGGCCCGATAGTCAAGAAAAGCCCACCATGGGATCTCATGATCGTGGCCCACTCATCGGATTGGTTTTATATTTTAGGTTTTGCTTATTGTTATTATTTAGAACATCGTGAACGCTTTAGATTTCCTCGTTTGATTTTTATTTTAGTTTACTTAATCGCCAAGTAATAGGTGTCGCACATGGTGCGAGTTTTTGGGTATAGGGTTCTCCCTATAAATAGGCACCCCTTGTAGTTCTTTTCATTCATTGAAGTTAATAAAAAATTCCTGCTTTATTTTTCTGCTCTCTTCGTGAGTTGTGGAAGAATTCAAAAGTGGGTGCGAAGCCCTCCCTTTTCGAAGGGCTAACTACCGTGGTGTGAAGCCACATCGATCCCAATTCACCCCCATCTTCCATCATCTTTTTTTTCCATCTTCCCCCACCATCCGTACTTTGAATTTGTCCTTTTGTTGCATCAGATTTCTTCATTGAAGCAGGTTTCCAGATTTCGGCCCGCAGGTGAGCTGAAACTTCGGCGGAGCACCACGCACAAACCGTACATCGGATCGAACCGAAATTTGGAGGTTTTGGAGTCCATCCCTGGCCGACCAGGGCCAAGGTGGCCTTTTTCTGAATAGTGGGCCCCACATACGTGCGGCCGGGATCACATGCACGACCGTTTGGGCCATTGTTGTTGTCCACACGCGGGATCATCTTTTGGCTCAGGGTTTCTTGAATTGAAATTAGGGAATCCCTTGGATTAGGGACTGATTTTTATGCATGAGTAGTTGATTTTATTTCCCTTTGACATTGTTTGGTTTATAATTTTATTGGTCCAATCCTAGCCTGTGTCGGCTTGGACCTGCATAGATTCCCCTTTAATTGAATATTTGGATTTTCATGTGGGATGTGGAATTTGTGTAATTGTTTCTGAATTGGTGTGATCTAAGCCTGCAATCTTGCATATCATATTTAATTTTCCATGTTCTGCATCACCATCTATAGCAGGTCCCACAACTTCGACGCCTTAGCTTGAGTTAGTGTATGCCATAAACAGTTCTATTGTGCCTGTGTATCAAACATCAAACTCAGCTAGAGTATCAAGTAACTCTCTTATTAAACTAATCCTATACAACACAAATGCCAACCAATAGCGAAGAATGGTCCATTCAAGTGATAACACCCACTACATGCTAGTAACCATCCTCATCATTTTTTTTAGGAACGATGATATTATTAAGAGAGAAGAAATGACACAACAAGGCTGAGAAGCCAAAACACCAAGAAAACTCTGACTACAGGGTTAAGACTAAAACCCCCTTAAAAATAAAAATAAAAATAAAAATAAAAAAAACACACCTGATAAACCTGACAGAAAACGTAGGCTACCACCACCTATCTCAGATATTCCAACGCCAGTTCAGCCTTGACCACCCCCGATTTGACCAGTTCTTCAACCATAGAGTTTGACTTCTCTCAGGTTTTGGTGAAAGAAATCTGTCACAGCGCCTGAAAGGACCTCTTGTTCAAAGTGGATAGTTCTTGCTATTTATTATCTATATTTCCATAGCTGATACTTCATAACATACAAATATACAGATACGCGTGCATCACATATAGTACTTTAGGGATAAACAAACAAAAGAAGAAGAAGAAGAAGAACGAGAAGGAAAAAAGGAAAACGGTGGGCAGCTATGGTTCAGGACTGATCTAACAGTTTGTAAGAGGGGGGAGGCTTCAGCAACACTCGAGTTGGTTACACCAATTGGCCTAGAAAATCTGACCTGCAAAGTGACATGATGATCACGCACCAAGCCACAAATACCTACTGTTCCTGGATTGCCCTAAGCTTTCCCATCAAAATCAGCTTTAAATAGACAGAGGGCAAGGGGACCACAATATTGATTGGGTCTTGTTGACCCATCCACTCTCAATAACCTCTGACCAATTATGATGCAACAAAGCAATAAGATACTCTTTGAACCTTTTGTCAGCCATTGCCCACCCAAATATGGAAGTTAGATATATTTTTGCTGCCAATTTTGACGAGCATTTTAACATTAAAAATCCCATTGTTCCTATCAAGCCAAATGGACCAAAGGATAGCAAATGCCACCATTTTCCACAGAATATGCCCGAAATGGCCCAATGATACCACTGACCAGCAATCTAAAGTTTGAAGCACTGACCATGGCAAAGCCCAGTCCATTCCAAACTTGTAAAGGATCTCAGCCCAAACGCTGTGAGAGTAGGTGTTGTGGATCAAAATGTGACCAAACAATAAGTACAAAGGGCCTAAAAATCCCTGAAAACAGGAAAAAATAGAAAGGGGGATTGGACAGCCACTGCACCTCATCATATGGTCAAATCTTTTGACCAATCTGCCATATAATTTGCAAAATGTTCCATCTGCTCCCATCAACTTCCACATCATGAACAAGTCCTCCAAGTTCCGTGAAAATACAAGCACGTTTGCCCTTACATATTTTGTCTGATAACAGTTGAGATAAGAGTCATAAGAGTGCCATTTGGCGGCTTGAAGATTTTTCCCATTTTGTGTCATAAATCATAGTTAACTGTTTCGTGCACCATACCTTGCATCCTTTCCTCTTTGAAATCCTATCGAATCTTTGGAATTCAAATTTGTTTTATTTGGGTTTCCTTCGGTCTCAAGAAACAACCACTTCTTGATAACATCATCAAGTCTTGTGGTCTCTACGACACCTAGCCTTACCTGTCATGTCTTCCTCGACACAAAAGAGCACACTGCTCCAGACTTAACTAGAAAACACTTAATACTCAGTATAGCAGCAAGGCACACTTATACGCCACAGTCAAGCAACAAGGCCTAAGGGCCCGATTTGACCCCTGCCATCCACTAACATATTCTGTCAGAATCCCCTCAATGATGAGCTTCTCAAGATAAGAAGCTGAAAATATGCAGACCTCTCAGCACAGATCTTCAGAGCATGATGACCCACTTTGCAGCCAGGCCCTGAGAAAGCCACTCCATGTTTGTTATGTTCGTTCCTAAACGTGCTGCTTATTAGAAATGGCCCATCAATACTCATAGAGGATCCATCATATTTTAGCTTGAAGAACCTTGCATAGGCGGCACCCACAGCACATTCTTCCTTTCCTCCTCTCCCCTCCTCCACTCAAAGATGAATTGACAAACCCTCTTCTAAGAAAGTCCCCAGGGCTCCCCTCTACTCAAGATGAATTGACAAAACCTCTAATAAGAAATTCCCCAGGGCTCCAGCCTCGAGCAAGCTCAGTCAGTCAAGCGATCCTATGTTGATCAAATTCACTAAGGCAGACTTATTATATGAAAAAGAACTATCCATATATATCTTTCCATAGCCCCTCACATTATGGCATAACGAGTCATATTCTAGAGAATGTGCAATCTTAGTCTAAACAGACCATATGACCATTCACTATTCAGCTCCTCAATGGAATCATCTAGGGTCCAACACATCACAAGCATTTGGAGAAAATATCACCGCGTTGCTCTAACCACTCAACAATGGAGAATAACAAATTCCTTATTACATTAACACCACAAGCATTTGTTAGGGAGAAAACATTTGACACTTAATGAGATTGTCCAAGGTGAACATGGTTCTAAACCGGCTCAAATTTCAGCACATGTTGGGCCCATCGTGGGCCTTGGGCATATATTAGAAAGGAAGAGACATACTTCTTGATGCAACCAAATGGCCACACAAGCTGGTTGATCTAAGATCTGATCAATCCTTCTATTTAGATTGTCTTGATTGATGATCTAGACCAAATTAACGGTTTGATGATCGATTAGCTAGGATCAACGGTCAACTTAAATTGTGGAGCCTACGGGATCAATCATGTGGTAATGAACTTCATAGGCTTTATTTATTTAATTAGTCTTTAGGATGAGACTAAGTCATGATTTAGTTAATAATTTTTCTTTTGTATTTTCATATTTTCTTGGCAGGCCACTTACCAAACATTCTTGAATGACATGAATTGGTCAAATCTGATAGCCTATTGAGTAAGCTTTCAAATGAGAGCCCAAGACCATGCAATTATGGGCTGTTTTGGTGAAATATGGCCCATTTACATAGTGATGGGATTTAGCGGAAGTTTGGTGGTTTTTTTTAAATCAGGGCTTCTTTACTTGGTTTAAATGCATACAAGGCTATGTCATGGAGGCGTAATGCATTATTATGATAGTTGAATAAAACCTCTCTGGTTTGCTATTTCTTTATTCGGTAGAAGATCTGGAGAGGAGATTTTTCGCAGTCTCTAGCATTCAGCTCGAGGATTGTTGGGTTCTTTCACACAATCTATTTCTTCTTTTCCTCCTTTGGGGTATGCATTACTTCTGCAACCCAAGCACTAGGCTGAAACTTGCACCACTACCTCACACACAGCAACACCTACCCATCACAATTTTGCCCACATTCACTCTAAAGACAGAAACTGCTTCAAAGCATCCTAACATAGTTTTGAAATTTTTATGTCCTCCATCTCAGCCGCACACAATAAGGGCATTATCCACAAACTGAACGAGTCCACATCCACCTCCAGACTGCAAGCACCAAGGCTTCTAGTGCACCCAATGGAAGAGGCCTTACTCATAAATAGACCAAGGCTCCAACCGCCACGGAAACAGAATGATTTCTAACTTCCTTTTTTTCATTTGTCTGTGTGTTATTGCCATTGTATATCATGCATGAATCTCAGCTGCCGCCTAACCAGGCTTTGCCAAAAGATGGGAAAAGAAACAGAAGAAGTGATTAACAAAAAAAATAAAACATAAACCTATTCATCTAGCTGAAATGCATAGACAGCCCTAATAACAATAGAGAAATGATCGTCTACAACCGGCTATACGCTACAAATCTTTTTCTTTTCTTCTCTTTTCTTTCTCACCCTCGTCAATTTTCCTTCCAATTTGCCTATATGTTTTCAAGAAAGAAATGGTTCTAGAAATGGATTGTGGACTAAGTTGAGCCATATCCAGCTGGAGACAATGACACGACAATAAGTCTCGAGTTCAAAAAACACATGTGAATCATCCACCGTCCATGATACGGTCCGTCGATGGTGGAAGATTAGTCCATCACACCAGAAATAAAACAGAGAGAGAAGAAGAAAAAGAACTATATTACATGTCGGAGACGGCGAAAGAGAAGGAGGTAAGAGGATGAGGGGCTTTAGGTGGAGCTGGCTGAGGCGGAGGGAGAAGCTGCAGCCTCTGAACAAAAGCCCCAAAATCTTCTCTGATTGTCTTCTTCAGCCTCCTCGTCATCAGAAATATGCCTGCGAGCCCTAACCCTAGTAATACCCATATGTTTGCTGCCGAAGACGACGATGCCATTCTCTCTCAATAAAGAGAAATTGAGATATGTGATGTTGTGGTTTTCTGCTGCGACAGAAGAGAAGGGAAGAAGATAATACTGGGATTCTAAGATGGCTTCCCAAAACCTAAGTACGTGAGTTTACGTTCCACTCTTGTGATAGTTCACCACCGTTTTCTGTAAGATGGCGTGAACGATTGATTCTCTCTGCGACTCGCAATCGGTGGGGCCTCCTCTCGATACTACCGGTCGGTGTTCTGGGACCATTATTATGTATGTATTTTATCCACTCCGTCCATCCATTTTATCAGCTCATTTTTAGGGAGAAACCAAAAAATGAGGCAGATCTAAATCTCATGTGGACCACACCTCGAGAAACAGTAGTAGTTAAATACCTACCACTAAAACTTCCTACTGCCCACTGTGATATTTATTTGGCAGCCAATTGATAACCGAAAACACAGATATCAGCATAATCCAAAACTTTTGGGCTCTAATGAAGTTTTCAATGGTATACATTTTATCAATACTGCTTCTTATTATGTGGTCCACTTGAGATTTGGATCTGCCTCTTTTTTTTCTTTTTTTCTTTTTTCTGCACCTAAAAATGAGGTGCGATGATAAAGGATGTGCATAAAATACACAGGTCATGGTGGGCATGCATTGCTTTTGCACCAACACATGTAGACATTAGGCTTGGATAATGACCCCTCGTTACCATCTCGGTGCTAGAAAAGCTATGCGAGCCCAACGGTAGTGTATGTATCTTATCCGTACCATCCATCCATGTTTCAATTCATTTTATGGCATGATACCAAAAATAAGGTAGATTCAAGTCTCAAGTGAACCACAGTAGGAAATAATGGTGATTGGATACCCGCCATTAAAACCTTCCTAAGGCCCACTATAATATTTACTTACCATCTAACCTGGTGACAAGGGTGAAACACAAATATTAGCTTGATCTAACCCTTTCATGACCCTAAGAAGTTTTAATTGTAGGCATTCAATCACCGCTGCATCTTATGGTGTGGACGCTTAGATTATGCTCTGCCTGATTTCTAAGCTCATGCCTTCAAATGATCTGGAAAAATAAATGGACAACATGGATAAATCATGTATAACATTGTGAGCCCACATAATTTTTTTTCACTTACCACCAATACTAAGCACAGCCCTGAAAGGGGCACTACCAAATCCTGAGTCCAACCTTTACCGACAGCAGTCACTATACCAAATCCAAATCTAAAGACATGCCCCACTTACTGTGGGCCCACCTTAGATGTAGGTTTCAGATCATTTTAAGGGATAAGATAAAAGAACGAAACAAATCCAATTCTTAGGTGGTTGTTAAACACTCCATTAAAAGCTTCTATAAGAAATAGTGGTGGTTAAATGCTCGAGTATTAAAAAGTTCCTACAGTAATGTTTTATTAGTCATCCAAGCTTATCATAGGGTTAAAAAAAAACGGAATAAAGGGAAAATAAGAATACCAGCTTGATCCTAACCCATAAAAAACTCTTAAAGATCAATCACTACTGTTTCCTACAGATGTTCCACTTGAGATTTGGCTTTGCTTCATTGATAGGCTCATGTCCTGAAATGACTTGGCTGAATAGATGGACAATATGGATATAGAATACATACATGTATTGGGTGAGGCTGGGCCACACCTAATCATCTCCCCATTCAGATTGGATGTGCAATTGTCGGGTATACCTGCAAGTCTCCTGCAACACGTCTCAGATAACTCAAGCATGGTAGGGTCCACCGAGACGTTGGTGTAATTAATTTCCACTCATCCATCTGTTACTTATGCTCATGATATAATAGTGAGAGCCCAATCCAGGACCTGGGGCGTTACACAACAAAAGTTTTGGATCAAGTTGATACTTTTGTTATCCCTTCATCCATGTTTATGTAATCTTCTTAACATGTTGGATGGCAAATAAACATCACTCTGGACCCTACAAAGGTTTTAACAATGGACATCATTATTCCCAAATTTTCTAGTGGTGTGGTCCACTTGGGCTTTGGATATGCTTCAAGTTTGGGCTCATGCCCTAAATTTATATAATAAAATGGATGGATGCACACATACATCCATGATGGGCCCCATAATGTTTACTTAGTATGCTTAAGTGTACTGAGTTGCTTAGTACACAATCCGCTTCCTTCCATGTGGGGGTGTCAATAGGTCGGGTCAAGCTCTATCCAAGCCCGGCCCACCCAAACTCAACCCAAGACCATGACGAGCCAAAATTGTCCAGCCCAAGGCTGGCTCGAGATACAAATGCAGGCCCCGACCTGTCATGCCTCAAACCTAGGCACCAGAGTAACAAAATCCAAATCCCGAGTTCGAGGTGTACATAGAAACACATGTGATAGAGTTTCCCACGTGCCCATGTAGGCAAATTAATTGTCAATTCAAAGCCAACAATTAAAGTCGCACTAGTCATGCAGCAATGTCAAAGATGGGTAAGAGTAACTAAACTATAGAGAATATCAAAACAAATATCCATAGTGTACAAATCCCAAATCCTCTCGGTTGGCGATATACACCACACTAAACAAAATGCATAAGATGTAAACTAAACAAATATAATTTATTTTATTTTGTTTTTTTTAAAGTTCATTGACTCTCCCCTCCCCCACGCGCTCTACTAGTAGGCACCACCCCCTATGTAATGCCCCGAAACCCAGCACTCAAGTACGATGACTAGAATCCCGAGTCCTAGAGTGTTAATACTATGATGATCAAGTGCATTGGCACTGACATTGACAAGACTCTGATTTTCACCGCTTGAGTATGATGCTCTACTTGCGCAAGCCCGAGTGTCGCCGAGGAATACCACGCGGAAAAAAATCTTCCACGCGTGTACGTAGTCAAATTAACATTCATTTCATATGCAAAACAAATCAAAGTAGCATATATAAATTTAGCAGACAATCATAGATAAGTAAGATAACCAAAATATAAAGGTAAGAGGGCAATCATACAAACAAAGTGTGTAAATTCAAAAGCTGCCCATAGGGACTACCACAAACCATAAACAAACCAATGAACAAAATATGTCAATATTAAGGGAAAGCCACAAAAAAAAAAAAAAAAAAAAAAAAAAAAAAAAAAAAAAAAAAGAAAAGAAAAAAAAAAAAGAAAAAACCTAATGGCTTGAGCTTTCAAAGCTCAGCCAGCAAAGGTTGCTGCACTCGATCATCCATCTTTCCATGGAGCTCCACCCACGCAATCCTAAACCCCGTAACTCCATCTTCCTACATCCACCATTTAGTTTTAAAATTCAAGATGTGAGTGGGAAACTCAGTGGAAAATCCATCCAAGATTACACAATGACATATTAATCATGTATAATTTTGAAATGGAAAATATACAACAATAAACAGTCAGAACGTAGTTTTAATTAAGTGCATGGATGTGTGCACATGTTCTTTGCTATAGGGATGCACATCTAGTTAGACCAATGAAAATGAATAGGTTTTCAAACAGTTAATCCATTCACAAAGTAACAAGAGATTATGTCTTTCAAACAGTCGACTTGGCTCACAATTATAAGAGACGGGTTTGTCTCTTTCAAACAATCGACCCAATTTACAATAAATAAAGGGACTAGGTCTTTCAAACAATTAACCTAGCCCATATTCATTAGAGACTTGATCTTTCAAACAGTTGACCCAGCTCACAATTAACGGAGACAGTGTCTTTCAAACAGTCGACCTAACTGTGTGCCATGAATGTATGATTAATCCAACTTTTATTAATCCGATTCACAAACAACCATTTAATAAGCCTTTACAACTAGTGGTCAACCTTAGTATAACAAGTAGGCCTTACCACCCCGATATATAAATCTAATAAACGGGTTCCTCCTAACAAAAGCTAACTAGGCAATCCAACAAGGCACTAACGAGATTCCACCCAAACAAAACCAACAAGCCATCCAACAAAGGCACGGTAATTCACCAGGATGGTAAGCCTACAACTCAATTCCATTTAATCTATTTCAAGGCGCCCATTAGTTTAAGGTACAAGATGATCCAACAAGGCAATACTTCAAGTGTGTGAATTATCCACACAATTCATGTATAACTACATCAAGGCATGTCATAATTCATATCTACATGAATTTCACAAGACAACGATTATATTCATATGATTATGCATCTAAGGAGTGCACGTGTGTGATTCAACCTAAGCATTTGGCTAAACATATTATGTGATCTTATACAAGATTCTAAACATGTTACGAATTTTGTCGGGAGCTAAGGATGTTATAGATTTAGCAATTTATCCCTAATTAAACACATGGGAGATAGATTACATAAGTTATTGCATGATCCATAGATTAATTAGCATGGTTATCAAATGTTTAGACTATTATAAGACTAAAAATGTCACAGAAAAGCTTAAAGGGTAAATCTCACCTTAGAATCAGAGATTCTTAGCTTTGATGCAACCTAAGCGTATAGATTTTAGGAGAAATACTTCAAACCTTAATTCATTGGCAATACCATCGTTAATAACTTATATTTCAATCTAATTAAACTTTCAATAAGGGTTTAAGGGTTTACCTATCTCGTTTCGAGCAAACCATAACTCGATATGGTGAGCGAAGCTTAAGATCAACGCATAACCGACGCCCACATGAGACCGAGCTCAAATATGGATCCTGAACAAGAATGAACCGCCACAAATTACTTGCGGGGCCACAAAACCTAGCATGAACAAATCCTAACATAAAAAACCCTAAAAATGGGATAGAAATGAAGGGTTTCTTACCTTAAACACTCCAATGTTGCTAGAAATTGGGGAAACACGCGCATGTGCCACGGGAGGACTCCTTACCTAGCTAATCGAAGAATTCTACCACTAAGGAAAGAAGTGGAATGGCGTGCTAGAATTCTACCACTAACCTGAATTTGGTGAAGAATGGCTTGGTGTAACAATCCGCACCCAAATCTTTAACCTCTCATACAAGCTCTCGCTCTCTCACTCTCATTCACTCTCCCTGTTTCTCTCCTTCTCTCTCAATCTCTCCACTTCTCAAACATATGGAATGAAAGAGAAGGGGCTAAAGCCCTTTTATAACCCCACTTGAAAAATTCAGTGATTGCACGTATTTTTAAACTTGGAGGCATAGGTACCAGCGATCGATCGGTCAAACTGATAGATGCCAATCCTATCCTATTTTTATGCTACTCAAGTTGGTTGATCCAACAATGGCTAAATTGCCTTGAATCCAACACATAGGGTTTGCCTTGAATCAGCAAACCCTATGTGTTTTGCTGACTATTCACTCATAACAAGCAACTTATTTATTGCAATGAGGCGCTGACTCCCACTACTCACACATCGAGCCATGATGGATAGGGGATTTGGCGAATTCAACTCCCACTAGTGATCTAATGTAGTTCGTCTAGTTAGGGTACAGGGTATAATCAAAATTTCATTAGTAACACTCTAGGGCATCCAATACTCGAGTATTGGAGGATCGGGGTGTTACACCCTAAACACATGTATATGTCAAATGAAAGGCATCAACGGCCTATATAGTGAAGAAATACTCCCAAGATTAAACACGTGACATAATAGTCGAGCATAGGTTACAACAAAAGTAACCATTCATAACATACAAGCTATACATGTTATTTTCGTAAGCAAAGAATATTTAAGAACACATCAAGCTATTCACATGTTAAGTCCTATTTAAGTACGAGGACGCAAAAGCACATTCAAGATTGGGAAGGTGCATTCAGCTAGCATGCGATGGCCCGTAGCAGCTAACCAACCGGTAAAGTACGAAAAGGCACGATGGTACTAACTAGTCGCCCAATAAAATTCAAGATAAAAAGGATGTCCAGAGTAAACTAGCTATCTAGTAAAATGTACGAAAGTATATCCGTACTAGTTAAGCACCTAGTAAAATCTTCATGCCTCAGATGTGTATCTACAACCATTATTAATCTAACTTACAAGCAACTAATCTATAAGCAATTGAATTTAGACAACATAATCTATAAATAATTCAACTCATTGACAATACCAAGTTGAGGATGCGCATCTAGTTGACATGTGATGCCCATTGCGGCTAACCAGCTAGTAAAATGCAGAGAAAAGTATGCCCCCATTGGTTAGGCACCCAGTAAAATCTTCATGCCTCGTATGTGTATCTATGACCATTTTTAATCAACTACAAGCAATCTAATTTACAAGAAATTCCATTTACCCAAGTTGGGGATACACATCTAGCTTACATGCAATGCCTACAGTGGCTAACCAGTTGCTAAAATAAAGAGAAAAGTATGCCTGCACTAGTTAGGCACCTGGTAAAATCTCCATGCCTTGGATGTGTCTCCAACCTTTATTAATCTTAGTTTACAAACGACCGAATCTACCAAGTAATCTAATCTACAGGCGATTTAATCTACAAGTATTCCAATTTACCACAAAACCTTCCAACTAGTGGCCCTTCCAAACTAATTCCAACAAACTATATTTAAAGATATTTTCCATCGGAAGACTGATTAGGTCAGGCACAAAAGGGTTCAACCCGAAAGGTAGCTTAGGCTGGAAAAAGTTTAATAAGGAACAAAAATAAAGGGTTCTTCCCGAGAAAAGCCACAAGGAGCACAAACATAAAAAATGGAATTCATTAAATTATCAGGCAGGGCCATTGGTCGAAAGTATACTTTCTTCGATTCATAAAATGAAGACTAAATCTAACATAGGCGATTGATAACAGAGAAACCAACACCACACACATAATAATATAAAATATAATGGTAATTCATGGCACATATGCAATTCATACCAAGGATAATTTAAACAATGTATCCACAACTGCTAACATATTAACATAATCCAAATCACCTATCTAGGATTCTACGTATATAACATAATTTAAGCCACACCTTCATGATCCTGAGCATATAAACAACTTAGCATATTACATACAAGACAATACAATAATACAACGTATATATCAAGCAGATAGAAGACTAAAATGTTGGGGAAAAGCTCGAGGGTAGATCTTTACCATTTGAGTAGGGTTTTCTAGGTTTCGGGCACATTAACCCGGATGCATCTCGATTGTGGCAGATCCTACGGCGGAAAAATTGGGGGTTTTGGGGAAAACCAAACCCTAATGTCACAATTCAATATTTAAAATCAAGATTAGTCTAATTTGAACTTAATTTAGAGATTAGTAGGGAAATTATACTTACCTAATTACCTGATTTGACTCGACTCGACAACTCGACCCCAAATTTGGGCCCCAAACTGCTAATCTGATGCCACTACGCCCTAGCGCAGCTCATGCATGTAACTAGGTTATGCCTATAGTCAGTCAAGATGCCCAAAATCTGACATGCATAGGGCTTTAGTAAGAAATTTTAGGAAATTGGAAGAACGGGAGAGATTACCTGCTAACTATAATCGAATGATGGAAAATTAAAGGAAAAACCCACATGCAGGGGCAGGAAGCTATCTTACTTAACAAAACACGATTCTACATAGCCCACTAGCCAAGATCTCCAGTTGGAGAAACTCAAGGCAACCACGAATGATGGGATTTGACTTGAGCTGACGATCAGTACCCTCCTACACTCTCTCTTCTTCTCTCTCTATTTCTAGCTACTGGAATGAAAATAAAAGAGAAAAAAAAAATGAAGGCTTATATAGCCTTAGGTCTCGAGTTGGGTAATTTGCAAGTGCACATAAAAGTGCCTAATCGCATCTTATCAGTCGGACCGACAGGAACTGGCAGATCGGTTGGTCGGATTGACAGGAATTGGCTGATTCGTCAGTCGGACCAACTAAACATGGATTTTTCATATTTTAGGGCTACTTAGGTGTAACACCCCGTGCTTTTTAGCACTCGGGTGTTATCATGAAGACTTAGATTAGTATAAATATGAATCTAACTTGATCGAATAATTTTAGCGTAAATCAGACCAATAGGGTCAAATCATTGATGACTCTGATTAAAGACAGGTCCTATATAAAAAAATAATAATAAGTATATATGAATACACATTAATAGTAGCATATAAATAAAATAAGTGGTAATAGTAAAATGATATGAATACTATCATTAGAGGGATTTTAATAGCAATAATGGTATTATCAACATAGAATAGGTGGGCCCGAACACACAAATGATCATTAGAGTTTATTGGCCGTTGATATTCTAATTGGGATCAATCCAACCATTGTATCAGTAAAGATCAATATGTATGATGAAATTCATTGGTGCGGCCTACCCCAAGCGTTGAATCTACCGGATCTCTAGCTAGAGGTCCTAAGTGGGCTCTTAGAGATGAATGAATGGATTGGATTGGTCAATATCATCAATGTGGGCCCCACATACTATGGGTGTGTACACCACTGGATTTGTACTCATGAAGCACAGAACCAAGTGGATGGTCAAAATGGGTTTGATCGGAAATCCTTCTATGAAAGAGGAAAGAATTCCTCTTCCTTTCTATTTTCCCGCCCACGCTCTATTTAAACGAGCATGGTGCATCTGATCGAGCAAGTGGGCCCCATTTGGGATCTGATCATTGATCTGAAACGTCTAACTCATCGATCATTGGATTTAGAGTCAAACTCGGTTAATCTCACATGTTAGAACTCACAGGCGTGCGAACGATCTTAGGTGTAAGCAACTATCTCAAAACAAGAACCATTCCGTGTTTTGATCAGTGGCCCACCATCTATGGTCACATGCAAGATCCAAACCGTCCATCTTGTCCACGATGTAGGTTCGACGAAAACCCTAAACATTCCACACGCTAACATCCACATATGAGCGTGTTAACCTGCATGCAAGCAGGCCTATGTGGACGAAACATTTCCAAAAGTGGAAATCACATCCGTTGGCTACCAGCCTGGCAGTCCGCGTGCTTCCCTCCTCCTCTATCTCGACCATTCATGCCAGAGCAATCCTAGCCCTCCCTTCAGCGCCATGAAAGGAGAGACATTCCACGACTTAAAGAAAGAAGAAGGATTCCCTTCCTCTTTGGGAAGCATGAGCTGGGGTGATCTGGACCCTTGCTCAAACCTTTTTAGTAAATCTCATACTTTCGATCTAGGGTAACAGCAGTGCTAGCTGTTAGGGCAGCAATGTTTTTGAAAAGAGCTCTCATCGCTCGAGAAAATAGGAGCGACAGAAAATCTCACGAGAAGAGATAAGAGCACAGTTGTGTTGAGATTGGTGGGCCCCATAGTAGTCAGTGGACCCATTTAGTCCATCCAGAGGGTTTGGATCAACTTTTTAGACTGTTGATAGAAATTCTCCATGAGAGTCGACTCCATCTTCCTCGTCTAATGGAAGAACCCACTATGATGAAGTGGGCCCCATTCCTCGATTAGAAACGTCCTTCTGGTGGGCTGTTGGGATGGAAAACTATCACGCATAATGGCTAGACACCATGTAAGTCAGAACTTGGTGTGTCATCCATCTAAACCATTTTTACAATAGATTAACGGCTGTTGTGGACTGACAGGGCCAGCCCTAGCCTATAAAAGGCTGCATTCTTCTCGGGGTTGCTGCCAAGAATCCTTGGAACAAAGGGGGAAAGAAAATAGAAGAGAAAGGAGGAGAGAAAATAGAAAGAGAGAGAAGAAAGAAGAAAGAGAAGTGGAGGGCGAGCTGATTCTCGTGGCATGCTGCCACACTCTCGTCTAGTCGCTGGACCAGCAAGGGTCGCTGCCATGTCGACTAGATTCGACTCATTGAGTTTGAGTCGTGTTGATCTTGGGTTCAGTGATCCCTGTTGAACCGGGAGGAGAAGAAGATGAGGAGGTCGAGCTGCTGCTCGCGGTGCAATGCCGCACCAACCCGACCGAGTAATGGGTTGGGTTGCTGGTTCGAACCTAGACTCAGTTGGGTTGAGGAAGAAAGGAAAGAAGAAGAAGAAGAAGAAGAAGAAGAAGAAGAAGAAGAAGAAGAAGAGAGAGAGAGAGAGAGAGAGAGAGAGAGAGGATTCGAGTTGT
This sequence comes from Magnolia sinica, assembly GCF_029962835.1. Lineage (NCBI taxonomy): Eukaryota > Viridiplantae > Streptophyta > Magnoliopsida > Magnoliales > Magnoliaceae > Magnolia > Magnolia sinica. The sequence goes on along the minus strand of NC_080579.1, from coordinate 69,457,340 downwards.
GGTGTTACACCATGTCGAGTGGGGCCGAGTCAACTCGTCTGAAATCAGGTCAACTCGACACACCGAGTCTGACTGGGTTGAGTCAGGCTTGGGCCTGGTCCAAGCCTAGCTGGATAGTCCAACAAAAGATGAGTGTGAGGGAGTGAAAGAAGTGAGAAAAGAAAGAAAGGGAGAAGGAAGGAGTGAAAGAGGGTAGAGAAAAACTTGAGAGAGAGTGAGAGAAGGAGGTTCACTCGGTTAGGAATCGAGTTAGGAAGCTGACTTGTTGCTGCCTTGCTGGTGTGAACTGCAGGTCAGGCTTGGTCTAACAATCTCATTGGAAGTGCCAGAAGTAATGAGAGGGAGAAAGAGAGTAAGTGGGAAAAAGAAGAAAGGAAGAAGGAAGGAAGGAGTAGAGGAAGAAAGGGAGTCGTTGAGCCAACTTGGTTGAATTGGGTTGTTGTCTTTAATCGTCCTCCTGCATTCACTCACTAGACGTTGAGTTGGGCCGCATCAAACCGCCTCTGAGGTATAAACTCTCTATCCTCTTGTGTTGTAATTTAGATTTGATTATTTAATTAAATGTTATAACTATGGAGCTTGCTTTAAAAAATCCTAACCTTAGGTTAGGTTATAGGTCAAAGCCAAAATGCTAACGTTGATCCTAACCATAAATAGTTTGTAAAACTTTCATCTGACCATACGATTCACAATTCATGGTAGGATTCAATTCTAAGAGTGTGTGTGCTTCCTAACAATACTATAGGCGACCTGACTCGTAAGGTGATGAATCTTTCCCCTTGAGCTTTCCTCTTCCTTGTTAGTTTAAGTAATAGTTCATTTTATTTCAACTGATAATTGTGAAGTGTTGTATTGTATATTTAGCACCCTTAGTTGTCAAATTTTGTTGTGACAAACCACTTTGGATTGATGGACCTGTAAAGAGATGGAAAGTTCACCTTCAAGTTGAAGTGATGGAAAGTTCACATTAAAGTGAAGATGTGCTACATTCAAGTCTGGAGTATTGCTTCAAGTTTAAGTACGGCCTTAAATTCAAGATCAAGTCATAGTGCTAGCTCAAGTGCAAGTTCAAGACCTAGTTCATGCGTTATTTCAAGTCTTTATGTTAGCTTAAAGGCACTACATGTTCAAGAACTTCAAATGTTCAAGATTAAGTTCAAGAATTTCAAGTGTACAAGATTATGCTTCAAAAACTTCAAGAACAAGATCAATTGGAAGCAACTGAAGTTACATGGTTCAATGTTCAACTTTCAGGTATATATGACCCTAGAAAGACTTTAGGATTAGGTCATTCATATTGTATATTTTATATAGGTTAATATACTTATTATAGGCTTTGGTTCAACTTGTCTTAGCCTATGTTCGACTAGTTCAGAATCTGGCTCGACCAGTCCAAGGTTTGTCTCGACCAGTCTAGGAAATAACTTGAAATTTCAGAATTTTCTGGTAGGGTCATGACCAGTCGAGCACCCTTCTCGACCAGTCGTGGGAACAATACTCGACCAGTTGAACAGGGCTTGACTCAAACTCCAGCAACCATTTTGAGCTCCACTCAACCAGTTGAGTGCCATACTCGACTAGTCGAGCAGGCCACTCAACCAGTCGAGCAGTTCACTCAACCAGTTGAGGATTGGTTTTATCTGATCGTGCCAAAATTTTTGAAATTTAGTTGTTCTCAGGACCAGTCGAGGGAGACCTTAGACCAGTCAAAGGAATCGTTTTTCTACCTATAAATAGATGTCTTTTCTCAAAGTTTTTCATTCATTCTAAGCTAAATCAAGCCACCATTCTGAGAGTTAAGTCCCTGTGATTGTGAAGTTATTGTACGGTAATTTAATATTCTTTTATAGCTTTTTTGATTTATAATTTCTTCATCTCTTGCTACTTCAATCTGATTTTATAAATGGGAATTCTGATCTCTGCCTTTTGAGATCCAAGAAATTGAATCAAAGTAGCCCAAGGTTGAATTAATTTAAAAATCATTTAGACCTAGAACCCTTCCATTTATGTGATTGAACATTGAACATCTTCGTCTTCAAAGAAGCGGTTCTACCTGGTTATATCGAAGAAGAATCTTTAGATAAGTATTTTATACATTTTGTATTTGGTTTGTGAGAATAGCTAGAAAATCTCTATTTTTGGTTTTAAATGAGATCAGCCAGAAAATCTCAGCGCGGGGTTTTTAATTGTGTAAGCCTAATTGAAAAACACAACTATAAATGTTTTAGGGTGAACCTCGGAAAACTTTCTTTTTTAGTGAAAGCCAATATCACGTGGGTTGTGATTATTGGGAGTGGAGTAGGTGTGGCTGTTTGTGAACAGTTGGTGTATACATCGAACCACTATAATTCTTTGAGTTGTAGTGGATGTTGTATGTGACGTATATATGTTGAATGCTTGTATCTCTTTCATGTATGTGGTGAATGTTGTAATAGTTAGATTTCGTTCTATTGCTTCTTGCTTTGGTTTGGGTTTTTGATCCTGTAACACCTCGTACTTTTGCATATATGGGTGTTACCTTGAAAATCCAAATTAATCACACGTGCGTGGGGTCACGCGTGACTCACCTTACACGTCGGCATCCAGTGGTCCCTAATCTATCCATCTGGACCGATTAGGACGATCTTCATTCATATGTCGAGTCATCGGACCGTTGATTTGCAAGAACGGACAATCATCTCATCCCAAAAGTGACATTGATCTTTAGGAACCCACTAAGTTGCTAGGATCCAAATGGCAACGGAAATCTAACCCTGCTTTGTTAGAAAGATTGAGCCATATGTGGTCAATCGTAGGCCTTAGAGCATCAGAACCACCAACCGTTGGGTCCATAATGTCCAACTTAAAGATCCGCCTCTTGGCCATCACAATCAAAGAATCGAACCATCTAGTAATGTATTTAATAAATATATTATTTTTATCATTTATTATATTATAAATTTTACACAAACACAAATCAAAAGAATTATGGATGTATTGTGATAATTTATTTATCAATTAAATAATGTATGAAAATGTATTGTAATAGAGTGATATGTATATACTTAATGTATATAAAATATTATGAAAATAATATTATAATAAATAAACATAACGAATAATAATTTTACAACATATAATTGAATTATAAATAATAGTGTAGTATTAAATACGTGTACAACAATAATTGGATATTTTAATAAAGTTGTATATTATTTAACGATGAAATTTTTAAATATGGTGTTGTACAACTTCCAATTCATATATATATGTATGTATGTATGCATGTATAGTATGATATTGAATATTATGAATTATACACTAGTAAATGTGTGGCCAATAGCATGTATGTAGTAATATGTTAATATTAAAATTATATTTATATAGGTGTGAATTGTTTTAATCAATGTAACTATAAGTAATGTACAATACTAATAGATTTTATATTAATTAGCCAATAATATATGATGAAAGCCTCACAAATGGCCCATTAGGATCTTTTAACTGTTGACGTTCAATCTCGGGAAGATCCGACCACTAGATCGGTGGGATATCCTCCAATACAACCCAAATCAAGTTGTGGGCCACCCGAGTGTTGGACCAACCTCATTATTGGGATCATGATCTTACATGGGCCAATGGATTTCCCACGAACATCATGATTGACCCCACCCTGAAGTGCGAATGCACAAGGAGAGCATGCACTTGCTTGCACCAGTCTGAGCAACCCGGTCAAAGCAGGTTGACTCGCGTTTTCCATAAATGGAGGGATCTCTCTCTCTTTGGTTTCCATCAGAGGACGGACAGGCGTCCGTTTCCTTGAAATGTGGCCCACCTTCATCATTCATAATAAGGATCCGAGCCGTCCATCCGATGGAGGGTCCGCGTATGAACAAACCTCACCTAGTTTCGGACCTTGAAACACATGTACATGCACACAATTTTGGGTGCAAACCGACCCTAAAAACACAACGTTTTCAGAAATGGAAACCTGTCTTCACTGCCAGCTTGGCAATCTGCGTGAGAGGAGGCGTCCGTCCATCCCAGCCATTCATTTAGACCGATCTCAGCCATTGATCCCCCTGGTTTGAGGTGTTCTTAGAAAACGAAAGAAAAACTGATGGTTTCCTACCCACTATTTCATAGGCGATTTCGGCCAGAGAAGATCTGGACCATTTGTTGACGATCCGACATCTCTGAGTGAGTCTAAGGATTTGTTAAATCAGAATAATGGGTTGCTTCGTGTCTTTCTCCAGCCCTAGCTGCCGCACTTGAGAAAAACAGAGAGATAGAGAGAGAGAGAGAGAGAGAGAGAGAGAGAGAGAGAGAGAGAGAACAGGGGGTGAGATCGGTCGGGCTGTGGTGCCGCACCACGCAAGGCCCATCTGAGTCTCTTTGGCTAGACCAACTCGGATCGAGTTAGAGCACGACTAGGAGTCCCGAGAGAGAGAAAATGGAGAGAAAAGAAAGGAGTGAGGGAGAGAAAGTAGGGGAGAATGAGGGTGGTGTGGTTGCAAGCCACATTGTTGCTTGACTTAGTCAAATCGTGAATAGTCCAAGTTCAGCAGTGTTGCTGGGGATCCAGCAGAGAAAAGAAAGAGGAAGGAAGAAATAGAAGAAAGAAAATGGAGAAAGAAGAAAAGAGAGTTAGGGAGAGAAGAAGTTAGAGATAAAGGGAGAAAGTTTGGGTGGTGCGGCTGCACCAACTCGACTCAGTTGGGCCATGGCTGAGATGGGTTTTGCTGAGTCCAGGTGTTGGACGTGTGTGTTGCAGAGAGAGGAAGAAGGAGATAGAAGAAAGAGCAAAATGGAAGAAGGAAGAAAGAAGATGGAGGAGAAACGAAAGGCATAGAGAGTGTGCTAGTCTGCCACTCTAGCTTGATTTGGGCTGAGCCGTAACTCGCTATGTCAACTCAGCCAGGCTGAGACTGGGTTGTGGTTAATCTCAGTCCCTGTTGGGCATGGCAGGGAGGAAAAGAAGAAAAACAAGAAAGAAATGAGGAAGAAGATGAGAGAGAGGGAGGAGATCGAGTTAACTCGGTTTCAAACCGAGTCAACTCATCGAGTTAGCCTGCTAGCCTATTAACTGGGTCAAGTCCAGGGGTTGTTGGACCTCTCTACATAAGAAGAAGAAAGAGAGAGTGGGAGAAGGGATAGTGAAGGAGAGAGATAGTAAGGTGAGCGGTTAAGAGGAGCCGAGTCAACTCGACTTGAACCGAGTCAACTAATGTAAGTCAGTTTTCTCTCTTTATGTTGTTGATTTATTATCATAAATTGGTGTTACTATAGTTATGGTGATTATTAATTTTGCTTAGCCATTAGCAAGTTATGTATGCTAATATTAGTTATTATAAACAAATTATGATCATTAGAGGTTAGATAATTACATTTATCTATCATTCCTGGACATTGTCATTTATAATAGATCACGCCATTCATTACCATCATGATGAGTATTTTGCTACATTAGCTAAAATTGATTATGACACTAATATTAATAAATACTTTATAATACTCAATTATTGTTAAAATTAATTGCACACCAACTAGGGTTCAAACCTTAAAAATCTAGCTTAAACTTAAACTCTAGGGTGAAATTCTAAACCTAATTAATCTAAACCCTAGGTCTATACTTAAAACGTAAATAGTAAGTTAAGTTTAGATCTAATTGTATGATTTCATAATTCATGGTAGGTCAGTATTTACTATTATCATAATGATTATCACTTCTATGTGAGCTAATATTAATCATAACATTTACGCTAATAATTATTTTCTAATTATTAAATTGACATTGTGACTTATTTTACGCTAACTATAATTCAAATCCTAAAATCTAAGGCTAGGGCTAAACCCTAGGATGATTCTACATTAAAACCCTAAGATAAATAATTCAAACCCTAGACGATGATCTTGAACCCTAGGCAGTGTGTAGAACTTGAATCTAATTGTATAAGATTCATGATTTGTGGTAGGGTTCGACCCTAAGGGCGCGCATACCTCCTAGCGATGGTGAAAGCGGTTCAAAACATAAGGTGATGATTTTTCCCCTAGAGCTTTTCATCTTCCCATTAGCTTAAAGTTATAGTTTTTATTTTTATTTATAATTGATATCTCTATTTCATAGTCATGTGTGTTAATTGTTGGAATTGAATTGCTACATTACGTGCTTAATATTTATCCTACATATTTATTCATGCTTGTGGATTGCTTATGGAACTTAAACTGATACATTAGTGGGAAATCCCCACCTATAAATGTATACCAATACTTGGGATGTAACCCGACTAGTTGTGATTGTAATGGACCTTCGGCTTAGTGATTATTGAATGGTGGTTTAAATTGACCATTGATGTAGGCCTACCATCCAGAGTTGTTGCATCCAATGGTTTTCAGGGATGGTCTTTTATTGCATGGTTTTGATACTCGCCCTATGTGGCCTATTTTGATAATTACCCTATATGGCTCATTTTGATATCGCCTTATGTGGCCTTGTTCTAGTATTTTCTCTATATGAGTTCAAAGTTTTATACTGTGCAACCATACGATGGTAAGCCCCATATATTGTAATATGATTGGCCATTAGTTGATGGGTTTCCATTAAACATCCTTAGATGGTAGTCTCATGAGCCGGGGATGGTGGTATGGGACCTATGCTCGAGCTATCGACCTACGCTGATGACAAGCCCCCGTGGTGACCTTTGAGCTTATTTAAATTGGCTGGTTGTAATTAGACTAATAATGGGTTGTCTAATCATGCATAGATGACACAGACCAACATCTATTGCTATCGTACGTGATGTACGTAAGGCAGTCGTTACGCCGTACATAGTATGCTTTCGTTGATGACTAGCCTCTGTCCGACTGGATGCTTTTCCCAGGTTCGATGATTGCATGGATGACGAGCCCAACTTGAGCACGGATGTGTATCCCCAAGGCGATGACTGCATTCACGCATCCATGCATCTAATAAGACCTATATCATGTATTTTTCGTATGCTTTGTTTTATAACTATGCTTACCTAATGCGGTAGTGTGTAATCTTGAGGGGAATTCACACTGAGTTGACCACTTATCCATTGAATATATAACTGTACAGGTAACACAGGTGGCTTAATTGAGTTTCAGGTTCAGACTGATAAGGAGCAGAGTATCACTGTTGAAGATGCTTGATTTTATTATCAAGAGTTGCTACATGGTTTACAGTTCCAGATTTGTTATATTTTGCTTTGGTTATATGTAACATCATTTCATTTGTAATTATAAGTTTGGGACATTTGTTTGTATAAGTCATTATAGACAGCTTTTTGTATATTCCAAATGTAAATGAAATTTACCTTTATGCTGATTTGTCCACTCTACGCTCATCTGCTTACTCTAAATGAAGAAAAAAAATGTACACTTAAATTTGACCATCCTTTAAGGTTAACACTCAGGTTTTTAGGAAATGGGTCATATACTCAGGTCCTGAAAAGTTAGAGATTTACAGATCCTTACTGAGTTCAAGAAATCAGGTTGTCTTATTATAAACCTTGGTTTTTAGTTCAAGGTTATCCTTTGAACAATGTTTGTATCAACCTCTCAATACTATTGCAATTGAGATTGTTATTTATTTTGGCTATCTGTTTTTATAGTCTGCATTTTATTTTTATCTAGCATAGTCCTATTCACTCCCCCTCTAGGACTGAGAGCTTGCCCTTTTCAAGTGGTATTAGAGCCTAATAGCTCATTCCCTTGGATTTATGTCCTGGGCTAATTGATATAGAGCTTTCAATATGTCAAATTTCGATAGCCTATCTATTACTAGGTCACCACTATTTTATGGCTCCAACTATACTTATTGGAATGCCAGGATGAGGATCTTTCTGAAATCCATTGTTGAAAGTGTGTGGTAAGCAACGGTCACCAAATGGAAACCACCAATGACTGAAGTTTTAGGTAGTGATGAAACCAAGTCCATGCAAGTATCGCCTTATTATTTATGGACCACACCTCAGAAAAATGAGAGCAGTGCAAATGCAAAGGCTTTAAATGCAATCACTTATGTACTATCACCTGATGAGTTCAAAAGAATTATATCTTGCGATACTACTAAACAAGCTTGGGACATCGTTGAAATGACACATGAGGGAACAACTATAATAAAAAAGTCTAAAGTTCAAATCCTCACCACTAGGTTTGAGGAAATTCGCATGGAAGAAAATGAATCATTCATGGACTTCTATACGAAACTAAATGACATACTTAAGTCTATGTGGGGTCTTAGAGACAGTATCCCAGAAAGCGAAGTTTGTGCAAAAATACTGTGATCACTTCCTGAGAGATTCAATTCCAAGGTGACTGCCATTCAGGAACTTAGAGACACAGACCAGATGAAGGTTGAAGAACTTGTTGGTTCACTTTAAACTTACGAGTTGAATTTTAAAGCTCCAAAAGGTAAGTCTGTAGCTCTTAAATCATCCAAATCTATTCCTTAAGATAGTAATGTTAATTCTGATTGTGAAAACTCAAAGGATGATATGGCTTTACTCGCTAAGAAGTTTTATAAGATTTTTAAAAGTAAGAAGAGAGTTAATTTTTAAAAACCCTCTGAGAAGAAAAAGGGCAAATCTAAAAACTGAAAATCTCTAAAAGATAGTCAGTGCTTCAACTGCCATGAATACGGGCATTTGGCAAATAAGTGTCCTAAAAGGGACAAGCCAAAGAGAAAAGGCATGTTAGTCACATGGGATGAATCGTCCAGCTCTGAAGTCTCTTATGAGTCGGATGAATCAGAACCCGAATCATCAAATGAAGTCAAGGCTTTAATGACTCTAGCCAGAGTCACTTCCACTGATAGTTGCGATTCGACCGAATATGAAAATCTAAGGAGCGACCCTGAAAATGATAATGAAGATGATCTTCAGGATGCCTATAATGCCCTATACAGGGAGAGTTGTAAGATTGCTGTTAAGCTAAAACTTCAAAAAGAGAAATTTCTGAAATTAAAAGAGAATTTTGAAATTCATTTTTAGAAAAGTTGTATATTTCTGATTGTTTTGAAAAAGTAAAATGTGACTTGAATTTCAAAACGTCTGAACTTGAAAAATTAAGATCAGAAAATGAGAAACTAAAACTTGAAGTTTCTTCCCTCTTGAGTTCAAAGGATACATGGAGTATGCCCAGGGAGACCCTAAACTTGAAAAGTTATCATCTGCATCTAAAAAATGTGGAGACAGGTCAGGTCTGGGCTATGATAAACACATGCCTCTGAAAACTAAGAGTGTATCTCCTATATTTGTTAAAGGAGAATCCTCTAACTCAAAAGGAAAGGGCTTGAATCAAAACAACTTTAAAAATCTAAAAACTTTTCAAGCTCCTAAAGTTAATGCTAATAATGTCAACTTTAGAAAAAAAATTTATAATCCTTTAGCTGAGAAGATTGTGGACTTACTCGAGGAGCTTCTCAAATCTAACTCGAGTGTGAGAGTTAATAGTTATTATAAGCAAAGGAAAACCAACAGTGCTCCAAAACCCAAAACTACAATGAAATGGGTTCCTAAGGTTACTTGTCTGGTTGCCCACACCACCTTCAAGGCTTCAAATCAATCAAAGTAGTACCTAGACAGTGGTTGCTCAAGACACATGACAGGTGACAGAGATTTGTTTACCAACTACAAAGAAATGACTGATGGCTCAGTCACATTTGGTGATGGAAGCAACTGCAAAATAATTAGCCAAGGTACGGTTCAACTTTTTAACCTTCATCCTTTTAAAAATGTTTTATTTGTAAAAGGTCTTAAGCACAGTTTTTTGAGTATTTCTCAAATCTGCGATGACAAGCATAGTGTTAAATTTACTACTCAAGGATGCGAGATCTCAAATGAGAAAGGTTGTGTGATATCGAATGGTCGTAGAACATCTGAGAATTGTTATATCGTAAGTGATTCTAGCTCGTCTGAATTATCTTGTTACATGGTTCAAACCAATGAAACCGAATAATGGCACAAACGCCCTAGATATGTAAACTACCGAAATTTATATAGACTGAGTAAAGCCAATCTTATTAGTGGTCTACCCAAATTGAAGAAAATGGATAAAATATGTGGCACATGTCAAATCAGAAAACAAAAAAGGAGTAATCATAAGAAATTGAACACCTTTGCCACATCTAAACCTCTTGAACTTCTCCACATGGATCTTGTAGGACCAACTAGAATGAAGAGTTGAGGTGGTAAGAAGTATTTCTTGGTAATTATGGATGATTTTACCAGATTTACATGGGTAGCATTTATGAGAGAAAAATCTGAAACTCTCGATGAAGTTAAAAGAATACTTAAACGTATTCAAACTAAAAAAGAAATGAATGTTGCTAAGATCCGAAGTGATCATGGATCGAAGTTCGAAAATAGCAATTTGAGAAGTTTTGTAGCGATCATGGTATATCGCATGAGTTTTCAACTCCTAAGACACCTCGACAAAATGAGGTTGTTGAAAGGAAAAACAGAGTGCTACAAGAGATGGCCAATATAATGTTGAATAACATGAAATTACCTAAAAATTTATGGGCTGAAGCAGTTAACACTGCATGTTATATAATAAATCGTGTTTACATCAGAAAATCAAAAGATAAAATAACTTATGAACTGTGGTTTAACAAGAAACCTACAGTTAAATACTTTCAAGTTTTTGGAAGTAAGTGCTACATTTTGCGAGACCGTGAAAATTTAAGGAAGTTCGACACTAAGAGTGATGAAGGGATATTCCTAGGGTATGCTCTGAATAGTCAAGCGTATCGAGTTCTCAACAAGAGAACTGGTGTCATTCAGGAGTCCATAAATGTGGTTATTGATGATCACCTGAATACACCAAGTGCTAGTTTAGAAGATGATGAAGTTAATGTAATTGAAAAATCTGATTACTCTTCTTGTCAAATAAATACTGAACTACGATCAGTTAAAGACCATCCTTGTAAGGCCCGTATCATATTCCGTACCATTCCTTAGACTCCGCGATCCTCCCTATCAAATTCCCGTACCCCGTGACTTGTAATTAGCATTTGCGCATGACCTTAAGTCACACCTTGTCAACCCAAGTTGACTCGACCCGAGACTTGTACCCTAGCAACCGCGCCGTCACAGCGGTTCCAACGCCGTGACTTGCGCATCAATGCGATACCTAGGCCAAGAGTTGTGGGCCCGTGCATATTTCGAGGAAAATGCCGAGCATTGCAAATTCTAAGAGAATCTCTACCACCTTTCACATCAATTAAGTCAAGTACATCCCATCACAACCCATCACTCACCCATACCTCTCTCTTCACCAAGTCAAATGAACCCATACCTAGTCATTCCTTTCTTACCAACAAGTCAAGAGAGCCCATACCCTCCATGTTACCTCCTCTTACAACATTCCCTCTCTCTCTCTCTCTCTCTCTCTCTCTCTCTCTCTTTCTCTACCCAATTTTCCAAGCAACCAATGAGGGTGGACGTCTAATCTCTTCCAAGAGAGCTAAGTGTGGCCCACTTCCTACCCCTCTCATCTATCATCTCCACCCTTTAATCTTCATCATCCTTTATTAAAGTTGAAGCCAAGGAGCTAAGGAAGCCAAAGAACCAAGAAGATTAGCAATCGGTGGGTGCTCATAGTACTAGATCGTGATTTTATTATAGGGCCCACATGATTTGGGACCCATCTTGTTGTATGTGTTGTATATGGCCCATCTAGGGGAGCTCATAGTGGCGGAGCTCCCCTGCCTCACACCTCTCTTTCTTTCTCTATCTCTCTTTCCCATCTTGTGGCCCACCATGATGTATTTTTTTATCCATGCCGTCCACCACGTGGACCACACAGCTGTCCAAGTGGGCCCACCTCACTCCTATGTTTGGGGCCTACCTTGCTGTCCATTTTGGATTGGCCCGGACGAAAGGAAAATAAAAAATATCGGCTTGATCCTAGTCGAGCGGCCCACATATGTGGACCTCATTGTGATGTATGGGTTTGATCTCCACCATCCACACATGGGGCCCACCTTTGTTGCATGTCCAGCAGGCAGGCCAGCTGCCTGTCCATCTGGACAGGGCTGGTTGAGAAGAAAACACAAATATCAACTGATACAAATCTGTGTGGGCCACCCACGTGGGAGCCATTGATGTATGTGCTTTATCCATACCTGCACATGTGGCATCTGCACCGTCCAGCTGCAAGGACGGTGGGACCCACCTTAATGTGTCTGTTATATCCTAACCGTCGATCCATCTGGACGTGGACCCACCTATCCATGTCGTCCGTCCAATGGACAGACCTGGACGAAGGGAAATTACAAATGTTAGTTGATCCAAAACGGGTGGGCCATATCCATGTGGGACCTACCTTGATAACATGTGTTGTATCCGCACCATCCAATCCCTAAACGGTGGGGATCGGATTGGCTGGGGTACCTCATACCAGCTATATAGTTGCTGTATCGTCAGCAAGTTCTGTGGGCATGATCGTGAGGTATGTGCTATATCTCCACCATCAATTACTTGGACAGTGGGATCCACCGTGATTTATGTCTTATCCTCACTGTCCAGCTGGACGGTGGGCCTTACCAGGATGTATGTTTTGATCCATACCGTCCACCGTCTTGCAAGGGATGGTGGGACCCACTGATGTATGTGCTGTCTGCATCGTCTAGCTGGGACAGTGGGACCAACCAAGATGTATGCATTGTATATCCACGCTGCCCACCTGCTACATGGGTAGGGCCACCTTGTTGTACATATATGTTGCCCATCCATTTTGCTAAAATATGGGCTACCCCATAGGCCAACAATGATGTATATGAGGCCCATGTGATGAGGCCCAATGTGATGTATGTGAGGCCCATGTGATGAGGCCCAATGTGATGTGAGGCCCATGTGGTGAGGCCTAATATGATGTATGTGAGGCCCTTGTTTAAGGCTCATTGTGATGTATGTGAGTCCCATGTGATGAGGCCCAATGTGATGTATTTGAGGCCCATGGGATGTGGCCCATTGTGATGTATATGAGGCCCATGAGTGAGGTCAATGTGATATATATGAGGCCCATGAGTGAGGCCCAATGTGATGCATGTGAGGCCGTTGTATGAGGCCCAACGTGATGTATGTAAGGCCCTTATGTGAGTTCTAATGAGACATATATGAGGTCCTTGTGTGAGGCACGTTGTGGTGCATATGAGGCTTATGTGATGAGACCCAAATTGTGATATGTGATTCCACCATGATATTTATGATGGCCATTCATCTTCTTAGTTGGTATTATAATGGGTCATGCCTTGGGAGCAATGGTGGTTAAATGTCCACATTGTAAGAGTAATGATGGTTAAATGTCCACATTGTGACTCCCCCTAGGGCCCGCTGTCAGACCCATTCTCATCTCCCCTTAGTGGGCTAACCCAAATCATTGGGCCCCCATAATTGTTAGGCCCATTCTTGATATGAGTAGGCTCTCTAGGCCCATCCTTGATATGAGGAAAGTACATCATCATCGTAGAGCAAGCTTAGTATAGCTCCATGATTCATACCCATGTGGATCTGTAATGTCTCGAAAAAATCCGTACAAAGACCCGAGTATCACCTCAGGCAGAAATCCCTAAAGACCATATACTGTGGAAATTAGACAAAAATTAATTAAGTACTAAATTAAATTAATCAGTGAATTAGCTTAAACCACTATCTATACAAGCTGCAAGACCCAAAACCATTGAAATCGCTAGCTCAACATTACTTGAAATCCTAGGAGAAATCCCAAAATCGAGTTGCTCTCAGGAGCATATTGAAACTCCGTATCAGACCTAGATCGCGCGTCGAAAGTCCGATTACCGTGAAACTATAAGGTTATGACTGCCTTATTGGGCTTGCCAACCAGCATGAGAATCGAGCTCAAATAATACCCAAAAATGCACAACTTGAGCCCTGAGCAAAGTGTGTGAGAAACGCGAATATCTTTAGAAAACGTAGCCAAACTTAAGTGAATTGGGTCGTTCGCTTGCAGGCGAAATTGAAGACTTCAGACCATCGATTCCAACCCAACTACACCCATGGATCAGAGAAATTTCCCTGCACTTATTGGTATACTTGTGGCCCTGATCGAGTAACGACGATCGTTGATCTAATGCAGGTCCTTGACGGCCGATCAGTTTGTCAGATCGCACCATAAATATAGTCCTTGCATAGATCCATTGTCAGGAACTTGCTCTATAACTTAGGTGAGAAATAGACCTTCCTAAGGGCCCTGTTGGTAAAAAATAGGTACCCTTTGGCTATAACCTAAGTATACCATGACCCTGGGGTCATTGACATCACTTTTGGGCCTATTTAAGGACCTTAAACCACCCCTCTCTCATTCCATACGAATTTCTCTAACCCTAGGAGTGAGAAGAGGAAAAGAGGAGGAAAGAGTGAGGAGAAGAGAGAGAGAGAGAGAGAGATAGGGAGATCATTGCTGGGATCTTTTCCCACGACTCCACACGCCGTATCGCCACCCCACCATCGCTGTACCGTCGATTCTAACTTCGATTTGGGTAAGAAATCCTAACCCTAATCTTATTTTAGGAATCCAAATAGAGGAATCAGTGAAATAACTAACCTATTTCGATGTTTAGGTACCGTTGTTCTGTATACGGGGGTGTAAGATTCGAACCAAGTTCGAAACGAGGAATCTGACGAAAGGTGCGGACTATAAACGTTTAGGTTATGGTTTTCAAGGCTTTCAATGTCAGCAATGATTTATGTCTGACTTGATTGCTACCATATGATCTTAGTTACGATGTATTTGATAAACTATGCATGTGTGTGAACTATGTGAATATATAATGCATTCCATGTGTTTGTTGAAATGTTTGAATGAAAATGCAATTATGAATTATGCTTGCTATGACTATTAATCTAGAATACATGTTTGTTGGATGTATGATAACTCCTTTATGAAAGAATCTTCCATAATATATGCTATAACTAATTTAGTTTATGTATGTAGCAAAGTGTAGTCTAAGTGTTTGATAAAATGACTGAATGAGAAATCCTTAGATGAATCGTATTTAATAAGGGTGTTGAGATAGGATTCTCAACTACCTTATCCATTTCTATAATTTCCTTCATGTAATGTAAATTGCCACTATGTGATTTATGGATGAAATGCATATGTATATCTACATGTTCAATGTGTTTGATAAAATGCTCAAATGAGAACTATGTTTGAATTGATTGTCAAATGTTGCTATGAGTAATATATGTGACTCCTTATTGCATTTGAGTATGATTGGGACTATTACGTAGTCTAGGCAATCAGTAACGGTCCCCGATTGATTGGCCGAACTAGTTTTGCCACATCTGATACATTCGATAAATTCGAATCGTACAGTGATTGTCGACAGTGGTTAGGCCACAAGGAGTGCTTACGCGCTCTATGTCGAATAATTCAGTGCACGCTCGTACCAATCAAACTTGGCAAATAACCCGATTGGCCTATTGTGTGTTTACCATGTTTGGACACTACTACTTGAATCTAAGGTACTACTTACCAATGTAAAACCCATTTCAACCATGGTACCAAGATCCGCTGAGACTCATGAGCCGGGCATGGTGGTGTATGGGACACCATGGTTGAGCTGTCAGCCTATGCTGGGGTGACAAGCCTCCCTATAGTGACAAGTGAGTAACCTAAACTCGTGAGCCGAATATGGTGGTGTATGGGACACCGTATTTTAGTTGTCGGCCTACGTTCAAGTGACGAGCCTCCAATAGTGACCTCGAGTATAAGTTAGGCCTACGCTGGGGTGATGAGCCTCCCCATAGCGACTTCGAGTGTAAACTCTTGAACTTGCCTATCCACTACTTTCATCAGGGGTGATGCCCTACAACTTGCCTATCATATGTGTTTAACTACGATTGACGACCTTAGATGGATCCTTGTTTGGGTAAGTGATATAAAGGGAGGTACCTTAGCTTCCCGAATCTGCTATATGAATAAGCCTAATAAATTACTTGGCTAACACGACCATGCATCGCATTGCATGTGCTTTGGCGAAGAAGCGCACTTTTTGGGAGTTTGTCATACGCGATAATAAGATGAAGTCACCGAGGGAGTGAAGGCGAGGGCATGCATCATTATAACATACCATCCCTGCATTAATAAGAGTATTAGGATATGATTGTTGTACTGCTTGATCATTACTGCTTGACTGAATTGATAACATGTTAACCTTTGCCTTATAGTACCACTGAGTTGATCACTCACTCCCACTTTGGGACGGTGTTTTAAAATACCAACCAGACTCTGATTTAGATGCAGTTATGGCAAGGCTTTCACGATGGAGCCAGATTTCATTGACGAGGAGGAGCAGTTCTCCTACATTCAACTCTCAGGCTGGTCTGTGTAGACCTAGAGCTACATCGTCGGGATTACAGGGATATTGGATTAGTTGAACATTCACATATTGATATTTTGTGTATTTTGAAACAAATTATATATATATTCAGCCCAACTACATGATCATACTCTGGAGGTTATAAAACCTGTACATATACTTCATATACCTATCTTAGTCTTCCGCTTGCTTAATTACATTAACTCTGGAATATGATATGCTGTTTTAGTATAATCCCACTCATGTTTAAGGCACTAATATGGATAACATTTAAACATCATTATCTATTTTGCATAAGTGATGCGTTGGAACTCGGGAGTTGAGCTTTGCTTGACCCTTGATTTTCGGGGCGTTACAGCATCATATGTATACTTGATATGAGGAATGATAGATCATAACATATGTCATTGGGTGGATTATTATAGGACTCCCTAATGGGAGGAGAGTGAGTGATATACACAGGATTGCTGCATGTCTGGATGGTATGACTCATACATCTTGCATTTTGTGATATGACTACTGTACGCCCTAGCGTATTAGGGCCGTAGCCTCCACAGGCATATCGTGGATGGCCATATGGGACACCGAAAACCTTTTTCTACATGGGGTGCTATAGATGATCTTGGGTGAAAGTCCCTAAACCCTCTTGGTACTAGAGGATGCTCCAACATCGAGACCGGGTGAAAAACAAGAGCGCCTAGATGCCGAATACCAATAAGAGGCGCTCCCACTGATCGTGGTCAGTTGGAAGGGGGTGTGGCCTTACCTGCCTAAGGGTAGGGGGCATAGCTAGGCTGAGTTTGACCAGCTCATAAATTGGTCCGCTATCGACGTGCCGGGTAGATATTAGCTGGCTACTGGCCAGGCGGATAGTGAGGTCTCTTTCACTTGCATGGTTGCGCGTCCACTGGGCGGCGATCTGGTGTAGAGTGTACTAAACCCTGGTGATGATCCCAGAGATGTACAGTACTGATATGAGGACTTATTGAGTAGGAGTTATATACTTATCATTTTACTCATTCATGCATTCATTCACTATCCACTCGGGCTGGTGGTGTGCAACTAATTTGTTATGTGTACCTTCGCAATGGCTAGGATTTCGGTTGGGGCGCGCGATCAACTTAAGATCAGGAGTTTACCACATTGAGTCTAGCTATCCAAATTTAGGTATGAGACTGGTTTAGATAGAAGTCCCTTGTGATGGACCCCACAGCTTGCGATACTACGTACTTTCATCTCGACTTCATACTTCAGTTTGGTCATTTCTTTCGCACCGCATATTGCATTGTATCCTCAGCACATAGCATTTAGTTTACTATGCTTCTGTATTGCATAGCCTGAATAAGGTTGATGGTATTATAAGCTTGCAAGGATCTGCATATTGCATTATATCCATGATATTTGGTATTTGGGTTGTTATGTTTCTGCATTTATATGGGTATTCGTAGCTCTTTAAAATTGCATATTGTATTGCATACTCGGTATCTGATATTTGGCTCATTATAGCTTCACATTGCATAGCCGATCTGCCTTGCATACTCTGATATTGAATGACTTATAGCCTTTCCAGTATTCCACTTACGCTGATATTTGTGTGCTTGATACTTATCTTGTGCACACACACACACCATCCTCTAAGCTTTCTATAAGCTTGTGCACGATAGATGCGTGCAGGTGACGATATGACGCAGTTGAGGTGAGGTAGGAGCTTGCTGCAGAGCTTATGGAGCATTTGGCATTTATCTTATATTTGTAAATGTTATCTTATCTAACTCCTAGATTTGTCAAATTTTGTTATGCTAAAACCTCTTGGAATCTATATCTTGTTTAGGGGTTATTATAAGATTAACTTCATGTCATCCTTGCTAATCTTGTCTATATTCAAGTACAAGATCAAGACATTCAAGTACAACATCAAGAAGTTCAAGAATAAGAAGTTCAAGTACAAGATCAAGAGGTTCAAGAACAAGAAGTTCAAGTACTAGATCAAGTCTTCAAGCTTCAACTATTTCAAGAGAATGATATGTGATGAATCAATCTCACAAGTAAGGTTTGTTTGACCCTAGATTGACCTTAGGATAGGTCATACAATTTGTACTTATATCATAAGTCATTTGATAATTTTATAGGTAATTTTTCGACCAGTCTTAGTGATGCTTCAACTAGTCCAGACACTGCTCGACCAGTCCAAGAATTCCCTCGACAAATCTAAGGTTTGTTGTGAATTTTTGAGATTTTTTGTTGGACCCTCAACCAGTCCTAGAGATTGCTCGACCAGTCGAGTAAACAGTGCTCGACCAGTCGAGAAGGCTCGACTCAAAGTCCAGCAACATTTCCGGGTCCCACTCGACTAGTCGAGTGCAGGGCTCGACCAGTCGAGCAGGCCACTCGACCAGTCGAGCAAGCCACTCGACTAGTCAAGTAGTAATTTTATCTTATCGCGCTAGAAATTTTGAAATGCTGTTGGTCCTTCGACCAGTTGAGCTGACCACTAGGCCAGTCGAGTGAACAGTATTTGTGCCTATAAATTAAAGACGATTTTCAAAGTTTTTTCAATTCAATTTAAAGCTATTCAAGTCACAACTCTGAGAAACTTGTCCCTACATTCTGGAAGCTAATTGGTTAGAATTTAAGATTCTTTTAATAGTTTTTTTTACATTTGATTTTGTGATCTCTATTCAATTTTATTTCTTTTGAAAATGGAATATTGATTTTACCTTTCTTGAGATCAAAATCAAATTAAGCTAGCCCAGGTTGATTTAATCTAAAAATCATGTAGACCTAAGAACCCTTTCATATGTGAGATTGGACATTGAATATCTACATTGAACATCTACATCGAATTGGTTTTACGGGGCTTCATCAGAAGGAGAATCTTCAGATAAGTACATTTCAATTTTTCGTATTTAGTTTGTAAGATTGCTAGAAAATCTTTCATTTTTGGTTTTGACTGAGATAGCTAGAAAATCTTAGTGTGTGTAGGGTTTTTAATTGTGTAGCTCTTTTGAAAACACAATTGTGATGGTTTTGGGTGAATCTTGGAAAACTTATTTCATAGTGAAAGCCAATATCCTATGGGTGAGGATATTGGGAGTGGAGTAGTTGTGTGGTTGTTTTCTAACAGTTGGTGTACACAAGCGAACCACTATAATTGCTGGAGTTGTGATAAATGTTTATTTTTGTGCATTTGTGGTGAATGATTGTAATTTACTTTCTACACATGTGGTGAATATTGTAATAGCAGTAAATATTTATTTCTGTTTTATTCTTTATTCCTCTGTATTGGTTTGGGACTTTGATACACAGACCGTTCTAGAAATCAGGTTGTCCTACCATAAGCCATTGGTTTTTGGTGTAAGGTTGTCCTTAGAAGAACATCTGTATCAACCTCTCAATACTTGTGCATTTGAGGTTGCTATTTATTTTTGATATTAAAGATTGATAAGTGCTATCTTATTCTAGTTCATTCTTTATTCCGCACTTAAATTTTAATTTGGCATAGTCCTATTCACCCCCCTTCTAGGACTTTTAGCTCGGCCTTTTCAAGTGGTATCAGAGCCTAATAGCTCATTTATTTGGATTTATTTCTTAAGCTAACCGATCTGAGCTTATATCATGTCAAATTTTGATAGCTTTTCAATTACTAGACCACCACCATTTTGATGGCTCCAATTATGCCTATTGGAAAGCTAGAATGAAAATTTTCTTGCAATCTATCGATGAAAATGTGTGACAATCTACAGTAACTAAATGGAATCCACCTACCATTGAAGTTCTAGGCATTGATGGTATTAAAACTCTTAAGGTTGCACCTTATAATACTTGGACCACTCTTCAGAAAAATGATGGCAGTACCAATGCCAAGGCTTTAAATGTAATTACTTGCGCACTATCACCAGATGAATTCAAAAGGATTATATCTTGTGATACTGCAAAACAAGCCTAGGATATCTTAGAAATGACACACGAGGGTATGACTACTGTTAAGAAATCTAAACTTCAAATCTTCACCACTAGGTTTGAGGAAATACGTATGGAAGAAAGTAAAACATTCATGGACTTCTATACTAAGTTAAATGACATAGTCAACTCAATGTGGGGTCTTGGGGATAGCATCTCAGAAAGTAAAGTTTGTGCAAAGATACTACGCTCATTGCCTGAAAGGTTCAATTCAAAAGTCATTGCCATTCAGGAACTTCATGATACGGATAACATGCAGGTTGAAGAACTTGTTGGTTCTTTACAAACTTACAAGTTAAATTTTAAGGCTCCTAAAGGTAAATCCATAGCCCTAAAATCTTCTAAAAATGTTTCTCATGATTTTAATAATTCTAATTGCAAAAACTTAGAGGATGATATGGCTCTTTTAGCAAAGAAGTTTTATAAAATTTTCAAAAGCAAAAAGAGAGTTGATTTTCAAAAACCCTCTGAGAAGAAAAAGGGCAGATCTAAAACTTGCAAATTACTTAAAGACAACCAATGCTTCAACTGCCATGAATATGGGCATCTAGCAAACAAATGTCTTAAGAAGGACAAGTCTAAAAAGAAAGGTATGTTGGCTACATGGGATGAATCTTCTTGCTCTGAAGTCTCTTATGATTCAGAAGATTCTGAAACCGAGTTGGCTAATGATGTTAAAGCCCCAATGACTCTAGCCAAGTTCACTTTCTTAGATAATGATGATTCAACTAGTGAAGAAAATCTGAGTAGTAACTATGAAAAGTTTTCTAAACTAAAAGAGAATTTTGATAATCTAGTCTTAGAAAAATCACACTTTTCAGATTTCTTTGAAAAAACTAAGTGTGACTTAGATTCAGAACATCCCAAGTTGAAAACTTAAAATCTGAAAATAAAAAGCTAAAACTAGAAGTCTATTCACTTTTGAGTTTGAAGGACACATGAAGGTATGCCCAAGGTGATCCTAAATTAGAAAAACTTTTATCTAGATCCAGAAAATGTGGTGATTGATCTGAATTGGGCTATGATAAAAGTACTCCTCCCAAATATAAGAATACTCCACCTAAAATTGTTAGAGGGGAGTCTTCAAACTCAAAAGGAAAAAGTCTGAATCAAAATAATTCTAAAAATGCTAAAACTTTTCAGACTGTTAAACCTAAAAGCAATCATATCAACTATAGAAATCAGAATCATAACCCTTTGGCTGAAAAAATTGTGTATCTACTTAAGGAGCTTTTAAAATCTAACTTAGTGGGTAGGACTTATAACAACTGGAAACATAAGAGACTAACTATGCTCCTAAACCCAAAACTATAATGAAATGGGTTCCTAAGGTTACTTATTTGGTTGCTCACACTGCTTTCAAGGCTTCAAGTCAATTAAAGTGGTACCTAGACAGTGGATGCTCTAGACATATGACAAGTGACAAAGATTTGTTCACCAATCTCAAAAACATAACTGATGGTTCAGTCACATTCGATGACGGTAGCAATTGTAAAATTGTTGGCCAAGGTACGGTTCAACTCTTTAACCTCCCTCTATTTGAGAATGTTTTATATGTAGAAGGTTTAAAACAAAATCTATTAAGCATCTCTCAAATAAGCGATAATAATCATAGTGTAAAATTTACCAACTAAGGATGTGAAATTTTGAATAAGAATGGTTCTGTAATATTAACTGGTCACAGAACTTCTGAAAATTGCTATATAGTCAGTGATTTAAGCTCATCTAAGCTGTTGTGTTTCATGGTCCAAATTGATGAGATCGAATTATGACATAAGCGCCTAGGATATGTACATTACCACAACTTGTATAGATTGAGCAAAAATGAATTGTAAGAGGTCTACCCAAAGTAAAGAAAGTGGATAAAATATGTGGCGAGTGCCATCTTGGTAAACAAACCAGGAGTGCTCGCAAAAAGGTGAACTCCAATGCCACATCTAAACCACTCAAACTTCTCTATATGGATCCCATTGGACTAACTAGAACGGAGAGTCGAGGTGGCAAGAAGTATATTCTGGTAATTGTAGATGACTTTACTAGGTATACTTGGGTAGTCTTCTTAAGAGAGAAATCACAAACTCTCGACGAAGTAAAAAGGGTACTTAAACGTATCCAAACTGAAAAAGAATCATAAGTCACTGAGATCCATAGTGATCATGGTTCTGAGTTTGAAAATAGCAGTTTTGAGAAATATTACAGTGACCAGGGAATATCACATGAATTTTCTGCTCCCAAGACACCTCAATAGAATGGGGTTATTGAAAGAAAAAATCGTGTACTTCAAGAGACGGCTAATGTTATGTTAAATAGTATAAAGCTTCCTAAAAATCTTTGGGCTGAAGCCATAAATACTACTCGTTATATAATTAACCGCGTTTATACTAGAAGATCAAATAGTAAAATTGCCTATGAAATGTGGTTTGATAAGAAGCCTATTGTCAAATAATTTTGAGTTTTCGGTAGCAAATGCTACATCTTACGTGACCGAGAAAATCTAGATAAATTTGACCCCAAAAGTGATGAAGGGATATTTTTAGGGTATGCTCTAAATAGTCGAGCGTATTGGGTTCTTAACAAGAGGACCGGTATAATTCAGGAATCCATTAATGTTGTCATAGATGATCATCTGAATACATCTACCACTAGTTTAGAAGATGATGAAGTCTCATTAATTGATAAACCAAACTCTTCATCTAGTTTAAATAATGACACTGAACTATGATTAGTTAAAGATCATTCAACTGATCAAATCCTTGGAAACCCTCTCACTGGTGTGCGCACTCATAAACAATTAGAAGATATGTGTAACTACGTGTGCTTTACATCTCAGATAGAACCAACTAACTTAAAAGAAGCCTTTACTGACAAAAACTGGATTGTAGTAATGCAAGAAGAGCTCAATCAGTTTGTTCAAAATGATGTATGACATTTGGTTCCTAGACCTAATGATAAACATATAATTGGAACCAAGTGGATCTTTAAAAATAAGTTTGATGAATTAGGTAACATTATAAGAAATCAGGCGAGACTGGTTGTATAAGGGTACACTCAGATAGAAGGCATCGATTATAATGAAACCTTTGCCCCAGTAGCTCATCTTGAATCTATCAGATTATTCATATCCATTGCTTGTTACAAAAATTTTAAAATCAGTCAAATGGATGTCAAGAGTGCTTTCTTGAATAGTGATCTGCATGAGGAGGTATATGTAGAACAACCTAAAGGTTTTGAAGACCCTAAACACTCTAATCATATTTATCATCTGAAAAAAAACACTCTATGGTTGAAAACAAGCTCTCAGGGCATGGTATGAAAAGTTGACTAAGTTTCTACTAAGTCATAACTTTGTAATGGGAAGTGTTGATAAGACACTGTTTGTAAAGAAATACAATGATCACATTCTAATAGTGCAGATATATATTGATGACATTATCTATGCATCTACTTGTGCTAACATGTCTGTTGAGTTTACAGAATTAATGAATTCCAAGTTTGAAATGAGCATGGTAGGAGAATTGAATTATTTTCTAGGTCTGCAAGTGAAACAATTTACTGATGGGATATTTATCTCTCAAACCAAGTATGCTCTAAACTTGGTGAAAAAATTTAGATAGGAGAGCGGTAAGAACTTTAATACTCCTATAAGTATGACACTTAAACTCTTTAAGGATTCAACAGGTAAAAGTGTAGATCCTAAGTTGTATCGCAGTATGATAGGTAATTTATTATATTTAACTGCGAGCCGACCTGATATTGCATTCAACGTAAGTATTTGTGCTAGATATCAATCGGACCCTAAAGAGTCCCACCTGATTACTGTTAAGCAGATTTTGCAATATGTTGGTAGTTCAGCTAATCTTGGTCTCTGGTATCTACTTGATACCAGTGTGTAATTAGCTGGTTATACAGATGCTAATTGGGCTGGTAACATTGATGACCGTAAATCGACCAGTGGTGGTTGCTTCTATGTCGGGAACTGTTTGATTTCTTAGCTAAGTAAGAAACAAAGTTCTGTATTGCTCTTCACAGCTAAGGCTGAATATATTGCTGCTGGTAATGCATCCACTCAGCTTGTGTGGATGAAAAGAATGCTAAGCGATTACGGAATTGCGTAAGATTCTATGGTTTTATATTGTGACAATTTACGCGCAATTAATATTTATAAAAATCCAATTTAGCATTCACGACTAAGCATATTGACATTATATATCATTACATTCATGAATTGGTGGAAGATAAGATAATTTCATTGGAATATATTCATATTGAGAATCAACTTGTAGACATATTCACAAAACTGCTCGACAAAAACAGGTTTGTAAAATTAAAATTTGATCTTGGTATGTGCAATATGAACTGTTGATGTGTGCCTATTTGTATCATAATGTATATATTTATTAATTTGTAAAATTCAAATAAGATGCGAAATTGTATATTTTCTGTGGTGCATGACCAGTCGAGTACACACTTGACCAGTTGTGGCTTGATCGGTTGAGCATGTAGTCGACCAGTCATGAATCTCAGGTTTTACCTTTTATTTGGGGAAAATACCTTTTTCTTCACTTGGTTCTTCTTCTCCAACAAGCCCTACCACGACCGGTCGAACCCATCTTCGATTCCTCCATAGTTAGTGCATCTTTTTCAATTTCCTTATAGAGTTAAGTTCTTTACTCTTCCATTTCCTTGTTTGTGTTGTCTATTTCAAGGTTTATGATTGTTTTGTGGGTTTTCTAGCTAAAAATCTGATTTACTAGAAACCCTTCTTGCCTCTTTTGCAATCCTTGTATTCCTTAATTTCATTGTTGCAATGAAGAGTATAAACAGGAAGAAAGGATCTCGTGGTCCCTCTTCTTCTCGTTTCACTCCTATCACGGTGCGCCATCTTCGGTCACCCGAGGAAGATCCTGAGTATGTGCAGGATATTCGCTTATGTAACGTGATAGTTGAACGGACAGTTAACACTGATCATTTGTCACTATTAGGTATTATTTCACTCCTTCAATCTGTAGAATGTGATAACATTTTACATTGGGGCGGTTCGGCATACCGTTCCATTGTGTAGGCCATGTTTGCTTGCATTAGTGACTACTCTTCTGAGAATTTAACGTTTACAATTACAACTAGAGAAGGTCCAATTGAGGTGGACTGTCACTTAATTTCTGGATTAATGGACATTCCAGTTAATGATGACAGTATTCCCATTTATACACTTGTAGCGAAACCGTCTGAATCTGAGAAAAGAATACTCATTAGAGTTTTATGCAACATGAATGCGGAATGGAGTTCTGAGAATGTGCTCGATTCCAAGTTTATGTTACCCAGATACAGGGTTCTCCATCAAATTTTCATTTCAAATGTCTACCCTAGATCTGGTAAGAAAATCGAGCTTACTACATTAATGGCTCGTATTCTTCATTCGATTATTACTGGTGTTTCCGTTTGTCTTCCATCCCTTATCTGTTACATCATTATTTAGTTCCGCCTCCACTTAGGTCATAGCGATAAACCTTTTGCCTATCTTATGACTGCACTAGCCACCCATGGTCTTGTGGCAATGCCTGTTGGAGAAGCTCCAATTAACCATCTATCATTCAACAACGCGAACATAAATAAGATGAATTTGACGTTAGCTCCAGGACAAGTTGATGTAGGTGTTGGAGGAGTAGCTGAAGCAACTCAAGAGGAGGATGCTTTGCCTCTAGATGATGTCAATATGGATGAAATATTTGATGAACTTGAGTCTAACTCTGCGGTTGAACCTGATTATCAGCCTTCTGATTTTGATTTGCGTTTGCAATCTCTTGAGGAGAAGGTAGAAGGTATGCATGTGTCCCAAGAAATGCAATTTAAATATATGCGCAAATATCTTAGGTGCATTAATAAGGGACTTCATCAAATTGATCCTTCCATACTTGCTCCTCCTTCTAGTTCAGATTAGTTTTGAATTTCTGATATGTAATAACTTTCCTACTTGAATTTCTCTTGACTCTATATGCTTGGACATGTTTTCATGTTTTTGTGGACATGTTTAATGATTATTTTGAACTTACTTCTTATTCTCATTACTCAATGCTCTTATTCTACTCTTATATTTCCATCATATGTTCTTTCCTTTGTCATATTATGACAAAAAGGGGGAGAATTTGTGTTGGTATGTCTATTTAATGATATTGGATTCCATGGAGTGGAAGTTGTGGAGAATATGTGGAGATGTGGAGAGAAGTGTGGTTATTTTTTTATTCCAAGTAATTTCTTCTCTTGAGTAATGTATTAAGGGGGAGTATTGATTTTTGCTGACTAGTTTTTCACTGGTGCATGATTCTTTATTGATCTAATTGGTGCATGATTCTTTATTGATCTAACTGTTGCATAATTCCTTGGTCTTGGTTTGTTTTGTCACAAATTTGACAAAGGGGGAGATTGTAAATGCTATCTTATCTAACTCCTAGGTTTGTCAAATTTTGTTATGCCAAAACCTCTTGGAATCTGTATCTTGTTTAGGGGTTATTATAAGATCAACCTCATGTCATCCTTGCTAATCTTGTCTACGTTCAAGTACAAGATCAAGACATTCAAGTACAAGATCAAGATATTTAAGTACAACATCAAGAAGTTCAAGTACAAGATCAAGCGGTTCAAGAACAAGAAGTTCAAGTACTAGATCAAGTCTTCAAGCTTCAACTATTTCAAGAGAATGATATGTGATGAATCAATCTCACAAGTAAGGTTTGTTTGACCCTAGATTGACCTTAGGATAGGTCATACAATTTACACTTATATCATAAGTCATTCGAAAATTTTATAGGTCATTTTTTGACTAGTCCTAGTCATGGTTCGAATAGTCCAGACGCTAGTTCGACTAGTCCAAGAATTTCCTTGACCAGTCCAAGGTTTATTTTGAATTTTCGAAATTTTCTGTTAGACCCTCGACTAGTCTTGGAGACTGCTCGACTCAAAGTCCAGCAACATTTCTAGGTCCCACTCGACTAGTCGAGTGTAGGGCTCGACCAGTTGAGCAGGCCACTCGACCAGTCGAGTAGCGATCTTATTTTATCGTGCCAAAAATTTTGAAATGCTGTTGGTCCTTCGACCAGTCGAGCTGACCACTAGGCCAGTCGAGTGAACAATATTTATGCCTATAAATTAAGGATGATTTTCAGAATTTTTTCAGTTTAATTCAAAGTTATTTAAGTCACAACTCTGAGAAACTTGTCCCCACATTTTGGAAGCTAATTGGTTAGTATTTAAGATTCTTTTAATAGTTTTTTTGCATTTGATTTTGTGATCTTTATTCAATTTTATTTCTTTTGAAAAGGGAATATTGATTTTACCCTTTTTGAGATCAAAATCAAATCAAGCTAGCCTATGTTGATTTAATCTAAAAATCATTTAGACCTAAGAACCCTTTCATATGTGAGATTAGACATTGAATATCTACATTGAACGTCTACATCGAATTGGTTTTACCGGGCTTCATCAGAAGGAGAATCTTCAAATAAGTACATTTTAATTTTCTGTATTTGGTTTGTAAGATTGCCAGAAAATCTTTCATTTTTGGTTTTAACTGAGATAGCTAGAAAATCTCAGTGTGTGTGGGGTTTTTAATTGTGGTAGCCTTTTTGAAAACACAATTGTGAAGGTTTTGGGTGAACCTTGGAAAACCTATTTCATAGTGAAAGCCAATATCCCGTGGGTGAAGATATTGGGAGTGGAGTAGTTGTATGGCTATTTTCTAACAGTTGGTGTACACACAAGCGAACCACTATAATTGCTGGAGTTGTGGTGAATGTTTATTCTTGTGCATTTGTGGTGAATGATTGTAATTTACTTTCTGCACATGTGGTGAATGTTGTAATAACAGTAGATATTTATTTCTATCTTATTCTTTATTCCTCTATATTAGTTTGGGACTTTGATACACAAACCGTTCTAGAAATCAGGTTGTCCTACCATAAGCCATTAGTTTTTGGTGTAAGGTTGTCCTTAGAACAATATCTGTATCAACCTAATTGTACATTTGAGGTTGTTATTTATTTCTGCTATTTGAGATTGATAAGTGTTAACTTGTTTTAATTCCTTCTTTATTCCGCACTTAAATTTTAATTTGGCAATGTCCTATTTACCCCCCTCTAGGACTTTTAGCTCGACCTTTTCAGTATTTCCCTTTCATGTATTATACTTAAGATTTTGTTATTAGTGGATATGTGATGATGATATTGCCTTTGTGATTTGGGTATACTTATGGTTATGCTTCTTACAAGATAAATGTAAGTTGAAAAATCTTTCTTGTAGGATCCCAGGATTGGAATCTGGCGTATGGGCCTGTGAGCCGAGAATGAGGTATTATTGAGGCTGTCGGCACTGAATTCGGCGATCGAGAATGTTGTGAGTTCAGTTTCTGAGTTTAGGGCGTGACAATCTTACTGATCAAATTCTAGGCAACCCTCTCACTGGTGTGCGTACTCGAAGACAATTGGAAAACATATGTAATTATGTGTGTTTTACTTCCCAAATTGAACCAACCAACGTAAAAGAGGCACGCACTGATGAAAATTGGATAGTTACTATGCAAGATGAACTAAATCAATTTGTTAGAAATGATGTGTGGTATTTGGTTCCTAGATCATCTGATAAATATATAATTGGAAGCAAGTGGATCTTTAAAAATAAATTTGATGAGTTAGGGAACATAATCAGAAATAAGGCTAGACTGGTTGTACAAGGGTATACTCAGATTGAAGGAGTTGATTATAATGAAACCTTTGCCCCAGTAGCTCGTCTTGAATCCATTAGATTATTCATATTTATTACATGCTTTAAAAAGTTCAAAATTTATCAAATGGATGTTAAAAGTGCATTCTTAAATGGTGATCTGTATGAAGAGGTCTACGTTGAACAACTTAAGGGTTTTAAGGACCCTAAACACTCTAAGCATGTGTATCGCTTTTAAAAAGGCATTTTATGAGTTAAAACAAGCTCCTAAGGCATGGTATGAAAAATTGACTAAGTTCTTACTAAGTTATAATTTTATTACGGGGAGGGTTGATAAGACTCTTTTTGTTAAAATATATAATGAACACATACTAATAGTACAGATATACGTGGATGATATTATCTATGGTTCTACTTGCACGAACCTGTCTGCTGAGTTTGCAGAGCTGATGAAATCCAGATTCGAAATGAGTGTGGTGAGAGAATTTAACTACTTTCTAGGGTTACAGGTTAAGTAACTAGATGATGGTATCTTCATTTCTTAAACCAAGTACACCTTAAATCTGGTTAAGAAATTTGGATTCGAAAATAGTAAGAAATTCGATACTCCTATGAGTACGATTTTTAAACTCTCAAAGGATGAAACAGGTAAAAGTATAGATCCTCGGTTATATTATATTATGATTGGTAGTTTACTATACTTAACTGCAAGTCGTCCTGATATAGTATTTAACATAGGTATCTGTGCTAAATATCAATCAGATCCTAAGGAATCTCATCTAATTGTTGTCAAGCATATAATTAGATATGTTGCAAGTATGGCTAATCTAGGTCTCTGGTATACATGTGATATTAATGTTCAATTAGCTGGTTATACAAATGCTGACTGGGCTGGGAACATAGATGACAGAAAATTTACCAGTGGTGGATGCTTTTATGTTGGAAATTATTTGGTATCCTGGCACAGTTGTAAATGCTATTCTATCTAGCTCCTATAATTGTCAAATTTTGTAGTGCCAAAACTTCTTGGAATCTGTATCTTGTGTAGTTCATCTTCATATTCAATATCAAGCAATTCAAGTACAACATTAAGTGATAGATCAAGCTTTCAAGCTTCAACTATGTCAAGATAATGTGCTTTGCTCAAAGCTCAAGGTGAAATACAAGTCAAAGTACTTCAAGTTCAAGCTTCAAAGTACTTCAAGTTCAAGCTTCAACATACTTCAAGATGTCAAGCTTCATGTACTTCAAGATCAACTATCAACCAAAGCGAATGATGATTCAATGTTCAAATATCGCTTATAAGGTATGAATGACCCTAGATTGACCATAGGTTAGGTCATATTAATTGTATACTTAAATTGGGTAACTATATAATTTTATAGGCTTTTTCTCGACTAGTCTTAGCCTATGTTCGACTAGTCCTAGTACTGTCTCGACCAGTCTAAGAATTTTCTCGACCTGTCCGAGGTTTGTTACGAAATTTTGAGAATTTTTGTTGGACCCTCGACCAGTCCTGGAGACTGTTTGACCAGTCGAGTGAACAGTGCTCGACCAGTCGAGCAGGCTCGACTCAAGTCCAACAACCATTTTTGGTCCCACTCCACCAGTCGAGTGCAGGGCTTGACCAGTCATGAAGGCCACTCAACCGATCGTACCAGTCACTCGACCAGTCGTGGAATGGTCTTATCTTATCGCGCTGAAAATTTTTGAATTCTTGTTTATCCTTCGACCAGTCGAGCTAACCTCTGGGCCAGTCGAGTGAACTATTTCTGCACCTATAAATAGAGCATGATTTTTAGAGTTTGATAATTCATTCAAGCAAAATTAAGACACCACTCTGAGAGATAAGTTTGTGATATTCTTAAGATTTTTAGTGCTTATTTAATATTCTCTTTAATTTAGTTTTTTGCATTTCATTTTGAGTTCTACATTCCAATCCTATTTGAAGAAAGGATTTAAGTTTTCCCCTTTCTTGGAATCAAAATCAAATCGAGCTAGCCCAAAGTGATTTAATCTAAAAATCAATTAGAACTTAGAACCTTTTTATAAGTGAGTATGAACATTGAACATCTACTTCGAATTGGTTCTACCGGGCTTCATTAAAGGAGAATATCCAGATAAGTATATTTACTTTTCTTGTAAATCTTTTTTTATTTTTTTTAGTTTTTGAGGTTGTGTCAGAAAAATCTCTCTTGCTTTTTTAGTTTGTCTGAGGTGATCCAGAAAACTTAGAGTCTGGGGTTTTTGAATTGTGTAAGCCCACTTGAAAGACACAATTGTGAAGGTTTTAGGTGAACCTTGAAAAACCTATTTCATAGTGAACGCCAATATTCACTGTGTGAGGATATTGGGAGTGGAGCAGTTGTGTGGCTGTTTTTCTAAACAGTTGGTGTACATACAAGCGAACCACTATAATTCCTGGTGTTGTGGTGGATGGTTGATTGTGGCATTGTGTGAATGTTGTAATTTTTTTCAGCCTTTGTGGAGAATGTTGTAATCTCTTTTATGTAAGTGTGGGAATACTGTAATGACTTAGTTTATTTTCTTTGCTATTGTTATTTTCCTCTATATTGGTTTGGGATTTTGATACACAAACCGTTCTAAAAATCAGGCTGTTCTACCATAAGCCATTGGTTTTTGGTGTAAGGTTGTCCTTAGAACAACATCTGTATTAACCTCTCAATACTTGTACATTTGAGGTTGTTATTCATTTATGCTTTGTGGGATTGTTAAGTGCTATCTTTATTTATATTTGTCTAATTCCGCATTTAATTTTTTAATTTGGCATAGTCCTAATCACCCCCCCTCTAGGACTCTCAACTTGGCCTTTTCAATAGCAAGAAACAAAGTTTCGTATCATTATCTACAGTTGAGGTTGAATACATTGCAGCAAAAAATGCTTGTACCCAGCTTGTATGGATGAAACAAATGCTCAATGATTATGGTATTGTGGAAGATACTATGATTTTGTATTATGATAACTCTAGCATAATTAATATATCCAAAAATCCCATCTAACTTTCTCGTATGAAGCATATTGACATTCGGTATCACCATATTCGGGATTTAGTTGATGATAAAGTTATTTCGTTGGAATATATTCAAACGGAAAATCAACTTGCTGATGTATTTACTAAACCTCTTGACAGAAATCGATTTTCAAAATTGATAATGGATATTGGTATGTGTAATTCTAATTGAGCCTATCATTGTGTATTAGCATGTTTTATTTGTTTTATTTTTATGCAAATAATTAGTGTAAAATAAATAAAAAATTTGAATAAAATATGTTTTTTTTTTGTGCTTGCACGACCGGTCAAGCACGTTCTCAACTAGTCGTGGCTCGACGGGTCGAGCATGTACTTGACCGGTCGACTTACGCGGGTGGAGGTCCTTTATGAGAGAGAAAAATCACTTTTTTCACCATTCTATTCTTCCTAATCCGGCCCTTCTCCGACCTGTTGAACCCACCTTCGATTAGTGCTTGGTAAGTGCTTCATTTTTTTATTTGCTTTCATATTTGAGTTTCCAATTGCATATCTTACTAGTTTTTAGTGTAGACTTGTGATTTTCTCTTGATTTGCAAAGGGGTTTTGTCCAAATTTGATTTGCTCCAAACCCCATCTTCCATTGTTGTTTTTCTTGCTTTGTATCTTACAATGGAAGGTCACACAAAGAAGAAAGCTACTTGACCTTCCTCTTCTCAGTCTACACCTCTTAGGGTGAGAACCCTTCGACCTCCCGAGGAAGACCCCGAATATGTGTGAGATTTTCGTACTCGAGAGATCATTATTGAGCATACCGTTAATTCGAATAATTTAACATAGTTTCAACTTCTTCCCATCCTAGTGGTTGTAGGTTGGGTAAACATTTTGAATTGGAGCGGACCTACATGCCGATCCATTGCGCAGGGTATGTTTGCTTGTATGAGCGACATATCACTTGAAAATTTGACTTTCACAATTACCTTTAGGAAAGGAAATTTTCAAGTTGATAGGTACATAATTTCAAGTTTGCTAGACGTAAATGTGAATGATGATGGTATACCCTACCAACTTTAGCCGATTGAATGAATGAATCGGAAAGATGTTTAGTAACTCGTAAATTATGTAACATGGACTCAGAATGGAGTGATGGAAATGTGCTTCGAGCCAATCAAATGTTGCCCAAATACAGGGTCCTGTATGACATTTTTATTACAAATGTCTATCCGTACTCTAGAAACAAATTCGAGCTTACTTCATTCATGGTTCGTATTTTGCATTCCATTGTGTCTAGTATTCCTATCTGTCTTCCATCTTTGATATGTTACATTATTATTCAATTTCATCTTCACCCGGACCACGAATATATTCCCTTCGCCTATTTGATGATCACCTTATCCGTGTACTGCAATATGGTCATGCCTCCTGGTGAAGCTCCTATTTCTATTCTCCCCTTAGCAACTCAAATATAAACAAGATGAAACTTAAGCTGAATCCAGGCCAAATGGATGTGGGAGCAGAGGAAGTTGGTGAAGAAGATGCATTGCCAATTGAGACCATGATGGAAGATATATTTAATGAACTTGATTCCGATGATGTCGAAGCTAATCCTGATTTTCAGGCACCTCAGTTTGATGAGCGTCTTCGCTCTTTAGAAGAGAAGGTAGATGCCTTGAAAGTTTCTCAAGACAATCTGAATGAGAGTCAAAAATCATCCATGAAATATATGCGAAAGTATTTTCATCGCATTACCAAGGGACTCCATCAGATTGATCCTTCTATTCCACCTCCATGTTCTTCTAAATTAGATTAGTGGTCTTTTTATTTATCTTTGGGCATGTATAACTTGGATTATCACTTTATATTTTGATGGACTTGTATGACTACTTGATATTTTGATGCTTAACTTTATGACACCTTTTATCCTATCTTCATATTAAACTTTACTTGCCTTACATTTTTATTTTTATTTTTACTTTTATTCTACTGCTATTACATAATCACATCTTTGGCTGTTTACTGTTAATTTCTTCCTTTGTCAAGTTGTGACAAAAAGGGGGAGAATTTTGTACGCTTTGTGGTTATGGAAGTTTGATTGGTGTAGTATGGTGTTGAGGAGTGCATAGAGGAGTGCATTTTTTTTATAGATATATGTGTATTTATTTGTATAGGTACTCTACAACAAGTCACCAAGCTCAAACTAAGGGGAGTAGATTGAGGGGGAGTTTCTTTATGAAGTGTAAGTTCAAGACCTAGTTCATGTGCTACTTCAAGTTTTTATGTTAGCTCAAAGGCATTACATGTTCAAGATCAGGTTCAAGAACTTCGAATGTTCAAGATTAAGTTCAAGAATTTCAAGTGTACAAGATTATGCTTCAAAAACTTCAAGAACAAGATCAATTGGAAGCAACTGAAGTTATATGGTTCAATGTTCAACTTTCAGGTATATATGACCCTAGAAAGACCTTAGGATTAGGTCATTCATATTGCATATTATATATGAGTTAATGTACTTTGTATAGGCTTTGGTTCGACTAGTCTTAGCCTATGTTCGAGTAGTTCAGGCTCTAGCTCAACCAGTCCAGGGTTTGTCTCGACCAGTCTAGGAAATAACTTGAAATTTTAGAATTTTCTGGTAGGGTCACGACCAGTCAGCACCCTTCTCGACCAGTCATGGGAACAATGCTCGACCAATCGAACAGGGCTCAACTCAACCTCTAGCAACCATTTTGAGATCCACTCAACCAGTCGAGTGCCATGCTTGACCAATCGAGTAGGCCACTCGACTAGTCGAGCAGTCTACTCGACCAATCGAGGGTCGGTTTTATCCAATTACACCAAAATTTTTGACATGTGGTTGTTCTCAAGACCAGTCGAGCGATTTTGTGAATATGTCACTCCTTACTTTTCTTGGACTGCTCTTCAGAAAAGTGAGAGTAGTGCCAATGTAAAGGCTTTAAATGCAATAACTTGTGCACTATCACCGGATGAATTTAAGAAAATTATATCCTGTGATACTGCGAAGCAAGCCTGGGATATTTTGGAAATGACACACGAGGGAATAACAATTGTCAAGAAATCTAAAGTCCAATTCCTCACAACCAAATTTGAGGAAATACATATGGAAAAAAGTGAAACTTTCATGGACTTCTATACAAGATTGAATGACATTGTCAACTCTATATGGGGTCTTGGTGATAGAATCCTAGAAAGTAAAGTCTATGCAAAGATACTGCGCTCATTGCATGAACGGTTCAATTCAAAAGTAACTGTGATCCAGGAACTTCGTGATACAGATAATATGAGGGTGGAAGAACTGGTTGGTTCTTTACAAACCTATGAGTTAAACTTTAAAGGTCCTAAAGGTAAATCCATCGCCCTTAAAGTCTTCTAAAATTATTTCTTAAGAAAATACTAATAATTCAGATTTAGAAACTGTAAGTGCTATAGTTTCTATCCCTCTTTGTTGTCAAATTTGTAGTGCCAAAATCACTATTATACTCTGTTATATATAACTTGCATAAGTGAAGCTTTCTCAAGGATCAACATTCATTAAAAAGCTAAGCTCACAACAAGCAAAGCTCTCAAGTATAAGACTCAAGATCTTGAATGAAAGAACTGCTCACAAGACTCAAGCTGAAACTCAAGCTGAACTCAAGACTCAAGCTGAAACTCAAGCTGTACTCAAGACTCAAGTTGAAAGTCAAGCTGAACTCAAGACTCAAGCTGAAACTCAAGCCACTTTCAAGATTGAGCTACTTCAAGGTTTAATCTACATCAAGACTTCAAGGCTTATTCTTCATTGTCTCTTGTTTCAATGTCCATACTTCATGATTGAGGTTTGTTTGACCATATGATGACCTTAGAAGTAGGTCATTTCGGATACATAAGCCAAATGTTATTTTACATGTGATTGGTCTGTTCTTCGACTAGTCCTAGGCCTTCTTCGACTAGTCCTAGACTTGCTTCGACCAGTCTAAGATATTCCTCGACCAGTCGTAAGTTTGTTACATATTCCGGATAAAATCTGTTAGCCTTCGACTAGTCCTGGAATCTGTTCGACTAGTCGTAGGAACAGTGTCGACTGATCTTCGACCAGTCGTACAATCTACGACTCAAAGTTCAGCGAACCTTTGCAGGACCTACGACCAGTCGAAGGAAACCTACGACCGTATGACTACGACCGTAGGAGAGCTACGACGATCGTAGAACGGCGAGCAAATCCCGCCGGATTTTTCAAATATCTGTTAGAGCTTCGACTAGTCGAAGAGCACTCTAGACCAGTCGAAGACCCGATCTTTTCACCTATAAATAGTGCACGAATCTCAGAAGAAATTATCGATTTAATTAAAGTATTCAAGCCAATCTTCGTCGAACTTCTGAGAGATAATTCTGTGCTTCATCTAAGCTAAGTGTGCTTATTTAATATTCTCTTTCCTTAGCTTTATTTTAATTGATTTTGTTTCTTATATTCCAATCTGATTTGATAAAGAGGAATTATTATTCCCTTTCTTTGGAATCAAAATCAATTAAGGCAAGCCCTATTTGGTTTAATTTAAAATCTATTAGAACTAGAACCATTGTAATCGAGTACTGGACATTGAACTTGGACATTCAATCATCTACTTTGATTTGGTTCTACCGGGCTGCTACAACGAAGGAGATTTTTAGGTATTTTACATATTGTAAATTCCTTTCTATTATTTTGGTTTCTTTCAAGATTTGCCAGAAAAATCTTGTTATTTTGGTTATCTGAGGAAAACCAGGAAAACTCAGAAGTGGGGTTTTTTTAATTGTGTAAGCCCACATACAAAGACACAATTGTAAGGGTTTTGGGTGAACCTGAGAAAACTTATTTTTAGTGAACGCTAATATCCCCTGTGTGAGGATATTAGGAGTGGAGTAGCTTTTTGTGTGGCTGTTGTATAACAGTTGGTGAACACACAGGCGAACCACTATAATCCCTTGAGTTGTGGTTGATTGATTTATTCTTTTAATCTTTTAATTAATTTTTGTGGGATGTATGTATGGTGGTGAATGCTGTAATTATTTCAAGCTTTGTGAGAATGTTGTAATAGCTTAGAATTTACTTTCTGCTATTCCTTTATAAGCTTGATTTTCAATTTCATTTGAAAGTTGTTCCAGCAAGGTTGCCCTGCCATTTTTATGGTGTATGGCTGTCCCTAGAACAATACATTTTTAATTACAAGTTATTTCATTTCAGTTTATATTTAATTCTGTATTCCTCTTCGATTTGAGACTTGATACAAAGACCTTTTTAGAAATAAGGTTGTCCTACCATAAACTCTGTTTTTGGTGTAAGGTTGTCCTTAGAATAACGTTTGTATCAACCTCTCAAGATCTGAATTTTGAGGTTGTTTTTCTTTCCTGCATTGTTATTTAATTTAGCTATCACTTTCTTTATTATTCCGCTGTTATAAGTTTTTATTTGGCATTGTCCTATTCACCCCTCCTCTAGGACATATAGCTTGGCCTTTTCAAGTGGTATCAGAGCCTAATAGCTCGTTTTTTTTTGGATTTAATTCCTGAGCTAACGATTTAAGCTATTTAAGATGTCAAATTTTGATAGCCTTTCAGTCACTAGGCCTCCACCCTTTGATGGCTCCAACTATGCTTATTGGAAAGCCAGAATGAGGATCTTCCTCAAATCAATGGATGAAAATGTGTGGCAAGCCACAGTGACTGAATGGAATCCTCCTATCATGGAAGTTACTAGGGTTGATGGTTCAAAATCTATGAAAACCACACCATATTACCAATGGACCACCCTTCAGAAAAGTGAGAGTAGTGCAAATGCTAAAGCACTAAATGCAATTACTTGCGCACTATCACCGGATGAGTTCAAAAGAATCATTTCTTGTGATACTGCAAAGCAAGCTTGGGATGTATTAGAAATGACACACGAGGGTACTACAATTGTCAAAAATCTAAAGTCCAACTCCTCATAACCAGATTTGAAGAAATTCATATGGAGGAAAATGAAATGTTTATGGACTTCTACACTAGATTGAATGACATTGTAAACTCAATGTGGGGTCTTGGCGATAAAATCCCAGAAAGTAAAGTGTGTGCAAAAATACTACGCTCACTTCCTGAACGGTTCAATTCTAAAGTAACCGCAATCCAGGAACTTCGTGATACGGATAATATGAGGGTTGAAGAACTAGTTGGTTCTCTACAAACCTACGAGTTAAACTTTAAAGCTCCTAAAGGTAAATCTATCGCACTAAAATCTTCTAAATGTAATTCAGAAGAAAATTCTGATTCAGAAGATGATATGGCTCTTTTAGCTAAAAAATTTTACAAAATTTTCAAAAGCAAGAAAAGAGTTGATTTTCAAAAATCAAATGATAAAAAGAAGTTTAGACCCAAATCTAGAAAATCTTTGAAAGATAGTCAATGTTACAACTGTCAAGAATATGGGCACTTAGCAAATAGATGTCCTAAAAGGGACAAACCCAAGAAGAAGGGTATGTTGGCTACATGGGATGAATCATCTGATTCTGAAGGTTCTTCTGAATCAGAAGATTCTGAAATTGAGTCGGGCAATGAGGTTAAAGCTCTTATGACTCTAGCCAAATTCACATTTTCAGATAATGACTCTACAAGTGAAGAAAATCTGAATAGTGAATGTGAAAATGAAGATGATCTTCAAGATGCTTACAATGCCCTATATAAGGAAAGTTGTAAAATTGCTGTCAAACTTAAAATTCAAAAAGAAAAGTTTTCTAAACTCAAAAATTGTTTTGATTCACTTGTCTTAGAAAAATCACAAATTTCAGATAGTTTTGAAAAATCAAAATGTGATTTGGAATTCAAAAACTCACTAATTGTTGATTTAAAATCTGAAATTGAGAATCTTAAAACTGAAGTATCTTCTCTTCTGAGTTTAAAGGACACATGGAAATATGCCCAAGGTGATCCAAAGTTAGAAAAACTTTTATCCGGGTCAAGAAAATGTGGCGATCGATCCGGGTTGGGCTATGATAAAAATCTACCTCCTAAACAAAAGTATACTCCTCCTATGTTTGTTAAAGGAGAGTCCTCAAACTCAAAAGGAAAAAGTACTTATCAAGATTTTTCTAAAAATTTAAAAACTTTTCAAAAACCTAGAAACAACCATGTCAACTTTAATCAGAATCGAAATCCACTAGCTAAAAAGATAGTTGATTTACTCAAGGAGCTATTAAAATCTAACTCTATAGGTCATTCCTACAAGTATACACAAAAGAAGACCAACTATGTTCCTAAACTCAAAACAGTTATGAAATGGGTTCCTAAAGTCACCTGCTCGGTTGCTCACACTGCTTTCAAAGCAACAAGTCATTCAAAGTGGTACCTAGACAGTGGATGCTCCAGGCATATGACAGGTGACAAAGCCTTATTCACCGATCTGAAAGATATGACTGATGGTTCAGTCACATTTGGTGATGGTAGCAACTGCAAGATTATAGGCCAAGGTACGGTTCAACTTTTTAATCTTCCGGTGTTTAAAAATGTTTTATACGTTGAAGGCCTAAAGCACAACTTGCTTAGTATATCACAAATATGTGATAATAATCATAATGTTCGGTTTTCTAATCAAAGCTGTGAAATACTAAACAATAAGGGTTCTGTAATATTAACTGGACATAGAACGTCTGAAAATTGCTATATTATTAGTGAATCCAGCTCATCTAATCAAACATGTTACATGGTCCATACAGACGAGACCGACTTA
Organism: Magnolia sinica; assembly: GCF_029962835.1. Taxonomy (NCBI): domain Eukaryota; kingdom Viridiplantae; phylum Streptophyta; class Magnoliopsida; order Magnoliales; family Magnoliaceae; genus Magnolia; species Magnolia sinica. The sequence continues at coordinate 69,417,589 of NC_080579.1, read as the reverse complement.
TGGCACAAACTTTTTGGACATGTACATTATCGAAATTTATATCGATTGAGCAAACGAGAACTTGTAAGAGGTTTACCCAAACTTCAGAAATTAGATAAAATATGTGGTGAGTGCCAGATAGGCAAACAAACAAAGAACTCACACAAAAAGGTGAATTCAAATACCACATCAAGACCACTCAACTTCTCCACATGGACCTGATAGGACCTACCAGAACGGAAAGTCGTGGTGGTAAAAAGTACATCTTGGTAATAGTCGATGACTTTACCAGATTCACTTGGGTAGTCTTCTTAAGGGATAAATCTGAAACCCTTGAAGAAGTAAGAAAAGTTCTCAAAAGGATTCAAACTGAAAAATCTTCTCAAATCAGTAAAATTCGTAGTGATCATGGATCTGAATTTGAGAATAGCAATTTTGAGAAGTTCTGTATCGACCAAGGAATATTACATGAATTCTCTGCTCCCAAAACTCCACAACAAAATAGAATTGTAGAAAGAAAGAATAGGGTGCTTCAAGAAATGGCTAACGTCATGTTGAATAGCATGAAGCTCTCTAAAAATCTTTGGGCTGAAGCAGTTAACACAGCTTGCTATATTATTAACCGAGTTTACACTAGAAAAGATAATAATAAAACGGCTTACGAATTGTGGTTCAATAAAAAGCCTACTGTTAAATACTTTCGAATTTTTGGCAGCAAGTGCTATATTTTACGTGATCGTGAAAATTTGGGAAAGTTCGATACGAAGAGTGATGAAGGTATTTTTCTAGGATACTCTTTAAACAGTCGAGCTTATAGAGTTCTGAACAAAAGGACTGGTGTGATTCAAGAATCCATTAATATTGTCATTGATGATCACTTAAACACACCAATCTCTAATTCAGATAATAATGAAGTACTAATCATTGATAAACCCGATACTTCATCGAATCAGACTGATTCTGAGTTAAGGATTGTTAAAGATCATCCAACAACACAAATTCTTGGAAACCCTCTCACCGGTGTTCGCACCCGTAGACAACTTGAGAATATATGTAATTATGTATGTTTTACATCCCAAATTGAACCATCTAACGTAAAAAAAGCTCTGGCTGATGAAAACTGGATTGTTGCGATGCAAGATGAACTCAACCAATTCATAAGAAATGATGTTTGGTATCTCGTACCAAGACCTAAAGATAAACACATCATTGGAACAAAATGGATTTTCAAAAATAAGTCTGACGAATGTGGAAATATAATTAGAAACAAGGCTAGACTGGTGGTACAAGGTTATACTCAAATTGAAGGGATTGATTTCGATGAAACCTTTGCACCAGTAGCACGTCTTGAATCTATCAGACTATTTATATCCATTGCATGTTTTAGAAAGATAAAGATCTATCAGATGGATGTGAAAAGTGCTTTTCTAAATGGCGATTTACATGAAGAAGTCTATGTTGAACATCCAATGGGATTTGAAGATTCCAAAAATATTGATCATGTATATCGGCTTAAAAAGGCACTTTATGGATTAAAACAAGCACCTAGGGCATGGTATGAGAAACTAACAAAATTTCTTTTAAGTCATAATTTTCAAATGGGATCTGTTGATAAAACTCTGTTTGTTAAGAAACATAATGATCATATCCTAATAGTACAAATTTATGTTGATGATATCATTTATGGATCAACTTGTACTGACTTGACTACTGAGTTTGCAGATTTGATGAAATCTCAGTTCGAAATGAGCATGGTTAGGGAATTGACTTATTTCCTTGGATTGCAAGTAAAGCAACAACCTGAAGGAATATTCATTTCTCAATCTAAGTATGCCTTAAATCTAATCAAAAGATTTGGATTTGAGAATGGCAAGAATTTTGATACTCCTATGAGTACTACCCTGAAACTATCAAAAGACTCTAATGGTAAAAATGTTGACTCAAAACTTTATCGGAGTATGATTGGTAGTTTGTTATATTTAACTGCTAGTAGACCTGATATTTCTCTAAGTGTTGGTATTTGCGCAAGATATCAATCTGATCCAAAAGAATCTCACTTGATTGCTGTCAAGCGAATTATTAGATATGTCGCAAGAACTTTAATCTCGGTCTCGGTATCCTCATGAAACCAATGTTCAATTAGTTGGGTACTCGGATGCTGACTGGGCCGGTAATCTAGATGATAGAAAATCAACCGGTGGTGGTTGTTTTTTATTGGAAATTGTCTAGTTTCTGGTTTAGTAAGAAACAAAATTCTATATCACTTTCAACAACTGAAGTTATTGTAGCTGGTAATGCATGTACACATCTTGTTTGGATGCAACGAATGCTAAGTGATTATGGAATTAAACAGAATTCTATGTTATTACATTGTGATAATTCCAGTGCGATAAATATTTCAAAAAATCCTATTCAGCATTCTCGTACTAAGCACATTGACATTAGATTTCATTATATAAGGGAATTAGTAGAAGAAAAAGTTATATCTCTAGAATATATTCCTACTGAAGATCAACGTGCTGATATTTTCACAAAACCTCTTGATAAAAGCAGGTTCAAAAAGATGAAATTTGATCTTGGCATGTGCATTTTAAATTAATAATTTATGCCTTTTTGTATAATATTGTATATATTTGCTAGATTGTATTTCAATTTTTGTAAAAATTGCAAGAAAATTGAATTTTTGGGGTTTGTACAACCAGTCGTGAGTATACACGACCAGTCGTACTACGACCGGTCGTAGATATCCACGACCAGTCGTGGAGCACGGGTTTCACTTCAAATTGGGGATTTTTCTCTTTCTTCCTCATTTCTTCTTTCTTCTCCTTGGAGCCGAACTTCGACTCGTCGAACCCATCCTTCAAGTTCTTCAAGGTTAGTGTTCCAAATCCGTTTTTCTTGCATATTTGTGTCAAGATTGCTTCCTTTTCTCTCTTGAAGCTTTCTATCTTGAAAATCATTGAGATTTGGGGTTTGGGTTGTGAAAAATCTGTTTTGAGCAAACCCTCTTCTCAATCCTTTGCAACTTCTTTATTTCTTTAATTCCGTGTTGCAAATGGCTTCTAGAGGAAGAAAAACTACTTCACGTGGTCCTTCTTCTTCCTCCAGATCTACCCCTATATCTAAACGTCATCTTCTTGTTCCCAATGATGATCCATCATTTGTTAGGGACATTAGATCTCGTAAGGTTATCATTGAACATCCTGTTGATGTCAATCACATTGCTCCATTTGACATCCTTCCTATGCTTGAAGCTGTAGGTTGGACTAACTTATTGCATTGGGGTGGGCCTGCATACCGGTCCATTGCCCAATCCATGTTTTCATGTATTAGTGCATTTTCACAGGATAATTTAACTTTCCAAATTTCTACTAGAGAAGGGCCATTTGACGTTGATCGTCATTTAATTTCAGCCCTTATGGAAATTCCTGTGAATGATGAGGGTATTCCAATTCATAACTTGACTGATAAACCCTCAATGGCTGAAAAACGTATGCTAACTAAAGACTTGTGCAATATGGATGTTCAATGGACTTAAAAAGGGAATGTGCTCCCTATAAGGTATTTGTTACCCAAATACAGAATTCTTCACAGAATCTTTGTGTCTAATCTGTATCCTCGTTCGGGTAATAAATCTGACCTGACTTCATTTATGGTTCGTGTTATCCATGCTATCTCAAATGGTACTCAGATTTGTTTGCCTTCCTTAATCTGTCATTTTATTCTTCAGTTTCGTCTCCATCCTGGTCATAGTGACATTCCATTTGCATACTTTATGACTGTATTGGCTACTCATATGTTAGTCGATATGCCTGTTGATGAAGCACCAATCCATCATCTGATCTTCAACAATACAAATATTAATAAGATGAAGTTGGATCTGCTTCCTGAACAAGGTGGTGGTGGTGGTGGTGGTGGTCCTGAAGAAGCTGGTGTTGATATTAATATGGATGACATTTTTGAGGAACTGGATTCTGACTCAGCTAATGATCCAGATTTTGTACCATCTGATGTTGATGCACGTCTGAGTGCATTAGAAGGTAGAGTTGAGAATATAAATGTTAAGTTGGAAAACATGTCTGTTGCTCATGATTTGCAATTCAAGTACATGCGCAAATATCTTAGGCGCTTGAACAAAGGCATGCACCAACTTGATCCTTCTATTCCTGCTCCATCTTCAAGTTCTAGTTCTGGCTAGTTTCTACGAGACTTTTGGTATGTAATAACTTTATTACTTTGCTCTTGTTTGATTGAGTTTGAGTTGGATTTTATGCTGGATATTTGTTCTTAATGTAATATTTCTGCTGGGTATATGTGATGCTATCTTGAGTATCTCTATGACTCTTTTGCAATACTCTATTTCCTCCTCATGTTTACTCTCATTCCTTTATTTAGTTCTCCTTTGTCATATTGTGACAAAAAGGGGGAGAATGGTTTGTTGTTAATGTGATTGTGAGAGGAGTAGCATTGGTTATGTTACTCAGGGGGTTAATGTGATTGTGAGAGGAGTAGCATTGGTTATGTTACTCAGGGGGAGTGGGGTGTCAAGGAGAATATATGTTTGAGCTTATTATCAGGGGGAGTGGGGTGTCAAGGAGAATATACGTTACTCAGGGGGAGTGGGGTGTCAAGGAGAATATATGTTTGAGCAGTGGGGTGTCAAGGAGAATATATGTTTGAGCTTATTATCTGTTTGCAGGTATTAACCAGTTATTTTACTTATGTTTATCATGGTTATGTGTTTTGTCACTAATTTGACAAAGGGGGAGATTGTAAGTGCTATAGTTTCTATCCCTCTTTGTTGTCAAATTTGTAGTACCAAAATCACTATTATACTCTATTATATATAACTTGCATAAGTGAAGCTTTCTCAAGGATCAATATTCATTAAAAAGCTAAGCTCACAACAAGCAAAGCTCTCAAGTACAAGACTCAAGATCTTGAATGAAAGAACTGCTCACAAGACTCAAGCTGAAACTCAAGCTGAACTCAAGACTCAAGCTGAAACTCAAGCTGTACTCAAGACTCAAGTTGAAAGTCAAGCTGAACTCAAGACTCAAGCTGAAACTCAAGCCACTTTCAAGATTGAGCTACTTCAAGGTTTAATCTACATCAAGACTTCAAGGCTCATTCTTCATGGTCTCTTGTTTCAATGTCCATACTTCATGATTGAGGTTTGTTTGACCATAGGATGACCTTAGAAGTAGGTTATTTCGGATACATAAGCCGAATGTTATTTTACATGTGATTGGTCTGTTCTTCGACTAGTCCTAGGCCTTCTTCGACTAGTCCTAGACTTGCTTCGACCAGTCTAAGATATTCCTCGACCAGTCGTAAGTTTGTTACATATTCCGGATAAAATCTATTAGCCTTCGACTAGTCCTGGAATCTGTTCGACCAGTCGTAGGAACAGTGTCGACTGATCTTCGACCAGTCGTACAATCTACGACTCGAAGTCCAGCGAACCTTTGCAGGACCTACGACCAGTCAAAGGAAACTTACGACCAGTCGTAGGTGACCTACAACCAGTCGAAGGAGAGCTACGACCAGTCGTAAAACGGTCAGAGCAAATCCCGCCGGATTTTTCAAATATCTGTTAGAGCTTCGACTAGTCGAAGAGCACTCTAGACCAGTCGAAGACCCGATCTTTTCACCTATAAATAGTGCACGAATCTCAGAAGAAATTATCGATTTAATTAAAGTATTCAAGCCAATCTTCGTCGAACTTCTGAGAGATAATTCTGTGCTCCATCTAAGCTAAGTGTGCTTATTTAATATTCTCTTTCCGTAGCTTTATTTTAATTGATTTTGTTTCTTATATTCCAATCTGATTTGATAAAGAGGAATTATTATTCCCTTTCTTTGGAATCAAAATCAATTAAGGCAAGCCCTATTTGGTTTAATTTAAAATCTATTAGAACTAGAACCATTGTAATCGAGTACTGGACATTGAACTTGGACATTCAATCATCTACTTTGATTTGGTTCTACCGGGCTGCTACAACGAAGGAGATTTTTAGGTATTTTACATATTGTAAATTCCTCTCTATTATTTTGGTTTCTTTCAAGATTTGCCAGAAAAATCTTGTTATTTTGGTTATCTGAGGAAAACCAGGAAAACTCAGAAGTGGGGTTTTTTTAATTGTGTAAGCCCACATACAAAGACACAATTGTAAGGGTTTTGGGTGAACCTGGGAAAACCTATTTTTAGTGAACGCTAATATCCCCTGTGTGAGGATATTAGGAGTGGAGTAGCTTTTGTGTGGCTGTTGTATAACAGTTGGTGAACACACAGGCGAACCACTATAATCCCTTGAGTTGTGGTTGATTGATTTATTCTTTTAATCTTTTAATTAATTTTTGTGGGATGTATGTATGGTGGTGAATGCTGTAATTATTTCAAGCTTTGTGAGAATGTTGTAATAGCTTAGAATTTACTTTCTGCTATTCCTTTATAAGCTTGATTTTCAATTTCATTTGAAAGTTGTTCCAGCAAGGTTGCCCTGCCATTTTTATGGTGTATGGCTGTCCCTAGAATAATACATTTTTAATTACAAGTTATTTCATTTCAGTTTATATTTAATTCTGTATTCCTCTTCGATTTGAGACTTGATACAAAGACCTTTCTAGAAATAAGGTTGTCCTACCATAAACTCTGTTTTTGGTGTAAGGTTGTCCTTAGAATAACGTTTGTATCAACCTCTCAAGATCTGAATTTTGAGGTTGTTTTTCTTTCCTGCATTGTTATTTAATTTGGCTATCATTTTCTTTATTATTCCGCTGTTATAAGTTTTTATTTGGCATTGTCCTATTCACCCCCCCTCTAGGACATATAGCTTGGCCTTTTCAGAAACCTCTGAAGATGATATAACCCTTTTAGCTAAAAAGTTTTATAAGATTTTCAAAAGTAAAAAGAGGGTTGATGTTCAACAACCTACAGAAAAGAAAAAATCAAGATCTAAAAATTGAAAATCTTTAAAAGGGAGCCAATGCTACAACTGCCATGAATATGGGCATCTAGCAAACAAATGTCCTAAAATGGACAAACCTAAAAAGAAAGGTATGTTAGCTACATGGGATGAATCTTCCTGCTCTGAAGTCTCTTCTGAGTCAGAAGATTCTGAAACCGAGTCAGGTAATGATGTTAAAGCCCTAATGACTCTAGCCAAGTTCACTTTTTCAGATAATGAAAATTCAACCAGTAAAGAAAATCTGAATAGTGACCATGAAAATGAAGAAGATCTTCAAGATGCTTATGAAGCCCTATACAAGGAAAGTTGCAAAATTGCTGTAAAGCTAAAATTTCAGAAAGAAAAGTTTTCAAAACTAAAAGAAAATTTTGATAATCTAATCTTAGAAAAATCACACATTTTAAATTGCTTTGAAAAAACTAAGTGCGACTTAGATTTCAAAACCTCCCAAGTTGAAAACTTAAAATCCGAAAATGAAAAGCTAAAACTAGAAGTCTCTTCACTTTTGAGATTGAAAGACACATGGAGGTATGTCCAAGGTGATCCTAAATTAGAAAATTTTTTATCTGGATTCAGAAAATGTGGCGATCGATTTAGATTGGGCTATGATAAAAGTATTCCTCCTAAGAATAAGAATACTCCACCCAAATTTGTAAAAGGGGAGTCTTCTAACTCAAAAGGAAAAAGTCTGAATCAAAATTATTCTAAAAATGCTAAGACTTTTCAAACCTTAAAACTTAAAGGAAACCATATCAACTATAAAAATCAGAATCGTAATCCTTTAGCTGAGAAAATTGTTGATTTACTTAAGGAGCTCTTAAAATCTAACTCAGTGGGTTAGTCTTATAACAACTACAAATTTAAGAAGACCAACTATACTCCTAAACCTAAAACTGTAATGAAATGGGTCCCTAAGGTTACTTGTTTGGTTGCCCACACCGCTTTCAAAGCTTCGAGCCATTCAAAGTGGTACCTAGATAGTGGTTGCTCCAGACATAGGACAGGTGACAAAGGTCTGTTCACCAGTCTTAAAGACATGACTGATGGTTTAGTCACATTCGGTGATGGTAGCAACTGTAAAATAATTGGCCAAGGTACGGTTCAGCTTTTTAACCTCCCTTTATTTGAGAATGTTTTATATGTAGAAGGTTTAAAACATAACTTATTAAGCACATCTTAAATATGTGATAATAATCATAGTGTAAAATTCACCAAGGGTGTGAAATTTTAAATAAAAATGGTTCTGTAATATTAATTGGTCGCAGAACTTCTGAGAACTACTACATTGTTAGTGATTCAAGCTCATCTAATCTATCGTGCTACATGGTCCATACTGATGAAACCGAATTATGGCATAAGCGCCTAAGACATGTACACTGCCGCAACATGTATAGATTGAGCAAAAGAGAACCAATAAGAGGTCTACCCAAATTACAGAAAGTGGATAAAATGTGTGGCAAGTACCAGATTGGTAAATAAACCAGGAGTGCTCACAAAAAGGTGAACTCCAATGCCACATCTAAACCACTCGAACTTCTTCACATGGATCTCATTAGACCAACTAGAACGGAGAGTCGAGGTGGTAAGAAGTATATTCTGGTGATAGTAGATGACTTTACTAGATATACTTGGGTAGTCTTCTTGAGAGGGAAATTTGAAACTCTCGATGAAGTAAAAAGGGTACTTAAACGTATCCAAACGGACAAAGAATCACAACCGTAGTGATCATGGTTCAGAATTTGAAAATAGCGGTTTTGAGAAATTTTTCAGTGATCAGGGAATATCACATGAATATTCTGCACTCAAAACACTACAACAAAATGGTGTAGTGGAAAGGAAAAATAGAGTGATTCAAGAAATGACAAATGCAATACTAAATAGTATGAAGCTTCCTAAAAATCTTTGGGCTGAAGCCGCAAATACTGCTTGTTATATAATTAACCGCGTTTACATTAGAAAATTAAATAATAAAATGGCTTATGAAATGTGGTTTGATAAGAAGCCTAACGTCAAATACTTTTGAGTTTTTGGTAGCAAGTGCTACATTTTACATGACCGAGAAAATCTGGGTAAATTTCACACCAAAAGTGATGAAGGAATATTTTTAGGGTATGCTCTGAATAGTCGAGCGTATCAGGTTCTTAACAAGAGGACAGGTGTAATTCAAGAGTCCATTAATGTGGTTATAGATGATCACTTGAATACATCTATCTCAAGTTCAGAAAATAATGAAGTTCTTTTAATTGATAAACCAGACTCTTCATCAAGTCAAAATAACATGTCTTGCATGGCCTTGATGTGGCCGATAGCATTCATGTCTTGCATCGCATAGCCTTGGTATGGCTGATAGCATTCATGGACTTACCAGTATATTCAGCATTACTATAATATTGCATTCTGAGCATGCTTATATTGCGCATACACTCTCACCACCCTCTAAGCTTTCTACAAGCTTATGCATGATTGATGCCTGTAGGTGATGCCAGGACGCAGCCGTAGCTTAGTAAGAGCAAGAGCGTGCAGTCGAGCTTCAGGAGTTTCTGTTATTATTATCATTGTATTTCTCCTTATGCGCATTGTACTTTAAAGTTTTTTATCATAGTGGATTTTATGATGGTGTCTTGGTTATTGTTCATGGATTATGCTTTTGGTTATGCTTGTTACGAAATAAAATTCATACTGAAAAAATCCTCCTTGTAGGATCCTAGGATCGAAACCTGGTATATGAGTGCCGGGAGCCGAGAATGGAGTACTACGGATGCTGTCGGTGCCGGATTCGGAGATCGGGAATTTTGTAAGCCTGGTTTCAGAGTTTGGGGCGTGATAGGCCCACTATTGATCAAAGAGGGAGTGGACCACACATCATCATCCAACCATCCATCCATTGAGGTGAGTCTACACCCCTCCTCCCATCCTCCTCATCCTCCTCTTTCAAACTCCTTTTATTTTCTTGATATGTGTGGGCGCCACTGGTGTGGAGTTCTTGTGTGCATGTATTTATGGATATGGTGGTTAGTAAAGTGACCCATGTTAGTATGGTCCACCATGATGAACTTCGTATCCAAACCCTTCACATGTAATCTTATTTTTGTATCTGGACAACAAGTTCTAAAAATTATATAAAATCGACCATGCTAAGATTAGAGTTGAAACTTGAATAATATGAACCACAATATGAACTAACTCTGGACCAAATTTCGTAGCCATCTAACGGTCCAATCATCCATAACATCAAGTTTACTTGGCTGCTGTCCAGCAGCACATGCAGGATTTCGATTTGCCTAAAACAGACCCATTTTTAATTCCTTTCATAAATGTATTAAAAATATATGTTCTATTAGATTTGTAGAAAATCAAACTAGCTTTCTAACGGTATATAATAAGCCTCAATCGGAGTTCGAACGGTTGAGATCTTGGCCTTATACGAAAGATATATTTGGAAACTTGTTATGACCATTCATGTGTGGGCCATATCCGTAATTCCAACGGTCATATGTATTTTTTATTTGCTCTTAACTTACTTAAGATAATTATTGATCATATGTATGGTCCTTATAATCAGATTCTTTCATGATAAAATTTAAAAAATTTTGAACCGACAGATACTTCCGTAAGGATAAATCTTAAATTATTTTATATGGTCCAGATGGATCCAAGGCTCTGTATGGTTGGAAGCCTATTTGCAACTTAAATGATGTATTACTAAACCACCTATTGGATCAGATTTTTCAATAGAGAATCTGATCATAGAGATTTGATCAATATATTTCATGTGCTACTAGATGTGTGTGTTGGATATATGTTGTACATAACATTCATCCTCTTATTGATCTTCTTGGGTGTGGGATCACTTGTGATTTATGCATTTTATTAGTTCATCCAATCTGAAATCCATTTATATTTTTGTGTGTCTCTTATCTATAGTTTGCTAGCATGTGGGCCCCACTTGTCATTAGATCTATTTCACTTCTTTTGCACTTTCTGTTTGCTAGAATATTTCTAAGTACCTAACTGCATTACATGTAGGCCTCTTTAACACCTTATGGTAGGCTCCACACTCTGTAGTTAAGGGTACCACTATGAGAGATGTTTAATTCTTCTATAAGTGAGCTGAGATGTCCCACCTTTGTGTCACAAATGATCCCCAAGTGTTTGAAAATTGGGCACTAAGTTATGACAACCTCCATTGTTGAAATCTGTCTGATTATTTGTGTTTTGTACCAACTTTGGGCCTCTGTAGTGGACCACACGTTGGAGCTATGAGTAGGCCACCACTTGAAACCTTTAACCTATACCAATGAATAGATAAATAATATTTTATTCGGGCCAAATTAGACTTCACATGATCAGAGAGTGGATCCCAAAATGGGGCCAGGTATGGCTGTGCAGAAAATTAAAGTGTCTGTTTGGCCCTATACCAAATATTATGTGTACACAACTAGTTGGTCCCAACTTATAGTTTTTGAAGCACATATATAGTATAACCAAGGGCACCAGATGGGACACTAAAAGGTGGTCCCCTGTGACCATGGGATGTACTCAAGATCGGGCCAAAACTAATTCTGCACTGTGTTTCCTGCACATTTCTTCCAAGTACCCCTATTTGGGACATCACCGTAAATTGTATACACCAAACCAATGAGGATCGCCTTGTACCTTTTAAAGCCCATGTGTAGAGCTACCAGATGGACCCTTCTTTTCACCAAATGTGGGTCCCACTTGATCATAAATCTGAATTGAAGATGGCCAGAAACCAACATTTGCGTAAAAATTTGTTTGATGTAAGATTTATGTGGGGCCACGTTGGTAGGGTCCACCACCTTCCTAAAGCATTTAATGCAGCATTTAAACTCTAAAAAATAACTCTCAGATATTTTTGGGCTTAAAAACCTTAAGTGGGCCATCTAGTATTGGCTATCTTGTATAGGCCTTACCTTTCCATGTAATTAGGTCCACATAGCATGTTTTGTAAATGGGTGTTGTATAACTTGTAAAATATTTAGTGGATAGATCTTGCTGTCTAAATGTTATCTTAAGACAAAGGTGGCCTTGGGCCCATTTAAATGATGCAACCCTAAGGCCCAAGCGGGCCCAACACTAAGAGAAATTGTTGGGGAATGAGAAACCCACAATGGTAACCTTCCTTGAGCTTGTTGGGTAGGCCCATTGCCTACTAGGACAGCGTGCCTTTCATACTACCTCTAGTCAAGTGGACTACACTTAGAGAAACCTATTTTACAATGCATAAACTAGATAATTGAGCCTTTTCTTGGTTGGTTGTGTATGTGGCTAGTAGGCCTAATATGATATATGACATGAAAGATGTTAGCATGTTATCCTTTATGTTTGAGATTGTGCATTGTTTCTAGTTGGTGGAATGTGTTGGGCCCACTTAGTTGCGGAACTAGATCCACACCATTGAAAGCATTGTGGTTGGACCTTTATGCCTTTGGGTTGGCATATTGGTTCACCAAGTTGGACTCACACTTGACCTATACGACCCCATGTCTTACATGTAGTTCAAGTCCAGTGTGGAAGTCACACTAGGTAGGGCGCACCTAGTGATGGGTGAGATGATGATACACGTATGGTAACGTGATAATGATGATTATGAGTTGTTGGTTGAAATAATAAATATGATTTAATGGATGATGAATTATAGCATATGCATTAATGATGGATGAGTAATTTTTTATAGTACTTATGACATTGTTTATGTTAATCATGAAATGAAAATGATCCTCATGGTAATGATATATATATATAGGGAAAAGGTACTATGCGCTCGAGCTGACAAGACCGTCCCATGAGGTCGAGCTGTGTGGGCCCCACCATGATGTGTTTCGAACATCTACCCCATCAGTCAGATGCGCCATTCCATCGTGGGCCTAGGTCTCAAAAATCAAGTCAATCCGTGACTTGTGTGGGCCACACCACATACAGAAGTGGGGAGGGGCCGTGCACCATTAAAACATTCATAATCAATTTTTGGGCCCACCGAGATGTGGTTTGTAAATCCAGCCCATCCATTATGTGTGTCCCACTTGGATGAGGGTTCAGACCAAGTTTCTACAGCATTCAAAACTCAGGTGGGCCCCACCAAGTGCTTTTATATTTTTTAATGGTGTCTTCACATGATTTTAGATGGTATGGCCCACCTGAGTTCCGTATACAGCTGATTTTTGGGATATCCCATAATTTAGAGGGGACCCATCAAATGCACGGTGTTAATGGTCGACACGCATCACGGTGGGGCCCACACAGCTCGACCTCATGGGAGCTTATCGTGAGGTCAAGCGCATAGTACCTTTTCACACACACACACACACACACACACACACATATATATATGGAGGCATGCTCACCTACGCACCTACGCACATGCGCACCTTTGCACACGTGTCATGGGTGTTGAATCCGAACGGTCCATAAGATGCAGAATCCCATGAAACCTTAAGGGGTGAATTTTCACCATGATGTAAGATTCTGGTGGGCCATAGCAAAGAGAAAATCAAATCAAGGGAAGAAACTGTTTGCATTTTTCATAGCCCACCGAAGTTTTGGATTAAAGTAAAAATTCGTGCCATGGGGTTTCGTGAGGTTCTGCTTCATGTGGACCGTTCATATTTTCGAGACTCATCAGATATGATGAGTTCTAAAAAAAGTTCATATGTAATATGTACGAACTGGTTCGCAGGTGAGCGTTTCCATATATATATATATATGTATATATACATATATATATATATACATACATACATACATACATATATATATATATATATATGCATGATGGCAAAACATGCTAGTTGACCACTATGCTTGATATTCAAGTGATAATAATGCATGTATTGATTGTCATGATGATAATGTGGATAAGAAAACCGTATTTTACTTGATGCGTGGATAATGATAAATAAATGATGTTGGTGGATGTAACGATAACCATATGCATGATAGACAACTAATGCCTAGGGCATGTATAATGACAGTATTGGACAATGGCCATGATATTGATGATGTATGTGAATCCCTATATGTTATGTACTCTATGCACATGATTGCATGATACACGTCATGAGGATAAATTTGATGTTGAATGATGTCTATGATAATGATGATACATGTTAGAACTTGTGTACCACCATAACCTATACACCTTATGTATGTGCGTGTTATAGGAGCTGTAACGCCCTGAAATTCGGGGGTCGAGCATAACTCAGCTCCCGAGTTTCAAAACATCACTTATGCAACATATTGAATGATGGATGTATGTTGTCTGTATGAGTGCATAAAACATGGAATAGATTAAGCCAAACTGCAAACATAATTCAGGGATAAGTGAAAGACGCAAGCGGAAGACTTAAAGAAACAGATGTGTACATGTGCAAGTCCCTGAAATACGTATACTCTGCCAGGTCATAATTAATATAAGTATCAAAATGACATCATCTATTACAATTACAAGAAAACCCAGAATCGCCGCATATCAGGACATGACTCACATGAACCCGCCTGAGAACTGTATAAACGAAAATGCATCCTCATCATCCTCATACTCCTGCTCTGCCTCAGGGGTCGCGTCATCATCTGCATCTAAGACAGAGTCTGGTTGGTGTTGAAATACCGTCCCAGAATGTGCGAGTGAGTGATCAACTCAGTGGAACTATACAGTAAAAGTTAATATGCTATCAAATCAATCAAGCAGTAATGATAAGGCAAAACAATCAAACACGTCCTAACTACTCTTGTTAATGCAAGGATGTATGAAAGAATGATGCATGCTCTCACCTGCACTCCCTCAGCTTCTTCATCTTACGGTACGCATAACAACCTCCCGCAGTGCCAACGACTCCCACGCACATGCAATGCGGTGCATGAACATGATTACCGAGTTGTTATTAGTCCTTTTCATACAGTAGGATTGGGAAGCTAAGGTACCTTCCTCATATCACTTTTCAAATAGTGATCCATTCTAGGGTCATCAGTCCTAGACAATCTTATAGATCATATAGTTTTAGGTCGTTGCAAAGGTCTCGTCACTAATCAATGCATGCCTATCATACCTTAGTTACTACCCCCAGGCTCGTCGCCTCAATGCAGTAGCAAGGCATGCTCGAGGTCACTACAAAGGGCTCGTCACCAATCAATGTAAGCCGACAGCATGAATATAGTGTCCCATACCACCATAATCGGCTCACGAGTCTGGTGTGCTCATTGGTCACTACGGGGAGGCTCGTCACCCCAGCGTAGGCTAACAGCTCGACCACGGTGTCCCATACCACCATGCCCGGCTCATGAGTCTTAGCGGATCAAGGTACAATGGTTAACGGAATTGCAATGGTGTACATCCACCGGGACAATCGGGTTACTTGACGAACTCGACTAGCATGAGCGCACGTTGAGTTGAACGACATAGAGTGCGCAAACACCCCGTGTGGCCAAACCACTGCCGACAACCCTAATACGACTCGGTTTCGTCAAACACGTCCTACGTAGCGAAAACAACCTCGGCCATGAACTCAAGGATTGTTACTGATTTCCTGGACTATTCTATAGTCCCAAACATGTTTAATTATAACAGAGATTCATACTAACAATTTAGAACAGTAATGGAATAACAATTCTAATCATACAATATGGAAGCATGTGATGAATATCAACTTAGCATGAATTACACATAAGTAGTGCTTGAAGTTAAACATCAAAGAATGTAGATTGCATGTAGGAAATCATACACACCAATAGGATAGTTGAGAATCTCTTCTCAACGCCCATAATAGGTTAATATATTACATACTTAACCATTCAGACATTTCTACAAACACTTAGACTACATAGTCCAACATACATGACGTATGTTGGTGATAACACACATTTGGACAATTCCTTTCGCCAAGGAGTTGACACACATACAACTAGCACAAGTACAAGACAATTCATCATGGCAAACACATGTTCATATTTTATACGTATACGAGACTTCCTACATATACATAGAATACACAAATCTCAATAGAACACATACATATCAGGAACGTAAAATAAACATCACAGTTGGCATGTGAAATTTCATCCACAACAATAATAAACCATTACCCAACATTGAAAGCCTTGAAAACCATAACCTATACAAATATAGTCCGCATCTTAAATCAGAAAAGCACAATAGATCTGATTCAGATGATAAGTCTTCGTCAACGGCGACTAGAAAACCTAAGGCAAGAATAGAAATGAGCTACATCAACACTTAGACAAGTCTAAGCTCTAAAACAGACTAGGGTTTGATTAACTTACCCAAGAAGGAACTTATAATTGCCGGAATAACGATTCAAAAGTGCTGATTTAGGTATGCAGAATAGCAGGAAAGAATCTTAAGATGATTCACCAACTTCTCTCTCACTTTCTCTCTCTTTTCCTTTCTCTTTCTTAACTAGGGTTAGGAAATTCGTATGGAAAAGAGAGTGAGGGTTTTAAGGTCTTTATATAGGCCTAAAATAGATGAAAATAGCCCCAAGGCCAAGGTATACTTAGGTTATAGCCAAATCAGGCCTATATTGGTCCAACGGAACACTTCTGGTGGTCCTTTCTCTACGTGCGGTCGGACTTAAGCTCACTGACCATGGATCTAGGTTAGACTGAGTTTTCGTACCGATCAAATTTACAGATCAGCCGTGGCGGACCACTCTCAATTCAACGGTCACCGAAACTCGATCAGGTCCACCGGCACTAGGACATGCCAGGGCCATCTTCCCTGATCCGAGGGTGAAATTGGGTCAGAATCCAATGGTCAGAAAGCTTAGAATCGGCGCGCAAGCGACACGACTCAGATTTCATAAATTATATTTAATTTCTCAGCTTTCTCACAATCTTTACTCCGGACTCAAGCAAATCGACCTAGGACATCATCTGGACTTGATTTTTGAGGTGATGGTCAAGCCCAACAAGATGACCAAAATTGTCTAAGATCGATGCTATCGGACTTTCGATGCGCGGTTCAGGTTCGATACAAAGTTTCCAAGTACTCCCGAGAGCAACTGGATTTAGCGTTGAATCCTAGATTTTAGGGTAACATAGCGTTAACGATTCTATAGATTTTGAGTCCTGCAGATCAAATTTAAAGTGATTAGTTCAAATTTCACAAGCAATTGAGTTTAACTCTAATTAACCCACATTAACTTCTAAGGAAAAAATAGAGGTAGTACTCGGGTCTTGGCACGAAATTTTTTAGGTCATTACAGGAGCCCTGGTGGCCATTTGTTAAGTATTCACAAGAGGTATAGGGCCTCAGTGTGCTCTTGAAGACACTTAAATATATGGACCCTTACGTCACATTGGCTATTCTTGTGTTTAGGTTGATTATTGTTTATATCTGATAGTCATGCTAGTGTACCTAGTCTAGTAGGATACACTGAGAATATGCTTAGTATAACATCATGATACATGCCCATATGCATCATTTGCATGCTTATTATCGGGAGTGATTAATCATAACATGTGCTATTGTGCTGGTTGTTTATGGGACTCCCTGAGAGATGGAGTTGCCCCACATGAGCACATTGTACGTGCAGGTTTGATGCATGCCTAGATAGTATGACCCATGCATCTCGCATTTTGTGTGACATGATCACTATACGCCCTGATGTCGTATCACTATACGCCCTAGCGACATAGGGCCGTAGCCTCCATAAGCATATCGTGGATGGCAGGATTGGACACCAAAAATGTTTTGGTTCGAGACATCGGGTGCCATAGATGTCCCTGGGTGAAAGTCCCTAAACCCTTATGGTACCAAGATGATGCTCCAACATCGAGACCGAGTGGATGCATGAGCGCATGAGGGCTGTATACCAGTAAGTCGCATCTCCCACTGTGTCGTAGTTGGTTGGAAGGGGGTGTGGCCTTATCCGTCCGAGTGAGGGGGCTTTAAGTTAAACTGAGTTTGACCAGCTCGTAAATGGGTCCACTACCGACGTGCCGGGTAGATATTGGTAGACTATTGGTCAGGCGGGTAGTGAGGTCTCTTCCACTTGCATGGTTGTGTGTCCAGATGGGGCGGTGATTTTGTGTATAGTGTACTAGACCCCGGTGATATTCCATAGATGAACTGTAATGATATGTGGATCTTGATGAGGATGGCAAGCTTGTGATTACATCTTGCATATGACATTGGCCACGTAGGCCTTGCACTGCCTAGCCTTGATATGGCTAACAACATTGTACTAGACCCCAGTGATATCCCAAAAATGTATGGTACTGATATTATGATGCCCCGTCACTGTTGCACATGTGGGCGGGCACACGTGGGCGGACGCTGATGTGGGTGGGGCCTAAGGGCCTGGGCAAGCTATTAGTGGTTGACATGCTATTGTGCTGACAGGCTACTTTGCATACAGTGGGGTGGAACCTTGTCCCACATCAAAAGTGTTGTACTGGTTATATGCGGACTTAATGAGTACGAGTTGCGTACTCAACATCTAACTCATTTATTCAGTCATTCACTATCCACTCGGGCTGGTGGTGAGTAACTAAATCATTATGTAAACCTTCACTATGGCCATGATTTTGGTTGGGTACGAGACCAACCTGAGATCAGGAGTTTACCACATTGAGTCTAGCTATCCAAATTTAGGTATGAGGCTGGTTTGGATAGAAGTCCCTTGTGATGAACCCCACAGCTTGTGATATCACGTACTATCATCCCGACTACACACGCAGCTCTGCCATTACCCTTCCATCGTATGTCATATAGTAGAAAAAGAAATTTGATTATCTTGTTCATAATGACTAGTTATTTTAATGATTCATGGTCACTTGTTGAGTGACATGCCTATTATTGATGTCATGTTTATGATAACCGTGTAGTTATACAACATGATTGATTGATAACCTACTCAACTATAATAACATGACTAGTTGATAACATGCCTATGGTTGTTTTGTTGTCTTTACGGGGGAGCTCTAATAAGATGTGTTTTACTCCCGGCACACAGTAGACTCACGAGTTGTGGTTTACTCATACGTTTGACTTACACTTTTTTCAGGATGCATACAAGAGTTGTTAGAGTTTGCTATTGATTCCTTCATTATTGTTGAGCTGGTGCACCATATTATGTGTGATATGTCGAACAAGTTCGTCTCTTCGATATGCGTTGATACTATGTGCAAAATGTGTAACTGCCTAAACAGATTAACTGTTCAAAAAAAATTCACACTGAAAATCCTCCTTATAAGACCCCAGGATCGGAATCTAGCATATGAGTGTCGGGAGCCGAGAATGGGATACTACGGAGGCTGTCAATGCTGGATTCGGCGATCGAAAATTTTATGAGTCTGATTTTCGAGTTTGGGGCGTGACAAAAATTGACTTGATTGTGAATTTACTGACCCCCAAAAACATACGAGATATCCGATCCTTTATAGGTCACGTAGGATCTTATAAAAGATTCATAAAAGATTTCAATCATATTTTTCGTCCATTATGCAATCTCCTTCAAAAGGATATTTCATTCATATGGAGTAACGATTGCCAAGAACCTTTCACAAAGCTTAAAGGCATGTTAACCAGTTCACCAATAATGCAACTACTTGATTAGACGATACCTTTTGAAATTATGTGTGATGCTAGTGATTATACTATTGGGGTAGTGTTGGGACAAAGAAAGAAAAAAAGAAGCCCTATGTTATTTAGTATGTAAGTAGAACTCTAAACAGAGCCCAAGTTAAGTATTCTACTACGAAAAATGAACTCATTGTCATATTCTTTACATTTGACAATTTTATATCCTAATTGATTAGATTAAAAAAAATTATAATTTTTATTGATCATGCTTCTCTTAAGTATCTTCTTTGTAAGAAAGATGCTAAAGCACCGTTTTCTTAGGTGGATCCTTCTACTCCAAGAGTTTGAGATATAAGATAAATTGGAGTAGAAAATGTAGTGGTTGATCACTTATTTGGTCTTGTATTTTCTAATTCTATGGAGACAATACCTATAAAAGATACTTTCCCTGATGAACAATTGTTTATAGTCTCCCAGTCACCTTGGTTTGCTGACATTGCCAATTATCTTGTTACAAGTGAAATTTCTAATCATTGGACTCTACAAGATAAGAGATATTTTTTACTAAGGTGCATAAATTTTTCTGGAATGATCCTTATTTTTTTAAAATATTACACAGTTCGAATCATAAGGAGGTGTGTTTCTGACCACGACAAAACCAATATCATCTCCTTTTGTCATTTTCATGCATGTGGTAGACATTTTTCTGCTAAGATTCTTCAATGTGGTTTCTACTGGCCATCAATATTCAAGGACACTCATGTTGTGTTGTTAGAAATTAGGTGGAATATGATGCATTTGAATCCAATTTTGATTATTGAGGGTTTTGACTATTAGGGCATCGATTTCATGGGATCATTCCCCTATTCTTTTAGATATCTTTAGATTTTATTGGCAGTTGATTATGTTTCTAAATGGGTTGAGGTAATTCCTTGTAAAACTAATTATCACAAAATGATTTTATGATTTTTAAAAGAAAATATTCTATCAAGATTTGGAACACCTCGAGCCATTATCAGTGATGGGAGTATATATTTTTATAATAGATCTTTTGAAGCTTTAATGAAAAAATATGGTATTACACACAAAGTGGGTAAGCCCTATCATTCATAAACAAGTGGTCAAGATAAAATTTTCAATAGGAAAATATAACATATTTTTGGAAAAGATAGTAAATTTAGAATGTAAGAATTGCTCTCTTACACTAACCGATGTGTTGTAGGCTTACCGTACAATTTACAAAACCCCTATTGGAATATCTCCTTATAGACTTGTCTATGGGAAAGCTTGCCATCTGCTTGTAGAATTGGAGCATCAAGCCTACTGGGATATAAAGAAGTTTAATTTCAATCTTGACAAGGCTAGCTCGCTTCATAAATTCCATCTTAGTAAGTTGAGGAAATTAGAAATGACGCTTACGGTAATGCTTAGATTTACAAGGAACGTATGAAGGTATTCCATGACAAGAATATCCTTCGGAAATCTTTTGAACCATCTCAACAAGTTCTCTTTTACAATTTAAGGCTACACCTATTTTTGAGAACACCGAAATCTCGATGGACCGGCCCTTTCATAATTAAAACTGTTTATCCTCATAGGGCTATTTTAGATTGAGAATCCCTCAAATGACAATGTGTTTAAAGTGAATAGACAACATTTGAAGCCATTTTTTGAGAAATTTACCCTAGAGGAGGAGTCCGTCCCTCTGGAGGATCTTATTTATCAGGATTGATTTCCTAGTAGGATGAAGATCCCCTTTTGTGTATATTAGTAGATTAGTTTGTTTTCTTATTTTATCTTTTGTTTTTGTTGCCTTGGCAACTTGGAGAATTTATGTACTCGTGATCATTCATCTTCTCAGATAATTTCTCCCATTTTCTCTTTATTTTCTTTTTAGCTGCATCTCATGTTGATTATATTTTTCTATGCACTTATTTTTTTCAACATTGAGGAAAATGTCTTTTTTAGGTTGGGGGGTGGGATACCTATGGTAAGTTCTTTCAATCTCTTGTCATTTTGCTGTTTTGGGATTTAAAAAATAAAATAAAAATTGAGAAGACTAATTTTTGTGTACTTGAGTGACTTGAAGGTAGTTTAAATATTAAAATGATGAGGCATTTGGTGACATTAAAATTTAAATCTTAGAAACCGGTTGACTTGTAAAGTTCAAAATGAGTATTTTTTCATTAATTTTCTGTGTAAATTTGCAAACATTGTTGAATCCTAAATTTCACATTTCACATATGGTTTGTAGTTCTAGGGTTTAAGTTTGATATAGTAGTTGTTGAGCTAATGATTACTTAAAGTGCTATGAACCAAGCCTGTTGAATCTTGACTATCTTGTTTATTTGCTTCCTTGAGGTGGTAGAAATTTTTTAAGGAACCAGTAAATTAAACTAGGTTCATCGAAAAGGGCTACCTATTGTTTAAGTCGAAAACAAAGATTTTCTAAAGATTGAAGAATAATTAACCTTGAAGAAAAAGAAGGAAAATGAATAGTGTGAAAGTTATTGTTATAAAAATGCGAGCAATCTGGAATATCATGGATAAAGCCCATAAGGTATTAAAGTGAACGTTCACACTTCTCCTAACCCTGGATAGTTAGGGAGGTTTTGAATCAGTGACTTCAGTTAATCGTATCACTTTTGGTGATTATTAGATTTAACATTACTGTAGAGAGTTGAACCCTTATTGGTGTTATGTTTGAAAATCATTGAGCACCCTAGTACTCAATGTTTGTAATTTTTCTATTAGATGATTAGTGATTTGAACTCAAATTGATGATCTAATGAGTGCATTGGACTTTAGGTTGACAATATTCTCAAAACTTTGTGCATTAAAACTTAAAGGTTAAATGAGTACATAAAATATATTCTTCTAAATAATTTTTAGTCTTGGATTTTTGAAGCCCTTTCTCATTCTTTTGCTTGGGACTAGAAAAATGTTGGTTGAGGTGTGATAATTGCTTAATTTTGCAAAATTATCCTTAATTTCTCATCCTTTCCTCATGCATATCAATGATAAATTAATTCTCATTAGATGAATTTTCATTGTGTAGAAGATTGTTAGAAGCCCAAGAGGATCTAATCCGTACATGAAGTTTAAAAGCCCAAAAGAAATTAAGATAAAGCGTGTTGAAGTTCTGAAGAAAATTAAGCATTGAAAGATAAAAAAGAACTGGTCACTTTCCACGATGGAGATTGCTGATCAAGTACCTTTAATCTGATGCAACTTTCTTTCTTGGTTCAACTGAGTGTGTTTCGCTCGACTGACGAACATTGTGAAGTTTTCGGTCAACTGAGGTATATTTTGGTCGACCGACGAACACTGTGTAGTTTTTGGTCAACCTAAGGTCTGGTTCGGTTGACCCAATGGGTGCACAGAATTACGTAAGTGTGAGTTTTGTTTCTAATTCGACTGGAGTCTCTATATAAACTCGTTCTAAGTGTGATTATGGCATAATCATAGAGAGAGAGAGGGCGGAACTTCTACCTCGTTCTTCTTCATTGTTCTTCCTTCTCTTCTTCTAGTTTAGGTTTTTGATATTTTCTTCTTTGAGATTAATTCTAATTAACACAAAGGTGGCGGTGTTCACTTACTTTGGCATTCAGTTTCACACAACCTCTGCCAAAGATGGGCATCTGTAGACACTCCAACCTAGGCTGATAAGATGATTGAGTTTGAGCTAATGGATGGACAACCAAACCCTAATCCGAAACCCTAACCCTAGAAGCCTAAACCCTAGGAACTCCTATAAGGCCCGTATCCTAGTCTGTACCGTTCCGTAGCTTTCCCTAGTCCTTCCGATCGAATTTCGGCAACCTTCGCATCGTATTCGACGATTGCGAGCAATCCTAAGCTAAGTCCTGCATACCGAAGACAGCTTGACCCAAAACTTGTATCTTAGCGACCACGCCGTCGCCGCGGTTCTAACGCCGTGACTCACGCACCGAACCGATACTCAGGCTGGAAGATGAGGGCCCGCGTTTATTTTGAGGAAAACACCATGCGTTGCAAATTTCGAGGGAATCTCTACAACATGTCCCATCAATCAATCAATCAATCAATATCAAGTATAAGTCAAGTCACTCCATACCCCAAGTACATTAACCCATCCCTTCCCATTCCCAAAGTCAACTCTCCCTCTCTCTCCACCCATCCCTTTCTTACAACCCATCACTCCACCCATCACCCATCACACATCACTCCATCACCTCTTATCAATCCTATCACTTCTCTCTCTCCCTCATTTCTCAAAAAAAAATCTCTCCCAAGCAAAAAATTCCTACGTCCAAGCTCCTCTCTCCCAAGCAACAAGTGTGACCCACTTTCCCCACCCTCTCATCTCACATCTCAACCATCCATCCATCATCTACCTCCATCAAACTCGAAGGCAAGGAGCTAAGGAGGCTAGGGGAGCAAGAAGAAGGAAGATAGGTGGGTGATCCACTGTTAAATTCTTATTTTTTGGGGCCCACTTGTTGGTGGGACCCATTTTAACGTATGAGTTGTATCATGTGGGGCCCATAGTGGCAGGGCCCCCTATCACCATCTCTCTCTCTCTCTTGGTATGATGATGATGATGAAAGGGTATGTGGCCCATCTGGTGTGTGTGTGTGTCCCACTATGAAGCATATATTTCATATGGGACCCATCTGATGGATGTGATGACTCTACACCGTCCAACCGTTACCGGGCCTGGACGGAAGGAAAACGCAAATATCAGATCGATCCAGGTCAAGTGGGCCACGTTTATATGGGACCCACCTTGATTAGTATGGTGGGCCACGTCCATGTGGGACCCACCACAATGCATGTGTTTATCCATGCCATCCAGCGTCTCTGGACGCTGGACGGGTGTGGCTAATATGGAGTATGTGTACTGACATAGGTGTGTACTTGCAAGCTAACAAAAAAAGAGAGAGCGCTTCTAGGATAGGCTACCCATGTAGGCCCCACCTTGATGTATGGGGCTGATCCACACCGTCAATTCCATTCTCCAGCTCATTTTAGGCGTTGAGCCGAAAAATGAAGCTAATCCATTTTTTGACGGGCCATACCAAAGGAAATAGCGGTATTACCATTGAAACCCACCTTGATCCTTCTATTCGCCAAAAACACGTCGCATATTGGTCTCATTTGGTCAATCAGGGACCATAGAATCCAATGGCTGGGTTGGATTTTTCAGATGCGGGCCCCACATGGGAAAAACTATGAAATTTTTTATTAAAAAAAACATTAGGCAACAGTGCCTGCTGCTGCCGCTGACACTCTAGAGACACAATGACGTCTTAGGGGCGGACGGGCAGGGATCACGGGTCCCAACCGTGGGCCCCACCGTGATGTATGATGTCATCCACTCCATGCAGTGGGTGGGCCCCTAGGGCAGTGGCCCCCCTCCCAAAAATTAGCTGTGTGTGGTGCTCAGGTGGCCCACATCACAGGAAATAGTGGATTGAACATCTGCCATTGAAACCCCTTCTGGGTGTCACATAAGTTTTGGATTATTATGAAATTTGTTTTCCCACTTCATCTGGGTCCGTGTGACCTCGTCAATTGTTTGGATGGCATATAAACATTATGGTGTGCCCCACATGGGACCCATTGATGCATGCATTATACCCCACACCGTCCCAAGGTGGGACGGCTAGTGTACCTCACTCCAGCTACTGGAGTAGCGTCACTAAGTTCTGTGGGTCTCAGCAGTGACATCCACACCATCCATCTATGGGACCCACCATGATGCATGTATTGCATCCAAACCGTCCAACCATTGTGAAATAAAATTTTAAGGCTTGGGACAAAAAAATAAGACAGATCCAGGATCAGGTGGACCACATTATAGAACGTAGTGGGTTTGAACGTCCACCATTAAACCCTTAGAAATTTTAATGGTGGAAATCCTTATCACCTCGTATATTTGGGTGTGGCCCATTTGATATACGCATGGCCCGGTGTTGAGGCCCACCTTGATTTGTATAAGGCCCATTGTTGAGGCTCATCTTGATGTGTTTGTGGGTCGTTCGTTGAGATCCACCTGGATACATATAAGGCCATGTGACGAGGCCTATTTAATGAATTTATGGCCCATCTTGATTTATTTATGGCCGTCCATTAAGGCCCACCTTGATTTGTATGAGGTATGTTGTTGAGGCTCACTTTGATATATATGAGGCCCATGTTGATATATCTGAGACAAATATTATGAGGCCCATTGTGATGTATGCAAGGCCCATGGGTTATGGCCCATTGCAATGTACATAAGGCGCATTGGTGCAGCTCATTGATACAGCCCACTTGATGACCATAAGGCCCATGCTTTGTGGCCCATTTGATGTATTTGGGCCCTTGGGTGGAGGCCCAACAGGATGTACATAAGGCGCATTGGTGCAGCTCATTGATACAGCCCACTTGATGACCATAAGGCCCATGCTTTGTGGCCCATTTGATGTATTTGGGCCCTTGGGTGGAGGCCCAACAGGATGTACATAAGGCGCATTGGTGCAGCTCATTGATACAGCCCATTTGATGACCATAAGGCCCATGCTTTGTGGCCCATTTGATGTATTTGGGCCCTTGGGTGGAGGCCCAACAGGATGTACATAAGGCTCATTGCAATGTGTGATTCATGGCAGGCCGTGCCTTGGGAGCAATGTTGGTTTGACGTCCACATTGTAAGGATAATGTTGATTAAATGTCCGCATTGTCACTCTCCCTAAGGCCCATTGATAGGCCCATACTTGTAGTGTGTAGGCCATCTAGGTTCATCTTCGTTATGAATAGAGCCCATCACCATATAACATGTTTAGTATAGATCCATGATTTATGATCATACGCATCATATGTATGCCTGATATGAGGAGTGACTGATCATAGCATATGCCTACGGGCGGATAGTTTATGGGCTCCCTAATAGTTAGAGTTGCCCCACATGAGCGTGTAGTACGCACATGATTGTTGCATGTTTGGTAGGGTGATTCATGCACTTGCATCGTGTGATTGTGATTATTGTATGCCCTAGTGACATCAGGGCCACAGCCTCCATAAACACATCATGGATAGACGAATTGGATACCGAAAATACTGTTTCTAGCATCGAGGCGCCTTAGATGTCCCTGGGTGAAAATCCCTAAACCCGATAGTACCAGAGGATGACTCTAACGTCGAGACCGAGTAGATACATGAGCGCGCGAGGGCTGTATACTAGTAGGCCGCGTCTCTCACTGTGTCGTGACCTTATCCACCTGAGTGAGGGGGCAATTTCTAGGTTGAGTTTGACCAGCTTGAGGAATTGGTCCGCTATCGACGAGCCGGACCTGATATTGGCAGGCGGATAGTGAGGTCTCTTCCACTCTCCCAGTTGTGCATCCGGATAGGGGCCGCAAGCTGGTGTAAAGTGTACTAGACCTCGGTAATTATCCAGACTGAGAACTGTACTGATTTGATGCTCTAGTGAGGAGCTGTATTGATATGGGGATGTAGATTGGCATGCTTGACTTGCATTATGCATCACATGGCCTTAATATGACCGATAACATTAATATTCTACACCGCATAACTTTGGTACGAATGATTGTATTCATATACCCATCGACATGACTCCGTATTACTCTGACCTTGCATTCTGAGCATGCTCATATTGCGCACATACTTACACCACCCTCTAAGCTTTTTATAAGCTTATGTACGATTGATGTGTGCAGGTGACGTCAGGACGCAGCCATAGTCTCACCGCAGTTGGAGCGTATAGCCAAACTTCTGGAGTTTTTGTTACTTTCATTATATTGTATTTTCCCTTTTATACACCTTGTACTCAAAGTTTTTGATCATAGTGGATTTTGTGATGGTGTTCTTGTGGTTATTGTTCGTGAGTTATGCTTAATGTTATACTTGTACAGAATCAAAATCATATTTGAAATCCTCCTTGTAGTATCTTAGGATTGGAACTTGGTGTATAGATGCCGGGAGTCGAGAATGGGGTACTACGGAGGCTATCGGTGCCGGATTCAGCGATCAAAAATTTTATGAGCCCGATTTCTGAGTTCGGGGCGTGACAGAAGTTGGTATCAGAGCATAACTTGGGAGTAACCGAGAACAACATCACATGTTTGCTATGAGTTTAGGACGATTAGGTTTCGAGTGTGTAACCTTCTGATATCGGGAGTTTTCAAGGATTGATAGGTGCCTTTGTTCTTTTCTATAGGACATGCCGCTCAGGAGAGTGACTGGATCGACTCCCGCTTCACCACTCGATGCTCCCACTTTACCACCTACACCTCCCGTTCCACCTCCAGAGATCCCTTCTCCTCAGCCTGAGGATGTCGTTCCTTCACCTGAGATCGGTGCGGATCCGACCGTGCCTATGAGTGCCTCTCAGTTATAGCAGATGTTGCAGGCTGTGACAACTGCACTTCAGGGACAGGTTAGACACTTAGTTGTTTCACCTGCACAGGCAAAGCAGGAGCGTGCGAGCGCCCTTCTCCGAGAGTTCAGACGACTCGATCCTTCGCGTTTCCATGGCGAGCCAGATCTGACTACAACCGAGAGAAGACGCTCCGATGTGGAGAAGATCTTCGATACTATGGCATGTACAACCCAACAGCGAGTCCGGTTGGCTGTATTCCTTCTCCAGGGTGAGGCAGAGCACTGGTGGACCTCCTTTACCCTCGTCGCAGGACCTGATTATGTCTGGACATGGGAGGACTTTGTCGACCGATTCGAGGAGCAGTACTTCCCTGACCACATTCGACGTCAGAGAGCACTGGAGTTCAAGACTCTGGTGCAGGGGGACATGACCGTGGCGCAGTACTCGGCCCGTTTTGTGGCGTTATCGAGGTTCGTGCCATATTTGGTTGATGATGAGGGGCGGAAGGCCCGCCGTTTCGAGAACGGCTTACGCTACAGTCTTCAAGGTCGTGTGATTGGGCACGAGCTCTCGACTTTTCAAGCAGTAGTGCAGAGGGCTCAGATTTATGAGACTGAGTGGGCCGGTGGGCAGAGTGATCGATATCAGAGGAGGGGTCGGAAGAGGCAGGCCCCCTCTAGTAGCTCCCATCAACATCGTTGACCGCAGAGATACAGGAGTCACCCATCCGCCAGAGCACCAGTAGCACCGTCGGCACTTCTTTTTTAGGGTAGCGTCTCTCAAGCATGTGGAACTCTCCCTTTTTAAGCCCCAAGTGTATATTTGAAGTGTATTTACTCTGATGCTTGTCTTCCTACCTAAAATTACCCTTTTATCACCTCATCCAACCTATGAGATGTGCCATGCGGTAATCTCCAATCCCAGCCCTTCAAACACCTTTTGCCTTTAGGATTACTAGGAATTACAAGAAAACTAGGTTTGGAGGCTATAAATAACCCCCTTTCCTTCTCATTTCAAGCATCCATTCTCATCAAAGAGCACTCACTCACTCTCATCCAAGACATCCAGAAGAGATTTCTTAGCCTTAGCCTTAGCCATCTAGCCATCCATCTACCAAGGAAAGTGAGAGAGAGAGAGAGAGAGAGAGCTCAGCCTCCATTCTCATCAAAGAGCACTCACTCACCCCCATCCAAGACATCCAAAAGAGATTTCGTAGCCTTAACCTTAGCCATCTAGCCATCCATCCACCAAGGAAAGTGAGAGTGAGAGAGAGAGAGATAGAGCCTGACCTTAGTCTAGTCTAGTCTAGTCTAGCCAGAGTCCAAGCCTCCTGAGCCACTCAATCTAGCCTTGCGACATTACCGTTCATCTAACCGTTCAGACCTCAATCATTTTCATCAAATCAGCACATTAGCTTCATGTAACATTTTTTCCATTCTTAACTCCCTTGCTCCTCATATACATCAGCATCATAGTGCATTTTATCATTTTCTCGTATCTGACTGGCGGGCGTATGCTCCGAGTTTTGCCTATATAATCGAATTTTGCCACCAGAAACCTTAACCAGTTAGCCGTTGTTTTAAAATATACATTGCATTCCATTATTTTCTCATATCTGACTGGCGAGCGTATGCTCTGAGGCTTATCGATATAATTGGATCTTACCCACGAGAAACCTTAGCTAGTTAGCCGTCATTTTAACATATACATTATATTCCATCGTTTTCTCGTATCTGAATGGTGGGCATATGCTATGAGGCCTACCGATATAATCAGAGCAGATCCACCAAAAACCTTAGCCAGTTGGCCGTCATTTTATCATAAGTATCCATACAGCATTAAGCATCCCATACCTACATACTTTACACCTTACACTTGATCGTTTCGAACATATGCTTTACGACTTGCCGATATAATCAGATCCTACCCATAAAAAAATCAGATCGGTCAACCATCACTATTATTGTATCGCATTAAATTTTCGGCATGTAAGAACTAACCTTATGCCTTAGAAATTAGTCAGATTTTGTGAATAAAGACCATACATTTGTATGGGCATAGTGGGTGCCTAAAAGTTTCCCTCCCTGTAATTGCGGCCTCTTACTTGAAATCTCTGGAATATAAACTCACGAGTCATCTTAGGGTTAAGGATATTCGGGTCCTCAATATTAAGCGTTTCTAAGAGGTTTAACTGATTGTAGAATCATAATAATTGGTTAGCGGTGACTATAGTCAAATATTATATCCTGTACCCCTTTTACAAAAGCCCTCGAGAGAGATAACTATAGGAAGAAGAGAGTTGATCTCCTGTTGTCACGCCCCAAACTCGGAAACCGGGCTCACAAAAGTCTTGATCGCCGAATCCGGTGTTGACAGCCTCCGTAGTACCCCATTCTTAGCTCCTAGCGCCCATACACCAGATTCTGATCCTAGGATCCTACAAGGAGGATTTTCCAGCGTACATTTAACTCGTAATAAGCATAACTACAAGTTTACTCAAATCACAAAGGCAACATCATCATCACATATCCACTAATATAAATATTAAAATATAATGCTGAAAGGAAAATATATATATCGAAAATCAAAGCTCCAGAAGACCACTGTAAGCTCCAAGCTCAACGCTGCTGTGACCTAATGCCACCTGCACGCATCTATCGTGCATAAGCTTAATGAAAGCTTAGAGGGTGGTGCAAGTGTGTGCGCAAGGTAAGTGCAAGGTATGCAATATCAGAGCAATGCGGAAACATACTGGTAAGTCCATAAATATCATCAGCTTATCCAGGTTATATGATGCAAAACCATAATAAGTTAATATCATATACTGAGGAAACAATGTAGATCAGCTATGCAATACGGAGACATAGTAAGCCAAATATCATATACTGAGAAAGCAATGCAATATACAAATCCTAACGAGTCCACGAATGCTGTCAACCTCATCTAGGCCATAAAATGCAGAAACGTAGCAACCTAGAATACCATATGCCATGGATGTAATGCAATATACGGTGTGAATGAAATGACTAAGCTGGAGTGTGAAGTCGCAATGATAGTATGTAGTATTGTAGGCTACAGGGTCCATCACAAGGGACTTCTATCCAAACCAGTCCCATACCTAAATTTGGATAAATAAACTCAATGTGGTAAACTATTGACCTCATGTTAGTCGTGCACCCTAACCAAAATCCTGGCCATTACAAAGGTACACATATCAATTAGTTACGCCCCACCAGCCCGAGTGGTTAGTGAATGAATGAATGAATGAGTAAAATACTGAGTATGCAACTCTTGCACAATAAGTCAACATATCTGTAATGTACATATCTGGGATCATCACCGGGGTCTAGTACACTCTACAAGCAATCATCGCCCACTGGACATGCAACCATGCAAGTAGAAGAAATCTCACTATCTGCCTGGCCAGTAATCAACCAATATCTACCCGGCACGTCGATAGCGGACCTATTTACGAGCTAGTCAAACTCAGCCTAGCTATGCCCCCTACCCTCGGGCGGGTAAGGCCACACCCCCTTCCAATCGATTACGACACAGTGGGAGATGCGGTCTACTGGTATTCGGCACTCGGGCACTCATGTATCCATTCGGTCTAGATGTTGGAGCATTTTCTGGCCACGGAGGTTTAGGGACTTTCACCCAGGGACATATATGACACCCCATGTAAAAAAAGATTTTCGATGTCTCATCTGGCCATTTACGATATGTCTGTGGAGGCCACGACCCTGATGTCGTTAAGGCGTACAGTTGTCATATCCCAAAATGCGAGATGCATGAGTCACACAGTCTAATCATGCATTAATCCTGCACATACCGTGTGCTCATGTGGGATGACTCCGCCTATCAGGGAGTCCCATAAACAACTTACCCTGCGGCATATACAATAGTCATCCACATCTCATAACAAATATGTAGATGATGCGTATAGGCATGTATCATGATGCTATGTTGTGACATACTCATAATCGGTATCGATAACGGGCATTGATAATCAACATCAACAATCGACCTCAATAATCGACCTAACAAAGGGCCTAAGGGAAGGTCACAATGTGGACATTTAACTATCATTGCCCATCAATGTGGGCATTTAACCAACATTACTCCCAATGAGTGGCTTTCATAAGGCCAAACATATAGTGGGCTCATGGCCTCACACAAGGGCCTCATACACAACATAATGGGCCACATACAATCTCAACGGGCCTCATACAATCATAATGGGCCTTACCATATGGGCCTCACATCTCACAATGGGCCACATCACATGGCCTTCATATACAACACATCGGGCCTCATCATATGGGCCTAATATACAACACGTTGGGCCTCATCATATGGGCCGATATACATCGCACTTGGCCACAACCTATGGGCCTCAAGTACATTACAATGGATAATGAATACATCACAATGGGCCTCACTAAATGGGTCACAAATACATCACATTAAGGTGGGCCTTGCATATTCCAAATGGGCCCCACCAAATGGATAGCTAGGATCAAACACGTACATCATGTGGGGGCCACGTGGAAGGACGGTGTGAATATACAACACATCACAAGGCGGGTCCCACCCATTCTAGCCTATAAATAGTGTAGATAATGCACATACATCGTGGTGCATCCCATGTCCAGTTGGCAGATGGACGGCATGGAGAAAAACATACATCATGGTGCGTCCCACTTGGCACACCATCCAGATGGACGGTGCGAATACAAAATACATAAGTCAAGGTGGGTACCACCTGCCACACGTGTCACATGTGTGGGGTGGGCCCATGCCTAAGATAGATGTACGGTTTGTATAAAAACACACACATCATGGTGCGGCCCACACCGAAATAGATGGACGGCTAGGGAAACACATATGTCTTGGTGGCCCACGGGACTTGCTGACGTGAGTCAGCAGTGGGACCCACCGTCCTGAAAAATGAATGGACGGCAAGGATATAATATATACACCAATGTGGGCCCCGACCGTCTAGAACGGACGGACGGCTAAGATATAGAATATGTACATCAATGTGAGTCCCGCTTGTCCCACGAGGGAAATAGATGGATGGCTGAAAAAAATACATATATTAGAGTGGACCGTACCCCCACGTGTGTGTGTGTGTGCCATGGAAAATGGACAGACGATTTTGATATAACATATATCTCATGATCAGCCCACCGTCCAGAGTTATGGATGGTGTGGATCAGTGGCACATACATCAGTGGCCCCACCGTCCAGGTGAAAACCACATCTAAATCATGTGGGTCCATGTGGTGTGGCCCACTCACCACACACACAATATATATATATATACATATATATAAAATATACATCACCGTCCACGTGGTGTGGCCCACCCTGTAATGACTCGAAAAATTTCGTGCCAAAACCCGAGTACTACCTCTGTTTTCCTTAGAAGTTATTTGTGGGTTAATTAGCGTTAAACTCGATTGCTTGTGAAATTAGCATCAATCACTTTAAATTTGATCTGCAGGACTCAAAACCTGTAGAATAGTTAGCGCTATGTTACTCTGAAATCTAGGATTCAACGCTAAATCCAGTTGCTCTTGGGATTTTTTAGAAACTTTGGATTGAATCTGGACCGCATGTCGAAAGTCCGATAGCGATGATCTTAGACAGTTATGGTCACCATGTTGGACTTGGCCATCACCTCAAAAATCAAGTCCAGATGATGTCCTGGGTCGATTTGATTGAGTCCGGAGTAAAGAGTGTGAGAACGGTGAGAAATTAAATATGACTTTATGAAATCTGAGTTGTGTCGCTTGCACGACGATTTTAAGCAATCTGACTGTTGGATTCTGACCCAATTTCACCCTCGGATCAGGGAAGATGGCCCAGTCATGTCATAGTGCTTGTGGACCTGATCGAGTTTCGGTAATCATTGAATTGAGTGTGGTCCGCCATGGCTGATCTGTGAAGCCGATCGATACGAAAACTCAGCCTGACCTAGATCCATGGTCAGTGAGCTTAAGTCCGACCGCACATGGAAAAATGACCACCGGAAGTGCTCCGTTAAATCGAGAGAGGCCTGACTTGGTTATAACCTAAGTATACCTTGGCCCTGGGGTTATTTTCATCAATGTTAGGCCTATATAAAGACCTTAAAACCCTCACTCTCCTTTCCATACGAATTTTCTAACCCTAGCTAAGAAAGAGAGAGGAAAAGAGAGAGAAAGTGAGAGAGAAGTTGGTGAATCATCTTAAGATTCTTTCCTGTTACACTACATCCTTAAACCATCACTTTTGAATCGTTATTCCGGCGATTCTAAGTTCCTTCTTGGGCAAGTTAATCTAACCCTAATCTGTTTTAGAGCTTAGAATAGTCTATGTGTTGTTGTAGCTCATTTCTATTCTTGCTTTAGGTTATCTAGTCGCCGTTGACGAAGACATATCATCTGAATCAGTTCGGTGCGCTATTTCTAGTTTAAGGTGCGGATTATATTCGTATAGGTTATGGTTTTCAAGGCTTTCAATGTCAGATAATGGTTTATTCTTATTGTGGGTGCAATTTCACATGCCAAATGCTACGTTCCTGATATGTATTTGTTATATTGAAATTTGTGTATTCTATGTATATGTAGGAAGTATCGTATACGTATAAAATATGAACATGTACTTGCCATGATTATTTGTTGTGTATTTGAGCTAATTGTATGTGTGTGAACTCCTTGGCAAAAGGAATTGTCCAAATGCGTGTATTTCAACATACGTCATGTATGTTGAACTATGTATTCTAAGTGTTTGTAGAAATGTCTGAATGGCTTAAAGTGTAATATATTTTCCTATTTGCGGGCGTCGAGAAGCGATTCTCAACTCTCCTATTGGTGTGTATGATTTCCTATATGCAAGTCACATTCTTTGTTGTTTAACTTCAAGTATTACTTATGTTGAAATCCATGTTAAGTGATGTTCTTCAAATGCTCACATACTACATGATTTGAATTGTTGTTCCATTACTATTCTAAATTGATGATATGAATATCTGTTGTAGTGAAATATGTTTGGGATTATGGAATAGTCCAGGAAATCGGTAATCGGCCTTGAGTTCGTGGCTGAGGTTGCTTTCGCCACGAAGGATGTGATTTGACGAACCCGAGTCGTATTAGAGTTGTCGGCAGTGGTTTGGCCACACGGAGTGTTTGCGCACTCTATGTCGTTTAACCCAACGTGCGCTCGTACTAGTCGAGTTCGTCAAGTAACCCGATTGTCCGATGTATGTTAACCATGTATGGACGCTATTGTTTGAATCTAGGGTACCAAACTTACCGATGAAATTCCGTTAACCGTTGTACCTTGATCCGCTAAGACTCATGAGTCGGACATGGTGGTATGGGACATCGTGGTTGAGCTGTCGACCTACGCTGGGGTGACGAGCCTCCCCGTAGTGACCAGTGAGCAACCAAACTCGTGAGCTGATTATGGTGGTATGGGACACTATATTCGTGCTGTCGGCCTACATTGATTGGTGACGAGCCCTTTGTAGTGACCTCAAGCATACCTTGATACCGCATTGAGGTGACGAGCCTTATTGTAGTAACGAAGGTATGATAGGCGTGCATTGATTGGTGACGAGCCCTTTGCAGCAACCTAGAACCATATGATCATATGAGATGCCTAGGATTGACGACCCCAGAATGGATCATTGTGTGGAAATTGATATGAGGAAGGTACCTTAGCTTCCCAATCCTGCTATATGAAAAGGACTAATAATAACTTGTAATCATGTTCATGCACCGCATTTGCATGTGCGTGGTAGTCGTTGGCACTATGGGAGGATGTCATGCGTAACGTAAGATGAAGACGCTGAGGGAGTAAGGCTAGGGCATGCATCATTCTACATACATCCTAGCATTAACAAGAGTAATTAGGACATGTTTGATTATTTTGCTTTACCATTACTGCTTGATTGATTTGATAACATGTTAACTTTTGCGATATTGTTCCACTGAGTTGATCACTCACTCCCACATTCTGGGACGGTGTTTAAACACCAACCAGACTCTGTTTTAGATGCAGATGTTGATGCGAACCCTGAGGCAGAGCAGGAGTTCGAGGATGTTGAGGCCGCATTTTCTTTTATGCAGTTCTCAGGCGGGTTCTTGTGAGCCATGTCCTGATGCGCGGGAATTCTGAGTTTTCTTTTGGAATAGATAATGTCATTTGATGCTTGTATTTTGATAGCAACACTTGTAAGTATGACCTAGTATGTATACATATTTCAGGGACTTGCATATGTACAGATATATTTCTTTAAGTCTTCCGCTTGCATCTATCACTTATCCCTGAATTATGTTTGCAGTTTGGCTTAATCTATTCCATGTTTTATATACTCATACAGACAACATACATCCATCATTAAATATGTTGCATAAGTGATGTTTTGAAACTCGGGAGCTGAGTTATGCTCGACCCCCGAATTTCAGGGTGTTACACACCCACTACACATACATTATATTATATTATATTATATTATATACATCATCATCCTGCTCTAGTGTCCAAGTGTGCTGGACAGACGGTCTGGATGCTGGATACATACATACGTCATGTGGGCCCTTGGGTACATGGTGTACATTTAATGTCACGCCCCAAACCCGAAAATCGGATTCCCAGGAATCCCGATTGCCGAATCCGGTGCCGACAGCCTCCGTAGTACCCCATTCTTGGCTCCCAGCGCCCATATGCCAGGTTCCGATCCTGGAATTCTACAAGGAGGATTTTCTAATGTACATTTATCTCGTAAGAACCATAACCACAAGTTTATCCAAATCAAAAAGGCAACATCATCATTACATATCCATCAATATAAACATTTGAATACAATACTGAAAGGGAAATACATATGTCAAAATCAAAAATCCAGAAGTCAACTACATGCTCCAAGCTCCACACTGGTGCAACTTAACATCACCTGCACGCATCTATCGTGCATAAGCTTATAGAAAGCTTAGAGGGTGGTGTAAGTGTGTGCACAAGGTAAGTGCTAAGTATTCAATATAATGCCATAATCATATAATATTGAAAATACTGGTAAGATCATAAATCATACGATATTAGAGTAAGTGGAAATACTGACAAGTCCATGAGTCAAACGATATCAGAGTATGCAATACAGATCAGCTATGCAAATGAGGAGTCATAAAGAGCCAAATATCAGATGCCGAGGATGCAATGCAATATATAGTTCATGATGAGTTCACGAATACCGTTAGTCGTATATAGACCATATAAATATAGAAATACAATAACCCAAAATGCCATGTGCTGCAGATGTAATGAAATATGCGGTGCGAATGAAATGACCATGCTAAAGTGTGAAGTCGGGATGATAGTACGTAATATCACAAGCTATGGGGTCCATCACAAGGGACTTCTATCCAAACTAGTCTCATACCTAATTTGGATAGGCAGACTCAATGTGATAAACTCCTGATCTTAGGTTAGTAACGCGCCCCAACCGAAATCCTAGCCATTGTGAAGTACACATAACAAATAGTTGCGCACTACCAGCCCGAGTGGATACTGAATGAATGAATGAATGAGTATGCAACTCCTGCTCAATAAGTCCACATATCAGTACTGTTCATCTCTGGGATCATCACCGGGGTCTAGTACACTCTATATCAGCTTACCACCCCATCAAGCACACAACTGGGTAAGTGGAAGAGACCTCACTATCCGCCTGGCCAGTAGTCAATCAATATCTACCCGACAAATTGATAACGGACCCATTCATGAGCTGGTCAAACTCAATCTAGCTATGCCTACTCCCTTAAGCGGGTAAGGCTACAACCCTTCCCAACCGACCATGACACAGTGGGAGATGCGGCCTACTGATATACGGCCCTCATGGGCTCATGTATCCACTCGGTGTCGACGTTGGGGCATCCTATGGTATCAAGAGGGTTTAAGAATTTTCACCCAGGGCCATCTATGGCAGCTCGATGTTAATAACAGATTTTTGGTGTCCTATTTGACCATCCACGATATGCCTGTGGAGGCTACAGCCCTGATGTCACTAGGGCGTACAGTAATCACAACACACAATGCAAGGTGTATGAATCATACAATCCAGTCATGCATCAATCCTGCGCATACCGTGCGCTCACATGAGATCACCTCCTCCTATCAGGGAGTCTTATAACAACCTGCCCAATGACATATGCAATGGTCAACAACATCTCATAATAAACATACAGATGATGCGTATGGGCATGTATCATGATGCTATGCTATCACATACTCATAATCGGTATCAATAACTGGCATCGATAATCGACCTCGACAATGTGGACATTTAACTAACATTGCTCCCAAGGAATGGCCCATATAGAGCCAACATATAGTGGACCCATAGCCTCACACAAGGGTCAAATATACAACACTATAGGCCTCACTCAAGAGCTTAATACACATCACGATAGGCCTTTCACATGGGCCTAACATACATCACAATGGGCTCCATCACCTAGCCCTAAAATGCATCACAATGGGCCTCATCTCATAGGCCTCATATACATCACATTGGGCCTTAAACACGGGCTGAACACACATCACAACGGGCCTCAAATACGGGCCGCATATACATCACATTGGGCCTCAAACACGGGCTGAATGCACATCACAATGGGCCTCAAATACGGGTTGCATATACATTACAATGGGCCTCGACAATCAGAATTGGAATCAACCTCGACAATCGGAATCGGCCTCGACAATTAGAATTGGAATCAACCTCGACAATCGGAATTGGCCTCGACAATTGGAATCGGAATCAGCCTCAACCATCGGTCTCGACAATCGGAATTGGGCTCGATAATTGGCTTCGACAATTGGAATCGATATTGACAATCAGAATCGGCCTCGATAATCGGCCTTGATAATCGGAATCGGAATCGGCCTCGACAATCGGAATCAGAATCGGCTTCAACCATCGGCCTTGATAATCGAAATAGGCCTCGATAATTGGCCTCAACAATCGGAATCGGTATTGACAATCGAAATCGGCCTTGATAATCGAAATCGGAATCGACCTCAACCATCGACCTCGACAATCAGAATCGGCTTCAACCATAGGCCTTGACAATCGAAATCGGCCTCAAAATCGACCTCGATAATTGGAATCGATATTGACAATCGGAATCGGCCTCAACCATCGGCCTCGATAATCGGAATCGGCCTCGATATTCGGCCTTGACAATCGGAATCGGTATCGATAATCGAAATCGGCCTCAACAATCAGAAACGAAATCGACCTCAACAATCGGAATCAGTGAGAATAGGCCTAACAAGGCCTAAGGGAATGTCACAATGTGGACATCCAACCATCATTGCCCATCAATGTGGACATTTAACCAACATCGCTCCCAAGTAGTGACCCACATAGAGCCAAACATAGAGTGGGCTCATGACCTCACACAAAAGCCTAATATACATCATAATGGGCCTCATACAAGGGCTACATACACAACAGGTGGGCCCTGCACATGGGCCTCAGATACATCGCACAGGCCACAACCCATAGGCCTAATACACATCATAATAGGCCTCATTAAATGGGCTACGAAAACATCATAATGGCCACGCCATATAAGCCGAAAATACATCTTATTGGGCCTTACCAAATTGACCGGAAATACATAACAATGGGCCATGTCATATGGGCCGAAAATACGTATCAATGGGTCATGGCTCATGGGCCTCAAATACATAACACGTGGGCCCTACACTTGGGTCTCATATGTATCAAATGGGTTACGTATCTGGGCCTCAAATACATCAAAAGGGCCACACGTCATGGGCCTAATACATATCACAATGGGCCTTTCACATAGGCCCAATATACATTACTATGGACCTCATTAATGGGCCACACCAATGGGCCTCATATACGTCACATTGGGCCTCATGCCTGGGCCGCATATACATCAAGTGGGCCGCATAACATGGGCCACACATACATCACATCGGGCCTCGCCAAATGGGCCATAGATACACCATAATGGGCCTTACATGCATCACTTGGGCCTCAATTATACATCGCAGGTGGGCCTAAAATATACATCACAGGTGGGCCTTGCACATGCAACAAGTGGGCCCTGGATGCTGCAGGCGGGCCCTGCACGCTGCAGGTGGGCCCTGCAAATGAAAGGTATGCATGAAACACATATGTCACGGTGGGTCGCACCGGTCAGGTGGACGGATGGCGAAAATATACAATACATGCATCAATGGTAGGCCCCACATGGTACCGTCCAAAATGGACAGTGTAAATATACAATGCATACATCTAGTGGGCCCCACCTCCACACATGCAGCACGTATGGAGTGGGTCCCACATGGACGGTTGGGATATAATACATACTGCATGTCAGACCACAGAACTTGCTGATATCAAAACAGTAGCAATATAGATGGGTCCCTAGCAAAATGGATGGTACAGATAAAACTCACACATCACATGTGGTCCATACAAATAGACGGTGGATACAACACATGCATCAAGGAGTCCACGTAACGGATGGCTGAGATAAAACACATATACCAGGGTGAGCCCCACCGTACATCACGTGGTGTCCTACCATCCAGATGATGGACGGCTGGAATAAACACATATATCATTTGGTGTCCCACTGTCCTTTGTTGGATTGGACGGTGAGGATACAATACATAAATCACGTGGGTCCCACCCACTGGACCACATGGATCATATAACAAGGTGGGTTATAGACCTACAGAACTCGCGAACGTCAATACAACAGCTATATAGCTGTTGTACACCAGCCAATCCTCTTCACGGAGGTTGGTCCCACGTGGGGCCCACCATAACGTTTACTTTCCATATAATCTGTCCATAAGGTCACAAAGACCTGAAAGAAAAAAAAACAAATTTCTTATTGGTCCAAAACTTTTATGACCCCAAAAGGGTTTCAATGGCATACGTTCAATCTACCACTACTTCCTGCCGTGTGGACCCCCTGAGCTTCCGTGTACGACTGATTTTAGGGGTGCCCCACTGTTTAAAGGGGCCCCATTAAATGCACGGTACTGATGTCTAGCGCACAACACAGTGGGGCCTGCGGCTGGGACCCACGGTCCCTACCCCTTTTCATCCACAGCGCAGCAAGACGCTGCTGCAGCGTCCTCTGGACGACGGCAGCAATAGCGCCTGCTGCATATATATATATATATATATATATATTATTTTTTAAAAAATAATTTTGGTTTGTTACAGTTTTTCGTAGGTGGGGCCCATATCAGGAGGATCCACTCCATCCATTGGATTCTATAGCTTATGACAGACCAAACGAGCCCAATATTCAGCATGTTTTGGTATGTAGAAACATCAA
The DNA here is from genome assembly GCF_029962835.1 of Magnolia sinica. Classification (NCBI taxonomy): domain Eukaryota; kingdom Viridiplantae; phylum Streptophyta; class Magnoliopsida; order Magnoliales; family Magnoliaceae; genus Magnolia; species Magnolia sinica. The sequence goes on along the minus strand of NC_080579.1, from coordinate 69,376,327 downwards.
AATGGGCCCCAACAGATTTTAACAATCAATATCACTGTTTTCTATGATGTGGCCCGCTAGATATTCAGATTAGCTTCATTTTTCAGATTAACGCCTAAAATGACCGAGGAAATTGAATGGACGATGTGGATCGGATACATACATCAAGGTGGGGTCCACATCCAGTGGACTTGGATGGCATGGATGAATGACTTACATCAGCTGGTTCCACCATCTATGACTGGACGGTGGACGGTGTGGATATTCACATACATTTCGTGAGCTCCAACGTCCCTTGCTGGATGTTGGGTGACATGGACAAAACGCATACATCAGGTGGGGTCTGCATGACACGTGGCCCACTTGATATGAATCAAGCTGATATTTGTATTTCCCTTCATCAGTGTCTGTCCAAAACGGACGGCCAGGGTGGGCCGTTCGCTGGACGTCAGCAAGGTGGGCCTAACATTTGGATGGCATGGATATAATGCACACTCATGGTGCGGTGTATTAGGGTGGGCCACACACATCAAGATAGAGAGAGAGGGGGGGGGGGAGAGAGAGAGAGAGAGAGAGAGAGAGAGAGAGAGAGAGAGAGAGAGAGAGAGAGAAAAGACGAGTGGTGAAGGAGGGACCCCACCACTATGGGTCCCTCTTTGATACAAAGCATACATCAAGATGGGTCCCACCATATGTGGGCCCTCAAATCACAAAAATCATCGGTAGAAAACCTAAGATCACCCACCTCAAGATCTCTTCTTCCTTCTTTCACCAACGACTTCTAGAGTTCCAAGGAATCAAGATTCAATGGTTAAGCTTGATTTTGGAGGGTGGAGATGGGAGGTAGGAAGGTGGGCCACACCTAGCTCTTTCTCGTGGAGAGCTTGGATGTCCACCTCCCATGGTTGCTTGGGAGAATAAGTTTGAAAATGGGAGAGAGAGGAGTGATGAGATGATAAGGGAGGGGTGGAATGGGTGTTATAAGGAAGGGAATGGAAAGGTATGGGTTTAGTTGAATTTTGGGTAAAAGAGGAATGGGTGGAGAGAGAGAGAGAGTTAACTTGTGAGGGGTGAGGTGGCATGGGGCATGGGTGGTATACTTGACTTGTGAAATGATGTGTACTTGATTGATTGATGTGACAGATCGTAGAGATTCTCTCAGAATTCGCAACGCGCGACATTTCTTTGGAATGAACGCAAGCCCACATCTCCTGGCCCGGGTACCGGATCGCTGTGCCAGTTACGACGTTGGAACCGCGGCGATGGCGCGGTCACTAGGGTACAAGTTTAGAGTCGAGTTGACTCCGATATGTAAGACTCAGCTTAGGATCGCGAGCAAACATCGGATACAGGTCGAGTGTAACACCTGGTCCATTCGGTACTATTTTCCATGCTTGTGATGATTGAAGCCCTTAGCTAGACATTAATTGATCATTCATAGTACATACCCAACTGACCGGAACCCCAAGACCTTGAAACCTATCTCATATCGATCGTCCCATCGCCGCGATCGTGGAGGTACCACCCGTGCGTCGGTATGATACTCCGTTAGTGAGATACGCCGTGAAGAATAATAAGTGTATCATGTGCGCATGGCACCATGTATTTTATTCCACACATGTGCACAACACATGTCAAGCACACATGTACATGCCACACATGGGTGAGAGAATCTCTACCCATGTGTGTGATGTCACATACCCATACCTCTTCTCTCTCATGTGCATAAAAGTCAACCTTTCTCCATGCCATACACTATGCATGACATCACCACACCATGCCATCCCATGCTCCTTTAATCCACCATTAATTGCAAAGCATGATTTAAGTACCATAATCCTAGCCTCGGTTAATATTAATCACATTATCTTAACTTAACCAAAATTTTATCCATTTTTTTATAAATACCCCTCCATCCCTTAGCATTTCACCATTTTTCCATAAGAGAGAGAGAGAGAGAGAGAGAGAGAGGAGTGATCTTGGTGGGCCATCAACTCCATCAATCCCATACCTTTCATCCATCTCAACCATCAATTCCATCCCTTCCATACATCTCAACCATCCATCTAATTCATCAAGGTGAGTACACCCACTCTACTCTTGGTTTGTTTGTTTTTTTTAATTATTTGTATGATTATTAGTGGAAATGATTTGAGAATAATGATGTGATCAATGGTGTGGATACATAAGAGAGTACATATAAATAATAATAATTAATACTTGTGATAATATGATGATAAGGATGTGATTAATGGTATGGATGCATGTAAAAATAATAATAATAATAATAATAAATAATTTATTATAGGCTTTATGTGAGACCCATTGATAGTGGGCTCCACCAGAATTTTGTAGTCATCCAAACTGTTCAAGTATGGCAATTTGGTTAGCCACACGCTCACACATGCACACGTGCATACACACCAAAGGGAAAAAAAAAAGAAGAAGGCAGGCGTCCCGCCGTTTGAAAGAAAAAGAAGGGAAGAGGTGTGGGTCCACAATGGGCCCCACCCATGATGTATGTATTAAATCCACGTCGTCCATTCAATTTTTCAGATCATTTTAGGCGTTGAGCCAAAAAATGAAGCCAATCCATTTCTCTGGTAGGCCACACCATCAAAAATCATGTGAAGACATACTAAAACATATAAAAGTACTTGCTGGGGCCCAATTAAAATTTTTATGCATTTGAAACTTGGATTGGACGCTTCACCATGTGGAACACACACAATAGATGGACTGGATCATCCTGTTGTGGGCCCCATATATGAGAACAAAAAAAAACACAAAAGAAAAAAAAAAACAAAACAACTATCTGACGCTGCAGCAAGCAGCGTCTCTGTTGACGCTGGAAAGAGGTGGCCCCACTACAGGCCCTAACTTGATGTATGTCGAACATCAGCACCGTGAATTTGATGGGTACCATCTTAAAAATGGGTCACGCCAAAAATTAATCGTACAAAGAACTTAGGTGGCCCACACCATCTAAAATAATGTGCAGACATAGCTAAAATATATAAAAGCATTTTCTGGGCCCCACCTGAAATTTGGATGCATCTGAAACTTGGATTGACCCATCAACCATGAGGGACACACACAACAGTTGGACTGGATCGTCCTGTTGTGGGCCCCATATTTGAAAACAAAATAAAAATAAAAATAATATATATGCCGTCAGCGTCTGGATGACGCTGCAGCAAGCAGCGTCTGCTGCTGACGCTGGAGGAAAGTGGGCCCCATCACAGGCCCCACGTTGATGCATGTTGAACATCAGTACCATGCATTTGATGGGTCCCGTTTAAAAATGGGCCACCTCCAAATTTCAGCCGTACACAAAACTCAGACGGCCCACACCATAAAAAAAATATTAATAATAAATAATAATTACAAAAAAAAAGATTTGGATCAATCTGATCATGAGGTATGTGTTATATCCAAACCGTCCATCCATTTGGCAAGTTTGTCTTAAGGCTTGAGAAGAAAAAAAAAAAGATAGATCTAATTATCAAGTGGGCCGCACTACAAAAGTGGCAGGGATTGAACGTAAACCATTGGAACCCTTTTTGGGTCAGAAATTTTGGAGCAGTATGAAATTTGTTTTTCCCCTTAATTCAGGTCTTTGTGACCTTATGAACAGATTGGGTGGGAAATAAATGTTATGGTGGGCCCGATGAATGGTTTAACGGTGAAATCATTATCCTAATTGCTAATTGAGGAGAGGTCCAGATAATTTTTGGTTATGATTCATTTTTGGATAATTTTCTAAAATGATCTCTAAAAATAGATGAACGGTGTAGGTATAATAAATACATCACTGTAGCACACATGTAACTTTGATCTCCTTGAACCATTCGTACAACTCAAAGCTCGAGCATGTAAAATCATGTGTTAGGTCCACCTGAAATTTGGATGTATCTGAAACTTGGTCTGACCCCTCAACCAAGTGGGACACACATAGTGGATGGGTTGGATTTATGAACCATACCTCTGCGGGCCCAACAAATAATTATGAATATTTAAGGGAGGGTAACCCTCTCAACTTGTGTGTGGTATGGCCCACTTTGATGTAGGTGTTATGCCACTTAATCCACCATGGTTATGACATGATTTATATTCAAGATCCTCATCATTTATTTATTTTATCAATCCCTTTGACGGTATGTTACCAAGACTCAGGCCCATCCAATGATTAGATAGCCGTTCATTATGAAATAATGTAAATTGAACTCTCATCACAAAAAATTTATTATGGGCTATCCTGATGATGCATTAAATATTCAACCCATCTAACCCATGTACCGGGTCCCCTCTAGGGCATTGTCCCAAAGATCAGTCAATCTAACCTGAATTGGACCACACAATACAAGGCTGTGAGAATAAGGACTTAACTATTGAATCCAACCTAAGGCCATCATGGTGTATCTATTTAATCCATGCAGACCATCCACTTCCTCATATCATTTTAGGACTTGGACTAAAATCAAAGCAGACCTAAGTCGTAGGTGGGTCACACACAACTCAACCTCATGGGAAATCCCCATGGACTCTACTGCATAGGACCCATTATGAATTCCATTGATATGTGAGCCCAAGAATGTTAAGGCCCATTTTGAGTGAACGCCATGTGGGCCCATCAGTGATAGCCTTGTTTGGGCTAACCATTGAGCCTTTTCGATAAGAGTTTGTAATTTCCATGTGTGGAATGTACGACGAACTGGTATTGTAATTTTCAAAGTAATAATGATTAATCCTTTAAATGGGCTGATTGTGGACATCCCTTGATCACTTGACACTCTTGTTAGAGTGTGGCCCCAAGTAATAGGATCATGATACTTGTGTTTAAACCCTTAAAAACATGTTTAATTATAACAAATATATAAACTCTAGTGGTGTGAGGGTGTGATATTACCTGTTTGGCCCATTGATCATGTGGGTATTTGATGTATGTATAGCCACCTAATCATAGGCAATGGTGGAGAACATGTAGTATATGTAGTCATCTAACTGTGTGAATATGAAGTACGTACAAGGCCACCTAACCGTATGAAATCAAGTGGCATTGATGACCGTTCAACAACATAGGTTTGTACTTATCGACATAGATACCACCACTTGAATCACACATGACCAAGTTGTACACTAAACCGAATATGATTTAGGGTTATATTACCCAAGCTAATGCTATCAAGATCCTGGATTTTTATACAATGTGATCTTTAAACTATAAATGGTATGATGAAATGTGGCTCTCGGCCCTGAACCATGTGACACCGAATATGAGTCATTATCTATGTGACGTGTGAAGTGGTTGTAGAATAAGACTTATCATAATTGGTGTAGCCATGTATTCGTGGCCTATGGGTAAGGCCCATTGAGATATATTTCCGGTCCATATGATGAAGCTCATTGTGATGTATTTTCGGCCCATGTGATGCGGCCTGTAGTGATGTGTATTAGGCCCAGGTATGTGGTCTACCTGTGAAATAGATTTGAGGCCACTTGCAATGTATTCGAGGCCCATGGGTGAAGCCCAATGTGATGTATTTGAGACTCATGGGCATGGCTCATTGAGATATATTTTAGGCCCATGGGTTGTGGCTCATTGTGATGCATTTGAGGCCCATGTGTAGGGCTCACCTCTTGAGTATTTGAAGCCCATGGGTCGTGCAGCCTGATGTGGTGTATTCATGGCCCATGAGCCAAGGCCCATTGCGATGTGTAGTGCACATATGATATGGCCCAATGTGATGTATATGTGGCCCATGAGTGAGGCCCAATGTGATGAATGTGCGGCCCTTGTGTGAGACCCGAAGCGATGTATCTGAGGACCGATGTGGTGTGATTTCAACATGATGTATGTATTGATATTTATGTGAGCCATTCCTTGGGGACAATGTTGGTTAAATGTCCACATTATCGAAGCCGATTGTTGAGGCCTGTTATTGATACTGATTATGAGTATGTGACAGCACAGCATTATCATACATGCCCATACGCATCATCTGCATGTTTGTTATGAGATGTGGTTGACCATTGCATATGTCGTTGGACAGATTGTTATGAGACTCCCTAATAGGCGGAGGTTATCTCACATGAGTGCACGGTATGCGCAGGATTGATGCATGACTGTATTGTATGACTCATGCATCTTGCATTGTGTGCCCTAGCGACATCAGGGCCGTAGCCTCCACAGGCATATCGTGGATGGCCAGATGGGACACCGGAAATATTTGGTTCTAGCATACGGGCGCCATAGATGTCCCTGGGTGAAAATCCCTAAACCTCCGAGGCCAGGAGACGCCTCAACGTCAAGACCGAGTGGATACATGAGCGCCCGAGTGCTGAATACCAGGAGGCCGCGTCTCCCACTGTGTCTGGTCGGTTAGGAGGGGGTGTGGCCTTACCCGCCCGAGGGTAGGGGGCATTACTAGGCTGAGTTTGACCAGCTCGTAAATGGGTCCGCTATCGACGTGCCGGATAGGTATTGACAGACTATTGGCCAGGCGGATAGTGAGGTTTCTTACGCTCACTTGGACCTTGCCGTGCGGCAGGCCATTTGGAGTGTACTAAACCCCTGTGATGATCCCAGAGAACACCGATATGTGGACTTATTGAGCAGGAGTTGCATACTCATTCATTCACTATTCACTCGGGCTGGTGGTGCGCAACTATTTATTGTGTGTACCTTCGCAATGGCCAGGATTTCGGTTGGGGCGCGCGACTAACCTGAGATCAGGAGTTTACCACATTGAGTTTGACTATCCAAATTAGGTATGGGACTATTTTGGATAGAAGTCCCTTGTGATAGACCCCATAGTCTGCGATACTACGTGCTACCATCCCGACTTCACTCCAGCACAGTCATTTCATTCGCACCACATATTGCATTGCATCCTCGACATCTGATATTTGGCTCTTTATAACTCCTCATTTACATACTGATTTATATTGCGTACTCTGATATTGTATGACTCATGGACTTGTCAGTATTTCCGATATTGTATAATTATGGCATGACAATATGATAATGATGATGTGATTATGGATGCATGTAATATGGTTTGGCTGTGGTATGATTTCCTTGTAGCATATTTATCTTGCCTGCATGTAGGACACACTGCACACACGTGTGTACTCATTAGGCTTTTTGCCTAAGCCTCCTATTTCCCATTTTTTTTCAGGGTTGGAGTAGCTTGGAAGACTTAGCTTTCTCGATGCATTGCATCTATTCTTCGATTTGGCAATGTTGACGTTACGTATCTTTTGTAAAGCATTATACTTATAACCATCGGGACTTATGATGGAGAGTGTTGCTTGGTAGTTTGATCATGGATCTTCGTGCTTAGGTATTACTATGTATATAAATAAAAAAAAAATTCAGTCAAAAATCTTCCTTGTGGTGCGCCGAACTCGGGACTTGGTTTATGGAAGTCGAGTGCCGAATTCGGGGCATCACGGAAGCTGTCCGTCCCCGGGTTTGGGGCGTGACATCGAGGGTCGTTAAAATTCGACCGGAAGGGCTGCGGAGGCCTACGGAACGGTACAGTTTAGGATACGGGCCTTACATTTAACACATGTCGCAGTGGGTTCCATGGACAGTGTGGACCTCACACACACATCAAGGTGGCCCCACGTCCAGGCAATGGACGGTGGGGATGGAACATATACATCATAGTTAGTCCCACCGTCGACTGGACGGTGGTGGGTGCAACACTACATCGAGGTGGGTTTCACAGGCTGAATGCAGCACGTCATCAAGGTGGACCTCACGCTATGGAATAAGTAACTATTTGTATTTCCCTTCATCCAGCGTCCAAGATGGACGGCATGGATGGAACACATGTCGGGGCCCCACCGTCCAGAGCAATGGACGATTGGATGGCATGGATGAAAAGCATATGTCAGTTTGGCCCACACAGCTTGTACGGTGTGGATCAAGTGGGCCACACCCATCACAAGAGAGAGAGAGAGAGAGAGAGAGAGAGATGGCGTAGTGGAGGGACCCTGCCACTAGGGGCCCCTCTTGCTAGAACACATACATCAAAATGGGTCCCATCATAAGTGGGCCTTACATCAAAATCAAGACCTAAGGCTATGAACACCCACCATTTGGCCTTGTTCTTTAGCTCCTTGGAATGCTAATCTCCTAAGCTCCTTCTTTAATGGAAGATAATGAAGTTTGGAAGGTGGAGATAGGAGTTTTTGGGGTAGGGAAGTGGGCCACACTTGAGTTCTTCTCTCCTTAGAAATTTTCTCTCATGATTGCTTGAGATTTTGTGGAGAATGGGATGGGATGGAGTGATGTATGGGAGAGAGGGATGGGTGTTGTAAAAAAAGGTTGACTTTGTGGATGGGAGAGAGATGGGGGCCATGCCTTGTTGGTAAGAGAGGGATGGGTTGTGTACTTGACTTGTGATTGATTGATTGATGTGATGGGTTGTAGAGATTCTCTCAGAATTCGCAACACGCGGCGTTTCTTCGAAAAATATGTGAGCCCACAACTCCTAGCCTAGTATCACATCGGTGCATGAGACGTTGCGTTGGAACTGCGGCGACGACGCGATCGCAAGGGTACAAGTCTTGGGCCGAGCCGACTCAGATCGATAGGATGCGACTCAGGGTAGCGCGCAAATGCTATCTACACGTCGCGAGTCATCGAAATTCGACCGGGAGGACCGCGAGAGTCTATGGAATGGTACGGACTAGGATACGGGTCTTACATCTGTCCCCTCGAAAAATTTTCCCTCTAGTGTCACGCCCCAAACTCGGAAACCGGCTCACAAAATTCCCGATCACCGAATCCGGCACCGACAGCCTCCGTAGAACCCCATTCTCGGCTCCCAGAGCCCATTCGCCAGGTTCCGATCCTGGGATGCTACAAGGAGGATTTTCAACATCAGTTTGATTCGTAATAAGCATAATTAAAGGCATAACCCACAACAACAACCAAAAACTCCATCACATTTCCACTATAATCAAAAACTTTACAAGTACAATGAGTATAAGGGAAATACAATGATGATAGACCAAAAGCTCCAAAAAGATCAGCCACGCGTCCAAGCCTCAGCGCTGCTGCGATCCAACGTCACCTGCACGCAACGGTCATGCATAAGCTTATAGAAAGCTTAGAGGGTGGTGGAAGTGTATGCTCAAGGTGGTAATGTAGCTATGCAGTATCAGAGTAATGCGGAACATGCTGATGAATGCCAAGAATACCATTAGCCGTACCAAGGCCATGCGGTGCAAAGAATGATGTCGGCCATACCAAGGCCATGCAATGCGAAATGCAAGACAAGCATACAAATCCTCATTTAAGTCCACATGTCAATACGGCTCAAATCTGGAATATCACAGGGGTCTAGTACACTCCAAGCCAGATTGCCGCCCCATCGCGCGCAATAAGGTGAGTGGAAAAGACCTCATTATCCGCCTGCCAATATCGGGCTCGGCTCGTCAATAGCGGACCCATTCCTCGAGCTGGTCAGACTCAGCCTAGCATTGCCCCCTACTCTCGGGCGGGTAAGGCCGCACCCCCTTCCAACCGACCACGACACAGTGGAAAGCGCAACCGTCTGGTAATCGGCACTCAGCGCTCATGCATCCACTCGGTCTAGACGTTGGAGCAACCTCCTGGTACCATAAGGGTTTAGGGACTTTCACCCAGGGATATCTATCGCACCCCATGTAGAACAGTATTTCCGGTATCCAATCCTGCCAACCACGATACGTCTGTGGAGGCTACGGCCCTGATGTCGCTAGGGCGTATAGTAACCATATCACACAATGCGAATGCATGAATCACACTATTCAGTCATGCAGCAATCCTGATCGTATCGTGCGCTCATGTAGGGTAATACCCCCTGTACGGGAGCCCCTAAACAATCTACCCGAAGGCATATGCTATGATCAGTCATTTCTCATATCAAGCATACGTATGATGCATATGGTCATGAATCATGGAACTAAACATGTTATATAGGATGGATGATGTGCATAACGAAGATGGGCCTAGACGGCCTACACATAACACGTACGAGCCTAACAATGGGCCCTAGGGAAAGTCATAATGCGGACATTTAACCAACACTATACTTGCAATGGGGACGTCAAACCGCCATTGCTCCCAAGGTATAGCCCAACGTAAACATCATTACATAACCCATGTTGGGATCGTACATTGCAATGGACCTTAGGTACACCCCATTGGGCCTTAAATATGTCAAATGGGCCATATCATACGGGCCTTATATTCATCAAGTGGGCCACATCATTGGGCCGCACCTATATGCATTGCAATGGACCATGACCCGTGGGCCTTAGAATACATCAAATGGGCCTACTCACATGGGCCTTATGTGTATCAAATGGGCCTCGCCAATTGGGCCCCATATGCACATCAAATGGGCCTCAACTCATAGGTCCTAATACATCTTGACGGGCCTTAACCCATGGGCCCCTAACACATCAAATGGGCCTCGACCCATGAGCCCATAACACATCAAATGGGCCTTGACCCATGGGCCTTACATGTAATCAAAGTGGGCCTCAATAACGGGCCAAAATAATTGAGATGGGCCTCCCATCATCATTATATTAAATATGATATAATATATATAATATATATATATATTATACATATTATATTATATATAATATAATATTGTGTATATATATATATATATATATGCATATATATATATATATATATATATACACACACACACACACACACACGCACAGCAACACACGCACACACGCACACACGCCATCACAGTGGGCTCCACCGTCCAGGCGGACGGTGGACAAGAAACACATACATCTGTGTGGGCTCCATGTGGGGCCCACCGTAATATTTCTATGCCATCCAACCCACTGATAAGGTCCCATGGGCCTAGATGAAGGGTGAAAACAAATTTCACCCTGATCCAAAACTTCTGTGGACCCCAAAAAGATTTCAAAGGTAGAGGTTCAATCCCACTGTTTCTTACGGTGTGGGCCACCTGAGTCTTGGATCTGGCTGATTTTTGGGGTGGGCCCACGTCAGGTACTGGCCCACCCTATGAACGGATTAGATGGTGTATAAACATCAAGGTGGGGCCCACAGCCACAGCCGTGGGTGGCTGTTGGTACGTCCGTCAGCCCGGACGCTGGCGTGCGCAGGCAGCGCTGCTGCGTCTGACACAGCAGCAGCAGCTGTTGCTGCTATTATATATATTTTTTTGATTTTTATGTTATTCAATGATTTTTGCAGGTGGGGTCCATATCCAGATAATCCGCTCCGTCCAATGGCCCTCCATGGCCCCCGACAAGCAAAATAAGCCCAATATTGGGCCTGTTTCGGTGTATAAAAACAATATGGGACATTTCAATGGTAAACTCACTGTTTGCCATGTTATGGCCTGCCTGATAATCTGATCGGTCCCATCTTTGGGCTCAACGCCTAAAAATGGCTTGAGACAGGAGTGGATGGTGTGGATTTAATACATACATCAAGGTGGGGCCTACACAAGTGGACTACCCCATTTAAAAGCAAGCTAACACCCTTCTCTCTTTTTCTCCCAGTGACGTCCAGCGTCCCTGGACGTTACACATACACGGAGGCCTTACTCAAGTGGGCCACCTCATGATGAATGGTGTGTATACAACACCTAAAAGGTGGGCCTCACTTCTAGATATATTGGATAAAATACATACCTCATGGAGGAGTCCATCAAAGTGGGCCACACAACCGTACCATAATCTCACAAAGAAAGAGAAATGGAGAGGAAGGGAGAGAGATAGAGAGTGAGACCGTGTGATGGAGGAACCCCGGCACTATGGGCCCTCCCTTGCACTAAATCATACATCAAGTGGGTCCCATTACATGTGGGCCCATTAAAATTTAATCCAACGGTGGAGATCCCTTCTCCACTAATTTAGGCGGTCTAGATGACCCTAAATACGCAAGAAAGTAAACATCATGATGGGGTCCATGGAGAATGGCCCCATCATGGAATGATCATGATGATCCAAGTGGGCCATTGGCCACATCTTAGGGTCCAAAGTGAGATCCAAACCATTGATCGGTTGGCCTCACTTGGCCCATCTTAAAAACATCAAAATCTACCCTATCAAAACACCCACCGCTTGATCTTCTTGCTCCCTTGGCTTCCTTAGCTTCTTGTGCTTCTCTTTGATGGAGGAAGATGAAAAATGGATGGTTGAGATGAGATATCTAGGGATGGAAAGGTGGGCCACACATGTAGCTTGGGAGGAAATGGGAGAGGCTCATACGTAGGAATTTTTGTTGCTTTGAAAAGTTGAAAAATGAGAGAGAGACTTGTAAGGGAGAGAGAGAGAGAATGATGGGTGATGGAATGATGGATGGGAGAGAGGGATGGGGGTGTAAGAGATTTTTGACTTTTTTGGCAAAAGTTGTAAGAGAGGTATGGGTTTGTAAGAAACTTTTTGACTTTGGGGTTTGCTTGGGAAAGGGTGAAAGGTGATGTGTACTTGACATGATGGGATTGATGGGATTGATTGATTGATGTGACACCTTGTAGAGATTCCCTTGGAATTCGCACGCGCGGCGTTTCCTCGCACCGAACGCTGGCCCACAACTTCCAACCAGGGTATCGCCTCGGCGCGCAAGTCACGGCATCGGAACCGCGGCGACGATGCGGTCGCTAAGGTATAAGTCCTGAGTTGAATCGACTCGGGTTGTCGGCACGAGAATCCAGGTCGCGCACAAATACCGGTTAAGGGTCGAAGGTTGCCGGAATTCGACCGGAAAGACCGCGGAAGCCTATGGAACGGTACGGTCTAGGATACGGGGCTTACATCTAGTGTTTATAAAAAGGTGCTAAGCCAGTTAGTATGCCTCTAACAGGTCAATTTAAGTTGTCAGTTAGGTCATGTCTATGTACAAAAGAGGAGATTTCAGAAATGTCATGGGTGTCATACACGAATGCAAGGGGAGTCTTATGTATGCAATGGTTTGTATAAGGCCAGATATCTCACAGGCAATCAATGTGTTTACCATGAATTTCGAGAATCCAGGAAAAGAGCATTAGAATAATGTTAAATGGATTCTCAGGTATCTGAGGGGCATAATCAACACTGGGATCATTTTCGGAGGACATGGAGCTTCAGGTGGAGTTGTAAGCTATGTGGATTCGGATTATGTAGGTGATCTGGATAATAAGAGGTCCACTACGGGATATGTTTTCACATTAGCAGGAGAAGCGGCATGTTGGAGATCTCCGCTAGAGTCTATGATAGCGTTGTTTACAACCGAGGCAGAATATATAGCTGTGACGGAGGCATCAAAGGATGCATTGTGGTTGAAACGTCTGATAGGAGAACTATGGTTAAAACAAGAGGCGATTCAGTTTCATTGTGATAGTCAAAGTGTCATCTATTTGGAGGTGAATCAGGTGTATCATGCATGAATTAAGCACATCGACGTGAGGTTCCACAAGATAAGAGAGCTCATTACTTTATGAGAGATTTTGTTTCAGAAGATTCATACGAATGAGAATGCCACGAACATGTTGACTAAGCTAGTGACCACAAATAAGTTCAAGCACTGCTTAGGCTTGATCAATCTTGTCATTCATTAATGAAAATTGGGTACCCTTGCGCAAGGGTGCAGATGAAGCTACATTCCAGGTGGAGTATGCAGGGAGCAGTCTATGCTGAAGGTGAAGGTTGCATGGGAGGTTTTCAGGGTGACTTGGAAGAATGCAAGTCAAGGTGGAGATTATTGTATACGATGCCTTGTATTCTTCCAATATGCTGTGTAGAGTCATACTGTCTTGGTTCAACCAAGTGCATTTTCAGTTCGATAAAAAATTGATGGAAAGACAAGTTGCACATTGTGATGTTTTGCACCTTTTCAGTTTGACCAAAAAGTGCTTCGGGTTGCTTTAATCAGACCAAAGGTTCTATTCGGTTCGACCAGACTTGTTACGTAGAGTTGCAAAATCAGGCTATTTAGGTCTAATTTGAGATTAGAGCTTGTATTACATTATTATATTACGAGTGTTCTCTCTAAAGGCGGGGGTTTTCGCGAGGTGAGAGAGTTTCCGACACTAGTAAGGGTTTTTTTAAGGGGTTGCACATTTTAAGCGGAGATCGGGTGCATCTGTAATCAAAGAAGGTGAGTTTGTAAACTCTAAAGTTTTTATTACAGTGGATCTCTATCGCTTTGTGCCTTGGTTTTTTCCCACAAGGGTTTTTCAAGTAAATATCTTATGTTCTAAGGTTGCTTGCTTTATTGTTTAGGTATTTTACTTTATTTGATTGTTCTATCTTCATTGTATGTGTTTTACTTTATTTGATTGTTCTATCTTCATTGTATGTGCTTCCGCAAAGTGCACAAATTAACGGTGGTATCAGATCCAAATTTCTAATACGTAATGTTGATTTCCATTTACTGAGGGGTATGAATCTCAACTTAGACAATCTATTTTCCTGCCAATTCATCGGATGGTTAATCACTTGATCACAGTTATTCTTAATAATTGTAATCAATTTCGAATCAATGAGAAAAACATTTCATTATAATCAATCTTATCCGTCTATTTCCTAGCCATTTCTCAGATGGTCAGAAACACTAGATCAAGGTGACTCCTGACGTTCATCGTGATCATGTAGGCCCAATAGGATGTACAATATAGATCAATGATACGACCTTTTCCAACATAGGAAATGCGGACACCTCTATTTCCTAGCAATTAATTAGATGCCTAGAATAATCTATTAAAGTGATTATGAAGAAGCTTAGGCAATCAAAGGTGGTCCCACATAACTGATGGTACAGATTAATAATCAAACCTTTTCTAGTGTTAATGGATCTTTTATATATATATATATATATATATATATATATATATATATATATTTCAAAGGTGAAGAAAATGACAAATCAAATAACATTTTGTATTGGCCTTGCCAAACAGACATGAAGACCAACTTGAAATTTGGGGACATGTTATCCAAACACAATAATATTTAATGAACTCTATTTAACAAAATTGTGCATCCAAACACTCCCTGAAATCAATTTGACTTGTACCAAGTCCACATCCGCAGCAATACACCTCTCATATAGGCATCATATCCGATACTAATAACTTTAAATAACTCAGACCCCATCAATGAACATAATCACACATGAAATAAAATCAAGGGCACTTAGGCCCACCTTCCTTTGTCTTCCAGTTGTTGTAACACGGGCACGTTTGCTTGTTCCCGTACGTGCCAGGTGGGACACACAGGCACTTTGAGCAGCATTTGAGGCAGAAGAACATGCATGGCTTCCGATGTGATGTTGCCGAGCATCGATACGAACACCGGCCCCCACAATCTGTATAGATTTTTACAACATTTTAGTTTTCTTCATCCATCAGAGAGTCCACAAATCAGGCCCATACTTGGGGTGGCAATGGATAAGTGGGGCCCAAATGTACAATTTAGGACAGGTCTTTCCCATACCAGTCATAAACAGGCTTAATGGGATTTGAGCCTGGCCCATTTACAATCAAGCTTGAAATTCAGTTTTTTTTTTTTTTTACATGGACCTGTATATCAGGTCCAAGCCTACTTAGTGGTGGGCTGGACACAGCATGGAGGGCAAACATAGTTCATTGCCAGCCCTTCATATGCTGGTCTGGTCTGAGTCGAGAGCCCATGATCGAAATACCTGGCTCCTGATAGCTCAATAGGTGTCTAGGTCCGAAATTGGCTCATCTTGCTAGCCAAACACCCAATTTGAAAGTGGACCTGGTATTAGTTGTTATTGGGCTTAAAACACAGTTTGGGCTTGCGGTATGGATTGACAACTCGTCCTATTCAACTTCGACTCAGAGCCGGTCCGCTCGCATTAGTCAGAATTGAAAATAGGGCTGTCAATGTGTCGGGTAGTCCCGATGGGCCTTCGGGCTTGGCTTACATTGGGCTGGGTTTGGGGTAGTGTATCAGACGCTTAAATCAGGAGACCGATTGTAAATCGGGCCAGACTAGGGCTAGCAACCCAAAAGCACATTAACCCTGCCCGGCTTGATAGGTCTTTTTTAAACTTAATTTTCCCCTTTTTCTTTCATTCTCTCCTCTCTCTCACACACGACGCACACCAAAATATCATTTATCCGAGAAGATATTCAGGGATCGGCCTCGGGCAGACTCGGGTCGGGTTTTGTGTAAATGTCCTGGGGTGGAGTCAGGCTGGACTATTTCAGACCGTCAAGGGCCCAGGCTGGATTTGGGCTTAATTCAGATTTGCAGCCTGGCTTTGACAGAGCTCGGCCCAGCCCTAACCCGGTCCATTGACAGCCCTAATTGAAAACAGGGTGACTCAGCTGGACTCGGAAGATTAGAAATTATCCAGTGCTCTAAGAGCACTACAAGTTATGGTACGCCTAGTTGCATTCAAAAAAAAAAAAAAAAAAAAAACACACCCATCAGATGGTTCAATCAATTGTAAATTGGCCTCTCTCTTTTATATGATTCGAATTCGGTGCTGGAAAAGCTCTGTGGGCCTCACCATGATGTATGTGTATTATCCATGCTGTCCATATTTTTTCCCAGCTCATTTTATATATGGATCGAAAAAATGAGATAGATCCAAATCTCAGGTGTACCACATCACAGGAAACAGTGGTAATTGAATGACCACCATTAAAACGTTCCTAGGGCCCACTGTAATGTTTATTTCACATCCAACCTGTTGATTAGGTCACACATACCTGGATGAAAGGTAAAAAATACATCACCTTCATCCAAAGCTCAATAAGTTTTTAATGGTGAGCGTTCAATCACCACTGTTCCCTGTCGTGTTGTCCACCTGAGATTTGGATATGCCTCATTTTGGGGATTATGCCCTAAAATGAGCTAGAAAATGGACGGATGGCACGGATAAAACACATACATCATTGTGGTGGCCACAGAACCGACCAGTACCGATCTTGGTACTGGAGGGGTCACTACCGAATCCGAGTCCTCTTCCATGGCCACTTGTTTTCTAGCTATGGATGGGACGGTCAGGATCGCCTGCCAATAGGGATACTTTAGAACAGTAAGCAACCCATGATGTTTTCCAATAGATGGATGGATCAAATTGTTGTTAAGACTTATTTCACATAAACAATCTTGACCGTGCATTTTATAGACTATCAATTGGATGCCCAGAACGTTCCGATGGGGACAATTTTTATAGGGTATCCCATAACATGCTTGTCAGGCCTAATGGACGGCCCGGATTGATCAGTTGGACTGTCCAACTGGCCCGATGCAACTAAGAGCACTACAAAGATACAACATACAAAAGGGACAATACCTTTAGGACGTAGCTTGGCATGGCCGTAGCTCTGCAGAAGGAAAGAAAATACATCAGATGAACAAACCCTACTGACAATATAACTACATCTATCACATTTCAAATCCTCCAACTGGGTCGAGTCGACTCGGTCGAGTTAAGTTGAAACTCAACTCAATATTTAAACTATATCCATGAACCTGGAGTGAATCAAACACGCGCATCAAAATGATCTTTTGGAAATGATTCTAGACCGATATGTGGGTCCCCTGTGATGTGTGGATGACATCCAATCCGTCCATCATATGCCCCATTAAAATGCTTCTAGATTGTGTGTGGGGCTCACCATTTTTTTGTATCTACCATCCAATCCATTCAAAATATATGACCCACCAGGATGATAGATAGCCCAAAAACTCAGGCCATTCCAAAACTCAAGAGGACCACAACAAAAGAGGTTTTGGGTATGATTTAAAATGATGTGACCCACCTGAATTTTGAATTGGCATGATTTTTGGATGACAAGGAGAAGATGAGAGGGCTCACATGATGGATGGATTGGATGTCATGTACATATTACCGTGGGTCCCACACATGGCATTGTAATTTAAGCTCAAACTACAAATCTTTGCAGTGGATTTGGAAATCCCATTTCGCTCGCACTACAAATCTGAAGGAAACGTAAGATAAACTTTATTACTATTATTTTTTAAAATCTGAATCAGGATGACTGGAACTGAGTCACTTGAGTCACCCGAGTCACAAACAAATCTTCACCCAAGCAAGTCAGGAAGGTGTATCAACTCAAAACTCGACTGATGCGAGTTTGCTGAGTTCCAAATGGATTAGACCATTTTTGGAATTATGCACAGAAAATCAAGTTGACTCAGCTGAGTTTCGAGTGGAACTGAGTCAACTCATTTTAGAACTATGGCATGTAGACATTACCTCCACAAACGAGAATGACAATAGAAGAAGAAGCATTAGCACCGGTAGTGATTGGAAGAAGTGAGATCGTGCCATTTCTAAAATGAGTAGTGGATGTGAGAGTGAAGAGAATTGGGTTTTATTTATAGAGTAGACAGGGCTCAACACATGCAATCAGAAGCGTTGATTGTGGCAATAAAGCCGGTATGAAGGGCCCTCTGATTGAAGAATGTGGGCCTGTTAGGTATTGAAAGGGATGCGAGAAGTGCGCCGCGATAGCCGTGAATTTCGTGCGGCGGTGAAGTTACATTCTCTCGGTGCGCTGCGGGAGCACCGATTGAATGTGGCCCCGCCATTCGGGCATTTGCATCGGTGATTTGATTCTTTTGAATAAGTGGGCACTAGGAATATAGGTAATGGGCAAAGTACCGTACCACCTACGACCCATTGAGTATATGCAATCACTGGAGAACAAGATAATGTATTTGGGGGCTAATACTGAAGTGTGTACGGGCAATGGGGGTGTGTACTAACCGGCTTGTCCAAATAAAAAAGAAAAAAAGACAGCATCAGGGGTAGGACAAAAAAATCGAAATATTTGTTGTATCTTTTTACACGGTGAGGGTATATTTATAGGCTTTTTAAGCATGGTATTTATATAAAAATAAAAAAAGAAAGAAAGAAAAACATTTCATTTCACTGATTTGAGTAATTTATTATCCGATTTTATCTGAATCAACGTGATCTTAGATTGGTACCGAAGCCTATTCGAATAATAAAGTGACAACGGAGATCGAAGTAAATATAAGAAGTAGCCAATACAAAGGTTGAGAGCCAAAGACTAATATAGATGTAGAAAGTAATTGACACAAAAGTTGGGGTGATATTTTAGCCTTCAAGAAATCCTTAGTCATTGAATCTGGTTGCTCGAGTTATCTGTTTCCCATATTTGTTTTCCTTCGTTTTACCCATAACATAAATAATCTAACCCTCTGATAAAAAATGGGTTACACGGACGGTGATGAGTGGTTTGGATCATTTTGGGCCAGGTGCTTGTGTATGGCTCATCAATTGTCTCTCCGGCCTCTTGATTGGCTCTCATCATTGGCACACTTACACATGCGTGCCACATCATAGGCCATCTATTTACGAACACCTCTGATCACAATCTCGAAAAAAGTATTTGTATGACTTTTGTTGACTGATCGGGTGGGACCCACTTTATGTTTAGTGGAGATTGACGCTGAACAAGGGTGGATGGATGATATCAACTACCAAGCACTCACAACGAGAGTTGCGGGAGCAATTTTATTTGGTAGTCCGCGGAATATCTTCCTTCTCCTAATATCCGAATAACCTAATTTCACGGAAAATATGGGGCCCACATGAATCCTTTCAGTTGGAGAGAACGTGGGATGTCGGAGTGTAAGATAAGCATTCGTTTTGCCTCTCTCGTGACTCAGGATCTAGAATCTGTCGCCGCACGAATGTGAGTAATCCTATAATCTGAATCGTCCATGTTTTAGAATGTAAGCTATACAGGCCATACCGTCATCTACACCCGTAGATAAATTTATAAAACTGAAAAGAATTTTTTCAATGGCTCACATTTAAATCTAAATATCAAAGTCTAGGATCATAAAGAAAACATGATTATGATATAGTAGCTTAATAATGTTATTGATAAGAATATGTACGGTTCAGATCATCTTAATATCTCAGAATATGGGCCCCAGTCTATGCCGCGACAGAAGCAAAACAGTCGTGAAAATGTCTGACTACTGTTCCTGTCCTTTCTCTTTCTTTTTTAAAAAGAAGACCGGCGTGCTATTCTTCTCACTCGTGCCAATTTAGCACGTGCGTGTGTGATGCGTTCGGTTCATCACGTGGGCCCCAGTGGTACGTGCAATTTCGTGAAGCCAATCTGCTTATATCAGGTGCGCCGCATTCCGAACGCATCTCAATATCGAAATCGGATTGCGTACTGAGTTACTCGGTACCCTTCTATCGTACTGAGTAAATCCCATTGGGCCCACCTTGAATGTATGTGATTTATCCACGCCGTCCATCCGGTTAAAACTTCTGTGGCTGCCAAGAATTTTTTAACGATAGATGTTCAATTCACACTGTTTCCTCTGTTGTGGTCCACTTGAGATTTATATATGTTTTATTTTTTGCCTCAAACCCTAAAATTATCTGGTAAAATGGTTGGACGGAATGGATAAAATAATTAAATTACGGTGCGCCCCACAGAGTTTACTGAGTATGCTTGGCGTAATGAGTTACTCACTACGCAACCCGCTTCGGTCAATATCACCCGTTGGTATGGTACACTTCTTTGGAAACAGGTATCCCCGTTGAGAAAGGAGAGCGGATTAGGTGGGGCCCAGCATACCCAAGACGCTACTGCCCTTGCCGTCGGGCCTACATTGATGTATGTATTCTGTATCTACACCGGTCTTTCGTTTTGGCGTATCATCTTGGGCATGAGCCTAACAACGAAGGAAATCCAATTGTTGTACCTTATTTTTGACTTGAAAAAGATAGTCGGAAGGTACATTTGTTATTGTACGGTAAGTATAAAATAGGTCTAATATTTTTAAGGATATTTTGACCACAAATCACGGAATTACATTTGGCACAAATCGAAGTATTACAGGTTATTTGTAGAGAGAGCGTGGCCAAAAAACCTGAAAGCAAAGTGATGTTAAAGTGGTTAATGGGATAAGTGTCCAAGAAGAGTCGGCCCAAGAGAAAAGTGGTGTTAAAGTGGTTACTGAGACGAGTGTCTAAGAAGAGTCTGACAGGTAAGAGGGGTGTTGAAGCAATTGCTATAACCATCAATGTTAGTGCACTGATTTGTACATCTTGTTTGTCAATCTGAGTCTTTGTGTTGTGTAATTGGTTGTATCTTTGGAAATTAAAGACCTAAGATACAAGAAGACAAGAGCATTAATGAGCAAAGAACAGATAAATAAGGTGCCTTGGTAACCCTAATCCTTAACTCAAAACAATTCTTGAACCTCTAGATGATATTAACTTAATAGGTAAACCTTATTGATCATCTCTCGGCCTTATAAACTTAAATTAGAATATGATAAGTAAGTCTAAAAGAGGTGCGAAGCTGCAGTGAAAATATATACCCAAAACAACATGCTTCGGTGGTCCTCAATCTCATCAAGTAGATCTCGAGGGGTCTTCGATGGCGTCGAAGACCCCCTTGATGGTATCGAGTAGAAAGTCATATATATCCAGTAAAAATTAATTATTTTATCTGATTTTCTTGATGGCATCGAGGTCTCATTCGATGACATCGAAGGTTCACTTCGATAACGTCAAAGACCACTTGATGACATCGAATAGGTATCTCAGATATGTCTAGCAAGAACAAATCACATTATCTAATTTTATTAATGACATTGAAGTACCCTTCGATGACATCAATAGAGATGTTATCTGCATGTTTTCTGATTATTGAAACACGAACTTCTTATAAAGGGCATCTGGTTCTTGGGCATTAACATGAGTTTTTAGTGCAATAGAAGCTTAGGTAATTCCACAATCATATCCATCATCTCAAGCCTTTAAACCAATGAGTTCTAAGTCATATTTCTTAAGATTAACACTCTAATAAGGATTTCAACATCTACTTTGAAGATAAGCTTGAACTCTACTATTCTCAAGAGATTAGACTTAATATTTATAGGCATACTATTGTCTAAATCTTCTACAAGATTCATCTAAGCGAATCCCCTAGGAATTACAACTTTTCATTAGTTATACGAGATTCAACCAACCTCCCATCACCTTAGTCACCTCAAATGAACACTATATGTAAGGTGTTTGATCTTAGAACTAAAGCCTTTGGAAAGCATGGGTATCATGATCGGGGAATAAAGGGGAGTTGATTGAAGCATGAGAGGGTATCGATCAAGCAACTCGAGATGACACTACAAAAGGGACTCAATCCGACAAGTTGTCAAGTGTAAGAATCTGTATACTCTCTTTCCTGTGTAGGATTGAGGGTAAGAGTTTGTAACCCAAACTCGACTAAGTTTTTATTAGGACCTTAGCTTTTTGTATAGGGCCTAAATCCAGGTTCTTGTGTAGGACATTGGTTCTTGCATAGGGTCAAAATCAAGTCCTTGTGTAGGCCACCTGACATGGGTGCGTACGTGTTGGTCTCTGTGGGTGCATTTGGCGGGAGTAAACGTAGGTCATTAGATTAGGACCGAGGTTGTTGGTTAGCTTAAGGAAAACCAACTAAAGTCTCGTACGGGATCTAACGAGAGTGTACGTTAGTGGGTTCTTGTGTAGGACTAAGATTTCTTGCAACCTTATGGGAAACATATAGTCTCCTGTGGGAGCCCTTCCTTGGTTAGGATTGTAAAAGTTAGAGGTTAACTTGATTTAAAACCTCCAATAGTAAAATTCGCTACACTCATGGGTTGAGTCAGTCCATCGGGAGTGGAATAGGGAAATTGAACCACTATATGAAATTGCAGTTGTGAATAGGACTTTTCTATTATTTTGCTAATTTAAAAATCCTAATTGCCTAACTCAAACTACTTAACACTTAAACTAAGCAAGACAACATAACTCTAAAGACTTCAAATCTAATATATGATCCAATCACATAGGCTACTCAAGATATGCAATTTAAGTGACTAGCCTAAAGCATAGCAAACATGTGTGTATGAAATATTGTACCTATGTAACACCTCGTACTTTCCAGTACTCGAGTGTTACCATTGAAATTAATTTAATATAAATACAAAAAAAAGAAGAAGTAATACAACCTAAATATATATATACTATGAAATGTTATTTATATATTTTATAAATATTTAAAGTTTCATATTAAAATGATATGTAACTATAATCCATATTATATGCATATACTTACAACATCATTAATATAAATTACAAACTATACAATTTGTAATACATAAAAATAAAATATACTGGAAAAATTTATAAGGAATAACATATTTCAAACAATTTAATGACTTATATAAAATTTAAAACCTAAAACATATATGACTATACAAATAATATACAAATAATATATATATATATATATATATATATATATATATATATATATATATATATATATATATATATATATATATAATATCTTCTTATTGATATTCATATAATTATGTATATTAACAATTGGTGATAATATAAATTATATATGACAAAATATATAAAGGAAATAAATAATAATAATAATAGTAATAAAAAAAATAATAGTAATAATAATAGTAATAAAGATAGTAATAACGAGAAATAAATAACGATATATAGTTTATACTAACGTAATAATAATAACATTAGCATTAATATTAATATCTGGTTAGTAAATAATTACAAAGGTCATACAAACAGCCGTTGGACCCTTTTAACCGTTGACGTTTGACTTCGGGGTGATCCGACCGTCGGATCGACGAAAATCCACCAAGATGACCCCAAATCAAGTCATGGGCCCCGCCTAGGCTTTAGATCAACCTGGTAACTGGCCAAAGGCCCTACATGGATTCCTATAAGCTAATGGATGGATTAGATCAGGCAGAACAGCCACATGGACCTCACACTAAGGTGCCTGTGCACGTAGGGAGCGTGCACATGCCGTGCACTGTGCGGAGCAGCCTGGTCTAACAAGATTTGACCGAGCTTTCCCGCAAATGGGAGGAAACCTCCCTCTCTCTATTTCTCGTCAGTGGATGGACTAACGTCCGTGATTTCGATATGTGGCCCACCTACACTGCCCACTCGGGAAATTCGAACCGTCTATTTGACTCGAGCAATGGGCTCGACCAAAACCTACCTGTCATATCCAGTTTTTTGGTGCGAATGGGTGCACGATTCTTGGCGCAAGTGGACTGTACAAAACTAAAAATGGAAACTGCTCCTCTTTGCCACAGTGGCAATTCGTGTGAGGGGTTTTCCTTCCATCTCGGCCATCCACGTGGCCTAATCCCAGCCACCCAATGGCTCTCCACGTGGGAGAGGATTCCTGCCCACAGAGAAGCAAAACCACGACCGGTATTTGCAATACCAGCCAAGTGCAAAAATGTTTTCTATCAGATCCAATCTAGAGCATTTGATGTTGATCCAACGGACCAGGAGAAGGCTAGATTTTGTTATAAACATGGGAGGATCGAGCAATAGGAACTTATTCTCCGTTCTTGCAACCGTTCGAGAGAAAACGACCGTCACCTTCTACCCCTGAACCCATCACCTAAACCTTCCTCAAGCTTCGGAAAGGCTTGTCTGGGAAATTTCTAAGACCCACATGAATCATCTGAAAGAAGCAGATTGGAGGGAGAAGCTGTGTTCACTCCCCAAGTATAGGGTTGTGATGTAGTAATAAACTCGGTGAGACCGAGGTCGAATCCCAAGGGACTGAAACCTGTACGTAATCTGAAACTAAATAGAACTAGAACTAGACTAAGATGTAATCTAAATCAAGTGAATATGAGGGAATAATTGTGAATAGATTAATTAAAAACTAATAAAAATAAAGGTGAGAACTAGGGTGCCAAGGATCCACTTGTAGTAATTGGGAAGTTACCTTGTATTGATTCAAGGACACAACTAGAATCAGAGTCCCATCCTATCCAATTGGTAGGAAGAGATTTGTCAAATCTTTGAATGTCTCATGGATCTAATCATCAACAGATATGATTGGTGTAGATTTGGAAGTGATTCCATCACTTAGCCATGCCTAGGAGACTATGGCAAACAACAGTAATTTACTAAATCCACAGCCAATCACAAGAGAATTGTGAAAGTTAAGAAGGGGTTCCGTCACCCAACCATGCCAAGGAGACAATGGTAAACAACAGGTCCTCCTAAGTTCACAATCTCATAATGAAAAGAACATACTCAAAGCTATTACAGATCTATTGTAATTTGAGTCACAATAAACCATTAAAAACTAAAAGTATTCCTTAATAATCAAACTAAAATTCACAAGAGTTCAATAACCATGAATCAAAGTAAAGCTAACAACCCAATCACACTACAAGCTTCACCTTTTAGCCCTAGCTAAGAGATTTAGCCTAGCAGCATGATTAGGCTACACCTTAAAAGAAAGGAAAAATAAAACAGAAAAATAAAAATAAAAACCCTACAAACTCTACTCTCCCTCTTGTGCACGTCCAAGGAATTCGGCTCCTTTTCTCTCTCCTTTCTTCTCTCTTTATAGCCTTCTAAGGGTGGTGGAGAGGTTGGTTTGGAGAACCGACGCTGCTGGAGTCGGTGGGAAAAATTACGCAGCCAGTAAATACAAACCGCGTGCGCAGAAACTGTTTACACAGCCACAAAAATAGCACCGACACTCCCACTTCTCTTGCTTTCTTTCCAAAGAAACAACGTCCCTTGGGGAATTTTTGGACGAGCTACACGATGGACGGTTTGGATCATCCATCTGATTAAAGATAGTGGCCCATAGGATTCCGGAACATCCGGAACTCGCGAACGTGCAAAAACAGGGGCCTGCGAACGTCTCTTACGCTGCTCTGATGGTGGGGACCACTTCGCTTTTGTTTTGAGAAATCTACTCCGTCCACCAGATTCCTCTCGGAATTTTGGTCAGAAATGGATGCTTTTGGATTGCTTTTGATGCGGTCCACCTGATTTTCTGCTCTGCCGTCCGTCTTGCGTTTGGATAGGTGAAATTAGATCCTCGATACTTTTTGAAAAGTTTCCACCTAGGTCTTGATCAGTGGACCTGTAGGACTCTGATGGATGGTCCAGATCTCCCGTATGATGAATTCAAGTGGGCCACACAACCTCCCAGCAGACGGCCTACGTAACCATCTTGAAGAAGAAAATTTCCTTCTTTAGAAAGCTTCGGTCAAGAGTTGGTTTGACCGAAGCTCTGTTACCATGCACGGCTAGTGCAATAGTGCACGATGTACACTCAACACAGGTGGGGTCCACGGTGATGATTCCGAGAAATCTACTCCGACCATCTGTTGTGTCACCTCATAAAATGGGACGAGACCAACTTTGAAGCGTATCCAGATCTCAAGTGGGCCCCAAATCACACATTCATGGGATGATCTATTTGTTGGCCACTTACACAAGGATCCAATGGCTGAAATTTGACGTGTATAGTTCATTTATGATCCTTAGGCTATGTACAGTGTTTTGAACTGAACAGATGGTGGAAACCCTGTGATCTTGCATTCTGGCTGACTTTCAGGCCACTTGAGCTTCAGTTTCTCCATTTTCTTGGATCTCTGGCATGTAAATACGTCGATCTCAATCCCCTGGGGTCCATCCTTTGCCTTGGTGATTTTGGAGCGCTAAATCCATGCTTTTAGTACCCATTTCCTGTCCAAGCTCCTAAATACACCTTGCATCATAAACACGATTAAAGCAGGGCGTTAAACAGTATCATGTTCATAAAAGTAGGTAATAACTGGGGTCTAATATGTAATATTTGACCCTCAACAAGCTGTCATTTACAATCCGCCATTGGAGCTAAGCTCCTTCTTCTCCGTTTGAACCACATTGAGCCAACTCGAGTCGAGGTCGTGGTCCATCTGGTTCAAATGGGTCTGACTTGCGCTTAGGAATTTTAAAAGGCCAGAGAAAGGTTAGAAAAGTGAAGAGAGGAGAAAGAGAGGGAGGTGACTCGGGTTGACGTTGAGTTAGGACACCGACTCGCTGCCTGCTCTTGTGAGTTCACTGAGTCGACTCAGCTCAACCAGGGCTAAGTCAGGATGGGTCTGACCTATGTTTTGTAAAGGTCCAGCCGGAGAAGAGGAAGGAGAGAGAGTAGCTTTGGTTCTTCATTACTAAAGCTAAACAAGGTGAAATTCATGGTCAGCCTCACAATTCTATTTATACATGTAGAATAGAGAGAGGTCAAATGAATTGGGTAACAGCATTATAGCATGGTCAGGGAGCTGTGCAGGATATCATCCCTTCTCAGTAGCAAGGTGAGGATATGCAATATGTTAAACCACAACAACAACAGATGATGATCATGAATGGTGCAGTGTAGAAGAGATTAGCCAACGAGCTCAAAAAATCGTTCTTTAAATCTCTGATATGGAGACTGATCCTTGTGGTGTAATCTGTGTGGGCCACATAGAAATCTTCAAGTGCCATTTGGATGCAGCTAATGCCCATCTTCCTGACCTTTTAACCCCTAACCAAGTCAACTCGGTTCGAACCGAGTCATCAAGGTGAGTCAACCTTTCCTCCCCATTCTAGCCTTGTTTCGATGCACTTTTATCATTTGTTACCATTGTTATTATTAGAATTTTTAATATTAGCCATGGTTAGCCACTAGTAGATCATTATGCTAGGACTAGTTGTTATAAACAAATTGCAATTATTAAATGGTAATATCTTATTCATCATCCTAGATATTTATTTTGGATAGTAAATTGTACTAATCATAATGACTATTATTGCCATGATTAGCTAATATTAATTCTATCAGTAATATTAATAATTATGTTATAGTTATAAATTAACATGATAATTGATTTTACATAAATTAGCATTCAAATCCTACAATCTAAGTTTAGGACTAAACTCTGGGATGGAACCCTAACCCTAGGCAATCCAAACCCTAGGTTAAGACCTTAACCATGATTAACTATTAATGGACTACTTACGTAATACTAGCTATATTAATCAAAGTTACAATTATTAGAAATTTATATCAATAACTATTAAATATTATCATGATAGTAGATCATAATATTAACTATCATCATAATGATTACTATTATCATGTTACGCTAATATTAGTTATTATAAATGAAACTACCTTTAGTGATATTAGCATGGTATCCATCACTTGAAAATATTATCTCTAATAATAGGTTGTACTATTTTACTTCAATTGTAATACTGATTAATACCATGGTCACAAATAATAGTTATATCATTAACGTTAAATGGTAACTAATACACCAACTAGAGTTCAAATCCTAGAAACTAAATTTAAGACTAAACCCTAAGATAAATAATTAAAATCCTAAGCCATGATCTTAAACCTAAGTAGTGAGTAGAACTTGGACCTAATTATACACATTCATGATTTGTGGTAGGATACAAATCCTAAGGGCGCAAGCACTTAGCGACACTAGAAGGTAATTCAAAGTATAAGGTGATGATTCTTCCCCTTGAGCTTTTCATTTTTCCATTAGCTTAAGTTATAGTTTTTATTTAAATTATAAGCGATATCTCCATTTTATAATCACATGTGTTGATTGTCAAAATTGAATTGTTATATTACATGCTTAATGCTTATCCTGTATATTTGTTCATGCTTATGGATTATTTGTGAATTGTTTATGGGATTTAAATTGGTATATCGGTGGGAAACTCCCACTTATAAATGTACACCCATACTTGGGATGTAACTCGATTGATGGTGGTTGCAATGGACCTTTGATCTAGTGGTTATTGAGTGGTGGCTTAAATTAATCATTGATGTGGGCCTACCATCCAGGGTTGTTGTGACCAATGGTTTTAACGACGCTTTCTTATCGCATAGTTTTGATATTGGCCCTACGTGGCTTAGTTTTAATGATTGCCCTATGTGTCATAGTTTTTATATTCGCCCTACGTGGTTTTGTTTTAGTATTTTCCGTCGATGGGTTCGATGTTTTGTACTGTGCAACAATGGGATGGTAACCCCATATACTTAATATGATTGACCACTAGTCGACGGGTTTCCATTAAACATCCTAAGGTGGTAGCCTCATGAGCCGGGATGGTGGTATAGGACCTAAGTCCGAGTTGTCGGCCTGCGCTGGTGACGAGCCCCCGTAGTGACCTTGAGCTTATTTAAAATGGCCGGTTGTAATTGGACTAATAACGGATTGGATAATCATGCATAAATGGCATAGACCAACATTTATTACTATCGTACGTGATGTACATATATTGTCCGACTGGATGCTTTTCCTAGGTCAATGATGTCCGACTGGATGTTCTTCCCAGGTCGATGATTGCATGGGTGACGAGCCCACTATCTGCACGGATGAGCATCCCCAGGGCGATGATTGCATTCACGCATCCATGCACTTAATAAGACCTCCATCATGAATTATTTTGTATGTTTTTTTTTATAACTATGCTTACCTAATGTTGCAGTGTGTAATCTTGAGGGGAATTCATACTGAGTTAGTCACTCATCCATCAAATATATAACCTTACAAGTAGTATCGGTGGCTCAGATGATATTCACATTCACGTTGGTGAGGAGCAGGCTATAGTTGACAAGGGTGCATGATTCTATTTGCTAAGGGTCACTATAGGATTTCACAGTTCAAGATTGTTGCAATTTACTTTGTTTCACATGTAATGTTATTTTATTTTGTATTTGTAAGAATGGGGACATTGGTTTGTATAAGTTGTTATGGGTAGCTCTTATATATTTAATGATAATGCAAACTTTCCTTTATGTTTGATTTGTCCACACTGTGCTCATCTGTTAACTTTGATAAAAGAAAAATGTCTACTCGAATTTGACCATCCTTTAAGGTTAACACTCGGGTTTTTGAGAAACGGGTCATGAACTTGGGTCCTGAAAAGTCGAAGTGTTACAGTTGGTATCAGAGCATAGTTTGGACAAACTTGGCCTAGGGAAATGTACTTGTACAAACTTTAAATGTCTCAGTTAGGACATTTGAAAATTTAAAATTTGAACTTTGTTGAATTTCCCTTAAATTTAGAAGAATGATTGAGAACGTAGAGACCCAAATGTAGGTTCCCTTAGAAGTGATTTGGATGGCAATCCAAACTTATATACAATTCCATTTGAACTAAGGACAATTTGAGAATATAGAGACTTCAACTTTAGGCCCCCTTGAAATTTTAGATAGACCTTTGGACTTCAACTTACGTAGAAATCCCTCAGAAAATGAAAGGAAATGATGATATAGAAGCTCAAATGTAGGCTCCCTGGGAAATTATTGGGAAAATCTTAGGACTTAGAAATGATCTTAGTTTCCTTTGAAAATTCTGGGCTTGGTCCTTCGAACTTAGAAGTGAAAACTTTAGTTCTCCTGTAAATCATCAAAACTGCCATTTGAACGTAGAAACAAAACTTAAACCCCCACTCCAACTATCATATAATTGATTAAACTTAGAAACTAAACTTAGGAATTGTGGAAGTATAAATGCCCACTATGATGTATAAAAAGGACTAAACTAGAACATTTTTATACTTGAATTCCAAACAAAAGTTTTCTAGCAATTCAGAAAATGAAAATTTCCAAGCTTTCATAGTTAAGAATAACGCTATCATCAAATAGATTAAATTTAGATATTCTAGGAAATTCTTTTCCCATTATACCGTACACTAGATTAAATTTAAGTGTTCCCCTACACTTAAGAAAACTTATTAGAAGTTATAACTTGAATTCCCTGATACATATCGTTAATTGGAAAACGATAATTCTCATAAATTTCAACACTTAGGGTCAACTAAATGTGAAGTTATAGGGTTTCGGTTAAAATTTTAATCTTAGACTAGGCATGCGGGAACTAGATTCGGAAAGTCAAATAAAACTTAGCAAATTTAAACTTAGGTTTCATACAGAATTCCTGGACCTGAAACTTCCAAGTAGTGCTTAGATAGACAAAGTGCGCAGTGAAAGCATAAAGGGCCACCTAGACTTGTCCTTTGTGAGAATACAAGATTACAGGACATTCAGGGGTCCAGAATAATCGGGATCAGGAGTTGATGAAACCATATTTAAACAAATTTTACATGGTTTGACTCGAATTCTAAGTCCTAGCAAATCTCAATGACTCCAATGCTCTGATCAGGTAAAGTATCGAGATTTAACAAGATTATGAATGGATACCAAAATCCTCTATCTTGCGCAGACAGATGATCAATGTATCGGGCTTAAACCTACTACGATCAGCTAATTATGTTAGCCTGAACACTGAAAAATAGAAATTGTACTGTACGTTGGACAATAGGGAACTATCATTAGAAGTAAAAGAAAATAAAGACAAGAAATGATTATTAGCCACCCAAATAAACTTATAATCTTAGTAAACACTATAAGAGATTCTATTGTTGGTAAACAATACGATGATCCCCTAGTTCTCGTTAGTGTTGGGATGATTTCTAACTGATAGTAGGACCTAAACACGCCAGTCGATTTGCTAGACTAGAGGCTTAAGAGTTTTGGCAAATTTTAGAAAAAACCTGTCAAAACCAAGTTGCGATGGCACTTGGATATATTCGAGATAGGGAACACCCTTAGGATGATTTTATGACTATTCTTAACAAATTGGAGGAACGTTATCGAATCTCGTGGGAGAGATTCCTCTTTAAGGGGGGTAGATTGTAACATCCTGTACTTTCCAGTACCCGACTGTTACCATTTAAATTAATTTAATATAAATACAAAAAAGAAGAAGAAGTAATACAACCTAAATATATATACTATGAAATGTTATTTATATATTTTATAAATATTTAAAGTTTCATATTAAAATGATATGTAACTATAATCATATTATATGCATATACTTACAACATTATTAATATAAATTACAAACTATAGAATTTGTAATACATAAAAATAAAATATACTAGAAAAATTTATAAGGAATAACATATTTCAAACAATTTAATGACTTATATAAAATTTAAAACCTAACACATATATGACCATACACATAATATACAAATAATATATATATAATCTTTGCTTACTGATATTAATATAATTTATGTATATTAACAATTAGTGATAATATAAATTATATATGATAAAATATATAAAGGAAATAAATAATAATAATAATAGTAATAATAATAATAATAGTAATAATAACAGTAATAAAGATAGTAATAAAGGGAAATAAATAATGATATATAGTTTATACTAAAGTAATAATAATAATATTAGCATTAATGTTAATATCTAGTTAGTAAATAGTTACAAAGGTCATACAAACAGCTGTTGGACCCTTTTAACCGTTGACGTTCGACTTCGGGGTGATCCGACCATCAGATCGATGGAATCCACCAAGATGACCCCAAATCAAGTCGTGGGTCCCGCCTAGGCTTCAGATCAGCCTGAGAACTAGCCAAAGGCCCTACATGGATTCCTAGAAGCTAATGGATGGATCGGATCAGGCAGAACAGCCATGTGGACCTCACACTAAGGTGCCTATGCACGTAGGGAGCGTGCACACGCCATGCACTGGGCGGAGCAATCCGGTCAAACAAGATTTGACCAAGCTTTCCCGCAAATGGGAGGAAACCCCTCCCTCTCTCTGTTTCTCGTCAGTGGACGAACTGACATCCGTTATTTCGGTATGTGGCCCACTTACACTGCCCACTCGGGAAATCCGAATCGTCCATCTGACTCGGGCAATGGGCTCGACCAAAACCTAGCTGTCATATCCGGTTTTTTTAGTGTGAATGGGTGCACGATTCTTGGCACAAGTGGATTGTACAAAACCAGATTTTCAAAAAATGGAAACTGCTCCTCTTTGCCACAGTGGCAATCCACGTAAGGAGTTTTCCTTCCATCTCGGCCATCCATGTGGCCTAATCCCAGCCACCCAATGGCCCTCCATGTGGGAGAGGATTCCCGCCCACAGAGAAGCAAAACCACGACCGGTATTTGTAATACCAGCCATGTGCAAAAATGTTTTCTACCAGATCCAATCTGGAGCATTTGATGTTGATCCAAGGGATCAGGAGAAGGCTAGGTTTCGTTATAAACATGGGAGGATCGAGCAACAGGAGCTTATTCTCCATTCTTGCAGCCGTTTGAGAGAAAACGACCATCACCTTCCACCCCTGAACCCATCACCTAAACCTTCCTCAAGCTTCGGAAAGGCTTGTCTGGGAGCTTTCTATGACCCACATGAATCATTTGAAAGAAGCAGATTGGAGGCAGAAGCTGCCATTTACAATCCACCAATGGAGCTAAGCTCCTTCTTCTCCGTTCGAACCACATTGAGCCAACTCGAGTCGAGGCCGTGGTCCATCTGGTTCAGATGGGTCTGACCTGCATCTAGGAATTTTAAAAGGCGAGAGAAAGGTTAGAAAAGAGAAGAGAGGAGAAAGAGAGGGTGGTGACTCGGGTTGATGCCGAGTCAGGACGCTGACTCGCTGCCTTCTCTTGTGAGTTCGCTGAGTCGACTTAGCTCAACCAGGGCTAAGTCATGATGGGTTTGACCTATGTTTTGTAAAGGTCCAGTAGGAGAAGAGGAAGGAGAGAGAGTAGCTTTGGTTCTTCATTACTGAAGCTAAATAAGGTGAAATTCATGGTCAGCCTCACAATTCTATTTATACAAGTAGAATAGAGAGAGGTCAAATGAATTGGGTAACAACATTATAGCATGGTCTGGGAGCCGTGCAGGATATCATCCCTTCTCAGTAGTAAGGTGAGGATATGCAATATGTTAAACCACAACAATAGCAGATGATGATCATGAATGGTGCAGTGTAGAAGAGATTAGCCAATGAGCTTAAAAAATCATTCTTTAAATCTCTGATATGGAGACTGATCCTTGTGGTGTAATCTGTGTGGGCCACATAGAAATCTTCAAGTGCCATTTGGATGCAGCTAATGCCCATCTTCCTGACCTTTCAACCCCTAACCGAGTCAACTCGGTTCGAACCGAGTCATCAAGGTGAGTCAACCTTTCCTCCCCATTCTAGCCTTGTTTCGATGCACTGTTATCATTTGTTACCATTGTTATTATTAGGATTTTTAATATTAGCCATGGTTAGCTATTAGTAGATCATTATGCTAGGACCAGTTGTTATAAACAAATTGCAATTATTAAATGGTAATATTTTATTCATCATCCTAGATATTTATTTTGGATAGTAGATTGTACTAATCATAATGACTATTATTGCCATGATTAGCTAATATTAATTCTATCAGTAATATTAATAATTATGTTATAGTTATAAATTAACATGATAATTGATTTTGCATAAATTAGCATTCAAATCCTATAATTGAAGTTTAGGACCAAACTCTGGGATGGAACCTTAAACCTAGGCAATCCAAACCCTAGGTTAAGACCTTAACCATGATTAACCATTAATGGACTACTTGCGCTAATACTAGCTATATTAAACAAAGTTACAATTATTAGAAATTTATATCCATTACTCTTAAATATTATCATGATAGTAGATCATAATATTAACTATCATCATAATGATTACTATTATCATGTTACACTAATATTAGTTATTATAAATGAAACTACCTTTAGTGATATTAGCATGGTATCCATCACTTGAAAATATTATCTCTAATAATAGGTTGTACTATTTTACTTTAATTGAAATACTGATTAATCCCATGGTCACAAATAATAGTTATATCATTAACGTTAAATGGTAACTAATACGCCAACCAAAGTTCAAATCCTTGAAACTAAATTTTAGACTAAACCCTAAGATAAATAATTAAAATCCTAGGCCATGATCTTAAACCTAAGTAATGAGTAGAACTTGGACCTAATTGTACACATTCATGATTTGTGGTAGGATACAAATCCTAAGGGCACAAACACTTAGCGACATTAGAAGGCGATTCAAAGTATAAGGTGATGATTCTTCCCCTTGAGCTTTCCATTTTTCCATTAGCTTAAGTCATAGTTTTTATTTAAATTATAATTGATATCTCCATTTAATAATCACATGTGTTAATTGTCGAAATTGAATTGCTATATTACATGCTTAATGCTCATCCTGTATATTTGATCATGCTTGTGGATTATTTGTGGATTGTTTATAGGATTTAAATTGGTATATCAGTGGAAAACTCCCACTTATAAAAGTACACCCATACTTGGGATATAACTCGATTGATGGTGGTTGCAATGGACCTTCGATCTAGTGGTTATTGAGTGGTGGTTTAAATTAATCATTGATGTAGTAGGCCTACCATCCAGGGTTGTTGTGACCAATGGTTTTTAAGGATGCTTTCTTATCGCATGGTTTTGATATTGGCCCTACGTGGCTTAGTTTTAATAATTGCCCTATGTGGCTTAGTTTTTATAGTCACCCTACATGGTTTTGTTTTAGTATTTGCCCTAGATGGGTTGGATATTTTGTACTGTGTAACCATGGGATGTTAAGCCCCTTATACTTAATATGATTGGCCACTAGTCGACGGGTTTCCATTAAATATCCTAAGGTGGTAGCCTCATGAACCGGGGATGGTGGTATGTGACCTATGCTCAAGCTATCGGCCTATGCTGGTGACGTGCCCCCGTAGTGACCTTTGAGCTTATTCAAAATGGCTGGTTATAATTGGACTAATAACGGATTAACTAATCATGCATACATGGCACAGACCAGTATCTATTGCTATCGTACGTGATGTACATATTTGTCCGACTGGATGCTTTGCCTAGGTCGATGATGTTCAATTGGATGCTTTTTTTAGGTCGATGATTGCATAGGTGACAAGCCCACTGTTCGCATGGATGAGCATCCCCGAGGTGATGATTGCATTCACGCATCTATGCACTTAATAAGACATGCATCATGAATTATTTTGTATGCTTTGTTTTATAACTATGCTTAGCTAATGCGACAGTGTGTAATCTTGAGGAGAATTCACACTGAGTTGGCCACTCATCCATCAAATATATAACCGTACAGGTAGTACAAGTGGCTCAGATGATATTCACATTCATGTTGGTGAGGAGTAGGATATAGTTAACAAGGGTACATGATTCTATTTGCTAAGGGTCGCTACAGGATTTCACAGTTCAAGATTGTTGCAATTTACTTTGTTTCACGTGTAATGTTATTTTATTTTGTATTTGTAAGAATGAGGACATTGGTTTGTATAAGTCGTTATGGGCAGCTCTTGTATATTTAATGATAATGTAAACTTTCCTTTATGTTTGATTTTTCCACACTACGCTCATCTGTTAACTCTGATAAAAGAAAAATGTCTACTCGAATTTGACCATCCTTTAAGGTTAACACTCGAGTTTTTGGGAAACGGGTCATGAACTTGGGTCCTGAAAAGTCAGGGCATTACAACCTATCAATCCTAGGCATTCTTCTAAAAAATATATACAATTAAGCATTCAAACACATAAGCATATTTAAACAGATGCGCAATTGACAATTCCAAACACGAGTATTTATAGCGGTTCGGCTACATGCCTACTCCACTCCTGGCGAATGCACTCTCCTAGAGTGTACCAAATTTCACTATGAATGGTTTTAAATCAGGTTCCCTTTACAGCCCTACACAAGGAATTAACAATTTATGCCCTACACAAGAGTAAGGGTTCTACACAAGAACCTAAGTTTAGGCCACACAGGCCAAGGTCCTACACAAGGGCCTAAGTTTAGGCCACACAAGCCAAGGTCCTACACAAGGGCCTAAGTTTAGCCCACACAGGCCAAGGTCCTACACAAGGGCCTAAGTTTAGGCCACATAGGCCAAGGTCCTACACAAGGGCCTAAGTTTAGGCCACACAAGCCAAGGTCCTACACAAGGGCCTAAGTTTAGGCCACACAGGCCAAGGTCCTACACAAGGGCCTAACAAGGAACCTGCACAAGGCTAACCAGTCCTACACAAGGACTTGATGTATTCTCCCATCAGAGGCCTATGAAAGGTCTTAGCGAGTTCGTAAAAACAAACTCTGAAACCAAATTGTACACAAGGAATAGGTTTCAGACTCTTTGGACTCTAATACTTACTTGTAAGAAGATGAGTCCTCTTTATAGCTTATGGGTTGCTTGATCTTTGCTTGGTGAAGCTTTAATTAGCTCTCGAATGCTCCCTCGATCTCGATGCTATGGTTGATCTGATGTTTCATCTTTATGATCGGTTTCTAAGTATATGATATTCCTATATAGGCACGAGGTAGTGGGAGTGTGTTGAATCTCTTATAACTTGATGACAAGTGAATTTCCTAGGGGATTCAACTGATGGATGCACTAGACTATGATTGAGACTACGAATATACCATCGGTTTTGGTCTCAATACTCTAGTGAAGGCTTGAGATCATGTTTTTCATTAATTCGAGCTTTGAATGCTCTTTGAAATGATGAATCACAATGAAAAGAACATGAATATCATATGAATAGAGTCTAGAAGGGCTAGGGTAAGCTTGTGATGCACTAGGGACTCTGGGATGCCTTAATTCATACTTTTCACAAAGTAGAGAAAAAAATTTCAATGGATTTATAATGGCTACTTTTCGGCCCTACCGAGGGAACCTTTGGTCATAATGAACTATCGTCGGTGAGACTGAATTATCTCTCGGTGGCACCGAATTAAGTCCTGAAGTTACTGGAATATTTTGATCCATTTCAGTGGCACTGATGGATGTATTCGGTTGCAGTCAGTGGGACCGAATATTAAATCGGTGGGACCAAATTATCTTCAAATGTTGCTGGACTATTTTTGGTCACTTTCGGTCACACCGAAGGTTACTTCTGTGGGACTGAAGGGGCCATTCAGTGGCACCTATTCCAACCGAAGGTGAGACAAATTTGCTTGTTTTAATTTTTTGTCCTGCAATTCTTTCAACAACTTTTGAACTCTTTAAAGTAAAATCCAGAAGGATGAAAAATATGAACTTAAAATGGCTTTGACTAGACGATCTAAGTAGGGTTTCCTATTTGGGTTAAGATCATTAAGATCGTAGGAGTTTCTCTTTACTTTGTGAATGTTGCTTGATATTTTTGCTCTAGTTGCATCGTCAGTCTTCATTTTCTAAGGACTCATCCGATTAGTCGACACGATGAGTCATGTGATTGATAAACAAGTGTGCAAGGTGAGTGCACTATCACTGTACATGCTTATGTTTAGGATTATCATTTACGCACTTGTTCAATCATGCTTATGTGATTGGATATTTAATTATATGTATGCATGTTTAGATGAATGCCAGGAGTTGATAGTTAGCACATCCCACACATACATGTACACTATCATGATTATAGACTAGTTGCTTAACCGACATATCATTAATAGTCTATGTGATTGGACCCTTTATTGGCTTGGAAGACTTAGAGTTGATTACCTTTCTTAGCTTAATTGCATATTAGCTTAAGTAGAAAATTTGGTATTAAAAGATAGAAAATTTTAATTGGTCCTAATCACCCCCCTTTAGGACACAACCTTCATTTCGAGCCCCACATAGCTTCCGCAACACAACCGTGGTAATCCCATTACACCACATGTGAATTTTCAGTTAGATGTGGGGAGAAGCATCTAGATTGCTATCTCAAGGAGATATATAAATAGTTGAGGAGTTCAATAAAGCAAATCATCTCATACTAACCCAAAATAAACAAATCAAATCTATCTTTCAATTATCCTATCATAACCTTTATGTTCCTGAGCATAATCTATCTTTTTCGTTCCTTAGCGTCATTAGTAGCCTAATTTTACATTAGGAGTAGTGGTAATCCAATAGTTGTAATCCTTAGCTGTAATCCAAGTCTATGGCCTTACACTGGATGATCTCTACTGAAATACAAGTAGTTCTCTAAAAAAAGGTGCTTTGTAGTTACTCCATGCAGTCGACTATAAGTGTTTCCTTTTTTTTTGGCTTTTGTATATGAAAGTCCTTTGGTATGTTAGCAAGGTGCAACCCAATCTTGGAGGATGAACCCTACTCTCTGGTAATCTCCTGGTCATTTTAAATAACATCTTGCGAGTAACTAAATCGGTGACCATTCTTCTTAAATTTCGGTCATATAGGGTCAATTTTGACTATTTGCCTATGTTGGTGCTTAGGGTCAAAGTTGTTTGGTTGGAATTGAGCTACACAGTTAGTTTTGAAACTCCCATAAACATTACATGTGACTAAATTCTACATCCAAGAGGGCAGCGGTTTTTAGCATGCCTGGTGGGACTTAAATCTAATTGATTACCATAAATATTCATCGTGCATCGGTCTTACGCCAACGATTTTTGCAAACCTAGTGGGACACTTGTTTGGTAAACATATCGATGCTATATAAGTTTAACTAATTATTCAATTGCAGAAATATGAGACGAAGGGTTACCTAAAATTCTTCTAAGATTAATGAGCCTGCAACACCCTTTGTACTGCCTCTGCTCGAGGAAATGCAGGTGCGACCAACACCTGAATGCGTGGGGTCACCATTTAACCCAATGCCCAATCCCATAAACCAGGATCAGGCATCCTCATCTTGGAGTGATTCTCTCGAGACAATATCAGTTGGGCCGCATGATATGCAAATGGAAATCCACCATATTATGGAACAAGGGCAAGCTCAGGCAGAGTAATCGCGAATACAGGCAGATGCCTTTAATAGGTGGATGGCTAGCTAGACCAAGAACTTGAATCGAATGGTGGGCATCCTTACCGAGAGGGAACCTACTGCACCTCAGGGAAATGTTGTGATAAGCTTTATTGGAAACTTGGTGCCAGTAAAGCCAGTACCTCCCCACAACGGAATATGCACCATGCTCTGGTGCAAAGTATGTGGAATGCGCCTCCGCCTACTGAATAAATGAGACTTATGAAGGAGGCCACAAACTTTTTTCTAGAAGTTAGAAATCAAGGAATGCCTAGGGGGCAACATTTCCTTAGGAATCCACCTTATAATGTGGGACAATACCTAGGAGGTCCAAATCTGCTACCAATGGTGGAACCTCAACATCCTCAACATCTGGATCATGAACATGTTATGCAACTGGTCCAAGAAGTGGCAGGCCAGGTTCTTGGCCGCACAACTACCCTGGTATACCATAAACCTCATCCAAAATTGATTAACTAATAACATTCATTGCCTAGGAATTATCGACAAGATTTTTCACTTTATACTGTTGACATTTGTCAATCGACCATAGAGCTCATATGCCGATTCACCGTGTAATATGGTGAATTAGCAAACAATGATTATCATAAATTACAATGATTCGGTCATTTTTAACTGCAATGGCCTTTATTAGTACACTAATTTGGGCACCCTATTTATCAATCTCGTGAGTCCTTATGTCATGTGGTCAGTTGAGCCCTTAAAAGCTAAAGACCAAATACACAAGTGAAGGTGGAGTATCATGGAGCAAATAACATGTATATATGGTGCCTTGGTGGCCCTAACCCTTGACCCCAAAAAAACCTAAACCTCTAGATGATCTTAAACCCAATAGGTAAACCCTTATCGATCATGTCTTAAGCCATACAAGCCTAAATTGACCATCCTTAGTTTGGATTTAGAGGTTTGTGTTGCTGAGAAAATTGTAAATTTTTAGTAACCTTCGATCTTACCGAACTCACCGTCAGTCCTACTGAAAATGGCTAAAATATGACAGCGTACTGGGGTAGAATTGCAGGCAATTCGGTTGCAACCGAGTGCCACATTCGATCTCACCAAAGATCACTTTCGATGCAACCGAAAGTGCCTAGATTTGTCCAATGACTTTCATGTCAAATTTGTTTCAATCGAACTTTAAAATTGGTGTGACCGAACCTCCAATCGGTGTGACCGAAGACTAGTTGTTATAGATCCGTTGGAGCCTTTTCTTATAAATCTAGCAATCTAATCTTTGTGGAAATGATAGATTTTGGCATTTTAGAGACCCTAGTGCATCCCGAGCTTTACCAAACCTCCTAGGCTCTATCCCAATGAGATTTATTCTCTCTTCTGAGTTATTCTTCACTATTCTACAAGAAAACCATATTCTCAAGCCCTCTCTAGTATTTAGACACCTTTTTTTTCATGACAAATCCAAATGTTTATCAAACTCTAGAGTGTCCATCAAGTAGATTCGCCTAGTCTTTATAACTTCTCATTAATTGTAGGAGATTCTACCCAACCCACCATCACCTTAGTCACCGCATCAAAGCATCCCATGCAATGTATTTGATCTTAGAGATAAAGGCTTGACAAAGCATCGACATCATGATCGGGGGAGCAAATGAGAGCTAATTGAAGCACGAGAGCATTGATCAAGCAACCCAAGAAGGTGCCATAAAAGGGGCTCAATCTAACAAGTAAGTTATCATGTGTAAGAGTCCGTATACACTCATTCTTTGTGTATGATTAAGTGTAAGAGTTTGAATTTCCAAACTCGACCAGGTTCGTGTGTAGGACCTTAGCTCTTGTGTAGGACCTAAATCAAAGTCCTTGTGTAGGCTACATACATGGGTGCATATGTGTTAGTCTCCATGAAAGCATCCGACAGGAGTAAATATAAGTCTATCGATTAGGACCAAGGTTGTTGTTTAACCTATAAAAAATAAACTAAAGTCTCTTGTGAGAGCCTTCGGTAGGAGTGTACGTCAGTAGGTTCTTGTGTAGGACTGATGTTTGTAGCAAGCCTATAGAAAACCACGTAAAGTCTCTTATCGAAGCATATCCTTGTGTAAGATAAGTAATCATTGATTTACCCAGGTTAAAGAAATTAGATAAAGTTTGTGACAAATGTTAGATTGGAAAACAAATAAGGAGTGCTTACAAAAAGGTGAACTCCAATGCCACATCTAAACCTCTTGAACTCCTCCGCATGGATCTCGTTGGACCAACTAGAACGGAGAGTCGAGGCTGTAAGAAGTATATTCTGGTAATTGTTGATGACTTTACCAGATATGCATGTGTAGTTTTCATGAGGGAGAAATCTGAGATTCTCGATGAAGTGAAAAGGGTACTCAAGCATATCCAAACTGAGAAGGAATCACATATAACCAAAATCCATAGTGATCATGGTTCCGAATTTGACAATTGCAGTTTTGAGAAGTTCTGTAGCGAGATCATGGAATATCGCATGAGTATTCTGCACCCAAAACACCTCAATAGAATGGGATTGTTGAAAGGAAAAATAGTGTACTTCAAGAAATGGCCAATATAATATTAAATAGTATGAAACTTCCTAAAAATCTTTGGGCTGAAACTATGAACACGGCATGTTATATCACTAACCGTGTTTATACTAGAAAGTGTAATAATAAGACTGCATATGAACTATGGTTCAATAAGAAGCCTATTGTCAAATACTTTTGAGTTTTTAGCAGCAAGTGCTATATTTTACGTGACCGAAAAAATCTGGAAAAATTTGACATTAAAAGTGATGAGGTTATTTTCCTAGGATATGCGCTAAATAGTCGAGCGTATCGTGTTCTCAACAAGAGGACTGGTGTAATTCAAGAATCCATTAATGTGGTTATAGATGATCACTTGAATACACCTGTCTCAAGTTCAGAAGATGATGAAGTCCCTTTATTTGATAAACCTGACTCTTCATCTAGTCAAAATGACACTGAACTATGGTCAGTTAAAGAGCATCCAACTGATCAAATTCCTGAGAATCCTCTCATTGGTGTGCGCACCCATAAATAATTAGAAAACATTTGTAATTATGTGTGCTTCACATCCCAGATTGAGCCGGCCAATGTGAAAGAAGCGCTTGCTGATGAAAACTGGATAGTAGTTATGCAAGATGAACTTAATCAATTCGTAAGGAATGATGTATGGTACTTAGTTCCTACACCTAATGATAAACACATTATTGGAACTAAATGGATCTTTAAAAATAAGTCTGATGAACTTGGTAATATTATAAGAAACAAGGCTAGACTGGTTGTATAAGGGTACACTCAGATAAAAGGTATCGATTATGATGAAACCTTTGCCCTAGTACCTCGTCTTGAATCTATATGATTGTTTATATCCATTGCTTGTTACAAAAAGTTTAAAATTTATTAAATGGATGTTAAGAGTGCGTTCTTAAACGGTGATTTACATGAGGAAGAATATGTTGAACAACCTAAGTGTTTTGAAGACCCTAAACATACTGATCATGTTTATCACCTGAAAAAGGCACTCTGTGGATTGAAACAAGCTCCCAGGGCATGGTACGAGAAATTGACTAAGTTTTTACTAAGTCATAACTTTATAATGAGGAGTGTTAATAAGACACTTTTTGTTAAGAAACACAATGATCACATACTGATAATACAGATTCATGTTGATGACATTATTTATGGATCTACCTGTTCTGATATGGCTGTTGAGTTTGCAGATTTAATGAAGTCCAAATTAGAAATGAGCATGGTTGGAGAATTGAACTATTTTTTAGGTTTACAAGTAAAAGAGCTTCATGATGGGTTCCTTATCTCTCAAGCCAAATACGCTCTAAATTTGGTTAAAATGTTTGGCTTTGAGAGTGGTAAAAATTTCGATACTCCTATGAGTACGACACTTAAACTCTCTAAGGATTCGACAGGTAAAAGTGTGAATTATAAGTTGTATCACAACATGATAGGTACTTTATTATATTTAACTACGAGTCGACCTGCATTCAGCGTAGGAATTTTTGCTAGATATCAATCGGACCCTAAAGAGTCCCACCTGATTGCTGTAAAGCGTATTTTGAGATATGTCGTAAGTTTGACCAAACTTGGCCTTTGGTATCCTCATGATATTAATGTTCAATTAGTTAGTTATTCGGATGCTGATTGGGTTGGTAATATTGATGACCGTAAATCTACCAGCGGTGGATGTTTTTATGTCGAGAACTGTCTAGTTTCATAGCATAGTAAGAAACAGAGTTCTGTATCACTTTCCACAGCTGAGGCTAAGTATATTGCAGCCAGTAATGCTTACACCCAGCTTGTGTAGATAAAAAGGATGTTAAGTGATTACGGATTTGCACAAAATAATATGGTTTTGTATTGTGATAATTCTAGTGCAATTAATATTTCTAAAAATCTAATTAAGCATTCACGAACTAAGCATTTTGACATTAGATATCATTATATTTATGAATTGGTAGAAGATAAGATTATTTCTATGGATTATATTCAGACTGAAAATCAACTTGCTGACATATTTACAAAATCGCTTGACATAAGCAGGTTTACTAAGTTGAAATTGGATATGGTTATGTGCAATATGATCTAAATTGCATGTGTTTATTTGTACTATATTGCATGTTTTTATTTTATTTTATTTTTATAAAATTTTTAAATTTCAAAATATAAAAATAT
Source organism: Magnolia sinica (assembly GCF_029962835.1). NCBI lineage: Eukaryota > Viridiplantae > Streptophyta > Magnoliopsida > Magnoliales > Magnoliaceae > Magnolia > Magnolia sinica. The sequence goes on along the minus strand of NC_080579.1, from coordinate 69,332,137 downwards.
GTTGAATTTTCGAGGTGCACGACCAGTCAAGTACACACTCGACAAGTTGTGGTCGACCGATCGAGTATGTACTCGACTAGTCGACCCGCTCAGGTTTGGGTGTTTTTATTGCCTAAAAAGCATTCTTTTTTCATTTGCTTCATCTTCCCAACCAGCCCTAGCACGACCGGTTGAACCCACCTATGATTCCTCCATGGTTAATGCATCTTTTTCGATTTCCTTGTATATTTGAGTTCCTTGCACTTCCATTTCCTTGTTTTTGTTGTTTATTTTAAGGTTTATGGTGGTTTGTTGGGTTTTCTAGCTAAAAATTTGATTTACTTGAAACCCTTCTTTCCTCTCATGCATTCCTTGTATTCCTTATTTTTCTTATTGCAATGGAGAGTAGAAATAAGAAGAAAGGTTCTCGTGGTCCTTCTTCTCGTTCCACTCCAATTACGGTGCGCCATCTTCAGTCACCCGAAGAAGATCTCGAGTATGTGAGGGATATCCAATTATGCAACATAATTGTTGAACGGACGGTCAACTCTGATCATTTGGCACCTTTTGGTATTATTCCACTCCTTCAATCTGTAGGATGGGATACCATTTTACATTGGGGTGGTCCGGCATACCGTTCCATTGCGCAGGCCATGTTTACTTACATTAGTGACTTCTCTACTGAGAATCTGAAATTTACTATTACAACCAGAGAAGTAACAATTGATGTGGACCATCACTTAATTTCTGAATTGATGGATCTTCCAGTTAATGATGACGGTATTCCTATTTCTACTCTTGTAGCAAAATCGTCTGAGTCTGAGAAAAGAATGCTCACTAGAGTGTTATGTAACATGAATGCAAAATGGAGTTTCGGGAATGCGCTTAGTTCCAAATTTATGTTACCCAGATACAGGATTCTCCATCGTATTTTCATTTTTAATGTCTATCCTAGGTCTGGTAACAAGACTGATCTTACTACTTTCATGGCTCGCATCCTTCACTCTATTGTTATTGGTGTGTCTGTATGTCTTCCATATCTTATCTATTACATCATTATTCAGTTTCGTATCCATCCAGGTCATAGTGATATTTCATTTGGTTATCTTATGACTGCACTAGCCACCCATAGTCTTGTGGCTATGCCTGTTGGAGAAACTCCTAGTAACCATCTTTCATTCAACAACTCGAATATAAATAAGATGAATCTGATGTTGGCTCCTGGCCAAATTGAAGTGGGTGTTGGTGGATCTGCTGAAGCAACTGAAGAGGAGGATGCTTTGCTTCCAAATGATGTCAATATGAATGATTTATTTGATGAGATTGAGTCAGACTCTGCGGCTGATCCTGACTTTCAGCCTTCTGACTTTGATGAGCATTTGCGATCCCTTGAGGAGAAGGTAGAGAGTCCACATGTGTCCCAAGAAACTCAATTTAAATACATGCACAAATATCTTAGGCATATTAATAAGAGACTACATCAGATAGATCCTTCTATTCCTTCTCCTTCATCTAGATTTGATTAGTTTTTCTTTATTATTCTGGATATGTAGTAATATTTTCTACTATTGGATTTGTGTTGGAATCATGTTTGTTGGGATATTATTGGACACACTATTATTATTAAGTATGTGGACATGCTGTTGTGCTTTATGTTGATATTTTGATCATCATGGTGTTGCCATTCCCTATCTTCTCTTACTTCTTCTCTTCTCTATATCCATCTTTCCTTTGTCTTATTGTGACAAAAAGAGGAGAAATTGTAGAGATGTGTGATGATTGTGAAGTGTGATGATTGTGGAATATATGGAGAAAATATGGAGTGTATATATATATTTTTTTTCTGGTTCTGCAAATCACCTCTCCTAGATTGAGGGGGAGTAATGGAATGAGAGGGAGATGTGGGGAGATGTGTCCATTGATCATTGGTGCATGGTTATTTATTGTACATGACTGGTGCATGATTCTTTATTGTACATGACTGGTGCATGATTCTTTGTTATACATGACTGATGCATGATTCTTTATTGTGCATATTTCTTTATTTGGTTTTGTCACAAATTTGATAAGGGGGAGATTATAAATGCTATTGTGAAAATCTAGCACCCGTAGTATTGTCAAATTTTGTTATGCCAAACCATTAGTATTTGCATCATGCTTTGAGTTGAAGTAATCAGGTTCGTACATTTTAAAGTTGTCTGCATCGAACTTGCCTACATCTTCAAGTTGAAGTGAAGCGTGTTGAAGTTCATGTTTTCAAGATCAAATTCAAGAACTCAAGTTCAAGTTTGAAGTTCAACTACCGTACGCTAAAGACTCAAGAACTCAAGCGTAACCCAAGATCAAGTTCAAGAGATTAAGCTCAAGCTTTAAATATCACAAGATATCAAGATTCGGAAGCGAATGATGCTTCATTTGTTCCTACTCACAAACAGGTTTGGATGACCCTAGATTGACCCTAGATAGTGTCATATTCATTGCATATTCTTTGTGGGTCATTTCATATGTTTATAGGTCTTTTTCTCGACTTGTCTTAGACCTTGTTCGACTAGTCCAAGTACTAACTTGACTAGTTTAAGAGTTTTCTCGACCAATCCAAGGTTTGTTGCTAATTTTTAAAATTTTCTATTAGGCTCTCGACCAGTCCTGGAGACTACTCGACCAGTCAAGTGAATAGTACTCAACTGGTCGCCCAGGCTCGACTCAAAGTCCAGCAACATTTCTGGGTCCCACTCGACCAATCGAGTGTAGCACTTGACTAATCGAGCAGGCCACTCAACCAGTCGAGTAACGGTCTTATCTTATCGTGCCAGAAATTTTAAAATTTTGTTGGTCCTTCGACCAGTCGAACCGACCCTTAGACCAGTCAAGTGAACAATATTTTCACCCATAAACAAAGCATGAATTTCAGAGTTTATTCATTCATTAAAAGTGAAATCAAGACACCACTTTAAGGATAAGTTGTGATATTTTTAAGTTTTATTGTGTTCATTTAATATTCTCTTTAATTAGCTTTTGTTATTTGATTTTGAGATCTTTATTCCAATCTTACTTTGAAAAAGGATTTGAGTTTTCCCCTTTCATGAGATCAAAATCAAATCAAACTAGCCCAAGTTGATTTAATTGAAAATCATTTAGAACTAGAACCTTTTCATCTATGAGACTGAACATTGAACATCTTCGTCTACATCGGATCGGTTCTACTGGGCTTCTTTAAAGGAGAATTTCCAGATAAGTACATTTACATTTTGTATATCTCTTTTTGGTTTTTGAGGTTGTGCCAGAAAAATCTCTATTTGGTTTTGTCTGAGGTGATCCAAAAAATCTCAGAGTGTGGGGTTTTTGGAATTGTGTAAGCCCAATCAAAGACACAATTGTGAAGGTTTTAAGGTGAACCTTTGAAAGCCTTTTTTCATAGTGAACGCTAATATCCCGAGGGAGTGGATATTAAGAGTGGAGTAGTTGTGTGGCTATTTTCTAACAGTTGGTGTACACATAAGTGAACCACTATAATTTCTGGTGTTGTGGTGGATGATTGAATGTGCCTATGTGTGTGAATGTTGTAATTTATTTTCAGCACTTATGGTGAATGGTGTAATTTATTTTATGCACTTGTGGAAATGCTATAATAACTTAGTTTATTTTATTTGTTATTTCCTTTGCCTCTTTATTAGTTTGGCTTTTTGATACTTATAAACGTTCTAGTAAGGTTGTCCTGCCATAAGCCTTTGGTTTTTGGTATTAGGTTGTCCTTAAAACTAAGTTTGTATCAACCTCTCAATACTAGTACATTTAAGGTTGCTATTTACTTGTATTTCTTTATTATTCATTTGTGCTATCATTTTTTAAATTCAGCATTTATTTTTTAATTTGGCATAGTCCTATTCACCCCTCCCCCCCTCCCTAAGACGTATAGCTTGGCCTTTTCAGTATTCCAGAATAATTGATAGCTTCATGTAACTAACAAACTACACTAGATCAAACATAGCTTTTACTGTATGAAGGTTAAGTAGATATACACATAACCCTGGAAAAGAGCATTGGAATGCCCTGCCTATGATTTTGAGATACCTAAAAGGTAGTATGGCCTATGGTTTACATTATAATGGTTATCCTGCTGTATTAGAAGGATACAGTGATGATAACTGGATCACTGTTTCAAATGAGACAAAATCTACTAGCAGATATGTTTTCACTTTGGATGGAGGAGCAGTCTCTTGGAAGTCTACAAGTAGATGTGTATCACTCGGTCAATTATGGAATCCAAGTTTATTGCCTTAGAAAAGGCTGGATCAGAATCTGAGTGACTTAAAAATCTTTTAGCTGATATACTATTGTGGCCAAAGCCTATATTGGCCATGTCTATTCATTGTGATTGTCAAGAAACTATTGCAAAACCAAAGAGTAAAATATATAATGGAAAGAGTAAGCATTTTGACTTAGACACAACTTAGTGAAACACATATTACGTGATGAAGTCATATCTATTGACTTTGTGAGGTTAAAAAAGAATCTGGCAGATCCTCTAACCAAAGGACTATCTAAAATATTAGTCAATAATACATTGAAGGGAATGGGGATAAGCCTAATATATGAGCTGCCAGTGTTGGCAACCCAACTTATACAAGTGGAGATCCCATAAGATAGGTTTAATGGGTAAACAACAAGACATGAGGTAGACAATTACTGAGGTATATGAGCCCCTTCTATGGTGCAGCAGTGCAAGCAGCAACGTAGAAGGATGAGTTTCTTATAACTCTTAATGGATTCATAGCCATATATTTGGTGGTGTATACAGTTGCTGCATGCACTTGATGAAATTCACCTATATGGGTGTGGAGGTGGAGACTGCTTCCTATGAGAATCAAGACGAATTCTCTACAGCACTCATGAAATCCAAGTTCTGGTGTATGGCCGAAAAGCACCGAACCTCAAAATCACTTGCAGAGGAAGAGTTGTGTGAGTGGCATGTACTTACAATTCACACTAAAAGGATTTAGGTTCAAGACTATGGTATCACCTGATTCCTGTAGACCTGTCTTGCTTACTCTAATGTTAGTTCAAGTCTATAGTGACACTGACACTATTGTACAATTATTACGCTTTAACCTGAAAGAATTTTTATTTTGAAATATGTGGGTGTAATGTCTCGAAAAAATCTGTACAAAGACCCGAATACAACCTCAGGCAAAACCGTCTAAGGACCACATCCTGCTGAATGTTTTAGACGAAAAATTAATTAAGTACTAAACAAATTAATGGTGGATTAAGCTCGGGTCACCATTCCCATAAATGAGAAGGCCTAAAACCATAAATACCACTGACTCAATGGAGCATAAAGACCTAGGAGAAATCCCAAGAGCATGTCGCTCTTGGGAGTACATTGAAACCCTGTATTGGACCCAGACCACACGTCGAAAGTCCGATGACTGCAAAACTATAGGGTTATGTCCGTCCTACTGGGCTTGACAACTATCGCGGGAATTAAGCCCAGATAGTATCAAAAAATGCACAACTTGAGCCCCGAGTGAAGTGTGTGAGAAACATGAATATCTTTAGAAAATGAGTTGAAACTTAAGTAAATTGGGCCGTTCACTCTCAGGCAAAATTGATGATTTCAAACCGTCAGTTTCTGACCAAACTTCACCCATGGGAAAAGGAAATTTCCTTGCACATATCCGTATAACAGTGGGCCCGATTGAGTAAGTATGACCGTTGATCTGACACAGGTCCTCCACGGTCGATCAGCCCATCCGATCACACCACAAACATAGTCCTGGCATAGATCCATTGTCAGGGAGCTTACCCTATGACTTAGGAGAGTAATGGGCCTCCCTGTGAGTCCTATTTGTCCAAAATAGTCGCCCAAAGGATGCAACGTATGTATATAGTGGCCTGAAGGCCATTTGCATCACTTCTGAGCCTATATAAAGCCCTTATTTCACCCCATTTCTCTCCCATATGAATTTTCTCAAAATCCTAAGGGAGAGAGAGAGAGAAGAGAAGAGAAAAGAGGAGGGAGAGATGTGAGGTTTAGGGAGATTGTTACAGGAATCTTCCCACACGACTCTACGTGCTAGATCGCCGCTTCCTTTCGCTATCTGACCTGTTTCGACTATGGATTTGGGTAAGAAACCCTAACCCTAATCTCGTTGTAGAGATCTAGGTTGGTAGTTTGTCGATTTAGCTAACCTATTACGTCATGTAGGTGTTTAACGTCTCATTTTCGAAAACATGCAGTCTGAACCGGGTCCGAATCGAGCTTTTCGATGAAAGGTGCGGACTATAAACATTTAGGTTATGGTTTTCATTACTTTTAATGTCATCTAATGATTTATGTCTAACTTGATTATTGCCATGTTGTCGTAGATACGTCGATTTCTGCATAATATACATGTATGAACTGTGTTAGGTAAAAGATGCATCCCATGTGTTTGTTGAAATGTTTGAATGAGCATTTAAATATGATTTGAGCTTGTTGTGATTACTGATTTAGGGTAAATCATCGTCACATGTATGTTGATCTCCCCGTATAAGGAATTGTTAAAATATGTGTTGTAACTAACCTAGTCTATGTATTTGGTATAGTGTAGTCTAAGTGTTTGTTGAATTGTCTGAATGAGAAATTGTTGATGATTTGTACTTATTACAAGTATTAAATTAGGATTTTGTATTGCCTTATACATATGTATAGTTCTTTCATGTAATAATCTTTGCCTCTATACAAATATATGGATAAAATGTAAGTGCTTGGTAACATGATCAATGTGTTTGATAAAATGCTCAAATGAAGAATTCAGTTGGATTTTTTATTAACTTCTAAAATGATTATCACATGTGTTTACTTATTACATTTGAGTAAGATTGGTACCACAACATAGCCCAGGCAATCGGTAATTTTCCATGTTCGGGTGGCCGAGTTAGTCATGCCACGTTGGGAAAATTTGATGAATCCGGGTCTCACGACGATTGTCGATAGTGGTTAGGCCACATGGGGTGCTTATGCTCTCCATGTTGATTACATCAGCGTGTGCCCGTACCAAAACGAACTTTCCTAACAAACCGATTGGCCTATTGTATGTTCACCATGTATGGACTCCACTACTTGAATCTAAGATACCTCCACCAGTGTAAACGCCCACTTTATCCATGGTACCACGATCCGCCAAGACTCATGAGTCGGGCATGGTGGTATGGGACACCGTGGTCGAGCTGTCGGCCTACGTTGGGGTGACGAGCCTCTTCGTAATGACCAGTGAGCAACCAAAACTTGTGAGCTGGGCATGGTGGTATATGACACCATATTCGAGCTGTCAGCCTACGCTGAGGTGACAAGCCTCCTCACAGTGACCTCGAGTATAAACATTTGAATTTGCTTATCGACTGTTTTTCATTAGGGGTGATGCCATACAACTTGCCTATCATATGTGCTTAACTAGGATTAACAACCCTAGATGGATCCTTTGGTTTGGGTAAATGATATAAAGGGAGTACCTTAGCTTCCCGAACCTGCTGTATGAATAAGCTTAACTAACGCTACAAGAAAAATGGGCAAAGGCTACGGCCAAAAACCGTAGCTAAAGACTTTTGCTACAGATCTAGTCCATAGCACGTCCGTCGCTATTGGTGGGGTAGTTAAAGGTCAAAAAACCTATGGCTACGGATTATATCTGTAGCAATAGATATTAGTAGCTACGAACAAAAGTCGTAGCTACAATTTCTGTAGCGAAATGTAGTTACACCTATAAATTAAATCTGTAGCAATAGATATCAATAGCTATGGATAAAGGTCGTAACTATACTTTCTATAGTGAAATATACCTACGGCTACAGATTAGATCCGTAGCAGTAGATATCACTAGCTATGGAAAAAAGCAGTAGCTATAATTTGTGTGGTGAAATGTACCTACGACTACGGATAATATCAGTAGCTAAAAGTAAAATGAAATCCGTAGCAATATGCTGTAGTTAGCAATAGCTACGGTTTTCAGAATAATAGCTATGCCCAAAATTCGTAGCTATTTTTTAAAAAACTTGTAATAATGGTGCCTGCTTCCATTGTAAGAACCTGTTGTGATTGATAACTCATTTAAGCTTAATGTTGATAGGAATAGTACAGAAAATGCAATTAGGGAAAAAAATTATGCATTTATTACAAATAGCAATCAAATCATACAATGCATCCCACATTCACATTTCTAAATAAACAATGCTTCACTTTGCTCAACCTATCATAAGAATTACAACTACGGCATGACCTCATGTGCAAGAAACAAATACACTCCAACATAGTAAACGCCCTCTATATAATGCAATAATGCTCACGTTTTTACAGAATTTTCTTCCTTGAGACGGTCAATTTTAGCAAATGCAGAAGATAGAGCTTCTTCTTTCCCTGAAACTGCAGATGTAACTTCTGTGGACTTTGACACAAGATCACTTTCAAGTTTTGAAACTCTTCTCTTGAGAAAATGAATTTCATCCTCCAGTGACTTCTTTAACTTGTTAGCCTGTATAAAACAGCATTTGTAGACACAATCAAACAAGCATGGCTTTGTACACATCTCAAAAGAAAGAAAGATTAAAAAAAACCCTTATATACGAAGAAATAAAAAATGTACCTGCTAATCTTCTAAACTATGGCAAAATCCAACATGAGTAATGTGGTTTGATGGACTATTGGTTTGTGTAACATTATATAGGAAGAAATCAAAATATAGTGAGAGGAGCAATGAAACTAAATCTCTAAGCAATTGTATTCTACAAAAATAATAAACTAAAAGTTTTGAGAAGAATACTATGAAAAATAGGAACCCAATTTAGGAAACAGATAACAAAATTCAAAGATCAAAAGAACAAAAACAACACAAAAGCAAATTAATATACAAACCCCTCAATCAGTACAGATGATATTAGGAAGTAATGGCATCATTTTTGTTAAATCCAGTATTCTTATGAGTGCGGCCACTGTTCATTGAGCCAATGGTTGAAATGGTGGGCCACATTATGAGATGGACCATGGCCAAATTTCCCCACATGAGGCAACCTATAGTTCACATCAAATGTGGCCCAATCAAACAGTTAGAATAATCTAATGGGCAAAACTTTTATTGCATTTCCCATTGACAACATGGCCCACCACATGAACAGGTCGGTTGGATTACCGAATGGTGGGACCCACATGTACAATTCATTGCACTGATCACTCCGTATACACAGTAACTAAGAACATCACCAGAACAATCACAATCAAAATCAAAATCAAAATCACAACAAAAATTCAAATAAAAAGAACGGAATCGAAACAAAAACAAAGCAATATGGCAACATTCAACAATCGAATTTCAGTGGCTTAATAAACATTAAATGACACTTGAATCGGATATTCACTAGTTCAAACAAAAACTATACCAACTTCATCTCTAATTAGTTCCAATTGCTGAAATTTATGTGAAATGTTATTTCTAACCAAAGAGACATTTAGGGAATTCAAATTACAACTTCTATTACGGTCCCCTACATTTAGGGAGTGTTAAAATTTATTTATTTAAAATTTATAGGTTTAGGTTTAGGTTAAGGTTATAGGTTTAGGTTTAGGTGTAGGTTATAGGTAGGTTATAGGTTATAGGTTATAGGTTAGGGTTTAGGTTTAGGTTTAGGTTTAAGTTATAGGTTTAGATTTTTGTTTATAGGTTATAGGTTTAGGTTATAGGTTATAGGTTATAGGTTTAGGTTACAGGTTATAGGTTATAGGTTTAGGTTTAGGTTATAGGTTATAGGTTTAGGTTATAGGTTTAGGTTTAGGTTTAGGGATTTGAGAATAGGTTTAGGTTATAGGTTATAGGTTCAGGTTTAGGTTAATGTTATAGGTTTAGGTTTAGGTGTAGGTTATAGGTAGGTTATATGTTATAGGTTATAGGTTTAGGTTTAGGTTTAGGTTACAGGTTATAGGTTTAGATTGAGGTTATAGGTTATAGGTTATAGGTTTAGGTTATAGGTTTAGGTTTAGGTTTAGGTTATAGGTTATAGGTTTAGGAATTGGGGTTCGGGTTCGGGTTTGCATTTAGGTTTGGGGTTTAGGGTTTAGGGTTATAGTTTATAGGTAATAGGTTTAGGTTTAGTTTATAGGTTATAGGTTATAGGTTTAGGTTTAGGAATTTGGGTTTGGGTTCGGGTTTAGATTTAGGTTTTCAAGTTTAGGTTTAGGGTTAGAAAATCATTGTACCCACTATAAATATATGTAGTTTATCTACACTATCCATTTGCTTTTCCAAATCATTTACGGGGTTGAACCAAAATTGAATCATATCTAAAAACTCAGGTGGACCATACCACAAGAAACAGTGGGTATAATGATTTCCATCATTGAAACCTTTCTAGGGCCTGTAGTGATGTTTATTTATCATCCAACTTGTTCACAAGATCACACAGATAGTGATGAAGGGAAAAAATAAATATCAGCAGTTCCCACCTTCCAAGGACCCCCGCTCAACATCCGGATAGCTCCGACGCACATCCGGATTTGCTTCATCAATTTCAAGATAATACATAAACACGGGCCTGTCTAAATGGCCAGGCCACCCATATTGTTGTCTATAAGAAATGGACAGCTTCATCATGTTCATAACAGCGGTTCCCACCGTCCAGGGAACCCTACTCAACATCCGGATATCTCCGACACAAATACAGAAACAAACTAATTAGGAACTTACAACCAAAAAAGGTACTAGGTCTTTGGTCCAGGGGTGATCCTCAATAAAAGGTACTATTTACCATGAACTAAAACCATATATTACCCATACCCTGATTGGACTCACTACAAGGGTAACCTTTTAATGATGGCCCATTGCTTTTGATAATCACTACAGGGGTAAGAAAATTAAAAAAAGTAAGACTCATGAGATGACATATGTACAAATAGTGATAAGACTAGTTGGTAATGACAGGAGGCTAAGACATCAAATTATTTATGAAGAACAGGAAAAAACAAAGATAAAATAAATAGTTAAAAACTTTACCATTTCAATATTGAACCTTGTAGTGGCAACATTAATCTATGGGGCTAAAAATACATCAACCTGCATATAAAAATCTCAAGTTAGTTGGGCCTTTGAGGTCCTCAAATGATAGTAGAAGAAGCTGTAAAACTATTGAAATTAACCATCAAGCATTTTAAAAATCCCTCTCAGAAAATGAACCATCAAACTATTGAAACACCATGATGCATCACCTTCACCCAATCACAGTTAAATAGGATGGGCTTGTACCCTGTGCTGACAATCGATAAGGCCCCTTAAGTAGAAAGTTTTCAAGCCATAGAAAGCTAAATGTATGAGATGCTACCAGCACACCTAGATCGCTCATTATTATAGTTCACCTATAACTCACTGAGGTTGTAATGTGAACAGAAATAAAAAAGAGCCATGTCAGGTGCAAAAACTGAATATCTAGCTGATACCATCGTAGATATTGCATCCACAGTCGACAATAACATTCACACAAAGGACACTAGGTCTATGGCCCTGAATCGATGATAATGCTGTGACAAGCTTTTGTTTACCCTTTGAGGTGTAATCTTTCCATATACGAACATTTCCATCACCTAAATAAAATTCGTGCATCAGTATACATACAATTGCAAAAATAAAAATTTCCAATCTAGAAGTTGCTCTAGTCATGAAGCATAGAAGCTATGGATCTTACTTGAAGCAACAAGAAGCAAGTTGTCATCTAGCTCGATCTTGGTGGGGAAAACAATGGCAAACCAACGAGGACAATGACCATCTTACTCTTTAAGTAGCTTCTTTGTATTTGCATGAATAAATTGCAATCCTAAAATTTTCAAAGAAGAAGAGCTTATCAAGTTACAAAGCTTATACATGGTTAAACAATAAAGAGCTATATATCTTTAAAAGAAAAGAAAAGAAAAAGAAAAAACAGATCTACGGTGAACACAAAATACAAACTACAAAACAAAGCCACATGATCCACTACCATAGCTGCACAAATCAAAGTTACACCACAAAGCCAATACAAGCTAGTCTAATAAATACAATATGGCATGTGTAAGATGCTTGGAGATGAATGGTAAGACAAGTACATATTAGAACCTTGCAATGGTCAATATTTGGACAGTCAAGTTATTTGACAAGTCACATGAATTCTTATCCATCCAATGTACATAATAAGAAACACAACGGATGCTGAAAGAAAACCAAGAAAGTTAATGAATCAACAAGATCTGAACTGCTCCCAAAGGTTTTAATATCAATTTAATAGCAAAAACCATAAAATTCCTACAGTAAACAACCTTAAATATCATACACCATAACCTAAAAGTTCCAACAAAATAATCCTTAATTCAAATAGATCCTCGACCATCATTCTCTGAGAATTTTCCAACACAAGGAAACCACTAGCCACTATAAATCAAGCAATAACATAAAACAAGAACTTACCAAATTACAATATTGTTTGACAATATAATGACTTTGAAAGTCAAATCAAAAGGGGACTTTTTAATGCAACACTATTGGCCAAGTAAGACAACTGATCCTATAACTTGGTCCACCAATTGCCTCATTTTTTTGGACATCACCTAAACTGATTTGTCAAAATGGATAGATTGGGTGGATAAAACACATACATCTTGAACAATCAAATATATGGGAAACATCATGGAATGGGGAAGATTGCGGAGGTAGAGTGTAGCATTTTGTACTGATTCTGGATATTTAGATAATGGGAAGTCATTACATGGTGGGGTCGAGTCTATATATCACATCATTGGCTGCAAAAAATAAATAAATGAAGTGTTGGACCTGTCATGAGTTGATATAGTGACCACCACAGCCATTGTATTAGTCAGGCTATCATATATTTGATATATTTAAATAAAAATAGCATCACTGTCGTGATGTTCTTTAGGGAAAAAAAAATAGCCAGCTTTTCAAAACCTTAATAGTGCATAAGTTCATAGACATCCAGAGAATCATCAAACAAAAACTCATGATAGCAACATAGTAATTTGGGAAGAAGAAATTGAACTTCTTAGTGAGATACAAACACGAATTTCATCATCATAGCCTTGTCTATTCTTATATGGAAGTATCTTTACTATTACAAAATGCATGAAAAGAGAATTCTTATCAATTGACCAGAATAATGGAGTGCCTTGGTTGCGCAAGCCATTGGAAATTCCATTAATTCGAGTTCGCCAATCTTATCAACTTCCGAAACAGCCATCTTTGAAATTAAAAAGAAGAGATGCCAAAGGACTAGAGCTCTATCTCTAATTCATTCAAATTCATAAACTTCGAAGAAAGCACTAAGGCTGCATTTGGAGATGTGCAATGAGGCAGAATCACACCAAGATAACTGACTCAAAAATGTTTTAGACAGACATCTTTTCCTCAAGGTGGCTAGAGTTGGACTATCATTATGACTTCCAGACACGGAGTCAATTAGATACGATGAGCTTGTAGCAGCATGAATCTACATATTATTGTTATTATTATTATTATTATTATTATTATTCTTATTATTATTCTTGGAATTTCTTATACACAAACTATATAGAATAACTGAATAAAAGAATACTTATTCCATACACAAACTATGGAATTACTTCTACCCAAACAAGATTTCTCCTGGGCATTTCATCAAATATCTAACAAACATCATCCAAACAACCAAACTTGACGAGCCCATTTCATCAAATATCTAACAAGCATCATGTAATCGTACATGCCTTTCTTAAAACAACTTAATCTAAATCCTTCATTCTTGGTGACACAAACCATACTACATAAGGCCATAAACAAAAATTAATGCTTTCCCAAAAATCAAAGCCAATAGAAAAAAAAAAACAACATTCGATGTAATAAAAAATCAAATGAATCGTGGCCTGCAAGATGAATCAACCAGATCTATGAAGACCATACCTGTACAAATGCTGGCATGAATAAAAACCTTGAGGATGAATTTTTTTCTATGAGGCTAGCATTTTAATCCAAAATTAGAATAGATTTCCACTCCATTAACATCCATTTCAAGAATCATGTGATCAAATCAAAACCCTAACCCTTATCTCAACCCCGTTCGTCAATGCACTCAATGGATTCAACCCCCTGTGTGTAGAGATAGGTTACCAAGTTACTGCAATTGAGCATAGCTAGCAGTCCGATCGAGAGGAAGAGAGATCGACGAGAAGAGAGAGAGAGAGAGAGAGAGAGAGAGAGAGAGAGAGAGAGAGAGAGAGAGAGAGAGAGAGAGAGAGAGAGAGATACCTTTTAGGGTTGTGAACTTGTTGCAACCCGCGAGAATGGCAGCGAGATTGAGAGAGGGAGAGAGGGAAAGAGAGAGGGAGAGGGCAAGGGCAAGCGAGAGAGGGAGAATGAGAGGGAGAGTGAAAGTAAGGGCGGGAGTGAGGGATTTTCAGGGTCTTTTACCGAAAAAAGACCCCGTCAATGCGTGGATGTTCCTGTCATGGGCTCATGGGGCCCACATGATGTATGTGTCTTATCTAATCCGTCAATTAATTTTAACTTTAAATAATAAGTTAACATACAAAAAATGAGGAATATCAAAGGCCCAAGTGGACCACACCAAATATAAACGATAGGAACTTGATATCCACTGTTTCCTATGGTGTGGTCCACTTAAGCCTTCGATCTGGCTCATTTTTTGGGCTTATGCAATAAAATTATCTGTAAAAATGGATGGATGGATTATATAAAACACATACATTTTGGTGGGCCCATGGAGGGTCTTAGGGGACCGTCTAACTCTATATGCGGTAGCACTATTACTATGGTTTATAACTGTAGCAATATTCTCCTATAGTCCGTAGCTTTTGCTAGCACGCCCAATTTGGGTGTCTTCTCACGGACGGACGCAGACGGTCCGGACAGGGGCTCCATGGGGCCCACCATGATGTATTTGGTTAATCCATTCCGATCAATAATTTTAATAAATTATTTTAGTTTATGGCACCAAATTTCAGATATATTTAAGGCCCAAGTGGACCACATGATAAGAAGCAACTGTAATTTAATATCCATGTTTCCTACCATGTGGTCCACTTGAGCCTTCAAAATAGCTGATTTTTTTTTCATCCTGTAACATAATATTTACAAATATATAGACGGTTTAGATATAACATATAGGTTTTTTTAGGCCTCATAGAGCCCCTTACAACACCATTAATTATTAATGGTGTATCAACTTTTTAGCTACAGATTAAAACTGTAGCAACCATAGCTAAGGTTTATATCTATAGCAAAAAAAATAACGTGGTCTGAATCCTTTGCCCCTTTTTTTGGTAGTATAAGTACTCGGCCAACACGACCATACATCACATTACATTAGTTAGGAGGTGCTTTTGGCGAGGAAGGTGCACTTGAGGGAGGTTGTCATGCGCGAAATAGGTTGATGGAGTCGCTTGTGAGGGAGCTTTGTGCGAGGGCATACATCATTACTTGCACACCATTCCTGCATTAACAAGAGTAGTTAGGAAGTGATTGTTGTTTTGCTTTATCATTACTGCTTGATTGACTTGATAACATGTTAACCTTTGCCTAATAGTACCACTGAGTTGATGGAGTCGCTTGTGAGGGAGCTTTGTGCGAGGGCATACATCATTATTTGCACACCATTCCTGCATTAACAAGAGTAGTTAGGAAGTGATTGTTGTTTTGCTTTATCATTACTGCTTGATTGACTTGATAACATGTTAACCTTTGCCTAATAGTACCACTGAGTTGATCACTCACTCCCACCCTGGGACGGTGTTTTAAAACACCAACCAAACTATGGTTTAGATGCAGGTGCGGATGATGTTTGTGCTATGGAGCAGGATTACATGGATGAGGAGGAGGAATTCTCCTATTTTCAATTATCAGGCGGGTCGATGTAGACTTCGTGCTGATACACAGGGACACTCGGACTTTTAGCTTAATTAAACACTTTACATTTTCCCATTTTGTACATTTTTAAATAATACTTGTATATGCTTAGCCTAGTGACATACTCATACTTTGGAGTTGATAAAATACACACATATTTAAATATATATGTTTCAGTCTTCTGCTTGCTTAAATTAATTATATCCGGAGTATGATATGTTGTTTTAGTATAATCTCACTCATGTTTGACTCATTAATATGGATGAAATCTGAACATCATTATCCATGTTGCATAAGTGATGTACCGGATCTCGGGAGTAGAGCCTTGCTCGACCCTCGAAATCAGGGGTGTTACAGTGGGGGATTATTGTATTTTGTTTCAAAATTCATATTAAAAATGAAATTTTAAATATTTCAGTTTCCCTCCACATTTGAAATTTCTATTGATTTTGAGTTATGGGTTTTCTCCCACATCGGAATTGCCTAAGAAAATCTTCTTGTATATAAGATAGGCTTTTTGCCTTAGGGCTTGAGCCCAATTCAGGGGGCATGTGAATTTTATCCGGGAGGGGGGGGGGTTGGCAATAGCTCTAATCTATGTCGTTGACTGCACGCGCACTGTGCTGAGCCGAGCCGAGCCAAGCCAAGTCCAAGTTCGTGTCCGTATCCGTGTGCGCAACGCGACGTGACAGGACGGGCTATGCTGGGTGCGGGTGCAGGTGTACTCACGTGGATATGTGTGTACGGGTACTCGCGAGACTTTATTATGTGAAAGTATACTCGCACTTGTGCCTTTTTGTTTTAAACCAGAGAGATGTGTTTGTTTGATTTGTTGCACCTTTTAGGTTTAAACCCAACGGACCAAATCCTTTTGAAAGGGTGCTTAATGCATCACTTCGGAGTCCATATAAGGACTTACGTTCTAGTTTCTAAAATACAAAAAATCTTTTCTTCTATTGTGAAAACTCTCTCTGCCTTCTGATTTACAAGTTTTGATTGTTGAGTTTGTCATTGAGTCAATTCAGCGCTTTTGAGTTAAACTATAAGTGGTTCGATCTCGTATATAGTGAGTGCACCGCTGTGAGTCATTGTATCCTGGAGGTCGATTGCTTTAGAAACATGTTGCACTTGGGATGCTGTCCAAGGGGAACTAATTCAATTTCAAGCCGAGCGACTCACGTCACACCTTAACTCAATTTAATAAGTCTTCTATCTTAATTTTTATTTTTCTTTTTTGTTTCTCGATTTTAATAGTCTATTTGATTTAACCAAATATTCCAACAACCTTGATGGAAGCCATCTTCAACCGTCATTCTGTCTAACAAACCCCATCAGCAAGCATAGCGCCGAAACCCATTTCTACCCGAACTGCTATCGTCGAAACCCCTGTTCTATTATGGCGAAACTAGAACTGGACGCAACCATGCCACACGACATCAGCAGCATCTCCAGCAGCACCTCCAGCGGAATCCTCTACCAATCACAAGTCCAACCACCATTCTTCCATCGATTAGGGACCAGTGTATCTATTATTGTCAGGCACCGACATTGCTAACCACCAGTTGCTGCTCTTTTGTAAATGCCATATTGTAAATCTAGCACTCAGAGTTGTCAAATTTTGTTGTGCCAAATCATTTAGAATTTGTATCATGTGTTGATGAGATGAATAGATCAACTTCATGTATTTTAAAATTGTCCATGTCTTCGTCGAACTTTTCTACGTATTCAAGTTGAAGAGTGTTGTCAAAGTTCAAGATTTCAAGCTCAAGTACAAGTTCAAAGCTCAAGTTTAAGTTTAATCTTCAAGTTCAGTTCCTTAAAAAACTCAAGAACTCAAGCTCTAGTCAAGCTCAAGTTTAAGATTTTGAAGAGAAGCTTCAAGTATTTCAAGTGAATGAGTTAGCAGAGCAAACGATGTTTCAATTGTTCAAACTCACAAACAAGGTATAAATGACCCTAGATTGACCATAGGTTAGGTCATATTCATTACATATTTTATGTAGGTCATTTCATAAGTTTATAGGTCATTTCCTCGATTAGTCCTAGTCTTTGTTCGACTAGTCCAAGAAGTTTCTCGATCAGTGCAAGATTTGTTGTGAATTTTCAGAATTTTCTGTTAGACCCTCGACTAGTCGTGGAGATTACTCGACCAATCGAGTGAAAAGTGCTCGACCAGTCGTGCAGGCTCGACTCAAAGTCCAGCAAGGTTTTTTAGTCCCACTCAATCAATCGAGTGCATTGCTCGACCAGTCGAGCAGGCCACTCGACCAGTCGAGTAACGATCTTATCTTATTGCGCTAGAAATTTTGAAATGTGGTTGGTCCTTTGACCAATCGAACCGACCCTTAGACCAGTCGAGTGAACAGTATTTTCACCTATAAATAGAGGATGAATCTTAGAGTTTTTCATTCATTCCAAGCTAAATAAGTCAACACTTTGAGAGATAAGTTCCTGCATTTGTTAAGCTATATTGTGCTTATTTTAGATTTATTTTAATAGCTTTTTTTATTTGATTTTGTGATCTCCATTCAACTTTATTTCATTAAAGGGAATTATGATTTACACTCTTTTCCTAGGTTGACTTAATTTAAAATTAATTTAGACCTAAAACCCTTTCACTTGTGAGACTGGACATTGAACATCTTCTTCTACATCGGATTGGTTCTACCGGGCTTCATTAGAAGGAGAATCTTCACATAAGTACAATTTAATTTTGTGTATCTTTTGTGGTTTGTGAGGTTCAACCAGGAAAATCTCATTTTTGGTTTTGTGTGAGATAAGCTAGAAAATCTCATAGTGTGAGGTTTTTGTAATTGTGTAAGCCTATCTAAAAACACAATTGTGAAGGTTTTAAGGTGAACCTTGGAAAACCTTATTTGATAGTGAAAGCTAATATCCCGAGGGAGTGGATATTAGGAGTGGAGTAATTGTGTGGCTGTTTTTGAACAGTTGGTTTACACACACGAGCCACTATAATTCTCGGTGTTTAGTGGATGGTTGTGGAGTTGTATGTGTGGTTGTGAATGTTGTAATTTCCTTTTATGCACTTGTGGTGAATGTTGTAATAATTTAGATTATTTCTTTTGCCTCCTTCTAAGTTTGAGTTTTTGATACTTACAAATGTTCTAGAAATTAGGTTGTCCTACCATAAACCTTGGTTTTTGGTGTAAAGTTATCCTTAGAACTCAGTTTGTATCAACCTCTCAATACTTGTGCATTTGAGGTCACTTATAATTGTGCTATCTATCTTTGTTTATCTTTGTAATTTCGCATTTATTTTTTAATTTGGCATAATCTTATTCACCCACCCCTCCTCTAAGACTTTAAGCCTAGCCTTTTCAAGTGGTAACAAAGCCTAATAGCTCCTTTTTATTATTTGGATTCACTTCCTGAGCCAACTGATCTGAGCTTATAAGATGTCAAATTTTGATAGCCTCTCGATTACTAGGCCTCCACCTTTTGATGGATCCAATTATGCCTATTGAAAAGTCAGAATGAGGATTTTTTTAGGTCCATAGATGAAAGTGTGTGGCAAGCCACAGTGACTAGATGGAACCCACCCACATCTGAAGTTCTAGGCACTGATGGAACTAAATCTGTTAAAGATACATCTTATTATTCATGGACCACACTTCAGAAAAATGTGAGTAGTGTTAATGTAAAGGCTTTAAATACAATCACTTGCGCACAATCACCGGATGAATTCAAAAGAATTATATCTTGTGATACTACAAAGCAAGCCTGGGACATTCTAGAAATGACACACGAGGGTATGACTATTATCAAGAAATCTAAACTTCAAATCCTCACCACTTGGTTTGAGGAGATACGTATGGAAGAAAGTGAAACTTTCATGGACTTCTATACTAAGTTGAATGACATAGTCAACTCAATGTGGGGTCTTGGAGATAGTATCCGAAAAAGTAAAGTCTGTGCAAAGATATTGCGCTCATTGCCTGATAGGTTCAATTCTAAGGTCACGGCCATTCAGGAACTTCGTGATACGAATAATATGTGGGTTGCAGAGCTTATTGGTTCCTTACAAACCTACAAGTTAAATTTTAAGGCTCCTAAAGGTAAGTCCATCGCCGTTAAGTCTTCTAAAAATATTTCTCAAGATAATGCTAGTAATTCTAGTTATGAAAATTCTGAAGATGATATGACACTATTAGCCAAGAAGTTTTATAAAATTTTCAAAAGCACAAAGAGAGTATATTTTCAAAAATCTTCTGAAGAGAAAAGGACTAGATCTAAACATTGAAAATCAATTAAACACAACCAATGCTTCAACTGCCATGAATACAGGTATCTGGCAAACAAATGTCCAAAGAGGGACAAACCTAAGAAGAAAGGTATGTTGGCCACATTGGATGAGTCCTCTTGGTCTGAAGCTTCTTCTGAGTCAAATTATTCTGAACCCGAGTCTACTAATGAGGTCACGGCCTTAATGACTCTAGCCAGAGTCACTTCTTCAGATAGTTATAATTCAACTTATGATGAAAATCTGAGAAGCGACCCTGAAAATGATGATGATTTATAAGATGCCTATAATGCCCTATAGAGGGAAAGTTGCAAGATAGCTGTAAAACTAAAACTTTAAAAGGAAAAGTTTTTAAAGTTAAAAGAAGATTTTGATAACCTAGTTTTAGAAAAATCGCATTTTTTATTATTATTTTGAAAAAGCTAAGTGTGGTTTAGACTTTAAAATATCCCAAGTTAAAAACCTTAAATCAGAAAATGAAAAACTAAAACTAGAAGTCTCTTCTCTCTTGAGTTTGAAGGATACTTAGAGGTATGCCCAAGGTGATCCTAAACTAGAAAGATTGCTAACCGGATCAAGGAAATGTGGCGATAGATCTGGTCTGGGCTACGATAAGAATACACCTCCTAAAAGTAAGTCCACTCCTCCTAAGTTTGTTAAAGGAGAGTCCTCTAACTCAAAAGGAAAAAGTCTAAATCAAAATAGTTTCAAAAATCCTAAAACTTTTCAGGCTATGAAACCTAAAAGCAACTATATCAATTATAGAAATCAGAATCATAACCCCTTAGCTGAGAAAATTGTAGATTTACTCAAGGAGTTTCTAAAATCTAACTCAAATGGTAGAATGTATAACAACTATAAGCATAGAAAAACCAACTATGCTCCAAAACCCAAAACAGTAATGAAATGGGTCCCTAATGTTACTTGTCTGGTTGCCTACACCGCTTTCAAGGCTTCGAGTCAATCAAAGTGGTACCTAGACAATGGTTGCTCTAGACACATGATAGGTGATAAAGATTTGTTTACCAATCTCAAAGATATGACCGATGGTTCAGTCACTTTCGGTGATGGTAGCAATTATAGAATTGTTGGCCAAGGTACGGTTCAACTCTTTAATCTTCCTCCATTTGAGAGTGTTTTGTATGTAGAGGGCCTTAAGCATAATGTCTTAAGCATTTCTCAAATTTGTGATAATAAACATAGCGTCAAATTTACCAAGTGTGAGATTTCTAATGAGAATGGCTCTATGATATTAACTGGTCGTAGAACATCTGAGAACTGTTATATAGTCAGTGATTCAAGCTCATCTAAGTTATTGTGTTACATGGTCCAGACCGATGAGACCGATTTATGGCATAAACGCCTAGGACATGTACACTACCGTAATCTTTATAGACTGAGCAAAGGTGAAGTAATAAGAGGTCCACCCAAGATTAAGAAAATAGATAAAATTCGTGGTGAATGTTAGATTGGGAAACAAACTAAGAGTGCTCACAAGAAAGTGAACTCCAGTACCACATCCAAACCCCTTGAACTCCTCCACGTAGATCTCGTTGGACCTGAAAGTGCCCTGGTTTATCAATTAGCATGAGTGTTGAGTCGGCTACATAGAGAAGCTCCATAGGATGATCAATCAACCGTCTGCCTCAACTGGATGTGGGCCCGAACTCACCATAGGTAAATCTTTTTTAAAGTTGCAGAAAATCTCTAAGTTTCTTCCTCTTTCAATTTATCGAGAGACTGTTTGATATAATTGAATAGTGCTGTCGATGTCCTCAATGACCAATCGATACCATCGAAATGAGGATAAAAGATGTCTAGTAACCACATGTATTTCTGGACAGATTTATCGATGTATCGATATACATATCGATATCATCAACCTTTGAATCTCGAGTTTATCAAAGTTGACTCAATAAAATCGAAAGCAGAGATTTTGTGTCCCTGTTTTTCTATGAAAAATCATAAAGACCTTCGATATATCGAAGTACCCCTTGATATCCTCAAAATTCAAACTTCGATGATATCGATCTTGAACATAGTTAACCAACAATATTTCAGGTGATTTTTATCTTGGATCGAGGGTCACTCAATAGAATCGATATTCACATATCGATGATATCGAGGCCGAGTCAATGGCATCGAGAATGGACATAAACTGTCTAGCAAGCTTAACTAAAAAATCATTCAAATTTATCGATGCATCGACACGACTATCGATATCATCGACATTCAAATTTCGATGGTATCGAGTGTACCTCGATCATTCTTTTGACCTGAAATATTTCAATGGAAAGTCTCTCTCACTTTTCAAAGTGTCGAGGAATTGAACCATGTGTCGATGAAATCGGAGTTCGAAATCCAAAGACATCGATGCCTGTTCGATTTTCTCGACCATCTGGCAAAAGGTTTTAAAAGCGTATGACATTTGAGTTTATGTCATCGAGTGGGTAGTCAATGCAATTGAGAGTATACGCATTGATGATATCGACCCTGCTCGATGATATCGAACTCTGTCATAAATGTGACCATTTTATATCCGTTGGAACCTTTTGCCTATATATAGTGAACTTGTCTTCAGTTGTTGGTAGAGAGAAAATAGAGAGTGCTTTTATGTGTTTAACCGTAGATCATATACCCTAAGCCTTCTCTCTCATGGAAGTTCATCCTCCAATCCACCCTCATCATTGACATTCAATAGAGTGGATTGGGGAATGAACTTTCGCATTCAAGGATCCTCCAGCAACTACCCTAATGGCAAATCATTTAGCTAGGATGCCTTGAATGCATAGATGATTGGAATTGCTCTATCTTCCTTATAGGAAAACATTTAGGAGAGTAGGATTCCATCATAACCTTGACCCAACCTGTCGTCATGTATTGGTACACCTTCTGAGTTACGGATCAAGGAAGCAGAAGATTCTTCATCAACAAAGGAGGAGATCTTTAACAAATGCGTTGAATGGGGCTCATCTACTTATCTATAAGTCATTAGAGTCCAGAGGACCCTTATGATCATTCCTTTGTAGGATTAGGTCTAAGGTGTTTCTCACCCCTTGCAAGTCCTCTAGGAGGCCTCCGACAAGAGTGTACATAGTAGATGCTTTGTGTTGACCCTTGCTCTGTGGAGAGCATAAACATTTAGGGCCTTGAAGGAGGTCCTTAGCCAGTGTGCCTAAAAGTGGGTGCCTTGTGTTGACCCTTGCTCGTGAGAGCATAAACATGAGAGGTTCCTTGTGTGGATCCTTGGCCAGTGTACCTAAAATCAGGTGCTATGTGTTGATCCTTACTCGTGGGAGCATAAACTATCAGACTAGGTATAGGTTGTACTGGTTAGAGGTGAACCTGATTTAAAACCTCAGGTTTGAGGTGAACTGTGTGAAACCTCCTTAGTGAAATCTGGTACACTTAAGGGTTGAGTGTGGTTGCTAGGGGTGGAGTAGACAAGTAGTCAAACCACTATAAAAATGACTATATTTGAGATTGCTATTGTCTTACATTTGCTTATGTGATTTCCTTAAATACTTTCATATTTGACTATTTGAGATCACACCTCGCACACACAAAGTCATATCCATCATAAACTAATTTACATATTGTTCATCTCTCAAATAGTTTGTGATTGGATCCTCTACCAGGCTTGGAAGCCAGTAGAGTTACCCTTGAATAATCCTAATGTATGCTTGCTATTAGGATTAGAGTGATAAGATTTTAAATTGATATAAAATTATTAAAAAAATCCTATTCATCCCCCATCTAGGACATATTGGCATATTCCTACTTCAACTAAAGTGGTCATTACCACAATTTCAAGACCTACTAGAACGAAGAGTCGAGGCAGTAAGAAATATATTCTGGTAATAGTAGATGACTTTACTAGATATACATGGGTAGTTTTCATGAGAGATAAATCTGAAACTCTTGATGAAGTGAAAAGGACACTCAAGCATATTCAAACTAAGAAGGAATCAGATGTCTCTAAAATCCGTAGTGATCATGGTTCCAAATTTGACAATAGCATTTTGAGAAGTTCTTTAGTAATCATGGTATATCACATGAATTTTCTACTCCTAAGACACCTCAACAGAATGGGGTTGTTAAAAGAAAAAATTGTGTGCTTTAAGAGATGGTTAATGTGATGTTAAATAGCATGAAACTTCTTAAATATGCTTGGGCTGAAGCAGTGAACATGGCTTGTTATATTATTAACCGTGTTTATACTAAAAAATCAAATAATAAGACTGCATATGAACTATGGTTCAATAAGAAGCCTACTGTCAAATACTTTTGAGTTTTTAGCAGCAAGTGCTATATTCTACAGGACCGGAAAAATCTGAAAAAATTTGACACTAAAAGTGATGGATGGATTTTTTTAGGGTATACTCTAAACAGTCGAGCATATCATGTTCTCAACAAGAGGACTGGTATAATTCAAGAGTTCATTAATGTGGTTATAGATGATCACCTGAATACACCTGTCTCAAGTTAAGAAGATGATGAAGTCTCTTTATTTGATAAACCAAACTCTTCATCCAGTTAAAATAACACTGAACTACAGTCAGTTAAAGACCATCCAACTGATCAAATACTTAGAAACCCTCTCACTGGTGTACGCACTCGTAGACAAATAGAAAACATTTGTAATTATGTGTGCTTCACATCCCAGATTGAGTCGGCCAATGTAAAAGAAGCGTTTGTTGATGAAAACTGGATAGTGGCTATGCAAGATGAACTTAATCAATTCGTAAGGAATGATGTATGGTACTTAGTTCCTAGACCTAATGATACACATATTATTGGAACTAAATGAATTTTTAAAAATAGGTCTGATGAATTAGGTAACAATATAAGAAACAAGGTTAGACTGGTTGTACAAGGGTACACTTAGATAGAAGGCATCGATTATGATGAAACCTTTGCCCCAGCATCTCGTCTTGAATCTATCAGACTATTTATATCCATTACTTGTTACAAAAAATTCAAAATCTATCAAATAGATGTTAAGAGTGCTTTCTTGAACGGTGATCTGCATGAGGAAGTTTATGTTGAACAGCCTAAGGGTTTTGAAGACCCTAAACATACTAATTATGTTTATC
Organism: Magnolia sinica; assembly: GCF_029962835.1. NCBI lineage: Eukaryota > Viridiplantae > Streptophyta > Magnoliopsida > Magnoliales > Magnoliaceae > Magnolia > Magnolia sinica. The sequence goes on along the minus strand of NC_080579.1, from coordinate 69,306,896 downwards.
GCTAGAAAAAGGCACGTTATAGATTAAAATAAGCTCCCAGTGTATGGTATGAGAAATTGACTAAGTTTCTACTGAGGCATAACTTTGTAATGGGGAGTGTTGATAAGACACTGTTTGTAAAGAAACACAATGATCACATACTGATAGTACAAATATATGTTAATGACATTATCTATGGATCAACCTATTCTAACATGTTTGTTGAGTTTGCAGGTTTAATGAAGTCCAAATTTGAAATGAGAATGGTTGGAGAATTGAACTACTTTTTAGGTCTGCAAGTGAAACAACTTAAAGACAGGATCTTTATTTCTCAAACCAAGTATGGTCTAAACTTTGTAAAAAAGTTTGGATTTGAGAGCGGTAAAAACTTCGATACTCGTATGAGTACAACTCTAAAGCTCTCTAAGGATTTGACAGGTAAAAGTATAGATCCTAAGTTGTATCGCAGTATGATAGGTAGTTTATTATATTTAACTACGAGCCGACCCCATATTGCATTCAGTGTAGGAATCTGTGCTAGGTATCAATCTAACTCTAAAGAATCCCACTTGATTGCTGTTAAGTGTATTTTTAGATATGTCGTAAGTTCAGCCAATCTTGGCCTTGGTATCCACATGATACTGATGTTCAATTAGCCGGTTATACGGATGCTGATTGAGCTGGTAATATTGATGACCGCAAGTTTACCAGTGGTGTATGTTTTTATGTCGAGAACTACTTAGTTTCACAGCATAATAAGAAACAGAGTTCCGTATCACTTTCCACAACTAAGGCTGAGTATATTGCAGCCGATAATGCATGCACTCAGCTTGTGTGGATGAAGAGGATGTTAAATGATTACGGATTTGTGTAAGATTCTATAGTTCTGTATTGCGATAATTCTAGAGCAATTAAAATTTCTAAAAATCCAATCCAGCATTCACGAACTAAGCATATTGACATTAGATACCATTATATTTGTGAATTAGTGGAAGATAAGATTATTTCATTAGATTATATTCAAACTGAAAATCAACTTGTAGACATTTTTACAAAACCACTTGACATAAATAGGTTTGCTAAATTGAAATTAAATATTGGTATGTGTAATGTGATCTGAGTTACTTGTGTTTGCTTGTATTATATTGCATGTTGTTATTTTTTTAAAATTTTAAAAAATAAAAAATTGTTGAAAAAATGAAAATTTTTGAGGTTGCACGACTAGTCGAGTACACACTTGACCAGTCATGGCACGACCGGTCGAATATGTACTCAACTAGTCGAGTAGCTTGGGTTTGGGGGTTTTAAATGTGGAAAAAGCACTTTTTTCTTCATTCTCTCGTCTTTTCCAACAAACCCTTCCATGACCGGTCGAACCCATCTTCGATTGCAACTTGGTTAGTGCATCTTTTCCATTTTCTTTTTTGGATTTAGGATCTTTGCACTTCTATTTCTTTAATTTTGTAGTTTATTTCAAGTTTTTTAGTGGTTTCTTTGGTTATCTTGCTAAAAATATGATTTGTGTGAAACCCTCCATTCCTTTCTTGTATTCCTTTTATGCATTGTGAAATAGAAGGTAGATATAAGAAGAGGTCCTCTCGTGGTCCTTCTTCTTCCTGTTCCACATCGGAAGAGGACCCTGAATATGTGTGGGATATTCGTCTCCACAATGTTATTGTTGAGAGGACTGTTAATTCCAACCATTTGAGTCCTTTCAATATCGCTCCCCTCCTTGAGGCTGTAGGATGGGCTAACATATTGAATTGGGGCGGTCCTGCATACTGGTCCATTGCACAGGCCATGTATGAATGTATCAGTGACTTCTCTATTGAAAACTTAACCTTTACTGTGACAACTAGAGAAGGTCCAATTCAAGTAGACTGTCACTTGATCTCTGGTTTGATGGATATTCTTGTGAATGATGAAGGAATAGTTATCTCTACGTTAGTTGCGAGACCATCTGAATAAGAAAAATGTATGCTAACTAGAGTTTTGTGCAACATGAATACGGAATGGAATTTTAGTATTGCGCTCAGTTTTAAAAATATGTTACCCAGATACAGAGTTCTTCATCGTATTTTCATTTTAAATGTGTATCCTCAGTCTAGTAACAAAACTGAGTTAACATCTTTCATGGTACACATTCTTCACTTTCTGGTGTTCAAGTGTGTCTTCTGTCTCTTATTTGTTATATCATAATTCAGTTTCGTTTTCATCCTGGCCATAGTGATATTCTTTTTACATATCTGATGAACACCTTAGCTATTCATAGTCTTATGGTCATGCCTGTTGGAGAAGCTCCTATTTCCCATCTACCCTTCAATAATTCCAACATTAACATGATGAATCTGAGGTTGGAACTCGACCAGGTTGATAGGGATGCTGGAGGAGCTGCTGAAGAAGCTGGAGAGGAAGATGCTTTACCTCCTGATGATGTGAACATGGATAATTTATTTGATGAATTAGAATCTAATTCTGAGGCTGATCTGATTATCAGCCATCTGCTTTTAATGAGTGGTTGAGAACCTTAGAGGAAAAGGTGGAAGGTTTGCATGTGTCCCAAGAGACTTAATTCAAGTATATGCGCAAATACCTTAGGTGCATTAACAAGGGATTACATCAAATTAATCCATCTATCCCTGCTCCTTCCTCTAGTTCTGACTAGGCTTTTTATTTTGGACATGTATTAACTCTTATCTTTATTTGTGCTTGGATAGTACTTAGACTTATGTGTTTATATTTGCTACTTTATGTGGACATGACTTTAAGCTTCATGATTATATTTTGATGAACATGTTTTTGGTATTTACTCTCTTATTTCTTATACTTCTCATATCTATTTGATTATACCATCAGATTGTATTTCTTTCCTTTATCATATTGTGACAAAAAGGGGGAGAAATTGTGGAATGATTTTAATGTTATATGATGATTGTTGGGGATGTGTGATTATGAAAAATATGGTGTATTTTTTTTAAATTTGTCATGTATTTGATTTATATAGGTTCTACATATCACCTCGCCTAGATTAAGGGGGAGTAATGGATTGAGGGGGAGAGTAATTGTTGCACATTTGGTGCATGATTTTTTATTTGGTTTTGTCACAAATTTGACAAAGGGGGAGATTGTAAATGCTACATTGTAAATCTAGCACCCAGAGTTGTCAAAATCTGTTCAGTAAGGTTTTTTGGTCCCACTCGACCAGTCGAGTAGGCCACTTGACCAGTCGAGTAACGATCTTATCTTATCGCGCCAACAATTTTAAAACATGGTTGGTCCTTCGACCAGTCAAACCGACCCTTAGACCAGTCAAGTGAACAATATTTTCACCTATAAATAGAGGACGAATCTCAGAGTTTTTCATTCATTCCAAGCTAATTCAAGCCATCACTCTAAGAGAGAAGTTCATGCATTTGTTAAGCTATATTGTGCTCATTTTAGATTTATTTTAATAGCTTTTGTTATTTGATTTTGTGATCTCCATTCAACTCTATTTCATTAAAGAAGGGAATTGTGATTTATCCTCTTTTGAGATTAAAATCAAATCAAGCTAGCCCAGGTTGATTTAATTTAAAATTAATTTAGACCTAGAACCCTTTCACTTGTGAGACTGGACATTGAACATCTTTATTTACATCGGATTGGTTCTACCGGGCTTTATCAGAAGGAGAATCTTCACATAAGTGCAATTTAATTTTGTGTATCTTTTGTAGTTTATGAGGTTCAGCCAGGAAAATCTCATTTTTGCTTTTATCTGAGATAAGCCAGAAAATCTTAGAGTGTGAGGTTTTCGTAATTGTGTAAGCCTATCTAAAAACACAATTGTGAAGGTTTTAAGGTGAACCTTGGAAAACCTTATTTGATAGTGAAAGCTAATATCCCGAGGGAGTGGATATTGGGAGTGGAGTAGTTGTGTGGCTATTTTCGGACAATTGGTGTATAGACACGAACCACTATAATTCTCGGTGTTTGGTGGATGGTTGTGGAGTTGTATGTGTGGTTGTGAATGTTGTAATTTCCTTTTATGCACTTGCGGTGAATGTTGTAATAATTTAGATTATTTCTTTTGCCTCCTTCTAAGTTTGAGTTTTTTATACTTACAAATGTTCTAGAAATCAAGTTGTCCTGCCATAAACCTTGGTTTTTGGTGTAAAGTTGTCCTTAGAACTCAATTTTTATCAACCTCTCAATACTTGTGCATTTGAGGTTTCTTATACTTGTGCTATCTATCTTTATTTATCTTTGTAATTTCGTATTTATATTTTAATTTGGCATAGTCCTATTCACCCCCCCTCTAGAACTTTAAGCTCGGCTTTTCATCTTTCCCTTTTCAAATCTGCGACTGCACCTCTCAAATTGCTAAGAACTTAACCTTCTTACCCTCTTAAACCTGACATTGTTGCAAGATCCATCCATCTAGTTGTTCCGTTCCAGTATTTACTTCATTTGCTAGACTGTTGCTATCCGCTACCCCTCATCCAAGTTGCTGATATACAATGAACGTTTGTAAGGACCATGCTATTCATCTCCCAAGGCTTCGTGTGGTGGGAACTCATATCCATGATATCTCATAAAATTACTAGGGTCATTTTGATGCAAACCCAAAAAGAAAAACAAATAAATCAATACAAAAATAAAGAGATTGTGGGAAAAGACCCAACAATCCTTTAGTCCAATGCTAGAAATCACAAATGCAAGACTGTGAGCAAGCTCAATAGTCCTCTAGTGTAAAACTATAGACCACTTTCCCTCCCTTCAACAACCACCATAGAAAAAATAAGAAAATTTTCTAAAGAGAATATTAAATAGCTTGTCTTATTCCATAGGCCATAGGTCTTATTTATAATCAACCTTACAACCTATAATAAAAGATATGCAATCTAAAAATCTATGAAAATAAGAAATCACCTATAACAAAGCATTCTAATTAAGAAAATGCCTAAAATAAGAAGATACTTAGATAAAAAAAATATTTAAAATTATTCCCTGCCTAAAATAAATATATGAAAGAAAGAGTAGATTTTCTAATATAGAGATTTGAAGAAATGGGAAGTGATGATGGGATAAAAAAAGGAAGGTGGTCATTTTCTTGTACACACATGCGGAGTGTGCATGTGTGGGATGTGGAACAATTGCATCAATTACCTCCAGCTTGAAAAAACTCAGCTCTGTCAAGTTAATCGCAATGTCCTCATGGAGTTTTGAGTTAATACGCCTGAAATCCTCTGTTGAAATCCATGTACTGTCGGAGCTTGGTCAACCCTTCCATTTAACAAGAAACTTCTTAATTCCCTTTGGCATGTGAAAATTATCTGATCATCCAACACATCCTCAATGATTTCTTCGTGTTGGCATGGTACCTCAGGTATTTGGATAGTCTGTTCTTCCGTGCTCTCATTTGTATGATGTCTAAGATAAACTGTAAGGTCTTCCAAATTAAAAATGGGGCTAATCTTCATTTCAAGTGGAAACCTAGCTTCTTCAAAATGTGGTAAGGACCTGGCTTTTAGGAGTGGAGCTTTGTATAAGATCCTGCTATAAACCGCTCAGGCTTAAGTCGCATCATGATTCTACCTCTTTCTTGGAATTGTGTAAAGCATCGTCAAACATCTTCATATCCCTTGTAATTTTCATTACTAAGGGCGATCTTTCACCTAACTTCTTCATGTATCTCCTTAACATGCTGTTTAAAAGCTTCAGTGTCCTGGCTCGATCGAGTCACATTAGGAAGTGGGACTAAATCAATAGGTTGTCATGGTCGCATTCCCGTTGCAATTTCAAAAGTAAAGTCCCATAGTGCGGTTCATAGAACTGTTATAAGCGAACTCAGCTTGTGGTAACACGATGTCCCATGAGGTGATATGATCACCAACTAGACATCGAAGTAGATTCCCAAAGCTATGGTTTACGACTTCAATCTGCCCATCTGTTTACAAATTGTAAGCACTTGAGAATTTCAACTTAAGTCCCATCTTAGACCACAATGTGCGTCAGAAGTAGCTCATAAACTTGATGTCACGATCAGATGCAATAGTTTTGGGAATACCATGTAGACGAACCACCTCTTTAAAGAAAATATTAGGGATGTGCATGACGTCCGATGTCTTTTTACAAGGGACAAAATGAGCCATCTTTGGAAACCTGTCAACCACAACATAAATATAGTCATAGTCATGTTGAATCTTAGGAAATCCCAAGATGAAATCCATACTGATGTCTTCCCATGGATCATCTGGCACAGGTAATGGAGTATAAAGACCAATATTCTGCTTACTACCTTTACTAAATTGACATACTTGACATTGACAAACAAAAATCCCAACATCTTTCTTTAAACCTGGCCAGTAGAAATGGTCCTCAACTAGGGCTATCATTTTATCGATACTAAAGTGACCACCCAAGCCCCCGAATGAAGCTATCATATAACAAGCTCTCACAAGGAACTCTTAGGAAGACACAACCTCATGTCAAAGAATAAGTACCCATCATGCAAGCTATACCTTAGGTACTTGGTGCCTGCACCAGAAATGAGTTCTGAAAATACCTTCCTAAAATCATCATCTGTGGCATAGTCTCGTTTAAGTTCTTCATACCCAACAATGAAAACTAATAAGGTAGACAATAGGTGTGATTTTCAGCTGAGGGCGTTCGCTATCTTATTTTCAATACAGGCATGATGTTTTAGGTTAAATGTGAACTCTTGAAGATAAGCACTACACTTATCATGCCTAGCATTCAACTTCTTCTGAGAATTCAAGTAACATAATGCCTTGTGATTATAATATAGTACAAACTCTCGATGAATGAGGTAATGACGGCAATGCTTCAGAGCTTGCATAATAACATAAAACTCCACATCGTAAGTAAAATACTTCTTTCATGTCTCATCGAAAAAGGCCACCAAATGTCCCTCCTGGCTAAGAACACCTCCTATGCCTATGTGCAATGCATCACAGGAAACTTGAAACACTTTTTTGAAATCAGGAAGTCTAACAACTGGATCCTCTGTCATTTTCTGCTTGATTTCTTGAAATGTCTTTGTTGCTACTTTAGTCCACTCAAATGGACTGGACTTCATACATTCAGTAATTAGCACCATAATGGAACTAAAGTTAGCACTCTCATCACTTGGCGAAGATAGTCCAAATGATCTTCTCGTGAATGGCTATAGATGAGGATATCATCAAAGTATACGATGACAAACTTTCCAATGAATGGTTGTAGAATTTGCATAATCGCCTGCATGAATGTGTTAGGTGCATTCGTCAAGCTGAAGGGCATAACTGACCATTCATACAATCAATCATTTGTCTTGAAACTAGTTTTCCATTCATCAACAGGATGAATTCTTATCTGGTGGTACCCACTTCGTAAATTAATCTTTGAAAAACATTATAGCATTTACCGACTTGTCTAGCATGTCATATAGGTGTGGAATGGGAAAACGACACTTTATTGTTATCTTGTTAATGGCATGACTGTTAACACATTTGCCAACTGTCATCTTTCTTTGGTGTCAACAACGCTGGCATAACACACGGGTTGAGGCTATCACGAATGAACCCCTTTGTTAACAATTCTTCCACTTGTCGACGAAGCTTTACGTGCTTTGTCGAGTTTATTCGATTTGCTGAAAGATTTGGTAATGGTGCTCTAGGTACCAAATCAATTACATGTTAAATGTTGCACATGAGTGGAAGCTCACTTAGTAGTTCATAAGGGACCAAATCCTGAAATTGGGATAGAATGTCCAGAATCTTATGTGGTTGAATAACAACATTATCAACTGGATCGATCTTGCATCCTACCAAAGTATACATGATTCCACATTCACAACTCTCCTCCATGAATCAGGCCATACTCAACACTGTAGAAGTTGACTTTGCCTCTTCAAATTCATCATCCTTCATAAGGTAAAGAGTAATGGGCTTTCCTTTATAAATAAAGATGTATGTGTTCTTGCAACCTTCATTGGAATGATGTCGCACCAAAGCAATTCTTCACAACAGCCCAGAGAGAAGTTGACTAAGCACCTCTTATTCACAGGGATGAATGTGTCATTCACCCATGCAATCTTGTATGGCTTGGGATGCGTTTGAGGTTTCAGTTTTAACTTGTCCACCATGCTTTGTGAAACCATGTTCATGTTGCTACCTTCGTCAATAATGACCTTGACAAGCTTTCCACCACACGATACTCATGTATGAAAAATATTCATTCATAACCAGTCTTCTTGGGCTCCTCCTTTGGTGTTGTCAGAATCCTTCTGACCACCAATGATAATTTATTTTCATTTAGGCCATTGAGGCCTTCCTCAAGTTCATGCTCATCATATTCTGGATTTGATTACACGTAGCGATGTTGTTGGGCCCCGTAACGAAGCATGATTATATCGCCTAGAACAAGAATTGGTACAAATAACATAGGGAGATTGTACCATTCAAGAATTCTATAACACAGTTGTTGCAATTTGGACTGAGATGACTATGATAGACCTTAAATTTTCAGAAAATGCCATCTGTATTTTTCAAAGTATGAAAGAATGAACACATGTTCAACGGTTTCTTATGAAACTACATCCTGAGTTTGAACATTGTTGGGCCTTCTAACTTAATTGAAGTCCACTTCCTGCTATGAATATTTTGATGTCTGATTTGTTGGCTGAAGAGCAATGTCTCAAAGCTCTCTCTAGTATACCCCAACTTTCTTCTGCATCAAATAGTGTCCTTCTAGTACAAGAGAATTCTCTAATTCCTTCGTGTGACTCGAGTTATTATAAGGTAAGCCTTAAATAAAATGTATAGTTTTGATTTATAAATAATGAACAATTTAGTTGATTTAAGTAGTGTTTTGAAATCCCAACAAAAGCCCAGCTTGTTTTTATGGGTAGTCTAGTTTGAATTTAACTTAATTAAATAATTTAAAAAAAATTATAAAATATAAACTATTTAAAATAGATATAGGTAGGTAGTATCAAAGGATTGTAGCAAGCATATGTATGTCCTCAATTTTTATTCATAGTCTAAATGAGTAACCCATGGTACAATTAGAGGTGGGCATCGAGTCGAGTCGAGTCAAACTGAGTTAGGTTTAACCTGACTCGATCCGGTTTTGAAAAAGGCCTGACCCTAACTCGATCTGACTCGGTACCAAGTTTAGCATGCCTGACTCGATCTGAGTTCGAGTCTAGGCTGGGCTAATCCAAACCGAGTCCAACTTGTAAGGCCCGTATCCTAGTCTGTACTGTTTCGTAGACTTCCACGACCCTCCCCGTCGAATTTCGGTAACCCTCGACCTGTAATCGGTATTTGCATGCAATCCTAAGTTACAACCTATAGATCTAAGTTGGCTCGACTCGAAATTTGTATCCTAGTGACCACACTGTTGCCGCAGTTCCAATGCCACGACTCGCGCACCAATTCGATACCCAGGCCAGGAGTTGTGGGCCCGCGTTTATTTCAAGGAAAAACGTCGTGTGTGAGAATTTTGAGAGAATCTCTACCACCCATCAAATCAATTAATCAATCAAATCAATCAAGTACAAGCAACCCAACCCATCCATCTGTTACACAACCTTACCCAAAGTCAACTCTCTCTCTCTCTCTCCATCCATCCCTCTCTCACCCAAAATTCAACCAAGCCCATCCCTCTTCTTACACACCCATCCCTCTCTCCTTACATCACCCCTCTCTCTCTCTATCTCATTTCTCTCTCATTCTAAGCAACTCCCAAGAGAGAGCCAAGTGTGGCCCACTTCTCTACCCCCCAATCTCTCATCTCCACTATCCAATCTTCATCTTCCACCATCAAAAGTTGAGCATAGGAGCCTAAGAGTCCAAGGAGCTAAAGAAGGAGGCCAATAGGTGGGTGATCAACTGTTGATTTTTAATTTGATGGCCCACTTATGATGGGACCTAATTCGATATATGTGTTGTAATCATATGAGGGGCCCATAGTGGCGGGGTCCCTTCACTACACACACTCTCTCTCTCTCTCTCTCTTTCTTTTTACTCTTGATGATGATAATAATTATATGGCCCACTTGATCCATGTTGTCCACAAGATGGACCCCACCTTGAAAGTTGATTGCCCGGTGTACCTACAATAGCTATATAGCTGCTATATAACGACAGCAAGTTCTGGTGGGCCACGCACGTGGGACCCACCTGAAATGGGGAAACGGTTTGACTGGGTACCTCACACCAGTCATATAGCTGGTGTATTGACGCCACCAAGATCTGTGGGTCCCACTACTGTGATGTCAGCAAGGTCTATGGGACCTAACCGATGTATGTGTTTTATGTACACCATCCATCCACACCGTCCAGATGGTTAGACGGTGGGATAGACCATGGTGCATGTGTTTCATTAACGTCGTCCGTTCATCTGGCCAGCAACCTGTTGGACCCCCCCTTCAAAACAAAAAAAAATGTAATAATAAAAAAAATAATAATATACTATATACTATATATAACTGCTGTATTGGAGGCAGCAAGTTCTATGGAACCCACGTTGACGTGTGGGTTTAAATCCACACCGTCCAGAGGGCTGGATGGTGGGACCCACATCATGATGTATCTGTTGTATCCACGCCGTCCACCAGACGGTGGGATCCACACCAATATATATATATATATATATATGTTATGTCTAAACCATCCATCTGATGGACGAGCAGCAATGTGCTGCTGTGCATGAACGTCAGCAAGTTCCGTGGGCCACAACCATGATATATGTGATGATCCACACCATCCAGATGTCTGGATGGTGGACCCCATCTAATCATGAGGCATGTATTATATCTAAACCATCCATCTAATTGGTAAGCTCGTCTTAAGGTCCGAGACTAAAATTGAGGCAGATCTAATTATCAGGTGAACCACACCACAAAAATCAGTGAGGGGATTGGAACATCCACCATTGAAACCCTTTTTGGGGTCACGGAAGTTTGGATCAATACGAAATTTATTTTTCCTCTTAATCCAGGTCTTTATGACCTTATGATCAGGTTGGACAAAAAATAAAATGGTGAGCCCCGCGAATTTAAACGGTGAAAATCATTATCTCCACTATTATTTGTGGTATGGTCCAGATGATCCTCCGATGTGATCTATTTCTTTTCGGTTAATGCACTAAAATGATCTCTAAAAATAGAAGAATGGTGTAGATGATGTAGCCCATATAATGCGGCCCATTTGATGTATGTTCGCCCATTAGTGCGACCCATATAATGTGGCCCACTTGATGTATATTGGCCCATATAATGTGGCCCATTTGATGTATGTTGGCCCATTGGTGCGGCCCATATAATGTGGCTCATTTGATGTATATTAGCCCATTGGCATGGCCTATATGATGCAGCCCACTTGATGTATATTGGCCCATTGGTGTGGCCCATATAATGCAGCCCATTTGATGTATGTTGGCCCATTGGTGCGCCCCATATAATATGGCCCATTTGATGTATATTCGCCCATTGGTGCGGCTCATATGATGTGGTCCACTTGATGTATATTGGCCCATTGGTGCTGCCCATTTGATGTATATCGGCCCATTGGTGCGGCCCACTCGATGTAAATTGGCCCATTGGTGTGGCCCATATAATGCGGCACAGTTGATGTATATTGGTCCGTTGGTGCGGCCCATTGATACGGCCCACTTGATGTATATGAGGCCCATTGGTGCTCCCCATTGATACGGCCCACTTAATGTATATGAGGCCCATTGGTGCGGCCCATGTAATGCGGCCCACTTGATGTATATGAGGCACATTATGATGAATTTAAGGCCCATGGGTTCAGGTCCAATGTGATGTATATAATGACCATGAGTGAGGCCCAATGAGATGTATGTGAGGCTGAATGTGATGTATATGAGGTTCATTGTGATGTGCGATTCTACCATGATGTATGTAATGACGTTTATGGCGGGCTATGCTTTGGGAGCTATGATGGTTTGACGTCCACATTGTAAGAGCAATGGTGGTTAAATGTCTGCATTGTAACTCTCCTTAGGGCCCATTGTTAGGCCTATACTTGTCGTGAGTAGGCTGTCTAGGCCCATTTTCATTATGAATAGAGTCCATCACCATATAACATGTTTAGTATAGTTCCATGATTCATACTCATATGTATCATATGTATGCTTGATATGAGGAGTGACTGATCACAGTATATGCCTTCGGGTAGATTGTTTATAGGCTCCTTGATAGGCAGAGTTGCCCCACATGAGTGCGCAGTACGCGCAGGATTGCTGCATGACTAATAGTGTGATTCATACACTTTGCATTTGTATGACATGATTTCTATATGCCCTAGTGACATCAGGGTTGTGGCCTCCACAGACATATTGTGGATGACAGGATCGGACACCGAAAATACTGTTACTAGTATCGAGGCGCTATAGATGTCACTAGGTGAAAATCTCTAAACCTGATAGTACCAGAGTTGACTCCAACGTCGAGACCAAGTGGATGCATGAGCACACGAGGGCTGTATACCAGTAGGTCGCGTCTCCTACTGTGTCGTGGTCGGTTGGAAAGGGGTATGACCTTATCTGCCTGAGTGAGGGGGCAATATCTAGGTTGAGTTTGACCAGCTTGAGGAATGGGTTTACTATCGACGAGCCGAGCCTAATATTGGTAGGAGAATAGTGAGGTCTCTTCCACTTACCCAGTTGTGCACTCGGATAGAGGCGGCAAGCTAGCGTAGAGTGTACTAGACCTTAGTGATTATCTAGTGTGAGAACTGTACTGATATTTTATGCTCTAGTGGTGAGCTACATTAATATGTGGATTCGAAAGAAGACTAGTATGTTTGAGTTGCATCTCGCATCGCATGGCCTTGGTATGGCTGACATCGTTCATGCCTTGCATCACATGGTCTTGATATGGCCGATAGCATTCATGCCTTACATCGTATAACCTTGGTACGACTAATACATTCATGGATTTGCCAGCATATTCTGCATTACTCTGATATTGCATTCTGAGCATGCTTATATTACGCACACACTCTCACCATCCTCTAAGCTTTTCATAATCTTATACATGATTGATGTGTGCAGGTGATACTAGGACATAATCGTAACTTAGTCGCAGCAGGAGCATGCAGTCAAGCTTTTAGAGTTTTCAATTTTGTTACTGTATTTCCCTTTATACGCATTGTACTCAATTTTTTTTATCATAGTAGATTTGTGATGATGTTGTTGGTTATTATTTGTGGGTTATGCTTATGGTTATGCTTATTGTGAATTAAATTCATGTTGAAAATCCTCCTTATAGGATCCCAGTATCGGAATCTGGTGTATGGGTGCCGGGAGTGAAGAATGGGGTACTAAGGAGGCTGTCAGTGCCGGATTCGGTAATCGAGAATTTTGTGAGCCTGATTTTCGAGTTTGGGGTGTGACACGAACCGATAAAAATTACCAAGTTGGATCGAGTTCACACCGATTCGGATCAAGTATGGCCCCAGTGCTTCTTTTTTCTGACTCGAAAAGGATGTCTCACACTCCTTTGTACGACCATATCTCCTCATACAATCCTATGGTGTCCCCCACCCCTACCGTGCCATCTTACATGCTGGTAGCCCTTCCACCCTGTTTCGCGCCTATTACTGTATCGCCACGCCTCTCTCTCTCTCTCTCTCTCCCTCTCTCGCACGAGTGCAATTGCTGAAATCGGATTGCGTAGTGAGTAAACTCAGTTGGGCCAACCTTGAATGTATGTGGTCTATCCATGTTATCCATCCATTTTTCCATTTAATTTAAGGGGTTGAGCCCAAAATTGTAGCACATCCAAAGATCAAGTGGATCATACCACTGGAAATAATGGGGATGATGATTTCCACCGTTGAAACCTTTCTAGCCCCATAATGATGTTTATTTGTCATCCAACCTCTTCATAAGATCACAAAGACATGGATGAAAGTAAAAAAAAAATACAAAGACATAGATGAAGGTCAAAAAACAAATATAAGCTTGATCCAAAACTATTGTGGTCCCAAAGAATTTTTCAATGGTAGAAATTCAATTAAACTGTTTCCTGTGGTGTGGTCCATTTGAACATGGGATATGCCTCATTTTTTAGCTCAAGACCTAAAATTATCTTTTAAAATGGATGGACGGAGAGGATAAAATACATATATCATGGTGGACCTCACAGAGTTTACTCGGTACACTAAGCATAGCACTACGCAATCCGCTTCTACAGTTGCTAACTGTTTTGGATCTCTTTGAAATTGGATTACGTACTGAGTTACTCAGTATGCTCTTATCGTACTAAGTAAAATGATTTGGGCCCACCTTGAATGTATGTGGTATATCCACACCGTCCATCCCTTTTTCCATCTAATTTAAGGGGTTAAGCCTAAAATTGAAGCATATCCAAAGATTAGCTGGATCATACCACAGGAAATAGTGGGGATAATGATTTTCACCATTGAAACATTGTTAAGCCCCACAGTGATGTTTATTTGTCATCCAACTTGGTCATAAGATCATATAAATATGGATGAATGAAAAACACAAATATAACCTTGATCCAAAACTTTTGTGGCCCCTAAAAGATTCTCAACGGTAGAAGTTCAATTCAACTGTTTCCTGTAGTGTGGTCAATTTGAACATTGAATGTGCTTCATTTTTGGGCTTAAGCCCTAAAATTATCTGGGAAAATGGATGGACAGAGCAGATAAAATACATAAATCATGGTGGACCTCACAAAGTTTACTCAGTATGCTAACTTTAGTGAGTTACTACGCAATCCACTTCCGATCTCTTTCTCTCCGGGATTTGACATGTACACCCCCAATTTTCTCCATGGGATTTCACATGTACACCGCCACCTTTCTTCATGGGATTTGACATGTACAGCCACTTGTATTTGACATGTACAACCACTCTATATACTCTACCTGACTATCCGAGTCAAGTCGAGTTTCGGATCAGGTCAAGTCTAACGGATCGAGTTTCGGGTCGAGTTACTGGGTAACTTAAACTCGACTCGGTTTGAGTTCAGATTGGATGAAGCCTATTCAATTCGGACCGACTCACCCATTTGGTTCGGGTCAAGTTGGGCCCGAACGAGTCGGACAAGTCGAGTAGGTTGAGTCGAGTCAGTTCGTGCCCAACTCTAGGTCCAATTGAGGATTAAACTAGCTTGACTTTATTAGGTGGTGACCTTCATGATGGAATCACCCTAGTTAGTAAAACTCATTCTTAAACTTCATATTAAAAAAAAAAAAGCTGTAATAATTGATTAAATGTTTAAAACTCAATATATTTTAAAAGATAGGAAAAAAAGTCATTTCTTTAGCAAACTGTATTAGACATTTTTTTTTCAAGAAAACATGTTTTATTAAAAAAAAAACTTTGGAGGAAATGTAAAATAGAGATTGGTGGTCACCACCAATTGATAAAATTGAGTAGATAGTGAATTTTTTTTAGCAGAGATGGACCGATTTATAATAGATTACATGAAAGGAAGGATTTAAGAGAGGCAGAGAATGCCATTAAACTATCTATAAATATGATTTTTCATTTATATAAAAATTCTAATTATTTTAAGGGTTTTGTTAATGTTCCTATTGTTGTCATATGTCTTCAATCTAGCTAGAACAGGATTTGTTGATGCCATCGACAGACCACTTGATCCCATCAAGCAGATGTCGATCCCATTGAGAGCCCATTCAATCCCATTGAGAAAATTCTGATTTATTCCAATTGCTTGCTAGATTATTTTTGGGGTGTTACTTGATGCCATCAAGGAAGGCTTCAATTCCATCAAAGGGCCTTCAATGGTTGTTGATCCCATCAATATAAGTGCAAGGTTTTGCAAAAATGCAAGAATTGTTTCTTATTCCGGGCGTAACACTATATATAGGTGTAATTGCAGGATTATGGTAATTCTAAGCTATTTTAAGGAGGGCTAAACATTTTGGGGGCTTGGGAAAGGTGAAAACAAGGATTTTTTGAGTATTATAAGTGATTATATCTCTTATACTTTTGCTTTCATAGTGATTCACAGTCATTTATGTTGTGATTTTTTTCTTGCAAGGGTTTTTCTACGTAAAATCATGTGTGCTTTGTGATTATTTAGTTTACATTTGCTTAATCTCATGTGATCTGAATTTATGGTTTGCTTCTGTGGATTCTCAACAAGTGGTATCAAAGCGTATGTTGGGATTTGAGTTTGGATTGACATTATGATGATTAATAGATCAAACGTGAAGTATGAAATGGAGAGGTTCATTGGAAAAAAACAACTTCGAACTATGGAAAGTGAAGATAAGAGTCCTTCTATGAGCAATGAAGAATGGGAACAGTTGGATGAAAGAGCGACAACCTTGGTCCAACTATGTTTGACGAATGAGGTCCTTTGCAATGTTCTAAATCAAAAGACCACCGCAGGACTTTGGAAGAAGTTAGATAGCTTGTACATGACGAATCATTGTCGAATCGTCTGTACCTGAAGAAGTAATTTTATAATCTGAAGATGGTAGAGGGGTCATATCTTAATGAACACATTGGCGCATTCAATCAGATCCTTTGCAAATTGATGTGCGTGGAAGCGAAGATGGGCGAGGAAGATCAAGCCCTAATTATGTTGAACTCCCTTCCAGAGTCTTACGATATTTTCGTAGATACTTTATGCCATGGTAGAGAGACCATCGATGTTGAGATTGTCATCTTAGCCATTCAGTGAGGATGTTGAAAAAGAAGGACAATAGCGCAGGTTCCTCCACGGATGCGTTAATAGCTAAGGGAAGGAATTCAAAACGGAGGAACGGTAATTCATTGCATTCATGGTCCAACTCTAAGGGCAAGGGAGAGATGAAGTGTTGGAACTATGGAAGACATGGGTATATGAAGAAGGATTGTTGGAATCCTAGAGCCTAAAAAGGAGATAAAGCAGATGAAGCATCAAAAGAGGCCAATCCAACGAAGTCGAGTGAGGATGTAGACACTAGTGATGTTCTGATTGCATTCAAATCTAGTTACCTCAGCAATGAGTGTATTTTGTATAGGGAGCGTCATACCACATGACCTCGCATCTGGATTGGTTCACCACGTACAATGAGTATGATGGTGTCCAGGTCCTCGATCGAATGAGTTCAATCGATCAGGATCACTCGAGGATACCCTTGACCAATCGAACCTCAGATTCCCTTGGTCGAATCAAGTTATGAATTTTAAAAATTGGTTACTGGACAAACACCGACTCTGAGCAATCGACCAAAGTCGGGAAGTTTCGTTATACACTAAAAATTTGAAGGTTTCTCTTCTTCTTCCTTAGTTTGGATGGATTCCATTAATTACGGAACTGGCTCTAACCCATCCATTGGTTTTTCTCATAATCGAATTCAAAGAAACCAAAGGATTGCTTAGATCCGAATATCTGGCATAATTGGTAGTTGAAAATTATTTTTGATGAAATTTCTTATAGATAATACGACTTCACATATCGTTGTGGGATTCCTCAATCAGATCACTCTAGAATTCGAGGTTTAAACATGGTTCATCTTAAGGATCATTAGATTTGAATCTCCTAGACTAATACAATCGGATTTCTCAAAGTCGATCTTCATAATACACAGAAATGGCGCAAGTACTATTTTCTTTATTCAAAAACTCATTCATAGATCAAAACGATGGACATAGGGTTAAGCCACCACATCCATTGGTTAGATCTAAGGTTTTTAGAATTTATAGGAAGATAAAAGTAGAAGGTAAAATCTTACCGGTGTAGGCTTTTCTTTCATAGGACTTCTTTCTGTCTTCCAGCTACTGTTAGGTTTAGGATTTTTTTGCACAAGTTTCCTATAGATCCCCCCCTTAAATAGAGTGGGAGCCCAGATTCTAGAAGATTTTAGTAGGGTTTTGTTGAATTTTTGTAAAAAAATATAATTCATGCGGTATGGGGAATCAACCCACTAACATATCCCTCCACCTAGAGTGCTTTTATTAATTGGGCTAAGTGCTTTATTTTTATTAATAACTAAAAATTAAATATTAATTCGTTTTAGTCAGGGTCTCAAGTGGGTCATGAAAATCAGGGTCATTATAGTTTATTTCGGCACCGCCAACTGGTATATCTTGCACTAAAAGGGAACTAGCTCAGATCGAATGCAACTGATTCGTTCAAACACATACGAATTGGTGGCATCAAAATCTTTATTGGCGAACCAATTAGGACCGATTTGTCACCTAAAAATGGACAAAACACATGGTCATGTCGATCGGGTTGGAGAGAGAAGAAAAAAATTCAAGTAGTTGTTGAAAGTGGTAGGCTTGATAGAGATAAAAACTCGTCGCATGACATAAGAAGAAAATTAATCAATGGGTTTGGCAACTTCATCACTAAGTTTAAGAAAATATTCATAGAGGCAAAATTGAAGAAGCCAAAAAGACCTCCTATCAATCAAGGACCTTAGGTTGAAAGGCCGTGGAGACCTCGATAGAGGTGGGAAAGGATAAAAGGAGCTAGCGCTATTTTTTTGTCGGCTGCAAGAGCTTCGTCCAAGCTGGTGTACTCTTTTCTCGGTTGACTAGCTTAAATACAACACAGGAAATGATAGATCCACATCAAGAGAAAATCACAATGCTCTTTATGTGAAACTTCACCCTCAGTCTTAGCCTCTTCTTGCATGTAAGGGTTGTATGACATTTGAGCATTAGAATTATTGAAGAAAATTGTAGTTGGACCACGGTGATACCTTGGATAGAATTCAAATCCTATAGGTGAAAGACCCATTAGGGTGCAAACATCTAGAATGGTCGGACTCATGGGACAACATTTGAAATGGAAGGAGTTTGTCAAACATCTCTAGAAATAAGCCACCATGACAAGAAGGGCATGATTGGGTGTCATTTCGCAAGTAAATAGGTGAATATCTTTTGCGATATCGACTTTTTCCCATAGAGACTAGTAACCGACATTGACTCTTTTATACCATGTGGACCATTCTTTAGTGGTTTTGGTTCAATGGAATTACAATTGATCAAAAGTTTTCTTTTTCATTGGCTGGGTAGTATTTGGAAATATTAGTTAAGTCTAGAGAAGAAGTTGGAGGGAAAACTAGATCTAAAAAGAGTAAAGAGTTGGATTGTCAGATTCAGATGAGAAAAGTAACTTTGGATTATAAGAAGAGTGAAGTGGCTCCAATAGGAGAAGAAGAGGAGATGCTGATATTGGAGATGAAGCAGAAGACTTCTTGGGAGCCATGATGATTGGTGAAGAGGATGGATTTAGTGTTAAGAATAATCAAAATTTCAAAAGAGGAAGAAGAAAGGCAAACAACTGTATATACCCATACCACATGCGTAACATTAATTGTTAAATGAAGGTAGGTGAGACTTTTGAGGCAAAAGCTGTGGCGATTAATATGGTGACATCTTCTCCGATTACCACATTGTAAGACCCGTATCCTAGCCCGTACTGTTCCGTAGGCTTCCGCGGTTCTCACAGTTGAATTTCGGTGACCCGTGACATGCAGACAACATTTGTGTGTAATCCTGAGTCATGTCCTGTATTTTAGAGTCGGCTCAACCCAAGACTTGTACCCTAGTGACAGCGCCGTCACCGCGGTTCTGATGCCGCGTCTCACACACTGAGGTGATACCCGAGCTAAGAGATGTGGGCCCGCGTTAAGTTCGAGGAAACGCCACATGTTTGCAATCCAAAGAGAATGTCTCATCAATCACATCAATCAATTAAGTACCATATCACATCATGTCAAGTACAGCACCATCCCCAAAGTCAACTCTCTCTCTTACAACCCATCCCTTACATGTCAAGTACACATCACCCATCACTCACTCACCCATCCCTTACATGTCAAGTACACATCACCCATCACTCACTCACCCATCCCTCTCTCTCTTTACATCTCATTCTTTGTCTCTCATTTTCTTCATTTTTCAAGCAAACCCCAAGCAACCCAACATCCAAGTAAGAGAGCTCCATGAGAGGTGCTTTAGTGTGACCCACATCCTACCCTCTCATCTCCCATCTCAACCCTCCATTTTTCATCATCTTCCATCAATATTAAAGCCAAGGATTTTGGCGTTCCATCGGACCAAGAAGGAGGCCAATACATGGGTGATCCACCGTTGATTTTCTATTAGAAGGTCCACTTATGATGGGACCCATTTTTTTATGTATGTATTGTAATCATGGAGGGCCCATAGTGGTGGAGTCCCTCCATCATCATCTGATCTTCCTCTCTCTCTCTCTGTGATGGATTGTGGCCCACCTTTATGCATGATATTATCGACGCCATCCATCATTCGGATGGTGGAAATCCCACCCTGATGTATGATTCATATTGTCCAGTGATCAGGCCTGGACGGAGGTAAAAACAAGTATCATCTTGATCCAACACATGTGGGCCACTGGACGTGGGACCACCATGATGTAAGTGTTTCATCCACCATCCAATCCTTGAACAGTGGAAAGCCAACTTTACGTTGGTCCTGCCCAGGCCGCCCGTCCAGGGCTTAGATGCTGGGCTGCTTGATTATAATAATAAGTATTATTATAATATATATTATATATTATATACATATATATATCTGGTGGGAACCACCTGCTTTGAAACCAAATTGGCCGGTGTTTATGTACAGCAACTGCATAGTTATTGTATTGATGTCATCAAGAGAGGTGGGACCCACCTTGATGTATGTATTTGATCCCCACACCGTCCATCTAGACGGTGCAAGTGTGGGGTGCGTTGTGATGTATGGGTTTAATTCCCACTATCCGTCCATTTGAGGACATGGGGCCACACCAGATCCATGTGCTAGTAGCACATGGCCCACCATAATGTAAGTGTTTTAATCTACACCGCCCACCCACGCCGCCTACCATGGTGTATGTATTTTACATCCACACCGTTCATCTATTCCATTCAGCAGTCCATCAGGACGTTTTGCTAGGTGGAGCCTTCCATGATGTATGTGATGTAAATCCAGCCATCCGTCCATCTGCTTTCTGGGTGTGTGGGGCCCACCTTGATATCATGTGTTGCATCCGCACTGTCCAATCCATGGATGGTGGATGCGCATTGACTGGGATACCTCACGCAGCGATAAGCTGCTACAGTTAACATCTGCCAGTTCTGTGGGTCCCATGCATGCTCTAGCCTACACTGTCCAGATCATGACCCCACCTATTGGGCATGTGTGGTGCATCCACACCATTCTAAACCAAGGTAGATGTAACCCTCTGGTGGGCCATGTGCGTGGAAACCCACCTTGATATATATATATATATATATATTCTATATTTGCACCGTCCATCTGGACGATGCAATGCTATGGAATGCACCAAGATGTATGTATTTTACCTACGCACCATCCATCTGGACGGTGCCTGTGAGGTCCATCTCGAGGTATATGTTGTATATTTACACTAGGCCATAGGGCCGTATGATGTATGTGTTTCGTTCTTACTGGCACATTAATTGGTAATGAGAGTTAAACGTCCACATTGTGACATTTCCTTAGGCCGATTACGATTATCAAGGCCGATTCTGATTGTTGAGGCCGATTCCGATTGTTGAGGCCGATTCTGATTATCGAGGCCAATTCCGATTGTCAAGGCTGATTTCGATTATCGAGGCCGATTCCATTTTTTGAGAACGATTCTGATTGTTGAGGCCGATTGTCGAGGCTGATTCTGATTGTCGAGGCCAATTTCGATTATCAAGGCTGATTCCGATTGTCGAGGTCGATTCTGATTATTGAGGCCAATTATCGAGGTCGATTTCGATTGTCGAGGCTGATTTCGATTATCGAGGCCGAGTTATCAAGGTCAATTGTCGAGGCCAATTATCGGGGCTGAATACCGAGGCCAATTACTGAGGCCGACTATCAGTGCCGGTTATTGATACCGATTATGAGTATGTGATAACATAACATCATGATACATGCCTATACGCATCATCTGCATGTTCGTTATGAGATATGGTTGATCATTGCTTATGTCATAGGGCTGAAATATTTATGGGACTCCCTAATAGGCGGAGTTACCCCACTTGAGTACGCGGTACATGCAGGTTTGATGCATGACTGGATGGTATGACTCATACATCTCACATTTGTGTGATATGACCATCGTACGCCCTAATAGCATCAGGGCCTTAGCCTCCAAGGCATATCGTGGATGGCCAGATGGGACACCAAAAATCTATTCTACGTAGGGTGCTATAGATATCCCTAGGTGAAATTTTCTAAACCCTCTTGGTTCCAAAGGTTGCTCCAATGTCTAGACCGAGTGAATGCATGAGTGCATGAGGTCGTATATCGTTAGGCCGCGTCTCTCATTGTGTCGTGGTCGGTTAGAAGGGGGTGCAGCCTTACCTGCCCGAGAGGAGGGGGCAAAGCTAGGCTAAGTTTGACCAGCTCGAGGAATGGGTCCGCTATCGATGAGTCGGGCCCAATATTGGAAGGTGGATAGTGAGGTCTCTTCCACTCACCTTGTTGCACATGATGGGGTGGCAATCTAGTTTGAAGTGTACTGGACTCCGGTGATTTCCCAGAGTACTGATACGTGGACTTATTGAGCAAGAGTTGCATACTCATTCATTTATTCATTCACTATCCACTCGGGCTGGTGGTGAGCAACTATTTGTTACGTGTACCTTCATAATGGCCATGATTTCGGTTGGGGTGCGCGACTAACTTGAGATTAAGAGTTTACCACATTAAGTCTGACTATCCAAATTTAGGTATGAGACTGGTTTGGATAGAAGTCCCTTGTGGTGGACCCCGTAACCTACAATACTACGTACTATCACCCTGACTTCACACTCCAGTTTGGTCATTTCATTCGCATCGCATATTGCATTGCATCCTCAGCACATAGCATTTGGATTACTATGCTTCTGTATTGCATAACCTACTTAAGGTTGACGATATTCATGGACTCGGTATCTGATATTTGGCTTACTATGTCTCCGCATTGCATAGCTGATCTACATTGTTTCCTCAGTATATGATGATTCGCCTATTATGTTTTTACATCGCATAGCCTAGATAAGGCTGATGATATTTATGGACTTACCAGCATGTTCCACATTACTCTGATATTGTACGATTTATGGATTGTTAGTATTTTCACTTACTCTAATATTTATATGCTTAACATGTGCATCGCACACACTTTCACCATCCTCTAAGCTTTCTATAAGCTTATGTACGATAGATGCGTGCAGGTGGCATTAGGTCGCAGCAGCGTCGAGCTTGGAGCGAGTAGCTATCTTCTAGAGCTTTGATTTCGATATATGTATTTCCCTTTTAGCACTATATTCAACTGTTTATATTAGTGGATATGTGATGATGATGTTGCCTTTATGATTTGGGTAAACTTGTGGTTATGCTTCTTATGAGACAAATGTACGTTGGAAAATCCTCCTTGTAGGATCCCAGGATCGGAATCTGGCGTATGGACGTTTAAAGCCGAGAATGGGGTACTACGGAGGCTGTCGGTACCGGATTGGTGATCGAAAATTTTGTGAGCCCGGTTTCCGAGTTTGGGGCGTGACACACATGGTTGAAGCCTATAAAAGAAATGAAACAATAGAAGTGGTGTTCACATGCTTGATGTATGAGAGCCTTGCCATGTGGTTGAGTAATAATTGTTTATCGAAAAAGCTTCATGTTTCTCTCTCTTGTTGGCTAAATAGTAGGAAACAAGGGGGACAATGTTTGGACAAGATTTCACAATAGCAGATTAACAGCATAAAAGTAGCTATGTGGCAAGCTCGATACCCTCATAACATGAACTAAATATATGGAGGATGACATATTAATGGTCATATCTTCAAAGAATCGTGGAGCTTGGGTGACTATTGGGTAAGGACGAGTAACCGTTAGGGCCATGTCAGCGCTAAAGCACATTCAAGAAGTTGTTGCGATAAGATCACATTCGACGAAGGCAAGGCACAATCGAGAGAACATAACCATTACTTTACAGATGATGCAGTATCTGGCATCACGACATAGGCAATAGTTACTTTCAAGGCATCATTCGAAAGTCTATAAATAGCATAAAAGAGTTCAGCACAAGGGATCTCATCATCAATCCAAAACCCAAGTATAAACAATCGATCAATACAACACAAACATCTATCGTTCTCCAATGCTCATTAGCCGTGGGGCCCTTAAAATTGTTGTTTATACTGCTGATACTGAAGAAAGAAACTGAGTTAGGGTCCTAGAGGGGGGTGAATAGGACTTTACAAATATTTTTACCTATTTAAAGTCCTGATTGCCTAACTTAAATAATCATTCAGTTTAAAGCAAGTTAAGGCAATATAACTCTAACGGCTTCCAAGCCAGTCAGAGGTTCCAATCACAAAAACTATTAAAGATATGAAGATACGACAACTAACCTAGTGTTGTGAGCTTGTGTGTAGAATATGTTTCCTATCAATTCATAGCATTCATTCAATCATGTATTAGAAGTTAAAAACATTCAAGCATATATAAACATGATTAAAACAGATGCGTAAATGTCAATTCCAAACACAAGCATTTATAGTGGTTTGGCTACGTGCCTACACTCCTGGCATCCACACTCAATCCCAGAGTGCACCAGATTTCACTATTAAAGGTTTTAAAATAGGTTCACCAATAACCTTTATAGTCCTATACTAAGGACACCAATTTATGCTCTCCACAAGAGCAAAAGTCTTACACTAAGAACCCACATTTAGGCCCACTGGCCAAGGTCCCACACAAGGCACCTACGTTTAGGCCCACCAGCCAAGGTCCCACACAAGACACCTACGTTTAGGCCCACCGGCCAAGGTCCCATACAAGGCATCTACATTTAGGCCCACTTACCAAGGTCCCACACAAGGAACCTAATCGAATTTGTTAAAAGCAAACTCTTAGCCTCAATCCTACATGAGGAAAAAGACTAAACTTTGAATTCTTAACTATGACACTTGTCGGATAGAGTTCTCTTTTGTAGCTTGTCTTAGGATGCTTGATCTTCGCGCTCTCATGCTTGAATCAGTTTCCCGGTGATCCCGCGATCGCGTAGCTTGGGTTTACCTATTGGTTTGTCTTCATGATCAAGAACCTTACATAAGATGTACCTATAAAGGTGACTAAGGTAATGGGAGTTTGGTTGAATTTCCTATCTAGGATAATGAGTGGATTTCCTAAGGGATTCAACCTATGGATGCTCTAGAGTATCAAAAGACTTAAGGATTTTCCTATTGGTTTGGTCTTTGTACTATAGAGAAGGCACGAATTCATGTTCTTCATTAATAGGAGCTTTGAATGCTCATAGAAGTGAAAGATCATAATGAAGAGAGCATGAAACTCGAATGGATAAAGTCTAAATGGGTCAGGATAAGCTTAGGATACACTAGAGACTCTATGATGCCTATTTTCACTAATTTTACAAGTTTCTACAAGCTACTTTTATAGATAAAAAGTTCCAATGGATAGAAAACGGCTAGTTTACGGTGCTACCGAAGCCAACTTCGGTATCACTGAACTTGTTTCAGTGGTGCTGAAATATCTTTTGGTAGTATCGAATTAATTCCACAAGTTGTTGAATGAAAATAGTCACTTTCGGTGGCACCGAACTTTATTCGTCGATGGTAATCAGTGTCACCAAAATATCCAGTTGGTGACACTGAATTAACGTTGTAATCTTGCTGGACTGTTTTAAGCCCCTTCGGTAACACCGAAGGTATCTTTGGTGATACCAAATGTGCTATTCGGTGGCACCTTCCTACCGAAAGTAGACAGATTTTCCTGTTTGTCCATTTAATCATTCACTAACTTTGGACTTGCTAAAGTCAAGACTAAAGAATAGAAAATATGAACTCAGAATTGGCTTTGAATAGATGACCTAAGTAGGTTTTCCTATTTAGGTTGGGATCATATATTTGCAAGGTTAAGATCGTAGAAGTTGTCTTTTGTCTTCAATGTCTTCGATGCTTCTGATCCAGTTGCGTCTCTGGTCTTCATTTGCCAAGAACTCATCTGACTACAAGACACAACTAGTCACGTGATTGACAAACAAGTGTGCAACGTTGGGTGCACTTACAACCCTTAGTCTCTAGGATTAGCTTAGTCCATCTCTGCTTCAAGCTGGACCGACTTAGAGATAACCAATAGCTATAATTTCCTTCTAACTGCACCTGCGTGCCCAATCTAAAGGAAGATCATAGTCTTAGGAATCGTCCATCTAAGCTAATATGCTGGGTCAACATTAGCTTATAAATATTGGCATTGTCCATTCCTCGCCCATCAGCACGCTACTTGATGAAGCATCCTGCTTCTCTAAGCCAGGTCGGTGATCCTGTTTTAGTGATGTCTTGCTTTTCTGCATCCATATTCGACTTATATATTTTTTTCAACCATATAATGTTCAACCTTCAAAACTTCTTCATTTTCAAGGCAAAAAAGTACTCATTGGAGGCAGAGCTCCAACCTCCACAAATTGCCTGATTAGCGCAACAACAGTTGGTTAGTCAGACAGTCAATCTCCAGACCATTCGATTTATTTCGACACCAATGATCAATGATATTTGGTTTAAATCGGACCTCAAATCACTTCCGATATGCCCCAAAATCTATCATGTATACCATGTGACCGAATTCCATAGCAACAGATACAACCATGGTATAAACTGTGGTTCACCTCCCAGCGGGAAGGAAGGTTCGGCAAATGGTCGACCCACGTTTACCATCACGTGACATGACGCCTATGTTGCAATTGCCAATACCCTAATCGGGATTGAGATGGCATTCAGGTAATGTGATGTGGAACAATGTTGACTAGTCAGCTATAGATAATTGCTTAGTTAAATTACAGCAATGCATCACCTCTAATGAAAAGACTTAATTATCTTTTGCCAGCAACTAGTACCTCTTCAAAGCATCCTTTCAGGTAAGATGCTCACTCAAAATATCAATATACCACTATGCCAAAATGGATAATTTGCGACGAATTTTGCGACGGATTTGGTCCGGCACAAAAATGGCTTGATTTAACGACGAACTTCATCTGTCTCTAACGGGAAAGGTCGTTATCCCATCTGTTTTTCGCCACCGTAGGTGAAAGTCGTGGAATTTAGCGACGAACCAAAATCCGTCGTTAAAATCATATTTACAACGGATTTTGGTCCGTCACATATTTGTTGCAGATTTTAATATTGCGACAGATTTTGGTCCATCGCTAATTACCGCACAAAATACAGCGGCAGGTTTTAGTTTCATTTGCGATGAATCATGGTCCGTCATAAAGTGACTTTTGCCGTGAACATTTTTTTTTTCATTTTTTTTTAGAATATGGTGGAAAATTATGTTTTTTTAATAGTCTAAGAATTATTTTTTAATAGAATTTCAGTGGTTTAATTGTACATATTTATATCTAAGATTATTTTATAACAATTGATTGAATGCAAAGAATTTTTTATTTTGTTTTTATATCAAATGACTGGAAATTATTATTAATTTTTATTGTTTAAAACTAATATTTAAATGATTCGTAATATCACATGAAAAAGAATTTTGAGAAGTTTAAAAATTTTAACAATGTTTGAGAAAAATTGAGATTTTGAAAAAGAAAAATCGTGATTTAATAAAAATTATATTTTTTAGGGAAAAAAAAGAATATTGAATAAAGTTGATAATTTTGAAAAAAAGAATTTGATGTCGAGAAAAAAATGATATCCTGAAAAAGAAGATTAAAAATGTGAAAATTTTGACAACTTTGAAAAATGAAAATATTTTGAAAAAGAAAATGAGAGTTTGTATTTTGAAAAATAAAATAAAATTGAGAAGTTCGATAAAAATTGACAAGTTCAAAAAATACTTTTTAAAAAAAAAATTAGAAGTTTGAAAGAAGTGAAATTTTCAAGACAAAACGATATTAAAAAATAATACTTTAACAAAAAAAAACTGACATTTTGAAAAGGAAAACAAAGAAATTAAAAAAAATTGTGATATTGAAAAATAGTTGAAAATGTTAGAAAATTGAAATTAAAAGAAAAAGTTATTTATAAAAACACTGAGATTTTGAAAAAAATATATATCATTTTGAAAAAGAAAATTAAAAAGTTGAAAACAAAATGGTGCTTTTGAAGAAAAAAAATCAGCATTTTGAAATTTTTTGAGAAAAAAAAAGATTTTGGGAAATTTTTTAAGATTTTGAAAATAAAAATTAAGAATTTGTATTTTTAAATTTTTTTGAAAAGTTTGATAATAAAAATGATATTTTGTTAAAAGTTTTGAAAGAAAAATTAATATTAAAAAAAATTACATTTTGAAAAAAAAATGTGATTTTTACAAGGAAATTGAGATTACCTGTGAAAAAAAATAAGATTTTTTACTAAATTACTATGCACATCCACTAATTGAACCTTTAACTGCTTATGCGCATAAAGATTCACTTGTGAAAAAAATGATAGCCCAAGTTTAATGGAGTGTAACTTAGACATGCTAAGGTTGATCTGAACGGTCAAGTATATTCGAAACATACGTGCTAATTACAATACAGAACAAAAATTGACTCGATATGACTTGAAACAAATCGGATTCATCCAAAATAGTCTTTAAATGAGCATGATCAATTTGTCTAGATCTAGATTGATTCTGAGCAATTTGGACTGACCTTAAACTCAAATCTGCCCATTGGATTGCAAGATATGGCCCGTCATATTGTTGATCAATCTTGTCCATCCAATATCTTTCTCATCCGAAACCTGATCATGACAAGTGACTAATTAAATTGAAGTTTGAATATATATAATAAAAAAAATTAACTTTTCAAATAATTTGAGAAGTTTCAATAAATTGAGATTATGAAAGAAAAAAAAATGAGATTTAAAATTGATAATGATCAAGAAAGATTCAGATTTTGAAAAAGAAAATGAGATTTAAAAAAGACAGATTTTTGGCAAAATTTTAACATTTTTAAAATGAAAATTGGGAAGTTTTAAAAATAAAATTGTGATTATTGAAAAAAGTTCAAAATTTTGAAGAAAAATTGACAAATTTTGAGAAAATATGAGATTTTGAAAAAAAAAATAAGATAAAAAAAATGAAGTGATTTTGAAAAAACAAATGATTTTTATTTTGAAGATAATCGAAAAGTTTGTTAAAAAATTGAGATTTTGCGAGAATAACTTAGAATGAATTGTAATGGCAAGAATAACTTAAAATGACGAGATTGTTCTAATTCTATGATAAATCCATTCTAAAGTTGATCGGAACGGAATGGTCGAATGTATTCGTAACGTGCTAATTAGGATATACTAGAAAATTCAGCCTATTATGACTTCTAACGAAGCAGATTAGTTCAAATCACTTTTTAAATGGGAAATGAATGGTTTATCAAGATCTTGATTAGTCCAAATTAAAGAGTAAATAACTTCAGATGTTTAAATTAAATTTCACTCAAATTTGACCATTAGATTGGAAGATATATATGGCCCATCATATTATTGATCAATCTTGTATGCCCAATATCTTTATGATTTGTAACCTGATCGGGGTGAGTAACTAGTCAAATTGAAGGTATTGATTAATAAAATAGAGTGAATGGATCAGATATCTAAAATGCGCCAATTATTCAGGTCAAAATTGTGACCTAACTTACTGACCTCATGAAAACCTAAGAATTGATGTTAGTAAGTTTTCTAGGCCCATCATGATGTGTGTCGAACATCAACACCATGCATTTGATGTGTCCCCTTTAGGTTATGAGATATCTCAAAAATCATTCGTATATGAAACTCAGGTGGGCCATATCATCTAAAACTACGTGAAGACATCCTAAAATATAAAAACAGTTGGTGGGGCCCACGTGAATTTTGAATGTAGCTGAAACTTGGTCTGACCCCTCATCCAAGTAGGAGACACATAATGAATGAGCTGGATAAAACACTCACATCACGGTGCCCCACATAGCCCTGCCCAGACGAATTACCGTCCAGGCGGGGTAGTATTCTAATGGGAACCGGATTGCGTACTGAGTAACTCAGTACCCTTAGCATACTGAGTAAACTCTGTGGGGTCCACCGTTATTTATTTATTTTATCCACTCCGTTCATCCATGTTAACAAATAATTTTAGGTATAGAGAACAAAAAGGAAGCATATCCAAAGCTCAAGTTGACCACACCACAGGAAATAGTGTGATTGAACCTCTACCATTAAAAAATTCTTGGAGGCCACAAAAGTTTTGGATTGAGTTAATGTCACACCCCAAACTCGAAAATCGGGCGCACAAAATTTTTGATCACCGAATCCGGTGCCGACAGCCTCCATAGTACCCCATTCTCGGCTCCCAACGCGCATATGCCAGATTCTGATCTCGGGAACCTATGAGGATTTTCAAACGTACATTTGTCTCATAAGAAACATAACCACAAGTTTACCCAAATCACAAAGGTAACATCATCATCACATATCCACTAATATAAACATTCGAATACAATACTGAAAGGGAAATACATATATTGAAAATCAAAGCTCCAGAAGTCAGCTGCACGCTCCAAGCTCGACGATGCTACAACCTAAAGTCAACTACATGCATCTATCGTGCTTAAGCTTATAGAAAGCTTAGAGGGTTGTGTAAGTCACTACGTGAAAATTGAAAAAAAAAAAAAGATGAATTTTGAGACAGTTGTGGACCGTCTGCAAAATTCCTTATTTAAAGACAGTTTAGAGATGGCCGTAAACCGTCCCTAAAATTTCAGACAGGTCTTAACTGTCCTTAATATGAAGGAAAATTGTCTTTCATTTAAGAAAGTCAGAAACAGTCGTTAACTACAGAGAAAAGGCAGCTATTGACCGTCTAGAATTAAAGACGGTCCTTAGCCATCTTATATGCAGTTATTTGAGACAGTCAAAGACCGTTTGCATTTGAGACGATCATTGGCAATCCTATAGCAGTCATCTGAGATGGTCAAAGACCGTCCACATTAGAGACAGTCCTTAGCCATCTTATATTGGTTATCTGAGACGGTCAAAGACTGTCCGCATTAGAGACGGTCCTTTGCCATCTTATATTGGTTATCTGAGACGGTCAAAGACTGTCCGCATTAGAGACGGTCCTTTGCCATCTTATATTGGTTATCTGAGACAGTCAAAGACCGTCTACATGAGAGACGGTCATTGGCAGTCCTATAGCGGTCATCTGAGATGGTCGAAGACCGTTTGCATTAGCGATGGTCCTTAGCCGTCTTATATTGGTTATCTGATATGGTCGAAGACTGTCTGCATTAGAGACGGTCCGTAGCTGTCTTATATTAGTTTTTTCCCTTCATCTAGGTCTGTATGAACTAATCAACAGATTGGATGTCAAATAAACAGTACAATGGGCCTTGAGAGGAATTTAATGATAGATATCCAATCACTATTGTTTTCCTGTTGTGTGGTCCACCTGAGATTTATATCCATCTCATTTTCGGAATCAATCTCTAAAATGATATGTAAAAATGGATGAACAGCATGGATAAAAGATATACTAGTGGGGCCCACATGGCTGGTGGTAAGGTTGCAGCCAATCTGTTTCCCTAGGAAGCCGATTGCATACAGGTAACTCAGTACGCTTAGTGTATTAAGTAAACTCTGTGGAGTTCCCCATGACTTATGTATTTAATCCACTTTGTCCATCCATTTTATTAGATAATTTTATGGCTTGAACCCAAAAAATTAAGCATATCCAGCGATAAAATGGACCATACTACGGGAAACAGTTTGAAATGAACTTCTACCGTTGCAAAATTCTTGGGGGCCATAGAAGTTTTGGATCAAGCTTATATTTGTGTTTTCCCTTCATCCATGTCTATATGATCTTATGAACAGGTTGGATGATAAATAAACATCACTGTGGGGCCTAGAAAGGTTTCAACGGTTGAAGTCATTATTCCACTTTTTCATGTAAGATTGGATTTAATGATGGATATCCAATCACTATTGTTTTCATATGGTGTGGTCCACCTAATATTTATATCTCTCTCATTCTACCATGATGTATGTTTTATATCCACACCTTCCATCCATTTGGAGAGATCATTTTAGGGTAATATCCAAAGAACGAGTTAAATCCTAAGCTCCAGTGGACCCCAGCGACGAAAATAGTGTGACAGTGATGCCCACCATTAAAAACTTCTAAAGGCCACAAAAGTTTTATATCAAGATGATATTTGTGTTTTCCCTTATTTCATGTATTTTTTAACTTTTCAAGTTAGATTTCAAATAAACATTACGATGGGCCTTAAGATAGTTTTAATGGTGGGAATCACTCTTCCCGCTGTTTTCTGTGGTGGGGTCCACTACAGATTTATATCTACCTCATTCTTTAGCTCATGACTTAAAATGATATCTCAAAATGGATGGATGGTGTGGATATAACAAATACATCATAGTGGAGCCCACAAAAATTGTGAGGTGTACAGATTGGCTACTCCCCCTGACACCAGCTAATGGTTGGTAGTCGGTGCTTCGTGGGCTCCACCATGATGTATTCGTTTCATGTCATCCATTTATTTTTACAGATCATTTTATGATATGAGACCAAAAATGAGATATATCCAAATCTTAAGTGGACAACATTCTAGGAAACAGTGTTGAATGAGCGTCAACCATTAAAAAACATTTTGGGCCATAAAAGTTTTGGATAAACCATTTTGGGTCCTAAACCGTCTTACCCTTCCATTACCATCACACAGTGGAGCATGCTTTAATGTGGGGTTACTGTGGAGGCCACCTTCATGTACGTATTATGTATCCAGGTCAAAAATTGAGAAGTTCAAAAAAATTATGAATTTTGAAAAAAAAAAAAAAGTTGAGAAGCTTAGAAAAATAATTAACAATGTTTAAGAAAAATTTATATTTTTAAAAAAAAAAAAAAAAAAAACTGTGATTTTATAAAAAAATCTAGATTTTGAAAAAAAAATTAAGAACTTTGAATAATGTTGATAATTTTGGAAAAAAAAAGGATTTTGATTAAAAAAATGATATTTTGAAAAAGAAAATTAAAAAATTAAACAAAATTGTGAAAATTTTGACAAATTTGAAAAAAAAATATATTTTTTAAAAAAGAAAACTAGATTTTGTATTTTGACAAGAAAAATTGGAAAGTTAGATAACAAAAGTGAGATTTTAATGATGTGTTGTATATCCTTGCCGCCCATATGTTTCTCCAACCCACTTTTGGGCCAGGTATAAAAAATTGTGTATATTTAAATCTTAAGTGGATCACACCACTGGAAAGAATGATAATATAGTACCTCACCATTAAAAATTATAAAGAGCCCATTGTAAGGTTTTAGTAATGTTTGTTTGCAATCCAACTTGCTGATAATGTAAAGAAGATCTAGATGAAGATAAACTACAATGATCAAATTGATCCAAAACTTTTATGGCCTTCAAAAGGTTTTTAATAGTTATTCATCATTGTTTTGCTTGGTATATATGGCCCACCTGAGATTATGGAGTTCTTATGATTTGAAATCACATCATAAAATATGATGGAAAAATATATGGATGGTGTCGATATACATAAAATATATCAAGGTGGGCCCTACACGGTTAGAGTAACACCCATGAAGGAGTTACCTAAATAGTGAAATGGCACTATAAGGTCACCTCATGGGAACTTCCCATGAGGTTAATCTGTGTGCACCCCACCATGATGTGTGTAGAACATCAACACCATGCATTTGATGTGTCCCTTTTAAGTCCAAAAATCAGTTATATACGAAACTCAGGTGGGTCATAGCATCTAAAACTATGTGATGGCATCCCTAAAACATATAAAAGCATTTAGTGGGGCCCACATGAGCTCTGGATGTGTATGAAACTTGGTCTGACTCCTCGTCCAAGTGGGACACACATAATGAATGGGCTGGATCTATGAACCACATCTAGGTGGGCCCAATGAATGATTAGGTATGTTTTAATGGGAGGGTAACCCTCTCAACTATAGTATGTGGTGTGGCACACCCAAGTCATGGATTGACTTTATTTTTAAGCTTGTGGCCCACCATGGAATGGTGCATCTGACTGACGGGGCAGATCCAAAGTCCAAGTGGACCCACCATAGAAAAGAGTGGGAATAATGATTTTCGCCGTTCAAATCTTCCTATGGCCCACAGTGATGTTTATTTGTCATCCAACCTATTCATGGGGCCCATTGGAATATACATGTTTTATCTAAGCCGCCCATAAATTCTGATATATAATTTCAATGGATGAGCCTAAAAAGTAAGTAGATTGAAGGTCTAAGTGGACCACACCATAAAAAATAAAAAAATAAAAAATTTCTATCATTAATATTTTATGTGGTCCATTTAAAGCTTCGATATGACTCTTTTTTTGGATCAACCCTTAAAATGATCAGTTAAAATGAATGGACGAAGTAGATAAATAACATACATCATGATGGGCCCCACAAGACCTAAAATAAAACACTTAAAATGCCCTCCGTCACCCCCACCCCCAAAATATAATCGGCCCGTGCATGCCCCTCTCCCAAATTCCTCACTCTCACACACCCGCCCCTCTCCCAAAACCCAAACCCTTTCTCTCTCACGCCCGCCCCTCCCCAAAAACCCAAACCCTCTCTCTCTCTTGCGCACGCTCGACCCTGTCTCTCTCTCTCCGCCCCCTAACCTCTCTCTCTGTGTTTAATCCAAAGAAGGGAGGGAGCCGAAATAACGCCCTCCCTACCCACACATGCCCTCTCTCTCTCTCTCTCTCTCTCTCTCTCTCTCTCTCTCTCTGAAGCTCGGTTGAAGATTTATTCACAAACTCGAGGTACCTCTCTCTCTCTCTCTCAATCTCAATGCTGATTTATGAATTTGGGGGATTTAGTAATTTTTGGATTCCCGATTCGATATGGACCCCCGTTTAGGGATTTGGGGATTTTAGGGCTTACAGATTTGAATGTGGACCTCGAATCGAGAATTTTCTAATATTACAAATTAGGGATTTGGGAATTTTAGAATTTTAGGGATCTTGAGGATTTTTGTAATTGGGGATTTCAGGTGGTTTTGATAGCTGATTTGGTAGATTTGATGTTTATTTGTTCATATTTTGTTGATTTCTAGGGTTTTGATGGCCGATTTGGAGGATTTGATGGTTATTTTTTCATGTTTTCTTGATTTTTAGGGTTTCGATGGCCCATTTGTAGGTTTTGGTGTTAACTACAATATTCCCTGGTGGCCCTTTGATGATGGACTAGCCAGTGTATCTGTCATTGATTTCTTCTTTAGTCTTTAAACTAGAAGAACTTGGTTCGAACAAGTGTCTACAGCTTACTTGGGCTGATCATTTTTTTTTTAATAATAATAATTTGTATTTTCTTCTCTCTTGTAGAACTGCATGATTAACATAAAGTGAACCTGTTTGACTGGAATTGTATATTTTCCAGCATCTATATGCATACACAGTCACTAACTCGATGGGAAATATAGTGGGCTCATTTATTTCAGGCTTCTTTAAAGTTTCTCATATGGAGAGATGCTTGATTGGCTGGGCTGCAACAATGGATGGTCATACACTTCATTCTGGGATATCCTAGTCACTAGTTCTTTATTGCTTTTCTCCAACCATTTATTTGTTTGCTGAAAGGGATCTTGGGTTACACTGAAGATGATGTGGTTTCCACTGACTTTGTTGGTGACAACAGGTAAAGAAAGATTCATATTTACTTGTTACATTTGTTTTCTTTACCCTTCTTAACAATTACGGTGATACCTTTTTTTTTTTTTCCTTCTAGAACTGCCTAATCCACAAAACAACTAGTTGTTTTCCAAGTCCAACATCCATATGAATTTTCTTTAGCATTTCCTTGACTACTATGGCTCTAAAACTATTCCTTATATTGTTATTTGGACTCCTGGCTGAGCACTGGATGTTTAATTCATGCAGTGTCTTATCGAATACAATGCAGCATTAACATCAATCTGCTTCACGATTATGCTTGGATTTGTTGATGATGTCCCATGAAGAATGCAAGTTCTGGTTTCATATGTGCTTGAGAAGCTTGACTCAGTCTTTTTTCATTCTGATTTCTCATTCTAGAGAATTTCACACTTTTAAACTGATTAAGGGCCACGAAAGTTTTAGATCAAGCTGATATTTGTGCCATTTCTGAAGGTCCATGGAAGAAAAAGAACCTGCCAGAATTTAGTATTGTCACTTAATGCATTGCGCCTCAAAGAGTCAATGACCAATGCCTGACAAATGTTCTTTTGAAGATAAATGCCAAGGTGAGCTGACAGTACTTGTTTCAATTTTCTTGGATGGATGATGAATGTATTTGTGAATGTAAATGAAAATAAAAACTTATAATTTATATATATATATATATATATATATATATATATATATATATATATATATATATATATATATATGTTATCAATGGAGGATGCCTTGTTTAGGGGGACATGAAATTTTGTAGCTTATGGTATTGTCCATTTCCTATGGACAACATTGTTTATATCTGTATTTGCAGGGACCACACCCTTAAGCTATAACCTAAACCTATTCTCAAATCCCAAAACCTATAACTACAACCTAAACCTTAACCTAAACCTATAACCTAAACCTATAACCTAAACTCAATTCCCTAAACTTTAACCTACAACCTAACCTAAACCTGTACTTACAACCTAATTCTCAAATCCTAAAACCTATAACCTATACCTAAACCTTAACCTATAACTTATAACCTATAACATAAACTCAATTCCCTAAACCTTAACCTATACTTATAACCTAAACCTATTCTCAAATCCCAAAACCTATAACTATAACCTAAACCTTAACCACAAACCTATAACCTATGACCTAAACCTATAACCTAAACTCTATTCCCTAAACCTTAACCTACACCCTAACCTAAACCTATACTTATAACCTAAACCTATTCTCAAATTCCAAAACCTATAACTTATAACCTAAACCGAAACCTATAACCTAAACCCGAACATAAACCGGAACCCGAACCCAAACCTGAATTCCTAAACCTAAACCTATTCTCAAATACCAAAACCTATAACTATAAGCTAAACCTTAACCAAAAACCTATAACCTATAACCTAAACTCAATTCCCTAAACCTTAACCTACACCCTAACCTAAACCTATACTTATAACCTAAACATATTCTCAAGTCCCAAAACCTATAACCTAAACCTATAATAAACCGAAACCTATAACCTAAACCCGAACATGAACCCGAACCCGAACCCGAATTCCTAAACCTAAACCTATACTTATAACCTAAACCTATTCTCAAATCCCAAAACCTATAACTATAACCTAAACCTTAACCAAAAACCTATAACCTATAACCTAAACCTATAACCTAAACTCAATTCCCTAAACCTTAACCTACACCCTAACCTAAACCTATACTTATAGCCTAAACCTATTCTCAAGTCCCAAAACCTATATCCTATGACCTAAACCGAAACCTATAACCTAAACTTAAACATATACCCAAACCCGAACCTGAACCTAAATTCCTAAACCTAAACCTATACTTATAACCTAAACCTATTCTCAAATCCCAAAACCTATAACTATAACCTAAACCTTAACCAAAAACCTAAAACCTATAACCTAAACCTATTCTCAAATCCCAAAATCTATAACTATAAACTAAACCTTAACCAAAAATCCCAAAATCTATAACCTAAACCTAAACCTAAACCTAAGCCTATAACCTACATATAACCTAAACCTGTAAACTATAACCTAAACCTATAACCTAACCTAAACCTAAACCATTATAACCTAAACCTAAACCTATAACCTAAACCTAAAACCTAAACCTAAACCTAAAACCTAAATGTATTCTCAAATCCCTAAACCTAAACACTTAATCCTAATCTCAACTCCTTAACCTAAACCTAAACCTAAACTTGAAAATCCAAACCTAAACACGAACCCGAACCTGATTTCCTAAACCTAAACCTACACCTATTCTCAATTCCCTAAACCTTAACCTATAACCTAACCTAAACCTAAACCTATAACCTACACTTATAACCTAAACCTATAACCTTAAACTAAACTTAAAACCTAACCTAAACCTTAACCTATAACCTATAACCTAAACCTAAACCTAAACCTCTATAACCTAAACCTAAACCTTAACCTAAACCTATTCTCAAATCCCAAAACCTATACTTATAACCTAAACCTAAACCTATACTTATAATCTTAACCTAAACTTATAACCTTAACCTAAACTTATAACCTTAACCTATAACCTAAACCTATACTTATAACCTAAACCTAAACCTAAAACGTAAACCTAGACTTGTAACCTAAACCTAAACTTCTAACCTTAACCTAAACCTATTCTCAAATCCCAAAACCTATAACCTAAACCTAAAACTTAACCTATAACCTAACCTATAACCTATAACTTATACCTATAACCTATAACCTAAACTCAATTCCCTAAACCTTAACCTATAACCTATAACCTAAACTCAATTCCCTAAACCTTAACCTATAACCTATAACCTAAACTCAATTCCCTAAACCTTAACCTATAACCTATAACCTATAACCTATAACCTAAACCTATAACCTATAACCTAAACTCAATTCTTTAAACCTTAACCTATAACCTAAACGAAATTCCCTAAACCTTAACCCATAACCTAACCTAAACCTAAACCTATAACATACACTTATAACCTAACTATAATCTAAACCTAAAACCTAAGCCTAAAACCCAAACGTAAACCCGATCCCGAATCCGAAACCCGATTTCCTAAACCTAAACCTTAATGTATTCTCAAATTCCTAAACCTAAACCTACACCTAATCATAATCTCAACTCCCTAACCTAAACCTAAACCTAAACCTAAACTTGAAAACCCAAACCTAAACCCGATCCCGAACCCGATTTTCTAAACCTAAACCTTAACCTATTTTCAATTTCCTAAAGCTATAACCTATAACCTAAACCTAAACCTAACCTAAACTTATAACCTTAACCTAAACCTAAAACCTAAACCTAAACCTAAAATCTAAATGTATTCTCAAGTCCTTAAACCTAAACCTACACCTAATCCTAATCTCAACTCCTTAACCTAAACCTAAACTTGAAAACCCAAACCTAAACCCGATCCCAAACCTGAACCCGATTTCTTAAACCTAAACCTTAACCAATTCTTAATTCCCTAAATCTATAACCTAAACATAAACCTTAACCTTAACCTAAACCTAAACCTAAACCTATAACCTAAACCTAACCTTAACCTATAACTTAAACCTTAACCTATAACCTATAACCTATAACCTATAACCTATAACCTAAACCTATAACCTATAACCTAAACCCAAACCTAAACCTATAACCTTAACCTAAACCTATAACCTAAACCTAAACCTAAACCTTAACCTATAACCTAAACCTAAAACCTAAATCTAAACCTAAAATCTAAATATATTCTCAAATCCTTAGACCTGAACCTACACCTAATCCTAATCTCAACTCCTTAACCTAAACCTAAACTTGAAAATCCAAACCTAAACCCAAACCCGAACCC
Organism: Magnolia sinica; assembly: GCF_029962835.1. Taxonomy (NCBI): domain Eukaryota; kingdom Viridiplantae; phylum Streptophyta; class Magnoliopsida; order Magnoliales; family Magnoliaceae; genus Magnolia; species Magnolia sinica. The sequence continues at coordinate 69,267,365 of NC_080579.1, read as the reverse complement.
AATTTCTTAAACCTAAACCATATCCTATTCTCAATTCCCTAAATCTATAACCTAAATCTAAACCTAAACCTTAACCTAAACCTATAACCTATAACCTATAACCTATAACCTAAACCTAAACGTATTCTCAAATCCCTAAACCTAATCTTAATCTCAAATCCCTAAACCTAAACTTACACCTAATCCTAATCTCAACTCCCTAACCTAAACCTAAACCCAATCCCAAACCCGAATCTGAATCCCTAAAACCTTAACCTAAACCTAAACCTAAACCTAAACATAAACCTATAACCTAAACTTAATTCACTTAACTTAAACCTACACCTTAACCCAAACATATAACCCGAACCCAAACTTGAACCCGAATTCCTAAACCTAAACCTAAACCTATAACCTATAACTTTAAACTAAACCTATAACCTATAACCTAACCTAAACTTAAACCTATTCTCAAATCCCTAAACCTATAACCTATAACCTAAACCTATTCTCAAATCCCTAAACTTATAACCTAAACCTAAACCTTTAACCTATAACTTATAACCTAAACCCAAACCTAAATCTATAACCTTAACCTAAACCTAAACCTTAACCTTAACCTATAACCTAAACCTAAAACCTAAAACCTAAAACCTAAACCCAAACTTAAACCCGATCTCGAACCCGAACCCGAACCCGATTTCCTAAACCTAAACCTTAAACTATTCTCAATTCCCTAAAGCTATAACTTATAACTTAAACCTAAACCTATAACCTAAACCTAAACCTATAACCTAAATGTATTCTCAAATCCCTAAACCTAAACCTACACCTAATCCTAATCACAACTCCTTAACCTAAACCTAAACCTAAACTTGAAAACCCGAATCTTAACCCGAACCTGATTTCCTAAACCTAAACCTTAACCTATTCTCAATTCCTTAAACCTTAACATATAACCTAACCTAAACCTAAACCTATAACCTATACTTATAACCTAAACCTAAACCTAAAACCTAAATGTATTCTCAAATCCCTAAACCTAAACCTAAATTTAAACCTAAACCTATAACCTACAACATTAATATAAACTTATAACCTAAACCTATAACCTACAACATTAACCTAAACCTATTCTCAAATCCCAAAACCTATAACCTAAACCTAAACCTTGACCTAAACCTAAACTTATAACCTAAACCTAAACCTAAACCTTAACCTATAACCTAAACCTTAACCTATAATGTATAACCTATAACCTATAACCTAAACTCAATTCCCTAAACCTTAACCTATAACCTAACCTAAACCTAAACCTATAACCTACACTTATAACATAAACCTATAACCTAAACCTAAACCTACAACCTAAACCTATAACCTAAACCTAAACATAAACTTAAAACCTAAATGTATTCTCAAATCCCTAATCCTAAACCTACACCTAATCCTAATCTCAACTCCTTAACCTAAACTTAAACCCAAACTTGAAAACTCAAACCTAAACCCGATCCCGAACCCAAACCCGATTTCCTAAACCTAAACCTTAACCTATTCTCAATTCCCGAAAGCTATAACCTATAACCTAAACCTAAACCTTAACCTAAACCTATAACCTAAACCTAAACCTTAACCTAAACCTAAACCTATAACCTTAACCTAAACCAAAACCTATAACCTAAACCTTTAACCTATAACCTATAACCTAAACTTATAACCTATAACCTAAACCTAAAACCTAAACCTAAACCTAACTTTTTCTATATTTTTTAAAACTCTCTTTTAATTCATTACTTAGTTTCAATAAGATTGTACATAATCTATTGCAACGGAAAAGAAAATGGCTTAGTTTTTGAGTTCTTTTAAGCTTCCTTATCATCCATACATAACACTGCAAACATTTACTAAACTGTAACTCTAATCGGAACTTTATGTACAATCTGATCAAGTGCATTAACATCTAATATTATCCTATTCCTTTGCAGGATAACATTGCCGTATTTATGGGCCCTTGTGCTGCGATTCTTGTTCTCATCATCATTGGACTCTCATGCATGGGAATCAAGGATGTATCCCTTTAACACATGCCCCTTTTTATAAAGCTTAATTTTTGTTGTTGTTTCTATTAACTTGAATTGAAACACTTTTTTGCATTAGTTTTATTTTAATGATCAGTTTTATTTTAAAAAAGTGCGCCCACTTTTTTGGAAAAAATCAAAAAAAGCGAATGAAGTTTCTGCAATTCTTCATGATTCTGAATTATAATGTTTTGTTGGTTGAATATTTTTTTATTAGATGAAAGACACAAAAAGAAAATTATTCTAATTTTTTTATTTTTTTATTTTTAATGCAAGAAATTTTCTGACAGCTTTAGGCTGTTCATATTTTTCTAAATATTCAAATCTGAGACGGTCCATAACCATCCTTTTAAGGTTCATGAGAGACTGCTCATAATGGTCATTTTTAAGGATGGTCCATGACCGTCCTTTTAAGGTTCATCAGAGACTGCTCATAACAGTCCTTTTTAAGGACTGTCCATGACTGTCCTTTTTAAGGATGGTCTAGGACCGTCCTTTTAAGGTTCATCAGATACCTTATAACGTCTATATTTATTGACAGTCCATGACCGTCCTTTACAGATGGTCCATAACCGTCCTTTAAATGTCTATAGAAATGACAGTTCATGACCGTCCTTTAAGTAATACGACGCCCCAAAATAGGACGGCCCTTGCGACGTCCAAAATCGTCCTTTATTGTCTTTTGAGACAGTTTTCAGCCGTCATTTTTTTTCCAGTTTTAACGTAGTGTGTGTGCACAAGATAAGTGCCAAGTATACCATACAATGCAATAAATCATACAATATCAGAAATACTAGCAAGATCATGAATCATACAATATCAGAGTAAGTGGAAACACTGATAATTCCAAAAGTACCATCAGCCTTATCTAGGCTATGCAATGTAAAAACATAATAAACCAATATCATAAACTGAGGAAGCATTATAGATCAGTTATGCAGTACGGAAACATAATAAGACAAATATCATATACTAAGGATGCAATGAAATATGCAAATCCTGATGAGTCCACGAATACCGTCAGCCGTATCTAAGCCATATAAATGCAGAAACATGGCAACCTAAAATGCTTAAATGTTATGAATGTAATGCAATATACGGTGTGAATGGAATGACCATGCTAGAGTGTGAAGTCAGGATGATAGTACGTAGTATTGCAGACTACGTGGTCCACCACAAAGGACTTCTATCCAAATCAATCCCATACCTGATCTCTGGTTAGTCACGCGCCCTAACCGAAATCTTTACCATTATGAAGGTACACGTAACAAATAGTTGCGCACCACCAGTCCGAGTGGATAGTGAATGGATAATGAATGAGTATGCAACTGCTGCTCAATAAGTCCACATAACAATATCATAAATCTCTGGGATCATCACCGGGGTCTAGTACACTCTACGCCAACTTATCGCCCCATCAAGCGCACAATACAACTGGGTAAGTGGAAGAGACCTCACTACCCGCTTACTAATATCAGCCCAGCTCATTGATAGCGGGCCCATTTATGAGCTGGTCTGACTCAGCCTAATATTGCCTACTCCCTCAGGCGGGTAAGGTCAAACCCTCTCCCAACCGACCACGACACAGTGGGAGACGCAGCCTACTGGTATACGACCCTTATGTGCTCATATATATCCACTCGGTCTAGACGTTGGGGCATCCTCTGGTACCAAGAGGGTTTAGAAATTTTTACCCAGGGCCATCTATGGCGGCTCGATGCTAGTAACAGATTTCTGGTGTCCCATCTGGCCATTCACGACATGACTGTGGAGGCTACGGCCCTGATGTCACTAGGGCGTACAGTAATCACAACACACAATGCAAGATGCATGAGTCATACAATCCAGTCAGGCATCAATCCTGCGCATATCATGCACTCATATGGGATAACCCCGCCTATTAGGGAGTCTCATAAACCACCAGCACTATGGCCTGTGCAATGGTTAATCACATCTCATAACAAACATACAGATGATGCGTATGAGCATGTATCATGATGCTATGTTGTCACATACTCATAATCGGTATCAATAATCGACCTCGATAATCGGCATCAATAATTGGCCTCGATAATGTGGACATTTAATCAACATTGCCCCCAAGGAGTGACTCGCATAGAGCCTAACGTATAGTGGACCCATGACTTCACAAAGGGCCTAATTTATAACACCATGGGCCCCACTCAAGGGCTTAATACACATCACGATGGGCCTCTCCCATGAGCCCAATATACATCACAATGGACTCCATCGTCTGGCCCTCAAATGCATCACAATAGGCCTCATCACCTACACCTAATATACATCACAATGGGCCTCCAACATGGGCTGAATACACATCACAATGGGCCTAAAATACGAATCACATACACATCACATTGGGTCTAGTCAATCGGCCTCGGCAATCAGAATCGGCCTCGGTGGTCGGCCTTGACAGTCGGAATCGACCTCGACAATCGAAATCAGCCTTGATAATCAGAATTGGCCTTGATGATCAGCCTCAACAATCGGAATCAGTATCGACAATCAGAATCGGCCTCAATAATCGGTCTAGACAATCAGAATCGGCCTCAATAATCAGTCTCGACAATCAAAATCGGCCTCGATAATCAGCCTCGACAATCAGAATTGGCCTCAATAATCGGAATCGGCCTCGATGATCAGCAGAACAAGGCCTAAGGAAGGTCACAATGTGGACATTAAACCATCATTGCCCATCAATGTGGCCATTTAACCAACATTGCTCCAAGGAGTACCCCACATTGAGCCAAACATATAGTGGGCCCATGGCCTCACATAATAGCCTAATATACAACACCATGGGCCTCACCCAAGGGCTTAATACACATCATGATGGGGCTGACTCATGGGCCATATATGCATCACATTAAGCCTCACTCAAGGGCCTAATACACATCACGATGGGTCACATCTATGGGCCTCTCATACATCAAGTGGGCCACATCATATAGGCCACATATACATCATCATGGGCCGCTCACATGGACCGTATCAAATGGGCCAAATCAAATGGACCAAATCAAATGGGCCAAATCGAATGGGCTGAGTCGAATGGACCAAATCAAATGGGCCGAGTCGAATGGGCCGAATTAATGGGCCAAGTCGAATGGGTCGAATCAAATGGGCCGAATCAATAGACCAAGTCGAATGGGTCGAATCAAATGGGCCGAGTCGAATGGGCCGAATCAATGGGCCAAGTTAAATGGGTCGAATCAAATGGACCAAGTCGAATGGGCCGAATCAAGTGGGCCAAGTCAAATGGGCCGAATCAAGTGTGCCAAGTCGAATGGGCCGAATCAAATGGTCCGAGTCGAATGGGCCAAATCAATGGGCCAAGTCGAATGGGCCGAATCAAATGGGCGGAGTCGAATGGGTTGAATCAAATGGGCTGAGTCGAATGGGCCGAATCAAATGAGCCGAATCAAATGGGCCGAGTCGAATGGGCTGAATCAAATAGGCTTATTCAAATGGGTCGAATCAATGGGCCACAACAACTACACCATTCATCCATCTATAAAGATCATTTTAAAGCATTTTTCAAACAAATGAATCGTGTCAAAAGACCATCTGGACCATACCACAAACCATAATTGTGATATGAATTTTCATTGTTAAAATTTAGAGGGGGACCCACCATAGCGTTTATTTTTTTCCATCCAGCTTGTGCATAAGGTCATAAAGGCTTGTAGAGGGAGGAAAAACAAATATTATATTGATTAAAAATTTTTGTAACCCAAAGGGGTCTCAATGGTAGATGTACAACGCCACTGTTTTCTGTAGTGTGGTCCACATGATATTAGATCTGTCTTATTTTTAATCTCAAGCCTTAAGACAAGTTTCCAAATGGATGGATGGTTTAAATGGAGCACATCCATCATGGGTAGGTCCCACCGAACTTGCCGACTATAATCACAGCAGCACGTTGCTGCAGGGGCTGATCCACCCATCAGATGAACGACATGGACAAAATACTTACATTATGCCGTGGGTCCCACCGTCTAGCCATCTGGACGGTGTGGATAAGACCCATGCATCACCGTGGTCCCCACGTCCAGACCACTGGATGGTCTGGATCGATGGCAGGACGGAATGGATACATAATATATATGTCAAGGTGGGTCTCCAAATATATTATAATATATATCTATTATATGTATATATATATATATATACTTTATATTTTACATTATATATATATATATATTATACTTCTTTTTTTAAAAAACAAAATAGTCCAGCATCCAGATTACTGGATGCTCGGCAGATCCCTGCATCAGAAAAGTACACCGTCCAAGGATCTGGACGATCATAGGGGCCATAACGTTAAGGTGGGTCCACGTGGTGTGGCCCACCCACCTAGATTCAACTGATATTTGTGTTTTTCCTTCATCTAGGTCTGTCCAGATGGACGGGCAACAATCCCGCCATCTGGACAGTCCAACAAGGTGAATCCGGTGCATGGACGGCATGGATGTACTACATACTTCATAGTGGGCCGCACACACACTAGGTGGGCCACACACCTCTACAACATACAAGAGAGAGAGAGAGAACAAAAGACGTGAAGGGGAGGGACCCCGCCACTAATGGACCCTCTCAATATAATACATGCATCAATGGGTCCCACATCAAGTGGGCCCTAAAATTTGAAATCAACGGTGGATCACCCACCTAGATATCGGCCTTCTCCTTTAGCTCCTTGGACTCATATGCTCCTTAGCTTCTATTTTAATGGAGGTTGATGGAGAATGAATGGTTGAGATGGGAGATGAGAGGGAGGGAAAGTGGGCCACACTTATTTTGGGAGAGAGAGCTTGGACGTTGGAAGCTCTCATGGGAGTTGGGAGATTGCTTAGAGAATAAGAGAGAAAGAGAGGTGATGGATTGATATGGGATGGGTGGAATGGGTGTTGTAAGGAAGGGGATGGAGATGTATGAGTTTGTTTGAAATTTTGGTAAAAGAGGGATGGGTAGGGAGAGAGAGAGTTGACTTGTGGAAAAGAGGGAGTGGGTGTTTGTACTTGAGATAGGGTGAGGTGGCAAGGGGTATAGGTGGTGTACTTGAATTGATGTGATGGGTCGTAGAGATTCTCTCGAAATTCACAACCCATGGCATTTTTCTCGAGATGAATGCGGGCTCACATCTCCTGGCTCGGGAATTGGATCGGTGCACAAGTCGTGGCGGAACCGTGGCGATGACACGATCGCTAAGGTACAAGTTTCAGGTCGAGCCGACTTCGGTATGAAGGACTAGGCTTAAGATCGCGCACAAATGTTGGATACAGGTCGAGGGTTGCCGGAATTCGACTGGGAGGACCGCGAAAGCCTACGGAACGGTACGGTCTAGGATACGGGTCTCATAACTGATGTTTGTGTTTTCTCTTCATCCATATCTTTTTGATATTATGAACAAGTTGGATGGTAAATAAACATTACTGTGGGGCCAAGGAAGGTACCAACGGTGGAAATCATTATTCCACATTGTTTCGTGTGGTATGGTCCACTTGAGCTTTGGATTTACTGAAATTTTGGGGTCACCGTTCATTCATTTTTCGAGATCATTTTAGGGAATTATCCAAAAAATGAATCATATCCAAAGATTAAATGGACCACACCACAAATACCAGCAAGGATGATGATTTTCACCGTTAAAAAATTCATAGGGCCCACCATAACATTTAGTTTCCACCTAATATGTTCATAAGATTTCCATATCATGCACCACCATGTGGATGCATGCCTTTCCATGGTTCTAGTTTTATCCATTGTAGCTCTACTTTTGCAGGCTCCCCTTCTAATTGGATGTGATGTGAGAAACATAAGTAATGAAACAATGGCCATGACCGGCAACAAGGAGATCATTGACATTAACCAAGGTACGTTAGCATTTGCGTATTTAGGATAAAGATTGTTTGTACAAGGTTTCTAAATCTCCTACCTGGATACACTCAGATATTATGGATGATCATGTACACATGGAGCCATGTGTGCCCACTCATTGCTTGGATGAGAATGGCTTATATGCTAGCTTGACAACTGATGCTACAGTGAATGGCTGTAATGGTGATGAAAAACAAAGGAAGTGGAATCCTAGCCATATTCTTGAATCATTTTGGCATGCATCCTAAAATGATGTTTATCCTTGAACTCATGCATCGAGTGTTGAGGTGCTGCACTTTTTTCTCATGAACAGTGGCAAGCTTGCAATCCATCCATTACGCATGCATTTCCATTTTGAGACATCTCCTCTTCCATGCTGGTGCGTTTGTTCCACTAGCCTTTATGTGTGCACATTCTTATTGCTTATTTTCTAGTTACATGATCTATGACATTGTTTCTAAGCTAGGAGCAACCACATGCCATTTCCTCTTTTCCTTCTTATATTTGTCACTTCTTCTGACATAGGGAAAACAGGTAAAAATAACAAATTGAGAAGTCATTTTTAGTTTTGCCTTTTCAGAGACCTATGGCTAGAACTTCTCGATTGGTAGTTGTGGCTAGGCAAGAAGGTAGATGTCCATTCTATCATGTCCATGTTATCAATAATAATAAACATATGAGGCTGTCTGTCCCACTGGAAATTTAATTTCCATTGGATGGGTTAGGTGTTTTGTGCTTGTACCATTGGATTTCCACTAATACAAACAGATTTGTTGGAAGCTCAATTGAATTGAATCACAATGATTAAGCTCCAAATTGCAGTAGTGTTTCCTACTACTCACCATTGCATTCCTTTCGATTCCAACTTGAACATTACATGATTGCGAATTCGAGCCAAGCACCTAAATCAATTAAAAGTGATTTCAAACCTGGCGCACGGCCTGGTGGGACCCATTATCAATTCAACCAGACTCATTCACTAGCTTAAAGTTGAAACCTAAAACCAGACCACTACAGTTGGGACCTGGGACCTAGCCATCAAATAAAAAGCATATGTTTGTGATTGTAATGCAGGTTATAGTGGTGGCATTTCAAAACTGAAATCTGACGCTGCCAGGGGACTAATGAATTGTATGAAATTCATGACAAGGAATTACCATCTCTTGATGAACAAAAGATTTTACACACGCCTCAGTTCAGGTAATGCTTCAATGACATTCCATGCTATGTTTGTTCGACATGCATACACAAAATGCTATTAATGCCCAAGCACGTGGGATCATCAGGACTTTTTGATTTGGTGGGCCACCACCTGGATAAGACGTGTACCAGAAAGAAAGGATATTGGACTGTCTTTAACCTTTGATCTGATGTGTGGAGTTTCTGCCTATTCTCCATCAGAACAGAGCAAATGTATATAAGCACAAATGAACCATACACACATGCACATGCACACGTTCATGTTTACACACAAGTAGTTTTGAATGACTGCCCATCCATGATCAGGTTCTTGGATAGAGTTGCCATTCTCGAACAAGGCTCCATGCCACAACCATGGAGAGTATGTACAGTGACCCAAGTTGAAGAGGTGAACATCCTAACAAGGATGATGCCCATCATAGACAGCACCATCATCATGAACACATGCCTGGCTTAGCCAACTACAAACATTCTCTGTCCAACAAGGCAACATCATGGACCTCCATCCGGGCTCCATCGAAGTCGAGGAGCCATTAATCCCCGTCATCTTACATGACTATTGAAGATGTGATAGATGAGTGCAAACTATTCTACTTGGTAGGGCAGGAGACCACATCACCTTTTCTTTCCTTTTTTTCTTTTTTTTTTCTTTTTTTTTTTCTTTTTTTTTTAAAATTTGTTGATGAGAAAGATTTTCTCTATGGCTATGGATTATTTGAAGCAATAAGTTCTATGGCTATGGATACAATCCGTAGCTTTTGGCCCTTTTTTCTGGTAGTTCAGAAAAAACTTATGATTTAGGGGCATCCAACACAACCACCGGTAAAGGTCCTGACTGCCGATAAAGCCTTTACCGATGCCACCTTTACCGGCACTTGCCTGACTGCTGGTAAAGCCTTAACTAGCAATTTTCTGAGCCTTTACCGGCGGTTAAAACCGCCGATAAAGGCTAGTTTTCTTTTAGTGATTGCCATTTTTTATTTCTCAACCATCTATTTGTTGGGCCAAGGGTTGGGATTTTTTTCATCTAAGAGAGTTTGGTGCATCTTAATAGTTGCACAAAGAGTGAACAAATTCAAGTGCAGGAGTAGGGAAGTGTCTTCTTTAAAAAATAAAAAATAAAAATGTAAACAAGTATAAATAGGTAAAAAGCTAGAGTGAGAGCGAGAGTCTGAAGCTAGGATTCAAAGTGGGAGCGCCATCTAGTTACAAGGATCCTGCAGCTAAGCATCAAACATCCAAAATGTGGCCCATTATATCAATGCATGGATTTGTAGGCCCCAGTTTTACAAACGGAAAATCTATATGGTACTGTACAAAATTTCTGACCTATAATTGTATTCTACCTCTTGATATATTTTCCCAAGGAACCATACATATCATCATTAATACTTGCATTCATAACAGCATACTCTGCTTCTTCACTTAAATCTTCTTGTTATAGGTAGTTTTTAGGTCTTTTACCCTAAATATAATTTTGTTATTTCTAAAGTTTCTGTTATCCATTTGCTTTTATTTTCGTGTATTCAGAATCCTTTGAAAGAAAGTGTTTTAATAATTTTGTTGATTTCCCAGAGTTTGCAGGAATGGGAACAAGTCTGCTATATTGCAATGAGATATGTAGAAATTTGACCATAGTGGAGGTGAGACATAGCAACAACCAAACTATCTTTGCAATTTCATGTTTCATGTCCAACTTGAAACTATGGGAATTGTTGTTTGGGTTAGCCCCACTTAGGCCATTTCCTCTTTACTGAATTGAGTTGTTAGCAATTTTGTGAATAGGATTCTTATTAAACAATCATGTGAATTATTTTTTGAATCACTATCAGGTGTAAAATTTTAAAATAAAATAAAAAAAATCTGACGATATATATTTTTTTATTCACAGATATTTTAGCGACGGACCAAATCCGTCACTAATTTATGAACAAGTAGAAAATCAATAGATTGGAGGTCCATCGCTCTCCCCATATTAGCGATGGACCTTATCCATCACCAATATTTTTAATGACATAATTCAGGTGGTTTTTTTCAAATTTTTACGACAGATTTTTTTTATTTTTGCGACGGCTATGATCCGTCGGTAATATGCAACGGATCTTATCCGTCGCAGATTAATGACATTTTATCCATCGTAAAAAAATTGCTACCCAGTAGACAGCCACGGACCAAGCGATGGATGAAATCCATCGTTTATTGGGTTTTGCGATAGATTTGGTTCGTCGCAAATTCACGATTTTGTCGTAATGCACATGGTCTAGATAGTCACAAAACACCAAGAATACATCTATTACTGTTCTCTCCCTCCGGTTTTCTTTCCTTCAACAGTTGCTTTAAAAGGCCTAGGTGTTTCGCTTGTACAATAGTACTTGCAGGAGTAGGCCTAGATTATCCTAAAGGCATGCTTGTTGAACACTACCATCTCCGTTTCTTTTACTCACATGAGTGCCCTAAATCCCAACACACATGTACCATGCTGGCACATTTGTTAAAATTGCCACATCAAAAGTCTTCACATGTGAGTTGCCTTCTCATTTCTCCCCCGTCTCCATAAAAAATTACTTAAGTAGTGGTAAACTTGTGGTTTTGGTTGCTGACCATTTCAACATGTGAGAGCTAATTACATTTTCCTTTTTGTAGAATCGATCAGGACTTTCAATTGGTCCACCTTTCATGGGTCACTTTTGAGTGTAACATACCAATTGGATGATCCTAAACATCATTTCAATAACATGCAAAATCGACAACTAAGATTTTATTTTTTTTAGTAAATAAAACCTGATAATCAATCCATTTGATGGCCCCCACATTGATTGCTTATGGTTATAAATTCTCAATTTGGTTAAATGATGATAACATCCACCATAGAATCTTGAAGATCAACCCATGAATAACTCATGCATGAATAGATCTAAAGAAAGCATATTGGCCCATCTGTGACCCCAAGTGAATGTTTAAAGTAAACGAAGGTGGATAAGATTGAAACAAAACAGGCCCATGATGGGATAAACCAGGAACTGCAAGTCCATAATGTAAGAATCCTATATGGTGGGCCTTGTTTATCAATGGTCTAGATTAACCTAAAGGTTGGATGATGTGATCGGGTAACTAGCGGGCCCCACTACATTGTGATACATCCAGAAATTTGTGTAAGGGGTGGAATGCTATAACTATGATACACACACACTGTTTCAGAAGAACTAGGATTACTAATTTGTGTGTAGCCTTGGGGAGAGGAGTTTTGATGGGTTTCAAACTCCTCACTCCTCTAACCTATATTAACAGGGCTAGGTCTCCAATCCAACACCACGACAGAAGCAAAATCCCATTGCAGCTTCTCTAAAGAGGTGTAGAGGAAAGGAAGATCCCATCATCTGAATTATGCAATAATGGCGTCATAAATAGGAAAATTATCTCTCTCCTTTAATCTCCGTATCCAATACACAGTAAGGTTCTTCGGCAATTCCGTAAATAAGATTAACACATAATCCACTTAATCCAAAAGAAAGTAATAAAATAAACTAACAAAAAGACCATGTTTCATGATATAAATACAAGTGGCTAAGGGATACACTAAAGAGTATGAGCTTTATTATGAAGAAACCATCAACACCAGTAGCAAAGTTCGGGCAATAGCTTCTATAGGTAACAATTCAAATAATTATTTTCATTCTTAGAGTCGTGAACCCGTAGTCGGTGTTGAAGACCAACGTCGGTATAAACCAATATAACTTAAATTCAAAGGTATCGATTTATAGCCTTTGACCGAGACTATCCAAATCCATGGATATACGCAGGAGTTTTCATTATTTAGATCTTTTCCTTTCTATTGGGATGCTCATGTGATACGGATAAAGGGACTACCAAGTAATAAAATAAACTAATCAAGACCGGTCAATGGAATCTGTAACTGTAGTAGAGGATCTAATCTAACAGCTCGATCGATAACAATGGATTGGAGCTCAAGTCTTAACAAATTAACACATAAAGAAAGGGAGTCTGAATATCTTAGATCTGACTCAGATATTTTACTAACTCTTCAATATTCAAAGAAACCAAAAGCATCACGGAATGGGTAGAGAGAGACACTACAAGAAAACTAGCCTTTACCGGCGGTCAAAACCGCCGGCAAATGCCCCTAAAACCACCGACAATTCCTTTGCCCGCGGTCAGCTAATAGCCGGCAAAGTCTCAGTCGATAAAGGCTTTACCGGCGGTCAGGACCTTTACTAACGATTGTGCTGGATGCCGCTAAATCGTCGATTTTTGCTACAGTGCCAGAAATTTGGTCTAAAACTACGGATAAGATCTGTAGCTAAATATGAATAGCCACAGTGCGACCATGCCATTGGTACTGTAGCTCTTTAAAAATTTACTAAATCGGTGGCTATAGGTATCATAGCCACCGACAATCTATAGCAATAGAGAAAATCTTTCTTATTAAAAAGTACAAAAAAAAAAGATTTTTTTTTTACCAGTCTAAACAGCTAACATACCTTGGTTAATGTCAATGATCTCCTTGTTGCCAATGATTGCCATTGTTTCCACGGGACTTGTTTCTTCTGTCGATCTTTGGTGAGCTGTGTAGCAGTAAAAGGCATTAGCACCAGTATTTCAGAGTCCTTCAGCAGGTTCAGGCCCTCAATGATATTGAGGTTCACCACCTGTAAGCGGAGGTTCTCTGTTTTGCCTTAGCATCTTACTCCTCACTTTTGATGCATCCAGGGACCTGACATGCCAGACCAGGAAAAAAAAAACACATCAATTTCTTTAAAACACAGGTTTGCATTGAACCAAAAAAATAGACTGGTAAGTCTACAAATATTAACAGAATCTAGAAAAAAAAAATTAAGATTCAGGTTTGCATTGAACAAATTCAACAGTTGCTCTGCAAATTGGAAAGTAGAGATTCGAAAACTTAAATTTGAAGCACATATATAACCATGTCCAGCTGAGTCTAAGACTAAACCAAGTTGGAAATGAGAACCAATATACCGTTTCACCATCATCACAAGTCATTCCGGTTGAATTGATGTAAAGATAAATTAGCTGGTTTGGATCCATCCATTGCAAGTAAAGCAGTTCTACTATCATGAACTCTGTGACAGTTGGCACCAACTAATCAATGCAAATGGCTAATTATTAGCATGTATTGTGCCATTAGATAAGACATGAGAGTCTACCAATAACAAATTGTATATGTAACAATATATAGGGAGACTAACAACATAAGAACTGATTGGAAACAGTTTTGAATGTGGAACAGAAAGCAACTAACAGCTGAAAGGCTTAACATTCGCATGTATAATTCTACAAGCAAAAAAAAAAAAAAAAAACCAACAACAACATGGTTTTACAGGTATTAACAATTATTTTCTGAATTTTCCAGATTACTACAAAAATCTATGAATCAAACTTGCACAGGGCCCAGGTATCCAGATAATTTTTTAGACAATTTCACATCTAGGAAGAAATAAACCAATAGCAGCAGTCTTCCATCACAACGAAGCAGGAAAATGAACCTGATCAGCTATGAAAAACATATGGCTATGGAAACACCATTATAGAAATGGCCAATTTCAATTAAAGATCACATATTTAAAAATTACTTCCTTTCACTAAATAAAACAAATGAGATAAAACAAGAAAACTCAACTTTCTATGATACTTGGTTCTCCAACCCCAAAAAGTCTTAAGTTCAATTCTTCAATCTTGGACCTTGAGAGTCAAAACTCCTTTTCAATTGGTCAGAAAATATAATTGAATTAAAGAGGAGAAAATCAACATTTGTGTTATGGAAGAATAAAGCCTATGTTTACACTGAAGAAGCCTGCAAAACAATGCAGTTGGCTTTTGCTTTGCAAAGTGGTTCTTGAGAAACCAAATAACCTTTTGAGGAATGCCTGAGGATGGCTTTCCCAGTACCCAAGCAGCCTAGGCAATCTCTTTCAAAAGAAATATGTTTCCACAGAAACAGATTTGCTTGGAAATTGAGATCCATGGAGTTTCATGGAAATAGGAGTTCTTAGCAAGAGTTCAACACAAACAACACAAACCTACAGGAAGAGCTTCAAAATAGTACAGACATTTTAAAAGAATAAAGCTCTAATGAAATAGTCACATATATTCATATTTCAATATGTCATTATAAAGTCAAGGGGCTGAATATTGATATCAAGTGACTGCATTCCTATTTGAAACAAAATCTCATATTTTTCTTAAAATACTTGCTTCGTTTTTAATGCCAAAAATCCAAATTCAATACTTGCATAAAAGCTCACCTTTGAATAATGGATACTCCACACAACGGCTTGTAGAAGTCTGCTCCAGTGTACACGGACCCTAGATAGAGAAAAAGGAAGTCTACTCTGATGCATCTCTCATGTTAATGATGCATTTTGATCGACCGCAACCAAACAACATGCCCCAATTTTAAGATAATCAAATGCAAACATTATCAGTTAGAGGAATAACAAACTACTCAAATGCAAACGTTATCAATTAGAGGAATAACAAACTATGTTACATAAATGTGAGGGAATGACCAGATAGTTTAGTTTAGTTTTATTAATATTATCATTATCATTTTTGGAAGGTATTTTGTAACATCCCGAAAAATTTCATACAAAGACCCGAGCACCACCTCAACTAGAATTCTCTTAGGACCCAATCCTTTAGAAATTAAACGTGAATTAACTAGTGTTAAAATCGATTACTTGTGAAAATTAGCACCAACCACGTTAAATACAATCTGTAAGACCCAAAACCTATAGAATCGTTAGCGCTACGTTACCCTGAAATTTAGGATTCAACGCTAAACCCAGTTGCTCTCAGGAGTACTTGGAACCTTTGTATCGGACCTGGACACACGTCGAAAGTCCGATAGCGATAAACTTAGACAATTATGACCACCTTGTTGGGCTTGACAATCACCTCAAAAATCAAGTCCAGATGATGTCCTGAGACGATTTGCATGAGTCCAGAGTGAAGAGTGTGAGAAAGGTTAATTTATTTAAAAATTAAATAGGAATTTAAGTAATCTGAGTCGTGTCGCTTACGCGCCGATTTTAAGCATTCTGACCATTGGATTTTGACCCAAATTCACCCTCGGATCAGGGAAGATGGCCCACACATGTCAAAGTGCTTGTGGCCCTGATCGAGTTTCGGTGACCGTTGAATTGAAATTGGTCCACCATGAGCGATCTGAAAATCCGATCGGACTGAAAACTTAACTTGCTTAAGATCTAATATTATTGAGCTTAAGTCCGACCGCATTCAGAAAAAGGACCTCCAGAAATGCTCCATTGAATCGAAATAGACCCGATTTGGTTATAACCTAAGTATACCTTGGCCCTGGGGCTAATTCCATCAATTTTAGGCCTATATAAAGACCTTAAACCCTCACTCTCAAATTCCATACGAATTTTCCAAACCCTAGCTAAGAGAGAGAGAGAGAGAGAGAGAGGAAAAGAGAGAGAAAGTGAGAGAGAAGTTGGTGAATCATCTTGGAATTCTTTCCAGTTACCCTGCGTACCTAATCCATCGCATCTGAATCGTTATTCCGGTGATTCTAATCTCATTTTTGGGTAAGGCAATTAAACCCTAACCTGTTTTGGAACTTAGAATAGTTTAAGTGTTAATGTAGCTAATCTAATCATGCCTTAGGTTACCTATTCGCCATTGACGAAGACTTATCATCTAAATCGAATCCGTTGCGCAATTTCTGGTTTAAGGTGCGGACTATATTCGTATAGGTTATGGTTTTCAAAGCTTTCAATGTTAGTTATTGATTTATTACTGACATGGGTGCCATTTCACATGCCAAATGCGATATCTGTTTCGTTTTACGTATATAGATAATCTATGTTGTAAGTAGTGTGATTCATGTGTATGTTGAAATGTTTGTATGCATTTGGAATTTGGCGTTGTGAATGCCATGATTAATTGTCGTAGGAATATGATTGTTATTTATGCAACAACTCCTTGTCAAAAGGATTTGCCCTACTATGTAATATGGCTGACATATATGATGTATGTTGCCAAGTGTAGTCTAAGTGCTTGTGAAAATGCCTGAATAAGTTCGTATTTAGTAAGGTGTGAATTATGAGGGACTTGAGCTATAAAATCCCAACTACTTATATGTACTATTTCCTCCACAAATTTCTTAGTCTAACTATCCATGTTAACTATGTGTTTGATTTCCTTCATGCAAGTTGTTAATTTTACTGCCTTACTTATGACTGGATTCTCATTATCTTGCATTTTATAATATGTTTGCTATTATGGTTGAATGTGTATGGGGCCACGTTATGGTCCAGGCAATCGGTAACAAGCTTTGAGTTCGTGGCTGAGGTCGCTTTCATCACGTAGGACGTGTTTGACGAACCCGAGTCGTATTAGGGTTGTCGGCAGTGGTTTGGCCACACGGAGTGTTTACGCACTTCATGTCGTTCAACTCAACGTGCGCTCGTGCTAGTCGAGCTCGTCAAGTAACCCGATTGTCCCGGTGGATGTTCACCATGTATGGACGCTACTGTTGAATCTAGGGTACTAAACTTACCAGTGTAATCCCGTTAACCATGGTACCTCGATCCGCTAAGACTCATGAGTCGGGCATGGTGGTATGGGACACCGTGGTCGAGCTATCGGCCTATGCTGGGATGACGAGCCTCCCATTAGTGACCAGTGAGCTATCCAGATTCGTGAGCTGATTATGGTGGTATGGGACACTATATTCGTGTTGTTGGCCTACATTGATTGGTGACGAGCCCTTTGTAATGACCTTGAGCATACCTTGATACTACATTGAGGCGACGAGCCTTATTGTAGCAACTAAGGTATGATTAGGCATGCATTGATTGGTGACGAGCCCTTTGCAGCGACCTAGAACCATAATATCGTATGAGATTGTCTAGGACTGACGACCCTAGAATGGATCACTGTTTGGGAATTAATATAAGGAAGGTACCTTAGCTTCCCAATCCTGTTGTATGAAAAGGACTAATAACAACTTGGTAATTATGTTCATGCACTGCATTGCATGTGCCTTGGCGTTGTGGAGCACTGCGGGAGGTTATCATGCGTACCGCATTACTGATTGTATTGCTTTATCATTACTGCTTGATTGAATTGATAGCATGTTAACTTTTACTATATAGTTCCACTGAGTTGATCACTCACTCCCACGTTATGGGATGGTGTTTAAACACCAACCAGACTCTGTCTTAGATGCAGAGGATGATGCGACCCATGAGGCAGAGCAAGAGTATGAGGATGACAAGGAGGCGTTCTCCTTTATGCAGTTCTCAGCCGGGTTCATGTGAGCCATATCCTAAGCTACGGGGATCCATGGTTATTGTTGCAGTGGTTTATTTCATTTTGATATATGTATTTTGAAACAAACACTTGTAATTATGACCTGACAGAGCATACATATCTCAGGGACTTATATATATATATTTCTTCAGTCTTTCGCTTGCATATTTCACCTGTTCCTGGATTATGTTTGCAGTTTGGCTTAATCTACTTCATGTTTTATGCACTAATACAGACAACATACATTCATCATTACATATGTTGCATAAGTGATGTTTTGAAACTCGGGAGCTAAGTTATGCTCGACCCCCGAATTTCAGGGCGTTACAAGTTGGTATCAGAGCATGATTGGATTAAACCGGACTTGGGTTATGGTCACACAATGCACACTAACACCACCTTAGCATAGGAGGGTGCGAGATAAATCTAGAAACAATGCAAGATTCCCAGTTGCACCAATCGGTGAAAGTTTACTGAAAATGATCGCCGAGATCGAGTCCGTGTACACTCTTGATCACACACAACGACCCCAAATCACTTCTAGACCATCCATCGATGGGTTTAGACCGTGTATCATCCCATCCCAACTGTTAAAAATTCGGTAAACTTGAATCTATATCAGGTTCTATTCAAAGTGACCCGAAATGAGTCGAAACGGACTAAGGGCCCAATCGGGGCATTTCCAAGGGGACCAAGGGTGGGACCCACATCATTTTCGGACCCAGGGGACAGGAGGACCTCGCCCAAATGGCGAGCCCTCACCAAACACTCCAGAGACCGGCGAGGCCCTCGCCGGTTCGGCGAGCCCTCGCAGCCCCACGGGCCTGGCCGGGCGGGCTGGCTCGGGCCGACGCAGCTAGGGCCTAGTGTGGCCCACTCCTCTACGGTCGGACATTTATAACCTCTCCCAAACCCTCCTTCCTTCACAAATCACCCTTCCAAGCTTTCCTTTTCTTGAAATTTCTCTCAAAATCCTACAAAAATCCCTCTCCAAACCCTTTCTTCTTCCATTTTCATGCACCCTCACTTTACCCATCTCAAAACCCTCATTCATTACTGATTTCTCTTTCTTTTCTTTCCATTTGAGCACTCAAATCCCTACTTTGAGTCTCAAATTCATGGAAGCCCCATCATTCCTTCCATTTTCCTCTTTTCTTTCATTTTCCATGGCCCTATTCGAGCTTATTACGGCCATATTTTCCACTTCCACCATTCTCTCTTTCATGGGGAAGAAGAGAGCTCCCGTTGATGAAGCCGGGCCTAGTCGCCCAACCATTCAAGGAGGCCGAGAGGCGCCACCGCGAGCACAACCGCCACTCGAGAGTTTCAGACAAAGCAAGAACTCGATCCCCAAGCTCCCGTTGGAAGGACTTTATTGGCGGAGCTGGGTAGGTATGCTCCTTTACTTCTAAGTGATCAGCTGATGCAGATGCGACATTTTTCTGAGAGGCTAAGGCCTGAGATTCGATCGAAGATGTGTTGTGCTAGCATCTCTTCTTATGTTGAGTTGGTGAGCATATCCCTGCGAGCTGAGAAGGATGGGGACAGGTTATCCCGTATGCGAGCACCTATGGTTCCCAGACCGCTACCTAACTTTCTGAGTAGACCATTTCTCGGTAAGAGGCCACGGGTAGATTCTCCTCCGAGATGTGCAGCGTCACCGGCTCAGCTGATGCGTTCAGATTTGCATTGTACATATTGTGGGAAAGTCGGGCATTTGGGTCGTAATTGCTTCACGCGAATGCGGGACAGTGGATTTACGCCGCCATAGAGGATCAGTCGTCCGATGCCTCAGGTCATATCAACTCCACCCCTTCATTCAGCACCAGCTCACCCATCTTTAGACCTTCCTTACCTCACTTCAGGCCACCTCAAAGGCCTATGGTACCACCGTCGGATCGCCCATAGCAGACTCGAGTTCACACGCTTACAGCTGAAGCGCTTGGGGCTGATTTAGCACCGAGATCTTTTGAGGTTTCAGCTCACATCTAAGGTATTTTTGTCTTCTTGTTGGTGGATACCGGGTCCACTACCTCTATCATATTGTATGCGGCAGTTAAGCGCCTGAGTTTGGGCACTGTTACTATGAAGGGAGTGACACTCACTACTACTACAGGGACCTCCTCTGATATTACCAGGGTTTGTATGGGTTGTTTGATAGATTTAGGGAGCAGATCGATTCTAGTTGACTTGTTTGTCACACCTCTATATCATTACGATGTCATTTTGGGCATGGATTGGCTCATGAAGATGTGAGCAGAGATTGATTGTGAGGCTAGACTGGTGACAGTCCATGGACCTGAGGGTGAGACATTTACTTTCCCTGTTCAGGTCAGTTACCCTTCCCGATTTGGTTGTTATACGTCTCTGTTGGAGAGTATTGCTGGTTTGGCGCTTCAAAACACGCCAGTGGTTCAGGATTTTGAGGATGTATTCGAGATGATTCCTGGATTACCCCCTCGGCGTGAGATTGATTTTACCATCGATCTCGTGCCTGGTGCGACACCAATTTCATTGCCCACCTATCACATGCCTCTGAGTGAAATGGAGGAATTGAGGAACCAGATTGATGGCTTGTTGAATTTGGGCTTTATTCGACCTAGTGTGTCCCCTTGGGGAGCACTTATTCTGTTTGCCAAGAAGAAGGATGGTTCCTTGCGATTATGTATAGATTATCGCAGGTTGAATCAGGTGACAGTGAAGAACAAGTATCCCTTACCCAGGATCGATGATCTGTTTGATCAGTTGAAGGGGGCACGACACTTTTCGAAGATAGATTTGCAGTAAGGGTATCATCAGTTGCGCGTCAAGGATGAGGACGTGCAGAAGACCGCATTCAAAACTAGCTTCAGCCATTACGAGTTCCTTATGATGTCGTTCGGTCTTACGAATGCACCGGCCGTGTTCATGGATCTGATGAACAGGGTGTTTTGGCCGTTTTTGTTCTGATTCGTCATTGTCTTTATCGATGACATTTTGATATACTCTACGAGTCAGGGAGAGCACGAGGAGCACCTAAGAATCAGCTTGGATGCTCTCAGGAAGAATCAGCTTTTTGCGCAGTACAAGAAATGTGACTTCTGGAAAGAGGAAGTCAAGTTCCTAGGACATGTGGTGTCCAAGGAAGGGATAGCAGTCGACCTTGCTAAGGTAGCTGCAGTTCAGGACTGGAAGCAGCCTAGTTCGGTTACTGAGGTGAGAAGCTTTCTAGGCCTAGCAGGCTATTATCGACACTTCATACGAGATTTCTCGAAGATACCCAGACCGTTGTCTCAGTTGACATGGAAAGACTTGAAGTTTGCCTGGAATGAGAAGGCTGAAATAGCTTTTCAGGAGCTAAAGGACAAGTTAACGTCCACCCCTGTGCTAGTATTGCCAGAGCAAGGGGTTAAGTATACGATATATACTAACACCTTTTGCATTGGTCTGAGTTGTGTCCTTATGCAGAAGGACAGGGTGATTGCATATGCCTCGAAACAGTTGAGAAAACACGAAGAGAATTACCCTACACACGACCTAGAGTTGGCAGCTATCATTTTCGCACTAAAGCTCTGGAGACATTACCTTTACGGAGAGGAGTTCGAGCTCTTTTACGACCACAAGAGCCTTAAGTATATATTCACTTAGCGTGACTTGAATATGAGGCAACGCCGACGGATGGAAACCTTGAAGGACTTTAAGTTCGAGTTCTCCTACCATCCGGGCAAGGCAAACCTTGTGGCAGAGGCATTGAGTTGCAAGAAGACTATAGAGTTTGCGGCTTCGCTAATGATAGCAGAATGGGACATGATGGATTTTGTGCGAGACTTTGAGTAGAAACTCACGGTGGAAGATCCGTATAAGGTTATCGCACACATTCGAGTACAGTCCCTCATTGATGATATGATCATTGCAACTCAGGCAGATGATGAGCTACTAGCGAAGATGAGAGAGTGGGTTTTTACATATGAGGACTCTGAGTGGAGTGTTGGTTCAGATAGGGGCCTATGATATCATGGCCGCCTATGTGTCCTAGACCTCCTGACTTGAGATAGGAGGTTCTCGAGTCAGCCCATAATTCGAAGCTTGCGATCATCCAGGTAGCACGAAGATGTATCAAGATATGAGGAGATCCTACTGGTGGGACAACATGAAGGTTCACATTGCTGAGTTCGTATCCCGTTGTCTCACGTGCCAGCAGGTCAAGGCAGAGCATCGCTAACCTCCTAGACTACTTCAGCCCATGCCCATAGCTGAATGGAAGTGAAATTTTATCTCTATGGATTTTATTTCAGGGCTACCGAAGATGAGGAAGGGACATGACTCCATTTGGGTGATCGTCGACCGATTGAAGAAATCGGCTCATTTCTTACCGATCAGAGTTACGAACTCTGCAAACAAGTTGACTAGGTTGTACATTAAGGAGATTGTACGTCTACACGGAGTTCCCTTGGAGATCATGTCTGACAGAGACATACGATTCACATCTATCTTTTGGACTCGTATCCAGGAAGCGATGGGTGTGAAATTGAAGTTCAGCACCACGTTTCATCCGCAGATAGACGGGCAGACGGAACATGTGAATCAAATTTTGGAGGACATGTTGCGAGCTTGTGTTTTGGATTTCAAGGACAGTTGGGATGACTGTCTCCCTTAGGCAGAGTTTGCGTATAACAACTGTAATGACTCGAAAAATTTCATGCTAAGACCCGAGTACTACCTCTATTTTCCTTAGAAGCTATTTGTGGGTTAATTAGCGTTAAACTTGATTGCTTGTGAAATTAACATCAATCACTTTAAATTTGATCTGCAAGACTCAAAACCTGTAGAATCGTTAGCGCTATGTTACTCTGAAATCTGGGATTCAACGCTAAATCCAGTTGCTCTTGGGAATTTTTAGAAGCTTTGGATCGGACCTGGACCGCGCGTCGAAAGTCCGATAGCGATGATCTTAGACAGTTATGGTCACCATGTTGGACTTGACCATCACCTCAAAAATCAAGTCCAGATGATGTCCTGGGTCGATTTGATTGAGTCCGGAGTAAAGAGTGTGAGAATTGTGAGAAATTAAATATGATTTTATGAAATCTGAGTTGTGTCGCTTGCACGACGATTTTAAGCAATCTGACCATTGGATTCTGACCCAATTTCACCCTCGGATCAGGGAAGATGGCCCAGGCATGTCATAGTGCTTGTGGACCTGATCGAGTTTCGGTGACCGTTGAATTGAGAGTGGTCCGCCACGGCTGATCTGTAAATCTGATCGGTACGAAAACTCAGCCTGACCTAGATCCATGGTTAGTGAGCTTAAGTCCGACCGCACCTAGAGAAAGGACCACCGGAAGTGCTCCGTTGGATCGAGAGAGGCCTGATTTGGTTATAACCTAAGTATACCTTGGCCCCGGGGCTATTTTCATCAATGTTAGGCCTATATAAAGACCTTAAAACCCTCACTCTCTTTTCCATACGAATTTCCTAACCCTACCTAAGAAAGTGAGAGGAAAAGAGAGAGAAAGTGAGAGAGAAGTTGGTGAATCCTCTTAAGATTCTTTCCCGTTACACTACATCCTTAAACCATCACTTTTGAATCGTTATTCCGGCGATTCTAAGTTCATCTTTAGGTAAGTTAATCTAACCCTAATCTGTTTAGAGCTTAGAATAGTCTATGTGTTGATGTAGCTCATTTCTATTCTTGCCTTAGGTTATCTAGTCGCCGTTGACGAAGACATATCATCTGAATCAGTTCGGTGTGCTTTTTCTAGTTTAAGGTGCGGACTATATTCGTATAGGTAATGGTTTTCAAGGCTTTCAATGCCAGTTAATGGTTTATTCTTGTTGTGGGTGAAATTTCACATGCCAAATGCTATGTTTATGTTGCGTTCCTTATATGTATGTGTTATATTGAGATTTGTGTATTCTATGTATATGTAAGAAGTATCGTATACGTATACAATATGAACATGTACTTGCCATGATTAACTATCGTGTATTTGTGCTAGTTGTATGTGTGTCAACTCCTTGGCAAAAGGAATTGTCCAAATGCGTGTATTCCAACATACGTCATGTATGTTGAACTATGTAGTCTAAGTGTTTGTAGAAATGTTGAATGGGCTAATGTGTAATACATTATCCTATTTGTGGGTGTTGAGAAGAGATTCTCAATTCTCCTATTGGTGTGTATGATTTCTTACATTCAATTTACATTCTTTGTTCTTTAAGTTCAAGCACTACTTATGTTGAAATCCATGTTAAGTGATATTCTTCAAATGCTCACATACTGTGTGATTTGAATTATTGTTCCATTACTGTCCTAAATTGTATATGCATAGCTGTTATAATGGAATGTGTTTGGGACTATGAAGTAGTCCAGGAAATCGGTAATCGGTAATCGGTCTTGAGTTCGTGGCTGAGGTTGTTTTCGCCACGAAGGACGTGATTTGACGAACCCGAGTCATATTAGAGTTGTCGGCAGTATTTTGGCCACACAGAGTTTTTACACACTCTATGTCGTTCAACCCAACGTGTGCTCATGTTAGTCAAGTTCGTCAAGTAACCCGATTGTCCGATGTATGTTCACCATGTATGGATGCTATTGTTTGAATCTAGGGTACCAAACTTACCGATGAAATCCCGTTAACCGTTGTACCTTGATCCGCTAAGACTCATGAGCCGGACGTGGTGGTATGGGACACCGTGGTCGAGCTATCGGCCTACGTTGGGGTGACGATCCTCCCCGTAGTGACCAGTGAGCATACCAGACTTGTGAGCCGATTATGGTGGTATGGGACACTATATTCGTGCTGTCGGCCTACATTGATTGGTGACGAGCCCTTTGCAGTGACCTCGAGCATATTTGGATACTGCATTAAGGTGACGAGCCTTAGAGTAGTAACGAAGGTATGATAGGCATGCATTGATTGGTGACGAGCCCTTTACAGTGACCTAGAACCATATGATCGTATGAGATGGCCTAGGACTGACGACCCTATAATGGATCACTGTGTGGAAATTGATATGAGGAAGGTACCTTAGCTTCCCAATCCTGCTGTATGAAAAGGACTAATAACAACTTGTAATCATATTCATGCACCGCATTTGCATGTGCGTGAAAGTTGTTGGCACTGCGGGAGGTTGTCATGCGTAACATAAGATGAAGACGCTGAGGGAGTAAGGCGAGGGCATGCATCATTTATACATACATCCTTGCACTAACAAGAGTAATTAGGACATGCTTGATTGTTCTGCTTTATCATTACTACTTGATTGAATTGATAACATGTTAACGTTTGCTTTATTGTTCCACTGAGTTAATCACTCACACCCACGTTCTGGGGCGATGTTTAAACACTAACCAGACTCTGTCTTAGATGCAGATGTTGACGCGACTCCTGAGGCAGAGCAGAAGTTCGAGGATGAAGAGGCCGCGTTTTCTTTTATGCAATTCTCAGGCGGGTTCATGTGAGCCATGTCCTGATGTGTGGGGATTCTGGGTTTTCTTTTGGGAATAGATGAATTTTATTTTGATGCTTGTAATTTGAATATAAGCACTTGTAAGTATGACTTGGCATGTATACGTATTTCAGGGACTTGTACATGTACACATATGTTTCTTTAAGTCTTCCGCTTGCGTCTTTCACTTATCCTTAAATTATGTTTGTAGTTTGGCTTAATCTATTCCATGTTATATGTACTCTTACAGACAACATACATCCATCATTAAATATGTTGCATAAGTGATGTTTTAAAACTCGGGAGCTGCGTTATGCTCGACCCCCGAATTTCAGGGCGTTACAATAAGTAATTATGGGCAACTGCTTGTGTATTCTAAATGTACTGCAAATTTTCCTTTTTGTTTAATTTTGTCCATCTTTTGCTAAACGTTGGTTCAAGTGACTTCAAAGAAAATCGACATTATTAGACATCGACTTCTGACAGCCCAGAGCAGGTAGAAGAGTTACGCTGATACGAGGCGGCAACAGCTTGTGTAACGACCTTGGATTTTCTGTGCTAATCTTTCCTTAAGTAGTTGTTTTGGGGTAAGTAGCGCTTTACTCGATTGCTTGTGAAATTCGCATCAATCACTTTAAATTGTATCTGCATGGCTCTAATCGTGTAGATTAGTGAGCACTACGTTACTCTGAAATCTGGGATCCATCGCTAAATCCAGTTGTTCTGGGGAATTTTTGGAAGATCTGGATCGGACCTAGACCGCGCGTCGGAAGTCCGATGGCGATGATCTTAGGCTGTTGCGGTCACCGAGTTGGGCTTGATCTTCACCTCGAAAATCGAGTCGATCTGATATTCTGGGTCGATTTGCTTGAGTTCGGAGTGAAGAGTGTGAGAACGGTTGGAATTTATTAAGCTTTTATTGAAATCTGAGTCGTGTCACTTGCGCGACGATTTTAAGCTATCTGACCGTTGGATTCTGACCTAATTTCATCCTCTGATCAGGATGGTTGGCCCAGGCATATCCTAGTGCTTGTGGACCTGATCGAGTTTCCGTGACCATTGAATTGAGTGTGGTCCGCCACGGCTGATCTGAAGAGCCGGTCGGTATGAAAACTCAACTTGACCTAGATCCATGGTCAAGGAGCTTAAGTCCGACCTTTTGTGGTTATAGGCCCACCAGAAGTGCTTCGTTGGATCGAGAGAGGCATGCTTTGGTTATAACCTAAGTATACCTTGACCCTGAGGTTATTTCCATCATTTTAAGGCCTATATATAGTCCTTAAACCCTAGCTCTCATTTCCATACGAATTTTCTCTAACCCTAGCTTGGAAAGAGAGTGGAAAAGAGAGAGTTAGTGAGAGAGATTGGTTGGTGAATCATCTTGATTCTTCCTTGTTCTTCTTCACCTTTGAACCTTTACTTTGAATCGTTCCTCTGACGATTCTGAGTTCTTTTGGGGTAAGTTAACCTAACCCTAACCTGTGTTAGAGCTTAGACTAGACTTGGTGTTGTTGTATCTCATTTCCATCTTTGTTTTAGGGTATTCTAGCGCCGTTGACGAAGACTACTCGTCTAAATCAGTTCGGTGGTTCTTTCTTCGCTTAAGGTGAGGACTTTAAGTGTATAGGTTATGGTTTTCAAGGCTTTCAATCCCAGTTAGTGATTTATTCTTGTTATGGATGAGATTTCACATGTCAAATGTTATGTTTACATTGCTTTCCTGATATGCATGTGCTATATTGAGATTTGTATATTCTAGGTGTATTTATAAAGTACCGTATACGTATAAAATATGCACTTGTGTTTGTCATGATTATTTGTCATGTATGTATGCTAGATGCATGTATGACGACTCCTTGGTAAAAGGAATTGTCTAAGTACATGTAATTCAACATACGTCATGTAGGTTGATCCATGTATGCTAAGTGTTTGTAGAAATGCATGAATGATCTAAGTGTAACTGATTACACTAAATGCGGGCGTTGAGAAGTGATTCTCAATACTCCTATGGATGCGCATGTTTTCCTTTATGCAGTTACCTTTCAAGTTATTTAAATTCAAGCATTTCCTATGCTTACACGTATGTTAAGTTGATATTCTTCAAATGTGTATGTACCATGATTTGAGTTGTTGATCCATTACTGTTTTACATTCCATATGAATATCTGTAGTAGTGTAAGGTGTTTGGGACTATGCCTTAGTCCAGGAAATCGGTAATTGACCCTATGAATCGTAGTTGAGATTGCTTTCGCCACGTAGGACGTATTAGACGAACCTGAGCCGTATTAGCGTTGGCGGCAGTGGTTTGGCCACGCGGAGTGTTTGCGCACTCTATGTCGTTCAACTCAACGTGCGCTCGTGCTAGTCGAGTTCGTCAAGTAACCCGATTGTCCGATGTATGTTAACCATGTATGGACGCTACTACTTGAATCTAGGGTACCGAACTTACCAGTGAAATCCTAATAACCATGGTACCTGATCCGCTAAGACTCATGAGCCGGACATGGTGGTATGGGACACCGTGATCGAGCTGTCGGCCTAAGCTGGGGTGACGAGCCTCCCCGTAGTGACCAGTGAGCAACTAAACTCGTGAGCCGATTATGGTGGTATGGGACACTATATTCGTGCTGTCGGCCTACATTGATTGGTGACGAGCCCTTTGTAGTGACCTCGAGCATACCTGGATACCGCAAGGAGGTGACGAGCCGATCTGTGGTAGTAAGGGCATGAAATGCATGCATTGATTGGTGACGAGCCCTTTGCTATGACCTCAACTATATGATCGTATGAGATATCTAGGATTGACGACCCTAGTATGGATCACTGTTTGGATGGTGATATGAGGAAGGTATCTTAGCTTCCCAATCCTGCTGTATGAATTGGACTAATAACAACTTGGTAATCATATCCATGCACCGCATTTGCATGTGCTTTGTAGATGTGGCGTACTTTGAGGCGATGTCATGCGTAACATAAGATGAAGACGCTGAGGGTGTACGCGTGAGGGCACACATCATATTGCATTCATACTTGCATTAACAAGAGTACTTAGGATTTAATTACTTATCCTGCTTTATCATTACTGTTTGATTGAACTGATAACATGTTAACCAAAGGCCTTATTGTTCCACCGAGTTGATCACTCACTCCCACGTTTCGGCGGTGTTACACACCCACCGGACGTCTTAGGCCCTGATGTTGCAGATGCGGATGCGACGTCTGAGGCAGAGCGGGAGCTGGATGACGACGAGGCTGCCTTCTCCTATATGCAGTTTTCAGACGGGTTCTAGCGAGCCTGGGTCTGATGCGCGGGATCTCTGGGATTATTTTTGGGAACTGAAATGATGTAATTTGATACTTATAATTTTGTTAAATAACACTTTTACACGATCTGGTTGTATATGTAATTCAGGGATTTACACTTGTACACATTTTACTATAAGTCTTCCGCTTGCTTTATTCACTTGTCCCTGAATCATATCTGTGTTTTGGCTTAATCTATTCCATGTTTTATGCACTAATACAATCAACATACATTCATCATTAAATATGTTGCATAAGTGATGTTTTGGAACTCGGGAGCTGAGTTATGCTCGACCCCCGAATTTCAGGGCGTTACAGCTTGGGTTCGAGGTTGGAGACCATGTATTTCTTAAGGTTTTCCCCATGAAGGGAGTCCTACGGTTTAGTAAGAAGGGGAAGCTCACGCTGAGATTTATTGGTCCATTTCAAATACTGGATCGAGTGAGGGCAGTAGCCTATCACCTTACTTTACCCACACCACTCGCGGGCGTGCATAACGTATTTCAAGTATCCATGTTGAAGAAGTACATTCCTGATCCTTCACATATTATTAGTTGGGAGCAGGTGCAGTTGAGCAAGGATGCTACCTATGTACTGCGACCGGCATGTATCCTGGATAGGAAGGAGCAGGTACTGTGTAGCAAGGTCATCCCACTTATGAAAGTATTATGGACGCATCACAATGAAGAAGAGGCTGCTTGGGAGACTGAAGCTGAGGTTAGAAAGAACTACCCTCAGATCCTCGAGGAGTATCAAAAGGTATAAATTTCGAGGACGAAATTTTTTCTTTAAGGGAGGTAGATTGTAACATCCCGAAAAATTTCATACAAAGACCCGAACACCACCTCAACTAGAATTCTCTTAGGACTTAATCCTTTAGAAATTAAACGTGAATTAACTAGCGCTAAACTCGATTACTTGTGAAAATTAGCACCAACCATGTTAAATACGATTTGTAAGACCCAAAACCTGTAGAATCGTTAGCGCTACGTTACCCTGAAATCTAGGATTCAACGCTAAACCCAGTTACTCTCGGGAGTACTTGGAACCTTTGTATCAGACCTGTACCACATGTCAAAAGTCTGATAGCGATAAACTTAGACAATTATGACCATCTTGTTGGGCTTGACAATCACCTTGAAAATCAAGTCCAGATGATGTCCTGAGACGATTTGTATGAGTCCGGAGTGAAAAGTGTGAGAAAGGTGAATTTATTTAGAAATTAAATAGGAATTAAGTAATTTGAGTCGTATCGCTTGCGCGCCGATTTTAAGCATTCTGACCATTGGATTCTGACCCAAATTCACCCTCGAATCAGGGAAGATAGCCTAAACATGTCAAAGTGCTTGTGGCCCTAATCGAGTTTCGGTGACCGTTGAATTGAAATTGGTCCGCCATGAGCGATCTGGAAACCCGATTGGACTGAAAACTTAACTTGCTTAAGATCCAATATTAGTGAGCTTAAGTCCGACCGCATTCAGAAAAAGCACCTCTAGAAACGCTCCATTCAATCGAAATAGACCCGATTTGGTTATAACCTAAATATACCTTGGCCCTGGTGCTAATTCCATCAATTTTAGGCCTATATAAAGACCTTAAACCCTCACTCTCAAATTCCATACGAATTTTCCAAACCCTAGCTAAGAGAGAGAGAGAGAGAGAGGAAAAGAGAGAGAAAGTGAGAGAGAAGTTGGTGAATCATCTTGGAATTCTTTCCAGTTACCCTGCGTACCTAATCCATCGCATCTGAATCGTTATTCCGGCGATTCTAATCTCATTTTTGGGTAAGTCAATTAAACCCTAACCTGTTTTGGAGCTTAGAATAGTTTGAGTGTTGATGTAGCTAATCTAATTCATGCCTTATGTTACCTATTCGCCGTTGACAAAGACTTATCGTCTAAATCGAATCCGTTGCGCAATTTCTGGTTTAAGGTGCGGACTATATTCATATAGGTTACGGTTTTCAAAGCTTTCAATATCAGTTCATGATTTATTACTGACGTGGGTGCCATTTCACATGCCAAATGCAATATCTGTTTCGTTTTACGTATATAGATAATCTATATTGTAAGTAGTGTGATTCATGTGTTTGTTGGAATGTTTGTATGCATTTGAAATTTGGCGTTGTGATTGCCATGATTAATTGTCATAGGAATATGATTGTTATTTATGCGATAACTCCTTGTCAAAAGGATTTGCCCTACTATGTAATATGGCTGACATATGTGATGTATGTTGCCAAGTGTAGTCTAAGTGCTTGTGAAAATGCCTGAATAAGTTCGTATTTAGTAAGGTGTGAATTATGAGGGTGTTGAGATATAAAATCCCAACTACTTCCTTATATGTACTATTTCCTCCATGAATTTCTTAGTCTAACTATCTATGTTAAATATATGTTTGATTTCCTTCATGCAAGTTGTTAATTTTACCACCTTACTTATGAATGGATTCTCGTTATCTTACATTTTATAATATGTTTGCTATTATGGTTGAATGTGTATGGGGCCATGTTATGGTCCAAGCAATCGGTAACAAGCTTTGAGTTTGTGGCTGAGGTCGCTTTCGTCACGTAGGACGTGTTTGACGAACCCAAGTCGTATTAGGGTTGTCGACAGTGGTTTGGCCACACGGAGTGTTTGCGCACTTCATGTCGTTCAACTCAACGTGCGCTCATTCTAGTCGAGCTCGTCAAGTAACCCGATTGTCCCGGTGGATGTTCACCATGTATGGACGCTACTGTTGAATCTAGGGTACCAAACTTACCAGTGCAATCCCGTTAACCATGGTACCTCGATCCGCTAAGACTCATGAGCCGGGCATGGTGGTATGGGACACTGTGGTCAAGCTGTCAGCCTATGCTGGGGTGACGAGCCTCCCCGTAGTAACCAGTGAGCAATCCAGACTCATGAGCCGATTATGATGGTATGGGACATTATATTCGTGTTGTTGGCCTACATTGATTGGTGATGAGCCATTTGTAGTGACCTCAAGCATACATTGATACTACATTAAGGCGACAAGCCTTATTGTAGCAACTAAGGTATGATTAGGCATGCATTGATTGGTGACGAGCCCTTTGCAGCGACCTAGAACCATAATATCATATGAGATTGTCTAGGACTAACGACCCTAGAATGGATCACTATTTGGGAATTGATATAAGGAAGGTACCTTAGCTTCCCAATCCTGCTATATGAAAATGACTAATAACAACTTGGTAATCATGTTCATGCACCACATTGCATGTCCCTTAGCGTTGTGGAGCACTGCGGGAGGTTGTCATGCGTACCGTAAGATGAAGACGCTGAGGGAGTGCAGGCGAGGGCATGCATCATTTTTACATACATCTTTGCATTAACAAGAGTAATTAGGACATGTTTGATTGTATTGCTTTATCATTACTGCTTAATTGAATTAATTACATGTTAACTTTTACTATATAGTTCCACTGAGTTGATCACTCACTCTCACGTTCTGGGATGGTGTTTAAACACCAACCAGACTCTGTCTTAGATGCAGATGATGATGCGACCCACGAGGCAGAGCAGGAGTATGAGGATGACGAGGAGGCGTTCTCCTTTATGCAATTCTCAGGTGGATTCATGTGAGCCGTGTCCTGAGCTACGAGGATTCAGGGTTATTATTGCAGTGGTTTATTTCATTTTGATACATATATTTTGAAACAAACACTTGTAATTATGACCTGGCAGAGCATACATATCTCAGGGACTTATATATATATTTATTTATATATATATATATATATATATATATATATATATATATATATTTTCAGTCTTCCGCTTGCATATTTCACCTGTCCCTGGATTATGTTTGCAGTTTGGCTTAATCTACTTCATGTTTTATGCACTAATACAAATAACATACATTCATCATTACATATGTTGCATAAGTGATGTTTTGAAACTTGGGAGCTGAGTTATGCTCGACCCCCGAATTTCAGAGCGTTATATAGTTTCATGGCAAGTTGATTTAGATGATCAATTATCTCACTGATCTGATCTTATAACTAGCTATTTCATTTACATCAATTGTATGGCTAAAGTGAAAAATAATCAAATTCATCTAGCAATCATAAGAGGGGAAAAAAATCACATTAAACTCACTTGATCAATGAGGAGCTTCCAGTTTGATGAGCCTCAGCAATGGCCGGTATTTACTTACCTGGAATGCACCAGACTGTCGGATTGGTTGGGATCAGAACTCATCACTGAAACAGGACGGGTTTTGGCCGCGACTGAAACTCCTCAGTGAATGGGTCAGTTCAGTAAAAACACAAGAATACCATTTTATTAAGAACATGCAAGTTCACCAGGCTAAAGAAAACACAGCTCTGTTCATGTTGCCTTTCAACCATCACATGATTAGAAGCGAACAAATCATCATAACGAAATGAAAAATTAATGAAAAAAAATAAACAAATCACATAATTACCAAAATATGAAAACCCAGGGATTCCACATATCCAAACACGTGCAAGTGATAATTTTCTATATTTTGCAAGATTGGCAATAAATCATCAGTCACTGAAAAAGAACCATCCAAGTTGTTTACGAACAAAGTCATTCCAAAGAAGCTCAGGTACACTTTGGTCATTTTCAGCACAACCATTAAGCCAAATGATGAAACTGAGCCATGAGGTGGCACCAGATTACCTGCATTTCAAACTTAATAGCATTATCTGATTTGCTGCCAATTCCATCAGTTTCGACAATAGAAGGCCCATCAGTAGAGAAGCCATTCATGCATAGAGTAGTATTGGGTGCATTTCCAGGATAGCCACAGGCACACCTCTATATATGGGCATGTGGCAAACTAGCATGTGTAGGACATCTGAGCTGTATAGATGACAGATAGATAGCAAAATGGAAAAGGAGAAGTTCTGGTTTAATACAGTTTTGAACTTAAAAATAAAAATAAAAATAAAAAAAGTGAAAAAATGGCCATATATCCACATGTGTGTATTATATATAAATAAGGTTAAAAGAGAAAACTTCAATTAAAAAATTAGACTTTCTTTTTAACATGTTTAATTCATTTTCGCCCCAAAAATCTTTTTTTCTTTCCTCCTATATTTCAACATATGAGTTTTAAACGCTTAATCAATTATATGAGGTTTTTTTCTTTTTTTCAAAAATACAGAGTTTTGCTACCTATGAGATGACTTGGCTAAAAATCAGGCGAGTCAATGGGGCAGCAAATGTATGAAAATGATGGCTGGTTTATAAGAACTCGCCAAATTCTTTTGGACCGTCCATTATTTCCTTACTTGTGTGGCCTGCCTAGTGATTTTTTATGGCTAGATTACTGGGCTAGTTCATCAAGATAGCAATCCCTCCTGTTACATGGCCCAAGTGTCCTACACATGTTAGCCACATACAGAGTTTAAGATCGTAAAGAAATGATTGTCATTGGAATGGAGTACAGATGAAATGACCTAAAGCCCAAACGCCCACTTCCTTTCTTCAGAAGGAAACTGCAACCATGGAGATTATTCATTCGGATTCATATACTCATTTTGTTGTATACTGTGCACAAGGACTGAAGTTGTGGGACCACCGCAATTCGAACTAGAATAAGTGCTTCCCTGGAGAAACATTGATTGAGAAGAAATGATTTGTGAAATAGACTCAAAACACTTAAGATTTATATATCCAACAAAGATTAAAATGCCAACTGCCTAATCTCATGACTGCAATTCAAGACATTGTAGTTGCAACATTAGCAAAAGCGAACAAAACTGTCGAGACGACAAGTGACGCAATTTGCAGGACAAGGACCAAATGGTTAGAATGGTCAAAATGGGGTGACGTTTTTGGGCTCATGGCCCATCCATGTCTAGATCACCAAACCCTGTGCCCCTCTTGTAGAGACTCAAAAGGCCTGAGGATACTTTAAATACCCTTGGGTTCGAGCATTAAATCATTCTTCTGAAGATATTGTTAACTACTTGAATGTCAACTAAGCATTTTGTAACTGCATTTTCAGATTTTGAAATTGTAATGATATCAGAATTTAATGGAAACTGTCACAACAGTAGGAAGAACATCAATCTAAAACTTAATTTGCAAGCTTTGACAAGAAAATTGAAGTTAATTTGCAGGCACATAGGCCACCACATTGACAACAACAAAATTGAAGTTAATTTGCAGGCACACAAGCCACCACATTGACAACAACAAAAATTTCCAGCAATGCTTCAAAGCA
This sequence comes from Magnolia sinica, assembly GCF_029962835.1. Taxonomy (NCBI): domain Eukaryota; kingdom Viridiplantae; phylum Streptophyta; class Magnoliopsida; order Magnoliales; family Magnoliaceae; genus Magnolia; species Magnolia sinica. The sequence goes on along the minus strand of NC_080579.1, from coordinate 69,231,930 downwards.
ATGAATTACAAAATTCTCATTGATCACTTGCATCTATAAAAACTCTCATTGATTGGTGAGCCACTAGGGCACGTTTGGATGATAAGTTACTTATGCCTCAAGTTCCTACTTATGTATCTCTTCTATGAGGAATTTCATCAAACTTCTGGTAGGCATCTCCAATTGCTCCACAAACACAATAAAATGAAGAATTGAATAACAAAACATTTCATCCGATCCTTTTATAAAAAATATGGATTTGGAAACATACAATTTGTATAAATTCGGTGTAACAATACCATATATTCCTTGTGATCATTAATCACATTTGTATAAAATCTTCAAGCAGTAGCTACTATAGTCGAAGTTCGAATTCCGATGTTGAAAGCTCAAAATAACACAGAAAAATGCCCCAAATCTAGATATCTTCACTAGCATTCCTTCAAAATACACGGCCGTAACAAGCAAAGGAAGAACAGAGGAACATACCTTTAAAAGAAGAAACGAGGGATCTAAAATCTGCAAGCATTTCCTTCAACGAACTGCATAAGGATGCTACAAGTCCGCCATTAAAGCCGCAGAGAGCTTCGCTACACAGAAACTCCTTGAATCTCTAAGTTTCTCTCACAAATCCCAATTTCAAACCTCTGGATTCTCCATTTCGGCCAAAACCAATGCAAAAGGAGCTCAAAATCTGCAGATTTCTCCCAAAATCCCCTGTAACTCTTCTTGTAATCGAACGACAGAGCTTTCTAAATTTTTTGCGAGAGCGAGAGGGAGTGGCAGAGAGAGGGAGGGAAAGCGAGAGTGAGAGGAGAGGGAGAGGGAGAGCGCGCGAGAGGGAGGGAGAGGGAGCGGCAGAGAGAGGGAAGGAGAGGGAGAGGGAGAGCAAGAGGAGAGGGAGAGGAGAGAGAGAGTCGGCGACGTGTGAGAGAGGGTATTAGGGCTTGTTTATATACACACACACACACATATAGGTACCTTTGCTTGTGGCCGTTAAAACCGGCAGCCGGCAAAGGGTTGCCCCATCGGTCGGCTAAGGCACAATTTCTTGTAGTGAGATGATCATGTACAACCATCTTTTACGGCGAGCATGTCATATCTGTAGAATATCCAAGGCGTGCAAAATATGGGCCGCACCATGGTAATAATCTGATATAAAAATCAGCCCAATCCACTCATTGGTTGGGCCACACCCATATATTTAGTCTTCCATTGGCTATTTGTTGATTTTGATGTTATGTCCTGCTTGATAAGTTTTTCCACCTGAATTTCATATCAGCTAATCATCATTGTGTGGCCCACCTTTTGCCTGGATTGGATATTGTGTACTTATGCCATGATGGTGGGAAAATTTTGTTGTATCAGAAATTATGATACACCTGTTATATCATATCGTTTCAACGTAAAAAAGAAAAAGAGATATCGCCATCTTTGCATTGCGTTTTGGTTGGCTAGATAAACAAATTAAAAATGGTTAGGTACGTGACATAACTAAGCATATAGAAACTTATTTGCTGTGTTTGCAAAAGAAAACTAATGACCAAGTCTGATAGGCCTAGACGCAAGAGTCACTTGCAATCGGGGAAAAAAATGTAGATATGGTGGGATGATAGGCAAGCAAGATGGTCCACTTAAAGCGACCTCAGCTGGTGGTAGAACTTCACACGAATGGCTAGTGTGGCTGTAAGTAAAGTTGTGTTCTTGCATGTAATTCGATCTAAACAAAGTTGCGTTTAATAAAAGATGTGTTTAGGTCATGCTGTTTTGAACTATCATATCTTCTATTTGTCGAATACTCTAGAGCATGAGCAAAGATGGACTCAGGACCTGTTTGGGAGACCTCCTATATTCAGAACCCCTGTATTTGAAACCCTCTTACCGTGTTTGGCATGCTAAATTCAAAATCAACTTTAATCCAAAAGTAGCTATGCATAGTATATTTACAGGAGTTTGAATTTAATTACTAAATCAACTTTAATAGCTCTAATTAGTAAATGTATGTAATATTTGACACAATGGTTGTAATAAACTCATTGAAATATATACTTTGTCCAAAAATGATGAAATTACAAGTCTCAGATGGGCCACAAGCACAGGATCATGTCCAAGTGACTAACCAATGATTTTTAACCGTTGATTTAGATGGACAATGTTTGGACGGCGCTGATCATCGTATTAAAGTAATTATAGTGATACAATTGATAATCTAAGTATTTTGTAATATCATTAGTGGGTCATGTGTCCAATAGATTAATAGTCTAGTGAGACACATGTTATACATGCGACTCTGGGAAGCATTTTAAATGTAATCCAATCTTTCACTATGGTTTTCAAACCCCCTCTTTGAGGGGATTTAAAACCCCCAATTACTTTATGGTGCCAAACAATGAGGGAGTTGAAATCCCCCCAAATTCATGGTGTCAAACGACCCCTAAGGCACTTTGTGCCCATGTAGGGTAACTTTAAGATGGATTGTGGCACATACAATACTAATACATGTGCATATCATCGTTGGCCACGTATCATTTGCTTGAAGATTAATTGTAACATGTACAACACTGTGAGGTGCTTGAACATGAATAACTGTCATATTAACACTTTGGTATGAGAACATAGTATTCTCTACTGTGTGTTGGATTAGAAATAAGTTTTCTTCATCTTTATTAAACTTATTTCTTTATTCAATCTTATACGACAAACCATCTTTATTTTTCTCATTTTTGTTGATAAATGGATTAGATAAGGCAAGCCTTGGATGTGCCATCCCCAGCTTTACTTGCACTCATACAGGACCGAAGATGAGACATTATATAAAAGAATGGTCAGACGAGAAAAATGGTCAGTCCTTGAACACGACTTCTATTTGAAAATCAAACACTCTGGCGACTTGGCCAAGAGATAATTTCACGATTTTATATTAAGCAGATTTTTAAGGTTGAAATATGGTAGAGCAGGTTTAAGCGGTTGGAGCTGTCCATCCATAAAATAGGTCATGCCCAGCGCAGGTTTTAAAATTTTGATCACAGGTGACAACCATCAATGGACCATGATGATCACTCTATATGAAATAAATGTGGCCATCTTGTCATGTTAAGAATATATAAGCTAGATAAGATAAAAACGAAAAATCATCAAAGGAATATGAGATTTTGGTTAATTTTATTGGTTTTCGTTGAGTGAGCTTTTTAATGGCGGTGGATTAGATAGAATGTGGATTACGAACGCAGATTTCCTGAGAAAGCCTTTGGCAGGGGAAGCGAATGCGTAGTGAGTCGTACTGAGTAAAGTCTATGAGGTCCACCATGATTTATGTATTTTATCCAATCCGTCCATTAATTTTCTGAGGTAATTATAGATCTTGATCCCAAAAAAGAAGTATATACAATGTTCAAATGGACCACACTACAGGAAACAGTTGAATTGAACTTTTAATATTGAAAATTTCTTGGGGGTCATGAAGTTTTGGATCATGCTTATATTTTTATTTTCCATTCATCCATGTCTGTATGATCTTATGAACAGGTTGGATGACAAATAAACATCACTGTGGGGCCTAGAAAGGTTTCAACAGTGGAAATCATTATCCCCACTGTTTCCTCTGGCACTGTCTACTTGATCTTTGGATATGCTTCGATTTTGGGCTTAACCCATTAAATTAGATGGAAAAGGGGTGGACTGCGTACGTGGATAAACCACATAGGTGGGCCCAATTCAATTTACTCAGCATGCAATCCGATTTCTTTGGCAGGAAGTTACTTCGCTGGGAACCTAGGTGGGGCCCACTGTGATGTTTGTGAGAAATCCACCCGGCCCGTCCACTTTTTGAGCTCATTTTAGAACAGGATGGCCAAAACTGTACCGGATCGAATACTCACCTGGGCCGAAATGTGATGATTGATGTAAGGATTGAACCTCCATGGTTGAAATATTTGTGGGGCATAGAAGTTTTGAATCAGGCTAATATTTGTCTTTTTGGTTCATCCCAGTGGGAATTACATTATGAATGGTATGGATGGCATGTAAACATGACTGTCGAGCCTAAGGAGGTTTCAAAGATAGAATTTCCCTAATCACCTTTTCCCTGAGTGCGGCCCACTTGAGCCTTTGATCCTGCTCATTTTTGGTATCATGTTCTAAAATGATCTCACAAAACGGATGGAAGGGATGAATTTCTTACAAACATCACAATAGGCCCCAACTAGATTTCGAGCGTACGGACTTCCTACCAAAGGCTTTGGCAGTAAATCCGCGTCCGTGGATTACATTTCAACGGCACCATGGATACCCCTCGTCCATACAAAAAATAAAGATTTCGCGCATGAATTGAAAGGATAATTTTGCACTTTTTTTTACGGTAGGTCCCGTGTTTGTACACATGTGACACTTTCTCATGAGCGATGTATGTGGCATCTTTTCACCAGTGATGTATGTGACACTTTTTCTTGAGCAGTATAGCAAGTGTGACTTTAGTGTTCAGGGTTTAGGGTTTTAAGGTTTACCTGGGTTCACAATGCACAGCAGAAATTTGTGATTTAGCTCAAAACAGTGTCTATACATAAAAACTCTTTTTAGGTGCGTCTACATGGGCGTCTAGCAAATAAAGGCCCCCATCAGTGGGCCATAGTTTTGGGCTTGATTGGGCTCTGCCTAGCCTACCATTTTTAGCATGGGGGCATTGATGTTAGAAAATATACTAATGGATGCACCGAAAAATAAAAATAAAATAAAATATGAATTTGTTCTTCGCTAGGCTGAACCACGTAAACTGATATGCTATCCTTATAGCGTAATTCGCCCCCTTATCAAAATTGTCGATGGGTTACAGGCGAATTACTTCCAGGATAAGACAAGTCTTTCTGGATTCGACATGCAGCAATCACGATGGGTCCACTTTGGAACGTTTTAATATAGTAGATCTATTCTGGCAAAACCAAACAGTGGACTAGTTCACAATATTCTAGAAGGTATATTTGAAGAATCTAATGGGAAAAATGGTGTTAAGATGATGGATTTGGACCGGAATGGTCCAGTTTTTGTAGGCTCCAGACAATGGACCATTGCTAGGTGGCTATCAATGGTTCAGGACGTTTAAAAAACTGTAACGCCCTGAAAATCGGGGGGTCAAGAAAGAGCCCAACTGCCGAGTTCCAACGCATCTCTTATGCAACATGGAAAGGAATGATTTAATTTTGTCCGTGTTAGTGCATTAAACATGAGTGAGATCATACCAAAACAACATATCATACTCCAGAGACAGTTAAATTTCACAAGCAGAAGACTATAATAGATATATATAAAGCATATAAGTGGTAGTGTGTCTCCGAAGTATAATTATGTTCCAGGTTAAATAATTACATGTATCATTTCAAATTACAAAATATCAAAAGGTGTAGGTCCGTCTAAATCATGAAATCCTTGTAGCCCTGACGATCAGAATGCGGCCTACGTAAACCCGCCCGAATACTGCATATACGAGAATTCCTCCTCATCGACATCAAAATCAGGCTCCGCTTCATAAGTCGCGCCGTCATCTGCAACTAAGACAGAGTCTGATTGGTGTTTTAAAACACCATCCCAGAACGTGGGAGTGAGTAATCAACTCAGTGGAACTATAAGGCAAATGTTAACATGTTATCAACTCAATCAAGCAATAATGATAAAGCAGTACAACAATCATATCCTAAGTACTCTTATTAATGCAAGCATGGTATATGATAATGATGCATGCTCTCGCCTACACTCCCTCAGCGACTTAATCTCACGTTCGCGTATGACATCCTCCTGAAACATGCGTTTCCTCGCCAAAGCACATGCAATGCGGTGCATGATTGTGTTAGTCAATACTTAATTAAGCATATTCATGCAGCAGGATTGGGAAGCTAAGGCACCTCCCTTTATATCATTTACCCAAAAAATGATCCATCTAGGGTCGTCAATCCTAGTTAGGTCACATACGACATCAGTTCTAGGTCGCTACGAAGAGGCTCGTCACCATCAGCGCAGTCCTAGTTTATACTCAAGGTTACTATGGAAAGGCTCATCGCCTTAACGTAGTCCTAGTGTATACTCGAGGTCACTACGGGCTCGTCACCTGATCGTAGGCCGACAACTCAAATACAGTGTCCTATACCACCGTATTCAGCTCACGAGTTTGGGTTGCTCATTGGTCACTACCGGGAGGCTCGTCGCCCTAGCATAAGCCGATAGCTCGACCACGGTGTCCCATATCACCATGCCCGGCTCATGAGTCTTAGCGGATCGAGGTACCAAGGTTAAACATGTTTTTCCACTAGTAAGTTGATACCTTAGATTCAAGCAGTAGTGTACATATATGGTGAACATACATTGGACAAATCGGGTTATTTGACAAGCTCGATTAGTACGAGCGTACGTTGAATTAGTTGATATGGAGTGCATACGCACCCCTCGTGGCCTAACCACTGTCGGTAATCACCGTACGACTTGGATTCATCGGACGTATCTGTCGTGGTTAAAACAGCTTGGCCATCTACCGTGAACCATTACCGATTGCCTGAACTACATCGTAGCCCCAATCACACTTCAAGCAATGACATTCACATGTGATCGTAAAAGACAACACGTGACAACCAATTCAGATATAAATCTCATATAAGCATTTTAACGAACATATAGAGAACATGTTATCATACATAGGCATTCCATACATAAATCACGTAGTAGCAAGATAGATTACATAAAGGAAACTATAACTATAGATGAGGGAGTTGAGAATCCTATCTCCACACCCTCATTAAATACATTACATAAAGCATTTTCTCATTCAGGCATTTTATCAAACACTTAGACTACACATATTACATACATGTAATAAGCTAGTTAAAACACATATTATAACAAATCCTTCTACATAGGAGTTGTCACACGTACAGCCATCATGTGTTCCCAAATGTCCATCACAACAAACACAAATCATAATTCCATATCCATTCAGACATTTCACCAAATACATAAAATGCATTTAAAATAAACATAGTTTACATATATGTGAAATATATGAAAAATATTGTATCTAGGCATACGTGATAACAATCAAGTCAGACATAAATCATTGCTGACATTGAAAGCCTTAAAAACCATAACCTAAACGTTTATAGTCCGCACTTTATGTCGGTAGACTCGTAACGAACTCAATTCGAATAGTAACTTGTCGTCTACGGCACAACGGAAACCTATAGTATGAAATAGGTTAGCTGTTTCACCTTTTTCTCTACTTGAATCCCTAAAATAGATTAGGGTTAGGATTTCTTACCCAAGAATGGAATCAGAATCGCCGGAATAGCGATACGGTAACGATGGTTAAGCACGTAGAGTGGCAGGGAAGAATCCCAGGAATGATCTCCATCTTTCTCACACACTTTCTCACTCTTTCCTTCTCTCTTTGCTCTCTTCTCTCTCATAGGATTTACAAATTCGTATGGAGTGAGAGAGGGGTGAGTTTAGGTGCTTATATAGGCCCAGAACTGATGAGATTGGCCCCAGGGTCATGGTATACTTAGGTTATAGCCAAAAGTCGGCTGTTTCGGTCCAACGGAGCACATCTGGAGACCCCTTTTCTGCGTACGGTATGGGGAAAGTTCCCTGACGATGGATCTACGCCTGGTTAAGTTTTCGGTCCGATTGGATTTACAGATCGACCGCGGAGGATCAGTTTCAATTCAACGGTCATCGTCACTCGATCAGGGCCACAAGTACACTAACATGTGTTGGAAATTTTTCCTAATCCAAGGGTGTAATTGGGTCAGATTTTGACGGTCTGAATCCTTAGATTTGGCTTGCAAGTGAACGACTCAATTCACTTAAGTTTCAGTTCATTTCCTAAAGATATTCGTGTTTCTCACACACTTCGCTTCGGGCTCAAGTTGTGCGTTTTGAGATACTATTAGGACTTGATTTCTGAGATGGTGGTCAAGTCTAACAAAGCGGTCATAACCGTATAGTCCCGCGGTTATCGGACTTTCGACGTGTGATCCAGGTCCGATACAGAGTTTTGTGATGCTGCCGAGAGAACCGGGTTTAGAGGTTGATCTTAGATCTCGGGGTAATATAGCGTAAATGACTCTATAAGTTTTGGGTCTTGCAGATCGTATTTAAAGTGATCTAAGCTAATTTCACAGATAATCTCGTTTAACACTTAGTTAATTCTTGTCTAATTTCTAAAGGATTTGGTCCTAAGTGATTTCTGCCTGAGGTGGTACTCGGGTCTTGGTACGGATTTTTTCGAGATGTTACAAAAACGTTTTTGACCGTTGACCATTAATCCCATACGTTTCTGGTCATCAGATCACAAGATCTGACCGTTGTATCATCATGGCCCGTCCGTTTTCGGACCGTTGCGGCTTTCAAGGCAGCTAGTCGTTTTCAAAAACTGTTGAACGTTTCAGATTTATGATCCGATCGTTCTCAGTCGCCTATAAAACCCAGTCTCATTTCAGACCCACAGCCCTTAGGATCTAAGGGAGAGTGCGCCAACCAGCGCCACACTGCCCACGCCCGAATGCACACGTGCGTGTGTGTTCCAGTGAACCCAAGCGTATCTACATCCAAAACATCAAGTAAGAATACTCTTTACAAGTCCACATATAAACCCTAAAAAGATTTCTACCATTTTCGATATAGGATAAAGCATATACTGCAGTTTTGGATTTGAAATTTTTCAAAAACATTTTAGCGGCAAAATCTCAAAATTTTGAAATTTCGAATTTTTCAAAAAACCACAAAATTTCAACAATTGAAACTCTACTTTTGTTAGGCCGCGGATCAAGTGGCTAGGATCATACGGTCTACATTAACTTCAAACCATGTTCCATCCATAGTGGGTAGAAATATACAGATGGTCTCAAATGATGGGCGCGGATTCAGTGGGGTAGGGACCTGGCCCTGACCGTGGGCCCACCTTGATGTATTTATTGTATATCCATCCTACCTTGTTGTAATTATCGTATATCCATGCTGGGCATCCGTTTTCTAGATTATTTTATAACGTCCGACTGAAACTGAAGCAGATCCAAATCTCAGGTGTACTACACCACAGGAAATAACGGTGATTGACCATTAAAAACCACTTTTGGACCACAAAAGGTTTGGATCAAGCTGATAATTTTATTTTCTCTTCGTCCGTCTATTGACCGTTTCAATAGGTTCGATGGTAAATAATCATTACGGTTGGCCCTAGAAAATTTTTAATGATGGGCGTTGAATCACCAATGTTTCCCATGGTCTGATCCACTTGAGATTTGGATCTGCTTCAGTTTTGAGTGCAGGTCCAAAAATTAGCTCGAAAAACGGATAGACGGCGGATATACAACATATATATCAAGGTGGGCCTCACAGTCACGACCTGACTAAATCCGCGCCCTCAAATGATAAGTTGTCCTGCCACGTGTGCCGCAGAGAAAGAGATCGGCACACGGTATTCCATATTTGCAAGAAATGCGGATTAATCAACAAGACTTGGCTGGTGGTCGGTGATCGGTGATCTATGGCCCCACCATGATGTATGTTTTTAATCCATTCCGTTCATCCATTTTCAAGGATCATTTTAGGAATTGATACCAAAAATTAGAGGGATATAAATATCAGGCAGACCACACCACGAGAAAACAACAGTGATTGGATATCCACCATTAAAATCCTCATAAAGCCCACTGTACTGTTTATTTGACATCTGATTAGGTCACACAGGCATAGATGAATGGAAAAACAAATATCATCTTGATCCGAAACTTTTATAGCCCCTAAAAGGTTTTTAATGGTCAACGCTCATTCAACACTGTTTCCTGTAATGTGGTCCACTGGAGATGGTATATATCTCATTTTCGTTTTCATGCTATATAATTATCTGGAAAAATATATGGACGGCTTGGATGAAACACATAAATCATGATGGTGCCCACAGAGCACCGACCACCAGCCATTGGCTGGTGGCAGGGGGAGTAGCCAGTCCGTTTCCGACTTCAAAGTCTTCGGTTTTACCCCTTAAAAAAGCGGATTAGTCTTCGGTTTTACCCCTTAAAAAAGCGGATTGGAGAGAGAGAGAGAGAGAGAGAGATGGCAGTCGTCCAAGTGCCGGCGGAGTATGGATACGTGGTGCTCGTGCTGGTTTCATATGTGTTTCTCAACTTCTGGATGGCCTTCCAGGTCGGCAAGGCCAGGAAAAAGTAAGATCAACGGTCTGGATCACCGACATCACGATGGCCCGTGTAATCTAATCTTTTCTTCTTTTTTTGGGGGTTTAACAGGTATAAGGTATTCTACCCGAATCTGTACGCTCAAGAATCCGAAAACAAGGATGCCAAGCTCTTCAACTGTGTCCAGGTTCGCTCCCACTTTTTGAAAATGACAAAAATACTCCTCTTCTTATCATTCTTTGTTTTTGAGAAATGGTTATTTAATAAGGAATGGGGGTATTTTTGTGATAAATGTTTTTTTTGGGGGTGACGTGGCAGAGAGGACACCAGAATTCTCTGGAAGTGATGCCGGTATTCTTCACGGTGCTGGTGCTGGGAGGGATTCGGCACCCTCTGATCGCTGCAGGATTAGGGGCCTTCTATACAGTGGCCCGCTTTTTCTATTTCACTGGCTACTCCACCGGCAACCCTGAGAACAGATTGAAGCTCGGGTATGGCCCACCACTCTCCTCCCTTCTTCAATAAAATATCATTTCTATTATATCCGGATTAGTCGTCAGTTGGGCGTTCCAAAATGAGGTCTGTCCACGTATCAAGTGGGTCACGTGGTCAGTCTTCGTCAGGTGGGTCACACATTCATTAGAGAAATGGACGGTTGCAGAAAAGATGAATATATGTGGCCTACCTGACGTTTATATGTTGTTTAATTTTTGGGCCAGGGTATGGTGACGGTGACCCTCACATGCTGAGTGGCTCGGATCCGTAACACGTGTGCGATTTGGCACGTATAGAGCCTCTTGCCAACTGCCTCGGCCTGTGCCCTATGTTGGGGCGGAGGATAGAAGTTTCCCGTATGTCTCGTCTCCTGTAGTCCTGTTTCCATGTATCCGTTTGGGTAGTCCGCGGGAGTGTAAGACATATACTCCACTTTCTATACAAAGAGATTTGCAAAATACACGCAGCTGTATTCATATCTGTACATGCCTTCAGTGACATTGGCCACTATAGTATTTCTATATGAGGTTTGCTACCTCCACACGTAGGCCCCCGACCCATGTTGCAGTACACCCAAGCCGCCATGTATTGTGTGAGACACACCCTTGAGAGGAGTGTCCAAGAGGGGCGCGGTTTCAGTGACCGTGGGCCCCACCTTGATGCATGTGTTGTATATCCATGTCGTCCATCTTTTTTTAAAGCTCATTCTGGTATATGGGCCCAAAACTGAAGCGTGTCCAAATCTCACCTGGACCACACCATAGGAAACAGTGGTAATTGAACGCCTACCATTAAAAACTTCTTAGAGCCCAGCCTAATCTTTATTTGCCATTTAACCTGTTGATAAGGTCAAACCGACTTGGATGAAGGGAAATGCAAATATCAGCTTCATCCAAAACTTTTGTGGCCCACGGGAAGTTTTTAATGGTCAATCACCAGTATTTCCTGTGGTGGTGGTCCACCTGAGATTTGGATCTGCTCCAGTTTTAGCCCCACGTCCAAAAATGAGCTGGAAAAACTAATAGAAGGCGCCGATATACAACACATACATCAAGGTAGGCCCCACGGTCACGACTTGAACGCACTCCGTCAGGTTCCAACCTAACTCTTGCCTGGCCTAATTGAATCTGCGCCAATCCAAGAGATTATTATTATTATTATTATCATTATTATTTTTTCTTCGGGACGGTCCATTGTTTTGTACATGTGCAGTCTCTTTAGGAGTTTAGCAGCCTGAGTTGTTGGCCAAATGATCCATGAGGTTGGTCCCATCTGATATTCAGCTCGGATATCACCTACAAATGCTAGGTTGGAAATTGAGGCTGCATATGGAAGTGCCTATGTTCGTGTTGCTGGCTAGGTGCGACTACACATGGCAATGGGTCCCGTTCAGGTTGTGTCTGTCAAGTAGAACATGTTCCGCTTATGGTCTGAACATGACCCATGTCCCATTACCCAGTAGTGCAATCCAACTGGCCTAAATTTATTGATCCCAAGCCAAAGTTCAACCCTGCCTTACCTGTCTAGGGCTCTCAATAGTTCAAGTTGGAGTCAGGTCCTATAGTATGGTTCTTGAGCGTGTGTGTGTGTGTGCACAGAGAGAGAGAGAGAGAGAGAGAGAGAGAGAGAGATGATCACATACACAACTTCTTAGAGAGAGAGAGAGAGAGAGAGAGAGAGAGAGAGAGAGAGATGATCACATACACAACTTCTTAGGTGAGAACTCACATGCACCTTTGCGCACATGTCATGGGTACAAAATCAAGGCTCACTAGAGTTTTGGATGAGGCTAAAAGTTGGGCCATGCGGGTGTCATGTGGTGCTGCATCATTCGGATTTTGTGCCCATGACATGTGTGCAAAGGAGCACCAGAGTTCTCACCTAAGGTGTGCAGGGGATCATCTCTCTCATGTTATTTGGCTTTTACGTATTTTCGGGAATTTCATTCTCCAGTTTTTCCTTAGAAAACTTGTCCCAGCTATGAATGGAAATATTTGAGAATTTAAACAGAAATTTAGATTTTTGTCCTGATGCATCAACCAAAATAATTTAATAATTTCTTAGGAAATACTAAGCTAACAGTAATATTCCCAAGGAAACATAAAAATTAAGGAATGAATTCCCCAACAACCAAACAAGTCCTAATAAATCTAGTTTGGTTCAAATAAAAAGCATTTATATGGCTAGGCCCATTTGATGATTGAGTTAGATCACACACACGTGCCACACTTGCCACACGTGGCATGTACATGAGCTCTCTCATACTCACATCTGCCGTGCAGGTTAGGAAATGTTGTTATGTTGCTAGAATAACCCTATATAATATATAGTATTACTATTAAAATTAATGGACACAACCCCGACCTGGCTTGACCTGAGCCAGGTTGCTTTCGACTGGTCTAAGTTGATGCACACAACCAAAACCTATCTAGGCCTGAATTTAATTGGGCCTAAAAAAGCGGTTTCTGGACTCAACCCAATTTCTTGACTAGTCCTTTCAAAAAAAAAAAAAGAAGGTGAATACATTACTAGCTTGATGAAGCGGGTAAAGAATTAAATTTTTAATTCTTAATATACGAAGGGTTTTGCTAATGTCCCTGTGAAAGTGGGGACATTAGCAATGTCCTCAAATTATCTAAATGGCACATGGGGTGACCTATTGTTGATGTGAACCGTTCATAAATTCATGCAACCAAGAGCAAGCAAAAATCATGCCAATCATGCGATCCTAAGCTTATCAATATCATGAAAATGGATGGCCAAGATTGAACTAGAGAGGCAAAAGAGGTTGAAACATGGATAGATCCTACTTTATATTTCTTATGATTCTAAAGTAACACTTTGATTTGATGATTCTAACCATGTGATTTTTTTATTGCTCCTAAACAATGGAATGGTTGTAGCAAATTGGCCTCATTCAAATAGTTCGGATTATCCAATTGGTGTGATTCCTGCACCATGGCTTGCTCCTAGTTGTATGAATAAATGATTAATAGTTTGGGTCAACGATAAGTCATCCCATGTGCTGCTTAAAAGGTGTGGGGTCCCCATGGCAGTAGGGATGTTCGCAAAACCCTTATATAAAATATAGAAATAATAACCATAATCCATCATAACTATATAAATAATATGAATCATAACCGTAATCCATAATAATGTAAAAGGTCAATAAAGAGAGGCTGAGTTCCCTATATGTTTTGAATAGGGAACTTCGTTATTCGGAGCTTAGGTTGTAGATGTGGGGCCATGCTTGCTTTATACAAGCCATTGATCTGACGGCCCCCTCTCAATTAGTCAACTCTAATATTTCTGTTATGGGCATGCAAATATTTGGTTAAAAAGTGCGCGTAACAAACACGTTAAATGGAGGAAATACCAAAGAATCGATAGTTAGGATCTTTCAATTTGGTGGATTTTGGGGAATTGGTCCATTCATGATTGGGGTAGTCAGATCAATGGCTTGGATAGAATAACGATGGGCCTCACATCTACAAACCAAGTTCCGAAGAGGGAAGTTCCCTGTTCAGAATGAATAGAGAACTCAGCCTCTAATAAAAATCTAAAAAGAAAACGAACAAGACAGAATGGCAATGGAAAGTTAGAGAGAGTACAGGATAAAATTGGAGATAGTGAATCAGGAATGGTGGAAGAAGAGTGTAAAATGCAGTAGTATATCAGTACCTCAAACTCAAATATTCTAGTGTTGCAACTCATAACTTTCGCTTGTACCACTTAAAGGGTGTTCAAGTCCCAGTGACTTGAGCAAGTGCATTTGAGCATTGAAGTGCATTTCGACTTAGTCAGTGTTGGTCACCAGACCGAGTAGGCTCATCTGCGTCCTAGGTTGACGCATTGGTTAAGTCATTTAGTTAAATGGTCTCATTTTCTAGCTTAACCCGCTCCCTATTTCGCTAGGCCTGAGCTGATCTCAGAAGCAGGTCAAGTTCATTGCTGCCTATCGTTGAGCTGTTCTGAGCTTGTTTCACTTCTGGCTTGGGTGATCCACTAGGCCTTTTTGTAGACTTAAAGGCATAAAAGGGGTGGCCCATGTGAGCCCTGTCCGACTTATCTTATACTTGTAAGGCTGACATTTAGTGGGGCGATCCTTCCCAGGTCTATTTACTTCGCGCGTTTTGCTAATAGGCTTTGAAGCGAAAAACAGGCTTGGAAGCCAGCAAGCAGCGGACGTTTTTCAGCTGGGTCGTAGTCTTTATCTAAAGTACATGCTTTGGTGCTGCGAGTGATTGTCTTTCATGTTCTGTTTACACCCAGCCAACAATTTCATGTTTGTTTTTTTTACATTCTCAGGGTACTTGGCTTCCCAGCACTGATGGGGCTTATCATTTGCACGGCATCCTTTGGAATCAATCTTCTCCGTTGATCAGATCTGTTTCTCTTTCTCTTTTACCCTGCTTGCAGAGTAGTTTGATACGGTTGTATGTGACTTTTGGCTGATGTTAAATAAATAGGAGACGTTCCTGTCCAGTTATCATCAATGACCACCATGATCTTCATGTTTAACTGTGGTAGTCACTTCAAGATCTCCATCATTCAACGGCTGTGGTTGTGGTTGTGGTATGGTTATTGCACTAGTTCCCTCTTTGATGGTAGGCTAGAATTATCAGCATTTCCATTTGGTGTGGATGGGATGGGAACTGTATATCCAATCATCTATCAATCGC
Source organism: Magnolia sinica (assembly GCF_029962835.1). Classification (NCBI taxonomy): domain Eukaryota; kingdom Viridiplantae; phylum Streptophyta; class Magnoliopsida; order Magnoliales; family Magnoliaceae; genus Magnolia; species Magnolia sinica. The sequence goes on along the minus strand of NC_080579.1, from coordinate 69,216,602 downwards.
AGCCATTGGCTACACCTTTTTTTTTTCTATTCCAACTGATTGCCATAAGTTCTTAACCATCCATTGTTGATTGTTATGATGCGAAAAGGCAGAAGAGTGGAAGGCTACATGAAGATTTTCAGTGGGCCATGCTTACACAGATTCTTTGGGCGGTTGGATTGGGTTGTGTAAAGGTTCAGGCCTTATTAGTAAGTGGGCGAGGATTTTGTTAACGGCAATGCCATCCGTTCATGATCCAATGTGAGTTCTTGGGCCCACCTGTGCCTATCTATAAGGGCGTGTTTGGATTTCGGGCCCAGGTGGTAGAGTACTGTATATTTTAATAAAATATACATTTAATGAGGTTTGAATCCAAACATCAACACGTGGTTTGCTGGCGGCCGAGTACGTCGCCCGAACCATTTTGGGTCGTCCACACGTCTCCGCAATTAGATGGCAATGCAGGCTGCCGTGCAGTGCTTTCATTGCACTGCACCGCCGTATCAGAGAAATGTAATCTTGCCCTCCACAAGCTCAGGATCCACAAGATTTGTCTCAATTGCACTTTCCTTCGACATCATCACAAATCTGTTCCCTCCTTCCGTTGCTGAATTCCAATCTCTTGCATCTTTCTGGCTTGATGAAAAAAATCCAAAAGATCGATTTTCTCGTAATAGCGCATTATCTTTCTCTTCTTCGTCCATGCTTCCGATCTCGTAACAGCGCATCCAATGCTAATGCGGCTGGTTTTCTCGCTTTCCAAGCTCAGGGAATGACGGTCAAGGACATTGACTGGCGTGTCCAAACTCCATACCTCATCCAACAAGATCGATTCGTAACCGTCCATTACCACACCTTGCATCAGATTGTAGCAATCCAACAGCTTCTCCTACAAACCCATATATATATATATATATATATATATATATATATATATATATATATATATATATATATAAATTGGAGAAATTTAGATAAAAGCTGCGATTTTTTCTTCCTGGGTTTTGTCTTACTTTATTTATATATACACAGGAAGAAATTGCCTTTTGAAAACAAGGAAATTGCAGGGGGGAAAAGCTCGTGGGAAGCAGGGAGTAGTGCCGAAGCGGCGATTACAGACGGTTTATACTCTAAGATCTTGACTTCTGCAATCACAACCGAAGATTAGAGAAATCCAATTCGATTTTATTCAAGAAAAAGCTAAGAAAGAGGAAAAGATCCGACTTTTCTACCGTTCTGAGCTTTGAAAATGATCTCTGTAGCCCTAGCTTTTAAAGCCTGCTTCAATGGAGGGTCGTTCCGTTTGAAAAACGAGAGGAAGAATAGGAGGAATGTGAAAGGCGTCACCGATCGCATCCGCCATTTCAACACGCTGAGAATCAGAAGCTCCATGCGCTGAATCGTCTGCGTATCGAAGATGATTCCCTCCTCGCTCTGTTGCATTGAATCGAATCAAAATCGATTTCCAATGGGTTTTTTCTATTTAATCCTATTTTTTTTACCTGAAAACTAGTTAAAGAGAAGGTGGATTTTTTCATCTTTGAAGCCAGAGAGATGCAAGAGATTGAAAGGATGACTGTGATGATGTTTGTGTTCTTGAGTGCAGCAAGACCAAGACTCCACTCCCAAACATTGAGTGTGGAAATTCAAAATGTTGATGTATACAAGTGCATTCTTACCCAAAAACTATGAGTGGTAATCACAATTCCCACACTAACTTGCTACAGTGTCACGAATACTGTGACGGGACAGTTTTACACTGCACTACAATACTATACGCGAGTCCAAACAGGCCCTAAATGCTCCCACGTGCAAAGATTGCAGCTTGATTTCTCAATAGTGGATTTTAAGACTAGTCTAATAAAAAATCAATGCAAATCCATGAATTTGACTGGACAACTCATTTTAGGGCATGATCCCAAAAACCAAGCAGATCGAAATCTTAGCTGGACCACATCACAGGAAACATTGGCGAATGAATACTCACCATTGATAACATCTTGTAAGTCGTTGAATGTTTATTTTCAATCCAACCTATTGATAAGGTCACAAGGACCTGGATAAAGGGACCAAAACCAAAATATCAACTTGATCTAAAATTTTTGTGGCCCATGAGAAGTTTTTAATGGTCAATCACCACTGTTTCTTGTGGTGTGGTCCACGTAATGAATGATTCGCATCAAAGGTGGCCCCACATGATAGATGACCCGCATCAAAGTGTGGCCTAGCATGATGGAACATGCACATCAAGTGGGTCCCATTTGATGGGCAGTCCACATCAAAGGTGGGACCCACATGATGGATGATGGTAATTGAAGGTAGGCCCACATGATGAATGACTTATATTGAAGGTGGGCCCCACATAATGAATGGTCCACATTAAGATGAGCCCGTATAATGGATAGAGTGGGTTTCACATGATGGATAGCCCACATTAAAGTGTGGCCCCTCACATGATGGATAGCCTCCTCAAGTGGGCCCTACTTAATGGACGGTCCACATGCAAGGTCTCACATGATGGATGACCTATATCGAAAGTGGGCCACATGATGGATGACCCACATCAACTGTTATGGGGAAAATTGAACTAGCTTGCTGTACCAAATATGCAACCAATCATAAGAGTATCTCAAAGTTGTACCGACTAAGAATACCTTAACGAACTCCTTAAGCTCTCAAGGCATCAATGGTGAGATGAGCCCTAGGCTAACCTTAAGGGCTGACAGCAAGCTAAACTACTTAAGGTCAGAGCTCAGTAAGAAGACTCACCTCCCAAGTTGCCCGGATCGAACCCGATCTAAGAGACAAAAAATATAGAGAGAATTCCACCCCGAGCTAAGAAATGGAAGATTTGGCAAGATTCTATCCGAATACCATGCTGATCGAGGCTGGCTCAACAACGCTTTTGGAAACAAATCGTCATTCAAATAAGGACCCTTTAACATATCTAGTGTATCCCATCAGGGTATGCAAGTCCAGCATATCCAAACAAGATACGCAAGTTCAAGAGCTACCTAAGCACCCTATAAATACACTTACTGTCAATAGAGAAAGGTAATCACTAAAAATCTTAACTCAAGTCCCGTTCTACTTTAATTTAACTCACCTGACTTAAACATCGGAGGGTCCCCGGCTATAACCAGCGCCCTCGCTGTTCTTTAAATACTACTAGAGTAAGTACATGTACACCTACAGGTGTATACCCTGCCCATCCAGATTGAGGAACAACAGTCCACATACAAGGTCTCGCATGATGGATGACCCATATCCAAAGTGGGCCACATGATGGATGATCCACATAGAAGGTGCACCTCACACGATGAATGGTAGATATCAAAAGTGAACTCCATATGATGGATAATTGTCACGCCCCAGACTCGGTAACCGGACTCACAAGGAACCCGATGACCGGTTCTGGCCGCAACAGCCTCCGTAGTACCCCTTCTCGGCTCCTGAGGCAGGTTCCGATCTTGGGATCCTACAAGGAGGATTTCTATAACAATATAATCATTTCCAATGCGAGCATACCCAAGATTACAGCAAGTATATCTGAGAATAACAAGGGGCACATTACAAAATCCACTAAGAATTTAAACTTTTACAAGCTTAAATCAGGTCCGAAAGGACATACATAAGATAATGGGAAAAGAGAGAAAGGTCAGCAACACTGGAATCCTCAACTCAACTTTACTCCACGCTCTACTGCTATGATGCCTGCCTACAGTCTCCTACACGCATCAATCGTGCATAAGCTTATAGAAGGTTAGATGGTGGTGAAAGTATGTGACAAAGGTGCACAGAAGAATAACACGATGTACAAGGAAAGAAACGTGCTCAATGAGAATATCGTTAGCCTTACCAAAGCTTATCATAAATACGATGCAATGAGTATTGGACGCCATACCAAGGTAATGCATGAAGGGGCTTATACAGCCAATGCTAATGCGATGCAAGTAATGTCAATGCTCATATCCAAACCACATATCAAGTACATTTCCAATTATAAGGAAATCACCAGGGTCCAATACACTGCTAAATGACTGCAGCTCTACAGACCCTGCACAGTCAAACGAGCGTAAGAGACCTCACTACTCACCTGTAGATTGCCAATCACCAATAAGGCCAGAAGGTAGTAGACGCATTTATGAGCTGATCAGACTCAGCCTAGCAACGCCTCCTCACACCAGGCAGGTAAGGCCACACCCCTATCCAACTGACTACACGACAGTAGGAGTCGCGGCCTAACGGTATAAGGCTCTTATGCACTCATAGTTTCCACTTGGTCACGGCGTTGGAGTAGATTCTTGGTACCATGGAAGTTTTAAAAATTTCACCCATGGGTATCCTATGTACTCGGTATTCTTAAGTAATATTTTCGGTGTCCACTCATACGGCCATCCACGAATATCCATGTGGAGGCGAGGCCCTAATGAAGCAAGGGCGGTATCATCATGAAATGCTATATTAATGCATGAGTCACACACACAGATCATACACTAGCTGCAGGCACACAATGTGCATAAGGGTAGAAACTCCATCCCTCAATGACCACCACATAATGCAATCAATTCATACAGATGATGCATATGGGTCACAAGAATGTAAGTGTGCTTCCTGTGGAAAATGGAATCCTCCGTCCTAAGGAGGTTCAAGGTCTAAGCACATAAACAGGTGTCCTAGGGAGAAGAGAAATCCTCTAGTCGGGGCCCAGTACTTTGGGATGACCCACAAGCTAAGAGAGAAAGTCATGATCTTAAAAAGGAACGGTCCTAGCCAGGCCCAAGGTGGACCTTCAACCACCTATAAGGGCCTCTATGGGCCTACCTTAGGGCCACCAAGGAGGACATCCAACCTCAACTGGGTCCCAAAAGGTAGCCCACTACGCATAATATAAGGTTTAAGGCCTAAGCAATGTATGGTCTAATGGGCTATACACCAACCCCAATCTCATAGACCATATAGTGGGCCCTCAAGTGAGGTTTGGGCCAATCATAAAGGTCATAGACCCATATGTTGTGGTGGGCTTCATGGGCAGTCCGGTAGTTCATTTATATGGGCAATTCTCACATTTAACACAAGTGAGTTGGGCCTCACTTTTTAGCCCAAGTATAGGGTCAATTTTAATGGGCGGCAAAGGGCCCAACTTCTTGCATATTCTTGCCCCTAAGCCCATCACAATAGATGGGAGAGTATAGGCCCAAGATCAATGGGCCTATCCAAAAGGACTTAGTCCACAAGGCCTAATTACCAACACAAAAGTGCGGCCATGCATATATATAATGTCACATAATGGGCCTTGAGGAAATACCCAAAAATAAAAGCCATTGAATTCATGCTTTATGGTGGACTTAGAGAGCAGCTCATAAATCCAAAAAAATATACATGGGTTGTAAGCCCCGTATCCTAGACCGTATCGTTCCGTGGACTTCCGCGGTCTTTTCGGTCGAATTCCAGCAACCTTCGACCCTTAACCGGCATTTGTGTGCAACCCTGCGGCACACGCCGTCAACCTGAATCGACTCAAACTAAGACTTGTACCATTGCGACCGCGTCGTCGCCGCGGTTCCGATGCCCCATCTTGCGCGCCGATCCGATACTCTGGCCAGGAGATGTGGGCCAGCGTTCGATGCAAAGAAAACGCCGCGCATATGAATTCCGAGAGAATCTTTACAATATGTCACATTAATCAATCAATCAATCAATCCCATCATGTCAAGTACATGTCAAGTACACATCACCTCTCACCCTTCCCCAAGCAACCCCTAAAGTCAAAAGTTTCTTACACCATCCATACTTTTCTTACACCATCTACCACAAAAGTCAAAAAGTCTCTTACACATCCATCACTCATCACATCCATCACTCCATCACCCATCTATCCCTCTCTCTTTACAACCCTCTCTCTCTCATTTTCAAACTACTTTCCCAAGCAAGAGAAAGCATCACACGTCCAAAGCTTTCCCAAAACCTCCATGAGAAAATTTTGTATGTGGCCCACTTCCTACCCTCTTATCTCCCATCCCAACCATCAAAACTCCATCTCCTCCGTTAGGATCGAAACTAAGGAGCAAAGAAAGCCTAGGGAGCAAGAAGAAGTGGACGATGTGTGATCTTGGACCCACATTTTCCCTTTGTATCATGTATTTGTTTTGTGATTTAAGGGTCCGTATCTATTGGGACCCACCTTGATGTATATTTTGTACCAAAGAGGGGCCCATAGTGGCGGGGCCCCTCCATCACCTCCGACGTCGCCGATGCCTCTTTCTCTTTCTCTCTCTCTCTCTCTCTCTCTCTTTCTATGATTATGGCCCACTTAATGTGTGTACATCATCCATTCCATCTACCGGTGGACCCCATCTATGTGGGACACACCATGATGTTTATATGCCATCCCAACCGTCCATAGGGGGCACTTTGATGTGACTAATAGTGGGGTGTGGCTGCCAGTGAAGTGTGATCTGACATGGGCCCCAACTCCATAGCTCACGTGGTAGACTGAGTGAGAGATACCTCGTTTCAACGTTGGGACCCACCCAGCTCCATAGCTCAAGTGGTAGACCGAGTGAAAGATGCCTCTTTTCAACACTGGAGGTCTTGGTATCGATCCCTGTGGTGGTGGCTAACATGGAGTGTGTACTGACATGAGCGTACTGACGTAGGTGTGGACTGACCGTGGGGTCCATGGGACCCATCTACTCCCTCCATCCATCCAGATGGGCCACACCATGGTGTATGGGTCTTATCCAAACCATCCACCGTTTCTGGACGGTGGGGCCACATCCATGTGGGGCCCGTTTTCCACGCCCAGATCCAATAGCTCAACTGGCAGTCTGAGTGGAGATACCTCGTTACAATGTTGAGGTCTTAATTGGTATGGTTCCCCGGTACAGTGGCTAACAATGGTGTGAACAGACAGTGGGGTCCATGGGACCCACCCACATTGTCCATCCACTCAGTTGGGCCACACACTATAGTGTATGTGCTGTATCTTAGCCATCCACCGTCTTTGGATGGTGGGACCCACCCCACGTGTGGGGCCAACTCCCTGATGAATGTATCTGTCCAGGCCTGGACGGCCTAGACGTTAGATGCTTTATATATATTATATATTATATTATATAAATTATATATTTTATATATATATATATATTATACCGGTTGTGGTGGGCCCTACGTGGGACCCACCTATCTCTTTTAAATGCAGAAAGCTGCATGTATAGTAGCTGATTTTATTATATATATATATATATATATATATATATATATATATATATATATATATATATATATATATATATATATATATATATATATATTACATATGAGAGGTTGGGCCCTACGTGTACTACCCACCTCAGCCCTCTCTTTAATGCACAAAGCTGCTGTGCAACATTATTACATATGAGAGGTTGGGCCCTACGTGTACTACCCACCTCAGCGCTCTCTTTAATGCACAAAGCTGCTGTGCAACATTATATATATATATATATATATATATATATATATATATATATATATATATATTGGTGGTGTCCGTGGGACCCACCTCTCCCTTTGTAAGGCAGCAATGCTGCACGTGTAGCGGCTATATAGCTGCTCTCTGGATGTCAGCAGCCCCACCTTTGATGTATATTTTGTATCCCACGCTGTCCTTCTGATGGTGGGACCCACATGTATGTGCTCCATCCCAGTAGTGTGGGCCCCGATGATGTATGTGCCTTATCTACACCATCCACTATTTGGGCGGTGGGGCCCACCATGATGCATGTGTTGTATCCATGTCGTCCAACCATTTGTGAGATCATTTTACAGCATGGGAAAATGGGTGAGTCTGATCTAAAGTCAAGTGGACCCCACCATTTAAATAGTGGACCGTGACATCCACTGTTCAAAACTTCTAAGGGCTACCCTAGTTCCCAATAATGCTTCCACTTCATCTCTATGTTAACTTGTGAATAGGTCGGCTCTCAAATATACATAAGGGTGGGCCCGATTGGATACACATGGGGCCCATCGGTGCGGCCTATTTGATGTACATGAAGCCCGTTGGTGTGGCCGATATAATGTGGCCCATGTGATGTGGCCCGCTTGACATAAGAGGCCCATTGAGATGTATTCGAGGCCCTAGTGCGGGGCCCACCTGTTGTGTGTATTCGAGGCCTGATGTGATGTATGTTGGCCCGTATGACGAGGCCTATGTGATGTAAATGAGGCCCATCATGATTGTACGTGAGGCCATGGGCCCATTATATGTTTAGCCATATGCAGGCCACCCCTTGGGAGCAATGTTGGTTTGACGTCCACATTGATGGGCAATGATGCTTAGATGTCCTCATTGTGACCTTCCCTTAGGCCTTGTTAGGCCCATTCTCTTCATGGGTTAACCCAAATAATTGGGCCTCATTCGCCGTAGACGGATGACTCCATGCTATCAGATTTGATATAATCACGGTCGGGTGTCAATCCATATACTATGGTTGATCGGCTGATCATATATGGACCCCGCTTTGTTTATCTGCTGATTATTGGTGCCAATTGTCGAGACCAACGCCGACTTTTGACCCTGATTATCGGTGCCGATTACCAATGCTGACTATCGGTGCCGATTGTCGAGGCCGATGCCGATTATCGACCCTAGTTATCGGTGTCGATTATCAATACCGATTTTGAGTATCTGACAACCTAGCATCATAATACATGCCCATGCGCATTATCTACATGCTTGTGATGAGATGATTGATTGATCATAGCACATGCCATTGGGTAGATTATTATGGGACTCTCCGGTAAAGGGAGATGCCCACATGAGCGCACGGTACATGCAGGATTGCTGCATGACTGGATAGTGTGATTTATGCATTTCGCATCGTGTGACATGGTTACTGTATGCCCTAGCGATATCAGGGTCGTAGCCTCCATAGGCGTATCGTGGTTGGCAGGATTGGATACTGAAAATCTTGTTCTACATGGAGTGCTATAGATATCCCTGGGTGAAAGTTCCTAAACCCTTATGGTACCAAGAGGTTGCTCCAACGTCTAGACCGAGTGGGTACATGAGCGTCGAGTGCCGATTACTAGACGGCCGCACTTTTCACTGTGTCGTGGTCAGTTGGAAGGGGGTGCAGCCTTACCTGCCCGAGAAGAGGGCGCAAAGCTAGGCTAAGTTTGACCAGCTCGAGGAATGAGTCTGCTATCGACGAGCCGAGCCCAATATTGGCAGGTGGATAGTGAGGTCTCTTCCACTCACCTTATTGCTCGCGATGGGGCGGCAATCTAGTTGGAGTGTACTAGACCCCGATGATATTCCAGAGTTGAACTGTATTGATATGTGGACTCAGATGAGGATTTGTATGTTTGAGTTACATCTTGCATCGTATGGCCTTGGTATGGCCAACATCATTCATGCCTTGCATTGCATAGCCTTGGTACGGCTAATGATATTCATGGGTTCATCAACATTTTTCGCATTACTCTGATACTGCATAACTATATTACTATCTTACACACACACTTTCACACCCTCTAAGCTTTCCATAAGCTTATGCACGACCGTTGCATGCAGGTGATGTTGGACCGCAGCAGCGCTGAGGCGGGAGTGCTTATCAGATCATCTTAGAGCTTTTTGTCCATTATCATTGTATTTCCCTTTACGCGCACTGTACTTGTAAATTTTTTTTATCATAGTGCAAATGTGATGGAGATTTTAGTTGTTGTTTGTGGGTTATGCCTTTGGTTATGCTTATTACGAATCAAACTGATGTTCAAAATCCTCCTCGTAGCATCCCAGGATCGGAACTTGGCGAATGGGCGCTGGGAGCCGAGAATGGGGTACTACAGAAGCTGTCAGCGCAGGATTCGACGATCGAGAATTTTGTGAGCCCGGTTTCTGAGTTTAGGGCATGACATGGGCAGGGCCTAAACCGACAGTGTAGGCCTTACCATATCAGCCCAAAGACTTAGCAAGACCCTCCACAAAATGCATCAATGTGGGCCTTGTAAGTCAGCCCATAATACATGATTAGCTTATAGACAACCCATTGGGCTCACAATTCAATAAGGTCGTCCCTTGCCCAATGTTGGGCTCAAGGAAGAGGTTTACAGTCCATTTGGCCTATAAAACTACTTAAAAATCTAGTTAAGGGTAGCCTACAATATCACCACAAAGGTGGGCCTTAAGAGGCACTAATTAAGCCCAAAAATGTTTAAGGAAAGAAGACAAAGAGTGTGTGCAACACTCCCTTAAATCTGGTGGGTCATAACAGCTACAAAACAGTCAACTATGCAGCAAATTTGGGCCCCTTGCTAGAATTCTAGCCCACCCATTTCCTGGGCCTGCTAGAGTCCAGAAATTTATTTAATTTAGATGGGTTACTAACCCATGATGACCCACACATATCACAGCGGGCCCCATCAGATAAAAAGGGGGATATACAACACTTACTTCAAGTGGGTCATGCCATTGGAATGCAGGCCTAGCAACCCAAGGTAGGGGTGTCTCATGATGGTTAGTCCTACGAGTCTGGGTATTTGGCTCAAAATTGATCCAAATTACAGGCCACACCACGGTCGGTACAGGAGCCCGATGGCCCTGAAAAGTTTTAGGGTGGTCCTTCCATGGGTGGACCACACCTCCACAAAATATTGCGATTTTTGGATAACTAAAAGTATTTTAATTAATTTATAGGAATCAGTCTATTCAGAAAATCAGACTGACCCAGACGTCCCAACATGGTGGGTCAGTCCAGCCCTTACCACGGTGTGCACAGGTATCCATTGGCCTTAAAATTTCGTAGGTGGGTCCTAACATGGGTGGGCTACCTCCATGTAAATTTTCATAATTTTTTGACACTCAAAAGTATTTTAATAAATTTTGAAATTACAATCTGTTTAGGGTGGAATGTTGCTGCAAATGTAACTGTCCTGAATTTGGGCCAGCCAAATGGGTAGGTTCTGGGCCTCCAAAATTCCTGAAATTAGGGCCCAAGGTCCCTCATCAAGCCTACAACAAAGTGGGACCTAGAAAGATGGTTCTAAGAAAATATTTTTGAAATTTTATTTTTATGGGACTGTGCTGTTGGACTTCTCAGCAGAAATTTTTGGCAGTCCACTATGCTGGCCCACCCCTTTGGATGCCCAAATGAGATCCATTGGCCCTAAAAGTTTGCAGGTAGGTCCTACCATGGATGGGAAACCTCTCTGAAAAATTTTAAAATTTTTGAGGTAGTATAAGTATTTTATTTAATTCATACAAATTATGGACAGCAATGAATATCCAGAAAATCTGCTGGTGCAGAAAATACTGTTGTCCATGTTTGACACCATATGGGGTGGGCCTATACTTGCCCAAATTACTAGAGAATTGGTGGGTTTGATGGTCCCACATATGGACAGCAAGTGGGGTCCACTGGAGTGGCCCACTTACTCCCAAATCAAGATGGAAAATGAGCATTTCTAACATGCAATGTTGCTGGACTGTCCAGAAATTTTTGGACAGTCGACCTACTTTGGCCCATCCTATAGGCCTCAAACATGGGAAAATGATGTGGGCCCCAATCCTCATTAAAGTGGGGTCCACACTCTAGAAAACCCCTAAAGAAATTTGAAGAAAAAGACATACAAATAGTCCCAAACAATTACTCAAAATCATACTATAGATGGGCCTGAAATCTGGATAGTAACATATGCTGTCCATATTTCGGTCCATAGAAATTATCCAAAGGGTTTTATATCCTAATTCATCAAGTATGGTCCACCTAGATGGGTCATCAAGATTTCAGATCCATCAACACACCAAAAACTCCAAGAAAACCCATGTTTGGAGACCACCTAACCCATGCATGTTATGGTGGGCCTGGACGTCCAGCAAGGTGGGCCTGGACGTCCCATTTTCTGATGGAACTGAGATATTATAGACCACATCAGTGGGCTACAAATTTCCAACAACAAAATGAAGAGAAAGGGAGAAAGATCACGGCCATGGTGGAAGGTTCCGGCACTATAAACCTTCCACCTTCAATCCACACCATCCACCATATTGGTGGCTTACATGCATGCCATTTATAATTAAAAAGAGGTGCTGAGGTAGGGATATCATCCCTACCATGCATGCAAAGGTCTAAATGACCTATGAAAGATTAGATCTAAGAAAAATGGCTCATGGTGGGTCCATGGAGAATGGCCCACCATGGAAGAAGATATGTATGCTGTAGGCCATGGCCTTGAATCTAGGAGTCATGTAGGACCTCCACCATGGATTGGTGGGTCCTACATGCTTTCATTCATGTAGAAAAAGAAAAAAAAGGAAGAAGAAAGGGAGGAAGTCTTCATGGAGCACCCACTTCCAATGGACAAGCTCCAACACCAAGTGCTAGCTTCTATGCTTCAAGGGAGATGTTTTAATGGTGCAGATGGGGGTTTGAGGTTAAGATTGAGGGGAAGATAGGAGAAAGAGTTGCTGGAAATGAGGGAAGGTGGGGATGTCTCCACCATGGAAGGAGAGAAATGAGAGAATGAGAAAGAGAGAGAAGGGAGAGAGAGGGGTATAACAAAGCAATCATTTGTTTTCTTGGCTAGGGAAGAGGGTTGTAATCATAGCACATGGGGGGAAGAACCCAAGGCTAAGGCTAGTGATGGGGTTTAGGGAAGAGAAATTGCATGGGGAAGAAAAAAGATCTCATGATGACTTCTAGAAAAGAGAAAAAAAAAGAGTCATGATGAGTTTAGAGAAGGGAGTCCATCATTGCTAGACTAGGCTAGGTAATCATGGTAGCTTGCATGGGGGATAGTGCAATAGGGTGGGGTCCACATGGGGAAATGTGCAAGTTAGGTGGGTCCCACAAAAATGCAATCAACGGTCTAAATAATGCGCGACCTATTACTTTTGATGGACATGTCGGATTATGTACAAGAGGCGGCGTTAGAACCGCAGTGACGAGGCGATCGCAATGGCATAGGTCCTGGGTCAATCTGAGTCAGGTCTACTTGACCAAACTCAAGGATAACCGCAAATGCCATCCGAGGGTTGCGGGTCGCCAAAATTTGACCGGTAGGACCGCGAGACCAACATGGACGAAATGCATACTCTCACACACACATGCACACATGTGAACCAGGTCCGGTCTTACAACAATCCACTTTAAAGGTTTGGCCCACACTATGGACACATCAAATGTGGACTCTACATGATGAGTAGTGGACATTGAGGGAGCCCACATAAAGAATAATTAGCTCTGATGGTGGGCCCCACATGATGGATGACCTACATCAAGGTAGGCTTCTAATGATGAATGGTCAACATCCAAGATGGGCCTTGCATGATGGATGACCCACTTTGAAGGTTTGGCTCATGGAATGGACGGTCCACATCAAAGGTGGGCCCCATATGATGATTGATCCACATCTAATGTACAACATAATGGATGACCCAAATTTCTTAAAATATGAAGATTGTATTCGTTCATTCTTTCGTCATTTGTCATTTGGGCCATGGTTCATCTATGATGAGATCCAACAAAACAACCATTGGATTGCTCTTATAATAAAGTTGTTGCAATCTCTAAAAATAACGTCAACTACACTTTTTTAAAAAAACTATTATTTAAAGGTTTTACCAAACGTGCTTATTTTAAATAAGAGCTTTTTTTTTTAAACTTGAAAAAACGATTTTACCAAACGATCTTATTTAAAACAAGAGCTAGAACAAAAAGAGCTTATTGAAATAACTCTAATTGAAAAAAAACCTCTTATTGAATTAGAGTAAAGATGCCAAACGAGTTCTAATTTTACTTTTATACTGATTTTAAGGCCATGAGTAATACTTGGGAGTACCCCACCCATAATACACATGGGTGACCATAGGCAGGCTGACCTGGCCCATGTATGAATTGGCAATTGATTAGGGTCTATTTTATTTTTGAATGCGGGTGTAAATACCCGGTAAATGGGTAATTATTACCGTTTCACCTATTTGAAAATCCTTAAGAATTACTGCCCTGAAAACTGGTTTAAAAGTGTTAGTTAAATTATTATTTTTTTGGACCTCACGGTGATGGATATGACATATCTGTTTCGTCCATCCGTTGTACCACAACATTTTGAGACATGAACAAAAAAAATGAGGTAGATCCAACAGTCAAGTGGCCCACACCAAAAGAAACACCGGCTCTGAGAAGTTTTTAACGATAAGCGTTTGATTCACTTTTTTCTGTGGCATGGTCCACTTGAGCTTTTAATATGCCTCATTTTTTGGCTCATGCCATAAATTTATCTGCCATAATGGATGAACAGCGTGGATAAGCAACATGCATCATGGTGGGACCCACAAATATTTTACAGCTTTTTCAATTTTTGCATAAAAAAAAGTAAGCGGTTAAATCAGATATAGGGAAGAGTGCGGTAAATACAGGAGGAAATAATTATGACACATTTATGCTGCATTTACCAGTGAACTGGAAAATCAAAAAAGCCCTTAGCTAAAAAAGAATGGGATACCACAAAATTCATATTTGTGTTTAAGAGAGGATGGGAACTAAATATAATAATTTAGTTCTATAACTAATTTTAACCCAATTTAATACACTCATTTGTTATGATAGAATAATTGAAAACTTTGTGCTATTCTGAAATTAAAATTAAATATATAACAAGTATCCACTAATCTGATAATTACAATAGCATTTTACTATTTTATGTTGTTTTTTTTTTATGCATTTACAATGAGGTCTACCATATGGACAAAAATAATTTTGAGTTACATATTTATGATGTGTAATATGTAAATATTACATATTACATATTTACTTTATCTAAAGGTGAGTTACAATGCTATGGAGTTACAATGTAAAGGTGAGAATAGCACCTTTGAGTTACAATGTAAAGGTGAAAATAATTTTGAGTTACCATGCCGCATACCATTAAAATATATACTTTATCTAAAGGTGAGAAAATTTAAGCCTCAGGTGGGCCACAAATGTAAGGATCACAAGTAAGCAATTTGTTAATGTTTTTCAACTGTCCATTTAGAGGGCCAACTTTTGGACCTTTTTTTTTTTTTAATCATTCTATTAGTGTAATTTTAATGATGTAGCCAATAATTGAATTGTTTGGAGTATCATCAGAGTGCCACAAGTATGGCAGACATGTGTCATGTGTTTGGAGCATCATCAATGTGCCATGTGTATGGTAGACATGTGCGTAGCGGCATCTTTGTTTACTCGCACAACTCTCCAATGGAGCTCAAAATAGCATTTCACTCCATTTACTTTGAAATCCTTTCCCAAAAAGAAATTTTCATTTAGGTTCATTTACCCCCATTTCATTTACTCTCATCCAAACATAGTTCAGATACCATTTGCCTCCATTCATTCCCAATTCCCCCAATCTCACCTGGTCCAACAGTTACCCAGCGTTGGACTAGGCGGGGACTTACTAGCTTAGCTCATGAGCAGGCATGGACCTAACACACTTACCCAAACAATTTTTGGGCTGACCTTGCACTCAGGCCATTTTGGCCCGGCCCAGTTCAAATTTATGTGTATGCTTTATGTGCTATGCCATTCAAATCCTCCACAATGCAACCCTTCCATCAAGAACGGAGTTCATTGACTCTGCTCTTCGACCATTGCTTTGTGCATGAGTGGCCCACTTGTTCAACGGATGCATTACAATATGATATGGAGATTTTATTAATTTTCTGGCTAAGCCTGTTGTGCAAGGACCATGCCTAGGTGACGTAGAATGTGTCACAGATACGTTCCTGATATGGTTGGGTCAAAAGAAGGCGGATTGTAAATTGACCGTAACTTTTGATTCGGGTATCGTTACGGGGCGCACAACCTATCAATCTTTACCGAAACGGGCCATCCAAGGTGAACCGACCCATACAATGGGTCGCATCTATCCATTTCGTCAGAAAACATGCGCATTTTTAGGAAAAATTTACTATTTTTAATAATTACGAATTTTTTAATATTTTCCTATTTTTAGAGTTTTAGATTTTTATTTTTATTTTCCTTTTTAGAGATAACTTTTAATTATGCTAAGACTCTTCTAGCAAAAGTTTATTTGAAAGTTTTATTTTTAGAAAAGTTTTATTAGAATTAGGATTTTTATTAGAGTTAGAATTTTGCTATTTTTGGTAATTACGAATTTTGGTTTATTTTTTTCTTTATTAATGGTGTAAGGAAACACATTTGTGATTATTCATCAATCAATTTCGAATTTTATAGAAATTATTTTCTATTTTCTTGTTCTTTTCCTCGTGGATTCAAGGAGTCTTTGTGAGGAGTCCGGAGAAGTTCCATGGATTCGGACAGCTATCCTCTTGAGGAAGACGGTGCTCGACCTCACATCCTCCCCTGCGTCACTAGGGCCTTAAAGGCCGGCCTAAATCTACACCCTTGGCAACCCTAGTTGTGCATTTTTGGTGGTGGTTCTAGGTTGTCTGGTTAAAACATTAACCATTTATAGGGTTGTCGATGGGCTGGGCTTGGGATGGCCTTGGCCCAGAGTTTGAACTATATCAAGCTGGGCCTATTCAAAATTTTGATTTTGGTAGGCCCGAGGTCAGCCCATTGACAGCCATATTAACCAAGGAGAAACTTTTCTATTTTTCATTAAAAAAAAAAAAAAAAACAAAACATGTTAAAAAGACTTAAGACATTATTGCCTTTTTTAATTTAACCGGTTCTTAGTGTGGTCAAAGTCCCTAAATTAACTATTTTAAATATATATATTTTTTAATTTCCATTGTTAGTTTTGGGGTATTAAACCACACTACTTGGTTCCACCATGTAGATCTTCGCTGGTTCGGTTGCTTGTCAGGTTGGTGGCATTTAAAAATATATTTAAGCAACTTCAAAAAACTTCCCAATGTTAGTTCACCCCATCCATTTCTTTGGGCAAACTGTGGCCCAGCTGATGAGCTTGCTAGATTTTCTTGCAATTGCGTCAAATGATGGGATGATGGACTACTTCGATTTCATACTTATGTGGTATGCTAGAAGATATGGTGGCATGTAAATGATGCCTTAGTGATGTAAGAGGGGGCAGGGATACATTCCTAACATAGTTGCACTAAAAGAAGGCCAAACGGAAGTGGAAGTAGTCCATTAGATCCGGACCCAATTAGGGACGTAATTGGGCCCAGGTGTGTCTAGTTCAAAAAAATTCAATCTGGATAAGGGAGAAATAGTAATTTGATATGTGAACCGTAAATTAACCATAACTTTTGATCCATGTATCGGAATGCATGACCCTTCAATCTTTACTGTAATGGGCCATCTGGGGTCAACCAACCCACTTAATGGGTCGTGTCTATCCCTTTCATGAGAAAATATACATTTTCAGTTTAAAAACAAGATTTTAAGAAAATTTTGCTATTTTTAGTAATTCCAATTTTTGATGTATTTCCTTATTTTTAGAGTTTTAGATTTCTGTCTGTTTTAAAAATTACTTGTAATCATACTAGGACTCCTCCGGTAAGGTTTATCTAGACTTTTTTTAATTTTGGCAAATTAAGATTTGGATGAGTTTTACCATTTTGGGTAACTTTTATTAAGGTTAGAATTTTACTAATTTGGGTAATTTTGAATTTAGGTTTTATCTTTCGTTATTAGTGGTGTAATAAAAAAATTATACACATTACACATTATTGAATAATAAAATTTTGAATTTTCCTTTTTTATCTTGCAGATTATACCTGATGAACTTCATGACAAGTCGCCCCCCTTGCAAGATATTGCTCTTTCTCATGTGGAATTCGTCTTCAACAACATACAGAATCGATCCACCACCTAGTCCCCATTTGAGGTTATGTATGATCGTGTTCCTAAACCTACACTCGACTTAGTCTCTTTGCCTAAGTTACTAGGTATGAGTATTACTGCATAAAATATGGCAGACCAAATTATGACAGTGCATGCCGACGTCTAAAAGAAGTTACAGGAGTCTAATGTCAAGTAGAAGGGAGAGGCTAATAAACATTTTTTCCAGGAGGTATTTGAAGTGAGTGATAATGTACGAGTTTACTTGTGTAATGAGAGATTTCTGACTAGGACATATAAAAAGTAAATGAATAAAAAGATCTATGCCTATGTTGTTGAAAAAAAGTTTTGTTGGTGTTAATGATTGGTTTAATAGAATTACTTTCCAATTGAATAGGATAGGACTTCGATTACAATTGAGTTATTAGAGTTGAATCAGTGAATTAGATATTATAATTAGTATAAGTGGATTCCTTGATCTTTAGTCTTTTATTATTTATTTTAAACCCTTTTCTACTTCACTAGACTAAAAACTCATATAAACCATTAGCTTTCAACTAGTTCTAGTCGTGTTCCCCATTCCTTAGGGATTTGAGCTCGGTCTCATTGAGTTATTACTGCATCGCAGCCCTGCACTTGGGGTTTTCAACCTTCAAGTTTGATCAAGTTTTTTATGCCATTGTTGGGGAATGATATTGAACACAATTAGGTTTAGGTTTTTTAGGTCTAATTTTTGTTTTAAGTTAGGTTTTTTATTTTTTCTAAATTTCTCTAACCTAGGGTTTTGTTTTTTAGGGTGTCAATTTCAAAAATTCATTTTAGGGTTTGTTTTGTTACATATTTTCTAACATTACTAACATTGATTTCTTATTTTTGTTTATAGGATCTTTAAATCTAGTTCATCTGTACTATTAACATCCTTCTTCTCTCCCCTCTATTTTCCTCCTTAATTCCTATAGAATTTTTATTTTGTTGCAGGATTTAAAATTATGGTAAAACTTCTACTATTGAAGTATGGATGTATGACTAAGTGTCCTATAGGGGGGTGAATAAGACTTTTCAAAAATATTTACTTATTAAGACCAAACACTGTCTGACTTAAACTAATTATCAAATCAAACTAAGGCAAAGTAACTATAAGGCTTCCAAGCCAATAGAGAATCCAATCACATAGGCTACATATGATTTGTATATAGAACAACTAGCCTGATGTCATAATGTATATGTGTGTGTGGGATGTGTTTCATTTCAATCTCAAACAATCATTTAATCATGCATCATTACTAAGCATTCAAAGCATATAAGCATAATTAAACAGATGCTCAAAGACAATCCCAAACACATCTATATATAGTGGTTTGGCTATATGCCCACTTCACTCCCGGCGGACGCACTCAACCCATGAGTGTACTAGATTTCACCATCCAATAGTTTTAAATAAGGTTAACTGTGAACCTTTATAACCTACACAAGGTTAAACTAAGGAGCCTACATAAAGCAACCTTAGGTACCTATACAGGGCAATAAGTCCTACACAAGGATACAACTAGAAGTCTACACAAGGCAACTTGTGCCTACACAAGGCAATGAGTCATGTATAATGACACTATACGTATTCTCCCATCGGAGGCCTATGAAAGGTTTTAGGGAGTTTGAGAAACAAACTCTGAATCCCAATCCTACACAAGAAAAGGTCTTCATATTCTATGGACTCTAAGAACTTACTTGTAAGTGAGTGAGCCCAGTATTTAGAACATGCTGATGATGATCTTCCTTGTGGTGAAGAATCTTCAGCTCCCTTGATCTGCAACAGCTATAGATGCTTCAATGCAAGTCGTTGGTGTTGGGTTAAGGTATTTTGGTGAATCTTATCAATTAAATGTGGGTCTTTAAGTGTGGATGAGATTCCCAAATATTAAGCATCAGTGGGAGTGACTAACAGTGAAGTGTGAACTGACAGTAGGGTGTACTAACAAGCTAAAAAAAAGGGATTGCAGCTCAATAATTTTCCAATGAATGAGTTGCTAAAAGATCCTTAAATGGTGGAGTTCTTTCTTCAATCCAATCTATTGATTCTTGAATGATTGCATTTAAGATAGGGTTGAAGGATGAACTCACATGAGAAAAAGCATTTAAGATGATATGTAGTATTCCTATAGCAATAACTTTCTTAAATCTCACTATTTTTCTCACCAAGGAACCAAGGAAGCAACCATTAATAAATAGGCAACAAAGTCCTAACGGTAAAAAAAGGGTAAAAAATCTGTCATAATTTGATGCCATCGAAGGTCCTTTGATGTCATCGAAATTGCCTTCGATGACTTGAACTGACTTTGATTACATCGATCCCTTGCATAGAAATATTCTTGTAAGTGCTTGGACAGTTTTGCTCGATGTCATCGAGTGGTCTTTAATGTTATTGAATGACTTCTCGATGTCATTGAGATTTTTACCGAAAATTCTTGAAGCATGCTGGACAGTTTTGGGTTTCTATATTCGATGTCATTGATCCTTCTTCGATGTCATTGAAGTTTGAATTTTAATGACATTAAAATTAGTTCGATGACATCGAATAATTCATGATTTCCTTTGAAAACTCTCTGGATAGATTGGTCCCTTTTTCATTGTCATCGAATGGTCTTTTTATGTCATTGAAGTTTGAATTTCGATGACATCAAAGGCAGTTCGATGACATTGAGTAATTCATGATTTTCCTATTAAGCTTTGCTGGACAATTGGGTGTCCATTTTTCGATGTCATCGAAATGTGTTTGATGTCATCGAACTTGTAGGTTCGATGTCATCAATACCTGTTTGATGTCATCAAGTGTTTCTCCAGAAATGTAGTTTGGTTACTGGACATATTTGGGGCACCTTTTTGATGTCATTAAAACTTAAGTTTCGATGTCATTGAACAGTGTTCGATGTCATCGATAGGTGCAGAAAGTCTGTTTTCCTTTTCATATAACTTTGCAACTGGAACCTTATAATTCTTAGTTTTTCTAAGGAATTTTCTTAGTTAATTTTGAGCAAACTTATATTATAAGGGGGTTCTTTTACCTGGGTGTTTTGGTTATGGGATGTGAGGCTTAATTTACCTCTGGGGCTACCCTGAACATTTCCTTCTTGTTGAGATTTCAGTCGTATAGTCTTCAATGTGGGGCTCACTTGACTCTATGACTCAACCATCACGTAGATTAACAAACAAGGGTCCTTTTAGGATTTAGGGTTAGGTTCCAGAATTAAGGTTTTGTGCGGTGCATGCCCAAGTAGCAAAGGGATCACATGTTGAGACTTCAAAGCGAAGGATGTTTCGTCGACAGGCGCACAATCCATTAACTAGTTAGAAAATACCTAAATACTCCTAAAACATCATCTAGGATCATGGATGAAACTGAACAAAATTTTGATGATAATTCTATACAAAACACACCAGTTAGGACGATGTGTGATGAGAATAAGGTATACCAAGTTTCACTGGTTCAGACTTTATGTGATTATTTACAATTGGTGAGAACAAATACACCTTCCTGCATAATTTTCCCAACCAACGCAAGAAACATGGACTTTAAACTAGGGGTCATCCAATTACTCCATAAATTTCATGGACTTGATTATGAAAGTCCATACTTACACCTAAAAGAGTTCGACGAGATTATCACCACCATGCACTTTACCAATGTTCCTATGGATGTAATTAGACTAAAACTATTCCCATTCTCTCTAAAGGAGAGGGCCCAGTCATGGCTCCATTTCTTAAGGCCAAGATCTATTAACACATGGGCTGAGATGACCTAGGAGTTCCTTAAAAGCTTCTTGATTCATAAAACTATCACTTTAAGGCGTGACATTATTAACTTCTCTCAAAATTTAGATGAAACTTTTTTCCAATGTTGGGATCAGTTTAAAGACATACTTCTCGCTTGCCCATGCCATGGCTACAAGATTTATCAAGTGATTAGTTTTTTTATATGATAGACTAAGCTCAAACATGCGTCAATTTGTAAAGATGATGTATAACCATGAATTTATGAGTAAGGATCTTGAAGAGTCCAGGATTAGTGTTGAGTGTCAAATATTGCATATTCCCCCCTATTTATATCTTGGTTTTATGAACATGGTAATGCTTAATGATTATATTTTATACATGTTTGTATTGCGAGGTGAATTTAAGAAGTTGGATTGAAAAGAATGTTCAAAGCATGAATTTGATGCTCAAGAATCACTAAGGCAATGGGTGGATCTTAGGAGACCAAGATTGAAGATTCAAAGACCCCAAGATTTAATGAAACTAAGTGGACAATGAAGGAAGTCAAAAGTGCAAAATGCAAAAATTCACATGATCCAAACTTCACTATCTATGTCATCGACTGCCGGTCGATGACATCGAAGCTAGTGTTCGATGAGATCGAACACAGTTCGATGACATCGAAGAATTACATGAAAATCAAGTTGGTTACAGGATAAATTAGATGCAGTTCTCGATGACATCAAAGTCCTGTTCGATTGCTCAAAGACCTGCTTGATGCCATCGAAGACAGTTTGATGACATCGAGATTTTTGTGGATTTTTGGAGCAACTCGCTAGAACACTCTGAACACATTCTCGATTGAAGGATTGTTCGATGACATCGAAGGATTGTTCGATGACATTGAAGTTATGTTCAATGACATGAAGAGTTATGCAGTGCGAAAGGCTATGTAGTGCGAAATGGTATGACTTCTGGATTCAAGTTACGTTCGATGACATCGAAGGCGTTACGCAAAGTGCGTAAATTTGAGGTGGTTTTTAAAGATGGTCAGATAAAGACTATAAATATGGGTTCTTCGAGGAGTTTACAAGGAGCAGAGCTAAAAGGTGGAGCAACCTCCCAAGAGTTTTTCTTCTTTCATTTTCTATTTTTAATATTTTTTTTAAGGGTTTTAGATCCAATCATGTCTATGGTTGGCTAAACCTCTTAGATAGGACTAAGAGGTGAAACTTGTAATGTGTTGGGATGATTTTCTTGTTTTAATTCTTGTTCTTGTTGAACCTCATTGATTTCTAGTTTGATATTAAAGGAATATTTTCATTTTTCTATGATTTATCGTGACTCAAATTACAATAGATGATGTGATAGCTTTGGATATCTCATTTTCCTGTTTTGAGATTGTGAGATTGGTAAATTCTATTGTTCACCATTGTCTTCTAGGCATGGTAGGATGATAGAATCCTTTTCAATCACCACAATACTCCTTCATTGAGGACTAGATCAATGAAAAGTTTAAATTTGGTTTAATTGTTTCATCTTCCAATTGGATAGGATAGGACTCCAATTCCAATTGTGTCTCTTAAATCACAGTGAGGTAGCATCCTAATAGCTATAAGTGAATCCTTGGCACCCTAGTTCCCACCTTTCAATTGATAGTTTTAAATCAACATTATTCACAAATACTCTCTTTTATTCCAGATTTAGATTTAGATCTTATTCTAGTTCTAGTTTTGGTTCTAGTTATTTTTCAGAACATATACAAGTTTAGTCCCTGTGGATTCGACCTCGGTCTCACCGAGTTATTACTACATTGTGACCCTACACTTGGGGTTGTGAATAAGTTTTTAGCACCATTGCCAGGGACTACAATTATGTTTTTCTAAGATTAATTGGTATTAGAATTAGGTTAAGATTATGCTTTTAGGTTAGGATTTTTCTGAAATTGTTTTTAAAGACTAACATTGTTTTTCTGTTTTAAATGATCTAAACATAACAACCCTAATCGGGTAATTTCTCTCCAACTCTCTCTTATCTTTTTAGATTTCATATTTACTGTAGGTTTTAGTTTTTTTTTTTCCTTAGGTTTAATTGTTTAGTTGTTTGAGGGTTGTGAGTGTTTCATGCCTAAGTGAGTCCATGATAACACTCTGTCTCTTGAATGAAGGAGAATTAGTCAAGGGTTGCTTATCCATAACCGGATTAGACATCACTTGAGATCCTCTTAATTAATTAAAATTATGGCTGCAAATCAACCTCAACATCTAGTTGAGGAAGTTAAAGATGAGAATGAGGTGCATCACACATCCCCGCCTCGTACTCTATGAGATTATTTACAACTGGCAGGGGTGAGTACATTTTCTTACATGATATTCCCATTGAATGCAGGAACCGTAGACGTTAAACCGGGAATGATACAACTACTTCCTAAATTCCATGGACTAGAATATGAAAGTCCATACTCGCACATCATAGAGTTTGATGAAATACTCGCCACATTACACTTTCCAAATATATCTGAAGATATAGTGTGACTTAAATTGTTTCCCTTCTCATTAAAGGAGAAAGCTAAGACGTGGATGCACTCCTTAAAGCCACGAGCTATTGGCACATGGGTCGAGATGACCTAGGAATTTCTCAAAAAAAAATTTCTTGTTTCATAAAATTAACACTTTAAGGAAGGCAATCATGAACTTCTTCAAGAAAGAGGAAGAGACATTCTTCCAATGCTAGGAAAGGTTCAAGGATCTCACATATTCTTGTTTACACAATAGCTATGAAATATGGTGAACAATAGGCTTTTTTTTATAACGGATTAACTTCACCAATGCACAAATTTGAAGAGATGATGTGTAATGGTGAATTTATGAATAAGGAGGCCGATGATGCGCTGGATTACCTTGATCAATTAGCAAAAAATGTGCAATCATGGGACACCTCCCCAAGACCCACCACTTCTAAGCCTAGTCAATCAAAGGAAAGGGAAGGAATTTATATTTTAAAAGAGGAAGATGACATGAGTGCAAGGGTGGCCAATCTCATAAGAAAAGTCGAGGCCATGAAACTTAAGAAGGCAGAACCTATCAAACCCAATAAGGCTGTGGAAGTTGTTTATGGTATTTGTGCTTACAACATATATACAACTGAAAATTGTCCAATAATTCCTATTTTTTAGGAAATATTGAATGAGCAATCGAATGTTGTAATAACTACCAAAGACCTTTTAGAGGACCCACGTTGAATACATACAATTCCAGCTAGAGAAACCATCCAAATTTCAGTTGGCGGGATGGACAAATAGCTAACTCACAAGAGGCCTCAAGAGGATACAGTTCAAAAATTCATGCAAAACCAAGAGTTATGCAACCAGAATACTGTAACACCCTAAAATTTTGCTATTTTGAATTACCAAAAATCTTTAAATGTTTTTATATTACTAGCCACATCATCACTTACTGACCCTTGACACTCGAGATGGGCTTAATTCACGTCTGGTACCTATAAGAACTGTACAAATAGGATTGAACAACCATAGAAAACCAATGAACCTAACTGATCGCTTAAACATCAAGTTTATCCCTATGATTTGTACACATAGAGCCCAAATATAACTGACCTACCACTGATTAAGCAAGACAATCGTAACTAAATTAAAAGATCTACCCGAAGCCGAGTCAGATAAGGCCCGGATCTTGACTAATGGACCGAATCAACCCAGTTACTCTTTTATCCTAAAACTGACAGTTTAGAGTGATCATGACCAAATCTCCACTTTCACTAATTTTGAATAAGTCATACTGTGAACTTAGTTAATCCATACCTTAACAACTGTGCTCAAGAAATCTCCCTACCCAATTTATTCCAGAAATGCCCCGCTTACCCGAACAAGCTCTAGACCTCTCATTAGTGGGCCACTAGTTCCAAAATTGTAGAGTAAAATCCATCCCACTGGGCTTGTGGTCCATCGTAGACAACAGACTCAGACGATGCCTACAAACAGACAATTTGCGTTATCTAGTCAGCACTTATAAAATGCAACTCTCCCTAATATTAACCAAAAATTTAAATTTTAAAGCAAATGGCCCCACCACTTAGGACAATAAATTAGGGCATTTCAGATGTCGAATTTCACCCAAATTTGCACCATAGGGTAGAAATATTTCCATACCCTTACCCATAAAATCTAACCATTGATCATGGAACGGTGACCGTTGATTGCGAATCGGGCCGCTGCGGCAAAACCTCGCATTCGTTTGCGATCAAACTTTACTTAGCCCTTCATCGGGCCATGAGGAACCTACCTCATAAATTAGATGGGCCAGGGGGCCATCAGGGCAACCCTAATAACCAGAATGGGCCCGATAGGGCCATTGGAGGCGATTACCAAAGTGCAGGGCCAACTAAAATAAGTTTCTAGATATTTATATCCAGCCCTCTCTCTCACTCCCATAAACTTTAGTAGCTGAGAGAGAGAGAGAGAGAGAAAGCAAGGGAGGAGAGAGAAGGGCCATTGTGGTGTGCATGTGAGATTAGTGCTTAGAATTTAGAAATTCCGACACCCTCACCTCTCCATTGCCGGAAAGCACTGACACATTTCATTGTTGGAGTGAAATTTCACCCCATCTAAGGTAAGATATGGTCCTAAACCTCATTTCATTATTTATTAGTAACATGCATGTGATTTTATGTTCGCTCCATGCAATGTAGGGCCCCGTCACCTCGAGCTTGCGGACCCGGTGTCACTGGGACAATCTCAGCAACCTTCGGATAAGAATAAGTGTGGACCATTACCTTTAGGTGACCGATTATCATGCCTAGCGTAGGTTTAATGAATGTGTGTGGTGCAATGTTAGTGCATGTTGTTGAAATTTCATTTGGATTGCATGAATGGGATAATAGACTAGGAATTCTTAAAATTATAGGAAGGGGTTTGACCCTAATACCCCCAAATATGTGACTTGTTGATTTGCATGCTCATGTAGGGTACAAATATTTAATTTTTCCTAAAATATTGCTGATTGGTTGTTGATTTCCTAATTAGGTGTTAATTATGCTTGGAATGAAGGCATGAAATGTTGTAAATTGCTGATTAGTGGTTGATTTCCTGATTTTGTGATTAATTATGCTTGGGTGAAGGCATGGAATGTTGTAAGTTAGTTGACTGGTTCAATTACTTGCCTTAATATTCGATGTACGGCTGAATTAAGTGCTTTATGATTGATCTATGGAAGATAAACTTCGGTTTATTGTTATATGACTGCCCATGTGATGTATAGGCTAGATTATGATATACATAATCTGTAAATTTGGGTGGAGCTTTGCATGATGTTGTCCATCTTGTTACAATTGTTGGAATATGTTGGACATGATCCTCGTAGTTTGGTAAAGATTGGTGTATTGTTATCCATATACTTAGAATGTTGGATTTTGTTGCCATTTATGAAATTATTCTTGAATTTGCTGAATTTATGTTATCCATCTGTGAACTTGTCCTCTCATGGATTGGCCAATAACTGGAACTTATTTGGGAATCCCATCATTGGATTAGCCCACGGGTAAATCTGGCTCGACTAGTTAAGCTATAAATTGTCTTAGGCTGTCCAGTTTATAGTTCAACTTGTAGGCGCATATTGACTCTTAGGTCGGCCATCCTTATACGATAACCATGTTTGATCATGCCTGTATGAACTCGAAGTACCCTAAGACATTTGCGCCCACTAGTAATTGTAATCTACGGCCCACAAGACTCAAGAGTCGGGGATGGTGATATGGGATACTATGCCCATGCTGTCGGCCTACGCTGGGGTGATGAGCCTCCCTATAGTGTCCATTGAGCACTTAAACTCGTGAGCTAGGAACGGTGGTATGGGACACTGTACCCGTTCTATTGGACTGTGCTCGGGTGACGACCTCCCTATAGTGAACGCGAGTAAGACATTTAAGTTTCAATTGATTTCATCTCTGTTTATACTTCCTTTCGGGATTGAAGACCCCAATATATAGGGCTAAGGGTCGCTAGAGTCACATGACCACGGCCCTTGAGCCACGCGATCAGGTTAGGGCAATAACTCCACTAAGGGTATTCGGGTTTCCCCAACATACTGGATGAATGAACCTAATTAACCAAGCAGGCTAATATATTTCACGACATTGCATTATTATTGTGGTGATTATGCAGTTGAAGTCACAAATTGAGGGAGTGTTGATGATTGTGAACGTGAGATGTCGTCTCTTGAGGGAGCGTTGGTGGTGAGGAGCATGCATCATAACATAACCATGCATTTGCATTAACAACAGTATCTAAGTTTCTATGCTGTTTGCTATTCATAAATGTACTTTATGCATGATAATTTGTGTGGCCTATTGCTAATGGTACCACTGAGTTAGCTACTCAATCCCACTCTGGGATGGTGTTCTAAAACACCAACCAGAATTCGATATAGATGCAGGTACCCTAGAGCGGGACACGCTGGATGATGTCAGCGCAGACGACGATGAGAAGCGGATGCACTCCAGACTTCGGCGGTTTCTTCTAGTTTATGTTTAAATGGTCGTGGGACATGGGCCAGGGCCCTAGTCATCATGGGATATTTATCTGGTGGGTCTAGTTCCCCATTGGAGTTTCTTGGTACCGTATTTTGGATATCTTACCTATTTAGTGGCTCGTATTTATGTTTTATGATATTCTCATGCTTATGGTTTGCTAAACCCATCATTGCTTATAAATAAACCAAAATGCATTGGAATCTGGAGCCCATTAGGGCATGCGTGGCACCTGGGAATTTGGGAGCCGAGTTCCTACTTGGCCCTTGAAAATTCAGGGTGTTACAAATATGGTGCAAGCATTCTAGGATATTAAAACAACAATGGGAATGTTTGCATCGTCAATTCAAAGGATTAAGTCACACTTAACGAGTGGGGAGAAAGGGATGCTTCCAGCCCAACCTCTCCCCAATCCAAAGCCACAATGTGAAATTAGTGACCCAAGCTCTTCAAATCAAATGGAGCAAGCCAAGTCTATCACTACTCTTAGGAGTTGAAAGACAATTGACAAATCTATTCCGGCAAGGGATGAAAAGCCTAAGGACCTAGAAGAATATGAGAATGATGGACCTAGCAATCCTCCACAAGAGGAAGAACCGAAAAAGGTGTGTGAGTCGATTGCGTCATTCCCTCAGCGGTTGATTGCATCAAAACCTCTATAAAATTCTCAAGATATTCTAGAGGTGCTTAACCAAGTGAAGGTCAATATTCTTCCACTGGATGTTGTTAAACAAATCCCTTCATATGCCAAATTTCTGAAAGATCTATGCATTACCAAAAGACAACAAAACATTCAAAAGAAAATTTTTTTGGCAAAAAAGGTGAGTGCTATCCTCAAGTAAGATGTGCCACAAAAATATAAAGTCCTAGTAGCCCAACTATCACCTGTATAATTGGGAATCACCAGATTGAGCAAGCGCTTCTTAACTTGGGAGTGAGCGTTAATTTGATTCCCTTCTTGGTATATGAACAATTGGGTCTAAGTGAATTAAAACCTCCCAGATTCAATTGCTCAGTTCGTGTACCGAGAGGGATGATTAAGGATGTGTTGGTGTAACACTCCGTACTTTCTAGTACTCAGGTGCTACTGGGTAACCCAACTTAGCATACAAACGTAGCTTAAGTGAACTTTCATGTTCATCTAAGTATAAATCCGATGGTTAAAAGTAATCCTTCACCCATTCATCAAACCATCAATATGATTAGTGTTCAAGATATTACATCGTAACGTAAGAGATGTCGACCTTAAATCAGTGACCCACGTCATGCCATTAAACCACACATTACCAAGTTGGGACCCGACTTAGTGAACCCACCATCCATCGGGTTCACAACACTCAATGTAATGGGTTTCCATCTGACTTGGCCATTGAGCCACCATTGGGTCTAGCTAAGCAGAAACTAAGGCCTTTATAACCATTGATTACTAGGTTGAACCTAAATTAAACCATAGATCGGTAGATATTCCCAAATGGGTCCCCCAATCAAAATGTGCGGCCCACCTGGGCTTTAAATCTGTCTAATCAACGATTAGAAACCCTTAGTGATGATCTCCAAGATGAATGGATGAAGTAGATTGAACAAATACACTGCTGTGGGCCCCATAATGGGTCGAGTGTGCACCACGTAAGAATGCACCCACCGTGCGCCGAACAGAGAATCGGGTCAAACAACGTTTGACTCGAAATCTTTTGAAAAAGAGAGAAATACTCTCTTTTTTTATTTTTTCCCACCAATGGAGAATTTGAATGGGCAACGCAGTGGCCTACCATTGTGCCACTCCACACAGATCAGGACCGTCCATCTGGTAGGTCTTTCACGGATGACTAAAACCGTGCTTTCCTTCCGCGGCCATGCACACTCTCGTGCACACAAGCGTGGGCCCAAGTAGAGAAGGGACATGCTTGGTTTTTTCAAAGTTAGATTTCTGCCACGCTGGAGATCCGTGTGTGCCTTCTCCTACAAATCTCAGCCCTCCATCCAGCGTAAATCCCAGCCTTTCTTTTGGCGCCGGGAGAGGAGAGGCATCTTGCTGCTAGCAAAAGGTGGTCGACTATTTTCCTTTTCGAGAAATCACGCTGGCTCAATCCGAACCTCACTTCCAGACATCTCATCGCCATCTCAACCGTCCGAGCTAGGGCAGCCTCCAAGCTCGCCATTAGAAATGCTTCCTCTCCGAGAAATCCTCTTTCCACGTGAGATGAAAGTCACAGTGAAAAAGGTCACGGGTTGTCGTACTCGGACAAGATGGGGTAGGAAAAGTGGGCCCTACGATGATCAATGACCCCATCTAAGCCATCCAAGTGGACCTGATTACCTTGTTGGGCCATAGGTGAGGATCGACCATTAATAGCCGGGTCATCTTCTCCATGCAATTGAAAAACCCACCAGCTTCTAGTGGGCCCCATTTATAGATCTAAAATGTCCATTAGGAGGACCATCATGCTAGAAATCCACCTGTATGGATACTTTACAGCCATGCACTAAGGATTCCACGTCATTAGCATTCTTAGGATGTTTTAGCTCAAACAAAAACACAGATTTGCTCCTAATCAAAGGACTAGCATTCGAGACTTTTAAGGCAACCATTAAGACCTATAAAAGAGCCCATTTAGGGCAGCCCTTGCTAGAAAAGAAAGATAGAAAGAGAGGGAGTTGAGGCCGCCACATCGGGTCGACTTGCTCGAGTTGTGGGTTAATTTCAATCGAGCGAACTCGCTAGTGCAAGTTGGAGTTCGTGTAGAGAAGAAAGTGGAGAAAGAAAGAGCAGGAGAGAGAGAAAGGAGGAAGGAGCAATAGAGGGACAGTGATCTGTTGTTGCCATGCTAGGCTTGGCTAACTCAGTAGCTGAGCTCTGACCTGATTGAGTTACTGAGCTGAGTCCAGCCATGCTGTATGGACAAGGGAGAGTAAGAGCATAGGAAGAGGAGTAGAGTAGGGAGAAAGGGATTAGAGAATTGAAAGTGTGTGCATGTTATGTCACCACACCAAGTTGATGCACTCCCGATTGAGTTCGAGATAAGTCAGCCAGCCACGACTGACTTATTGCCGAGTCTGGAGGTGGCCCACATGAGTTGGGTCGAGTTGGGCTTAGGTCTGGCCCGGCTAGAGTTCCAACAGATGGAAAGAGAGAGAAGGAGAAGAAAGAAAAGAGAAAGGAAGAAGAGAAAGAGAGAGACAGAGCCATCTCGAGTCGACTCGGTTGAAACTCGTTGGGTAGAGTTTTACGAGTCAGTCGGGTCCCGTTGTTTCCAGCAAGCTTGCTGGATGTTGCAAGTTGGGAGGAAGCAGAGAAAAGAGAGAGAGAGAGAGAGAGAGAGAGAGAGAGAGAGAGAGAGAGAGAGAGAGAGAGAGAGAGAGAGAGAGAAGGGAAAGGAGAAGAAGAGGGAGATACCTTGTTTCAATACTTGAGGTCTTGGTATCGATCCCTAGTGGGGGTGGCTAACATGGAGTGTGTGTACTGACATGGGTGTGTACTAACAAGCTACCCCCCCCCCCAAAAAAAAAAGAGAGAGAGAGAGAGAGAGAGAAGAAGAGGAAGAAGAAGAGAAGAAATGTGGCAGTTGAGTCAACTCAGTTTGGAACTGAGTCAGACCGCTGGCTCATTGATTGGGCAAGTCAGATACCCTACGGAGTGCAAGGGAGGGAGTCACCGAGTCGACTCGGTTGAATCAGATCGCTGATCCTACCCATCCTCCTGAGTCAACTTGCTCCACACTGAGTTGGACCGCATCAAACTTCCGCTAAGGTATAACTCTCTAACCTCTTGTGTGGAAATTTAGATTTAATTATCTACTTAAAAGTTATAGTTATGAATCTTATATTTTCCAAAATCCAAACCTTAGGTTGGATGGTAGATAAAGTCCACTAGATAACATAATTAAGATCTTAACATTAAACGTAATCGTAGATAGTTTGTAAACATTGATCTAACCAAACGGTTTGCAATTCATGGTAGGATTTGATTCTTAAGGTGTGCGCACTCCCTAACAACATTAGTTAGCGAACCGGGTCGTAAGGTAATGAATCTTTCCCCTTGAGCTTTCCTTTTCCTTGTTAGTTTGAGTAATAGTTCATTTTATTTCAACTGGTAATTGATATCTCTAATTCATGATAACCTGTGATAGATATTGAATTTGATTATCAATCATATGCTCAACACTTAGTTCGTATGGATATCCATATGTTGTACTTGTGTATCTTTCATGTTTGTGGATTATTTGTGGATTGCCTGTGAAACTTGAACTGCTACATCTATCGGTGGAAAAACCCCACTTATATATGTACATCCACACTTGGGATGTAACTTGACTGCTTGTGATTGTAATGGACCCTCACCTGTGGCTACTTTGATTGATGGATTAAATGAAACATTGATGTGGGCTTACTGTTCATGGATTATTTTCTGATTGATATGCCCCTTGCGACCCTGATTATTGCATATTTTGCCTAAGGTAGCTTGATGTATTATTTTTTTGTGACTATGCGATGGCAAGTCTCATTTGTTAGACTTTAATTGGTCACTGGTTAAGGAGGATGCCATTAAACATCCTAATGATGGAGTCTCATGAGTCGGGGATGGTGGAATGGGACACTGTGCCCGAGCTGTCAGCCTATGCTGGGTGACGAGCCCCCCATAGTAACCTTTAAGCTTTCCTAAATCGGTTGTTTGTAAATTGGAATAATAATGGCTTGGATTAATCATGCATTCATGGCACTTGCAATTTGAATAGACTGACTTTTTGAAAGGTCCATTCTCTTAATAAAAATGGGTTAACTGTTTGAAAGACCCATCTTATTACTTGAATGAGCCAATTGTTTGAAAGGCCCATTCTTGCTTAAGTGAGCCGACTGTTTGAAAGGCTCACTACTTTAGAAGTTGAATGAGCTGACTGTTTGAAAGACTCATTCTCTTGCCTAAATGGACTGAATATTTGAAAGGTCCATTCCCTTATTAGGGATGAGCTGACTGTTTGAAAGGCCCATCTCTAGGCATGAATGAGCTGACTGTTTGAAAGGCCCATTCATGTCTAACTGAGCCGACTGTTTAAAAGGCCCACTACTTCGCAAGTTGAATGAGCTGACTGTTTGAAAGGCCCATTCTCTTGCATGAATAGACTGACTGTTTGAAAGGTCCATTCACTTGGCCAACTGGATGTGCATCCCCAGTTGACGTGCATTCACGCATCCATGCACTTAAACAAGATCGCATCATAAAATGTTTTGTATGTCTTATTGTTTAAAAACTATGCTTAACTAATGTGGCGGTGTATAATCTTGAGGCAAATTCACACTAAGCTGGCCACTCATTCATTGAATATAGAACTGTACAGGTAATGTAGGTGGTTTAAATGATATTCATGTTTAGATTGATGAGGAGCATGGTACAATTGTCAAGGATGCATGGTTGTAATTACCAAGAGAAGTTGCGTGATGTTGCGGCTCGAGTTTATATGGATTTAATGTATTCTTATGTGTTGAATCTTGTAATTCTTATATTTGTTAACATCGAGACATTGGTTTGTATAAGTCATTTTGGGCATCCGCTCTTATAATCTAAATGTATATACTGTCACGCCCCAAACTCGGAAATCGGGCTCACATAATTTTTGATTGCTGAATCCGGCGCCGACAGCATCGGTAATGACCCATTCTCAGCTCCTGGCACCCATACGCCAGATTCCAATCATGGGATCCTACAAGGAGGATTTTTAAATGTACATTTGTCTCCACAAGTTTACCCAAATAAAAAAAGGCAACAACACAATCACCTATCCAATAATATAAACAGTTGAATACAGTGTTGAAAGGGAAATATACATATATACAAAATCAAGCTCCAGAAGACCACTGCGCACTCCGAGCTCAATGCTGCTTCAACCTAACGCCACCTGCACGCATCTATTATGCATAAGCTTATAGAAAGCTTAGAGGGTGGTGAAAGTGTGTACTCAAGGTAAGTGCCAAGTAAGCAATATCAGAGTAAGCAGAAATACTGGCAAATCCATAAGTTATACAATATCAGAGTATGCGATGCAGATCGTGGCAAGTCCATAATACCATCAACCTTATTCAGCCTATGCAATGCAAAAATATAATAAGCCAATATCATATATTAACGAAGCAATGTAGAACAGCTATGTAATGTGGAGACATAGTAAGCTAAATATCATATACTGAGGATGCAATGCAATATGCAGTGTGAATGAATGACCAAGCTGGAGTGTGAAGTCGGGATGATAGTATGTAGTGTCGCAAGCTATGGGGTCCATTACAGGGGACTTCTATCTAAACCAGTCCCATACCTAAATTTAGATAGATAGACTTAATGTGGTAAACTCCTAATCTCAGGTTGGTCACGTGCCTCAATCGAAATCCTGGCCATTACGAAAGTACACAAGAATTAGTTGAACACCACCAGCCCAAGTGGATAGTAAATGAATAAATAAATAAATAAAATGCTGAGTATGCAACTCCTGCTCAATAAGTCTACATATCAGTACAGTATATCTCTAGGATCATCATCGTGGTCTAGTATACTCCACACTGACTACCCCCTCCCTAGCTATATAACTGAGCGAGTGGAAGAGACCACATTATCCGCCTACCAGCAGTATACCAATGCCTACTCGACTCATCGATAGCGGACCCATTTGTGAGCTGGTCAAACTCAGCCTAACTTATAGCCCCCTCACTCAAGCGAATAAGGCCACACCCCCTTCTAACCAACCACGACACAGTGGGAGACGCGACCTACTGGTATTCGGCACTCGGGCGCTCATGTATCCACTCGGTCTAGACGTTGGAGAGTCTCATAGCCACGGAGGTTTAGGGACTTTCACCCACGGACTTTCAACGTGCCCAGATGCTCGAACCAAACATTTCTGGTGTCTCATATGGCCATCCACGATATGCCTGTGGAAGCTACGACCCTGATATCGTTAAGGTGTACAATAGTCATATCATAAAATACAAGATGCATGAGTCACACAGTCCAATCATGCATCAATTCTGCGTATACTGTGCGCTTATGTGGGGCGACTCCACCTATCAGGGAGTCCTATGAATAACCTGCCCTATGACATATGTAATGGTCAACCAGAACTCATAATAAACATGCATATGATGCTTATGGGCATGTATTATGATGTTATGTTGTCACATACTCATAATCGGTATCAATAACCGGCATCGATAATCAACATCGATAATCAGCCTTGATAATCAGCATCAATGATTAGCATCGACCTCTCTAATTGGTAACGATAATGAGCATCGATTATCGGCACCGATAATCAGCCTCGATAATTAGCATCGACAATCGGCACCGATACATCATCGATAATCGGCACCGATAATCAGCATCGATAATCAACCTCGATAATCGGCACCGATAATCAGCATTGATAGTTGACAGCGATAATCAGCTTCATTAATCGGCATCAGTGAGAATAGGCCTAACAGGGCCTAAGGAAAGGTCACAATGTGGACATTCAACCATCATTGCCCATCAATGTGGACATTTAACCAACATTGCTCCCAAGGAGTGGCCCACATAGAGTCAAACATATAGTGGGCCCATGGCCTCACATAATGGCCCAATATACATCACCATGGGCCTCTCTCAAGGGCCTAATACACATCACGATGAGCCTCACTCATGGGCTACATATGCATCACATTGTCCTTGCTCATGGACCTCTATACATCACGATGGGCCATAATACATGGGCCTGATATACATCAAATGGGCCGCAATATATGAGCGGCAATAATGGGCCTTATATACATCAAGTGGGCCACATCACATGGGCTTCATATACAACATGTTGGGCCTCACTCAAGGGCCACATATACAACATGTCCGGCCTCACTCATGGGCCACGTATACATCATAATGGGCCTCATCATAAGGGTCATATAAACATCATATCAGGCCTCATCAAAGACTACAAACATATCATAATGGGCCTCAACAAACGGGCTACAAGAACACCACAATGGGCCTCACAAAATGGACCACAAATATATCACATTAGGCCTCATCAAGGACTCATATACATCATAATGTGGGTCCCATCTGTTGGACAACATTAATACAACACATGCATCATAATGTAGCAACACTGTCCTAATACTTGAACGGTGTGGATGCACAAATTATATGGGGTCCACGTCCCAAAAGATGAATGGATGGTAAGGTTAAAACCCATTCATCTGGTGGATTTCCACCATCCAAAAAGTCGACGAAGTGGATTGTAAATCATGGCAGGCCCCACTGAACTTAGTAATGTCACTGCATTCACCCTACCAGAAGTTAATCTGCGTCCATCATCGGTGGGTCCCACATAATCTGGACAATATGGATACAACACGTGTTAGGATGGAGGCCACGTGCTGAATACAACACACATGAAGGATGGGCCCTACTGATCGAGGGCATGGATGAAATAAATGGACGGTGTGGCAACAATACGTATGACATGGCAAGCCCCATAATTTGGCCGGCCAGGATAAAACACGCTTAGTGGGTCCCATAGCGTCAGAGAGTACGCTGGACAGCGTGCTGTCCAGCAGTATGCCCCACCTGAGATTTGAATCGTCCTTAAATAGATGGACGATGTAGATTCACACCATTTGGATGGATGGTGTGGATACACACGTGTGCAGCGAGGTGGGTCCTTGTCCCAAACAATTGGACGACACGGATGAAACACATGCATCATTGCACATATATCAGTGGCCCCACCATCCATTGTTGGACGGTGGTGAAAGCCACACCTAAATCATGTGGGTCCACATGGTGTGGCCCACCCACTACACACACACATATATATATATTATATTAAATGTATATTATATACATCACCGTCCACGTAGTGTGGCCCACCCACTACATGCATATATTATATTATATCATATGATATACATCACCTTCCTATTACAGTGTCCAGGTGTGCTGGACGGATGGTCTGGATCATAGTACAAGCATCATCAAGTGGGCCACACATCAAAAAAAGGAGAGAGAGAGAGAGAGAGAGAGAGAGAGAGAGAGAGAGAGAGAGAGAGAGAGAGAGAGAGAGAATGGTGAGATGGAGGGACCACGCCACTATGGGCCCCTCCCTTCCATGCATTACAACATACATCAAGTTGGTCCTATTACATGTGGACACACTAATCAAAATCAATGGTGGAGTCCCATCTCCACCAAAACATAAGGTCTAGATGACCTTTGTCATACAAGGAAATTAAACATTATAATGGAGTTGATGGAGAATGTCTCCATCATGGAATGATCATGTGAATAAAGGTGGGCCATCGGCCATACCTAGGGTCCAAAGTGAGATCCATACCATTAATCGGTAGGCCCCACTTGGCCCATCATCAAAAATAAAATCTAAACCTATAAGAACAGCCACCATTTGCACTCCTTCTTGGTCCCTTGACTTCCTTAAGTCCTTGGCTTTAACTTTGATGGAAGATGATGGAGATTGAATGGCTAGGATGAGAGATGAGAGGGGTAGGAAGTGGGCCACATGCAAAGTTCCACTCTCCTTGGGAAGCTTGGACGTTTCTCTCCTCTAGGTTGCTTGGAAAGAGTGAGAAATGAGAGAGAGGAGTGATGGCTGATGGGTGGAGTGATGTAAGGAAGGGATGGGTGGAGAGAGAGAGTTGACTTAGGGAATGGGAGAGGTATGGGTGTTGTAAGGGGAGTGATGGGATGTGTACTTGACTTGAGGTGATTGATTGATGTGATGAGTTATAAAGGTTCTCTCAAAATTCACAACGCGCAGCGTTTTCCTCGAAATGAACACGGGCCCACAACTCCTGGCCTGGGTATCGCATCGGCACGTGAGACGCGGCGTTAGAACCGCAGCGACAGCACAGTTGCTAGGGTACAAGTTTCGAGTCGAGCCAACTTAGATCTTCGGGATGCGACTTAGGGTTGCGTGGAAAAGACAATTACAGGTCGCAGGTTACCAAAATTCAACCGAGAGGACCATGAGAGTCCTTGGAATGGTACGGTCTAGGATACGGGCCTTACAGCTCTCCCTTCCTAATAAAAATTTCATCCTCAAAATTTAAACCACAACACAACCAATACAGAGCTCACAAGGGAGGAAAATTCTATCACTATAGATATAATCAGAACACATATACCGACATAATCAAACACCTAAGAGAGGAGGATAACACCCACGAATCTCAGTCTCTTACTCCTAAGGCCCTCATCAGCATTATGATGACCCCAATAATCCTTGGATCCCGGTCAGAAATGATCGAGACTGGAATACTATACAACCTTACAATCTCAATGGTAGGGAGCTATATCAGAAAGTTTCTAAGTTATTCGAACTCAGGGACCTAATCATTCTAAGTTCTCAATAATCATAGAGTGTAGGGTAGCTATCAGTAGATATGTGATGTTATCCTTGGGTATTCCCAAGTTATATTTTGATACTAACTTCTATCACGCCCTAAACTCGAAAACCGGGCTCACAAAATTCCTGATCGTCGAATCCGACACTAACAGCCTCTGTAGTGCCCCATTCTTAGCTCCCGGCACCTATATGCCAGATTTCGATCCTAGGATCTTACAAGGAGCATTTTCAAATGTATATTTATCTCATAATAAGCATAACCACAAGTTTACCCAAATCACAAAGGCAACATCATCATCACATATCCACTAATATAAATAGTTGAATACAGTGTTGAAAGGGAAATATACACATATCGAAAATCAAGCTCCAGAAGACCGTTGTGCGCTCCAAGCTCAACGCTGCTGCAACCTAACGCCACCTATACGCATCTATCGTGTATAAGCTTATAGAAAACTTAGAGGGTGGTGAAAGTGTGTGCTCAAGATAAGTGCCAAGTAAGCAGAAATACTGGC
Source organism: Magnolia sinica (assembly GCF_029962835.1). NCBI lineage: Eukaryota > Viridiplantae > Streptophyta > Magnoliopsida > Magnoliales > Magnoliaceae > Magnolia > Magnolia sinica. Next base: position 69,177,674 of record NC_080579.1, on the reverse strand, counting down.
AAATCCATAAGTCATACAATATCAGTGTATGTGATGCAGATCAAGAAAAGTCCAAAATACCATCAATCTTATTTAGGTTATGCGATGCAAAAATATAATAAGCCAATGTCATATACTGAGGAAGCAATGTAGAACAACTATATAATGCGGAGACATAGTAAGTCAAATATTATATACTGAGGATGCAGTGCAATATGTGGTGCGAATGAAATGACCAAGCTGGAGTGTGGAGTCGGGATGATAGTAGTTAGTGTCGTAAGCTATGGGGTCCATCACAAGGAACTTCTTTCCAAACCAGTCTTATACCTAAATTTAGATAGATAGACTCAATGTGGTAAACTCCTAATCTCAGGTTGGTCACGCTCCCCAACCGAAATCCTAGCCATTGCCAAGGTACATAATAATTAGTTGCACACTACCAACCCGAGTGGATAGTGAATGAATGAATAAAATTCTAAGTATGCAACTCCTGCTCAATAAGTCTACATATCAGTACCGTACATCTCTGGGATCATCACCGGGGTCTAGTACACTCCACACTGACTGTTGCCTCCCTAGCTACACATCCCAGTGAGTGGAAGAGACCACATTGTTCGCCTGCCAGCAGTATAACAATGCCTACTCGGCTCGTCGATAGCAGACCCATTTGTAAGCTGGTCAAACTCAGCCTAGCTTATAGCCCCCTCACTCGGGCGGATAAGGCCACACCCCCTTCTAACCAACCATGACACAGTGAGAAACACGACCTACTGGTATTCAGCACTCGAGCTCTCATGTATCCACTCGATCTAAACATTGGAGCATCTCCTGGCCATGGAGGTTTAGGGACTTTCGCCCAAGGACATTTAACGTACCTAGATGCTCGAACTAAACATTTAAGGTGTCCCATCTGGTCATCCACGATATACCTGTGGAGGCTACAACCCTGATATTGCTAGGACATAGTCCAATCATGCATCAATCCAGCGCATACCGTGCACTCATGTGGAGCGACTCCGCCTATCAGGGAGTCTTATGAACAACCTACCTTATGGCTGTAAGTGCTATAGTTTATATCCCTGTCTATTGTCAAATTTGTGGTTCCAAAATCACTGTTATAAATAACTTGCATAAGTGAAGCTCTCTCAAGGATCAACATTCATAAACAAGCAAAGCTCACAAGACAAGACTCAAGCTGCAAGAGTTCAAGAAGAGTTCAAGGCAGTTTGTATACTTTCAAGATTGAGCTACATCAAGGTTTCAACTACATCAAGACTTCAAGGCTCATACTTCAAGGTCACTTGTTCCTAATGTTTCAATGTCCATACTTCATGGTTGAGGTTTGACTGACCATAGGTTGACCTTAGAAGTAGGTCATTTTGGATACATAAGTCGAATGTTTATTTTACATGTGATTGGTCTGTTCTTCGACTAGTCCTAGGTCTTCTTCGACTAGTCCTAGACTTGCTTCGACCAGTCTAAGAAATTCCTTGATCAGTCGTGAGTTTGTTACAAATTTTGGATGAAATCTGTTAGGCTTCGACTAGTCCAGGAATCTGTTCGACCAGTTGTAGGAACAGTGTCAACTGCATCTACGACCAGTCGAAAACCTTCGACTCGAAATACAGTGATGGTTTATAGTTTCTTCGATCAGTCAAAGGAAACCTACGACCAGTCGTAGGTGACCTACGACCAATCGAAGGTGACCTTCGACCAGTCATAGAACGGTCAGAGCTTATCCCGCCGGATCTTTCAAATATCTGTTATTGCTTCGACTAGTCGAAGAGCTCCATAGACCAGTCAAAGACATGATCTGCTCACCTATAAATAGTGCACGAATCTCAGAAGAAATCATTGAATTAATTAATCCATTCAAGCCAATCTTCATCGAACTTCTGAGAGATAATTTTGTGCTCCATCTAAGCTAAGTGTGCTTATTTAATATTCTCTTTCCTTAGCTTTATTTAATTGATTTTGTTTCAGCTATTCCAATCTAATTTGATAAGAGGAATTGTTATTCCCTTTCTTTGGAATCAAAATCAATTAAGGCAAGCCCTATTTGGTTTAATTTAAAATCCATTGGAATTAGAACCATTATAATTGAGTACTGGACATTGAACTTGGACATTCAATCATCTACTCTGATTTGGTTCTACCTGGCCGCTACATCGAAGGAGATAATCAGGTATTTTACATTTAATTGTAAATTCCTTTTTATTTTGGTTTCTTTCAAGATTTGCCAGAAAAATCTTGTTATATTGGTTATCTGAGGAGAGCCAGGAAAACTCAGAAGTGGGGTTTTTTTAATTGTGTAAGCCCACAGACAAAGACACAATTGTAAAGGTTTTGGGTGAACCTGGGAAAACCTATTTTGTTAGTGAACGCTAATATCCCCTATGTGAGGATATTAGGAGTGGAGTAGCATTTTGTGTGGCTGTTGTTTAACAGTTGGTGAACACACAGGCGAACCACTATAATCCCTTGTGTTGTGGTTGAATGATTTATTCTTCTAATCTTTAATTATTCTTTTGTGGGATGTATGTATGGTGGTGAATGTTGTAATCATTTAATTCAAGCTTTGTGAGAATGTTATAATAGTTTAGAATTTATTTTCTGCTATTCCTTTATCAGCTTGATATTCTATTTCCTTTAAAAGTTGTTCCAGCAAGGTTGCCCTGCCATTTTTATGGTGTATGGCTGTCCCTAGAACAATACATTTGTGATTGCAATTTATTTCAATTCAGTTTATATTTATTTTTGTATTCCTCTTCGGTTTGAGATTTGATATAAAGATCTTTCTAGAAATAAGGTTGTCCTACTATAAACTCTGGTTTTTGGTGTAAGGTTATCCTTAGAACAACATTTGTATCAACCTCTCAAGATTTGAATTTGAGGTTATTTTTCTTTCCTGCATTGTGATTTATTTTGGCTATCATATTCTTTTTAATTCCGCTGTTGTAAGTTTTATTTGGCATTGTCCTATTCACCCCCCCTCTAGGACATATAGCTTAGCCTTTTCAAGTGGTATCAGAGCCTAATAGCTCTTTTTTAATTCTTGGATTTAATTCCTGAGCTAACGATTTAAGCTATTTAAGATGTCAAATTTTGATAGCCTTTCAATCACAAGGCCTCCACCCTTTGATGGCTCCAACTATGCCTATTGGAAAGCCAGAATGAGGATCTTCCTCAAATCAATGGATAAAAATGTGTGGCAAGCCACAGTGACTGAATGGAATCCTCCTATCATGGAAGTTACTGGGGTTGATGGTTCAAAATCTATGAAAGTCACACCATATTACCAATGGACCACTCTTCAGAAAAGTGAGAGTAGTGCAAATGCTAAAGCACTAAATGCAATTACTTGCGCACTATCACCGGATGAGTTCAAAAGAATCATTTCCTGTGATACTACAAAGCAAGCTTGGGATATATTAGAAATGACACACGAGGGTACTACAATTGTCAAAAAATCTAAAGTCCAACTCCTCACAACCAGATTTGAAGAAATTCATATGGAGGAAAATGAAATGTTTATGGACTTTTACACTAGATTGAATGACATTGTAAACTCAATGTGGGGTCTTGGCGATAAAATCCAAGAAAGTAAAGTGTGTGCAAAAATATTACGCTCACTTCCTGAACGGTTCAATTCTAAAGTAACCGCGATCCAGGAACTTCGTGATATGGATAATATAAGGGTAGAAGAACTAGTTGGTTCTCTACAAACCTACGAGTTAAACTTTAAAGCTCCTAAAGGTAAATCTATCGCACTAAAATCTTCTAAATATAATCCAGAAGAAAATTCTGATTCAGAAGATGATATGGCTCTTTTAGCTAAGAAATTTTACAAGATTTTCAAAAGCAAGAAAAGGGTTGATTTTCAAAAGTCAAATGATAAAAAGAAGTTTAGACCCAAATCTCGAAAATCTTTGAAAGATAGTCAATGTTACAACTGTCAAGAATATGGGCACTTAGCAAATAGATGTCCTAAAAGGGACAAACCCAAGAAGAAGGGTATGTTGGCTACATGGGATGAATCATCTGATTCTGAAGGTTCTTCTGAATCAGAAGATTCTGAAACTGAGTCGGGCAATGAGGTTAAAGCTCTTATGACTCTAGCCAAATTCACATTTTCAGATAATGACTCTACAAGTGAAGAAAATCTAAATAGTGAATGTGAAAATGAAGATGATCTTCAAGACGCTTACAATGCCCTATATAAGGAAAGTTGTAAAATTGCTGTCAAACTTAAACTTCAAAAAGAAAAGTTTTCTAAACTCAAAAATTGTTTTGAATCACTTCTCTTAGAAAAATCAAAAATTTCAGATTGTTTTGAAAAATCAAAATGCGATTTGGAATTCAAAAACTCCCTAATTATTGATTTAAAATCTGAAATTGAGAAACTTAAAACTGAAGTATCTTCTCTTCTGAGTTTAAAGGACACATGGAAATATGCCCAAGGTGATCTAAAGTTAGAGAAACTTTTATCCGGATCAAAAAAATGTGGCGATCGATCCGGGTTGGGCTATGATAAAAACTTACCTCCTAAACAAAAGTATACTCCTATGTTTGTTAAAGGAGAGTCCTCAAACTCAAAAGGGAAAAATACTTATCAAGATTTTTCTAGAAATTCAAAAACTTTTCAAAAACCTAGAAGCAGTCATATCAACTTTAATCAGAAACGAAATCCACTAGCTGAAAAGTTAGTTGATTTACTCCAGGAGCTCTTAAAATCTAACTCTATAGGTCATTCTTACAAATATACACAAAAGAAGACCAACTATGTTCCTAAACCTAAAACAGTTATGAAATGGGTTCCTAAAGTCACCTGCTTGGTTGCGCACACTGCTTTCAAAGCAACAAGTCATTCAAAGTGGTACCTAGACAGTGGATGCTCCAGGCATATGACAGGTGACAAAGCTTTATTCACGGATCTGAAAGATATGACTGATGGTTCAGTCACATTTGGTGATGGTAGCAATTGCAAGATTACAGGCCAAGGTACGGTTCAACTTTTTAATCTTCCTATGTTTAAAAATGTTTTATACGTTGAAGGCTTAAAACATAACTTGCATAGTATATCTCAAATATGTGATAATAACCATAATGTTCGGTTTTCTAATCAAAGCTGTGAGATACTAAACAATAAGGGTTCTGTAATATTAACTGGACATAGAACGTCTGAAAATTGCTATATTATTAGTGAATCCAGCTCATCTAATCAAACATGTTACATGGTCCATACAGACGAGACTGATTTATGGCACAAACGTCTTGGACATGTACATTATCGAAATTTATATAGATTGAGCAAACGAGAACTTGTAAGAGGTTTACCCAAACTTCAGAAATTAGATAAAATATGTGGTGAGTGCCAGATAGGCAAACAATCAAAGAACTCACACAAAAAGGTGAATTCAAATGCCACATCAAGACCACTCGAACTTCTCCACATGGATCTGATAGGACCTACCAGAACAGAAAGTCGTGGTGGGAAAAAGTATATCTTGGTAATAGTTGATGACTTTACCAGATTCACTTGGGTAGTCTTCTTAAGGGATAAATCTGAAACCCTTGAAGAAGTAAGAAAAGTTTTCAAAAGGATTCAAACTGAAAAATCTTCTCAAATCAGTAAAATTCGTAGTGATCATGGATCTGAATTTGAGAATAGCAATTTTGAGAAGTTCTGTACCGACCAAGGAATATTACATGAATTCACTGCTCCCAAAACTCCACAACAAAATGGAATTGTTGAAAGAAAGAATAGGGTGCTTCAAGAAATGGCTAATGTCATGTTGAATAGCATGAAGCTCTCTAAAAATCTTTGGGCTGATGCAGTCAACACAGCTTGCTATATTATTAACTGTGTCTACACTAGCAAAGATAAAAATAAAACGGCTTACGATTTGTGGTTTAATAAAAAGCCTACTGTTAAATACTTTTGAGTTTTTGGCAGCAAGTGTTATATTTTACATGATCGTGAAAATTTGGAAAAATTCGATACGAAGAGTGATGAAGGGATTTTTCTAGGATATTCCTTAAACAGTCGAGCTTATAGGGTTCTGAACAAAAGGACTGGTGTGATTCAAGAATCCATTAATGTTGTCATTGATGATCACTTAAACACGCCAATTCCTAATTCAGATAATGATGAAGTACTAATCATTGATAAACCCGATACTTCATCGAATCAGACTGATTCTGAGTTTAGGACTGTTAAAGATCATCTAACCACACAAATTCTTGGAAACCCTCTCACCGGTGTTCGCACCCGTAGACAACTTGAGGATATATGTAATTATGTATGTTTTACATCCCAAATTGAACCATCTAACGTAAAAGAAGCTCTTGCTGATGAGAACTGGATTGTTGCGAAGCAAGAAGAACTCAACCAATTCGTAAGAAATGATGTTTGGTATCTCGTACCAAGACCTAAAGATAAACACATCATTGGAACAAAATGGATTTTCAAAAATAAGTCTGACGAGTGTGGAAATATAATTAGAAACAAGGCTAGACTAGTGGTACAAGGTTATACTCAAATTGAAGGGATTGATTTCGATGAAACCTTTGCACCAGTAGCACGTCTTGAATCTATCAGACTATTTATATCCATTGCATGTTTTCAAAAGATAAAGATTTATCAGATGGATGTGAAAAGTGTTTTTTTAAATGGCGATTTACATGAAGAAGTCTATGTTGAACAGCCAATGGGTTTTGAAGAATCCAAAAATACTGATTATGTATATCGGCTTAAAAAGGCACTTTATGGATTAAAACAAGCACCTAAGGCATGGTATGAGAAACTAACGAAATTTCTTTTAAGTCATAATTTTCAAATGGGATCTGTCGATAAAACTCTGTTTGTTAAAAAACATAATGATCATATCTTAATGGTACAGATTTATGTTGATGATATCATTTATGGATCAACTTGTACTGACTTGACTACTGATTTTGCAGATTTGATGAAATCACAGTTCGAAATGAGCATGGTTGGGGAATTGACTTATTTCCTTGGATTGCAAGTAAAGCAACAACCTGAAGGAATATTCATTTCTCAATCTAAGTATGCTTTGAATCTAATCAAGAGATTTGGATTTGAGAATGGCAAGAATTTCGATACTCCTATGAGTACTACCCTGAAACTCTCAAAAGACTCTAATGGTAAAAATGTTGACTCAAAACTTTATCGAAGTATGATTGGTAGTTTGTTATATTTAACTGCTAGTAGACCTGATATTTCTCTAAGTGTTGGTATTTGCGCAAGATATCAATCTGATCCAAAAGAATCTCACTTGATTGCTGTCAAGCGAATTATTAGATATGTCGTAAGTACTGTAAATCTCGGTCTCTGGTATCCTCATGAGACTAGTGTCCAATTAGCTGGGTACTCGGATGCTAACTAGGCTGGTAATCTAAATGATAGAAAATCAACCAGTGGTGGTTGTTTTTACATTGGAAATTGTCTAGTTTCCTGGTTTAGTAAGAAACAAAATTCTATATCATTTCAACAGCTGAAGCTGAGTATATCGCAGCTGGTAATGCATGTACACAGCTTGTTTGGATGTAACGAATGCTAAGTGATTATGGAATTAAACAGGATTCTATGTTATTACATTGTGATAATTCCAGTGCAATAAATATTTCAAAAAATCCTATTCAGCATTCTCGTACTAAGCACATTGACATTAGATTTCATTATATAAGGGAATTAGTAGAAGAAAAAGTTATATCTCTAGAATATATTCCTACTGAAGATCAACGAGCTGACATTTTCACAAAACTTCTCGATAAAAGCAGGTTCAAAAAGATGAAATTTGATCTTGGCATGTGCATTTTAAATTGATTATTTATGCCTACTTGTATTATAGTGTATATATTTGCTAGATTGAATTTCAATTTTTGTAGAATTTGCAAGAAATTTGAATTTTTGGGGTTTCTTCGACCAGTCGTGAGTATACACGACCAGTCGTCCTACGACCGGTCGTAGATACCCACGACCAGTCGTAGAACTCGGGTTTCACTTAAAATTGGAGATTTTTGCTTTCTTCCTCATTTCATTTTTCTTCTCCTTAGATCCGAGCTTCGACTTGTCGAACTCATCTTTCTTGTTCTTCAAGGTTAGTGTTCCAAATCACTTTTTTCTTGCTGATTTGTGTCTAGATTGTTTCCTTTTCAAGCATTAAGCTTTCTATTTTGAATTTCATTGAGATTTGGGGTTTGGATTTTGAAAAATCTGTTTTGTGTAAACCCACTTCTCAATCCTTTGCAACTTCTTTATTCTTTGAAATCCTTGTTGCAAATGGCTTCTAGAGGTAGAAAAACTACTTCCCGTGGTCCTTCTTCTTCCTCCAGATCGACCGCTATCTCTAAACGTCATCTTCTTGTTCCCATTGATGATCCATCATATGTTAGGGACATTAGATTACATAATGTTATTGTTGAACATCCTGTTGATATTAATCATATTGCACCTTTTGACATCCTTCCTATGCTTGAAGCTGTAGGTTGGGTTAACTTATTACATTGGGATGGGCCTGTATACCGGTCCATTGCCCAATCCATGTTTACATGTATTAGTGCTTTCTCACAGGATGATTTAACTTTTAAAATATCTACTAGAGAAGGGCCTTTTGACGTTGATCGTCATTTATGGATGACATTAATATGGATGACATTTTTGAGGAACTGAATTCTGACTCAGCAAATGATCCAGATTTTGAACCATCTGATGTTGATGCTCATCTAAGAGCATTTGAAGATAAAGTGGAGAATATAAATGTAAAGTTGGAAAACATGTCTATTGCTCATGATTTGCAATTCAAGTACATGCGCAAATATCTTAAGCGCTTGAACAAAGGCATGCACCAACTTGATCCCTCTATTCCTGCTTCATCATCTGGTTCTGGTTCTGACTAGTTTATATGAGATTTCTGGTCTGTAATAACTTTATAACTTCGCACTTGATTGACTTTGAGTTTGATACTATCTATGTTTTATGCTGGATTTTATTCTATGTGATGCTGAGTATCTCTATCACTCTTTTGCTATAATCTCTTATCTCCTCATGTTTACTCTCATTTATCTCTTTATTTAGTTCTCCTTTGTCATATTGTGACAAAAAGGGGGAGAATGGTTTGTTCTTAACGATGTGATTGTGAGAGGAGTAGCATTGGTTATGTTACTCAGGGGGAGTAGGAGTATGTTTGAGCTTGTTGAATGAAATTGGTTGAATGTTGAATATTGAATATTGATTTGCAGGTATTTACCAGTTGTTTTACTTTTTGTTTATCTTGGTTATGTGTTTTGTCACTAATTTGACAAAGGGGGAGATTGTAAGTGCCATAGTTTATATCCCTGTCTGTTGTCAAATTTGTGGTGCCAAAATCACTGTTATAAATAACTTGCATAAGTGAAGCTCTCTCTAGGATCAACATTCATAAACAAGCAAAGCTCACAAGACAAGACTCAAGCTGCAAGAGTTCAAGAAGAGTTCAAGGCAGTTTGTACACTTTTAAGATTGAGCTACATCAAGGTTTCAACTACATCAAGACTTCAAGGCTCATACTTCAAGGTCACTTGTTCCTAATGTTTCAATGTTCATACTTCATGGTTGAGGTTTGACTGACCATAGGTTGACCTTAGAAGTAGGTCATTTTGGATACATAAGTCGAATGTTTATTTTACATGTGATTGGTCTGTTCTTCGACTAGTCCCAGGTCTTCTTCGACTAGTCCTAGACTTGCTTCGACCAGTCTAAGAAATTCCTCGATCAGTCGTGAGTTTGTTACAAATTTCGGATGAAATCTGTTAGGCTTCGACTAGTCCAGGAGTCTGTTCGACCAGTCGTAGGAACAGTGTCGACTGCATCTACGACCAGTCGAAAACCTTTGACTCAAAATACAGCGATGGTTTATAGTTTCTTCGACCAGTCGTAGGTGACCTACGACCAGTCGAAGGTGACCTTCGACCAGTCGTAGAACGGTCAGAGCTTATCCCGCCGGATCTTTCAAATATCTGTTATTGCTTCGACTAGTCGAAGAGCTCCCTAGACCAGTTGAAGACACGATCTGCTCACCTATAAATAGTGCACGAATCTCAGAAGAAATCATTGAATTAATTAATCCATTCAAGCCAATCTTCGTCGAACTTCTGAGAGATAATTCTGTGCTCCATCTAAGCTAAGTGTGCTTATTTAATATTCTCTTTCCTTAGCTTTATTTAATTGATTTTGTTTCAGCTATTCCAATCTAATTTGATAAGAGGAATTGTTATTCCCTTTCTTTGGAATCAAAATCAATTAAGGCAAGCCCTATTTGGTTTAATTTAAAATCCATTGGAATTAGAACCATTATAATTGAGTACTGGATATTGAACTTGGACATTCAATCATCTACTCTGATTTGGTTCTACCGGGCTACTACATCGAAGGAGATAATCAGGTATTTTACATTTAATTATAAATTCCTTTTTGTTTTGGTTTCTTTCAAGATTTGCCAGAAAAATCTTGTTATATTGGTTATTTGAGGAGAGCCAGGAAAACTCAGAAGTGAGGTTTTTTTAATTGTGTAAGCCCACAGACAAAGACACAATTGTAAAGGTTTTGGGTGAACCTGGAAAAACCTATTTTGTTAGTGAACACTAATATCCCCTGTGTGAGGATATTAGGAGTGGAGTAGCATTTTGTGTGGCTGTTGTTTAACAGTTGGTGAACACACAGGCGAACCACTATAATCCCTTGTGTTGTGGTTGAATGATTTATTCTTCTAATCTTTAATTATTCTTTTGTGGGATGTATGTATGGTGGTGAATGTTGTAATCATTTAATTCAAGCTTTGTGAGAATGTTGTAATAGTCTAGAATTTATTTTCAGCTATTCCTTTATCAGCTTGATATTCTATTTCCTTTAAAAGTTGTTCCAGCAAGGTTGCCCTGCCATTTTTATGGTGTATGGCTGTCCGTAGAATAATACATTTATGATTGCAATTTATTTCAATTCAGTTTATATTTATTTTTGTATTCCTCTTCGGTTTGAGATTTGATACAAAGATCTTTCTAGAAATAAGGTTGTCCTACCATAAACTCTGAGTTTTGGTGTAAGGTTGTCCTTAGAACAACATTTGTATCAACCTCTCAAGATCTGAATTTGAGGTTATTTTTCTTTCCTGCATTGTGATTTATTTTGGCTATCATATTCTTTTTAATTCCGCTGTTGTAAGTTTTATTTGGCATTGTCCTATTCACCCCCCCTCTAGGACATATAGCTTGGCCTTTTCAATGGCATATGCAATGGTCAACCACATCTCATAACAAACATACAGATGATGCTTATGGGCATGTATCATGATGTTATGCTGTCATATACTCATAATCGGTATCGATAACTAGCACCGATAATCAACATCGATAATCGGCCTCGATAATCAGCATCGATGATCAATATTGGCCTCGATAATCGGCACCAATAATCAGCCTCGATAATCGGCACCAATAATCGGCATCGATAATCGGCACCAATATTCAGCATTAATAATTGGCACTGATATAGCATGAAAATCGACACCAATAATCAGCATCGATAATCGACCTCGATAATCAGCTCCGATAATCAGCATCGATAGTTGGCACTGATAATCGGCATCGTTGAGAATGGGCTTAACAGGGCCTAAGGGAAGGTCACAATGTGGACATTTAACCATCATTGCCCATCAATGTGGACATTTAACCAACATTACTCCCAAGGAGTGGCCCACATAGAGCCAGACATATAGTGGGCCCATGGCCTCACACAATGGCCCAACATACATCACCATGGGCCTCTCTCAAGGGCCTAATACACATCACGATGAGCCTCACTCATGGGCTACATATGCATCACATTGGGCCTTGCTCATAGACCTCATATACATCACAATGGGCCGTAATACATGGGCCTCATATACATTAAATGGGCCTCAATATATGGGCCCCAACAATGGGCCTTATATACATCAAGTGAGCTGCATCACATGGGCTTCATATACAACACGTCGGGCCTCACTCATGGGCCACATATACAACACGTTGGGCCTCACTCATGGGCCACTATACAACACATTGGGCCTCACTCATGGGCCACGTATACATCATAATGGGCCTCATCATAAGGGCCATATATACATCATATCGGACCTCGTCAAAGGCCACAAACATATCATAATGGGCCTGAACAAATGGGTCATAAGAACACCACAATGGGCCTCACCAATTGTACGGTAAATATATCACATTGGGCCTCATCAAGGCCTCATATACATCACAATGTGGGTCCCATCTATTGGACGACACTGATACAACACATGCATCACGGTGCAACAACCCCGTCCTAATGCTTGGACGATGTGGATGCACACATTATATGGGGTCCACCTCCCAGAAGATGGACAGATGGTGAGGATAAAACCCATTCTTATGGTGGATTTCCACCATCCAAACAGTGGACGGAGTGGATTGTAAGTCATGGTAGGCCCCACTAAACTTGGTAATGTCACTGCAGTCACCCCGCCAGTAGCTAATCTGCATTCATCATCTGGTGGGTCCCACATGATCTGGACAATATGGATACAACACATGCGTTAGGATGGGGGCCACGTGCTGAATACAACACACATGAAGGATAGGCCCTACTGATGGAGGGTGTGGATGAAACAAATGGACGGTGTGGCAACAATTCGTATGACATGGCAGGCCTCACATAATTTGGACAGCCAGTATAAAACATGCCTGGTGGGTCCCACAATGTTAAAGAGTATGCTGGACAGCGTGCTGTCTGGCAGTACGCCTCACCTGAGATTTGAATCGTCCTCAAATGGATGGATGGTGGGGATTCACACCATTTGGATGGATGGTGTGGATACACACGTGTGCAGTAAGGTGGGTCCTCGTCCCAAACAATTGGAAGCACAGATGAAACACATGCATCATGGCAAATACATCAGTGGCCCCACCATCCATTGCTGGACGGTGGTGAAAGCCACACCTAAATCATGTGGATTCATGTGGTGTGGCCCACCCACTACATATATATATATATATACATATATTATGTATATTATATACATCATCGTCCACGTGGTGTGGCCCACCCACTACACACATATACTATATTATATTATATGATATACATCATCGTCCTGCTCCAGCGTCCAGGTGCACTGGACGGACGATCTGGATCATAGTACAAGCATCATCAAGTGGGCCACACATTAAAAAAAGGAGAGAGAGAGAGAGAGAATGGTGAGATGGAGGGACCACGCCACTATGGGGCCCTCCCTGCTAGCAATTACAAAATACATCAAATGGGTCCCATTACATGTGGGCCCACGAATCAAAATCAACGGTGGAGATCCCATCTCCACCAAAATGTAAGGTCTAGATGACCTTTTTCATACAAGGAAATTAAACATCATGATGGGGTCCATGGAGAATGGCCCCATTGTGGAATGATCATGGAAATCAAGGTGGGCCATCGGCCATACCTAGGGTCCAAAGTGAGATTCGTACCATCAATTGATAGGCCCCACTTGGCCCATCATTAAAAATAAAATCTAAACTTATAAGAACACCCACCGTTTACACTCCTTCTTGGTCCCTTGGTTTCCTTAGCTCCTTGGCTTCAACTTTGATGGACGATGATGGAGATTGAATGGCTAAGATGAGAGATGAGAGGGGTAGGAAGTGGGCCACACACAAAGCTCTTCTCTCCTTAGGAAGCTTCGACGTTTCCCTCCTTTGGGTTGCTTGGAAAAGAGTGAAAAATGAGAGAGAGAGAAGTGATGGGTGATGGGTGGAGTGATGTAAGGAATGGATGGGTGGAGAGAGAGAGTTGACTTAGGGAATGAGAGAGGTACGGTGTTGTAAAGGGAGTGATGGGATGTGTACTTGACTTGAGATAATTGATTGATGTGATGGGTTATAGAGATTCTCTCGAAATTCGTAACACGCGGCATTTTCCTCGAAATGAACATGGGCCCACAACTCCTGGCCTAGGTATCACATCAGCGTGAGACGCGACATTGGAACCATGCAAACGGCTTACTCACTATGGTACAAATTTCAAGTCGAGCCGACTCAGATCGTCGGGATGCAACTTAGGGTCACGCGCAAACGTCGATTACAGGTTGCTGGTTGCCGAAATTCGACAGGGAGGACTGCGGGAGTCCATGGAATGGCATGGTTTAGGATACGGGACTTACATATATAATTTTCTTTACCTAAAACCTTTGCTCAATGATCTTAAATATGTCTACTTAAGTCAAGATGAGACATACCCGATGGTGATTTCCTCCTACCTTAAGAAAGAACAGGAGAGTGTGCTTATTTCCACTCTCATCGAGCATAAAAGAGCCATTAGATGGTTTATTGCGGACCTCAAAGGAATTAATCCTTTGATTTGTACTCGCCACATTCATCTTGAGGATAATGCGAAGACCTCCCGACAACCACAACGTCGATTAAATCCAAACATGAAGGAAGTGGTTAAGGGAGAAGTACTTAAATTGTTGGATGTGGGTATCGTATACCCTATATCCAATAGTCAATGGGTGAGTCCAACTCAGGTGGTTCCTAAGGAGTCTGGAATCACCATCGTAGCCAATGCCGACAATGAACTCGTGTTAGAGTTATCACTGGTTGCAGAATGTGCATTGACTACAGGAAATTGAATACCGTCACAAAGACCACTTTCCTTTACCCTTCATTGATCAAATTTTGGAAAGGCTAGCTGGTCACTCTCACTAACGTTTCCTTGACGGGTATTCGGGCTACAATCATATTGAGATAGCCCTTGAAGATCAAGAAAAGACTACGTTCACATGTCCCTTTGGAACCTTTGCTTACCGAAGGATGCCATTCGGACAACGTAATTCCCCTGCCACATTTCAGTGATGCATGTTGAGCATATTTTTTAACATGGTGGGGCAATATTTAGAGGTCTTCATGAATAACTTCTGTCTTTGGTCCATCCTTCAAGTAGTGTCTAAAAAATTTTTAGAATGTGTTAAAGCGATGTGAAGAAAAGAATTTAGTTTTGAATTGGGAAAAAATGACATTTCATGGTTCTCAAGGGAATACTGCTTGGACATATAATTTCATCTAAGGGAATTGGGGTAAACAAGGCTAAAATAGATCTTATCTCTAACCTACCTCCACTCAAAAGCATACATGATGAGCGATCCTTCTTAGGACATGCCGAATTTTATAGACGATTCATAAAGGACTTTACTAATCTCTCTTGTCCTTTATGCAATCTACTTCAAAAGGATATACCATATGAGTGGACGAGCAATGTCAGGAAGTTTTCACTAAGCTCAAGGCTATGTTGATAACCGCACCTATCATGTAGCCACTCAATTAGAGAATCCCTTTTGAAATTATGTGTGATGCATTTGACAATGCTATTGGGGCAGTGTTAGGCCAGATAAAAGAGAAAAAGCCCTATGTAATTCAGCGAGTATAAATCTAAATTCTGCCCAAGTGAACTACTTTACTACGAAGAAGGAACTCTTAGCCGTAGTGTTCGCTTTGGACAAATTTAGGTCTTACTTGATCGGATGCAAAATTATCATTTACATTGATCATGTGGCGCTGAAGTACATTCTTTCTAAGAATAATGCAAAGCCTCACCTAATAAGATTGCTCCTCCTACTCCACGAGTTTGACATAGAAATACGAGACAAAAAAGGAGTAGAGAACGTAGTGGTTGACCATCTCTCTAGACTTGATCTACCCGATTCTCTTAAACCAACAACAGTAAATGACATATTCCCTAATGAACAATTATTTAAACTCTTCCAATTAACTTCATTTATTGACATCTTGCCACAGGTTTCATGCCGACATATTGGACTGTGTAAGATAAAAAGAAATTCTTTGTTGAGATACGTAAGTTTTTCTGAGATGATCCTTATCTATTTAAATATTGCTTAGACCAAAATTTAAGGATATGTGTTCCAGACAATGAACATCAGAGTATTATCTCCTTTTATCACTCTCAGGCCTGTGGTGGTCACTTTTCTACTAAAAAGACCACGACCAAAATTCTACAGTGTGGCTTTTACTGGCCTACTATGTTTAAAGATACTCATGAGTTTTGCAAAGCTTGTGAGCGTTGTCAGAAATTGGGAGGATTGTCCCGTAAAATATGGTGCCACTAAACTCAATTCTTAAAATTAAAGCATTCAATTGCTAGGGCATCAATTTCATGGGGTCATTCCCCTAATCCTTTTAAAATATTTACATATTATTGGCAATAGACTATGTCACTAAGTGGGTTAAAGCAATCCCGTGTCGAAACAAGGATTATCGAACGGTCATTAGATTCTTAAAAGAAAATATCTTTTCTTAGTTCGGAACACCTCGAGCCATCATTAGTAATGGAGGGTTGCACTTTTGTAATAGGCCATTCAAGAACTTAATGAAGAAATATGGCATCTCTCACAAAGTGAGCACTATACCACCCACAGACAAGCGAGCAAGCAGAGATTTTCAACAGGGAAATCAAACAAATTTTAAAAAAAACGGTTAACCCTGACTGTAAGGATTGGTCAATTCACTTGACTGATGATCTATGGGCTTACCATACAACTTTTAAGACCTCCATTGGAATGTCTCCCTTTGACTCATTTATGGGAAGGCCAGCCACTTGCCTGTAGAGTTGGAACATAGAGCCTACCGGGCTATCAAAAATCTAAACTTTAACTTAGAAAATGTTGGCTCACTATGCAAACTTCAATTGAATGGACTCGAAGAAATTCGGAACAATGCTTCTGAGAACTTGAGAATTTACACGGACAGGATGAAGGTGTTCCATGACAGGAACATCCTTCGAAAATCATTCACACCAGGTCAAACAGTCATTCTGTACAATTCTCAGTTACATCTTATTCCCAGTAAACTACACTCTTGTTGGACCAGTCCTTTCATTATTACTATTGTTTATCCTCATGGGGCCGTCAAAATAAAGAATCTGACGAATGATAATATTTTCAAGGTAAACGGATATCGTCTAAAGCCATTTGTTGAGAAGTTTGATTCAGAGGATATGTCTATACCTCTAATTAATCCTGTGTATCAGGATTGACGTCCTAGTATGATGGAGGTATAGTTAGGTTTATTGCTTTTATAGGATTTCGGATTAGGATAGTTTGTTTTTCAATAAGTTTAGTCTTCATGCTAACCCATCTACAGGTTGAGAACTTTGGAAAAGGTTCAATTCTCATTCTTTAGATACTACCTTTCTTTTCATTATCTAATTGCATTGTATGGTTATATCTTTTACATTGAGGATAATGTAGATTTTAGGTTGGGGGGCGTGGATTAGGTAAACTAATTAGTATTTTCTTAATCTTTGAGCAAAAATCTTGAAAATTTTCAAATTTTCAAATTAAAAACCTGTTTGGAAAACAAAAATTTGCGTAATTAAGAATACTTTGAGTATGATGATAAGATGGAGATTAAATTTTGAATTATTGGAGTTTGATCAACTGAGTAAACTATCACTTAAGTTCTTTCATTTAATTGATTAAGAGGAAGTTTGAATATCATATTGATCTAAATCACAAAACATATTTAATTTAATTTCTATGAATTGTGCTAGAATTTCTGATTCTTAGTATGTGAATCATTGATAGATGTTGAGAATTAAGTCTGGAGAATTTTATCTACCTTAAAAAGATGAAAAGAACCAGTTAAAAAACAGAGAGATCAACAAAAAGGTCGTGTATGAGAAGAGAATAAAAAGTTTGAAAATAATAAAGATGGAAAGAATGAAAAGAATGAATAAATAAAAGTAACCGGTGATGTAAAATCAAAAACTGGAAAAAGAAGAAAAAGAGGATAAGTTCGGAATTAGCACTTGATTATTCAATCAATCTTGAGGTGATGAGCATGGCTAACATTATGAAACAATAGTATTTTTATGTAAAGTAAGTTGAAATTCACTGAGCACATTATAAAAACTTGGTATATGAACTTACACTCCTAAGAAATTGATAAAGAACCTATTTTGATTGATTGCTCATTTGATTCGGCTCTAGGTTTTCAAATTTTCACTCTCGCTTCTTTAAATTATACTCATGCATACTTGATTGCACAAATGATTGTTTTTTGAAAGTATTTTAAACACTGAGAATTGAAGATTATGTCATGCATGTTTTACTCGGGATTAACAAAATGTTGGTTGGGGTGTGTGTTGAGTGTCAAATATTGCATATTTTCCCATATTTATATCTTGGTTTTATGAACATGATAATGGTTAATGGGTATATTTTATACACGTTTGTATTGCGAGGTGAATTTGAGAGCTTGAATTGAAAAGAATGTTAAAAGCATAGATTTGATGCTTAAGAATCACTAAGGCAAGGGATGGATCTTAAGAGACAAGGATTGACGATTTCAAGACCCTAAGATTCAAGAAAACTAAGTGGAGAAGGATGGAAGTCGAAAGTGCAAAATGTAAAAATTCAAAGAACCTGAACTTCATTGTCTATGTCATTGATTGTCGGTCGATGACATTGAAGAATTACATGAACATCAAGTTAGTTGTTGGATAAATTAGATGTAGTTCTCGATAACATCGAAGCCCTGTTCGATTGATCGAAGACCTACTCGATGATATTGAAGGCAGTTTGATGACATCGAGATTTTTGGAGCAACTCACCGGAACACTCTAAACACATTGTCGATTGATCGAACACCCTTCAATGACATCGAAGGACTATTCAATAACATCGAAGGTATGTTTGATGACATAAAAATATACGCAATACGAAAGGCTCCATGCAATGCGAAAAGGCGTGACTTCTGGATTCAAGTTACATTTAATGATATCGAAGGCTGTTCGATGACATCGAAGGTGTTACGCAGAGTGCATAAATTTGAGGCGGTTTTCAAAGATGGTTAGATAAAGGATATAAATATGGGTTCTTTGTGGAGTTCTAAACAAGATTTAGGTTACAAGAAGCAGAGCCAAAGGGTGGAGCAGCCTCCTAAGAGTTTTTCTATCCTTTTCTATTTTTAATGCTTTTTTTAGGGTTTTAGATCCAATCATGTCTATGGTTGGTTAAACCTCTTCGCTAGGGCTAAGAGGTGAAGCTTGTAGCATGTTGGGATGATTTTCTTGCTTTGATTCTTGTTCTTATTGAATCTTATTGATTTCTAGTTTGATATTAAAGGAATATTTTTAGTTTTCTATAATTTATTGTGACTTAAATTAAAATAGATGTTGTGACAACTTTGGATATCTTCTTTTCCTATTTTGAGATTGTGATATTGGTAAATCCTGTTGTTCACCATCATCTCCTGGGCATGGTAGGATGATGGAATCTCTTCCAATCACAATAATACTCTTATATTGAGGACTAGATCAATGAAACGTTTAGATTTTGTTTTGTTGCTTCGTCTTCCAATTGGATAGGATAGGACTCCAATTCCAATTGTGTCTCTTGAATCAACGTGAGGTAGCATCCTGATAGCTACAAGTGGTTCCTTGGCACCCTAGTTCTCACCTTTCAATTAATAATTTTAAATCAACATTATGCACAAGTACTCTCTTTTATTCCAAATTTAGATTTAAATCTTATTCTAGTTCCAATTGAAGTTATTTTCAGAATACGTATAAGTTTAGTCCCTATGGATTCGACCTCGGTCTCACCAAGTTATTACTATATCACGACCCTACACTAGGGGTTGTGAACAATTAATTTAAAATGCTAGATGAAAATGCCCAATCATGGGACATATCTAACCAAGATAGTAATCCTGAGAGAAGGGAATAAATGTGCTCAAAGAGAATGATGGTGTTAGTGCAAGGTTAGCGGGTCTCACAAGAAACTTAAGGCCATGGAACTTAGGAAGGAAGTGATTTAACCTATCATGGTTGTTGAAACTATATGTGGTATTTTTAAGAGTGATGCTCACCTAATTAAGGATTGTCTTGATATTGCACGTGGTGGGCCCTCGGATATGCGTAGGAGCTTGGTGGAGCTAAGGAATGATGGCTATGTCCTAAAAGGGGGTGATTATGAACAAATAAAATTTTAGCCACGTAAACACAATTTAATACTTAAAATAATATGTTAATTAAACTTATGCAATTAACTCTAAAGCTTCCAAGCCATTAGAGGGTCCGATTATATAGACTAGAAAGGATGTAGAAATTAAGCAAGTAGTCTATAAACATGATAGTATACACGTCTGTGTGGGATGTGCTACTTATCATCTGTTAGCATTCATATAATTATGCATACATATAATTGAACATTCATCATATAAGCATAATTAAACAAGTGCTCAAAAGATAATCTCAAGAACAAGCATGTGTAGTGGTTCTGTTTCCCTACTCTTAATGGATGCATTCAACCCATGCGTGTGCCGGATTTCACTATTGAAAGTTTTAAATCATGTTCATCACTAACGTTTACAACCCTATATAAGGATCCTAACATACATTGTCGTTAGAGGCAACAGCTAGAGACTTGATTTGGTATTATATTAGCTAACTAATAACCTCAGTCCTAATCCAAGGACCTACGTTTACTCCCGTCAGAATCTCCCTCGGAGACTAACACGTGCACACCCGTATTCAGTGGCCTACATAAGGACTTTGATCTAGATCCAATAAAAAAAACTAAGGTCCTACTATTCACAACCCCAAGTGCAGGGCTGCAATGTAGTAATAACTCGGTAAGACCGAGGTCGAATCCACAAGGAATGAGAAACACGGTCTAGTACTAATCTAAGTCTAACTTGGTTGGTTGGATTTTAATCCAACAATGTGAAAGAAAAGTAAATAATAAAGATAAAACACTAAGGATCTAGGAATCCACTTGTAGTCATCTAAACATCAATTTGTTGCTTCAATATAAAATAACACAATTGGAATCAAAGTCCTAATCTATTTAGTCGAATGATAGAGTGGTTAAACCATTCATAAGTATTAAGATGAATAAGATTTCAATTGACTGGTTCTTCCATTAAGCACTAGGACATCAATCGTAGGGAATCGAAAGCATCTAATGTACCCCTAGGCATCATTGGATCAATCAATTATATAGATTGATTCCTTCTCTAGATCAAGTCTAAACAATTGCTAAATCGGAGCATTCATTCTACCCGGAGTGCACAATGAATCTAGAAATAAACAACTCAAAGACTTTCAAAGTAAATTCAAACCAAACAAATCTACTATCATCATTCAAAGTAATAACATTGAATTTAACAAATTAAAAACTGAAATAAACTACAAGCTTCATCCCTTAGCCTTAGCTAAGAGATTAGCTAGTCATAGCTAACTCAAAACCAAAAGAAAAACTAAAAGATCTACTAGAACCTGTGAAAAAATTGAAATAGACGAACATTGTTGGTGCTCCACCTAGGCCTTATCTCCCTTACCAAACCCTAGAAGATGATTTGGAATAGCTTGGTTGAAATTATAGTAGGACCGTTAGTATTGATGTATGGATGTATGTGCAAATGTCCTAGAGGGGGAGGGGGGGTGAATAGGACTTTAAAAACTCTAATCCTACTAAACTATAAATTTAACCAATTTAAAACAAATTAAGTAGGATTATTAAGAAATCATTCATATTCAACTTCTAAGATAGTGAGAAATCTAAGAGTTGCATTATATCAAGCATGTATTGTGCATAAAGTAAACAATCCAACAGTCAATACATATGAGCAAGAGCAATCATCACTAGCATAGCAATATGTAGTGGTTCGATTACGTTCCTACTCCACTCTTAGCCGACGCACTCCACCCTAGAGTGTGCTGGATTTCACTATGAATGATTTTAAATCAAGTTAACCATAAGCCTTTACAACCTACACAAGGTTAAGTAAGGAGCCTACACAAGACATCCTTAGGTGCCTATACAAGGCAACTCACTATGCCTACACACGACAAAAACTTATGCCTACACAAGGCAAATACACATGCCTATTGTCATATACAAGGATGCAATAAACATGCCTACACAAGCTAATATGTCCTACACAAGGACACTATACGTATTCTCCCGTCGGAGGCCTACGAAAGGTCTTAGCGAGGTTGAGAACAAACTCTGAAATCAAATCAGACACAAGGAAGATGCTTTAGACTCTATGGACTCTATTACTTACTTGTAAGTGAGTGAACCCCTTGTGTTGGTGAAGATCTTCCTATTGATGAAGAGTCTTCAGCTCCCTTGAACCGCAATTGTCACGCCCCGAACTCGGAAACCGGGCTCACAAAATTCCCGATCGCTGAATCCGGCGCCGACAGCCTCCGTAGAACCCCATTCTTAGATCCCGGCACCCATTCACCAGGTTTCGATCCTGGGATACTACAAGGAGGGTTTCAAATCATTAGTCTAATTCATAATGAGCATAACAAAAGCATAACCCACAAACAATAAGCACAAGAACACCACCACAAAATCCACTATGATAAAAAACTTTTTAGTATAATGCGACTGAAAGGGGAAAATACAATGTAATAAAAGAAACAAAACTCCAGAAGCTCGGCTGCACGCTCCAACTACAGCGAGACTATGGCTGCGACTGCATCTTGGCGTCACCTGCACGCATCAATCGTGCATAAGCTTATGGAAAGCTTAGAGGGTGGTGTAAGTGTGTGCGCAATATAAGCGTGCTCAAAATGCAAGGTCAGAGTAATGCGAAAATCATGGTAATGAGCACATGAATGTAATCAGCCGTACCAAGGCTATGCGGTACAAGATATGAATGCTATCGGCCATAATACGGCCATGCGATGCGAGATGCAACTCAAGCATGCCAATCCTCATCATGTATCAGTACAGTTCTCATTCTGGATAATCACCGGGGTTCAATACACTCCAAATGGCACTGTCGCTCTCCTAGCCGCACAGTCCAAGTGAGCGTAAGAAACCTC
This sequence comes from Magnolia sinica, assembly GCF_029962835.1. Classification (NCBI taxonomy): domain Eukaryota; kingdom Viridiplantae; phylum Streptophyta; class Magnoliopsida; order Magnoliales; family Magnoliaceae; genus Magnolia; species Magnolia sinica. The sequence continues at coordinate 69,154,762 of NC_080579.1, read as the reverse complement.
ACTATCCGCCTGGCCAATAGTCTGCCAATACCTATCCGGCACATCGATAGCGAACCCATTCGCGAGCTGGTCAAACTCAGCCTAGTATTGCCCCCTACCCTCGGACGAGTAAGGCCACACCCCTTTCCAACCGACCACGACACAGTGGGAGACGCGGCCTCCTGGTATTCGGCCCTCATGCGCTCATGTATCCACTCGGTCTCGACATTGGAGTCATCCTCTGGTACCATCGGGTTTAGGGATTTTCACCCAGGGACATCTATGGTGCCTGTATGCTAGAACCAAATATTTTCGGTCTCCAATCTTACCATCCACGATGTATCTGTGGAGGCTATGGCCCTGATGTCGCTAGGGCATACAGTAACTTCAATCACACAAATGCAAGTGCATGAATCATACTATCAGTCATGCAACAGCCCTGTATATACCATGCACTTATATGAGGCAACTCCGCCTATCAGGGAGCCCATAAATAGTCTATCCAAAGGTATATGGTATGATCGGTCATTCCTCACATCAGGCATACATATGGTGCGAATGATCATGAATCATGCATCTATACTAAACATGTAATAAGAGATGGGTTCTAGGTATAATGGAGATGGGCCTAGACGGCCTACTTACCACAAGTTTGGGCCTATCAGTGGGCCTTAGGGAGAGCTATAATGCGAACATTTAACCAACATTATCAATGTGGGCGTCAAACCAACATCGCTCCCAAGGAATGGCCTTCTATGAATCACATATTGTAATGGGCCTTTTGTACATCTAATTGGGCTTTGTCCCAAGGACCCAAATACATCAAATGGGCTACATAACATGAGCCCCATATCTATATCAAGGTGGGCCTCAATGGGCCTCATAATATGGACCTAATACAAATCAAGGTGGGCCTCAACAAGGACCACTAATGCATGAAGATGGGCCTCCATAATGGGCCTTAAATTATCTCCAAAACAGTTGAACAGTGGGATGAAACACATACATTATGATGGAGCCCACACTAATAGAGGGTGTGGTTTATAATACTTACATAAGTGGGGCCACCAAAATGCTCATTTTCCACCCAGCCTAAGGCCCAATATAATGTTTATTTTCCACCCAACTATTCATAGGGTCATGTGGGCTAGGGTAGAGCCCACTGTAGTTTTTATTTATCATCCAATCTATCCATAAGGTCACGTGGGCCTGGATAGGGCCCACTAATATTTATTTATATATATATATTTTTTTTTCATACAAGATGGGCCCACTGTAATTTTTTTTTTTTATACAAGATGGGCCCACTGTAATGTTTAATGACGTCCAGCTTGATCACGGGGCCACGCAGTCAGGAACGGCCCACCGAAATGTATATTTTTCATCTAACCTGTTTCCCAGGTCGCGTGGGCAGGGAGCCCACCGTGACGTGCATTTGACGTCTAACCTGTTTATAAGGCCCCCCGAATGGGGGTGGACGTGGGGCCCATCAAAATGTGATTCACAAATCCAGCCCATCCATTATGTGGGTCCCATCTAACTGACCGTACAGACCAAGATTCAACGACATCCAAAACTCAGGTAGGCCCCACCAAGTGATTTTATATGTTTAGGCATGTCTTCACATGTTTTTAAATGGTGTGGTCCACATGAGTTCCGTATGAGCATGATTTTTGGAGTGGACGACCAGTCCGTCGGTACCCAGCAAATGCACGGTGTTGATGGTCAAAAGGAACCAAGGTGGGGCCCACAACCGGACCATGAGCCAGCCGTCCGTCCATCCGTCATTGGGCGCAGGCAGCGCCTGTGGCGCTCTGACAGCAGCAGCAACGCTGCTGCTGCTTCTTCTTCTTTTTTTTTAAATGATTTTCTGTGGTTTTCCACAGACGGGGCCCACATCAGCCAGATCCATACCAGCCATTGGATTCCTTGGTCCAAGACCGACCAAAGGAGTCCAATATTCGCCATATTTTTGGCAATTAGAAGGGTCACGGTGGATTTTAAGGGTAGTACCACTAGTTCCCATGGTATGGCCCACCAGAAAATGGGATCAGCCTCATTTTTCAGTTCAACATCTAAAATGATCCGAGGAGCAGGATGGACGGCTTGGATTGCGTCTACACATCAAGGTAGGGCTTGCATGAGAGGCCCACACTCCTTTCTTCTTTTTTTTTTGTTTTTTTTGTTTTTTTTATAAAGCACAGTTTGCAACGTCCAGCGTCCAGGGACGCTGGACGATTTACAAATTCCCATCATTGTGGTGGGTCCCACGTAGACATGGCCCACCACTATATATGTATATACTTATAATATATCTTATATTATATATATAAAATACATATTATATTATATATGTTATATATATATATTATATAAAATATACACATATAAATATATACATATATATATATATATATATACATACATATAAAGATGCATTGGACCCATCCAAACAGTGGATGGTGTGGATCATCACCTGTAATAGAGTGGGCCACACCGTTTGATGTAAATGGACGGAGTAGATGTAACACATATTGGTGGGATCCACACCATTACAAAGAAAGAAAGAGAGAGAGATAGAGAGAGAGATACACGGTGAGATAGAGGAACCCCGCCACTATGGGCCGTCTTGTTACAATCACATACATCCAAATGGGTCCCACCAACAAGTGGGCCCTAAAATTTAAAATCATGGAAAATCACCCACCTTATCTTCCTTTTCCTTGCTCCCTTGGACTCCTTAGCTCCTTACCTTCACTTTTAATGGAGGTTGATGAAAGATGAATGGTTGAGATTGGAGATGAGAGGGTGTAAATGGAAGATGGAAAGTGGGCCACACTTGAGAGGGAGAGAAAGCTTGGACGTGTGGGGGGTTGAGTTGCTTGGGAGAGATATGAGAAATGAGAGAGAGAAAGAAGATATGGATGGGTGAGGTGAGGTGATGGAGTGATGGGTTGGGTTGAAAAATTGTAAAGGTGTATGGTTGTTGTTGAAATTTGGAAAAGAGGAGTGGTGAGGTGGAAAGAATGGTGGACTTTTGGAAAAAGAGGGAATGGGTGTAGTACTTGATGTATGGGATGCATTTAATGGTTGATTGATGGGACTAATTGTAGAGATTCCCTCGAAATTCGTAACGCGCGGTGTTTCTTCGGGATAAACGCAGATCGGCATCTTCTTGCCTGGGTATCGGTTCGGTGCGCAAGTCACGGCGTTGGAACCGCGGCGACGACGCGATCGCTTTGATACAACTTTCGGATCAAGCCGACGTCGGTGCGCGGGACCTGGCCTAGGATCGTGCGCAAACACCGGATATGGTGCGAAGGTTGCCGGAATTTGACCGGAAGGACCGTGGAGGCCAACGGAACAGCACGGATTAGGACACGGGTCTTACAGCAATCGTCTGTTGATGCTCTAATCAATGCGCTGATGTTGATAGTTTAGGGTTTGGTTTGATCTTCTCTAATAAATGATTTGTCTTTAAAGGTTAGAAAAGATTTTCATGAGCTAAGCATTCAAAGATTCCAACATAATGATTTTCCATTAAAAGGTGATGCTGGAAACTTAATGAATGCCAGAGTTCATAATTTAATCCAAGCAATGAATATGAGAATAAATGCTTGAGCTACGGATTAAATGATGAACTCTTATGGGAAAGATGGCTTGAGGATGAGGGTATTAAATATTACAATAACTCTCTCAAGCTCTCTTTAATTATTGCTCATCTTCTCAAGTAAAAACCCAAGAGTTTATATAAAAAAGAATCCCAATGATTAAAAAAAAATGGGCAGAAATCTGATCTTGTCAATGCTATCAAAAGGTCTTCGGTGCCATCGAATTTATGCACTAAGGTTTTTCAAATAGGTGCAGGGTAGATTCAGTCCAATGCTATCGAGCATACTTCGATGCTATCAAAGATGTCTTCAATGTCATTGAGAAATACTTCCATGCCATCGAGATTTTCTTTGTAAAAGATGTCTTTGGTTGCTGAACAGTTTTATCCCATTTTCGATGCAATCGATCAGATCTTCGATGCCATCGAATTTTGAATTTCAATGTCATCGAACTGTCTTCGATGCAATCGAAAATATTAGCTTTTCCTAGAAAGCTTGCTGGACAAACTGGTCCTTATATCAATGTAATAGAACGATATTCAATGTTATCGATAACTTACTCTCAATGTTATTGAGGGCGGTTCGACTACATCGAGGAATACTAAACTATTTCAAAAACGATGGAGAAATAAGTCCAAGGTCGATTCAATCGAAGTAGGTTCGATGCCATCAAAACATAAGTTTCAATGTCATCGAACTTCATTCGATGTAATTGACAATACCCAACATATGTTCAGTTTATTGCTGGACTATTTGGGCTTGATTTTGATGCAATCGAACTATGTTTGATTCCATCGAAATTGTCCTCAAGGGTTTAGTTAGGGAAGTGAGGCATATGTTCAGTTTATTCCAAGTGATTTTCGAAAACAGATGTAGGTAATATTAGGTACTTATGGATGGGGTCATATACCTAAAGGATTTGGTTAGAGAAGTGAGGCCTTGTTTACCTATGTGGAGCGCTCGATTTTCTTTAGTTGATGAGTCTTTGATCTTGTGATTCTTCAATATGGGGCTCACTTAACAGACCAACTTACCATTCACGTATATTGATAAATAAGGTCACTTTCAATCTCCCTCTTTGTCAATTACATGGCAAAACAACAAACAAACCCTTGATATTACATTCAACTCAAGATATTTACAAATTTTCTTATTTGTAACATGATTACAAATGTAATGTTGGCATGAGTTGATTGCAGCTCCCCCTTTGTTCATACTCCCCCTAACTTCCTGCATTTTGTGATCTTTAAAACAAAACAGTAATCACATACAATTGGTGGGAGTATGGTTCTCCCCCTTTTTGTCAGTCATTGGCAAAGGGTTAGAAGATAATGAATATGCTAAAAGAACCGAAGGTTGGAGATTAACAATCCTATTGGTGAAGATATTCTTATTGATGAAGAGTCTTCAGCTCCCTTGAACCTGCGCGCGCTCGACTTATATAAGTCAGGATTTTTCGATGTCATCGAAGAGTCTTCGATGCCATCATAAATGCTCCAGATAGGTCAGAGAGTTGCAAGATTTTTTCGATGCAATCAAATAGTATTTGATCCCATCAAATAGGATTCGATTCCATCAAAATAGTTTGTTCAATGCAAATTTTTACCAGTTCAGCTTGCACTAACCTATTTGTAAGTGCTATAGTTTTTATCCCTGTCTGTTGTCAAATTTGTGGTGCCAAAATCAATGTTATGTTATATATAACTTGCTTAAGTGAAGCTCTTTCAAGGATCAACATTCATGAACAAGCTAAGCTCACAACAAGCTAAGTTCACAACAAGCAAAGCTCACAAGACAAGACTCAAGCTACAAGACTTCAAGAAGAGTTCAAGGCAGTTTGTACACTTTCAAGATTGAGATACATCAAGGTTTGATCTACATCAAGATTACAAGGCTCATACTTCAAGGTCTCAAGTTCTGAATGTTTCAATGTCCATACTTCATGGTTGAGGTTTGATTGACCATAGGTTGACCTTAGAAGTAGGTCATTTCGGATACATAAGTCAAATGTTATTTTATATGTGATTGGTCTGTTCTTCGACTAGTCCTAGGCCTTCTTCGACTAGTCCTAGACTTGCTTCGACCATCTAAGAAAATCCTCGACCAGTCGTGAGTTTGTTACAAATTCTGGATAAAATCTGTTAGCCTTCGACTAGTCCAGGAATCTGTTCGACCAGTCGTAGGAACAGTGTCGACTGATCTTCGACCAGTCGTACAATCTTCGACTCGAAGTCTAGTGAAGACTTTCTGGACCTACGACCAATCGAAGGAAACCTACGACCAGTCGTAGGTGACCTACGACCAGTCGTAGAACGGTCAAAGCATATCCCGCCGGATTTTTTAAATATCTGTTATGGCTTCGACTAGTCGAAGAGCACTCTAGACCAGTCGAAGACCCAATCTTCTCACTTATAAATAGTGCACGAATCTCAGAAGAAATCATCGATTTAATTAATCTATTCAAGCCAATCTTCGTCGAATTTCTGAGAGATAATTCTGTGCTCCATCTAAGCTAAGTGTGCTTATTTAATATTCTATTTCATTAGCTTTATTTTAATTGATTTTGTTTCTGCTATTCCAATCTGATTTGATAAAGAGGAATTATTATTCCCTTTCCTTGGAATTAAAATAAATTAAGGCAAGCCCTGTTTGGTTTAATTTAAAATCAATTAGAATTAGAACCATTGTAATCGAGTACTGGACATTGAACTTGGACATTCAATCATCTACTTTGATTTGGTTCTACCGGGCTGCTACAACGAAGGAGATATTTAGGTATTTTACATATTGTAAATTCCTTTCTATTATTTTGGTTTCTTTTAAGATTTGCCAGAAAAATCTTGTTATATTGGTTATCTGAGAAAAGCCAGGAAAACTCAGAAGTGGGGTTTTTTTAATTGTGTAAGCCCACATACAAAGACACAATTGTAAGGATTTTGGGTGAACCTGGAAAAACCTATTTTTAGTGAATGCTAATATCCCCTGTGTGAGGATATTAGGAGTGGAGTAGCTTTTTGTGTGGCTGTTGTTTAACAGTTGGTGAACACACAGGCGAACCACTATAAACCCTTGTGTTTGATTGTTTTATTCTTCTAATTTTTAATTATTCTTTTGTGGGATGTATGTTTGATGGTGAATGTTGTAATTATTTAATTCAAGCATTGTGGGAATGTTGTAATAGTTTAGAATTTATTTTTTGCTATTCCTTTATCGCTTGATTTGCAATTTCATTTGAAAGTTGTTCCAACAAGGTTGCCCTACCATTTTTATGGTGTATGGCTGTCCCTAGAACAATACATTTTTTATTCAAGTTATTTCAATTCAGTTTATATTTATTTTTTGTATTCCTCTTCGGTTTGAGACTTGATACAAAGATCTTTCTAGAAATAAGGTTGTCCTACCATAAACTCTGTTTTTGGTGTAAGGTTGTCCTTAGAACAACGTTTGTATCAACCTCTCAAGATCTGAATTTTGAGGTTATTTTAATTTACTGCATTGTGATTTACTTTGGCTATCATATTCATTTTAATTCCGCTGTTATAAGTTTTAATTTGGCACTGTCCTATTCACCCCCCCTCTAGGACATATAGCTTGGCCTTTTCAAATGGTATCAAAGCCTAATAGCTCTTTTTTATTCTTGGATTTAATTCCTAAGCTAACGATTTAAGCTATTTAAGATGTCAAATTTTGATAGCCTTTCAGTCACAAGGCCTCCACCCTTTGATGGCTCCAACTATGCCTATTGGAAAGCTAGAATGAGGATCTTCCTCAAATCAATGGATGAAAATGTGTGGCAAGCCACAGTGACTGAATGGAATCCTCTTATCATGGAAGTTACTGGGGTTGATGGTTCAAAATCTATGAAAGCCACACCATATTACCAATGGACCACTCTTCAGAAAAGTGAGAGTAGTGCAAATGCTAAAGCACTAAATGCAATTACTTGCGCACTATCACCGGATGAGTTCAAAAGAATCATTTCCTGTGATACTGCAAAGCAAGCTTGGGATATATTAGAAATGACACACGAGGGTACTACAATTGTCAAGAAATCTAAAGTCCAACTCCTCACAACCAGATTTGAAGAAATTCGTATGGAGGAAAATGAAATGTTTATGGACTTTTACACTAGATTGAATGACATTGTAAACTTAATGTGGGGTCTTGGCGACAAAATCCCAGAAAGTAAAGTGTGTGCAAAAATATTACTCTCACTTCCTGAACGGTTCAATTCTAAAGTAACTGCGATCCAGGAACTTCGTGATACGGATAATATGAGGGTAGAAGAACTAGTTGGTTCACTACAAACCTACGAGTTAAACTTTAAAGCTCCTAAAGGTAAATCTATCGCACTAAAATCTTTTAAATGTAATTCAGAAGAAAATTCTGATTCAGAAGATGATATGGCTCTTTTAGCTAAGAAATTTTACAAGATTTTCAAAAGCAAGAAAAGGGTTGATTTTCAAAAGTCAAATGATAAAAAGAAGTTTAGACCCAAATCTCGAAAATCTTTGAAAGATAGTCAATGTTACAACTGTCAAGAATATAGGCACTTAGCAAATAGATGTCCTAAAAGGGACAAACCCAAGAAGAAGGGTATGTTGGCTACATGGGATGAATCATCTGATTCTGAAGGTTCTTCTGAATCAGAAGATTTTGAAACTGAGTCAGGCAATGAGGTTAAAGCTCTTATGACTCTAGCCAAATTCACATTTTCAGATAATGACTCTACAAGTGAAGAAAATCTGAATAGTGAATGTGAAAATGAAGATAATCTTTAAGACGCTTACAATGCCCTATATAAGGAAAGTTGTAAAATTGTTGTCAAACTTAAAATTCAAAAAGAAAAGTTTTCTAAACTCAAAAATTGTTTTGAATCACTTGTCTTAGAAAAATCACAAATTTCAGATTGTTTTGAAAAATCAAAATGCGATTTGGAATTCAAAAACTCACTAATTGTTGATTTAAAATCTGAAATTGAGAATCTTAAAACTGAAGTATCTTCTCTTCTGAGTCTAAAGGACACATGGAAATATGCCCAAGGTGATCCAAAGTTAGAGAAACTTTTATCCGGATCAAGAAAATGTGGCGATCGATCCGGGTTGGGCTATGATAAAAATTTATCTCCTAAACAAATGTATACTCCTCCTATGTTTGTTAAAGGAGAGTCCTCAAACTCAAAAGGGAAAAGTACTTATCAATATTTTTCTAAAAATTCAAAAACTTTTCAAAAACTTAGAAACAGCCATGTCAACTTTAATCAGAAACGAAATCCACTAGCTGAAAAGATAGTTGATTTACTCAAGGAGCTCTTAAAATCTAACTCTATAGGTCATTCCTACAAATGTACACAAAAGAAGACCAACTATGTTCCTAAACCCAAAACAGTTATGAAATGGGTTCCTAAAGTCACCTGCTTGGTTGCTCACACTGCTTTCAAAGCAACAAGTCATTCAAAGTGGTACCTAGATAGTGGATGCTCCAGGCATATGACAGGTGACAAAGCTTTATTCACGGATCTGAAAGATATGACTGATGGTTCAGTCACATTTGGTGATAGTAGCAACTGCAAGATTATAGGCCAAGGTACGGTTCAACTTTTTAATCTTCCTGTGTTTAAAAATGTTTTATACGTTGAAGGTCTAAAGCACAACTTGCTTAGTATATCACAAATATGTGATAATAACCATAATGTTCGGTTTTCTAATCAAAGATGTGAAATACTAAACAATAAGGGTTCTGTAATTTTAACTGGACGTAGAACATCTGAAAATTGCTATATTATTAGTGAATCCAGCTCATCTAATCAAACATGTTACATGGTCCATACAGACGAGACTGATTTATGGCACAAACGTCTTAGACATGTACATTATCGAAATTTATATCGATTAAGCAAACAAGAACTTGTAAGAGGTTTACCCAAACTTCAGAAATTAGATAAAATATGTGGTAAGTGCCAGATAGGCAAACAAACAAAGAACTCACACAAAAAGGTGAATTCAAATACCATATCAAGACCACTCGAACTTCTCCACATGGATCTGATAGGACCTACCAGAACGGAAAGTCGTGGTAGTAAAAAGTATATCTTGGTAATAGTTGATGACTTTACCAGATTCACTTGGGTAGTCTTCTTAAGGGATAAATCTGAAACCCTTGAAGAAGTAAGAAAAGTTCTCAAAAGGATTCAAACTGAAAAATCTACTCAAATCAGTAAAATTCGTAGTGATCATGGATCTGAATTTGAGAATAGCAATTTTGAGAAGTTCTGTACCGACCAAGGAATATTACATGAATTCTCTGCTCCCAAAACTCCACAACAAAATGGAATTGTAGAAAGAAAGAATAAGGTGCTTCAAGAAATGGCTAACGTCATGTTGAATAGCATGAAGCTCTCTAAAAATCTTTGGGCTGAAGCAGTCAACACAGCTTGCTATATTATTAACCGAGTATACACTAGCAAAGATAATAATAAAACGGCTTACGAATTGTGGTTCAATAGAAAGCCTACTGTTAAATACTTTCGAGTTTTTGGCAGCAAGTGCTATATTTTACGTGATCGTGAAAATTTGGGAAAGTTCGATACGAAGAGTGATGAAGGTATTTTTCTAGGATATTCTTTAAACAGTCGAGCTTATAGGGTCCTGAACAAAAGGACTGGTGTGATTCAAGAATCCATTAATATTGTCATTGATGATCACTTAAACACACTAATTTCTAATTCAGATAATGATGAAGTACTAATCATTGATAAACCCGATACTTCATCGAATCAGACTGATTCTGAATTGAGGACTGTTAAAGATCATCCAACCACACAAATTCTTGAAAACCCTCTCACCGGTGTTCGCACCCGTAGACAACTTGAGGATATATGTAATTATGAATTTTTTACATACCAAATTGAACCATCTAACGTAAAAGAAGCTCTGGCTGATGAGAACTGGATTGTTGCGATGCAAGATGAACTCAACCAATTCATAAGAAATGATGTTTGGTATCTCGTACCAAGACCTAAAGATAAACACATCATTGGAACAAAATGGATTTTCAAAAATAAGTCTGATGAATGTGGAAATATAATTAGAAAGAAGGCTAGACTGGTGGTACAAGGTTATACTCAAATTGAAGGGATTGATTTCGATGAAACCTTTGCACCAGTAGCACATCTTGAATCTATCAGACTATTTATATCCATTGCATGTTTTAGAAAGATAAAGATCTATCAGATGGATGTGAAAAGTGCTTTTCTAAATGGCGATTTACATGAAGAAGTCTATGTTGAACAGCCAATGGGATTTGAAGATTCCAAAAATACTGATCATGTACATCGGCTTAAAAAGGCACTTTATGGATTAAAACAAGCACCTAGGGCATGGTATGAGAAACTAACGAAATTTCTTTTAAGTCATAATTTTCAAATGGGATCTGTTGATAAAACTCTGTTTGTTAAGAAACATAATGATCATATCTTAATGGTGCAGATTTATGTTGATGATATTATTTATGGATCAACTTGTCCTGACTTGACTACTGAGTTTGCAGATTTGATGAAATCACAGTTCGAAATGAGCATGGTTGGGGAATTGACTTATTTCCTTAGATTGCAAGTAAAGCAACAACCTGAAGGAATATTCATTTCTCAATCTAAGTATGCCTTGAATCTAATCAAGAGATTTGGATTTGAGAATGGTAAGAATTTCGATACTCCTATGAGTACTACCCTAAAACTATCAAAAGACTCTAATGACAAAAATGTTGACTCAAAACATTATCGGAGTATGATTGGTAGTTTGTTATATTTAACTGCTAGTAGACCTGATATTTCTCTAAGTGTTGGTATTTGCGCAAGATATCAATCTGATCCAAAAGAATCTCACTTGATTGCTGTCAAGCGAATTATTAGATATGTCGCAAGTACTGTAAATCTTGGTATCTGGTATCCTCATGAAACCAATGTCCAATTAGCTGGGTACTCGGATGCTGACTGGGCTGGTAATCTAGATGATAGAAAATCAACTAGTGGTGGTTGTTTTTACATTGGAAATTGTCTAGTTTCCTGGTTTAGTAAGAAACAAAATTCTATATCACTTTCAACAGCTGAAGCTGAGTATATCGCAGCTGGTAATGCATGTACACAGCTTATTTGGATGCAACGAATGTTAAGTGATTATGGAATTAAACAGGATTCTATGTTATTACATTGTGATAATTCCAGTGTGATAAATATTTCAAAAAATCCTATTCAGCATTTTCGTATTAAGCATATTGACATTAGATTTCATTATATAAGGGAATTAGTAGAAGAAAAAGTTATATCTCTAGAATATATTCCTACTGAAGATCAACGTGCTGATATTTTCACAAAACCTCTTGATAAAAGCAGGTTCAAAAAGATGAAATTTGATCTTGGCATGTGCATTTTAAATTGATAATTTATGCCTTCTTGTATAATATTGTATATATTTGCTAGATTGAATTCCAATTTTTGTTTAAATTGCTAGAAAATTGAATTTTTTTGGGGTTTATTCGACCAGTCGTGAGTATACACGACCAGTCGTACTACGACCGGTCGTAGATACCCACGACCAGTCGTGGAACACGGGTTTCACTTCAAATTGGGGATTTTTTTCTCTTTCTTCCTCATTTCTTCTTTCTTCTCCTTGGAGCCGAACTTCAACTCGTCGAACCCATCCTTCAAGTCCTTCAAGGTTAGTGTTCCAAATCCCATTTTTCTTGCATATTAGTGTCTAGATTGCTTCATTTTCTCTCTTGAAGCTTTCTATTTTGAAAATCTTTGAGATTTGGGGTTTAGATTGTGAAAAATCTGTTTTGATCAAACCCACTTCTCAATCCTTTGCAACTTCCTATTTTCTTGAAATCCTTGTTGCAAATGGCTTCTAGAGGTAGAAAAACTACTTCACGTGGTCCTTCTTCTTCCTCCAGATCGACCGCTATCTTTAAGCGTCATCTTCTTGTTCCTCATGATGATCCATCATATGTTAGGGACATTAGATCTCTTAATGTTATTGTTGAACATCCTGTTGATGTTAATCACATTGCTCCTTTTGACATCCTTCCTCTGCTTGAAGCTGTAGGTTGGGTTAACTTATTGCATTGGGGTGGGCCTACATACCGGTCCATTGCCAATCCATGTTTACATGTATTAGTGCATTTTCACAGGATAATTTAACTTTTCAAATTTCTACTAGAGAAGGGCCTTTTGATGTTGATCGTCATTTAATTTCAGCCCTTATGGAAATTCCTGTGAATGATGAGGGTATTCCTATCCATAATTTAACTGATAAACCCTCGATGGCTGAAAAACACATGCTCACTAGAGACTTGTGCAATATGGATGTTCAATGGACTCAAAAAGGGAATGCGCTCCCCGTAAGGTATTTGTTACCCAAATATAGAATTCTCCACAGAATCTTTGTGTCTAATCTGTATCCTCATTCGGGTAATAAATCTGACTTGACTTCATTTATGGTTCGTGTTATCCATGCTATCTCAAATGGTACTAAGATTTGTTTACCATCCTTAATCTGTCATTTCATTATTCAGTTTCGACTCCATCCTGGTCATAGTGACATTCCTTTTGCTTATTTTATGACTGCATTGGCTACTCATATGTTAGTCGATATGCCTGTTGATGAAGCACCTATCTATCATCTGATCTTCAACAATACAAATATTAATAAGATGAAGTTGGATCTGCTTCGTGAACAAGGTGGTGGTGGTGATGGTGGTCATGAAGAAGCTGGTGTTGATATTAATATGGATGACATTTTTGAGGAACTGGATTCTGACTCAGCTAATGATCCAGATTTTGTACCATCTGATGTTGATGCACGTCTGAGTGCATTAGAGGGAAAAGTTGAGGATATTAATGTTAAGTTGGAAAACATGTCTGTTGCTCATGATTTGCAATTCAAATACATGCGTAAATATCTAAGGCGCTTGAACAAAGGCATGCACCAACTTGATCCCTCTATTCCTGCTCCTTCATGAAGCTCTAGTTTTGACTAGTTTTTATGAGACTTCTGGTCTGTAATAACTTTATTACTTAGCACTTGTTTGCTTGAGTTTGAGTTGGATTTTATGCTGGATATTTGTTCTTGATGTAATATTTATTCTCGATATATGTGATGCTATGTTGAGTATCTCTCTGACTCTTTTGCTATACTCTCTTACTTCCTCATATTTCCTCTCATGACTTCCTTTATTTAGTTCTCCTTTGTCATATTGTGACAAAAGGGGGGAGAATGGTTTGATCTTAATGTGATTATGAGAGGAGTAGCATTGGTTATGTTACTCAGGGGGAGTGGGGAGTTAAGGGGAGTATATGTTTGATCTGGAATATATGTTTGATCTTGTTGAATGAAACTGGTTGAATGTTGAATATTGAATATTGATTTGCAGGTATTAACCAGTTGTTTTACTTTTGTTTGGTTATTTGTTTTGTCACTAATTTGACAAAGAGGGAGATTGTAAGTGCTATAGTTTTTATCCCTGTCTGTTGTCAAATTTGTGGTGCCAAAATCAATGTTATATTATATATAACTTGCTTAAGTGAAGCTCTTTCAAGGATCAACATTCATGAACAAGCTAAGCTCACAACAAGCTAAGCTCACAACAAGCAAAGCTCACAAGACAAGACTCAAGCTGCAAGACTTCAAGAAGAGTTCAAGGCAGTTTGTACACTTTCAAGATTGAGCTACATCAAGGTTTGATCTACATCAAGATTACAAGGCTCATACTTCAAGGTCTCAAGTTCCGAATGTTTCAATGTCCATACTTCATGGTTGAGGTTTGATTGACCATAAGTTGACCTTAGAAGTAGGTCATTTTGGATACATAAGTCGAATGTTATTTTATATGTGATTGGTCTGTTCTTCGACTAGTCCTAGGCCTTCTTCGACTAGTCCTAGACTTGCTTCGACCAGTCTAAGAAAATCCTCGACCAGTCGTGAGTTTGTTACAAATTCTGGATAAAATCTGTTAGCCTTCGACTAGTCCAGGAATCTGTTTGACCAGTCGTAGGAACAGTGTCGACTGATCTTCGACCAGTCGTACAATCTTCGACTTGAAGTCCAGCGAAGACTTTCTGGACCTACGACTAGTCGAAGGAAACCTACGACTAGTCGTAGGTGACCTACGACCAGTCGTAGAACGGTCAAAGCATATCCCACCGGATTTTTTAAATATCTGTTATGGCTTCGACTAGTCGAAGAGCACTCTAGACCAGTCGAAGACCCAATCTTCTCACTTATAAATAGTGCACGAATCTCAGAAGAAATCATCGATTTAATTAATCTATTCAAGCCAATCTTCGTCGAACTTCTGAGAGATAATTCTGTGCTCCATCTAAGCTAAGTGTGCTTATTTAATATTCTCTTTCATTAGCTTTATTTTAATTGATTTTGTTTCTGCTATTCCAATCTGATTTGATAAAGAGGAATTATTATTCCCTTTCCTTGGAATTAAAATCAATTAAGGCAAGCCCTGTTTGGTTTAATTTAAAATCAATTAGAATTAGAACCATTGTAATCGAGTACTGGACATTGAACTTGGACATTCAATCATCTACTTTGATTTGGTTCTACCGGGCTGCTACAACGAAGGAGATATTCAGGTATTTTACATATTGTAAATTCCTTTCTATTATTTTGGTTTCTTTCAAGATTTGCCAGAAAAATCTTGTTATATTGGTTATCTGAGAAAAGCCAGGAAAACTCAGAAGTGGGGTTTTTTTAACTGTGTAAGCCCACATACAAAGACACAATTGTAAGGATTTTGGGTGAACCTGGGAAAACCTAATTTTAGTGAATGCTAATATCCCCTGTGTGAGGATATTAGGAGTGGAGTAGCTTTTTGTGTGGCTGTTGTTTAACAGTTGATGAACACACAGGCGAACCACTATAAACCCTTGTGTTTGATTGTTTTATTCTTCTAATTTTTAATTATTCTTTTGTGGGATGTATGTTTGGTGGTGAATGTTGTAATTATTTAATTCAAGCATTGTGGGAATGTTGTAATAGTTTAGAATTTATTTTTTGCTATTCCTTTATCGCTTGATTTGCTATTTCATTTGAAAGTTGTTCCAGCAAGGTTGCCCTGCCATTTTTATGGTGTATGGCTGTCCCTAGAACAATACATTTTTGATTCAAGTTATTTCAATTCAGTTTATATTTATTTTTTGTATTCCTCTTCGGTTTGAGACTTGATACAAAGATCTTTCTAGAAATAAGGTTGTCCTACCATAAACTCTGTTTTTGGTGTAAGGTTGTCCTTAGAACAACGTTTGTATCAACCTCTCAAGATCTGAATTTTGAGGTTATTTTAATTTACTGCATTGTGATTTACTTTGGCTATCATATTCATTTTAATTCCGCTGTTATAAGTTTTAATTTGGCACTGTCCTATTCACCCCCCCTCTAGGACATATAGCTTGGCCTTTTCACTATTCACTATGATGTACACATATATTTACCAATAAATTAACATTTGTACACCCAAAAATAAATAAACAAAAATTAAAAGAATTAAATACATTTATATTAAAAAAGAATAATGAGGCTAAAAATCCTCAAATATGGCAATTAAAGAAAATGGACCACTCAATAGGTTTAAACTACGCAAACGCAATAGATTTTTGAAGATCTCCATATCTATTGGTATCCAGCGGTTTTGTTAGTATATGGCAAGTTTTCACTCGGTAGACACATTTTCCAACACAATAATCTTTTCCTCTACAAGTTCACATATAAAGTGGTGTCGGATGTCAATGTGTTTTGTTCTCGAATGTTGAACTGAATTTTTTGAAATATTAATGGCACTAGTGTTATCACAAAAAAGTGTCATTGTGTATTGTTCAATGCCATAATCCAGTAACATTTTCTTCATCCAAAGAAGCTGTGTGCAACAACTACCGGCTATAATGTATTCGGCCTCTATAGTAAATAAGGATATTAAATTTTGTTTCTTGTTATGCCAAGATGCAAGATAGTCACCGATGTAAAAACAACCGCCACTAGTTGATTTGCGGTCATCAATATTTTTAGCCCAATCAGCATTTTGAATACCTGACAATGATGGTAGATGTATCAAACAGGTACCCTAAACTAAAATTGTTAGTCCCAGTCGCATATTTAATTATCCTTTTAACTGTGGATAAGTGTGATTCCTTAGGCTCGACCTGAAATCTAGCACATGCACCTATGCTAAAAGCAATGTCCAGCCGACTCGCGGTTAAGTATAGCAAGCTCCCTATCATACTACAATACAAGTGTTGATCCACACTCTTGCCATTTGCATCTTTGGAGAGTTTGAGAGTGGTGCTCATGGGAGTATGATCAGCCAGATTCAAGTCCAAATATTTTTACCGATTCCTTTGCATACTTGGACTGGCATACAAAAATTTCATTTTGCATTTATTTCACTTGTAGCCCCAGAAAGAAGTTGAGATCACGAACCATGCTCATTTCAAATTCTGATTTCATTAATTCGGAAAATTCATAAGCAGCATCTTCACAAGTGGATCCGTAGACTATGTCATCCACATAAATTTGGGCTGTGAGTAAAGCATTCTCGATCTTTTGTATAAATAGTGTTTTATCAACACTCCCCCTACAAAATTGGTGGTCTAATAAAAATTGTGTCAAGTGTTCATACCATGCTCGAGGTGCTTGCTTAAGACTATAAAGCACTTTATTCCATCATTATACATGTTGAGGATATTTTGGATCAAGAAATCTCTTTGATTGTTCAACGTATACTTCTTCCTCAAGTACACCATTGAGGAAGGCGTTCTTTACATCCATTTGAAACAGTTTGAATTGCAGTGCACATTCAATGGACATGAGAATTCTTATAGACTCAAGGCACACTATAGGGTTAAAGGTTTTATCAAAATCAATGCCCTCAATTTGTGAGTAGCCTTGCGCTACAAGTCTAGCCTTGTTTTTTACTACATTCACGGATTCATCAAACTTGCTCTTAAAGATCCATTTTGTTCCGATGATATTTGTTCCTTAGGTCCCGGGAACTAGCTGCCACACCTCATTTCTTTCAAACTCATCTTGCATTGCTGGAATCCAGTATCTGTCTTTGAGTGCTTCTACAACATCTTTTGGTTCAATTTTTTAAGTGAAGCAGAGATGACTGTTAATGCCCTCAAGCTGTTATCGAGTATTCACACCGACACTAGGATCTCCAATGATTTGATTGAGGGGATGATCCTTGATAAACGGTGTGTTACTCAAGGTTGAGGCTCAGGAGGCAAGGTGGATTTGCTATCCGATTTACCTATTATGTATGGATCCATATCATCCTCCACATCAATTGGACAACCATCTTGGTCATGAGATTGGTTATTAACAACCACATTAGCAGTTTCTCAAATTGTAAGGGTCTTTAAATTGAAAACTCTATAAGTACGACTATTCATAGAATATCCAAGAAAAATATCATCGTCACTTTTAGAGTCAAATTTGCCTAGATGTTCCCTGTCTTTAAGAATATAGCATTTACTACCAAAGACACAGAAATATTTAACATTAGGTTGTTTTCCATACCACAGTTCATATAGAGTTTTGTTTAATCATGCTCTAAGGCATACTCTATTGATTATGTAGCAAGCGGTATTAACGGCTTCGACCCAAAATTTTTTGTCATGTTTTTACTATTAAGCATAACCGAGCCCATTTCTTGCAACACTTGATTTTTTTCTCTCAACCACTCTATTTTTTTGTGGTGTTTTCGGAGCTGAGAATTCATGCATGATTCCACTTTCATCACAATATTTTCAGAATCAGTCATTGTCAAATTCTCCTCCATGATCACTCCGAATATGTTTTATGCAATATCCCTTTTCAGTTTCGAGTCGTTTTGCTAGTTTCTAGAATTCTTGAAATGCATTAGATTTTTTCCAAAGAAATGTGACCCAAGTGAATCTGGAATAATCATCTACCACTACCAGAAAATATCTGTTTTTATCATGGCTCTCAACTTTGGTGGGACCCACTAGATCCATATGTAATAAGTCAAGTGGTTTGGAAGTTGCCACAATGGTTGTCTTTTTATGTCCCACTTTTATTTGTTTGCCTTTGAGATAATCACCACACACAACTTTTTCTTCCTTCCTAATCTTAGGAAGTCCTATTACCAAATGTTTCGAGCTTAGTTTAGCCAAGTTCTAGTAGTGCACATGCCCGAGTCTTTGGTGTCATAACTTAGACTCATTGTTTAGGGCCATGTGGCATCTTGTGGATGGAATATTTTTGTAAGTGCTATGTTGTATATCAAGCACCCTGTGTCATCAAATTCCGTAGTGACTAACCACTTTAGAATGATGGACTTGTTCAAAGGTGGAAATTTCACCTTCAAGTGAAGAATGATGGAAAGTTCACCTTCATATGAAGATCAACTGAAAGTTCAAGTTCAAGTGCATGTTCAAGTCCAAGAGCAAGACCAAGTTCAAGTGCTTCTACAAGGTCAAGTGCTACTACAAGTTCAAATCCAAGTGCACTACATGGTCAAGATCTAGTTAAAGCTTCACGTGTACAAGATCACGCTTCAAGTAAATCAAGTAGAAGATCTACCGAAGCTACTGAAGCTACAAAGTTCAATGTTCAATATTCAGGTATAAATGACCCTAGAAAGACCTTAGGATTAGGTCATTCATATTACATATTTGGTATGGGTTATTATACTTCTTATAGGCTTGATTTCAACTAGTCGTAGCCTATTTTTAACTAGTCCAGGATTTAGCTCAACCAGTCCAGGGTTTTTCTCGACTAGTTCAGGATTTGTTTCAAAATTTTGAATTTTTTTGGTAGGGTCATGACCAGTCGAGTAGGGCTCGACTCGAACTACAGCAAGATTTTTTTGGACCCACTCGACCAGTTGAGTGGTATGCTAGACCAGTCCAGCAGGCCACTCGACCAATTGCGCCAGAATTTTTAAAATTTGGTTGAATCTTAGGCCAGTCGAAGGAACTATTTTTCAACTTATAGATAGATGTCTTTTCTTAGCTTTATTCATTCATTAAAAGCCATATCAAGCCTCCACTTTGAAGAGAAAAGTCCCCGTGATTATCAAGCTATTGTTCGGTAAATCATAGATTCATTTTTATAGCTTTTTGATTTGTAATTTCTTGATCTCTCTTTGTTTCAATCTGATTTATAAATGGGTGTTCTTCTCTACCCCTTTTGAGATACAAGAAATTAAATCAAAGTAGCCCAAGGTTGGATTAATCTAAAATACATTTAGACCTAGAACCCGTCTATATGTGTGATTAAACATTGAACATCTACATCTACAAGTGAAGTGGTTCTACTGTTTACATCAAAGGAAAATCTTCAAATAAGTATTTTGTTTATTTGCTTTTGGTTCTTGAGATTGCCAGAAAATTTATGTACTGGTTTTAACTGAGATAGCCAGAAAATCTCAGCGCGAGGTTTTTAATTGTGATAACCCATTGAAAACGTAATTATACAGGTTTTAAGGTGAACCTTGGAAAACCTTGTTCATAGTAAACCGCTAATATCACGTGGGTTGTGATTATTGGGAGTGGAGTAGGTGTGGCTGTTTGAGAACAGTTGGTGTTCACACCGAACCACTATAATTCCTAGTGTTTGGTGGATGATGATGTATGTGATAAATGTGTGGTAAATGCTCATATCTATTTCATGTACATGTGGTGAATGTTGTAATAGCTAGATATCATTACTTTTCCTCTTGTTTTAGTTTGGGTTTTTTTATCCTTACTAAGTTCAAGAAATCAGGTTGTCCTACCATAAACTTTGGTTTTTGGTGTAAGATTGTCCTTTGAACAACGTTTGAATCAATTCTCAATACTATTGCAATAGAGATCGCTATTGGATTCATCTATCTTTATTTTTATTCTGCAATTATTTTTTATTTGACATAGTCCTATTCACCCCACCCCCTGATCAGGGTCAAATATTGCATATCAGACCCCGGTAATTGCCTGATTTTACGTACATGATAAGGTTTAATGCCATATTTTAATTGTATTTTTGTTACAGGATGAAGTGAGGAGCGTTAATTGAAAATTGATGTTAAAGGCTGGATTTCATGATCCAAAGTCTCCAGGGCACAGGATGGACTCCAGAGAACCAATAATGAAGATTTTACATGCCTGGGATCTGAGGAAAGCAAGCCAAAGGGGCCCGAAAAGGGTCCAGAATGCAAGATCACATGGTTTCCGCTATCCGATCAGTTCGAAACTTAATACATGGGATGAGGGCCGTAAATTAACCGTACATATTAAATTTCAGCCATTAAAGATCTCGGGAAGTGAGCCAACTGACAAATCAGCCCGTTAATCTCCAATTTGGGGCCCACCTGATATTTGGAACTGCTTCAAACTTGGTGTTGACGGTTGAAATTATATGACAAAGAAGATGGACGGATTGGATTTCTCGAAATCATCACAGTGGACCCCACATTGAGTGACATGTGCATGGTGCACATGTGCACTGACCGAGCACCGAACGGGCTTGCGTCGGGTCAGCAGCGCTGACCCGACTACGTCTTTGAAAAGGAAACCTCCGTTTCCAGCGTCCGCGGCAGCCGACCGTTGTCGTCGGTTGTGGGGCCCACCTATTATCCAAATGGACAATCCAAACCGTCCATCCGCTTCCTGAGGTCGATATCGTCATCGCCTAGATGTCCGTTTGGTTCCATACATATGTACGGACGTTGATCGCTGAAAAAACGTAAAATGGACGGTGAGTTCAAAACTCCGTGGGTTGCACCGAATCCACCCCAAAACCAGTCAATTCCTACTGATTTTTCGAGCTGAAACCAATGGACGACGTGGATTCCTGTGAAAAGTCCAGGAATGGGCCCCACCATCATCGCAGCGTCGGTTTGGCGTCCGCGTAGCGTCTTCCGCTGGCCGTTTTTGCGAAGGTTTGTGGGCCCCGTACGTCACGCGTACGGCCGATCTGACCCGTCCATCGTGTAGAGGGCTTCGAGAGCTTCAAAACCATGTTGATATTCTTCGCCCATGCGTACACACGTGTGCGGTACAGAGGCCACAAACAGGCCGTCTTGTGACGTTCAAAACTGTTTTTTTTTTAGATTTCTTCTGTGGGCCTTCAAAACTACCTATTCTTGACTGAAATTTCGTCCTGAATCCAATGGACGGGGTAGATTTTCCAGAAAATGCCTCTGTGGGGCCCACCGATCACGGCTGCGAAAATTTGTACTCCGAGTCCTTCTACGACTCTGCCACCGACCTCAGCCATCCAGCAGCTATAAAATGGGAGTTTTGGACGTGAGAAAGGCATTCAGAACCATTCAGAACCATTCAGAACCAGGGGATTCCAGATCTGGAGCAAGGGAGAGAAGAAAGAGAAGAAAGAAAAGAAAGAAGAGGAAGAGAGATTGTTTGGTTTGAGTTTTTTTTATGAATTTTAGTTAATATTTTTTATGGATTTTATGGGTCACTAACCTCTCAGCTAGGGCTGAGATGAAGCCCCTAATCGGATTAGCTCTTGTATTGGTTGATTTACTTTGAATTTTAATTAATTTGTTTCTTTCTTTAAGTGGGCTTTATGGGTTTAAATTCTATACTTCTCCATCTATGAACTTGACCAAAGTATATATATGGATGTTGTTTGGATGCTTATTATAGGTGCTTGTGTCTGACCAAGAACAGGTTTCCTATAGAGGAAGAAACAGGATGCTTTAATGAATTGTACATCCCTTATGCCCGACCAAGGATATGGGATATGTCATTCATGGCATTGCTTAAAGGAATTAGATAGTCTGTATGCCCGATTAAGGACACAGATTGTGCTTTCTCTATTTAAGTGGTATCAATCTAGATCAAGGTGAATCAATAGACAAAACAAGGGTTAGGATAATTAGGGGTGGATTCGAAAGTCCTAGTGCTCTCTCTCTGATTAAATTTTCTTCCCTGTTCTTAATTAATTGTTTTTCATAAAATTGTGCTTAGTAATTCATTCCATTATTTATTGGATTAGTTAAGGAGAATCATAGATTTGAATTGTGACGACCAGTCCTCGTGGGAACGATCTCGTAATACGTACCGTATCTACATCTGATTCGTATACTTGCGAATTTAAAAATCATTTAAATCGTGTTGGTTTAAATAAAACATCAAGTTTTTGGCGCCGTTGCCGGGGACTGTTTCGTTCCAAATTGGATTTAGGATTCTCTCTTATCATAATTCATAGTCTTAGGTTTTTTGACTAACTTTAGGTTAAAATTTTTTTAGAAACTAACCTATTTCCTGTTTTGTAGGGACCTGACATAAACTACTACTTTGGTAATCTCTTTCCAATTTTTCTATTTTTTTTCTAATTTCTATTTTTAGAATTAAGGTTATAGTTTTTTAGAAAGTTTCTATTTCCAGGCTATTTTATTTATTTTTAGAAATTTCCTATTTTCTAATTCTAGATTTTGATTCTTCTTTCAAGTAACTTTCTCTTTTCTAGTTTAGGTTTTATTATTTTTTAAAGGGTCTTTAGGTTTTATTTATTTATTTATTTTTTTATTTTATAGGAAGTTTCTCTCTTATTTTCTAATTTCCTAATTTTTATTTTATTTTATTTTATTTTATTTTATTTTATTTTTTTTATTTTTATTTTTATTTTTATTTTATTTTTATTTTTAGAAATTTTCCCTTTTTAGAAACTAACTTAGCTTTTATTTTCTAAGATTACAAAGTTTTTTTTTTTTAGAAATTAACCGTTGCTTAGGATTTTTTCTAGCATTATTTTAGTAAATTTAATTTATTTTTGTTTTCTTTTTGTTTATAGGAATTAAGGAAGGAAGCTGCTAAATAACATTGTCTTCAAAAGGAGGAGCTCTTCTTCAGACATCAATCGATCTCTCTCTTCTTTCTTCTCTTTCTCATTTACATAATTTTAACTTGTTTTAGAATCTCACAGTTTATGCTAGGACGTAGATCTCTGAATTTAGAACTAGCACCGTTTGATCCGGAGATTGAAAGAACAATTCGTGAAAGATTGAGAAATAATCCTGTTGAAATGGCGAATGAGACTGAAGTTAAAGCTCTCAAAGATTATTCAGCTCCTGTCCAATTTAATGCGCCTTCATGCATAGTGTTGCCAACCACTACGGCAGCACACTTTGAACTTAAACCTGGAGTCATACAATTGTTGCCATCCTTTTATGGATTGGACAAAGAGGACCCATATCATCATGTGAAAGAATTCTTAAACATTTGCTCCACCTTTAAGTTCCAAAACTTCTCAGACGATTCGATCCGCCTACGCCTGTTTCCTTTTTCTTTGAAGGATAAGGCGAAAGCATGGTTGAATTCTCTAGAAGTTGGATCTATCACTACATGGGACCAACTGTCTAAGAAGTTCTTAAACAAGTTCTTCCCCGTTCACAAAACCAATGCCCTCCGTAGAGAAATCACTAACTTCACACAAAAAGAGGGCGAGCACTTTCATGAATGTTGGGAAAGATGGAAGGACTTGCTTCTTAAATGTCCTCACCATGGTTTTGAGAAGTGGCAACAAGTTCAATACTTCTATGACGGTCTGACACCACAGAACCGTCGCATGGTTGATGCCACCAGTGGAGGGTCATTCATGACCAAAAGTGATGTCGAAGCGTGGAACTTCTTTGAAACTTTGTGCGAAAATTCCCAGCAATGGGATTATTCAAATAGAGGTGATAGAAGTCCCCAACAACAAAAGAGAGGTGGTATATATGAGATAGGAGTCATACCAGAGCTAAGTGCCAAGCTTGATAACCTGACAAAGAAAGTTGATGCTCTGGTATTGAATAATGGACCACCACAAACAGCTCAAGTCGAGGCATATGCCACATGTTCCAGTCCTGCCCATCCTATGCAGTCTTGTCCATCTGGTGCAGCATTCCCAGAACTTCTCTCTGAACAAGTTCATGCTATGAACACTTTTCAAAAATCTGGGAATGATCCTTACTCGAACACATACAACCCAGGGTGGGCTAGACATCCAAATTTCTCTTGGGCAAAAGGACCACAACAAGGAGGACCATCTGGAAATCCTCCCATGCAACCGCACCTCCAAGTTGGCAGTCAACAACCTCAACAATTTCCACAATATCAACAACTGCCTACACAATCAAGGACCCCATCGCTGGAGGATCCACTCCATCTTTTCATGCAGAGTTCTCTCCAATTCCAAAAAGACACTCAACAAACCTTACTGGCCAACCAGCAAAGCTTACATGCAAATGCACAATCCATTGCCAAGCTGGAAGTACAAATGGGTCAACTAGCTACCACATTGAGTGAGAGAGAGAAGAGCAAGTTCCCTAGCCAACCTGAGGCTAATCCAAAGGGACAGTATGAGATTGGCTCTAATTCCAACCAAGGGCAATATCATGAACAGGCCAAATCGATCACTACCCTTAGGACAGGCAAGCAGATTGATAACAGAATAGAAATGCCTGGGGATGAATCAAATTCTAAAACAGAAGATCAAGATGAAGCAGAGAGCCATACCAATGCATCCAAAGTCCAAAAGCTCTCTGATTCTCCAAGAGCCACTAATGTGCCACCTTATGTGCCCAAAGCACCCTTTCCTCAACGTCTGGCACCAATAAAGAAAAGAAATAACTTTGATGAAATTTTGGATGTGTTTCAAAAAGTGCAAGTCAACATCCCGTTGCTTGACGCTATCAAGCAAGTCCCTGCTTACGCTAAGTTTCTTAAAGATTTATGCACTCAAAAGCGTAAGCAGAATGTTCATAAGAAAGTCTTCCTTGCAGAGCAGCTCAGCTCATGATTCAACATAACACCCCTCCTAAATTTAGGGATCCAGGAGCTCCCACCATTTCTTGCGGCATAGGAGATCATAAGATCGGGAAGGCATTACTTGATTTAGGGGCGAGTGTCAATTTGTTACCATATTCGGTTTATGAGCAGCTAGGACTTAGTGAGTTAAAACCGACTAAGGTAACATTACAACTAGCCGATAGATCTGTCAAGGTGCCCCGGGGTGTTATTGAAGATGTGTTAATCCAGGTTGATAAATTTTATTTTCCAGTGGATTTCATAGTTATAGATACTCAGCCTGTCCAGAATCTTCATAGTCAGATCCCAGTCATTTTGGGTCGTCCATTTTTGGCCACATCTAATGCTATTATCAATTGCAGGAATGGAGTTATGAAATTGTCCTTTGGTAACATGAATATTAAACTCAATGTTTTTAATGCAGGACAACAACCCTCCGATTTGGATGACATCTGTGAAGTGGACATGATCGAGAGCCTTGTGCAGGACTCCTTCCGTACATCTTTTGAAGATCCTCTAGAGACCTGCTTAGCACAATCGGGCATGGATTTTGACATTGATAGTCCCATCCATGAAGTCAATGCATTGCTCGACTCTACTCCTATATTGGAGACTGAAAAATGGAGAGTGAAAGTGGAACCTCTTCATCCCTCTGAGATTCTTCCTGACAGCACAGTTTGTAACTCTGAGAAGACAAAGGCGAGCAGGCTGCTTAATGTTCTCAGAGCATATAAGGCAGCAATTGAACGGAAGATAATGGAAATACAGGGAGTATGCCCCACGATATGTATGGATCATGCTGTGGAAATGTCGCGTGAAATGCAAAGGAAGCGTGATCCTAACATGGAAGAAGTCGTTCGAGCAGAAGTCCTTAAATTATTTGACGACAGTGTCAGTTACCTCATTTCAGATGGCACAGTTCATGAGAACTCACATCACTTGTCTGGGATTGGTTAATCAAGATGTTGAGGTAATTTCTTTGGCGGACCCTGGTTATAAAGATTATTTCATTCATGGTCCGTTCTTGTCTGGCTGAAGACGTTAAACTTAGCGCTCATGGGAGGCAACCCAGCCTTTTGCTTTATTGTATTGCTTGTTATTTCATTCATTTTCATTATTTTCTTAGTTAGTTACTTCAATGTTTGTGGGTAACATTACTGCAAACCCTCACGAGACTACAACTCGTCCACTAGGGGTAACCTAGGGGTTTAAAGGCTTGTTGCATGCGCTAAATGCAATCGAGAGCACCTGCGAAAGTGGTATAGGTAGGCTCTTCTTTTATTTTTCTTTTTGTTATTTTTTTTCTTCTGTTGATTTCTCTCTTGCGCTAACTCATTTTTCCGTTGAAATTCTTCGCAAACTTTGAGAAAGCTTCTTGATTCTCCGTCCAGGTACTATCTTTCCCTCATTCCTCTTTTATTATTCGTTGTCCCATGTGCATCGCATGATTATTTCTTTTACATTGAGGACAATGTAGATTTTAGGTTAGGGGTGGAAGATTAGGTTACCTAATCAGTATTTTCTTGGTTTTGAGCAAAATTTTTGAAAATTTTAAATTTTTTTCTGGAATTTCTATTGAACTCAAAGTGATTTTGAAGGATAGTTGTGATTTTACCATTATAAGATACATGATGTTGGTAACTAATGACTCTTGGATTCGGCCATCTGCTTGATTTCACAGTCCATTTTGAATTGTTAATCCATGATTAGAGGTTGTAAACATTGATTGAGTCATGATTTCACATATCACATCTCGCTTACACATTAAGTTTTCGGTTCGATAACTGAATGATTAACTTGGTAAAAAGAAGAATTAAAAGGCTAAGTCACATAATCTTCACCATAGGTTTGCTCCCTATAGGTGTAGATTTGATTCTCCATAGTTGACTTTAAAAAAAAAAAAAAAAAAAATGAGGCGACGAGTTTTCGCCATAGGTTTGCTCCCTATAGGTATAAATTTGATTCCCCTCATTTGCGTTACTGCTCAAAAAGAAAATCAAAGGCTGGTAAAATGAAAAGTTAATCTGTGAGATAAGTGTTGGTTTCAAGCTTGGTTGTCACGAATTACCAATGATATCATGAGATTGAAAATTGGATCTCTTAATGTTTGTAAGTCGAGATTACACTTTACATTCATGGAGCTCGATGTTCAGAATTGTTCCAATTAATGGATTAATAGTTTGAAATTAATTATGAAATCTGTTGAGAGCTTGATTTCAGGAGAAAATTCTACTTACCATTCATGAATCTTAGAATTTTCACATCTCAGCTATCTGTTCACAAGTCACTTGAGTTTACAGGAATCGTCTTTTATTTCTAAAATTATTTTTCGCATGTTTTGCTCGGGACTAGCAAAATGCTGGTTGGGGGTTGTGATCAGGGTCAAATATTGCATATCAGACCCCAGTAATTGCCTGATTTTACGTACATGATAAGGTTTAATGCCATATTTTAATTGTATTTTTGTTACAGGATGAAGTGAGGAGCGTTAATTGAAAATTGATGTTAAAGGCTGGATTTCATGATCCAAAGTCTCCAGGGCACAGGATGGACTCCAGAGAACCAATAATGAAGATTTTACATGCCTGGGATCTGAGGAAAGCAAGCCAAAGGGGCCCGAAAAGGGTCCAGAATGCAAGATCACATGGTTTCCGCTATCCGATCAGTTCGAAACTTAATACATGGGATGAGGGCCGTAAATTAACCGTACATATTAAATTTCAGCCATTAAAGATCTCGGGAAGTGAGCCAACTGACAAATCAGCCCGTTAATCTCCAATTTGGGGCCCACCTGATATTTGGAACTGCTTCAAACTTGGTGTTGACGGTTGAAATTATATGACAAAGAAGATGGACGGATTGGATTTCTCGAAATCATCACAGTGGACCCCACATTGAGTGACATGTGCATGGTGCACATGTGCACTGACCGAGCACCGAACGGGCTTGCGTCGGGTCAGCAGCGCTGACCCGACTACGTCTTTGAAAAGGAAACCTCCGTTTCCAGCGTCCGCGGCAGCCGACCGTTGTCGTCGGTTGTGGGGCCCACCTATTATCCAAATGGACAATCCAAACCGTCCATCCGCTTCCTGAGGTCGATATCGTCATCGCCTAGATGTCCGTTTGGTTCCATACATATGTACGGACGTTGATCGCTGAAAAAACGTAAAATGGACGGTGAGTTCAAAACTCCGTGGGTTGCACCGAATCCACCCCAAAACCAGTCAATTCCTACTGCTTTTTCGAGCTGAAACCAATGGACGACGTGGATTCCTGTGAAAAGTCCAGGAATGGGCCCCACCATCATCGCAGCGTCGGTTTGGCGTCCGCGTAGCGTCTTCCGCTGGCCGTTTTTGCGAAGGTTTGTGGGCCCCGTACGTCACGCGTACGGCCGATCTGACCCGTCCATCGTGTAGAGGGCTTCGAGAGCTTCAAAACCATGTTGATATTCTTCGCCCATGCGTACACACGTGTGCGGTACAGAGGCCACAAACAGGCCGTCTTGTGACGTTCAAAACTGTTTTTTTTTAGATTTCTTCTGTGGGCCGCGCTAATGGACCTTCAAAACTACCCATTCTTGACTGAAATTTCGTCCTGAATCCAATGGACGGGGTAGATTTTCCAGAAAATGCCTCTGTGGGGCCCACCGATCACGGCTGCGAAAATTTGTACTCCGAGTCCTTCTACGACTCTGCCACCGACCTCAGCCATCCAGCAGCTATAAAATGGGAGTTTTGGACGTGGGAAAGGCATTCAGAACCATTCAGAACCAGGGGATTCCAGATCTGGAGCAAGGGAGAGAAGAAAGAGAAGAAAGAGAAGAAAGAAGAGGAAGAGAGATTGTTTGGTTTGAGTTTTTTTTATGAATTTTAGTTAATATTTTTTATGGATTTTATGGGTCACTAACCTCTCAGCTAGGGCTGAGATGAAGCCCCTAATCGGATTAGCTCTTGTATTGGTTGATTTACTTTGAATTTTAATTAATTTGTTTCTTTCTTTAAGTGGGCTTTATGGGTTTAAATTCTATACTTCTCCATCTATGAACTTGACCAAAGTATATATATGGATGTTGTTTGGATGCTTATTATAGGTGCTTGTGTCTGACCAAGAACAGGTTTCCTATAGAGGAAGAAACAGGATGCTTTAATGAATTGTACATCCCTTATGCCCGACCAAGGATATGGGATATGTCATTCATGGCATTGCTTAAAGGAATTAGATAGTCTGTATGCCCGATTAAGGACACAGATTGTGCTTTCTCTATTTAAGTGGTATCAATCTAGATCAAGGTGAATCAATAGACAAAACAAGGGTTAGGATAATTAGGGGTGGATTCGAAAGTCCTAGTGCTCTCTCTCAGATTAAATTTTCTTCCCTGTTCTTAATTAATTGTTTTTCATAAAATTGTGCTTAGTAATTCATTCCATTATTTATTGGATTAGTTAAGGAGAATCATAGATTTGAATTGTGACGACCAGTCCTCGTGGGAACGATCTCGTAATACGTACCGTATCTACATCTGATTCGTATACTTGCGAATTTAAAAATCATTTAAATCGTGTTGGTTTAAATAAAACATCAAGTTTTTGGCGCCGTTGCCGGGGACTGTTTCGTTCCAAATTGGATTTAGGATTCTCTCTTATCATAATTCATAGTCTTAGGTTTTTTGACTAACTTTAGGTTAAAATTTTTTTAGAAACTAACCTATTTCCTGTTTTGTAGGGACCTGACATAAACTACTACTTTGGTAATCTCTTTCCAATTTTTCTATTTTTTTTCTAATTTCTATTTTTAGAATTAAGGTTATAGTTTTTTAGAAAGTTTCTATTTCCAGGCTATTTTATTTATTTTTAGAAATTTCCTATTTTCTAATTCTAGATTTTGATTCTTCTTTCAAGTAACTTTCTCTTTTCTAGTTTAGGTTTTATTATTTTTTAAAGGGTCTTTAGGTTTTATTTATTTATTTATTTTTTTATTTTATAGGAAGTTTCTCTCTTATTTTCTAATTTCCTAATTTTTATTTTATTTTATTTTATTTTATTTTATTTTATTTTTTTTATTTTTATTTTTATTTTTATTTTATTTTTTTTTTAGAAATTTTCCCTTTTTAGAAACTAACTTAGCTTTTATTTTCTAAGATTACAAAGTTTTTTTTTTTTAGAAATTAACCGTTGCTTAGGATTTTTTCTAGCATTATTTTAGTAAATTTAATTTATTTTTGTTTTCTTTTTGTTTATAGGAATTAAGGAAGGAAGCTGCTAAATAACATTGTCTTCAAAAGGAGGAGCTCTTCTTCAGACATCAATCATCTCCTTTTCTGGGTTCTTTCTTCCCATTCTCATTTACATAATTTTAACTTGTTTTAGAATCTCACAGTTTATGCTAGGACGTAGATCTCTGGATTTAGAACTAGCACCGTTTGATCCTGAGATTGAAAGAACAATTCGTGAAAGATTGAGAAATAATTCTGTTGAAATGGCGAATGAGACTGAAGTTAAAGCTCTCAAAGATTATTCAGCTCCTGTCCAATTTAATGCGCCTTCATGCATAGTGTTGCCAACCACTACGGCAGCACACTATGAACTTAAACCAGGAGTCATACAATTGTTGCCATCCTTTTATGGATTGGACAAAGAGGACCCATATCATCATGTGAAAGAATTCTTAAACATTTGCTCCACCTTTAAGTTCCAAAACTTCTCAGACGATTCGATCCGCCTACGCCTGTTTCCTTTTTCTTTGAAGGATAAGGCGAAAGCATGGTTGAATTCTCTAGAAGTTGGATCTATCACTACATGGGACCAACTGTCTAAGAAGTTCTTAAACAAGTTCTTCCCCGTTCACAAAACCAATGCCCTCCGTAGAGAAATCACTAACTTCACACAAAAAGAGGGCGAGCACTTTCATGAATGTTGGGAAAGATGGAAGGACTTGCTTCTTAAATGTCCTCACCATGGTTTTGAGAAGTGGCAACAAGTTCAATACTTCTATGACGGTCTGACACCACAGAACCGTCGCATGGTTGATGCCACCAGTGGAGGGTCATTCATGACCAAAAGTGATGTCGAAGCGTGGAACTTCTTTGAAACTTTGTGCGAAAATTCCCAGCAATGGGATTATTCAAATAGAGGTGATAGAAGTCCCCAACAACAAAAGAGAGGTGGTATATATGAGATAGGAGTCATACCAGAGCTAAGTGCCAAGCTTGATAACCTGACAAAGAAAGTTGATGCTCTGGTATTGAATAATGGACCACCACAAACAGCTCAAGTCGAGGCATATGCCACATGTTCCAGTCCTGCCCATCCTATGCAGTCTTGTCCATCTGGTGCAGCATTCCCAGAACTTCTCTCTGAACAAGTTCATGCTATGAACACTTTTCAAAAATCTGGGAATGATCCTTACTCGAACACATACAACCCAGGGTGGGCTAGACATCCAAATTTCTCTTGGGCAAAAGGACCACAACAAGGAGGACCATCTGGAAATCCTCCCATGCAACCGCACCTCCAAGTTGGCAGTCAACAACCTCAACAGTTTCCACAATATCAACAACTGCCTACACAATTAAGGAAACCATCTCTTGAGGATACACTCCATCTTTTCATGCAGAGTTCTCTCCAATTCCAAAAAGACACCCAACAAACCTTACTGGCCAACCAGCAAAGCTTACATGCAAATGCACAATCCATTGCCAAGCTGGAAGTACAAATGGGTCAACTAGCTGCCACATTGAGTGAGAGAGAGAAGAGCAAGTTCCCTAGCCAACCTGAGGCTAATCCAAAGGGACAGTATGAGATTGGCTCTAATTCCAACCAAGGGCAATATCATGAACAGGCCAAATCGATCACTACCCTTAGGAAAAACTTGTTCACAGAATAGAAATGCCTGGGGATGAATCAAATTCTAAAACAGAAGATCAAGATGAAGCAGAGAGCCATACCAATGCATCCAAAGTCCAAAAGCTCTCTGATTCTCCAAGAGCCACTAATGTGCCACCTTATGTGCCCAAAGCACCCTTTCCTCAACGTCTGGCACCAATAAAGAAAAGAAATAACTTTGATGAAATTTTGGATGTGTTTCAAAAAGTGCAAGTCAACATCCCGTTGCTTGACGCTATCAAGCAAGTCCCTGCTTACGCTAAGTTTCTTAAAGATTTATGCACTCAAAAGCGTAAGCAGAATGTTCATAAGAAAGTCTTCCTTGCAGAGCAGCTCAGCTCATGATTCAACATAACACCCCTCCTAAATTTAGGGATCCAGGAGCTCCCACCATTTCTTGCGGCATAGGAGATCATAAGATCGGGAAGGCATTACTTGATTTAGGGGCGAGTGTCAATTTGTTACCATATTCGGTTTATGAGCAGCTAGGACTTAGTGAGTTAAAACCGACTAAGGTAACATTACAACTAGCCGATAGATCTGTCAAGGTGCCCCGGGGTGTTATTGAAGATGTGTTAATCCAGGTTGATAAATTTTATTTTCCAGTGGATTTCATAGTTATAGATACTCAGCCTGTCCAGAATCTTCATAGTCAGATCCCAGTCATTTTGGGTCGTCCATTTTTGGCCACATCTAATGCTATTATCAATTGCAGGAATGGAGTTATGAAATTGTCCTTTGGTAACATGAATATTAAACTCAATGTTTTTAATGCAGGACAACAACCCTCAGATTTGGATGACATATTTGAAGTGGACATGATCGAGAGCCTTGTGCAGGACTCCTTCCGTACATCTTTTGAAGATCCTCTAGAGACCTGCTTAGCACAATCGGGCATGGATTTTGACATTGATAGTCCCATCCATGAAGTCAATGCATTGCTCGACTCTACTCCTATATTGGAGACTGAAAAATGGAGAGTGAAAGTGGAACCTCTTCATCCCTCTGAGATTCTTCCTGACAGCACAGTTTGTAACTCTGAGAAGACAAAGGCGAGCAGGCTGCTTAATGTTCTCAGAGCATATAAGGCAGCAATTGAACGGAAGATAATGGAAATACAGGGAGTATGCCCCACGATATGTATGGATCATGCTGTGGAAATGTCGCGTGAAATGCAAAGGAAGCGTGATCCTAACATGGAAGAAGTCGTTCGAGCAGAAGTCCTTAAATTATTTGACGACAGTGTCAGTTACCTCATTTCAGATGGCACAGTTCATGAGAACTCACATCACTTGTCTGGGATTGGTTAATCAAGATGTTGAGGTAATTTCTTTGGCGGACCCTGGTTATAAAGATTATTTCATTCATGGTCCGTTCTTGTCTGGCTGAAGACGTTAAACTTAGCGCTCATGGGAGGCAACCCAGCCTTTTGCTTTATTGTATTGCTTGTTATTTCATTCATTTTCATTATTTTCTTAGTTAGTTACTTCAATGTTTGTGGGTAACATTACTGCAAACCCTCACGAGACTACAACTCGTCCACTAGGGGTAACCTAGGGGTTTAAAGGCTTGTTGCATGCGCTAAATGCAATCGAGAGCACCTGCGAAAGTGGTATAGGTAGGCTCTTCTTTTATTTTTCTTTTTGTTATTTTTTTTCTTCTGTTGATTTCTCTCTTGCGCTAACTCATTTTTCAGTTGAAATTCTTCGCAAACTTTGAGAAAGCTTCTTGATTCTCCGTCCAGGTACTATCTTTCCCTCATTCCTCTTTTATTATTCGTTGTCCCATGTGCATCGCATGATTATTTCTTTTACATTGAGGACAATGTAGATTTTAGGTTAGGGGTGGAAGATTAGGTTACCTAATCAGTATTTTCTTGGTTTTGAGCAAAATTTTTGAAAATTTTAAATTTTTTTCTGGAATTTCTATTGAACTCAAAGTGATTTTGAAGGATAGTTGTGATTTTACCATTATAAGATACATGATGTTGGTAACTAATGACTCTTGGATTCGGCCATCTGCTTGATTTCACAGTCCATTTTGAATTGTTAATCCATGATTAGAGGTTGTAAACATTGATTGAGTCATGATTTCACATATCACATCTCGCTTACACATTAAGTTTTCGGTTCGATAACTGAATGATTAACTTGGTAAAAAGAAGAATTAAAAGGCTAAGTCACATAATCTTCACCATAGGTTTGCTCCCTATAGGTGTAGATTTGATTCTCCATAGTTGACTTAAAAAAAAAAAAAATGAGGCGACGAGTTTTCGCCATAGGTTTGCTCCCTATAGGTATAAATTTGATTCCCCTCATTTGCGTTACTGCTCGAAAAGAAAATCAAAGGCTGGTAAAATGAAAAGTTAATCTGTGAGATAAGTGTTGGTTTCAAGCTTGGTTGTCACGAATTACCAATGATATCATGAGATTGAAAATTGGATCTCTTAATGTTTGTAAGTCGAGATTACACTTTACATTCATGGAGCTCGATGTTCAGAATTGTTCCAATTAATGGATTAATAGTTTGAAATTAATTATGAAATCTGTTGAGAGCTTGATTTCAGGAGAAAATTCTACTTACCATTCATGAATCTTAGAATTTTCACATCTCAGCTATCTGTTCACAAGTCACTTGAGTTTACAGGAATCGTCTTTTATTTCTAAAATTATTTTTCGCATGTTTTGCTCGGGACTAGCAAAATGCTGGTTGGGGGTTGTGATCAGGGTCAAATATTGCATATCAGACCCCAGTAATTGCCTGATTTTACGTACATGATAAGGTTTAATGCCATATTTTAATTGTATTTTTGTTACAGGATGAAGTGAGGAGCGTTAATTGAAAATTGATGTTAAAGGCTGGATTTCATGATCCAAAGTCTCCAGGGCACAGGATGGACTCCAGAGAACCAATAATGAAGATTTTACATGCCTGGGATCTGAGGAAAGCAAGCCAAAGGGGCCCGAAAAGGGTCCAGAATGCAAGATCACATGGTTTCCGCTATCCGATCAGTTCGAAACTTAATACATGGGATGAGGGCCGTAAATTAACCGTACATATTAAATTTCAGCCATTAAAGATCTCGGGAAGTGAGCCAACTGACAAATCAGCCCGTTAATCTCCAATTTGGGGCCCACCTGATATTTGGAACTGCTTCAAACTTGGTGTTGACGGTTGAAATTATATGACAAAGAAGATGGACGGATTGGATTTCTCGAAATCATCACAGTGGACCCCACATTGAGTGACATGTGCATGGTGCACATGTGCACTGACCGAGCACCGAACGGGCTTGCGTCGGGTCAGCAGCGCTGACCCGACTAC
Source organism: Magnolia sinica (assembly GCF_029962835.1). NCBI lineage: Eukaryota > Viridiplantae > Streptophyta > Magnoliopsida > Magnoliales > Magnoliaceae > Magnolia > Magnolia sinica. The sequence continues at coordinate 69,119,147 of NC_080579.1, read as the reverse complement.
GTCTTTGAAAAGGAAACCTCCGTTTCCAGCGTCCGCGGCAGCCGACCGTTGTCGTCGGTTGTGGGGCCCACCTATTATCCAAATGGACAATCCAAACCGTCCATCCGCTTCCTGAGGTCGATATCGTCATCGCCTAGATGTCCGTTTGGTTCCATACATATGTACGGACGTTGATCGCTGAAAAAACGTAAAATGGACGGTGAGTTCAAAACTCCGTGGGTTGCACCGAATCCACCCCAAAACCAGTCAATTCCTACTGATTTTTCGAGCTGAAACCAATGGACGACGTGGATAGTCCAGGAATGGGCCCCACCATCATCGCAGCGTCGGTTTGGCGTCCGCGTAGCGTCTTCCGCTGGCCGTTTTTGCGAAGGTTTGTGGGCCCCGTACGTCACGCGTACGGCCGATCTGACCCGTCCATCGTGTAGAGGGCTTCGAGAGCTTCAAAACCATGTTGATATTCTTCGCCCATGCGTACACACGTGTGCGGTACAGAGGCCACAAACAGGCCGTCTTGTGACGTTCAAAACTGTTTTTTTTGAGATTTCTTCTGTGGGCCGCGCTAATGGACCTTCAAAACTACCCATTCTTGACTGAAATTTCATCCTGAATCCAATGGACGGGGTAGATTTTCCAGAAAATGCCTCTGTGGGGCCCACCGATCACGGCTGCGAAAATTTGTACTCCGAGTCCTTCTACGACTCTGCCACCGACCTCAGCCATCCAGCAGCTATAAAATGGGAGTTTTGGACGTGGGAAAGGCATTCAGAACCATTCAGAACCATTCAGAACCAGGGGATTCCAGATCTGGAGCAAGGGAGAGAAGAAAGAGAAGAAAGAAAAGAAAGAAGAGGAAGAGAGATTGTTTGGTTTGAGTTTTTTTTATGAATTTTAGTTAATATTTTTTATGGATTTTATGGGTCACTAACCTCTCAGCTAGGGCTGAGATGAAGCCCCTAATCGGATTAGCTCTTGTATTGGTTGATTTACTTTGAATTTTAATTAATTTGTTTCTTTCTTTAAGTGGGCTTTATGGGTTTAAATTCTATACTTCTCCATCTATGAACTTGACCAAAGTATATATATGGATGTTGTTTGGATGCTTATTATAGGTGCTTGTGTCTGACCAAGAACAGGTTTCCTATAGAGGAAGAAACAGGATGCTTTAATGAATTGTACATCCCTTATGCCCGACCAAGGATATGGGATATGTCATTCATGGCATTGCTTAAAGGAATTAGATAGTCTGTATGCCCGATTAAGGACACAGATTGTGCTTTCTCTATTTAAGTGGTATCAATCTAGATCAAGGTGAATCAATAGACAAAACAAGGGTTAGGATAATTAGGGGTGGATTCGAAAGTCCTAGTGCTCTCTCTCTGATTAAATTTTCTTCCCTGTTCTTAATTAATTGTTTTTCATAAAATTGTGCTTAGTAATTCATTCCATTATTTATTGGATTAGTTAAGGAGAATCATAGATTTGAATTGTGACGACCAGTCCTCGTGGGAACGATCTCGTAATACGTACCGTATCTACATCTGATTCGTATACTTGCGAATTTAAAAATCATTTAAATCGTGTTCACTCCCCAAGTGCAGGGTTGTGATGTAGTAATAAACTCGGTAAGACCGAGGTCGAATCCACAGGGTTGTGATGCATAATTAATTTAAATCGTGTTGGTTTAAATAAAACATCACCCCCCCCCCCCCTTCATGACTGAGAGCTCGCCCTTTTCAATTTTCTCCACTGCTTTCAATCACATAGCAGTTGTCACTTGTGCAAAGACCTTTCATAATCAATTTACCTACAAGGTTTGAGATCTTGTACATGTCTTTGGAGAATGTAACTGAGTGTTCTTTGTCGCAAATCTGTGAAATACTCAGTAGATTGTGTTTTAGTCCCTCTATGTAAAGAACATCTTCGATCTTGGGTAGACCAGGCCCAACTATTGTCCCACGTCCTATTATCTTGGCGGAGCTTCCATCTCCAAATGTAATCAACACATCACCAAATTATGAATAATCATAAAAATGGGTCCGATCACCTGTCATATGCCTAGAGCAACCGCTATCAAGATACCATTTAGAACTATTACATGTTTTAAGTGTGGTATGAATCACAAGGCAGTTGTTCTTATTTTTTACCACCCATTTGGTGACCATCCTCTTTGGAGATGATGCTTTCTTTTTATTTTCTCCTTAAGGCTGGTTGTTCATGGGTACTTTGGATTTTTCTAGGCAACTGATTCGAATTCCCTTGTTACATTAGTTCTTTGGTTTTCTGATTTAGTGGAGCTACTTGATTTAGCAGTTCTTCCATCCTCTTAGTCATTTTAGGAGGAGTGGGATATTTCCTCCTCTCATTCGGTATTTTCTTTGGAGAACTCTTTGATTTTTACACTCTCTTTCCGGTTGGTCTGATTTTTCCTATTGGTTTCAATATGGAACTGGAGTCGGGCTGACCAAATGCAAGACATTCAAATTTGTAGTGTCCCAAGTCTCCAAATGCATGGCAGATAGGAATATTTCTTGTGTTTCTTCTAAAAGCAACTATTTTCTTAGCCACAAGAGGTGTAAGAGAGCGGCTTGATTTGCAAGTTTCATAACTTAAACCTCTCTTATCCCTAGGAGTTTTTCCCAAACCTAGTAATCTTTCAAGTCTTTCATTGCTTTGGGAAAACCTATGACTAAATTTAGTTGATTGTTTTGATTTTTCTACATCTAGTTTTAGTTTATGATTTTCAGAATTTAGATGTACATTTTCAGACTTCAATTTTTCATTTTCATATTCTAAAAATTTAATCTATTTATTCAACTCTTTTATTTCAAAGATGAGATGTTGTTGTCCTCTCAAGTTTGTCATTGTCAACATGATATTGTTGAAGATCATTAATCAAATGAGTATTTATAGCCAATGCTTCATCCAGGTCTTTTTGTAGTTGCTTGGTTTTACTATCAGCAATGTCAAGCTTTTTGAGGGCATTAATGCTATGAGTGTAGAGTTGATCATATGCATCATGTTTATTTTCTCTTTCTTCTTCTTCTTCTTCATTCGAGGAGGGTGTCTTTTCGATCTGTTGCTCATCTATCCCCTCAATGTCCTTTAGATTGGGGATGACTGCAGTGGTGGACACCATGAGTATTTTTAATGACTTTTGGTCTCCATCACTTTCAGACTCACTAGTTTCTGAGTTGGAGTCATCGGTGTCTAGAGGTGGGCATTGAGTCAAGTCGGATCGAATTAGGTACAACTCGACTCGATCTGATTCTTGTAAGTACCTAACCCGAACTCAATCCGTTTTAGGACCGAGTCTAGCAGGGCTGACTTGATCTGAACCGATTCCTTGCTAGCTTGACTCGAACTGAGTCCAACTCGATTAGGGAAATTGAGTTGGATCGAGTTGATTTTGTCCAGTTGATTCGGACTGGGCTTAGAGACATGCCCCAGACTCGGTAACCGGACTCATAAGGAACCCGATAGCTGGTTCTGGTTGCAACAGCCTCCATACTATCCCATTCTTAGCTCCTGAGGTAGGTTCCAATCCTGGTATCCCACAAGGAGGATTTTCATACCTGTATAACCATTTCCAATACGAGTATACCCAAGATCACGACAGGTAAATCTCGAAAATAACAAAGGAACACATCACAAAATCCACTATAAATTTGAACTTTTACAAGTACATAATAGAAAGGGAAATACATCTGATAACGAAAGAAGTAGGAAGAAGATCTGCAACACTGAGGATCCTCGGCTCAACTCTAATCCAAGCTCTGCTACTACAATGCTGACCTAAGATCTCCTACACGCACCAATCGTGCATAAGCTTATAGAAAGCTTAGAGGGTGGTGAAAGTGTGTGACAATAGTGTGTAAAAGAATAATAAGGGGATACAGAAAGGAAACATGATCAAAGCCAATACCACCAACCTTACCAAGGTTGCCATGAATGTAAGAAACTATACCAAGGCAGTATAATAAATGCATGAAGCCATACCAAGGCTAAATAATGCAATGAGTACTGGGCGTCATGCCAAGGCGATGCAATGTAAGCTTATACAGCTAATGCAAATATAATGCGAAGTGATGTCAATCCTCATATCTGATCCACATATCAGTACAGTTCCTTCATAAGAAATTTATCAGGGTCTAGTACACTGTAGGATGATTGCCGCTCTACAGATCCGTATAGTCAAATGAGCATAGGAGACCTCACTACCCGCCTAGGGACAGCCAATCACCAGCAAGGCTTGAAGGTAGCGAACCCATTCACGAGCTGGTCAGACTCAGCTTAGCTATTACCCTCTTTCCCTCAGATAAGAAAGGCCACACCCCAATCCAACCAATTACATGACAGTAGGAGTCGTGGCCTAAAGGTGTAAGGCTCTGGTACGCTCTTATTTCTACCCGATCGCGGTGCTGGAGCAGATCCTTAGTACCATGAAAGTTTTGAGAATTTCATCCATGGGCATCCTATGCACCCTATATGCTCAGATAACATTTTCGGTGTCCAATCATGGCCATCTATGATGTAACTATGGAGGCTACAGCCCTAATGAAGCAAGGGCGATAATGTCCATATGCTATGCAATGCCAGAAGCATGAATCACACAATCAACCATGCATCAATTCCAAGCATCTAACGTGCTCAAGAGGGAATACTATGTCCCTTGGAGAAGGTAACATGCAATGCCTAATGGCACAATATGACCACACACACACAGTGTCAACTAAGCATACAATATGTGCATGGGTCATGAGGATGAATTTAATCACACTATATGGCGATATACAATGTATATTACATTCCTCCTATCCAAAAAGGGACCAAGACTAGGTACTTAAATAATATCCTTAAGGAATCCAACTTCTAGTTGGGGCCCATTTACCTGGGGTAGCCCACGAGACTAAGCATACAAGCTATGGGTTTAAGTAATATATAAATGAGCCTAGCAAGAGTCTAAGATGAGAATCCAGTCACTCTTAAATACAACCGGGCCTAGAGGGGTCAATAATAGGGGTGTTTAACCACCATTCCCTAAAAGGCATATCAACCATGAACTATATGGATAGAAGGCCCAAGGCCTATATTTAAGATAAAAATAAAGGTAACTACATATATACATTCCTCATAATAGGCCATAAGGAAAAGGATATAATACCACCTTTAACAACATGGACTCCAAGAGGGGAATTAAGGCTCAAGGCTCAATTCCCAATGGCCATAGAATCCATGCATTAAATTGGACTTGGTGGGCAGCCCGCGTACACAATATACGGCCCAAAAAGAAGTTTAAGTTTGGATGAAATGGGCCCCACTACATCAGCCCAATAACTAACAATTTAAGTGGGCAACCAAGGACCTAATACTATCCTTATTTTAACCCAAAAGTCCATTAAAATGGTGGAAGTCGGCCCAATATATGGTTGGGCCAAGCTGGGATGTCCCAACCCATTCTGGGCCTACAGGATGCCCCAAAAATCTGATCTTAGATGGGGTCCTCATGTGATCACTAAAGGTGACCCAAAAGAATGCACTGATTAAACCCAAAGATTATAAAATATAAGCATGCAACACGTACATAAGTTCTCAATATGGTGGGCCCCACAGCTGACTAAAGTTTTAACCATAAAAATGTACATTTAAGGCCTTTTGATAAACTTTTGGCCCGTTTGACTTCCTGGACCTACTAAAGTCCAGAAATTAATCAACTATGTGAAAACAATCTCATGAAGGCCAACAATATTCATAGGGGGCCCCACCAGATGAAGGGTGTGTATATATCATGAAAAGATCAAGTGGGCCTGCTACTGGATTGTGAATCCAGCAGCAATCCAAGGCAAAGAGTGCCTCCATGATCAGACGATCCAAGGCTTGGACGGCCTGGACCAAACATGCGTTAAGGTAGGCTCCACATATATTCACATTAAGCCTTAAAAAAATGGCCTAGGGCCTATGGTGGGCCTTTAACCATCCATAGAAGAACCCATGGGCCTACCTTAGGACCATCCAAGAGGACATCCAACCTTAACAGGGTCCCAATAGGTAGCCCGCTACCTATATGCATATAAAGCAAGGCCCAAGGCCTAAGCAATCCATGGCCTAGTGGGCCATACACTAAGCCCAATACTTAGGCAATATGGTGGGCCCTTAAGTAAGGTTTGGGTCCAACCATAATGATCATAAGACTACTCATTGTGGTGGGCCTAATGGGCAGCCCATTATTCTAACATATGGGAAATCCTTATACTTAAACAAGTAAGTTGGGCCTCACATCTTGGCCCAAGTATGGATTTATTTTAATCGGCAAGCAAGGGCCCAACTACTTGAATATTTAGCCCATAAAACCCATCACAATGGCATGATAAATAAAAGTCCCAAGAGTCCAATGGGCCTATCAAAAGTTCCAGCCCAACCAAGGCTACATGGTCCAACGATTAGCTAGGAGTGCGGACCTAATAAAACCTAAACTGGGGTGGGCCTCAAGAATGCACCAATTAAGCCTAAAATATAATTAAAAATAAGGTAACATATGTGTAATAAAGTCCCCAAATTTTGCGGACCACGCTGCCCTAAAATATTCATTTATGGGCAGCAACGTTGGGCCTATTGCTGAAATTCCAGCCCACCCACAATCTAGCTTGCTGGAAATTCAAAAATTAATTAATTTACATATTTATTTTAGTTCCTGGTGACCCATACATGTCACAGGGGGTCCACTAGATGAGGGGAGTGTATTTAAATATATAAATCAAATGGGCCGTACTGCTGGACTAGAAGTCCAGCAGTAGCCCAATGGGTTGGGCATCCCATGTTGGGCAATCCTATGGGCCTGGGTATTTGGCTTAAAACTCACCCAAAAAGGACCCCAAAAATGGAAACTATAGAGAGAGGTGGCCATGTCCCACATGGACCAAGATTTGATGAAATTTGGGACAACAAAATTCATCAAGGTGGGCCTATAAGGTGGCCTGGACGGCTAGCCAAAGTTGGACGCCCTAGCCTGGGTGTCCCAGCCTAATGGGCTACTCCAGGCTGCACCACGGTCGGTATAGGGGCCTGATGGCCCTAAAAATTTATATGGTGGTCCTTCCATAGTTGAGACACATATCCACAAAATTTCGTGATTTTTGGATACTCATAAGTATTTTATTTTAATTCAGGATTACAATCTGTCTAGAAATTTGGTTGTTGCTGGAATTCAGACTGTCCCTATGTTTGGGACCACATGGAGTGGGCCTGGACCCACCCAAACCCTTGAAAATTTGGGGAAAAAGGTGGTCCTACATTTGGAAAACAAGTGAGGTCCACTGGGGTGGCCCACTTCTTACAGAAAGTTAGATGAATATAGTGTTTTCTGTCATACTGCATTGTTGAACTGTCCAGAAATTTCTGGACAGTTAGCCATCTTTGGCCCAACCCATGGCCTCAATCATGGGAGGTAGGGTGTGGGCCCCATACCACATTAAATTAGGGTCCACAAATTACAAAACTCCTAAAGAAATTTGGATAAAAGGGCTTATAAATAAGTCTAAACAGTAGCTCAAAACACATGCTCCAACTGGGCTTGAAATCTGGACAGCAACATAGGCTGTCCATATTTCAGCCCATGCAAATAAATCAAAGGGTCTATAGCCCTGATTCCTCATGTGGGGTCCACCTTGATAATTTCACAAAATTCCAGACCCATTAGAGCTCTCAAGCCTCCATAAAAATCCATTTTAGAGGCCATCTAAACCATGCATGTATGATTGGGCCTGGACGTCCAATCAAAGTGGGCTTGGATGTCCCATTTTGCTAAGGGCCTGGGATGTTGCTGGCCTACTTTGGTGGGCCACACATCATCAGAGAATGTACAGAAGAAGATAAGAGAAAGGAGGGAGAGAAGGAGCAAAATCAGCCATAGGTGGGAGGTCCTGCCACTAATGGACCACCCACACACAAATCCACACCATCACTATATCATACACTTACATGCAAGCCAAGATACATCAAAATAAGTTACTGGATGGTAGGGATCCTTACCTGTAACGCCCTGAAATTCGGGGGTCGAGCATAACTCAGCTCCCGAGTTCCAAAACATCACTTATGCAACATAATTAATGAATGATGTATGTTGACTGTATTAGCACATAAACATGGGATAGATTAAGCCAAAACGCAGATATGATTCAGGGATATGTGAATAAAGCAAGCGGAAGACTTATAGTAAAATATGTGTACAAGTGTAAGTCCCTGAATTACATATACAACCAGATCGTGTAAAAGTGTTATTTATCAAAATTTATAAGTACAAGTTACATCATTTCAGTTCCCAAAATAGTAATCCCATGGATCCCTCAAACCGAGGCTCACTAGAACCCGTAGGAAGAACGCATATAGGAGAAGGCAACTCGTCGTCATCCGCCTCGTCGCCTCGGCGTCGCATCCACACATCTGCAACATCGGGGCCTAAGACAGAGTCTGGTGGGTGAACACCGCCCCAGAAAACGTGGGAGTGAGTGATCAACTCGGTGGAACAATAAGGCACTTGGTTAACATGCTATCGATTCAATCAAACAAGAATGATAAAGCAGGACAATTAAATAAATCCTAAGTACTCTTGTTAATGCAGGTATGAATGCAATATGATGCGTGCCCTCACGCGTACACCCTCAGCGTCTTCATCTTACGTTACGCATGACATCGCCTCAAAGTGCGCCACATCTACAAAGCACATGCAAATGCGGTGCATGGATATGATTACCAAGTTGTTATTAGTCCAATTCATACATCAGGATTGGGAAGCTAAGATACCTTCCTCATATCATCATCCAAACAGTGATCCATACTAGGGTCGTCAATCCTAGACATCTCATACGATCATATAGTTGAGGTCGTAGCAAAGGGCTCGTCACCAATCAATGCACGCCTTTCATGCCCTTACTACCACAGATCGGCTCGTCACCTCCTTGCGGTATCCAGGTATGCTCGAGGTCACTACAAAGGGCTCGTCACCAATCAATGTAGGCCGACAGCACGAATATAGTGTCCCATACCACCATAATCGGCTCACGAGTTTAGTTGCTCACTGGTCACTACGGGGAGGCTCGTCACCCCAGCGTAGGCCGACAGCTCGACCACGGTGTCCCATACCACCATGTCCGGCTCATGAGTCTTAGCGGATCAGGTACCATGGTTATTAGGATTTCACTGGTAAGTTCGGTACCCTAGATTCAAGCAGTAGCGTCCATACATGGTTAACATACACTGGACAATCGGGTTAGTTGACGAACTCGACTAGCACGAGCGCACGTTGAATTGAACGACATAGAGTGCGCAAACACTCCGCGTGGCCAAACCACTGCCGCCAACTCTAATACGGCTCGGGTTCGTCTAATACGTCCTACGTGGCGAAAGCAATCTCAACCACGAATATAGGGTCAATTTCTACAAACACTTAGCAAACATGGAACAACATACATGACGCATGTTGAAATACATGCACTTAGACAATTCCTTTTATCAAGGAGTTGTCATACATGCATCTAGCATACATACATGACCAATAATCATGGCAAACATAAGTGCGTATTTTATACGTATACGGTACTTTATAAATACACTTAGAATACACAAATCTCAATATAGCACATGCATATCAGGAAAGCAATGTAAACATAACATTTGACATGTGAAATCTCATCCATAACAAGAATAAATCACTAACTGGGATTGAAAGCCTTGAAAACCATAACCTATACACTTAAAGTCCGCACCTTAAGCGAGGAAAGAATAGCCGAACTGATTTAGACGAGTTGTCTTCGTCAACGGCGCAAGAATACCCTAAAATAAGGATAGAAATGAGATACAACAACACCAAGTCTAATCTAAGCTCTAACACAGGTTAGGGTTAGGTTAACTTACCCCAAAAGAACTCAGAATCGTCAGAGGAACGATTCAAAGCAAAGGTTCAAAGGTGAAGAAGAACAAGGAAGAATCAAGATGATTCACCAACCAATCTCTCTCACTAACTCTCTCTTTTCCACTCTCTCTCCAAGCTAGGGTTAGAGAAAATTCGTATGGAAATGAGAGCTAGGGTTTAAGGACTATATATAGGCCTTAAAATGATGGAAATAACCCCATGGTCAAGGTATACTTAGGTAATAACCAAAGTACGCCTTTCTCGATCCAACGAAGCACTTCTGGTGGGCCTATAACCACGAAAGGTCGGACTTAAGCTCACTGACCATGGATCTAGGTCAGCTGAGTTTTCGTACCGACGCTCTTCGAATCAGCCGTGGCGGACCACACTCAATTCAACGGTCACGGAAACTCGATCAGTCCACAAGCACTAGGATATGCCAGGGCCAACATCCTGATCGGAGGGTGAAATTGGGTCAGAATCCAACGGTGAGATAGCTTAAAATCGTCGCGCATGCGCACGACTCAATTTCATAAAAAGCTTATTAAATTCCAACCGTTCTCACACTCTTCACTCGAACTCAATCAAATCGACCGAACATCGGATCGACTTGATTTTGAGGTGAAGATCAAGCCCAACTCGTGACCGCAATGACTAAGATCATCGCCATCGGACTTTCGATGCGCGGTCTAGGTCCGATCCAGATCTTCTAAAAATTCCCCAGAACAACTGGATTTAGCGATGGATCCCAGATTTCAGAGTAACGTAGCGCTCACTAATCTGCACGTTTAGAGCCATGCAGATACAATTTAAAGTGATTGATGCGAATTTCACAAGCAATCAAGTAAAGCGCTAATTACCCCAAAAACAACTACTTAAGGAAAGATTAGCACAAAAATTTCCAAGGTCGTTACATTTCCCTGCATGAATGCAAAGGCCTAGGTGACCCATGAGATGCAAGAGATAAGAGGAGATCATCATGGTGGGTCCATGGAAAATGGTCCTCCATAGAATGGATTATGAAGGATCTAGGCTCTTGGCCTTCATCCTAAGAACTATATAAGGCCTCCACCATGGATTGGTGGGTCCTACATGCTTCCATGCATGTAGTAAAATAGAAAGGAAGAAGGGAAGAAGAAGGAGAGATAAAGCCAAGAAGAACACCCACCTCTTGGATCTTCAAGCTTCTACCACCACCATGAACCTCAAGCTTCAAGGGTCATGAATTAATGACTAAGATGGGATTGCAATGGTGAGATGGAGAGGAAATAAGAAAAAAAGGGGCTGAAATGGAGGGAAGATGGTTGGAATAATGGAGGGAAGTTGCTAGGGGAGAAGAGAAGAGAAGAGAGAGAGAGAGAGAGAGAGAGAGAGAGAGAGAGAGAAATGAGAGGGAAAGATAGGGAAAAAAGCTTTTAAGGGAAGTAATCATTACCTCTCTTACCTAGGGTAGAGAAAGTAATGATTGTAGTAGGGAGATACAAACAAGGTTGTAGGATAGTAGCCTTTTAAAAATTTCATCTTAGGGTGACATCATGTGCATGAAAAAATGTGTAAACCATGGCAGGGTCCACCAATCATGCAATCAATGGCCCATATTGATCGATGCTCATAACTTGAGATGTACATATCGGATTAGCGCATGGGACCCGGCGTTGGAACCGGGGTGCCGATACGGACAAGATGGCATAGGTCTCGGGCTGATCTGAGTTGGGTCAATGTGATCGAACTTGAGGAAGACCGTAAATGCTAACCAAAAGTCGCGGATTGCCGGAATTGGACTAGTTGGACCGTGGGACCAAGATGAATGGAATGCATACTCACGCGCACACATGCATATATAAGAAATCTTGGGTTGGGTCTTACACTTAGTTAAGCCGAGCAAGTGTTAAGAAGGAAACATGAGGGAAATCAGGAGATTGAGGGAGAGAAAGGAGGAGAGAAAGAAGGAGAGGAGGGAAATCGGGAGAGAAAGGAGGGAAGGAGAGGAAGTTGGCTTGGGTTGCGAGTAGGGTTTGGGTTCGGGTAGAAGAAGGGTAAAGGTAAAAAAAGAGAAAAATCTGACTTGATATTACTCAATTCCGGTCCGGATCGAATTGAATCGAGTTGTTACATGACCCGAACTCGACTTAGTTTGGCATTGGATCTAAGTGGGTTTACTCGATCTGACCCAACCATGACTTTTGGTTTGGGTTGGATCGGATCTGACCGGTTCGGTCGAGTTGGATCCAACGAGTCGGGTCAGATCCTGCCCACCTCTATTGGTGTCATCCCATGTGGCTGTCATAGCCCTTCCTTTTGATTTCTTTGTGGGACATTCAATAGATAGATGGACATACTTACGACAGTTGTAACATTAGGGTTCTTTGGACTTTCTGAAGGATTTGCCTATTTGGCGCTTATTGTTCGATTGTTCCCCTTGTTGTTGTATGTTTTTCCATGGTTCTTGTTGAAGAATCTTTTGAACCTTTTGGCTAAAAGAGCCACCTCCTCATCAACATCTGCATTCTCACTTTCTTCTTCCTCTATAGGTGTTATGGTTTTAGAGGCCTTAAGAACATTGTTTTTGGATTTCGTTGGTGTTTTAAAGAGTAGCTTAAAGGTTTGTAGAGAACCCACCAGTTCCTCTACCTTCATTTCATTAATATTTCTACATTCTTCAATGGTGGTGACTTTGGAGTTGAAGCGTTCCGGTAAGGATCTCAATATTTTCTACAAACTTTAGGTACCGGTATTTTCTCTCTAAGTCCCCACATGGAGTTACGTATGTTATTTAACTTTGTCAAAAACTCCATAAATGTCTCATGTTCTTCTATTTTTATATGTTCAAATTAGGTTGTCAAAAGTTGCAGCTTTGACCTCTTTACTATGCTTGTTCCTTCATGGGTAGTTTCCAATAAATCCCATGCTTCTTTTGAAGTTTCACACATACAGATTTGATTAAACTCTTCTTGTAAAACTGCACAATAAATAGCATTCATTGTTTTGGCTTCACATGTTTTCATTTATTTTTCATGGTCATGCTACATGACTTTTGGTTTTGGTTAAGAGACGGCAGTACCATTATCAAGTACCACTTGTTCAGTTGGTGGCACATATCCATTTTCAACAATTTTCCAAACATCATGGTCTAAAGAATGTAAAAAGATGTTCATCCTAACTTTCCAATATGCATAGTTTGATCCATCAAGGATAGGTGGTCGAGAGACTGATGGTCCCTTCCCTTAGCCATAATTCTAACTTCAATTAGGATCTCCGTCTAGGTTTTTAAACCCTTTAAGAGGAACCCGCTCTGATACCAATTGAAATTGCGGTAGGACTGCTAGTATTGAAATATGGATGTATATCCAAGTGTCCTAGAGGGGGAGGGGGGTGAATAGGACTTTTAAAACTTTAATCCTACTAAGCTATAGATTCTATCAATTTAAAACAAGTTAAGTAGGATTATCAAGAAGTCATTCATATTCAACTTCTAAGATAGTGAGAAATCTAAGTGCTGCATTATATCAAACATGTATTGCGCATAAAGTAAACAATCCAATAGTTAATACATATAAGCAAGAGTAATTATCACAAACGCAACAATATATAGTGCCTCGTCTACGTGCCTACTCCACTCTCGGCTGACGCACTCCACCCTAGAGTGTGCTGGATTTCACTATCAATGGTTTTAAATTAGGTTAACTATAAACCTTTGCAACCTACACAAGGTTAACTAAGGAACCTACACAAGACGTCCTTAGGTGCCTACATAAGGCAAACACTTATGCTTACACAAGGAAAATACACATGCCTACACAAGGCAATAGTCTTACAAAAGATGCTATAAACATGCCTACACAAGGCAATAGGTCCTACACAAGAACACTATATATATTCTCCTATCGGAGGCTTACGAAAGGTCTTAGCGAGTTTGAGAACAAACTCTGAAACCAAATCTTACACAAGGAAGAGGATTCAGACTCTATGGACTCTATTATTTACTTGTAAGTGAGTGAGCCCCTTGTCAGCACATGTTAGTGAAGATATGCATGTAGACGAAGAGTCTTAGCTCCCTTAAACTGCAACCGTCTGATGAGGCTCCAATCAATGCCCCAAAGTTGTTGGTTTGGGGTTTGGTCTGATCTTCTCTAATAAATGATTTGTCTTTAGAGGTTAGAGAAGATTTCCATGAGTTAAGCATTCAAATGTTCTAGCATAATGATTTTCCATTAAAAGGTGATGATGGAAACTTAATGAATGCTAAAGTTCATAATTCAATCTAAGCAATGAATATGGGAATAAATGCTTGAGCTACGGATTGAATGATGAAGTCTTATGCAAAAGAGGACTTGAGAATGTGGGTGTTAACTATTACAATAACTCTCTTAAGCTCTCTTCAATTCTTGCTTATCTTCTTAAGTACCAACCTAAGAGTTTATATAAAGAAGAATCCCAATGGTAAAAAAATGAGCAAAAATTTGATCTTGTCGATGCCATTAAAAGGTCTTCGATATCATCAAATTCATACACTAAGGTTTTTCAAGATTTTGTTCGATGCCATCGAGCATACTTTGATGCTATCGAAGATGTCTTCGATGTCATCGAGAGATACTTCGATGCCATCAAGATTTTCTTCGTAAAAGATCTCTTTAGTTGTTGGATAGTTTTGTCCATTTTTTGATGCAATTGATTAGACCTCTGATACCATTGAATTTTGAATTTTGATGTCATCTAATTGTCTTTGATGCAATCGAAAATATTAGATTTTCCTAGAAAGTTTGCTAGACAAATTGGTCCTTATATTGATGCAATTGAACAATCTTAGATGTCATCAATAACTTACTCTTGATGTTATCGAGGGAGGTTCGATTACATCGAGGAACACTTAGAGTATTTCAGAAATGGTGGAGAAATAATCCAAGGTCGTTTCAATTGAAGTACGTTTGATGCGATCAAAACATAAGTTTCGATGTCATTGAATTTCATTCGATGTAATCGATAATACCCAACATATGTTCAGTTTATTGCTGGACTATTTGGGCTTGATTTCGATGAAATCGAACCATATTTGATTCCATCAAAATTGTCCTCGATTACATATCGATGCAATCGTCAGGACATTAAGTTTACTTGTATAGTTCATATTTCCTCCAATACTCAAAATGTTCTAAACAAATCTTACCAAGGGATTTTCGAAAACAGTTGTGGGTAAGATTAGGTACTTATAGATGGGGTCATATACCTCAAGGGTTTGGTTAGGGAAGTGAGACCTTGTTTACCTATGTGAAGCGCTGGACTTTCTTTAGTTGATGAGTCTTTAATCTTGTGATTCTTCAATATGGGGCTCAATTGACAGACGGACTTACCATTCGTGTATATTGACAAACTAGGGCACTTTCACTAGGGACTCCTTTAAATAGTTTTGCAACCCAAACTTTTGCATTGCCTCAAAAAAGTTTGCAAATTGCCTCAAATTTACGCACTCTGCATATCTTCGATGGCATCGAAGCTTCTTTGATGGCACCTTTGATGGCATCAAACTGTCTTTGATGTTTTGAAACTGGTCCAGAACTATCCTACGAGTTGAGCCTGGAATTCCTAAATTGTCGATGCCATCTAAGTGACTTCAATGTCATCGAAGTTTATTTTTAGAATTATTTTCAGACTTTTTCTTTTTAAACCTGGAACTTCAGAATATGATTTTTCTGACCAATATTCAGGATTTGTTTTCTTCACTTCAAATCTTCGATTCTCTTCATTCCTCACTTGGTTTCCTTTGGATCTTTGGCATGTAAATTCTTCATTAATGACTTCTAAATATTCAATTCTTTATTATCTTCTTTTGAGCTCTAAATCCATCCTTTTAAGTGTATATTCATCATAGGCTTCTGAATCACCTCGCATGACAAAAACGTATATAGTTAAATCGAATTAACACTTAGATCTTAGGAAAACTAATGTGATTAAAGGGTTAAATATGCAATATTTGAGTGTAACATCTCGGAAAAACCTGTACAAAGACCTGAGTACCACCTCTGGCAGAAATTACCCAGGATCAAAACCTTTAGAAAATTAGGTTAATGTTAGCAAGTACTAAACTAGAGTGCTTATGAAATTAGTACTAATCACTTTAAATAGGATCTACAAGATCCAAAACATGCAGAATCATTGACGCTACATTACCTTGAAATTTAGAATCCATCCTTAAACCCAGTTGCTCTCGGGAGCACACCGAAACTCCGTATCGGACCTGGACCGCACATTGAAAGTCCGATTACCCCGAAACTATACAGTTATGACTGCATTACTGGACTTGACAACTCTCTCGGAAATCAAGTCTTAATTGTGTCAAAAACTACACAACTTGAGTCCGGAGCGAAGAGTGTGAGAAACGTGAAAATATTTAGAAATAAATATTCGAATTTAAGTAATCTGAGTCGTATCGCTTGTGGGCCAAATGTAAGGATTCAGACCATTAGAATCTGACCCAAATACACCCTCGAATCAGGAGAAATGTCCCACACATGTCGATGTACTTGTGGCCCTGATCGAGTGACTGTGACCGTTGAACTGAAACTGGTCCGCCACGGCTGATCTGTAAATCTGATCAAGACGAAAACTCAGCCTAACCTAGATCCATGGTCAGGGAGCTTAAGTGTGACCGCACGTGGAAAAGGGCCACTAGACGTGCTCCGTTGGACCGGAACGACCCATATTTGGATATAACCTAAGTATACCTTGGCCCTAGGGCCATTCCCATCAAACCTGGGCCTATATAAGGACCTTAAACACTCCCTCTCATATGCCATACGAATTTTTCATACCCTAAGGGAAAGAAGAGAGAAAAGAGAAGAAGAAAGTGAGGAAGAGAGAGAGTGTGAGAGAGATGTTGGGATCTTTCCCTGATGCTCCACGTGCTTAGCCACCACTCCTGTGTCGCTATACGGGCGATACCAATCCCGTTCTTAGGTAAGAAAACCTAACCCTAATCCATTTTAGGGTTTCTGATAGTGTAAGTTATGAAATAGCTAACCTAATTTATGCTATAGGTTGTCAATCTGCCGTATACAAAGACCTAGCTTTAAAACTGAGTTCGTTACAAGTCTACCGGCGAAAGGTGCGGACTATAAACGTATAGGTTATGGTTTTCAAGGCTTTCAATGTCGGTTAATGGTTTATTATTGATGTGGGTGTAATTTCACATGCAAAATGCGATGTTTGTATCACGTTTCTGATATATATGAACTATATTGAGTTTAGTGTATTCCATGTATATGTAGAAAGTATCATATACGTACGAAATTTGAATGTGTGTTTGCCATGATTAATTGTCATATGTTTATGCTAGTTGTATGTGTAACAACTCCTTGGCGAAAGGATTTTTCCTAATACGTGCTATTACCAATATACGTCATGTATGTTGAAATATGTAGTCTAAGTGTTTGTAAAAATGTCTGAATGAATAAATGTGTAATGTATTATACTTTATATGGGCATTGAGAAGAGATTCTCAACTACCTTAACGATGTGTATGACGTCCTCCATGTAACTTACATTCTTTGTCTATTTTACTTAGGAATTACATCTGTGTGAATTCATGTTTAAGTTGAAATTCATCAAATACTCATATGCTAGTATGATTGGAATGGTTGATCCATTACTGTTCTGATTAGCTTGTATGCTTTTCTATTATAGTCAATTTTATTTGGGACTACAGAACAGTCCAGGCAATCGGTAACAAGCATTGAATAGGTGGCTGACGTTGTTTCGCCATATAGGATGTGATCGATGAATCCGAGTCGTACTTGGGATGTTGGCAGGGGTTAGGCCACACGGAGTGCTTACGCACTTCATGTCGATCAACTCAACATGCGCTCATACTAGTCAAGCTCATCAAGTAACCCGATTGGCCCGATATATGTTCACCATGTTTGGACGCTACTGCTTGAACCTAAGGTACCAAACTCACCAGTGAAAACTCCTTTAAAACCTTGGTACCTCGATCCGCTAAGACTCATGAGCCGGGCATGGTGGTATGGGACACTGTGGTCGAGCTGTCGGCTTACACTGGGGGACGAGCCTCCCCATAGTGACCAGTGAGCAACCCAGACTCGTGAGCCGAATACGGTAGTATGAGACACTATATTCGAGCTATCGGCCTACACTGATAAGGTGACGAGCCCTTTGTAGTGACCTTGAGCATACACTAAGACTACGTAAAGGTGACGAGCCCTTATGTAGCAACAAGAGTACACTAGGCCTACAGTGATAAGGTGACGAGCCCTTTGCAGTAACCTAGAACCATATCATCCTATGAGATTTACTAGGACTGACGACCCTAGAATGGATCATTATTTGGGAATTGATATAAGGGAGGTACCTTAGCTTCCCAATCCTGCTGTATGAAAAGGGACTAATAATAACTCGGTAATCACGCTCATTTCATCGCACTGCATGTGCCCCGGGTTGAAGAGCATAGAGGGAAGAAAGCATGCAGCGACCGTAAGATGGTGTCACATGAGGGAGTGTATGCGAGAGCATGCATCATGCTTACATTTCATCCTTTCATTAATAAGAGTACCTAGGAATGTTTGTTATGTCTGCTTTATCATTACTGCTTGATTGAATTGATAACATGTTAACCTTTGCTCTATGATCCTACTGAGTTGATCACTCACTCCCACGTTTTGGGACGATGTTCTAAACACCCACCGAACTCTGTCTTAGTTGCAGATGACGATGCGACTCAGGAGGCGAAGCCCGATTATTATGACGATCAAGATGAGTTCTCATATATGTAATTCTCTGGTGGTTTCGCTTAGGCCATCCGGATTGACGGGGCTACTGGGTTTATTATCGTAGTTGAACTATTTTGAACTATTATATGTATATGGTGACTCAGTGATGTATTCATACTCTGGAGACCGATTGTGATCTTTTTGGCTCATATACGTTTATATACATTTTTCAGTCTTCTGCTTGCGTTATATGAATTGATCTGGAGTATGAATTACTGTTTTGGTATAATCTCACTCATGATTACACTAACACAGACAACCTTTAATCATCATTATCTATGTTGCATAAGTGATGCGTTGGAACTCGGGAGTTGGGCTTTTACTTGACTCCTGATTTTCAAGGCGTTACATTGAGTCTCAACACACCCCTCAACCAGCATTTTTCTAGTCCCGAGCATAACATGCGAATGATATTTTAAAAACAAAAGAATGATTTTCATAAGTTCAAGTGGTTCTAAAAACAATCCAAATTATAGAAATCTAAAATACATTAAGGTTGAGTACTACTTTCTCCTAAACTCTATTACTTGGGTAAATTTCCTAATCAAGTTCAAAGCATTGATCATTTAATTAGAAAAACTCTAAACATTGAGTTCTAAAGGTGCATAGTGAAGTTTAGACTTATTACACCCAAAGGTTCAATTATATACTTTCATGATAACATTGATAATCAAAAGAGTTCAAGATAACCAAAACCTAAACCAAAACTTACCTTACAGTTCAACATTCTACTCTTCTAGCTTTTGATTTTTCAATTGACAGCTTTCATGATATTTTCATCTTTTTCTTCTTTTAATTTTTCATAACAGTTCTTTTCAAGGAATTTCAATAGGTAGCCCTTTTCAACGACAACTATTTTTTTAGCTGGGTATTACTTCTCTCTCTTCTTCTTTTCTATAATTTTTTTTAAACATCATGGACAAATTCTCTAGGTTTGGCTCCTATCATTCTTAATAATCATCAAGTTAACAATTTAGTATTAACTAAAACTTTTGGAGATATAAGCTAGATGTGATATGTGAAATCATGACTCAATCAATGTTTAAAACTTCTAATTAAGAATTAATAACCCAAACTTAACATTGAAATCTATCAAGTGACTAAAATTCAGATTTTAACAATCCTCAACAAGTAAGTATTTTATCATTACAATCTCTGGATTATCTTTAAAATCACTTAAATTTATAGAAAATTTTAAAAAAAAAATTGAAAAAATTTATAGCTCATTTTTTTTCCAATTTCAGCATAAAATCAAAGAATTTCAAAAGGAAACCTACCCTCAACCTAAAATTTACATTGTCCTCAATGTATAAACATATGCAATAAGAGCAATATTGAGAGCAATGAAAATAAAGGGAAGTAGATGAAGAGTCTCCGTGAGGCAATAAACACATAGGCTAGTATGATCTGTCTATCAAAAGATCAACTAAACCTAATAAAATAAACTAATCCTAAGAAAGAAAGAAATCTTAATCCTAATAAAGCAGGGGAAAACCACTCGATCATGTCAAATAGGCTCCTCCTCTGGCCAGTATCTCAATAAATTTCTCAACAAAATCATCCAAAAGCCCTTTTTATAGTAGGCTTGGATGCCCTAGAGCATGAGTGTCCAAAGAAATTTATGAACTTTAGCAAAAAAATTTCGTTTAATCCCCTGAGGTATCCAAAGTGGATAATATTCACCTATGGTAGGAAAATTTTCAATGTTAGTACACTAAGGTGAGCCAGAGACTACAATTAATTCTGAATTAAATAAAATTTCTTTAGCCAATGTAGTCTCAACACATTCCGAAGTTTCAAACTTTCGTTCAAATTCTAGCTCCCCCACTTCCAATGGTAAACATTCAGGATTTTTGGAAGGGAGCTCTTCAGAAAAATGATTCACTCGGTTAGTATCAACTACTGAGGTATTTTCTCGCAAGGCATTCACTATGTATTGTATCATATAATCATCACAATCCTCAAAATGTGCCAAGCAAACTTCTAAAGAGTCGAGAAATTCAGTTGAAAGGGGCTCATTCTCCACATTGGAAACAAGCGTGTCATGTAAGTGAAGCGAATCAACGTCACTATATTTGAAAATTAATTGTGCTTCTCAATCATTAACTTGGACTATAATGGAGATTGATTCCTTGGGAAGTTGAACCGTAAGCTCTTGATCATAATCTAACTCCTCATTCTCAAATTCAGTATACTCCACAAGTGAGTTAGAATCACTCTCCTCACATCATGTTTCTAGATTAGGCTGAGGTTGGGCCAAACTAGCTTATTCCTCATCAATGAGACATGATTGAATTCTTTGATTGAAGGATTTAAACATCTCTAATGATGCTCTAATGTTTGTGAATGTTTGCGTGACATGTTGGTTGAATTGTTCTGGTGCATCCATGAATTTTTGAAGTGAATCCTCTTGGATTGTTTCTGGTTCACTCTCATAAGCAGGGGATCCAAGGGAATATTCATTAGAATCGATTGTTAGTTCACCTCTCCAATTTAAGCTTTGATGTTTCCACCAATTAAAGTCATTATGGGTTATATGCGAGAGTATGTGATGGTTATTGGTAAGCGTAATCACCCATAATATAATCACGCATTGTCTTTTCTTAACTAATGGCTGATAATTGTTCTCTCTCATATGATTGTGTATGGACTTCTTAACCGGTGGAATATCATATTCCGGTCAGTTCTCGATCACGGTTTCAGTTAATTTTTTAGACATAGGTTGTATTCTAACATAATCATCTGATAGCCCTTCAACGTATCTCTTGTCGTCTAGAAGTAGATTAGAGTATCCATGTGTCCACTCTTGCATGAACATAATGAAAGTCTAATTCTGAATCTAATCCTAAAATAAATTCCTATAGAAAAATCCTACAACAATATGGAAAAGCAACTAGATGGAGTAAAGAAGGATGTTACTAGAAAAGAGGAACTAGATCTAGATGGTCCTACACAAAAAGCAAACAAACGATGTTAGAAAAAAAAAAAAAGATAAACCTTAAGAACAAAATTTTGAAAACAAAAAAATTCTAAAAACCCTATATTAGAAAATTTCAGAAAATAAAAAAAATCTAACCTAAAATAAAATTCAAACCTAGAGAACCTAAACCTAATCATACTCAATGTCACTCCCTCGCAACGATGCTAAAAATGTATTCACAACCCCAAGTGCAGGGCTGCAATGTAGTAATAACTCGGTAAGACCAAGGTCTAATCCACAGGGAATGATAAACATGATCTAGTACTAATCAAAGTCTAACTTGGTTGGTTGGATTTTAATCTAGCAATGTGAAGGAAAATAAATAATAAAGATAAAACACTAAGGATATAGGAATCCACTAATAGTAATCTTAACATCAATTTACTGCTTCAATATAAAATAACACAATTGGAATCGAAGTCCTAGTCTATCTAGTCGGATGATAGAGCGGTTAAACCATTCACAAGTATTAAGATGAATATGATTTCAATTGACTAGTTCTTCCATTAAGCACTTGGACATCAATCGCATGGAATCGAAAGCATCCAATGCACTTCTAGGCATCAATGGATCAATCGATTATACAGATTGATTCCTTCTTTAGATTAAGGCTAAACAATTGTTAAATTTGAGCATTCATTGTACCTGGAGTGCACAATGAATCCAGAAATAAACAACTTAAAGACTTTCAAAGTAAATTCAAACTAAACTAATCTACTATCATCATTTAAAGTAATAACATTGAATTTAACCAATTAAACACTGAAATTAACTACCAGCTTCATCTCTTAACCTTAGCTAAGAGATTAGCTAGTTATAGCTAACTTAAAAATAAAATATAAACTAAAAATCTACTAAAACTCATGAAGAAATCAAAGTAGAAGAACGTTGTCAGTGTTGCACCTATGCCTTCTCTCACTTTCCAAATCCTAAAAGATGATTTGGAATAGCCTAGGGATTCCTTTAAATAGTTTTGCAACTCAAACTTTCACATCACCTCGGAAAAGCTTGCAAATCGCCTCAAATTTACACACTATACGCATCTTCGATGGAAAACTTTGATAACATCGAAACTTGTCTAGAACTATCTTCAATGACATCAAAACTCGTCTAGCGAGTTAAGCCCGAAATTTCTAAATTGTCAATGCCATCGAAGTCTATTTTTGAAATTATTTTCAGACTTTCTCCTTTTAGACCCAGAATTTCATAATATGAAGTCTTTGTGACCTTATCAACATGTTAGATGGCAAGTAAATATTTTGGTGGACTCAATGAAGTTTTTAATGGTGGGATGCAATTAGGACTGTTTCATGTGGTGTGGTCCACCTAAGTTTTGAGCATGCTTTATTTTTGGATCATGCTCTAAAATGAGCTTTAAAAATGGTTAGAGGGTGTGGATTTAAGGCACATATATTACTTGACAGCCTTGGTGGATCCAGGGTCTCACCTACTCCGGCTAAACTAGTCTCCAAAGATCCATGAGTCAACGTACGAGCATAAAATATCTGTGTTAAATATCCACTCCATCCATCCATATTAGCAGTTCATTTAAGGCATCCTGTGGGACATAAAGTTTTTACATCAAGCTGATATTTGTGTTTTTCCTTAGTTTAAGTCTGCATGACTTTATCAACTGATTGAATGGCTAATAACATTACAGTGGGACCTAGGATGTTTTTAATGGTCTCCATTCAATCCCCATCATTTTCTTTCATGTGGTCCATCAGAAATTTGGATGTGCTTTGTATTTGGGCGCACGCCCTAAAATGAATGGATAAAGTGGGCGGACGGCATGGATATACAACAATAACGTGGCCCCATGGTAACAATACGATGGAATCTACTTTTGCAATGGTTTTCTTGTACTGCTTGCTTAACACGCATGCAAGAGGTGAAGGACGTGACGCGGATCACCTGGACAGTCTATCACAAGAACTTTTTTTTACACATGCACACATACCTCCACACACTCACACCTTAGTGGAATTTCACTACCTATAGGTACTCGAACCCTCGACCAGGTGCTGAAACTCCTAAGAGTCTACCACCAGAGCAGAGTAAGGACTTATCACAAGAACTTTTTTTAACACACGCACACACACCCCCACACACTCACGCCTTAGTGAAATTTCACCACCTATAGATACTCGAACCCATGACCAGGTGTTGAAACTCCTAAGAGTCTACCACCGGAGCAAGAGTAAGGATCCCCTATCACAAGAACTTACAGCAATAGAAAGTTAAGTGGGCCAAGTGATGTTTGTGAGAAATCTACCCGTCCATCCTTTTTTCTAAATAATGTTAAGTATTGAACCAAAATTTGGCAGGAAGATCCAAAACTCAAGTGGGCTGCACAACAGAAATAAAGAGGATTGAATGTCCACCGTTGAAACATTCTTGGCCAGCAGAAGTTTATGATCATGCTAATTATTATTATTTTCAGTTCATCCTGGTTAGAATGACCTTACGAGCGAAATGAATGGCATATAAACATAGCGTTGGACCTTGGGAGGTTTCAACGGTAGGCATTTCCCTACCCACTTTTTCCTATTGGGTGGCCCACTTGAGCGATCAGGTTAATACTTTCTTGTTTTCAGTTCATCCCAGTCGGAATAACCTTATGAGTGTTATGGAAGGCATACAAATATCATTGTGGGCATAGGAAAGTTTGAACGGCAGGCATTTCTCTACCCATTTTTTCCATTAGTGTGGTGCAATTGAGTTTTGGATCTGCCTTAATTTTCATCCCATCTTCTAAAATGGTCTTGGAAAAAATAATGGACGGTATGGATTTCTCACAAAAATCACGGTGGACTCTACCTTGGCCGAGCCCTCTTTCGATATTATCGCGGGTACTTTTTTACTATAGAGGCAACCAACCATTCGACTTTTTTTATTCGACCCAGAAAAAACCTACCGTACCAATCTAGACTTCTATCCGTATGGACAAACCAATAAAGATAAAAATACCCCTATTTTTTCCAGCTATGTTACCCTAAAACTAGAACTATTTTTATCCAAAACCCTCTTTCCATATCCTAAAAATCTACTTTTGTAGCATAAGTTTTCGCCCTTTCATTAAAAAAAGCATAAAAGGTAAGCGTCTAGGGTGCTAATTTTTTCTATTCAGGTACACAGCCTAATGGATATGGTACGTAGCAACTTTGGCATTATATGGAAATTATTTTACACTTGGCATACGAATACTAAAATCAAACGGTACAAATTACTTTAACCAGTGTAGATTTATCATGAACCCAAAATTAAACTTATTTGATTACCTGACTATCGACTTTGTGGACATTTACTGGACGGTCGAAATGAAAACTATCGAACAGTCCTTTCCTGAATGACAAGCGTCCAAAAATCAAAGTTTAGGATCATTCAAATAATCTCAAATTTGAATTTTAACTCAAAAACAGTGGGATCGATAATTTAGTCGATTTTTATTTAAGTTACTAATAATATATACACGTGTACAATTCTGAGTGCATGCGTATCAAGCATCATTATCAGTCGAGTATCATGTAGCCGTTTCCTTCATTCGAATTTCAAAAGCAAACAATGGCTCCCATTCAAAATCTCTATCTACTCTCTCAACGCTATTCTCTCGCTCCCGTCTCGCCCTCTCCTGTAAAAAATCCCCCAACCCTCCTTCCACCTCTCTCTCTCTCAACATTCTCCTCTCACCCCCATGAAACCCTCTATCCCCTCCCTCTCTGTAATGGCGATGATGGTGAGGTGATGAAGATGTGATCTGGGTCATTAATCTCCCTTTCCATGGCATCTAAAACCCGACAACAATCAACATATCATCTCTCTCTCTCTCTAATCGGATGTTCTTTAATCTCCCGTTCTTCAATGTATGATTCAAGAATTTCTAAGGAAGATGGATGCATTTTGTCTCTATTCTTTTGATTTGATCTATTGATAGGCCTCTGGGATATCGATTCTTCATTTGAATTCTACTACGAATATGGTATTTGAATAGGTTTTGAATTAATTAGCGTGTTGTATTTGACGATTTAGGGTTTGGATGGTTTAGTTTGGTGTTATTCTTTCTGAGAGGGCATTTTGGTTTTTTCTTTATCATCTATAAAGATTATTCATGAGGACATTGTGGATTTGAATTGGCTCTGATAAGGAATTTGATATATTGATCTAGGGCAATCTTTCTGAAAAGGTTATTTTGTTGTTTTTTTCTTAATTTTGTAAAGGCTATTTGTGTATGTATTGAATTTTAGATAAGGAATTATTTTTGGTATTTTTATTGGTTTTAGTCAAGAATCCCCCAAGGGTTCAGATGGATTAATTGATCAGAAATCTTTAGAATATCGTATTTTAGTCCCTTTATGGTCCCCTTGCAGAGACTAGTTGTGAGGATATTGAGTTCCAACTTGGGAATTCATTAACCCTTTGGATTGTTGAAGGTTTTGATAGCTTTATTTAATGAAATTCTTTGGGAATAGGGAATAGGGAATGGGTCTCCCTCTTAGGTTTTTTTTTTCCTTTAGAGATCTGCAGTGAGGAAATTTGAGTTTCTTATTTGAAATTCATTATGAATAATTTCATCATTTCTTTCTTTTCTTTGTGGAACATTCCTTGCCAGTCTTACCTTATAGGAAAGCTTGCTACATTTCAGTCCACATATTTCTTTTCAATGTTGGAAGTTGGCATGAGCCATTTAAGCATGCCCATGGTTCAAAGTATCGTCTAGTATGACTTGGTATTGTTAGATTCATATTGGTTTTAATGGGAATTGGTCTGAGTTGGGCCACCTGTAGAAATTCTTTCTTTATTTTAAAATTCGAATTATGCTACTGTAGTTAATACCTCATCTGGTGCTAATCCTTATAAACCTGGTGGTAGCACAAGTAACTTCCTGTGTAAGGAAATTATCAGTCCTGAGTGCTCCGAGCTTTCTAATTTTTCCTTTTTCACTTGAATCTAATATTCAAACAATTTCGTTCCATTTCTAATAGGGGAATTGGACTTTTTTCATCTTTTATCTATACTATTGACTGATTTTTCTGTTTTCTTTTTCCTTTTTTCAGTCTATCTGCATGTTTCCATATTGGAATTTTCATTTGAATTAATTTCTCCAAAGAATTCAACTGTTTTCAGGCGGTCTTCTCTCAGAAATTTTCAAAGATGCCGTCAATTTGCCAAATTCCAATGGATTAAAAAAAAGACTCCTTTCTCATCTTTTTTTTTTCCTGCTGTTACAGATCCTCTTCCCCCCTTTTGACCTTTCCTGCCTATCTTTAGCTTTCAATTTTTCCATCTAAGAAAAATGCTTTTCCCTGCTATAGAATTACAAAATCCCAATACTTGATTTCTTTCTTGCTTTACCTTTGCTCCTAATTGGTGATTTTTCCATTGTTGTTCTGATTATTATGTATCTTCTTTCAGGATTTATAGCTTGTTAGATGCCTTCAATCTCATCCTAGATGCTGCTTGGAACTTTGTTCTTTTGTTTAAGAGCTACAACAACATTTGCAATAGCCATGCTAAAGAGAAGCTCTTGAAAATTCAATCCGTCTCTGGCACCTCCTACTCCAATGACTGCAAAGCAAAGCAAATGTATGGATGCGATGATTCTTCCACTCAAAATTACTTTGGGAGGCTTTTCTTTCCATTGATAGATTGCAGAAAATGCTATTTGTATGTTGGAATTGCTTGAATCTGGAATGATTATTATTATTATTTTTTTATTTTTTTGTATTTGCTTCTTTTGATAGCTTAAATACGATTATAGATTTGCATTCCGCAATGCTCAGCATGAATTGTTGGTGTTGTTTCATTTGGGGCCAGTATTTTGCACACGTGGGATCATCTATTAGTGATTTTGTTGTTGGATGGGATTCCTATACAACATGTGTGTTTGGGGCCACCTTATTCTGCATGTGACATCCATTCTATCAACATGAGTTTTGGATACTAGGGCTAGTTTTGGATATATATATATATATATATATATATATATATGGTGAGAATGAGAATTAACACTTGAAGGATGGAGTTGATATTACACTCACAACATGGTGGGCCTTAGAGTTTGCTTTTTTACTTATTACGCACATCAGTTGTTGTAGTAGATTCTGGTCCTTGGTTGTTTGTCTATTGGACTTCACTCTATATGTGTGATGGAGTGGAACTTTGTTCCATTGAACAATACGTCATAGCCATTTGATTGGTGAAATTTTTCCTGTTGCATATATGATCATGGGCTTTAGAGTACTATGGAGAGGATGTCATGCACATTTGCATTAGATAAGATATACTAATTATTAAGGATAATAGCCTCTAGTGGATAGGAAGATATAATAAATTGATTAGGAAAGATATTGAACCTGTAATGGAGATGAAGACATGAAAACGTGTCCTAAATATAGCAGTGCCTGTTTAAATGGATTCGATAGGGCCGGAGAACTTAAATCCCACTTGGGTCCCAATCAAAACCCAATGCTACGATCCTTACTCTTAAATCTGGTGGCACTCTTAGGAGTTTCAACACCCGGTCAAGGGTTTGAGCATCCATAGGTGGTGAAATCCCACTGCAGCGTGAGTGTGTGTGCGTGTTTTAAAAAAAAAAAAAAAAAAACCAATGCCAACCAGCCATGTAATATGTAATGTGTCTTTTAATCATTAGCATGTACTATGCAATCTCTTATTATTATTATATTTATTTATTTTAAATCTAAGGTTGTGTTGGATGCATTATTGAATTGAATTTCCACTTTTAGTCTAATAAAATGGAAATACACAAATTTTAATTTCCTTAGCATTCAAATTGAGGGTTTGGCTTGAAACTGTAATTTGAGGGAGGGTCACTTCCTTATTTTGAATGCTTATCATTTTATAAGTTGAATTAAGTGCTAGTACTTAGGATGAGGTCCCTTAGTGAATGTTGTTTGCCAATGATCGAGCAATGAGAATAGAGAGGGGTTCATACTAAATAGGAGGTTTGGTGGATAGGTATCTATAAGTTTTAAAATTGATAAAATTGGCACAGAGTACTTGGAGGACAACTATAGTGGTAATAGTCATAGATATGGGTCTTCTAGAAAATTGATGGCCAGGGGTTTAGTGAAAGTGATAATTATCTTGGCTCTTTTATTCAAAAAGATTGAGATCTATCATGGAGGATGTCTACAATGGGATTTAGGTAGGTGGATGAAGTAGAGATGCAGCCCTAGAGTATTGTTTGGTTGTCACATACCAATGGAACTTATATTTTTTTACAAGAAAGCTATTAGAACAGTTTGCTCTATATGGGCTAAGTGTTAGGCAATTAAGTGGAAATATGAATGAAGGATGAAGGTGGCACACATGATGATGCTAGATGAATGTGTTAGAAGGACTAGAAAGATATTCTAAGAATGAGGCAATTTGAAGTAAACTAGGATCAATCTCTCTCTCAAAAAATTAATAATAATAATAACAAAAAACGAATTAGGATCAATTCCTATTGGAGATAAAATGATGGAAAATTGATTGGGATGTTTTGGCTATGTGCTAAGAAAGTCGAGAGTAGCCTTGATTAGAAAGTTTGATTAGGGTTGAAGGGCCTAAAAGGAGAATGAGAGAAAGACCTTAAAAGACTTTCCTACACATCATGAGAAGGGATATGAAGGCCTTTTCCTTATTGAAGATATAGCACTTCCAGAATTTTTTACTAAACATAACGATTTGTAAAATTGATCCCAAATAGCTTGGACAAGGCTATGATGATGGTGATACAACGACAATGATAATGAATGTGAATCTCTATTGTACTTTTCTTTCAAGATCATCTAGTGTTTATTTGGAGGAGTGCATAGATCACTATAGTTTTAACCGATCCAAACCCTTTATATAGTTGGCCATTTTAGCGATCTAACAATTAAGGCCCATGTTCAACAATCCAAAAAATTGATGTTTTACAGCCCTTGTTGGCTGCCACATGCAAATATATATAGAGAGAGGAATTTGGAGTGCATAGATCACTATAGTTTTGACTGATCCAAACCCTTTATATAGTTGGTCATTTTAGTGATCTAAAAATTAAGGCCCATGTTGAAGAATCCAAGAAATTGATGTTTTATAGCCCTTGTTGGCTGCCACACGAAAAAGAATACTATGAGTGGAGGAATTTGGCCAAAGAATACTTCGACTTATGGTTGAATGTGGTCCTTTTAGATTGGTGAAATATCAATTCATGGTTGCCACATGGAAAATATATATATATATATATATATATATATATATATATATATATATATATATATATATATATATATATTATGAGTGGAGGAATTTGGCCAAAGAATATTTTGACCTTTTTGGAAGACTTAGTGCATCGTTCATCCATACTATGCCCTTTCGAGGTGATCCATCCCTTTTCTTATGACTAACCCCATATTCATTGATCCAACCTATTGATATAAGTTGGGTTGATCCAAACCATTCCTGTGATTAGGTCCTTATATGATGTTCCAAAACACTCATGTTTGGGATAATGTTTAGTGACTCAAACCCTCATATGATTCCTGATATTTTCCTTCAGTCAAACTAATTGATATTCAAAGGCCGATGTTTTAGCAATCTAATAGGCTGTTTAGCAATCTTTTTATGGTTGAATGTGATCTTTTTAGGATTGGTGAACTATCAATTCATGGTTGCTTACCATACAACTGGGAATTTTCCTCTTTGGCCGACTTGGTAAACGCGTCATCCAAAGTTGGCTCATTTTCAGTGATCCTAACGTTTCAGATGGTTAACACCATAGTAATCCAAATCTTTTCTTGAATTGGCCAATATTCCATAATCTCATCCGCTCATAGAATTTGGTCCTTACTAAGTGGTTTAGGATTATTACGCTTGGTGTTTGTGACCCAAACCACTAATGTGATCAATTGATAACTTAGTGCATGAGTCATCCACAATGGGCCATTTTCAATGATCCAAGCCATTAATATCTCACATTACAATTTTAGTGATACAAACAGTTCATGATTGGGTCCCTTCATAGTGATCCAAATCGTTAATCACTTGGCTTGTTTTGAATAATATAAATTTTTATATGATTTGTCCTATTTTCTCTGATCAATCCGCTTATAGGATTGGACTAACATTTTTTAAAAGATTGGGCCATTTGAGGTGATCCTATTGGGCTACTCCTTTAGAATGCTTGGGCTATTTGAAGTGATCCAAATTATTCATATAATTGGGCTTGGTTTAACTGATCTAAACCCTTGATACAATTTGGTCTGTTTAGTGATCCAAATCTTTTGTATTATTAAGGCTGTTTTCAATGATTCAAATCTATTGATATGCCAAGGTCCATGTTTAATAATTCAAGCAAACATTTTACAACCATTGTTGGATGCCACATGCAAAAGATTAAAAGAATCATTAGGAGTGGAGGAATGATGAATGCATAAATGTTTGGTGGTTGAATGTAGTTTTTCCTATTTGGATGACTTGGCACATGGGTCATCCATAGTTGACTCGTTTTTTATAATTGAAACCTTTCACATGATTGGCAGTCTATTTTGTAATCTAAACATTTATATGATTGGGCTAATGTTCTATGATCCTAACCTTTCATGCAATTGGCCCTGACCTTTAAATAAATAAATAAATAAATAAAAAAAATCAACCTGCTAGTGTGGTTGGCTGATTTTTAGTGTTCCAAACCAATAATATGCTAAGCTATGTATTTAATGTTTGACATAGTCGATGTGATACAACCTTGATCGATTATGAATTGTGATTTTGTCCATTTGATACAATTTAGTAAGTGAGTCATCCATAATGGGTGACCATCAATCTCTCTCATTCCATGTTTAGTGGTACAAACCATATGCATGATCGACTCATTTGTTGTTATCCAAACCGTTAATCTATTGACTTCGTTTCTAGTTATACAAACTGTTTATAGGATAGGTCCCATTTTCTCTAACAAAACTGTTTGTAGGATTGGGCAAACCTTTTGAAATGCTTGCTTGGGGCATTTGAAGTAATCCACTTTGGCTAACCTTTTGAATTACTTGGGCCATTTGAAGTGTTTCAATTGGTTCATATTATTGGGATTGTTTTAAGCAAACCAAGTGCTTTATATAGTTTGGGCTATTTTAGTGATCCAAACCCTTAATATTATCGAGGCCTTTTTCAATGATCCAAATCAGTTAATATGCCGAAGCTCTTGTTCAACAATCCAAGAAAATGTTTTAGATGCCACATGTGCAAAAGAAAGGAAGAGAAATCGTTAAGACTGGATTGATCTGGCCATAGAATACTTCAATCTTTTGTAGTTGCATGTAGCTTGTTTTGTAATGGATGATTTAGCTGCTTAATTGAGAGTTGTGATTTTTCTTTTATTTAGGAGACCAGCTACATGGTCATCCATGCTAGGCCTTTTTGTTGTGATCCAAACCCTTTCTTATGTTTGGCCTTGTATTTAGCAATTCATGCAGTTGATATAGTTGGGCTAATTTTCGGTGATCCAAACTATTCATTTAATTGAGCTGCTATTCAATGTTTCAAAGCATTCATATGGTTGGGCCTATGTTTAGTGATCCAAACCCTTCATATGGATCCAACCATTTCCATCGATCCAAATTGATATTTGAAGGCCAATGTTTTAAAATCCAATATGTTGATGTTTTACAACCTTTGGCGGGTGCTACATGCTCCAAATTTGTTCGAGTGGGGTCTAGTTGTAGCATATTTTGGCCAACCATGATTTATAAAGTTGATCCCAAATGGCTTACACCAGTGGTCAAAATTGAGCTCGTATCCTTTTGCGTTAGTTACAGATGATTTAATAATGCATTTGCATGAAGAGTTCCTTTGGTGTATGTTGTTTGCAAATGACATAGTTTTGATTGGTGAGATAAGGGAGGGCATAAACAAAAAATTAGAAGTATGAAAGGATGCCTTAGAATCTATAAGTTTTAAAATTAGGAGAAAATGAGGAATTAGTTAAGGTAGTTGATCAAGAAGTACGCCAACATGACCATGTAACATCCCGAATTTTCACGGCCAGAGTTTATACTCAAGTCTG
The DNA here is from genome assembly GCF_029962835.1 of Magnolia sinica. Classification (NCBI taxonomy): domain Eukaryota; kingdom Viridiplantae; phylum Streptophyta; class Magnoliopsida; order Magnoliales; family Magnoliaceae; genus Magnolia; species Magnolia sinica. Next base: position 69,086,430 of record NC_080579.1, on the reverse strand, counting down.
AGGAAATCGCGAGTTAATAATGTAAGAAGTGGATGTCTCAAGGTCTCGCCTTGAGATTTCTCTTATCTAGGTTGCATCCAGTTACATTCATATGGTAATTATTCACAAGAAAAAAATTAACTGCATTGATCATTCTATGATTAAATAAATTGTCAAATGCTCTCTCACTAGGAGCTTATTACAATATCTGAGTTGCATAGCGAAAGCATAAATAAAATAAATTGTAAACTACTTTTCTATTCTCATTCAGCAAAATCTTCTATCGGAGATTGATCGTCTGGATCCTCAACCTATACGTCACCTACGTCATCTATATGGTTGGAGAGGGTCAACACCCTACTCATAATGATGGTTATCCTTTAAGGTTAACAACAATTCAAGAGATTCATAAAAGTAATGTAAGGGTTCTGATACATCACGTGCTCCAGCACTACAAGAGGTATCAGCATGTGCAACCAATCTACATGAATGCATTCCTAGCAAAGTGTGTGCGGCTCATCATACGAAATGATCATCACAATGTAGAACATGATTCATAGAAAACCCAACTCGACCCGCATCCCATAACTACGGATATTCGTTGGCGTGTCCAACATTAAAGTGGATTTATGCAAACATTTCGAGGTGACACAACAACGCGGTTGGAGAATTTACGTAACATGATGTGTTCATGGAGCGACTATTTGCAACATCCAATCCTGAGAAGTGATATAACATGCATGGTGATTTACTTGCATCGATTGTGCATCACGCCAACCAACCCATGGAATTACATGCTGACCAAGAGGGCCGCTACCCATAACACATTATGTCCATGATAAATATTTGAATCACTAGTTGTGATACCTTTAACACATCACTTGCATTGATAGAGAACGTAAACTGAATCATGGGGGTTTTGGAATACTAAAACACATGCCCAAGCCTTAAAGATAAATAGCAGAAGGCTAATAATACAAAGAGGAGAGTAGTAATGACTAACTCAACAAGAGGAGAGTGGCAATGGCCAACTCATCAAAGAGGAGAGTAGCAATGGCTAACTCAACAAAAAGGAGAGTGGCAATGGCCAACTCAATAAAGAGGAGAGTGGCAATGGCCAACTCAATAAAGAGGAGAGTAGCAAGGGGGCAAGGCTTGTATCCATTGCCCCACATAAATTCATAAAGATCATGTGTAATTAAAGTCATATCATAATTTCCAAAGGATAGACAATTAATGGTGGTAAAATTATACGATCGCAGGGAGAGAATCATAGTAACATAAAACATGTAAAAAGGCAATTAAATCATACCAACTTAAATTAAGGAAATCTTAAAGTATAAAACCCTCACCTCTAATGTTATTCCTTCCTTAAACGTAGGTGTGCGTCGAAGGATTAGATCTTTAATCTAGTATTAACAATTTCTTTTTGGTGGTTAGCTTTGATTTGAATTAATTGGTTTTCAACATGTCTTGGATCAAAGTGTTGGGGAAAGGAAAGAGAAAGAAGTCTAGGAGGGAAAAGGTTGGGCATGGATCTACCTTAGATCTTAACTCGCCACTTAGCAAGTTGCTCAACTCGAAGATACAATATATTAAATGAAGATTTGTAAGATAGGATACGAGAGGGTATACAATTAATAAGAAAAGTATCAGTTAGAAGAGTATCACCCCAAAAATTTATAGGTAGGTGCATACCAAGTAAAAGGGTGCAAGCAACTTCAAGAAGATGACGATTATTCCATTCAGCAATACCGTTTTGTTGAGGTGTGAGTGAGAGCACACGACGTCTTAGACAAAATACCATGTCCCTGTAAGAAGGATAAAAATGCAGTAGACATGTATTCCCCCCATTATCAGAATGGAGGGTTTTAATGGAACATTGAAATTAAGTGCATACTTTATGATAAAACACTTTAAACGCATCAAACACTTCACTTTTAGATTTCAAAAGATAAATCCAAATCATACGTGAATAATCATCAATAAAGGTAACAAAATATATAAATCTAAAAGTGGAGGTAACCAGAGCTGGTCCCCAAACATCCGAGTGAACCAGAACAAAAGATTGAGATTTCCTCTCAGAAGAGCTCGGAGGAAATGTAGCACGATGATATTTAGATAATTCACAAATATCACAGCATAATGATTTAGTGACAGATAAGGAGGGAAACAAAATTCTCAATCTAGCTATTGATTATGGCCTAAGCGGCAGTGTCATTGAGTCATGGACTCTCGATCCGGAGAAATGGTATTAGAAGTGGCAATTGGTGCATCATTAAGAAGATAAACACCTCCTCGCTCATGTCCCCCACCAATCACCCTCTTTGTTTATAGGTCCTGAAACAAACAATAAGAAGGAAATAAGGTAATGAAACAATTTGATGATTTAGTAAGAGAGCTAACAGACAATAAGTTTAATGAAAAACAGGGCCCATGCAAGACTGAGGATAAAGACAAGGAAGAAGAAAGGGGGATGAAACCAATCCCAGAGATGAGAGTTTGGGTTCCATCTATGACTGTGACATACTGAGTGTAAAGAGAATGAGAATAAAAGGAAAAGAATTGAGACTTACAAGTCATATGAGAGGAAGCTTCAGAGTCTATGACCCAGGAGGTAGGAGAGGATGACACAAGAAGAGCAAACCTGACTGGGCCGAAGCTGCGTGAGATGGCTCAGGAATATCACGAATGTGAAGCCGCATACATGCATCATATACAGCTCGAGAAATGATGAAAGACTCCCCTGAAGTAGATTGCTCAATTGTTGGGGTGGAAGATTGTGTCTCAGGAGCAACGGTGGATGCAATAGAAACAGCGGCATACGTAGGATGACCATAAAGCTGCCAGTAATAATTGATTGTGTGATTAGTTCCACCGTAATGTAAACAAATTTCAAAACCATCACGTCCTCATCCACGTCCACCACGATCAAGAAGACTATGACTGCCACGACTGTGATGGCTTTTGCGACCTCTACCACGACCACTAAAACCAAAAATGCACCATGAACTCAAGAATGGTACCCGAAGGCCAAGAGAGGAGTGATCACCAGCAAGATGTGCTGAACACTCTGGTGGCATAAATGAATGAGAAAGAAGAGTAGAGATAGTAGCGCACTGACACATGGCATATACTGTCGTCAACGGAAGAAGAGGATCCTGCATAACAACCTAATCTTGAACATGAAGATAATTGAAATTCAACTTAGCTAGGAACTGCATGATACGAGTATCATCCCGCTGCTTATGGGCATGTTCATGATCCTCTTTACATTTGGAAGGAAGAAGCTGATACAGATCCAACTCATCCCACATACCTCGAAGCATCGAATAGTAATATCATCCCGCTGCTTATGGGCATGTTCATGATCCTCTTTACATTTGGAAGGAAGAAGCTGATACAGATCCAACTCATCCCACATACCTCGAAGCATCGAATAGTAATCTTTTAATGATCTTGAGTTTTGTTAGAACCGACCAATTTCTTGAATAAGCTGGAATACCCGTGAAAAATTCTAAGATTTCGAGAACATATCATGAAGTGTATCCTAAATGCCTTTAGTCGGAGATAAAAATATCATTGAGTGGCTAATCGAGGAATCCATATTATTCAATAACCATGCAATAACTTGATAATTCTCCTTTGTCTAAGACTTGTAGGTAACATCTGTAGAGCTTAGGGGATCATCCAAAATATATGATAACTTCTCACGGGCTCCTAAGAACACCTTTACAGATTGTGCCCATTGAAGATAGTTATCACCATTTAACTTAGTGGAGGTAATCTGCAAGGGGTTGGATTCAAGAGACCCTATGCCAAGAGATGAGGGCCCTTTGTCAACCATAGGAGAGTCCAAGAGAGATAAACCTATGCCAAGAAGGATTGATTCAAACAACTCTATCTCACTCAATCCTTCAAGGTAATAAGTGATCAACCTTAAACAAATAGCAATAATCCAAAATAACATGAAACTCAGTAAAAAACAACCCAACCGAGTGAAAAACAGCTCAGCCGCACGTCTATTTGAGGTTAAAACCCCCTTAAACATAGATCTTAAGTAAAAAATCGTCCATGGGTAGCTTGGGGGGAAGATTTCTGTCCATCTTGAGCAAAGGAACTAAAGAAAGCTTACCGATTTGAGGTAGATCGAAGAAAAATAGAAGATGGGCCCGATTTTTGAATTTCTCTATTTCGCTTAAAATACCATTAAAGGAGGTCTAAAAATTTTGAAAAAATTATAAAAAATCTTCTAAAATCAAGATCTATCAAACCCCTAAGCTTTTAGCTCAATCGGAGTCCATGTGTCGGTACAACTCTGACATCGGCCGTACGACTGCTAACGTCAGCAAGGTGACGTGTCGCCTCTCAATCTGTTGGATGCGGAATGCCTGGACCTATGCTTTGATACCAAGTAGAGAATGGTTTGAGCATTATAATGTGAAGAAAAGAGGAGAAGATTGAGAGAGAAGAAAGAGGAGAGTTTGGGAAAGATGTTGTGTTAGGCTTACTTTCCCTAACGCACAATATTTATTATAATAGAGCATATAGTACAACGCAGGAGAAGAGGAAAGTGTGAAAATGCATCACTAACCACATACACTATACACTAACATTCTCTATACTGACTTACCTTGGGTATGTGCAATTTTAGGATAACTGTCGACATCCATCACCTGCGCATAACTGTCCACCACGTAATTCCAAGGTAGCTGCCAACATTCACCACTCACGAACATCTCGCCTAACGGCTAAGATCATGCCTAAGATTATGGACTACGCCGTCCTACATACACTATAAATAAAGGATCTACCCACACTGAAAAGTTACGTAAAATCGTTCACCCTAAACCCCTCAACACGACCAGACCCAGATTCCTCGGCTGACTTTGGCATTGGAGGGTCCCCTGCTCTAGCTAGGGTCTCCTCTGCTCTTCTCTTGTGCAAGTGCTCGAAGGTCTGAAGAGGGTGGTCCAGATTCTTGCATCAACAATGATCACAAATAATTGCTATTTAATTACTTTCATCCTCATCTCTCCCTTGAACAATCTTTAAATCATCCTTGATTTGTCTGACTCATAGTTTACATAAAGCCAAACTAAGAGGGGGTCCTTACTCTTACTCCGGTGGTAGACTCTCTGGAGTTTCAACACCTGGTTGAGGGTTCGAGTACCCACAGGTGGTGAAATCCCACTAAGGCGTAAGTGTGTGGTGGCGTGTGTGCATGTGTAAAAAAAAAAAAAAAAAAAAAAAAAAAAAAAAAAAAAGGAAGTCAAACTAAGCGGTTGTCACTTCTACTCCTTTTTTTTTTCTTTTTTTTTTAATAAATAGGTTGGGCAATTTTTTTAGCATGTTGGATGATCCTTGCAACCTCTAAGTCAACTTAGCAAATCTGCTACCTGAGGGAACTGGCTTGGCAAACTAGTGATTTATTTATTAATAGTTAGGAAGAAATGCAACTTTTTCTCTATTAAAAATTTTCATGCTTGAAGTTAGCAATTTGCACTATGAGGGTGCTAGCTTGTCATATTATCTATATTTTTTTAGGTTATAGTGATATGTTTATAAATAGATCATAGGACAAAATGCACTTTGTTTCCTAAGGAATCCTTTTTATTTGCATGTTCCCAATGAAATTTGTTACTTTTTCATCAAGTTATAGGCACCGGTGTATGCCAATTTTTCTTTTATCCTTAATATATCTTTAAAAGAACTCAATTAGGCTTTTCTTTTGTCTCACACCTTATCTATTGTTTTAATCACACCTTTTTTGTGAGTGTGTTTTCAGCTTCTTTGCATTCAAGCGCTTTGTTAGACTTACGAGAGAATGTTGAAGCTTGATGGTTTCAATTATATACATGAAGGTTTTAATTCTTCTACAAGTGAGAATTTTCTTAACACCATTTCTACTTATTAAATGATCATGAAATTGTTGTTTTGAATTTTAGGGATCTTATTTGATTATATTGGGGGTTGATATGTGGAAACTCTGTTATTCCCTTTTACTTATGATACCATGTAGTTACCATATGTGATGGTTCAATATATATATTTTCTGTTTTTTGATACTTTTCCATCATGCTTTTTGTCTCTACTTCTTTTGATGATTTGCTAGTTTTAGTCAACTACTTTAGAGATACATTAGTTGAATTACGTGAATAGATTTTCATTTCTGTGGAGGGTAATAGTTTCTATGATAATGTTACATTTGATTATCTAGCTATTAGTGGCACTTGTACATTATAATTTTTTTGATGTTACACTAGATTAAATCATCCAATTATTTGATGTGATTCGGGCCCTTGGGGGATGTAGATGACGACTTCTCTATTTAGTGGCTTTAGTACAATAGTCGGTTACATGGGTTTATTTTTTGTGATCTAATCTATCAAATATCTTGTGGACAATTTTTAACAATGCAAACTATTTGCAGAATTTAGTCCAATTTGAACAGTCCATTGTTGATATGAGTTGGCTTATTTTATTAAATTCAAACCATTCTCATGGTTGGCTATCCAAATTGCCAATATGGTTGCGTTCTTTTACAATAATCCAAATCGTTTATAGGATTTAGCGATTGGGAAACTAATTGATATTTTAAGGCTCATATTAAACAATCCAAGCAAATGTTTGATAGCTTGTATTGGTTGGATTGATATGCAACTAATGTCAACCATGAATATGCCGAGGCTTATGCTTAGTGATCGAAATAGTTAGACATAACCATTGGTGGATCTAAAATTGCATTTTGACCCATTTGAGACAACTTAGTGTGTGAGTCATGCACAATGGGTCTATTTTCAATTATCCAACCCATTAATATCTCTTGTTCCAGTTTTATTGGTAGAAGCCTTTCTTATGATTGGGTCCTTTTATAGTGACAAAATCTATTTATCACTTTGCTATTTATGGATCTGTAATTCTGTTATCATTTGTCTAAGATAATTAAGTGCATGAGTCATGTACAATGGTCCATTTTCAATTATCCAAACAATTAATATTTCATGTTCTAGTTTTATTGGTAGAAACATTCTTATGGTTGGGTTTGCTTGCTGTGACTCAAATCGTTAATCACTTGATGCACTTCTACTGACACGAACAATTTATAACAATGGTCCTAATTTCGTTAACCAAACCATTTATTAGATTGGTCTACCTTTTTTAAATACTTTGGCCATCTGAAGTGATCTAATTGGTCTAACCTTTTGAAATGCTTGGGTTGTTTGGGTGACCCAAATCTTTCATATTACTGGCTCTTTTTAAGTGATCCAAACCCTTTATATAATTTCGGTCATTTTGTTGGTCCATACGCTTCATATTATTAAGGCCATTTTCATCAATCTAAGCCAATTGATATTCAAAGGCTTTTGTTTAGCAATCTAATATATGTTGATGTTCTATAGTTGCTGGTAAATGTCACATGCACCAAAATAGTTAGTGATGGAGTCTATCCTTAGCATATTTTGATGTTTGATGATTGACGATTGTATGAGATTTTTTAAGATTTTTTTACTATCAATTTGTTACTTATATACTATAGAGTTATCATTTTTCCTATTTAGGTGGCTTGTTAAATGGGCCATCCACAGTTGACTCGTTCTCAATGATCGAAAATTTTCATATGATTGGCACTGTATTTAGTAATTCTCACCTTGGTATGATTAGGCCAATTTTTCATGATTCTTCCCCTCTGTAGGTTTAAGCCCTCCCTCTATAGGTTTAAGCCCTTAGTCAGTGGTTTAAATTTATTTATTTTATGATTGGGCTTGCATTTAGTGATCTAAACTATGAATGTCACCAGTTGGTTCCTAGTTATCCAAACCATCTATGTGTTAAGGCATATGTTTAGTGATCCACATAATCCATTGTGACATACCACTTGCTGGATTTAGAATTATGTTTTTGCCCATTTGATATAATTGAGTGCATGAGTCATTCAAAATCAGCTCATTTACAATTATTATAAAACCTTTAATTTCTCTCATTCCAATTTTAGTTGTAGAAACCTTTGGTTTGATTAGCTACCTTTGTAGTGATCGAAACCATTAATCACCAGATTGCTTCTAATTGATACAAATTATTTACAGGATGGGTCCCATTTTCACGAACCAAACCGTTTGTAGGATTAGTCTAAACTAGTTGAAATGCTTTGCCATTTGAAGTGATCCAATTGGACCAACCTTTTGAAATACTTGTACCGTTTGAAGTGATCCTTACCCTTCATATTATTGGGCATGTTTTAGGTGTTCTAAACCCTTTATTTGCATCATTTTAGTGATCCCAACGCCTTTTTATTATTGAGGCCGTTTTTAGTGATCCAAGTCAATTGATATGTTAAGGCCCATCTTCACCACTCGAAGCAGATGTTTTATAGCCTATGTTAGTTGCCATATGATTTGAAAATTTATTCAATTAAATGCTTCTTCCAAGGTTTCACCCTTTATAGGGCATTCATTGTTCACTGTGATGGATGTTTTCAAATGGAGGCTAATTTCAATGATTGGGATGTATGAAGAGATATATGAATATATCCATGAGGTCTACCAAAATTTGCAATAGACAAAACAGTATATACAATGATAGGGCATTTTAATTGGTCATTGTGATAGATGTTTGGAGGCTAATTTCAATGAACAAGATGTATGAAGAAATACATGAATATATCCATGAGGTCTGCCAAAATCCAATAGGTGATATGGTATGTACAGTGATAGTGCCTTTTATTTATTAATGGGTAAAAGCCCTTTCATTACAACTCCTAATTTCAAGACACTTTTTATCATCAAAGAAATATCGTGTATAACCTTTATGCTGGATGACCTTAGATAGTGATTATGAGCCTCTACCATGGAATAGGAATACGTCAAAATTTATGTGAGATATTAAGTGAAAATGTGAGGATTTACTAATGAAGGGTTGTAAAATCAAAGAAACTATGGGAGAAATACTCATTTAACACCTATTCTTTTTTATATGGTCATAAAAAGTTCCACCAAGGATGGCAATGTTCGCTTGACTTATGGGAAGAAAGAGGGTGCTGACAATCAATAATATTTGCAAACAAGATCACTTATCCTTCCTAACATATGTATAATGTGTATGGGAGATGTGGAGTCAATTGATCACCTCTTCATTCATTGCATGTTTGCTTAAAATGTGTGGGATTGCTTTCTCAATGCTCTCCATACAAACTTAGGTGAAGCCGAATTCTATTGTGGACCTTTTGCGGTCTGGGCATTCAGGAGGGGTGAGAAAGGTGGGGAAAACTTTGTGGAGATTGCTTTTTTGGAAGAGATGTTTCAAGTTTTACTTAGGCAAATTTAAAATGAAAAGAAGTAAGAACAATAAAAATAAAAAATAAAATAAAAATGAAAAAGAGAAAGATACATAAAAAAGTAAGAAGAATCTAAACAAAATATGGGGTTCTTAAGCAAGATTTCCAAGTGGTGAAAATTAATTAATGCTCCATTTTTTTTTGGAATAATGTTTTATCAATCAATGAAACTCCATATACAGATTAACTTCCTGATCTCTTTAAAAAAAAAATTATTTGAGAATACCATTTATAATGATATTTTTATTTGAGGCAAACTAATCTTCATGTTAAGAGTCTTTCTTGTTTTAGGATAGTCTTGATCTTAGTAAGGTTTGATAATTTACACATATAGCTAATCACATCCTAAGCACACAATACACAACTTCACTAAATGCCAAATTTCATTCACCTCCAATAGAAGGATAGTCAAATCCATACTCTAAGGATGTACCTACCCAATCATTTTTTCTCATTTTACTTAGATCTAAGGATTTGAACGATGTGAGGTTTCACTTCCCAAAACCCGTCATGAGTTTGGGCGAACGACTTTGGTCATGGGTTTGTTTCTCACAAACACGAGTTTGATTTCCCTCCTCATGGATTACTTGTTAGGAGTTTGGGTGAACAGCTTCGGTCGTGGGTTTTCTCCCCATAAACACGAGTTTGATTCCCCTCCCTGTGGATTACCCGTTACGAGTTTGGGCGAACGACTTTGATTGTTGATTTTCTCCCCACAGACGCGAGTTCGATTCCCATCCCCATGGATTACTCATTACGAGTTTGGGCGAACAACTTTGATCGTGAGTTTACTCCCCACAGACATGAGTTCGATTCCCCTCTCCGTGGATTACCCATCATGAGTTTGGGAAAACGGCTTTAGTTGTGGCTTTGCTCCCTATAAACATGAGTTCGATTCCCCTCCATGTGGATGTCACGAGTTTGGGTGAATGGCTTTTTACATGGGTTTGCTTCCTGCAAATATGAGTTAAATTTCCCTCCCTATGGATTACCTATCATGAGTTTGGGGGAACGGCTTTAGTCATGGGTTTGCTCCCCATGGACATGATTTCAATTCCCCTCCCCGTGTATCAGCTTTCACGAGTTTGGGTGAACTACTTTGATCGAGGGTTTGCGCCCCACATAAACGAGTTTTATTCCCCTCACCGTGGATTACCTGTCACAAGTTAGGGCGAACAACTTTGATCGTGGGTTTGCTCCCCATAGACATGAGTTCGATTCCCCTCCCCTCACATTTTGAGACTCTTGAAATCTTGACCCTCAATTTCATTATCTATCTTCATTGACAAAAGGGTTGGTGATATAGGACACATGATTTACCTGTCAAGAGTTTGGGTGAACGACTTTGATCGAGGGTTTGCTCCCCACAGAAACGAGTTCTATTCCCCTCACCGTGGATTACCTATCACAAGTTAGGGCGAACAACTTTGATCGTGGGTTTGCTCCCCACAGACATGAGTTCGATTCCCCTCCCCTCACATTTTGAGACTCTTGAAATCTTGACCCTTAATTTCATTATCTATCTTCATTGACAAAAGGGTTGGTGATATAGGACACATGATTTAATCCTAGCATGCAACATGGGGATTATGAATGAATCAATAAAGTAATTCAATTAACAAAAGATGTTTAACCCACCACATAATTAAGAGTAAATAATAGGAAATAAAATATGATTTAACCTAAATCACATGCCCGTGTGCTAAGAAATCACATAAATCAATTAAAATTAGGCCCGATGTAATAATAGAACTTTCAATTTAACATAGGCACGTTCCACAGTCAAGGGATTGATTTGTAGGTTTTATAATTAGGGTTAGGAAGGGAAAAATCTGAAATTTGGAAAATTAAGGTTCATGAAAATTGGGAATTTTGGAATTAGGATTTTTTAGAATTTTGGAAAAAGATGAAATTAGGAATAAATTTGGTGAATTGGTTAAGGGGATTGATGGATTTAGGTATTAGTAGAGGAAAATTAAGGTTTTGGGAAGTTTGGGATTTTGGGGTCCTCAATGGTTAATTTTGATTGGGGTTGAAGTTGAAGAACAAAAAGTTAAAGAAAAAGATGATTTGGATAGTTTTAGATAGGAAGGGAAGAAGATAGATGAAGTTTTTGGGAAAATACCTCTTTTGGATAGAAAGGAACAGAGAAGGAAGATAGATGGAAGCCTCACACCACCATTGAATAGGGAATGTAATCACACCACATCAGTCTCCTAGACAATATGAGTGTGCACATGACATCCTTTTTATTGGACTGTCTTCAATAGGAAAAATCACAAAACACTTTACACAAGGGTTGAACCCGTGGAATCAAAGTAATAACCGTCGATCATAACAAAATGTTTTTCTAGCTAGCTGAAAATATTGGGGCATCATTTAAAATAGACAAATGTTATGCATCATCTACAATAGGATTTTGTGCTAGAATCAAACACTGAAATTTAAACAATTAAGAAATAAATTGATAAGAAGAATACCAAAAGACAATCTAATCAAAGCCTTTGATCCTTATATTCCAATCTAAACTTCTATTGTTAAAGTGCCTAGGGGAAAAATATTAGAATTCGAGTAAGACGATTGTGGTATACATCAATAGTGGATCAAAGTGGCCAAGACAGAGCCCAACTTCCTCTTGATAACCCCCCGCTCTTTCTCATGGCCAAACCTACCTATTTTTTCTTATGAAGGCATCAAAGAGGGTATGAGGCTGAAGAGGATTTTTATTTGTAGGAGGAGAGTTCAAGTTTTGCATTAACGAAGACACACACACACTTGATGGATGGAGTGGGTTTTACATATACAACATGGCGGAGTAAAAATCCTTTTTTGATGCAAATTTGGTACTCATGGATTAAGTTAGGTATTGTCCCTTTCAATACGTTAACTGCTTTCAATTTTCTCGAGTTTCGTTAACTTTTGCAAGCTGATGCATTTTAATTCTCTTTATGAAAGCCTCCCAAGTTTCACTATTGAAGCCAATCTTCACATCTCTTCGGTTTCTGCCACCAACCAAGTTAAATAAAAAGGTGACATGTATCATTATGTCTTTATTGCTAACTTCTGCAAGTTATGCTTTTTAATTCTCTTTATGAAAGCCCTCCCAAGTTTCACTGTTATGATCTATTGAAGCTGATCTACACATTTCCTCAATTTCTACCACCAAGTAAATAGAATCTGTTATTGCTTGCTTGCTTTTGACCACTACAATTTCTCATGGTGCTTCTTAAGGGAATGTACTGTTGAACATACCATGGTATGGGTTTGCTCAAGACTAGAAGTATGGAGCTGAGTTGAAGGTATTTCGGTTTCCTTGTTTTTTTTTTTGTCTATTAATAATGGTGGGGTGCATAATATGAATGGATTGGATGGCTTAAAAAGTGGTGGCCCCTGCAAACAACCTGGGTTATGGTTTTTATAATTCAATAACAGTTGCAAATGTTTGGTGTGTTGCGATACCCATCATATCAATGGTTTGGATCATTGAACCTTGGGGGCCCACTTTGTATGATTGGTAACTCAAATGTGTTGTATTGACTCTCAACCCATGTGTTGTATAGTAAGTTGAACTGTTTTATTTTGTAGTTGCAAATTGTCTATTACATGCTATGATGTGTTGTAAGTTGGTCTTTAGATGTTTTCACTGCATGATATACATTAGTTTTGTTGACTATTTTTATTATTATTATTTAAAACTGAGGTTCCCTCATTTACATGGATGTCCCATGTGCCAAAAAATCCACTGGTTTGAAAGATCCTAGATATAGAATCTTTAGCCTATTTTCATTGGATGTTGTATCTCCCATGAGATTTACAGTTCCAGTTCCTCTTTTACCTGACGATTCTGATACTGTTCGTAGGTCTTTATTAGCTATCTGAGACAAGCTGATCCTGAAAAACCATAACGACCAGTTGGTCTTGTAATGTAACCAGTGGTGGCTTGCTTCTCATTCCAATCTAGTATTCGATCAATCATGCATTTATGCTTATTTCCCTGGCTCAACAACAGATTTAATCATCTGTTTTCTAGGCACATATTGAATGGTGAGCATTTTCAAAGGAAATCTATGTAAAAATGTAGAGCCATTGAGAACTATGCTTCCTCTATGTGATTTAGAGGCAAACTCCCTACAAGATATTTGGAATGATGTCTTAGTATGTGACTTCAGACTGGAATACATCACCTACACCAGCTATTTCTACAGTTGTGATGCATGGATTAAATCAAATATCTAGAGATCCTATTCCTCACCCTGTCAGGGATCTGGCTTTCATTTCTGGATGATTCTATTCTTCTACTTTGTTTTTAACAGTATGTCCCGTCTTTCTTTAGAGTTATAGATTCTACTCAATTTTTATTTTCTTTTTCTAATATTCTTCCCTTGGATTCAAATCTTAGTGTGGGGAAGAAAATGCTGATCTTTTCTCCTTAGTTATGGAATGCTTCCTAACATGCATGTGCCCGCACATTCACAAGAGAGGTATGCACAACCACATTCAGTCACATGTATGCACATGCCCTCACATGCACAAGAGAGGCATGCACGACCACATTCAGTCGCAGGCATGCATGTGCTGCCCACCCATTTTTTAAAACCAATTTGGCTATATACATACACAACACATGCATAAACAGCAGCTATCGCCTCAAAAGTTATCCGAGTTCATAGTCGTATTTTCCTTGAAGGATTCTTGTATGTGGTGCAATGGACAAGTACTGCATGGTGCAAGTGGCAAACATGGGCCGATCAGGACTGTTGATCTGGTGGGCCATCTTGTGGATCAGCTCTGCCAAAAATCTCAGTGGATCAGCTCTGCCCACCCATTTTTTAAAACCAATTTGGCTATACATACACAACACATGCATAAACAGCAGCTAACGCCTCAAAAGTTATCCGAGTTCATGGTCGTATTTTCCTTGAAGGATTCTTTTATGTGGTGCAATGCACAAGTACTGCATGGTGCAAGTGGCAAACATGGGCCGATCAGGACTGTTGATCTGGTGGGCCATCTTGTGGATCATCTCTGCCAAAAATCTCAGTGATTCAAGGCTTCGACCATCCAATTGTTGTGAGTTTTAATCCATTGTCCTAACTGTTCCTTCTACAGTTCACTTGCCAATTGGATACAACAGGGCGCTCCTGTTGAGAAGGATCCATAGAAGGCAACCTCTGGGGCTGAAAAGAATGTCCACATGCCAAGCTCTTGTTAACTTCAAAACCTTAACAGAAAGGATCCATAAATGTAAATAAGATTGTCAACGTACCTCTAGATACCTTTGGTCACTAGAATGAGAAGGAAGGTTAACAACAATCTAGCAATGTTTGAAAATCTCTAAAATAAGATTGTCAACATACCTCCAGATAGCTTTAAGGATTTCGTTGGAAACGGGAATATCTTCATATAAAATTTGCCTCTTACCTCTCCTTCAAAATTATTCAATACATTATCAAGGCCTAGTTTCATTGGAATTCCTCTTGAAGTTTTTTTCCTGGTCTAATCAATCCAATTCATTTTTAACTATAAAGGACACCTATCTAATGTGGCTTATGGGAATCACCATGGAATAGTCAAATAAATTAAAACTAGAATAACAATAATAGCATGTTGCTAATCTAAGTTGTGCAATTAAATATGCACCAATAATTGTTCATTTTCTTCCAACTCCATTTCTTTACAGGTCCTTATGAGATCATGTGGGGTTGTATCTTTTTCTCAACATTACTGACATCTCTGTGTACAGGTGTTGTCATTGGATTTACTTCAGCTCTAATATCCTTCTTATTTTTTAAAGAAAAATTCTTTGATGAGTTATTTTTAATTAATTTATTTTTTGGCGTTAACCAAGCTATACTGATATCTATTGCTGCTTTAATTATTGAAATTGTCCTTTTCTATATCCATTGATGTGGTTTTAGTGGATGTCCTTTTTGCTTGGTCATTTCGTGTGAATAGAATGTAGTCCTCCCTTGATAGCTAGATATTAGGCTACTCATTGCTCGAATGGAAATTATATGTTTAACAGAATGGGTGTTTTAACAGCAGGATGAACAATTTTTATTTGTTCAGCTAGACTAATGGGTGTTGAGAGTACCGGTGGAGACTGATGAAGGATTTTGGTCGGTCTAGTTTTCAGAAATTATTTCTATGAAGCCTTAGTCATTTTGTGTGAATAGAATGTAGTCCTCCCTTGATAGCTAGATATTAGGTTACTCATTGCTTCAATGGAAATTGTATGTTTAACAGAATGGGTGTTTTAACAGAAGGATGAACAATTTCAATTTGTTCAGCTTGACTAATGGGTGTTGAGAGTACCGGTGGAGACTGATGAAGGATTTTGGTCGGTCTAGTTTTCAGAAATTATTTCTATGAAGCCTTAGGTCTAGAAGTAGAGAGGGGTTTCTATTAAAATGAAGGTTCAAAATATTGTCTGAATGCATCATGATAATGTATAAATTATTACAATGCACTCCCAATATGATACATTGCATCTAATATTATGACTCTTGTGTGGCCCACCTGTGTTGTGGATCACATTGATTTTTGTCCCGGGGCGCAAAGTCGAGGTGCACTCCTGATGAATGCAGTGGATGGCAGCGACATGCTGGACCATACAGAGCCTGATGCTCTACTTGCCAACCACAGGTGGACTTTGTCGAGAACTTACCATTTAGAACAAGGTATAATTTTTTCTACCACGCCATCTTTCAAGACAATGCACCACTTGTGTAGGACATCAACTGCCGGCTGGTGTAGGAAATCAAATGAGACCCAACGTAACTGTAATATAGCCCACTAACGGGCCTAGGTCTAGATCGGACCAGTCTATGGGTCCCCAACATGCTTCTAGGAAATACTTACATAGAAAAGATGTAAGCGAATCCAAGCTACTCATTAGACAAATTTCATCTCAAGGTTGGTATGATGTTTCACCGTACATACAAAACATCACCCAACAAAACACCGAGATGGGCCAGCCCACTAAGAACAATGTAGAATTGCACCAATAAACCTGTTGCACATGAAGGTGGTATTGAGATTCTGCCTTTTAGAGAGGGTTGAGATAAGGTAATGTGGCTGATCAATGATCCCAATTGCCTAGTTTTTAAACATGTATGAGAGTTTAGGCTTTGAATTTTGGTTGTCTTTGAATGATTCAAACCGTTTATACGATGTTTCTCACCTTGTATGGTGGATAGAAGACAAGCAAAATCTTCACCTAGGAACATTTGAAGAGACTTTTAGGTCATCCTGCATTAGGGATGTCAATGGGTGCACAGGTCCGAGTACCTTATACCCTCATTATAAATGACATGCCAACACAACATTTTTGCTTGTTTGGGTTTCGGAATAAGGTTAAATATCTGTGAAGCATTATTGACAATCCATGGCCACTCGTTGGACGTGTTTGCGGTGGACGGATGGCCTTTTGAGGTGGGTTTCTCTATGTAAAATGGCATATTCTGGCTTTTGTGGTGGACGGATAAAGGCATGATTTGATCAAGGGACCTGACTTAAAATTTAAACTCAATGGCTGTACTATTCACTTTAAAAGGAAATCCAAATGTTGAAACCGTTAAGTACTTTAGGTGTCTGGATGGATATATGAGCAAATGTATGTACTTGGTACTGCATGCTGAGTTCTTTTCTTTCTTTCTTTTTTAAGTGTTGTGCTACCGAAGAACATGAAGACGCGAGGTATGAAATAATTTATGAATTTTGCTTACTAGTTATCATGCATTAAGCAATGAAGAGAGGCCAGATTGGCTTGTGGGTTTTAAGCTCCGGCCTAAATGGGTTAGGCTTGGGCCTGTAATATAGACACATTAATGTGCCTAGGCTAGGTTTACTCTAGGCTGGCCTATGGGTCAACTGACCCAAGATGTTTTTGTTGTGGGTTCAGTGCAACCTTCGATCATCAAAGTGCTAGTGGACACCCACATGAGAAAAGCACAAAGAAGGCCCACACTGATTAAGTGGTGTTGCCCACGCCAGCAATAGTGTGGTGATGTGTTGGGCGTTGAGGGGCCCAACATGGTATCCACATTGTCCATCATTTCTGCCAACTCATTTTACAGCATGAATTCAAAAATAAAGTAGATCTGAAGCTCAAGTGGACCACACCATAGGAAATAGTTGGACAATGACACCCACCAAGGCTAGGTTTACCTAGGCTGGCCTATGGGTCAATTGACCCAAAATGTTTTTGTTGTGGGTTCAGTGCAACCTTCGATCATCAAAGTGCTAGTGGACACCCACATGAGAAAAGCACAAAGAAGGCCCACACTGATTAAGTGGTGTTGCCCACGCCAACAATGGTGTGGTGATGTGTTGGGCGTTGAGGGGCCCAACATGGTATCCACATTGTCCATCATTTCTGCCAGCTCATTTTATAACATGAATTCAAAAATAAAGTAGATCTGAAGCTCAAGTGGACCACACCACAGGAAATAGTTGGACAATGACACCCACCATTGAAACCTTCCTAGGGTCCATCGCAATATTATTTGCCATCCAACCTGTTTATAAGGCCACACAGTCCTTGATGAAGGGAAAATACAAATATCGGGTTGAACCAAAACTTGTGGCCCACATGAAGTTTTTAATGGTGGGTATCCAATCCCTACTATATGGTCCCACCTGGGCCTTGGATCTATTTCACTTTTTGGACCATGCCATAAAAGGAGCCGAAAAAAACAATGGACGAGATGACATACAACACTCAAATCAAGGTGGGCCCACAACGCCCCACACATGTCATAAAATAGAAGGACATTTCTGGCACTTCTTTCTGCTATTGTTTCAGTCTTTGAACTACTCATCATGATGGTTGTTGCTGGTACCTCTTAGTCTAGATCCTTACACAAGGCCTAGTTGACAGCAACTAGTCCTTTAAATGCTATGTACATATTTTGTCTTTCACATTGATATTACATTCTTATATTACTTTTATCATTAGATTTCTCAATTCTATTTTTAGAAGATGTTTTCAGCTTTATCTTTCAAAAGACGAAGAAGATGTTTTCATCTTTACATTTATGAGGTAGCTCCCGATGATGTTGATTTCTTGTGGCCACATGGAAGTCACATTTCTGGGGTGTGCTCATTGTTCTTTAAATATCTATACTGAGACTGGACGGTTGTGGGTAGCAGGTTTGTGCTTTATTTCTCTAGTCGGTAAGCCTTTTGAATTGGATGTTTTGTGTTGGGGCATGAGGAATAACATTATTGAGTATTTCATGACTCCTATTCTTTTTTTTTTTTTACAAACCATTTGGTTGTTTGTTTTGAGGTCCAAAAAAACATTTGTTTAATTGGGTTTGGGCCCATAGCTCAAATGGGGGTTATTCATGTGCGACCTTGAGGTTGTGGGTTCAATTCCAACTTACCTACCTATAACTAGGGGCTATACTTGTCCCGGCCAAGGTAATGTGTCGCCCTCTCAATCTGTTGGATGGAATGCCACGGACCTATCTTTGATACCAAGTAGAGAATGGTTTGAGCATTATAATGTGAAGAAAAGAGGAGAAGATTGAGAGAGAAGAAAGAGGAGAGTTTTGGGAAAGATGTTGTGTTAGGCTTACTTTTTCCCTAGCATATGATATTTATTATAATAGAGCATATAGTACAACGCAGGAGAAGAGGAAAGTGTGAAAATGCATCACTAACCACATACACTATACACTAACATTCTCTATACCGACTTACCTTGGGTATGTGCAATTTTAGGATAACTGTCGACATCCATCACCTGCGCATAACTGTCCACCACGTAATTCCAAGGTAGCTGCCAACATTCACCACTCACGAACATCTCGCCTAACGGCTAAGATCATGCCTAAGATTATGGACTACGCCGTCCTACATACACTATAAATAAAGGATCTACCCACACTGAAAAGTTACGTAAAATCGTTCACCCTAAACCCCTCAACACGACCAGACCCAGATTCCTCGGCTGACTTTGGCATTGGAGGGTCCCCTGCTCTAGCTAGGGTCTCCTCTGCTCTTCTCTTGTGCAAGTGCTCGAAGGTCTGAAGAGGGTGGTCCAGATTCTTGCATCAACAATGATCACAAATAATTGCTATTTAATTACTTTCATCCTCATCTCTCCCTTGAACAATCTTTAAATCATCCTTGATTTGTCTGACTCATAGTTTACATAAAGCCAAACTAAGAGGGGGTCCTTACTCTTACTCCGGTGGTAGACTCTCGGGAGTTTCAACACCCAGTCAAGGGCTCGAGTACCCATAGGTGATGAAATCCTACTACGGCATGAGTGTATGGTGGTGTATGTAAAAAAAAAAAAAAAAAAAAAAACAAAAAAAAAAAAAAAGGAGGAAGTCAAACTAAGCGGTTGTCACTTCTACTCCTTTTTTTTTTCTTTTTTTTTTAATAAATAGGTTGGGCAATTTTTTTAGCATGTTGGATGATCCTTGCAACCTCTAAGTCAACTTAGCAAATCTGCTACCTGAGGGAACTGGCTTGGCAAACTAGTGATTTATTTATTAATAGTTAGGAAGAAATGCAACTTTTTCTCTATTAAAAATTTTCATGCTTGAAGTTAGCAATTTGCACTATGAGGGTGCTAGCTTGTCATATTATCTATATTTTTTTAGGTTATAGTGATATGTTTATAAATAGATCATAGGACAAAATGCACTTTGTTTCCTAAGGAATCCTTTTTATTTGCATGTTCCCAATGAAATTTGTTACTTTTTCATCTAGTTATAGGCACCGGTTTATGCCAATTTTCTTTTATCCTTAATATATCTTTAAAAGAACTCAATTAGGCTTTTCTTTTGTCTCACACCTTATCTATTGTTTTAATCACACCTTTTTTGTGAGTGTGTTTTCAGCTTCTTTGCATTCAAGCGCTTTGTTAGACTTACGAGAGAATGTTGAAGCTTGATGGTTTCAATTATATACATGAAGGTTTTAATTCTTCTACAAGTGAGAATTTTCTTAACACCTTTTCTAGTTATTAAATGATCATGAAATTATTGTTTTGAATTTTAGGGATCTTATTTGATTATATTGGGGTTTGATATGTGGAAACTCTGTTATTCCCTTTTACTTATGATACCATGTAGTTACCATATGTGATGGTTCAATATATATATATATTCTATTTTTTGATACTTTTCCATCATGCTTTTTGGCTCTGCTTGTTTCGATGATTTGCTAGTTTTAGTCAACTACTTTGGAGATACATTAGTTGAAATATGTGAATAGATTTTCATTTCTGTGGAGGGGAATAGTTTCTATGATAATGTTACATTTGATTATCTAGCTATTAGTGGTACTTGTACATTATAATTTTTTTGATGTTACACTAGATTAAATCATCCAATTATTCGATGTGATTCGATGGCCCTTGGGGGATGTAGATGACGACTTCTCTATTTAGTGGCTTTAGTACAATAGTCGATTGCATGGGTTTATTTTTTGTGATCTAATCTATCAAATATCATGTGGACAATTTTTAACGATGTAAACTGTTTGTAGAATTTGGTCCAATTTGAATGGTCCATTGTTATATGAGTTGGCTTATTTTATTAAATTCAAACCATTCTCATGGTTGGCTATCCAAATTGCCAATATGGTTGCGTTCTTTTACAATAATCCAAATCGTTTATAGGATTTAGCGATTGGGAAACTAATTGATATTTTAAGGCTCATATTAAACAATCCAAGCAAATGTTTGATAGCTTGTATTGGTTGGATTGATATGCAACTAATGTCAACCATGAATATGCCGAGGCTTATGCTTAGTGATCGAAATAGTTAGACATAACCATTGGTGGATCTAAAATTGCATTTTGACCCATTTGAGACAACTTAGTGTGTGAGTCATGCACAATGGGTCTATTTTCAATTATCCAACCCATTAATATCTCTTGTTCCAGTTTTATTGGTAGAAGCCTTTCTTATGATTGGGTCCTTTTATAGTGACAAAATCTATTTATCACTTTGCTATTTATGGATCTGTAATTCTGTTTTCATTTGTCTAAGATAATTGAGTGCATGAGTCATGTACAATGGTCCATTTTCAATTATCCAAACAATTAATATTTCATGTTCTAGTTTTATTGGTAGAAACCAATCTTATGGTTGGGTTTGCTTGTTGTGACTCAAATCGTTAATCACTTGGTGCACTTCTACTGACACGAACAATTTATAACAATGGTCCTAATTTCGTTAACCAAACCATTTATTAGATTGGTCTACCTTTTTTAAATACTTTGGCCATCTGAAGTGATCTAATTGGTCTAACCTTTTGAAATGCTTGGGTTGTTTGGGTGACCCAAATCTTTCATATTACTGGCTCTTTTTAAGTGATCCAAACCCTTTATATAATTTCGGTCATTTTGTTGGTCCATACGCTTCATATTATTAAGGCCATTTTCATCAATCTAAGCCAATTGATATTCAAAGGCTTTTGTTTAGCAATCTAATATATGTTGATGTTCTATAGCTGGAAAAGGGTCACATGCACCAAAATAGTTAGTGATGGAGTCTATCCTTAGCATATTTTGATGTTTGATGATTGACGATTGTATGAGATTTTTTAAGATTTTTTTACTATCAATTTGTTACTTATATACTATAGAGTTATCATTTTTCCTATTTAGGTGGCTTGTTAAATGGGCCATCCACAGTTGACTCGTTCTCAATGATCGAAAATTTTCATATGATTGGCACTGTATTTAGTAATTCTCACCTTGGTATGATTAGGCCAATTTTTCATGATTCTTCCCCTCTGTAGGTTTAAGCCCTTAGTCAGTGGTTTAAATTTATTTATTTTATGATTGGGCTTGCATTTAGTGATCTAAACTATGAATGTCACCAGTTGGTTCCTAGTTATCCAAACCATCTATGTGTTAAGGCATATGTTTAGTGATCCACATAATCCATTGTGACATACCACTTGCTGGATTTAGAATTATGTTTTTGCCCATTTGATATAATTGAGTGCATGAGTCATTCAAAATCAGCTCATTTACAATTATTATAAAACCTTTAATTTCTCTCATTCCAATTTTAGTTGTAGAAACCTTTGGTTTGATTAGCTACCTTTGTAGTGATCGAAACCATTAATCACCAGATTGCTTCTAATTGATACAAATTATTTACAGGATGGGTCCCATTTTCACGAACCAAACCGTTTGTAGGATTAGTCTAAACCAGTTGAAATGCTTTGCCATTTGAAGTGATCCAATTGGACTAGCCTTTTGAAATACTTGTATCGTTTGAAGTGATCCTTATCCTTCATATTATTGGGCTTGTTTTAGGTGTTCTAAACGCTTTATTTGCATCATTTTAATGATCCCAATGCCTTTTTTTTATTGAGGCCGTTTTTAGTGATCCAAGTCAATTGATATGTTTAAGGCCCATCTTCAACACTCGAAGCAAATGTTTTATAGCCTATGTTAGTTGCCATATGATTTGAAAATTTATTCAATTAAATGCTTCTTCCAAGGTTTCACCCTTTATAGGGCATTCATTGTTCACTGTGATGGATGTTTTCAAATGGAGGCTAATTTCAATGATTGGGATGTATGAAGAGATATATGAATATATCCATGAGGTCTACCAAAATTTGCAATAGACAAAACAGTATATACAATGATAGGGCATTTTAATTGGTCATTGTGATAGATGTTTGGAGGCTAATTTCAATGAACAAGATGTATGAAGAAATACATGAATATATCCATGAGGTCTGCCAAAAACCCAATAGGTGATATAGTATGTACAGTGATAGTGCCTTTTAATTGTTAATGGGTAAAAAGGCCTTTCATTACAACTCCTAATTTCAAGACACTTTTTATCATCAAAGAAATATCGTGTATAACCTTTATGCTGGATGACCTTAGATAGTGATTATGAGCCTCTACCATGGAATAGGAATACGTCAAAATTTATGTGAGATATTAAGTGAAAATGTGAGGATTTACTAATGAAGGGTTGTAAAATCAAAGAAACTATGGGAGAAATACTCATTTAACACCTATTCTTTTTTATATGGTCATAAAAAGTTCCACCAAGGATGGCAATGTTCGCTTGACTTCTGGGAAGAAAGAGGGTGCTGACAATCAATAATATTTGCAAACAAGATCACTTATCCTTCCTAACATAAGTATAATGTGTATGGGAGATGTGGAGTCAATTGATCACCTCTTCATTCACTGCATGTTTGCTTAAAACGTGTGGGACTGCTTTCTCAATGCTCTCCATACAAGCTTAGGTGAAGCCGAATTCTTTTGTGGACCTTTTGTGGTCTGGGCATTCAGGAGGGGTGAGAAAGGTGGGGAAAACTTTGTGGAGATTGCTTTTTTGGAAGAGATGTTTTTAGAATAAGAGCTCTTCCCATGTTGTGGTCATCAGGGATATTAAATGTAATGTTTGGGTTGAGTTTCTTACGAAAAATCAATTAATCCTACTAATCTCTCATTTATTTTTCAATTGTAGGGTTGTGTTGTTTTCTTTTGCGCATTTTGTTTGCTTTTAATAAAATTCTCTCTTAAAAAGGAAAAAAAAAAAAATTTACAAATTAAAATGAACCATAGATAAATTCTTTTGTTAGTTTCAAGTTTTACTTAGGCAAATTTAAAATGAAAAGAAGTAAGAACAATAAACTAAAAAATAAAAATAAAAATAAAAAAGAGAAAGATACATAAAAAAGTAAGAAGAATCTAAACAAAATATGGGGTTTTAAGCAAGATTTCCAAGTAGGTGAAAACTAATTAATGCTCCATTTTTTTTTGGAATAATGTTTTATCAATCAATGAAACTCCATATACAGATTAACTTCCTGATCTCTTTAAAAAAAAAATTATTTGAGAATACCATTTATAATGATATTTTTATTTGAGGCAAACTAATCTTCATGTTAAGAGTCTTTCTTGTTTTAGGATAGTCTTGATCTTAGTAAGGTTTGATAATTTACACATATAGCTAATCACATCCTAAGCACACAATACACAACTTCACTAAATGCCAAATTTCATTCACCTCCAATAGAAGGATAGTCAAATCCATACTCTAAGGATGTACCTACCCAATCATTTTTTTCTCATTTTACTTAGATCTAAGGATTTGAACGATGTGAGGTTTCACTTCCCAAAACCCGTCATGAGTTTGGGCGAACGACTTTGGTCATGGGTTTGTTTCTCACAAACACGAGTTTGATTTCCCTCCTCATGGATTACTTGTTAGGAGTTTGGGTGAACAGCTTCGGTCGTGGGTTTTCTCCCCATAAACACGAGTTTGATTCCCCTCCCTGTGGATTACCTGTTACGAGTTTGGGCGAACGACTTTGATTGTTGATTTTCTCCCCACAGACGCGAGTTCGATTCCCATCCCCATGGATTACTCATTACGAGTTTGGGCGAACAACTTTGATCGTGAGTTTACTCCCCACAGACATGAGTTCGATTCCCCTCTCCGTGGATTACCCATCATGAGTTTGGGAAAACGGCTTTAGTTGTGGCTTTGCTCCCTATAAACATGAGTTCGATTCCCCTCCATGTGGATGTCACGAGTTTGGGTGAATGGCTTTTTACATGGGTTTGCTTCCTGCAAATATGAGTTAAATTTCCCTCCCTATGGATTACCTATCATGAGTTTGGGGGAACGGCTTTAGTCATGGGTTTGCTCCCCACGGACATGATTTCAATTCCCCTCCCCGTGTATCAGCTTTCACGAGTTTGGGTGAACTACTTTGATCGAGGGTTTGCGCCCCACATAAACGAGTTTTATTCCCCTCACCGTGGATTACCTGTCACAAGTTAGGGCGAACAACTTTGATCATGGGTTTACTCCCCATAGACATGAGTTCGATTCCCCTCCCCTCACATTTTGAGACTCTTGAAATCTTGACCCTCAATTTCATTATCTATCTTCATTGACAAAAGGGTTGGTGATATAGGACACATGATTTACCTGTCACGAGTTTGGGTGAACGACTTTGATCAAGGGTTTGCTCCCCACAGAAACGAGTTCTATTCCCCTCACCGTAGATTACCTGTCACGAGTTAGGGCAAACAACTTTGATCGTGGGTTTGCTCCCCACAGACATGAGTTTGATTCCCCTCCCCTCACATTTTGAGACTCTTGAAATCTTCACCCTCAATTTCATTATCTATCTCATTGACAAAATCGTTGGTGATATAGGACACATGATTTAATCCTAGCATGCAACATGGGGATTATGAATGAGTCCATAAAGTAATTCAATTAACAAAAGATGTTTAACCCACCACATAATTAAGAGTAAATAATAGGAAATAAAATATGATTTAACCTAAATCACATGCCCGTGTGCTAAGAAATCACATAAATCAATTAAAATTAGGCCCGATGTAATGATAGAACTTTCAATTTAACATAGGCACGTTCCACAGTCAAGGGATTAACTTATAGGTTTTATAATTAGGGTTAGGAAGGGAAAAATCTGAAATTTGGAAAATTAAGGTTCATCAAAATTTGGAATTTTGGAATTAGGGTTTTTTAGAATTTTGGAAAAAGATGAAATTAGGAATAAATTTGGTAATTGGTTAAGGGGATTGATGAAAGTAGAGGAAAATTAAGGTTTTGGGAAGTTTGGGATTTTGGGGTCCTCAATGGTTAATTTTGATTGGGGTTGAAGTTGAAGAACAAAAAGTTAAAGAAAAAGATGATTTGGATAGTTTTAGATAGGAAGGGAAGAAGATAGATGAAGTTTTTGGGAAAATACCTCTTTTGGATAGAAAGGAACAGAGAAGGAAGATAGATGGAAGCCTCACACCACCATTGAATAGGGAATGTAATCACACCACACCAGTCTCCCTATGGCTAGACAACTATGAGTGTGCACATGACATTCTTTTTATTGGACTGTCTTCAATAGGAAAAATCACAAAACACTTTACACAATGGTTGAACCCGTGGAATCGAAGTAATAACCGTCGATCATAACAAAATGTTTTTTCTAGCTAACTGAAAATATTGGGGCATCATTTAAAATAGACAAATGTTATGCATCATCTACAATAGGATTTTGTGCTAGAATCAAACACTCGGAAATTTAAACAATTAAGAAATAAATTGATAAGAAGAATACCAAAAGACAATCTAATCAAAGCCTTTGATCCTTATATTCCAATCTAAACTTCTATTGTTAAAGTGCCTAGGGGAAAAATATTAGAATTCGTGTAAGAGGATTGTGGTATACATCAATAGTGGATCAAAGTGGCCAAGACAGAGCACAACTTCCTCTTGATAACCCCCCGCTCTTTCTCATGGCCAAACCTACCTACGTTTTCTTATAAAGGCATCAAAGAAGGTATGAGGCTGAAGAGGATTTTTATTTGTAGGAGGAGAGTTCAAGTTTTGCATTAACGAAGACATACACACACTTGATGGATGGAGTGGGTTTTACATATACAACATGGTGGAGTAAAATACTTTTTTGATGCAAATTTGGTACTCATGGATTAAGTTAGGTATTGTCCCTTTCAATACGTTAACTACTTTCAATTTTCTCGAGTTTCGTTAACTTTTGCAAGCTGATGCATTTTATTTCTCTTTATGAAAGCCTCCCAAGTTTCACTATTGAAGCCAATCTTCACATCTCTTCGGTTTCTGCCACCAACCAAGTTAAATAAAAAGGTGACATGTATCATTATGTCTTTATTGCTAACTTCTGCAAGTTATCCTTTTTAATTCTCTTTATGAAAGCCCTCCCAAGTTTCACTGTTATGATCTATTGAAGCTGATCTACACATTTCCTCAATTTCTACCACCAAGTAAATAGAATCTGTTATTGCTTGCTTGCTTTTGACCACTACAAGTTCTCATGGTGCTTCTTAAGGGAATGTACTGTTGAACATACCATGGTATGGATTTGCTCAAGACTAGAAGTATGGAGCTGAGTTGAAGGTATTTCGGTTTCCTGGTTTTTTTTTTTTTTTTTTTGTCTATTAATCATGGTGGGGTGCATAATATGAATGGATTGGATGGCTTAAAAAGTGGTGGCCCCTGCAAACAACCTGGGTTATGGTTTTTATAATTCAATAACAGTTGTAAATGTTTGGTGTGTTGCGATACCCATCATATCAATGGTTTGGATCATTGAACCTTGGGGGCCCACTTTGTATGATTGGTAACTCAAATGTGTTGTATTGACTCTCAACCCATGTGTTGTATGGTAAGTTGAACTATTTTATTTTGTAGTTGCAAATTGTCTATTACATGCTATGATGTGTTGTAAGTTGGTCTTTAGATGTTTTCACTGCATGATATACATTAGTTTTGTTGACTATTTTTATTATTATTATTTAAAACTGAGGTTCCCTCATTTACATGGATGTCCCATGTGCCAAAAAAGCCACTGGTTTGAAAGATCCTAGATATATAATCTTTAGCCTATTTTCATTGGATGTTGCATCTCCCATGAGATTTACAGATCCAGTTCCTCTTTTACCTGACGATTCTGATACTGTTCGTAGGTCTTTATTAGCTATCTGAGACAAGCTGATCCTGAAAAACCATAACGACCAGTTGGTCTTGTAATGTAACCAGTGGTGGCTTGCTTCTCATTCCAATCTAGTATTCGATCAATCATGCATTTATGCTTATTTCCCTGGCTTAACAACATATTTAATCATCTATTTTCTAGGCACATATTGAATGGTGAGCATTTTCAAAGGAAATCTATGTAAAAATGTAGAGCCATTGAGAACTATGCTTCCTCCATGTGATTTAGAGGCAAACTCCCTACAAGATATTTGGAATGAGGTCTTCGTATGTGACTTCAGACTGGAATACATCACCTACACCAGCTATTTCTACAGTTGTGATGCATGGATTAAATCAAATATCTAGAGATTCTATTCTTCAATCTGTCAGGGAGTTGGCTAGCATTTCTAGATGATTCTATTCTTCAACTTTGTTTTTAACAGTATTTCCCGTCTTTCTTTAGAGTTATAGATTCTACTCAATTTTTATTTTCTTTTTCTAATATTCTTCCCTTGGATTCAAATCTTAGTGTGGGGAAGAAAATGCTGATCTTTTCTCCTTAGTTATGGAATGCTTCCTAACATGCATGTGCCCGCACATTCACAAGAGAGGTATGCACAACCACATTCAGTCACATGTATGCACATGCCCTTACATGCACAAGAGAGGCATGCACGACCACACTCAGTCGCAGGCATGCATGTGCTGCCCACCCATTTTTTAAAACCAATTTGGCTATACATACACAACACATGCATAAACAGCAGCTATCGCCTCAAAAGGTATCCGAGTTCATAGTCGTATTTTCCTTGAAGGATTCTTGTATGTGGTGCAATGGACAAGTACTGCATGGTGCAAGTGGCAAACATGGGCCGATCAGGACTGTTGATCTGGTGGGCCATCTTGTGGATCAGCTCTGCCAAAAATCTCAGTGGATCAGCTCTACCCACCCATTTTTTAAAACCAATTTGGCTATACATACACAACACATGCATAAACAGCAGCTAACGCCTCAAAAGTTATCCTAGTTCATAGTCGTATTTTCCTTGAAGGATTCTTGTATGTGGTGCAATGCACAAGTACTGCATGGTGCAAGTGGCAAACATGGGCCGATCAGGACTGTTGATCTGGTGGGCCATCTTGTGGATCATCTCTGCCAAAAATCTCAGTGATTCAAGGCTTCGACCATCCAATTGTTGTGAGTTTTAATCCATTGTCCTAACTGTATCTTCTACAGTTCACTTGCCAATTGGATACAACAGGGCGCTCCTGTTGAGAAGGATCCATAGAAGGCAACCTCTGGGGCTGAAAAGAATGTCCACATGCCAAGCTCTTGCTAACTTCAAACCTTAATAGAAAGGATCCATAAATGTAAATAAGATTGTCAACGTACCTCTAGATACCTTTGGTCACTAGAATGAGAAAGAAGGTTAACGACAATCTAGCAATGTTTGAAAATCTCTAAAATAAGATTGTCAACATACCTCCAGATACCTTTAAGGTTTTGATTGGAAACCGGAATATCTTTCTAAAATTTGCCTCTTACCTCTCCTTCAAAATTATTCAATACATTATCAAGGCCTAGTTTCATTGGAATTCCTCTTGAAGTTTTTTTTTTTTTGCCTGGTCTAATCAATCCAATTCACTTTTAACCATAAAGGACACCTATCTAATGTGGCTTATGGGAATCACTATGGAATAGTCAAATAAATCAAAACTAGAATAACAATAATAGCATGTTGTTAATCTAAGTTGTGCAATTAAATATGCACCAATAATTGTTCATTTTCTTCCAACTCCATTTCTTTACAGGTCCCTATGAGATCATGTGGGGTTGTATCTTTTTCTCAACATTACTGACACCTCTGTGTACAGGTGTGTTGTCATTGGATTTACTTCAGCTCTAATATCCTTCTTATTTTTTAAAGAAAAATTCTTTGCTGAGTTATTTTTAATTAATTTATTTTTTGACGTTAACCAAGCTAAACTGATATCTATTGAATTATTGAAATTGTCCTTTTCTATATCCATTGATGTGGTTTTAGTGGATGTCCTTTTTGCTTGGTCATTTCGTGTGAATAGAATGTAGTCCTCCCTTGATAGCTAGATATTAGGCTACTCATTGCTCGAATGGAAAGTATATGTTTAACAGAATGGGTGTTTTAACAGCAGGATGAACAATTTTGATTTGTTCAGCTAGACTAATGGGTGTTGAGAGTACCGGCGGAGACTAATGAAGGATTTTGGTTGATCTATTTTTCAGAAATTATTTCTATGAAGCCTTAGTCATTTTGTGTGAATAGAATGTAGTCCTCCCTTGATAGCTATATATTAGGTTACTCATTGCTTGAATGGAAATTGTATGTTTAACAGAATGGGTGTTTTAACAGAAGGATGAACAATTTCAATTTGTTCAGCTTGACTAATGGGTGTTGAGAGTACCGGTGGAGACTGATGAAGGATTTTGGTCGGTCTAGTTTTCAGAAATTATTTCTATGAAGCCTTGAGTCTAGAAGTAGAGAGGGGTTTCTATTAAAATGAAGGTTCAAAATATTGTCTAAATGCATCATGATAATGTATAAATTGTTACAACACACTCCCAATATGATACATTGCATCTAAAATTATGACTCTTGTGTGGCCCACCTGTGTTGAGGATCACATTGATTTTTGTCCCGGGGCGCAAAGTTAAGGTGCACTCCTGATGAACGCAGTGGATGGCAGCGACATGTTGGACCATACAGAGCCTGATGCTCTACTTGCCAACCACAGGTGGACTTTGTCGGGAACTTACCATTTAGAACAAGGTATAATTTTTTCTACCACGCCATCTTTCAAGACAATGCACCACTTGTGTAGGAAATCAACTGCCGGCTGGTGTAGGAAATCAAATGAGACCCAACGTAACTGTAATATAGCCCACTAACGGGCCTAGGTCTAGATCGGACCAGTCTATGGGTCCCCAACATGCTTCTAGGAAATACTTACATAGAAAAGATGTAAGCGAATTCAAGCTACTCATTAGACAAATTTCATTTCAAGGTTGGTATGA
This sequence comes from Magnolia sinica, assembly GCF_029962835.1. NCBI lineage: Eukaryota > Viridiplantae > Streptophyta > Magnoliopsida > Magnoliales > Magnoliaceae > Magnolia > Magnolia sinica. The sequence continues at coordinate 69,055,561 of NC_080579.1, read as the reverse complement.
TGTTTCACCGTACATACAAAGCATCACCCAACAAAACACCGAGATGGGCCAGCCCACTAAGAACAATGTAGAATTGCACCAATAAACCTGTTGCACATGAAGGTGGTATTGAGATTCTGCCTTTTAGAGAGGGTTGAGATAAGGTAATGTGGCTGATCAATGATCCCAATTGCCTAGTTTTTAAACATGTATGAGAGTTTAGGCTTTGAATTTTGGTTGTCTTTGAATGATTCAAACCGTTTATACGATGTTTCTCACCTTGTATGGTGGATAGAAGATGAACAAAATCTTCACCTAGGAACATTTGAAGAGACTTTTAGGTCATCCCGCATTAGGGATGTCAATGGGTGCACAGGTCCTAGTACCTTATACCCTCACTATAAATGACATGCCAACACAACAGTTTTGCTTGTTTGGGTTTCGGATATAGGGTTCAATATCTGTGAAGCATTATTGACAATCCATGGCCACTCGTTGGACGTGTTTGCGGTGGACGGATGGCCTTTTGAGGTGGTTTTCTCTATGTAAAATGGCATATTCTGGCTTTTGTGGTGGACAGATAAAGGCATGATTTGATCAAGGGACCTGACTTAAAAATTTAAACTCAATGGCTGTACTATTCACTTTCAAAGGAAATTCAAATGTTGAAACCGTTAAGTACTTTTGGTGTCTGGATGGATATATGAGCAAATGTATGTACTTGGTACTGCATGCTGAGTTCTTTTCTTTCTTTCTTTTTTCAGTGTTGTGCTACTAAAGAACATGAAGACGCGAGGTATGAAATAATTTATGAATTTTGCTTACTAGTTATCATGCATTAGGCAATGAAGAGAGGCCAAATTGGCTTGTGAGTTATAAGCTCCGGCCTAAATGGGTTAGGCTTGGGCCTGTAATCTAGACACATTAATGTGCCCTAGGCTCGGTTTACTCTAGGTTGGCCTATGGGTCAACTGACCCAAGATGTTTTTGTTGTGGGTTCAGTGCAACCTTTGATCATCAAAGTGCTAGTGGACACCCACATGAGAAAAGCACAAAGAAGGCCCACACTGATTAAGTGGTGTTGCCCACGCCAGCAATAGTGTGGTGATGTGTTGGGCGTTGAGGGGCCCAACATGGTATCCACATTGTCCATCATTTCTACCAACTCATTTTACAGCATGAATTCAAAAATAAAGTAGATCTGAAGCTCAAGTGGACCACACCATAGGAAATAGTTGGACAATGACACCCACCTAGGCTAGGTTTACCTTAGGCTGGCCTATGGGTCAATTGACCCAAAATGTTTTTGTTGTGGGTTCAGTGCAACCTTCGATCATCAAAGTGCTAGTGGACACCCACATGAGAAAAGCACAAAGAAGGCCCACACTGATTAAGTGGTGTTGCCCACGCCAACAATGGTGTGGTGATGTGTTGGGCGTTGAGGGGCCCAACATGGTATCCACATTGTCCATCATTTCTGCCAGCTCATTTTATAACATGAATTCAAAAATAAAGTAGATCTGAAGCTCAAGTGGACCACACCACAGGAAATAGTTGGACAATGACACCCACCATTGAAACCTTCCTAGGGTCCATCGCAATATTATTTGCCATCCAACCTGTTTATAAGGCCACACAGTCCTTGATGAAGGGAAAATACAAATATCGGGTTGAACCAAAACTTGTGGCCCACATGAAGTTTTTAATGGTGGGTATCCAATCCCTACTATATGGTCCCACCTGGGCCTTGGATCTATTTCACTTTTTGGACCATGCCATAAAAGGAGCCGAAAAAAACAATGGACGAGATGACATACAACACTCAAATCAAGGTGGGCCCACAACGCCCCACACATGTCATAAAATAGAAGGACATTTCAGGCACTTCTTTCTGCTATTGTTTCTGTCTTTGAACTACTCATCATGACGGCTGTTGCTGGTACCTCTTAGTCCAGATCCTTACACAAGGCCTAGTTGACAGCAACTAGTCCTTGAAATGCAATGAACATATTTTGACTTTCACATGGCTATGACATTCTAATATTCCTTGTCTCTTTAGATTTCTCAATTCTATTTTTAGAAGATGTTTTCAGCTTTATCTTTCAAAAGACGAAGAAGATGTTTTCATCTTTACATTTATGAGGTAGCTCCCGATGATGTTGATTTCTTGTGGCCACATAGAAGTCACATTTCTGGGGTGTGCTCATTGTTCTTTAAATATCTATACTGAGACTGGACGGTTGTGGGTAGCAGGTTTGTGCTTTATTTCTCTAGTCGGTAAGCCTTTTGAATTGGATGTCTAATGTTGGGGCATGAGGAATAGCATTATTGAGTATTTCATGACTCCTATTCTTTTTGTTTTTTTTGCAAACCATTTGGTTGTTTGATTTGAGGTCCAGCAAACCATTTGTTTAATTGGGGTTGGGCCCATAGCTCCAATGGGGGTTATTCATGTGTGACCTTGAGGTTGTGAGTTCAATTCCAACTTACTAACCTATAACTAGGGGTGTACACGAACTGAGCTAGCTCGGTTAGCTCGCTCGACTCGACTCGAAAAAACTCAATTCGACTCAGTTCGAAGTTGAGTTCGAGCCAAGTTGAGCTAATTTTTTTTAGCTCGAAAATGAGTTCCAGCTCTACTCGACTCGGAACGAATCCAACTCGAATCGAACCAGTTCAGAGACTCGGTTACTTTGCCATTGATGTTGCTTACCAAGTGTTTGATAAAATGACTCAACGAAGTGTGGCTCGTGGCAAGGAAGGTATGTACATGAAACAAATACCCTTTTTTTCTTGGTTTTTATGTTGCTTAGAAGGTGTTTGATAAAATACCTATAAAACTATTGCTTCTATTTCACATATAAAAGGATTTTGAAGGTGCAGTCCAGGTGTTTGTGGAAATGCTGCAATGGCAAACTCGGCTCGATCTGGCCCGAGCTGTTGACCAAACCGAGCCGAGCTGGCTAGTCAGGCTCGAGGACCGAGCCCAGCCGAGTTTGAGCTGAGGTCAGCTAGTGGCCGAGCCGAGTTGAGCTGAGGCCAGCTCGACTTGGTTCGACTCGATGTACACCCATAACTATAACAAAAAGGTCAATATTTCTCAAATACTTCTACACATGGATTCATTGCTGCATATTAGGCCTTGTTTTACTTTCTTGTAGTATTATTAATCTAGGAAAGAAATTTATAGTAAGCTCAGGTTTTCAAGTATGGTTAAGTTTTCACTTTGTACAAGTGGGATCCCTAGGTTTAGTGGTCCAAGCATATGCCTGGATCCACTTTGCGATGCCCCATGCCGCCGTCCCCCCCCCCCCCCCCCCCTCATTTGGGAAAATCCTAACCCTTCAATATGTGTCCAGCATGTGTTATTGAGAAAATAAGTGCAGCAACAATCCACATTCAGCCAAGACAAAAACCAGAGATCTAATGGATATGATCTTGCAATCTTACAACCTAGGGGATATTAGTTGTATAGACCATCCACATTGGAACCCATCAAATATACAGCTTCGGTAACTGAAACACAGGCCTTATGACACATACAAGCCACCCATCTGTCAAAAGGGGATCTTAAGATGGGCCGTTCAGGTCATAGCTGGCCAGTGGAAGATCAGACCGAAATCAGTCATCCAACTGGAGTGTGGGCCTATACAAATCCAGTTGGATCATCACCAAAAGTAGTGATTGATTGGAATTTTTATGGCTATGTACAAACCATATGGGAAGGGTGTAAGTAAGGCTTGTTTGTGGAAGTAAGACTAATGGGCTTTTTTTTTTTAACTATCCAATATTAATGCTAAGGAAGGATCCTTCAATTTGGTTACTTCTGCTTCATCATGCTTACAATTTCATTAAATTTGATAGTGCATCCAAATGGACCCTTGAATTTAGAATATATGTAGTTCAAAACTAGAAGCTAATCATGAACTTTCAACACCAAACTCAGGATCATCATGCAGCAGAGACAAACAAGAAACAGAGACAGATATTCCATTCTGCTGAGTGTTTGTGGCCGTGTGATAACCCAAAACTACATTATGTACCCCAAATCATATCCATTGCACATCACTTGGGATCTGAGACAAATGATATTATTTGGTAGAAAGCATCCTTCCTACCTACATCTCTAGTTTCTACGTATAACCAAACATATCCTTAATGTCTTTCTATTTAAATGGATACCTCATTTTGTGCTCTATGAGCCAATATTTTATGTAATGATATGCTAAGTGTTTATGTGTCTATTTATATGTATATTTAATGGAGGAGACATGGTGGGGATTGTTTTTTTCTCCGAGTCTCATGTATGTATCTTTCATATTTTTCTATGGAAGCTTGGCATTGTTTGTACTACTATGCTTCTCTTGTCAGGTTTTGGTTGTCCTTCATAAATTCAAGATATCAGAGGAGCAGAGAATATTTCATTGATAACCCAGAGCCTTGGTAGCATTTGCTCTCAGTTGCAGGATGTATTCTTCACCTGCAGTACACACCCATTTTGCTCTTTATTGTCCTCTGTGTTTCATTTATGGACTGAATCATGTGATAGTAATTTGCATTATAGACTCAAATTGTTTCTTAATTTCTGAGTATAATTTAGCCAAGTCAGTTGCAAGCTCATCAATTATATAAAAATTGATCCGCAGGGCCCTTTTCATATAAGATTTGAGTTCAAGCTGGTACTTGGAGCTCAACCAAGCCAGGCTTACTTAGTTGAGTCAGTGAGGCGATTAGTGAATTTTGAATCATGTGATAGTAATTGGCATTACAGACTCAAATTGTTTCTTGATTTCTGAGTATAATTTAGCCAAGTCAGTTGCAAGCTCATCAATTATATAAAAATTGATCCACAAGGCCCTTTTCATATAAGATTTGAGTTCAGGCTGGTACTTGGAGCTCAACCAAGCCAGGCTTACTTAGCTGAGTCAGCGAGGTGAGTAGTGAATTTTAAAATTGCCACATTAGATTTGATTATGGAAACAAACTTTATCATATAGCTGGAGTATCGGATCTCTGTGTATCTTGCAAACTGTCAGAGCATGTTGAATGCCTTCAAGGCTGGTGGGGATTTCCATTCAAGGATGGCAATGAATGCCCACATATTCGCAAGGCTGTAGAGGGAAAAATGGTGCTGCTTAAATGGTACCGTCAACCCGGGGGAGACAAACCTCCAGTTCCTCTATCAAAGGTAAATATACAGAAAACTTCTCATTGCACTGATCTTATGAAAAGGAAACAAAAAAAGAAGACAATGAAACTAGGAATATAGAGTTGATATGAAATAATAAGATAATCATGAACAGTGCCTCATGAATTAGAAAAAAGTGAGGAGGAAGTAAATCTGAAATTGTTGTACTAGTTATAGGTCTCTTAAGTCCAACTCCAAGTAAGACAGTTGCAATCGGGAGCCACGCTATACGAGACTAATAGTTATTGTCATCTGAATTCAAATAGTCCATCCAAACACACCTACAAAGTTTGAAAATATTCGTGAACTTATTTTAACTAGGTTATGCTGCATCATGAACAGTGCCTCATGAATTAGAAAAAAGTGATGAGGAAGTAAATATGAAATTGTAATACTAGTTATAGGTCTCTTAAGTCCAACTCCAAGTAAGATAGTTGCAATCAGGAGCCACGCTATATGAGACTAATAGTTATTGTCATCTGAATTCAAATAGTCCATCCAAACACACCTGTGAAGTTTGAAAATATTCGTGAACTTATTTTAACTAGGTTCTGCTACTTAACTTATTTCTTGGTAATGATTTCTTCTTCTTCTTCTTTTTTGTCTTTTTTTAATTATATATATGCGTGCTTATTTCAAGATGCCTTTGCTTTTCAGAGATGAAAAGTAAAAAATGCTCAACTTCTCTATTGCATATGGGAAAACTCCTGTTGGGCGGCCTGTGATTGGAAGGTATGCACACCGTTATAAATTGTTGTAATGGAAATAGATAGATAAACATCTGACTGCCTGTGGCGTGATTCTTTATATATATATATATATATATATACACACCTGAAAATGAATGCTGGTTTGATGCAACATAGCCACTTTTAGGCCATCAACTGTTTGTCAAAGCAATTAGTTACAGTTACTGTTGTTTTTTACTTTTTTCTTTTCTTTTTCTTTTTATTTTCCTGTGGCGCTACCTAAGAGCATGAAGGCAACCGGGTATGAAATAATTAACGAAGGTAAAGATTCAGAAACCACTTCACTTTTGAACTTTGTTTGCAATTTATTTTTCTTGTAAAAATTACACCTCGCATTAGGAAGGAACATGCCGGATTGGCCTCCAGGTTTGAGTCCCAACCTGAATGGGTTGGACTTGGGCCTAATATAGACCCATTGGCAGGCCTAGCTCTAATTTGCCTCCGTGTTAACAAACCTAACCTTCCTTTGAGGTAGGTTCAAGCCAAACTCGTAAGATTCGTATCCTAGTCTGTACTGTTCCGTCGACTCCCGCGATCCTTCCCGTTGAATTCCGGCAACCTGCGACCTATGAACGACATTTACGCGCGACCCTAAGTCGTATCCTATAGATTTGAGTCGGCTTAATCCGAAACTTGTATCATTGCGACCACACTGTCGCCGCGGTTTCAATGCCGCGTCTTACATACCGATCCGATACCCTGATAGGAAGATGTGGGGCGGCGTTTATTTCAAAGAAATGCCGCACTATTACGATCCTAAGAGAATCTTTACAACATGTACCATCAATCAATCATATCACATCATGTCAAGTACAAGAGCAACCCATGCTTCCTTTCTCCACAAGTCAAGCAAACCCCAAAGTCAACCAATCTCTCACCTCACCCATCACTCACCTCACATGCATCGCCCATCACTCTCTCTCCTTACATCCTCTCTCTCTCTCTCTCTCATTTCTCAATACAACTCCCACGCTAGCAAAAGGTGCACACGTCCAAGCCTTTCCATGGAGGGAAAAATGTGATTTGTGTGACCCACCTTTCCATCCCAAAAATTCATCATCCTAGCCCTTTATTTCTCATCCTCTCCATCAAAGTGAATCACAAGGAGATTGGCGTTCCATCGAACCGAGAAGATCAAACGGTGGGTGCTTCTATAGGCTTAGATTTCATTTTTTTGATGAAGGGCCAAGTGAAGCCTACCGATTGATGGTATGGATCTCATTTTGGACCCTAGGTGTGGCCAATGGCCCACCTTGATGCTCATGATCATTCCACAATGGAGCCATTCTCCATGGACCCCATTATGATATTTTTTTTCCTTGTATGAAAAGAGGTCATCGGGATTTGGTGGGCCCACATGTATTGGGACCCACTTGATGTATGATTGAATGCAAGGGAGGGCTCATAGTGGCGGAGCCCTCCATCACACGTGTTCCGTCTCTCTCTCTCTCTCTCTCTCTCTCTCTCTCTCTCTCTCCTTTTTTCTTTCTATTATATGCGATGATGTGGCCGTGTGACCCACTTGGATGGAGGGCCCACCCTAAATATATTTGCATGCCCAAAAACGTCCAGCGTCTGGACATGGAGTGGGAAAACAAAAATATTAGCTTGGTTATCAAGCCTTGGAGAGGGTGGTCCATGTAGGCCCTACTTTGATGCATGGGACTAATCCACACCGTCCATTCCATTTCTCAAATCATTTTAGGCATTGAGCTAAAAGATGAAGCTGATCCAAGCTTCTAGCGGGCCATACCTTTCAAAATAGTGATTCTCACCATTTAAATTCACTTTAATTTTTCCTACACGCCGAAATATATTTGATATTGGACTTGTTTGGCTTGTCTTGAGCCATGCAATATAATGGCTGGAAGGGATTCACCTGACGCGGGCCTCATGTGTGAAAATCCCCAAAATTTCATTTTTTTTCAAAAAAAAATAATAATACATGTAACAGTAGCAGCGTCTGCGGTTGCCTCTTACAGAGGCAGCGTCCTGCTGCCGTGGACGCTGGAGGCAGGGACCATGGCCCCAGCCGTGGGCCCCACCATGATTTATGTTATATATCCACACCATTCATTTGGTGGGCCACCTCCTGAGGTGAGCCCCCTCTAAAAAACCGGCCCGATCTGAAGCTCAGGTGGCCCACATCACAGGAAACAGGGAAGATTTAACGTCTGCCATTGGAACCCTTTTGGGTCAACACTGAAGTTTTTAATCAATATGAAATTTGTTTTTACTCTTCCATTCAGGTCTGCGTGACCTTATGAACGGATTGGATGGCTTATAAACATTATGGTGGGCCCCACGTGGGACCCACAATGATATATGAATTTTATTCAGAATGACCAGCGGACGGTGGAGCCCACGGTAATGTATGTGTTTTACTCACACCGTACACTGCTGTGGACGGTGGAACCCACCGTGATGTACGTGTCCTATTCATGCCGTCCAGCCATTTATCTAGTGGGCCCACATCAAAGAAATAGTGTTGATTAAACTTCTACCATTGTGACCCTTTTGTGGTCCACAAAATTTGGGCTAACATGAAATTTTTTTTTCCTTTCATCCCGACCTGTATGACCGTATGGACAGATTGGATGGCATATAAAAATTATGGTGGGCCCAACATGGTACCCCATGGTGTATGTCTTCTAGCCACACATTACATACCAGGATAGTGGGACCCATGGTTTATGTGTTCTAGCCACACCGTCCACAGCTGGACAGTGGGATCCACCATGATGCATGTGTTGCAACCAATCTGTCCATCCATTTTAAGAGCTCATTTATGACATGAGCTAAAGAATGAGCCAGGTCCATAGTTCATGTGGACCCCCACCATGATGCATGGGTTGCATCCAAACCATCCACCATTTGTCAAGCTTGTATTACAGGCTTGAGACTAAAAATTAGACAGATCTATGGTTCAAGTGGACCCCACCTTAATTTATGTATGGGGCCCATATTGATTTATTTGTGGCCGCCCATTGAGGCCCACCTTGGTATATGTATGAGGCCCTTCTTGATTTATTTGTGGCCATCCGTTGAGGCCCACCTTGGTGTATATATAAGGCCTAAGTGATTAGGCTCATCTTGTATATTTATAGCCGTTGTTGAGGCCCACCTTGATGTACTTTGTGACCCGTCCATTAGGCCCACTTTGATGTATTTCGTGGCCTAATCAAGAAGCCCACTTTGATATACATGTGACTCATCAGGATGTGTCTTTGAACGATGAGCGGGGCCCACCTGTTGTGTGTTTTGAAGCCCAAGTGTAGGGCCCACCTGTTATGTATTTGAGGCCCGTGTATTGAGGCCCATTGTGATGTATTTGGGGCCCATGGTTCGAGGCCCATTGTGGTGTATTAGGGCCTATGGGTTGAGGCCCATTGTGATGTATAAGGGCTCGTGGGTTGAGGCCATATACACGTGACTCATCAAGATGTGTCTTTGACCCATGAGCGGGGCCCACCTGTTGTGTGTTTTGAAGCCCAGGTGCAGGGCCCACCTGTTATGTATTTGAGGCCCATGTATTGAGGCCCATTGTGATGTATTTGGGGCCCATGGGTCAAGGCCCATTGTGGTGTATTAAGGCCCATGGGTTGAGGCCCATTGTGATGTATAAGGGCCCGTGGGTTGAGGCCCATTGTACTGTATTTGGAGCCCATTGGGTTAAGGCCCATTGTGATGTTTTAAGGCCCGTGAGTTGAGGCCCATTTGATGTATTTGAGGCCCATAGGTTGAGGCCCAATGGGATGTATACAAGGTCTATTGCATTGTGTGATTCCACCATGGGTTATGTAATGACATTTATGGCGGACTGTGCCTTGGGAGCGATGTTGGTTTGACGATCACATTGTAAGAATAACGTTAGTTAAATGTCCACATTATAACTCTCCTTAGGGCCCATTGATAAGCCCATACTTGTTGATAATTCATCACTTTATAACATGCTTAGTATAGCTCCATGATTCATGCTTATACGCATCATATGTGTGCTTAATATGAGAAATGTTTAATCATAGCATAAGCCGTTGGGCTGAAACATTTACGGAACTCTTTATGAGGTAGAGTGCCCCACATGATTGCATGATATGCGTAGGATTACTGCATGATTATACGGTGTGACTCATGCATCTTGCATATATGTGACTTGATCATTGTACGCCCTAGCGACATCAGGGCCGTGACCTCCACAGGTACATCGTGGATGGCCAGATGGGACACCGAAAATATTTGGTTCTAGCATTATGGGCACTTAGGATGTTCTTGAGTGAAAATCTCAGAACCTCCGAGACTAGGAGTAGCCCCAACGTCTAGACCGAGTGGAACATGAGCGCCCGAATGTCGAATACCAGTAGGCCGCGTCTCTCACTATGTCATGGTCGGTTGGGAGGGGGTATATCCTTATCCGCCCGAGTGAGGGGGCTATAAGCTAGGCTGAGTATGACCAGCTCGTAAATGGGTCCGCTATCGACGAGCCGGGTAGGTATTGGCAAACTACTGGTCAGGCAGATAGTGAGGTCTATTCCGCTCGCTGGGCTGTGCAGCTAGGGAGGAGGCAGTAGGTGTCGAGTGTAATAGATCCCGGTGATTTTTCCAGAGAGCAACCGTACTGATATGTGAACTTATTGAGCAGGAATTGCATATCCATTCATTCATTCATCCACTATCCACTTGGGCTGGTTGTACGTAACTATTTGTTACGTGTACCATTGCATGGCCAGGATTTCGGTTGGGCGCACGACTAACCTGAGATCAGGAGTTTACCACATTGTGTCTGACTATCCAAATTTAGGTATAGGACTGGTTTGGATAAAAGTCTCTTGTTATGGACCCCATAGCCTGTGATACTTCGTACTATCATCCCGACTTCACATTCCAACATGGTCATTTCATTCGCACCGCATATCACATTACATCCGCAGTACTTAGCATTTTGAGTTACTATGTTTTTGCACTTATAGCCTAGATGAGGTTGGCGGTATTCATGGTTTGTCAGGATATGTATATTACATTGCATCCTCAGCATCTGTTATTGTCTTTTTATGTTTCATATCGCATGGCCTTGGTATGGCCGATAGCATTCATGCCTTGCATCACACAGCTTTGGTACAGCTGATAGCATTGATGGACTTACCGCATATTTTCGCATTACTCTGATATTGTATGATTCACGATCTTGTCAGTATTTTCACTTATTCCGATGGTGTATGATTTTTATGAGCTCTATTATATACTTGGCACTTACCTTACACTTTCACCACTCTCTAAGCTTTCTATAAGTTTATGCACAATAGATGCGTGCAGGTGGCATTAGGTTACAGCAGCGTTGAGCTTGGAGCGTGCAGCGGTCTTCTGGAGTTTTGATTTTCGACATATGTATTTCCCTTTCAGCATTGTATTCAAATATTTATATTAGTGGATATAGGTAAACTTGTGGTTATGCTCCATACAAAAAAAAATCATACTGAAAATCCTCCTTATGAGATCCCAGGATCGGAATCTGGCACATGAGCGCTGGGAGCTGAGAATGGGGTACTACAGACGCTGTCAGCACCGAATGCGGCGATCGGGAATTTTGTGAGCCCGGTTTCTGAGTTTGGGGCATGAAAAAACTAATTGGGTAGTGGGTTGGGTTTGAGCTAGAAATTTGTCCATTTAAATAATGGGTTAAGCTAAGGTTGAACCTACCTAATGGATCGAGCCAATGACCCTACATAGGTTACTAATGGGTTGAGCCAGATGAGTTAGCTTGACACCCTAAAACCCAAAACAAAATAAAGATCAAAAGTATGGATAAATTTATTGTCTTGGACCCAAACTCAACATGATTTCTTTGGTCCAATTGATTGAACCTGAGCTCATTAAAATTGGGGCAGGTTCATAGGGTACCCACGGCTTTGGGTACCCATTGGCAGGTCAGATTTGGATAAGAGGCTAGTATCAACCCATTAAATTAGTGGGTTTGCTACTTTTGATTTCGACCTAACCTAAACTGGCCCGAATTTTAATGGGCCAGGTTTAGAAATTTGTCCATTTAAATAATGGGTTAGGCTTGGGTTGAGCCCTACCTACCCACAAGGTTATTAAAATGGGTTGAGCTAGATGAACCAACTTGACTCAACCCAAAACCCAAAACAAAATAAAGAAGAAAAGTGTGGATAAATTTATTGTCTGGACCTAACTCAAGATGATTTCTTGGGTCCAATTAATTGAACTTAAGCTCATTAAAATTGGGTTGGGTTCATGGGTCGGGTTCACCTATAGTTTCAAGTACCCATTGGCATCCCTATCAACTTTAATGCAACCCATGTGATAAACAGGTCAAATTTGGATAGGAGGCCAGTATCGACCCATTAAATTAGTGGGTGAACTCCTTCTGATTTCAACTAACCCAAACTGGCCCGCATTTTAACGGGTCAGGGCTAGGTCCAATATTGAGAGTTTTTGTAGTTTTGCATCCACCACTCATAGCAGGGTCCACACTAATATCACTTTATATTTGTGAACAATGGGCCCCACTTTGTAGAAACCGAAATCCTAAGCACTATTGTACAATATCTTGGCCCATCCATTTGATTGTACCTTACTTGGATTTTACAAGGCATGCCGCACCTTTGATTAGGGTTATCAATGGGCTGGGCTCAGGCCAGGCACATTTAAAATTTTGAATAAGCCCAACCATTCAATGTACTAGTGGAACCCACATGAGAAAAGCCCAAAAGAAGGCCTTACGAGGATTTAGGAGGCGTTGCCCACCCACCCCAACAATGGTGTGGTGATGTGTTCTTCATTTTGGGACCATGCCCTAAAAGGAGCTGGAAAAACTAATGGACGGCATGGATATACAACACATACATCAAAATGAGCCCCACAATGAACCACACATCACCACACCATTGCTGGGGTGGAGTGGGCCATCTGATTCACGTCCAAAAAAGGCATACAGTTTCCTTTTGAAAATTTTACAAAATACTACCTTATTTACATCCATGTTTTTCAGAAAGGCTTTCAATAAATGGAAGCTGGGGTTAATTGTGCAAGGTGTAGGTGGGCCTCACTGTGATGTTTCTGTAAAATCCATCCTAACCATTAAGTCTATCATCCCATGTTAGGTCTAGGGTCCAAAACTTAGTCCTATCCATGATTCAGGTGGACCACATGATTGGAAACTGGGGTACATGGAAATATTGGCTCATCCTCCAACTAGTTTCCCTTGATGGGAGTGATTTGATTTTTCACAAAACCTACCTGTTTCCCTTAATGGGAGTGATTTGATTTTTCAGAGAACCTACCTTGAGGTTCCATCAAATCCCACCTTAGGCCCAGGGACAAAAAGTTAGTTTGACATGTGATACAAGTAGGTCATGCAAAAGAAAACCATTAAGAGAGACATCCACCCTTGATTTTTAGAGGACCAAAAGTGAAACGTATACTAAATTCAAATGGGCCACACCAAGGGAAATGACTTGAGGGTGGGAGTAGCCCTAGCCCCACCAAGGGAAATGATTTGGAGGGTGGTGTAGCCCTAAGACATTTGGACATTGTTTTCAATCATGTAGTCTACCTGAATCATAGACGGGGCTGATCTTTGGGCCCTGGGCCTAGGGTGGTTGGGATGGATTTCACATATCATCATGTGGGGCCCACCTTACCTTCCAATGATAATTACTTAAATTAATTAATGGGATAACTTATTAAAAAAAAAAAACTTTTTTTAAAGAAAGTAACTGTATTATTTTGTATTAAGTGGCTTGCACCATGGTGTTTTTGTTAAACCCACCATAACCACCATATGTGTCATCCTATTTTAGGTCCAAGAACCAAAATCAGCTCCATCCATTATGCACACCTAAATTATATATGGGCATGAATATTGGGCCTACATTCTTCTAAGTTTCGGTGTGGCATCATGGTGAACCCTGTAAAAATCAAGGGTGGACCATCTCTCCCAAGTCTTTCTTTCCATTGGTGTGCCCCTTCATTAGAAGTCAGCTCGGTGTTTTAGCTCTATGTTTAACATATGAGATTACACATCTAATGGTAGGAGTGGATCTTACATATACATCATAGTGAGCCCTTTCAAAAATCATAGTTCCACCTTGGTAAAATTTTCTTTTTGAAGGTATGTGTTTAAACAGTTGGACCACAGGTTATGGTCTACCTAATGGGTAACTTCTAATTTATGAGACCTCCAAGTTGTTCCCATAGTAAGCAACATTTTTCATGAAAATCATCCCTATCCACTTATCAAGTGGCCACACTTTTATTTTGTTATTTATCAATGTCTATAAATTGTTTTCTATAATATGGTCACTTGATGAGTGGATGACCACTTTTATTTTGTTATTTATCAATAGCTATAAACTGTTTTCTATATAGTATGAGTCACTTGATGAATGGAAGATAGGATGATGTTTTCACTAGGTGATCCTCATGGTTGGGCCAACCTATTTATTAGGAAGATTGGATTTCACAAACACTTAATAGGGAGGAAGTTATCTACTAGCAGCCTAAATGTGGTGGGCCTGCCTATTATGACTATTGAAAAGGAAATTCTGTAATACAACTTGAGCCCTACTTCCAAATTGTCCAACAATGGATCTCACAGTGTAAACCTTTGATTTCTTAGGGTCCCACCATGATGTGTTTGTGAAATCTGCTTGGACTAATTTTTTTACAGGGCCTACCTTGAAGTCTATGCGAGATCCACTCTACTCCATCTAATTGGATGCCTAATCCCACTTTAGGCTTAGGGATAAATAATTAGTTTGACATGTGATATAGGTGGGCCACACCAAATAAAATCATTGGGAGAGACATCCACCCTTGATTTTTAGAGGGCCCACTGTGATGATTATGTGATGTCACTCTAACCATTTATTTATAGACTCTACACCAAAATTTAGGCCTACGTCCTAAAGGTCAAACCTATACATGATTTAAATGGGCCACACCAAAGGGAAACAATTCGGAGGGTGGGCATTGCCATTCATGCAGTCCACCTGGATTTCATATAATCATCACACCGGGACTATAAAAATCAAGGGTGTATGTATTTTTCAACTGTTTTCTTTGTTGTGGCCCACCTCAATAATAGATTAGCGCACAAAGCTCCATCTCTAATAAATGTTGCATGGATAGTAACTATTTCAAAGGGAAAAGGAGTTGTTAGCTTGGTTGGGTTCCATTGTAGTGTTAATACGGGGCATGGATTAGTTACTACCCCTGCCTATTCGAAGCTTAAGAGAGGCAGAGGCTCCGAGGGCCACCGTAATGTATGAATTTTATCCACACCGTCCATCCATTTTTGCATATCATTTTAAATTATAACCCCAAAAATAGTTACTCTTGCTCCGATGGTAGACTCTCAGGAGTTTCAACACCGGGTCAAGGGTTCGAGTACCCATAGGTAGTGAAATTCTACTACGGCGTGAGTGTGTAGGGTGTTTAAAAAAAATAAAAAATCAAGGCTCAAATGAATCACACATTAGGCATTAAATTCCTACTGTTGAAAAATACATGGAGACCACCACATTAGTTTTGTATTGGTGTGCGTCCTTAGCACCACTAATTCCTGTGGTGTGGTCCACTTGAGCCTTGGATTTGCCTTATTTTTTATCTAGTATTCTAAAATGATAGGGAAAAATGGATAGTGTGGATAATATTTATACATCTAGGTGGCCCTTCAGTTGCCCTCGGAGCAGGGAACAGGCAGGGGTAGTACCTAATCCGCTTTCGTTAATGTGAAATCTGCCTCAACGATCAGGTGTATAACCTCATTTTTTTACCTAGGACACAAAAATCAATCCCATCCCTCGTTCAGGTGGAACATAAGATTGAAAACCGTGTACATAGAAAGCACACCTTCCAAACTGTTTTCCATGGTGTGGCCCACATCAATCACGTGTGCCCCTACGTTTTGGGCCTCAGGCCTTACTTTTGGTGTGCAATTTAAGGTTGATGTAGATTTCAAATGAAGTTGAAGTCTAGGTCCAAAACTTGAAGTGGATTCTTAAATGGGTTGTGTACAAGGTGTTCCTAAACCAAAACCATGCCAACCTTAACCGTTGGGCTTTTGAGCTCCTAAAACTCAAGCCCCATTTTTATAAGCTTGTCCCGGTCTATTATTGTTTGAAAGGGCAGTTTTGTAACGTATATATCTGTGTGCGCGCAAGTGCATGCATGATCTCATGGAAATGAGAGGATTCTACTTCTCATTCTTAAACTAAAGATATTGAAAGTTTTAGGAGTTTTTCATACACTGACAATAAGGTCCACATCATTCCAAGCACTACTGCACAATCTCTTGGCCCATCTATCATGTGCCTGCCTTCGGTTAAGGTTCTCAATGAATCGAGCTTAGGCTAGGCACATTAAAATTTTTGAATAAGTTCGACCGTCAAGACCCAACCCAAATAGTTGAAAATATGGCTAAGACTAACCCAGGCCCAACTCATTGACAATTTGATCATCAACTTCTTGTTGACCCCACATGAGAAAACCCCAAAGATGGCGTACTAATTAGGTGGTGTTTCCCACTTGCCCCAGCAATGGAGCAGTGAGTGTTGGGCCCACTGTGGTATCCATGCCATCCACCATTGAAGATCAAATGGACCATGCCACAAGAAAAGTTGGATAATGACACCCACCATTGAAAGCTTACTAAGGGCCCATTGTAATAGTATTTGCCATCCAACTTGTTGATGAGGTCAAATAGACCTAGATGAAGGGAAAACACAAATATAAGCTTGATCCAAAACTTGTGACCCCTACAAAGTTCTTAACAGTGGGTATTCAATCACTATACTGTGTGGTCTGCTTGAGCTTTGGATTTACTTAATTTTTGGGAAATGCCCACGATGCCCCAAACATATCACCACACCACCACTAGGTGGCATGGGCAACACCTCCTGCTTGATATGCATCTAAAGAAGGCATAAAGTTTCTTTCAAAAATTTTGCAAAAATAATACCTCATTTAAAGTCATAGCTTCGGTGGATCCGGTAGAAGTGGGTGGGATCTCTGACCGTGAGGCCCATTATTATGTATGTCTTATATCCACGCCGTCCATACATTTTGAAAGCTCATTTTTAGGCATGATCCCAAAACTTAAGCAGATCCAAAACTCGGGTGGATTATAATATAGGAAATAGTGGTAATGGATCATTAGAAACTTGTTGTGTGATCTCTTCAGGTCTTTGTGACCTTATCAAGGATGGCAAATAAACATTTTGATGGCCGTATGAAGTTTTTAATGGTGAGAATTCAATCACTACTGTTTCTATGGTATGGTTCACCCTAAGATCTGAATCCGCTTCATTTTTTAGTTCATGCCTTAAATTGAGCTTTCAAAATGGATTGAAGGTATGGATGGAGGATGCCGCCAAAGTGGGCCCCACAGAGATCCACTGACCTTGAATTCACCCAAACTTTGTCCATAGTTCACATGTTTTAGATTTCAATAACCGGTTATTAGATTTGAAAAGGGAAGTTAGGGTTGGTCGTGCAAGGGGTATCTTTTAATTGTTTTCTTTGGTGGCCCACCCAAATGATAGATCAACCTAATTTTTTGTCCGGGTGCCTAATGTGGAAGTAGTAGATTTCACATGTATATTGCAGTGGTCAGTGGCCCCTTAAAAAGCTATAGCGGGCAAACATAACTATTCCTAATTTTTTATTGATATATTACAATTTTTTATAATAAAGAAAAAAGAAAAAGAAAAAGAAAAAAAGACTTTTACCTAATGCTCACATTGATTTTGAATTGAATGGAATCCACAACGGAATTAGCGACGGTCTTGGTCCGTCGCAATTTGCTGTCGCAAAAATGAGATGGTGTTCTAAAATTTAGCGACGGGTATGGTCCGTCGCTAGTCACAAGAGAAGATTAGCGACGGTCTTGGTCCGTCGCAGTTCACTGTCACAGAGATCAATTAACGGATTGGATCCGTTAAATTGTGACGGATTCAGAATCCGTTGCTAATTAACAATGGTGTTCTAAAATTTTCGTCCGTCGTAGTTGAAATTGGATTGCGTACTGAGTCACTCGGTACGCTTTCATTACACTGAGTAAACTCAGTTGGGCCCACTGAATATATGTGGTTTCTCCACACAGTCCATCCATTTTTCCTGCTAATTTTAGGGGTTGATCCCAAAATTGTAGTAAATCCAAAGCTCAAGTGGACCATGCCATAGGAAATAGTGTGGAATAATGATTTCCACCGTTGAAACCTTCCTAAGCCCAAAGTAATGTTTATTTGCCATCCAACCTGTTCATATTATCAAGAAGTCATGGAAGAAGAGAACAAACATTAGCTTGATCCAAAACTTGTGACCTCCAAGAATTTTTCAATGGTAGAGGTTCAATCACACTATTTCCTGCGGTGTGGTCCACTTGAGCTTTGGATATGCTTCCTTTTTGTGCTTAAGATCTAAAATTATCTGTTAACATGGATGAACGGGGTGTATAAAATAAATAAATAATGGTGGACCCCATAGAGTTTACTCAATACGCTAAGGGTACTAAGTTACTTGGCATGCAATCTGCTTCCGTCGTAGTTCATTGTCGCAAAAATGAAATGCCAGATCCGTCGCTAAATTGCGACGGTTTCGCAAACAACAGTCTTCTAAAATGTAGTGATGAGTATGGTCCTTCATTGGTCAAAATTTCTAAAATTTCTACAAACAAAAACCAAAAATGCCATACTTTTGTGTAAAGGTGATCTCAAGTCTTTTTAAGTACACAATTATTATTGCAGGAGGAAACTTCTTATTCTAAGAATTTTGATTTTAATTGTCAAAAATAAATGATAGATAAAAAACTAAGAATCTTACCGATTTGCGGCAATGCAGAGCTCGAGGGAAAAACACCCAAATCGTGTTCCTTGACTCTCTTATCAAGGCAACTGCCAAGATTAAATAAAATGTCACATATCTCAAGAGAAACATAGGTAGATTGATATTGTATCTATTTCCTTTAGAATCGTCCACTCCTCTGCTTAAACATTCAAGCACAGAAAAAAGAAGAGATGATACCAAGTATGGTTGCCGAAAGAACCTTTTTTTCTCCAATGAAAACCAAAGATTCTGATAAAATTTTCAGTTATTTTCATTTATTTTTAATTGGTGAATCTCTCTAATTTTAATTTTTCCTAAAACCCATTTTAGGATTCCTTCCCTTATGCTTAGTTAATCAAATAAACTCCATGTTAATCCAATCAAAATTGCATGGCACACAACTGGAGTGGGAGAATGTAATATAAAACATGATAGAAAAAAGATCCTAGAATGTATATTTTTTGCATTTTGAATTTCTTGCACTTGATAAACAAGCAGTTTTTGTAAAGAGAAGTAGATGCATATAGCATACAAGTAATAAATAAGACAAGTAGAAGTTAACACCATGAAGAGTATGGTTAAGGTTTTGAGTAACATAACCATGTAAAGGAATTGAAACAAGAGTCAAAACACGATGGCTATGGAGAACAATTCAACTGTTGAAACTTAAAAACCATGAAATTCAGTTAGAACATTAAGAATAGTAAGTAAGAAGGCATACAAACCTTGTCTGAAGCTGTAACATTCGAAAGATATTTCAAAAACAAAAGAATGATTTCCATAAGTTCAAGTGGTTCTAAAAACAATCCAAATTATAGAAATCTAAAATACATTAAGGTTGAGTACTACTTTCTCCTAAACTCTATTACTTGGGTAAATTTCCGAATCAAGTTCAAAGCATTGATCATTTAATTAGAAAAACTCTAAACAATGAGTTCCAAAGGTGCATAGTGAAGTTTAGACTTATTACACCCAAAGGTTCAATTATATACTTTTATGATAACATTGATAATTAAAAGAGTTCAAGATGACCAAAACCTAAACCAAAACTTGCCTTATAGTTTAACATTCTACTCTTCCAACTTTTGATTTTTCCATTGACCATTTTCACAATATTTTCATCTTTTTCTTCTTTTAATTTTTCATAACAGTTCTTTTCAAGGAATTTCAATAGGTAGCCATTTTCAACGACAACTATATTTTTAGCTGGGGATTACTTCTCTCTTCTTCTTTTCTTTAATTCTTTTTTATTGAACATGATGGACAAATTCCCTAGGTTTAGTTCCTATCATTCTTAATAATCATCGAGTTAACAATTTAATATTAACTAAAACTTTTGGAGATGTAAGCTAGATGTGATATGTGAAATCATGACTTAATTAATGTTTAAAACTTCAAATTAAGAATTAATAACCCAAACTTAACTTTGAAATCTATCAAGTGACTAAAATTCAGATTTCAACAATCCTCAACAACTATCTTATCATTATAATCTCTGGATTATCTTTAAAATCACTTAAATTTATAGAAAATTTTAAAAAAAAAAATTGAAAAAATTTATAGCTCAAATTATTTTATTTTTCAATTTCAGTATAAAATCAAAGAATTTCAGAAGGAAACCTACCCCCAACATAAAATTTACATTGTCTTCAATGTATAAACATATGCAATAAGAGCAATATTGAAAGCAAAGAAAATAAAGGGAAGTAGATGAAGAGTATCTGTGAGGCGATAAACACATAGGCTAGTATGATCTGTCTATCAAAAGATCAACTAAACATAATAAAATAAACTAATCCTAAGAAAGAAAGAAATCCTAATCCTAATAAAGCAAGGAAAAACCACTCAATCATGTCAAATAGGCTCCTCCTCTGGCCAGCATCTCGATAAATTTCTCAACAAAATCATCCAAAAGCCCTTTTTGCAGTAGGCTTGGATGCCCTAGAGCATGAGTGTCCAGAGAAATTTATGAACCTCAGCAAAAAATCTTCGTTTAATCCCCTCAGGTATCCAAAGTGGATAATATTCACCTGTGGTAGAAAAATTTTTAATGTTAGTACACTGAGGTGAACCAGAGACTACAATTAATTCTGAATTAGATAAAATTTCTTTAGCCAATGTAATCTCAACACATTCCGAAGTTTCAAACTTTCGTTCAAATTCTAGTTCCCCCACTTCCAATTGTAAACATTCAGGATTTGTGGAAGGGAGCTCTTCAGAAAAATGATTCCCTCGATCAGTATCAACTATTGAGGTATTTTCTCGTAAGGCATTCACTATGTATTGTATCATATAATCATCAGAATCCTCAAAATGTGCCAAGCAAACTTCTAAAGAGTCAAGAAATTCAGTTGAGAGGAGCTCATTCTCCACATTGGAATCAAGCGTGTCATGTAAGTGAAGTGAATCAATGTCACTATGTTTGAAAATTACTTGTGCTTCTCAATCAATAACTTGGACTATAATGGAGATTGATTCCTTAGGAAGTTTAACCGTAAGCTCTTGATCATAATCTAACTCCTCATTCTTAAATTCAGTATACTCCACAAGTGAGTTGGAATCACTCTCCTAGCATCGTGTTTATAGATTGGGCTGAGGTTGGGCTAAACTAGCTTATTCCTCATCAACGAGAAATGATTGAATTCTTTGATTGAAGGATTTAAGCATCTCTAATGATGCTCTAATGTCTATGAATGTTTGCGTGACATGTTGGTTGAATTGTTCTTGAGCATCCATGAATTTTTGAAGTGAATCCTCTTGAATTGTTTTTGGTTCAATCTCATAAGCAAGGGATCCAAGGGAATAGTCATTAGAATCGATTGTTGGTTCACATCTCCAATTTAAGCTTTGATGTTTCCACCAATTAAAGTTATATGGGTTATATGCGGGAGTATGTGATGGCTGTTGATAAGCGTTATCACCCATAATATAATAGCGCATTGTCTTTTTCTTAACTGATAGATGATAATTGTTCTCCCTCATATGATTGCATATGGACTTCTTAACTGGTGGAGTGTCATATTCCAGTCGGTTCTCGATCACGGTTTCAGTTAATTTTTGAGACATAGGTTGTTTTCTAACATAATCATCTGATAGCTCTTCAACGTATCTCTTGTCTTCTAGAAGTAGATTAGAGTATTTATGTGTCCACTCTTGCATGAACATGATGAAAGTCTGATTCTGAATCTAATCCTAAAATAAATTCCTATAGAAAAATCCTACAACAATATAGAAAAGCAAGTAGATGGAGTAAAGAAGGATGTTACTAGAAAAGAGGAAAGAGATCTAGATGGTCCTACACAAAAAGCAAACAAACGATGTTAGTTATGTTAGAAAAGAAAAAGAAAGATAAACCTCAAGAACAAAATTCTAGAAACAGAAAAATTCTAAAAACCCTATATTAGAAAATTTCAGAAAATAAGAAAAATATAACCTAAAACAAAATTCAAACCTAGAAAACCTAAACTTAATCGTACTCAACGTCACTCCCCTGCAACGATACCAAAAATGTATTCACAACCCCAAGTGCAGGGCTACGATGTAGTAATAACTCGGTGAGACCAAGGTCGAATCCAAAGGGAATGAGAAACATGATCTAGTACTAATCAAAGTCTAACTTGGTTCGTTGGATTTTAATCCGGTGATGTGAAGGAAAATAAATAATAAAGATAAAATACTAAGGATACAGGAATCCACTAATAGTAATCTCAACATCAATTTACTGCTTCAATATAAAATAACACAATTGGAATCGAAGTCTTAGTCTATTTAGTCGGATGATAGAGAGGTTAAACCATTCACAAGTATTAAGATGAATATGATTTCAGTTGACCAGTTCTTCCATTAAGCACTCAGACATCAATCGCATGGAATCGAAAGCATCCAATGCACCCCTAAGAATCATTGGATTAATTAATTATACAGATTGATTCCTTCTTTAGATCAAGGCTAAATAATTGCTAAATCTGAGCATTCATTGTACTCGGAGTGCACAATGAATCCAGAAATAAACAATTCAAAGACTTTTAAAGTAAATTCAAACTAAACTAATCTACTATAATCATTTAAAGTAATAACATTGAATTTAACTAATTAAACACTGAAATTAACTACCAGCTTCATCTCTTAACCTTAGCTAAGAGATTAGCTAGTTATAGCTAACTTAAAAACAAAAGATAAACTAAAATATCTACTAAAACCTATGAAGAAATTGAAGTAGAAGAACATTGTCGGTACTCCACCTATGCCTTCTCTCACTTTCCAAATCCTAGAAGATGATTTGGAATAGCCTAGGGATTCCTTTAAATAATTTTGCAACTCAAACTTTCGCATCGCCTCGGAAAAGCTTGCAAATCGCCTCAAATTTACGCACTATGCGCATCTTCAATGGCAAACTTTGATAACATCGAAACTTGTCTAGAACTTTCTTCAATGACACAAAACTCGTCTAGCAAGTTAAGCCCGAAATTTCTAAATTGTCAATGCCATCGAAGTCTATTTTTGAAATTATTTTCAGACTTTCTCCTTTTAGACCCGAAATTTCATAATATGAAGTCTTTGTGACCTTATCAACATGTTAGATGGAAAATAAATATTTTGGTGGACTCAATGAAGTTTTTAATGGTGGGATGCAATCAGGACTGTTTCTTGTGGTGTGGTCCACCTAAGTTTTGAGCATGCTTTATTTTTGGATCATGCTCTAAAATGAGCTTTAAAAATGGTTGGAGGGTGTGGATTTAAGGCACATATATTACTTGACCCGCCTTGGTGGATCTGGGGTCTCACCCACTCCGGCTGAATTAGTCTCCAAAGATCCATGAGTCAAGGTATGAGCATAAAATATCTGTGTTAAATATCTACTCCATCCATCCATATTAGCAGTTCATTTAAGGCATCCTGTGGGACATAAAGTTTTTACATCAAGCTGATATTTGTGTTTTTCCTTAATTTAAGTCTGCATGACTTTATCAACCGATTGAATGGCTAATAACATTACAGTGGGGCCTAGGATGTTTTTAATGGTCTCCATTTATTCCCCATCATTTTCTTTCATGTGGTCCATCAAAAATTTGGATGTGCTTCGTATTTGGACGCACGCCCTAAAATGAATGGATAAAGTGGGCAGATGGCGCGGATATACAACAATACATCAACGTGGCCCCACGGTAACAATACGATGAAATCTGCTCTTGTAACGGTTTTCTTGCACTGCTTGCTTAACACGCATGCAAGAGGTGAAGGATGTGACGCGGATCACCTGGACAGTCTATCATAAGAACTTTTTTTTTACACACGCACACATACCCCCACACACTCATGCCTTAGTGGAATTTCACCACCTATCGGTACTCGAACCCTCGACCAGGTGCTGAAACTCCTAAGAGTCTACCACCAGAGCAAGAGTAAGGACCTATCACAAGAACTTTTTTTTTTAACACATGCATACACACCCCCACACACTCACGCCTTAGTGGGATTTCACCACCTATAGATACTCGAACCCTTGACCGGTGTTGAAACTCCTAAGAGTCCACCACTGGAGCAAGAGTAAGGATCCCCTATCACAAGAACTTACAACAATAGAAAGTTAAGTGGGCCAAGTGATGTTTGTGAGAAATCTACCCGTCCATCCTTTTTTCTAAATAATGTTAAGCATTGAACTAAAATTTGGCAGGAAGATCCAAAACTCAAGTGGGCTGCACAACAGAAACAAAGAGGATTGAATGTCCACCGTTGAAACATTCTTGGCCAGCAGAAGTTTATGATCATGCTAATTTTATTTATTTATTATTTTATTTTTTTCATCATCCTGGTTAGAATGACCTTACGAGTGAAATGAATGGCATATAAACATAGCGTTGGACCCTGGGAGGTTTCAACGGTAGGCATTTCCCTACCCACTTTTTCCTATTGCGTGGCCCACTAGAGCGATCAGGTTAATACTTTTCTGTTTTCAGTTCATCCCAGTCGGAATAACCTTATGAGCATTATGGAAGGCATATAAATATCGCTGTGGACACAAGAAAGTTTAAACGATAGGCATTTACCTACCCACTTTTTTCCATTAGTGTGGTGCAATTGAGTTTTAGATCTGCCTTAATTTTCATCCCATCTTTTAAAATGGTCTTGGAAAAAATAATGGACGGTATGGATTTCTCACAAAAATCATGGTGGAGCCTACCTTGGCCGAACCCTCTATCGATATTCTCGCGGGTACTTTTTTACTATAGAGGCGACCAACCATTCGACTTTTTTTATTCGACCAGGACAAAACCTACCGTACCAATCTAGACTTCTATTTGTATGGAAAAACTAATAAAAATAAAAATACCCCTATTTTTTTCAGCTACTTTATCTTAAAACTAGAAGTATTTTTATCTAAAACCCTCTTTCCATATCCTAAAAATCTACTTTTGTAGCATAAGTTTTCGGCCTTTCATTTAAAAAAAGCATAAAAGGTAAGCGTCTAGGGTGCTAATTTTTTCTATTCTCGTACACAGCCGGATGGATATGGTACGTAGTGACTTTAGCATTATATGGAAATTATTTTACACCTGGCATACAAATACTAAAATTAAACGGTACAAATTACTTTAACCAGTGTAGATTTATCATGAACCCAAAATTAAACTTATTTGATTACCTGACTATCAACTTTGTGGACATTTACTGGACGGTCGAAATGAAAACTATCGAACAGTCCTTTCCTGAATGACAAGCGTCCAAAAATTAGAGTTTTGGATCATTCAAATAATCTCAAATTTGAATTTTAACTCGAAAACAGTGGGATCGACAATTTAGTCGGTTTTTATTTAAGTTAATAATAATATATACACGTGTACAATTCTGAGTGCATGCGTATCAAGCATCATTATCAGCCGAGTATCATGTAGCCGTTTCCTTTGTTCGAATTTCGAAAGCAAACAACGGCTCCCATTCAAAATCTCTATCTACTCTCTCAACGGCATTCTCTTGCTCCTGTCTCACCCTCTCCTGCAAAAAATCCCCCAACCCTCCTTCCACCTCTCTCTCTCAACATTCTCCTCTCAACCCCATGAAACCCTCTATCCCCTCCCTCTCTGTAATGGCGATGATGGTGAGGTGATGAAGATGTGATCTAGGTCATTAGTCTCCCTTTCCATGACATCTAAAACCCGACAACAATCAACAGGTCATCTCTCTCTCTCTCTCTCTCTCTCTCTCTCTCTCTCTCTCTGATCGGATGTTCTTTAATCTCCCGTTCTTCAATGTATGATTCAAGAATTTCTAAGGAAGATGGATGCATTTTGCCTCTATTCTTTTGATTTGATCTATTGATAGGCCTCTGGGATATCGATTCTTCATTTGAATTCTGCTACAATTATGGTATTTGAATAGGTTTTGAATTCATTAGCGTGTTGTATTTGATGATTTAGGGTTTGGATAGTTTAGTTTGGTGTTATTCTTTCTGAAAGGGCATTTTGGTTTTTTCTTTATTATCTATCGAGATTATTCATGAGGACATTGTGGATTTGAATTGGTTCTGATAAGGAATTTGATATATTGATCTAGGGCAATCTTTCTGAAAAGGTTATTTTGTTGTTTTTTTCTTAATTATGTAAAGGCTATCTGTGTATGTATTGAATTTTAGATAAGGAATTATTTTTGGTTTTAGTCAAGAATCCCCCAAGGGTTCATATGGATTAATTGATCAGAATTCTTTAGAATATTGTATTTTAGTCCCTTTATGGTCCCCTTGCAGAGACTGGTTGTGAGGATATTGAGTTCCAACTTGGGAATTCATTAATCCTTTTAGCTTTGGATTGTTGAAGGTTTTGATAGCTTTATTTAATGCAATTCTTTGGGAATAGGTAATAGGGAATGGGTCTCCCTCTTGGGTTTTTTTTTTTTTTTCCTTTAAAGATATGCAGTGAGGAAATTTGAGTTTCTTATTTGAAATTCATTATGAATAATTTAATCATTTCTTTCTTTTCTTTGTGGTGCATTCCTTGCCAGTCTTACCTTATAGGAAAGCTTGCTACATTTCAGTCCACATATTTCTTTTCAATGTTGGAAGTTGGCATGAGCCATGGAAGCATGCCCATGGTTCAAAGTATCATCTAGTATGAGTTGGTGTTGTTAGATTCATATTGGTTTTGATGGGAATTGGTCTGAGTTGGGCCACCTGTAGAAATTCTTTCTTTATTTTAGAATTTGAATTATGCTACTGTAGTTAATACCTCATCTGGTGCTAATCCATATAAATCTGGTGGTAGCACAAGTAACATCCTATGTATGTAAGGAAATTATCAGTCCCGAGTGCTCCGATCTCTCTGATTTTTCCTTTTTCACTTGAATCTATTATTCAAACACCTTCATTCCATTTCTAATAGGGGAATTGGACTTTTTTCAGGTTTTATCTGCACTATTGACTGATTTTTCTATTTTCTTTTTCCTTTTTCAGTGTATTTACATGTTTCCATATTGGAATTTTCATTTGAATTAATTTCTCCAAAGAATTCAACTGTTTTGAAGCGGTCTTCTCTCGGAAATTTTCAAAGATGCCGTCAATTTGCCAAATTCCAATGGATAAAAAAAAAGACTCCTCTCTCTCTCTCTCTCTCTCTCTCTCTCTCTCTCTCTTCCTGTTGGTACAGATCCTTTTCCCCCCTTTTGACCTTTCCTGCCTATCTTTAGCTTTCGATTTTTCCATCTAAGAAAAATGCTTTTCCCTGCTATAGAATTACAAAATCCCAATACTTGATTTCTTTCTTGCTTTACCTTTGCTCCTAATTGGTGATTTTTCCATTCTTGTTTTGATTATTATGTATCTTCTTTAAGGATTTATAGCTTGTTGCACACTTCAATCTCATTCTAGATGCTGCTTGGAACTTCGTTCTTCTGTTTAAGAGCTACAACACCATCTGCAATAGCCATGCTAAAGAGAAGCTCTTGAAAAATCAATCCGTCTCTGGCACCTCCTACTCCAATGACTATAAAGCAAAGCACATGTATGGATGCGATGATTCTTCCACTCAAAATTACTTTGGGAGGCTTTTCTTTCCATTGATAGATTGCAGAAAATGCTATTTGTATGTTGGAATTGTTTGAATCGGGAATGATTATTATTATTTTTTTATTTTTATTTTTTTGTATTTGCTTCTTTTGATAGCTTAAATATGATTATAGATTTGTATTCTACAATGCTCAGCATGAATTGTTGGTGTTGTTTTCATTTGGGGCCATTATTTCGCACACGTGGGATCATCTATTAGTGATTTTGTTGTTGGATGGGATTCCTATACAACATGTGTGTTTGGGGCCACCTCATTCTGCATGTGACATCCATTCTATCAACATGAGTTTTGGATACTAGGGCTAGTTTTGGATATATATGGTGAGAATGAGAATTAACACTTGATGGATGGAGTTGATATTACACTCACAACATGGTGGGCCCTAGAGTTTGCTTTTTTACTTATTACGAACATCAGTTGTTGTAATAGATTCTGGTCCTTGGTTGTTTGTCTATTGGACTTCACTCTATATGGGTGATGGAGTGGAACTTTGTTCCATTGAACAATACGTCGTAGCCATTTGATTGGTGAAATTTTGCTTGTTGCATATATGATCATGGGCTTTAGAGTACGATGGAAGGATGTCCTACACATTTGCATTAGATAAGATATATTGATTATTAAAGATAATAGTCTTTAGTGGAGAGGAAGATCTAATAAATTGATTAGGAAAGATACCGAACCTCCGATGGAGAATGAAGACTTGCAAACTTGAGAGGATGTCGTGCACATTTGCATTAGATAAGATATACTGATTATTAAAGATATTGAGCCTCTAGTGGAGAGGAAGATATAATAAATTGATTAGTAAAAATATTGAACCTCTAATGGAGATGAAGACATGAAGACGTGTCCTAAATATAGCAGTGCCTGTTTAAATGGATTCGATAGGGCCAGAGAACTTAAATCCCACTTGGGTCCCAATCAAAACCCAATGCTACGATCCTTACTCTTGCTCTGGTGGTAGACTCTTAAGAGTTTCAACACCCGGTCAAGGGTTCGAGCATCCATAGGTGGTGAAATCCCACTGCAGCGTGAGTGTGTGAGCGTGTTAAAAAAAAAAAAAAAAACCCTAATGCCAGCAAGCCATGTAATATGTAATTTGTCTTTTAATCATTAGCATGTACTATGCAATCTTTTATTATTATTATTTATTTATTTATTTTTAAATCTAAGGTTGTGTTGGATGCATTATTGAATTGAATTTCCACATTTAGTCTAATAAAATGGAAATACACAAATTTTAATTTCCTTAGCATTCATATTGAGGGTTTGGCTTGAAACTGTAATTTGAGGGAGGGTCACTTCCTTATTTTGAATGCTTATCATTTTATAAGTTGAATTAAGTACTAGTACTTAGGATGAGGTCCCTTAGTGAATGTTGTTTGCCAATGATCGAGTAATGGGAATAGAGAGGGGTTCATACTAAATAGGAGGTTTGGTGGATAGGTATCTATAAGTTTTAAAATTGATAGAATTGGGACAGAGTACTTGGAGGACAACTATAGTGGTAATAGTCATAGATATGGGTCTTCTAGAAAATTGATGGCCAGGGGTTTTGTGAAAGTGATAATTATCTTGGCTCTTTTATTCAAAAAGATTGAGATATATCATGGAGGATGTCTACAATGGGATTTAGGTAGGTGGATGAAGTAGAGATGTAGCCCTAGAGTATTGTTTGATCATCACATACCAATGGAACTTATGTTTTTTTACAAGAAAGCTATTAGAACAGTTTGTTGTATATGGGCTAAGTGTTAGGCAATTAAGTGGAAATATGAATGAAGGATGAAGGTGGCACACATGATGATGTTAGATGAATGTGTTAGAAGGACTAAAAAGATATTCTAAGAATGAGGCAATTTGAAGTAAACTAGGATCAATCTCTTTCTCAAAAAATAATAATAATAATAACAAAAAACGAATTAGGATCAATTCCTATTGGAGATAAAATGATGGAAAATTGATTGGGATGTTTTGGCTATGTGCTAAGAAAGTCGAGAGTAGCCTTGATTAGAAAGTTTGATTAGGGTTGAGGGCCTAAAAGGAGAATGAGAGAACGACCTTAAAAGGCTTTCCTCATCATGAGAATGGATATGAAGGCCTTTTACTTATTGAAGATATAGAACTTTGGGAATTTTTTACTAAACATAACGATTTGTAAAATTGATCCCAAATAGCTTGGACAAGGCTATGATGATGGTGATACAATTACAATGATAATGAATGTGAATCTCTAATGTATTTTTCTTTCAAGATCATCTAGTGTTTATTTGGAGGAGTGCATAGATCACTATAGTTTTAACCGATCCAAACCCTTTATATAGTTGGCCGTTTTAGTGATCTAACAATTAAGGCCCATGTTCAACAATCCAAAAAATTGATGTTTTACAGCCCTTGTTGGCTGCCACATGCAAATATATATAGAGAGAGGAATTTGGTGGAGTGCATGGATCACTATAGTTTTGACTGATCCAAACCCTTTATATAGTTGGTCGTTTTAGTGATCTAAAAATTTAGGCCCATGTTCAAGAATCTAAGTAATTGATGTTTTGCAGCCCTTGTTGGCTGCAACACGAAAAAGAATATTATGAGTGGAGGAATTTCGCCAAAGAATATTTTGACCTTTTTGGGAGACTTAGTGCATGGGTCATCCATACTATGCCCTTTTGGGGTGATCCATACCTTTTCTTATGACTAACCCCATATTCATTGATCCGACCTATTAATATAAGTTGGGTTGATCCAAACCATTCATGTGATTAGGAACTTATCCGATGTTCCAAAACACTCATGTTTGGGATTATGTTTAGTGACTCAAACCCTCATATGATTCATTCTGTTTTCTTTCATTCAAACTAATTGATATTCAAAGGCCGATGTATTAGCAATCCAATAGGTTGTTTAGCAATCTTTTTATGGTTGAATGTGATCTTTTTAGGATTAGTGAACTATCAATTCATGGTTGCTTACCATACAACCGGGAATTTTACTCTTTGGCCGACTTGGTACATGCGTCATCCAAAGTTGGCTCATTTTCAGTGATCCTAACGTTTCAAATGGTTAACACCATAGTAATCCAAAGCTTTGCTTGAATTGGCCAATATTCCATAATCCCATCCGCTCATAGAATTTGGTCCTTACTAAGCGATTTAGGATTATTACGCTTGGTGTTTGTGATCCAAACCACTAATGTGATCAATTGATAACTTAGTGCATGAGTCATCCACAATGGGCCATTTTCAATGATCCAAGCCATTAATATCTCACATTATAGTTTTAGTGATACAAATAGTTCATGATTGGGTCCCTTCATAGTGATCCAAATCATTAATCACTTGGCTTGTTTCGAATAATATAATTTTTTTTTATATGATTTGTCATATTTTCTCTAATCAAACCGCTTAAAGGATTGGACTACCATTTTTTAAAAGATTGGGCCATTTGAGGTGATCCTATTGGGCTACTCCTTTAGAATGCTTGGGCTATTTGAAGTGATCCAAATTATTCATATAATTGGGCTTGTTTTAACTGATCTAGACCCTTGATGCAATTTGGTCTGTTTAGTGATCCAAATCCTTTATATTATAAAGGCTGTTTTCAGTGATTCAAATCTATTGATCTGTCAAGGCCCATGTTCAATAATTCAAGCAAATGTTTTACAACCATTGTTGGATGCAACATGCAAAAGATTAAAAGAATCATTAGGAGTGGAGGAATGATGAATGCATAGATGTTTGGTGGTTGAATGTAGTTTTTCCTATTTGGATGACTTGGCACATGGGTCATCCATAGTTGACTCGTTTTTTTATGATTGAAACCTTTCACATGATTGGCAGTCTGTTTTGTAATCTAAACATTTATATGATTGGGCTAATGTTCTATGATCCTAACCTTTCATGCAATTGGGCCCTGGCCTTTTTTTTTAAAAATAAAATCTAACCTGCCAGTGTGGTTGGCTGATTTCTAGTGTTCCAAATCAATAATATGTTAAGCTATGTATTTAGTGTTTGACATAGTCGATGTGATACCACCTTGATCGATTATGAATTGTGATTTTGTCCATTTGATACAATTTAGTAAGTGAGTCATCCATAATGGGTGACCATTAATCTCTCTCATTCCATGTTTAGTGGTACAAACCATATGTATGATCGATTCATTTGTTGTTATCCAAACCGTTAATCTATCAACTCGTTTCTAGTGATACAAACTGTTTATAGGATAGGTCCCATTTTCTCCAACCAAACTATTTGTAGGATTGGGCACACCTTTTGAAATGCTTGCTTGGGGCATTTGAAGTAATCCACTTTGGCTAACCTTTTGAATTACTTGAGCCATTTGAAGTGTTCCAATTCGTTCATATTATTGGGATTGTTTTAAGCAAACCAAGTGCTTTATATAGTTTGGGCTATTTTAGTGATCCAAACCCTTAATATTATCGAGGCCTTTTTCAATAATCCAAATCAGTTAATATGCCCAAGCTCTTCTTCAACAATCCAAGCAAATGTTTTAAAGATATTGTTAGATGCCACATGCGCAAAAGAAAGGAAGAGAAATTGTTAAGAGTGGATTGATCTGGCCATAGAATACTTCAATCTTTTGTAGTTGCATGTAGCTTGTTTTATAATGGATGGATTTAGCTGCTTAATTGAGAGTTGTGATTTTTCTTTTATTTAGGAGACCAGCTACATGGTCATCCATGCTAGGCCTTTTTGTTGTGATCCAAACCCTTTCTTATGTTTGGCCTTGTATTTAGCAATTCACGCAGTTGATATAGTTGGGCTAATTTTCGATGATCCAAACCATTCATTTAATTGAGCCGCTATTCAATGTTTCAAAGCATTCATATGGTTGGGCCTATGTTTAGTGATCCAAACCCTTCATATGGATCCAGCCATTTCCATCGATCCAAATTGATATTTGAAGGCCAATGTTTTGAGATCCAATATGTTGATGTTTTACAACCTTTGGTGGATGTTACATGCTCCAAATTTGTTCGAGTGGGGTCTAGTTGTAGCATATTTTGGCCAACCATGATTTATAAAGTTGATCCCAAATGGCTTACACCAGGGGTCAAAATTGAGCTCGTATCCTTTTGCGTTAGTTACAGATGATTTAATAATGCATTTGCATGAAGAGTTCCTATGGTGTATGTTGTTTACAAAAGACATAGTTTTGATTGGTGAGTTAAGGGAGGGCATAAACAAAAAATTAGAACTATGGAAGGATGCCTTAGAATCTAAAAGTTTTAAAATCAGGAGAAAATGAGGAATTAGTTAAGGTTGTTGATCAAGAAGTACGCCAACATGACCATGTAACATCCCGAATTTTCACGGCCAGAGTTTATACTCGAGTCCAAGGAAATCGGGAGTTAATAATGTAAGAAGTGGATGTCTCAAGGTCTCGCCTTGAGATTTCTCTTATCTAGGTCGCATCCAGTTACATTCATATGGTAATCATTCACAAGAATAAAATTAACTGCATTGATCATTCTATGATTAAATAAATTGTCAAATGCTCTCTCACTAGGAGCTTATTACAATATCTAAGTTGCGTAGTGAAAGCGTAAATAAAATAAATCATAAACTACTTTTCTATTCTCATTCAGCAAAATCTTCTATCGAGGACTGATCTTCTGGATCCTCAACCTGTATGCCACCTGCATCATCTATATGGTTGGAGAGGGTCAACGCCCTTCTCATAATGATGGTTATCCTTTAAGGTTAATAATAGTTCAAGAGATTCACAAAAGTAATGTAGGGGTTCTGAAATGTCACGTACTCCACCACTACGAGAGGTATCAGCATGTGCAACCAATATACATGAATGCATTCCTAGCAAAGTGTGTGTGGCTCATCATACGAAATGATCATCACAATGTGGAACATGATTCATAGAAAACCCAACTCGACCCGCATCCCATAACTATGGATATTCGCTAACGTGTCTAACATTAACGTGGATTTATGCAAACATTTCAAGGCGACACAACAACGCGGTTGGAGAATTTCTATAACACGATGTGTTCATGGAGCGACTATTTGTGACATCTAATCTTGAGAAGTGATATAACATGCATGATGATTTACTTACATTGATTGTGCACCACGTTAACCAACCTACAGAATTACGTGTTGACCAAGAGGGCCGTTACCCATAACACATTACGTCCATGATAAATATTTGAATCACTAGTTGCGATACCTTTAACACATCACTTGCATTGATAGAGAACGTAAACTGAATTGTGGGGGTTTTGGAATACTAAGACACATGCCCAAGCCTTAAAGATAGATAGCATAAGGCTAATAATACAAAGAGGAGGGTAGCAATGGCTAACTCAACAAGAGGAGAGTGGCAATGG
Organism: Magnolia sinica; assembly: GCF_029962835.1. Classification (NCBI taxonomy): domain Eukaryota; kingdom Viridiplantae; phylum Streptophyta; class Magnoliopsida; order Magnoliales; family Magnoliaceae; genus Magnolia; species Magnolia sinica. The sequence continues at coordinate 69,021,379 of NC_080579.1, read as the reverse complement.
CTAACTCATCAAAGAGGAGAATAGCAATGGCTAACTCAACAAAAAGGAGAGTGTCAATGGCTAACTCAATAAAGAGGAGAGTGGCAATGGCCAACTCAATAAAGAGGAGACTAGCAAGGGCTAACTCAACAAAATTAATAAAGGCAAGGGCAAGGCTTGTATCCATTGCCCCACGTAAATTCACAAAGATCACATGTAATTGAAGTCATATCATAATTTTCAAAGGATAGACAATTAATGGTGGTAAAATTATATGATCACAGGGAGAGAATCATAGTAACATAAAACATGTAAAAAGGCAATTAAATTATACCAACTTAAATTAAGGAAATCTTAAAGGATAAAACCCTCACCTCTAATGTTATTCCTTCCTTAAACATAGATGTGCATTGAAGGATTAGATCATTAATCTAGTATTAACAATTTCTTTTTAATGGTTAGCTTTGATTTGAACTAATTGGTTTTTGACATGACTTGGATCAAAGTGTTGGGGAAAGGAAAGAGAAAGAAGTCTAGGAGGGAAAAGGTTGGGCATGGATCTACCTTAGATCTTAACTCGCCACTTAGCAAGTTGCTCAACTTAAAGATACAATATATTAAATGAAGATTTGTAAGACAGGATATGAGAGGGTATACGATTAATAAGAAAAGTTACAGTTAGAAGAGCATCACCCTAAAAATTTATAGATAGGTGTATACCAAGTAGAAGGGTGTGAGCAACTTCAAGAAGATGACGATTATTCCGTTTTGCAATACCATTTGTATTTGAGGTGTGAGTGAGAGCACACGACGTCCTAGACAAAATACCATGTTCCTGCAAGAAGGACAAAAAGGCAGTAGACATGTATTCCCCCCATTATCAGAATGGAGGGTTTTAATGGAACATTGAAATTGAGTGCACACTTCATGATAAAACACTTTAAATGCATCAAACACTTCACTTTTAGATTTCAAAAGATAAATCCAAATCATGCGGGAATAATCATCAATAAAGGTAATAAAATATATAAATCTAAAAGTGGAGGTAACTAGAACTAATCCCCAGACATCCGAGTGAACCAGAACAAAAGGTTGAGATTTCCTCTCAGAAGAGCTAGGAGGAAACGTAGCACGATGATGTTTAGATAATTCACAAATATCACAACATAACGGTTTAATGACAGATAATGAGGGAAACAAAATTCTCAATCTAGCTATTGATAGATGGCCTGAGCGGTAGTGCCATCGAGTCATGGACTCTCGATCCAGAGAAAGGGTACTAGAAGTGGCAACTAGTGTATCATCGAGAAGATAAACGCCTCCTCGCTCATGCCCCCCACCAATCACCCTCTTTGTCTATAGGTCCTAAACCAAATAACAAGAAGGAAATAAGGTAATGGAACAATTTGATGATTTAATACGAGAGAGCTAATAGACAATAAGTTTAATGAAAAACGGGGCACATGCAAGACTGAGGATAAAGACAAGGAAGAAGAAATGGGGATGGAACCAATCCCAGAGATGAGAGTTTGGGTTCCATCTGTGACTGTGACATACTGAGTGTGAAGAGAAGGAGAATAAGAGGAAAAGAATTGAGACTTACAAGTCATATGAGAGGAAGCTTCAGAGTCTATGACCCAGGAGGTAGGAGAGGATGACAAAAGAAGAGCATACCTGACTGGGCCGAAACTGCGTGAGATGGCTCAGGAATATCACGAATGTGAAGCCGCATAAGGGCATCATATACAGCTCGAGAAATGATGAAAGACTCCCCTGAAGTAGACTGCTCAGCTGTCGGGGTGGAAGATTGTGTCTCAGGAGCAACTGTGGATGCAACAGAAGTAGCGGCATACGTAGGACGACCATGAAGCTGCCAGTAATAATCGATTTGTGTAATTAGTTCCACCATAATGTAAACAAATTTTGGAACCATCACGTCCTTGTCCACGTCCACCACGACTACGAAGACTATGACCGCCACGACTGTGATTGCTTTCGTAGCCTCTACCACAACCACTAAAATAAAAAATGTACCATGAACTCAAAGATGGTACCCAAAGGCCACGAGATGACTGATCACTGGCAAGATGTGCCGAACGCTCTAGTGGCATAAACGAATGAGAAGGAAGAGTAGAGACAGTAACGCGCTGACACATGGCATATACTGTCATCAATGGAGGAAGAGGATCTTGCATAACAACCTAATCTTGAACATGAAGGTAATCGAAATTCAACCCAGGTAGGAACTGCAAGATACGAGTATCATCCCGCTGCTTATTTGCATGTTCATGATTCTCTTTACATTTGGAAGGAAGAAGTTGATAAAGGTCCAACTCATCCCACATAGCTCGAAGCGTCGAATAGTAATCTTTTAATGATCTTGAGTTTTGTTGGAACTGACCAATTTCTTGAATAAGCTGGAATACCCGTGAAGAATTGTAAGATTCCAAGAACATATCATGAAGCGTATCCCAAACGCCTATAGCCGAGGATAAAAACATCATTGAGTGGCTAATCGAGGAATCCATACTATTCAATAACCATGCAATAACTTGATAATTCTCATTTGTCCAAGACTTGTAGGTAACATCTGTAGAGCTTAGAGGATCATCCAAAATATATGACAATTTCTCATAGGCTCCTAAGAACACCTTTACAGAGTTTTGTTGGAACCAACCAATTTCTTGAATAAGCTGGAATACCCGTGAAATATTCTAAGATTCCGAGAACATATCATGAAATGTATTCTAAATGCCTTTAACCGAGGATAAAAACATCATTGAGTGGCTAATTGAGGAATCCATACTATTCAATAACCATGCAATAACTTGATAATTCTCCTTTGTCTAAGACTTATAGGTAACATCCGTAGAGCTTAGGGGATCATCCAAAATATATGACAATTCTCACGGGCTCCTAAGAACACCTTTACAGATTGTGCCCATTGAAGATAGTTATCACCATTCAACTTAATGGAGGTAATCTGCAAGGGGTTGGATTCAAGAGACCCTATGCCAAGAGATGAGGGCCCTTTGTCAGCCATAAGAGAGTCCAAGAGAGATAAACCTATGCTAAGAAGGATTGATTCAAACAACTCTATCTCACTCAATCCTTCAAGGTAATAAGAGATCAACCTTAAATAAATAGCAATAATCCAAAATAACATGAAACTCAGTCAAAAACGGCCCAACCGAGTGAAAAACAGCTCAGTCGCACGTCCATTTGAGGTTAAAACCCTCTCAAACATGGATCTTAGGTAAAAAATCGTCTATGGGTAGCTTGAGGGGAAGATTTCGGTCCATCTTGAGGAAAGAAACCAAAGAAAGCTTACCGATTTGAGGTAGATCGAAGAAAAATAGAAGATGGGCCCGATTTTCGATTTTCTCTATTTCGCCTAAAATACCATTAAAGGAGGTCTAAAAATTTTAAAAAAATAATAAAAAATCTTCTAAAATCAAGATCTATCAAACCCCTAAACTTTTAGCCCAAACAGAGTCCATACGTCTGTACAATGCTGATATCGGCCATACGGCTGCTAATATGAGCAAGGTGACGTGTCGCCTCTCAATTTGTTGGATGCGGAATGCCTGGATCTATGCTTTGATACCAAGTAGAGAATGGTTTGAGGATTATAATGTGAAGAAAAGAGGAGAAGGAGGAGAGTTTGGGAAAGATATTGTGTTAGGCTTACTTTCCCTAATACACAATATTTATTATAATAGAGCATATAGTACATCGCAGGAGAAGAGGAAAGTGTGAAAGTGCACCACTAACCACATACACCATACACTAACATTCTCTATATTGACTTACCTTGGGTATGTGCAACTCTAGGATAACTGTCGGCATCCATCACCTACGCATAACTGTCCACCGCATAATTCTAGGGTAGCTACCAACATTCACCACTCGCGCACATCTTGCCTAACGGCTAAGATCGTGCTTGAGATTATGGACTACGCCGTCCTACATACACTATAAATAATGGATCTACCCAAACTGAAAAGTTACGCAGATCTTTCACCCTAAACCCCTCAACATGACCAGACCCAGATTCCTCACCTGACTTTGGCATCGGAGGGTCCCCTGCTCTAGCCAGGGTCTCCTCTGCTCTTCTCTTGTGTAGGTGCTCGAAGGTCTAAAGAGGGTGGTCCAGATTCTTGCATCAACAATGATCACAAATAATTGCTATTTAATTACTTTCATCCCCTTGCACAATCTTTGAATCATCCTTGATTTGTCTGACTCATAGTTTACATAAAGTCAAACTAAGAGGGGGTCCTTACTCTTACTCCGATGGTAGACTCTCTGGAGTTTCAAGACTTGGTTGAGGGTTCGAGTACCCACAGGTGGTGAAATCCCACTATGGCGTGAGTGTGTGGTGGTGTGTGTGCATGTAACACCCTAGTTCCCAGAACCCAAGTACACTACTCATTTTCCAAAAACCCGAGTGTTAACCTTTAAAATATCGCAAATTTCACGTAGATTTTTTTTCTTTTATCAGAGTTAACCATTTAAGCATAATAAAAAACAATCCAAGTATAAGAGGGAGTCTAAATATACATAACTAAGGTTTCAAGTGTTTACCCAAAAACTTAAACAAATCAATGTCTTAACGTTATACAAAACATGACAATACAAATCTAATACAAATCTAATACAAATGAAATCAGGAATAGAGAGTCTCAAGACCATCTAGCTCCTCCTATTCCATATGAATGCCAGCATGCGCATCATCTTTGTCCCCTGCACACTGATTACAGTTTGATAGTGTCAATGGCTATCCAGTGAGGTATAACCCCCAAGATTTATCACATCATCATGATAATTAAGCATAGTTATCAGAGACAGAATTTAACAAATATAACAAAATGATTATCATGGGAATCAGATAAGGTTCATCAAATACGCATTCATTAAATAAATTACACCATTAATCTTGTTTAAATGCATGGATGCATGCACATGCTCACAGTCTTGGGGATGCACATCCAGCTGGTAAAAAAGTCGTCCAAGGAGAACTAGTCACCCGGAAAAGACTATGACACATAGATTACCCAAGGAAGACTAGTCACTCAGAAAAGTACACAAAGGTATGCCCAAGGAGAACTAACCACCCGGAAAAGACCATAATAATATATAGATCGCCTAGGGAGATCTAGCCACCCGGAAAAGTACTCAAGGTAAGCCCAAGGAGAACTAGTTACTTAAAAAGACCATAATAATATATAGATCACCCAAGGAGATCTAATCACCCGAAAAAGTACTCAAGGTACGCCCAAGGAGAACTAGTTACCCGGAAAAGACCATAATAATATATAGATCGCCCAAGGAGATCTAACCACCCGAAAAAGTACTCAAGGTACACCCAAGGAGAACTAGTCACCCGAAAAAGACCGCATGCCATGAAAATGCATGATTAGCCCAACCATTATTATTCCAATTTCAAACAATCAATTTAGGAAAGCTCAAAGGTCACTATGAGGGGTTTGTCACCCAGCATAGGTTGACAGCTCAAGTATAGTGTCCCATTCCACCATCCCTAGCTCATGAGACTAACGAATGGGGTGTTTAAAGGTAACCTACTCAACTAGTGGCCAATTATAGTTCTAGAAGTGGGACTTATCATCACAAGATTATTTAATAATAATTCATTAAAGCCGTAAGGGTAAATAGCCAATTCGAGTCATAAAGGGCAAATAGTCAATCAAGGTCGCAAAAGGGTAATTAATTAACCAATCAGAGCCACTAGGGCAAATACAAGCCGCAAAGGCAAATAACAAAAGCCACTTGGGTAATAAATGGTCCATAAGATGGTAAATCCACCATAATTTCATTTAAATCATTACATAAATGGCCACTAATTTGAGGAACTCTAAATACGCCATAAAGTAATCGCAAATGGTAAAACAAGTCACGTACAACGTCACTAACATTTGCACATGTAAGTACGCATCTTAAATCAGATTAAAGATACTAGAGATTCATAGCATGTTAAATTACTTGAATTTAAATCTAAACATGTTGCATTTATAAAAGATTACTCAAATGGAACTAACATTAATCATTATTTTCATGTTGCACAATATTAAGAAATCAACAAACTAATTAAACTAAGCTAACTATTATGATGTAGGAAAAGCTTGAAGGGTGATCCTCACCTTAAGATGTGGATTCATTCCTTGCTTGATTAGAGATCACTAAGGAGTACTAAATGTCCACTTTAGCCAATTTGAGATGCCCAACAAGTGCGCTCAAACGAGTTGGTGACTCAGTCTCCTCGATCTTAAAGAACTTAGATTCTATATGGTTTCATGGAATGGATGACCCCACCAGTCTTATCTCTGTTAAGAGTGGATCTTTTACAAGCTGAGATGGTAAAACCCACCGAGTCATCGACTTAAAGACTAGATTCGTATATAAGAGATGAATCGACTCAACCCAATTTCAAGAACTAACACAAAGTAGTAATTGAAATCTGGTTTCTCCATATGTGACTGAGGGAGCTGAATTTCCATCAGGTTACTAGGTAGGGATGATTGAATTTAATCTCTATAGTTGCTAAACTCGGCTCAGTTTTAATACAAAATGAAAATGATTGGAAGATTACCTACATCAAGGGCGGATGGGACTCCACCCAAGGCTCTGGATTGATGTCTGAAGAATGTCCAACAGATCTCAACTCTCCTATCGTACAACTCACTAGCTGGGGCGAGTCAACTCGGCAACAAGTTTAGCTCCAAAACCTGCCTTCTTCCTTTCATTCATTCTTTCTTCTCATCTTGGTTTTCTTCTCCTCCTTTCTTCTCCTTCCTTCTTTTACTTTTCTACTCCCTTAGTCGGCCAGCAAGGAGTCTAGCCTCAGACCAGACTCATCACGTTTCTTCCCTGACTCAGTGAGTCAACCCAACCTAGTGAAACTCAATCAGATTTTGATTCAGCGAGTTGCAGTCCCTCGACTTGGCAGCAACCCCACACGAATCCTCCTTGGTTTCTCTCTTTTCTTCTTCTCAGCTCCCCCCCCCCCCCCTTTTTCTCTTCTCTTTTCTCTAGTGCTCCAGCAGTGGACGTCGAACAGCTTGACTCGGCCCGAAACTTGGCGAGATTCGAGCACAAATGCAGCTACGAGTAGCAGCCCTCCGATCTCCTCTTCTATTCTCTCTTCTTCTTCTTCTCCTTCTCCTACTTTTCTCTTCTGATTGGTTTTTCCCTCAACCTTTGCTCATCCCTCATACGCTTGGACAGAGCCTGGCTCTGCTACAACTCAGCCCACAACTCAAATGAGTCAATGCGGCACGAACTCAGCACTGTGTGCTGCAATCTCTCTCTCTCTCTCTCTCTCTCTCTCTCTCTCTCCATCATCTTCTGCCTCTTTCTCCTCTTTCGCTCTCTTTCTCTATATCTTCTTCTCCTCCATTTTCCTTTCTTTCTGCCAGGAGGACCCGAGGCACGGGACTCAGCAAAATCCATCAAACTCGGACAAGATCTCACCAGTGACTCAGACGAGTCAGCCTGGTGCGGACGGACTCAGGCTCTCTCTCTCATTTTGATTTCCTTCTCCTTCTCTTTTCATTTCTTTTTTCTTCCTTTCAGTAACCACCATCCAACAGCTGGATTCGATGAGACTCGACTCGATTCAAATTGAGTCGACTCGACCGAATATGGCATACCAGGCGGCGCCTTTCTCTCTCTTTTCTGATTTCTTTCGTTCTTTCGAATGGCTGCCCTAAAAGTAATCCTTTAATAGGTCCTACTAAGCGGTCTCTAAAGCCTTTGATGATAACTAATCCTAAGATTAGTTACAGTTTCGGTTCTACTTGATGGATTTCAAAATGCAGTTTAGTAACTGCATGGGCCCAATCGACCACCACTGATGATTTTTAGGTCCCCTGGCCCACAATATGATCGTCTCCGATCAATGTTAACGGCACATGATTAGATGGTGAGATTGCTGAACAAATGAGGAAGATAGCTCCACCATCAATGGCAGATTCTCGACGGGTGGGTGGCTTATGATCTGATGCCTTTGGATGGCTTAGATGGGTCTCACAGACCTCGTGGGACCCATGACGCAGGACAGCCCTAATTATGATGCATGCTCATGGACACAATTAAACAGCAAAAATAAAAGGAATAAATGATCTAAAATTCTAACAGTAATCATTATAACTGAGAAAATCATAAAGGAAACATGCAATGGAGCGGGCCATCACCACAACCATGGATTATGGAATTCAATTACTACTTGGGTTGGATCCGGCGAGGGATGAGACCTCCCGATCTTGCATGGTCACGCCCAATCAATCAACGAATATCACTAGTCCGAAGAACCAAGAAGTTTCTCAGATTAGGGATTTGAGAATTTGGGGGGTTTAGGGTTTAGATTGGTTCTCAAGATTTTGATTGAAGAAGGATTAGCCAAAACTGAGAAATAGAAGGAAGAAAATTATTACCTTGAAGAAGTTGGAGGGGCACAAGAAGAAATTAGGAGAAGAAAGTCAAAGGAAGAGAAGAAGCACTATTAGAGAGAAGTGAGGAAGGAAGCAACCAAAGGGTTTGCTTTTCATTAATCAATAGTTAAAATTCGAGTTTAGAGCTTTAGCCCACTTAAATAAACAAATAAAGATATAAAATTACTAAAATACCCCTAGGATAAGCAAATAAAGACATAAAATTACTAAAAGACCCCTAACTAAGTCAAAAAGGCGCAAATAACATAAGTACGGGAAAGTTTGGGTACTCGGTCTTCTTTCTCCAATCTTCCTTCACATATGTCTTCCCTGAGTGGGGTCTTCTATATGTCCAATCACATGTGAAAGGTCTTCAGCTCCTCAATAGTCGCCTATTCACAAGGATGGCACTTGTGGTTGGCGCTTTCTTCGTTGGTAAACCTTGAATGCGCTTGTGTCCACATCAACCCACCATTTGGATGATGATGAACGATATACCGATGGGTTATGAGTTTTTGGCTACAGCTTATTAACTCTTGTATTTGTGAGATTTTCGTGAGATTTCCAGTCGGCGCGAGATGGCTTAGTTGGTTGCCCTAAAACTAACGCCTCTGATGAATCCAAGAGTGTTTTTGAAAGCAGATGGGCGGTCGAGATGGTGCCAGCGCGAAAGTGGAAAATTTCCTTTCGCTTTTTAGCTATAAAAGAAAACCTTAAAAGGAGGTTGGAAAGGAGGGCTGAGATTACTCCAGATGGATGGTTAGGACAGCAAGAGGATTCCGTTTATGGATCATTAGCTTTTGGAGAAAAGAGAACGTCCATTTCTGAAATAACAGCCATACGCAGCATTTCTGCATCGGCTCGCACATGCACATATGCGTTGCAACGTGTAAGATAGGTGTGGTTTTGGTCTGCCCTACGTGTTCTCCAAGATGAATAGTTCAGATAATCCATCAGATCGCAGATGGTGGGCCCCGACTTGTTGTAAACAGACTTTCTCCATTTAAACCGGAGCTGGGCAGGAAAAGAAGGAAAAGGAGAGGAAAGCTCTCTTCTTTTTTTTCCATTGAGTCAGCGCCCAATTGACTGGGTTTTTGATCCAGTGCACTGCCAGTGCATTTCCCCTGATGCACATGCACACAAATGTGGGGTCCACTGTGATGAAATTGATAAATCCGCCCCGTCCATTCATTTCACAGGCTCAAATTTAGGACCCCAACCTGATTTAGAGGTAGTTCCCTCACTAAAGTGGGCCCTATTTCCATGATCTTTGAGGGTTTAAGAACGTTTTTCAACTCGAATCGCCGCATATCTAAAGGATCCCAAGGGTCCTCAGTTCATTTTGCAATACCATTTTAAGGTAGGAGATTGAAGATGGGCAGATCCAAAGCTTGGGTGGGCCATACTAATAGATTTATAACTTTTAGGTGTTGATTACATTGATCCGTCAATCAGATTAGTTCCAATTTGGACATTGACAGTTAAAAGTGTCCTAGGGTTCATCTAGATGAAGATCTATGGTTGAATTAGTGGTCTAATGGTTTAAGTGTGATAATTAAGCGGAAGGCCTTTTAGTTTGACCCTGATTAATGGTGGATCTGGTGATCTACGACTCCGATGTGATGCTCAAGGTTTACTTTTTCGAATGAATGTGATTGTCTCTCTCCAGGATCAATAGATGGAATGGGCAGATTTTAAATGATCAGTTGCTAGTGAATATCGTAGGTTGTAGGTGTACGTTCATACAAGTTTGCTAACTTAAACTACAATGGTAACACCCGAGTACTGAAAAGTACGGGGTGTTACAATCTACCCCCCTTAAAGAGAATTTCATCCTCGAAATTCAACATTCCTTTCATCACTGTGAACGCGAGCATCTGTTTTACGGTATTTCTAGTCCTTCACTAATTTCCTTACGAAGTAGATTTGTGTGTAAAAATGTATGCAATTATTTATCAAAATTGGGGTCATTACAGTGCATGTGAAAAAAAAAAGTCAAACTAAGTGGTTGTCACTTCCTCTTTTTTTTTTCGAATATTAATAAATAGGTTAGGCAATTTTTTTAGCATGTTGGATGATCTTTGCAAGCTCTGAGCCAACTTAGCAAATCTGCTACCTAAGGGAACTAGCTTGGTAAACCAGTGATTTGTTTATTAGTAGTTAGGAAGGAATGCAACTTTTTCTCTATTAAAACTTTTCATGCTCGAAGTTAGCAATTTACAATATGAGGGAGCTAGCTTGTCATATTATCTATATTTTTTTAGGTTATAGTGATATGTTTATAAATAGATCATAGGACAAAATGCACTTTGTTTCCTAAGGAATCCTTTTTATTTACATGTTCCCAATGAAATTTGTTACTTTTTCATCTAGTTATAGGCACCGGTTTATGCCAATTTTTCTTTTATCCTTAATATATCTTTAAAAGAACTCAATTAGGCTTTTCTTTTGTCTCACGCCTTATCTATTGTTCTAATCACACCTTTTTTGTGATTGTGTTTTCAGCTTCTTTGCATTCAAGTGTTTTGTTAGACTTACTAGAGAATGTTGAAGCTTGTTGGTTTCTATTATATACATGAAGGTTATAATTCTTCTACAAGTGAGAATTTTCTTAACACCTTTTCTAGTTATTAAATGATCATGAAATTATTGTTTTGAATTTTAGGGATCTTATTTGATTATATTGGGGGTTGATATGTGGAAACTCTGTTGTTCCCTTTTACTTATGATACCATGTAGTTACCATATCTAATGGTTCAAAATATATATATATATATATATATATATATATATTCTGTTTTTTGATACTTTTCCATCATGCTTTTTGTCTTTGCTTGTTTCGATGATTTGATAGTTTTAGTCAACTACTTTGGAGATACATTAGTTGAATTACGTGAATAGATTTTCATTTCTGTAGAGGGGAATAGTTTCTATGATAATGTTACATTTGATTATCTAGCTATTAGTGGTACTTGTACATTATAATTTTTTTGATGTTACACTAGATTAAATCATCTAATCATTTGATGTGATTCGGTGGCCCTTGGGGGATGTAGATGATGACTTCTCTATTTAGTGGCTTTAGTACAATAGTCGGTTACATGGGTTTATTTTTTGTGATCTAATCTATCAAATATCATGTGGACAATTTTTTACGATGCAAACTCTTTGCAGAATTTGGTCCAATTTGAATGGTCCATTGTTGATATGAGTTGGCTTATTTTATTAAATTCAAACCATTCTCATGGTTGGCTATCCAAATTGCCAATATGGTTGCGTTCTTTTACAATAATCCAAATCGTTTATAGGATTTAGCGATTGGGAAACTAATTGATATTTTAACGCTCATATTCAACAATCCAAGCAAATGTTTGATAGCTTGTATTGGTTGGATTTATATGCCACTAATGTCAACCATGAATATGCCGAGGCTTATGCTTGGTGATCCAAATAGTTAGACATAACCATTAGTGGATCTAAAATTGCATTTTGACCCATTTGAGACAACTTAGTGTGTGAGTCATGCACAATGGGTCTATTTTCAATTATCCAACCCATTAATATCTCTTGTTCTATTTTTATTGGTAGAAGCCTTTCTTATGATTGGGTCCTTTTATAGTGACAAAAACTATTTATCACTTTGCCATTTATGGATTTGTAAGTCTGTTTTCATTTGTCTAAGATAATTGAGTGCATGAGTCATGTACAATGGTCCATTTTCAATTATCCAAACAATTAATATTTCATGTTCTAGTTTTATTGGTAGAAACCAATCTTATGGTTGGGTTTGCTTGTTGTGACTCAAATCGTTAATCACTCGATGCACTTCTACTGACATGAACAATTTATAACAATGGTCCTAGTTTCGTTAACTAAACCATTTATTAGATTGGTCTACCTTTTTTAAATGCTTTGGCCATCTGAAGTGATCCAATTGGTCTAACCTTTTGAAATGCTTGGGTTGTTTGGGGTGACCCAAATCTTTCATATTACTGGCTCTTTTTAAGTGATCCAAACCCTTTATATAATTTTAGTCATGTTGTTGATCCATACGCTTCATATTATTGAGGCCATGTTCATCAATCTAAGCCAATTGATATTCAAAGGCTTTTGCTTAGCAATCTAATATATGTGGATGTTTTATAGCTGCTGGCAAACGTCACATGCACCAAAATAGTTAGAGATGGAGTCTATCCTTAGCATATTTTGATGTTTGATGATTGACGATTGTATGAGATTTGTTTAAGATTTTTTTACTATCAATTTGTTAGTTATATACTTTAGACTTATCATTTTTCCTGTTTGGGTGGCTTGTTAAATGGGACATCCATAGTTGACTCGTTCTCAATGATCAAAAATTTTCATATGATTGGCACTGTATTTAGTAATTCTCACCTTGGTATGATTAGGCCAATTTTTCATGATTCTTCCCCTCTGTAGGTTTAAGCCCATAGTCAGTGGTTTAAATTTATTTATTTTATGATTGGGCTTGCATTTAGTGATCTAAACTACGAATGTCACTAGTTGGTTCCTAGTTATCTAAACCATCTATGTGTTAAGGCATATGTTTAGTGATCCACATAGTCCATTGTGACATACCACTTGTTGGATTTAGAACTATGTTTTTGCCCATTTGATATAATTGAGTGCATGAGTCATTCACAATCAGCTCATTTACAATTATTATAAAACTTTAATTTCTCTCATTCCAATTTTAGTTGCAGAAACCTTTGGTTTGATTAGCTCCCTTTGTAGTGATCAAAACCATTAATTACCAGATTGCTTCTAATTGATACAAAGTATTTGTAGGATGGGTCCCATTTTCACTAACCAAACCGTTTGTAGGATTGGTCTAAACCAGTTGAAATGCTTTGCCATTTGAAGTGATCCAATTGGACCAGCCTTTTGAAATACTTGTACCGTTTGAAGTGATCCTTACCCTTCATATTATTAGGCTTACTTTAGGTGTTCCAAACCCTTTATTTGCATCATTTTAGTGATCCCAACGCCTTTTTATTATTGAGGCCATTTTTAGTGATCTAAGTCAATTGATATGTTAAGGCCCATCTTCAACACTCGAAGCAAATGTTTTATAGCCTATGTCAGTTGCCATATGATTTGAAAATTTATTCAATTAAATGCTTCTTCCAAGGTTTCACCCTTTATAGGGCATTCATTGTTCACTGTGATGGATGTTTTTAAATGGAGGCTAATTTCAATGAATGAGATGTATGAAGAGATATATGAATATATCCATGAGGCCTACCAAAAATTGCAATAGACAATACAGTATATACAATGATAGGGCATTTTAATTGGTCATTGTGATAGATGTTTGGAGGCTAATTTCAATGAACAAGATGTATGAACAAATACATGAATATATCCATGAGGTCTGCCAAAAATCCAATAGGTGATATAGTATGTGTAAGCCCCGTATCCTAGACCGTACCGTTCCATAGGCTTCCGCGGTCTTCCCGGTTGAATTCCGGCAACCTTCGACCCTTAACCGGTATTTGCGCGTGACCTGGATTTTCATGCCGTCAACCCGAGTCGATTCAACTCAGGACTTATACCTTAGCGACCGCATCGTCACCGCGGTCCCGATGCCGCGACTCGCGCGCTGATGCGATGCTCTGGTTGGGATTTGTGGGCCAGCGTTCGGTGCGAGGAAAACGCCGCGCGTACGAATTCTGAGGGAATCTCTACAAGGTGTCACATCAATCAATCAATCACATCAATCCCATCATGTCAAGTACACATCAACTTTCACCCTTTCCCAAGCAACCCCCAAAGTCAAAAAGCTCTTACACAACCCATGCTTTTCTTACACCTTTAGCCACAAAAGTCAAAAAGTCTCTTACACTCTCATCCCTCTCTCTCCCATCCATCACTCCATCACCCATCACTCCCTCTCTCTCTCTCCCTTACAAGTCTCTCTCTCATTTCCAAACTTTCCCAAGCAACAAAAATCCATACGTATGAGCCCTCCCATGGTGAGAAAAATGCTCATGTGTGACCCACCTTTCCATCCCTAGATCTCTCATCTCAACCATCCATTTCTCATCTTCCTCCATCAAAGAGAAGCACAAGGAGCTAAGGAAGCCAAGGGAGCAAGAAGATCAAGTGGTGGGTGTTTTGATAGGGTAGATTTTGATGTTTTTAAGATGGGCCAAGTGAGGCCAACCGATTAATGGTTTGGATCTCACTTTGGACCCTAAGATGTAGCCAATGGCCCACTTGGATCATCATGATCATTCCATGATGGGGCAATTCTCCATGGACCCCATCACGATGTTTATTTCCTTGCATGCTTAGGGTCATCTAGACCGTCTATTTTAGTGGAGAAGGGATCTCCACCGTTGGATTTCGATTTCATGGACCCACATGTAATGGGACCCACTTGATGTATGATTTAGTGCAAGGGAGGGCCCATAGTGCCGGGGTCCCTCCATCACGCGGGTCTCACTCTCTATCTCTCTCTCTTTTATTTTTATTTTATTTTTGTGATGATATTGAGGTCGTGTGGCCCACTTGAATGGACCCCACCATGAAGCATGTATTTTGTTTAAGACATCTATAAGTGGGGCCCATCTTATATGTGTAGTACCCACACCATTCATCAGTGGTGGCCCACTTGAGCAGGCCCACCTTGTATGGCAGACCGTCCAGCGTCCCTGGACGCTGGACGTTTATTGGGAAAACACAAATACTAGCTTGGTTTAAGACTTTGGGTGGCCCACTCATGTAGGCCCCACCTTGATGTATGTATTAAATCCATGCCGTCCATTCCTTTCCCAAGATTGTTTTAAGCGTTGAGCCAGAAGATGGGACCAATCAGACTTCCAGGTAGGCCATAACATGGCAAACAGTAGGCTTACCATTGAAACTTCCCCTATTGCTTCTATACACTGAAACAGGCCCAATATTGGGCTTGTTTTGCCTATCGTGAGGCATGGAGAGCCATTAGACGGAGTGGATTTGCAAGATGTGGACCCCACCTGCAAAATCCATGAAAAAACACAAAAATCAAAAATAAAAAATAAAAACCATAACACAGCAGCAACGCTGCTGTGTCAGGGACGGCAGCAGGCGCTGCCTGCGCCCAGCGTCCGGGCGGACGGGGGACGTACAGCCACCCACGGCTGTAGCCGTGGGCCCCACCTTGATGTTTATCTGACATCTGACCCGTTCATAGGGTGGGCCACCTCCTGACATGGGCCCACTCCAAAAATCAGCGTGATCCAAGACTCAGGTAGCCCACACCGTATGGAACAGTGAGATTGAACCTCTACCTTTGAAATCCATTTGGGGTCCACAGAAGTTTTGGATCAGGGTGAAAATTGTTCCCACCCTCCATCTAGGCCCACTTGGCCTTATCAACGGGTTGGATGGCATATCAACATTGTGGTGGGCCCCACATGGAGTCCACATAGATGTATGTGTTTCATTTCCACCGTCCGCCTGGATGGTGGACGTGGAGCCCACTGTGATACGTGGAGCCCACTGTGATATGTGGAGCCCACTGTGATATTTACAGTGGGTGTGTGCGTGCGTGTGTGTATATATATGTATATATATATATATAATATTATATTGCATATAATATTTTATATACTATATATATATATATTATATATTAGATTATATATGTAATATAATGGTGGTGGGAGGCCCATCTCAGGTATTTTTGGCCCATGGGTCGAGGCCCATTTGATGTGTTATGGGCCCATGGGTTGAGGTCCATTTGATGTGTTAGGGGCCCATGGGTTAAGGCCCGTTAAGATGTATTAGGACCTATGGGTTGAGGCCCATTTAATGCACATATGGGGCCCCATTTGGTGAGGCCCATTTGATACTCATAAGGCCCATGAGATTAGGCCCATTTAATGCATTCTAAGGCCCATGGGTTATGGCCCATTGCAATGCACATAAGGCCCATTGGTGTGGCCCATTGATGTGGCTCACTTGATGAACATGAGGCCCATATGATACGGCCCATTTGATGTATTGAAGGCCCAATGAGATATACCTAAGGTTCATTGCAATGTGCAGTCCCAACATGATTTATGTAATGATGTTTACGTCAAGGCTATGCCTTGGGAGCAATGTTGGTTTGACGTCCACATTGTAAGTATAGTGTTGGTTCAATGTCCGCATTATGCCTTTCCCGAGGGCCCATTGTTAGGCCCATATGTGTAATGTGTAGGCCGTCTAGGCCCGTCTTCATTATGAACATCATCCATCCCATATAACATGTTTAATTCCATGATTCATGATCATATGCATCATACGTATGCTTGATATGAGAAATGACTGATCATAGCATATGCCTTTGGGCAGATTGTTTAGGGGCTCCCGTATAGGGGGTGTTGCCCTACATGAGCGCACGATACGCGCAGGATTGCTGTATGACTGGATAGTGTGATTCATGCATTCGCATTGTGTGATATGGTTACTATACGCCCTAGCGACATCAGGGCCGTAGCCTCCACAGACGTATCGTGGTTGGCAGGATTGGATACCGGAAATACTGTTCTACATGGGGTGCGATAGATATCCCTGGGTGAAAGTCCCTAAACCCTTATGGTACCAGGAGGTTGCTCCAACGTCTAGACCGAGTGGGTGCATGAGCGCTGAGTGCCGATTACCAGACGGTTGCGCTTTCCACTGTGTCGTGGTCGGTTGGAAGGGGGTGCGGCCTTACCCGCCCGAGAGTAGGGGGCAATGCTAGGCTGAGTCTGACCAGCTCGAGGAATGGGTCCGCTATTGACGAGCCGAGACCGATATTGGCAGGCGGATAGTGAGGTCTTTTCCACTCACCTTATTGCGCGCGATGGGGCGGCAATCTAGCTTGGAGTGTACTAGACCCCGGTGATATTCTAGATTTTGAGCTGTATTGACATGTGGACTTAGATGAGAATTTGTAGGCTTGAGTTGCATTTCACATTGCATGGCCTTGGTATGGCCGACATCATTCATGCTTTGCACCGCATGGCCTTGGTACGGCTATGGTATTCTTGGCATTCATCAGCGTGTTCCGCATTACTCTGATACTACATAGCTGCATTACCACCTTGAGCATACACTTTCACCACCCTCTAAGCTTTCTATAAGCTTATGCATGACCGTTGCGTGCAGGTGACGTTGGATCGCAGCAGCGCTGAGGCTTGGACGCGTGGCAGATCTTTTTGGAGTTTTTGTCTATCTTCATTGTATTTCCCTTTATGCTCATTGTACTTGTAAAGTTTTTGATCATAGTGGAAATGTGATGGAGTTTTTGGTTGTTGTTTGTGGGTTATGCCTTTGGTTATGCTTATCACGAATTAAACTAATGTTGAAAATCCTCCTTGTAGCATCCCAGGATCGGAACCTGGCGAATGGGCGCTGGGAGCCGAGAATGGGGTCCTACGGAGGCTGTCGGCGCCGGATTCGGCGATCGGGAATTTTGTGAGCCCGGTTTCCGAGTTTGGGGCGTGACAGTATGAACAGTGATAGTGCCTTTTAATTGTTAATGGGTAAAAGCCCTTTCATTACAACTCCCAATTTCAAGACACTATTTATCGAAATACATGAATATATCCATGAGGTCTGCCAAAAATCCAATAGGTGATATAGTATGAACAGTGATAGTGCCTTTTAATTGTTAATGGGTAAAAGCCCTTTCATTACAACTCCCAATTTCAAGACACTATTTATCATCAAAGAAATATCATGTATAACCTTTATGCTGGATGACCTTAGATGGTGATTATGAGCCTCTACCATGGAATAGGAATACGTAAAAATTTATGTGAGATATTAAGTGAAAATGTGAGGATTTACCAATAAAGGGTTGTAAAATCAAAGAAACTATGGGAGAAATACTCATTTAACACCTATTCTTTTTTATATGGTCATGAAAAGTTCCTCCAAGGATGGCAATGTTCGTTTGACTTATGGGAAGAAAGAGGGTGCTGACAATCAATAATTTGCAAACAAGATCACTTATCCTTCCTAACATATGTATAATGTGTATGGGAGATGTGGAGTCAATTGATCACCTCTTCATTCACTGCATGTTTGCTTAAAACGTGTGGGACTGCTTTCTCAATGCTCTCCATACAAGCTTAGGTGAAGTCGAATTCTATTGTGGACCTTTTGTGGTCTGGGCATTCAGGAGGGGTGAGAAAGGTAGGGAAAACTTTGTGGAGATTGCTTTTTTGGAAGAGATGTTTTCAGAATAGGAGCTCTTCCCATGTTATGGTCATCAGGGAAATTAAATGTAATGTTTGGGTTGAGTTTCTTACGAAAAAGAAATTAATCCTACTAATCTCTCATTTGTTTTTCAATCGTAGAGTTGTGTTGTTTTCTTTTGCGCATTTTGTTTGCTTTTAATAAAATTCTCTCTTAAAAAGAAAAAAAAAATGCAAATTAAAATGAACCATAGCTAAATTCTTTTGCTGGTTTCAAGTTTTACGTAGGCAAATTTAAAATTAAAAGAAGTAAGAACAATAAAAATAAAAATAAAAAAGAGAAAGAGAAAGATACGTAAAAAAGTAAGAAGAATCTAAACAAAATATGGGGTTCTTAAGCAAGATTTCTAAGTAGGTGAAAACTAATTAATGCTCCATTTTTTATTTTTTTTGAATAATCTTTTATCAATCAATGAAACTCCATATACAGATTAACTTCTTGATCTCTAAAAAAAAAAAATTTATTTGAGAATACCATTTATAATGATATTTTTATTCAACGCAAACTAATCTTCATGTTAAGAGTCTTTCCTGTTTTAGGATAGTCTTGTTCTTAGTAAGGTTTGATAATTTACACATATAGCTAATTACATCCTAAGCACACAATACGCAACTTCGCTAAATGCCAAATTTCATTCACCTCTAATAGAAGGATAGTCAAATCCATACTCAAGGATGTACCTACCCAATCATTTTTTCTCATTTTACTTAGATTTAAGGGTTCGAACAATGTGAGGTTTCACTTCCCAAAACCCATTATGAGTTTGGGCGAATGTCTTTGGTCATGGGTTTGTTCCTCACAAACACGAGTTTGATTCCCCTCCTCATGGATTACTTGTTAGGAGTTTGGGCGAACGGCTTTGGTCATGGGTTTACTCCCCATAAACACAAGTTTGATTCCCCTCCCTGTGGATTAGCTGTTACGAGTTTGGGCGAATGACTTTGGTCGTGGATTTGCTCCCCAAAGAGGCGAGTTCGATTCCCATCCCCATGGATTACTCGTCACGAGTTTGGGCGAACAACTTTGATCGTGAGTTTACTCCCCACAAACCTGAGTTCGATTCCCCTCCCCGTGGATTACCCATCACGAGTTTGGGCAAACAGCTTTAGTCGTGGGTTTGCTCCCCATAAACATGAGTTTGATTCCCCTCTATGTGGATGTCATGAGTTTGGGTGAATGGCTTTTTTCATGGGTTTGCTCTCCGCAAATACGAGTTAAATTTCCCTCCTCGTGGATTACCTATCACGAGTTTGGGCGAACGACTTTGGTCGTGAGTTTGCTCCCCACAGACATGATTTCAAATCCCCTCCCCGTGTATTAGCTTTCACGAGTTTGGGTGAACGACTTTGATCAAGGGTTTGCTCCCCACATAAACGAGTTCTATTCCCCTCATCGTGGATTACCTGTCACAAGTTAGGGCGAACAACTTTGATCGTGGGTTTGCTCCCCACAGATATGAGTTCGATTCCCCTCCCCTCACATTTTGAGACTCTTGAAATCTTGACCCTCAATTTCATTATCTATCTTCATTGACAAAAGGGTTGGTGATATAAGACACATGATTTAATCCTAGCATGCAACATGGGAATTATGAATGAGTCCATAAAGTAATTCAATTAACAAAAGATGTTTAACCTACCACATAATTAAGAATAAATAATAGGAAATAAAATATGATTTAACCTAAATCACATGCTCGTGTGCTAAGAAATCACATAAATCAATTGAAATTAGGCTGATGTAATGATAGAACTTTCAATTTAACATAGGCACGTTCCACAGTCAAGGGATTGACTTATAGGTTTTACAATTAGGGTTAGGAAGGGAAAAATCTGAAATTTGGAAAATTAAGGTTCATGAAAATTGGGAATTTTGAAATTAGGATTTTTTAGAATTTTGGAAAAAGATGAAATTAGGAATAAATTTGGTGAATTGGTTAAGGGGATTGATGGATTTGGGTATTAGTAGAGGAAAATTAAGGTTTTGGGAAGTTCAGGATTTTGGGGTCCTCAATGGTTAATTTTGATTGGGGTTGAAGTTGAATGACAAAAAGTTAAAGAAAAAGATGATTTGGATAGTTTTAGATAGGAAGGGAAGAAGATAGATGAAATTTTTGTAAAAATACCTCTTTTGGATAGAAAGGAATAGAGAGGGAAGATAGATGGAAGCCTCACACCACCATTGAATAGGGAATGTAATCACACCACACTAGTCTCCCTATGGCTAGACAACTATGAGTGTTCACCTGACATCCTTTTTATTAGACTGTCTTCAATCGGAAAAATCACAAAACACTTTACACAAGGGTTGAACCCGTGGAATCAAAGTAATAACCGTCGATCATAACAAAATGTTTTTCTAGCTAGCTGAAAATATTGGGGCATCATTTAAAATAAACAAATGTTATGCATCATCTACAATAGGATTTTGTGCTAGAATCAAACACTCAGGAAATTTAAACAATTAAGAAATAAATTGATAAGAAGAATACCAAAACACAATCTAATCAAAGCCTTTGATCCTTATATTCCAATCTAAACTTCTATTGTTAAAGTGCCTAGGGGAAAAATATTAGAATTCGAGTAAGAGGATTGTGGTATACATCAATAGTGGATCAAAGTAGCCAAGCAGAGCCCAACTTCCTCTTGATAACCCCCCGCTCTTTCTCATCACCAAACCTACCTATTTTTTCTTATGAAGGCATCAAAGAGGGTATGAGACTAAAGAGGATTTTTATTTGTAGGAGGAGAGTTCAAGTTTTGCATTAATGAAGACACACACACACACTTGATGGATGGAGTGGGTTTTACATATACAACATGGTGGAGTAAAATCCTTTTTTGGTGCAAATTTGGCACTCATGGATTAAGTTAGGTATTGTCCCTTTCAATACGTTAACTGCTTTCAATTTTCTCGAGTTTCGTTAACTTTTGCAAGCTGATGCATTTTAATTCTCTTTATGAAAGCCTGCCAAGTTTCACTATTGAAGCCAATCTTCACATCTCTTCGGTTTCTGCCACCAACCAAGTTAAATAAAAAGGTGACATGTATCATTATGTCTTTATTGCTAACTTTTGCAAGTTATGCTTTTTAATTCTCTTTATGAAAGCCCTCCCAAGTTTCACTGTTATGATCTATTGAAGCTGATCTACACATTTCCTCAATTTCCACTACCAAGTAAATAGAATCTGTTATTTCTTGCTTGCTTTTGACCACTACAATTTCTCATGGAGCTTCTTAAGGGAATGTACTATTGGACATACCATGGTATGGGTTTGCTCAAGACTAGAAGTATGGAGATGAGTTGAAGGTATTTCGGTTTCCTTGTTTTTTTTTTTTTTTGTCTATTAATAATGGTGGGGTACATAATATGAATGGATTGGATGGCTTAAAAAGTGGTGGCCCCTGCAAAAAACCTGGGTTATGGTTTTTACAATTCAATAATAGTTGCAAATGTTTGGTGTGTTGCGATACCCATCATATCAATGGTTTGGATCATTGAACCATGGGGGCCCACTTTGTATGATTGGTAACTCAAATGTGTTGTATTGACTCTCAACCCATGTGTTGTATGGTAAGTTGAACTATTTTATTTTGTAGTTGCAAATTGTCTATTACATGCTATGATGTGTTGTAAGTTGGTCTTTAGATGTTTTCACTGCATGATATACATTAGTTTTTTTGGCTATTTTTATTATTATTATTTAAAACTGAGGTTCCCTCATTTACATGGATGTCCCATGTGCCAAAAAAGCCACTGGTTTGAAAGATCCTAGATATATAATCTTTAGCCTATTTTCATTGGATGTTGCATCTCCCATGAGATTTACAGATCCAGTTCCTCTTTTACCTGATGATTCTGATACTGTTCGTAGGTCTTTATTAGCTATTTGAGACAAGCTGATCTTGAAAAACCATAACGCCAGTTTGTCTTGTAATGTAACCAGTGGTGGCTTGCTTCTCATTCCAATCTAGTATTCGATCAATCACACATTTATGCTTATTTCCCTGGCTCAACAATAGATTTAATCATCTGTTTTCCAGGCACATATTGAATGGTGAGCATTTTCAAAGGAAATCTATGAAAAATGTAGAGCCATTGAGAACTATGCTTCCTCCATGTGATTTAAAGGCAAACTCCCTACAAGATATTTGGAATGATGTCTTAGTATGTGACTTCAGACTGGAATACATCACCTACACCAGCTATTTCTACAGTTGTGATGCATGGATTAAACCAAATATCTAGAGATTCTATTCTTCAATCTGTCAGGGAGTTGGCTAGCATTTCTGGATGATTCTATTTTTCAACTTTGTTTTTAACAGTATTTCCCGTCTTTCTTTGGAGTTATAGATTCCACTCAATTTTTATTTTCTTTTTCTAATATTCTTCCCTTGGATTCAAATCTTAGTGTGGGGAAGAAAATGTTGATCTTTTCTCCTTAGCTATGGAATGCTTCCTAACATGCACGTGCCCGCACACTCACAAGAGAGGTATGCACAACCACATTCAGTCACATGTATGCACATGCCCTCACATGCACAAGAGAGGTATGCACGACCACATTCAGTTGAGGCATGCATGTGCTACGCACCCATTTTTTAAAACCAATTTGGCTATACATACACAACACATGCATAAACAGCAGCTATTGCCTCAAAAGTTATTCGAGTTCATAGTCGTATTTTCCTTGAAGGATTCTTGTATGTGGTGCAATGCACAAGTACTGAATGGTGCAAGTGGCGAACATGGGCCGATCAGGACTGTTGATCTGGTGGGCCATCTTGTGGATCAGCTCTGCCAAAAATCTCAGTGGATCAGCTCTGCCCACCCATTTTTTAAAACCAATTTGGCTATACGTACACAAAACATGCATAAACAGCAGCTAACACCTCAAAAGTTGGATCATAGTCGTATTTTCCTTGAAGGATTCTTGTATGTGGTGCAATGCACAAGTACTGCATGGTGCAAGTGGCAAACATGGGCTGATCAGGACTGTTGATCTGGTGGGCCATCTTATGGATCATCTCTGCTAAAAATCTCAGTGATTCAAGGCTTCGACCATCCAATTGTGAGTTTTAATCCATTTTCCTAACTATTCCTTCTACAGTTCACTTGCCAATTGGATACAACAGGGCGCTCCTGTTGAGAAGGATCCATAGAAGGCAACCTCTGGGGTTGAAAAGAATGTCCACATGCCAAGCTCTTGCTAACTTCAAAACCTTAACAGAAAGGATCCATAAATGTAAATAAGATTGTCAACGCACCTCTAGATACCTTTGGTCACTAGAATGAGAAGGAAGGTTAACTACAATCTAGCAATGTGATACCTTTAACGTTTTGATTGGAAACCGGAATATCTTTCTAAAACTTGCCTCGTACCTCTCCTTCAAAATTATTCAATACATTATCAAGGCCTAGTTTCATTGGAATTCCTCTTGAAGTTTTTTTCCTGGTCTAATCAATCCAATTCATTTTTAACTATAAAGGACACCTATCTAATGTGGCTTATGGGAATCACCATGGAATAGTCAAATAAATCAAAACTAGAATAACAATACTAGCATGTTGCTAATCTAAGTTGTGTAATTAAATATGCACCAATAATTGTTCATTTTCTTCCAACTCCATTTCTTTACAGGTCCCTATGAGATCATGTGGGGTTATATCTTTTTATCAACATTACTGACATCTCTGTGTACAGGTGTTGTCATTGGATTTACTTCAGCTCCAATATCCTTCTTATTTTTTAAAGAAAAATTCTTTGATGAGTTATTTTTAATTAATTTATTTTTTGGCGTTAACCAAGCTATACTGATATCTATTGCTGCTTTAATTATTGAAATTGTCCTTTTCTATATCCATTGATGTGGTTTTAGTGGATGTCCTTTTTGCTTGATCATTTCGTGTGAATAGAATGTAGTCCTCCCTTGATAGCTAGATATTAGGCTACTCATTGCTCGAATGGAAACTATATGTTTAACAGAATGGGTGTTTTAACAGCAGGATGAACAATTTCAATTTGTTCAGCTAGACAAATGGGTGTTGAGAGTACCGGTGGAGACTGATGAAGGATTTTGGTTGATCTAGTTTTCAGAAATTATTTCTATGAAGCCTTAGTCATTTCGTGTGAATAGAATGTAGCCCCCCCTGATAGCTAGATATTAGGTTACTCATTGCTTGAATGGAAATTGTATGTTTAACAGAATGGGTGTTTTAACAGAAGGATGAAAATTTTCAATTTGTTCAGCTTGACTAATCGGTGTTGAGAGTACCGGCGGAGACTGATGAAGGATTTTGGTCAGTCTAGTTTTCAGAAATTATTTCTATGAAGCCTTAGGTCTAGAAGTAGAGAGGGGTTTCTATTAAAATGAAGGTTCAAAATATTGTCTGAATGCATCATGATAATGTATATATTATTACAATGCACTCCCAATATGATACATTGCATCTAATATTATGACTCTTGTGTGGCCCACCTGTGTTGTGGATCACATTGATTTTTGTCCCAGGGCGCAAAGTCAAGGTGCACTCCTTTTGAATTGGATGTTTTGTGTTGGGGCATGAGGAGTAACATTATTGAGTATTTCATGACTCCTATTCTTTTTTTCTTTTTTCTTTTTTCTTGCGAACCATTTGGTTGTTTAATTTGAGGTCCAACAAACCATTTGTTTAATTGGGTTGGGCCCATAGCACCAATGGGGGTTATTCATGTGTGACATTAAGGTTGCGGGTTCAATTCCAACTTACCTACCTATAACTAGGGTTGTACATGAACCGAGCTAGCTCGCCTTGACTCGAAAAAGCTCGATTCGACTCAGTTCGAAGCTGAGTTCAAGCCGAGTTGAGCTAATTTTTTTAGCTCAAAAATGAGTTCGAGCCGAGTTCGAGCAGGCCTCGGCTTGTCTCAACTCGGATCGAAACCAGCTTGAATCGAACTCGGATCGAACCAGTTCGGAGACTCGGTTACTTTGCCATTGATGTTGCTCACCAAGTGTTTGATAAAATGACTCAATGAAGTGTGGCTAGTGGCAAGGAAGGTATGTACATTAAACAAATACCCTTTTTTTCTTGGTTTTTATATTGCTTAGAAGGTGTTTGATAAAATACCTATAAAACTATTGCTTCTGTTTCACATACAGAGGGATTTTGAAGGTGCAGTCCAGGTGTTTGTGGAAATGCTGCAATGACGAACTCGGCTCGATCTTGGCTCGAACTGGCCCGAGCTGCTGACCGAACTGAGCCGAGCTGGCTAGTCAAGCTCGAGCCGAGTTCGAGCTGAGGTCAGCTAGTGGCCGAGCCAAGTCAAGCTGAGGCCAGCTCGACTTGGTTCGACTCGATGTACACCCCTAACTATAACAAAAAGGTCAATATTTCTCAAATACTTCTACACATGGATTCATTGCTGCACATTGCTGCATATTAGGCCTTGTTTTACTTTCTTGTAGCATTATTCTTCTAGGAAAGAGCCCCCCCCCCCCCCCTCCCCCCCCCCCCATGGGAAAATCTTAACACTTCAATATGTGTCCAGCATGTGCTATTGAGAAAATAAGTGCAGCAACGATCCACAATCAGCCAAGACAAAAACCAAAGATCCAATGGATATGATCTTCCAATCTAGGGGATATTAGTTGTATAGACCATTCACATTGGAACCCATCAAATATATAGCTTCGGTAACTGAAACACAGGCCTCATGACACATACAAGCCACCCATCTGTCAAAAGGGGATCCTAAGATGGGCCATTCAGATCACAGCTGGCAGGTGGAAGATCGGACCGAAATCAGTCATCCAACTAGAGTGTGGGCCTATACAAATCCAGTTGGATCATCACCAAAAGTAGTGATTGATTGGACTTTTTATGGCTATGTACAAACCATATGGGAAGGGTGTAAGGCTTGTTTGTGGAAGTAAGACTAATGGGCATTTTTTTAACTATCCAATATTAACGCTAAGGAAGGATCCTTCAATTTGGTTACTTCTGCTTCATCATGCTTACAATTTTATTAAATTTGATAGTGCATCCAAATGGACCCTTGAATTTAGAATATATGTAGTTCAAAACTAGAAGCTAATCATGAACTTTCGACACCAAACTTAGGATCATCATGCAGCAGAGACAAACAAGAAACAGAGACAGATATTCCATTCTGTTGAGCGTTTGTGGTCGTGTGACAACCCAAAACTACATTATGTACCCTAAATCATATCCATTGCACATCACTTGGGATCTGAGACAAATGATATTATTTGGTAGAAAGCATCCTTCCTACCTACATCTCTAGTTTCTACGTACACCCAAACATATCATTAATGTCTTTCTATTTAAATGGATACCTCATTTTGTGCTCTATATGTATGGGCCAATATTTTATGTAATGATATGCTAAGTGTTTATGTGTCTATTTATATGTATATTTAATGGAGGAGACATGGTGGGGATTGTTGTTTTCTCCGAGTCTCATGTATGTATCTTTCATATTTTTCTATGGAAGCTTGGCATTGTTTGTACTACTATGGCTTCTCTTGTCAGGTTTTGGTTCTGCCCTTCATAAATTCAAGATATCAGAGGAGCAGAGAATATTTCATTAATAACCCAGAGCCCTGGTAGCATTTGCTCTCAGTTGCAGGATGTATTCTTCACCTGCAGTAAACACCCATTTCGATCTTTATTGTCCTCTGTGTTTTCATTTGTGGACTAAATCATGTGATAGTAATTGGCATGACAGACTCAAATTGTTTCTTGATTTCTGAGTATAATTTAGCCAAGTCAGTTGCAAGCTCATCAATTATATAAAAATTGATCCGCAGGGCCCTTTTCATATAAGATTTGAGTTTAGGCTGGTACTTGGAGCTCAACCAAGCCAGGCTTAATTAGCTGAGTCAGCGAGGTGATTAGTGAATTTTAAAATTGCCACATTAGATCTGATTATGGAAACAAACTTTATCATATAGCTGGAGCTTCGGATCTTTGTGCATCTTGCAAATTGTCAGAGTATGTTGAATGCCTTCAAGGCTGGTGGGGATTTCCATTCAAGGATGGCAATGAATACCCACATACTCACAAGGCTGTAGAGGGAAAAATGGTGCTGCCTGAATGGTACCGTCAACCCGGGGGAGACAAACCTCCAGTTCCTCTATCAAAGGTAAATATACAGAAAACTTCTCATTGCACTGATCTTATGAAAAGGAAACAAAAAAAGAAGGTGATGAAAATAGGAATATTGAGTTAATATGAAATAATAAGATAATCATGAACAGTGCCTCATGAATTAGAAAAAAGTGATGAGGAAGTAACTCTGAAATTGTAGTACTAGTTATAGGTCTCTTAAGTCCAACTCCAAGTAAGACAGTTGCAATCGGGAGCCACGCTATACGATACTAATAGTTATTGTCATCTGAATTCAAATAGTCCATCCAAACACACCCGCAAAGTTTGAAAATATTCGTGAACATATTTTAACTAGGTCATGCTGCTTAACTTATTTCTTGGTAATGACTTCTTCTTCTTCTTTTTTCTCTTTTTTAATTATATATATGCGTGCTTATTTTAGGATGCCTTTGCTTTTCAAAGATGAAAAGTAAAAAATGCTCAACTTCTCTATTGCATATGGGACAACTCCTATTGGGCTGGCCCGTGATTGGAAGGTATGCACACTGTTATAAATTGTTGTAACGGAAGTAGATAGATAAACATCTGACTGCCTGTGGCCTGATTCTTTATATATATATATATATATATATATATATATATGGGAAAAGGTACTGTGCGCTCAACCTCACGATAAGCTCCCGTGAGGTCGAGCTGTGTGGGCCCCACCGTGATGCATGTCGACCATCAACACTGTGCATTTGATGGGTCCCCTCTAAATTATGGGATATCCCAAAAATCAGCCGTATACGGAACTCAGGTGGCCCATACCATCTAAAATCATGTGAGACATGCCAAAAACATATAAAAGCACTTGGTGGGGCCCACCTGAGTTTTGAATGCTGCTGAAACTTGGTCTGAACCCTCATCCCATAATGGATGGGCTGGATTTGCAAACCACATCTCAGTGGGCCCAAAAAATGATTATGAATGTTTTAATGGTGCACGGCCCCTCCCCACTTCTATATGTGGTGTGGCCCACACAAGTCACGGATTGACTTGATTTTTGAGACCTAGGCCCATGATGGAATGGTGCATCTGACTGATGGGGTAGATGTTCGAAATGCATCATGGTAGGGCCCACACAACTCGACCTCATGGGACGGTCTTGTGAGGTCGAGCGCATAGTACCTTTTCCCCATATATATATATATATATATATATATTAGGCCATCAAGGGTTTGTTAAAGCAATTAGTTACAGATACTGTTGTTTTTTACTTTTTTTCTTTGCTTTTTCTTTTTATTTTCTTGTGGTGCTACCAAAGAGAATGAAGGCAACTGGGTATGAAATAATTAACGAAGGTAAAGATTTAGAAACCACTTCACTTTTGAACTTTGGTTGCTATTTATTTTCCTTATAGAAATTGTACCTCTCGCATTAGGAAGGAACATGCCAGATTAGCCTCTAGGTCTGAGTCCCAACCTGAATGGGTTGGACTTGGGCCTAATATAGACCCATTGACAGGCCTAGCTCTAATTTGCCTCCGTGTTAATAGACCTAACCTTCCTTTGAGGTGGGTTCAAGCCAAAGTAATTGGGTAGTGGGTTGGGTTTGAGCTAGAAATTTGTCCATTTAAATAATGGGTTAGGTTGGGGTTGAACCTACATAGGTTACTAATGGGTTGAGCCAGATGAGTTAGCTTGACTCCCTAAAACCCGAAACAAAGTAAAGATCAAAAGTATGGATAAATTTATTGTCTTGGACCCAAACTCAACATGATTTCTTTGGTCCAATTGATTGAACCTGAGCTCATTAAAATTGGGGCAGGTTAATAGGGTACCCATGGCTTCGGGTACCCATTGGTAGGTTGGATTTGGATAAGAGGCCAGTGTCGACCCATTAAATTAGTGGGTTGGCTACTTTTGATTTCAACCTAACCTAAACCGGCCCCAATTTTAATGGGCCAGGTTTAGAAATTTGTCCATTTAAATAATGGGTTAGGCTTGGGTTGAGCCCTACCTACCCACAAAGCTATTAATTGGTTGAGCTAGATGATCCAGCTTGACTCAACCCAAAACCCAAAACAAAATAAAGAAGAAAAGTATCAATAAATTTATTGTCTGGACCCAACTCAAGCTGATTTCTTGGGTCCAATTAATTGAACTTAAGCTCATTAAAATTGGGTTGGGTTCATGGGTCGGGTTCACCCACAGTTTCAAGTACCCATCGGCATCCCTATCAACTTTAATACGACCCGTGTGATAAACAAGTCAAATTTGGATAGGAGGAGGCCAGTATCGACCCATTAAATTAGTGGCTCAACTCCTTTTGATTTCAACCTAACCTAAACTGGGTTGAATTTTAATGGGTCAGGGATAGGTCCAATATTAAGAGTTTTTGTAGTTTTGCATCCACCATTCATAGCAGGGTCCACACTAATATCACTTTAGATTTGTGAACAATGGGCCTCACTTTGTAGAAACCAAAATCCTAAGCACTATTGTACAATCTCTTGGCCCATCCATTTGATTGTACCTTACTTGGATTTTACAAGGCATGTGCCTACCTTTGATTAGGGTTGTCAATGGGCTGGGCTCAAGCCAGGCACATTTAAAATTTTGATTAAGCCCAACCATTCAATGTACTAGTGGAACCCACATGAGAAAAGCCCAAAGAAGGCCTTACGAGGATTAGGAGGTGTTGCCCACCCACCCCAACAATGGTGTGGTGATGTGTTCTTCATTTTTGAGACTATATGTATGGCCCGTATCCTAGACCGTACCGTTCCGTAGGCTTCCGCGGTCCTCCCGATTGAATTCTGGCAACCCTTGACCTGTATCCGATATTTGCGCGCGATCTTAAGCTAAGTCTTTCATATAAGAGTTGATTCGACTCAAAACTTGTACCTGTGCGACCGCGCCGTTGCCGCGGTTCCGATGTCCCGTCTTGCGCGTCGAGGTGATGCCCGGGGCAGGAGATGTGGGCCCGCGTTCAGTTCGAGAAAAACACCGCGTGTTACAAATTCCAAGAGAATCCATGCATCAAATGTCAAGTACACTCTCATCACTCACCATCACTCACACCCATCCCCAAGTACAACCACCATCCTCAAAAGTTAACCTTTTCTTACAACAAAGTACCAACTTACATCACTCATCATCCTTCTCTCCCATCATCTCTCTCTCATCTTTCTCTCATTTCTCCCAAGCACCATAAGAGCTTGGACGTCCATGGCCTCTATGAGAGAAACTAGGTGTGGCCCACTCCCTACCACCCAATCCCACCCTCTAAAATCAATCTCGACCGTTGAATCACACTCCTTGGAGCTCTAGATCGCATCGGTGGAAGGAGTCTAGGAAGATCAAAGGTGGGTGTTTTCTAGTGGGTGATCTTCGGCCCACATTCTTACTTTTTGTGATTTAAGGGTCCACTTGTTGTAGGACCCACTTGATGTATGTATTGTTCAAGGGCCCAATAATGGCGGGGTCCCTCCCCTACACGTTCTTCTCTCTCTCTCTCTCTCTCTCTCTCTCTCTCTCTCTCTCTCTCTCTCTCTCTCTTTGTGTGATGGATTGTGGCCCACCTTGATGTATGATCTTATCCATGCCGTCCATCCAACCCACAATAGCAAGGCGGCTGCTATATTGACACTGCCCAAGTCGTGAGCCCCACCATGAGATATGTGTTTTATCTAACCATCCATCTATTTACATGGGACCTACTCCACACGTGTGACACGTGTGAGGGTGAGGCCCACCAGATGTACGTGACTTATTCTCAGTCGTCCGTCCAGCAGGGCTGGGACGGTAGGCCACATGATGCATGTGTTGTGTCCAGTCATCCATCTGGATGCTGGACGTTTCTGTCCTGCTCAAGTATTGTATATATATATATATATATATATATTGTATGTGTGGGCCACATCCACGTGAACCCACATGATTTGTATATTGCACCCACCACCGTCCAGCAATGGATGGTGGGGCCACTGATGAATATGTTTTAATAGATGCCACCCACCGTCCAGGGGGTCCGGACGGTGGGGCCTACTCATGATGTATGTATTCTTCCATGCCGTCCATCCAATCTGGTGGGTCCCACACGTGTGGACCCACTTGGGAAGCAGATGACCGGTACCTCACCATGCAGCTTGCTGCTGCAGATGGCGTCACCAAGTTCTATGGGTCCGTACCAGGTATGTGTAATACCGTCAATCTATTGGCGTGTGTGGGGCCCACCCATACGTGCTGCACATGTGGGATGGGACCCACCTTGATGAGTGGCCTTACATCCTAGCCGTCCGTCCAGCACTCATGGACGCTGGATCAAGTAATATTTAAATAATATAATATATATTATATATATGATATATATACATACATACATATGTCTGTTATGGTGGGCACACGTGGGACCCACCCACAAGTGTCACACGTGTGGGGTGGTACTCACCTTGCTGTATGTATCTTGCACCGTCCAGATCTGGACGGTGCCGTGTGGAGCCCTCCTTGATGTATTGTTCTATCCCACCGTCCATCTATGGACGTGGGACCCACCTTGTATGGTAGTGGATCAGCTGGTGTCCACCAGCTATATGCTGTAGCTATGTCCCAAGTTCTGCAGGTCCCACGTATGATTTATGTGTTATCCACACCGTCCGTATGCCAGACGGGCGGGCCCACCTTGATGTATTTCATGACCCATTCGTCAGGCCCACTTTGATGTATTTTGTGGCCCATTCGAGAGGCTCACTTTGATGTATTTTGTGGCCCATTCGAGAGGTCCACTTTGATATACTTGTGGCCCATCAAAATCCATCTATGAGGCCAACCTTGATATATATTTGTAGCCCATCTATGAGGCCCATTAGTGCGGCCCATTGATATGGCCCACTCGACCTATATGAGGCCCATTGGTGCGGCCCATTGATGCGGCCCACTCATTGTATATGAGGCTCATATGTGCGGCCCAATGTGATGTATATATGGCCCATGTTTGAGGCCCAATATGATGTATACCCGGCCTATGTGTTGGGGTCCATTGTGGTGTATTCGAGGCCTATGGGCAAGGCCCATTGTGATGTATTTGTGGCTTATGGGCAAGGCCCATTGTGATGTGTATTAGGTCCTTATCGTGCAACCCATTGTGATGTGTATTAGGCCCAAGACACGTGGGCCGTTTGATGTATTCGAGACCAGATACTTGGCCCATTTGATGCATACAAGACCTATGTGTAAGGCCCACATGTTATGTATTTGAGACCCATGAGCAGGGCCCACTTGTTGTGTATGAGGTCCATTGGTGCGACCCATGTGATGCGGCCCAGCTGTTGTATTTGAGGCCCACCGTGACCTATATTAGGACCATGTGATGCGGCCCATAGTGATGAGTATGTAGCCCTTGTATGAGGCCCATTGTGATGTGTATTAGGCCTTTGTGTGAGGCCATGGGCCCACTATGATGTTTGCTCTATGTGAGCCACTCTTTGGGAGCAATGTTAGTTAAATGTCCACATTGACGGGCAATGATGGTTAGATATCCATATTGTGACCTTCCCTTAGGCCCTTTATATGACCGATTCCAATTGTCGAGGCCGATTGTATAAGCCGATTCTAATTGTCGAGGTCAATTCCGATTGTCGATGACGATTGTATAGGCCGATTCTGATTGTTGAGGCCAAGTATCGAGGCCGATTGTATAGGCCGATTTCGATTGTTAAGGCCAATTCTAATTTATTGAGGCCAATTATATAGGTCGATTTCGATTGTCGAGGCTGATTGTATAGGCCGATTTTGATTATCAAGGCCGATCATTGATCGATTCCGATTGTTGTTGCCGATTGTCGATTTTAATCATCGAGGTCGATATAGATTGATTTTGATTATCGTGGCCGATTGTTGATTAGCGATTAAGGCTAATTATCATGACCGATTTCGATTCTGATTGTCATGGCCGATTGCCGATTTCGATCATCGAGGCCGATTATCGATCGATTTCGATTGTCGTGGCCGATTGCCGATTAGCGATCGAGGCTGATTATTATGACTGATTGCCGATTCGGATTGTCATGGCCGATTTCCAATTCCGATCATCAAGGCCAATTATCGATTGATTTCGATTGTCGTGGCCGATTGCCGATTAACAATTGAGGCCGATTATCATGACCGATTGCCGATTCTGATTGTTGAGGCCAATTGTTGAGGTCAATTATCGAGGCTGATTCTGATTGTCGAGGTTGGATATCGAGGCCGATTGTGATGTATATGCGACCCGTATTTGAGGCCCATTGTGATGTGCATGCGGCTCGTATTTGAGGCCCGTTGTGATGTGTATTTAGCCTGTGTTTAAGGCCCAATGTGATGTATATGAGGCCTATGTGATGAGGCCCATTGTGATGCATTGAGGGCCAGGCGATGGAGCCCATTGTAATGTATGTTAGGCCATGTGAAAGGCCCATTGTGATGTGTATTAAGCTCTTGAGTGAGGCCCATGGTGTTGTATATTTGGCCCTTATGTGAGGCCACATGCCCACTATATGTTAGGCTCTATGTGGACCATTCCTTAGGGGCAATGTTAGTTAAATGTCCACATTGTCGAGGTCGATTGTCAATGCCGGTTATTGATACCAGTTATGAGTATGTGACAGCATAACATCATGACACATGCCATTATCTGCATGTTTTTTATGAGATGTGGTTGACCATTACATATGTCATTAGGCAGGTTATTATGAGACTCTCTGACAGGCAGAGATTGTCTCACATGAGCGCACGGTATGCGCAAGATTGATGCATGACTGGATTGACTCATGCATCTTGTATTATGTGCCCTAGTGACATCCAAGCCGTAGCCTCCACATACATATTGTAAATAGCCAGATGGGACACTAGAAATCTATTCTAGCATACAGGCGCCATAGATGTCCCTGGGTGAAAATTCCTAAACCTCCGTGGCCAGGAGACGCCCTAACGTCGAGACCGAGTGGATATATATGAGTGCATGAGGGCCGAATACTAGGAGGACATGTCTCCCACTATGTCGTGGTCGGTTGGGAGGGGGTGTGGCCTTACTCGCCCGAGGGTAGGGGCATAGATAGGTTAAGTTTGACCAGCTCGTGAATGGGTTTGCGATCGACGTGCTGGGTAGATATTGGCTAACTACTGACTTGGCAGATAGTGAGGTCTCTTCCACTTGCATGGTCGTGTGTCAGTGGGCGGCGATTTGTATGTAGAGTGTAATAGACCCCGGTGATGATCCCAGAGATGTGGACTTATTGAGCAGGAGTTGCATACTCATTCATTCATTCATTCACTATTCACTCGGGCTGGTGGTGCACAACTATTTATTAGGTGTACCTTCACAATGGCCAGGATTTCGGTTGGGATGCGTGACTAACCTGAGATCAGGAGTTTACCACATTGAGTCCGACTATCCAAATTTAGGTATGAGATTGCTTTGGATAAAAGTCCGTTGTGATGGACCCCATAGCCTGCGATACTACGTAGTATCATCCCAACTTCACATTCCAGCATGGTCATTCCATTCACACCGCATATTGAATTATATCCGCCGCATATGACATTTTGGATTATTATGTTTCTGCATTTATATAGTCTAGATACGGCTGACGTATTTGTGAACTCATCAGGAATTGTATATTGCATTGCATACTCGGCATCTGATAATTGACTCTTTATGGCTCCTTATTTGTATAGTTGATCTATTTTGCGTACTCTGATACTTTTGATTCATGATTTTGCTAGTATTTCCGATATTGTATGATTATGGCATTGTATTGTATACTTGGCACTTACCTTGTGCACACACTTTCACCACCCTCTAAGCTTTCTATAAGCTTATGCACGATAGATGCGTGTAGGTGATGTTAAGTTGCATCGGCGTTGAGCATGGAGTATGCAGCTGTCTTCTGGAGCTTTGATTTTTATTTTGACATATGTATTTCCCTTTCAGCATTATATTCAAAGTTTATATTAGTAGATATGTGATGATGTCGTTGCTTTTGTGATTTGGGTAAACTCGTGGTTATGGTTCTTATAAGATAAATGTACGCTGGAAAATCCTCCTTGTATGATCCTAGGATCGGAACCTTGCATATGAGCTCTGGGAGCTGAGAATGGGGTAATATGGAGGCTATTGTCACCTGATTCGGTGATCGAGATTCCTGTGAATCCGATTTTCGGGTTTAGGGCGTGACAGAAGATGTTATCAAAGCATAACTTGGGAATACCTAAAGATAACATCACATATCTGCTGATAGCTATCATGCACTCTGTGATTGTTGAGAATTTAGAATGATTAGATCCCCAAGTTCGAATAACTTAGAGATTTTTTGATATAGCTCCCTACTGTTAAGATTGCGAGGCTGCATAGTATTCCCGTTTCGATCGTTTCTCATCCGGGATCCGAGAATTAGTATGGTTCATCATTCTGTTAAGGAAGCGTCTTGGAAACGCAAGACTGAGATTAGAGAGCGTTATCTTCATCTTTTTATAGATTGATTGAGCCTTGACATATATACTTGATGATGTTTCCTCATCCCTTGTCTGTTCTATAAATTTCAAGGACGAAATTTTTATTAGGTGGGGAGAGCTGTAAGGCCCGTATCCTAGACTGTACCATTCCGTAGGCTTCCACGGTCCTCCTGATAGAATTTCGGCAACCCTTGACCTGTATTCTACATTTGCGCACGATCTTAAGCTGAGTCTTGCATATCGGAGTCGACTCGAAACTTGTACCTGTACGACTGCGACGTCGCCGCGGTTCAGATGGCGGGTCTCGTGTGCCGAGGTGATACCCGGGGCAAAAGATGTGAGCCCGCGTTCAATTCAAGGAAAATACCGCGCGTTGTAAATCCCAAGAGAATCCATCGCATCAAATGTCAAGTACACTCCCATCACTCACCATCACTAACACCCATCCCCAAGTGCAACCATTATCCCTAAAAGTCAACCTTTGTTTACAACAAAGTACCTACTTACATCACTCACCATCCCTCTCTCCCATCATCTCTCTCTCATCTTTCTCTCTCATTTCTCCCAAGCACCATGAGAGCTTGGACGTCCATGGCCTCCATGAGAGAAATTAGGTGTGGCCCACTCCTTACCACCCAATCCCACCCTCCAAAATCGATCTCGACCGTTGAATCACACCCCTTGGAGCTCTAGATCGCATCGGTGGAAGGAGTATGTGAAGATCAAAGGTGGGTGTTTTCTAGTGGGTGATCTTGGACCCACATTCTTACTTTTTGTGATTTAAGGATCTACTTGTTGTAGGACCCACTTGATGTATGTATTGTTCAAGGGAGGGCCCAATAGTGGCGGGGTCCCTCCCGTACATGTTCCTCTCTCTCTCTCTCTCTCTCTCTCTCTCTCTCTCTCTCTGCATGATGGATTGTGGCCCACCTTGATGTATGATCTTATCCATGCCATCCATCCAACCCACAGCAGCAGGGCGGCTGCTGTATTGACACGGCCCAAGTCGTGAGCCCCACCATGAGATATGTGTTTTATCTAACCATTCATCCATTTGTGTAGGACCTACCCCACACGTGTGATACGTGTGAAGGTGGGGCCCACCAAATGTATGTGACTTATTCTCAGCCGTCTGTCCAGTAAGGCTGGGACGGTAGGCCACATGATGTATGTGTTGTGTCCAGTCGTCCATCTGGATGCTGGATGTTTCTGTCCTACTCAGGTATCGTATTATATAATATCATATATATATATTATATTTTATATATATATATTTATATATATATATATATATATATATATATATATATATAATATAAATACATACATATATGTATTATATGTGTGGGCTACATCCACGTAGACCCACATGATTTGTATATTGCACCCACCACCGTCCAACAATGGACGGTGGGGCCACTGATGAGTATGTTTTGATCCACGCCATCTACTGTCCAGAGGGTCCGAACGGTGGGGCCTACTCATGATGTATGTATTCTTCCATGTCGTCCATCCAAATTGGTGGTCCCCACACGTGTGGACCCACCTGGGAAGCAGATGGCCGGTACCTCACCCTGCAGCTTGCTGCAGCAGATGGCGTCACCAAGTTCTGTGGGTCCATACCAGGTATGTGTAATACCGTCCATCCATTGGTGCATGTGGGGCCCACCCACACGTGCTGCACATGTGGGATGGGACCCACCTTGATGAGCGGCCTTACATCCCAGCCGTCCGTCTAGCACTCATGGACGCTAGATCAGGTAATATTTAAATAATATAATATATATTATATATATGATATATATACATACATACCTATGTATGTCTGTTATGGTGGGCACACGTGGGACCCACCCACACGTGTCACACGTGTGGGGTGGGACTCACCTTGCTCTATGTATCTTGCACCGTCCAGATCTGGACGGTACTGTGTGGAGCCCTCCTTGATGTATTGTTCTATCCCACCGTCCATCTCATGGATGTGGGACCCACCTTATATGGCAATGGATCGGCTGGTGTCCACCATCTATATAGCTGTTGTAGCTACATCTCAAGTTCTGCAGGTCCCATGCATGATGTATGTGTTATCCACACCGTCCATATGCTGGACGGGCGAGCCCACCTTGATGTATTTCATGACCCATTCGTCAGGCCCACTTTGATGTGTTTTGTGACCCATTCGAGAAGCTCACTTTGATGTATTTTGTGGCCCATTCTAGAGGTCCACTTTGATATACTTGTGGCCCATCAAAATCCATCCGCGAGGCCCACCTTGATATATTTGTTGCCCATCTATGAGGCCCACTAGTGCCGCCCATTGATACGGCCCACTTGGTGTATATGAGACCCGTTGGTGCAACCTATGGATACGGCCCACTCGACGTAAATGAGGCCCATTGGTGCGGCCCATTGATGCGGCCCACTCATTGTATATGAGGCTCATATGTGCAGCCCAATGTGATGTATATATGGCTCATGTTTGAGGCCCAATATGATGTATACCCTGCCCATGTGTTGGTGCCCATTGTGATGTATTCGTGGCCTATGGGTAAGGCCCATTGTGATGTGTATTAGGCCCTTATCGTGTGGCCCATTGTGACGTGTATTAGGCCCAAGACGCGTGGCTCATTTAATGTATTTGAGACCCAGATACGTGGCCCATTTGATGCATACAAGACCTATGTGTAGGGCTCACATATTATGTATTTGAGACCCATGAGCAGGGCCCACTTGTTGTGTATATGAGATCCATTGGTGCTGCCCATGTGATGCGGCCCACCTGTTGTATTTGAGGCCCACCGTGACGTGTATTAGGACCATGTGATGCGACCCATAGTGATGAGTATGTAGCCCTTGTAAGAGGCCCATTGCGATGTGTATTAGGCCTTTGTGTGAGGCCATGGGCCCATTGGGAGCAATGTTGGTTAAATTTTTACATTGACGGGCGATGATGGTTAGATGTCCACATTGTGACTTTCTCTTAAGCCCTTTGTATGACCGATTCCGATTGTCCAGGCTGATTATATAGGCCGATTCCGATTGTCGAGGATGATTGTATAAGCCGATTCTAATTGTCGAGGCCGATTTCGATTGTCGAGGCCGATTGTAAAGGCCAATTCCGTTTGTCATGGCCGAGTATCGAGGCCAATTTTGATTTGTCGAGGTCGATTGTAAAGGCCAATTCCGATTATCGAGGCTGATTCTGATTGTCGAGGCCGATTCCGATTATCGAGGCCGATTCTGATTGTCGGGGCCGATTATATAGGCTGATTCTGATTGTTGAGGCCAATTATATAGGCCGATTCCGATTATTAAGGCTAATCATCGATCGATTCCAATTGTTGTGGCCAATTACCAATTCCAATCATCGAGGCCGATTATCGATCGATTCCGATTGTCGTGGCCGATTACCGATTAGCGATCGAGGCTGATTATCATGACTGATTGTCGATTCTGATTGTTATGACCGATTGCCAATTCTAATCATCGAGGCCGATTATCGATCGATTCCAATTGTTGTGGCTGATTGTCGATTAGCGATCGAGGCTGATTATCGTGACCGATTGCCGATTCTGATTGTCATGGCCGATTACCGATTCCGATCATCGAGGCTGATTATCGATCGATTCCGATTGTCGTGACTGATTGCCGATTAGCGATCAATTCCGATTGTCATAGCTGATTGCCAATTTCGATTGTCATGGCCGATTGCCAATTCCAATTATCGAGGCTGATTATTGATCAATTTCGATTGTTGTGGCCGATTGCCGATTCTGATTATCGAGGCCGATTGTCGAGGCCCCATGTGATATATATGCGGCCTGTATTTGAGGCCCATTGTGATGTGTATTTAGCCCGTGTTTAAGGTCTAATGTGAGGTATATGAGGCCTATGTGATGAGGCCCATTATGATGCATTGAGGGCCAGGCGATGGAGCCCATTGTAATGTATGTTAGGCCATGTGAAAGGACCATCGTGATGTGTGTTAAGCTCTTGAGTGAGGCCCATGGTGTTGTATATTTGGCCCTTGTGTGAGGCCATGGGCCCACTATATGTTAGCTCTATGTGAACCATTCCTTAGGGGTAATGTTGGTTAAATGTCCACATTGTCGAGGTCGATTATCGATGCTGGCTATTGATACCGGTAATGAGTATGTGACAACATAGCATCATAATACATGCCTATACACATCATCTGCATGTTTGTTATGAGATGTGGTTGACCATTGCATATGTCATTGGGCAGGTTGTTATGAGACTCCCTGATAGGCGGAGATTGTCTCACATGAGCACACGGTATGTGCAGGATTGATGCATGACTGGATTGTATGACTCATGCATCTTACATTATGTGCCTTAGTGACATTAGGGCCGTAGCCTTCATAGGCATATCGTGGATGGCTAGATGGGGACATCGAAAATCTATTCTAGCATACGGGCTCCATAGATGTCCCTTAGTGAAAATCCCTAAACCTCTGTGGCCAGGAGACGCTCCAACGTCGAAACCAAGTGGATATATATGAGCGCATGAGGGCCGAATACCAGGAGGTCGCGTCTCTCATTGTGTCGTGGTCGGTTGGGAGGGGTGTGGCCTTACCTGACGGAGGGTAGGGGGCATAGCTAGGTTGAGTTTGACCAGCCCGTAAATGGGTTTGCTATCGACGTGCTGGGTAGATATTGGCTGAGTACTGTCCAGGCGGATGGTGAGGTCTCTTCCACTTGCATGGTCGCACGTCAGTGGGCTACAATTTACATGTAGAGTGTAATAGACCCCAGTGAGGATCTCAGAGAGGAACCGTACTGATATGTGGACTTATTGAGCAGGGTTTGAATACTCATCCATTCATTTATTCACTATCCACTTGGGCTGGTGGTGTGTAACTATTTGTTATATGTACCTTCGTAATGGCCCAGATTTTAGTTGGGGCGCGCGAGTAACCTGAGATCAGGAGTTTACCACATTGAGTCTGACTATCCAAATTTAAATATGGGAGTGGTTTGGATAGAAGTCCCTTGTGATGGACCCTATAGCCTGCGATACTATGTACTATCATCCCAACTTCACACTCCAACATGGTCATTCCATTCACATCGCATATTGCATTACATCCGCGGCATATGACATTTTGGGTTACTATGTTTCTTCATTTATATAGTCTAGATATGGCTAACGTATTTGTGAACTCATCAGGAATTATATATTGCATTACATCCTCGGCATCTGATAATTGGCTCTTTATGGTTCCTCATTTGTATAGCTGATTTGTATTGCGTACTCTGATACTGTTTGATTCATGATTTTGCTAGTATTTTCAATATTGTATGATTATGGCATTGTATTGTATACTTGACACTTACCTCGTACACACACTTTCACCACCCTCTAAGCTTTCTATAAGCTTATGCACGATAGATGCGT
The DNA here is from genome assembly GCF_029962835.1 of Magnolia sinica. NCBI lineage: Eukaryota > Viridiplantae > Streptophyta > Magnoliopsida > Magnoliales > Magnoliaceae > Magnolia > Magnolia sinica. Next base: position 68,979,706 of record NC_080579.1, on the reverse strand, counting down.
GCAGGTGATATTAAGGTGCAGCGACTTTGAGCATAGAGCGCGTAGCTGTCTTCTGGAGCTTTGATTTTATTTTGACATATGTATTTCCCTTTCAGCATTGTATTCAAAGTTTATATTAATGGATATGTGATGATGTCGTTGCTTTTGTGATTTGAGTAAACTCAGGGTTATGCTTCTTACAAGATAAATGTACGCTGAAAAATTCTCCTTGTATGATCCCAGGATTGGAACCTGACATATGAGCGCTGGGAGCTGAGAATGGGGTAATATAGAGGCTGTCGACACCAAATTCGGCGATTGGGATTCCTGTGAATCCGATTTTCGGGTTTGGGATGTGACACCATACCCTAAAAGGAGCTGGAAAAACTATTGGACGGCATGGATGTACAACATATATATCAAAATGAACCCCACAACGAACCACACATCACCACACCATTGCTGGGGTGGAGTGGGCCAACTGATTCATGTCCAAAAAAGGCATACAGTTTCCTTTTGAAAATTTTACAAAATACTACCTCATTTACATCATGTTTTTCAGAAAGGCTTTCAATAAACGGAAGTTGGGGTTAATTGTGCAAGGAAGGTGTAGGTGGGCCTCACTATGATGTTTCTGTAAAATCCATCCCAACCATCAGGTATATCATCCCATGTTAGGTCTAGGGTCTAAAACTTAGTCCCATCCATGATTCAGGTGGACCACATGATTGGAAACTAGGGTACATGGAAATATTGGCTCATCCTCCAACTAGTTTTCCTTGATGGGAGTGGTTTGATTTTTCTCAGAACTTACCTGTTTCCCTTAATGGGAGTGATTGGATTTTTCAGAGAACCTACCTTGAGGTTCCATCAAATCCCACCTTAGGCCCAGGACAAAAAGTCAGTTTGACATGTGATACAAGTAGGCCATACCAAAGAAAACCATTGAGGGAGACATCCACCCTTGATTTTTAGAGGACCAAAAGTGAAACGTATACTAAATTCAAATGGGCCACACCAAGGGAAATGACTTAAGGGTGGGAGTAGCCCTAGCCCCACCAAGGGAAATAATTTGGAGGGTGGTGTAGCCCTGAGACATTTGGACATTGTTTTCAATCATGTAGTCTACCTGAATCACAGATGGGGCTGATCTTTGGGCCCTGGGCCTAGGGTGGTTGGGATTGATTTCACATATCATCATGTGGGGCCCACCCTACCTTCCAATGATAATTACTTAAATTAATTAATGGGATACCTTATTAAAAAAACTTTTTTTTAAAGTAACCGTATTATTTTGTATTAAGTGGCCTGCACCATGGTGTTTTTGTTAAATCCACCATAACCACCATATGTGTCATCCTATTTTACATCCAAGAACCAAAATCAGCTCCATCCATTATGCACACCTAAATTATATATGGGCATGAATATTGGGCTTACATTCTTCTAAGTTTCGGTGTGGCATCTAATGGTTATAATAGATTATATAATCATCATGGTGAGCCCTGTAAAAATCAAGGGTGGACCATCTCTCCCAAGTCTTTCTTTCCATTGGTGTGCCCCTTCATTAGAAGTCAGCCTGGTGTTTTGGCTCTGTGTTTAACATATGAGATTACACATCTAATGGTGGGAGTGGATCTTACATATACATCATAGTGAGCCCTTTCAAAAATCATGGTTCCACCTTGGTAAAAATTTCTTTTTGAAGGTATGTGTTTACAGTTGGACCACAGGTTATGGTCTACCTAATGGGTAACTTCTAATTTATTATGCCAATGAGACCTCCAAGCTGTTCCCATAGTAAGCAACATTTTTCATGAAAATCATCCCTATCCACTCATCAAGTGGCCACACTTTTATTTTGTTATTTATCAATGGCTATAAACTGTTTTCTATATAGTATGAGTCACTTGATGAGTGGAGGATAGGATGATGTTTTCACTAGGTGATCCTCATGGTTGGGCCAACCTATTTATTAGGAAGATTGGATTTCACAAGCACTTAATAGGGAGGAAGTTATCTACTAGCAGCCTGAATGTGGTGGGCCTCCCTATTATGACTATTGAAAAGGAAATTCCGTATTACAACTTGAGCCCTACTTCCAAATTGTCCAACTATGGATCTCACAGTGTAAACCTTTGATTTCTTAGGGTCCCACCATGATGTGTTTGTGAAATCTGCTTGGACTGATTTTTTTACAGGGCCTACCTTGAAGTCTATGCGAGATCCACTCTACTAAATCTAATTGGATGCCTAATCCCACTTTAGGCTTAGGGATAAATAATTAGTTTGACATGTCATATAGGTGGGCCACACCAAATAAAATCATTGGGAGAGACATTTATTTATAGAGGGCCCACTGTGATGATTATGTGATGCTACTCTAACCATTTATTTATAGACTCCACACCAAAATTTAGGCCTACATCCTAAAGGTCAAACCTATACATGATTTAAATGGGCCGCACCAAAGGGAAATAATTCGGAGGGTGGGCATTGCCATTCAGGCAGTCCACTTGGATTTCATATAATCATCACACTGGGACTATAAAAATCAAGGGTGTGTCTCTTTCAACTATTTTCTTTGGTGTGGCCCACCTCAATAATAGATTAGCGCACAAAGCTCCATCTCTAATAAATGTTGCATGGATAGTAGCTTGGTTGGGTTCCATTATAGTGTTAATATGGGGCACGAATTAGTCACTACCCCCGCCTGTTTGGAGCTTGAGAGAGGCGGAGGCTCCGAGGACCACCGTAATGTATGAATTTTATCCGCACCGTCCATCCATTTTTACATATCATTTTAAATTATAACACCAAAAATAGTTACTCTTGCTTCGATGGCAGACTCTCAAGAGTTTTAACACCGGGTCAAGGGTTCGAGTACCCATAGGTAGTGAAATTCTACTGCGGCATGAGTGTGTGGGGTGTGTTTAAAAAAAATAAAAAATAAAAAATCAAGGCTCAAATGAATCACACATTATGCATTAAATTCCTACTGTTGAAAAATACATGGAGACCACCACATTAGTTTTGTATTGGTGTGCGTCCTTAGCACCATTGATTCTTGTGGTGTGGTCTACTTGAGCCTTGGATCTACCTTATTTTTTATCAAGTATTCTAAAATGATATGGAAAAATGGATGGACAGTGTGGATAATATTTGTACATCTAGGTGGCCCTTCAATTGCCCTTGGAACAAGCGGGGGTAGTATTAATGTGAAATCCGCCTTAACAATGAGGTGTATAACCTCATTTTTTTACCTAGGACACAAAAATCAATCCCATCCCTCGCTCAGGAGGAGCATAAGATTGAAAACCGTGTACATAGAAAGCACACCTTCCAAACTGTTTTCCATGGTGTGGCCCACATCAATCACATGTGGGCCTACGTTTTGGGCCTTAGGCCTTACTTTTGGTGTGCAATTTAATGGTTGATCTAGATTTCAAATGAAGGTCAAGTCTAGGTCCAAAACTTGAAGTGGATTCTTAAATGGGTTGTGTACCAGGTGATCCTAAACCAAACCCATGCCAACCTTAACCGTTGGGCTTTTGAGCTCCTAAAACTCAAGCCCCATTTTTATAAGATTGGCCCGGTCGATTAGTGTTTGAAAGGGCAATTTTGTAACGTATATATTTGTGTGCGTGCAAGTGCATGCGTGATCTCATGGAAATTAGAGGATTCTACTTCTCATTCTTAAACTAAAGATAATGGAAGTTTTAGGAGTTTTTCATACACCACTGACAATAAGGTCCACATCATCCCAAGCACTACTGCACAATCTCTTGGCCCATCTATCATGTGCCTGCTTTCGGTTAAGGTTATCAATGAGTCGGGCTTAGGCTAGGCACATTAAAATTTTTGAATAAGCTTGACTGTCAAGACCCATCCCAAATAGTTGAAAATATGGCAAAGACTAACCTAGGCCCAACTCGTTGACAATTTGATCATCAAACTTCTTGTGGACCCCACACGAGAAAACCCCAAAGAAGGCCTACTAATTAGGTGGTGTTTCCCACCTGCCCCAGCAATGGAGTTGTAACGCCCCGACTTTTCAAGACCCGAGTATATGACCCGTGTCCCAAAAACCCGAGTGTTAGCTTTAAAGGATGGTCAAATTCGAGTGTACATTTATTTTTCCTTCATCAGAGTAAGCAAATGAGCGTAGTGTGGACAAATCGACATAAAGAAAAATTTCATTATCATTCAAATTTACAAGAAGCTGCCCATAATGACTTCTACAAACCAATGTCTCTAAATTTAACAAGTACAAGATTTACAAGCATTTAAAAACATGAAGAATAGTGGAAAGCATATAAATATAAGCCGCAAGATCACGCAGCTCCTCCAGGTAAATACAGCCATGCATCCCTAGCAATCGTACCCTGCTCCTCATCAAGTCTGAACATACATATCACTAAAGCCACCTGTACTACCTGTACGGTTGTATATTTGATGGATGAGTGGCCAACCCAGTGTGAATTCCCCTCAAGATTACACACCGCCGCATTAGGTATGAAATAGTATAAAACATCCAGACAACCAAAACAGAGTAAATGCAGTCTTATTAGGTGCATGGATGTATGAATGCAATCATTAACCCGGGTAAATCATCCGGACGGTCGGTGCCCCAGGAAAAACATCCAGACAAGCAATGGGGTCGTCACCCAAAGATGTGAGTGGTCATCAGCGCAACACGCAGCGTAATCGTATAGGCATGAGTGATCCAAGTCATCATCATAAATCGATCGGCTGGTCATTAGCGCAACTCGCAGCGTAATCGCATGGGCATAATGATCCAAGCCATCGTAGTATGTCATGCATGCATGATTAGCCAAGTCATTATTAGTCCATTTACAACCAGCCAATTTAGATAAGCTCAAAAGTCACTACGGGGAGCACATGGCCCAGCGTAGGCCGACAGCTCGGGCATAGTGTCCCATTACCACCATCCCCGGCTCATGAGGCTACCATCTTAGGATGTTTAATGGAAACCCATCGACTAGTGGCCAATCATATTACAATATATGGGGCTTACCATCGTATGGTTGCACAGTATAAAACATCGAACCCATATAGGGAAAATATCAGAACAAAGCCACATAGGGCGATATCAAACAAGCCACATAGGGCAATTATCAAAATAGGCCTCATAGGGCGAGTGTCAAAACCATGCGATAAAAGACCATCCTTGAAAACTATTGGACACAACAACCCTAGATGGTAGGCCTACATTAATGATCCATTCAGACCACCACTCAATAACCACTAAGTCGAAGGTCCATTTTAATCACAACCAGTCGGGTTACATCCCAAGTATGGGTGTACATTTATAGGTGGGGGTTTCCCACTAATGTACCAGTTTAAAGTCCATAACCAATACACAAATAATCCACAGGCATGAACAAATATACAGGATGAACATTAACCAGGCAATATAGCAATTCAATTTCCACCAGCTAACACATGTGATTATAAGAGAGAGATATCAATTATAATTTTTAATAAAAACTATAACTTAAGCTAATGAGAAGATGGAAAGCTCAAGGGGAAGAATCATCACCTTATACTTGGAATCGCCTACTAGTGTCGCAATGTTTGCGCCTTTAGAATTGAATCCTAACACAATTCATGAACTTGTACCATTAGATCCAGGTTCTATGTACTATCTAGGTTTAAGATCATGGTCTAGGGTTTCTTAGGGTTTTAATATAGAATTAGAGTTCTATTCCAAGGTTTAGTTAAATGCTTAGATCCTAGGATTTGAATCCAAGATTATTATTAATAATATTATTATTATTGTTGTTGTTCTTGTTATTGTACCGTGGGCCAAATACTATTCATGATAGGTGTCTTAATCCATCCATATTTTCATAAGTTCATATTTGCACGTACCGACATTATCTAATATTTTAATAATGACTAATAATCTCTTGGATAATATAGGTAATATTAGTAGAATATACAATAAGGACTAATTACAGTAACAAGTATTATACTGATCCCATGATAAGTATTTTCAAATGCTAATAGTCAATAATAGTGAATCTAGCCATGATACTAGACATTGTGATCTACCATGAGTTATGAAGTTCTATAATTAGCTCAAACCTAACACACTATCTATGTCCAGGGTATTGACCTAGAGTTTAGATTACTTAGCTTTAGGTTTTTATCCTAGAGTTTAGGTCTAGGCTAGGTTTCTAGGTTTTGTTTATAGGATTTGAACTCTTATCTTGTATGGTCATGGATGATATTATCAAAGGGAATAATAAGATTAATCAAATAAATTGGTTATTAATTTAACAAATATTAACCATGGCTACTATTATATTAAATTACCTAACAACAACCCATGGTGGATCATATTGCTAATAATTCCAAAACAAATAGTAATATTGACAATATCCTTAACATTTAGCCAATGTGGCACTAATAGTCATCCTGATGAGAATAAATAGCGTGCTCTAAAGTTAATAATAATATTTTAAGAATGACAAGGCGAAATATTAACATTTTAATAATGAAGATTTTTATACGAATCAACTATTACCCATATGAATAATCTTTTAATGGTGAATCGCATTTTAATATTAAAAAAATGGTAATAATAATAGCAATGATAATTAAAATAACTTAAAACTGGACAGAAAGATGGGGGCTCACCTAGTCGACTCAGTTCGAGTCGAGTTGACTGGGCTCAACAAGCACTCTTCTCCCTTTTCTTCCTTCCAATTCTTTTCTTCCTTCTTCCCAGCTGCTGGGAACACCCAAAAAAACTCGCCAACTCGACCTGACTCGACCAGGACAGCCCCACTCGCCTCTCTCACAAATCTCTTCCCTCCTTCCTTCTTCCCTCTTCCTGCTTCTCTCTTCTCCTTCTTTTCTGCTTCCAGACAGTCCAGATGTGGCTAGACCCATCGCAGGGGTGGCCAACATGACAGACTCGGCCCGCAGTTGGCCCGAGTAGCTCGGTGCAACGGCTAGTGCGGCACTAGCTCGAGTCCACCTGACTCCTCTCTCTCTCTCTAGTTCTTTCTTTCTTTCCTCTCTGTTTTTTCTCTCTCACTCTCCCTCTTTTTTTTTCGTTCTTATCTGCTGGCTATCTGGGAGTGCTAACTGCGGACAGGGTTGAGCAACGAGTCGGGTTGAGATGGTGCGGTGCAACAGCTGCACCACTCCATCTTCCTCTTTCTCCTTTCTTCCATCTTCTCTCTCTCTCTCTCTCTCTCTCTCTCTCTCTTTTCCAGTCAGAAATGTCCCGTTGAGGACGACAATCCGGCCAGATTCGACTCGATTTGGGTTACCGGGTGCGGTAGATGGATGAGGAAGAAGGTGTTGCCATTAATGGCGGATCTCGAATGGAGGCTTCTTCCTCCGATCTGACAGCATGGGATGGTTCATATGAACCCTAGGGAGCTTATGGATAAGCTCATTTGAAGCTTTAGGATGATTTGGGTGGTGGGTTCGCTGGTGGAAGGGAAACGGTCATTTTTCGCTCGAGCTACAGCAAGAGGTGGAGAGCAGCTGCGGCTACTCGATCCTCCTCATTTATGGAAAAACCCTAGCTCTCTAGGGCCATTGGATGAGAACTAGATGGCCCGGATTGAATACAGCCATTCAGTTTCCTCAAAGCCATGGGAAGGAATGAAAACCGGTCGTGGTTTTCCTTACTGAGGTGGAAACCGAGTTTGGACGGTTGAGATGTCCTCAAATGGACGTCTGGGATAAGAGGAATCCTCTTCACTCGGATCGCCGATCTGGCAACAGGGGAGACAGTTTCCATTTTTGGAAATGTTGAGTTTGAAGGTCTTGTTTGGGTCGAAGATGGTGCACGTGCACACGTTCTCCAACACGTGGAAAAGGGTAGGTTTTGGCTGCACCTATGCTGTGCACACGATGGGCGGTCTGGATCATCATTGTGGGTCCACATTTGTGGGCCATGGTGGGTCCAAAACGGACCCTGTTCGTTAGCTGGCACAACGAGTCGGAGAGAGAATCTCTCTCCGCTTAAGGAAATAATGGGTCAGCCCACTTTGACCGTGCTGGGCCGGCCAGTGCACGGCGAGTGTGCACCGGCTGTGCACGTGCAATGTCTGTGTGGGGTCCACCGTGATGTTTATGGGAAATCCACACTGTACATTAGGTTCTAGGGGTCCACTTAGGGCCTTAGACCAAAGATGGGGCAGACCCAATATCCAGGTGGGCCATACACTCAAATTTCATGCCCTAATGGTGGATTCCCGATGATCTGCTGGTCGAATCAGTCCACAATTAAACTTTGACGGTTAAAAGGGTTCAAGGGTCCATTTAAGGCCTTCATCATGCATTATTAACTAATACTAACATTAACATGGATTTACTTGTAATTAAAATAATTAAAAACTCATACATATATATAAATATAACTCCTAATATTGACATGCTATTAGTCACATATTTATTAATATAAAATTCCTAATATACAATATCATATTACACATGTATGGATTGAAAATTGTACAATACCTCTTTTAAATCTCATTGTTAAATAATATACCATCTTATTAAAATACCTCATAGTTTTTATATAAAATATTTTTTACTACGTTGATATTTAAAATTCAATTATACTCCGTAAAATTATTATCCATCATGCTTAGTTAATATAATATTATTTTCATAATACTTTATGTACATTAAATATATAGGTGCAGACTATTTTTCAACGGTGAGATTTAAACTAGGATGAACGTAAGTACTTACTTAAGTCTGGCTTGTGTTTATGCTAAGTTTAGTTACACAGTAACACCCGAGTACTGGAAAGTACGGGGTGTTACAGGAGCAGTGAGTGTTGGGCCCACTGTGGTATCCATGCCATCCACCATTGAAGATCAAATGGACCACGCCACAGGAAAAGTTGGATAATGACACCCACCATTGAAAGCTTACCAGGGGCCCATCGTAATAGTATTTGCCATCGAACTTGTTAATGAGGTCACATAGACCTAGATGAAGGGAAAACACAAATATCAGCTTGATCCAAAACTTGTGACCCCTATGAAGTTCTTAACAGTGGGTATTCAATCCCTATACTATGTGGTCTGCTTGAGTTTGGATTTACTTAATTTTTGGGAAATACCTACGATGCCCCACACATATCACCAAACCTTCACTAGGTGGCATGGGCAGCACCTCATGATATGCATCTAAAAAAGGTATGGGATCTCTAACCGTGAGGCCCATTGTTACGTATGTCTTATATCTACGTCGTCCATACATTTTGAAAGCTCATTTTTAGGCATGATCCCAAAACTTAAGCAGATCCAAATCTCATGTGGATTATAATATAGGAAATAGTGGTAATGGATCATTAAAAACTTGTTGTGTGATCTCTTCAGGTCTTTGTGACCTTATTAAGGATGGTAAATAAACATTTTGATGGCCCGCATGAAGTTTTTAATGGTGGGAATTCAATCACTACTGTTTCTATGGAATGGTTCACCTAAGATTTTAATCCGCTTCATTTTTTAGTTCATGCATTAATTTGAGCTTTCAAAATGGATTGAAGGTATGGATGGAGGATGCGGAGAACATACATCATCGTGGGCCTCACAAAGAGATCCACTGACCTCGAATTCACCCAAACTTCATCCATCGTTCACATGTTTCTTTTCCATGAAAGATTTCAATAACCGATTATTGTTTTTGAAAAGGAAAGTTAGGGTTGGTCGTGCAAGGGGTATCTTTTAATTGTTTTCTTTGGTGGTCCACCCAAATGATAGATCAACCTAATTTTTTGTCCGGGTGCCTAATGTGGAAATAGTTGATTTCACATGTATATTGCAGTGGTTAGTGGCCTCTTAAAAATCAATAGTGGGCAAACATAACTATTCTTAATTTTTTATTAATATATTACAATTTAAAAAAAAAAGACTTTTTACCTAGTGCCCACATTGATTTTCAACTCAATGCCAATCCACAATGGACTTAGCAATAGTCTTGGTCCGTAGCAATTTGCTGTGGCAAAAATGAGACGCCAGATTGGATCCGTGTCTAATCAACGACGGTGTTCTAAAATTTAGCGACGGGTATGGTCCGTCGCTATCAGAGATGGATTCGACAGTATTCTAAAATTTAGCGACGAGTATGGTCCGTCGCTAGTAACACGTGAAGATTAGTGACAGTCTTGGTTCGTCGCAGTTCACTGTCGCAAAGATCCACTAACGAATCAGATCCGTTAAATTGCAACGGATTCAGAATCCGTCACTAATTAACAACGGTGTTCTAAAATTTTGGTTCGTTGCAGTTGAAATCGGATTGCGTACCAAGTAACTCAGTACGCTTTCATTGTACTAAGTAAACTCAGTTGGGCCCACTGTGAATGTATGCGGTTTCTCACACAGTCCATCCATTTTTCTTGCTAATTTTAGGGGTTGATCCGAAAATTGCAGTAAATCCAAAGCTCAAGTGGACCATGCCATAGGAAACAGTGTGGAACAATGATTTCCACCATTGAAACCTTCCCAAGCCTGAAGTAATGTTATTTGCCATCCAACCTGTTCATAATATCAAGAAGTCATGGATGAAGAGAAAACAAACATCAGCTTGATCCAAAACTTGTGACCTCCAAGAATTTTTCAATGGTAGAGGTTCAATCACACGATTTCATACGGTGTGGTCCACTTGAGCTTTGGATATGCTTCCTTTTTGTGCTCAAGATTTAAAATTATCTGTTAACATGGATGAACAGTGTATAAAATAAATAAATAATGGTGGACCCCACAGAGTTTACTCAGTACGCTAAGGGTACTGAGTTACTTGGTATGCAATCCGCTTCCGTCACAGTTTGCTGTCGCAAAAATGAAATGCCGGATCCATCGCTAATTGAGATGGTTTCGCAAACGACGGTGTTCTAAAATGCAGCGACGGGTATGGTTCATCGTTAGTCAAAATTTCTAAAATTTCGTAAACAAAAACCAAAAATGCCATACTTTTGTGTAAAGTCGATCTCAAGTCTTTTTAAGTACATGATTATTATTGATGTAGAAGGAAACTTCTTGTTCTAAGCATTTTGATTTTATTTGTCAAAAATAAATGATAGATAAAAAAGTAAGAATCTTACCAATTTGCAGCAATGCAGAGCTCGAGGGAAAAACACCCAAATTGTGTTCCTTGACTCTCTTATCAAGGCAACTGCCAAGATTAAATAAAATGTCACAAATATCAAGAGAAACATAGGTAGATTGATGTTGTATCTATTTCCTTCAGAATCTTCCACTCCTCTACTTGAACATTCAAGCACAGAAAAAAGAAGAGATGATATCAAGTATGGTTGCCAAAAGAACCTTTTTTTCTCTAGTGAAAACCAAAGATTCTATTAAAATTTTCAATTATTTTCATTTAGAATCTCTCTGATTTTAATTTTTCCTAAAACCCATTTTAGGATTCCTTCCCTTACACTTAGTTAATCGAATAAATTTCATGTTAATCTAATCAAAATTGCATGGCACACAACTGGAGTTGGAGAATGTAATATAAAACATGACAGGAAAAAGATCCTAGAATGTATATTTTTTGCATTTTGAATTTCTAAACAAGCAGTTATTGCAAAGAGAAGTAGATGCATATATCATACAAGTAATAAATAAGACAAGTAGAAGTTAACACCATGAAGAGTATGGTTAAGGTTTTGAGTAACATAACCATGTAAAGGAACAAAAACAAGAGTCAAAACACAGTGGCTATGGAGAACAATTCAACTGTTAAAACTTGAAAACCATGAAATTCAGTTAGAACATTAAGAGTAGCAAGTAAGAAGGCATACAAACCTTGTCTGAAGCTATAACAACAAATGCTACAATCTCTATCAAAAATTTGTAGCCTAAAATGATCTATTAGTAGTAGGCCACAATGGAAATGGAATTCATTAGTAAGGGCCATTTTTCACATTTGGCTGCTCGGAAACAACTAAAAATAGATTCCTTCGAGAACTCATTTCATGTATTTAAAAAGGAAGATTTCTCCTTACACCATCGATCTTCTGTTTTAACAACTGAAATCATCTCTCCATTGTCTTCTGGAATTCCGCCTCCTAGGCGATGGTTACACCTATACTCTGGAGTGAATGGACGGCTCAGATCAGTCGTACAATCGATCATGGTGGCCCACAAAAAAGGGCCGCAAGCTCTGTTACGGGTGTTCACAGTGGCGGGAGAGAAGGATTCAAATCCTTTTTAAAAAGAATCGGTCAATGCTCTGTTGACCGATTTCTCTGATTTGGTGCTCATCCAATGCACGTGTGCTGTGCACACGCACCACGTAAGGTGGATCCCACCTTGAGGTATATGAGATATCTGCTCCGACCATCTATTATGCCATCTAATTTAAATGGTTGAGACCAGAATTAAAGCATGTCCAGATATCAGGTGGGCCCCAAATCGATGTTTTGTGGGCTGATTTGACCGTTGGGACGTTTTCACAAGGATCCAACGGCTGAATTTCGATGTGTACAGTTAATTTATGGTCCTCAGTCCATGTATGAATTTTTGAGCCGAACTGATGGTGGAAACCTTGTGATCTTGCAGTCTGGCTGACTTTCAGGCTACTTGAGCTTCAGTTTCTCAATTTCCTTGGATGTCTGGCGTGTAAATCTGCCGATCTTGGTCCCCTGGAGTCTGTCCCTTGCCTTTGGTGTTATCAAAGCATTAAATCTATGCTTTATCATCCTTTTTCAGTCTAAGCTCGTACGTACACTCTGCATCACAAACACGATTAAATCAGCCATTAAACGGTATTATGCTTGTAGACCCAGGTAATAACTGGGGTTTAATATGCAATATTTAACCCTCAACAGTTCGCAGGTTGATTCGATCGTTAGGGGGATGGCTGACCATGGTGGTTCTTTCCCCCTTTCGATCCCACGATTCTACTCTGTCTGTTCCTGTGGGTCACCTATCCCGATAACCATGTTGTCTGTTGGGCTGGGCTCAGAGTCAGAATCTAATTCAACTTCTTCGCCCAGCAATTGAAGTTCTTCTGGATCATCAGGTTCATCTTGCGATGGGATTTTGATGTCCGTCCAGTCAAGGAAAGGCCACTTCCCTTTATCAATCCAATGGATGGGTTGCTTTTTTCCCTTATGTCGCTAAGCTGATGGTGAGGATAGGTCCTCTTGATTGTGGGTGGAAACGGGTGTCTCCCTATTCTTGCCTTTGTCCCTTCCAAGGGGCATTCCTGGATCTAGGTCCTTTGTGGGTGGATCCTTATCCATGCCCCTAGCCCCATGCCGTGAGTCTAGGGGTTCTGCCCCTGACATCAGATGTGCTTTTGATGTCTTGAGGATCTTATCCCACCTTATCAGTGGCCAGATGGACTCTTGATTGGCAGGCTCTAAGAGTTTGAGTCGCCGGAGATGATCCTCAAGGGAAGTCATCGTGTCTCCACAAACTGCCCCTGCCTTGATGAATTTGATGGGTGTGTGATTAGGTAACCTAATCCAACCCCCAACCAACATTTTGCTAGTTCCGAGCAAAGTATGCGAAAAATAAGTCGAGAATTACAGGAAAATTTTTATAAACTCAAGTGATTTTTGAAAAACAATCTAGATACTAGAGTTCTAAAATTCATGAATGTTGGGCATTACTTTCTCTTGGACTCAAGCGCATGGTAAACTTCATAATCAAGTTCAATGTATTAACCCATCAATTAGAAAATATTTTAAACATTGAGTTCCATGGCTGTATAGTGTAAACCCGGCTTACCATCATTAAAATTCACTTCTCTATTTCAGGATATCATTGGTAACCAACAAGAGAATTCATGATAACTAAGACTTTAAACCAAAACTTGCCTCACAGATCATATTTTCATTCTTCTAGATTTTGATTTTTCCATTAAAAGTAATGCCAAGAAAGGGAATCAAATCCTCACCTATAGGGAGCAAACCTATGGTGAAGATGTACACCCAACCTTTTTCACATATCATCCATGGAGAATTAAATATACACCTACAGGGAGCAAACTTATGGTAAAGATTATTCGCCCAACCCTTTATAAAGGTATCTGTGTTTTTTTTTATAGGTATTTTCTTTTTGTTCAATTAATCATGACGGAAAAATTTCCCGTGATTACCAAGTTAACCCTTCAATATCAAATTGAAACCTTAATGTGAAAGCGAGATGTGACATATGAGATCATGACTTAATTAATGTTTACAACTTCTAATTCTGGATTATCACTTCAAACTTAATTGTGAAATTTAACAAATAGCTAAATGCAAGGGTCATAAATTACCAACATCACTTATCTTGTAATTCTAAATCCAAGATGGCCATCAAAATCACTTCGAATTCACAAGAATTTCCAAAAAAAAAATTAAAAATTTTCACAAATTTTTTTCAAGACTAAGAAAACACTGATTAGGTAACCTAATCTCCCACCCCCAACCTAAAATCTACATTGTCCTCAATGTAAAAGATATAAGCATGCAGTGCACATGGGACATCGAAAGTAAATGAGAAGTGATGGGAAGATAGTACCTGAATAACGAATCGAGAGAGACTTTCCAAGAGATTGCAGCATGAAAGCCGATCAGCACGAGAGTGAAGACACGAAAGCAAGCTAACTTAAAACAATGTAGGAAACAAACTAACCTAATGGCATAAAACCGTCTATCCTAAAATAGCATAAAGCAAGCTACCCTAGTCCTATGAAAGCAAGGAAAAAACTACTCAGTCAGGCCGCAAAGTTCTTCTTCCGGCCAGTATCTTGATAAATTTCTCAGTAGGCTTCTCAATAAGATCATCCAAAAGCCCTTTTTGTAATAAGCTTGGATGCCCTGGAGCATAAATTTTTAGAAAAATTTATGGACCTCAGCATAAGGTTTCCTTTTAATTTCCTAAGGTGTCCAAAGTATATATGATTCACCTGTGACAAAGAAAGTTTTAAAGTTAGTACCCCATGGTGAATCGGAGACTACAGGTAGGTAAAATTTAAAAAAATTCTCAGGAAGTAATGTAGTCTCAATGCATTCCGAAGTTCCAGACTTCAGTTCAATTTTCAGCTCCTCTTCCTTTAATGGTAAACACTCAAGGTCTGGGGAAGGAGGGGCTTCAGAGTAAGTATTCTCTCGGTCAGTGATGATTACCGAGATGTTATCTTGCAAGGCATTCACTATGTCTTTTGACATGGGATCATTCGAATCTATAAAGTGTGCTAAGTAATCGTCCAAAGAGTTGGGACATTCAGCTGAGAGTGACTCATTTTCCACATTGAAGTGTGTGATGATCTGTTCAAGGATTCCATCGTCTTTAAAAGTAGATGGAGGTATGCTCTCTTGCTCCAGCCCTGTACAGACAGATTGAGGGTTAGTAGATGTAGCATTGATGTGTGGACTTTGTTCATTGATACTACTCGGAAGAGGCATTGAATCGTCAAAATTCAACAGTTCAGATGGTGGCCTCAACGGGGTGGTTTCAAATTCTAGAGTCGTATCGAGTAACTCGTCTATCTCCTTAATCATATTATCATTCAATTCAGGAAAATCGTCCAAACATGTCTCACAAGAGATAGAAGGGTCGGTTGTAAGGAGCTCATCCTCCACTTTTAAATCAGACATATTAGGTGAGAGGAGTGGCTCATTTTGACCAACCACTTCGTGTATGTTTTGATCATTGACCTGGACCAAACTTGAGATTGATTTTAGGGGAATTTGGGCTGCATGTTCATAATAGTCATCCCAACACGCATCATTGTCTAATTCCGTGCAGTGCACACTTCAGATGGGATCGTTTTCCTCACATTATATTCCTAGATTGGGTTGAGGTTCACATAAACTAACCTCTTCCTTATCATTGAGCTCGAGTGTGTCATGTGAGTAAAGTATGTTATGATCATTGTATTTAAAAGACACCCATGTCTCTTCACCATTCTTTTGAATAGTCATTGAGGTCGACTCATCGAAAAATTGAACCGTATGCTCATTAATGGAATCCAACTCCTCATTTGTAATTCCAGAGTTCTTCGAAAGCGAGTTAGGATCACTTTCCTCACATTGTATTTCTGGAATGAATTGTGGCTTGGATGACCGAGCCTCCTCTACCTTATCAAGGTGCGAATTAAGCGCTTCTAACGATTTTCTCATTTCTACGAGACAGGCCAGGCTACGCTGAATTGAATCCTCTTGGATCATTTTTGGTTGGATCTCAAAGGTAGGGGATTCAAGAGAATAATCATTATAACATGTTGTTGGTTCATTTCCCCAATTTTGATGTTTCCACTGATTATAGTCATACGGATCATAGGTGGAAGAATCTGATGGTTGGTAATACATATTATCACTCATAATATAATCACGCATTGTTTTCTTTTTATAGGATGGGTGATAATAATTCTCCCTCCCATAGTTATGATAACCCCAACACTCACGTACTATTTTGTTAATCCATGGGGTATAATTGTTCTCCTACATATGATCACGTAAGGACTTCTTAATCATTGGATCTTTATATTTCGATCGGTTCTCAATGATAGTTTGAGAAAAGTTTTGAGACATAGGTTGATTTCTATCATCATCATCCCAATATATGTTATTCTTCTCAGCATACTGACGTTCCCACTTGTGCATATATATGGTGAAACAATAAATCTGAATCAAATTATAAAGGAAAAATCCTACAGCAATATAGAAAGTAAGTAGAGGAGAAGTTAGAAAGAAGTTACCAGATTGGAGTTCCTACGTTAAAATCCTGCAAAAAGAAATAAAAGAAATTAGTTTCTAAAAACAGAAAATCTAAAATTAGAGATTTCCTAAAAAACAAAGAAGAAGAGTTAGTTTCTAAAAAGGAAGGAAATCCTAGAATTAGAAAGTTACTAAAAATAAAAAGTTAGTTTCTATAAAAGAAAGTTTCTAATCTTAGAAATAAAAAGCTAAGTTAGTTTCTAAAAAGGGAAAAAATTTTAAAACTAGAAAATAGAAAGTTACTTAAAAGAAGAATCTAAATCTAAAATTAGAAAATAGAAAATTTTTAAAAAAGAAAGCCTAGAATTCAAAATTTTCTAAAAAATAAAACCCTAATTCTAAAAATAGAAATTAGAAAAAGCAGAGAAGTTAGAAAGGAATTACCAAATTAGAAGTTTATGTCAGGATCCTACAAAACAGGAAAACATGTTAGTTTTTAAAAATAAAATTGAAAAACTTTAACCTAAAGTTAGTAAAATCCTAATCTTAACCTAATTCTAAAACTAATTAATCTCAGAAAACGTAACCGTCAATCCCCAGCAACGGCACCAAAAACTTGTTCACTCCCCAAGTATAGGGTTGTGATGTAGTAATAAACTCAATGAGACCGAGGTCTAATCCCAAGGGACTGAACCCTGTACGAAATCTGAAACTAACCAGAACTAGAACTAGACTAAGATCAAATCTAAATCGAATGATTTTGAGGAATAATGGTGAAATACTAATCTAAAACTTAAAAAATTCAAGGAAAGGAAACTAGGGATTCAGAGGATCCACTTGTAGAGATCAGGGAGATCGACGGTCAATTCATGAACTCAACTGGACTTCGAGTCCCATCTTCATCTAGTTAAAAGATATAACCTGAAAATCAATTTTGAACTTTAATTAATCTAGTTTTCAAGTGATCAGACAGGTGTAAATTAGAATGGATTCCATCACCAAACCATGCCCATGAGACAAAGCAAACAACAAAACTAAACTAATACACAGCCAATCAGAGAGATGTATGAATGTTAGGAAGGGTTCCGTCACCCAACCATGCCCTGGAGACGATGGTGAACAACAGGTTTCCTGACTTCATAATCTTAATAATGAAAAGGAAATACTCAAGCCATTGCAGACCTAGGGTAATACAAGTCACAATAAACCATTAACAACTAAGGCATTCCTTATTAATCAAACCAACATCAAATTCAGTTCAAAAGGATGAATCAAAACCGTAAAGTCTTTCCATCACGCCACAAGCTTCACCTCGTAGCCCTTGCTAAGAGGTTTAGCCCGACATGATTAGGCTAATTCTCTTAAACAAAAACATTAAAAAAAAAAAAAGCACTCTAACTATCTCTCTCTCTCTCTCTCTTGTGCTCACATCCCCGAAAGGATCCCTCTCTCCACGTTTCTCTCCCTCCTTTATAGGAAATTCCAATCAGTGGCGGCATGTAGAACTGAAGTCGGTGCATGGAGAGGTGGACAACTATTTACCACAGTAGTCGGTGGTGAAAGAAATCTCTTCCGCAACAACATGCAAACGGCGCTCATCTCGTGTGTTTGGAATAGATTTTCAGGATGGTGAACGTCCCGAACTTTATTCTCACACCTAGGCTAGACTCATGGCGTCCTTTTGCACCGTGTGGACGGTCCAGATCATCCACCTAATCATCCCATTGATTGCACAACTGCCGCAAAAATTGGGCAACGTCCGGATGCAAAAATAGAGCCTGCGAAAGGGCTCTTGTGCTGTGTTGATGGTGGGGCCCATGATTAATATTTTATGAAAAATCTAGACCATCCATTGCATTCTCCTCAAAATTTTGGATGGGAAGGGATAGTTTTAGATCAGATTCGGTGTGATCCACGAAAGAAATCATGCTGCCACAGGTTTGGATGAAGCAGAATGGTCTTGTTGTGACCACTGTGACCGTCATGTGCGCTTGCATTGATATACGAGGTAAAATGGGTTCGACCGTCCTGATCTCCTCTACAAGATGGACAGCTTGGATCGGACAGATGGTCCATGATGGTGGCCCACCAGCTTCCGAAAAATGCCCCTGCGCAACTGTCTGCGGAAGAAACAAAACAGCAGTTGCCGTTTTTGACTCAGTCATAGGACCAACCCATTTTGGAAGGAGATGCAGTTGCCATGCACATCATGCACACCCTAACTGAGGTGTAGTCCACGGTGATGTTTCTGAGAGATCCACTCCATCCATACGTTTTATCACCTCATTTAATCGGTTGAACCCACGTTTGAAGCATATCTAGAAATCAAATGGGACCAAAATCAATGGTTTATGGGCTGATCTGTCCGTTGGGCCACTTCCAGAGGGATCCACTGCTGAAATTCGACGTGTATGGTTAATTTAGAGTCCTCAAGCCCTATATAAAGTTTTAAGCCGATCAGATGGTGGGAACCCTGTAATCTTGCATTCTAGATGTCTTTTAGGCCTGTTTAAGGTGAATGGCTGGAATTTCTCTGATCTCCGGTGTGTAAATCCTCGATCTTGGTCCCATAGTATTTGTCGCTTACCTTGGTGACTTCGAAGTTTAATTCCATGCTTTTAGTACCCTTTTCCAGTCTATGCTTGTGAATTCACCTTGCATCACAAACACGATTAAATTAAGCCGTTAAACAATACCATGTTCCTAAATCCAGGCAATAACTGGGGTCTAATATGCAATATTCGACCCTCAACAGTGTGCACCTAAACGTTTGACCCTTTCTTGGCCTTTCAGTTTGATCTTCTAGTGTCGGTTAATATCTCAGTCCACGCCTCTACACGTTGGTGCGTGCTGGCTTTACTACCATACCTTTTTCATAGAACTCGGTGCGGTAGTTCAGGATTAATCGTTCAGCAGGGGGAAGACATATTCAGCAACGAGAGGGTGTGGGTTGGCAATTGCATTCATATTTTTGAATTCAAAGCTGTGATACAGTATGTCACCCTCTGCATGCTGAATGTCAATCAATAGGATGTTGATTTTTAGGATATTGACCGTCACCGGTAGGATGGTTTCTGTCTCAGCCAATACTGTAATGATTCAATTTCCCAAAGGGAATTTAACCCTTTGATGGAGGGTAGATGGGATAGCTCCAATAGCATGGAGCCATGGCCGCCCCAACAGGAGGTTAAATGAGGTAGGAATGTCAATTACCTGAAATGTGACAAGGGTCATGTCTGGTCCAATTTGTAGTTCGAGGTCAATTTTTGCCTCAACCTGTCTTCGAGAGTTATCGAAGGCTCTAACGCTCATAGTGCTGGACCTGAAAGAAGACGGTTTTATCCCTAATCGTTCGGCAATCCTCAAAGGGCAAACATTTAGGGTTAATCCATTGTCGATGAGTACAAGTGAAACTTTAAAATTCTCATAACGGACAATTATATTTAGTGAGCGCCCATGTTTGCGACCTTCAGGTGGCAATTCCTCATCAAAGAAAGTTATGGCTCGTGGCGCGAGGAGTTGTATAATCATACTTGCCACCATTTCGGGAGGTACATCAGGAGAGATATGGGCATCATTCAATGTTTTTGCAAAGATTTCTTGATGCAATCTTGATGTGCATAGGAGTTCCCAGATGAAAATTTGTGC
Source organism: Magnolia sinica (assembly GCF_029962835.1). Taxonomy (NCBI): domain Eukaryota; kingdom Viridiplantae; phylum Streptophyta; class Magnoliopsida; order Magnoliales; family Magnoliaceae; genus Magnolia; species Magnolia sinica. Next base: position 68,959,419 of record NC_080579.1, on the reverse strand, counting down.
GGGAATGGATTTGAGCTGTGCTGCTATATCGTAGGCGACATCGATTTTCTGGGTGGTTCCCGGCGAAATTTCCCGGGTTTCCTTTTGGTTTTGATTATCTCTCCTGAAATATCTTCCATTGTTGCCCACTTCAACGCATTCTGGGTAGTGCCATGGGACTGCTTTCGAGTCGTAAGAGGGAACCGCTCTTCCTTCCAGGTATATCATTGGTTCTTGAGGTTGAGGGGTTGTGGCGGGAATCATTTGTGAGAGACTTGGTAATTTCTCCTGAGGTGCTGCCAAGTCTTGGTGAGATTTGACATTATGATTCTCTTCCTCCATTTGCTGTGTGGGAGAGGTCCTCTGGGCATGTGCCAGTTGGTGTGGCATTAGAAATTTTAGGGCTTGAACTGGGGGTGCCCCTTTCAAGGTTAGCGGAGTTAGATCAGGGAGACCTATTGGGAGAACAACGAGTTCAGAATTCGACCTTGGATTTACCAAATTTAGGGGGGGAGTGTGATGTTGAGGATATGACCTGGTGGATGCTGGGGGTGCCCCTTGCAAAATGAGAGGTGGAGTTGTTGATGCTACTTCAAGGAAGACAAGAGGTTATATTGTTGGTGCTGCTTCAAGGAAGACAAGAGGTTGTGTGATTGGTGCTGGCTCAAGGAATACCTGTGGCCCAGGCGATGGCGCCTGTTGGTATCCCCATGTCCGATTTGTTGTACCAGGCAAGATTTCTTGTATGGAATGATGTGGAGAGGAGTGTATGGGTTGCCCTCCTTCAATATGGTTGACGGTAGTGGTGCTGGATGTGTTGGGTCCTGCTTGATGCGATGGCAGGGGATTTTGGAGAATATTAGCCTGAGCTGTATTATTAGCCTACAGGGTGATTGCAATCTTTTAGCTTTTGATTAAATCTTGGACCGCATATTTTAAAGCAAAGCAACGGTCCATTAAGTGGCCAGGAGCCTGATGGTATGCGCAGTATTGATTTTTATTGTAACCGAGCGACAAGGGATTAGGTGAAAGTCACGGTTGGAGTGGTGTCAAGAGTTGCTTTTGCATTAGCATTGTCAGAACCTGACTGTATATTTGTACTAAAGGGGTGAACTTCCTTCCCAACATTGCTTGCTTATATGGTCCTTGCACATTCCTCCTGGGTGGTTGTAATTGTTGTTGAGATGGCTGTGTCTGATATCCCTGATGGGTTTGCTGTGGTTGGTACTGCCTATTTGACTGTGGCTGATACTGCCTATCTTGCTGTGGCTCCGGTTTTGGAGCATACTGATTACCTTGAGTGTTAGCAATGATATTATTAACCTCTATCGTGCGCTGTGCAGGAGTAGTGCCGTTTCCATTTTCGTATCCAACGGGTTTCCCCTCAACTTTGTTTCTTCTGATTGTAGGGGTCTGGTGTGGCCATGGGAAAATGGTTCCAGTTCTAATCCCGGCTTCCACTTGTTCTCCAGCTCGGATGAGCTGGGAGAAATTTACGTATGAATACGAGATTAGATATCCTGAAATGCTGGGATTTGCTAAATGTACGATTATGGATATCTGTTCCTCATCATCGATGGAGTTTCTCATTCGAGCCACCATGGCTTGCCATCGTCCTACGTATGCTGATAAGGATTCGTCGCTTTTTTGTCTCAAGGCAGCCAGGTCAGATCTTCTCGGAGCCATATTCAGGTTGTATGAGAACCTGTCAATGAATGCCTGGGAGAATTTTTCCCAGGTTCTGATTTGATGGCCGTCCAGTGAGGTGTACCAATCCAAAGCGTCACCCTTAAGGGATTTCTGGAAGAGCCGTATCAAGGCTCCATCATTCCCTGCTATCGCATTAAGTTCTCCACAAAATGCTTTTAGGTGTGCTGTGGGGCATCCACTACCATCATACCTTTTGAATTTTGGTACCTCAAAGTTTGGAGGTACTCGGGCGTCTGGGAAGGGACAAAGGTCCCTGAATTTGGTGGATGGGTGATCCACTCCTTGCTGTCTCTAAAGCTGATTTTACACCATTTGTAGTTGTTCTCATAATTCCTCGATTTCTAACTTGCCTTGCTGCGGATATCTTGTAAGTTCTATAGTTTATATTCCTGTCTGTTGTCAAATTTGTGGTGCCAAAATCACTGTTATATATAACTTGCATAAGTGAAGCTCTCTCAAGGATCAACATTTATGAACAAGCAAAGCTCACAAGTACAAGGATCAATTTTGAATGCAAGAACTGCTCACAAGACAAGACTCAAGCTGCAAGACTTCGAGAAGAGTACAAGGCAGTTTGTAAAGAACTCAAGACATTTTCAAGATTGAGTTACATCAAGATTTCAACTACATCAAGACTTCAAGGCTCATACTTCAAGGTCACTAGTTCCTAATGTTTCAATGTCCTTACTTCATAGTTGAGGTTTGACTGACCATAGGTTGACCTTAGAAGTAGGTCATTTTGGATACATAAATCGAATATTTATTTTACATGAGTTTGGTCTGTTCTTCGACTAGTCCTAAGCATTCTTCGACTAGTCCTAGTGTTGCTTTGACCAGTCTAAGAAATTCCTCGATCAATCGTGAGTTTGTTACAAATTTCGGATAAAATCTGTTAGGCTTCGACTAGTCCAGGAATCTGTTCGACCAGTCGTAGGAACAGTGTCGACTGCATCTTCGACCAGTCGAAAATCTTCGACTCGAAATCCAGCGATGTTTTTCAGGTTCTTCGACCAGTCGAAGGAGATCTTCGACCAGTCGTAGGTGACCTACGACCAGTCGAAGGAGACCTTCGACCAGTCGTAGAATGGTCAAAGCTTATCCCGCCGGATCTTTCAAATATCTGTTATTGCTTCGACTAGTCGAAGAGCTCCCTAGACCATTCGAAGACGCGATCTGCTCACCTATAAATAATGCACGAATCTTAGAAGAAATCATCGAATTAATTAATCCATTCAAGCCAATCTTCGTCGAACTTCTAAAGAGATAATTTTGTGCTCCATCTAAGCTAAGTGTGCTTATTTAATATTCTCTTTCCTTAGCTTTATTTAATTGATTTTGTTTCTGCTATTCCAATCTAATTTGATAAGAGGAATTGTTATTCCCTTTCTTTGGAATCAAAATCAATTAAGGCAAGCCCTATTTGGTTTAATTTAAAATCTATTAGAATTAGAACCATTATAATTGAGTACTGGACATTGAACTTGGACATTTAATCATCTACTCTGATTTGGTTCTACCGGGCTGCTACAACGAAGGAGATAATCAGGTATTTTACATTTAATTGTAAATTCCTTTCTGTTTTGGTTTCTTTCAAGATTTGCCAGAAAAATCTTGTTGTATTGGTTATCTGAGGAGAGCCAGGAAAACTCAGAAGTGGGGTTTTTTAATTGTGTAAGCCCACAGATAAAGACACAATTATAAAGTTTTTGGGTGAACCTGGGAAAACCTATTTTGTTAGTGAACGCTAATATCCCCTGTGTGAGGATATTAGGAGTGGAGTAGCATTCTGTGTGGCTGTTGTTTAACAGTTGGTGAACACACAGGTGAACCACCATAATCCCTTGTGTTGTGGTTGAATGATTTATACTTCTGATCTTTAATTATTCTTTTGTGGGATGTATGTATGGTGGTGAATGTTGTAATCAGTTAATTCAAGCATTGTGAGAATTTTGTAATAGTTTAGAATTTATTTTCTGCTATTCCTTTATCAGCTTGATATTCAATTTCCTTTAAAAGTTGTTCCAGCAAGATTGCCCTGCCATTTTTATGGTGTATGGCTGTCCCTAGAACAATACATTTGTGATTACAATTTATTTTAATTCAATTTGTATTTATTTCTGTATTCCTTTTTGGTTTGAGATTTAATACAAAGATCTTTCTAGAAATAAGGTTGTCCTACCATAAACTTTGGTTTTTGGTGTAAGGTTGTCCTTAGAACAACATTTGTATCAACCTCTCAAGATCTGAATTTTGAGGTTATTTTACTTTCTTGCATTGTGATTTATTTTAGCTATCATATTCTTTTTAATTCCGCTGTTATAAGTTTTATTTGGCATTGTCCTATTCACCCCCCCTCTAGGACATATAGCTAAGCCTTTTCATATCTTACCCCTTGCTATAGGGCTTGTGCTACTTCCTCTTCATATGGATCGAGGACGAGGGGTTGTTGGAAGGATGGTGGACTCCCTGTGGCGGGAGGTAGTTGGAATTGAATGCTGCTCCCTTTCAGAGGAGGGTGTGATTTTCGGAAGTGGCTCCCGCCTTGGGTATCTGCCAATTCTGGAATGTTGCCCCTGTTAGGGGGAGTGACTTGGACTCGAAACTGGCCCCCTTCATGGGCATCCGCCAGTTCTTGTCTGTGGTTCCCATAAGGCGGAACTTGTGTTGTAACCTGATTGTTGTGATGTGTTAAGTAGTGATGTGTGAGAGGGTTGCTCCCGATTGCTAGCTGTTGTTGATCTTGTGCTGACTCTTCTGGGAGAGAGAGCACGGGATTTACTGGAGGAACGAGGGAGAAGGCAAAAGGGGTTTGAGGGAGTGCACTGTTTTATACACTAGGCTGAGTTGCCTGTGTATTTGGTGTGGCATTTGACACTATGCAAAGTAACAGTTCTTGCACTGCTTGGAGACTATGGGCCATCTCTTGCATGGTGGTGTTGGTTTGTGGGTCTATTGAAGCCACTGGTAGCGACACGGATGTAGGTGTGGGTGCTGATGTTTCGAGAATTGGCTGAGCTGCCGGTTCTTCTTAATGGGTAGCTTGGAGGTCATGGCTGCGCGAGATCGAGTGGTCATGGTTCGAATCTATGTCCAAGAAAGTGCAAGCTAAAGATGTTTTTTTTATGAATACAGTGATGATATCCCTTGAGATTAAAATACCACACACTTTCGAGTCGGGTCTCAGCTAGTGCGAGCTAGCAAACTCCCCAGTGGAGTCGTCATTCTGTAGACACTTAAAAATTGGCGCCCACACTGATTAGTGTTTTTAATATGGGTGATTATGGATGTTGGAGTCGCCACTAGCCGAATAATCTCAGAATCCAACAGTCGGCTAGAACTGCAGAATACGTAAAGTTGGAGAAATCTGAAGACTTCCCTCCGTTAGATTGACTCCTGGTCTGCTGTCCGGGATTATGAGTAAGGGACCTCGGTTACAAAGAGGGAAGGTGTTAGGCACCCTCTCTGCCCGTACAAATGTACGGTCTCTACTTAGTGTAGTAAAACAATCTCATGGGATGATGTATGTCGTGGTCGAGATGGGACTAGGCACACACACGGATTTCTGATGTAGCAAGATCCGAGACTTCGGCAAGCCACAGAGCATACATCCAATGACATGTCTAGAAGGCGGATGTAATGATGCTTATGTAAAAAGGTAAAGAAGAATGGATTAGATCACTAGGAATTTCTGATGTGACAGGATTCGGTGTACGACAAGTCACAGACCATAAGTTCACTAGAGATATAGAGGAGCAAGGGGGTTGAGAAGGGAACAGAATGGTGAATGCTTGTATGTAAAATGAATGGATCTTTGGCTTGATCTTTGAGTGAGCTAAGGTATGGATTGAACCATGATCAATCTAGGCTAGATTTATAGATTGGAAAGGTTGGGAGGAAGGCTAGGGGGTGGCTGGAAATTTCGGATCATTGAAGGCTTGGGAGCTCCTTCCCTTTCCTTCACTCTCTTCCTCACTCTCTCCCTTTCTTTCTCACTTAGCCTTGGAAATGTGAAGTGGCTTGTAGGGGATCGCTCAAATGAAAAGAGGAGAGGGCTATTTATAGCATTCTCTAATGGTATTGTTGTAAATAGGGGGTAAGTAAGGGTTAAAATTAGAAAATGGAGGCTTGTGATTGGCTAGGGGGAGAGGAGTGCCACGTGGCGCGTTCCTATTGCCTTTGGGGGCCCGTAAAATGGTAAATAGTGAAGATGGGGAGGGTAAATACCAGAGAAATTTGACTTTTAGACGCTGGGACAGTTGTCCACACTCGAGCCGCATCTAGTGGCACTCCGAGTACCGCCGGCGGTAGTCAGACTACCGCCCGGGCGCTGTTCGGGCCGGGTTCGCGCGTGCAGGCTTTGTCTGATGTGCTGGTTTGAACGGTGGCTTCCTTTTGGGGTTTTATGACTCGGCCAAGTTAGCTGGGGCTTGGGTAATGGGTTCTAGTCATGGTATAAGGTATAGGCGGGGGCTGGGTGTGGATTGAATGTTTGGATCAAGGTTTTGGGTCTCGGTTTGGAAGTTTTGAGGTTTTTGTGGCAGGGTTAAGTTTAGGCTAAGATTAGGGTTTGGTTTAAGGTGTGATCATGGTTCCTAGCCTGTCTTAGCCTTTTTCAAGATGTTATCCTGGGTGGGGTGTCTACATCCAGATTGGATCGCAAATGTGGTCCTTGTCAAGAAGGTGAATGAGAAGTGGCGAGTCTGCATTGATTACTCAGATCTGAACAAGGCCTGTCCCAAGAATAGCCTTCCCTTGCCTCGAATCAACCAGCTGGTAGACAGTACAGTGGGGCACAAACTGTTCTCCTTCCTGGAAGCCTATTCCGGGTACAACCAGACTGCGATGCACCCCCCAGATAGGCAGAAGACAACCTTCGTCACCAACAAGCGACTCTACTGTTACCGGGTCATGCCATTCGACCTAAAAAATGCTAGGGCTATGAATCAGAGATTGGTGAATCAAATGTTTACCAAGTAGATCAAACATACTATGGAGGTTTATGTTGATGACATGCTCATCAAGAGCATCAAGGCGTCCGATCACCTAGCAGACCTCAGAGAGAAATTCTCTATCCTCCGAGAGTACCACATGAAGCTGAATCTTGTGAAGTGTGCCTTCGGAGTCGGCTCTGGAAAATTTTTTGAGTTTCAAGTCAGTCAGAGGGGCATTGAAGCAAATCCTAACAAGATTAAGGTAATCCTCGATATGAGTTCGCCTCGGACTACTAAAGAGATACAATGCCTCACCGGATGAGTAGCAACACTCGGGCGGTTTATATCAAGAGCCACTGACAAATGCATCCCCTTCTTTCAACAATTGAAGGGTAAGAAGACCAAGTGGACACCAAAATGTGAGTAAGCCTTCCATCAGTTGAAGCAGTATTTGGGCTCGCCGCCCCTACAATCCAAGCCTGAAGAAGGTGAGTCCTTATTCCTGTACTTGGCAATTTCGGACTCAGCCGTCAGCTCCGCGCTGATCAGAGAGGTGAGAGGCAAGTAGCGCCCTATATATTATGTGAGTAAAGCAATGGTACCTACCGAGACGAGGTACCCACCTCTAGAGAAGCTAGCACTCTGTCTAATCGTCTCAGCTCAAAGATTACACCCGTACTTCCAAGCCCATTCCATCATCTTCTTGACTGACTCTCCCCTCAGACAAATTCTCCTGAGGACCGAATTATCTGGTCAGCTAACTAAGTAGGCAATCGAACTCGAGGAGTTTGATATCCAGTTTCGACCAAGGACCGTGATTAAGGGGCAAGTTGTGGCTCACTTCATTGCAGAGTTCACTGCCCCGAGCGAAGAGGGGATCAGCGCCGAAGTGGAGGTAGTTCCTTCGCCTGATCTTTCGAGTAGTCAAGAGACAATATCAGAGCCGGGATGGATTCTTTATGTGGACGGGTCATCCAATGCAAGCATGCTGGGGCAGGGATTATTCTGGTCGTACCTGATTCTACACCTATCCAGTATGCAATCAGACTCAGTTTCAAAGCCTCAAACAATGAAGCAGAGTATGAGGCTTTACTGGCTGGACTCAGGCTGGCGGCCACTCTGGGAGTCTAGTCCCTCGAAGTCCGATGCGACTTTCAACTGGTGGTGAATCACATCTCTACCGAATATGAGGCCAAGGAGGCAAGGATGGTGGCTTACTTGACCGAGTCCAAGAAGTTGATAGAAAAATTCTGGAACTACACTATCAGCCAAATTTCGAGGTCAGAGAATTCCTGGGCCGATGCCCTAGCAAAACTAGCCTCGGCCATGGAAGGAAAGATCCCTCGAGTCATCCTTATGGAGTTCATAGAACATCCGAGCATTGACCAAACAGAGAAGAAAACGGTCAACCCAGTAGAAGACGCTCCTAGTTGGATGGACCCAATCTACAATTACCTCGCATCTGGTGAAGTCCCCTTGGACAAGTTGGTGGCAAGGCGCCTGAGGGTCAGAGATGCAGGGTACATAGTCTCGAACAGGATCTTGTACAAAAAAAGCGCATTCACAGCCCTACTCAGGTGTCTACGACTCGATGAAGCAAACTATGTGACTCAGGATATTCATGAAGGAATCTTTAGAAATCACTCTGGTGGTCGGGCCCTAGCTTTGAAAATACTCCGCCAAGGATATTTCTGGCCAACCATCAAGGAGGACTCGAAAAACTATGTTCAAAGGTGCGAAAAGTGTCAATGGTATATGACCGTGCCAAGGTGACCTGCGGAAGAAATGACTCCCATGAGTGGGCCGTGGTCATTCGCACAATGAGAGATTGACATCATCGAACCTCTACCCACTGGGAAAGGGCAGGTAAAGTTCGTTATTGTCGCAGTCGATTACTTCACCAAGCGGGCCGAAGCTGAGCCTATTGTAAAAATCACAAAGCAGAAGGTGGTTGACTTTGTCTGGAAGAACATCATCTGCCGATTTGGAATCCAGTGCACTATCATATCTGATAATGGCAGATAGTTCGATAACGAAAAGTTTCGAGGCATGTGTCGAGGGCTCGACATGTCGAATGCGTACTCCTCGCCTCTTCATCCGCAATCCAATGTATAGGTGGAGGCAGTCAACAAAGTCATCAAGCACCGTATTAAAACAAAATTAGAGAAAGCGAAAGGCAACTAGTCTGAGGAGCTCGCATTCGTCCTCTGGGCATACAGGACTACGGCTTAGTCATCCACTTGGGAAACTCCATTTTCACTCTCCTTCGATTCAGAGGTGATGGTGCCAGTCGAGATTGGCCTCCCTATAGCTCGGGTCAGAAACTATCAGGAGGATCAAATTAACGAGCAGATCGCAGCTAATCTGGATTTACTCGAGGAAGCTAGAGATGTCTCCAAGCTCCGGGTTGGTGCTCAGCATCAACAGGTGGCACGATTCTACAACTCCAAGGTCAAGACATGACGATTTCGCTCAGGAGACTTGGTTCTTCGCCGAGTTTTCCAAAACACTGTAGAGACGGGGGCTGGGGTACTCAGACTCAATTGGGAAGGGCCCTACCGCGTGATCCAATTGACTATGCCTGGTTCTTACCATTTGGAGGATCTCGAAGGGCGTCAGCTCTCCCATCCCTGGAACGCTGAGCACTTGAAAATCTACTACCCCTAACGTACTGGCCGCTGAAGGCCTTCAATAAGTGTACACCTCAGAGCGACTAGCCTTTAAGGCTTTCAATAAAATCTATGTTTCTACATATCTACTTGAACGACTTGTCAACAAACGGGAAGAGTCGTCCCTCACAAGTAGGGGTCGACTCAACCAACTGATCCCTTAGAGAGGGGGTTAGTATGTTTATTCACAAAAATCCGACAAGGCATCCCCTCATGTTTAGGGGAAAAGCCATGGACGATCCGATTCCTTAATAAAGAAGTCAGCTCATCATCATCTAGCAATCATCATCCAAAAAATTAACTATGTTATATCACACCCTCTTCAGAGGGTCAAAAAATATATCATTCACCAAATTATCCATTAAAAGTATTGTCTAAAAGAGTTAAAGAAAAAGGAATGTCAAAGACTATTCAGTTGAAGGAGGCTGAAAGGTAGGAGCCGGGTTTGGAAAGACGTCTTCAGTTGGTTTCCCCCCTGCGTCCTCAGGTAGTAGGGGCTCAAGGTTGAGGTCAGGATAGAGTTCCTAGACCGCATCTATGCAAGCGTCATAGCCGTAGTTATAGAACTTAGTAGCTTCAGCGGTCCTCTCCTCCGAGGACTTAAACACGTCCACTGTGAGGCCCGTATCCTAGCCCATACTGTTCCGTAGGCTTCTGCGGTCCTCTCGGTCGAATTCTGGCAACCCTCAACCTATAATCGGTATTTGTGCACGATCCTGAGTCGCATCCCTTAAATTTGAATCGGCTTGACTCAAAACTTATACCATCACGACTGCGTCGTCGCCGCGGTTTGAATGTCGCGTCTCGTGCGTCAATGCAACGCTTAGATCATAAGTTGTGGCCCGCACATTATACTGATTGTGGAGCGCACATTGCAGGACCTACCTACCTATATGGCACCATTCCCTAGGAGGGTGATGTCATGTCCTTACACAAGTAATAATGGCTCCTCTTCTTAAGTCAACACCTCCCCTTACCTAGGCATTTATGATGGCCTTACATCATTATGACAAGCCATAACTTCTCTCTCTCTCTCTCTCTCTCTCTCTCTCTCTCTCTCTCTTATCTCTCTCCCTCTCTCTTTCTTCCTCATTCCCCATTGCAAGAGCCATGGACGTTCAACCCATCCCAAAAATCTACCCCTCTTCCACCTTGGATCCTCACCAATCTAGCCTTTATATCATCATCTCCACCGTTGAGGAAGCTTCGTAAGGGCATTAGAGTATAAGGGTAGAAGTTGAAGGGGAAGATCTTGAAGTGGGTGCTTCTCTCTCTCTCTCTTTCTTTTTTTTCATGATGAGTGTCCCACCTGATGATGCATGTAATATCCAGACCGTCCATCTAGTGGGATTAGCCCACCTTGCTGCCCACCATCCAACAACCACGCTGCATGATTTTTAGGCCAGCCTGGCTACGAAGAAACACAAATATCGGATTGATCCAAATCAAGTGGGCCATGTCCATGTGGGACCCACCTTGATGAATATATTCATAACATCACCTGACAGTGGGTTGTGCTCACAACAACATATATATATATATATATACATATATATGTGTATATATATATATATGTGTGTATATATATATGTATATATATACATTTAAAATTTTTAGGTGGGCCACTTATGAAGGCCCCACCTTGATGTAGGGTCTAATCCACACCGTCCATTCCATTGCTCAACTCATTTTAGACGTTGAGCCGAAATATGAGGCCAATCCGATTATCTAGCAGGTCATTTCATAAAAGACTATGATTGTACCGTTAAAATCTACTATGATGTTCTACACACCAAAATATCTCGAATATTGGGCTCATTTGGCCTATCATGAGCCGTAGGATCGAATGGTTGGAGTGGATCCTCTTGATGCGGACCCCACCTATGAAAAACTTCTAGAAAAACTTCCAAAAAACTAAAAAAAATGCAAGGCAGCAGGCACTGCCACTGACTCCAGAGGACGCGCAGTAGCGTCCTACTACTGCGCTACGAGTGAGAGAGGTAGGGACCGTGGGTGCCAGCCGTAGGCCCCACCAAGATGCGTGTTAATCATCAGCACTGTGCATTTGATGGGTCCCCTCTAACCAACGGGCCACCCTAAAAATCAGCCACATGTGGAACTCAGGTGGCCCACACGCTAGGAAACAGTGGGAATTGAGCGTCTGCCATTGAAACCCTTTTGATTGTCACAGAAGCTTTGGATCATTATGAAATTTGTTTTTCCTCTTCAATCCGGTCTGTGTGACCTTACCAACAGATTGGATGGTAGATAAACGTTATGGTGGGCCCCACGTGGGACCCACCTCTGTGGAACGGACTGGCTAGTGTACCTTACACTAGCTATATAGCTGCCATACATGCGTAGCAAGTTCTGTGAGTATGATCACGAGGTATGTGTTTCATCCCACCGTCCATCTAGACGGTGGGTACCACCTTGATGATGAATACATCCAGATTGTCCGTAGTCTGGACACTAGACTCCAGCAGATAATAATAATAATAATAATAAAATATGATATTATGTTAATATAATAATATAATATTATAATATATGACGGGGGATCCTGATGTACATGGGACCCACCACATATGGAAGCAGATTGGCTGTTGTACTCACACCACCAAATGTGTGGGCCTGATCTAGATCGTCCAACCTTTTGAAGGGGTGGGATCCACCTTTATGAATGTATTTTATATCCACCCCATACATCAGTTGTGGACGTGGGACCTGCCCCACACATGTGGCACGTGTGGGCAAGTGGGACCCACCTTGATGCATGTATTCTTTATCCCAGCCGTCCATCTCTTCCTGGGCGCTGAAGACCTCCCTTCCTTTTATTTATTTATTTTTTTAATATATATTATAATATAATATATTATATATTTGATGGGCCACGTGTGTGGACCCCACCACGATGTGTATGTTTTATCTACACCGTCCATTCATTAACTGGGACGGGCAGGAGCTTGAGTAACTACCTTGATGTATGGTTCACATCCACACCATCTAGAGGTCTGGATGGTGGGGCCCACCTTGATAATTTATGTTTCACCTTTGTTGTCCATCTCCAACGGATGGGACCCACCTCAGATGTATGTGTTCTATCCAGGCCGTCCATTCATTTTTCCAGCGTGGACACCACCATGATATATTTATTCCATATCCACACCATCCACAATGTTCGGACGGTGCTGGACATCGATTGGATGGTGCCAATTTACATGGATAATGTTTGTATAGGTGTTGATTTATATAAGCAATGTTTGGATGGTGCTAACTTACAGAGACAATGTTTGATGGTGCTGATTTATCTGGACAATGTTTGGATAGTGCCGATCATCATTAGTGGGCCATGTGGCCCATGGAATGACAGTGTACAGTGATACATATGTTACACCTACAACTATTGAAATGAATTTTTGGTGTGGTCCAAGCCCACTTGAGGCCCATTGGTGCAGCCATCATGATGTATATTTGAGGGCCCATATGATGGGGCCCACCTGCCGTGTATTTAAGGCCCATATAATGGGGCCCACCTGCTTAAATTTGAGGCCCATAAGTGAGGCCCATTGTGATGTATGTTAAGCCCATCGTAATGTGTATTATGCTCTCGAGTGAGGCCCATGGTGTTGTATATTAGGCCCTTGTGTGAGGCCATGGGTCCACTATATATTAGGCTCTATGTAGGGCCATTCCTTGGGAGCAATGTTGGTTAAATTTTCACATTGTCAATGCTGGTTATTAATACCGATTATGAGTATGTGACAGCATAGCATCGTGAAACATGCCCATATGCATCATCTGCATGTTTGTTATGAGATGAGGTTGACCATTGCATATGTCATTAGGCAGATTGTTATGAGACTCCCTGACAGGTGGAGATTGTGTCACATGAGCGCACAGTATGCATAGGATTGATGCATGACTGGATTGTATGACTCATGCATCTTGCATTATGTGCCCTAGCGACATCAGGTTCGTAACCTCAACAGGCATATCGTGAATGGTTAGATAGGACACCGAAAATCTATTCTAGCATACGGGGGTCATAGATGTCCCTGAATGAAAATTCCTAAACTTCCATGGCCAGGAGACGCCCCAACATCGAGACCGAGTGGATATATATGAGCGCATGAGGGCCGAATACCAGGAGGCCGCGTCTCCCATTATGTCGTGGTCGATTGGGAGGGGGTGTGGCCTTACCCGCCTGAGGGTGGGGGATATAACTAGGCTGAGTTTGACTAGCTCGCGAATAAGTCTGCTATCGACGTACCGGGTAGATATTGGCTGACTACTATCCAGGCGAATGGTGAGGTCTCTTCCACTTGCATGGTCACACGTCAGTGGGCGACGATTTGCATGTAGAGTGTACTAGACCCTGGTGATGATCCCAGAGAGGAACCATATAATATATTGACTTATTGAGCAGGGGTTGTATACTCATTCATTCAATCATTCACTATCCACTCGGGCTGATGGTGCGCAACTATTTGTTACGTGTACATTTGTAATGGCCAGGATTTCGGTTAGGGGGCGCGACTAACCTAAGATCAGGAGTTTACCACATTGAGTCTGACTACCCAAATCTAGGTATGGGACTGGTTTGGATAGAAGTCCTTTGTGGTGGACCCCGTACCCTGCAATACTACGTACTATCATCCCAACTTCACACATCATCTTGGTCATTTCATTCGCATCGCATATTGTATTACATCCATGACATATAGCATTTTGGATTACTGTGTTTCTGCATTTATATGGTCTAGGTACGGATGACGCTATACGTGAACTCATCAGGAATTGTATATTGCATTGCATCATCGACGTCTGGTATTTTGATCTTTATGGCTCCTCATTTATATAGTTGATCTGTATTGCGTATTCTAATATTGATTGACTCATGGACTTGTCAGTATTTCTATTTCCTCTGATATCGTATGATTCATGATCTTACCAGTATTTTTGATCTTGTATGATTATGTCATTGTATTGAATACTTATCATTTACCTTGTGCACGTACTTACACTACCCTCTAAGCTTTCTATAAGCTTATACACAATAGATGCGTGCAGGTGATGTTAGGTTGCAGTAGCGTGGAGCTTGGAACATGTAGCTGACTTATGGAATTTTGATTTATTTTGACATATGTATTTTCCCTTTCAGTATTGTATTCAAAGTTTATATTAGTGGATATGTGATGATGATGTTGCCTTTGTGATTTAGGTAAACTTGTGGTTATGCTTCTTATGAGACAAATGTACGTTGGAAAATCCTCCTTGTAGGATCCCAGGTCGGAATCTGTGAATGTGCACTGGGAGGCAAGAATGGGGTACTACGGAGGCTGTCAGCACCAGATTCAGCAATCGGGATTCCTGTGAATCCGATTTTCAAGTTTAGGGCATGACATCCACCGCAACGCTACCGCCAAAGCCAAGGAGGCCTCATCTTCAATCCGTTAAGCTTCCTTTGCTTGCGTTACCACTTGGCTCAGCTCTTTCACCACCTCAACCTTGGTCCACTCCAGTACCTTGCCCAATCGGGCATGTTCCTTTGCGAGTGAGTCGACATGGGCCCTGGCTCAAGTCAGCTCATCTGTTGCAGTAGCGCATTGTGCCTGAAGATCGCTGATGATCCCCTGAAGCTGTAGCTCTCGTACATTTCCGTCATCAAGCTACCAACGCAGTTCCGCCTATTCCATTCGGAGGAACGCAGCCTCATCCCGGAGAGTCCCGATCTCACTCTTGAGAGTCGTTACCTCCTTATCTTTCTACGCGAGCTCCCTCAACCTCTTCCGAGTCAAAAGGAGCCTCGGGACGGACTAAATCAAAATAAGAAAATGAGCATACAAACGCGACGAAAAAGATCGAAGGTAAGAAAGGTTGATAGAAATTCCTGGTAGAAGACGGATACCATGTCATTAATGAAGGACTCATCCGACTTATTGAGAAGGGCTGCAATCTCCTCCTCCAGAGCATGCTTCACAACCCAGCAAACCAAGCTCGACATATGATAACCCGGCTGAAGTCTCTCTCCACTAGTTTCAACTTGAGTTGACCCCATCGCTCCCCCTGCCCCGGTCCCACTGCCTGCTGAAGCCTAGGCCTCAGCTCTGGGATCATCTCTAACCTCAGGAGGGGAGAGCATCGCATGAGCCATCCGAATGGCCTCCTCCCATTTGGAAGAGGATGAGATGGTTATGTAGGGCTCGAGGGTTGGTGGAGGCACTTTAGAGACATAAGGGGCGACGATTAGAGGAGTTGGAGATGGAGCGTTATCGGCCACGGCCCCAACCGCGGTGGGTGATGGAGCTGCAGCAATAGAAATTGAAGCCGGAGCTAAAGCTGCAATAATAGAAATTGGGGCAGATGGGCCTCCGTCGTGAGGAGTCGCCTGCCTTCTCTGACTCGTCGTCTTCTTCGTCTGTGGTTCGGACCTTAACATCTCCTCGACGGACGGGGCAGCCTTCCTCTTCCGAGATTAAGAAGCCTCGGCCATGCCTGAACACGGGACAATGAATCAATGTTCGAGCTGAGAGATATTCAACCTCTTCAAAGTAAAAGATGAATGAAAACTTACTGAATGATGTGGGGAGCGGCCTGGACTTGTAGAGCCCGAACCAATGGAGATTATCAGCGGTAATCAGGACTGACCAAGAGCGTAGATCTTCTGGACACGCTCTAGCCTTGGCAATCCGGTTCCTCTGATCCGAGGTGACAAGAGGTGAGCCTCTCAGGAAGTCTGCAAAAATGGAATGAAGACTTTAATCAAACCACAATAAATAAAGAAGCATCACGAATAGACTGTTCAGGATTTGACCTGGAAGGGTAAATCGGGTAAGAACCCGAGTCCTCAGATTCCTGAGCTCCGCTGCTGGTGCTTCCCACTCACTCGAGGCCCAAAACCATTTGTTCTTCTAATCCTTATTGGAAGATGGAAGTTGCAAGACCAGTCCCGATCCTTTGCTGCCGCGAATCACGAAATAGTACCATGGCTCTTGGCTATCGTGTTTGATTAAGTACAGACTGATTAGCTCTTCTGGTGTCAGTTTCAGGTTCCCGACGTGGCGCCAGATGATATATGAAGATATTAAGACTTTCCAAGCATTGGGGGTAAATTAGCCTGGAGCCAGTCCCAAATAGGCTGTTAGGGCTCGAACAAAGGGGTGAATGGGAAGTCGGAGCTCGCATTGCAATGCATAGAGGAAGATCGCGACTTCCCCTTCGGCAGGAGCTCCGGCACTATTAAGGGGCTCTGGTGCTCCTATCCGTACGGAGTCCAGGATCTCGAACTCTGATTGGATCCATTGCATCTGAGACTCGACAAGTGCGGAGCCTCCCGAGATGGTCTCTGTAGTCCGCCCGCTTGCA
Source organism: Magnolia sinica (assembly GCF_029962835.1). Taxonomy (NCBI): domain Eukaryota; kingdom Viridiplantae; phylum Streptophyta; class Magnoliopsida; order Magnoliales; family Magnoliaceae; genus Magnolia; species Magnolia sinica. Next base: position 68,942,762 of record NC_080579.1, on the reverse strand, counting down.
GGCATCTCTACCCCGCCTCCCGTCGAGTCTCGAGGGGCTCGAGAGGTTTTCTTCCTGCCTTTGCATCGTGTCCAAACCCCTGCCTCTTTGCCCCTCTTGGGTAGAGGAAAGAGGAGTACTACTTCAAGGGGGCCTTCGGAGGCCCCTCTCCTATCATCCGAGCTTCCCGACCCAGAGTCATCTTCGATGTCATAATTATCTCGGACCATATTTGAATCGTCTGACATCCCACAAAAGTGAAGGAAATAACGGTAAACCGGAAACGAGAAGGAGGACTCACCAGACGGTCACCAGAATTCACTTCTGCTGGAAATTGCTGATCGGCCGGAATCGCCTCTCCCACAAGCTATAATCGCTGGAAATCGCCTCCTCAAGTAGCCCACAACAACACATTCAGAAAGTGAAAATGCAAGCGCTTCCAAGCACTGGGGTTGTTATAACCCATAAATGGTTCTTGCATTTATGGTGAGATATGATGACCTCAGCCAAATAGTCACGAGCCAACTTTAGAGGACACGTGGCTGGAGGTCACTGGTCTGAGCACTGCCAAGTCACCTGCCCCTAGCATCGGACGATAAGCCCCGAGCAGTGGAAACGACGCCTAGCCGTCCTTCATGGCTTGCATGGCGATCCCTCATAATGTCTCTAACGGTTAGAGATCCTAACCATCGCCACGCGTCTATTCAAGGATAACTCGCAGACAGAAAGTCCCGAGGACGTATCTGTTGGATATAAAAATCATGATTGCAGCTACACTCGTTGGGGACGTAACGGAGGAAACCACCGATCTTCCGCATATACTTACTCTCTAAATCTGTGCCCGAACTCGGAGAGTAGGGGGCTTCTGTTATGGGAAGACTAGAGACACATCCGAGTCGAGGTCTGAGATAATCCAAAGCCGATCCAAGGCGTAAAACTAAGCTTGAAGTTGTATAGGCGAAGGATGAACTTCCAATTCGATGACTGTTACGTTCCGAGGCTGAGTCAGTCCGCTTGGAGGTCAGAGCAAAATCCTGAGACGATCTGAGGCTGAAGCTGTCGGCTCAGAGAGATTTGATGCTGAGGTGCTCAGTTTAGGGCTCGAACCGGGATCCACTAATGAGGAAGGTTAGAGTCCCACTATCACACCACTGGCCACAGTTACTCAACCACCCACGTCTGCACAACCACACGACGACGGGGTAACCAAATCTCCTGCGGGACGTGGTAAATGCCCTAGGATGTACCAAGTTATGTGGACATGCGCACCTTAGGCGAAGGAGTATAAATAACATCTTGTAGGAAGGAAACGGGTATGCAATATTCTACACTCTCCCTCTACCATACTACTTAGACCCAGATTCCCTTGACTTAACTTAGGCATCAGAGGGTCCCCTGCTCAAACCAGGGCCACCTTTGCTCATCATTGTTGTGCAAGTTCAGGGCCTCGAAGCGGCTCGGAGTGTGAATACCCAAGCGGAGGGAAGTTTAGATTTTGACCTCAACAAGATGTATCCTAGCTTAACCCATTTCTAAATTTCCTCATATTTAATGTGAGTTGTCATGAATTATTATATTTCTAATTACTAATTTGATGGTCAGATTAGGGTTGTAAATGCGTTAGGTTAGGTTGGGTTAGGTTGGGTTGGGTAGGGTCGGGTCAAGTTTTATTAGGTCTAGGGGCGCCATGTACCTGACCCATTTAAGAATCCGGTTGCTGGAGTTTTGGAACAAGACCGAACCCATTAAAACTCCAGGTTGATTTAGGTTAAGTCGAAATCAAATGTAATGGACCCATTAATTTAATGTTTCCATACTGGCCCCTTGGGTCAGGTCTAAGGATGCCCTCGCCCTGTACTCAACCTATTTAAGAAACCAGTTAGAGTTTTGGAACTAGAGCTAGCCCATTAAAACTCAAGCCCAATGTAGGTCGGGTTGAAATTAAATGCAATTAACCCATTAATGTAATGGGTCCAGATGGGCCCCTTAGTCAAAATTATCACACGGGTCGCATTAAGGTCGGCAAGGATGTTAATGGGTATCTGATACCGTGGGTACCTAATGAACTCCACCCACGAACCCAACCCAATATTAATGACTTCGGGTTTGATAATTTAGACCCAAGAAATTAGGTTTGAGTTCAGGTCTAAACAATGCATCCATTACTTTTCTTATTTATTTTGTTTTAGGTCAAATCAAGCCGGGCCATCTAGCCCAACCCATTAAAAACCCATATGGGTAGGGAGGGTTCAACCTAAACCCAACCCATTTACTTTAACAAATATATTTCTAGCTCTAATCTAACCCACTACCTAATTATTTTGTCCCAAACTCACATCAAAAGCACGTTAGGTCAGTTAACCTATAATCCGGCCCAACCTAGGTCTAAGGCCAAACCATTTTAAATCAGGGCTTGGGCCCGTTAGTGGGTCTATATTATGGCCCAACCCCAACCAGCTCAGGACGGGACTCGGAACTCATAGGCTACTCTGGCCTACTCGTTGCCTAGTGCAAGGTATAATTCCTGTAAAGAAAATAAGTAGTAAGTTCAAAGAAAAAATAGTTTCCTTAATTAATTATTTCATACATTGTTGTCTCATGCTCTTTAATAGCGCCGCTAGAAAGAAAAATAAAAGAAAGAAAAAAGAGTAAAGCACACAATACTAAGAATATAATTTTGTAACTCAGCATGAAATTTCGTGGGCGCAATTGTAGGGCTTAAGCTCTCAACAAGTGTAATTTGATGATGCATACCCGTGAAACCTATGTTTTGGTGATCTAGAACATCGATCTAATGAACCCCACCATAAATGGAGGATATGTTCACAATCCCAAGTGTAGGGTTGCGATGTAGTAATAATCTCGGTAAGACCGAGGTTGAATCCATAGGGACTGAACTTGTACGTTTATGAAATTAACTAGAACTAGAACTAGAAAAAGATGTGAATCTAATTCTAAAGTAATTGTGAGATTAATTGTGATTAAAGTAATTGCAACTTGTAAATTTAAAGGTGGGAACTAGGGTGTCAAGGATCCACTTATAGCTCTTCGGATGCTACCTTACTTTGATTCAAAAAGCACAATTGGAATTGGAGTGATATTCTATCCAATTGGAAGATAAAGCAATTAAATCAAATCTAAACTTTCATGGACCTAATTCTCAATGGAGGAGAATTGCAAAGGTTGAAAGGGATTGCATCACCAAACCATGCCTAGGAGATGATGGTAAACAACGGGATTTACCAATCCCACAATCTCAAAATAAGAAGAAGAAGATACTCAAAGCTATTGCAGATTTATTGTAATTTGAGTCACAACAAACCATTAAAAAATAAAAGTATTCCTTAAAAATCAAATTAGAATCTATGAAATTCAACATAAACATGAATCAAAGCAAAGAAAACATCTCAATCATGCTACAAGCTTCAGCTCTTAATTCTAGATAAGAGGTTTAGCCAACCATAAACATGATTGAACTAAAATCTCTTAAGAAAAGCATAAAAACAAACTAAGGAAGAAGAAGAAAATTCTTGGCGATGGCTTCTTCACGCTTTTGTTCCACTCGTTAAACCTTAGAAGATACCTAGGAACATCTTAGGGACTGCTATTTATAGTTGTATAACTTCAACTTTCGCACCGAGTTGGAAAAATATGGAAACTGCCTCAAATTAACGCAATCCGTGCAACATCTGCGTAACCCTCAACTAGTCGAGGACAACCTTCGACTGGTCAAGGACTGTCACGCCCCAAACCTCGAAATTGGGCTCACAAAATTTTCGATTGCCGAATCCGGTGCCGATAGCCTCCATACTCTATTATCGGCTCCCAGCGCCTATATATCAGATTCCGATCTTGGGATCCTACAAGGAGGATTTTCCAACGTACATTTGTCTCATAAGAAGCATAAACAAAAGTTTACGCAAATCACAAAGGCAACATCATCATCACATATCCACTAATATAAACAGTTGAATACAGTGATAAAAGGGAAATACATATATCGAAAATCAAAGCTCCAAAAGACCGCTGCACACTCCAAGCTCAATGTTGCTGCAACCTAACGTCACCTGCACGCATCTATTGTGCATAAGCTTATAGAAAGCTTAGAGGATGGTGTAAGTGTGTGCACAAGGTAAGTGTCAAGTATACAATACAGGTCCATAAATCATACAATGTTGGAAATACTGGCAAGTCTATACAATATCAGAGTATGCAATGCAAATAGATTATGCAATGCGGAGACATAGAGCCAAATATTAGATGCCGAGGATGCAATGCAATATACAATTCCTGATGAGTTCACGAAGACCGTCAGTTGTATCCAGGCCATATAAATGCAGAAACATAGTAACCCAAAATGATAAATGTTGCGAATGTAATGCAAAATGCGGTGCGAATGAAATGGCTAAGCTGGAGTGAAGTCAGGATGATAGTGTAATGTCCCGATTTCTAAAACCCGAGTACGAGACTCGTTTTAGAAATCCAGGAGTTTATAAATCAGAGAACCAACGGAACTGAAAACTCAGAGTGCGATAGCAAAAAGAAGCATGTATATTCTTGAGAGCCCAATTATTGACCCATCCAGCTGGGGGTCTTAGTTACAAATTTTCATAAGTTTCGAAATACCAAACCACTGAAATTAAAATATTGAACTACTGATTAAGCCCGAAATACACCGCTGTGTCTTGCTGTGGCTCGTCCTCATAGTACTCTTCCTCGGGCTCCACGGTCGCGCCATCAAGGCCAGCACTGTCATTCTCTACATCCGTTCCATTCGCCCCCTTATTTATACCAACATTATCTATACGGTTATATATTTAAAGGATGAGTGGCCAGCTCAGTGAGAACTCCCCTCAAGATTACACACCCCCACATTAATCAAGCATTGTTCTAGACAGTAAAACAGACAAAATGTTTTATGATGATCTTGTTTAAGTGCATGGATGCGTGTGTACGTCAACTGGGGGTGCATATCCAGTTGGTCAATGAGTGGACCTTTCAAACACTCGGTCCAATAAGCAAGAGAATGGCCTTTCAAACAGTCAGCTCATCCCGGCAAGGGAATGGACCTTTCAAACAGTCAGTCCATTCAGGCAAAAGAATAAGTCTTTCAAACAGTCGACTCATTCAACTTGCGAAGGAACGTGTCTTCCAAACAGTTGACCCACCCAAGTAAGATAGTAGGTCTTTCAAACAGTCAGCTCACTTAAATGGTGAACGGGCCTTTCAAATAGTCGGCTCATTCAAATAAGAGAAATAGACATTTCCAACGGTTAGTCCATCCAAAAATAGGAGTGTCATGTATGCATGATTAATTTCCATCATTATTATCCGAATTTGCAAGCAGCCAAGAAAGACTTTTTAACAGGTATCATAGTTCAAGGTTTATAAGCATGTATTATATAATTATCCTTTTAAGCAAAATTTGGCATGCTATATATATAGGTTTCCACAAAATAGATACTAAGCATGTAATTGATTTTAATATTACCGCAAATAGCCTTAAAAGCAAAGTCATTAATTATTAGGTAAAATTTGATTTAGAATAAAACCTGAGTTAACATGGAAGAGGAAAGCTCAAGGGGTAGAATCCTCACCTATATGGTAGTGTTTGTGAACTCAGTCCGAGTCTTCTTATGGCCCGGGGTCACTGAAAGAATCTCCTAAAAATTATAGCTTGTTTTTGTCAGGTAATTCTATGGCTTTGTACAAAAGTTCAAAGGAATACAACAACGAGGCCCTTTAGGCTTGTGTTAGGCCCACCGTGTATTTATTCAGTCAAGGTGGTCCAACAGGGCTTCAAGCTCATCCTTACTAGTGGTTTGGACAGGTTCTCCCATATGGACCTCATATGCATCAGGTGGGCCTTATGAATGGGGTGCACCCACCTACACCCTTAGCTATATTTAAGGGATCACTGTTAGAGTGTTACCCTAAGGGATTAATTTCTGGTTGGGAAGGTTATCTGGGCCATATCAACAGTAAGGGTGGCCATAATTTCTATTGTTGGAATCCGTGGGCCCCTCATGATGTCTTATTTTCCATCCAAGCCGCTCATAAGGTCACAAGGATCTGGACCAGGGGAGATAAATTATCATATTGATCCCAAACTTCTGTGACCTGAAAGGTTTCAATGCCGGATGCTTAATCTCCACTGCACTGTGGTCCCCCTGATGGATCTGTCTTATTTTGTTTCAAACCGTAGGGCAAGCTCACCAAATGGGATGGACGATTTGGATTGCAGCACATGCATCGGCGTGTGGCCAACTGTCCCGCTATTTGGACGGTGTGGATTACAACATACACATCATGGTGAGGCCCACGGAACTTGCTGACGCTATCAGCTGGCGGAGGGGCTGGCCCATCGTCCAGGTGGACGATCTGGATCAAAATGGGTGGACGGCGTTGATGAAACACATGATCTCAGCGGGTCCCACGGATCATATGTATGCACAGATGTATAATATAATATTAAATATATCCATACGGATATATATATATATATATATATATATATATATATATATATATATATATATTTATATTTAAAACGTCCAGGGACCGGACGTTCCCTAATGGATGGCCTGCATGTAGCCCATCCACACCACGTTCGTGCAAGGAAAGCATATATACAGAGGTGGGCCACGTCCAGACCTTGGACGGTCTAGATACCAACATAGGTGTCAGGTGGGTCCCACATGGAGCCTACCACGCGTATCTAATATAAATACTATAGTTAACGTCTCATACATTTGAGGTATTTTGAAATATTATATCCTGCATCTATTAAATATCATATGCCACATGTGTCTGGTGTGTATTTGAGTATCATATCAGCATGGGTCCCACATGGGGCCCACCACGCATGTAATACGTATATTATTATTATTATAGAATTGTTTTATATATGTATTGAATCCAGAGAGTCTTACTGTCCGTTTGGGATGGCCCATCACGTGCAACCCACAAGATGTTTGAGTGAGAACACCAGCGTTTTTCAGGGCCCATGATGCCAGGGTGTGGCCCATTGTGATTTATATAGTGGGTGGTCCATCTGGCCTGTAAGAGGGAGCCAGGCGCAGCACCTGGGCTGCTGCAGGGTGCGGCCCACCTGCAATTGGGCAGGGCCCACCTGCGTTTTGGTGAAGCCCACATGCACTCCTTTGTTTTCAACGTGCACAGCACCCTGCAGCGTGCGAGCCACTTCCCGCCCTATTTTTTTGCTCAAACACGGCTCCCTTCTGGGCCATTTTTCGACCCGCATCGGCGCCCAGCGGTGGCATGGTGGCAGCCGTTACCCTCAGTCCAAGGACGGTCTGAGAAGGGGCGTTTTCGCCCCGACTTTCGGGCCGTTTTCAGCCCCATTTTGAGGCGTGCAGCAGCTCAACAGGGCCTGATTTGTAGGCTGTACTAGAACCGAGTTTTAGCCCCCAGCTTAAGGCCATTCCCACGTCATTGTTTGGCTCCAAACAAGGTCTGCCCAGGCCGTATTCGGCCCCCGAACAGGGCTGTATTCAGTCCATTTTCAGCTTCAAAACGGCTGGTATCTTGGTCCCAAATGTGGTGTGTAGTAGGGTGTGGAGGATTTTGTTTAGAGTTACAACAGAGTGGAGGGAAGGTTCTTACTTGTCACAGTCGGATCCTACACGAGTTTGGGCTGGCACGCAAGCATCCACCTCCTTCTCCTTCTTCCTCTCTTTTCTTTCTCTCTCCTACCCAAATGGTGTGGCCGTGGGCTCTCACTGACTCGGTTCGGTCCGTTTCTCATGGACTGAGTTGGGACAGTGGGTGCCAGGCTCACCGAAGCGCTCTCTGTTTTCTCCCTCTCTCTGTTTTCTCTCTCTCCTTCCTCTCTGTTTTCTCTCTCTTCTCCTTCTCTGTTTCCCTTCCTTCTTACCTCTCTTCTGTGTGAAATCCCCAGGGCAGCAATGCCTATTTATAGGCAGGGTTGAGTTGCGTCCGTCGGCGGTGCCAGCTCCCATCATTCCGTAAATGGAAGGCTCCGCCGCCTTCATTACGCCTTGCCTACCCGTTTTTTGGCCATGATAGGACCTCCCCAGCTGTGCTTGTGGAAAGCTTAGGTCTACTGGTTAATGGGAGGGTTGGCTTGCAAGGGAAACCATCAGGTGGCCCTTTCCCTCGGATCCTAGCCACACGTTAAGGGAATGGACGGTCCAAACTCATCTCACTCATTCCTATGTACGGGCCCAAACCCCTATACGATTTTGATCAGGGAACCCGCGTAAGTTAAATGGATGGTGTGGATCGTCCGGAAAGTGGCCAGGGTCGGCCACTTTGAAGCTCAAAGGTCATTGTTTTTAAACAGGGCGTTGGCGGGAAATGGTTTGAGAATTTTTGTAATTGGGTTCGGTCAAACGCTGGTTGACCAGCAATGGCCGTCCAGTGTACCTCGTGCATGATCATTTGGCTGCACGTGCACCTAGTCTTGGGGGCCCATCATGACCCTGGTGCTTGATCTGTCCCACTCGATCGTCTTGGGGACCAGACATAGGGGTCCTAGCCCAGTTTGGGGCGGGGCCGAGGCCCAGGTGGGCCATATCATACCATTCAGGGCCTCATTTTGCCCATATATCATGATCCAAAGGTCTGATAGGTCTAAGGTTTTGGTTTGACGGTTGAATCGGGATTCAAGGGGTTTTAAGTGCCTTGCTGGCCATAATTTATTCTCCCAAGGTTGTTAATGGGTGTATTGCGTCAATGTGACTTAGTTAATTTGTTCATAGCGTGTTTTAATCCAAAGGTTTGCTAAGCTTTTACCTTTCAGCTAGTGTTGGGTTTGACTTGGCTCCTTTAGTTCTTGGTGGTTGGCTTTATCCTTGGACGGGGGTCCCAACTTACACGTGTTAAGTTTAAACTGTTTTGTTTAATTCGTCTTTAATCCTTATAATCGGGGTCCTTAGGGGTAACACCCGAGTACCAGAGGTATGGGGTATTACAGATAGTACGTAGTATTGTAAGCTATAAGGTCCATCACAAGGAACTTCTATCCAAACAAATCTCATACCTAAATTTGGATATAGTCAGACTCAATGTGGTAAACCCGTGACCTCAGGTTAGTCGCATGCCCCAACCGAAATCCTTGCCATTACAAAGGTATACAACAATTAGTTGCGTACCACCAGCCCGAGTGAATAGCGAATGAATGAATGAGTATGCAACTCCTGCTCAATAAGTCCATCTATCAGTACTGTACATCTCTAGGATCATCATCGGGGTCTAGTACACTTCAAGCTGGCTGCCGCCCCGGCTGGCCCTGTAGCCCAGCGAGTGGAAAAAACCTCACTACTTGCCTGCCAGTAGTATACCAATACCTACCTGGCTCATCGATAGTGGACCCATTTGAGAGACGGTCAAACTCAACCTAGCTTACAGCCCCCTCATTCGGGCGGATAAGGCCACACCCCCTCCTAACCGACCACGACATAGTGGGAGATACAGCCTACTGGTATTCGGCACTTAAGCACTTATGTATCCACTCAGTTTAGACGTTGAGGTGTCTCTTGGCCATGGAGGTTTAAGGACTTTCACCCACGGACATCCGAAGTGCCCAGATGCTCGAACTAAACATTTTCGGTGTCTCATCTAGCCATCCACGACATGCCTACGGAGGCTACGGCCCTGTTGTCGCTAGGGCATACAGTAATCACAATATATAATGTAAAATGCATGAGTTATAAATCCAGCATGCATCAATCCTGCGCATACCATGCGCTCATGTGAGACAATCTCTACCTATCAGGGAGTTTCATAACAACCTACCCAATGACACATGCAATGGTCAACCACAACTCATAATAAATATGCAGATAATGCGTATGGGCATGATAGCAGAGTGGGATATGTTGGAGTTCATGCGAGATTTTAAGCAGAAGCTTACGGTGGTTGAGCCGTATGAGGTTATCGTACACATTCGTATACAGACCCTTATCGACGAGAAGATCGTTGCAGCTCAAGCAGATGATGAGTTTTTAACGAAGATGAGAAAGCGGGTTGATACCGATGAGAACTCCTAGTGGAGTGTTAGTTCTGATGGGGGCCTATGTCTTCGTGGCCGGTTATGTGTTCCTGACATCCCTGACTTGAGACGGGAGGTTCTCGAGTTAGCCCATAGTTCTAAGCTTGCGATGCATCCAGGTAGCATGAAGATGTATCAGGATATGAGGAGATCTTATTGGTGGGACAATATGAAGGTCCATATTGCTGAGTTTGTTTCTCGTTGTCTCCCGTGCCAGCAGGTCAAGGCAGAGCATCGCCGACCTCCTGGGTTGCTGCAGCCCATGCCCATAGCAGAATGGAAGTGGGACTTCATCTCTATGGATTTTATTTCTGGGTTGCCGAGGACGAGGAAGGGATATGACTCTATTTGGGTGATAGTCGACCAATTGACGAAGTCGGCTCATTTCTTACCGATCAGAGTCACTAACTCTGCAGACGAGTTGGCTAGGCTGTATATCAAGGAGATAGTACGTCTGCATGGAGTTCCCATGGAGATTGTGTCTGATAAAGACACGCGTTTCACTTCTATCTTCTGGACTCGTATTCAAGAAGCGATGGGTGTGAAACTGAAATTCAGCACCGCGTTTCATCCGCAAACAGATGGGCAGACGGAACGCATGAATCAGGTCCTGGAAGACATGTTGCGAGCTTGTGTTTTGGATTTCAAGGACAATTGGGATGATTGTCTTCAGTATGCAGAGTTCGCGTATAATAACAGTTTCCAGGCGAGTATCGGCATGGCTCCCTATGAGGCGCTGTATGGTCGCCCGTACAGAGCACCGCATTGTTGGGCAGAAGTTGGCGAGCGTAGTTTGCTTGGCCCAGAGTTGGTGCAGGTGACTTCAGAGAAGGTTGACATCATTCGACGTCGACTTCTGACAGCCCAGAGTAGGCAGAAGAGTTATGCTGATACGAGGCGTCGACCGCTTGAGTTTGAGGTTGGAGGCCATGTTTTTCTGAAGGTCTCTCCTATGAAGGGAGTTCTGCGGTTCGGTAAGAAGGGGAAGCTGACGCCGAGATTTATTAGTCCATTTCAAGTTCTGAAACAAGTGGGAGCAATAGCGTACCGCCTTGCTTTGCCCACACCTCTTGCGGGCGTGCATAACGTATTTCATGTTTCTATGCTGAAGAAGTACGTTCCTGATCCTTCGCATATTATCAGTTGGGAGCAAGTGCAGTTGAGTGAGGATGCCACTTATGTACTGCGACCAACGCGTATTCTCGACAGGAAGGAGCAGGTATTGCGTAGCAAGGTTATCCCTCTTGTGAAGGTGTTATGGACGCATCATAGTAAGGAGGAGGCTACTTGGGAATCTGAAGCTGAGGTCAGGAAGAACTACCCTCAGATCCTTGAGGAATATGAGAAGGTATGAATTTCGAGGACGAAATTTTCTTTAAGGGGGTAGATTGTAATGACCCTGAAAATTATGTGCCAAGACCCGAGTACTACCTCTATTTCTCCTTAGTAGCTTTTGGGGTAATTAGTGCTAATCTTGATTGCTTGTGAAATTTGCATCAATCACTTTAAATTCGATCTGCATGACTCAAAACTTGTAGATTAGTTAGCGCTACGTTACTCTGAAATCTGAGATCCATCGCTAAATCCAGTTGTTCTAGGAAATTTTTGGAAGTTCTGGATCGGACTTGGACCGCGCGTCGAAAGTTCGATAGCGATAATCTTAGGCTGTCGCGGTCACCATGTTGGACTTGACCATCACCTCGAAAATCAAGTCCAGGTGATATTCTGGGTCGATTTGATTGAGTTTGGAGTGAAGAGTGTGAGAACGGTTGGAAAGTAAATGTGATTTTGTGAAATTTGAGTCGTGTCGCTTGCGCGACGATTTTAAGCAATCTGACCGTTGGATTCTGACCCAATTTCACCCTCTGATCAGGAAAGGTGGCCCAGGCATGTCCTTGTGCTTGTGGACCTGATCGAGATTCGATGACCGTTGAATTGAGTGTGGTCTGCCACGGCTGATCTGAAGATCTGGTCGGTACGAAAACTCAGCTTGACCTAGATCCATGGTCTGTGAGCTTAAGTCCGACCTTTCGTAGTAATAGGCCCACCGAAAGTGCTTCGCTGGATCGAGAGAGACTTGCTTTGGTTATAACCTAAGTATACCTTGGCCCTGGGGTTATTTCCATCAATGTTAGGCCTATATATAGACCTTAAAACCCTAGCTCTCTTTTCCATACGAATTTCCTAACCCTACCTAAGTAAGAGAGAGGAAAAGAGAGAGAAAGTGAAAGAGAAGTTGGTGAATCATCTTAGATTCTTTCCTGTTCTCCTTCATCCTTTAACTTTCACTTTGAATCGTTATTCCGGCAATTCTGAGTTCATCTTTGGGTAAGTTAACCTAACCCTAATCTGTGTTAGAGCTTGGAATAGTCTTGGTGTTGTTGTATCTCATTTCTATTCTTGTCTTAGGTTGTTTTGTCGCCGTTGACGAAGACATATCGTCTGAAATTAGTTCGGTGTTCTTTTCTGGATTAAGGTACGGACTTTAAGTGTATAGGTTATGGTTTTCAAGGCTTTCAATGCCAGTTAATGGTTTATTCTTGTTATGGATGAGATTTCACTTGCCAAATGTTATGATTACTTTGCGTTCCTGATATGCATGTGTGACATTGAGATTTGTGTATCTATGTGTATGTATAAAGTACCATATGCGTATAAAATATGAACATGTGATTGCCATAATTATTTGTCGTGTACTTATGCTAGATGTATGTGCGGCAACTCCTTGGTAAAAGGATTTGTCCAAATGCCTATACTTCAACATACGCCATGTATGTTGTATTATGTATTCTAAGTGTTTGTAGAAATGTTTGAATGATCTAAAGTGCTACTTGTTAACCTAATTTTGGGCGTTGAGAAGCGATTCTTAATACTCCTATTTGTGTGTATGATTTCCTTCATGTAAGTTACATTCCTTGTTATTTAATTCCAAGTCTTACTTATGCTTAAATCCATGTTAAGTTGATATTCTTCAGATGCTTACATACCATATGATTTGAGTTGTTGTTCCATTACTATTCTAAATTGTTGATATCAATACCTGTTATAGTGGAATGTGTTTGGGACTATAAATAGTCCAGGAAATCGGTAATCGGCCTTAAGTTCATGGCTGAGGTTGCTTTCGCCACGTAGGACGTGATTAGACGAACCCGAGTCATATTAGAGTTGTCGACAGTGGTTTGGCCACGCGGAGTGTTTGCGCACCCTATATCGTTCAACCCAACGTGCGCTTGTGTTAGTCGAGTTCGTCAAGTAACCCGATTGTTCGATGTATGTTCACCATGTATGGACACTATTGTTTGAATCTAGGGTACCGAACTTACCAGTGAAATCCTATTAACCTTGGTACCTTGATCCGCTAAGACTCATGAGCCGGACATGGTGGTATGGGACACCGTGGTCGAGCTGTCGGCCTACGCTGGGGTGACGAGCCTCCCCGTAGTGACCAGTGAGCAACCAAACTCGTGAGCCGATTATGGTGGTATGGGACACTATATTCGTGCTGTCGGCCTACATGGATTGGTGACGAGCCCTTTGTAGTGACCTCGAGCATGCCTGGTTACCGCATTGAGGTGACGAGCCTTAGTGTAGTAACGAAGATATGATAGGCGTGCACTGATTGGTGACGAGCCCTTTGCAACGACCTGCAACCGTATGATCGTATGAGATGATCTAGGACTGACGACCCTAGAATGGATCACCGTTTGGATGATGATATGAGGAAGGTATCTTAACTTCCCAATCCTGCTGTATGAAAAGGACTAATAACAACTTGGTAATCATGTTCATGCATTGCATTTGCATGTGCTTTGTAGATGTGGCGCACTTTGAGGTGGTGTCATGCGTAACGTAAGATGAAGACGCTGAGGGTATACGCGTGAGGGCACGCATCATTTTTCATACATCCTTGCATTAACAAGAGTACTTACGACATGTTTGATTATTCTGCTTTATCATTACTGCTTGATTGAATTGATAACATGTTAACATGTGCTTTATTGTTCCACTGAGTTGATTACTCACTCCCACGTTCTGGGGCGATGTTAAACACCCACCAGACTTTGTCTTAGTTGCTGATGTTGCAGATGTTGATGCGACTTCTGAGGCAGAGCGGGAGATGGATGATGATGAGGCTGCTTTCTCTTTTATGCAGTTTTCAGACGGGTTCTAGTGAGCCCTGTTCTGATGCGCGGGATGCTGGGATTTCTTTTGGGAATTAAATGATGTAAATTGATACTTGTAATTTTAATAGCAACACTTACATTACAACCTGGTATGTGTATGTATTTCAGGGATTCGCACGTGTACACACATTTATTTCTTTAAGTCTTCCGCTTGCTTTCTTCACTTATCCCTGAATTATATCTGCACTTTGGCTTAATCTATTCCATGTTTTATGCATTAATATAGAAAACATACATCCATCATTAAATATGTTGCATAAGTGATGTTTTAGAACTCGGGAGCTGAGTTATGCTCGACCCCCGAATTTCAGGGCGTTACAAGTGTGGCCCACTTTTCTACCCTCTCATCTCCCATCTCAACCATCTAAACCCCATCTCCTCCGTTGAGATCGAAGCTAAGGAGCAAAGGAAGTCAAGGGAACAAGAAGATCGAACGGTGGGTGCTTCTATAGGCTAGTTTTTCTTATTTTCATGATGGGCCAAGTGAGGCATACCGATCGATGGTATGGATCTCACTTTGGACCCTAGGTGTGGCCGATGGCCCACCTTGATCCACATGATCATTCCATGATGGGGCCATTCTCTATTAACCCCATCATGATGTTTATTTCTTTTTTTTTGTATGGCTAGAGGTCATCTAGACCTTCCATTTTTATGGAGAAGGGATCTCCACCGTTGATCTTTGATTTATTGGGCCCACGTGTTAAGGGACCCACTTGATGTATGATTTAGTGCAAGGGAGGGCTCATAGTGGCGAAGCCCTCCATCACGCGTGTCCCACTCTCTCTTTCTCTCTCTCTCCCTTTCTTTTTCATTTCTTTTCATGTGTTGATGTGGCCATGTGGCCCACCCGGATGGACCCCGCCATAAGGCATGTGTTTGATCCAAGTGATCCATAGGTGGGGGCCCACTTATATGTGTAGTACCTACACCATCCATCATTTGGTGGCCCACCTAAGCAGGGCCCACCCCAATACATGTGCGATGCCAGACCGTCCAGCGT
This sequence comes from Magnolia sinica, assembly GCF_029962835.1. Classification (NCBI taxonomy): domain Eukaryota; kingdom Viridiplantae; phylum Streptophyta; class Magnoliopsida; order Magnoliales; family Magnoliaceae; genus Magnolia; species Magnolia sinica. The sequence continues at coordinate 68,927,560 of NC_080579.1, read as the reverse complement.
CCCTGGACGCTAGACAAAAAGGGAAGACACAAATATTTGCTTGTTTCCAAGCTTTTGTGGTGGTCCACTTATTTAGGCCCCACCTTGATGTATGTATTCAATCCACGCCGTCCATTCCTTTCCCAACCTCATTTTAGGCATTGAACCAAAAAATGGAGTCAATCCGAGGTTCTGGCGGGCCATACCATAGCAAATGGTGGTTTTCACCATTGAAATTTTCCCTGATATTTTTATACACCGAAAAATACTCAATATTAGACTCATATAGCCTGTCTTGAGATATGGAATCCAATGGCTAGGTTCAATTTTCTAGATGTGGACCCCACCTATGAAAAACCATAGGAAAATAATAAATATATATATATATATATGTAAAAACATCAGTAGCAGCAGGCGCTGCTGCTATGTCAGAAGGCAGCAGGCGCTACCTGCGTAGTGGCGGACGGACCGACTGGCAGCAGACCCACGGCCCCAGCCGTGGGCCCCACCATGATGTATATCTGATATCCACACTGTTCATTGGGTGGGTCACTCCAAAAATCAGCCTAATCTAGAGCAAAGGTGGCCCACACCGTAGAAAACAGTGGGATTGAACGGCGACCTTTGAAACCCTTCATGGGTCCACAGAAGTTTTGGATCAGGATGAAATTTGTTTTTACTCTTCATCTAGGTCTACGTGACCTTATCGACGGGTTGGATGACAGATAAATATTATGGTGGGCCCCACGTGGAGCCCACAGTGATATATGTGTTTTACTCCCACTGTCCAGGCGGACGGTGGAGCCCACAGTGATTTATGTGTTCTATCCACACCGTCGAGGGGACGGTGGGTGTGCGCGTGTGCGTGTGTGTGTGGGCGTGTGTGTGTGTGTGTGTGTGTGTATATATATAATATTATATTATATATAATATTGTATATACTATATATAAATTATATATTATATTATATATCATATACTGGGTGGTGGGCCTTCATGTGGACCCCCCCACCATGATGCAAGTGTTGCATCCAAAACCGTCCATCCATTTTGAGAGCTCATTTTATGTCAGGAGTTAAGGAATGGGCCAGATCTAAAATTCAAGTAGACCCCACCATTCAAAGTAGTGGTCAATGACGCACACCGTTTAAAATTTCCAAGGGGCCATATCAGTTTCCCATCAAGTTGATATTATCCCCACTCCATCTATCACTATGTAAATTATGAAAGGGGTTAATGGGAAACATATTTCATGGTGGGCCTTAGGAATTTTAATGGTGGAAATCATCACCACCACTTTTGTTGGGTGTGGCCCATTGCAATGTACATAAGGCCCGTTGGTGAGGCCCATTAATGCGGCCCATTTGATGAATGTAAGGCCCATGTGATACGGCCCATTTGATATATTGAAGGCCCAATGAGACGTACCTAAGGTCCATTGCAATGTGTGATCCCAACATGGTTTATGTAATGATGTTTACGACGGGCTATGCCTTGGGAGCAATGGTGGTTTGACGTCCACATTGCAAGTATAGTGTTGGTTAAATGTCCGCATTATGACTCTCCCTAGGGCCCATTGATAGCCCGTACATGTAATGTGTAGGCCGTCTAGGCCCATCTTCGTTGCAAACAGAATTCATCGCCATATAACATGCTTAGTATAGTCTCATAATTCATGCTCATACGCATCATATGTATGCTTGATATGAGGAGTGATTAATCATAGCATATGCCTTCGGGCAGATTGTTTATGAGCTCCCGGATAGGGGGTGCTACCCTACATGAGCACACGATACGTGTAGGATTGTCGCATGATTGGATAGCGTGATTCATGCATTTTGCATTGGGTGATATGGTTACTATACGTCCTAACGACATCAGGGTCGTAGCCTCCACAAGTATATCGTGGTTGGCAGGATTAGATACCGAAAATCTTATTCTACATGGGGTGCTATAGATATCCCTGGGTGTAAGTTCCTAAACCCTTATGGTACCAGGAGGTTGCTTTAACATCTAGACCAAGTGGGTGCATGAGCGTTGAGTGCTGATTACCAGACAGTCATGCTTTTCACTGTGTCATGGTCTGTTGGAAGGGGGTGCGGCTTTACCCGAACGAGAGGAGGGGGCAAAGCTAGGCCGAGTTTGACAAGCTCGAGGAATGGGTCCGCTATCAACAAGCCGAGCCCGATATTGGCAGGCAGATAGTGAGGTCTTTTTCACTCACCATATTACGCGCGATGGGGTGGCAATCTGGCTTGGAGTGTCCTAGACCCCGGTGATATTCCAGAGTTAAGCTGTATTGATATGTGGACTTAGATGAGGATTCGCATGCTTGAGTTGCATTTCGCACCGCATGGCCTTGGTATGGCCGACATCATCCATGCCTTGCATCGCATAGCCTTGGTATGGCTCATGGCATTCATGGATTTATCAGCATGTTCCGCATTACTCTGATACTGCATAACTACTACCTTACGCACACACTTTCACTGCCCTGTAAGCTTTCCATAAGCTTATGCATGACCGTTGCGTGCAGGTGACGTTGGAGCGCAGCAGTGCTAAGGCTAGAGCGCTTTGCAAATCATCTTTGAGCTTTTTGTTTATTATTATTGTATTTCCCTTTATGCTCATTGTACTTTTAAAGTTTTTGATCATAGTGGAAATGTGATGGAGTTTTTTATTGTTGTTTGTGGATTATGCCTTTGTTTATGCTTATTACGAATCAAACTGGTGTTGAAAATCTTCCTCATAGCATCCCAGGATCGGAACCTGACGAATGGGCGCTGGGAGTCGAGAATGGGGTTTTACGGAGGCTGTCGGCGCCAGATTCGGCGATCGAGAATTTTGTGAGCCCGGTTTTCGAGTTTGGGACGTGACAGAAGTTGGTATCAGAGCATAACTCGGGAATAACCAAGAACAACATTACATGTCTGCCATGAATGATTAAGTCCTAAGTCCGGATAGCTTAGTGATCTGCTGTTACAGACCCTTAACATGTGTGCCTTTGAGAGCTTTCAAGTTGATAGGCGCCTTTGCTCTTACTTGTAGGACAAGATGCCTAGGAGAGTAACCCAATCGACTCCTGCACCACCACCCGAGACTCCTGCACCACCACCTGAGACCCCCGCACTACCACCTACGATTCTCGCTCCACCACCAGAGATTCCTACTGCCTAGCCTATGGATGCAGCTCCTTTACCATAGATCGGTACAGATCCAACCGTATCCATGAGTGCTTCCCAGTTACAGCAGATGTTGCAGGCTGTGACGGCCGCACTTCAGGGGCAGAGCAGACACCCCATCGTTTCCCCAGCCCAGGCAGTGCAAAAGCGTGCAAGTGCCCTCCTTTGAGAGTTCCGACGGCTGATCCCCCGCGTTTCGAGGGTGAGCCAGACCCGACGGTAGCTGAGAGATTGCGCGCCAATGTGGAGAAGATATTCGAGACGATGGGATGCACGACTAAGCGACGAGTCCGATTAGCAGTATTTCTCCTCCATGGTGAGGCTAAGCACTAATGGACATCAGTCTCCCGAGCAGTGGGCGCTGATTTTGTATAGACTTGGGAGGATTTTGTAGATCGGTTTGACCGACAGTATTTTCCTCATCACATCTGACGACAGCGGGCGTTGGAGTTCGAGGCCTTGGTACAGGGTGATATGACGGTGGCTCAGTATGCCGCTCGTTTTGTAGCACTGTCCAGATTTACACCGTACTTGGTGGATGATGAGGAGCGAAGAGCCCGCCGATTTGAGGACGGCTTGCGTTACGATCTTCGAGGCCGTGTTATTGGCATGAGCTCCCGACTTTCGAGGGAGTGGTATGGAAGGCCTAGATTTTTTAGGCTGAGTGGGCCGGTTCTCAGTCTGATCGCGGTCAGAGGAGAGACCGGAAGAGGCAGACTCCTTCTAGTGATTCCCATCAGGGTCGGCCACAGCAGAGGCGCACAGGTCACCTAGCTTTCCAAGCACCAGCAACACCTCCAGCACCACCTTCGAGGCAGGTCACCGGCTCTTGTTTTATGTGCGGTGTGACGGGGCACCGTATGTGGGAGTGTCCTCGCCCCCAGTAGCAGCAGTAGCAATAGCAGAGAGGTCCACAGCAGCCTCCACCACAGCCGCAGTAGAGACCCCCACAGCAGCAGCGACAGCAGCCCCCACCACCGAGGCCACCTCAGTAGCAGCATCAGCACCAGCCTCCGAGACCGCAGCAGCAAAGGCAGCAGTTTCGATCGCCTCAGCGATAGCAGCAGCAGCACGCTCAGAGGGGATAGGCACCTCCATAGCCGACTCAGGCTAGATTCTACGCGGCCCAGCAGGATCCTCAGTCATCTGGAGGAGTCGTCGAGGGTATACTTTTAGTATCTGCATGCATTACACATGCATTATTTGATTCTGGTGCATTGCATTCTTTTGTGGCCGAGAGTTTTTGCCGATCGACTAGTTTGTCGTTGGAGTTTACTCGTGAGGGCTTGTCAGTATCTACTCCCTTGGGAAAGACTGCAGTGTTGGGCCGACTTTGCTTGTCTTGCCCGTTCTAGTTGGGGATATCTTTTTGCCTGCCGATCTGTTTGCATTACCGATGTCCGAGTTCGACGTCATCCTGGGCATGGATTGGCTTGCCGAGTACCACGCCATATTGGATTGCTCCGCGAGGACAGTCATATTTTGTATACCCGGCTTGCCACAGTTCCAGTTCATTACTAAGCTCAGAGGAGAGTCATTGTCTTGCATGATGTCATGTACCATAGAGGAGCCCATAGTGGCGAGCATCGACCAGTTGCCTGTGGTTTGCGATTTTCCCAATATGTTTCAGGAGATTTCGGGATTACCGCCTCGCCGACTCACCGAGTTTCAGATTGACCTCGTGCTCGGTACCGGGCCTATTTCGAAGGCCTCGTATCATATGGCACCGTTGGAGTTGCGTGAACTGCAGAAGCAGTTGGACGAGTTGCACGAGTTGGGCTTTATCCGTCCGAGCAGTTTGCTGTGGGGACCGCTGGTACTCTTCGTGAAGAAGAAGGATGGCTCGTTGAGGCTCTACGTAGATTACCGCGAGCTCACAAAGTCACGATCAAGAACAATTATCCGCTCCCGAGGATTGATGATTTGTTTGATCAGCTGCAGGGTGCACAGTTCTTTTCGAAGATTGACCACGTTCTGGTTATCATCAGATTCGGTCCGAGAGGAGGACATTCCGAAGACGGCATTTAGGACGTACTACGGTCATTTTGAGTTTCAGGTCATGTCCTTCGGACTGACCAATGCGCCCGCAGTGTTTATGTAGCTGATGAACGAGGTCTTCCGCCCTTATCTTGATCAGTTTGTTATAGTCTTCATCGATGAGATTCTAATTTATTCGAGGACCCGTGAGGAGCATGAGCAACATTTAGAGGTTACGTTGCAGACCCTCCGCACACATCAACTATATGCGAAGCTGGAGAAGTGCGAGTTTTGGCAGGAGGAGGTGAAGTTCCTCGAACACGTGGTGACGATGGAGGGCGTCGCAGTGGACCCCTCGAAGGTTGAGATAGTGCGTCAGTGGGGCTAGCCCACGACCGCATCCGAGATCTGCAGTTTCCTTAGTTTAGCCGGTTACTACCGGCGTTTCATTGAGGGCTTCTCTCGTATTGCAGCCCTGCTGACCAGGTTGACTCGGAAGGGCACGAAGTTTATTTGGAGCGACGCCTGCGAGTGAGCATTTATGGAGTTGAAGGACCGCCTCACGTCCACTATTGTCCTCACTCTTCCCTCTGGGAGTGATGGTTTATTGTATTTACTGATGCCTCGCATATTGGTTTGGGTGTTGTCTTGATGTAGTATGGGAGACCAGTGGCCTTCGCGTCTCGTCAGCTCAAGGTCCATAAGCTGAACTACCCCACGCATGATTTAGAGCTGGTTGCAGTTGTCTTCGCACTGAAGGTGTGGAGACACTATCTCTATAGGGTTAGGTTCGAGCTCTTTTCTGACCACAAGAGCTTGAAGTACCTCTTCTCGCAGTCTGAGTTGAACATGATGCAGAGGCGCTGGATGGAGCTCTTGAAGGACTATGATTTCGATCTCCAGTACCACCCGGGTAAGGTGTTGAGGGTCAAATATTGCATATCAGACCCAGTTGCTGCATAGTTTTACAAGCATGATACCGTTTAATGGCCTGATTTAATTGTGTTTGTGATGCAGAGTGTATTTACGAGCATGGACTGAAAAAGGGTGGTAAATGCATGGATTTGACGCTCCAGGAGCACTAAGGCAAGGAACGGACTCTAGAAGACCAAGAGCGACGGAAATATACACCAGGGATCCGCAGAAATCGAGGAATTGAAGCTCAAGTGGCCTGAAAAGTGTCCAGAATGCAAGATCATAGGGTTCCCACCATCTGATCAGTTCGAAACTTCATACGTGGCTTGAGGACCATAAATAAACCGTACACGTAAAATTTCAGCCCCTGGATCACTGTGAAAGTGGACCAACGGACAGATCAGCCCCTTAAATCCTTAAGTGGGGCCCACCTGATATCTGGATATTCTCCATTTTTGGTCTCAACAGTTTAAATGAGCTAACAAAACTGATGGACGGAACGAATTTCTCATTAACATCTCTGTGGGGCCCCGCCGGTGATGAATGTGCATAGCAATCACGTGCACCAGCCGTCCACCCGTGCATTCAAAGTCGGTCAGCAGGCGCTGACCGACTCAAACTCAGATTTTTTTAAAATTACGCAGCAAAATAACGCTGCCGACCGTCGGTTCTGCTTGTGGGCCCCACACATCATGTATAGCACCAATCGGGACCGTCCATTGTGTGCGTAGGTGGGGTATTTACCTCACCAAGGCGGCCTTTTGAGACCATGTAAAATGTTACAGAATCCTAACCGTTAAAGACATGATGAACGGCGGAGTAGAAGGTATTGTGGGCCACATGGAATTTGGTCCAAAAGTAGTGCTTCCTACCTGATTTTTCGAGTAGAACGCAGTGGATGGCTCAGATTTTCCAAAAAGACCGTGAAGTGGGGCCCACCATCATCACAGCGTCAATGACGCTACCCTGTTTTCGCGTCCAGGAAATCCAGAATTTCCGGCCGATTGTGGGCCACTGCCGGTGATCGGATTGGTGATCCAAACCGTCCAGATGATGACCAAGCCAGGAATGACCCTAGCCATGAAGTCGGTTTTGAGATTACTGGACGGAGAGACACCCAACCTGAGGCCAAACGCAACTCCTCTTGCGTTGCTACGCACGCTGCATCGCTGGCTGCGAAGCTTTCCGCAGCCGAATCCCTTCAGGACTCCACATCAGCAAACGTGAGGAGTTTTCTTGGGCTCCGACGAGAGTGCTATAAAAAGAAGAGAGGGAGAAAGAGTAAGGACCAAAAAAAAAACGAAGGAAGAAAGGAGAGAAAAAGGGAGCTACGGCTGCTGCTGTGAACGGCAGGGAGAGAAAAAGGGAGAGAAAGGAAGGAAAGGAGCTGGGCTGGGTTGCTGCTGCACGTCTGGAAGCTCGTCTTTAGTGGAGGATTGAAGAAAAAGAGGAAGGTTTTGGAGGGCTGGCACGTGAGGAGGCTGGGTTTTCTTCTCTTTCCTTCTTGTTCTTTTCTACTTTTTTTCTGTTTATTTACTTTGTCTAAGGGGTTCTAGCATGATCATGCTAGGCTAAACCTCTTAGCTAGGGCTAAGAGGTGAAGCTTGTAGTGAGATGGGGGATTTTATTCATTGCCTTTAATTGGATTTCAATTCATGAACTGAATTTGATTTTCGTTTATTTAAAGAAATACTTTCAGTTTTTTTTTATGGTGTGTTGTGACTGAAATTACAATAAATCTGCAATGGCTTTGAGTATTTCCTCCCCTTTTTATGTTTATGAAGTCAGGAAGCCCTGTTGTTCACCATCGTCTCCTGGGCATGGTTGGATGATCGTACCCTTCCTAACTTTCATGATTGGTTGGTAATTAGTTTAATCCTGTTATTTGCTTTGTCTCCTGGGCATGGTTAGATGATGGAATCCATTCTAATTCATATACCTTTCATCTCTTGAAAACCAGATCAAGTAAGTTCAGTTTGAATTCCATAATCCTTGATGCAGGCATAAGATCTCCCTGATCTCTACAAGTGGATCCTCTGAATCCCTAGTTTCCCTTCCTCTGAATTCCTTAAAGTTTTAAATAATTACTCCACAATTATTCCTTAAAATTCTATTTGGTTAGATCGCATCTTAGTCTAGTTCTAGTTCTACTTAGTTTCAGACAACGTACAGGTATCAGTCCCTGTGGATTCGACCTCGGTCTTACCGAGTTTATTACTACATCACAACCCTACACTTGTGGAGTGAACAAGTTTTTGGCGCCGTTGCCGGGGACTGACGGTTACGATTTTCTGAAATTAATTGGTTTTAGGATTAGTTTAAGATTAGAATTTTACTAACCTTAGTTTTTATTTTTTTTATTTTTTTATTTTTATTTGAGTTCAAAACTAACTTGTTTCCTGTTTTATAGGATCAGAACATAAGTTTCTAAATTGGTAATTCCTTCCTAATCTCTCTACTTTTTCATATTTTTAGAATTAGGGTTTAAATTTTAGAAATTTTCTAATTCTAGTATCCTCCCTTCTGTAGGAAATAGTTTATTTTTAGAGTTTTTGTTATTTCTTTCACTTCTTAGAAATTAACTTTCTATTTTTGTTTTATTTTAGTAACTTTCTAATTCTAACACTTTTAGAATTTAATTTTGTTTCTTAATTTATTTTTAGAATTTTTGTTTAGAAACTAACCTTCCTATTTTGTAGGCCTTTAAGATAGAAATCTCTAATTCGGTACACTCCTTCCCTACTTTCTATTTTCCAGTTCTTTTTTAGTAATTTGCTTTCTAGTATAGGACTTTCCTAGTTTACTTTAGAAATTTCCGCTTTTCTTTAAAGAATACCTTCTTTTAGAAATTAAGTTACTGTTATTTTTCTTTTAAAGTATCATTCTTCTCTTTTTAAGAATCTAACTTATTTTTGTTTTATTTTGCAGGTTTTTAACTCGGGACTCCAATTTGGTAATTTCTTTCCATCTCTCTCTTTCTTGCTAGATTTTCCTAGGGTTAAGTTTTTAACTGAGGGCTGCGAGTGTTTTCATGCCCAAGTGGGCCCGTGACGACACTCGACGTCTCTTGACTGAAGGAGGATTGGTTGAGGGGTTGACTATCCATCGCAGGACTAGACACCGCTCGAAATCCCCTGAGTTAACTGAGGTTATGGCTGAAGACCAACCTCCTCCACTTCCACCCAGGGTGGAGGATACCCAAGATGAGAATGAGGTGCAACAGGCACCCCCGCCTCGTACTTTACGGATTTTCTACAACCGGTGGGAGTGAGTACGCCCTCATGCATGATTTTTCCTGAAAACACAGGACAAATGGACATCAAGCCAGGAGTTATCCAACTCCTTCCCAAATTCCATGGACTTGAATCAGAGAGTCCATATTTACATTTGAAAGAGTTCGATGAGATTATAGCTACATTATGTTTTCCTAATGTATCTGAGGATACAATTAGGCTGAAACTCTTTCCTTTTTCCTTAAAAGAGAAAGTTAAGACGTGGTTACATTCACTGCGTCCTAGATCCATTGGCACATGGAACGATATGCAGAGGGAATTCATAAAAAAATTCTTCCCACATCATAAAACGATTACCCTCAGAAAAGCGATCATGAACTTTGCCCAAAAGGAAGATGAAACATTCTTTCAATGTTGGGAAAGGTTCAAAGATTTGGTCAGTTCATGCCCACAACACGGATTTGAAACGTGGCGCATTACAAATTTTTTCTATGATGGACTGACATCTTCCATGCGCCAAATGGTCGAGACAATGTGTAATGGAGAGTTCATTAATAAAGATATCGACGAGGTATGGGACTACCTCGATAGTTTCTGAAAAACACAATCTTGGGACTATTACCCAAAGTCGAACACCACGTCTAGGCCGACTCAATTAAAGGAGAAAGGTGGATTATATCTCTTGAAAGAAGAGGATGATCTCAAGTGTAAAGTGACTACGCTCATAAGGAAAGTTGAGGCCATGGAAGGAAAGAAGGATAAGGTCAATGAAATTGTTTGCAGCATCTGTGATTGCAACATTCACACAACTGAAAACTGTCCTACAATACCTACCTTTCGAGGAGTGTTGAATGAACAAGCCAATGCCGTAAATAACTATCAAAGACCTTTTACTGGACCTAACTCCAACACATACAATCCTGGCTGGAAAAATCATCCAAACTTTAGTTGGAGGAATGGACAAACGGCGACTCCTCCAGGTTTCTTTAATCAAAATCCAAATCAAGTGAAACCTCAAGAGGAACCGGTTTAAAATCCCATACAAGAGCTGGCTCAAGCAATGCGAGGAATTACAGATTTTATGCAAAAGATAGATTCTCGTATGACGGTTATAGAAAAGGGGATGCTTCCTGCACAACCTCTCCCCAATCCTAAACCGCAGTACGAGAGTAATGATCCTAGCTCTTCAAATCAGATGGGGCATGCTAAATCCATCACCACTCTTAGGAGTGGTAAGATCATCGATAAAACTCTTCCGGTTAGGCCCGAAAAGCCTCAAGAACCAAGAGAGGACAACATGATGGATCCGGTGATGCCCCACAAAAAGTAGAACCGAAACTTCTAGAGAAGCCGGTTGCTCCATTCCCCAACGGTTGGTTTCACCAAAACCTCTCTCTAACTCTCAGGATATCCTAGAGGTGTTGAAACATGTGAAAGTCAACATTCCTCTACTTGATGTCGTTAAAAAGATACCTTCATATGCCAAATTCCTGAAAGACTTATGCACGACCAAAAGACGGAAAATTATTCAAAAGAAAATCTTCTTAACTGAGAAAGTGAGTGCCATCCTGAAGCAAGACGTGCCGCAGAAATTCAAGGATCCCGGTAGCCCAACCATATCATGTGTAATCGGGAACCATCGAATTGATCACGCACTTCTTGACTTAGGAGCGAGCGTCAATCTGATTCCCTACTCGGTATATAAACAGTTAGGTTTGGGTGAATTAAAACCCACCCTAACCACACTACAACTTGCTGATCACTCTGTTCGTGTACCAAGAGGGATAATTGAGGATGTGTTAGTCCAGGTCGATAGATTTTACTACCCTGTAGATTTTATCATCCTGGACACCGAACCCATCAATAACATGAGCACTCAGATTCCCGTCATTCTTGGTCGCCCATTCCTTGCCACGTCAAATGCAATTATCAATTGCAGGAATGGTATCATGACTATGTCTTTTGGAAATTTGACATTGGAGTCAAACATTTTTTTCAATAACGGCAGCAACGCAGAGGATGATGACGATTTCCACGACATTAACATGATTGACTCTTTCGTGGAAGATACGACACCTCTGACATTATCCTCCGACTATCTAGAGACATGCCTGGCCTACTCCCATGATTTTGATGATGACATGATTAGGGAGACGTGTGCCTTGCTTGATACCGCACCGGTACTTGAAGTTAACCGATGGAGGCCACAATTTGAAGAATTACCACAAACTGATGTAGTGCCTCTACCGTCTAACCTCAAGCCGCCGAAGCTTGACCTAAAACCTTTGCCCTCTGATTTGAAATATGCCTATTTAGGTCAAGATGAGACATACCCGGTGGTGATCTCTGCCCACCTGGAGAAAGAACAGGAGAGTATGCTTATATCTACTCTCATTGAGCATAAAGGAGCCCTGAGATGGACGATAGCGGACCTCAAGGGAATCGATCCCTCGATTTGTACTCACCGCATATATCTTGAGGATAATGCAAAAACCGCTCGGCAACCACAACGTAGACTAAATCCAAACATGAAGGAAGTGGTTAAGGCCGAGGTTCTTAAGCTATTAGACGTGGGTATTATATACCCTATATCTGATAGTCAATGGGTGAGTCCAACTCAAGTGGTCCCTAAGAAGTCCGGAATCACCATCGTAGCCAATGCTAATAATGAACTCGTGCCAACTAGAGTCACTACTGGTTGGAGAATGTGCATTGACTACAGGAAGTTGAATACCGTCACGAGGAAAGACCACTTTCCTTTACCATTCATTGATCAGATCCTGGAAAGGTTAGCTGGTCATTCCTATTATAGTTTCCTTGACGGGTATTTGGGCTACAACCAGATAGAGATAGCCCCTGAAGACCAGGAAAAGACCACATTTACATGTCCCTACGGCACCTTTGCCTATCGAAGGATGCCATTCGGACTATGTAATGCCCCTGCCACCTTTCAGCGATGTATGCTTAGTATCTTTTCTGATATGGTAGGGCAATATCTAGAGGTCTTTATGGACGACTTCTCTGTTTATGGTCCATCTTTCAGCAAGTGCTTGGAAAGTCTTAAATGTGTGCTGAAAAGATGTGAAGAAAAGAACTTGGTACTTAATTGGGAGAAGTGCCATTTCATGGTTCAAAAGGGAATTGTCCTTGGGCATATCATCTCGTCCAAAGGAATCGAGGTAGATAAGGCAAAAATCGATCTTATCTCTAACCTACCTCCACCCAAGAACATCAGAGACGTGCGATCCTTCTTAGGACACGCAGGATTTTACAGGCGATTCATAAAGGACTTTAGTCTTCTCTCTCGTCCTTTATGTAATCTTCTTCAAAAGGATGCTCCGTACGAGTGGACTGAGCAGTGCCAGGAAGCTTTCACCAAGCTTAAGGGCACGTTAACCACTGCACCTATCATGCAGCCACCCGACTGGAGCCTTCCTTTTGAGCTTATGTGCGACGCTTCTGATTATGCTCTCGGGGCGGTCCTAGGCCAGAGAAAAGATAAGCGGCCCTACGTCATTCATTACGCAAGTAGAACTTTAAATTCTGCCCAGGTGAACTACTCGACTACGGAAAAGGAACTCTTAGCTGTAGTGTTCGCCTTGGACAAATTTAGGTCCTACTTGATCGGATCCAAGATCATTATCTACACAGATCATGCGGCACTTAAGTATCTTCTTTCTAAGAATGATTCTAAGCCCCGCTTGATACGATGGATCCTTCTACTCCAAGAATTTGATTTGGAAATTAAAGATAAAAAGGGAGTAGAGAACGTAGTGGCCGATCACCTTTCTCGCCTTAATACCTCTGATTCCCTTGAGGCGACCCATATCAATGATATGTTCCCTGATGAACAACTGTTCAGAGTCTCCCATTCACCTTGGTTCGCTGATATTGCTAATTATCTTGCTACAGGTGCCATACCGACACAGTGGACTGCGCAAGATAAGAAGAAATTTTTCACCGAGGTGCGCAACTTTTTCTGGGATGATCCTTATTTATTTAAATATTGCCCAGACCAAATTCTAAGGAGATGTGTACCAGACGATGAGCATCAGAGCGTCATCTCCTTCTGTCACTCAGAGGCCTGTGGTGGTCACTTTTCTGCTAAAAAGACCACGGCCAAGATTCTGCAGTGTGGCTTTTACTGGCCCACTATGTTCAGGGACACTCATGAGTTTTGCAAAGCTTGTGAGCGTTGTCAGAAATTGGGAGCATTGTCCCGTCGAAATATGATGCCTTTGAATCCCGTCCTTATCATTGAAGCATTTGATTGCTGGGGCATCGATTTCATGGGACCATTCCCCCAATCGTTTGGAAATCTGTATATTTTGCTCGCAGTGGATTATGTCACTAAATGGGTCGAAGCGATTCCGTGTCGAAAGAATGACCATCGCACGGTCATTAAATTCCTAAAAGAAAACATCCTTTCTCGATTCGGAACGCCTCGAGCCATCATTAGTGATGGGGGCTCACACTTTTGTAATAAACCATTTGAGAGCTTAATGAAGAAATACGGTATCTCTCATAAGGTGAGCACCCCATACCATCCACAGACAAGTGGGCAAGCCGAGATTTCTAATAGGGAAATTAAACACATCTTGGAGAAGACGGTCAACCCTGATCGTAAGGATTGGTCAATCCGATTGACCGATGCCTTATGGGCATACCGTACTGCATTCAAAACTCCTATTGGAATGTCTCCCTTTAGACTTGTCTATGGGAAAGCTTGTCACTTGCCTGTGGAGCTGGAACATAAAGCGTACTGGGCGATCAAAAATCTAAATTTCAATCTGGACAACGCTGGCTCGCTACGCAAACTTCAATTGAATGAACTTGAAGAAATCCGGAATGATGCGTACGATAATTCGAGAATTTACAAGGACAAGATGAAAGCATTTCATGACCAACACATTTCGCGAAAATCATTCACGCCTGGTCAGAAGGTCCTTTTGTACAATTCTCGATTACATCTCTTTCCGGGTAAGCTTCGATCTCGTTGGACCGGTCCTTATATTGTTGTCACTGTTTTTCCGCATGGGGCCGTTGAGATAAGAGATCCCGACAATGGCAAGGAGTTTAAAGTCAATGGACATCGATTGAAACCATTTGTCGAGAAATTTGATTCAGAGGACATGTCCATGCCTCTGACTGATCCTGTTTACCAGGATTAATCTCCTAGTCTGATGGAGGTATAGGTAAGTTTCCTGTTTTCTTAGGACTAGGGTAGTTGCTTTATTTGTCTGGCTGAAGACGGTAAACTTAGCGCTCCTGGGAGGCAACCCAGCTCTTCATTTTATGTCATTTTTTCATTAGTCAGTTCAATGTTTGTGGGTAACATTACTGCAAACCCTCACGAGACTACAACTCGTCCACTAGGGGAAACCTAGGGGTTTAAAGGCTTGTTGCATACGCTAAATGCAATCGAGAGCACCTACGAAAGTGGTATAGGTAGGATTGTATTTTTGTTATTTTATTTTACTTCTGTTGGTTTCTCCCTTGTGCTGACCGCTCTTACGTAGAAATCTTTGAAAAGCCTCTTGATTCTTTCATCCAGGTATTATCCTTCCATCACTTCTCATTTACTTTTTGTCCCATGTGCATCGCATGCTTATTTATTTTACATTGAGGACAATGTAGATTTTAGGTTGGGGGTGGGATATTAGGTCACCTAATCAGCATTTTCTTGGTCTTGTACAAAAGTTGTGAAAATTTTAAAAAGTTGTGAAAATTTTAAAAAAATTTTGAGATTTTGTTGAATTTGAAGTGATTTTGATAACCATCTTGGATTTAAAATTACAAGATAAGTGAAGTTGGTAATTTATGACTCTTAGATTCAGTTATCTATTATATTAGATTTCACAGTTAAGTTTGAAGTATTAATCTATAATTGGAAGTTTTAAACATTGATTGAGTTATGAGTTCACATGTCACATCTCGCTTTCACATTAAGATTTCAGTTTGATATTAAAGGGTTAACTTGGTAATCACTAAGCATGTAAGGAACCAGCTTGGAAAATTTGCCCGTCATGAAAAAAAAAAAAAAAAAAAAAAGGGAGAGAGAGATACCTTTGGAAAAGGTTAGGTGAATAATTTTCACCATAGGTTTGCTCCCTATAGGTGTGGATTCAAAAAAAAAAAAAAAAAAAAAAAAAAAAAAAAAAAAAAAAAGAACTGAAAGGCAAATTCTGGTTTAAGTTTTGAGTGTCCTAAATACTGTTTTGATTATCAATGTTATCATAAAAATTATCCATTGGATTTCTTAATGATGATAAGCCGAGATTTTATTATAGACTCATGATACTCATTGTTTAGAATTGTTCTAATTAATGCATAAATATTTTAAAGTTGATTATGAAATTTATTGTGCACTTGATTCCAGGAGGAAGTAATATCCAACATTCATGCATCTTAGAATTTTCGAATCTAGACTGTTTTTTTTTAAAAACAAATCAATAAATAAATCGCTGGGGTTCATAAAAAGTGTCCTGTATTTCTCAACTTAGTTTTCGCATACTTTGCTCGGGACTAGCTAAATGAAGTGTGGCAGCATTATGTTGAGGGTCAAATATTGCATATCAGACCCAATTATTGCCTAGATTTACAAGCATGATACCGTTTAATGGCCTGATTTAATTGTGTTTGTGATGCAGAGTGTATTTACGAGCATGGACTGAAAAAGGGTGGTAAATGCATGGATTTGACGCTCCAGGAGCACCAAGGCAAGGAACGGACTCTAGAAGACCAAGAGCAACGGAAATATACACCAGGGATCCGCAGAAATCGAGGAATTGAAGCTCAAGTGGCCTGAAAAGTGTCCAGAATGCAAGATCATAGGGTTCCCACCATCTGATCAGTTCGAAACTTCATACGTGGCTTGAGGACCATAAATAAACCGTACACGTAAAATTTCAGCCCCTGGATCACTGTGAAAGTGGACCAACGGACAGATCAGCCCCTTAAATCCTTAAGTGGGGCCCACCTGATATCTGGATATTCTCCATTTTTGGTCTCAACAATTTAAATGAGCTGACAAAACTGATGGACGGAACGGATTTCTCATTAACATCTCTGTGGGGCCCCGCCGGTGATGAATGTGCATAGCAATCACGTGCACCAGCCGTGCACCCGTGCATTCAAAGTCGGTCAGCAGGCGCTGACCGACTCAAACTCAGATTTTTTTAAAATTACGCAGCAAAATAACGCTGCCGACCGTCGGTTCTGCTTGTGGGCCCCACACATCATGTATAGCACCAATCCGGACCGTCCATTGTGTGCGTAGGTGGGGTATTTACCTCACCAAGGCGGCCTTTTGAGACCATGTAAAATGTTACAGAATCCTAACCGTTAAAGACATGATGAACGGCGGAGTAGAAGGTATTGTGGGCCACATGGAATTTGGTCCAAAAGTAGTGCTTCCTACCTGATTTTTCGAGTAGAACGCAGTGGACGGCTCAGATTTTCCAAAAAGACCGTGAAGTGGGGCCCACCATCGTCACAGCGTCAATGACGCTACCCTGTTTTCGCGTCCGGGAAATCCGGAATTTTCGGCCGATTGTGGGCCACTGCCGGTGATCGGATTGGTGATCCAAACCGTCCAGATGATGACCAAGCCAGGAATGACCCTAGCCATGAAGTCGGTTTTGAGATTACTGGACGGAGAGACACCCAACCTGAGGCCAAACGCAACTCCTCTTGCGTTGCTACGCACGCTGCTGCATCGCTGGCTGCGAAGCTTTCCGCAGCCGAATCCCTTCAGGACTCCACATCAGCAAACGTGAGGAGTTTTCTTGGGCTCCGACGAGAGTGCTATAAAAAGAAGAGAGGGAGAAAGAGTAAGGACCAAAAAAAAAATGAAGGAAGAAAGGAGAGAAAAAGGGAGCTACGGCTGCTGCTGTGAACGGCAGGGAGAGAAAAAGGGAGAGAAAGGAAGGAAAGGAGCTGGGCTGGGTTGCTGCTGCACGTCTGGAAGCTCGTCTTTAGTGGAGGATTGAAGAAAAAGAGGAAGGTTTTGGAGGGCTGGCACGTGAGGAGGCTGGGTTTTCTTCTCTTTCCTTCTTGTTCTTTTCTACTTTTTTTCTGTTTATTTACTTTGTCTAAGGGGTTCTAGCATGATCATGCTAGGCTAAACCTCTTAGCTAGGGCTAAGAGGTGAAGCTTGTAGTGAGATGAGGGATTTTATTCATTGCCTTTAATTGGATTTCAATTCATGAACTGAATTTGATTTTCGTTTAATTAAAGAAATACTTTCAGTTTTTTTTTATGGTGTGTTGTGACTGAAATTACAATAAATCTGCAATGGCTTTGAGTATTTCCTCCCCTTTTTATGTTTATGAAGTCAGGAAGCCCTGTTGTTCACCATCGTCTCCTAGGCATGGTTGGATGATCGTACCCTTCCTAACTTTCATGATTGGTTGGTAATTAGTTTAATCCTGTTATTTGCTTTGTCTCCTGGGCATGGTTAGATGATGGAATCCATTCTAATTCATATACCTTTCATCTCTTGAAAACCAGATCAAGTAAGTTCAGTTTGAATTCCATAATCCTTGATGCAGGCATAAGATCTCCCTGATCTCTACAAGTGGATCCTCTGAATCCCTAGTTTCCCTTCCTCTGAATTCCTTAAAGTTTTAAATAATTACTCCACAATTATTCCTTAAAATTCTATTTGGTTAGATCGCATCTTAGTCTAGTTCTAGTTCTACTTAGTTTCAGACAACGTACAGGTATCAGTCCCTGTGGATTCGACCTCGGTCTTACCGAGTTTATTACTACATCACAACCCTACACTTGGGGAGTGAACATAAGGCGAACGTGGTGGCAAATACCCTCAGCCGTCAGCCACGAGGCCTGGTGACGCATCTGATGATTCAGGAGTGGAGGATGCTCGATGATATAGCAGAGTACAACTTTGAGTTTGGCTTGCAGTCTTCTATTGTGCAGTTATCAAGCCTGTCGATTCAACCCTCTCTTGTCGCAAGGGTGATCGAGGCTCAGGAGGCAGACGAGTCGTTACAGGATTACCGAGCAGAGGCAGCATCTGAGAGTTAGACAGATTGGCAGATTGGTTCAGACGGTGAACTTCGCTTTAGAGGCTGATTATGTGTCTCGGATATTCCTGAGTTACGCAGAGATCTTATGACCAAGGCACATCGATCGCGGTTTTCTATCCATCCTGGCTCGACGAAGATGTACCGTGACATGAGGTGACAGTATTTTTGGATGGGGATGAAGCGTCAGATCACCGGTTTTGTGGCTGAGTGTGACACATGCCAACGTGTTAAGGTCGATCATCAGAGACCCCCTGGTCTATTGCAGCCGTTGAGTGTCCCGATGTGAAAGTAGGAGCACGTGTCGATAGATTTCATTATGGGCTTGCCGAGGACTCAGCGCGGTCATGATGTCATCTGGGTTATTACGGATCGTCTGACGAAGTCGGCACACTTTATTGCGATTCGTGCAACTTGGCCTTTGGACTGGCTTGCGAGATTATTCATCGAGGATATTGTGAGATTGCATGGTGTTCTAGTCTCGATCGTTTCTGACTGAGACCTGAGGTTCACTTCTCAGTTTTGGGGGAGCTTCTAGAGAGAGATGGAGACATATTTACAGCTCAGCACCGCGTACCATCCGCAGACCGAGAGGGTCAACCAGATCCTTGAGGATATGCTTCGGGCCTGTGCGATTGATTTCGGGGGTAGTTGGGATGAGCATCTGTAATTGGTTAAGTTCGCATACAATAACAGCAATCAGGCGACCATCGGCATGGCTCCATTTGAGACACTATACGGCAGACCATGCAGATCACCGAGTTACTGGACCAAGGTTGGAGAGCGACGTCTCCTAGGTCCCGAGCTTGTGCAGGAGACATCAGAGGCTATTGATATCATCAGGCAGAGGATGTGCACAGTTCAGAGCCGGCAGAAGAGTTTTGCTGATCGTCGGTGTCGTCCCTTGGAGTTTGATATAGGGGACCATGTGTATCTCAAGGTCTCGCCCATGAAGGGCGTAGTTCAATTTGGACTGAAGGGCAAGCTTGCCTCGAGATTCATAGGACTTTTTGAGATCACTGGGCGCGTTGGCCTCGTGGCCTATCAACTTGCCTTGCCATCTCAGTTGTCTGGCGTCCATAACATTTTTCATGTCTCTATATTGAGGAAGCGTGGGTCAGAAATCATTCCTGTCATTGATTGGCAGCCGTTAGAGGTTCGGGAGGATGCTTCCTATATTGAGCAACCAGTTCGTATCCTTAATCGGAAGGAGCAGGTCCTCCGGACCAAGATCATTCCGTTGGTGAAGGTTCAGTGGGGTCACCATTCTGTGGAGGAGGCTTCTTGGGAGCGCGAGGCTGAGATTCAAGAGCGTTATCCCCATCTTTTTTATGATTGATCATGTGTTGTATTTTATATGTTATCTCTAATTTTATACAGTGAGGTTATGTTTCTTCTCCCTCATGAGTTATGACTAATTGCGATGATTATGTAAATTTCAAGGACGAAATTTTTATTAGGAGGGGAGAGCTATAAGCCCCATATCCTAAACTGTACCATTCCAGAGACCTCCGCGGTCTTCCCGATCGAATTTCGGTAACCTTCGATCCTTAACTGGCATTTGTGCATGACCCTGATTCACATGCCGTCAACCCGATTCAACTTAACCCGAGACTTATACCCTAGCGACCGCGCAGTCACCGCGGTTCCGATGCCGCAACTCGCCCGCCGATGTGATACTCTGGCCAGGAGATGTGGGCCAGCGTTCGGTGCGAGGAAAACGCCATGCGTATGAATTCTAAGAGAATCTCTACGAGATGTCACCTCAATCAATCAATCAATCCATCCCATCATGTCAAGAACATGTCAAGTACACCATCACCTCTCACCCTTCCCCAAGCAACCCCTAAAGTCAAAAGTTTCTTACAAACTCATACCTTTCTTACACCATTTACCACAAAAGTCAAAAAAGTCTCTTACACACCCATCCCTCTCTCTCTCATCCATCACTCCATCACTCCATCACCCATCTCTCTTAACAACTCCCTCTCTCCTTCATTTTCAAATCACAATCCAAGCAACCCAAAAATCACCATACGTCCAAGCTCTTCTACTCCAAGAGAGCCACAAGTGTGGCCCACTTTCTTACCCTCTCATCTCCCATCTCAACCATCTAAACCCCATCTCCTCAATTGAGATCGAAGCTAAGGAGCAAAGGAAGCCAAGGGAGCAAGAAGATCGAACGGTGGGTGCTTTTATAGGCTAGTTTTTCTTGTTTTCATGATAGGCCAAGTAAGGCATACCGATTGATGGTATGGATCTCACTTTGGACCCTAGGTGTGGCCGATGGCCCACCTTGATCCACATGATCATTCCATGATGGGGCCATTCTCCATGAACCCCATCATGATGTTTATTTCTTTTTTTTGTATGGCTAGAGGTCATCTAGACCTTCCATTTTTATGGAGAAGGGATCTCCACCGTTGATCTTTGATTTGTTGGGCCCACGTGTTAAGGGACCCACTTGATGTATGATTTAGTGCAACGGAGGGCTCATAGTGGCGGAGCCCTCCATCACGCGTGTCCCACTCTCTCTTTCTCTCTCTCTCTCCCTTTCTTTTTCATTTCTTTTCATGTGATGATGTGGCCGTGTGGCCCACCCGGATGAACCCCGCCATAAGGCATGTGTTTGATTCAAGTGATCCATAGGTGGGGGCCCACTTATATGTGTAGTACCCACACCATCCATCATTTGGTGGCCCACCTAAGCAGGGCCCACCCCAATGCATGTGCAATGCTAGACCGTCCAGCATCCCTGGACGCTGGACAAAAAGGGAAGACACAAATATTTGCTTGTTTCCAAGCTTTTGGGGTGGCCCACTTATTTAGGCCCCACCTTGATGTATGTATTCAATCCACGCCGTCCATTCCTTTCCCAACCTCATTTTAGGTGTTGAACCAAAAAATGGAGCCAATCCGAGGTTCTAGCAGGTCATACCATAGCAAATGGTGGTTTTCACCGTTGAAATCTTCCCTGATATTTTTATACACCGAAAAATACTCAATATTGGACTCATATAGCCTATCTTGAGATATGGAATCCAATGGCTGGGTTCAATTTTCTGGATGTGGACCCACCTGTGAAAAACCATAGGAAAACAATAAATATATATATATATATAAACATTAGCAGCAGCAGGCGCTGCTGTTGTGTCAGAAAGCAGCAGGCGCTGCCTGCGTAGTGGCGGACGGATCGACTGGCAGCAGACCCACGGCCCCAGCCGTGGGCCCCACCATGATGTATATCTGATATCCACACCGTTCATTGGGTGGGCTACTCCCTGAAGTGGGCCCACTCCAAAAATTAGCCTGATCTACAGCTCAGGTGGCCCACACCGTAGGAAATAGTGGGATTGAACGGCGACCTTTGAAACCCTTCTTGAGTCCACAGAAGTTTTGGATCAGGATGAAATTTGTTTTTACTCTTCATTTAGGTCTACGTGACCTTATCGGCGGGTTAGATGGCGTATAAATATTATGGTGGGCCCCACGTGGAGCCCACAGTGATATATGTGTTTTACTCCCACCGTCCAGGCGGACGGTGGAGCCCACAGTGATTTATGTGTTCTATCCACACCGTCGAGGGAACGGTGGGTGTGCGCGTGTGCGTGTGTGTGTGGGCGTGTGTGTATGTGTGTGTATATATATATAATATTATATTATATATAATATTGTATATACTATATATAAATTATATATTATATTATATATAATATACTGGGTGGTGGGCCTTCATGTGGACCCCCCCACCATGATGCAAGTGTTGCATCCAAAACCGTCCATCCATTTTGAGAGCTCATTTTATGTCAGGAGTTAAGGAATGGGCCAGATCTAAAATTCAAGTGGACCCCACCATTCAAAGTAGTGGTCAATGCGCCCACCGTTCAAAATTTCCAAGGGGCCATAGCAGTTTCCCATCAAGTTGATATTGTCCCCACTTCATCTATCACTATGTAAATTATGAAAGGGGTTGATGGGAAACATATTTCATGGTGGGCCTTAGGAATTTTAATGGTGGAAATCATCACCACCACTTTTGTTGGGTGTGGCCCATTACAATGTACAGAAGGCCCATTGGTGAGGCCCATTAATGCGGCCCATTTGACGAATGTAAGGCCCATGTGATATGGCCCATTTGATATATTGAAGGCCCAATGGGATGTACGCAAGGTCTATTGCAATGTGTGATCACAACATTGTTTATGTAATGATGTTTACGACGGGCTATGCCTTGGGAGCAATAGTGGTTTGACGTCCACATTGCAAGTATAGTGTTGGTTAAATATCCACATTATGACTCTCCCTAGGGCCCATTGATAGGCCCGTACATGTAATGTGTAGGCCATCTAGGCCCATCTTCGTTGCAAACAGAATTCATCGCCATATAACATGCTTAGTATAGTCCCATGATTCATGCTCATACGCATCATATGTATGCTTGATATGAGGAGTGATTAATCATAGCATATGCCTTCGGGCAGATTGTTTATGGGCTCCCGGATGGGCGGTGCTACCCTACATGAGCACACGATACGTGCAGGATTGTCGCATGATTGGATAGCGTGATTCATGCATTTTGCATTGGGTGATATAGTTATTGTACGCCCTAGCGACATCAGGGTCATAACCTCCACAGGCATATCGTGGTTGGCAGGATTGGATACCGAAAATCTTATTCTACATGGGGTGCTATAGATATCCTTGGGTGTAAGTCCTTAAACCCTTATGGTACCAGGAGGTTGCTCCAACGTCTAGACCGAGTGGGTGCATGAGCGCTGAGTGCTGATTACCAGTCGATTGCGCTTTCCACTGTGTCATGGTCAGTTAGAAGGGGGTGCGGCCTTACCCGCCCGAGAGGAGGGGGCAAAGTTAGGCTGAGTTTGACCAGCTCGAGGAATGGGTCCTCTATCGATGAGCCGAGCCCGATATTGGCAGGCAGATAATGAGGTCTTTTCCACTCACCTTATTGCGCGCGATGGGGCCGCAATCTGGCTTGGAGTGTACTAGACCCTGGTGATATTTCAAAGTTGAGCTATATTGATATGTGGACTTAGATGAGGATTCGCATGCTTGAGTTGCATTTCACACCGCATGGCCTTGGTATGGCCGATATCATCCATGCCTCGCATCGGATAGCCTTGGTATGGCTCATGGCATTCATGGATTCATCAGCATGTTCCGCATTACTCTGATAATGCATAATTACTACCTTGAGTACACACTTTCACCGCCTTCTAAGCTTTCCATAAGCTTTTGCACGACCGTTGCGTGCAGGTGATGTTGGAGCGCAGCAGTGCTGAGGCTGGAGCGTTTTGCAGATCATCTTGGAGCTTTTTGTTTATTATCATTGTATTTCCTTTTATGCTCATTATACTTTTAAAGTTTTTTATCATAGTGGAAATGTGATGGAGTTTTTGGTTGTTGTTTGTGGGTTATGCCTTCGGTTATGCTTATTACAAAACAAACTGGTGTTGAAAATCCTCCTCGTAGCATCCCAAGATCGGAACCTGACGAATGGGCGCTGGGAGCCGAGAATGGGGTTCTACGGAGGCTATCGGCGCCGGATTCGTCGTTCGAAAATTTTGTGAGCCCGGTTTTCGAGTTTGGGGCGTGACAGCATGTTTCAGATGCTATGCTGTCACATACTCATAATCGATATCGACAATCAGCACCGATAATCGGCATTGATAATCGGCCTCAATAATAGGCCTATATAATCGGCCTGATAATTCGGCCTTAACAATTGGAATTGGCCTCAACAATCGGCCTCGACAATCGGATTTGTCCTCGATAATCGAAATCAGCCTCGACAATCGGAATCGACCTCGACAATCGGAATCGGTCGCAACAATCAGAATCGGCCTCGACAATCGAAATCGGCCTCGACAATCAGAATCGGCCTCGACAATCAGAATCAGCCTCGACAATTAAAATCTGCCTCGATAATCGAAAACAGCCTCGACAATTGGAATCGGCCTCTACAATCGAAATCGTCCTCCACAATCGGAATCAGCCTCAACAATCGGCCTCCATAATCGGAATTGGTCTCGACAATCAGAATCGACCTCGACAATCAGAATCGGCCCCGACAATCGGAATCAGCCTCAACAATCGGAATTGGCCTCGATGATCAAAATCGGCCTCCACAATCGGAATCGACCTCGATAATCGGAATCACGGAAGGTCACAATGTGGACATTTAACCATCATTGCCCATCAATGTGGACATTTAACCAACATTGCTCCCAAGGAGTGGCCCACATAGAGCCAAACAATAGTGGACCCATAGCCTCACACAAGGGCCTAATATACATCACACTGGACCATAAATACATTACATCGGGCCTCATCAATGGCCACAATTACTTCACAATGAGTCCCATACAA
Organism: Magnolia sinica; assembly: GCF_029962835.1. NCBI lineage: Eukaryota > Viridiplantae > Streptophyta > Magnoliopsida > Magnoliales > Magnoliaceae > Magnolia > Magnolia sinica. Next base: position 68,902,841 of record NC_080579.1, on the reverse strand, counting down.
TCACTTCACAACGGGTCCCATACAATCACAATGGGCCACATATAATCACAATGGGCCACATACAATCACAATGGTCCGCATACAATCACAATGGTCCGTATACAATCTCAATGGGCCACATACAATCACAATGGTGCGCATACAATCACAATGGTCCACATATAATCTCAATAGTCTGCATACAATCTCAATGGGCCACATATAATCTCAATGAGGCACATACAATCACAATGGGCCACATACAATTACAATGGGCCTTACACAAAGGTCTCATACATCAAGTGGGCCGCATCACATGGGCCTTATACATCACATTGGGCCTCATCATATGGGCCTCATATACAACACATCGGGTCGCATCACATGGACCTAATACATATCACTATGGGCCGCTCACACAGGCCTAACACACATCACTATGGGCCGCATCACATGAGCCTAACACACATCACTATGGGCCGCTCACACAGGCCTAACACACATCGCTATGGGCCACATCACATGGGCCGAACATACATCATAATGGGCCTCGACACATGGGCCATAAATACATCACATCAGGCCTTGCCCATGGGCCTCGAATACATCATAATGGGCCTCGCCCATGGGCCTCGAATATGTCACAACAGGTCGTAACCCATGGGCCTCAAATACATCACAGTTGGGCCGCAAATATACATCACTGGTGGGCCTTGCTCATGGGCCATCAATACATCTCAATGGATCATGACCTATGGGCCTCAGATACAACAAGTGGGCCTTATACACATCAAGTGAGAGCTTGGATTACACCAAAAATCATTTCAATAGTTGCAGGTACAACATGTGTATCACTATACACTATCATTCTATGGAGCACATGGCACTCCAATGATGATCAGCAACGCCCAAACATGTCCATGTAAATCAGCACTGTCCAAACATTGTCCAACACCGTCTAGCACAATCTGAACGGTGTGGATTACAAAACATACAACATGGTGGGTCTCTCAACAGATGGACGGCGGGATACAAAACATACAACATGGTGGGTCTTTCAACAGATGGACGGCGGGATACAAAACATACAACATGGTGCGTCCCACGCACACCATCCAGGGACAGACGGTGTGGATATAAAACATATACATTACAGTGGGGGCCACACCATCTGGACAGATGGCAGAGTGGCTATACAATTCATACACTAAGGTGGGTCACATCCCACACATATAGCACGTGTGGGATGGCCCCACATGAGCTAAAAACAGATGGACGGTGTATGTAAAACACATACGTCACCATGGGGCGCACCATCCTCGACAAGTACGGAGTGGATATAGAATAAATTCATCATGGTGGGTCCCACACACATGGCCCACCAAAGATCTAAATCTACCACCGGCCAGAGCCAAGGCTTGGATGGACGATGTATATACATCAACGTGGGGTCCATAGGACCTGCTGATATCTAGTACCACAGCTATATAGCTGGTGTAAGGTACATCAGCCAATCCACTAGCCTAGCAAGTGGGTCCCACATGGGGCCCACCATAACGTTTATTTCTATCCCATCTGTACATAAGGTCATAAAGACCTGAATAAAGAGGAAAAACAAATTTCATATCGATCCAAAACTTCTGTGACTCAAAAAGGTTTTAATGGTAGACGTTCAATCCACTGCTACTTTTGGTGGTGTGGACCGCCTGAGCCCCATGTACGGTTGATTTTTGGGATATCCCAGTAATTAAAGGGGGCCCATCAAATGGACAGTGTTGATGTTCAACACACATCATGGTGGGACATCTGGTGGGGCCCACTGTCCCACTCTTCAAACAAGCAGCAAGGACGCTGCTTGCTACAGCGTCCAAAGGACGCTGGCAGCAACAGTGTCTCTGCATATTTTTTTTATTTTTTCTCATAGTTTTTCATAGGTGGGGCCCACATCAAAAGGATCCACTCCATCTGTTGGGTTCTATGGCCCGGGACGCATCCAACAAGCCCAATATTCAACATGTTTTGACTCACAGAAACATCACAGCGGGCCCTAACAGATTAAATCACCAAAAACAGCTGTTTTTACAATATGGCCAGCCAAAGATTCGGATTGGCTTCATTCGGCTTAATGCCCAAAATGAGTTGGGAAATTGGATGGACGGTGTGGATTAAATACACGCATCATGGGTGGGGCCTGTTGTGAGTCCCACACTCCTCTCCAATACAAGCAAGCTAGACGCTGCTTGCTGCAGCATACTCTGGATGCTAGCAACAGCGTCCACCATACACCATCACACTCACGCCGTAATGGGATTTCACCACCTATGTGCACCCACTTGGTGGATGGCCTAGATAAAATACATACTTCATGGTGGGGTCCATCTGGTGGACAGCATGGATCAAGTGGGACACACTCCATAAAAAAATAGAGAGAGAGAGAGATCGGAATAGCGGAGGGACCCCGCCACTATAGGTCCCTCTTTGATACAAATCATACATCAAGATGGGCCCCACCATATGTGAGCCCGAAATCAAAAGAAAAGGTACTATGACCACCCACCTTGGATCTCTCCTTCCTTCTTCCACCAAAGCATCCTAGAGCTCCATGGAATGCATTTCAATGGTAGAGACGAAGCTTGGAGGATGGGATTGTGTGGTAGGAAGGTGGGCCACACTAGCTCTCTCCCATGGAGCTTGGATGCGAGTTGCTTGGGAGAATGAGAGAGAGAGAGAGAGAGATGGGTGAGTGATGGGTGAGGGATGGGTGAAAGGTGAAGGGTGTACTTGACATGTATGGGTGGGGAGAGAGAGTTGACTTTAGGGGTTGCTTCTGGGGATGGGACTTGTACTTGATTAATGGGATGTGATGTGATTGATTTGAAAGGTTCTTTTGGGTTTTGCAAAGCGTGGCATTTTCTCGAACCGAACGTGGGCCCACATCTCCTGGCCCGGGTATCGCCTTGGCGTGCAAGATGCCGCATTGGAACCGTGATGACTGCGCAGTCACGAGGGTATAAGTTTCGAGTTGAGCCAACTCTGACATACGGGACACGACTCAGGATCACGCGCAAACGCCGATAACAGATCGCGGGTCGCCGAAATTCAATCGGGAGGACCGCGGAGGCCTACGGAATGGTATGGGTTAGGATACGAGTCTTACAAGGAAAGTCTTCGACTGGTCGAGGATCGCATGAATTTAAAAGTTCATGTTACTAGAGTTCGAGTAGAAGTTTCTTCGACTAGTCGAGGCAGAGCTTAGACTGATCGAAGGATGGCTTAGACTAGTTGAAGCAGGTAGATTTTTAGGGTTCCTTTTCTTCACTTCAAGTCTTTGATTCTCTTTATTCCTCACTTGATTTTCTTGGAGCTTTGGCATGTGAATTCTTCATTTTAGGTCTTCTAAGTTTCCTTTGGCTTGGTGATTCTTGATCATTAAATCCATGCTTTTAGCATTCTTTTCAATCCAAGCTCTTAAACTCACCTTGCAACATAAACATGTATAAAATATACCATTAAGCCTTATCATGTTCATAAAATCAAGATATAAATGGGGAAAAATATGTAATATTTGAGTCTCAACACACTCCCCAACTAGCATTTTGCTAGTCCCGAGAAAAAATATGCATAAAATAATCTTCCATCTTCAAAGTTCAAAACCTTTTTAAGAAAACAATCTTTTGTGCAATCAACTATGAATGAGTAGAGTCAAGATAAGAAATTGAGATTTTGAGAACCTAGAGCCGCATCTCATAAGCAATTAATCAAATAAGTTCTTTATCGGTTTTAAAATCATAATTCATGTATCAAAATTTTCTAATGTGCTTGGTGAATATCAACTTACTCCTCATAAGAATACTATCGTTTCATAATATTAGCCGTATTCATCATATTAAGAGTAGTTTAAAAATTTAAGTACTGATTCCAAACCTATCCCCTTCTCCTTCTTTTTCCAATTTTTTATTATATATCGACGGTTACTCCTATTCACTCTTTTTCAGACATTACATCCTTTTCAGAGACCTTTTTCATTCTCCTCAAAGATGTTGTCGTTCCTCAAATTGTGGCCTTTTTGTCGATTTTCTATTTTTTAACTGGTTTTTTATCTTTTAAGGTGGATAAAATTCCCCAGACTCAATTCTCAACATTTATCAATGATTCACATGCTACTCATTAGAAATCCTAGCATATCCCAAGGAAGTAACTTAAACGTGTTTTGTTATTTAGATTAACATGATCTACAAATTCCTCTTAATCATTCAAGAACCTTAAGTGATAATTTACTCAGGTGATCAAACTCCAACAATTCAAGATTCAATTTTCATCTTATTATCCTACTCAAGGCATTCTTAATTACACAAATTATTGCTTGCAAACAAGTTGTAGTTTGAAAAATTCAAAATTTTCACAATTTTTACTCAAAACTAAACAAAATATTGATTAGTTTACCTAATCCACACCCCCAACCTAAAATCTACATTGTCTTCAATATAAAAGAAGTAAGCGTGTAATGCACATGAGGCAACGAAAAGAAAGGGAAGAGTGATGGAAAGATAGTACCTGGAGGAAAGAAATTTGAAGCTTTTCCACGAATCTCAGCATGAAATGGGTTAGCACAAAACTAAACAAACTGAAAGTAAACTAACCTAGTCTTAAATCTTATGAAAGCAATAAACCTAACTATACCTCCATCAGACTAGGAGATCAATCCTGGTATAAAGGATCAGTCAGAGGCATGGACATGTCCTCTGAATCAAATTTCTCAATACATGGCTTTAACCGATGTCCATTTACTTTGAAAGCACTGTCATTGTTCGGATTCGTTATCTCGACGGCCCTATGAGGATAAACATTAGTAACAGTGAAAGGGCTTGTCCAACGAGATCAAAGTTTTTTTGGAAAAAGATGTAACCAAGAATTGTACAAAAGGACTTTTTGACTAATCAAGAATGATTTTCGAAGGATGTTCCTATCATGGAACACCTTCATCCTGTCCTTGTAAATTCTCAAGTTATTATATGCATCATTTTGGATCTCCTCGAGTTCATTCAATTGTAGTTTGCACAACGAGCCAGCGTTGTCCAAATCGAAGTTTAAATTCTTGATAGCCCAGTAGGCTCTATGTTCCAACTCCACAGGTAAGTGGCAAGCTTTCCCATAGATAAGTCTAAAGGGAGACATTCCAATGGGGGTCTTAAAAGTAGTACGGTAAGCTCATATAGCATCGGTCAATCAAATTGACCAATCCTTACGGTCGGGGTTAACCGTTTTCTCTAGAATGTGTTTAATTTTCCTGTTGGAAATGTCAGCTTGCTCACTTGTCTGTGAGTGGTATAAAGTGCTCACCTTATAAAAGATGTCATATTTTTTCATTAAGTTCTCGAATGGCCTATTACAAAAGTGTGAACCTCCATCACTAATGATGGCCCGAGGCGTTCCGAACCGGGAAAGAATATTTTTTTAAAGAATCTAATGACCGGATGATGGTCATTATTCCATCATGGAATCGCTTTAACCCAATTAGTGACATCGTCTACTACTAGCAAAATATATAAATTCCCAAAGGATTGGGGGAATGGTCCCGTGAAATCGATGCCCTAGCAATCAATTGCTTCAATGATAAAAATTGGGCTCAGGGGCATCATATTTTGATGGGACAATGCTCCCAACTTTTGACAATGCTCACAAGCTTTGTAAAACTCATGAGTATCTCTGAGCATAGTGGGCCAATAGAAGCCGCACTACAGAATTTTGATCGTGGTCTTTTTTGGCAGAGAAATGACCACCACAGGCCTAAGAGTGACAGAAGGAGATAACACTTTGGTGTTTATTGTCTAGTGCACATCTCCTTAGAATATGGTCTAGGAATATTTAAATAAATACGAATCATCCCAAAATAATTTACGTACCTCAGCGAAGAATTTCTTCTTATCTGCGCAGTCCAATGTGTTGGCGTGAAACCTGTGGCAAGATAATTAACATTATCAGTAAACCAAGGTGAGTGAGAGACTTTAAACAATTGTTCGTCAGGGAACATGTCATTTATAAGTGTCTTCTTAAGGAAATTGGGGAGATTAAGTCTCGAAAGATGGTCAGCTACTACATTTTCTACTCCCTTTTTATCTTTTATTTCCAAATCAAATTCCTAGAGTAGGAGGATCCATCTTATTAGGCGGGGCTTAACATCATTCTTAGAGAGAAAGTACTTGAGCACCGCATGATCAGTGTAGATGATGATCTTAGATCTAATCAAGTAGGATCTAAATTTGTCCAAATCGAATACCATGGCCAAGAGTTCCTTTTCCATAGTAGAGTAATTCACTTGGGTAGGATTTAGAGTTCTACTTGCATAATGAATAACGTAGGGCTTCTTTTATTTTCTCTGGCCTAACACCTCCCCAATAGCATAGTCAAATGCATCACACATGATTTCAAAAGGAATGCTCCAATCGGGTGGCTGCATGATAGGTGCAGTAGTCAACATGCCCTTGAGCTTAGAGAAAGCTTCCTGGCATTGCTAAGTCTACTCGGATGGTACATTCTTTTGAAGTAGATTGTATAAAGGACGAGAGAGGTAACTAAAGTCCTTTATGAATCTTTTGTAAAACCCAGCGTGCCCTAAGAAGGATCGCATGTCTCGTATGCTCTTGGGTGGAGGTAGGGTAGAGATAAGATCAATTTTAGCTTTATTTACCTCAATTCCCTTTGACGAGATGATATGTCCAAGAACAATTCTCTTTCGAAACATGAAATGACACTTCTCCCAATTCAGTACCAAATTCTTTTCCTCACATTGCTTCAACACACATTTAAGATTCTCCAAACAATCGCTGAAGGATGGACTAAAGACGGAGAAGTCGTCCATGAAGACCTCTAGATATTGTCTGACCATGTCAGAAAAAATATTCATCATGCATCACTAAAAAGTGGCGGGAGCATTACACAATCCGAATGGCATCCTTCGGTAAGCAAAGGCGCCAAAGGGACATGTGAATGTGGTCTTTTCCTAATCTTTAAGGGTTATCTCTATCTGATTGTAACCCGAATACCAGTCAAGGAAGCAGTAATACGAGTGACTAGCTAGCCTTTCCAAGATTTGATTAATAAATGGCAAAGGAAAGTGGTCCTTCCTCGTGACGGTATTCAATTTTCTGTAGTCAATGCAGATTCTCCAACCAGTGGTGACTCTAGTTGGCACGAGTTCATTGTTGGCATTAGCTACTATGGTGATTCCAGACTTCTTAGGAACCACCTAAGTTGGACTCACCCATTGACTATCGGATATAGGGAATATAATACCTACATCTAATAGTTTAAGTACCTCGACCTTAACCACTTCCTTCATGTTTAAATTTAATCTGCGTTGTAGTTGTCGGGAGGTCTTTGCATTATCCTTTAGATAAATGTGATGAGTACAAATCAAATGGTCAATTCCCTTAAGGTCCATAATCGACCCAAGGGCTCCTTTGTGCTCAATGAGAGTAGAGATAAGCATACTTTCTTGTTCTTGCTCAAGGTGAGAAGAAATCACCACCGGGTACGTCTCATCTTGACCTAAATAGATATATTTCAAAGTATTGGCAAGGTATCCAGCATGGTTCCCATCTCCCTAATCATATCATCATCTAAATCATGGGAATGGGTCAAACATGTCTCTAGAGGGTCAGAGGATAAGGTCAAAAGTGTTCTATCTTCCATAAAAGAATCAATCAGGTTAATATCATAGGCATCGTCATCATCCTCTAACTGTTTGCCCATATTTAAAAAATATTGAGCTCCAATGTCATATTCTCAAAAGACAAATTCATGGCTCCATTCCTACAATTAATTATTGCATTTGATATGGCAAGGAATGGGCGACCAAGAATGATAAGAATTTGAGTGCCCATGTCCACAATGGGTTGAGTATCCAAGACGATAAAATCTACTGAGTGGTAGAATTTGTCAACCTGGACCAACAACTCCTCAATTATCCCTCTCGGTACATGAACTGAGTGATCGGCAAGTCGTAATGTGGTCCGGGTGAATTTTAATTCACCTAGACTCAGTTGTTCGTAAACCAAGTATGGGATTAGATTTACACTCGCTCCTAAGTCAAGAAGTGCATGCTCAATCTGGTAATTTCCAATTACACAAGCGATGGTTGGGCTAGTGGGATCTTTACATTTCTGTGGCACATCTTGTTTTATGATGGCACTCACTTTTCTGTTAAAAAGATTTTCTTTTGAATATTTTTTTGTCTTTTGGTCATACATAAGTCTTTCAGAAATTTGGCATGTGAAGGTATTTGTTTAACGACATCTAGTAGAGGAATGTTAACCTTCACTTATTTTAGCACCTCTAGAATGTCCTGAAAGTTAGAGAGAGGTTTTGGTGCAATCGGCTTGCCTTGAAGTTCCGGTTCTAACTCATGTGGAGTGTTGCTAAGTCTATCAGTTTCATCTAATTCGGGATCCTTAGACTTTTCAGCCCTTACCGAAATAGATTTGTCAATTGTTTTCCCACTCCTAAGGGTGATGATAGACTTGGCTTTCTTCATTTGATTTGAAGAGCTTAAGCCACTAATCTCATATTATGGTTTTAGATTTAGGAGAGGTTGGGCTGGAAGAATCCCTTTTTCCCCAATTGTTAAGTGTGACTCTATCCTTTAAATAGACGACATAAGAGTTCCCAATGCTAATTTGATATCCTAGAATACTTGTGTTGAATTCTGATTGAGTAGCTCTTGGTCTCGAATATGTTTTTGAACCGAGTCCTCCTGAGGTTTCCCTTGATTTAGAATTTGATTAGGGAATCCTTGAGGAGTAACAATTTGTCCATTCCTCCAACTGAAGTTTGGATGATTTCTCCAACAGGATTGTACGTATTTGAAGTGGATCCACTGAAAAGTCTTTGGTAATTATTCATGGCATTAGATTGCTCATTCAGTACCTCTTGAAATGCATGTATTGTTGGACAATTTTCAGTTGTATGAATGTTACAAGCACAAATACTGCAAACAGTTTCCTTAGCCTTATCCTTCTTTAGTTCCATGGCTTTGAGTTTTCTTGTGAGATTGGCTACTTTAGCATTTATATCATCATCTTCTTTCAGAAGATATATTTCGCCCCTCTCCTTTGATTGAGTAGGCTTAGAAGTGGTTCTTGATTTTGGGGAGATGTCCCATAATTGTGTGTTTCAAGCAAGTCTGTCCAAATAGTCTCACACATCATCAACATTTTTGTTCATAAATTCCCCATTGCACATTGTCTCGACCAATTAACGCATGGAAGATGTCAGTCTATCATAGAAGAAGTTTGTGTTGTGCTACGTTTTAAAATCGTGTTGTGAGCATGAACTGATAAGATCCTTGAACCGCTCCCAACATTTGAAGAATGTTTCATCTTCCTTTTGGGCGAAGTTCGTGATTGACTTTCTAAGGGTGTTCGTTTTAAGGTATGAGAAGAATTTCTTTGTGAACTCTCTTGTCATGTCGTTCCATCTACCAATAGTTTAAGAATGTAATGAATGCAACCACGTCTTAGCTTTCTCTTTCAAAGAAAAGGGAAAGAGTTTCAGCCTGACCGTGTCCTCAAACACGTTCAGAAAATATAAAGTGGCTATTATCTCATCCAAATCTTTCAAGTGTAAATATGAATTTTCATATTCAAGTCCATGGAATTTTGGAAGGAGTTGGATCACCCCTGGCTTGATATCCATGTCTCGTATTTTCTAAAAATATCATGCATGAAGGTGTACTACCCTCACCGGTTGTAAATAATCTCGTAAAGTACGATGCGGGAGTATTTGATGCACCTCATTCTCACCCTGAATTTCCTCAACCGGAGGTTTAGGTTGAATTGCAGGTTGATTAACAACCATCACTTTAATTGACTATAAGGATCTCAAATGGTGTCTAATCCTGTGATGGATAGATAACACATTGACTAATCCTCCTTCACTCAAGAGACATATAGTGTTATCACGGACCCACTTGGGCATGAAACATTTTCAGCCCTTAATTTCAGAATCTAACCTAATCCTTTAAAAAAATAACAATAAATTAAAAAAAAATCCTAAAACATATAGTAATTCTAGAAAAGAAAGAGAGAATTAGAAAGAAATTACAAAATTTAAAGTTTCTATATTGAGATCCTGCAAAACAAAAAAGCAAGTTAGTTTCTAAAAACAAATTAGGAAAGTTCCTAACCTAGAAATAGAAAGATAAGTTAGTTTCTAAAAATAATTCAGAAAAGCCCTAACCTAAAAATAGAAAGTAAATAAAAATAATTCAGAAAAACCCTAACCTAAAAATAGAAAGTGAATAAAAATAATTCAGAAAAATCCTGATATAAAAATAGAAAGTAAATAAACCCTAATCTTAACCTAATTTCAAAACTAATTAATCTCAGAAAAATGCAACTGTTAGTCCCTAGTAACGGCTCCAAAAGCTTGTTCACAACCCCAAGTGTAGGGTTGCAATGTAGTTATAATCTCGGTAAGACCGAGGTCGAATTCACAGGGACTAAACTTGTACATTTCTAAAATTAACTAGAACTATAAGAAGATATGAATCTAATTCTGAAGTAATTGAGAGAATAATTGTGATTACAGTAATTAAAACTTGTAAATTTAAAGGTGGGAGCTAGGGTGCCAAGGATCCACTTATAGTTCTTGGGATGCTACCTTACTTTGATTCAAAAGGCACAATTGGAGTTGGAGTCATATCTTATCCAATTGGAAGATAAAGCAATTAAATCAAATCTAAACTTTCATTGACCTAATTCTCAATGGAGGAGAATTGCGAAGGTTGGAAGGGATTCCATCACCAAACCATGCCCAGGGGACGATCGCAAACAACGGGATTTTTATTGTAATTTGAGTCACAACAAACCATTAAAAACTAAAAGTATTCCTTAAAAATCAAATTAGAATCCATGAAGTTCAACATAAATATGAATCAAAGTAAATAAAACATCTCAATCACGCTACAAGTTTCACCTCTTACCTCTAACTAAGAGGTTTAGCCAACCATAGACATGATTAAACTAAAATCTCTTAAGAAAAGCATAAAAGCAAACTAAGGAAGAAGAATAAACTCTTGGCGACAGCTTCTCCACGCTATAATTCCACTCCTTAAACTCTAGAAGATGCTTGGGAACATCCTAGGGACTCCTATTTTTCGTTGTGCAACTCCAACTTTCGCACCGAATTTGAAAAATCCAGAAACCACCTCAAATTTACACAGTCTGCGCAACATCTGCGTAACCCTCAACTAATCGAGGACAACCTTCGACTAGTCGAGGGTCACCTTTGATTGGTCGAGGATCGCGTGAATTTAAAAGTCCATGTTGATGGGGTTCGAGTCGAGGTTTCTTCGATTAGTCGAGGTAGAGCTTAGACTGGTCGAAGGAGGGCTTAGACTAGTCGAAGCAAATAGATTTTTAGGGTTCCTTTTCTTCACTTCAAGTCTTCAATTCTCTTCATTCCTCACTTGGTTTTCTTGGATCTTTGGCATGTGAATTCTTCATTTTAGGTCTTCTAAGATTCAACCTTTGGCTTGGTGATTCTTAAGCATTAAATACATGCTTTTAGCATTCTTTTCAATCCAAGCTCTTAAACTCACCTTGCAACAGAAACATATATAAAATATACCATTAAGCCTTATCATGTTCATAAAACCAAGATATAAATGGGGAAAAATGTCACGCCCCAAACTCGAAAACCGAGCTCACAAAATTCCTGATCGCTGAATCCAGTGCTGACAGCCTCCGTAGTACCCCATTCTCGGCTCCCAACGTCCATACGCCAGGTTCCGATCCTGGGATCCTACAAGGAGGATTTTTCAACGTACATTTATCTCGTAAGAAGCATAACCACAAGTTTACCCAAATCACAAAGGCAATATCATCATCATATATCCACTAATATAATCATTTTAGTACAATGCTGAAAGGAAAATATAATGTAGAAATATATAAAAAAAACTCCAGAAGCTCAACCGCACACTCCTAACTCAGCTCGGCTACACCAGAATGTCACCTGCACGCATCTATCGTGCATAAGCTTATAGAAAGCTTAGAGGGTGGTGAAAGTGTATGCACAAGGTAAGTGTCAAGTATACAATACAATGCTATAAATCATACAATATCAGAATAAGCGAAAATACTGACAAGTCCGTGAGTCATACAATATCAGAATACGCAATACAAATCAGCTATGCAAATGAGGAGTCAAAAAATATTAGATGCCGAAAATCTAATACAATATGCAAATCCTGACGAGTCACGAATACCATCAACCTCATCTAATCCATATAAATGCAGAAACATAGTAACCCAAAATGTTAAATGTGCGAATGCAATGCAATATGCAGTGCGAATGAAATGACTAAGCTAGAGTGAAGGTGGGATGATAGTACGTAGTATCGCAGGCTACAGAGTCTATCACAAGGGACTCCTATCCAAACCAGTCCCATACCTAAATTTGGATAAATAGACTAAACTCCTGATATCAGGTTAGTCGCGCGCCCCAACCGAAATCCTGGCCATTACGAAGGCATACATAACAATTAGTTGCGCACCACCAGCCCAAGTGGATAGTGAATGAATGAATGAGTATAATGCTAAGTATATAACTCCCGCTCAATTAGTCCACAAATTAGTACTGTACATCTCTAGGATCATCACCAAGGTCTAATACACTCTACGCCAACTGCCGTCCCATTAAGTACACAACTGGGTAAGTGGAAGAGACCTCACTATCCGCCTACTAGCAGTATACCAATGCCTACCCGACTCATCGATAGCAGACCCATTTAGGAGCTGGTCAGACTCAGCCTAGATATGCCTAGTCCCTCAGGCGGGTAAGGCTACACTCCCTTCCAACCGACCACGACACAATGGGACACGCGGCCTATTGGTATTTGACACTCGGGCGCTCATGTATCCACTTGGTCTCGACGTTGGAGCGTCCTCTGGTACCAAGAGGGTTTAGGGATTTTCACCCAGGGTCATCTATGCAGCCCGATGCTAGTAACAAATTTTTGGTGTTCAATTGGCCATCCACGATATGCCTGTGGAGGCTACGGCTCTAATGTCACTAGGGTATACAGTAATCACAATACACAATGCAAGATGCATGAGTCATACAATCCAGTCATGCATCAATCCTGCGCATAACGTGCGGTCATGTGAGATAACCTCCACCTATCAGGGAGTTTCATAACAACCTGTCCAATGACATATGCAATGGTCAACCACATCTCATAACAAATATGCAGATGATGCGTTTGGGCATGTATCATGATGCTATGCAGTCACATACTCATAATCAGTATCAATAACCGATGGTGACAATCGACCTCGACAATGTGGACATTTAACCAACATTGCCCTCAAGGAATGGTCCACATAGAGCCTAACATATAGTGGACCCATGGCCTCAAACAAGGGTTAAATATACAACACCATGGGCCTCACTCAAGAGCTTAATACACATCGCGATGGGCCTTTCACATAAGCCTAATATACATCACAATGGGCTCCATCGCTTAGCCTTCAAAAGCATCACAATGGGCCTCATCACATAGGCCTCATATACATCACATTGGGCCTTAAACACGGGCTGAATACACATCACAATGGGCCTCAAATACGGGCCGCATATACATCACATTGGGCCTCGACAATCAGCCTCGATATCCGACCTCGACAATCGAAATTAGCCTCGATAATCGGCCTCCACAATCAAAATCAGAATCGGCCTCCACAATCTGAATCAATATTGACAATCGGAATCGGCCTTGATAATCGACCTCAACAATCCGAATCGGAATCGGCCTTAACAATTGGCCTCGACAATCGGAATCGGCCTCGATAATCGGAATCAATATCGACAATCAGAATCGGCCTCGACAATCGAAATCGATATCGACAATCGAAATCGGCCTCGATAATCGGCCTCGACAATCGGAATCGAAATCGGCCTCAACAATCAGCCTCGACAATCGGAATCGGCCTCGATAATCGGAATCGGTATCGACAATTGGAATCGGTCTCGATAATCAACCTCGACATAAGGCGGGGTGCATAGATGGACAGTCGATGATGGATCAAGCAATATCAATGGGGCCCAAGCATTTGGGTTAACCCACTAGAGAATGATGAGAATGGGCCTATCCAGGCCTAAGGGAAGGTTACAATGTGAACGTTCAACCATCATTGCCCATCATGTAAACATTAAACCAACATTGCTCCCAAACGTATAGTGGGCCCATGGCTTCACACAAAGGGCTAATATACATCGCAATGGGCCTCATCATATGGGCAGGAGATACATCACAATTGGCCTCGCCCATGGGCCTTGAATACATCACAATGGGCCACAACCCATGGGTTGGAAATACATCATAATGGGCCTTACCAAATGGGCTGGAAACACATCTTATTAGACCACGTCAATGGGCCGCACCAATGGGCCTCATATACATCAAGTCAGCCACGTCAATGGGCCACAAATACATCCAGGTGGGCCTCAAGGCTAGGGCACTGCACACGTGCAGACATATCAGGTGGGTGGATCTCCACCGTCCAGCTCTGCTGGACAGTACAAATATAATAAATACATCATGGTGGGTTCCACGCGGTGAACAGATGGACGGCATGGATTATAAATATACATCATGGTATGCCCCATGCTGTAGCGTCCAGACAGACGGTATAGATGAATCACTGGGGTCCCCACCGTCCATATGGACGGTGGGAATGAGATACATATAACATGGTGGGTCACACCGTCCCACATGTAGGGATGGTGTGGATGTGATTAGACCCACCAAACTTGCTGATGCAATACAGCAACTATATAGCAGGAGTGAGGTGCTCCAGCCAATCGGCTTCCCAGATGGGTGGGTCCCTTGTACTGGAGGCAGTTTATCTAGGTGGGCCCCAGCTCCAGTGACCACAGGTGTCACCAAGGTGAGCCCAGCATGGATGGACGGGGTGGATTAAAACCCCTACATCAAGGTGGAATCCCACGTGGGGATAGCAGCTTGAATAAAACATTTAGATCATGGTGGATCCCACGTCCTCAGATGGACGGTGAGGATGCCATATGTGTACACCAGGGGCCCCACCATCTTGGACGGCAGGTATAAAACCCATATATCATAGTGGATCCCACCGTCCAGATATTGGACGGTGAGGATACAACATATATATCATGGGTGGGTCCACGTGGTGGCCCACCAGAACTTTATTATTATTATATATATTATAATTATACTAATATATCATTCATATCAATGTCCAGAGCTGTATGCCCATTGACGGACGGTCTGGATTTCAACACATGCATACAAGGTGGGGCCCACGTATGTGTGGCCACACGTGCCATCAAGGTGGGCCCACGTTCCTCATCAAGCCCACATTTGTATTTTCCTTCATCCAGATTTGTCCCAGGCGGACAGATAGTGGCCTGTCTACCGGATGCCAATGAGGTGGGCCCCATGAATGGGACGGTGTGGATCATACATCACGGTGGGGTCCACAACATATGGGGAAGAGAGAGAAAGAGGGAGAGATAACGATGAGAAGGGGAGGGACTCCGCCACTATGGGCCCTCCCTATATAATGCATACATCAAGATGTGTCCCACCATAAGTGGGCCCTTAAATCATAAAATCAATACATAAAATCACCCACCTTTGATCTTCTTGGACTTCTCCTTCCATCAACGCATTCTAGAGCTCTAATGGTTGAGATTCAACGGTCGAGATCGGTTTTCAAGGTGGGGATGGGAGATAGGAAGTGGGCCACACAAAGCTCTCTCATGGAACTTGGTTGGACGTGGGTTGCTTGCTTAGGAGAAATGAGAGAGATGAGAGATGTGAGTGATGGGTGAGTGAGTGATGGGAGTACTTGTGTAAGAGAGATAGTTAACTTTGGGGATGGGTGGTTGTACTTGGGGATGGGTGTGAGTGAAGAGCGTGATGTGTACTTGATTGATATGATTGATGAGATTGATGTGATGTTCTCTAGGGATTGCAACGCACAGCGTTTTTTCCCCAAACTAAATGCGAGCCCACATTTCCTGGCCTAGGTATCACCTCGGCACGCGAGTCGCAGCATCGGAACCGCGGCGACGGCGCGGTCGCCAGCGTACAAGTCACGAGTCGAGTTGACTCTAATATACGGGACACGACTCAGGATCACGCGCAAATGCTGATAACAGATTGCGGGTCACCAGAATTCGACCGAGAGGACCGCAGAAACCTACGGAATTGTACAGGCTAAGATACGGGTCTCACAAAAAATATGCAATATTTCAGTCTCAACACACTCCCCAACCAACATTTTGCTAGTCCCGAGAAAAAATATACATAAAATAATCTTCCATCTTTAAAGTTCAAAACCTTTTTCAAAAAATAATCTTTTGTGCAATCAAGTATGAATGAGTATCGTCAAGATAAGAAAGTGAGATTTTGAGAACCTAGAGCCGAATCTCATAAGCAATCAATCAAATAGGTTCTTTATCGGTTTTAAAATCATAAATTCATGTATCAAAATTTTCTAATGTGCTTGATGAATATCAACTTACTCACCATAAGAATACTATCGTTTCAAAATGTTAGCCATATTCATCATATCAAGAATAGTTTAAAAATTCAAGTACTGATTCCAAACCTATCCCCTTCTCCTTCTTTTTTCAGTTTTTTATTTTATATCGACGGTTACTCCTATTCACTCTTTTTCAGACTGGTCGAGGATTGCGTGAATTTAAAAGTCCATGTTGTTGGAGTTATAGTTGAAGTTTCTTCAACTAGTTGAGGCAGAGCTTAGACTAGTCGAAGGAGGGCTTAGACTAGTCGAAGCAGGCAGATTTTTAGGGTTCCTTTTCTTCACTTCATGTCTTCGATTCTCTTCATTCCTCACTTAGTTTTCTTGGATCTTTGGCATGTGAATTCTTCATTTTAGGTCTTCTAAGATCTAACCTTTGTCTTGGTGATTCTTGAGCATTAAATCCATGCTTTTAGTATTCTTTTCAATCTAAGCTCTTAAACTCACCTTGCAACACAAACATGTATAAAATATACTATTAAGCTTTATCATGTTTATAAAACCGAGATATTAATGGGGGAAAATATGCAATATTTGAGTCTCAACAAGATATCCCATACATTTCTCAAACCGCAGCCTAAAACACAAAAGACTTGTATTCCAGATCAAGTGTCTAAACCAGACTTTGGGTCATTTGCAATACAGATTGCTATTTTAGTGACCCACGATATAGGTAACCTTGATCTCCCTTGTTGGACAACCTTGAACTGGTGGCCTAAAAATTAGATGACTAAGAAAAAGTTACAATAAAGGTCGAAATTCAAAAGAAAATGGACCAACAATCAAATAGTTAAGATATTCCAATATGGGAGGCTTTTGGGATGCCCCTATCTATGATGAGACCCATCAAATCAATGGTCTAGATAACCCAATCATGGCCCCACACATAAAGAATCCTGATGCATTAGGAAACTGTATCTTGTATCTCACATTTTAAGTGATAAATGTGTTTTAGGATAAAGAGAATTATGCAGAATCAATGCATCATCTTCAAAAGGATATACTATATCCTCGACTTATAGTTTGTGAGAGTGGGGCCCACTTATCAGTGCTTCAATTTATTTATTTTTGCGCAAGTGAGCTTTGATACTTGCTTGCAATCCTACTCCCCATGTTAAAGTTGATTTTGATGTCACGGTTGAAATTGAAATTAACAATATGTCTCGTGCCATCATCAAAAATCTAGGATATTCGTGAGCTATCAACTTCCACTGCTACAAAACATCAAAATCATTTTCTTGTAACCTTATGATTGGCTCCTTTAGATACTTCTCCACTTCTTATTTAGTTTTTTATGTATCTGTTTCATCTTCGTTTACATGTAAACTGAAAATGAGAACAATCTAAGTACATGGTATGGTACCGAACTGTCCAAAATGGTATAATTTAGGAATCTATAAAGAATATGAATTTTCAATCAAATGACTATTCTTGTTCAGTATGAATTCCTAAATTGAGGGATACAGTGCTAAACCACTAGGTGTCCTAAATACTAATTAACAAATTCAATTAACAAAGAATCATAAGCACAAACATTCAAAGAACAAATATCAAAATATATAAGAAAAAGAATGAAATAATGATTTAAATGTAAGTAACTTAAATTAGTGTATTTATAGTAGGTAAGTTAAGTTAATGTATTTAATCCATACAAGTAAAAACTTAATACATCTTTCATAATTTTAATATTCTCCTTAATACTCTTCTCATTCATCTGAACTAGGATCGAATTCATTATTTTCTCTGTTCGTGCCCGAGCTGGTAGTATCTTCTTCAAGATGCTCGTTAACCTCTCCCGAATTAAAAGGTGGAGAGTCTTTTTCATCATGTTCTTATATACATTTAGCTACATTTTTTGAACTTTTTTGTGAGACTATTTATTAGGAGTACCCAAGATCTTGTAGAATAAGGCCAGTCTGGAAATAAACTTCGATAGCTTCTTGTTAGTCAAACTCTGCCCTGCTTCGGCGCCATGTTGTTGATAAGGGCATTATTGATATCTAGATGCCTCTACCTCTTTCTTGCTTAACTTCAAGGCGATTTTTAATTGCTTTTCTTCTAAAACTCTCAATCTAGTTTTATTCTCCTCTTCCTTTTCCCTACTAATTCTCTTCACCATCCCTATTTCGGATTCTTCATTGATTAAAATACATCTGTTATGGTATATCTTGTTGCTAGTTATATTCGGTGTGGGGGAGGGGGTGGAAGGCTTTTTGCTAGAGTCCACAATAGCTTGGAATAAAAAATGTACCTCCTCGTGATGCTCTAGGATAATTTTGAGTCTCCCTTCCCCGACCTGATAAGTGCAGTCTACAAATATGACCCCACACAAATTGCATTGAATCTTCATTCTTTCAAAATCTAGGGAGTAGACTTGGGAATCATAATGCCAAATGTTGATAGATGGATCATCTAAAGAAATTGATGCACACCCTTTTATTGTAAAAGAAGTATTCTCATAAGAAAAATAAAGAAAATCATGAAAATCTAATCCATAATATCCATTCACGGATTCATAATTAGAATTCAATAGCTTCAACTTTACAAAAATGCAAATATAATTCGATCAACTATAACCAACCTAACCTCACCAGACCCAACTGACCCACACCCAAATCAACCTAGCCACAACTCGACTCGACAACCCCAACCAACCCAACTGACTCAACTAACCCAACCCGACCCAACCCAGTAGCACTCAGCTTGACCCAACACCCAACCCAGCACCCATACTTGACCCAACCCAACCCAACTCAACCCTAACCTAGCTCAACCTAGCATCCAACCTAACCGAACCTAATGGCCATCACCCACCCAACTCGACCCAACCCAGTTGTTAGCACCCACCCAATTTTATCCAACTCAATGGCCAGCACCCACCCAACTCGACCCAACACCCACACCTGACCCAACCCAGGAAACCAACACACACACACGACCCGACCTAACCCCCAAATCAAAGATTCAAATATTTAAATCTCAATTTTGGGATTTGGAGTTTTCGATTACATAAATAATAATAATAAAAAAAGATTAGATTTAGATAGAGGTATCTTGATGTTGAGAAAGAAAGAGAGCTCAAGTGAGTGTCCAAGTGCGGACAGTATAGCCGAGATGAGTCAGGTAGACGCTGAGTTGAGCACAAGAGAGAGAGAGAGGAGCTTGGGCATGGCGGGTTGGGTAATGAAAGGAAAGAAAAGGATAGACTAGTAGGGTAGGGTTTTAACTTTATTATTATTATTATTATTTATATATATATATATATATATATATGTGTGTGTGTGTGTGTGTGTGTGTGTGTGTGTATATATATATATATATATTGGAGCCGAGTCGAACCAAGCTTGAGCTTTGTTCGAGCCGAGTTCGAGTCAAGTTGAGCGAGCTAGCTCGACTCGTGTATAACCCTATCCCCGATCAACTGAATCCTTACTTGGAAAATCATACCTCGGGCATATGCTGCTAACCATTTGCCTCAATTTTTTGTTCATAGAGGTGATCATAGGTATTTATCATCATTTTATTTCTTTGTTTATTTCATCTTCTCACTTATTGTACCGATCTCCATTATAATCAATAAAATTGGCAATTTAGCCTTTCATTTTTAATTATTTCGACCCATTATTGCATTAGTAAGAAACATGATGCCCACGATCACCGTTGAAAGAAAAGTCTTGCTGAAGGAAAAAAGTTTCTATTTGAAGGGACTAACCTTTCCTTTCTAAATCACTTGATCACTGCAATTTTGATGGCTGGACAGTTAGGTAAACCTTCACGGGTCTGAATCCATGGCTGATTTGGCACATGGGGTCACAAGTATTCAATCCGACTCGAGTAGAGTACAAATTTAGTACAACCGCACCATCCTAATCACACACCTTTGACTGAATACAGGCCGTTCATTAACCGTGTGGCCTCGTGTTTGATTGAACAGCAACGGTATCAATAACCAAAAATTAAGAATATTTGATTTTGTTCCTATATGATTGGAGGGAATTGATTGGACGGCTAAAAATGAAAATATATAATGGTCATGTTTTAACAAGTATCTACAATCAGCGGCCCAGATTGCTCCAGTGATACAATTTTATGAATTTGGGACTGTCACGTACTGATAATGTGTTCAACAATTTAGCGTGCGTACAATACTTAAGTGCCTGCGTATCAAACGGCATACGTTGCAAGAGTATCAATGACTCCCTCTCTGCTGAGAACTGGACCTATTTTGGATTTTTGTGTACTCATTGAAGACTAGCCACAACCTAGTGAAATTTGATTGGATGACAGACATGAGCCTTGACCAGAACCCATCTTCAACAGTGGCCTGTGAGCCAATCAAATCCCACTACATCACCGCCCATATCCACTGGGTACCAGCAGGGGCACTCCCCAATCCAAATCCACCTATTTTGCGGAGCTGCCTAGAACATCCAAGCTGTGGCCCTCCATGATGTTTTATATGCAATTCCACTCAATCCATCAGTTGTTATTTGAACTGTACATAAAAATATCATCCCCGTAAAAAGCTCTAACGGACCACACCCATGGAAACAATATAAAACTGCTCCTAAAACTTCCAAGTTCTCGCAGTTCAACCACCGACTAATGTTTGGATCAAGCTGATTTTTGTATTTTGACTTTCATTCTGGTATTTTCTTTGTTTCTTTTCTTTCTTTCTTTTTTTAACACACCACATGGGCACTTGGCCTATGATCCGTGTTGAAATGCACCGTCTACCACTAAGCCATGGTTTGGAACCCACTTCATTCTGGTGAGTTGCATTTGATTAACTTGTCCAATGAAAAATGCACACCATGGTGACCCCACGCACAAACATGTTTGGTATCTCATCCCCATTTTTCCCTGTGGTTTGTGGTTTGGCTCAGCTGAGTTGTGGATGTTGCTGATTTTTTGGTCCCAGGTCCTGGCATATAGAGGATACGTACTGGATTTTACATATACAACATTGTAGGCCCCAAAGCTTGGGTGTTTTAACAGTTGCAGAGAATTCATGTCCCTCTGCTAATTGCTAAACAGGTTCTCTCAAATGGCCTAAATCTAACAGCTAGAGTCCGGATGCAACTGATAGCAATACTGCATGAAAAGGCCCGTTAAAATGTTAGGTTTTTTTTTTTTTTTTCTCAAAATAATTTTATTTTATAAAAAAGAATTTAGAGAAAGGCTTGTGGCTTTTGGTGATTGTTAGTGACCATTCTTTTGTGAATGGTGGTGCCTTTTAGTAAAGGTAGCATCATTTGAATTTGAAATGGTGGAGGGATGTCATTGTTGAAAAGACATCACCGTATTATTGAAAAGACACTATGGAAGATGTCTTTTCATGAAAATCACAATTCAAATAATCTCCTCTCCATTTTCTTCTTTTTCTCCATTTTCGGTTTTCAATGGTTTTTGAAAAGTTACAGTTTTCAAGCACTAAACTGCAAACAGTTTTTCAGACAGTAAACTGCAAACAATTTTCAGGGAATAAATTATAATAGCATAGAAGTAAATTTTTCAATTTTGCAGGCCGAAACCAACATTTCTCTGGTCTTATCTTGTAGGCAGATTTATTATAACCCTCTTGCAAATCAGTTTAATCACCAGTAGGGTGCGAATATTGCCTTAAAGATAGCGATATCATAATGCGCATTAAGCCTATATATTTAAGTGATTAATTTTTTATCTTTCCGCATCAAACCTAACATAAAATCCTGAAGAATAAGTAATGTGGTATCATGATCCAAATCATTTTCTATCCATTCGGCTTATAGCATGAAATGCATGCATTCTTTTCCTCTATCTATTCGGCTTATAGGATGAAATGCATGCATTCTTTTCCTCTATCTATTCGGCTTATAGCATGAAATACATGCATTCTTT
This sequence comes from Magnolia sinica, assembly GCF_029962835.1. Taxonomy (NCBI): domain Eukaryota; kingdom Viridiplantae; phylum Streptophyta; class Magnoliopsida; order Magnoliales; family Magnoliaceae; genus Magnolia; species Magnolia sinica. Next base: position 68,880,390 of record NC_080579.1, on the reverse strand, counting down.
TCCTCTGCATCGATCCTCATCTATGATACAATCGGAGTGAAACAAGTGATTCTGAACATGGAGAACTATTTATTTCGATCATATCTTTCTACCGGTAACAGGTAACAGGTAACAGTATTTATCCTGATTTTAATCTCAGTTGGGAAGTGAATTGTGTTTAAAGGGAGCCGTATAACAAAGACCTTTGCAGGGCCCACGGCAATGTACATGTGACATCTACTTCATCCATTTGCTGCACCAGCTCATGTGAGGATATGATCTCAAAAATCAGGCAGATTCAAAACTAACCGTACAAAAACAAATGAGTGGAGGGATGCAAGAGATTACCGGGCAGATTCAAAACTAAGGCGGGCTACACCATCAATATACTTTGTACATTGTGGCCAACCAGAAGAGTTAAAATATTTTTGGTAGAAGAACTATGGATTATTTCCAACCTCTGGAAAGTACAAATCCCATGCGTTTCCATATTTGCACTTGTACCCGCATGTGGTTGTGTATGGCATTACACTCATGTGAGATTAGCAAGCCTTCAAAGAGAAATTTTCCATAATTTGGAGGGATACAACTACAAGAGAAATTATACATAATCCATAGAAACAGAAGCACCTCTGGAAAGGAGGTAGGCAATTCTGGAAATAAGTAGTGTTTTCTTAAATCAACTGATTTGGTGGGTAACCAAACACACTGATTAAAATAGTGACTTTGAGAATGTTAGCAAAACCAAACGAGCCCTTAGCTATAGAGTTATCTACAAAGTTTCTAGACTCTTGCTGGTCGTTGGATGGTCAGACTGTGATATCAACCTAGCCCTTGTATAAGGAAAACTACAAAAGTTCTATAGCTGTATGTAGGGAGGAAAGCTACTCATTTGGGAGGCATCTCAAAAAGTTGTAAACACTGAAAGTTCAAGTGCAATACAAGTCTCGTCTTGAAGACTCTTGTGTTGGGTTGGCTAATTCATTCAAAGGGGTTGTGAATCTAAGCATGGAGGAAGCACTTGGTTGTGACATTATGCACTAGTCAGTTGCAAGGTTGGAATGCTTATTACAAACCTGTAAAGCTGAATGAGGCTAGCAAAACTTTCTACAGGAATTATGTTCCAGAAATTCAACTTGCTTCAACCAAATAAAATGCTGAAGCTCTTGTTGCAGTATTTTTCTCAAAAAACAAAAACAAAAAAAGAAAGGAAGAAAAAAAGAAAAGAAAGGGGGAAAGGAAAAGTAAAGTAACCTTTAGGGAGAGTCATTTCAGTGACTCTCAAATCACAGTCCTGTGAGGACTACACACCTCCCCATTGCTAAGAAGCAAGAGTCCCTTAGCCACAAAAGTTGCTTCATATTAGAAGTAGAGGACTGATCACCCACAGGCAATGGCACCACTAGTGGCGCTGTCCCATATTTCCTGCTAACACATCACTAGTGTAGGACATTTGTGCGATGAAAATGGTAGGCCCACTATGTAGATCACCCTTCTCAAAAATCAGGTGATCAACTCACTAGGTGGACCACACCCATATTGATTCCAACAGTGTGGCCCATCTGATGAGTGGAACAGCCTGACTTTTTGTGCATGGTGATCTTCATGGTTGGGCATGACATTTCCATTGTACTGACATCCTACACAAGTGGCATGTTGGCAGGAAAGATGGTTTGTGGTGCCATTGCCTGTACCTGATTAGGAGTTCTCTTATAAGTATAACCTGATGAAATTTGCCTTCAACTGTGTCACTGTTGGATTGCCAATGCCAGAACTGAGGATTCAAATCATTTGAAACAACAAAACCCAAATATCACTCCAGAGAAATCCTGCTGCTGCAAAACAATAAGAATAGCAAAGATTACATCTATGACACGAGAGCAGTAATGAAGCTAGTCACCAGAATTGTACTCATAGCCACAGATGTGAGAGATCCGAGACATTCATCACGAGGGGACCCTATTGTGTGTGCGCCAGAGCAGCCAATAAGCAGGAAAGTCCACTCATCAGGTAGGCCACTCATTATGAAGAAAGTGGATGGTTAGAAACTAAGATTGCCAGTCCACATTCATTGTCAGAGTATTTGATCCGAGGGACTTACACAACAGAGCCTCTACCCGATAAGTGCCCAGGATCTCACACATGAGTGTCATATTAGAGCATGCACCCAAAGTTGGTTGAGAAACCTACTCACAGGAGTAGCCTCTGCATTTCTCATGAATCCAATAGGATTCTACTGCCAAATGGAAAGCAAACTTACCCTGGAGGCACTTACACACCCTTTGTCATTAAGGGAAACGCCGCTTCGATGTTTCCATCTTGCTGAATGAAAATCTTTTTTTCCTCCCGGTTTGGGCCATGGCATCAGTTAATTCATTATCAGATCCCTCGTTATCATCCTCAGAGTCTCCGTGACTCAAACGAGTGGCCACTTTTGGCTTTCTCCAAATCTGATCTTCATATTGCGCCACCTCATCCTTTGGGCGTTTGCAATTGCACTTTAAGCAGACCATGTTCCTTCGATAATTCAAGAAGTCACATCTGCATGAATAATCCACTTTTCAAGTAAGTCATCGGCTTTGCAATTGCAAGCATTCACATATGAAGATCTGGAAAAAAAAAAAAAAAAAGGGTGGGGGGGGGGGGGGGGGGGGGGGAGCAGTCTTACGAGGGGCATTCCCATTCCCCCGGAGATAGCTCTCTCTTGGGTCGAGATTCTTGGCAACGCAGGCAGTTCTTATTGCGAGCAAAATTCATGAACTGGCACCTGCAAATTAAGGCAGATGAGAACAAATTAATGTACAAGGTCCACATCAACAAACTGACATGAGTCTTACAAGAGCGGAATTTGATGATCCTCAACCTGAGCATATGTGCACTGTTCTTGAGATGAGTTTGTGAGGGTGATGCCCATGGATCGATGATTGAAACTGGATCTTGTGGGCCAGACCATGGATGGACCATGTCCCAAAAAGCCATCCTGATTGACAATTGCAATCCTTCGATGGATGACCAGAAAAAGATGGCTAAGAAAAGAAATACAGCACGGTCTATGTTTGATGGAAGACAAAAAGTACCAATCGGATGCTGAGGATCTTCCAATCTGGGAATGTTTTTGCCATTAAAAAAATCTGGGAACTTCTGGGGCATGATGCATCCAGTGTGGTTCCACTGTATCAACGGTCTGGATCACTGAAACCATGGGCATTGCCCATTCAAAACTGTAAATCTAAGGATAATATGCGTACCAGCAGCCTGCAGATCTATATTTCCACACAACAAGAATTGCAAGTAAAGGAAAAGCAATTGACTTACTGTGGGCAAGCCCAATCCCCTTTCTTCATTTCAACATCATCAAAACTCACTCTCTTTGGACCCTCTTCTCTGCACTGCAAACATCGGATATTCCTGGAGAAGTTCATGAAATTGCACCTGCAATCACAGACCTCAGTTTCTATATATGCTAGTCTTTGATATAAAATGTATTATTGAAGCGAACGTAACTGGTTGTGTTGAGTTGTTGATCCTTCAGCAGTCTCATTTTCCAATAAAAATGCTAAGACGGCAAGTCATAACCTCCTGATTGATTTTAATATGCAAATCATCAAATGAGTGACAACTATTTCATATCATTGATCCCTCAGCAGATGGATACTCAGGTTTGCACTTCAACTAATGTTTGACTTGGACTTCATTAGGGTGGAAATCAAATCCTGTTTTTCAGAATTCCCAAACATCCTCTCCCACAAGTTTCTTCAAAAGTTCCAAAGGTGGAAGGGGCCTTGTATCTCTTTCTCTAACCAATAAGAAAGAAGATAAAAAAATAAAAATAAAAATAAAAACTAACAACCAATCGAAATTTAGTTCACAAAATAAAAGCGAAGCAAAAGAAAGTATTGGAAAGAAAAAAGACAGCTAGAGCCCTGGAAATTTCAGCAACTAGTAAAGTCTAGACTCTGGTGGGAGTTTGCACTCCATTGCCATATCAGCACAAGTAAACACATCAACAGCTAGTGAGGCCAGCATCAGAGGCAGTGGGGCCCATCATGCAATGACCAACACCTTGTTCGTGAAGCCCAGCTCGTTGCTCCACAAAATCACGTCACATCAGGCCGATGGGCCACATGACCCAAATCCCAATCCAGGACATGTCTAGTCACATCTAGCCAATTTTTTGGGTATCAAATTATGTAAAAACCACAATAAATTGGTCTTGTTTGACATCTAGCCACTTTTTAGGTATCAAATTATGTGAAAACCACAAGAAATTGGTCTTGTTTGAAAGCCTACTGAGTTACCTTTCCAACGAGCCCAAGATCATGTAATCCTAGTACTGTTTGTGAGTTATGGTCAATTTTATGAACAAATATATTGTTGTGATGTGATTTCAGTGTTGCACAAGGAGACAAGCTTCACAAACAAGGTGTTGGTTATAGTATGGTGGGCCCCACTGCCTCTGATGCATGCCCTTCTTTCTAATAATGTGTTTGAACATGTCATCATGTGCAGGATGGTGTGGCAAGGAAGTACAAAATCCTATAGAAGTATAGCCTCCACAAGTTGCGAAACTTCTAGCAGTCTAGGTGGTTCTATTGTAAAAATAATGATGAATTAACAATGTATTTATTTTTTGAAAGCTGACTCTAGGTGTTTTTGAACTCCTTTCTTTTGCTTTCTCCATCAAATAGCTTTCTATTTGTGTCTGTTTCTACACTTAGATAGCATTCGCTGTTATCTTGTCTTTTGCTGGTTAGAGATTCAGCACGGTAGCTGACTCGACATATAAATTCTATGACTTTTTAAGAACTCTACAATGATTTGTATAAAACACCAACTCTAGATCCTGGAGAAACAGTTATGGATTTTGTTTTGAATTAAGCATCGTTGATACTTTCCACTTGAACTTCCAGCATGGGAATTTTTCCTGGATTTGTTGAAGGGTTTTGCATAGACCCTTGCCAAGTCATGAGTCTGACATAACTGTGCCTACTTGTCTTCACTGAGTCACTCGCAAGACAGCAAAGACACTTATTTCCTTCGCATTGCGATTTCGTTGTCATATGCACCACAGTTGTGCAATGTGGATTCATCACAACTCACAAGCAAGACTGTCAATGCCATACGTACAGTGGTTGTACGCATGAGCATTGATGGTCATGCTCTCCAAGAGCATCAATGTTTTTGTTATTAATTCAGAGGCTTAGAGTTTTTAACAAGCATGATAGTTCACCACCAGCTTTTAGGTGGTTGTGTTTTGCCACTATACAGGTGGCATACATGCATGGCAATCTAGAGGCCCAAGTATTATGCCCCATCGCGGACGTAGCATAACTAAAACCATATAATGGTCAAACAATCTTAATCCTGTTGCATTGTTGAATTTGGACCATTGACCAATTCATTTCTAACCATGCATTTGATAGCCACCAATTGGATGGTAAGGAGCATTGGTGTAGCAGTATTTTTCCCAATGATTTCTAGGGTCTTGATTGACAATCATTCCTACCACTACACGGCGGGCATGCAACTTAAAAATTGGTTGTGAGCAATCAACTCTAAATGAGCCTAATTTGCAAGGAAATGGTGTGTCTATTTTAGGGGCAGACAATGATAATTCACCATCATATCTTAAGTTATGGTGTCCCATTGACTATACATTTATCATACATGAATGGGCAGTCTTGACTGTCCAAATTGTTGGAGACATCTCGGATGGGATGTAGACCAAATTTACTCCAACCAAAGCGTTAACCATCTAATTTTGAGACCTAATTTTGCTCAGCCACCAGCATTTTCTTTTTTTTTTTTTGAAATGATGTTTGTAAGTGTACATATGATAGCCACTAATTAGATTGTTAAGATCACTCCATTAGTGTGATTGTTAAGCAGTGTCCCACGCACAGTGGGTCCTACAATTTGGATGGTCCAGATTGGCATGCATTTGTGCTAACTGTGTAATGGATGAAACACCACAATTAAAATTTCGAACTGGACCATCAACATAGTCATGCTTCCAATTGGGGCTTTTGTAATTCTTCCGACTCCCAAAGCATTTAGCATTGTATGGATTCCAGTTAGCAACAATCAACAGAAACACAAGCCAACAGAAACTTTGACAACAATTGTAGAGTAAATTGTAGATGTATGACAATCGGCTGTGTCTGGGTGGTTGATTTCAAGATAGGAAGGTAAATCCTTGTGCTAAGAAGGGCAATTGAGGTCAATCAACGCTTTCTTCAAAGTTTCTTATTGTGGTGTTAGAGATGGGATTTCGCCAAATGTCAGTATTCTATGGTTTTCAGTGGGTAGGAATGTAAACTTGCAAATCAATGAATGAGTTGGGTAGATTTGTGACAAAAAGAAAAGAAAAAGTTGAATAGGGTTCTAATTCAGTGGCAATTTGGTCAACTTTGAGTAAGGTACTTCAAATAAATAGAAATTGAGTTTTGTACGGGACATGAATGTCATTTTTAAATTTGTTTCCCCCCATGAAACTGCCTGATTCCCAGATTGTGCACTCCTTGGGATTTCAATCATATCTTTGGGATCGGGTGCAGTTTTGAGTTATTTTTTATTCGGTAGGAAGCTAACTAGAATTGCTAACTGGAGGTTTTAGTTTGGAGTCAAAATTCGAAATGCTGTAGGAGATGGTGATGAAAGCAAAACTTGGATATTGAATTGGGCTTTTAAACTTGTTAGAAAGTTAAGTTAATGGTACAAAAAGGTACAGGGAAATTTGAAAAGTTATTTGTGGAGGTTGGGAGAATAGGAAACAAAGTTATACTTCAAAAAACAGCGATTCCCCGGGGTTGTGGAGATGGGATTTCCGTGCCCCGTGTATTTCAAAAATAAAAAACTCTGAGCGCTTGAAATCACTTGTATTTTCAAGATTAAAAAGGTTTGGGCCTTAGGCTGGGCCTACACTTCTTGAGGTTAGCTTTAAGCAAACTATTGGTTAAGGGGCAGTTTCTATAGGTTGTGGGTCTTGCAAAAGGTTGGATTCCTAGGGATTAAGAGTTCTAATCCTAAACCCTTCTTAAAATCCATGCATAATCCAAAGGAAAAAATCTCAGCTTAAAGACCCTTCCTCAACAACATCTAATTGACTGTGATACCCAAGTAAACTTTTCAGTGAGGAGCATTTTCTATGGTCAAGGTTTTGCTAAAGGTTGGATTCCTGGGGGTTAGGGACGCTGATCCTAAATCCTTCTTAAAACCACAAGAAACTCAGGTGAAAGACCCTTGCCTCAACCACATCTAATGGTCTATGATACCTATAGGAGATGGAGTTTCTACAAATAGAACAACTTTGTGCATGGTAGAGGTGGAATCTCGCCAGTCACCATTCAGGTAGCATGATGAAAAGAAGAAAATAAGATACCTAAAGTATGCTTTTTGGATCCTCAGTCTCTTCCTTCCATGCTTTGTTATGCTCTTCTCCACATGGGAGCCAAGACCCAATGGCTATGCTTTGGCAGTGCTCCCCTGAAAGTGCCAGCGTTTGGGTGGCTTGTTGGTAGAAAGAGAGTCTTTACCATCAACAATCTTCGGAAGCTGGGAATGGTGATCCCGAATATGTGCTCTCGCCTCTCTGTCCAAGGGCAATGAGGAGGCAGTGGGTCACCTTTTTCTTCATTGCCACTTTTCCTCGAAGATACGGGATTCTATCCTATCCTCGTTCAACGAGCAGTGGTGTATGCCAACTTTGGTGGATAGTTTCTTAGTGTGGGGTCACAGGGTTTGTCTCCTGAAGCTTCATCGTGCGGAGTGGAGGTTGGCGATCTTAGCGCCCTTATGGGGTATTTGGGGAGAGGAATGGGAGATGCTTCAATAACCTTGTTAAGGATGCTGATGTTGTTATTCACTCGTTGAAGTGAAATCCATCGTAGCTGAGTGGGCTTGTTGCATCTGTCTTTTGAAAGATAGGTCTTCGCTTTCTGCTTTTTAGGGCTGTAAGCTTTACGGCACCATATCGGCACCTTCTTAATAAAGTCCTTTTATCTTTCAAAAAAATAATAATAATAATAATGGGTGCAACAAAAGGCTTAGAGCCTTCAAGTACATCCACGTGTGGTAAATCTGCCCTTTTTGATGCACTGTACCGAGCAATGCATGTACTCATATGAGGTTCCCTAAGGGAGGGACTCTGTTGCTACAGTTTCTCAATGCCTTTTCCCTTTTCACCGTGGGGCAATATGATCCAATCATTTTTTCTATATGGGAAAGGACTTCTCCATACGTTGCTAGCGAAGAGAATAAGATGCTGCTCCCCCTCCCTCTGTCTTTTCCCGCTTTGCTAATCTTCCCCTCTAACGCGGGCCGAGCGGCGGCGGGCGCGGGAGGAAGAAACCTAAGAGAAGATGCTCTTCTCTTAGGTCCTGTTTTTTTCAGTGCAACACAGGAAAGCGCCCTCTTGTTCGGGACTGCCGGAATAGAATACTCGAGACCCCATAACCTAAGAACATCCCAAGGCAACCTGACACTTGAGTTCCCCATCTTTACCAAAGGTGAAGAGGAAAGATAATCCTCCCATATCTCCATGTACATGGGGACAAGCATATGGAAGAAAGGTTCAAAAGATATAATGAGGGGCTTTGTCTCAGTTTCATTCTTATCCAAGTCAATTTGTCAAGATTCCCTATGAAGGTTTGAAAGATATAAATACAATCAAGGCAATCTTGAAAAAACCATCATACCTTATCTTAAATTCAAGTGAAAATGTGATTACTTCAAGTCTTGCTCATTGACATGGGCTGGACTCAATCCTGAATATGCTCAATGACAAAAGTCTGCTCGCTAAGTTGACAATGGAATAATAGATGCCAAGCTACAAAGAATCTTAATGGCAAAATCCAAATATTGACATCTTTTATTTATCTGAGGTAGTTACACTTACACCATAGGATATGAGTGCCAAAACTTGTGTGCATTTTGTCGACTATCTAATTCCCAAAGAAATAGAAAAGTAAAGACAACTATAAGGTCTATATTCAAGCAAAGAAGCCTAGGACCTTAGGTATGATTGGCAAAACAGGTTCCCTGATGATGATTGGTTTGCTATATGTTGCTTATTAGCAACTTGCTAAGAACTTATCCAATCCTGTCTATATTAAAGCAAAACGACATCAGATCTATATCAAAGTGAGAAGAGGTTTTCCAGAACTTACTTACAACAAATCCAATCCCCTCTCTTCATTTCAACATTTAGAAACTGTTTGTCACAATCTGAGATATTTCGTTGCTTTTCAACCACAGACTTCACTGCAGACTTTGGTAGCGACGGATCACGGGCTGTGTCACTCAGTTCAATCAGCTTGGAAAGCAGTCTGCGGGCAGATGCCTCAACATGCTCTCTGCCATGAGGTTTCTCTCCCCCAGAAAGAACAAGCGGATCAATTGCGTAGCTGAGCAGAATACGTACAATATCAACAGTACGGGCATCTTCCCCTTCCTTCGCTATCACATAAGCTCTATCACAGGATCCCCGTAGATTGCAGCCACTGCATACCTGCACGTAGAAGATATTCTTACAACTTACGCAGTAAAAATATCTCTCTTTCAAACACCTCACAGTTTGATTAAAATACTAAATAATATGGTGTTCTTTATTCGTAGTATCTGATCCAACTCTTGTTATTCAAGGGTTATTGTTTTATCTAGGATACATTTGGATGTTCATGATGCTCCCAACACACACAGGAGGCATGATTGTGAAATCCTAATTGAGTTTTAAAAGGGACCTTCCCATTCTCATCTCAACCACAATGTGGAATGGAGAAGGCAGGAAAAACACCAACTTGCTTAAAGTTGCATCTCAACCACAATGTGGAATGGAAAAGGCAGGAAAACACCAGCTTGCTTAATGTTGGGTGCATTTGCCACGCCACTCCTAACATCGAGTACATTATGCTCAGGAAGCCCCACCAACAACAACTTGCTTAATGTTAGGTGTTCACACTGCTCCCAACACGCACAGGATTAGAGCCGGGCATCGAGTCAAGTCGGACCAAGTTATGGCTGACCCGACATGATCCAGTTTTGAAATAGGCCTGACCCGAACTTGAACCGACTCGGTACCGAGTCCAGCATGCCTGACCCAATCCGAGTCCAGGTCTAGCCGGGACTAATCCAGACCGAGTCTAACATAGTCACAACTACCGAGTCGGGTCGAGTCCGCACCGAGTCAAGTCGGATGCAGCGGGGTATTCACGGGCTGAAATCGCCACTCAAAGCCTAGATTCACTTGCCAGAATTGCAGCCTCTGGATCAGCTACACGGCATCTCAGATCTGAAACTTCAGATTTGAGTTTTTTTTTTTTAATATATATGTACGAGTCGAGTTTCGGATCGAGTCGAGTCAATACCGAGTTGGATTTCGGGTCAAGTCAAGTCAAGTTACTGGGTGACTCGAACTCGACTTGGTTTGGTTCAGATTGGATGAAGTCAACTCGATTTGGATTAACTCACCCACTCAGTTCGAATCGAGTCGGATCTGAACAAGTCGGATGAGTCGAGTTTGCCGAGTCGAGTCGTCCCATGCCCAGCTCTACACAGGATGCATGATTGTGAAATTGTAATTGAGTTTGAAAAGGGGCCTTCCCATTCTCATCTCAACCACAATGTGGAATGGAGAAGGCAGGAAACACCAGCTTGCATAATGTTGCAGGGATTAGTCTCACTTCAAAAAAGAGGTGGGGACACCCTGTGTCTTAAAAAAAAACCACGATGTGGAATGGAAATGGCAGGAAACCACCAACTTGCTTAATGTTGGGTGAGTTTTCCACGCCACTCCGATCATCGAGTACATTATGCTCAGGAAGCCCCACCAACAACGAGTGGGTGATAAGCTCAAACACTACCTAGAGCAGCCAAGTGAAGATAAACAAAATAAACTAACCTCCCCTTCATCAAGTTTCACATATGCTCTCAATCTTTTTGCTGAATTAACAGCTTTCCGAAGCAGATTAGGACATCCGCACTCAACAACATCTTGAATGTCTTTCTTAGACAAGGATCTGCAATGAAATAAACAATAAATACGTTAAAATGAGAAGGCGAAGTGTACATTTACTTGATTTGTGCTTTAGAAATTGATGTTCTGTCTATTGACAGGACTTTCTAGCAGCTCAAACATTTTTATTGTATTTATTTATAAACAGGATTTTGTAACAAAAATATGAAGGAGAGTTATCAATAAACTTTAAAACATCTCCGAAAGATGTGTGTTCCTACTTAATAAACCTAGGAAATGCATCAAATTCAATATCATTTTGAGTTAATCATGAAAATGAATTAGTCTGATTAGATTGGTAATGACAGTTAGAGAAAATGAACTGCATTTGCACCTTTAATTTATGTGAACAGCCTTCATATATAGAGAAAGTGAACTGCATTGGCACCTTTAATTTATATGAACAGCCTTCATATATAGAGAAAGTGAACTGCATTTGCACCTTTAATTTATGTGAACAGCCCAAATATTTTTTAGTACTAGAATTAGACCTGGCAATGGGCCAGGCCCCAGCCTGAATTTTGAATTGGTCAGGCTGGCCTTTTGGGCCAGCGTTATTCAAAATTTGATTTTGCTGGGGCCGAGACCATTGCCAGTCTTAACTAGAGTGAGACCAGCAGTTGAGTAAAAATAAGTTTGTGTGCATCCAAAAGTGGGATCATAAGTAGTGGCTCCCTTAGAAATCAAGTGAAACAAGATGCCATACTACGATCTTGAAAATCATTGCTCGCAGGCTTGCCAGATGTGAGCCAGGTAAGCACATTCCCCTGCCAACCCAGCACAGAATACCAATCAGTGTACATGGTGCATATAGATAATGACAGACGCTACTGCACACTAATGAGCAATCTGTGTTGGCATGAATTTGAAGACCAAACAGATGAATATGATGAAAGAGCATATCAAGGATCTTGAAATTCTTGCTGATCACAAATAAATGCCTAGCCAAATATCAATACCATGTAACTATGTTTCATTTCAAGATCAAACTGCAGAATAAATAACTAAGGTTGTGTTTGGATGCACGACCAAACTGCATTGTGGGCATTCAGTTTAATCAAGAGGAACTAGCCAAAAAACATTGATGCTGCCTCGCATCCGATGCAGGCTGGACCTGGGGCTCCTACAAGATGCATGTCAAAGAGTGGAAGAGGGCATGCATGATGATGGAACATGGTTTACGGTTCCATGGATGTGCTCGTCAGAAGACATGCATGTTATACACCGGTTATCAAGACTGAACCCTGGAACCCAATTTTCATGACCCAGGATGGCTCTAGTTTGAGGGTCGAACCATGTCTGAACAATATAAAATTGGTGCAATCGTATAGCTTATCACTCACCTCTCCATTGGGCAGAAGATAATGTGATTCTAACACGAATTGAGAGTAATGGCTATTTACTAATGGATGGCTAAGATTAGGGTTGTCAGTGGGTACTCTGATCTCAATCCAAACCCATTTTCAGATCCTACCTTGTGCTTGAAATTGGACCTAATGGGACTCAAATCCAATCAGATTCAAGTTCAGTAATTCATATATGGTACCTATATTCGAACCAAAAGGAGCCAAATCTAATTCCCTCAATTGAATCCAGATATGAGTATACCAGTATCTCCCCCAATGCAACCCAGACCTGGCTAAGATCATATCACCTGGCTAAGACCGACAGGAGCCAAATCTGTACACATGAAGGCTGAAGCCCTACTATTTAGTCTTCTCCTGAGCATTATTTCAAGGCATTTTTTACTCATGCTAGTTTTGCTTTTCCAACATCATTTTTTTTGTATCTTAGCGAGCTCCACACATGGATTTGATTTTATTGTCATGGTTGAACACGGAAGCATAGGCAGTGTTAGAAGATGCATCCAATGCGAACAGATAATATGCTTCTTTTTTTCCATTTGGTTAATTAAATGGGTTAGCTAAACTTCTCGATGAGATCCATAAAGAAAGCACTCCCTATGGTATACCAGAAAGAGAAGACAATTTCAACATAGAAGCCAAATCTTGTGATAATTGGAGATCCAACTGGGGTTGCAATCAGTGTTGTTAAAATCATACAATGTATGTTTTAAATCATATGATTCAAATCGGATCACAAGGGTAACAATCGAAATCACAGAAAATTTTGCAATTGGAGTGGATTCGTATGATCCAAAATTTGGATCTTATGGCATGTGATCCATCTGAATCATAAAACTTGAAAATGTTTATTTTTTCAGCATTTATCGTTCATTTTTTCTTTTCATTTGTGTTCATTTTTTACAAAAATACCCCTCCCACATGTGTCTAAATATAAACCCTCCCATTTAAAACCTTTTCTAATACTTATTCAAACTCATAAAAGAAAAGAAATTTGATAGTTGGAGCTTTGAAGAAAAAATGTATAAGTTGTGATTACTTTACAAACCATTCATCCAAACCAAGTTCCATTCTCTTTGGAGTGTTTCTATGGACAAATCTTCTCATCCAAAACTACTTTTCACATCATCTACAACCCAAGGTAAAAATAACATACCCCATCATTTTCTCTTGTGAGCTTTTTTTTATTATTGCTTTTGATTCATGACGGAAAATTTGGCAAAAGTTTGACATTGGCAGCCAACCCAACGCAGCCCTCTTATTTATTTATTTATTTATTTGAAACAATGATCACTTTATTAGATTGGGCCAAAGCCACCTTTTATCTGGGCTTGAGACGAAATGAGAGCAAAAATAGGTAGATTACAATCAAGCACTATCTAATAGTCTATTACATAGCAATGTAAATAAAATAAAATAAAAGTCTTGAGTTTTATGTGATTGTCATGTACCACGCAAACTAAAGGGGAAATTTTATAGGCTAGGAATACGACTAACCACACATTATGGGACAGAATGTTGGCACATTAAGGAACAACATGTTAATAGGATGAGCAGATGAAATAAGGACGTTGAGATGGATCAGTGGCAAGATGATAAAGGATAGAATTAGAAATTAATGCATTCGAGGGAACTTAAAAACAACACTAATAGGCAATAAGATGAGGGAAAGTAGGTTTAGATGGTTTGCTCATATTCAACGGAGACCAACAGATGACTATAGGAGTAAGTTGGTGCAAGTTGAATGCAGTGCAAATGATAACAAACCAAGCGAGCTCCTATGCGAAGGCCAACAAACTATTGATGGATTGATGAAAAAGACTTGTTTTGGGCCCCTTGTACGGTACACTAAATCAATTTGATGCTAAAAGATTTGGAAAGAAAAGAAAATATTGTGATCAAGAAGGCAAGAGCAGTAGTGGAGTCTATCTCCACACATGGAATGGCATTAAAAATTGTTGACATAATTGGGCCATGGACCATTCCCTTCCTGACTTTGGCCATGGGCCTCTTTTTTTCCTTTTATTAGTTCTCTTTTATTTTTGTTCATTTTTAACCCTTTTCTTGAAGGGTAGTTTATTTAATTTTGCCATTCACTGAATATATTAAGAGAGAGGACTGGACAACCAAGTCTCTTTTTGAGTTTATTTTCTTCCCAAGTTCTTTCTTTCCTCTAACATGGTTTCAAAGCAAGAAGATCCCTAGGGTTTCTTATCTCTAGATCCCTTCCCCTTATCTTCTAATCTTTTTTCTTCTTCTCTTCTTTTTCTTTTTATTTTCATATAATCTCTCTTGGTTTGAGAGTTTTAACCTTTAATCAATTGTATATGATTTGTGAGAGGTAGGGTCCTACAGTTGTGGTGTCTTGGAGATCTTGTTGAAGTTTTTGGTGGAAATTCTAGACCTATTCATTCCCTTTGATTGGATTAAAAAAAACAAGTTTGACTGATTTCGATTTGTTGGACCTTCGTATTTCTTTAGATTTTTTGGATTGTTTTTCTTCCAGATTTACTAAAACAATGACGCACATTCTTTTATTATGGTTCTAGTTTTAATGTTATTAACTATATTTTGTGCATCTTTTGTAGGTTGGTGGCTTCCCACGGCGTTCAAATCTTCGCAGAGACTTGCTTCTCTAATTAGGTTCCATGAAAAACGAAAAGAGAGATGTTTTGAAAAGAAAATCTGGTACACTATCTGCAACGAGGTTGCTCTGAGGTAAATTGGTGGATATCATGCACAATATAATTCTCTAATTAGGTTCGGCAAGGATGGAGACGATGAGAGTGGAGTGGAAAAAAAATAAATCCAAAGACAGAGACAGAAGATCGGGAGAGTACTACGATCCGTGTGTGGAAACATTGAAAGGTGGAGGCTTGTGATCGATTGAAAGGCAGACAACAATATAGAAGATAAGAATGATATGAACCAGGAAGATTCGACGGAGGTAAGAGGTAGGAAAAGGGTTCAAAAAGGGAAAGGAATCACAACATCAAACAAGCACCCAAGGTTCCCAATGTTATTTGTGGTGGGGCTTTCCAAACGGATGGCTACCAATAAATTTCAAGAGGGTATTTGGATGAGCTAGTAAGGTTATGGAGGTGGTGATTCCTAGATATCGCAACACGTCCGTACAGTGAGGCTTTGCATTCGTGAGAATGGAGTCAGACGACAGGGTGGCGAGAGGTGTGAAGTTGTTGAATGATGAAAAGTTTGCAGGTAGGAAGTTGGGTGTGCAAAGGCGCGATGCGGGCTGGAGAGGAAAAACTAAGACGAAGCGAAACGAAAGGGGATAAAAAATAATAACGTTGTTAACAAAAATCCCTAGGACTTAACGAAGAAGGTAGCTTTAGTTTCTTCTACACCTGCAAATGAGAGTACAAGAATGGGACCACAAATAAGGAAGTCATAAAGGATGCAGTTACTGAAGTCTTTAGCTATGGGATGAAGAGGGATGATGCTTCAGGGGATGTATCCTTGTAATCTAGGAAAGGTGTCGGGAGGGTGGAGATGGACCACGGTCTGGAAGTGGAGATTCATGAGAAGGTGCTAGAGGAATCTTTAAAATCCTTTGAATGTTGCCTAGTGGCTACGGTGTGCAGGACAAAATTTTGTCATATCATTTCTGACGAGATTAATTACGCAGCAGGAAACATCGGTGAAAGGAGATCTTTGGGGGTGACACATGGAAAAGATTTAAATGCAACACATTTGCCTTCATCAGAGCAAATATGTTTCAAACATTCTCCTTTTGATGTGTGGCAAGAAAAGCAGATGTTTAGTATGACGGTGAAACGGCGTGCGTAGCCTGAAGCATCAGTTTCACAGATGGTTGATCCATGGCTCAACATGTTTGAGATGGGATATACAGAATAGGGTATCAAGGAAAATGCCAATGCTTTCCACACACGTCGCTAGGTCATCATATGAAGACGACGTGGCATTATCTCCTCTGTCACGAGGGACATCTGGCAGAGAGAAAGAAAGGGGGTAGTTCTCTGGCGCTCGTACGTGTTAAGGATTTCAATGGGCCATCGTGTGAATGTTGGGCAGGAGTGCTACATACTTACGATGTGCTATGTGCAAAGAAAGTCACATATGACTGGCTCACTTTTATCCACTCAGATTTCAATTGTCTAATGACACTTATTTAATCAAATCGATGTCACTTATTCAAGCAGACCAGCAGGTCATCGTTGTCGAATTCAGTGTCCAACGGGAATCACATATGGTATTAGCAAAGCAAAGGAACGAGCTTCCCAAATCCATGAGTTAAGAAAATCAGTTGATGTTGATTGCTGATTCAAGGGACCTTCTTGAAGCTGTAGTTGTTATCATCCCCATTCAAGCAGTAAATGAGGCAGCGTGGGCAGGCAAAAGTTCAAGCTCTTTGGTGGTTGCTAGCAAGGAGGAAGTGGGTCATGTCTCGGTATCCCAAGGGGTGAAATGGACACGAGAGGCTTAGGGGAAAGTTGGAAGACTCCTGGGCATCACGTTTGGGGATTGTGAGGAGGATTATGTGGTGGATTTCCATACGATTCAAGAAAGGGGGCACAGAAAGAGAGGGAACCGCAGTTAGCCGCAGCTATGGCCTCTCCTAGAGGCTGAAGGGATTAGAATGCTCAGTAAATTATGACATTGCATATGGATCTATGGTGGGTCAGTTAGGGAGAAGGGGTAATAGGGTGACTCCATGAAGATTATATCTTGGAATGTAAGGGGTATGGGCTTGCCCCCAAAAGCAAAGCGCAAATTCAAGCCATTTGTTCTAAGTTCTAAGCACAGGTAATGGTGATTCAAGAAACCAAACTTTCTGTAATAGATCAAAGGATGATAAGGGACGTATGGAGAGGTACAATGAAAGAATTGATAGTTAAAGATGCTGATGGTTCAGCAGGAGGCATTCTAATCATTTGAAACTCGATGTGATGGTCTATGAAAGATAATTGGGCTGGTGAATTCTCTTTAAGTCTGGTTTTGCATGACAAATCTTCCAATTTCTAGTGGTTATTTTCAATAGTTTATGGCCCGAATAATTTGCCTCTAAGGGGGTGGTTTTGGGCAAAGGTGGACTTGGTCGGACCCAAATGGGGTCTTCTGCGATGCATCGGAAGAGACTTTAACATTACAAGATTTCCTTACGAAAAATCGACAAGAGGGAGTCCTACTCGAAGCATGCAGGCTTTTTCAGATTGGATCTGTCAGAATAATCTGGTTGAGGGATCAAAGTTACATGGTCTAATGGTCAAACTAATCCAATTCAATAAAAACTTGATTGTTTCCTAGTTTTGGCTCAATGAATTGATCACTACTCTTTGCCTTCTCAAAGGGGCCTGCCCAAACCCATATCTGATCACTGCCCGATAATGCTAGAAGTAAAGATGGAAAGTTGGGGTCCAAGACCATTCAGGTTCAAACTGGCTTGGCTAGAAGTTGAAGGCTTCAAGGAGTTGGTGATTAAATGGTGGGAATCCTTTCACATATCAGGTCAGTTGGGTTTTGTCTTATTCCAAAAATTGCATCTCCTCAAAGGTAAAATTGCTTCTTGGAAAGAGGAATTCTTCCAAAATAGGGAAGCAGTGATGGATAGTTTATTGGAGGAAATTCAAGCCTTGGATCTAAAAGAGAAAGGTGGTGCTTTATTGGATATTGAAAGAAATCATGGGGAAACCATCCAAAGGGATTACAATAACTATTTGTAGAAGAAGAAATACGATCACGTGCCACATGGCTCAAGGAGGGGGATAACAATACCAATTTCTTCCATGGTTATGCCAATGCTAGAGCTCGTTCAAACAAGATAGAGTCAGTAGTGGAAGATGGGATCCAGATCGAAGGTAAAGCGCGAGTTTGTGGAGATCTTGTGTCTTATTACAGAAATTTGCTTTCAGATTGAAGGCTATAAAGACTGAAGCTAGATCAGCTCAAGTTCACAACCTTGTCTAGTGGTGAGGCAGAATTTTTGGAAGAGAAAATTTCGGAGGAGATCAAATCTACTATTAAAGGTATAGGTAAGGACAAGGCCCCAGGACTAGATGGCTTCCAGTTAGCATTATTCCAATTTTTTTGGGAAACTGTAAGGTTAGATTTGATGGCTTTTTGTTCCGAGTTCAGCATGAATGGTAAGCTTGCCTTTAAGATGGGTGCAACGTTTATAACACTTATTCATAAGAAGGAAGGGGCGGAATGCATCAAAGACATTCGGCCAATAAGTCTTATTTCCTCTCCTTAAAATATCTTAGCAAAGATTCTGGCACCTAGATTCAGATCCGTGTTGGGACGATTGATATCCAAAGAGTAGGGGGCTTTTGTTGAAGGTAGGCAGATTTTGGGAAGATCCCTTATCGCTAATGATGTCATCAATTTGTGACGCGAGGAAGGCAGTAGGGGAGCGTTGTGCAACCTAGATTTGGAGAAAACTTGTGATCATGTGGAATGGCCATTTCTAAACTATTTGTTGGGTCGTATGGGTAGAGGAGTTGGATTAAGGAATGCATGGGCTTGGCCAAGTTTTCAATTCTAATCAATGGCTCACCCCAAGGTTTTTTTAAATCCTCTAGGGGTCTAAGGCAAGGAGATTCGCTCTCTCCCTTTTCGTTGTTGTGACCAAAGAACTAAGCAGGATGTTATCTAAATGGGTTCAGGAAAGTTTATTTCACAGCTTCAAGGTGGATGGAGTAGTCTTTCAGGTATCACATCTTCGGTTTGCGAATGGTACCATACTATTTTGTGATGCGGAGGTTACCTGAGTTGATAATCTCATAAAGGCAAAATTCTGCTTCAAAACAGTTTCATGTCTTCCGGTAAATCTTTATAAATCCGAACTGTTTGGGTATAGGTCTATCACAGGAGGAAGTGGAATCTTTTGCTCGCTTGTTTGGTTGTAAGGCGGGATTCTTCCCATCCTCCTACTTGGACCTCCCGTTGTGCATTGGAAAACTAAACAAGTCGTAATGGCATCCAGTCATTGAAAGGTCTTAAAGAAGATTATCTGCGTGGAAAAGTAGATGTTTGTCCTTGGCTGGAAGAATTCTCCTCATTAAAACGGTGTTAGCTAACCTACCACTTTTGTTTACGTCCTCATTCCAGCGCCCAAAAGGAGTGCACTCTTAACTTGGAGAAACTTCGAAGGGCCTTGTTATGGCAGGGAGGGGAGTCTAAGCAGAAATATCATCTCATGAAGTGGGCTGATGTATGTAGATCGAAGGAGAAGGGGGGGAGTGGGCATTCAGGATCTTGAATTAATAAACCAAGCTCTTTTGGGTAAGTGGATCTAGAGGTTCGGGGCAGAGAATGGGGGTTTATGGAAGGAAGTCTTGGTACGAAAGTATGGGGTTGAGGGATCGGGGTGTTGGCCTAAGTGCATTCCGCTATACAAAGGGCCGTCTATGTGGAGATCCATCATGACCCTTAAGGGGTTGGATGTTTAAGGGAGTGGGTTTTCGAGTGGGAAGCGGGTCCGAGGTCAGATTCTGGAAGGACATATGGATAGGCAACACCTCATTCTTGATATGACTCCCAAGGTTAGCATAGGTGGCTTCAAATCTAGATGCTTTGGTGGCATCTTGCTTGGATTTTTCTACTAGTGTTTGGGTGCCTCAATGTAGAAGAGATCTCCAGGAGGAGTAAGTTGGTGAATTATCAAAGTTGCTTCATCATCTCTCGGGAGTCACTGTCATGGGCAGGGTCGATTTGATACATTGGTCTTACTCGAAATCCATAAAGTTTTCAGTCCAGTCACTATATTGTCACTTATCAAGTAATGTCCAAGGTGATGCAAAGGTGCACAATGTTGTCAAATCGCATATGCGATCATGTGCGATCGCATATGCCTATGCGCATATGCGATCGCATTTTTTTTTTTTTTGAAAAATTTATATATATATATATATATATATATATATATATATATATATATATATATATATATATTAGGGAAATTGTAAAAAAAATAAGAAACTGAGGAGAACTTTTCTAAGTTAATAGATAACTAATTTTACATATTTAAAATACATTTGAGAGAGATAAAATCAATTAAACAATGAATTAAACATCAAGTCATCCACATTTAACAATATACTTGACAAGAAGTAACAACAAAATCAACAAGATATTTATTTATTATGGTAGAAAATCAACAAGCTATCTTCCTTGAAACTTAAAAGTGCTTGAATCTTGATCTTCCAACTTCCAAGAGAGAGGGAATGTGAGAGAGAGAGAGAGAGAGAGAGAGAGAGAGAGAGAGAGAGATTAAGATCACTTGAGTAGGAAATATAAGAGAGGCAGATTAAGACCACTTGTAATTAAGAAATGTAAAAGAAAAATAGAGTAAAAGAGTTTTGCAGTGAGAATATTGCAAAGGGAGGAGATTTGGAAGCCTTTTTATAGACAAAATGTTTTTTTTTTGCAAAAAAAATAAAAATAAAAATAAAAATTCAATGTCCCATGGCCAATATGCGATCGCATATGCTATATGCGATCCCATACATCGCATATGCAATCGCATGTTTTCGAATATGCAACATACGCGATCGCATATGTGCCAGGTCGCATATGCCATGATCACATATGCGATCTGCATATGGATATACGCATATGCGATCGCACAGGACAACAATGAAGGTGCATACTTTCCCTATTTGGTCCTATGGTGTCCCATCAAAGGCGTTGGCATTTGCTTGGCTTGCAGGGTGGAATTTAGTAGTAACCATCGATAATTTGCGGAGAAGGGGTCTTACCATTGTGAATGCATGTTGTCTATGTTAGAGAGAGGAAGAAACAGTGAATCATTTATTTATACATTGCCCTTTCTCAAGGGAGTTCTGACACAGTGTGCTGGAGCACTTTGGAGTTTATTGGGTGTTCCCGGAGTCTATAGACTTTGGGCTATCTGGGCTGAAAGGAATAACAGATGTTTCCGAGATAAATGTGGTTCTTCCTGGAGTGCTTCCTCAAGAGCCCTTGCTAATGTAGTAGATTGGGTTGGGTTGCAGCCATTGTAATCTTTTCTGGTTTTTCTTTGCTTTTTTTCTTTGTTGATTGTTTCTTTTATTTTTTCAGCTTCACCGTTTTCTAATAAAGTTGTCATCCTCTAAAAAAAAGTGTTTGCTTGTCATTATCGTTTAGACAAATTTTTTTTTTTTCTTCCAGATTTACAAGAATCTCCTCATGGTAACCGTAGATTTTCCTAGATTTGTTTTATTTTAGTAATTCAATGGTAAGAACACCCCTCCCTTTTTTTATTTCTTAGTGATTTGTTAATTTGAACAATCATTCTTTGAGATTTATTTCCTTTTGAGTATTCCTTTTGGTTCTTGAGTATTTCTTTTTAGTATTCCTATAGCAACCTTAGGATTTTGGTTGGTGAAATTTTAAGACTTGTTGGGTTTAAATATGGCTTCTTCGTCTAGATTTGGGATTACAAGTTAATGCGGACACAAGCGCATTCAAGGTGTACCAACGAAGAAAGCACCAACCACAAGTGTCGTCCTTATGGATAGGCGACTATTGAGGAGCTGAAGACCTTTCACATGTGATTAGACATAGAAAACCCCACTCAGGGAAGACACATGTGAAGGAAGATTGGAGAAAGAAGACCGAGCGCCCAAACTTTCCCGTACTTATGTTATTTGCGCGTTTTTGACTTAGTTAGGGGTCTTTTAGTAATTTTATATATTTATTTGCTTATTCTAGGGGTATTTTAGTAATTTTATGTCTTTATTTGCTTATTTAAGTGGGCTAAAGCCCTAAACTCGAATCTCAACTATTGATTAATGAAAAGCAAACCCTTTGGTTGCCTCCTTCCTCTCTTCTCTCTAATGGTGCTTCTTCTCTTCCTTTGATCTTCTTCTTCTAATTTCTTCTTGTGCCCCTCCAACTTCTTCAAGGTAATAATTTTCTTCCTTCTATTTTCCAGTTTTGACTAATCTTTCTTCGATCAAAATCTTGAGAACCGATCTAAACCCTAAACCCCCAAATTCTCAAATCCCTAATCCGAGAAACTTTTTGATTATTCGGACTAGTGATCTTCATTGATCGATTGGGTGTGATCATGCAAGATCGGGAGGTCTCATCCCTCGCCGGATCCAACCTAAGTAGTAATTGAATTCCATAATCTATGGTTGTAGTGATGGCCCGCTCCATTGCATGTTTACTTGATGATTGTCTCAGTTATGATGATTACTATTAGAATTTTAGATCATTTATGCCTTTTATTTCCGCTGTTTAATTATGTCCATGAGCATGCATCATAATTAGGGTTGTCCTGCGTCACAAGTACAATCAACTGTCAGATGGAACAGTTGATTGTTCATTCTGCGAACACTGGATTGCAAATTACAACCCTGAAGCTTAAGTCCAGCAATTATCTTCCGTATTATGATAATACTACTAGTGGAAGAAGTAGAGCTCCTGGATGAGGAGGACGGAATGCTGACCATGGTTGTGGTTGCTACATTGGTTGTAGTCATTGTGTAGACCGTTTGTGTACTCATTGTGATTGTTGGGTGCTTCACGGTAAACCACCTCGAGGTTGTTCTGTTAATTCAGCCACTATAGACGATAAAGACTTTCCACATATTGTTAGTGACGTGGCTCCTCTAGCGACGTCACATGTAGTTCGACTAGCCGAGGATGTAGTCCATATTTCAAAAAGGTGAGTATGATGCTTTATAAAGAGAAGCTACACAGAATAAGGCCTCTCTATCTGCATCTTTGGCTAAAAAAGGTAATACCATCTCTGCACTTCACACTACTTCTGCGTCAACCCTTAGATAATTTATTAAAGGGTTATGGATCATATAACAAGTACAACTGCCTCTTTTTCTTCATTTATCTCAAATCTTTATTTAGGCCATGTAAGGTTAGTATCGATGTTTTGAATATTGATGATATCGGCCAATATATCCCATGATATATCTTGTATCCCACCTGTGTGATACAAAACGCACAGTTAGTGCCAATATATCCCACATGTTCGATCCGGTGAGCATTTTCAATTTTCAATCCTTTTTTGTTGAAATTATGTTAAATCAGTATCAAATGTTTATAAACCCATTGATTCTTCATGTTTTGCATGAAAAATCATGGAGTTGGAGCTTGATTTCGATATCCATTGGTTCTTCATGTTCTCCATTTTTTTTCAAAATTTTCCCTCAACCAGCCATCAATTGAGACTAATTTCTAAAGGAAACCTATTATGTGCACTTCGTTTTTGAGATGTTATGATTTAAAAGTGTATATTAAGGTCTTTGTTAACAATCCCTGAAGTTTCATTGAAAAATTCAACCATTTTCCTAATGTTTCCTCATGTTTCCCAAAAAGCGTAATAAATTACCTAATACAAACAATATATCTCGTGCGATAATTGATACATATTTGTATCCCAATGATGCAATACATAACGCGATACCGATATTTCGAACACTGGTTAGCAAATGATACCAAGGTGTTCCGTATCCATTATGAAATGGACGGAAAGGCCAATACGTATAGGTAACAACCATGACTGTTACGCAATACGGGGGTAAAACGGGGTAGTTGATTTTTTAGGATCGTATCGGCTGTTACAAGGTTTGTAACGATTGTTACAGGGCATAACAACCATTACCCCCATAATGGTCGAAAAACGACGATTTGTTTTTTATATATGTAAATTCATTTTTTCACTTATCTAATTCCAAAATGTTCCTACATCGTTCTACGACATATTTCGACCACTCGTACTATAGTTTTTAGCATTAAAATAGTAGATTGAAGTAATTTGGGGGACTAGAAGCTCCAAGGGCCATTTTTTTTAATTAAAAAATAAATAAATAAATAAAAATCGAAGGTATATATGCATTTTTTTTCCCAATTTCTAATTCTAATGCTTTATTGTAATGGGTAAACATTAGAGACACAGACAACCCAATACAACACTCTCACTAAAGAGTGGACTGTTATGCTACCATAAACATGTTCAAAACAAAAAATGAATACAAATTTAGAATATTTACATCATTTTAGATTTTCGAGATATTTTTTCAGAATTTTTTGGGCAAATTTTTTTTGAACCGTTATGAGGGTCGTATCGACCGTTACGCCCCCATATCGACCGTTAATACCAATACCCATATCGGTAATAGTGATGACCATTACGACCACTGTTACCTATTAGGGAAAAAGGTATTGTTTTTGCTTCACCATCATTTTCCCTATCCTCTGTCTTATTGATTCCTAATATTGATTCTAATTTATTATTTGTGAGTCAAATTACGAAGGATCTAAATTGTAGCATGATCCATTTTCCTGATCGTCTTTTAAGATTTGAAGATGAAAAAGCTGCTTGGTGGTAGACTTGAGAAAGATGGACTACACATTCTTCATTCGAATCCTTCAAATTAGTTTAGTGAAAAGCAAAAAAGGACCTTTATCTTTCGCATTGACATTTTGTCATCCTTCTAATTGAGTTTTACAGTCTTTGTTGCGTCAGTCAGTTGAGTCTGGGAATATCAAGAATTTTTAATGTAAAGCTTGTGTTTTAGCTAAATATCATAAGTCAAAAGAAAGACAAATAAATAAATCGTTAGTAATGTGCGGAGGGCGATTCCGATTACTAATAGATTTAAATACTTTGTTTCATTTAGTGATGATGTTTCTTGTATGACATGGATTTATTTAATGAAACGTAAAGATGAGGTTGGTTTAATTTTCAAAGTGTTTCATGCTTTGGTTAAAAATCAATTTAATACAAATATAGGAACCATGTATATCAACATTGTAAAGGAATATCTTTTTTAATTCTATGTTATCTTATCTTCAGAAGCATGGTATAAACTCTCAAACAACTTGTATATAAACCCCACAACAAAAATAGTATTGTTGAAAGAAAGAATAGATATCTCTTAGAAATTACTCGTGATATTCTCATTGGTATGCTTGTTCCTAATGTTTTTTTGTCGGATGTTGTTCTTAGTCTTACTACCTGCTATTTGATTAATCGTTTGCTCACAACAATTCTTAAGGTTCGGTCTCCTATTCAATATTTCTCAGCATTCTACTCTATTTCTGAAATGTCATTGAGAGTCTTTGGGTGTGTTTGTTATGTTTAAAATAATGACCCTCGTCAAAATAAATTGTTAGACCAGGATGTCAAATGTGCTTTCCTGGGATATTCAGCTTCTCAAAAAGGGTATTAGTGTTTTAATCTAATCAATAAAAAAAAAATGTTATGTTTCTATGGATGTCAAGTTTCGTGAAAACGTTCCATATTTTTCTGAATATTATAGAGAACGGCAAGTCTATGGTTTTTCCTATACATGTTCTTAACCCCGATCCAATTCTTTTTGTTTCATCTATTCCAGGGGCAAATGCTCCATCCAATAATGGTATAGATAACGTGGTTTCCGATTCTCAATTAACTAAACTAAATCTGACTAAACCAAATTTAAAGGTGTATGAAAGAAGCAATGTTCGTACATTCGTCTTCCCACAGTCCACCACAAAGCAGGCTCTTTTGAACTTTCGGTACTAATCGCATTCCTACTTGTTTGCCCATTTATTATGATCCATATTTAGATCCATCCCTAGATTTATGTGTTGTTATCAGGAAAGTTAAAAGACAATGTACTGCTCATCCTATTCAAAACTGTCTCCTGTCATTTCTTGTCTCCTGAACACAGGTCTTTTGTTTCTACCCTTGAGTGTTCCACTTCTACTATACCAAAAAATTATAAGAAGCATTATACTTCTCTTCTGTGGCATCAAGCTATGGAGGAGATGGCTACTCTTGAGAAGAATCATACATGGGAGATGACTGCTTTACCTATTGGGAAGACTCTAATATATTGTCACTGTGTATATGCCCTTAAGTACTACCCTATGATCATATAGCCAGATATAAAGCTCGCTTGGTTGTTAAAGGCTTTACATATACATATGGTGAAGATTACTTTAAGACTTTTGCTCCTGTGGCTAAGATAACTTAGTTTGTATTACTTTGTATTATTATTTCTCTTGCTGCTAATCTAAATTGGCCATTACACCCATTTGATGTAAAGAATACCTTCTTAAATGGTGATTTAAATGAGGAAATTTAAATGCTTCCTGTTGGTTTTGCTCAAAAGGGGAAGGAAAAGAAGGTTTTTTGTCTTAGAAAGGCAATATATGATTTAAGGTATTCCGTATCGGTAACGATGGCCATAACGGTCACCACCATTACCGATACGATATTGACCATAACGGCCAATACGGGGGCGTAACGACCGTTACGACCCCCATAACAGTTGAAAATTTTCTTTTGCCCAATAAATTCTGAAAAAATATCTAGAAAATTAAGAATAATGTAAATATTTCAAATATGTATTCATTTTTTGTTTTGAACATGTTTACGGTAGTGTAACGATCCACTCTTTGGTGAAAGTGTTGTATCAGGCTGGCTAGTGAATTGTTTAATATGATTGTCTCTAATGTTTACACATCACAATCAAGCATTAAAACTAGAAACTAGAAAAAGGCATAAATACTGCTTTTTCAATTTTTTGAAAAAAAAAGGCCCTCGAAGAATCTATTCACTCAAATCACTTCAATCCACAATTTTAATCTTAAAAGCTATAGTAAGAGTGGTCGAAATCTGTTATAAAATGATACAGGAGAGTTTTTGGAATGAGAAAAGTGAAAAAGAGGAGAAAAATGAATTTAAATAGAAAAAAAAAAGTGATCATTTTTCGAGTGTCACAGGAGTAACGGTCATTATGCCCTGTTACGGCCACCGTAACGACTGATACGGTCTCAAAAAACTAACTGCCCCTTTTCACCCCCGTATCACATAACGGTCATGGTCGTTACCTATACGTATCAGCCTTTACAGGCATATCGTAACAGATATGGAACACCTTGATATGATTTGAAGCAGGCCCCTTGCACCTAGTTTGAGAAATATAGTAGGGCCTTGATTGGTATTGGATTTTCACACACTCAATCAAACCACTCAGTGTTAGTTAAGCGGCATGTCCAAGGCATTATCATTGTTGGTGTTTATGTGGACGATATTATTATTACAGATGATGATACTAGTAAGATCTCTAAATTGAAGATTTATCTAAGCAATGTCTTTAACATCAAAGATTTGAGCCTATTAAAATATTTTTTTTGGCGTTGAAGTCTCTCGTTCAAAGAGGGTATCGTTTTATTTTAGCAAAAATATGCTCTTGATCTTTTGATGACTACTAGTAATCTTGGTGTTAAACCATTTGATTCCCTTTTAGAGCATAATAGGAAACTTCTTAATGATCCTCGCATGTACCAGCATTTGGTTGGTTGGTTGATATATTTGACTATTACTCGTCCTGACCTATCTCATGTAGTCAGTCTGGTAAGTCAATTTATGCATTGTTCCTCGCTCCAACCATCTTAAAGTTGTTCGTCACATTCTATCAAGCCATCTCCAAGTCGTGGCATCCTATTTAGTTGTCATAATAATCTGAATATTGAAGATTATTCCGATGCAATATGAGCATGTTCTCCTGATGATCATCGTTCTATGACAGGATATTGTACGTTTTTTAAGAGGAAATCTTGTTATGTGGAAGACCAAGAAGTAAACTGCTGTTGCACGATCCAGTACAGGGTTTGAGTATTGCACTATGGCGAATACTAAATGTGAATTTTGTGGCTGAAAAGTTTTGTCATTAAGTTAGGATTTCCGGTGAATACTCAAGTCCCCATGTATTGTGATAATCAAGCTATCATTCATATCGCTTCTAATCTCATTTTTCATGAACGCACAAAACATATTGAAGCCGATTGTCATTTTATTTGTGAGAAGGTTACTTGTGGCATAATTTCTACTCCATTTATCCCTTCTACTGAACAACTTGCTAATATCTTCACTAACCCTCTTTGAGTTAAAGCGGGACAACGTATTCAAGGCAAGCTGAGCACTATTGATATCTATGCCTCAACTTGAAGGAGAGTGTTGACATAATTGGGCCATATCCCTCTGGGCCATGGACCATTCCCTTTACTTGGGCCTAACTTGGGTTGTGAGCCTCTTTTTTCCCTTTTATTAGTTCTTTTATTTTTGTTCCTTTTTTACCCTTTTCTCTAAGGGTAGTTTATGTAATGTTTCCATTCACTTAATATATAAAGAGAGAGGACTAGACATCCAAGTCTCTCTCTGAGTTTCTTTTCTTCCCAAGTTCTTTCTTTGCTCTGACAAATATGAAGCATAGGAACACAGATGGAGAAGCTAATCTGCCCTGCAGCCACAAGATTCACTACTTTGTTTACACTATCAAGCATTTTGTAGAAAAAAGCAACCATAAGAAGTACATTTGCATCACAAGAATGGGCTAACGTACCGCTAACAATGAAATCAAAAATGATTAAGACTCATGATATCATCTTCGATAAAACGTTTTGGTAGTATGTTGAGCATTCATGTAAAGTTGCATCACCACTTGTGAAGGTTCTCCTTTGATTGACAGTGACACAACACCTATAAGAGGGTATCTTTATGAGTTGATAGACCATTAAAAAGGAGATTGCTAAAATTTTGCAGATATGAGTCCATTTGGAAACTCACTTATGAGAGATGAAGCACATGAACCAGGATCTTCTGAGGAAAACGGGATGGAATGTCAAATCCAATGCTAATAACTTGTGGAGTAAACACATGGAAGCCAAATACCTCCAATCACATAAAAATTTCTAAGCTATCCTACTCTCCAAAATGCCTCGAGCATCTGGAAAGGCCTTCTAAACACTCATGATGACCTTATGGAGTTCTGGATTAGTGGGGAATGGATGTCGAATCAAATAACTCCAATAGACGGTTCACTTACTTCGAAATTCCCCCGCAGTCATCCAATCCCTTGCCAGGATCCTAGGAACTTCTGCATCAAGCTGTCAACACCTTCATAAATCAGGAAGATATAATATGGAAGGCTGAACTAGTTAAAGCTCTTTGGCCCCATCCATTGCCGGGAGTATATTGCAAACCCTATCAAACCAGATCCTCTTGAAGACTCTTGTGTCTAGGAACCATCCACAAATGATCAATTTTCAGCTCAGTCAGCATATCATTTATTAACCTAATCACACCATATACAAGAGCCAACCAATAATGCAAACCTTTGGAACCTCATGTGGAACTAGCCCACCATGCACAGGATTTGAACCTTTCTTTGGTTTAGTCTCGACAACAGTATTCCCACTAAGGTCATGTCGTGACAGCCAGGCATTCCAGTAGATCTGTAGATGATACATGTCCAATGTGCAACCAACATCGGGTAACTGCTGCACGCCTCTGTTTCGACACCAGTTTGCAGAGTCCATCCGAACTCCTCAGGTGGACCTATTTAAGGTCAATCACATTCAGCAGGACAATTTCATCCAAGCCATATAATCTTTGAATGCAATACACATGGGAAAGGGACACCTCTGAACACTCTGGAGAACAATTTTCGCCACCACCATCTGGCATAACTGGTTAACCAGGAACCAAAGCCTATTCAATCAAAAAATACCTTCATTGAGTACAATAATTTGGTATATAAAACATGCAACCATAGAGTTTTGTAATTCCTTATCTGACAAAAAAAAAGGTCTACTCCACCCAGGAACTTCAATTTCTCAAAGGATGGGATCAAAGCCACGGCCAAGTCAGTAGAGTCTCTTTCTAGTAAAATGGACACCCCCAAATCTCAGATTCTGCAAATTAAATTCAGATCAACGGTAGCAGCAAGTGGGGAGGGAGAACGGGTGGAATCATTTGAAACCAGCTCAGCCAATGCATCATGGCACTCCAAAAAGTTATGGAACTGTTCTGCAAATGAGGCAGAATGCTATGCAATACTAGAATTACTCTGGCCATTCAGAGAAATATTACTTAGCTGGACATAGTTACTGACAGTTTCTCTTCTTTCTCAACAGCTGGACCCGAGATGGAGGATGGAGCTGCTGACAACCGAACTAATCGTCTGCTGCAGAACTTGCACAATTGAACCATAAACCACATCTTCCGAGAAGCTGCCATAAACCACATCTTCCGAGAAGCTAATGCGATGGCAGAATTTAATGAAAAGTTTGCCAACAATCAGCAACAAAGAGCGGTGTAATACAGTCCTTGTGCTACAGACTCATAATAATATAGATCTATCTACCTGTACATGCTAGAAGCGAAGTCAATGGCCCTGTTATATAGATAAAATCATCTTACAATTCAAAATGTGGTCCCCACCATGGAAGGGTACACACAAGCTCAGCCATCTGATTCATGCCCACTGATCATACGATCAAGACCATCCCACCCATGAAATTTTTAGGCTACGACCCACCTAAAGCGAGACCCACAATTCAAACGGTCCATATTCACTCAAATACAAGCCAAGTGCAATGCATATGCCCACATGCAAAATTCCTCACAAAAAAATAAGGGGCCGTTTGGATGCTTGTAACATTTCTAAAATCTAAAAAGTTACAAGTGAGATTGTTGCAGTTCGTGTTTGGAGGAGGAAAGTCACAGGTAACTTTCTCTTAACCTGTGACTTTCTTATGGGACAAAGAGACGAAAATGATACAAGGACTTGAGTCGTTTTTCAAGTTACCTGTATCAAATACAGGTAACGGTTGGAATTTTTTAAAATTAAAATTTCTGGGAAGAATCGCAGCTTGCATTGAAGAAGTCTGCCTACATTCAGACGGAGTGTAGACTGAGAGGCCATTGAAGGCTATGAGGCCACATTCAAACACAATGAAGGCTACGATGCTGCCATTGGGGAGAATCGCAACGGCATTAAAGCCAATTGGTGGCCATTTTACTATATAAACAGCTTCTCCCCCTCCGGCGTCTCCATCTCCCTCTCTCAATCTCCTTCTCACTCTGTCTCAGTCTCCTTCTCCCTCTCCCATCAAGCTCCAGCAAGGTTGCCCTAAGAAAAACCCTTTCTTTTTCTTTTTCTTTTTCTTTTTTCCTTTTTTTTTTTTTTTTTTTTTTTTTTTTGGCATCAGGGTTGACAAAGGTGGTTTGGCGAGGAGGTGTGAGTAATGGTTGGTGGTTTATGAGGCCCAACATCTTGTATGTGTTTTATCCATGCCGTCCATCCATTTTTTCAGATCATTTTAGGCTTGATTCTGGAAATGAGGCATATACAAATCTCAGGTGGACCACACCACAGGAAAATAGTAATGATTGAAAGTCCGCCAATAAAGTCACTAGTAGGCATGAAATTTTTTCAACGGTCAAGATCGTCCTAGCAAGACACGTCACATGTTGAACAGTTAAGATGGACCTAGCAATGCTTGGCGAAGCTACCACACAGTACTGCATTTGTTGTTTCTAGTTTGTACAAGCAGGGCCATTGTTCAGCGATCCAAACCATTGATATCATGGACCTGACCGTGGCTGGCTCATGCACCAAAAATGTCCCAAATGAAAAATTTGTAAACCTTTCAACAGGCAGATAACAAGTCAAGGGTTCAAAGGGAACATGCAGAAAGATTCCACCCAACCAATAAAAGGCCAAAATTTCTATGGCTAGGATCTTCTCTTATCTGGTGATTTTCGGTGCATGGGCTGTCAGCAGCGTGTCACATGTTACAGGCATGGGCCATTCCAGTGTTCATTTTGTACAAGTGGGGCTTGTTGTTCAGTGCAGCCTGTCCCCAAATAGGTCCCAGATCCCAGATCTGTTTAATTCCAGTACATTGTGAGACCTATAACCAGTGCAAATCAGATACGAAACAGCCTTTATCCTCAGCCTCAACCTATTCCCAAGCCATTGCTTTTGAAGGAGATCCTCTGTTGGCTTGGTTATCTCAAGCCATTGCTTTTGTGCTGCTCCTGTAATTTCAGATTCAGCCATTGGTGTGCTTGATATACAATGCTTGGACAGAGATTATATACTGTAAATTTGACTGCCTTTGATCTGTGCATGCATCCAACTAGTGTTTGTTTCTCATATGTGCATGGGAAGTAGAGAAAAACAGAAAAAACCAACCTGTTTTAGAAAGAAAATGGAAATATTTACTTGGATATGCTACCTTTAGTTTTTTCCACATTGCAAGCATTTCAAAAACATGGAAACTTTTATGGCCCACCTGTTGATTAGTTTAACCTAAGAATCGGTCAAACTATTCATTTACATGAGCTCAATAAAATGGAATACTTTTATCCAATCTTTTTTATGTGTCAATCTGATTTTTCAAGGATTCCCTACTTCAAGCTCTAGTTAGTGTGAATATGTAAGTTATTACCTTATAAGTAAGTTACATGTAACTTACAAATTAAAAAACTTACAGGCATCCAAACAGGCCCTAAGAGAAAGCAAGAGAAAGAACGAAGAGGCCATACCTGAGAATGTCGAACCGCTCGCGGGCGAAGCTCAAGCAGGCGGTCTTCAACCGATTAGAGTCCTTGGGAAAAGCGGTGGAACTGCCTTCCTCGGTTTCAGTAGGCAGAGAAGTGCCGTCATCGGCATCAAAATAGCCTTTGCTCTTTAACTGTTCGAGGAAATTCACCCACTCGGGCCACGGGTGATTGACGGCTTCGGAGGGCTCTGCTGGATTATCGGCAAAGGCCCTCGATGCTGTAGCGGCGGTGCTGCTGTCGGAGTGAAACTGCAGCCGCTGCAGTAGGGAGGGTTTGGCGCGTGGGCGAGGCGCGGAGAGAAGGGTGCGAAGAGAGAGCGTATGAAGGTTGGAGAGAGAGGAAGGTGCAGTGGCATTTCTGTAAATACAGAAGAAAGGGGAGCGGAGGAGTAAAAGCCTTGAAGCGGCCATGTTCTTCGTAGGGGTAGAAATGCTACAGCGCCTCCACGGATTTTATATGGGTTTAACAGGGATGGAAGCGGGATAGGATTGGGGTGCTGAGACCCGAAGACATGATAGGTACGCTCGGGTTTTGATTCTGGAAGTGGGGCCAGAGTTTCGGTGGCCCACCGTCAATCTGATAGGTCGCCTGCAGATCGAGTGCCCCAGAATATCAGACAAGGGTAGGGGTGTACATCTAGTCCAACCGATTCGAGCTGGCCTCAGCTCGACTCGGCTCGAACGCTGGCTGACCTCAGCTCGAACTTGGCTCAGCTCGGTCCTCAAGCCTGACTGGCCAGCTCACCTCGGTTCAGTCAACAGCTCAGGCCAGCTCGGGCGAGTTCAAGCCAAGACCGAGTCAAGTTCATCATTGAGCCATTTCCGCAAATACCTGAACTGCAACTTCAAAATCTCACTATTTTACATGATGGAAATCTACAAGAAAAGAACATCCAACCTCATATGTAGGAGAAGCTTCTGTTTCACCATCTCTATTTTTCTAGTGCTTGTGAGAATGTTCCCATCTGCTGTAGCTAAAATAAGGATATGTCTCTCAATGACTCTAGAAATGAAGGGACATCAGAGCTATGGGTTACGGTTTTTTGAGAGAGGGAGGGTTTTTTATTATTATTTAAGGGAAGCAGCGGTTGGGAATGAAAGGGCCATCGTGCGGCAGGGATGCCGAACGAGCTAAGGGTTAGGATTTTTTGAGAGAGGGAAGAAGGAATGGCATGCGGGTTAAGGTTTTTTCAGAGGGAGAGAAGTTTTTTTTTTTTTTTTGAAAGGGAGAACAAGCGCGAGCGGCTGAGGAATGGGATGGGAATTAGGTTAGTGTTCTAAAAGGGTATATATATACTCGCATCGAGTCGAACCGAGTTCGAGCCGAGTCAAGTCGAGCTGGGTCAAGCTCGAGCTCGGCTCAAATGCATTTTCGAGCTAAAAGCTCGAACTCAGCTTCGATCCGAGTCGAGTCGAGCCAAGCAAGTCAACCGAGCTAGCTCGGTTCGTGTACACCCCTAGTCAAGGGTTGTTATTTACTTTAGTGGCAGAAATATCAGTATCACGTTGCTTATTCCACCCTTTGGACACCTATATGTAATAGTTATTGCATGACATATATGAGTTGCATTGCGTGATATATTATGAAAATACAGAAAAGTCGATCAAAACTTCAATGATCATTAAAAAATATATCAACATACATTTATAAATCAAAATATTACAAAACAAACAAGGTACAAAATATTTAATTTTTTGTATACTCATAATTTATAAATGTAAGATGACACAAAGAAACACAAGCAGTACATTCAAAAGTTTTTTTAAAAAAAACCCACTAAATCATGTTATATATATATATGGGAAAAAGTACCATGCGCTCGACCTCACGATAAGCTCCCGTGAGGTCGAGCTGTGTGGGCCCCACCGTGATGCGTGTCGACCATCAACACCGTGCATTTGATGGGTCCCCTCTAAATTATGGGATATCCCAAAAATCAGCCGTATAAGGAACTCAGGTGGGCCATACCATCTAAAATCATGTGAAGACACCGTTAAAACATATAAAAGCACTTGGTGGGGCCCACTTGAGTTTTGAATGCTGCTGAAACTTGGTCTGAACCCTCATCTAAGTGGAACACACATAATGGATGGGCTAGATTTGCAAACCACATCTCGGTGTCCCAAAAATTGATTATGAATGTTTTAATGGTGCACGGGCCCTCCTTACTTCTGTATGTGGTGTGGCCCACACAAGTCACGGATTGACTTGATTTTTGAGACCTAGGCCCACAATGGAATGGTGCATCTGACTGATGGGGTAGATGTTCAAAACGCATCACGGTGGGGCCCACACAGCTCGACCTCATGGGATAGACTCGTGAGGTCGAGCGCATAGTACCTTTTCCCTATATATATATTTGATTTTATTTTTGGACATGAAGATTGCAATGGATTTGCAATAAATTAAAAAAATTGTATTTTGTTTTTCAATTTTTCATAACAAGGCCATTTTTCTCTAAATCTTGAAATCGAAGTTTAACATGAAAAATCATAAATTTGTAACAATTTGACATTGATTTAAAAAGATTTACAGAAAAAAAAAAAAAAACAAAACAAAACAAAACAAAAACTACTCACTAAATCAAACATGAGATATATTCCACTGGTACATTTCGCATTGCTAGAGTGGAATACAAGATATATCATGGGATATATCGTCTGATCTCATCGATACTTAAAACATTGATTCAGAATTGTTCGGCTGCATGAAAACCATAAGATGCAAGTCAAATTTTAGGCCTCAGACCAAAAGTATGCCTTCCTGATGTAGAGTGAGTCGTGGACACTTTCATGGACAAGATAGATCAAAAAAGGCCTGATCGACGACAGAAGTAATTCAGACTGCCAGAACTTAAAACGAACGTATCTCGCAAACCGAAATGAATTATCATACGTACTATATATGATTTTAGGGTAGGATGAGCTACTTTAGCCACCCAACCTCCCTATGCCGAGTTGCCCACACCGAATTTGCAAAATACCATACGATCAACGGTCGAAATCCTGTTTTAATTTCATTTTTACTATTTATAGTAAGTTTTAGTTTGGTTATAACTCTTCATCTGCTGGGCTTTAAGAGTCGCGTCCAACATGAAAAGTGCTTATAATAATTAGGAGTATAGCATGGTTGAACCAAATAGGACACTTACTATTTTTGGCCGAAAACCATGAGGTCTAGTGGAATCACGACCGTCTATAATAGTAAGTCACGATTTCTAGGAGTTTTAGTTATAGTATGATTCTAAAACTTCTCCCTAGGGTTCGTAGCCTTATTTAAAGAGTTGTAATCTCGTTTTTCATCATTAATAAAATTATTTAAAAATTTCTAAAAATTATTTTCTATTTTTCTTCTTTTCCTCTTGGATTTGAGGTATATCTGTGAGGAGTCCAAAGAAGTTCCGTGGATTCAGAATAGTGGTCCCTTGAGGAAGACAGTGCTCGACCTCAACACGTCCTTCCCTGCATCAATTTGGTATCAAAGCGAGGCTTTTCCTCAAATCTATGGCTTATAACAACGAGTCAAGCAATAATCCCATGGACGGTGCTCTATGGAATCATCTTTTAACAGCTTTCGAAGCAACGCAGCGAGAGAATTGGCAAGCCATGAAAGGGTTGCAGGCTTCCACCTATTGAATGGCAGATCGCATAACGGAGGCCCTAAGGCAAGTCCATGTTCATGGCAGTGAACCGCCCCCAATAGTTGTTGGATCTCGTAATTTCCCTGATCGTAGGATGGTGCCAGCGGTGAAACAAAGGATCATCCTTGAGGAAGGGGAATTCAATGACGAGGAGGTTGATGACCTGATCCTCCAACATCCCAGACAAGGTGGTGATCGAGTAGATCGGTCAAATCAAGAGTTTAGGATGAAGGTCGATATCCCTAGCTTCACTGACGAACTTCACCAAGTTGAGAATTTCCTCGATTAACTTTCTGAAGTTGAGTGATTTTTCGACTATATAGAGATCCCTGAAACGAAGAAGGTCAAACTTATAGCCTACAAGTTGAAGGGCGGAGCTTCAACTTGGTGGGAGCAACTACAACTCACACGGACAAGACAAACGAAAGCATCAATCCACACATGGCAGCGGATGAAGCAGCTGCTTTGCTTGCAATTTCTCCCTAGCGACTAGGATCAGGTACTATTCCAACAATCCCAAAATTGTTGGTGGGGTAGTCGGTTGGTGAGGGATTACGTAGAAGAATTCTACTACTTGGCGGCGCGTAACGATTTGGTCAAGACTGAATCGCAATAAGTCGTCCGATTCAATAATGGATTACGTACGACTATCCAAGATTGGTTCCAGATGCAGCCTGTTTGCACGATGAATGATGCAATTAAATTAGCTACTCGAGCGGAAGCACGGCTTGAACACCCCAACATGCGGACGTATCCTACCGTTAAGGTCGCCACGGTAAGACCATCCTAGGGAGCTCCACAGCTCAGAGGAAAAGAACCTGTGGGAGCACACACTCAACCTCCTGCACCTGCGAACCGAGATTAGGGAAGTGGGCAGGCCAAGCCCCAAAGGGGCGTAACAACTGTTGTTGGTCCAATCAAGACCCCGAACCCCTATGCTCGGCCAAGACCCGACAATTGCTATCATTGTGGCCAACCGGGTCACCTATCAACATACTTGTCTCCAGTAACAAGTAGCAAACCTCGCCATTAATGATAGTAATGTTGAAAACATCGATGAAGACTCATATGTTGAGGAGCTAGAGCATGCCACAAAGGACAAGGCAGATGAAACAGGTTGGGTTCAGCAAGATCATGGAGAGTTGCTCGTCGTGAGGCGACTATTGTATGCACCAAGAAAAGAAGTACACCCACAATGGCATAACATCTTCTGAATTAAGTGTACGGTGAATCAAAAAGTTTGTGATGCAATCATTAACAGGGGGAGTAGTGCGAACATCGTCTCCAAGAACATGATGGAAAAGTTGTAATTAAAGACAGAGTGTCATCCCTCCCATATACGATCGATTGGATCAAGAAGGTCAGTGAAACAAGGATAACTGAACAACGCATCAAATATTTTTCAATTAACAAACATTATAAGGACGAAATAGTATAGGATGTAGTTGATATGGAGGTATGTCACATCCTACTCTGTCGACCTTAGTAATTCAATCGTGACATCACTCATAAAGGGTGAGATAATGTGTATATTTTCATCAAGGACGGCTAGAAAACCATATTAGCTCATATGGATCCAAACGAGTCACTCAAAACTTCTACAGTGGAGGGTCGTTCTCTCTTAACTATACAAGACTTCATGGAGGAATCCAAAGAAACAAGACATGCCTATGCTTGTAAAGGGGAGGAACTTGAGCTTATCACCATCCCCGAAAGACTAAAGCCATTGTTGCATGAATTTAAAGAAATTTAGCCTGATGGATTGCCTCCCATGTGAGATATCCACCACCATATCAACCTTATCCCTGTGTCCAGCTTACCTAATCATCCTCACTATCGGATGAGTCTGAAGGAGTGCGAAATTTTGCAGGGGAAAGTAGAGGAACTAATCCGTAAGGGTCTTATTCGAGAAAGCATGAGCCCATGTGTTGTACCAGCTTTATTAACTCCTAAGAAAGATGGGAGTTAACGTATGTGTCAACAGTCGGGCCATTAACAAAATCACCATAAAATATAGGTTTCTCATACCATGACTGGACAATATGTTGGACATACTTGAGGGCGTAAAGTTATTTTCTAAACTGGACCTAAGGAGTGGCTACCATCAGATTCAAATACGGCGAGGTGATGAGTGGAAGACGACTTTTAAGACCAAGAAAGGATTGTATGAATGGATGGTCATGCCCTTCGGTCTTTCGAACGCGCCTAGCACATTCATGAGATCGATGAACCAAGTTCAAAAACCATTCATTGGACGATTTGTGGTGGTTTATTTTGATGTTATTTTGATATACAGTTAGGACGAAACAAGCCATATGGAACACCTCAAGAAGGTCCTTCAAGTGCTCACTGAAAATAAATAGTATCTCAATTTTAAAAAGCGCAGCGTCATGACCGATAGGCTATTGTTTTTAGGCTTTGTCATGACATCCACGGGCATTCAGGTGGATGAGGAAAAGGTGAACGCAATCAGGGCATGGCCGGTTCCCACAAACAATTACAAGGCACAGAGTTTTCACGGACTGACGACATTCTATCATCAGTTCATGAAGAATTTTAGTACCATCGTGTAACGTCTCAGAAAAATCCATACAAAGACCTGAGTACCACCTCAGGCAGAAATCACTAAGGACCGAATTCTTTGAAAATTAGGCGAAAAAAATAATTAAGTACTAAACTGAATTAAATGGTAGATTAGCTTAAACCGCTTTCTATATGATCTGTAAGACCCAAAACCAGTAGAATCACTAACTCTACATTATCTAAAAACCTAGGATCAATATCTAAATCCAGTTGCTCTTGGGAGCA
Organism: Magnolia sinica; assembly: GCF_029962835.1. Classification (NCBI taxonomy): domain Eukaryota; kingdom Viridiplantae; phylum Streptophyta; class Magnoliopsida; order Magnoliales; family Magnoliaceae; genus Magnolia; species Magnolia sinica. The sequence goes on along the minus strand of NC_080579.1, from coordinate 68,841,238 downwards.
TCTTGAAACTCCGTATCGGACCTGGACCGGGCATCGAAAGTCTGATTACCGCGAAACTATACGATTATGACTGCCTTACTGGGCTTGACAACCATCTCAGGAATCAAGTCCAAATAATATCCAGAAACACACAACTTGAGCCCGGAGAGAAGTGTGTGAGAAAGGTGAATATCTTTAAAAAATAGACTTAAACTTAAGTGAATTGGGTCGTTCGCTTGCAGGCCAAATTTAAAGTTTCAGATCGTCAGATTCTGATCCAACTACACCCTCGGATCAGGAAAAATTTTCAACACATGTCACTGTACTTGTGGCCCTGATCGAGTAACGATGACCGTTGAACTGAAACAGGTCCACCACGGTCGATCCGTAAATCTGATCGGACCGAAAAATTAACCTGACATAGATCCATTATTAGGGAACTTTCTCTAGACCGTATATAAAAAATGGGCCTCCAGATGAGCTTCGTTGATCCGAAACAGCCACTCTTTGGCTATAACCTAAGTATACCATGATCCTGGGGCCATTGACATCAGTTTTGGGCCTATATAAGGGCCTTAACCTACCCCTCTCTCATTCCATACGAAATTTCAAACCCTAAGAGAGAGAAGTGAGAAAAGAGAAGGAGAAAGTGAGGAAAAGTGAGAGAGAGTTATGGTTTATCGCCGGGATTCGATCCTACCACTCCACGTGCTGAACCATCCTGCCTGCATCGCTATACCGGCGATTTTGATTCCGTTCTTGGGTAAGAAATCCTAACCCTAATCTATTTTAGGTATCCAAATAAAGTAAATGGCGAATTAGCTGACCTATTTCATGCTATAGGTTGCCGTTGTGTCATAGACGAAGACTTAGTGTTCGAACTGAGTTCAATACGAGTTTACCGGCGAAAGGTGAGGACTATAAACATTTGGGTTATGATTTTCAAGGCTTTCAATGTCAGTTAATGATTTATGACTGACTTAATTGATATCACATGTACTTAGATGCGATGGTTTCCATGTATTACACATATATAAACTATGTTGAATATAATGCATTCTATGTGTTTGTTGAAATGTTTGAATGAATACGGAATTATGATTTGTGCTTGCAATGTTTACTTATTGATAATACATGATTGTTGTATGTGTGGCAACTCCTATGCGGAAGAATTTGTTATAATATGTGTCTTAACTAATATATTACATGTATGTGATATGTGTAGTCTAAGTGTTTGATAAAATACCTGAATGAGAAAATGCTTGTTAAAATGTACTTAATGAGGGTGTTGAGATAGGATTCTCAATTCCCTTATCTATGGATACAGTTTCCTTTATGTAACATATCTTACCATTATGTGATTTATGGATGAAATGACTATGTACGAAAACACGTGTACTATTTGTTTGTTGAAATGCTCAAATGATATTTATATTTAGATTGGCTGTCACATGCTGTCTTTGAGTATCACATGTGAATGCTATTGTTTGGAGTGTAATTGGGGCTACGATGTAGTCCAGGCAATCGGTAACGGTTTACGATTGGTGGCCGAACGGCTTTAGCCACGACGGATACGTTCGATGAATCCAAGTCGTACGGTGATTATCGACAGTGGTTAGGCCACGTGGAGTACTGACTCGCTCCATGTCGATTAATTCAACGTGTGCTCGTACCAGTCGAGCTTATCAAGTAACCTGATTGACCTAATATATGTTCAGCATGTATGGACACTACTGCTTGAATCTAAGGTACTAACTTACTAGTGAAAAGGCCGTTTAACCTTGGTACCTTGATCCGCCAAGACTCATGAGCTGGGCATCGTGGTATATGAAATGGTCAAGCTATATGTCCTAGAGGAGGGTGAATAGGACTATGCTAAATTTTAAGATAAATACAGCGGAATATGAAATAAAGAATAAATAACACTATACACCAATCACAGAATAGGAATGGAAAGCAACCTAAAATAGAGAAATAAAAATACAAATTGTTCTAAGGACAACCTTACACCAAAAACCAAAGTTTATGGTAGGACAACCTTATTTCTAGAACAAATAGAGAAACGGAAGCACAACATAATAAAGAGATAGTAAAAATATAATGCTGAAATGTAAATCTAAATTATTACAACATTCCCCACTATGCTTGAAATGTAAAATTTACAACATTCACATTCACACATACATTCCACAATTCTAAATGATAAAAGATAGAAAATATAAATCACACATCCACAACACAAAGAATTATAGTGGTTCGCCTATGTGTTCACCAACTGTTAAACAACAGCCACACAGAATGCTACTCCACTCCTAATATCCTCACACAGGGGATATTAGCGTTCACTATCAAATAGGTTTTCACAGGTTCACCCAAAACCTTCACAATTGTGTCTTTTTCAAAGGGCTTACACAATTCAAAAACCCTCACTTCTAAGTTTTCTGGCTTTCCTCAGATAACCAACAACTTTGAGATTTTTTCTGGCTTAACCTCAAATAAAACCAAAACAATGTAAATTACACAAATTGTAAAATACCTGATTTTCTCATTCGTTGTAGCAGCCTAGAAAAACCAAGTCGGAGTAGAGATTTGAATGTCAAAGTTCAATGTCCAATACTCACTTTATAATGGTTCTAGGTTCTAATAGATTTTAAATTAAAACAAAAGGGTTGGCTCTAATTGATTTTGATTCTAGAAAAAGGAAAACAACAATTCCTCTTTTCAGATTAGATTAGAATGCAAGAAACAAAATCAATTAATAAATCTAAAGAAAGAGAATATTAAATATGCACACTTAACTTAAATGGAGCACCGACTTATCTCTCAGAAGACCGAATTAAATTAACTTGAATTGTTTGTTTTATTCTAAGATTCGTGCTCTATTTATAGGTGAGCAAATCACACCTTTGACTGGTCTAAGAACCTCTACGACTGATCGTAGAACCAACAGATATTTGAAAAATTCGAGTGGGATAAAATTTGACAGTTTTACGACTGGTCGTAGGTGGTCTACGACTGGTCGTGGGTCTCCTACGACTGGTCGTAGGTTTCACACAACTAGTCGAAGCAAGTCGAATTTCAGGGCTATACATTGAGTCGTAGTTCTATGACAGGTTGAAGATGCAGTCGATACTGTACTTACGACTGGTCGAACAGTCCCCAGGACTAGCCGAAGCCTAACATAAAATTTTTAATTTTTGTGACAAACTTACGACTGATCCATGAATTTCTTAGACAGGTCGAAGCAGTGCTAGGACTAGTTGAACAAAGTTCAGGACTAGTCTTAGAACATACCAAACTCATTTATATAAAACATATGAATTATGTATCCAGAACGACCAACTCTAAAGGTCAACCTAAGGTCAGTCATACCTCAGGAGTGAAGTAAGGACATTGGACATAGGAGACAAGTGACCTTTGAAAGTAGTGAAGCTTGAAGTCTTGATGGAGCTCAAACTTGAAAGATTCTTGAGATCTTGAGGTAGAACTTGAAAGCATCTTTGAGATAAGTCAGCATCCGAGTACCCAGCTAATTGAACACTAGTCTCATGTGGATACCAGAGACCGAGATTCACAGTACTTGCGACATATCGTATAATCCGCTTGACAGCAGTCAAGTGCGATTCTTTAGGTTCAAACTGATATCTAGTGCAAATACCAACACTTAGAGCGATATCTAGTCTACTAGTAGTTAAATATAATAGACTACCAATCATACTCCGATATAATTTTGGATCCACATTTTTACCTGCAGAATCTTTTGAGAGTTTTAAGGTTGTACTCATAGGAGTATCAAAGTTCTTACAATTCTCAAATCCAAATCTCTTAATCAAGTTCATAGCATATTTAGATTGAGAAATGAACATTCCATCAGGTTTTTGTTTTACTTGCAACCCAAGGAAATAATTCAATTCCCCAACCAAGCTCATTTCAAACTGAGATTTCATCAAATCTGCAAACTCAATAGTCATGTCAGTATAGGTAGATCCATAAATGATATCATCAACATAGATTTGTACTAATAAGATGTGATCCTTATATTTTTTAATAAACAAAGTTTTATCAACACATCCCATTTGAAAATTATGGTTTAATAGAAACTTTGTTAGTTTCTCGTACCATGCCCTAGGAGCTTGTTTTAAACCGTAAAGTGTCTTGTTAAGACAATACACATGATCAGCATTTTGGGGTCTTCAAAACCCATTGGTTATTCAACATAAACTTTCTCATGCAGATCGCCATTTAAAAATGCACTTTTCACATCCATTTGGTAAATCTTAAACTTTCTAAAACACGTAATGGATATAAAGAGTTTGATTAATTCAAGACGTGCTACTAGTGCAAAGGTTTCATCATAGTCAATACCTTCAATTTGAGTGTAACCTTGTACTACTAGCCTAGCCTTGTTTCTAATTATATTGCTAAGTTCGTCAGACTTATTTTTGAAAATCCATTTGGTTCCAATGATGTGTTTATCTTTAGGTCTAGGTACGAGATACCAAACATCATTTCTCACAAATTGGTTAAGTTCTTCTTGCATCGCAACGATCCAGTTTCCGTCAGCAAGAGCTTCTTTTACGTTAGATGGTTCTATCTGGGATGTAAAACGTATATAATTACATATATCTTCAAGTTGTCTACGGGTACGAACACCAGTGAGAAGGTTTCCAAGAATCTGTGTGGTTGGATGATCTTTAACAATCCTTTGTTCAGAATCAGTCTGATTAGATGAAGTATTAAGTTTATCAATTATAAGAACTTCATCATTATCTGAACTTGAGACAGGTGTGCTTAAGTGATCATCAATGACCACATTGATGGATTCTTGAATCACACCGGTCCTTTTGTTCAGAACCCTATAAGCTCGACCGTTTAAAGAATATCCTAGAAAGATCCCTTCATCACTCTTCATATCAAACTTTCCCAGATTTTCACGATCTCGTAAAATATAGCAGTTGCTGCCAAAAACTCGAAAGTATTTGACTGTAGGATTTTTATCAAACCACATTTCGTAAGACGTTTTATTATTACCTTTACTAGTGTAAACCCGGTTAATAATATAGCAAGTTGTATTGACTACTTCAACCTAAAGGTTCTTAGAGAGCTTCATACTATTCAACATGACATTAGCCATTTCTTGAAGTACTCTATTTTTCCTTTCAACTATTCCATTTTGTTGTGGAGTTTTAGGAGCTGAAAATTCATGTAATATTCCCTGGTCGCTACAGAACTTCTCAAAACTGCTATTCTCAAATTCAGATTCGTGATCACTACGAATCTGACTTGAGAACCTTTTTCAATTTGAATCCTTTTAAGAACCTTTTTTACTTCTTCAAAGATTTCTGATTTGTCCCTTAAGAAGACTACCCATGTATATCTGCTAAAGTCATTTACAATTATCAAGATATATCTTTTGCCATCTCGACTTTTCGTCCTGATAGGTCCTATTAGGTCCATATGGAGAAGCTCGAGTGGTCTCAATGTGGTATTAGAATTCACCTTTTTGTGTGAGTTCCTTGTTTGTTTGCCAATCTGGCATTCACCACATATTTTATCTAATTTTTGTAGTTTGGGTAAACCTCTTATAAGTTCCCATTTGCTCAATCTATATAAATTTCGGTAGTGTACATGTCCAAGACGTTTGTGCCATAAGTCAGTCTCGTTTGTATGGACCATGTAACATGATTGATTAGATGAGCTGGATTCGTTAACAATATAGCAGTTTTCAGACGTTCTACATCCAGTTAGTATTACTGAACCCTTGTTGTTTAGAATCTCACAGCTTTGATTAGAAAATCGTACACTATGGTTATTGTCGTATATTTGAGATATGCTAAGCAAGTTATGTTTTAGACCTTCAACATATAAAACATTTTTAAACAAAGGAATGTTATAGAGTTGAACAGTACCTTGGCCCATAATCTTGCAGTTACTACCATCTCCAAAAGTGACTGAACCGTTAGTCATGTCTTTGAGATCGGTGAATAAAGCCTTGTCGCCTGTCATATGCCTAAAGCATCCACTATCTAGGTACCACTTAGAATGACTTGTTGCTTTGAAAGCGGTGTGGGCAACCAAGCAAGTGACCTTTGGAACCCATTTCATAACCATTTTGGGTTTAGGAGGATAGCAGGTCTTCTTTCGATTGTAAGAGTTATAAGTATGACCTAGTGAGTTAGACTTTAGAAGCTCCTTAAGTAGATCAACTATCTTTTCTGCCAAAGGACTTTAGTTTTGCTTTTTATAGTTGATATGTCTTTTAGGTTTTTGAAAAGACTTAGAGTTTTTAGAAAACATTTGATCTTTCGCTTTTGAGTTTAAGCTCTCTCCCTTTACAAACGTGGGAGAAGTATTCTTCGGTTTAGGAGGAACACTCTTGTCATAGCCTAGACCGGATCGATCGCCACATTTTCTCGATCCAGATAAGAGTTTTTCTAATTTAGGATCACCTTGGGCATATTTCCAGGTTTCCTTTAAACTCAAGAGAGAAGAGACTTCATGTTTTAGTTGTTCGTTTTCAGATTTAAGATTTTCAAACTGGGAGGTTTTAAACTCTAAATCGCATTTTGTCTTTTCAAAACAGTCTGAAATATAGGACTTTTCTAAAACAAGAGATTCATAAATTTCTTTGAGTTTAGAAAATTTCTCTTTTTGAAGTTTTAATTTCACAGCAATTTTACAACTTTCCTTGTATAGGGCATTGTAAGCATCTTGAAGATCATCTTCATTTTCATATTCACTATTAAGATTTTCTTCATTAGTCGAGTCATCATTATTTGAAAAAGTGAATTTGGCTAGAGTCATAAGGGCCTTAACATCACACCCTGACTCAGTTTTAGAATCTTCTGATTCAGAAGAGACTTCAGAATCAAAGGACTCATCCCAAGTAGCCATCATACTTTTCTTTTTTGACTTGCCCTTATTAGGACATTTGTTAGCTAAATGCCCATACTCATGGCAGTTGTAACATTGACTGTCTTTTAAAGATTTTCTAGTTTTAGATTTAGGTTTCTTTTTATCAAATGTTTTTTGAAAATCAACTCTCTTTTTACTTTTAAAGATTTTATAAAATCTCTTTGCCAAAAGAGCCATATCATCCTCAGAGTTTTCAAAATCATAGTTTAAATCATTTTCAGAAGTGTTTAAAGCAATAGATTTACCTTTTGGAGCTTTAAAGGTTAACTCATAAGTTTGTAACGAGCCAACTAATTCCTCAACCTTCATATTGTTTGTATCACGAAGTTCCTGGATTGCGCTTACTTTAGAATTGAACCGTTCAGGAAGTGAGCGTAGTATTTTAGCACATATCTTGCTTTTAGGAATTTTATCGCCTAGACCCCACATAGAGTTTACAATGTCATTTAATCTAGTATAGAAGTCCATGAACATTTCATTTTCTTCCATACGTATTTCCTCAAATTTAGTTGTGAGGATTTGTATTTTAAATTTCTTGACAATTGAAGTACCCTCATGTGTCATTTCCAATATATCCCAAGCATGTTTTGCATAATCACAGGATATAATTCTTTTGAATTCGTCCGGTGATAGTGCACAAGTAATTGCATTTAGTGCTTTAGCATTTGCATTACTCTCAGTTTTCTGAAGTGTGGTCTAAGAGAAATATGGTGTAATTTTCTTAGATTTTGAACCATCAATCCAGGTCACTTCAGTGGTAGGAGGGGTCCATTCATTCACTGTGGATAGCCACACACTTTCATTTATGGATTTGAGGAAGATCCTCATCCTGGCTTTCCAATAGGCATAGTTGCAGCCATCAAAGGGTGGAGGCCGAGTAACTGATAGGCTATCAAAATTTGACATCTTTTAAATAGCTGAGATCGTTAGCTCAGGAATTAAATCCAAATAAAAGCAATAAGAGCGAGCTATTAAGCTTTGATACCACTTGAAATGGCCAAGCTATATGTCCTAGAGGGGGGGTGAATAGGACTATGCCAAAATTTAAGATAAATACAGCGGAATATGAAACAAAGAATAGATAACACTATACACCAATCATAGAATAGGAATGGAAAGCAACTTAAAATAGAGAAATAGAAATACAAATTGTTCTAAAGACAACCTTACACCAAAAACCAAAGTTTATAGTAGGACAACCTTATTTTTAAAACAAATAGAGAAACAAAAGCACAACGTAATAAAGAGATAGCAAAAATATAATACTGAAATGTAAATCTAAATTATTACAACATTCCCCACTGTGCTTGAAATGTAAAATTTACAACATTCACATCCACACATACATTCCACAATTCTGAATGATAAAAGATAGAAAATATAAATCACACATCCACAACACAAAGAATTATAGTGGTTCACCTATGTGTTCACCAACTGTTAAACAACAACCACACAGAATGCTACTCCACTCCTAATATCCTCACACAGGGGATATTAGCGTTCACTATCAAATAGGTTTTCACAGGTTCACCCAAAACCTTCACAATTGTGTTTTTTTCAAAGGGCTTACACAATTCAAAAACCCTCACTTCTAAGTTTTCGGCCTCTCCTCAGATAACCAATAACTTTGAGATTTTTCTGGCTTAACCTCAAATAAAACCAAAACAATGTAAATTACACAAATTGTAAAATATCTGATTTTCTCCTTCGTTGTAGCAGCCCAGAAGAACCAAGTCGGAGTAGAGATTTGAATGTCAAAGTTCAATGTCCAATACTCACTTTATAATGGTTTTAGGTTCTAATAGATTTTAAATTAAAACGAAAGGGCTAGCTCTAATTGATTTTGATTCCAGAAAATAGAAAACAACAATTCCTCTTTTCAGATTAGATTGGAATGCAAGAAACAAAATCAATTAATAAAGCTAAAGAAAGAGAATATTAAATATGCACACTTAGCTTAAATGGAGCACCGACTTATCTCTCAGAAGACCGAATTAAAGTAACTTGAATTGCTTGTTTTATTCTGAGATTCGTGCTCTATTTATAGGTGGGCAAATCACTCCTTCGACTGGTCTAAGGACCTCTACGACTAATCGTAGAACCAACAGATATTTGAAAAATTTGGGTGCGATAAGATTTGATAGTTTTACGATTGGCCGTAGGTGGTCTACGACTGGTCGTGGGTCTCCTAAGACTGGTCGTAGGTTTCATATGACTAGTCGAAGCAAGTCGAATTTTAACGCTGTATATTGAGTTGTAGCTCTACGACAGGTTGAAGATGCAGTCGACACTGTACCTACGATTGGTCGAACAGTCCCCAGGACTAGTCGAAGCCTAACATAAAATTTTTAATTTTTGTAACAAACTTACGATTGATCCATGAATTTCTTAGACAGGACGAAGCAGTGCTAGGATTAGTCGAACAAAGTCCAGGACTAGTCTTAGAACATACCAAACTCACTTATATAAAATATATGAATTATGTATCCAGAACGACCTACTCTAAAGGTCAACCTAAGGTCAGTCATACCTCAGGAGTGAAGTAAGGATATTAAACATAGGAGACAAGTGACCTTTGAAAGTAGTGAAGCTTGAAGGCTTGATGGAGCTCAAACTTGAAAGCTTCTTGAGATCTTGAGGTAGAACTTGAAAGCATCTTTGAGATTCTTGACTTGTGAACAGTGCTTGTCAACCTAAGTTGATCTTGAGTAGAGCATTATTTTTCACAGATGCAAGCTTCATAATAGTGTCTTTGGCACCACAAATTTGACAACACAAAGGGCTATTAATTATGGCACTTACAGTATGGGACACCGTGGTCGAATTGTCAGCCTACGCTGGGGTGACGAGCCTCCCCGTAGTAACCAGTGAGCAACCCAAACTCGTGAGCTGAATACGGTGGAATGGGATACTGTATTCGAGCTCTCGGCCTACGATCAGGTAACGAGCCTCTCGTAGTGACCTTAAGTATACACTATGACACGCTAAGGTGATGGGCCTTTCCGTAGTGACCTCAAGTATAAACTAGGCCTACGCTGAGGTGACGAGCCTCTCCGTAACGACCTGAAACTTGCCTATCGTATGTGACGAACTAGGATTGACGACCCTAGATGGATCATCGTTTTGGTAAATGATATAAAGGGAGGTAGCTTAGCTTTCCAAATCTGCTGCATGAATAAACCTAATTAAATATCGGCTAACATGATCATGCACAACATTGTATGTGTTTTGGCGAGGAAGCGCACGTTTAGGGAGTTTGCCATGCGCGACCGTAAGATAATGTTGTTGAGGGAGTGCAGGCGAGGGCATGCATCATTACAACATATCACTCCTGCAGTAACAAGAGTACTTAGGACATGATTGTTGTACTGCTTTATCATTACTGCTTGACTGAATTGATAACATGTTAACCTTTGCCTTATAGCTCGACTGAGTTGATCACTCACTCCCACTCTCGGACGGTGTTTTAAAACACCAACCAGACTCTGGTTTAGTTGCAGATGGTGGCGATGCTTACGAAGCGGAGCCTGACTTTTATGATGACGAGGAGTTCTCCTACATACAACTCTCTAGCGAGTCTATGTAGACATGAAGTTGTGTTGATGTGATTACAAGGTTGTAAATTAGTTGGACACTACATTGTATCATTTTGTGAATTTCGAAACTATACTTGTAATTATTTAACCTGGTGACATGTTGATACTCTGGGGACTTACAATCACTTATATGTTTTATATACTTATCACAGTCTTCCGCTTACGTAATTTAATTGTCCCTGGAGTATGATATGCTGATTTAGTGCAATTTCATTCATGTTTAATGCACTAATACGGACAATATTTAATCATCATTATCTATGTTGCATAAGTGATGCATTGGAACTTGGGAGTTGGGCATCTGCTCGACCTTCGATTTTCAAGGCGTTACAAGTTGATATCAGAGCATGATTTGGATTAAACTGGACCTTGGATATAAACACACGACACACACTGACGTACTTTGACTTAGGAGGGAGCGATGAAATGTCTAAACAGTCGTAGGATTCCCAATTTCACCGACAGGTGAAACTGACCGTTGAAATCAGACTCGTATGCATCTATGATCATGTGAGGTGATCATAGTTCCTTTCTAGACCGTCAATCGATGGGTTTAGATGGTAATTTAACATATTCCACACCCCATACTCAATAACTGGATTCACAAGGACTCCGATAGCCAGTTCTGGCTGCAACAGCCTTCGCAGTACCCCATACCCCATTCTCGGCTCCTAAAGTAGGTTTCGATCCTAAGATCCTACAAGGAGAATTTTCATAAAATTATAATCATTACCAATACGAGCATACCCAAGATCACAATAAGTATATATGAGAATAATAAAGGCACACATCATAAAATCCACCATGAATTTGAACTTTTATAAGTATCCATAAGGTCCAAAAGGGCATACATAAGATAATAGAAGAAGGAGAGAAAGGTTTGCAACACTAGGATCCTCAAACTCAGATCTAATCCAAGCTCTGCCGCTACGATTCCCACCTAGGATCTCCTGCATGTATCAATCGTGCATAAGCTTATAGAAGCTTAGAGGGTGGTGAAAGTGTCTGATAATGGTGCACAGAAGAATAGAAGGAGGTACAGGAAGAAGGACATGCTCAATGACAATATCACTAGCCTTACTAAGGCTTATCATGAATATGATGCAATGAGTACCGGGCGCCTTACCAAGGCAATGCGTGAAGGGGCTTATACAACTGATGCGAATGCAATGCAAGGTAATGCCAGTGCTCATATCCAATCCACATATCAAGTACATTTCCAATCATGAGGAAATCATAGGGGTCCATTACACTGCTGGATGACTGCCGCTCTACAGACCCCGCACAGTCAAACGAGCATAAGAGACCTCACTACCCACCTGTGGATGACCAATTACCGGTAAGGCCTGACGGTAGCGGACCCATTCGCAAGCTGGTCAAACTCAGCCTAGCAATGCCTTCTTACATCAGGGGAGTAAGGCCACACCCCTATCTAACTGACTATACGACAGTAGGAGTCATGACCTAATGGTATAAGGCCCTCGTGCGCTCATATATTCCACCTGGTCACAGCGCTGGAGCAGATCCTTGTTACTATGGATGTTTTGAGAATTTCACCCATAGGCATCCTATGCACCCGGTATGCTCAAGTAATATTTCTGGTGTCCAGCCATACGGCCATCCACGGACATCCCTGTGGAGGCAAGGCCCTCGTGAAGTAAGGGCGGTATCATCATGAAATGTGATGCCAATGCATAAGCTATACATACAGATCAATCATAAGCTTTAGGCACTGAATGTGCATAAGGGGAGAAACTCCATCCCTCTATTACCACCACACAATGTAATCAATTCATACCGATAATGTACATGGGTTACAATGATGTAAGTGCGTTACCTGTTGAAGAAATATATATTCCTCCTTCCCAAGGAGGGACAAGGTCTAGGTACATAGATAGATACTCTAAGGAGAAGTGAAGTTTTCTAGTGGGGGCCCAATACTTTGGGATGACCCACAAGCCAAGAGAGTCATAATCCCAAGGAAGAAACGATCCTAATCAAGGGCCCAAGATGGACCTTTAACCACCCATAAGGGCCCTATGGGCCTACCTTAGGGCCGCCAAGGAGGACATCTAACCTCAACTGGGTCCCAAAAGGTAGCCCGCTAACTATACGCATATCAAGTAAGGTCCAAGGCCCGAGCAATCCATGGCCCGATGGGCTATACACTAAGCCCAATACATAGGCAACATGGTGGGCTCTTAAAAAAGGTTTGGGCCCAACCATAAGGGTCATGAATCCACTCATTGTGGTGGGCCTAATGGGCAGCCCATTATTTCAAAAATATGAGTAATCCATACAGTTAAAACAAGAAAGTTGGGCCTCACATCTCGGCCTAAGCATGGATTCATTTTAAATGGGCAAGGGCCCAACTACTTACATATTTGGCCCATAAAACCCATCATAATGGCATAATAATATAGGCCCCAAAGATCCAATGGGCCTAGAAAAAACCAACAAATAACTAAGAAGACTAGTCCAATAAAATCCAAATGGAATGGGTCTTAAATATGTACTAATTAAGCCCAAAATATAACTAAAAAAATAGGGCAAGATATGTGTAATAATATCCCTAAATTTGGTGGACCATGATGCCCCAAAACATCCATTTATGGGCAGCAACCATGGGTCTATTGCTGAAATTTCAGCCCTCCCACATTCTGGCATTGCTGAAAATTCAAAAATTAATTAAATTATATGTTTATTTTAGTTCCTGGTGGCCCATATATGTCACAAGAGGTGGGGAGGGGGGGGGGGGTGGTTCCACCAGATGAAGAGAGTGGATTTATCAGATAAATCAGATGGGCCATGCTACTGGACGTCCAATGGGCCGGGTGTCTCATGTGTAGGTAGCTCTATGGGCCTTGATATTTGGCCCAGAAGCTCATCCAATGGGCTCCAATAGGAAGCTACTGAAGGGGAGGATGATCAAGTCCCCTATGGACCCCATATGGATGAATGGTGGGATATAAAGTACATAAAGGTGAGCCCACAAAGTGGCCTAAACGGCCAGCCAAGGCTGGACGTCCCAGCCTGGGTGTCCCAGCTTAGGGGCCACTCCAAGCCGCACCATGGACGGTACAGGGGCTAGTTGGCCCTGAAATTTTGTAGGTTGGTACTTCTATAGGTGGATCACACCTCCACAAAATTGCATAATTTTTGGATACTCAAAAGTATTTTAATTTATTTAAAGAAAACAGTCTATCCAAAAAAATCTGGTTGTCCTGAACGTCCCAACGTGGTGGGCCGGTCCAGCCCTTGGCATGGTATGCACAGTGGTCCGTTGGCCCCAAAAATTGGTAGGTGGGTCCTACCAAGGGTGGCCCACCTCCTTGTAAAGTTTCACAATTTTTAGATACCCAAAAGTATTTTAATTAAATTTAGAATTACAGTCTATCCTGGGAGAAATGTTGCTGGAATTATAACTGTCCCTATGTTTGGGACCACATGGGGTGGGCCTAAACTTGTCCAAACCCTTGGAAAATTAATGGGAAGGGTGGTCCTACTTATGGACAGCAAGTGGGGTCCACTAGGGTGGCCCACTTATTACAAAAACTCAGGTAAAAATGCTCATTTCCATCTTATAGTGTTGCTGAATTGTCCAGAAATTTCTGGACAGTTAGCCCACTTTGGCACATCCCATGGGTCTCAATCATGGGAGAAATGGTGTGTGCTCCATTCCACATCAAAGTGGGCTCCATGCACTACAAAATCTCCAAAGAAATTTTGGAGAAAAGGGCATGCAAACAAATCCAACTATTAACTCAAAAGTCATGCTCAAACTGGGCATGAAATCTAGATAGCAACATATGTTGTCCATATTTCGGCCCATATGAATTAATCTAAGGGTTTATTGCCCTGATCCATCAAGTGGAGTCCACCTTGATGGGTTAGCAAAATTTCAGATCCATTACTGCATTAAAATCTCCTTGAAAAATCAAGTTTGGAGGCCACCCAACCCATGCATGCATGGCCGGCCTGGACGTCCAACAAGGTGGGCTTGGACGTCACATCTTCCTAATGGATCTGAGATGTTGCTGACCTTCTTAGTGGGTCACACATCATCAGAGATAAATAGAAGAAAATGAGGGAAAGGGAGAGAGAAGGAGAGTGATCTGGCCATTGTTGGAAGGTCCCGCCACTAATGGACCTTCCACACTACAATCCATGTCATCCACCATGTACATATGTTACATGTAAGCTACTATACATTAAGAAAAGTTGCTGGAGGGTGGGGACAACTTTCCCCACTATGCATGCAAAGGCTTAAATGGCCTAGGAGATGCTATAATGAAGAGGAAGTACATCATGGTGGGTCCATGGAGAATGACCCACCATGGAAGGAATGAGTAAGATCTAGATCCATGACCTCCATCCTAGGAGCAATATAGGACCTCCACCATGGATTGGTGGGTCCTATATGCTTCCATGCATGTGAGGAAAAGAAAGAAAAGAGAAGAAGCTAAGAAGAGCACCCACCTCCAAGGATGATCACCAAACTTTCATACTAAGATTCTCTAGCTCTAAGGGAAAAGGATCAATGGTGGAGATGGGGTTTTAAGGGTTATATGGTAGGGGATTAAAGAAGAAAGGAGCTAGAAAATCGAGGGAGCTTGGGGATGTTTTTGGCAATGGATGGAGGGAATGAGAGAATGAGACGGAGAGGAGAGAAATTGCTAGAAGAGAGAGAGAGAGAAAGAGAGAGAGAGAGAGTCATCATGAGTTCTCTCTCTTAGGATAGGCAAATCCATCATAATATTAGGGTGATATCAACAATGTTCATAGACTCATAGGCTTGAAGTAGGGATGCGTAGTATGTGGGTAGTGGGTGGTGTAGAAGATGGGGTTTAGGTAGTGTGTGTGTGGTGTGTGTTAGAACTTGTGCAAAAAAGGGAGTGGGGCCACATGCACTACTCCCAAGTGGGCCACATGATCATGATCAAGGGCTAGAAATGGGATGCACACAACTTATGATTTATACATCGGATGGACGCACAAGACGCGGCGTCGAAATCACAATGACAAAGCGGACAAGATGGCATAGGTTTCCGCTTGATCTGAGTCGGGTCTATATGACCAGACTTAAGGATGACCGCAAACATTATCTAAGGGTCGCAGGTTGCCCCGGATTCGATCGGTAGGACCCTGAGACCAAGATGAACGAGATGTGTACTCACACACACACATGCACACATGTGAATTTGGGTCGGGTCTCACAACCCTCCCTACTAATAAAGAAATTTCGTCCTCAAAATTGACCAATGCAGGACAAAATGAAAAGCAAAACAACGCCATCATATAACAATCATCGAAGAGAAGGCAATACTAATAATCATATATCAATCAATCATTAAACATATAGGGATAACGCTCTCTAATCTTGGCCTTGCATTCCCAAGATGCCTCGGCCTCTGAATGATGACCCCATTGCACCTTCACCAAGGGAATGACCTTGGTCCTCAGGACCTGCTCCTTTCGATCAAGAATACGAATCGGCTGCTTAATGTAGGAAGCATCCTCACGGACCTCAAGTGGCTGCCAATCAATCACAGGAATAGTGTCTGACCCACATTTTTGTAACATAGCAATATGAAATACGTCGTAGATCGCAGACAACTCAGGAGGTAAGACAAGACTATAGGTCATAGCGCCTAAGCATTTGATAATCTTAAAAGGTCCAATAAATCTCAGGGCGAGCTTGCCCATCACACCAAAGTGAACCACGCCTTTCATAGGTGAGACCTTAAGATACACCATGTCCCTGACTGTGAACTCGAGGGGTCAACACCGACGATCAGCAAAACTCTTCTACCGGCTCTGAGCTGTGCGCATCCTCTACCTAATAACATTAATAGCCTTTGACGTCTGCAGCACAAGCTCGGGACCTAAGAGACGACGCTCTCCAACCTCGGTCCAACAACTAGGAGATCTGCACGGTCTGCCATAAAGTGCCTCAAAAGGAGCTATTCCGATAGTTGCCTAATAGCTATTGTTGTACGCAAATTCGGCGAGGTGCATATGGTCAACCCAACTGCCCATAAAGTCGATCACACAAGCTCTGAGCATATCCTCAACGATTTGGTTGACCCTTCCGGTCTGCCCATCCACCTGTGGATGATAAGTGGTGCTGAGACACAAAGTGACCCCCAGCGCTTGCTGAAAACTCCTCCAAAACAGAGACGTAAATTTGGAGTCTCGGTCTAAAATGATCGAAACTGGGACGCCGTGCAGTCTCACTATCTCCTCAATGAACACCTTTACAAGCCAGTTCATAGACCAGGAAGCTCGCACTGGAATAAAATGAGTCGACTTTGTCAGATGATCGACGATAACCCAGATGGTATTATGACCGCGCTGAGTCATCAGTAAACCTGCGATAAAGTCTATCGATACATGCTCCCATTTTCACTATGGAACGCTCAACGGCTGTAAGAGACTAGGGGGTCTCTGATGATCGGCTATGACACACTGGCATGTGTCACACTCAGCCACAAAACTAGTAATCTGGTGCTTCATCCCCTGTAAAAAATACTACCTCCTCATATTACGATACATCTTCGTGAAGCTCTGAATCATGGGTGGGGTAATTTAGCTCATGGACCTTGAGCTGGTGCGAGGCATACGCCACTGGCTTCCCGTGCTGCATCAGGATAGCACCCAAGACAACTCTAGAGGCATCGGTGAAAACAACAAAACCCTCACTCCCATCAGGAAGAGTGAGAACAGGAGCAGACGTAAGGCGGTCCTTCAACTCCGTAAATGCCTCCTTGTAGGCATCACTCCAGACGAGCTTGGCGCCCTTCCGCGTCAACCGGGTCAGTGGTGCTGCAATACAGGAGAAATCCTCGATAAACCATCGGTAATATCTTGCTAGACCAAGGAAACTATGGATCTCGGATGCGTTCGTGGGCTCGCCCCACTTATGCACTACATCAACCTTCGAGGGGTCTACAATGACACCCTCCCTCGTCACCATGTGACCGAGGAACTTCACCTCCTCCTGCTAAAACTCGTACTTCTCCAGCTTCGCATATAACTGGTGGGCACGAAGGGTCTCTAGTATAATCCGCAAGTGCTCAACATGGTCCTCCTGGGTCCTCGAATATACAAGAATATTATCAATGAATATCACCACGAATGGTCGAGAAACGACCGGAAGACCTCGTTCATCAGCTGCATGAATACGGAGGGCGTATTAGTCAGTTCGAATGACATGACCAGAAACTCAAAGTGACCATAGCGCGTCCGGAAAGCCGTCTTCGGAATGTCCTCCTCTCGGACCTGAATCTGATGGTAGCTGGAGCGCAAGTCTATCTTGGAAAAATACCATGCACCCTACAACTGATCGAACAAATCATCAATATGGGGAAGTGGGTATCAGTTCTTGATGTTGAATCTGTTAAGCTCACGATAGTCCACACAGAGCCGCAACAAGCCATCCTTCTTCTTCATAAACAATACCAGGGCTCCTTAAGGAGATCCGTTGGGATGAATGAAACCTAACTTCCGGAGCTCATCCAGCTGCTCCTGCAGTTCCCTCAACTCCAACGATGCCATCTGGTAGGGGGCCTTCGAGATAGGCGCAGTATCGGGCACTAGATCAATCTAAAACTCCACTTGCCAACATGGTGGTAAACACGGTATCTCCTAAAACACATCTGCGTACTCGCAAACAACTGGTAGCTGCTCAATACGCTCTGCTACAGAATCCTTAACGACATAAGCCAAGAAACTAGATAACGGCTCTCCCCTAGGCTCGGTGACAAACTGGAATACTGGTAAGCCTAGAATATAGAACGTAACTGTCCTCGCGGCACAACTCAAAATGGCATGATACTCCGCAAGCCAGTTCATACCTAAAATAACATCAAAGCCTGATATCGGCATCACGAACAAATCGGCAGGAAGGAACATCTTGCCTACTAATAGCGGGCAAGAAGGGCAGCGATGGGCCAACATAACGGACTTCCTCATGGGAGTTGAAACGGCCAAGGCCTCAGACACGGACTCCGACGAAATACTGGTCGATCGACAAAACTACTCGACCACAAAAGAATGGGAGGCACCAGAATCAAACAAAACATGAGCAATATAAGTAGAAACAAGAAGAATACCCTCAATGACTACATCAGTCGATGATCGCGGGTCCTGGCCTGGCGCCTGCTGTGTGGGATAAAATCAGCCCGGAGCTGGTAAAGGAAGCAAACCGGAAGACTGTGGGTCCTGAGTCTGTACCTGCTAGGCTATAATAAACACTCGACCCAGGGACTGAACATATGGATATCCCCTCTGCTTGTGCTGCTGCAGCTGTCTCTGCTGGGGAGGTCTACCTGACTGTCTCTGTGCTGAGGAGGAGCCCTAAGAGCGGTGGCTAAGAGCTACGCTCACTGCTGCTGCTGAGGAGGACGAGGAGGAGGCAACTACGGCGACATTTGCTACTAAATGGGAAGGGGGCAATCACTCCTTTGATGCCCGGCCTGTCCACAATCGAAGCAAACACCGAAAAAGGGGCCGGAAGATGAAGTGGCTGGTGGTGCTGATGATGATGAAGAAGCTACTATCTGAGACGTGGGCTGCCGAAACTCTACTCTGCCCCTCCGTCTTTGCTGATGGTGCTGCCTGGAACTGTCGACTGGTGCTCTCCTCTTTCGGTCTCCATTGGAACTCTGCTCTCTCGATCTCTGGATCATATCCTAATCCTCTACATAAATCAGTGCCCGATGAACGACTTGGTCGAATGTCTCTAAACAATGCCCTACCACACGGCTATGAAGGGTAGGACGCAAGCCAGTTATAAAATGATGGGCCCTCATCTTCTCATCGCTGGTGAGATGAGGAGCAAATCTAGACAAGGCCAAGAAACGGGCCTCATACTGAGATACTGACAAATCACCCTGAACTAGGGTTTCAAACTCGATCACCCTCTGGATCTGGACGTGCTCGAGGAAGAATTTCTAGTCGAAACGGACCACGAACTCCTCCCACGTTCAAACAAACTCAGGTCCGGCCATCTTGCATACGGACGACCACCAATGATGGGCTTCACCCTGAAGAAGATAGGTTGCAAGGAAAACCCTCTGATCCGCAGGACACTGCATAGTGTCAAAAATCCTCGCAATCTCTATGCACCATGCCTCGGCGGCAGAAGGGTCAGGGTCACTACTAAACCTCGGGGGATCATGCTATCGGAACTCTCGAGATATCGTGCTCGCACACGGTAAGTCAGACTACCCAAAAACCTCGGTGGTAGCAGGCTGACGGGTCTGCAACGCAGTAACAACAAGCTACATCAGCTGTTGGAAAATGCTCGGCTCTTATAGGCACTGTCGAAAAAGCAGGAGTGACACTCACCTTGGGCGGAGGTACGGGTGTGGCCGGCGGAGTAGGAGCCTTTGTAACCGGAACAGTAGGCTGAGGAGGGGGAACCAGCGGGGGAACTGGAGCAACCGGGGGAATAGGTGCTACCGGAGGAAGAGGCTGGATCGAGACCTTAGGAATCAGATCCTCAACAACAGGAGCAGGATGTGCTCGAGTAGAATGGGTACCTCAGGCGCCTCGACCACAGGTGCCACGATCACGGGCTCCACGACCACGAGGGCCACATCTAGGTGGCATCATCTATAAAATAACGATGATGAAAGGAAATTAGGATAATTATAGGCACAATACAGAGCGAAAGGAAGGGTCTCGGGACACTAGTCCTATTCTCTTAGCAGGCATGCGATGTTATCCCAAGTTATTCCAAAATTACTTACTATGCTCTGATACCAACTCCTGTCATGCCTCAGACTTGGTA
Organism: Magnolia sinica; assembly: GCF_029962835.1. Classification (NCBI taxonomy): domain Eukaryota; kingdom Viridiplantae; phylum Streptophyta; class Magnoliopsida; order Magnoliales; family Magnoliaceae; genus Magnolia; species Magnolia sinica. The sequence goes on along the minus strand of NC_080579.1, from coordinate 68,820,949 downwards.
ACCAGATTCACAAGGACTCTGATAGCCAGTTCTGACCGTAACAGCCTCTGTAGTACCCCATTCTCGGCTCCTAAAGCAGGTTTCGATCCTGGGATCCTACAAGGAGGATTTTCATAAAAATATAATCATTATCAATATGAGCATACCCAAGATCATAGCAAGTATATCTGAAAATAACAAAGGCACACATCACAAAATTCACTAAGAATTTGAACTTTTACAAGTATCCATGAGGTCTAAAAGGACAAACATAAGATAATAGAAGAAGGAGAGAAAGGTCTGCAACACTGGGGTCCTCAAGCTCAGCTCTAATCCAAGATCTGCCACTACGACGCCCGCCTAGGATCTCCTATACGTATCAATCGTGCATAAGCTTATAGAAGCTTAGAGGGTGGTGAAAGTGTGTGATAATGGTGCACAGAAGAATATGAGGTATAGGAAGAAGGACATGCTCAATGACAATATTACTAGCCTTACAAAGGCTTATCATGAATACGATGCAATGAGTACCGGGTGCCTTACCAAGGCAATGCATGAAGGGGCTTATACAGCCGATGTGAATGCGATGCAAGGTAATGCCAGTGCTCATATCCAATCCACATATCAAGTACATTTCCAATCATGGGAAAATCACTGGGGTCATTACACTACTGAATGACTGCCACTCTACAAACCTCGCACAGTCAAACGAGCGCAAGAGACCTCACTACCCGCCTATGGACGGCAATCACCAACAAGGCCTGACGGTAGCGGACCCATTCACGAGCTGATCAGACTCAGCCTAGCAATGCCTTCTTACATCAGGCAAGTAAGGCCACATCGCTATCCAACCGACTATACGATAGTGGGAGTCACGGCCTAATAGTATAAGGCCCTCGTGCGCTCATATATTCCACCCGATCACGGCGCTGGAACAGATCCTTGGTACCATGGAAGTTTTGAGAATTTCACCAATGGGCATCTTATGCACCCGTATGCTCAAGTAACATTTCAAGTGTCCACCCATATGGCCATCCACGAACATCCCTGTGGAGGCAAGGCCCTAGTGAAGTAAGGGTGGTGTCATCATGAAATGCGATGCCAATGCATGAGCCATACATACAGATCATGCATAAGCTTCAGGCACTGAATGTACACAAGGGGAGAAACTCCATCCCTCTATTACCACCACACAATGCAATCAATTCACACCGATGATGCATATGAGTCACAATGATGTAAGTGTGCTACCTGTAGAATAAATATATATTCCTCCTTCCCATGGAGGGACAAGGTCTAGGTACATAGACAGATACTCTAAGGAGAAGTGAAGTCCTCTATTGGGGGCCCAGTACTTTGGGATGGCTCACAAGCTAAGAGAGTCATAATCCCAAGGAAGAAACGCTCCTAATTAAGGGGCCAAGGTAGACCTTCAACCACCCATAAGGGCCCTAGGGGCCTACCTTAGGGCGGCCAAGGAGGACATCTAACCTCAACTGGGTCCCAAAAGGTAGCCCGCTAACTATACGCATATAAAGTAAGGTCCAAGGCCCAAACAATCAATGGCCCGGTGGGCCATACACTAAGCACAATACATAGGCAACATGGTGGGCCCTTAAACAAGGTTTGAGCCCAACCATAAGGGTCATGAATCTACTCATTGTGGTAGGCCTAATGGGCAGCCCATTATTTCAAACATATGGATAATCCTTACATTTAAAATAAGAAAGTTGGGCCTCACATCTCGACCCAAGCATAGATACATTTTAAATGGGCAAGTAAGGGCCCAACTACTTGAGTATTTGGCCCATAAAACCCATCACAATGGCATGATAATATAGGCCCCAAAGGTCTAATGGGCCTAGGAAAAACCAATAAATAACTAAGAAGACTAGTCCAATAAAACCCAAATGGAATGAGCCTTAAATATGCACTAATTAAGCCCAAAATATAACTAAAAAAATAGGGCAAGATATGTGTAATAATATTTCCAAATTTGGTGGACCATACTACCCCAAAACATCCATTTATGGGCAGCAACCATAGGCCTATTGCTGAAATTTCAGCCCTCCCACAATCTGACATTGCTGGAAATTCAAAAATTAATTAAATTATATGTTTATTTTAGTTCGTGGTGGCCCATACAGGGGGGGGGGGGGGAAGGGAGTAGATTTATCAAATAAATCAGATGGGCCATGTTACTGGACTGGACGTCCAGCAGCAACCCGATGGGTCGGGTGTCCTATGTGTAGGCAGCTCTATAGGCCTGGATATTTGGCCTAGAAACTCATCCAATGGGCTCCAATAGGAAGTTACTAAAGGGGAGGATGATCACGTCCCCTATGGACCCCACATGGATGAATGGTGGGATATTAAGTACATCATGGTGGGCCCATAAAGTGGTCAGAACGGCCAGCCAAGGCAGGACGCCCCAGCCTGGAGGCCCACACCAGGCTGCACCACGGACGGTACAGGCGCCCGTTGGCCCTGAAATTTTGTAGGTTGATACTTGCATAGGTGGGCCACACCTCCACAAAATTTTATGATTTTTAGATACTCATAATTATTTTAATTTATTTAAAGAAAATAGTCTGTCAAAAAAAAATCTAGTTTTCCTGGATGTCCCAGTGGGGTGGGCTGGTCCAGCCCTTTCTACGGTGTACACAGGGGTCCGTTGGCCCCAAAAATTGGTAGGTGGGTCCTACCAAGGGTGGGACACATCTTTATAAATTTTTATAATTTTTAGATATCCAAAAGTATTTTAATTAAATTCAGAATTACAATCTGTCCTAGGAGAAATGTTACTGGAATTATAACTGTCCCTATGTTTGGGACCACATGGGGTGGGTCTAAACTTATCCAAACCCCTGGAACATTAGTGGGAAGGGTGGTCCTACTCATGGAAAGTAAGTGGGGTCTACTGGGGTGGCCCACTTATTCCAGAAACTCAGGTAAATATGCTCATTACCAACTTACAATGTTGCTGAACTGTCCAAAAATTTCTGGACAGTTAGCCCACTTTGGCCCATCCCATGGGTCTCAATCATTGGAGAAATGGTGTGGGCCCCATTCCACATCAAAGTGGGGTCCATGCATTACAAAATCTCTAAAGAAATTTTAGAGAAAAGAGTATGCAAACAGATCCAAACATTAACTCAAAAGTCATGCTCAAACTGGGCCTGAAATCTGGACAGCAACATATGCTGTCCATATTTCGGCCCATATGAATTAATCCAATGGTTTATTGCCCTGATCCATTAAGTGGGGTCTACCTTGATGGGTTAGTAAAATTTTAGATCCATTAATACATTAAAATCTCCATGAAAAATCAAGTTTGGAGGTCACCCAACCCATGCATGCATGGTGGGCTTGGATGTTCAACAAGGTGGGCTTGGACGTCCTATCTCCCTGATGGATCTGAGATGTTGCTGACCTTCTTAGTGGGTCACACATCATCAAAGATAAATAGAAGAAAAGGAGATAAAGGGAGAGAGAAGGAGAGAGATCCGGCCATTGGTGGAAGGCCCTGCCACTAATGGACCTTTCACACTACAATCCATTGCATCCACCATGTGCATACGTTACATGCAAGCTACTATATATCAAGAAAAGTTGCTGGAAGGTGGGGACACCTTTCCCCACTATGCATGCAAAGGCCTAAATGGCCTAGGAGATGCTAGAATGAAGATGAAGTACATTATGGTGGGTCCATGGAGAATGGCCCACCATGGAAGGAATAAGTAAGATCTAGGCCCATGGCCTCCATCCTAGGAGCCATGTAGGACCTCCACCATAGATTGGTGGGTCCTACATGCTTCCATGCATGTAAGGAAAAGAAAGAAAAGAGAAGAAAGGGAGAAGAAGCTAAGAAGAGCACCCACCTCCAAGGATGATCACTAAACTTTCACACTAAGATTCTCTAGCTCCAAGGGAAAAGGATCAATGGTGGAAATGGGGTTTCAAGGGTTAGATGGTGGGGGATTAAGGAAGAAAAGAGCTAGAAAATGGAGGGAGCTTAGGGATGTTTTTGGCAATGGATGGAGGGAATGAGAGAATGAGAGGGAGAGGAGAGAAATTGCTAGAAAAGGGAGAGAGAGAAAGAGAGAGAGAGAGAGAGAGAGAGAGAGAGAGAGAGAGTCATCATGAGTTCTCTCCTAGGATAGGCAAATCCATCATAATACTAGGGTGATATAAACAATGCTCATAGACTCATAGGGTTGGAGTAGGAATGGGTAGTGTGTGGGTAGTGGGTGGTGTAAAAGATGGGGTTTAGGTAGTGTGTGTGTGGTGTGTGTTGGAACTTGTGGAACTTGTGCAAAAAAGGGAGTGGAGCCACATGCACTACTCCTAAGTGGGCCACATGAACATGATCAAGGGCTAGAAATGAGATGTACACAACTTATGATCTATACATCGGATGGACGCACAAGACGCGGCGTCAGAATCGCAACGACGAAGCGGACCACAGGTTTCAGCTTGATCTGAGTCGAGTATACATGACCGGACTTAAGGATGACCACAAATACTATTCGAGGGTCGCTGGTCGCTAGGATTTGACTGGTAGGACCGCGATACCAAGATGAACGAGATGCATACTAATGCACACACATGCACACATGCAAATTCGGGTCGGGTCTCACAGTGATAACTAACTTTTCTGACTTAAACACTATTTTAAATCCTTTTTTATTGAGAAGATTGCTTGACACTAGATTTTTAGACATGTCAAGTATATGTAATACATTTGTTAGTGTTAGTCTTTTGCCTGATGTAAACTAAAGCTCCAATGTTCCTATCCCAACAACATTCGTACGAATGTTATATCAATCTTCACTTCTTGTCCATTTGCAATACCTTTATAGATCTTGAAGATGTTTCGGTCCTTTGATATGTGAATGGTTACACTAGTATCTAGCCACCATCCACCATTGGATATTACTGTGGTGGCTTCAATAACCATTGCTACAAGTTGGTATTCTGCAATATTAGCTTGAGTGTTCAATTACTTCTTTCTGTGTCGACATTCCTTTATGTAGTGTTGTAACGCCCTGAAAATTGGGGGTCGAGTAAAAGACCAACTTTCGAGTTTCAACGCATCACTTATACAACATATTTAATAATGATTAAATGTTGTCTGTATTAGTGCATAAAACATGAATAAGATTAAGCCAAATCAGCAAAACATAATCCAGGGACAGTTGTAATACGCAAGCGGAAGACTAAAACAAATATGTATAACTTAATAAACTAGTTTAGGTCCCCAAAGTATGTATGCATTGCTAAGTCAATAATTATATGTATTATTTCAAAATACAAAATATCAAAAATGTAACAGTCCACTACAAGTACAACCCTGATGCCCCATCAATTCAGAACGGTCTACGAGAACCCACCAGAATACTGCATATATGAGAATGCCTCCTCATCATCCTCAAAGTCCGGCTCTGCCTTGCAGGCTATGCCATCATCTGAACCTACAATAGGGTCTGATTGGTGTTTAAGACACCGTCCCGTAACATGGGAGTGAGTGATCAACTCAGTGGAACAATAAAGCAAAGGTTAACATCTTATCAATTCAGTCAAGCAGTAATGATAAAGCAATACAATTGAACATCCCTAAGTACTCTGATTAATGCAGGAATGGTATGAATAAATGATGCATGCCCTCGCCTGCACTCCCTCAGTGATCTTCATCTAATGGTCGCGCATGTCAGTCACTTCCTCGTGCTCTCTACACATCGCCAAACGGCACATGCAATGTGGTGTATGAGCGTAATTACCAAGTTCTTATTAGTCCTTTTCATACAGTAGGATTGAGAAGCTAAGGTACATCCCTTATATCAATTCATAAACAATGATCCATTCTAGGGTTGTCAGTCCTAGTAATTCTCATACGATATTGCGGTTTTAGGTTGCTGCAAAGGGCTCGTCACCTTATCAGTGTAGGCCAACAGCTCGAATACAGTGTCCCATACCACTGTATTCGGCTCATGAGACTGTGTTGCTCACTGGACACTACCAGGAGGCTCGTCACCCCAGCGTAGGCCGACAGCTCGACCACGGTGTCCCATACCACCATGCCCGACTCATGAGTCTTAGCAGATCAAGGTACCAAGGTTAAAAGGGTTTTTACTGGTGAGTTTGGTACCTTAGATTCAAGCAGTAGCGTCCATACATGGTGAACATACATCGGGTCAATCAGGTTACTTAACGAGCTCGACTAGTACGAGCGCACGTTGAGTTGACTGACATGAAGTGCATAAGCACTCCTTGTGGCCTAACCACTCCTGACATCCCAAGTACAACTCGGATTCATCAACCACATCCTGTGGGGCAAAAGCAACCTTAGCCACCTATTCAATGCCTGTTACCGATTACCTGGACTATTCTGTAGTCCCAAACATATTCAATTATACCAGATAATCATACAAGTTAATCAAAACAGTAATGGATCAACAATTCCAATCATACAAGCATGTGAGCATTTGATGGGTTTCAACTTAAATATGAATTCATACATATGCAGTGTCTAAGTAAAACAGACAAAGAATATAAGTTACATGGAGAAAATCATACACATCGTTAAGGTAGTTGAGAATCTCTTCTAAACGCCCATATAAAGTATGATTTATTTCACACTTGTTCATTCAGACATTTCTACAAATACTTAGACTACATATTTCAACATACATGACGTATGTTGGTGATAACACGTATTAGAGTAAATCCTTTCACTAAGGAATTGTCATGTATACCTCAACCATATGTCTACAACAGTTAATCATGGCAAAACCATATCTAGAATCCATACTCATACAAACATTTCGACAAACACAAGAATACATTATTTTCAACATAGTTCATATATATGTGCAAAGTGCAGGAACAACGTATCTAAGCATGTGATAACAATTCAAGTCAGTCATAAATCATTAACTGGCATTGAAAGCCTTGAAAACCATAACCTAAACATTTATAGTCCGCACCTTTCGTCGGTAGACTGTAGCGAACTCAGTTTTAAAAGTTAAGTCTTGTTTACGGTACCACAATAACCTATAACAGGGAATAAGTTAGCTAATTCATCTATTACGCTAGTTGAAAACCCGAAGACAAGTTACGGTTAGGTTTTCTTACCCAAGTATGGAGTTAGAATTGCCTGTATAGCGATATAGGAATGACGGTTGAGTACGTGGAATAACATGATCGAATCCCAGGAAGAATCTCCAACTCTCACTCTCACTTTCTCTCTTTTCCTTTCTCTTTTCTCTTCTCTCTCTCCTAGGGTTTGTCAAATTCGTCTGAGGTGAGAGGGTGAGGGTTTAAGGTCTTTATATAGGCCCTGGTTTGATGGGAATAGCCTCAGGGCTAAGGTATACTTAGGTTATATTCAAAGGATGTCTGTTTCAACCCAACGGAGTATGTCTGGTGGCCCCTTTTCTGTGTGCGGTCAGACTTAAGCTCCCTAACCATGGATCTAGGTCAGGCTGAGTTTTCGTTCCGATCGGGTTTGCAGATCGACCATGGCGGACCCGTTTCAGTTCAACGTCATAGTCACTCGATCAGGGTCACAAGTACACCGACAAGTGTGGGACATTTCTCCTGATCCGAAGGTGTATTTGGGTCAGATTCTGATGGTCTGAATCTTTATATTTGACCCGCAAGTGACACGACTCAGATTACTTAAATTCATATTTTATTTCTAAATATTTTCATGTTTCTCACACACTTCGCTCCGGGCTCAAGTTGTGCATTTCTAAACACAATTAAGACTTAATTTTCGAGGGGGTTGTCTAGTCCAGTAATGTGGTCATAACTGTATAGTTTTGCGGTTATTGGATTTTCGACGTGCGGTCCAGGTCTGATATGAAGTTTTAAGATGCTCCCGAGAGCAATGGAGTTTTGAGATGGATTCTAGATTTCAGGGTAATACAGCGTCAATGATTCTGCACGTTTTGGATCTTGTAAATCATATTTAAAGTGATTAGTGCTAATTTCACAAGTATTCTAGTTTAGCACTTACTAATATTAACCTAATTTCTAATGGTTTTGGTCCTGGGTGATTTCTGCCTGAGGTGGTACTCGGGTCCTTATACGGATTTTTCCGAGACGTTACAATCTACCTCCTTTAAAGAAAAATTTCATCTTCGAAATTAGTACCTTTTTGTACTCCTCGAGAATCTGAGGGTAGTTCTTTCGAACCTCAGCTTCTGTCTCCCAAGTAGCCTCTTCTTTCGTGTGATACGTCCACAGCACTTTCACAAGTGGAATAACCTTGCTTCGCAATACTTGTTCCTTCCTGTCTAGGATACGCATTGGTCGCAGTATATATGTAACGTCCTCGCTCAACTGGACCTGCTCCCATTTGATAATGTGGGAAGGATCGGGAACGTATTTCTTAAGCATAGATACATGAAATACATTATATATGCCTGCAAGTGGTGTGGGCAAAGCAAGGCAGTACGCTACCACCCCCACTCGATCAAGTATCTAGAATGAGCCAATGAATCGAGGCGTAAGCTTCCCCTTTTTGCCAAACCGAAGGACTCCCTTCATAGGGGAAACCCTGAAGAACATATGGTCTTCACCTCGAACTCTAGCGGTCGTCGCCTCGTATCGGCGCTGCTCTTCTGTCTACTCTGCGTTGTTAGAAGTCAGCGCCTGATAATGTCGGCTTTCTCTGAAGTTGCCTAAACTAACTCCGGGCCAATCAAGCTCTTCTCGCCAACCTCTGCCCAATAATGCAGTGCCCTACACGGACGCCCATATAGTGCCTCGTAAGGAGCCATGCCAATACTTACCTGGAAGCTGTTGTTATAAGCGAACTCTGCATAAGGAAGACAGTCATCCCAACTGTCCTTGAAATCCAGCACACAGGCCCGCAACATATCTTACAGAATTTGATTCACCAGTTCTGTCTACTCGTCAGTCTGTGGGGTGGAATGCGGTACTGAACTTCAACTTCACACTCATCGCTTCCTAGATGCGAGTTTAGAAAATGGATGTAAATCACGTGTCTCGGTCTGACACGATCTCTAAGGAAACTACATGCAGACGTACTATCTCTTTGATGTACAACCTAGCCAACTCATCTGCAGAGTTCGAAACTCTGATAGGGAGGAAATGAGCCGATTTCGTCAACCGGTCCACGATCACCCATACGGAATCATAACCCTTCCTCGTCTTCGGTAATCCAGAAATAAAGTCTATAGAGATGAAATCCCACTTCCATTCTGCTATGGGCATGGGCTGAAGTAGTCCAGGAGGTTGGCGATGCTCTGCCTTGACCTGCTGGCACGTGAGACAATGAGACACGTAATCTGCTATGTGAGCCTTCATATTGTCCCACCAGTACGATCTCTTCATGTCACGATACATCTTCGTACTGCCTGGATGCATAGCCATCCTAAAATCATGAGCGGCCTCAAGAACTTCCTTCCTCAAGTCAGGGAGGTTTGGGACGCATAGGCGGCCACAGTAACTTAATCCCACATCCGTACCAACTCTCCACTCTGAGTCCTCATCTGCACTAACCTGCCCTCTCATCTTCGTCAATAGCTCATCGTCTGCCTGAGCTGCAATAATCCTATCATCAATGAGGGGCTGTGTACTCGAATATGTGCGATGCTCTCATACGGCTCCTCCACCATGAGTTTCTGCTCAAAGTCTCACACGAACTCTACATGTCCCACTCTGCTACCATCAACGGAGCTGCAAATGCCAATGCCTTCTTACGGCTCAGTGCGTCTGCCACAAGGTTGGCCTTACTGGGATGGTAAGAAACCTCGAACTTGAAGTCCTTTAAGGTCTCCATCCATCGCCGCTGCCTCATATTCAGGTCCCGCTGAGTGAATATGTATCTGAGGCTCTTATGGTCACAAAAGAGCTTGAACTCCTCTCTGTAGAGGTAATGCCTCCAGATCTTCAAGGCAAATATGACAGCAGCTAACTCCAAGTCATGCGCAGGGTAGTTTTCCTCATGTTTCCTCAACTATCGTGACAGGTAGGCAATAACCCTGTCCTTCTGCATCAAAACACCACCCAATCCAACACGTGACGCGTCCGTGTATATTGTATACTTGACCCCTTGCTCTGACAATACTAGAACAGGGGCGGACGTCAACTTGTCTTTCAACTCCTGAAAGGTTGCTTCCGCCTTTTCATCCCAGGCGAACTTCAGATCGTTCCATGTCAACTGAGATAAAGGTCTAGCTATCTTCGAGAAATCCCTAATGAATTGTCGATAGTAACCTGCCAGACCAAGGAAACTCCTCACCTCAGTAACCGAACCGGGCTACTTTCAGTCCTGAACTGCGGCTACCTTGGCAAGGTCCATAACTATCCCTTCTCTGGACACCATGTGTTCCAGAAACTTGACTTCCTCTTTCCAGAAGTTGCACTTTTTATACTGGGCGAACAACTGGTTCTTCCTCAAAGTATCCAAGACTGCTCGCAGGTGTTCCTTGTGCTCTTCCCGACTCTTGGAGTATATCAGGATGTCATCAATAAACACGATGACGAATCGGAATAGAAATGGCCGAAATACCCTATTCATCAGGTCCATAAACATGGCCAGTTCGTTCGTAATGCCGAATGACATTATGAGAAACTCATAGTGTCCAAAATTGGTCCTGAAGGCCGTGTTCTGCAAGTCCTCTCCCTGACGTGCAATTGATGATACCCCGACTGCAAGTCAATCTTCAAGAAATACCTTGCCCCCTTCAACTGATCAAACATGTCATCTATCCTGGGCAAAGGATACTTGTTCTTTACCGTCACTTGGTTCGATCTGTGATAATCAATACATAATCGCAGAGATCCATCCTTCTTCTTTACAAACAACATGGGCGCTCCCTATGGAGACACACTGGGTCATATAAAGCCCACATCCAACAGATCATCGATCTGTTTCCTCAGCTCCTCCATCTCGCACAGAGCCATGCGATAGGTCAGAAGATTTATAGGTGTCGTACCAGGCACTAGGTTTATCGTAAAATCAATTTCGCGCTGAGGGGGTAGTCTAGGTATCTTCCTGAACATGTCTGAGAACTCTTGGACCACAAGAGTGTCCTCAAGCACTGGACCATGAGCGTCCTCCAGCATGGAAGTATAATAATTAATGCGATAGGGCTAACTGACCTGCACCGGGAAAGTAAAGGTTATGCCCACTGGTCCATAAGCTGTCACCACTCTACAATCACAGTCGATCTCTGCCTTCATCTCTGTGAGCCAATCCATACCGAGAATGACATCATAATGATGTAATGGGATGACAATCAAGTCAAGGAGCGCTGTCCCACCCCCTACATCTATCGAACACCCCTTATAGATCTTGGTAACGTCCGAGAAAGTCCCCATGGCAGTAAGGATTCTCACCCCAACCATAGGACTAGTTTCCAACCCTAGCTGCTTGACTGTTGCACATGATATAATAAAGACAGTGGACCCGGTGTCCACTAATAAAAAGACTGGAGTACCTTGGATATGTGTCGTAATATTAAAAGCCATAGGTGGCGTAGGTGCTACCTCTGATGCTTCAGTTGTAAGAGAGTGCACTCGAGCCTGCTCAAAACGGTTGGGCTGAGGTACCATAGGCCATTGAGGTGGCCTAGATCGAGGTACGGGTGGCCGGAATGATGGATGAGCTGGTGCCGAGCGTAGAGGTGGTGCCGATATAACCTGGGGAAGCGGGCAGTTGACCCTCTGGAGCGGTGAGAAGCCACTATCCCTCATCCTGGTGAAGCAGTTCACCTCTGTGTGGCCTGGCATCTTGTAGTAGGCACACCACACGTCAGGTCGCCTCACAGGGGCAGGTGAAGCCATCAGCCTCGCCGGTTCCGCAAGGCCAACTTGTAACGCCCTGAAAATCGGGGGTCGAGTAAAAGACCAACTCCCGAGTTCCAACGCATCACTTATGCAACATATTTAATGATGATTAAATGTTGTCTATATTAGTGCATAAAACATGAATAAGATTAAGCCAAATCAGCAAAACATAGTCCAGGGACAGTTGTAATACGCAAGCGGAAGACTAAAACAAATATGTATAACTTGATAAACTAGTTTATGTCCCCAAAGTATGTATGCATTGCCAGGTTAATAATTGCATGTACTGTTTCAAAATACAAAATATCAAAAACGTAATAGTCTACTACAAGTATAACCCTGAAGCCCCGTCGATTCAGAACGATCTACGAGAACTCGCCTGAATACTGCATGTATGAGAATGCCTCCTCATCATCCTCAAAGTTCGGCTCTGCCTCACAAGCTACGCCATCATCTGAACCTATAATAGAGTCTGGTTGATGTTTAAGACACCTTCCCGTAACCTGGGAGTGAGTGATCAACTTAGTAGAACAATAAAGTAAATGTTAACATGTTATCAATTCAGTCAAACAGTAATGATAAAACAATACAATCAAACATCCCTAAGTACTCTGATTAATGTAGGAATGGTATGAATAAATGATGCATGCCCTCGCCTGCACTCCCTTAGCGATCTTCATCTAATGGTCACGCATGTCAGTCACTTCCTCGTGCTCTCTACACATCGCCAAACGGCACATGCAATGTGGTGCATGAGCGTGATTATCAAGTTCTTATTAGTGTTTTTCATACAGCAGGATTAGGAAGCTAAGGTACCTCCCTTATATCAATTCCTAAACAATGATCCATTTTAGGGTCGTCAGTCCTAGCAATTCTCATACGATATTGCGGTTCTAGGTCACTGCAAAGGGCTCGTCACCTTATCAGTGTAGGCCGACAGCGCAAATACAGTGTCCCATACCACCGTATTTGACTCACGAGACTGTGTTGCTCACTGAACACTACAGGGAGGCTCATCACCCCAGCGTAGGCCGACAGCTCGACCACAGTGTCTCATACCACCATGCCCGGCTCATGAGTCTTAGTGGATTGAGGTACCAAGGTTAAAAGGGTTTTTACTAGTGAGTTTGGTACCTAGATTTAAGCAATAGCGTCCATACATGGTGAACATACATCGGGTCAATCGGGTTACTTGACGAGCTCGACTAGTACGAGCGCACGTTGAGTTGACTGACATGAGTGCGTAAGCACTCCGTGTGGCCTAACCACTGCCGACATCCCAAGTACAGCTCGAATTCATCGACCACGTCCTATGGGGCGAAAGTAACCTCAGTCACCTATTCAATGCCTGTTACCGATCGCTTGGACTATTTTGTAGTCCTAAACACATTCAATTATAACAGATAATCATACAAGTTAATCAGAACAGTAACGGATCAACAATTCCAATCATACAAGCATGTGAGCATTTGATGGATTTCAACTTAAACATGAATTCACACATATGCAGTGTCTAAGTAAAACAGATAAAGAATATAAGTTACATGGAGGAAATCATATACATCGTTAAGGTAGTTGAGAATCTCTTCTCAACATCCATATAAAGTACGATTTATTTCACACTTGTTCATTCAGACATTTCTACAAACACTTACACTACATATTCCAACATACATGACATATGTTGGTGATAGCACGTATTAGGGCAAATCCTTTCACTAAGGAATTGTCATGTATACCTCAGCCATATGTCTACAACAGTTAATCATGGCAAAACCATATCTAGAATCCATGCTTATACAAACAGTTCGACAAACACAAGAATACATTATTTTCAACATAGTTCATATATATGTGTAAAGTGCGGGAACAACGTATCTAAGCTTGTGATAACAATTCAAGTCAGTCATAAATCATTAACTGACATTGAAAGCCTTGAAAACCATAACCTAAACATTTAAAGTCCACACCTTTCGCCGGTAGACTCGTAGCAAACTCAGTTTTAAAAGTTAAGTCTTGTCTACGGCACCACAATAACCTATAATAGGGAATAGGTTAGCTAATTCATCTATTACGCTAGTTGAAAATCCTAAGACAAGTTAGGGTTAGGTTTTCTTACTTAAGCATGGAGTCAGAATCGCCTGTATAGCGATACAGGAATGGCGGTTGAGTGCGTGGAATAGCGGGATCGAATCCCAGGAAGAATCTCCAACTCTCACTCTCACTTTCTCTCTTTTCCTTTCTTTTCTCTTCTCTCTCTCCTAGGGTTTCTCAAATTCCTATGAGGTAAGAGAGTGAGGCTTTAAGGTCTTTATATAGGCCCGGGTTTGATGGGAATGGCCCCAAGGCCAAGGTATACTTAGGTTATATCCAAGGGACGTCTGTTTCAGCCCAATGGAGCACTTCTGGTGGCCCCTTTTCTGCGTGCGGTCGGACTTAAGCTCCCTGACCATGGATCTAGGTCAGGCTGAGTTTTCGTTTCGATCGGGTTTGCAGATCGACCATGGCGGACCCGTTTTAGTTCAACGGTCACGGTCACTCGATCAGGGTCACAAGTACACCAACATGTGTGGGACATTTTTCCTAATCCGAGGGTGTATTTGGGTCAGATTCTGATGGTCTAAATCCTTATATTTGACCCGCAAGTGACACGATTCAGATTACTTAAATTCAGATTTTATTTCTAAATATTTTCACGTTTCTCACACACTTCGCTCCGGGCTCAAGTTGTGCATTTCTAGACACAATTAATACTTGATTTTCGAGGGGGTTGTCAAGTCCAGTATGCGGTCATAACTGTATAGTTTTACGGTTATCAAATTTTCGACATGCGGTCCAGGTCCGATATGAAGTTTCAAGATGCTCTTGAGAGCAACGGGGTTTTAAGATAGATTCTAGATTTCAGGGTAATGTGGTGTCATTGATTCTACACGTTTGGGATCTTGCAGATCATGTTTAAAATGATTAGTGCTAATTTCACAAGTATTCTAGTTTAGCACTTGCTAATATTAACCTAATTTCTAAAGGTTTTGGTCCTGGGTGATTTCTGCCTGAGGTGGTACTCGGGTCCTTATACGAATTTTTCCAAGACATTACAAGTGTCCTGACTTATTACATAAGTGACACTTGCCCTTTTTCTTTCCCGTTTTCTTTAACTCTGTATCATTCTTTGAGAGAATGGATTTGAAGTTTTGTAATTTTGGCTTGTCCTCTTATACTATATGTGCTTCGGAGTGGTTTTCCGAAGCATTTTCTCTCGTCTCTGTTTTTGGACTCTTCTTCTATATGAAGATGTCGTTGAAGCCCTTTAAGAGTGTACTTCTTCTCATCGTGTTTCAATTTCTTTTTATAATCAAACTATGATGAGTATAATTTTTCTATTACTATACCAATCAAGAATTCTTTAGGAAGATTTATACCACCAATCTTCAATTCATCAACGAAGTTCTGAAGTTCAATTACTTAGGAGATAATTGGCTGATCATTTTTAAACTTGAAGTGGACATAATTGTCGATCAGAAATTTCTAAGTAATGACCTCTTAAATTATATATTTTTGAACTAATTTTGTCTAAAGGTCTTTGGTAGAGGACATTTTACGATATGAGTTATAAATGGAATTAGAGAGGGCGTTTAAGATATGATCTTTAGACAAAAAATTATCCTTTTTCCTTTTCCTCCATTCCGCCTTCACTTGTTCCAAGTCATTGTCTTTTAGCTCGGGTAAAGAAGGTAGTTCATTATCAAGGATATAGAATAACTTAACAGTTGTCAGAAAGAAAAGCATCTGCTGCTACCATTTTGAGAAGACTTAACCGTCGAAATGATCCAGTCGTACAAAATCTTGATTCATTACTTGAATGAAATGAATTGCCTCCATTGTGGCTAGACTTAAAATCTGTCTTAAATGTTGGATAAATAACAATCTAGAATATAAAGAGGATACATGAAAATGATATTAAGATAATTATATCTATCGGGTTTAAGGCTCGACTTGAATAGTCAATTTCTCAAGATAGATTTGATGTCATTTTACTAGTAGTTCCAGCAAGTGCAAACGAAGGAAATCTACAAATTCTTTTCAAGATACAATGAACTCTCAATCTAAATTTCAACACGAAATTTTGCACATTTAAGTGTTGAACAGATCTCTAGTTTTGACACCGATATGCCTCTAATAAGTTCTAAATAAACATGTTAAGAGATCAGATTCGAGAGTACTTCACAATGGACAGTTTATTTGGAAAATGGAGAGAATGTAATAATTTTTTTGGACTATAGTATCCAGGATTTATAGCACTTGAATGGTCATGGAGTTCTTTTGAAGAGATACCAATGTGCCTCTTCAAGACATCCACACCTATTCACAGTAAACAACATTCTTTCATGAAAGGACATGACCCTTTGTCTTATGGTAGTTATTTTCATATCCTTTTAGATAGAAAAAGTCATCCAACAGTTTAAAACAATTTCCACATGAGCGACATATGACATTAGTGCCACATGTACAACTATGTCACAGTTACTCCCAATTAACACAAAGGAAAATAATATTTCAGGGTAGACCCCTAGTTCAATTCAAGTTACACAATGACCCAAAAAGTTTGAACCATGTCCCAAAAAACTAAGGCTCTTTTTGCTCCATGTGAAGTGCGCCTAATAAAACGTTGAAGTAGCCCTACAGCCCATGCCGTGCGAGCGTATACGGTGCTTGCAAAAGCAAAAACCCATTCTCTTACCAACTAGTTATATACACTTTTTATGGAAAGTTTAAATAATTAATATATTTATTTACTTACTAAAAATAATTTTTATTTTTGAAATTTATTTTTATTATAAAAAACACAACATTCCCCCACAATTTCAAAAATAAAACCAAATAGTAGAACGAATGTCATATCAGTATAAATCGGTGCATAAGTAAATGTATCTTGTGGATTTGAGCCTTTAGTGTATACATATCAAAGTTTTTTCAGGTTCTTAGTGACCCAGTACTCTTGAACTAAGGACCTTATATGACTCACCGGACACATAACACACATCTATTCATATATATATAACTAGAGATCTAAAGTTCGCACATTTATGGATTTGTGCGTATTCGGTGAGTGTGGTTCTATCTACTATTTTCAATCATACTGCCCACCTAAATCATGATTTGGGTTGTTGTTTGGCCTTATGGGTAAAATAGGGTGATGCACTTGGTGGTCAGGGTAAATTTCATATAAATATCATAATGGGCCACGTGTAAGAATTCATAAAATACATATAATACATGCAAGAGAAATGGCTTGTTTCATTCAACATTTTTATTTTTATCATTTCAAACATAGTTCAAAACATAACCCAGGATTCCAATTCATATGGACTCCATAGTAACTACGATCTGGATTCTAAATCATATAAAACGCAAGCTGTTAAGAGTTAAATTTGTAGTACTTAAAGCCCGTTTACTAGTGTGAATTTGAATTCTAGTGTAATAGAGCAAATTTTAATACGTATGGAGTTGAGTGGATTTGAAATAACAGCTTTGTGGTGGGAGTTCAAAATGAGCTTTTCTCATTTAGGATTTAGATTTATTTCGAATCCAAATCTCTCCAATTCTCAGCTGCCACATGCCTAAAAAACAATAAATTCCCACAAATCCCTTTAATTTTACGTCATCATAAGAATCCTAAAAAGATGAGAATTGAGGATTTAAATATCATACCTGTGAGACCCTGATCCTTTGTAACAAAACCAAAGCACACACGCATCTCCATCAGCCCTTACACAACACCATTGAGCACTTAGCACCAGAACCTAATGAGTTGTCCCGGATGACCTTGAAATCGCTATCATGTCGATTGCATCGTCGCTGCAGTTGCAACGAAGAAATACATGTGTCAATCCATGCATGGGGCCTACTTGTTGTGGGGCCCACCTAAGCAAGCCATGCCCAAAACATTCTCCTAAGCAACCATTTTTGTCTCTTTTATAATTATTACACTGATTTATTACACTAAAAAAACTCCACATTCATTGCAATTTAAAAAGAAGAATAATAATAAAATAAAATAAATATTGTAATAATAACTAGCCATTATGGCAGCCATGCCCCTCCCCTCTTCCCCACGTCACCCCTTCCTCTCCCCCATTTCTCCATTAAATGAAACGACAGAGAGAGAGAGAGAGAGAGAGAGAGAGAGAGAGAGAGAGAGAGAGAGAGAGAGGACGTCCTACCCCCCCCCCCCCCTCTTCTTCTTCCATTTTTCCTTCTCCCTCCACCCAACGCCCATGTTCCTCTTTCGTGTGAGAGAGAGCTGAGAGAAGAGAGGGAGCTCAAGAGCTCAAGAAGAGGAGGCACCCCCACCCCCAGCCATCCACCCATCCCTTTTGCTATGGTGAGTTTACAACCCCTTTCCCTCCTCTTCCTTCCCCATTCCTTCTTTTCTTTTCTTTCTGTTTGAGATCTAGTGCGGCCCACTCTATGGGACCCTTGCACATGAAAGTTGCTGGCCATAGAGGCAGCCATGTGGCCCACTAAAGGATAGGGGCCACCATGCATCCACGGAGGTCTGTCTAGAGCCACCTTTGTTTGAGTGTGCAACCCACACTATTTTAGATTGATGTGGGTCCCAGTTGGATGTGGGACCCACCCACGATGTGTATGGTGCATGTTTGGCTATCCGAGGGTAGATTTAATGGGGCTCACCCACTGTGGACCCCACTTGATGCATGTGTTTTACCATTTCTAGGTGGGCCCGCATGTTCGACCACACCTTGATTTTTATGTTTCCTCTAACCTATTCATGTGGTCACAAAGGTGGTGCTCACTGATCAATTGGCCTCACTATGATGTTTACATGCCACCCATCCTATTTTGTTTGGCCCATAGATCATGTGGGGCCCACTGTTTGGATGTCCACCCTTACGCCCATTGTCCACATTCTTCTCCCCTTTTCCTTTTCGTTCCTTTTGTTTTGGTTAGTTTGAGTGGGGCCCACTGGCGTGGGGCCCCTGTACAGGTGGCACACTGGTCATGGTGGCTAGTAAGATGGCCCACATGTAGTGGGGCCCATCATGATGTATGTTATACCCACACCGTCCGTCCTAGGGCCGCAAGGTGGTCACTGACCACCTTGCCGCTTGTACACATCCACGCCATCCATTCCCTTCATTGTGGGCCAACCTGGATATTTAGGGGCCACCACCTATACTTCCTAGCGTATACCTATGTTTGGATGAATAACATTTTGCTTGGGCACAAACAGACCCCACTTGGTCGGGAACTAGATCCTAAAATGGGACCGGACAGAGTTGCGCAGGATATTTCTGTGTAGAAATTCCAAGCACTTATGTTTATCTTTGTGCCAAAATTTGTATATATGTGTTTTGAAGGCCATACATAGTTCTACCAATGCACGTGACGGTATACTCGAAGGCGACTCCATGTGATCTTGGAATGCATCAAAAAATGGCCAAAAACCATTTCTGAATTGTTTTTCTGCACAACTCTTCTGAGCACTCAAGTTTGAGCCTTCACCAAAAATTATATATGCATGATTAAGGAGGGCGACCTTATTGGTTTTGAAGCCCATATATAAGGCTACCAAATTACTTTTTTCCTTTAATAGGAGCAAGCCCTATGTGATCATAAAATAGACTAAAAAATAGCGTGGAACTAATTCTGCGTTGAAAATCTGTTTAACCTGAAATTTGTGTGGGGCCACATCCCTAGGGTCCGCCTCCTTTCCAAGGCATCTGATGGACTATCTAGTCCTTGGAAATAAATTCTTAGGTGATGGTGGGCCCAAAATCCTAAGTGAGCCTTTTGTGTGAGGGTCATATCTCCATCTAGTAAGGCCTACCTAGCGTTTGTTGGAAAATGAGTGTTATTTAATCTCGTGATTTAAGTGGTAGAAAACCCTTGCTGCCCACATATCTCTCGTGGGTTATGAGTGTCCTTGCCGCCTATCTCTCTTGTATAAGTCGTACCCTTGCCAAATGAGGCCCACTTAGTATATTGTGTAAACTTGTTTTTTTTTTTTTTTTTTAAATAAATCTTGTAACATGTGGTGGACAACCTTACTGCCCATTTGTTTCTCCTATGTCATAAGTGTTGAGGGTCAAATATTGCATATTAAACCCCTGTTATCACCTGATTTTATGAGCATGATACCATTTAATGCCTTATTTTAATCGTCTGAAGTGTCCAAAGTATATACGATTCACCTGTGGTAGAAAATTTTTTGAAGTTAGTACACCATGATGAATTAGAGACTACAAGTAGATGAAATTCAAAAAAATTTGTAGTAGGTGGTGTAGTCTCAACACACGCCAAAGTTTCACTCTTTAGTTCAATTTCAGCTCCTCCTCCTCTAATGGTAAACATTCAGGATCTAGGGGAGGAGGTACTTCAGAATAAGGGTTCTCTCGGTCCGTGACAACTACCAAGGTATTGTCTTGTGAGGCATCCACTATTTCTTGTATCATGGGATCATTTGAATCTGCAAAGTGTGCTAAGCAATCATCCAAAGATTCGAAACATTCGGTTGAAAGGAGTTTATTCATCTTATCAAGATCTGTGATGATATGTCTAATAACTCCTTTATCTTCTTCAAAAGTAGAAATGAGCATACTCTCTTATTTGTTCTCAATGTGGGATGAAATCACCACTGGGTATGTCTCTTCTTGACCTAAATAGGTATATTTCAAATAAGAGGGCAAAGGTTTTAGGTCAAGCTTCAATGCTTTGAGGTTAGACGGTAGAGGCACTGCATTGGTTTGGGACAACCCTTCAAATTATGGCCTCCACCGGTTAACTTCAAATACCGGCGTGGTATCAAGTATGGCACACGTCTCCTTAATCATGTCATCATCAAAATCATAGGAGTGGGTCAGGCACGTCTCTAGAGGGTCAGAGGATAAGGTCAGAGGTGTCCTATCTTCCACGAAAGAGTCAATCATGTTAATGTCGTGGAAATCATCATCATCCTCCAACCATCTGCCCGTATTGAAAAATATATTTGACTCCAATGTCATATTCTCGAAAGACATAGTCATGACACCATTCCTGCAATTGATAATTGCGTTTGAAGTGGCAAGGAATGGGCAACCAAGAATGACGGAAATCTAAGTGCTCATGTTACTGATGGGTTCGGTATCTAGGATGATAAAATCTATCGAGTAGTAAAATCTGTCGACTTGAACTAACACATCCTCAATTATCCCTCTTGGTACACGAACAGAGCGATCAACAAGTTATAGAGTGGTTAGGGTGGGTTTTAATTCACCTAAACCTAACTGTTTATATACCGAATAGGGAATCAGATTGACGCTCGCTTTAAGTTAAGAACTGTGTGATTAATTTGATAGTCCCCTATTATACATGATATGGTTGGGCTACCGGGATCTTTGAATTTCTGCGGCACATCTTGTTTTAGGATGGCACTCACTTTCTCAGTCAAGAAGATTTTCTTTTGAATATTCTGCCGTCTTTTGGTCATGCACAAGTCCTTCAAAAATTTAGCATATGAAGGTATTTATTTTACGACATCAAGTAGAGGAATGTTGACCTTCACTTGTTTCAACACCTCTAGAATATCCTAAGAGTTAGAGAGAGGTTTTGGTGCAATTAACCATTAGGGAATGGAACAATTGGCTTCCCTTGAGGTTTCGGTTCTAATTCATGTGGAGCAATACTAGGTCTATCATCTTTGTCCTCTTCTGGATCCTTAGGCTTTTTAGCCCTAACCGGAATAGTTTTGTCAATGGTCTTTCAACTTCTAAGAGTGGTGATAGATTTGACTTGCTCCATCTGATTCGAAGAGTTGGCATCACTTATCTCATATTGTGGTTTGGAATTGGGGAGAGGTTGAGCAGGAAGCATCCCCTTTCCCACAATTGCTAATTGTGACTCCATCTTTTGGACAGACGATGCAAGCGTTCAAATTGCTGATCTGATTTCCTGGATTGCTTGTGCCGTATTCTAATTAAGTAGCTTTTGGTCTTAAATGTGTTTTAAAATTGGATCCTCTTGAGGTTTCACTTGATTTGGAATTTGATTAAAGAAACCTTGATGAGTAGTTTGTTCATTCCTCCAACTAAAGTTTGGATAATTTCTCCAACTAGGATTGTGTGTATTAGAGGTGGGTCCATTGAAAGGCCTTTGATAATTATTTACAGCATTGAATTGCTCAGTCAGTACCTCTTGAAAGGCAGATATAGTTAGACAATTTTCAGTTGTGTGACTGTTACAACCACAAATACCGCAAACAACTTCCTTACCCTTGTCCTTCCTTGATTCCATGACCTTGAATTTCTTTATCAGATTAGCCACTTTAGAATTGAGATCATCATCCTTTTTCAGAAGGTATACTCCACCCATTTCCTTTGATTGAGTAGGCCTAGAAGTGGTATTTGATTTTGGATATGTGTCCCATGATTGTGTGTTTTTAGCAAGTTTATCCAAGTAATCCCACACATCATCGACATTTTTATTTATAAATTCTCCATTACACATTGTCTCGACCAATTGGCACATGGAAGATGTTAGTCCATCATAGAAAAAGTATGTAATGTGCCACGTTTCAAATCCGTGTTGTTGGCATGAGCTGACAAGATCCTTGAACCGCTCCCAACATTGGAAGAATGTTTTATCCTCCTTTTGGGCGAAGTTCATGATTGACTTTCTATGGGTGTTCGTTTTGTGACATGAAAAAAATTTCTTTATGAACTCCCTTGTCATGTCATTCCATGTGCCAATAGATCGGGGACGTAGTAAATGTAACCACATCTTAACTTTCTCTTTTAAAGAAAAGGGAAAGAGTTTCAGCCTGACCGTGTCCTCAGACACGTTAGGAAAGTATAAAGTGGCTATGATTTCATCAAACTCTTTCAAGTGTAGATACGGATTTTCAGATTCAAGCCCATGAAACTTTGAAAGGAGTTGGATTACCCCTATATTGATATTCATGTCCCGTATTTTCTGAAAAAATCATGCATGAGGCCGTGCTCACCCCCGCCTGTTGTAAATAATCTCGCAAAGTACGAAGCGGGGGTGCTTGATGCACCTCATTCTCATCCTGGATGTCCTCCACCTTAGGTTGGGGTAGAAGAGATTGATTTGTGGTCATAACCTCAGTTAACTCTAAGGCTCTTAAGTGGTATCTAATCTTGCAATGAATAGATAACCCCTCAACCAATCCTCCTTCACTTAAGAGACGTAGAGTGTTGTCACGAACCCACTTGGACATGAAACACTCGCAGCCCTCAATTTATATTCTCAATCTAAACCTAAGCGAAAGGAAGCAATAGAAATCTAGAAAATAAGAGAAAAGAGTTGGAAAGAAGTTACCAAATCAGAAGTCCTAAGTTAAGAACCTGCAAAACAAAACAAACCAAGTTAGTTTCTAAAGATAGAAAGTCGAAAAATAACAGGAGATCTTGAAATAGAAAGAAGATTAGTTTATAAATTAAAAGAAATCCTAGAACTTGGAAAATTTCTAAAAATATAAAGTAAAACCTAATCTAAAATAGAAAAAGTAGAGAAATTAGAAAGAGATTACCAATCTTAGAAGATTTATCTTAGAATTCTTCAAAACAGGAAAGTTAGGTTGGTTTCTAAAAATAAAACAGAAAAACCTAAATCTAAAGTTAGTAAAATCCTAATCTTAAACTAATTCTAAAACCAATTAATTTCAGAGAATCATAGCCGTCAGTCCCCGGCAACGGCACCAAAAACTTGTTCACTCCCCAAGTATAGGGTTGTGATGTAGTAATAAACTCGGTGAGACTGAGGTCGAATCCCAAGGGACTGAAACCTGTACGTTATCTGAAACTAAGTAGAACTAAAAATAGACTAAGACGAAATCTAAATCAAATAAATTTAAGGAATAATGGTGAAATATTTATTTATAATTTAAAGAATTCAGAGGTAGGAAACTAGGGTGCTAAGGATCCACTTGTAGAGATCAGGGAGATCTATGGTTGATTCATGAACGCAACTGGACTTAGAGTCCCATCTTCATCCAGTTGGAAGATATAACCTGAAAATCAAATCTGAACGTCTTTTGATCTAGTTTTCAAGAGATAAGACGGATGTAAATTAGAATGGATTCCATCACCAAACTATGCCCATGAGACAAAGTAAACAACAGAATTAAACTAATCCACAGCCAATCAAATAGATGTATGAATGTTAGGAAGGGTTCTGTCGCCCAACCATGCCAAGGAGACAATGGTGAACAACAGGGCTTCCTGACTTCATAATCATAAAAAAGAAGAAAGGAAATACTCAAAGCCATCGCAGATCTATTGTAATTTCAGTCACAACAAACTGTTAAAAACTAGAGAAATTCCTTCAAATAAAACTAATATCAAATTCAGTCTAAACATAAACTAAAGCCATAAAATCAGTCCCATCACTCCACAAGCTTTACCTCTTAGTCCTAGCTAAGAGGTTAGCTAACCACATACATGATTAACTAAGTCTCAAAAGAAAAGAAAAGAAAAACTAAAACAGAAAACCTAGAAAAAAAACTCTCTTGCACTCACGTCACAATCGGATGGATTGAAAATCCCTCTCCTCTCTCTCACGTCTTCTTTATATAAGTGATGTAGTCGGCTAGGAGTGCATAAGGGATGTTGGAATCGGTTAGAGTGGTCGGCTGCGTAGCCCTTCGCAGCAACAAAAATCGGAAAACATCTTGCGCAGCAAAACACAACCAATCTGCGTTTGGAATGGACTTTTCGGCTACAGGGGCTCCAAGTGCATGATCTAAGACGTTTAGTCGTCTTGGCTCTGGTCGGTCCCACCTTGGGAATATTTTGGACGGTCCAGATGGACGGACCGATCAACGTTGGTGGGTTGCAACGTTCCGGAACGTCCGGAACTCGCGGACGCGCAATCCCTGCGTAGAGCAAGTTGCGGTGAATGATGTGGGGCCCATATTTCTTGATGTTTTAAGAAATCCACGCCGTTCATCAGCTTCCTCATGAAGTACTGACCCTCCGGAAGAAGTTTTTGATTCAAGTTTGATGTGGCCCATTAAATCAGATCCTCTGCAATGGTCTGAACGTAGCGAACGGTCTAAGATGACGCTCAGTTAGTTTTCGACGAGAATCAGTCGGGTTTGGACGGCGGTCCACCCTACTTCGATTTAACGGTTCTGATTGCTCGTATGGATCAATCTTGATGGCCCACTTCAAGATCACCCAACCCATTGTTCGTCTGTTGCGGCAGAACACGACAATTGCCATTTTTTTGAATGAGATTCGGTCAAAGTCGGTTTGACCCGATCTAAGTTACAGTGCATAGCTGGCATGTGCACACTTGTGCACTTACACGTACTTCAGTGAAGTCCCTTGGGGTCCGTGTGAGAAGTCCGCTCCGTCCAGTCCTTTTCTCATCTCATTTAAGTGGTTGAGACTTGAATCGAAATATATCTAAGTGTCAGGTGGGCCTCGAATCGATGATTTATGGGTTGATCTGACCGTTGGACCACTTCCACAAGGATTCGGGGGTTAAAATTCGACATGAACAGTTCATTTATGGTCCTCAGGCCAGATATAAAGTTTCGAGCTGAACGGATGGTGGAAACCCTGTGATCTTGCATTCTGGATGCTTTTAAGGCCCGTGTAATGTGAATGGCCTGATTTCCTCAGATTTCTAGCATGTACTTTCCTCGATCTCAGTCCCCTGGAGTCTGTCCCTTACCTTGGCAACTTCAAAGCATTAATTCCATGCTTTTAGTACCCTTTCTTAGTCCACACACGTAAATACATCTTGCATCACAAACACGATTAAAATAGGGTGTTAAACGGTATTATGCTCGTAAAATCAGGTAATAACAGGGGTCTAATATGCAATATTTGACCCTCAATAATAAGATGCCTTGGGCCCATCTACATGAAGCAAATCTAAGGCCCAATTGGGCTCAATACTAAGAGAAACTGTCACGCCCTAGACTCGGTGACCGGACTCACAAGGAATACGATAGCCAGTTCCGGCCGCAATAGCCTCCATAGTACCCCATTCTCGGTTCCTGACACAGGTTTCAACATGAGATCTTAAAAGGAGGATTTTCATAACATAAATCTAATCCAATAAGAGCATACCCAAGATCATAACACAGTAATCTCAGAAAGTAACCATAGGAACGCATTACAAAATCTACTAGAAATTTAAACTTCTACAGGTACATAAGGCTCAAAGGGAAATCATAAGATAAGAAAGGAAGAGAGAGGTCGGTAACGGGTCCTCAGCATGCACCAATCCAATGCTCCACTACTACTGCAATGACCTAGGATCTCCTGCACGCATCAATCGTGTATAAGCTTATAAAAAGCTTAGAGGGTGGTGTAAGTATGTGATAACGGTGCTGAAAAGAATATAGATAATGCAACAGGAACCACGAACAATACCAATGCTGCTAGCCGTACCGAGGCTAAGCTATGAATGCAGTACGCCATACCAAGGCTATGCAATGCAATACATAAGTATTGGGTGCCATACCAAGGCGGTGCAACATAAGGCTCATACAGCCGATGCAAATGCAATGCGAAATATGCCAATTCTCTCCACATATCAAGTACAGTTCCACCATAGGGAAACCACCGGGGTCAAGTACACTACTGGTTGACTGCCACTCTCCAAGACCCGCATAGTCAATCGAGCGTAAGAGACCTCACTACCTGCCTGTGGACAGCCAATCACTAGCAAGGCTCGATGGTAGCGGACCCATTTCACGAGCTAGTCAAACTCAACCTAGCTATGCCCCCTCACTTAGGTGGGTAAGGCCAAACTCCATCTCAATCGACCTTGCGACAGTGGGAGATGCGGCCTAATGGTATAAGGTACTCGAGCGCTCATGATTTCCACTCGGTCTCGGCGTTGACGCGTCTCTTGGTACCATGAAGGTTTAAGGGCTTTCACCCAAGGACATCCTACATGCCCTAAATGCTTAAGAGGTATTTCTGGTGTCCAATAACGGTCCACGACGTACCAGTGGAGGCATTGGCCCTGATGAAGCAAGGGCGAATAATATCATGCAATGCAATGCCAGATGCATGAATCATGTATACCAATCACGCATCATCCCCAAGTATCCAACGTGCTCAAGAGGGGAACTCCATCCCTCTAGGAAGCTATCATATAATGCCCAATGACACAACCATGACCATATACACAGTGTCAATCAAGCATACAATGATATACATGGGTCATGAAGATGAATCTAGACGCGCCATGCGGTGATGTACAATGTAGTACACTCCTCCTATCCAACAAGGGACCAAGTCTAGGTACTTAGACGAATTTTCATAAGGAATCAACCTCTAGTGGGGGCCCAATAGTCTGGGGTAGCTTGCAAGACTAAGGAGAACAATGATATGGGCCTAAATAGATGAAACGGGCCTAACAAGGGTCTATGGTGGGCCTTTAACCACCCATAGAAGCATATGGGCCTACCTTAGGGCCATGAATGTGGACATCCAACCACTATCGGTCCCTATAAGGTAGTCCATCCCTAATTGAACACAGATGAAAGCCCAAGGTCCATACAACATTAGAAATAAGAAATGGGCAGCCATAATCATACCACATACACTCATGTTGGGCTTCAAAAAGGCAGCCCAAGGCCTATCCAAAACATGGGTCCATGGTAAACACACATAGCCCAACTCATATATATACCACTATGGGCCCATAAGGAAAGGTTAGGGCCCAACATAAAGGCCACTAATTCCATATATTGTGGTGGGCCTTGTAGGCAGCCCATTGCTCAAACCACATGGGCAAATGTCATGTTCTTAGTCAAGTAAGTTGGGCATACAACCCGGCCCAAGTATAAAGTTGATTTGGTAGGCAACCAAGGGCCCAACTACTTGTGTAATCTGGCCCATTAACCCAATACAATAGTATACTAAAAATGGCCCAAGAGTCCAATGGGCCTATCTAGAAAGTTCCAGCCCAATTGGGCTTAAAGAGTCTAACAACTAGCTACATTCATGGACCTAATTAAATCCAACTGTGGTATGCCTCAAAGGTGCATTAATTAAGCCCAAAATTTAAGGGACTAAAGGTAGAAATTATTCCTTCTAAGGTCCTCACAATGTGGTGGGCCCCACTCCTCAAAATTTTAGCCCAAGGGCCAAGCATAATTATAACATATTGCTGAATTTTTTTTTTTGCCCCAACATGTTTATGGGCCTGTTGGAGTCCAGTAATTGGTCCACTGATTAAGACATCAGTCCAAGTAGTCCAGCTATCAAGTCAGAAGGCCCCACCACATAGGATTTCATCATACAACACAAGGGAGTAGGTGGGCCACACTGTTGGACCAAAGTCTAGCAGGTAGCCCACATGAGGCGTCCTATGGGTTGGGCGGTCTAAGGCTTGGACGGCCTAAAGCAATACATTCATCGAGGTGGGCTACACATACACCTAAGTGGGCCCCACAAGGGACGTCCACCAAGGGTGGACCCTCCCACATGGGCCACAACAAATGGGAGAACGGCATGGATGAAACATACCACATGGTGGGCCTTCACGCTGTGACGACCAACCCATGCTGGATGTTCCCAGCTGGACGTCCAGTAGGGCTTGCTGGCCCAGCTTGTTGGTCCTACAAATCATGGCCCAATGGGCCCTAGAAACATCAGAGATGGACCTCAATAATTCAGACACAAAGTCCAATGGGCCAGGGCCTAAAAACTTCTGCAATAACAAAGAGGACAGCAAGGTTTTGAAAAATCTGCTACTACATGCTGCTGTCCTCAACTTGAGCACTCCATTAGAGTGGGTCCAGGGCCTTTAAAAAATTGAAAAATAGGGGGCCAAGATCCCCTAACATGTATACATCAAGATGGAGCCCAGAAAAGTGGCCCACCGATGCTAGAAAAATTTGTGAATTTCAGTTTCCAACAAACTATATTGCTGGACTGTCAGACAAAAATCTGGCTGTCCAACCATCTTGGCCCACTCTTTTAGATGCCCAAATGAGGTAAGATGGAGCTGAAAATTGGCATGCATATAGGTGGGGTCCACACCTTCAAGAATAACATATTAAATGGGGCCAAACACCCCACTAAACACCCCAAAATCTGAGCTCAAGTCAGTCCAAAAATCTGTCTAGAAAGTTTCTGGACAGCAACATATTGTTGAAATAAAATAATTATAATCACCACCAAAAGGGGAAATCATCCCTTAAAAATTATGGTATGGACCACCTCAGTGGGCCTCACAAACATCCAGACCATTTCCACCATTAAAACCCCTTTACATGTGCCCCTTTTTTGGTGCAATTGGGGCCACAACGTCCATGGAGTGGACTGTCAAGGACGCCCACTCCCTTGGGACGGTTTGGATATTTCTGAGCCACAATGTGGACCACACACATCATGATCAGAGGTATATTCAAGGGAAAAATAAAAGATCCGGCCACAAGGGAAGGGGCTCCGCCACATTGAGGCCCTTCCCCTCATCATACAATCACATACATCCACTATTACATGATTTACATAGATCTATAAGAGCATAATGCTTCCTACTCAAGATCTATGGTGGAGATGCCATCTCCACTAAGGATCAAGGGTCTATATGACCCAAGGATCCCCAAACATAAGAAGGAAAGACCATGTAGGGATCCATGGAGGATGGCCCCTTGCATGGATCATGCATGCACAAAGGATGGGCTATGAGTCACATCCATGAAGACATGGGGGCCACCACCATCATTTGATGGGCCCCACAAGCTTTAGAATGAAAGAAATGGGAAGAACAACTAAGAAATCAAGAAATTTGAAATGTTATCTACATGCATACCCACCTCAATGATTTATCTTCAAACCTCCACCACCATGATCCTCTAGCTCCAAGGAAGAGATTTCTAAGGTGGAGATGGGTTAGAGATAGTTGGATTGGAGGAGATTTGAGAGAGAAGGGGCTGAAGAAATGGAGAGGGTGGGGACGTCCTTGGGCTTACTAGCAAGGGAGAGAAGGAAAATTAAGAGAGGAATGGGAGGGAAAAGAGGGACTTGGAAGATGTAGCTAGAAAGTAATCATTATTTCTCTAAAACAGGCATTTAGATAAGAGAAATGCAATCATAGTGATGGGAGAAGCAACTCATGCTTCCATAAGGTCTAGGCTATAGGGTAGACTTTCTAGAAAGCTATGCCTAGGGTGACATCATCACATGGGAAAATGTGAATGGCTAGGGTGGGTCCCACCAATCACACATCAATGGTCCAAAAAGATCACGACCCATAACTTATGATGTATACATCGGATCCATGCACGAGACGTGACGTTGGAACCGTGGCGCCGATGTGGTCACAATGGCATATGTTTCAAGTTGAGCCAAGTCGAGTTTACGTGACCAGACTTAAGGATGAATGCAAACACTATCCATAGGTCGCGGGTCGTTGGGATTCGACTGGTAGGACCACAAGACCTAGAGGAACGACATGCACACTTAGAGTAGGGTCTTACAGAAACACTTGGGACTTGGAAGCCCATCATGGTACCATCTTTAGGCCCATTGCCTAGTGGGCAAGCACACTAACACTAGTCAATTAGACCAGACCTAGTGAGGCCTAATTTGGATTGTATAAGCCGTATAAGTTAGTCATTTTCTTGATTTAGATGCGTGTAGCTAGTGGGCCCAATATGATATGGAATGTGTAAAATGTTGGTATGTGGGCCTTATGTTTGTGATTGTGCATTATTTTCTAGTTAATGGAAATGTGTGCGGCCCAAATTGTGTTTTATAATTGATCTTTGATGTTTGTATTATGCGTAGGGGTGTACACCAAGTCGAGTTGGCCTCGGCTCGGCCACTAGCTGACCCTACCTCGAACTCGGCTCAGCTTGGTCCTCAAGCCTGACTGGCCAGGTCAGCTCAGTTCGGTCAGCAACTCGGGCCAGTTCGAGCCGGTCAGCAACTCGGGCCAGTTCGAGCCGATTTCGAGCCAGATCAAGCTGAGTTCACCTGTGCAGCATTTTCACAAACACATGGACTGCACCTTCAAAATTCACTGCATGTAAAACAGTAGTAGTGGTTTTATAGGTATTTTATCAAATTGTAACACCCTGTACTTTTCAGTACTCGGGTGTTACCATAAGAATCTAAATCAGTTTATACATGTGTGGAAACACACATAGCATTCCTTATGCATTAACATTCAGTGATCCTCAAATCATGCCATCATCATCAAAATTAATCATTTGGTTTAGATTATGAGCATATTTAATCACAAGCTTGGTCATTTGACCATCCATTGTGGACCCTAAAAGTGTCCCGACCACTTAGGCAAATTCCTAGGACTCTGGACTGTGGACTGGAACCAATCCAACCGTTAGATTGGTGACTCGTAATAAGGCATCCATACAATGTGTCCCACTTGACACTTAAAATTAGTTAAGGACTAGGTACATAAATCATAGTGGCCAATCTACCACAAGGACAGTGTTGGAGTAGGCCCTAAAATTTATATATATATATATATATATATATGTAATAGTAATAATAATAAAAGATATATTAAAAAGTGTTGTAACATGCCATAAAAACAAGACAGGTCATAAAACCCAAGATCTAGCCGTTGTTTTATACCTTAAATGGTCCCTTGAACCCTTTTGACCGTTAAGATTCGAAACAGGATAAATCCAACCGTTGGATCAGTAAAAGAGCAATGGAATAACCCAAAATTTAGTCATGGGGCCCACCTAAAGCTTAGATCTGCCTGATCTTCAGTTTGATGTCCTAATGGGACTATTTCAAATTGAATGGATGGTCTAGATTAGACCATGCAACCTGGTGGACCCCACTTTTGGGCGGCATGAGTGTGCAATGCACATGCACCTGCTGTGCACTGAGCCAAGAGGCCCGGTCAGACTGCGCTGACCTGTGCCTAGCCAAAAGAGGTAAGAAGCCTCTCCTGCTTTCCCGCCTGTGGGTGTTTTTGAAAAACGGAGGGCATCTGTTCGTTGTAAACGTGGCCCACCATCATGCCCATGTGCATGATCCAAGCCGTCCATCTGATCAAGGAGGTGGAGCTGACCGTGACCTAGCTACTTTCACGTGATGGAGAGCACGTGCGTGCGCACAAGTCCCAGCCAAATCTGGCGTGCGTGCGGCATCCCCTAGAAATAGAAAGTTTTCGTCCTCCTCCTGTTTGCCTCACTGGCAAGCCGTGCTCTTGCAGCCTCGACCGTTGGATGAGGAGCATCTCAGCCGTGCATCTCACCTTAGTTTTAGGGTTCCCTCCCTTAGCAAACTAGAAACCACGCCCGGTTTTGGTTGCGCCAACAGTTTACGAATACCTCCATCCACAGAAACCCTAGCATTTAGTCGATCTCGACCGTCCATTCCTACCCCTTTCTTTCATAAATATACCCTAAAAACCGTGTTCGTGCAGCACCTCCACCTTTCTTGCGGCTGCGGGAGATAACCCATCTGCAACCCTCCACCTTCGAATCCACCGCCTAAACCTCCTTAGAGCTTCAATCCGACCATGTTCTAAGCTCCCATAGATCCGTCTACACCATTCCAATGCATCATTTTGGAGAAAGACATGGGCGTTTGTGATCTACCATTAATGGCAGGTCATCTTCCTTGTCAATAAGAACAGTCACTAGCCCCTGTTATAGCCTTAATCTCGTATCAGTTTCCCTCACCGGGTGGGCCATCTCTACAGCACTCTATGCAGATTGGAGAAGAGAAGAAGAAGGAAATAGAAGGTGAGAAAGAGAGAGAGAGAGAGAGAGAGAGAGAGAGAGAGAGAGAGGTGCGTTACTGCACGTGCTCGAATCGA
This sequence comes from Magnolia sinica, assembly GCF_029962835.1. Taxonomy (NCBI): domain Eukaryota; kingdom Viridiplantae; phylum Streptophyta; class Magnoliopsida; order Magnoliales; family Magnoliaceae; genus Magnolia; species Magnolia sinica. Next base: position 68,788,351 of record NC_080579.1, on the reverse strand, counting down.
GCCGGGTCAGCTAGTCGGGTTGTGAGTTATCGGGCCTGTTTCGGTCTGAGTTGGACTGGGTCAAGTCCAGAGGTTGCTGGACCTCCCTAAATGAGAAGGAGAGAAAGAGTGGGAGAGGAAGTAGGAGGAAGGAGAAGATAGGATAGAGAGAGAGTGGACTCGCTGCCGAGTCAGCCATGTCTGGCCGAGTCCCATCGAGCTGGGTGTCCATTACTGGATGTTCCAGCGTTTGAAGAAAAGTAGAAAGAAGAAAGAAAGGAAAGGAGAAGAAGAGGAAAAGGGAGAGGGAGCCATTCCGAGTCAACTCGACTCGGCTGAAACTCGCTGAGTCGAGTTGGGCGAGTCAGGCCGGTTCTGGTTAGTCCAGAGACTTGCTGATGTAGGGTCTTGGGTGAGGAGAAAAGAAGAAGAAAAGGGAAAGAAGAAAGAAAGAGAGATGGAGAGAAAGAGAGTAGATGGGCGGTGGTGTTGAGCTGAGTCAACTCGACTCGAACCGAGTCGACTAAGGTGAGCCCACATTTTCTTTCCAGATTGAAATCATTTCAATTATCATTGTGATTATTAACATCATTTTTAAGATTAATAAATTTAGATAAAATTAACCCTTGGTAAATCGTCCATACTAATATTGGTTAATATTAAATATAAAAATTATCGTTATTAAAATTTTAGTATTTTACTTTATCATTCTTAAAAGATTAATATTGACATTAGAACATACTACATATTTTCACCTTAATGATTGTTAGTGTCACGTTAGCTAATATTAATACATTGTTAATAGTAATAATTGTTTTGGAATTATTAACACTATTATTCATCATGGGTTGATGCTAGGTAACCTAATATAATAATAGCCATCAGGTCGTTGTTGTGCTAATATTAGTTATTGTAAATAAAATTGCCATTAATGATATTAGTGTAATATCCATCACTCGAAAATATTATCAGTAATAATAGATTACACTATTTTATTTCCATCATAATACTTAGTATTACCATGGCCACTAGTATTAGTTATCATTAACGTTAAACTATAACTAACCATATTATTACATCGAGTAAGCTACACATGTATTACAGTTCAACTCATAGGACTAAACCCTAGGGCGAGACCCTAAAACTTAGGCAATCCTAACCCTAGGTTAAGACCCTAACTATAAAAGGCATATAAGGGTTGGGTCTAATTGTATAACTTTAAAATTCATGGTAGGGTTCAGTTATAAGGCGCAAGTACTTAGCGACACTGGAAGGTGATTCGTTTCATCAGGTGATGATTTCTTCCCCTTGAGCTTTCCATTTTCTCATTAGCTTAAGTTATAGTCTTTATGTTAATTTATAATTGATATGTCTATTTCATAGTCACATATGTTAAATTGTTGGAATTGAATGGCTACATTACATGCTTAATGTTTATCTTGTATATTTAATTCATGTTATTAGATTACTTATGGATTGCTTCTGGGATTTAAACTGGTACGTTAGTGGGAAATCCCCACTTATAAATGTACACCCATACTTGAGATGTAACTCGATTGAATTTAGTTGTAATGAACCTTCGACTTAGTGGTTATTGAATGGTGGGGGTGATTCGAATATTGATGTGGACCTACCATCTAGGCGTTGTATCCAAGTGGTTTTCAAGGATGGTCTTTATCACATAGTTTTGATACTTTCCTATGTGGCTTATTTTAATATCTGCCCTTGGTGGCTTGTTTCGATATCGCCCTATGTGGCTTTGGTTTGGTATTTGCCCTATACGGGTTCAATATTTTATTTTGTGCAACCATGCGATGGTAAGCTCCATATACTGAATATGATTGGCCACTAGTCCTTTGAGATTCATTAAACATCCTAAGGTGGTAGCCTCATGAGCCAGGGATGGTGGAATGAGACATTATACCTGAGCTGTCGGCCTACGCTAGGCTCTGAGCTCCCCGTAATGACCTTTGAGCTTATTAAACTTGCTGGTTGTAAACGGACTAATAACGGTTGGGCTAATTATGCATTTTCATAGCATATGGTCTTTTTCGGGTGATTAATTCTCCTTGGGCGATCTATACTTTATGGTTTTTTCTGGGTGATTAAATTCTCCTTAGGCGATATATGGTCTTTTCCAGGTGATTAAATTCTCCTTGGGTGGTCTATGTTTTATGGTCTTTTTCGGGTGATTAAATTCTCCTTAGGCGATCTATGGTCTTTTTCGGGTGATTAAATTCTCCTTGATCAATCTATGTTTTATGGTTTTTTTAGGGTGATTAAATTCTCCTTGGGCGATCTATATATTATGGTCTTTTCCGGATAGCTGGTTCTCCTCGGGCGTACCTTTATGTATTTTTCCAGGTGACTAGCTCTCTTAGGGCGACCCTTTATTTCAACAGCAGGATGTGCATCCACAGGTCGATGATGCATTCATGCATCCATGTATTTAATAAGACTGCATCATGTATTATTTTGTATGCCTTGCCATGTTTTTATAACTATGCTTACCTAATGCGACGGTGTATAATCTTGAGGGGAGTTCACATTGATTTAGCCACTCATCCATCAAATAAATATAACCGTACAAGTAGCACAAGTGGCTTAAGTGATTTTCAGGTTCGGGTTGATAAGGAGTCGGGTTCAAGTGCCAGGTTGCATGACTGTATCTACGTTGAGAAGCTGAGGGGTCATGCGGCTCAAATTTATTTACATTTTACTATTTCTCATGTATTGAATCATGTAATTCTTGTATTTGTTAATTTTGGAGACATTAGTTTGTATAAGTCATTATGGGCAACTCCTTATATACTTCAAATGTAAATGCAAACTTTTCTTTATATTGATTTGTCCATCCTATGCTCATCTGCTTACTTTGAATGCTATCAAAAATTATATATGGAATTTGGCTCTTTATAAGTTAACACTCGGGTTTTTGGGAAACGGGTCACATATTCGAGTCCTGAAAAGTCAGGGCGTTACACAAACACCTTCTAAGCAACATAAAAATCAAGAAAAAAAGGGTATTTGTTTCATATACATACCTTCCTTGCCACCAGCCACACTTCGTTGAGTCATTTCGTCTAACACTTGGTGAGCAACATTAATATCAAAGTAATCGAGTCACTGAACTGGTTCGATTCGAGTTAGGTTCGATCCGAGTCGAGTCGAGCTGGGGCTAGCTCGAACTCGCTTCAAACTCATTTTCGAGCTAAAAAAATTAGCTCGACTTGTCTCAAACTCAGCTTCGAACCGTGCTTTTTCGAGTCGAGTCAAGTGAGCTAACTAAGCTAGCTTGGTTCCTGTACACCCCTAATTATGCGGCGCTTTCCGTGTTGTGGAACCATCAACCACAACCCTAAATTAAACTAGATCTTATGTGGGTTGTACCACAAGAACCACAAATACTTGAGAAGCCTATTACCCATACTCGTTGGGCATAACCTTAAATTATGCACATTACCTTAAGCTAGTAGGGCCCACTTAATTGTGGAATTGGATCCACACCACTGAACGCTTGGTGATCGAACGTCTACCCTTTTGGGAACTTGCTTAGTGGTTCGCCTAGTGAGACCTACACTTGACTTATAGGACAACGTGCTCACACATAGTCCATGGTCACTGTGGTGGTCACGTTGGCAGGATAAGATGATGATTTGTTTGACAGTGATTGTAATAACACTTGCGTTGATGATGGTTAAGTAGTTGTTGGTGATAGGTAGGATGATATGCATATATTGTAATATTCTGAATTTTTGTGGCCCAAATATATACGCCCGAGAATTCTAGGACTTAATAATGTAAAGATTTGGATGCTTTGAAATCTTACAATAATTATCTTTTCATTTAGATCACATCCAGTTACATTCACGAGAGTAAAATCAACTGTATTTTTTATTCCATTATATTAAAAGAATTCAACAAATTATCAAATGCCCTCTCAATGGGAGGTTATTACATTATCAAAGTTTACAGCAATAAATAAAACTAAACATAAAGCTATCTATTTATTTATTCAGAATAATCTTCCGTAAGGAGATTGTTATCCGTGTCTTCAATCTACATATCACCTGCATCATCTGTACGGTTGGAGAGGGTTAATGCCTTACTCATAGTGATCGATGGTTATCCTTTAAGATTATCGATAATTCAAGAGATTCATAAAAATAATGTAAGGGTTTTGATACGTCTCATTCTCTATCACTACGAGTGGTATCAGTATGCATAACCTATATATATATATATATATATATATATATATATATTTATAAATGCATGCCTAACAAAGTGTGTGTAGCTCATCATATGTAGTGATCATCACAATGTGGAATATAATTCATATAAAACCTGACTTGCCCAGCATCTCATAACTATGGAGATTTTTCGGTGTGTCCGATGCTACCGTGGATTTATATGAATAACTCAAGGCGGCACAACACATGAATCAGATGAATCACGTGACACGATTTGTTCATGGAGTGACTATTTATGACATCCAATCCCGGGAGTATATAACACGCATTGCAGATTACTTACATTGATTTGTACACCACTACCCAAAATTCATGGAATTATGTATCGACCAAGAGGGTCACTACTCAGAGCACATTATGTCCACAATAAAATATTTGAATTACTAATTGTGAGACCTCTAACACATCACTTGCATCAAAGGAGAAATAAATTGAACCATAGGAGTTTTGAAATTTCAAGACATGTGCCCAAGCTATAAAGAGAGGTAGCATAAGGCTAATTTAATAAAGGAGAAAAGTAACATTAAGCGGCTAACCTAATAAAGAAGAAAAGTAACATTAAGCTATCCCAATAAAAGAAAAGAGTAGCAAATAGGCTAATTCAACAAGAATAAAGGGAGAGAAGCAAAAGGCCAACTCAATATAGAGTGGAAGCACGCGTCGCTCTCAAAATTGACAAAGAGCAAAGCTTATATCAATCACTCCGCATAAATTCATAAAGATCACACATAATTAAAATCATACCTTAACCCTAATTTCTAAAATGATAAATAATTGATAATGGTAAATCAATCAATTGCATGAAAAATCACAGTAATATGAAAGTATGTAAAAAGAAGATAAATCATATCAACTCAAATTAGTATAAGCTTTAAAGGAATCCCTCACCTTAACCTTATATCTAAACCCTAAGTAGATATCTATGTAGGAAAGCTTCTACGTGAATCACGACATTGCTTGAGCAAAAGGGAGACACCACATGTATGGAGAAGGAAGAGGATGATGGGCGTTTAGGCTTCTCTTTCTCTTTCTTTCTCCTCCATTGGATGTGGAAGTATGGGCGTGTGGGTGGAGAAGGGGATACACACCCCTTTTATAAAAAGGAGTGAGTGTGTGAGAGGGGTGTGTTTCACATCCCACTTAGATTGAGTTTCTTCAATTTGCCATTTTCTGACGATATTTCTTTAAATCTAATTCATCCATTGTTTCATGGTCGTCGAATAGAGTCGGGGTATATGATTTTCTTGGTGATCCGAAATTTAGATTGGCATATCTTGAAAATTCTCCTAACGGGTGTCAAAACGAACTTGATCTCAATTAACGACCCACACTTAATGCTTAGGGCCCAATTTTGTGAGGAATGTGTAGTTAAGATAGGCAAATGGTTAGAAAATTTAGTTGTTGATCAATGGTGGAAAAAGCATAAATCTAAAATTTTACCTTTTGTATCAAAAGGAAGGAACTGGCTTCAACATTCAACGGTGTAGGATCATAGATCGAGGTCTAAATTTTGTATAATCTCATAGTCATATTAGACCAAAGTGTGGTCCAAATTTGAGTTGTGATGAACGACAGGAAGTGGTTAAATCAAAAAATTCAGATTTATAAGGAGTTGGTAAGCCTCGAAAGGATAACTTCAAGGTTAAGGAAATGCCTACCAAATTAGGTTCTTCATATTTCACACTTGGTGCATATTATGGAAAATTTAAGTCATTCATTTGAAGAAAAATATCCTACTACAACTACCTACGAGGTTTCTTCACTCGATGGACACTAAAATCAATGGTTATGGGGCTGATTTGTCAATTGGGTCACTTTTACAATAATCTAAAGGCTTAAATTCGACGTGTATAGTTAATTTATGATAAATAGACATGATATAAAATTTTACATGAAACGGATCATGGGAATCATGTGATCTAGAATTCAAGGGTCTAGGTTAATGGTATTTTCGTAATTATTATTGATATAAGAGTTTTAAGAAATCTAATGGTTCTACATGATTATAGGCATGTTTCTAAGTAATTATTACAAAAGAACTTATATCTAAATAATTATGAATAAAGAGTTATTTACCAAATTAATTAGGGAATGTACATATATCAAACCACATAATGGATGGTCAGATGATATGCTAAAAATAATAGAACTTGATAGTTAGTACTATGACCATGTATGTAGGTTGATGTATGGTCAGTTTCATAAATTAATGAATAAAAACTGAGTTTTTGGAGTGATCGAGAGGTAGAACATATATACTGTTATATTAAAGTAACTTGTTCACATGTGTAAGTTCCTCGGATCGTAATTCTGGTGGTGGGTTAAGCATATTCATAGTTGGTGAATAAGATGAAGGGACCAGAATCTTTATTCGATATGTGTACGAGCGGATGTTGAGATCAAGTAGCTAGTTTACTATGATTAGGTGGTCCAAACTTAGAATGGACGGTCAAATATCTTTACCTAGCAGTGAATAGTTGATTGAATGGTTGGTTATGATAGACAAGTGAAAATACTTAGGTATATGATGATCTTATCTCAAAATCAATGGTCAGATGACTTGATCCATGAATGGAGATTATTCCCAACGGTCAGATTCGTGTTGGAGAATAGATGTAAGGTTAGGATAGCTAGATTGGTATCGTACACATGTACATAATAAGTTAAATTTCATAGTAACACTCAAGAACTTTTAATACTTGGGTATTGAAAAGTTCGGGGTGTTACATGTATGGTCATGATGATGATGTTGATATCTAAGTTTATGATAATGGTATTTATAGATTATTATGCTCTACTTGAAGTTGGTCACAAAGGTGATGGTAACATATATGATAACAATGTACGTAGGGCAACCTTATGCATGATAGTGGCCATATACCTACTAAGTCATATATGATGATAGTCTTGGTGATCGCAATGATAATGATGATGTGTGTGAACCCTTATATGCTATGCACTTCATGCACATGTATGCTTAAAATATCTATGCTTGGATGGTGATTAAGTGGACTTAAGGACTAAGTGGACCACCACATGTATTGCCTTGAGTCATAAAAAGTGCACTGAACGCTATATAGTGGTGTGACACTTGTGCACACACTTACCATGGGACTGATGAGGTGGACCACTTAACCGTTAACCATGAATGAATATGTTGGTGATATGGCCTACCTTCCTTTATGTATCTTTACATGCGGATTGGATACATGTTATGGTATGAGTATATCTCTTGCACGTGTTTGATATATAACTTATTGTGTTAACACTCTATGTGGTCCCAAGCATGTGATTAGAGTCGAGTGGTGATTGATCCTACTTGTGCCATTGTATGGTTGGTGCACGCTTGTGATGTGAAGGGTGTGAACACTCGCATATCCCCATAATTGTGAGGGAGAGTGCACATCAGACCACTATTTTGCCTAGTTGGCACCGTGATCATTTTCGATTGGTCTTGGGATAATTGTGCATATAGCCTACATGCTTGTATACATATATATGCATCATGGATGAAGAGTACATGGTGTGATCATGCGAATATCATATGCATGTGATAGAGGATATTGATGCATGGTGTACATGATGGAGTATGTGCAGATGTTATCTGGTCCAAGAAATTGTGAGCTTGGTCCGTAGGTTGAAGTCCCTAAATCGAATACATCATGCTTGGTCCTTGGGTTAAAGTCCATAAAGCTCACTTGATACCGCATTATGATTTATATTTATCCTGGTACAAATGTTACACGCATATCATTTCCATGATGAGTGTGGATTGAGGTTAAATGTGGTTGGCAGATGAGCCCGATTGGTATTAGGGATGCCTCGTATGCATATATGGCTACATGCACAACATTGCTTGAGTGTAATTATACTACATAGCGTGCTTGTGGATTACTATTCCATTTCACATAACATCCTTATGCGATGGATTGAACACCACAACAACATCTTGGTTGTACTGATGAGACTACCACAGCGACATCATGGTTGGTATTTGTGGACACTGAAAATTTGGATTTCTTTATACTAGGTCTCAAAACCCTTGGTGAAATTTTCTAAACCTCATGTGGTACCCTCGAGCCTCATCGTCAGGACTGGGCGGATACCATGGGTCATTTGGTATTGAAGACCATTATAAGCCTGACTCTCGCCGGCACGGTCGGGTAAGAAGAGGTCCGGCAATGCCTAGCTGAAGATGTAGAGTGAAGGTGGTTGGGTTTGACCAAACCCTGAAATGGGTCCGCTATCGGCGTTCTAGGTGGGTATTAGCATGGCTATAAGTTCCCCACTGACGAGGCGGGTATGCAGGCCTCTATTCAACAAGTTTTGGATTTACTCTGGATACCGAGCTCCGGTGATTTCCAATTATGATAACAGTATTGAGATGTGGACTTACTGAGTAGGACTTGCATGCCTACATACACCTAACATCCCTTTGCATTTGCATCACTTGCACTACATCCCGCCCTATCAAATTCACATGGAATTGCATTATCACTATGTTTTAGTTGTGTATTCTATAGATGTTGGGTTGTACGGTATGGAGTGATTGAGATTTGGGTGAGATTGTGGCAGGTGGTTCAGAGGTATGCCCCTTCAGAGACTAACCTGAGATCAAGAGCTCACCACATTGAGATTTCCTATCCATATCAGGTATGAAACTGGTCTAGATAGAAATCCCTTGTGTTGGACCCCGTGGCTTGCGAAATTGTGTGCTACCTTTTTGACATCACATGTGCTAGCTCTATTCTTTATTGGTATAGCATGCTTAGTTGATTGTATGCCTTCATTGACACCGTTATCCATCCAGCATTCTACCCTGGTTATTCTATGTAACGCTCACTCATAAGAATGTGTTGTATGATAGTACATTTAAAGCTTAACTATCATATGGTAACTTGCTGCTCTTATGACTCATTGTCACATGTTTTATTTCATGCTTAGCAATGACAATATGCTCATCTACGAAAATCTATTGAACCATGATTATGTGCTAATTTATGGTAACATGTCTACTCATGATAACCTGTTCATCTATGATGGTATGTATAGTTGTGACAATATATCAATCTGTGAGACAATATGCTTAATTGTGATAACATGTTCATCCTTGATAACGTGTCTATCCATAATAACATGCTCACCTATTATAACATCCTCACATGTGATAACATGCTTATTTGTGATTACATGCCTGTTTATGATAACATGTTGATGATTGTTTCGTATGTTTTCACGGGAGCACCTTGACAAGCCGTGTTTTACTCTCGGCACGCCGTAAACTCACTGAGCTGGATTTTGCTCATACCAAAATACCCAAAAAAATTAGGTTGATTTAGCTGTAGGTTGTAGGTAAGAGCTACTGGAGTTTTTCTATAGTATCGTTCGTTACTATTGAGCCGATCGAATGTACTTTTTTGTGCATGATGATGGAATGGTGCATGTAATTATATTAGGTGACTCTTCTTTGGAAGGAACATATCTGCCTCTTGGATGTATTCGTTAATTTTATATATTTGATGATGTTCATTTTAAGATTCTTAGTTTCAGTAGTTTCAGCTCGCTTAATTAGAAAAAAATTTCTCTGTCATGATCAGATTTGTTCTTCGGGAGGTTCATAAACCTATCATTAAGTTTTATATATGGTGAGGTAGTTTCTGTGACCTGAGTTCGGTACTTAAGAAGTAGTAAGGCCTGGGTTTCGAATTTGGGGCGTGACAATACCTATATTCTTCCACTTGTGTCATATGTATATATGTTGTTAGACTTAGGATCAAAAGGCCCACTTACACGTTGCCAGAGGGTGAGTCCCACTCGATTTTTCCTCATTTAACTCCACATGAATATCATTTCCCTCCTATCCTCTTGAATTCAAAGTTGGGCGAGAGGAGATAGAGATATATTAAAAGAAATAAGTTATCTTATCACTATCCTAACCCTCAAGGAATCTTTTTTGAAATTCAAAGAAAGGAATTTCCTTAGAGGAATTACACCAAAAATAAAATACAATGATTGAGTGAGAAAATTGCCACACCCTTGATTTTGGAACTAGGTATTCTCGACCCGGTCACCTAGTCAAAGGTGTGACTTGAGAGATAAAAGGTGGTACAATCTATCTTTAACACGCAAAGTTCATTCATTTGCTACAAATTTTATTCCAAAAATAATAAATCAATTAATTGAATACCATCATATTCCCTTTATTCATTAAAATATACAGGACACAATCTAAATTATATTCGGAGCAACAAAATAAATTAAATATCCCTAAAAGATGTTTAATTTAACTAAGAGAATTCATAAGTTCTACTAAAGCCTTTCAAGCTCATATGCTTCCATAATCATCTAAGGCCGCTCCAACTCTTCTTGAGGTATGTCGTTGATTTTATGGGGCAACTCTTGTAGATAATGTACATACTCTTTATATAGGATGGTTAGTATTCAATATGATGAGCTATTTAAGCCTAGTAAGTACTATTAATGCATGCATTTAAAACTCATACATGTTATAGGTAACATCACACAGGGCATTTTCAAAACATATATAAACCAATACATAATTAGGCCACTTGCTTGATTTTCTATCACAATATTAGTGCAGTTAATCAATTAAACTACCAGGGTTCAATCTATTTCAACTCGGCATACCAGCACCCACCTGACCAACACCAGTTGACCCTAACTCGAGTGACAATCTATATACCAAGCATATAAGCCTCACGTACTAACCAATCCTCCCATCTTAGGCTATCACACCTAGCCTAGGTCATTAGATAACCATTACGAGCTAGTTAGACTAATTCCCCACCCGGCTCATAGTCCTTGACGGAGGCCCTATGGTACCAACTAGGGTTAGGGATTCGCACCTCGGGACCTCTCCTCCCATCTATTTAAGAGACATCTCATTTCTCGAGTTGTCTGTGTTCATTTTCTTAGAATGCCACTTTCCAATTCCCATACATTTTCTAATTCAATTCATGATATGTATTTTAATTTATAAGGCATGGTAACTACGATACATATAAGTTAAAAAAATGCATACACAAGTCTACCATCTATTAGTTTATAACTTATATATAATAATTCACGTAAGAGTAGTGTTTCTTTGTAATGCCTCAAAAATCGACACTCGAGTACAGAGACTCTGGTCCCGAGTTCCCGGGTGTAAGCCAAATGAAAATGCATGTGTGACCTCGTTCAGATTCACATTCATTTCACATACGAGCGATCAAAGTAGCGCAATTCAAATTAGCGCATCCAAAGCGAGGTAGAGATAACAAAAATCAATTAATATAGAGCTAACTATCAAAATATAATAGAAAAAGTAATGTCCGCCCAAATGAGGATTATACAAGCCACAATATACATACCAAAAATCAACACATAAAGTACGCCCACTGGAGATCTCGATATCACCTATATCAACAACATCGCCTAGTTGGTGTTTTCAAATACCGTCTCATGTGGGAGTGAGTAGCTAACTCAGCGGTTCCATTAATTCTAAGTTACACATGTTATCAACCCAATCAGCACAGGTAATGATAAAATAAGAAATCAAACAATTTCTAAATACTCTTATTAAATATGTATATGAATATAGGACATGATGCATACTCTTTTCAAACAACACTCCCTCCTAAGCGACTTCAATACCTATTTCGCATATGCCAACACTTCCTCACAGGCAGCCCAACTCCAAATTGCAAGTCCTATCTAATGCAATACAATAAATGCACATGTTAGTTGAGTAGTTATTAGGTTCAATTCATTCAGCAAATTGAGGAAGCTAGGGTATCCTCATTTTAAAGTGGTCTCAACTAAATCACTAGGCTCGAGGCAGCCGAAGCGGCTCCTTACCTGTGTCCCTTGATCAGTATTCGGATTACCACCCAACCGACAACTCCCCAATCAATGTGAGGCTAACATTGGCCCGACCGATCACTAAGGACCCGAATGACATAACTCGGACGCACAGGGTCAGGAGGCCCATCGATGGGTGGAGGGCGCCCACAAATGATATAAGAGTCGTCACCCAAATACAAATATGGAGCGGTTGCGACATCATTATAGTTGGATGCACCAGGCTCATAGCCTTTTTGATTGCTCATTAGTCACTACTAGGAGGCTCGTCACCCCATTGTAAGCCGACATCTCAGACAGGGTGTCCCATACCACCATGCCCGGCCCATGAGTCTTGTGGATTACACCACTAACTGTTAAAAGTAGACTCATTCAATGGAAACAGAGTATCCTAGATTCTATTTAGTGTTGTTATACATTATGAACACACATGGTCATTGACTTGGAGAACTCTGGCACAACCAGCATTGGGTGCGAGCATCCCATGTAGTCCAGCTACTGTCGTTCGTCTGTATTCGACCCGAGTCTTTCGAACAAGCCTAAGGTGGCCGACTTAACTCGTGTCACCCCTTAGTTTGGGTGGTAGCCGACTGTCCCAACATTGTATGCAATCCTAAACATCGTTACAGACTTAGCAATTCGTCACGTAGTCATAGCGAGATTTCATATGAAGCATGAATTCAACGACACATCCACTTAGGCATTTCATCAAACATATGAGCATAAGTGAAACAATACATTAACTTGGGCATTTCATCAAACATATGAGCATTAATAGAAATATGTGTTCACTTAGGTATTTAATCAAACATATGAGCATCAATAAAACAACACATTCAATCACTTAGGTATTTCATCAAACATGTGAGCATCAATAAACAAATAATAACCCATGTTGCAATTAAATTGAACATATGGATAAGTTAGCAATCACTAAGCCATTCACAACAAGATATCATTAACTAAGATCCTTAAGGGTCGATAAATGGAAACCTAGACAGAATGGTCCACACCTTTACAATAATTCGTCCGACTTAGCGCCTATAGGGTTGGGGTTTTAGGAAAAAATATCAATTCATAATCAAATCAAAGAAAACTTAGGCAAGATTCATAGAATCTAACATGAGATAGTTTAAATAGGACGTGTGAAGCATTTCTTACCTTCAATTGTGCGTAGGGGTAGATTCAATGGAGAAAAATGATAATGGCTTGGGTTTTGTTGAATGAATTCCGGTTCAAGCAAGCACCAAGGACCTCACTCTCTTCCTCTCTTTCTCTCCCTTTCTCCTTTCTTTTCTCTCTTCCTCCCCAATTTCTAGGGAAAATTCGTATGGGGAGGAGTGGGTGCCCAAACAAGGGCCTTATATAGTGCCAGAAATGGTAAAAATGGCCTTAAGGGCTGGATTTTTACTATACTAGCCATAGGGGAGTGTGTTTCTACCCTTTGGAGGCCATTACAGGGCATAGGAGTTGACACCCACCATTGAATAGTTGGCCTTATTGATGATCTATGCATAGACACAATCAGCCTACCATTTGGATGCGTCGATCGACAGATATGATTAGAAGTTTGTTCGACGGTCACCGATAGTCGATCGAGGTCACGGCTATACGGATATGTACAAGATATTAACTTAGATTGTTGTCCTAAATTTGTTCATGATCTAACGGTCTGAAAGCCATAACTTGGGCAAAGACTGAAAAAATAAGTGACTTAAGTTCTTGGTTAATTTCAAGGATATTCGCACAACTCATGCACCCACCTTGCAAGTCTTAAGTTAAATGATTCGAGTTACGATCTCAACTCGATGTCTCATGATGGACGCCAAGCCCAGTAAGACGAACGTATTTCTATAGGATCGGGTTTAGTGGTCTACTAACGAGCGGTCTAGAGCTTGTTTGGATAATCAGGGTATTTTTGGAATGAATTGGGTATTGAGATTTTCTATGCACAATGATTAGGGTTTGGATTAGTTAAGTTCATAATGTGCCTTATTCGTAATTAGTGAAAAAAATTATTTGAACATAATCATCCTAAACCGTTGGTTCTTAGGTTAAAATGATACAGGGTCAATTTGATTTGTTAATTAAGATCCGACCCCTAATTGTCTCGACTTTGGGTAGATCTTTATTTAGTTACGGTTGTTTTGATTAGTCAATAATAGTCAGATAGATTTAGGCCCCATGTGAACAAATCATGTGGTTAAACTCAGTGTTTAAGTGATTAGCCAGATTCGTTGGCTTCCTACGGTTGATTAATCAAATTTGTACGGTTCTTTATTGCTACCACACGCGTATAGGCTCACCTCGAGCATCAAGGGTCAGTAAGTGACAATGTAGGCTAGTTATATAAAAAAATTTTAAGAATTTTTGAAAATTCAAAATAGCAAAAATCCGAGACGTTACATTCTTTTTAACATTTAATTAATATCTCCTTAGTAAGGCTTCTGTGGATGGTTTTTTGGTCCATCGAGCATGCCTCTTAGCATATAGGGTATTTAGTACAAAAATAATCATTTCATTACTAGGTTAAGCATCTGCCAAATATATTTCCTTTATTTTCCATTTGGGTCCAGTAGCCCAACGGGACTACTTTTTTCTAACCCGTGGTTCGAGAATTCAACTTAAGAATGATCACTTTGGGTAATTCTAGTAGGCATGGTATTATAGTACGTGCCTACTAATAGAGCTGGACACAAACCTAGTCAGATCGGTTAACTCGCTCGACTCAGATTGAAAAATCTCGACTCGACTCAACTTGAAACTAGGTTCAGGCTAAGTTTTAAGACTTAAATATTGTATATTTATCCTCTTATAAACATTGGTTTTCCGTGCATTTATATGTTTAATCAATCTAATTATATATATTTTCTGCATGCGAGGTGATTTTAGATATAAAGCTGAATTTGTACTTAAAAAGAGGAATTAAAGCCTAAGAAAAGTATAAACTGAAGAATTAGAATAATGGAGTATGAAAAGAAGGATTTGAAGCGCCAAAGGATCAATGAAACCAAGTATAAAAGGATGAAAAGTGAAGTTGAAAATTGAAGAAAATCAACACTTGTCGATCCCATCGATAGGTCCGTCATCCTATCAATAGGCCATCGATAGGACTAAAAGCCATCAAGCTACATATTGAGAAATTCCAAGATTTTCCAGATTGGTTGTTAGACCGTTCCTTTGATCCCATCAAACATACTTTGATTCCATCGTAAAAGTCATGAATTTTGAAAGTTCTTTACTTGACAGTTTTTAGTCATTTTTTGATATCATCAAGTGAACATTCGATCATGTCGACAGATATTCGATACGTCTTGATCTTATCAAAGCCCCCATCGAAGAAGGCGGTGATTACGTAAGTTCGTGAATTTCTAAGGTGGTACAAAAGTTGGGTTGTTAAAACTATAAATAGGGGTCAGTAGGACGTCCTTAATCATCATTTCAGGTTTTGGAAGAGAGAGATCGTGAAGACGAAGCTTTCCTAGCACCACTCTTCTGCTAAATATTCTATTCTAGTTTGATTTTCTGCTTTTCTTCTTTTATTTTGTTTAAGATGTTAGCCATGCTAGGTTAATCTCTTAGCTAAGGCTACGGGATGAACCTCTTAATGAATTTTGATATTTAATTTATTTTTAATTCAAGTTATGGTTTTTAAAATTAAAATTGTAATTATATGTGATTAAATTCTTAAATTGTGAAAAGAATTAATTTGTAAAATTGATTGATCTATTGCTAAATCTAGGTACAATAAATGCTTTTAATACCCTATGATTGATTAATTGGATCTTCACGAGAGATCACTCTATTTCCATCTTATCTTATTTGATAATTGTTAATTAATTTTATTGAATTATCTTTCAATTAGAATTGATTAGAATAGTTGAGTTATCGACTTGAGAAGACGAATTGAATTTCATAATTGTTAAGAGGGGATTCCTATATCCTTAATGCATTTATTTATTGTTTAAACTCTTTTATTTTTCTACTGGATTAAAATCTAAACCAACCCATTTGGTGCTTAGTGTGTTCTCAACCCAATTCATTATGGATCAATCTCGATCTCATCAAGTTATTACTACTATGCAGTCCTACATTCGAGATTGTTCAACACTAAGGGCCTGTTTGTTAACACTGAATTTTTGCACCTAACACGAAATTGAGAAAATGTTCCATGTTTAGTGGTGTTTGTTAATGCATGGTTAACGCGGAAGGAAAGCATTAAGTGGTTTTTCACTGAATTCTTTCCGTGATAGGAGTCTGGCTTAATGGTGAATACGGAATGCGCTCAGTGAATTTTCCATTAAAAAAAATTTTTTGTTTCCAAAATTATCCATTTTCAAGTTACTACGGCAAGTTTTTCTCTTTAAATTGTTTGTGCAATACAAAATCAACTTTTAACCTTTGAAACTTCTTTATGCCCCACCATGATGTATGTGTTTCATCCATTTTTAAAGATCATTTTAGGGCTTGATACCAAAAATGAGAGGAATATAAATCTCAGGTGGACCATACCATAGGAAAATGATAATGATTGGATATCCACCATTAAAATTCTCCTAAGGCCCAATGTACTATTTATTTGACATCCAATCTGTTGATTAGGTCATATAGACCTAGATGAATGGAAAAAAATAAAGATCAGGTTAATCCAAAACTTTTATGGCCCCTAAAAAGTTTTTAATGGTCGACGTTCATTTAACATTGTTTTCCTGTAATGTGGTCCAATTGAGATTGGGATATACCTCATTTTTGGTCTTATATCATAAAATGATCTAGAAACATAGATGGACGACATTGATGAAACACATACATCATGATGGGGCCCACATAGCACCGAACATCAGCCATTGGCTGGTGGCAGGGGAGTAGCCAATTTGCTTCCATAGACGCGGATTGGATACTGACAGGTTGAGTAGCGAGACTGGCTACTGAAGTTACGTCACCAAGTTATGTGGGCCCCATCATGATGTGTATTGTGTATCCATGCCGTCCATCCATTTGGAAATATAATTTTAGGTAAAGATCCAAAGAATGAGTCAAATCCAAAGCTCCAGTGGACCTCACCACATAAAACAGTGGGGAGAGTGATGCCCACCATCAAAAACTTAAATAGGCCACAAAAGTTTTTGATCAAGCTGATATTTGTTTTTTTTCCCTTCTTTCATGTCCATGTTAACTTGTGAACGGGTTGGATTTCAAATAAAAATCACAGTGAGCCCTAGGAAGGTTTTAACGGTAGGCATCAATCTCGCCACTGCCTTTTGTGGTAGGGTCAACTACATATTTGGATCTGCCTCATTCTTTAACTCATGCTCTAAAATTAAATCTCCAGACAGATAGACGGTGTAGATAAAGCACATACATCATAGTGGGCCCACAAACATCATAGTGGGCCCATGGAACTTGATGACGTCACTTCGGCGGCGAATCTCGCTATTCAACCTCTCATTAGCTAATCTGCATCCAAGTAGGATGCGGATTAGTTGGTGTACCTCACACCAGCTATATAGCTGTTGTATTGACGTCAGCAAGTTTTGTGGGTCCCATCACATCATGAGGTATGTGTTATATCCAACCCATCCATCCATTTGGCGAGCTAGTATTAAAGCTTGAGACAAAAAAAAGCTGGAAAAAGTAACGGGGATTGAATGTTTACCATTGAAACCCTTTTTGTGGTCATAAAAGTTTTGGATCAATATGATTTTTTTTCCCCTCTTCATACTGGTATTTGTGACCTTATGAATATATTGGATGGAAAATAAACTTAAATAGGCCACTGAAGTTTTGGATATGTTATTACTTCATCCAATTGGGAATGACCTTGTAAATGGTTTGGATAGCATATAAATATAAGGTGGGCCTTATTTGAAGGTTTTGTTGCTACTAGTGTTCAATCCCGTACAACACATAGTGACAATTTGTGACAATTTTCCCGCTAAGAGGAATTGAGGGCCTTATGATGATATTTTAGTTTTTTATTAAGTATTTTAGTTTATTTGAATTAAATATAATGATTTTATTTTCATTTAATAAAAAATAATTTCTTTATAATGTAAAACATTTCCAAACAAGAGATAGGGGCAAATGTGTTAAATTAATATATTTCAGACATTTAAGATGTTTGTTAACCAACAGTTTGTTTCAGATTCATTACTTAATTTTTAGACTTCAGCCATAATTATCAAACAAGTTTTTTTTACTTCAAATTTCAGATTCAGGCTTTAGATGTTAGATTCAAGTTTCAAATTTCAGATTCAATCTTTAGATTTCAGATTTAACAAACGGGGCCTAAGTCGAGCTAATTGTTTGGAGCTTGAAAAAATTCGAGCCAAGTCCGAGCTGGATGGTGCTTGACTCGACTCGACTTGACTCGATCCATGACTCGAACCCGACTTAGCTTGACTCGGATTGACCAGATGTAATATAAATACCCGGTCTAGAGTGCCTAAGCCCTAATTTATGTTTATTTTTTTTAAAATCCCCCTCCCCCCTTTCTCGTCTCCATCCGAACGCCCCCTCACCCAGCCTGCCCGACCCTAAGTCCCTCCCTATGTTTGAACACACGCCCCCACTCGAACCTACTTGGCACCTGAATATTCCCTCCAAGCTGGTGAGCACCAAACCCGTGCCCTTCGTTAGAGCGAATTGTGTTCGCGCTTGACTTCCCTTCGTCCATCCGAGCAATACAGCAGTAATCTCTCTCTCCTCTCTTTGTATTTGGTTGCTCGGTCGGCCACTGTCCATGGCAACCTGGTTAATTTTAATTAATTTTAATAACTTAATATATATATATATATATAATATAATATAATATGTTAATATATTATATATTATATATTATAATATATTTATATATTAATATTATATATAATATAACCCTAACACCTAAAACCCTAAACCCTAAACATTTAATGTTAAAGTTAAATGATTGATATTATTATTGTCATTTGTTAACGTTTATGTTAAATTGTTATTGGTAGTAATGTGATTCTTAATATTATGATTATTATTGTTATTGTTATTATTAGTTATGTAATTGTTGTTGTTATATTAGTAATGTTAAAAGTTAAATTGTTGTTAATGTGATTATTAAATGTTAATGTTAATGTTAAATTATTGTTATTGTTATTGTTCAATTAGGTTAGATTAATTTATTTGATTTTATTGTTATAGTATAAGATAATTAGTTGTTTGTTTGAGGATTTATATATTGTCAAGTATACATACAATATGTTTTTGGAGGCATATAAATTCTCAAATTGTCCTTATTTTTGACAGTTTAAGGTTGGATAGATTGTAATGTCTTTATTTACTCTAATTTAAATGCATATGCTTGTTTCGGTCCATCTCTCATTTTCTCTTTGCATATTTTTTTTTTTTTACATTTATTTCAATGCATGATCAATATATCTGGAAAGATAATGAAAGATGTTATGGAATTTTGGCGTAGTAGTTAAATTGAAAAATTACGGTATTATAATTTATCTAACCTTTAATAGGGTGATTGATTTAGAAAGTTAGACAAGTCAAGCCATCTAGGAAAGTATTACAATTTATAGTGTATATAGTGGTGTGATGAAGATTATAATATATCGAAACTTTATCTTATAGATAACCAGTGAGGAAGTCCCAACTACCCTCATTGCCAGTGTGTCAGTCATATTTTCTCTTATTGTGGAGGGAGATGTGTCTACAACTACAGTCAGAGAAAAGAAAAGATTGACAATATAGGATGACTTTGAAGAAGTTATGGTTAATAGTGTTTTAAAGATTAAATATATTCATTACAAGTCATTATACAATAAGGATCCTGAGGTCAACTACACATTTAAATAAACATATGCAAAATTATTCAAAGAGATTAAGAATCTCACTTTTAAGCTAAGAGTTATTGTCATTTACTAAGTCTGAATGAGATAACTCCCAAGGAAAAAAAATCAACTCATAAGTTTGAGAAGGAGAAGTTGAAAGTGTGGTATACAAGATTAGTGATCATTGAAGAAAAAATTTTTACAATGATAAATACGAAAGTTTTATATCTTTCTGTAAATTCTTTAACCCTCAAGTTGAAGTCTCCCATGTCGAAGAAAAAGTGCATGCGGATGTACGCAAATGAAAAGATAAAACTAAAAGAAATTTTGATATAAGTCTTTAAAATAAGTTTGATGTCTGATTTATGGATGTCGTCTAATCAAAGAAAGAAATATATTTTATCAACTGCACACTATATAGATGAATATTAGAAACTCTATAAGAGAATTTTGAATTTTTACCTTCCTCATCATATTGGGTTGGTTATTTCAGATTGCATTTATAATTGTCTACAAGACTGAGGTATTGAAAAGAAAATTTTCGCAATAACTTCAGATAATGTTTCAACAAATAACAATATAATTTCATGTCTATGTAACCAATTTAAAATAACCAAAAATTTATTTTTTGATGGAAGGACATTCTAAGTTAGGTGTTCTGCCCACATAGTAAACTTAATTGTACAACAATGACTAAAAAAATGACAACATTATAGAAAGCATATGAGAGAGTATGGAATATATAAGGGGGTCGCCTTCATGATTAAATATATAGAGTGATATCATCCAACGTTTAAATGTGACATGTTAAAATTTATAAAAGTTAGATGTATGTATATGTTGAAACTCAACTTATAAAATGTTTGATACGATCACAGAATTAGAGCTTATATTTCCTAAATATTCAACGCGTGACAGAACGTATTCTTAATCTCAGTGATCTTGCGTGAAGGTAAAAATCACCTCACACCATTCTCTCTTAAGAGAACCTTTGAGTGATGTTCTTTGCATTGGAGTCATTATTAGACTCATCCATACTCACATTATCCCAATAATCAGGTGTGGTATACGAAAGAAGTCAAGAGCTTGTTTTCAAACTTGCTCTTCTAAACCCGTGTAAGAAGTAGTGTAAGTTGCTCAAATGAGGATCCATTGGGGGATTTACGATCCAAGGGGAGTAATCTCCCACTCAAATGATGGCATGACTATACATCTTCTTCATCTCTAAATGGGCTATCGTTGTTGTTCTTTTTATGTTCTATTGTTTCCCTCTTTGCATTGCATGAATCGATCTTTGAGAATTAACATGAGTTCACTCTTAATCGTTCTTGTTGCCTTTTCCTCGTCACTACTAAAAAAAATAATCAAAGTCGACAACTGTTTAGTGGTTTCCCCGATGTCTTTTTGTTGTTGGCGATGCTGACGGCTAAAAGCTGTTAGCGAACTATAATCAACCATCAACAGAAATGGAAGTTTAAAATGGTGGACATTCAATCACTACTGTTTTCTATGGTGTGGTCCACTTGGTAATTAAATCTGGCTCATTTTTTAAATCAAGTACTAAAATGATCTTAAGCAAAGGATGGACGGCATGGATAAAACACATACATCATGGTGGGGCCCATAGAATGTGGTGACATCACATCAGTAGTGAGATTGCTACTGTCAATCGAGTTCAGTAGCTAATCTGCGTCCCCAAACCCTCTTCATTCCCCATACCGTGAAAAAAACCCAAAACCATCGTCTCCCTAATCAACCCCCCTCAATCTCCCAAACCCTCTCCATGAACCCCTCTTCTTGACATTGCTGACGGCCATAGCCGTCGGGGTCGTCGGCGTCTTTAAAACTATTGGCGAGCAACACTCCCAATGGAACTTCCGACGGCTTTCAGCCGTCGAGGAAGGATTTTGCCGACAGTTTTTAGCAGCCGAGGAAGGATTTTGCCGACAGAACTGTCAGCATTGCCCTGATTTTTTGGTAATGCATTCTCCTATGAGCACGAGATGACCCCTAATCATTTTAATGGGCATCTTCATGGTTTTCTTTCCTCATTTTGTGCCAAGTTCATTCCCACCTTGTGCTCATACCTTCATCCAGATTTCTTAGAGCAAATCCATAGGTGAATAGCCATAAGCCTTTCAATTTCACATGATCTAACCATGTGATTAACACCAAACTTTAAAGACATCCTCATATGGTGATACCTTTGAACTGGTTTGCTTCCTGAAGTGGATCGATGGGTAATCTTTCGTGTTATATTATGATGAATATCCTTAGCTGGGACATTTCTTCATGATCTAGACATCCAATCGACTCCAGACATTATATACCTCCAGGGTATATCAAGGTTTTCGATCCGATGTGTTACTTGAAGTAGCTTCTTAGGTGGGTCCTACCAACGAGCTTTTGAGGGACAATGATAGATCTCTTGATTTTGCATGATCTCACCATCGAATATCTTTGAGTAGATTGATGGGTGGGCACTGATTAAGGATTCCCAAGAAACCAAATATCCCAAGATGAAATCTGATAGAATCTAGGGCCAGGTTTTCATAATCAACCAATGGTACACATTAAAAATACATGTGGTCCACATGATAAAATCAGCCTAATTTTTGACACAACGTGAACATGGTTCGACCCTCCTGATGGAATGGCATGGATCCCTTGCATGGTTCGACCCTCTGATAGAATGGCATGGATCCCTTGCATGGTTCGACCTACCCTTATGCATATTTGGATACCCAAGGTGCCTAAATTTCATTGCTTAGATGTATCATTCTCACTTAGTTGATCTTGCATGTAAGTTGTGGTCTTGTGGACCACTGACATTTTTGGTTTTTGCTCTTCATTTTCTGAGCACAATGAGAACCGTTGGACCGGCCAATCAATGTGATCTTTGAATGTGGATGATTCTCGGTGGTATTATGATGTAGAGCGGGTTGTGGATAGTTTCATGGCTAAGATGGATCAGAAAAGGCCCGGTTGACGATAGAAGTGATTCGGACCGTCAGACCTTAGATCGGGCGTATCTCAAAATCCGGAATGAATTACCTGATGTAAAATATATGATTTTGGGGTAGAACGAGCTACTTTAGCCAACCAACCCCGCTATGTTGGGTTGCGTAGCCCGGAATTGCAAAAAATCCTTTGATCGACGGTCGTTTCCCTGTTTTAATTTCATTTTTACTATAAATAGTAAGTTTTAGTTTGATTATAACTCTTCATCCGTCAGGCTTTAGGAGTTGCGTCCAACGTGAAAAGAGCTTAGAATAATTAGGGCAACAGTTTGGTGAAGCCAAATAGGACACTTACTATTTTTGGCCGAAAACCTTGCGCACTAGTAGACATCACGACCGTCTATAAATAGTAAGTTTACTATTTATAGTAAGTCGCGGATTCTAGGAGTTTTAGTTGTAGTTTGATTCTGATTTCTTTCCCATTGCTTGGTACCCCTATTTAAAGGGTTGTGAACTCGTTTTTAGTAATCAATTAATCAATTTCGAATTTATTAAAATTTATTTCTATTTTCTTCTTTCTTTCCTCGTGGATTCGAGAAGTCTTTATGAGGAGTCCAGAGAAGCTCCGTGGATTTAGAGTAGTTATCCTCATCACGTTCATCCTTGCGTCATATTGACATGTGGATTGGTTCTAATCATAAAGAGTAGACCGTTCTTATGGTTAGGGGCCGTTTGGCACCATGGATTTGGTGGGATTTGAGGGGATTTCAAATCCCCTGATTGTTTGGCACCATAAAATAACTGGGGGTTTCAAGTCCCCCAAAGAGAGGTTTGAAATTCACACTTAAAGCTTGGATAACATCTAAAATCCTTCCCAAAGTTGCATGTGTAATATGTGTGTCACTAGTAGACTATTAATTTATTGGGCACATGGGCCACTAATAATATCCCAAAACAATTAGATTATCAATTGCATCACTATAATTACTTTAATATGATAATCAACGCGGTCCAAAGATTATCCATGTAAATCAACGGTTAAAAATCATTGGTTAGTCACTTGGACATGATTTTGTGCTTGTGGCCCATTCGAGACTTGGAATTTCATCATTTTCAGCCAGAGTATATATTTCAGCTGGCTTACAATAACCATTGTGTCAAACATTACATACTTTCACTAATTAGATATATTAAAATTGATTTAGTAATTAAATTCAAACTCCCGCTGTATATTTACGTTTAGATTACAGTTGATTCTGAATCGAGGGTGCTAAATACAGTAGGCAGATTTTAAACACGGGAGGTTTCAAATCCCGGGGGTTCCAAATCCACGCTCCCAAACAGGTCGACTGCTGGCTCATGCCATGCTGGGCCAAAGCATGTATGGATCTGCTCCACGAGTAATGGACATGAGTCTGAGCCCAGACCAGCTACCAGGTTGAGAAACTGAATTCAATTGGAATGAGCCAACTAGATCACTAAGATCAACGGTTTTCAAGAAGGCACAATGGGCCAATAGATAATCAAGCTCAAGTACTAAGCGTTGGCCCATTAGATGGGCTTTTAGGCTCATCCAGAAGTGGAGCAAAACAGGTCTGGGCCAGGACATGGCTGGCTGTGGTAGGATGGATCTACGAGATCGGTGGATCCCTGACTCTGGGCCCAACCGTGACGTATGTGTCTTATATATATCCACATTGTCCATCTGTTTCACCAGATCAATTTATGGCATGAGCCCAAAAATGCAGCAGATCCAAACCTCAGGTGGACCACACCAAAGGAAGCCATGTTGATTGAACACCCACCATTAAAAACTTCTTGGTTGCCACCGGAATGTCTATTTTCCATCCATCCTGTTGATAAGGTCACATAGGTCAATCACCACTGTTTCTTGTGGTGTAGTCCACCTGAGAGTTGGATCTGCTGCATTTTGGCATCATGAGCTAAAATGATCTGGTGAAACATATGGACGGCATGGATATAAGATACATACATCACGGTGGGCCCCACAATGAGGTCCTGGAAATCGTGGGCCCTCCTACACTGTCAATGTTTGTACCTCAAAATCCATATTATGAAAAGAAAATGATAACAACGCAACTTGTTACGTGAACTTTGACATCCATTGGATTTTATTTTCTGCTGACGTGTCACTTGTACATAACATCAAAGCCATGAAAAAGGTGGGCCACATCATAAAGACAACCTGGAAAATCCAGAATGGTAAACTAGAAAAACACCTCCATATATTGGAAGGTAATTTAGATGGAAGCATAAATGACTCAAAAAAGAACTAGCTAAAATCTCAGAATAAATAGAAAGAGGCTACTGAAAGCTTCTTAAGGCCCATGAAGAAGTTGATCAAGCACATGTTGCTGTGATGGCTACTCTCTCCACCATAGAATTTAGTGGGTAAATCCCATCATCCATCAGCTGATCCTTTGGCTGATCTTTGATCTTAAAAATGCAACCATTAGGTGCATTGGTGTAATGCCCTGAAATTCGGGGGTCGAGCATAACTCAGCTCCCGAGTTCCAAAACATCACTTATGCAACATAATTAATGATGGATGTATGTTGACTGTATTAGTGCATAAAACATGGAATAGATTAAGCCAAAACACAGATATGATTCAGGGATAAGTGAATAAAGCAAGCGGAAGACTTATAGAAAAATATGTGTACAAGTGTAAATCCCTGAAGTACATATACAAACCAGGTCGCATGAAAGTGTTATTCAACAAAATTTAAGTATCAAGTTACATCATTTAAATTCCCAAAAATAATCCCAGAGATCCCGCGCATCAGACCAAGGCCCGCTAGAACCCGTCTGAAAACTGCATGTAAGAGAACGCAGCCTCATCATCATCCAGCTCCCGCTCTGCCTCAGATGTCGCATCCACATCTGCAACATCAGAGCCTAAGACAGAGTCTGGTGGGTATTGAACACCGCCCCAGAACGTGGAAGTGAGTAATCAACTCAGTGGAACAATAAGGCACTGGTTAACATGTTATCAGTTCAATTAAACAGTAATGATAAAGCAGAACAATTAAATAAATCCTAAGTACTCTTGTTAATACAAGGATGTATGCAACATGATGCGTGCCCTCACGCGTACACCCTCAGCGTCTTCATCTTACGTTACGCATGACATCGCCTCAAAGTGCGCCACATCTACAAAGCACATGCAAATGGGGTGCATGAATATGATTACCAAGTTGTTATTAGTCCATTTTCATAGAGCAGGATTGAGAAGCTAAGATACATTCCTCATATCACCATCCAAACAGTAATCCATACTAGGGTCGTCAATCCTCGACATCTCATACGATCATATATTTGAGGTCGTAGCAAAGGGCTCGTCACCAATCAATGCACGCTTTTCATACCTTTACTACCACAATTCGGCTCGTCACCTCCTTGCAGTATCCAGGTATGCTCGAGGTCACTACAAAGGGCTCGTCACCAATCAATGTAAGCCGACAGCACGAATATAGTGTCCCATACCACCATAATCGGCTCACGAGTTTAGTTGCTCATTGGTCACTACGGGGAGGCTCGTCACCCCAGCGTAGGCCGACAGCTCGACCACGGTGTCCCATACCACCATGTCCGGCTCATGAGTCTTAGCGGATCGAGTACC
Source organism: Magnolia sinica (assembly GCF_029962835.1). Taxonomy (NCBI): domain Eukaryota; kingdom Viridiplantae; phylum Streptophyta; class Magnoliopsida; order Magnoliales; family Magnoliaceae; genus Magnolia; species Magnolia sinica. Next base: position 68,761,845 of record NC_080579.1, on the reverse strand, counting down.
ATAGTTAATAGGATTTCACTGGTAAGTTCGGTACCCTAGATTCAAACAATAGCGTCCATACATGGTGAACATACATCGGATAATCGGGTTATTTGACGAACTCGACTAGCACGAGCGCACGTTGAGTTGAGCGACATAGAGTGCGCAAACACTCCGCGTGGCCAAACCACTGCCGACAACTCTAATACAGCTCGAGTTCGTCTCATACGTCCTACGTGGCGAAAGCAACCTCAACCACGAACATAGAGTCGATTACCGATTTCCTGGACTAAGGCATAGTCCCAAACACCTTACACTACTACAGATACTCATATGGATTGTAAAACAGTAATGGAACAACAACTTAAATCATGGTACATACGCATCCGAAGAATATCAACTTAACATAAATGTAAGCATAGGAATGCTTGAATTTAAATAACATGGAATGTAACTTGCATAAAGGAAATCATGCACATCAATAGGAGTGTTGAGAATCACTTCTCAACGCCCACAATTAGTGTAACAAATTACACTTTAGATCATTCATGCATTTCTACAAACACTTAGCATACATGGAACAACACACATGACGTATGTTGAAATACATGCATTTAGACAATTCCTTTTACCAAGGAGTTGTCATACATGCATCTAGCATACATACATGACAAATAATCATGACAACCACAGGTGCATATTTTATACGTATACGGTACTTTATACATACACATAAAATACACAAATCTCAATATAACATATGCATAACAGGAAAGCAACGTACACACAACATTTGGCATGCAGAATCTCATCCATAACAAGAATAAATCATTCACTGGCATTGAAAGCCTTGAAAACCATAACCTATACACTTAAAGTCAGCACCTTAAGCAAGGAAAGAACACCGAACTGATTTAGACGAGTTGTCTTCGTCAATGGTGAAAGAATACCCTAAAACAAGGATAGAAATGAGATACAACAACACCAAGTCTAATCTAAGCTCTAACATAGGTTAGGGTTAGATTAACTTACCCCAAAATGAACTCAGAACCGTCGGAATAACGATTCAAAGTGAAGGTTCAAAGATGAAGAAGAACAAAGAAGAATCCAAGATGATTCACCAACTTATCTCTCTCACTTCCTCTCTCTTTTCCACTCTCTTTCCAAGTTAGGGTTAGAGAAAATTCGTATGGAAAAGAGGGCTAGGGTTTAAGGACTATATATAGGCCTCAGAATGATGGAAATAACCCCAGGGACAAGGTATACCTAGGTTATAACCAAAACCCGCCTCTTACGATCCAACGAAGCACTTCTGGTAGGCCTAAAACCACGAAAGGTCGGACTTAAGCTCATTGACCATGGATCTAGGTCAGGCTGAGTTTTCATACCGACCGGCTCTTCATATCAGCCGTTGCGGACCACACTCAATTCAACGGTCACGGAATCTCGATAAGGTCCACAAGCACTAGGATATGCCTGGGCCAACTATCCTGATCAGAGGGTGAAATTGGGTCAGAATCCAACGGTCAGATAGCTTAAAATCATCGCGCAAGCGACATGACTCAAATTTCATAAAAACTTATTAAATTCCAACCGTTCTCACACTCTTTACTCCGAACTCAATCAAATCGACCCAGAACATCAGATGGACTTGATTTTCAAGTTGATGGTCAAGCCCAACTCGGTGACCGCAACAGCCTAAGATCATCACCATCGGACTTTCGACGCGCGGTCCAGGTCCGAGCCAGATCTTCCAAAAATTCCCCAGAACAACTGGATTTAGCGATGGATCCCAGATTTCAGAGTAACGTAGCGCTAACTAATCTACAAGTTTTAAGCCATGCAGATACAATTTAAAGTGATTGATGCGAATTTCACAAGCAATCGAGTATAGCGCTAATTACCCCAAAAACTACTTAAGGAAAGATTAGCACAAAAATTCCAAGGTCGTTACAATTGGTCCCATCATCGGACGGAAGATCTTTGATCTTAACAACATGATTTTTCTGCGTGTTGATTGCGTCATTGATTCTCTGATCTTGGATCTTAACAACATGATTGGTTGTTACATCGATCCCGTCATTGGTAATCTGATCTTGGATCTTAACAATGGTCATCGAAGCACTGGTCTATGGTTTGAAAAGGGATGTCCGGGTAGAGAGAGCTTGCTTCGACGTCGTTTGTGTTGGACGCGGATTGCGTCCTACCCCCGCCCGGACAGTAATCCGTCCGGGCAGGGCTATGTGGGGCCCACCGTGATGTAAGTATTTTATCCACTCCGTTCATCGTTTCTATCAAATCATTTTAATATTGATTTTGGAAAATGAGGAAGGTTCACAGCTCCATTGGACCACACCAAAGGAAGCTGCAGTGCTAATGACACCACCGTTGAAACCCTTCTAAGGGCCACCGTAATTTTTTTTTTACCATCCAATCTATTAATAAGGTCATGTGACGTGGATGAAGTGAAAAAACAAATGTAAGCTTGATCCGAAACTTCTCCGGCTCCCAAGAAGTTTTTAATGGTAGAAGTTAAATCCCTACTTTGTGGTCCATTTAACCCCTTTTCCTACCTCATATTTTGGCTCATAACTTAACATAATCTGAGAAAAACCATTAACGGTGTGGATAAAACACTTACATTATGGTGGCCCCACATAGCCCTACTCGGACGGATTACCGTCCGGCAGGGGTAGGACGCAATCTGCATCCATTTGTGTTGTCCAAGCAGTAATTGATTTGGCAGCCCTTTATAAAACTGTCGTGGGTGAATGCCGCTATAATGCTCCACGGAATACAATTCTCTACAAACAAATGTATAAATGACTAATATTTAGAAATGAGTGGGAGATATACCTAAACCATGCAGTACTGTAAAAGGGTGTAAGGCCCTTATCCTGGTACCATACCGTTCCACCAACTCCTATGATCCTATTCATCAAATTCTGGCGACCTGCGACCTGTAAATAGCAATCTTGCATGACCCCAAGTCGCATCCCGAAAATCGAAGTTGACTCAACTTGAAACTTATACCCTTGCGACCGTACCGTCGCCGCGGTTCTAACGCCACATCTTGCGCACTAATGTGATACCTAGGCTAGGAGTAGTGGGCCCGTGTATATTTTGAGAAAACACCATGCATTGTGAATCCTAAAAGAGGAATTTCTACCCATTCTTTCACATCAACTAGTCAAGTACAACCCATGACTAGCCTATGCCTTTCTTCCCACTAAGACAAGCAACCTATTCTCAAAGTCAACTCTCATGTCACTCCTCTTACACCACCATATACCTTTCACCCCATCCCTTCTTACACACCCATCCCTCTCTCCTTACACCTCCCATCTTTCACTCATTCCATCTCATCTCCCTCCATTTCCCTAGCAACCAAGAGAAGAAAAATCCTAAAGAGAGAAAAAGAAGACCCAACCAAGACCCATCTCCCTACCACCCAATCTCACCATCCAACCATCCAAACTTCATCATCCACTATTGAAAAGAGAGCTTAGGAGCCAAGGATTTCAAAGAGCCAAGAAGAATGGCTATATGTGGGTGTTTATAGGATTCGATTGTAATTTTTAGTGATGGGCCAAGTGGAGCCTACCAGTTAATGGTTGGGATCCCATTTTAGACCCAAGGTGTGGCCAACGGCCCACCATGATACTTATGTATATTCCATGATGGGGCCATTCTCCATGGACCCCATCATGATGATTATTTGTTATCCAATCGTAAAAGGGTCATTTAGACCTTTGATTTTTGTGGTGGGGATGGTATCCCGACCTTGATTTGCTGATTTGAGGGCCCACACAATTTGGGGCCCATCTTGATGTATACATTGCATTGCAAAGGGAGCTCATAGTGACGGAGCTCTCTTCCACCACGTGTCTCTCTCTCTATCTCTCTCTTTCCCTGTTGATGGCCCACCTTGATGCATGAGTTCATCCACGCTGTCCACCCAAGTGGGACAGTTCATTGCTGTCCACTTTGGGCCTGCATGACCAGCCGGTCACGCAGGCCCAAGTGGATAGGCAAAACATGAATATTATCTTGATTTGAGTGGGTTGGCCCACTCATGTGGACCCCACGTTGATATATGTGTTGTATTCACACCGTCTAGCAGGTGGGACAGTGGGACCCACCATGTATGCGTTGTATCCACACCGTCCATCTGTGGGACACCAAATAGGGCCAGCGGCCGAGCAGGACCGTCTGTCCAGTGAGCAGGGCCCACCTTACTGCCATTCTTGGCTACCCATTTTTGGACAGACCTGGATGAAGGGAAACACCAATATCAACTTGATCATGGGGCTGGTGGGCCACGCACACGTGGACCCACCCTGATGTATGCATTATATCCATACCGTCCAACAGGCAAGCCCACGTTGTTGGACAGCAGTGGGCTGACACCCACCATTGAAACCTTCTGAGCCCACTATGATGTTTGTGGGAGGCCCAACACCCAGCCCACTTCCTGGGTGGCCCACGTCTAATGGGACCCACCACAATGTGTATTTTATCCACCCCATCTAGCTGGGCTAGCACGCTGCTGACCGTTGTGGGCTGACGCCCACCATTTGGAACGCCCAGCAGGCCCACCATGGCCCACCATGGATATGTGTTTTATCCAGGCCTTTCGTCAGTGGGACGCGTAATAGACCCACCATGTATATGTTTTACCCAGGTCGTCCATTGGTTGGACGCCTAGCCAGGCCAGGGCACTGCTGGACTGACCATCCAGTAGTCGGGCCGCCTGATGTATGTATTCTATATCTACATTGCCCATCTGGTGGGGCCCATCTTGTAGGCCCACCATGAGGTGTGTGTTATCTAGGCCATCCATCAGTGGACCGTCCAGCAGGCCCAGCCGCTGGTGGGCTGGCCGTTCACTAGACGGCCCACTGTGATGTGTGAGGCCCATTGCGATGTGTGACGCCCATTGTGATGTGTGAGGCCCACCATGATGTGTATGTTATATGCACACTAACCATTCATTTATATGGACCAAGGGCCGCCTTATGTAGGCCCACCATGATGTGTGTGCAGTACATGCACTATCCATCTATTTCTAGAGATTTTAAGGTTCGAGCGCCCCGTTGTGATTCCGATTCCAACCCCAAATGGACCGTGCCATAGGACAATGGTAGTTAAATGTCCACCGTTGTAAACTTCAGTGCCCATTATTAAGCCCATTTCCACCCTTACCTTATTGGGCTAACCCAAACCGTTGGGCCCCCATTGATGATGGTGCTTTCCACCATGCCTTGTAGGAATTAACCAAACCTTGGAGCCCACCTTGTATTCATATCGGGCCCCATAGGAAGGCCCAATTTACTACATGATAAAGGGTGAGGAAGCCCACTTGTTGTATATAGTTTCACCCTCTCAACTCACCTTATTGTATAGCCATTAGACTCACCCATGAGGCCCATTCTTGATGTAAGCATGACGCTTAGGTCATCCACTCTTTAGTACATCATCACCCATTGCCGTAGATGGAAAAATATGTGGTATCAGGTTTGGTATATCCATTGTTTAGTACATCATCACCCCTTGCCGTAGATGGAAAAATATGTGGTATCAGGTTTGGTATATCCATTATTTAGTAAATCATCATCCATTGTCGTAGATGGAAGAATATGTGGTATCAGGTTTGGTATATCTATTATTTAAAGCCCATCTAGATGTTTGGGCTAGATCCGTCGTCCCTCTATGGACCCCACCATGTATTTAGGCTGATTATTGTTTATATCTGATAATCATGCTAGTGTACTTATTTTAGTAGGACACACTGAGAATATGCTTAGTATTACATCATGATACATGCCCATACACATCATTTGTATGCCTATTGTAAAGAATGACTGATCATAAGCATTTGTAGTCGGGCTAAGTTATTTAGGAGACTCATTGTGAGACGGAGTTACCTCACATGATCGCGCAGTATGCGCAGGTTTGATGCATGACTGGATGGTATGACTCATGCATCTCGCATTTTATGTGACATGATCACTTGGCGCCCTAGCAATATTAGGGCTGTGGCCTCTACAGGCATATCGTGGATGGTCAGATTGGATACCGAAAATATTGGCGCCCTAGCGATATTAGGGCTGTGGCCTCTAGGTCTTGTGGTCCTACCAGTTGAATTCTGGCAACCCGGGACGTACGGATAGTGTTTGTGGTCATCCTCAAGTCCGGACACATAGACTCGACCGGGATCGACCCAAATTTAGTGTCAATGCAACCGCAACGTCACCGCGGTTCCAACGCCGCATCTCGTGCGTTCATCCGAATTCTAGTTCATGAGATATGAGGCATACACCATGATGGACCATTTAGTATGATTGTGGGACCCACCTAGGGTGGTGTGCACGTTCCCCAAGGTGGCCAACTCTATTGCACATTTTTCCATAAAGGCTACCTAGCTAGCCTAGCTACCTACCCTACCTACCCTATAGCTCTAGACCCAAGGGCCTAACCTAGCAACTATGGGTTTTCTTCCCTAGCAAACCATCATTACACTCTCTATACCAAAAACCCATCTGGCCTTTTTATTTGCTAGGCCTTACAACCCATCATTTCCTTACACTTCCATCATTACTTCTTTATAACTCTCCTTTCTCTTCTTTCTCTTTTATTTCATTCCTCTCTTTCCCATTGCAAGAGGTTGGGACGTCCCATCATTTTCACCATTTTTTAGCCCCTTTTCTCCTGCATTTCTCCTCCATCTCACCTTTGAAATACCATCTTGACCATTGATCTTTGACCCTTGAACCTTGAGGAGCATAGTATTTGTAGAAGTTTGAAGATCTAAGTAGTGGGTGCTCCCCTAGGTTAAAAATATGATTTTCATTACTTAGATCATCTTCTTTTCTTCATGAAGGAGGTGTAGGACCCACCAATCAATGGTGGAGATCCTACACAATCCCATGGGCGTGGCCAACGGCCCACCATGTGCATGCATGATCCATGCATGAGGCCTTTCTCTATAAGCCCCATCATGGTAGTTTTCTTAGTATCATCGCATGATTGAGTCATCTGGACCTTAGAACCTTGGTGGGGGTGGCATCCCCACCATAGATTTTGATCCTAGGCCCATGCATGTTTAAGATCTATGATGTACTTGTAAATTATGCATGATGTATGGTTGTGATTGATCTTGAAGGGATCATAGTGGCAAAGCCCTTCCTATGGCCGGATTATCTTTCTCTCTCTTTTTCCCTTATTTATTCCCTGTTACGTGTGACCCATTTGGAGGGCCCGGGATGTCCAAAATATTTCAGCAAGGTGGGACGCCTATGCTGTCCATTCCCTGGATGTGGGTGTCCTACTTGCTGCCAAATTGATGCATGCAAGGTGTTGTGGCTTGAGATTTTGGTCTAGATATTTGTGGGGCCCACTAAGGTGGACCATGGAACCAAGTTTGTAAGGTAATCTCCTTTTTATTTGACTCATATACTCACATCATTTTATATATATGTTGCTGTCTAGAAATTTTCTGGACAGTTTCTGGTTGTTTTTGGACCAGATTTTGGGATTGATTGGGGGACCTTTCCTACCCATCAAATATACTTTTCTGGAATGTGGGAATCCTACCTAGATATCCCCCAAATTTCAGCCCTATCTGACCTTGATTGAGGTCCCAAAGGTGTGGCCCAAGTGGGGTGGACAGTCCAGATTTTTTTGGACTGTCCAGCAACATTACAGTTTGGAAAACTTAAAATATAAAATAGTTTTTGAATAGGTGAGCCACTTTGGTGGACCTTACCTTGTACTATACATATGTGGGGATGTTAAAATCATTTTTTTTTTCCAATTTTTAGAGACCTTGGGCCCACCCCATTGGGTACTCAAAACAGGGTCAGCCATAATTATTCACTAACTAGATTTTTGGATAGCCTGTTTTCTTTTAATTCATAAAAATGCTTTCCTATTTCAGAAATATCTAAAATTTTTCCAGAAGGTGGCCCACCTATGATAGGACCCACCTATAAATTTTTGGGCCCAACATACCTCTGTGTGATTTATGGCAAGGGTTAGACCAGCCCACCTGGCTGGACGCCCAATGCTGGGACGTCTAGCATGGGCTGGCCATCCACCCCTTTTTGTGGCCCACCATGATGTGTGTTTTCTTCCCCCTGGCCTTCCTTTGTGTGGCCTACTTATGTATGGTTCATCTGAGTATGGAGTACATGTGGTAGGGCCCGCCTCTTGCTAGCACATGGGCTGGGAGTCCAACCCATTGGGACGCCCAGGCCCATGTGGGGCACCCCTTGTGGACTACCTACTGGACTTTGGTCCAGCAGTGTGGCCCACTTAATTCTCAGTTTAATGTAATGTAATCCTATGTGGTGGGGCCATCTGACTTGATGACTGGACTACTTGGATTAATGTCCTAACCAAATGGATCTTCTTTTGGGCTCCAACAGGCCCATAAACCTGTTGGGTTAAAAATCCAGTAATATATTATTAAAATGCTTAGCCTTTGGGCTGATATTTTGAAGAATGGAGCCCACCACATTGTGGCTACTTAAAAGGAACAAATCACAAATCACCTAATTATTGGGCTTAATTAATGCATTTCTCAGCCCCACCATAGTTGGATGTTAATGGACCCATGTATGTAGCTAGTTGTTAGATTCTTTATGCCCATAAAGGGCTGGAACTCTCTTGATAGGCCCATTGGACCTTTGGGCCACTTTTTCATATTATTGTGTTCGGTTTATGGGCCGGATTACACAAGTGGTCGGGCCCTTGGTTGCCCAACAAATCAACTTTGTACTTGGGCCGGGTTGTAGGCCCAACTCACTTAGTCTAAACATGAAAATTGCCCATGGGGTTTGAGTAATGCGCTGCCCACTAGGCCCACCACAATATGTGGATTAATGACCCTTATGATTGGGCCCAAACCTTGCTTATGAGCCCACAATATTGCTTATAGGTTGGGTTATGTGTGTTGCTCACTAAACCCATGTATGGGAATGGGCCTTGGACCTTGATTCGCGATTGATTAGAGGTGGACCACTTCTTGGGGACCAGTTGTGGTTGGATGTCCACATTGGTTGCCCTAAGGTAGGCCCATGGGTTTCTATGGGTGGTTAAAGGCCCATCATAGACCCTTGCTAGGACCGTTCATCTATGTAGGCCCATGTTATTATTCTCCTTAGCCTTGTGGGCTACCTCAAACTATTGGGCTCCCACTAGAGGATGACTCCTTAGAGGATTGTCTAAGTACCTAGACTTAGTCCCTCCTTATAAAGAAGGTGTATGCTTTGATCGCCATATGGCGCACCTAGTTCATCCTCATAACCCATATGCATCATTGTGTAATTGGATTTGCATTGTGCGTGGTCATTGGGCAGATGTAGTAGAGGAATGGAGTTTCCCCTCCTGTGCACGTTGAGTGCTTGGAGCTGGTGCATGATTTTCATGAATCTGGCATCGCATCGCAAGGATATTATTACAGTTGCTTCATCAGGGCCGATTCCTCTACAGGTATATCATGGATGGTCATGTATGGATACTGGAAATGTTACTTGAGCATTGGGGTGCATATGATATCCCTGAGCGAAAGCCCCTAAACTTCCACGGTACTGAGGGAACGCCCCACCGCCGAAACCGAGTGGAAAACATGAGAGCACGAGAGCATTATACCATTAGGCCACGACTCCCACTGCAACGTGGTTAGTTGGGATGGGGTGTGGCCTTACCTACCTGAGAGAGAAAGCAATAGCTAGGTTGAGTCTGAATAGCTCATGAATGGGTCCGCTATCGTCGAGCCTCGTTAGTGATTGACTGTCCACGGGCGGGTAGTGAAGTCTTCTACGCTCGTTTGACTGTGCAGGTCTGTAAAGCGGTAGTCATCCTATAATGTACTTGACCCCGGTGGATTCCTTACTATGGAACTATACTTAATATGTGGATTGGATATAAGGACTGGCATTACTTCGAATTGCATTGGCATTGGCTCTATAAGCCTCATGTTGCATCGCCTTGGCATGGTATCCAGTACTCATGTATTACATTGCATAGCCTTAGTACGGCTTACTACATTCATAGCTTTGCCTCGATATGGCTAGTGGCATTGGTATCATTCATGTTCTCTTCTGCATTCTCCCTTATCTTCTTCTGAGTACCATCATTACACACCTTCACCGCCCTCTAAGCTTTCTATAAGCTTATGCATGATTGATGTGTACAAGAGATCCTAGGTCGGCACAGTAGCAGAGGAGCTGTGGATTGTATTAGCGCGAGCTGAGGATCCGTTGCAGACCTTTCCTTTCCCTTCTTTCTATATTATGTATTTTCTTTTGAGCCTCGTACCTGTAAAGTTTAAATTCTTCGTTGATTTTGTAGTGTGTTCCTTGGTTTATTTCTGAGATATACTTGCTATGATCTTGGTTATGCTCGATTTGGTTTAGATTTGAATGATGGAAATCCGCCTTGTAGGATCCTAGGATTGAAACCTGTCTCAGGGGCCGAGCATAGGGTACTATGGAAGCTGTTGCGGCCGGAACCGGCTATCAGGTTCCTTGTGAGTCCAATCACCGAGTCTGGGGCTTGACATAAAATACCTGAGATCCAACAGTGTGAGGAGAGCATTGCATTGGTTGAACTAGACTATTTAATTGATTATGAAAATCAACCATATGTTCTCCAGTGCTGGATAAAATGTTCTGGCACACGTTGATTTGCTTGTTCATCCTGTTAGCCATTTGTTGTTTGAATTCATTCATTGATTCTTTAACCTCAACAATTTCTCTCTTTCCTTCTCTAATTTCTATAATGTAAGGGGTTGAAGCAATAATAGTAGTTTTTGAATTATGACCCAACCCCCTAACATGGAAATATTTTACGCTTTCCTAAATTTCCACTAGTTCTTGTTCATTCCAATCCAAACACCCCCAATGGAAACTATAGGCTCATGAAGTGCAAAATGAAATCTGATGGGCTGTCCGAATTCAGTACTTAATTTTCAGGCTTCAGCCATAATTATCAAACAAGTTTTTTTTTTTTACTTCAGATTTCAGATTCAGGCTTCAAATAACAGTCTTTAGACTTCAGATCTAACAAACAGGGTCTAAAATTACCTACACAATGCTTACCACAACTAGAAGTGAAATAAAATCCAGGAGATGGAAAAGAAAAGAAATGAAAGCAAAAAAAAAAAAAACTATTCTCCAGTAACCCTAAGGGCTGGTTTGGATGGCAGTCCTAAAATGATTCTTTTAAATACAAGTTTCTATGTGAATGATAATTTTGAATATTAGTTTCTGAAAATTGATTTTATTTGAAATTGATATAGTTGTTCTTCTCTGAAACCATATGTATATGTAGCAAGGAAGGTTTCTAAAATCATATTGGGCACATTGTAGATGGACCATGCACATGGCATAGATTTGTGGCCATATATTTTGCGGCCATTTTTAAAATGGGGATAACTTTGCTACAAGTCCCATGTAGATGGCCATAGCATATTGTAATCCAAACCATTTAAGTCGCTAAACCAAATGTGGACAAAATAAAACCAAAAAATTACTACATTTAATTTTGTCCTTGGAATTGAGATTGCTCACTATCTTAATTTCAAGCACAGCTTTGATAGTCATCAATTAGACGGCTAGAATGTTCTGATCAGTGTGATTTTAGAGATGACCCATCCAATGTGCCCCACAATTTGAATGGTCTAGAATGTCAAACATGAGTGCCACATGCGAGGAGGATGAGTCACCAAACATTTGAAAATGGCAGTGCACTATCACAAGATCTAGCCCAAGATGTTTCAGTTTGAATAATCAAGCTTAGGTATGCCAAAGTGAAGGATATTTGACTATTGAAAAGAATCTCTCCCAATCATATTACGCATTCATCTATTTTCATGCATTTTAGGCCACCTGATTAGCGGACTAGCTTAAACTTTGGGTCAGACCATCTAGAAGGTGGGATGCAACTGACGGATGGGTTGGACCTTTGACACGTGCGATAGTAGCACGCGTATTGGTATGAACAAGCGCTGCCTTGTGACACGGGATTGTCACAACCGAATTAGCCAGAGAGAGCTGTGAAAGGGAGACAATTGCCTCTCTTTTTTTCAATTGTAAAAATACAGACAAACCAATCCATTGATGGGTTTGTTTTTCAGTAGTAAGAATACAGACAAACCAATCCATTGATGAGTGATTTCCATGGTGAGCATTCAATCCCTGCCGTTTCGTGTGGGTGCTATGGCCCACAAGTTTTAGATCTACCTCATTTTTTGGGTTGACGTCTAAATGTGGCCCATAGAGCTTACGCCAAGGTACTCCTAGGCAGGAAATCGAACTCCTAGAAAAAATCAAATCCACCTTAAAATTCGAAAAACCCTAAATCGGCATTGAGATTGAGAGAGAGAGAGAGAGAGAGAGAGAGAGAGAGAGAGAGACCTCAATGTTCCTGGATATTTAAGCCTTCAACCACAGATTTAGAGAGAGCGAGAGGGCGTGCGTGGGTAGGGCGGTCGGCAACAGGATCTTGGGTGGGTATAGAGAGAGAAAGTGGGAAGAGAGATCGAGCAAGGAAGAGAGAGAGGAGGGAGAGAGATCGACAGGAAGAGAGAGGAGTGAGAGATCTGTAGGAAGGGAGAGAGGAGAGAGGAGAGAGGAGAGAGTTGAGCGTATGAGAGGGGTTGAAACAGAGGCTGGTTAGGGCCGGCGCCCTAACCAGTCTGCCGGCCCTAACCAGTCTCAAAACTCAAAACGTTTGAGAGGGGGCTGGGTGACGTCAGCAAGTTCTGTGGGTCCTATCATGAGGTATGTATTATATCCAAACCGTCCATCCATATGGCCAGCTCGTCTTAAGGCTTGTGACAACAAATAAGACAGATCTAACTATCAAGTGGACCACACGATTAAAAACATGTGGGGGATTGAACGTCTACCATTGAAACCCTTTTGGGGGTCATAGAAGTTTTGGATCAATATGAAATTTGTTTTCCTCTTCATCCAGGTCTTTGTGACCTTATGAATAGATTGGATGGAAAATAAACATTATGGCGGGCCTTACAAATTTTTTAACGATGAAAATCATCACCCCTGCCGTTATTTGTGGCGTAGTCCATTTAATCTTTGGATATGATTCATTTTTTGGATAATTCTCTAAAATGATCTTGAAAAATGGATGAACGGTGTGGGTTGATCCCAAATTTTTAGTAAATCCAAAGCTCAAGTGGACCATGCCACACGAAATAATGTGAAATAATGATTTCCACCGTTGATACCTTCCTAGGGCCCACAGTAATGTTTATTCGCCATCCAACCTGTTCATAATATAAAAAAGATATGGATGAAGAGAAACATAAACATCAACTTGATCCAAAACTAAAATAACGGTGGACCCCACAGAGTTTTCTCTGTATGCTAAGGGTACTGAGTAACTCACCTAAATGTAGTGGAGAGGGGTTTCCTTAAAACATTCGTAATCATATATTGGGCCCACCTAAATGTGATTCACATATCCAGCCCACTCATTATGTGTGTCCCACTTGGATGAGGGATCAAACCAAGTTTCAGCCGCATCCAAAACTCATGTAGGCCCCACTAAGTGCTTTTATATTTTTTAGGATGTCTTCACATAGTTTTAGATGGAATGGCCCGTCTGAGTTTCGTGTACGGATGATTTTTGAGATATCTCATAACCTAAAGGGGACACATCAAATGCACAGTATTAATGTTCGACACACATCATGATGGGGCCCACAAAACTTACTAACATCAATTCTTAGGTTCTCACGAGGTTAGTTAGGTCGTAATTTTGACCAGAATATTTGGCCCATTTTACATGTCTAGTCGATTCACTCTATTTTACTGATCAATACCCTCAATTTGGCTAATTACACGCCTCGATCAGGCTTCATATGAGAAAGATATTGGGCATACAAGATTGATCAACAATTTGAGTGAAATTTGATTTAAACATCTGAAGTTATTTGCTCTTCAATCTGGACTGATTAGATTGTCCAAAAATGGTTAAAGGTTCAATTAGTGGATTTGCCTAATAATTTAGTAAAAAATGTTTTTTTCTTTCACAGGTAAATCTCAATTTCCATTTAAAAATCACATTTTTGTTTCAAAATGAATATTTTCTCTTAATTTTTCTTTGAAAACTTTTAACAAAATATCATTTTTATTATCAAATATTTCAAAAAAAAAAAAAAAAAACTACAAATTCTGAATATTTATTTTCAAAATCTCAAAAATTTTCTCAAAATTTATTCTCTCTTAAAAATTTCAAAACATTGATTTTTTTTCCTTCAAAAGCACCATTTAGTTTTCAACTTTTCAAATTTCTTTTTAAAAATGATATATATATATATATATATATATATATATATATATATATATATATATATATATATATATATATATATATATTCAAAATCTTAGTGTTTTTGGAATAACTTTTTCTTTTAATTTCAATTTTCAAACATTTTCAATATCACAAATTTTTTAACTTCTTTATTTTCCTTTTCAAAATGTCTATTTTTTGTTGAAGTATTGATTTTTTAATATCGTTTTATCTTAAAATTTTCAATTCTTTCAAACTTCTCCATTTTTTTCGAACATGTCAATTTTTATTGAACTTCTCAATAAGATTTTACTTTTCAAAATACAAACTCTCATTTTCTTTTTCAAAATTTTTTTATTTTTCAAAGTTGTTAAATTTTTCACAGTTTTTTAAAAAATATTTTTAATTTTCTTTTTTAGGATTTTTTTTTTTCAAGAAATCAATTTCTTTTTTTCAAAATTATCAACTTTATTCAATATTCTTTTTTTTCCCCAAAAAATAGATTTTTATTAAATCATGATTTTTCTTTTTCAAAATCTCAATTTTTCTCAAACATTGTTAAATTTTTTTAAACTTCTCGATATTCTTTTTCATGTGATATTACAAATCATTTAATTATTAGTTGTAAATAAAAAAAATATAATAATAATTTCCACTCATTTGATATAAAAACAAAATAAAAAATTCTTTGCATTCAATCAATTGTTAAAAAATACTCCTAGATACAAATATGTATAATTAAACCAATGAAATTCTATTAAAAAATAATTCTTAGACAACAAAAAAAATTAAAAAAAATAAAAACAAATTTCCACCATATTCTAAAAAAAAAAAAGAAAAAAAAAATGTTTCAACGCAAGTCCTTTTACGACAGACCATGCTCCATCGCAAAAGCAACTAAAAACCGTTACTCAGTGCTATTTTGGGCAGTAATTTGCAACTGATCATATTCCGTCGCAAAATCAAAATCTGCGACGGATTTACGACGGATTAAATCCGTCGCAAATTGGTCATAAATATGTCATAAATAAGAGTTTAGCGACAGATTTTGGTACGTGAAATTCCGTCTTTTAACGGATTTTAGAGAAAAATGGTATTGGCGACGGACATTTTCCATTAGTGACGGATTAAATCCATAGTTAACCTAAGCGGTTTTTGCGACGGACCAAATACGTCACAACAGCTGTCGCGAATTTGCCATTTCGTCATAGTGACTTTCGACTGCACGTCATCCGTCAAGTACATATGATGCTTGCTCTTGCCCCAGTGCTAGACTCTTAGGAGTTTCAACACCTGGTAAAGGGTTCGAGCACCCATAGGTGGTGAAATCCCACTAGGCTTGAGTGTGTGGTGGTGTGTGCGCATGTTAAAAAAAGAAAAAAAGGTACATACGATGCTTTTTTTATTGACAGAACATCATTATTGCATGGGGTCTGCATCTATGTTACATGGATGGTGATGAATTGCTTATAAGCCTTGATTATGGCCATGGTCCTCTTATAATAACCCTTGGTGTGGTTGAATGAAAAGCGTCATATGCATGTAAATGTGAAGCCCTTGGTAAAAGCAAATATTGCCCGCGTGAAATGACAATGTTTCCTTTTCATTGTCGGAGCTTTTTCATTGAGCCATATCATGGGTTATTTTCATTGAGCCATATCATGGGTTACAAGCAACTCGCATCCCATTCAAACATGACAAAGCACTGCATCTTTGGTGGGCCTTGTAGACTAACTCATTTTATTATGACATGATAGACAACGGTGAATCGTACTCACACTTATGGATGCATGTCTCATTCTATCTAACAATTTCTTTCCCAATACTCCATAAATATGCAACCATACACTCTGGCCTGTGCTCTTTAATACATCGGGCTCCACCTTGTCTTCTCTAAGGGTGTCAATGTTTCAAGTTCACCCAAATGGGCACCCGAACTCTGCTTGACTGGTCTAAGTGTGGGTTGGATAATTTTTTGAGCTCAATTAATAAATAGGTCGAGTGTGAAAATACCCCTAACCACCAATACCCAAGCCCCACCCAAACCCTATTATATATAAACAAATCCCCACCCAAACCCTATTATATATAAACAAATATAAAAATAATGAATAATATAGATTTCATGTATTAAAAAAGTGGACCATCTAGATTAAACTTACCAATTATCCATTTGGATATGGACATGTGGCCGGCCTAAGGTGTAAAACCACCGATGGTGCAAAGTACCTCCTTATTTAATCCGCGTGGAGTTTATGTATCAAATCCAAAGTCTCTGTAGAATTTACGTTCCAAATCAAGGTTCGTAATAAAATTTTATTTTTTAAGTTAAAGATATATATTTTCAAAAAAATAATAATCATAAATGGGTACCACTTTAGAGGGTATAAGTATGGGTATGCATTTCAGGCACACTGTGCAATGCAGGTATGGGTGTAGTATCTGTTGATGGATATGGTCATGGGTACCCCTATATCTAGGGCTGTAACGGGCTAGACCTGGGGTAGGTCTCGGCCCAGATTTTGAACTGTTTGAGGTTGGGCCGTCGCATGGCCTATTCGAATTTTAATTTTCAGGCCCAAGTCTGGCCCATTGACACCGGCTATACCTGGGCTGGACCTGGCCTATTGACACCCTTTTAGTCTTCTTGACTCATAGCTGGTGGGGCTTACATGTGAGTTGGATTTGGACATGGTAAATCTCCACTACCCTTGTACTTGCTTTTCTTGAGGTGAGTACACCGCTCTAATTGTCGGTAGCACAATCTCAAGGGACGAAAGTAGATTAGATCTTTCATATGTGTGCCTGGCTGCATGAGTAAGTGGTGACCAAAGAAGCAACACTCACACCTATGCAAACTACCTAACCGAACTATTTTACATTTCTCCAGATCAATTTATAGCATGAGCGCAAAAATGCATCAGATCCAAACCTCAGGGGGACCACACCACAGGAAGCCATGGTGATTGAACACCCACCATTAAAATTTCTTGGTTGCCACCGGGATGTTTATTTGCCATCCATCCCGTTGATAAGGTCACACAGCTATAGATGAAGGGACCACACAAATATCAGCTTGATCCAAAACTTTTATGGCCCGTAAAAAGTTTTTAATGGTCAATCACCACTGTTTCTTGTGGTGTAGTCCACCTGAGATTTGGATCTGTTGCATTTTTGGTATTATGTGCTAAAATGATCTAGTGAAACATATGGACGGCATGGATATAAGATACATACATCACGGTGGGCCCCACTATGAGGTCTTGGGAATCATGGGCCCCCTTAGACTGTCAATGTTTGTACCTCAAAATCCATATTAGGAAAAGAAAAATGATCACAACGCAACTTGTTATGTGAACTTGACATCCATTGGATTTTATTTTCTATTGATGTGTCACTAGTACATAACATCAAAGCCATGAAAAAGGTGGGCCACATCTTAAACACAACCTGGAAAATCCAGAATGGTAAACTAGAAAAACACCTCCATATATTGGAAGGTAGTTTAGATGGAAGCATAAACGACTCAAAAAAAGAACTAGCTAAAATCTCAGAATAAATAGAAAGAGGCTACTGAAAGCTTCTTAAGGCCCATGAAGAAGTTGATCAAGCACATGTTGCTGTGATGGCTACTCTCTCCACCATAGAATTTGGTGGGTTAATCCCATCATCCATCAGCTGATCCTTTGGCTGATCTTTGATCTTAACAATGCAACCATTAGGTGCATTGGTCCATTCATCGCATGGCAGATCTTTGATCTTAACAACATGATTTTTTGGAGTGTTGATCGCGTCATTGATTCTCTGATCGTGGATCTTAACAACATGATTGGTTGGTGCGTCGATCCCGTCATTGGTAATCTGATCTTGGATCTTAACAATGTAGTCATCGAAGCACTGGTCAATGGTTTGAAAAGGGATGTCTGGGTAGAGAGAGCTTGCTTCGATGTCGTTTGTGTTGTCCAAACAGTAATTGATTTGACAGCCCTTTATAAAAATGTCATGGGTGAACGCCGCTACAATGCTCTGCGGAATACAATTCTCTACAAACAAATGTATAAATGACTAATATTTAGAAATGAGTGGGAGATATACCTAAACCATGTAGTACTGTAAAAGGGTGCTGAGACCAACTAAAGTACTCCATGCATACTCTTAAAAACACTTCTTAAAGAAAACTGCACCACTTAGAATAGTATATGTAAAGTCTTGAGAGATTTTGGACATCACTCCCATCTCTGGTTGTAATAGGCTATTATGGTAGTAGCGGCAATCATGTGATAGATATGAGATGCATAGTGAAAAGGTTAAAATTTTCATGTATAAATGATAATGTCACTATTTCATTGTGCGTCCCATGTCTGTCAAGCGCACATTATAATTTTTTATTGGTGATAATACCATCACGTGGTATTATATCATTACCTGAAGAAAATTTAATCCATATGTATGGTTGTCAATGGATTATCCCCCAACAATTCAAAATTAAAATTTTGAATGTTGGGTTTGAATTGGCCCATCATGACTTGATTAAAATCCATGCTAAAGCCAAACCCAGGTTATCCATTGGAAATGCTGAGACAATTCCCACTAGAGGGTCCAAGAGGTAATCCATGCATGTGTACCAACATGACGCACTTGCCCTATATCAGAGCCATTCATCAGGTGGGCCACATTGTGAATGTTCTTGGCCTAAAAATCAACCTGTTCCGTTGTGTTCATCTGTCCAACCTTATCAATGGCCCAATATCACACCAGTGCTGCACTAACATGTGTTTAGGAATGCATGTGCAATCTCTCATGTGAATTGCTGTAGTATTTCTCTAAGAAAAAACTCAGGAGGTACTTAGAGGAGTCCCTGTGGACCTTGGGCTGATGCAAGTAGATCATCTTCGGTGACGGTGACTCGCGGGAGCATTCTTCGAATCTTTTTCTCCCAAATGGAGGCAAGCTTGTTAATGTTGTGCAAATTGGACGATGGACAGAAATGGATGTTTTTATTAAGCGTGCGATCGTCGCCAATTGCTTTCATGGTAAATTTTCCAATATCAGTTCCGGCGACAAAGTAAGCCGCGACACAAACACCATGACATGGATTATTTTCTATTTAGAAAAAAAATATATTTATTTTCTTTTATTTCACACTTATGCTGAAAAAATACGGCAATTTGAACATGGTTTTATTGGTCTGCTGGCTTGGACCGACTCAATTCGGTTGTGAGCCAAGTCACAACTATGTAGAGTCTAAGTCTGAATCAGATGAGTTGTGCGGGACTCATCAAATTATTAAAACCTTTATGTGAATCACACTAGATTTGTTTAAACAAAACAATATTTTTTTAAAAAAAAGAAAAAGGAAAAAGGAACTTTTGATCACTTAGGGCCCATTTGGATCGTAAGTTGCTTAAGATAAGCTACTTTTTCCACAAGTAGCTTATCTTAGTTTCTACTTATTAAGAAGATAAGTATGTTTGGCAAACAACATACTTATCAGCTTCCCTTTTTCGTCTCTCCTAATGTCTCTCTTCAACAACTAATGAAAAGTTGAAAAGCTAAAAAAATTAACTGAAGTGATTATGTAATTTTAAGTAAAAACGTTACTTGTAACTAATCATAAACCAAACTTATTTATCTGAAATAAGTCACTTACTACTGCTCTCAGTAGCAAAAGTAACTTATTTGGTGGTATCCAAATGGGCCCTTAGTTACACACACGATGGGTGATTTGCTTCTTGAGGCATTAAATATTCGTGCATCCATATCAATTCTAAAGTGTGGCATAAACGGAAGAAAAAAGATTCAACAGCTTCACTTGAGTGAAAAAAATAAAATAAAATGTTCATTTATTAGATGGTTACTACTTATTAAGCTAAGCTGAAGTGTTTAAGTTCATATAAGTAAAAAAAGTTATTTATAATTGATCTTAAACCAAACTTACTTATCTCAAATAAGTTATTTATTGTTGTAAGTAGAAAAAGTAACTTATTTGGTGGTATCCAATCAGCCCTTCGTGATAAGTGAGCAGCTGTCCAACTTAGCTCCAATCATGTGTTTATCAAGTAAATAAAACATTTTGAAGTCGACTATTATTTTGTTCACGAAAGGCTTATTGTGAGTCTCATTTCTCTTTCTCATATTTCTTCTTCGAAGGATCACTTAGTTGTTCTTAGCAAGGCGGTTATCTCTTCTCATTTTTGTGATATTGTATTTAAGTTGGGCATGTACATATTTATACTCCAGCTTGAAGGGAAGTGTTGAAGTAAGTTGAGTCTTTTGGCACCTGTTGTCATGCCTCAGTAGTAGACTATCTGGAGTTTCAACACGAGGTCACAAGTTCAAGCACCCCTTGTAGTACAAGTGCACGAGAGTGTGTGTGTGGGGGAGGGGTGAGTGTGTGTTAAAAAAAAAGTTGAGCCTCTTCAACTTTGGACTTTTGGTCCATTGAGCCACTTCATTAGGGTTTATTGGTCATAAATAGTTTGTGTGGGAGATAGCTCTCTCTAACTCTAAAATTTCTCCAATCATGGATCCTAACACTTTCATTAGTTCCATTAGCAGTCCTCTACAAAAAACACACGACCACAACCCACAAAAAAACTGTATAAAAACATAGAGCACGCTAAGAAAACATACATCCATGAAAAATCAGATATTGGATGAATATCTTCCATCTAGAAGTTTCATGATACGCCCCTCATCAGTAGTGGGCCCCATCAAGTCAGTTTTTAGGATCATCTAACCATCTGGGCGATCAGGACATCTATTCACACTCGGATGCATCAGGACACAATTTCTAGTTCCACGTGTAAGGACTACTTCCGTTCATGTTCACCGTGGAGTTGTGTATATGGTGGATGGTTTAAACATTTATGAAGGTTACAGCTAATTAGTAGATCAACCTAGCATTAGAACAAATCATCCTCATCATTTATGAATATAGTGGATGATTTTCTGCCATTCCACACTATTAAGGGCCACAAAAAGTGGTCCTTGATGGAGCGGTCCACCAAATTTATTGTACGTTTGTGCTTATTAAAACTCAAGTGCCCAGGTTCACTGATTTTGTGGAGTTATTTTCTCTATGAACCATACTGCATGTACCAATGTATGCGATCCAAGCCACTTATCTGGATCATCCAATGTTAATGGGCCCAAAATCAGGCTTTCGGCCTATTTGGTGCACTGCTATACGTGTACAAAAAAGATGCACTATAAAAAAAGATTGACCAATGGTTTGGATTCAAGCTGATGGAATGGTTCACGGAGTAAGAAGTCTCATTAGATTTGCTCTCCAGTCACCATAAAAGGTAAGGCCCAAGCTGTGAGCAGGATTTTCCATACTCTACTGATAAGATGGGATCCGTTTTGTGAATTCAACCAAGGATGGACATGAGTTGTGTGTAACCCTTGATTACACAGCCGGAGCCCATGTAACCCAAAGCTATGTAGGGTCCACTAGAGCTGGGCATGGGATGACTCAACTCCTCTGACTCGATCCAAACCAAGTGGGTGAGTCGATCCAAATCAAGTTGACTTCGTCCAATCCGAACTCAAACCAACTCGTTATTGACTCGACTCGATCTGAAACTCGACTCATACATGTATATTAAAAAAAAAAAAAAAAAACTCAGATTTGACGTTTCAGATCTGAGATGCCGTGCAGCTGATGGAGAGGCTGCAATTATGGCAAGTGAATCTAGATTTTGAGTTGTGATTTCAGCTAGTGGATACCCGCTACACCCAACCCGACTCAGTACTTGTGACCAGATCGGACTCAATCCGAATTAGTCCAAGGCATACCTGAACTCAAATCGGGTCAGGCATGCTGGACTCGGTAACGAGTCGGGTCGGCCTATTTCAAAACCGGATCGAGTCGGGTTAGCCCTAAGTTAGTCCGACTCGTCTTGATGCCCAGCTCTAGGGTCCACTAAGATGTTTGTGTGACATTCACTTTTTGCATACATTTTGATAGATAATTCAACATGTGAACCTAAAAATAAATTAGATCCAAAACTCAAGTTGGTCACACCAGAAGAAATGATGAGGACTAAACATCCACCTTAAAACCTCAATGGGGCCAACATAAGTTTTGGATGAGCATGATATTTGTATTTTCCCTTAATCATGGTGTGAATCACCTCATGAACTAGTTGGATGGCTTATTAAAGATCAGGGTGAGTATCGGTAAGGTTTTAATGGTCATCATCCCCATCCCCAGCCCCACTAGTTTGTGGAGTAGCTCACTTTGAATTTTGAGCCTGCCTTATTTTTGGGATCACACCCTAACATGATATTAGAAAATGAATCCAGCTTAATTTCACATAAATGTCATTGCACTACACCAAAATTGCCATTCTTCAGGAACGGCTTAAAACCGTTCCTGAATGAGGCGTCGTAGAAAAACAGGAATGGTTCAGAACCGTTTTAGGCACTTCCAAATTTCAGGGATGGTACTTTAGGAACGGTTTTAAACCGTTCCGTTTCCAACGGTCAGATTTGAAAAGCGATTTTAAACCCTGCTTTATTTATTTATTTATTTAAAACCTAGAGAAACTTCATTGATGGAGATCCAATGATAACATCTATTGTATTCTTTTGCTGAAGCACATACATCTAAACCTCGACAGTAAGATTATTTACAAAATATAGAAAAAGAAAAGAAAGCAATAAAGACCATCCCAACACCAAAACCAAAATTAAAAATTTAAATTTTTTTTTCCAAAAAATGCATTAAATTACAAAGTGAGGCCCAAGCATTCATCCCAACCCAATCAATCCTTTTTTGGAGATTTTGAAGCTTCCTCAAACTTCTTAGGCAAGAGAACAGAGTTTATGTTTGGCAAAACACCACCACTTGAAATTGTCACACCAGCCAGCAATTTCCCAAGCTGCTCATCATTTCTGACAGCCAAAAGAACACGCTTTGGAATGATGCGGGGCTTCTATTGTCTCTAGCAGCATTCCTAACCAGCTCCAAAACCTCAGCTACCAACTACTCAATAACAGTAGCCAAATAGACAGGAGATTCATGCAAGCTTGTGCCATCAGCCTGTAGTAGTTGAAAGATCATTAGATAAAATACAAAATCGCAGCTGCCGAAAAGTATTATTCTCATAGTACAAAAGGATTTATGCATACCGAGGCAGGTATGATGTTTCTGTCAACAATCTTCTAAGCATTGTAAGCATAAGATCTGGACATCTAAGTAAACATTAATCAGTGCATGCTAGAGATGCAAAGACATGACTCTTTCAGGTACGCCATAAGTTATGTATAGGAACGCTTACAGCCAGCTTGAAGATGCAACTAACAGGACATTTTTGTTTTTCAGCTGATGGCGAGAGACAATCATGCAATGCACCTCTAATCAAAGGGGTCAATTTGAGGATCATGCTTGCTTGCCATTGCCATCCCCGAGTAAAGGCATGTAGGACACATGACCTGCAACAAACGAAAACCAACAACATCATGAATTATGACAAAGCAATCCCAGCTGTGTAAAACATAATGAAGAAGAAACATGTGGACTGAATGTTAAAGATCAGTAGAATGAAGCAATGACCCAATATAAAACCTGTGCTTGAACAGCACTCCATACATCTAAAAATTGTCATGTTATGTTGGGTGCACATGTCAAAATCCACATTGGCAAACAATAAATGGACATTAGAACCAAAAAAATTTGATGTTTGCGGCATGTTGGATTTTGATGTTTGCCCGTTTGGGAACACAGGTTTCTGGGGGTGGGTGGTTGCATTAAAGACCATGGTGGAAATAGCTTGATAGAATTCTCTGCAGCAGCTGGAGTACAAGACTCCCAAATTTGCAGAGGCTGCTACACTTCTCCAAGTGACTAGATTAGTGATGTCATATTGGTACAACTATAAATCGCAAAGAAAAGATTGAGACTCAAATGGTTTTGATTCAATTTGAACCTCCAAAAAAAGACAAAAAGAAAGCTTAAGTATAGCAAGAAGAGCTTATAAAACAAACTGAATTCCATGATGGGTTTGATTTTATATGAACTTCTAAAAAGAAAGAGAGCTATGATGAAAGAAACAAAAAATATAAATATAAATATAAAAAGCATTCAGCTATGTATTTGTGCAATGGTAAGTTTGTTTTGGCGTCATTTAGCTATGTATTTGTCTTTGACATCTTGTTTCTGCTGATGTTTGGCAAGTCTTCATTTGTCTTAATCCTCTATATGATATTTCCTGGATCTTTGGTTTATCATAATGCCTGTTGTTTGTTGGTACAGGCTGGCAGGTCCACCAACTCAGATGAAGGCTGTTGAAGGTGGCTTTGTTGGAAGGGTATGCAATTTTTTCTTTTTTGGGTGGTGTGGGCTGGATCAATGGTAACCCTTGGATTGGAGGTCTTTTAGGGGGAAAAAGGACAGACACATGAACTTTGATGGATCTTATTTAATTCATTTTCCCTTCTATAAGAATCATCCTATAGAATGGTTAGGAGCATTTAATCAGTGTGATTTCCAATCATCCAAAGTAGAGTCACATGTTCTCAAATAAAGATACTTGCAACTTGTAGATGAAAATCTGTCACGCCCCAGACTCGATAACCGAACTCACAAGGAACCCGATCGCCGGTTCTGGCCGCAACAACCTCCTTAGTACCCCATTTTCGGCTCCTGAGGCAGGTTCCGATCCTGGGATCCTACAAGGAGGATTTTCATAATCATATAATCATTCCCAATGCGAGCATACCCAAGATCATAACAAGTATATCTGAGAATAACAAAGGCACACATCACAAAATCTATTATGAATTTGAACTTTTACAAGTTTTCATAAGGTCCAAAAGGACATACATAAGATAATAGAAGGAGAGAAAAGTTTGCAACATCGGAGTCCTCAAGCTTAACTCTAATCCAAGCTCTACCGTTATGACGCTTGCTTAGGGTCTCCTGCATTCATCAATCATGCATGAGCTTATAGAAGCTTAGAGGGTGCTGAAAGTGTGTGACAATAGTGCGCAGAAGAATAATAGGAGGTACAAGAAGGGAAACATGTTCAATGATAATATCACCAGCCTTACCAAGGCTTATCATGAATACGATGTAATGAGTACTGGCGCCTTACCAAGGCGATGCATAAGGGACTTATACAGCCGATGGGGGTGCGATGCAAAGTAATGCCAGTGCTCATAACCAATTCACATATCAAGTACATTTCCAATCATCAGGAAATCACCGGGGTCCAGTACACTGCTGAATGATTGCCGCTCTACAGACCCGCGCAGTCAAATGAGCGTAAGAGACCTCACTACCCTACCTGCGGACAGCCAATCACCAGCAAGGCCTAAAGGTAGTGGACCCATTTACGAGCTAGTCAGACTCAGCCTAGTAATGCATCTTTACATCAGGCAAGTAAGGCCACACCCCTACCCAACCGACTACACGACAGTGGGAGTCGCGGCCTAATAGTATAAGGCCCTTGTGCGCTCATATTTTCCACTCAGTCACGGCATTGCGGCAGATCCTTGGTACCATGGAAGTTTTGAGAATTTCACCCATGGGCATCCTATGCACCCGGTATGCTCAAGTAATATTTCCGGTGTCCCCTCATACGGCCATCCACGAACGTTCCTGTGGAGGCAAGGCCCTGGTGAAGCAAGGGCGGTATCATCATGAAATGCGATGCCAATGCATGAGTTACACATACAGATCATGCACAAGCTTCCGGTACTCAATGTGCACAAGGGGAGAAACTTCATCCCACTATGACTACTACACAATGCAATCAATTCACATAAATGATGCATATGGGTCATAATGATGTAAGTGCGCTACTTGTAGAATATATTTCTCCTTCATAAGGAGGGACAAGGTCTAGACACATAGACAGATACTCTAAGGATAAGTGAAGTCCTCTAGTGGGGTCCAATACTTTGGGATGACCTACAAGCTAAGAGAGTCATAAAGTCTTAAGGAGGAAATGGTCTTAACAAGGTCCAAGGTGGGCCTTCAACCACCTATGAGGACCCTATGGGCCTACTTTAGGGCCACCAAGGAGGACATCCAACTTCAACTAGGTCTCAAAAGGTAGCCCACTACGCATATAAAGTCCAAGGCCCAAGCAATCCATGGCCTGATGGGCCATGTACTAGGCCTAATATTTTAGTATCATGGTGGGCCCTTAAACAAGGTTTGGGCCCAACCATAAAGATCATGAGTCTACTCATTGTGGTGGGTCTAATGGGCAGCCCATTATTCTAACATATGGGTGATTCTTATATTTAGAACAAGTTGGGCCTCACATCTCGGCCCAAGTATGAGTTTATTTTAATGGGCAAGTAAGGGCCCAACTATTTGAATATTTTGGCCCATAAAACCCATCACAATGGCAAGATAAATATAGGCCCCAAGGGTCCAATGGGCCTATCAAAAGTTTCAAGACAATGGGCTTAGGAAAACCTAACAAATAACCAAGAAGACTAGCCCAATAAAAATCCAATTGGAATGGGCCTTAAGTATGCACTAATTAAGCTCAAAATCTAATTAAAAATAGGGCAAGATATGTGTAACAATATCCCTAAATTTAGTGGACCATGCTACCCCAAAACATCCATTTATGGGGAGCAACCATGGACCTATTACTGAAATTTTAGCCTACCCACAATCTGGCATTGCTGGAAATTCAAAAATTAATTAAATTATATGTTTATTTTAGTTCTTGGTGACCCATACATGTCACAGGGGGGTCCACCAAATGAAGGGAGTGGATTAAACACATAAATCAGATGGGCCATGCTGCTGGATTGGACGTCCAGCAACAGCTCAATGGGCTGGGCGTCCCATGTCTAGGCAGCTCTATGGGCCTGGGTACTTGGCCCAAAAACTCACCCAAATGGGCCCCAATTGGATGCTACTGAAGGGGAGGATGATCAAGTTCCCTATGGATCCCACATAGATGAACGGTGGGATATAAAATACACTAAGGTGGGCCCACAAGGTGGCCTGAATGGCCAACCAAGGCTAGACACCCCAGCCTGGGCGTCCCAGCCCGATGGGCCACTCCAGGCCACACCACAAACGGTACAGGGGCCCGTTGGACCTAAAATTTTGTAGATTGGTACTTACATGGGTGGGCCACACCTCCAAAAAATTTTACAATTTTTGGATAACTAAAAGTATTTTGATTAATTTAAAGAAAACAGACTATCTAGAAAATCTGTCTGACCTGGATGTCCTAACGTGGTGGGCCGGTGCAGCCCTTGCCATGGTGTGAACAGGGGTCCGTTGGCCCCAAAAATTGGTAGGTGGGTCTTACCATGGGTGAGCTCCATCTCCACAAAATTTTATAATTTTTGGATACTCAGAAGCATTTTATTTTAATTCAGGATTACAATCTGTCCAGAAAACTGGTTGTTGCTGGAATTCTGACTGTTCCCATGTTTGGGACCACATGGAATGGGCCTGGACACACCCAAACCCTTGGAAAATTGGGGAAGAAGGTGGCCCTACATCTGAACGACAAGTGGGGTCCACTGGGGTGGCCCACTTCTTCCAGAAAGTCAGGTGAATATAGTGTTTTCTGCCATACTGCATTGCTGAACTGTCCAGAAATTTCTGCACAGTTAGCCATCTTTGGCCCAACCCATGGGCCTCAATCATGGGAGGTAGGGTGTGGGCCCCATACCACATCAAAGTGGGGTCCACACACTACAAAAATCCTAAAGAAATTTAGAATAAAAAGGCCTGAAAATAGGTCTAAACAGTAGCTCAAAACACATGCTTCAACTGGGCCTGAAATCTAGATAGCAACATAGGTTGTCCATATTTCAGCCCATACAAATAAATCAAAGGATCCATAGCCCTGATTCCTCATGTGGGGTCCACCTTAATAAGTTCACAAAATTCTAAACCCATCAGAGCTCTCAAGCCTCCATGAAATCCATTTTAGAGGCCATCCAAACCATGCATGCATGATTGGGCCTGGACGTCCAATCAAGGTGGGCTTGGACATCCCATCTTGCTAAGGGCCTGGGATGTTGCTGACCTACTTTGGTGGGCCACACATCATCAGAGAATGTATAGAAGAAGATAAGGGAAAGGAGGGAGATAAGGAGCAAGATCGGCCATAGGTGGGAGGTCCAGCCACTAATGGACCACCCACACACAAATCCACACTATCACTATATCATACACTTACATGCAAGCCAAGATACATCAAAATAAGTTGCTGGATGGTAGGGATCCCTTCTCTACATGCATGAAAAGGCCTAGGTGGCCCATGAGATGCAAGAAATAAGAGGAGATTATCATGGTGGGTCCATGGAAAATGGCCCTCCATAGAATGGATTGCGAAGGATCTAAGCCATTGGCCTTCATCCTAGGAACCATATAAGGCCTCCACCATAGATTGGTGGGCCCTACATGCTTCCATGCATGTAGCAAAAGAGAAAGGAAGAAGGGAAGAAGAAGGAGAGATGAAGCTAAGAAGAGTACCCACCTCTTGGATTTTCAAGCTTCTACCATCACCATGAACCTCAAGCTTCAAGGGTCATGAATCAATGGCCAAGATGGGATTGCAATGGTGAGATTGAGAAGAAATAAGAAAGAAAAGGGGCTGGAATGGAGGGAAGATGGGCTAGAATAATGGAGGGAAGTTACTAGGGAAGAAGAGGAGAGAGAGAAATGAGAGGGAAAGAGAGGGAAAAAGGCTTTTAAGGGAAGTAATCATTACCTCTCTTACCTAGGGTAGAGAAAGTGATGATTGTAGTAGGGAGATACAAACAAGGTTGTAGGGTAGTAGCCTTTTAGAAATTTTAGCCTAGAGTGACATCATGTGCATGAGATAATGTGTAAACCATGGTGGGGTCCACCAATCATGCAATCAATGGCCCATATCGATTGATGCTCATAACTTGAGATGTACATATCGGATTAACGCACGGGACGTGGCGCTGGAACCGCGGCGCCAATACGGACAAGATGGCATGGGTCTCAAGCCGATCCAAGTCGGGTCAATGTGACCGAACTCGAGGAAGACCGCAAACGCTAACCGAAAGTCACGGGTCACCGGAATTCGACCGGTTGGACCGCAGGACCAAGATGAATGGAATGCATACTCACACGCACACATGCACACATAAGAAATCTCGGGTCGGGTCTTACAAAATCTTCCATGATTTCTAATCAAGAAAAAGCCTACAACAACATCTCAACAACGACTCAACATTATGGCCTCTCTAATAGTTTTCTGTCTTCAAATGAAGATATACTTCCACACCCATCTTCATTGCCTCCTTGAAAGAGGAAGCTCCTATGGGAAGGATCATGAACCCCTTATAAACAACAAATTGATTAGAATGCAATTAAGACAAAAGCGGTTTCAAATAAAAACAAGGCCCAATTGAAAGGACTAATCAACATCAAAAGGCAAAAGAAGATGAACTGTATTTGATACACTAGGCATATAGACATATCCAAACAGCTTTAGTGGGCCCTGCTTTATACGGTGTACAAACAAAAAAGAGTAATTCTTTGATATCATGGCAGGATGTGATGGTTCATATGCATGCACTTGAAGATTGTACATGTGGCTTACAGTTAATTAAAATTAAACAATACAAATCATGGGTCCCACCTTAGATGGGTCTAAACAAAATATTAGACTAATCCAATGATTATACCAAATATCCACTAAATTAAAGGTTAGGATCATTCAATCAATCTGATTGGGAGTTTGTCCAAAGTGGGCCTACTGATTTGGACGATTCAAATTGAATTATAAAATGGAAGGTTTAAATAAAAAAGGGGGTCAACGGTCAACAAACGTCTATCAGTGATTTTCCAACGGATCTCATCTTGTGGTTATGCCCCATCTGAAGTGTGGCCACGATTTAGAGCATTGATTTGGAATACGTGTAGATCAAGTGATAGTGGCCATGTGATTTTCCACGTGCTTCTTTATTACTATAAAAACACTCGACAAGTACCATTCATGATTTCTACCAAAATGAAAAGAAAGGAACAAAAATCAAAAACAAAAAACAAAGAGTTACTGGAGCTAACCTTTGGGTTTGTGACCAAGAGGTCATCCCCCATTATCTGTACTTTGTCTCCAATCTCAGAGGTTAACTTGGAGTAATGCTCCCAGTCACAATTCTGGTCATGTCTATCTTGCTCACATCAATGAGTATGCGAGGACAGAACCTATTTCACAATCAAACCATCATATTCAGAAAAGGGGTACAGCCACAGAATATTCTGCAACCCGAGCACCATGGTGCTTTGGTAAAAACAAAAGGAACTTCAAGAAACTTGAAACCAAAGTCTTACATTAACAAATAATCACTGCATAAATAGACAAACAAGAAGAAAGGCTCGCTCGGTTTCATCAAGCAAAAAGAATTTCCGAAGAACAATGGCCTCCCAAATCCAAAACTGGAAACTCAAGACTCTAAAAAGTTGAAACAGTCAACCTTCCCAGATAGAGAATATATCAACATCGGAACATAAAGAAGGAAAGAAAGCTTACAAAATCCTTGAAAATGCTTGACAGTTCTCTTGGAGAGTCCACTGATCTTTGACCAATGAACTGGGTAGCTTTAATAAACTCTCTAATGTTGGATAATGAGTCCATTATGTCCTTGTTTATTTAAGAATCATCAACATCATGTTGTCCACATTTATTAATGTGAAAAAGGAAGCGTGATACAACACAAACTCATTGTTAAGAAAAAAATATGACAAAGTCGCAAAAAAAAAGAAGAAGAAGAAGAAGAAGAAGAAGTAAACATGAGCAAGTACCTGTGAAAGTGTTGCATGATTATTCACAGGTAATCTTGCAACATATTGATGTACCAGTTAGATTCCAACTGGAAGGCAAGCAAATAGTAATGAAATATAATTATGGAATTAACTATTTAGTATTTATGAAAATGGCTTTCTTAGGTTAGCAATTAAAGTATTTTCACTAATTGTTGCTTTTGCATTTATGTTGAGGCATGTTAAAATCTGTCCTCTTTGTTGTGTTATCAGTGTAGTATTTTTCAAGTTTGTTATTTGTGGTATTACTACAATGTCAGTCTTTATTTTGGAATCAGATTTGGGATCAATATCATCATAGGCTTAACATTAGCATTCCCGTCGGAAAGGCATCTCCAATCCCACAATGGATGACCCATTGAACGATATGCAAATGAGGAAACAATTTACATTGTAAAGATGCCCATATAATACGAATTAACATTAGTACGACGGTTCAAGCAATCCATTGCTATGCCATGGAAAATGAGCATGGTTTGAATAATCGCATTTTGAATTGCCTTTACATGTCTTCAAAATTGTCGATTGGCAGACTGCACAGAGGATAATCAATGGATGTTGTTACATGGAAAGCAATTACCATGGGATATTGATCCATGTTTGGCAGAGCTGCTCTTGGAATTTCCTCTGAAAGATCCAGGCCATCCATCAGGTGGGCCGACCATTAGTGTTCCTCAACTAAACTCTCCCTAAAATCAACATAAAACACCCAAAATCATAACTCGAAATCTCATTTCCAGAGCTCTGGATGCAATTTCCATCCAAAACTCAACAAATTACCAAAATAAATTTGTAAAATCCAACAGGTTGAAGTACTACAATAACGAGATCAGAAATCATCGTAAATCGAAGCTCGAAAATGCATTTTTAGAGCTTCAAATACAAATTCTATCCCAAATCAACAAAATATAAAAACAAATGCGGAAAACCTACCGATCTAAAATTACATCTCAAAAAGTGATGGTGTAGATATCATGAACATATATGAATACAATACAATATAGAAAAATATTAAAAAAAGAAGAGAAGAAAATCGAAACCCTAGATCTAGAAAGCTTTGAGAAATGAAAAATGTCTGATTTAGAATCTTAGATCTTACATAGAGAGAGAGAGAGAGAGAGAGAGAGAGAGAGGGAGGGTACCTGTGTTGCTTTCTGGAAGAGAGAGAGAGAGAGAGAGATGAGTGTTTGGGTATGAACGATTTTGCATGAACCACTACCATTTTACAACCATGCTGATGCATGCCCATATATTCCATGAACCAAACTACACCCTGTTATAGAGACCACATCAATGCCACATCCGAATGAACAATGTCAGATTAAGAATTCTAACAGCTTGAAACTCTTCGCATGTCGTTTTGAAGAAAAGGGAACTTAATATTTAAAAAAAAAGAAGAAGAAGAAGAGAAGTAGCTAAAATGTTTCTTTAATATTGCAGTCAGGTAAAGCAAACAGGTCACCAAGCAACTGCACTGCTTTCAGCTGAACATCCAACTGATTTGTCTGCAGAAGTTGAAACTTGAACAGTAAGAACCAGTTTGTTGGACTAAAATGATCTTGCAAAGCAGTAGTGAAATGAATAAAGTTTTAAAATCTAACTATGAAAGAAAAATCATCTAAAATTTGCAGAGCAAATGATAGCAATGTATATTACAACTAGAATCACGTTGCAAGTTTCGCTAAAAGAAAAAGCAACTCCTAAAAGTTTTTTTTTTTTTTCATAAATTGCACAATTTGTCAATTTGAATTGGTAAAATATATGGTTTAGGATTAAGAATCATAGAATTACAAACTAGATGAGAAGAAACTTCCCTATGAACATGGATAGATCATGACTGTCCATTCTCTACAATCATGTGGAAGGATCTGAAACCATAAAAGAAGAACTGAATACGAGAATTAGTGAATTTAAATTCCTATATAAAACAAAAGAGTAAAATTCAAGAAATTTGTACACTATATACCTCAATTGCAGACACGTGTCTTGCACTTTGCAATCTCAAAGAGATTTGTATCAGTTTTTAGTCTGAAACTCACCCTGCAAGACGTATAGAAAGAAACAAAGTATGACATAATAACATCATTTGCAATAAACACCAACAGCGAAAACGTATGCTTGGTTTTTGGTTTTTGATACAGGAGTTTCTAGATTTCATGTATCAAGGCCATCAATAACAAATCATTAAGTGCATCAAAGAATAAACTAAATTGGAAATAAACATAGTTGAAATGAAAAGAATCTGCCTCCAACAAATGAACAAGATACTTGAAGGATGAGGGCGTTGTTTTGCTTGTATGTGCTTTTTCCTGAAGTCAGTCTGTGGCTGTGGATTTTATTTTATTTATTTTATTTTATATATTTTTTTAACACGCACACACACACCCACACACTCACGCCATAGTGGGATTTCACCACCTATGGATACTCGAACCCTTGACCGGGTGTTGAAACTCATGAGTCTACCACCGGAGCAAAAGGATATGTGGCTGTGGATTAAACTGCACCTTTTTGTTGACAGAATCTAGCTTGGGAAATCAAAGAATAAGAGTTATAATGCAGTTCATCATTACCAATTGTAATTTGAACTGAAGCTAATAACAGTTCTTAGCCATACTTGGTAAAAGTTGCTAAATAAAAATGTCAGAACAATCAGCTTCGATCAAACAGAGCAAGGCCTTTTGCGACATAATAAAAGTCCAGCTAGACACGTGTATAAAGAGCTACCTGATTGAGACATGAAATCTTTAACCCCACAGTAGAGACATCTAATACTTCTTGCTCAAACAAGTCATTTAATTTGTAAGCAACAGTGCCAAGATGATCAACAACATTAACGAGAGCTCTTATTGCATAATCTTTCAGGTTATCCAGTACCCTGATTAAGAAGTGTAATTTAGTTTTTCTTTTTTTCATTTATCAAAAAGATACAGAACCTGAAGAGTTAGTATAAGCCTCCACCAAGAGCATGTGCAGTATCCAACAATTATAATATATCCATGCTACTCATGTTACCAGAAACACAAAAAATAAAATAAAATTTAATCCTTCTCAACTGGCCATGGATTCATTCAGTTTCTTGTTTTACATTATTTTTCCAGAGATATTTTAAGAAATATTGCTTTCATGGACCAATAGCCTTTTAGTCTTTGATTGTCACAAAACTGTAAGACAAACAGAATCTTGTTGGCCATGGAAATCTAGTCAAACTGAGAACTTCCACACCTTGGCAATATTCAAATTAGGACTGCAAAGAAATTTTGAAACCTTCCAATTGAAGAGTTAGTGTCTTTTAAGTTCGATTAGACAAGTGTAGCCTTC
The DNA here is from genome assembly GCF_029962835.1 of Magnolia sinica. Classification (NCBI taxonomy): domain Eukaryota; kingdom Viridiplantae; phylum Streptophyta; class Magnoliopsida; order Magnoliales; family Magnoliaceae; genus Magnolia; species Magnolia sinica. The sequence continues at coordinate 68,727,428 of NC_080579.1, read as the reverse complement.
CCAACCTTCTTGATTCATCTAGTACGTCGATTCTATCAACCATTTATAAGAAGAATGTCCCATAAAGTGCGACTAAGCGAAATTCATTCTTCTCCTTCTGTTTCAATTGATAGTGAGCGATGAAGGTGAGAATTGGAGTGCTGGGCAGCGCCAGCTTTTTTCAGGCTTTGCTCCATTCACTTCTCACTTGATATCCCTTGAAAGAAATGCAATCCAACCTCAAGGAAGAACTTTATAACTCAACTTGAGATCTGGGAATTACAAAAAGTGCGAGTTTCAAAAAGCCCTGAGGTTTGTATTTAATGTACTCTCAAATGGTAAAGAAAAACATAAATTCAATATCACAAATATATAATAAATACACATGTAATAGGATTTCTTTCATTCAGATGCTCTAAGTTCTTAAATCAATGCATTCCCAAATTACTTTCATTTTGTTCTAACAAAGCAAAAATTAGTTAATGGGTTGCCCCAATTTCCTTCAATCGGAGTAGATCTGTGTCAACTCGGCACATGTGTATGACATCCATGCCACGTATCAGGTGGAAAACAGTGTACATTATCCAACCAAAAGTTAGTCCAGAAAACCACTCAGGCCAGCCACAAATGATACATGCGTGTTTAGCAAACTTCCACAATCTCAGGTATGCTCATGGAAATTGAAGTCGTCATGCATTGAGGATATGATGTTCTGCTGATGACAGGAGAGTCACCTCAGCATAGAAAGATCATAAATAGATTTTCTTTGGTAATACACATCCAAGTGGAGAGTTTCCACGTGGTTTTCTTTTCTTTTCTTTTCTTTTTTTTTTCTTTTTTTTTTTTTTTTAAAGTTTGTCCAAGTATGCTAGATTTTCCAGCATGGATTTTCTTGGGCATGAGTCTGTTTCTATGGTAAGTATGCTTCTCTATGCATAAATATGGCAATGTTTATCGCTTAAAATGGGTTTTGAATGTGGTTGTGGGCTTACCCAATAGGTTTCTATTTGGGAATGGCTATAGTTATTGTTAAACATTAAGTTTTCATCAGCATGGGTGGAAAGCGGGCTTTGGACATGGACTATGTTGGATATGTCATATGTGTATTTGGACATGGTCACTTTCATGTCATATGTGGTTTTTTTTTTTTTTTTTTCCTTCATTTTTTCACGTATATTTACTGTATGGAGAGAAAATGGTATTAGTATTTCGGGACATTACTAGACATTTACATATACCAGGCGGAGTGCAATATATGGGTGAATAGTTACAATGGAACACGCCCTGCAAGACATGCTATGGTCTGTCACAACAACTGCCGAAATGCTTGGCTTTTAGCTTGTTTTTCAAAGCAATTTCACCTTGATGACCTAAGCCTGGCCCATATGTTTCAACGCAAGACAAGTACTTAATACCTGTTCAGACCATTGAGGAGCAACTATAGCATAGGACTGGTTTTAGTCAAAGTGCATAGATGGGTTTGGATGGACAACGGACTCAATCCAAATGAATTTAGTGGGCGTCCTTTTCTGGATATGTGTTGCATGATTTTGTCCTTTGATGGACTTGGGCTGGATTCAAGCTAGAACGGTAAGCAGCTTGCCTGGAGTTTCCTGCAACGCCTGTTACATGAAGATTTCAATGCAGGGTGTTTCCACTCCCACTGTTTCATGGGGTGTGGCCCGCTTGGTTGTTGGATATAACTCCTTTTTGGGCTGTCATCCTAACATGATCTGGTGAAACTCATGGACAGAGTGGATTTTACACTAACATAGAATTGTCAATATGTCAGGCAAAATATTATTTTTATAGGCCCGGCCCTAGGGAGACAACATTTCATAATTTAAAACCAAACTAGCCAAAAACCATTACAGTCCCAATCGAGTTGGATAAAAAGACGGTTAAAGATCCAAAATGACTTTATTGAACTCCAACCCACTCCTGTACCAATCAGCATGAAAGAAAAAAAAAAAAAAAAAAACGCTTCAAGGTAATACTCTCAGCAAACAGAGCTTCAACTAGGGTTCTATTACAGCTGATTTCATCATCCAAACAGATATTCAAAACAGAGATTCAAAACCAAAATGAACACAAAAATCAAAAGGAAACATTACCTCTTCAGATTGGCAACAGGTGGGAGCTCAACAACATTCTATTGCTATTGATGACCGGAGATGTGGCAGGGTTTCAACGGTTGGTGGATGCAGTGTTAGGATTGCAGATCGAGAGTCAGAGAGGGAGAGGGAGAGAGAGGGAGAGGGAGATCGCGTGAGAGAGAGAGAGAGAGAGAGAGAGAGAGAGAGAGAGAGAGAGAGAGAGATGAGGGTTTTATCGGATTTGGGAAACAACGCAAGGATCAAATGGGCTGTGACCCTAGACAGAGATATATCCAAGTGCTACCTAGGGTTATGTGGGGTCCACGGAGATGATCTTAATCAAATCCACTCCGTCCATATCTTTTCAAATATAATAATTAAATAGGATCTTAAAAATCAGGAAGATCCAAAACCTAAGTGGGACACACCAAAAAAGCAGTTCGAACAGCAACCTCAACCATTAAAAAGTTGATTGGAGTCAGAAATTTGAAAACGGTTCCAAATCGTGGCAAATTAGATATGGTTTAAAACCATTTTAAAACCAAATCCTTAGTTGTTCCAGATCCATGATTTTAGTGTAGTGTTGCTTGATGGTGCACTCTGTCCAACAATGACATGCGCTAATGAAAAATTCCCATGTACAAGTAGTTTTCATACAGGGGAGTCATTACACTATGCCAAAATCGTGAATTTGTGATGCACCAAAACCGTTGTAAAACTAAATAAACGACGGATTTTGTCCGTCACTTGGTCCGTAGCTGTTTTCCGGGTCGTAATTTTTTTTTGCGACGAATTATATCCGTCGTTAATCTGCAACGAATAAGGTCCATCGTAGATTACTGACAGATAAGATCCATCACTAAAATTCGAAACAACCCACGCGAATTATTCGTCATTAAAGATATTGGCGACAACTAAGAACCTAGGACAATTTAATCAAAAATGTAAAATCTGCCTGAACCTGGATTGTCAATCATCGGAGCCTTCCATTTTCCCTACTAGTTGGGGTTTTTAATTTGCTGTCAATGGATGAAATAGAAAATTCAAAATCATGGTACCTAAAACTCAATATTTATCTGGATTGGCATTACTAGTTCACAAACCTTTGGGTTCCATGGACCCTTGTATTCAGGATTTGGAATGGTTGGAGCTGTCCATTCACCATCTTCTTCATCATCTCAGTCTTCTGGCTGCAGCAAACCAATTCAAGTGAAACATACATGCAAGGAAGCAATTAAGCAAGTCATTCATAAACTGGTGTGCTTCTAGGGAATTGTATTTGTTAAGATTGGGTTGTATTATAACACATGAAAATTATAAATCAGCTACCTTTTTGGCATCAGCATTGGGTATCTCTTTGGGAATGTCATCGTACCCCTTGTCAAACAGAAAGAATCAGTAAGTCCCTTTGTAAAGGAATGTTTCCTGAAAGTTCAGTCAGTCCCTTTGTGAAGGAATGTTTAGAAGGAGAAGACTCAACATTACACATGCAAGAGTTTCAACAAGATATGTACGTCACTGAAAACACCCTATTCTGCAGTTTGAATGAGGATCAGTTTGGTTGGGGTTGACCCGAAACTAATGTTGTAGCCCTATTGAAATATGCCATTAAAAACTAATTAAAAATAACCATGGGTAAATCCGAACTTCAATATGGAAAAATAACCATGGTTAGCCTTTCACCGAAGATCTCCTTAAATGGAAAAAATCTTAAGCTGATCTACTGTGGAAATAGAAGATATATAAAGGTTCCTCGTTGTACTCAACCGAAAGAATGTACAATACCATTTGGGCCTGGGGTTCATTGCTCAGTTATCCAAATTGCACTATGCTTTCAGCCGAAAAAATCATGAAGTTGCTAATTGTTTTTTCCCTTCGTCCATGTTTGGGTGATCTTAAGAACATGTTGGATGACAAATAAACATCACTGTGGACGCTAGTAAGGTTTCAATATCATTATTGCAATTGTTTCTTATGGTGTAGTCCACTAGAGCTTTGGATATATGAGCTCAACCCTAGTATTATCTACTACATACTAGTAACATACAACCAATATTGGGGCAAGTTCATGTCCCCCTAAATAAGATATCCTCCATTGATAACATATATATATATATATATATATATTATAAGTTCTTTATTTTCATTTAAATTCGCAAATACATTCATCATCCATCCAACTATTAACAACATTTATAAAAAATAAAAAATATCCAACCAACTCTTTATAATAATTTTCAACTTAACCTACTGGGAACCATCATACACCGTAATATCTTACGGCAGAGCGGGTTATGAGGAGTTTGTAACGCCCCGAAAATTGATGGTCGAGCAAAGCTCAACTCTCGAGTTCCAACGTACCACTTATGCAACATAGATAATGATGATTAAATGTTGTCCATATCAGTGCGTTAAACATGAGTGGGATTACACTAAAACAGCATATCATACTCCAGAGTTAATGAATTTGGGCAAGCGGAAGACTAAGATAGATATGTAAAGTATATAAGAGTTTCTCAATCCCTAGAGTATGAGTATGTTACCAAGTTGAATGTAAACATGAATTGTTCCAAAATTTACAAAATATTAAAGTGTGAATATCCAACTAATCCATATTCCCGTAATCCCGATGACGCAAAAAGAGCCATAGAAGTGAAGAAAGTTTGGAGGAGGAGATGGGTTGGTAGGTTTTGGGGTTTATGAGACACAAAGATGGATTTGCGTGCTCAAATGAGAGGAAATAGGGAGATAGAAGGTGGTAAGTGATGGGTTTTGAGGAAAATGGTGGAGGTGGGTATGTATTGTAGAAGAAGAAGAAGATATGAGAATGGAAGGGAGATTTGAGAAGAAAAATCAGATTTTGGAGGGGTTAGACGGGTTTAGAAGCTAGGTGGGGGTGAAATGAAGCATTAGAGGGGAAATAGGGTGGTCCCACACGTGGGGGGGACCAACATGTGTGTGTGAGGGGCGGCGGGCCACCAGACCCGCGGGCCCGCTAGACATAGGTGCGGTGGCACCGCGGTCTGTTGGACCGTGGGCGATGGCGCCGCCCTGGGGGCGGTGGCTTCCCCCTCTCGGGGTGCCGAAAATATGCAGGGGACCCCCTGGGTCCCACCAATTTTCGTGGTTTGGGCCCCCTCGTCCGTTTGAGGCGGTTTTGGGTTCCATCTTACACATTCACGTTTTTCGGGTCATTTGAGTGTGGGACTTGCCAAATCATCGTCCAAACCCATCGATTAACGATCTTAAAAGGAGTTGGGACCATTTCACATGATCACAGACGTATACGGGTCACATTTCAACGGTCAGTTACGCCCGTCGGTGAAACTTGGGATCCTATGATCATTTCTACGTTTTATCGCCCCCACCTAAGTCAAAATGCGTTAATGAGCGTCGTGTTACCATAACCCAGGTCCAGTTTAATCCAAATCATGCTCTAATACCAACTTGGAACGCCCCGAAAATCGAGGGTCGAGCAAAGCTCAATTCCCGAGTTCCAATGCATCACTTATGCAACATAGATAATGATGATTAAATGTTGTCCATATCAGTGGGTTAAACATGAGTGAGATTACACTAAAACAGCATATCATACTCTAGAGTTAATGAATTTGGGCAAGCGGAAGACAAAGATAGATATGTAAAGTATATAAGAGTTTCTCAATCCCCAGCGTATGAGTATGTTACCAGGCTAAATGTAAACATGAATTGTTCCAAAATTTACAAAATATCAAAGTGTAAATATCCAACTAATCCATATTCCCGTAATCCCAGCGACACAACTCTAGGTCTACATAGACCCACCTGAGAGTTGCACGTAGAACTTGTCATCGAAGAAGTCCGGCTCCATCGCATAAACCTCGCCATAATCTGCATCTAAAAAAGAGTCTGGTTAGTGTTTTAAAACACTGTCCTAGAGTGGGAGTGAGTGATCAACTCAGTGGTACTATAAGGCAAAGGTTAACATGTTATCAATTCAGTCGAACAGTAATGATAAAGCAGTACAACAATCATATCCTAAGTACTCTTGTTAATGTAGGAATGGTATACTGTAATGATGCATGCCCTCGCCTGCAATCCCTCAGCGACCTCATCTCATGATCGCGCATGGCAAACTCCCTAAACGTGCGCTTCCTCGCTAAAGCACATGCAATGAGGTGCATGGTCGTGTTAGCCAAGTAATTTATTAGGCTTATTCATAAAGCAGATTCGAAAAGTTAAGGTACCTCCCTTTATATCACTTACCTAAACAATGATTCATCTAAGGTCGTCAATCCTAGTTAATCACATACGATAGGCAAGTTGTAGGGCATCACCCCTAATGAAAAGCAGTGGATAAGTAAGTTCACGAGTTTACATTCGAAGACACTACGGAGAGGCTCGTCACCTCATCGTAGGCCTAGTTTATACTCGAGGTCACTACGGGAAAGCTCATTACCTTAACATAGACTGATAGCTCGAATACAGTATCCCATACCACTGTATTCGGCTCACGAGTTTAGGTTGCTCATTGGTCACTATAGGGAGACTCGTCACCCCAGCGTAGGCCAACAGCTCTACCACGGTATCCCATACCACCATGCCCGCCTCATGAGTCTTAGCAGATCGTGATACCATGGTTGAAATGGGCTTTACTGTGGTAAGGGGTACCTTAGATTCAAGCAGTAGTGTCCATACATGGTAAACACATAATAGGCCAATCGGGTTACTTGACAAGTGCGATTGGTACGAGCGTACGTTAAAGTGATTGACATAGAGCGTGTAAGCACTCCATGTGGCCTAACCACTGTCGACAATCACCGTACGACTCAGATTCCTCGAATGTATCTAACGTGGCAAAACTAGTTCGGCCGCTCAAACGGGAACCGTTACCGATTGCCTAGACTACGAAGTAGTCCCAATCATACTCAAATGCAATAAGGAATCACATATGCTACTCATATCAGCATTTAACAAACAATACAAACATAAATCTCATTTAAGCATTTTATCAAACACATTAGACAAGTTGACATACATATGTATTTCATCCACAAATCATATAGTGACAATTTACAATACATGAAGAAAACTATTCATATGACTAAGGAAACTAAGAATCCTGTCTCAATACACTTAATAAGTACAATCCATCAACAAAATCTCATTCAGACATTTTAGCAAACACTTAGACTACACATTGCCAAATATATAGACTAGACTTGTTACAATATGAATTATAGCAATTCATTTCATAACATCGGTTATAAAGTATATAACATACATGTATTTAAGACTAGAACTTACTATAAGTACAAATCAGGATTTCACATTCATTCAAACATTTCAACAAACACATAGGATGCATTTTATATTTACATATTTCACACATGTGTAGTTTATTAAAAACGTCGTAACTCATATCATATGACAGCAATCAAGTCAGACACAAATTATTGCTAACATTGAAAGCCTTGAAAACCATAACCTAAACGTTCACCTTTCGTCAGTATGCCCGTTACGAACTTGGTTCGTACACTACGCCTCCGTCTACAGAACAATAGTTACTTGAATAACGAAATAGGTTAGCTATTTCACCGATTCCCCTATTTGGATTCCTAAAACGAGATTGGGGTTAGGATTCCTTACCCAAATCGAAGCTAGGATTGTTGGTGTAGCGATGGTGGGGTGGTGATTCGGTACGTGGAGTAGTGGGAGTGAATCCCAGCAACGATCCACATATCTCTCTCTCTTCTCCTCACTCTTTTCTCCTCTTTTCTCTCTTCTCTCTCCTAGGGTTAGAGAATTCGTATGGAATGAGAGAGGGGTGGTTTAAGGGCATTATATAGGCTCAGAACTGATGTTAATGGCCCTAGGGCCATTGTATACTTAGGTTATAGCCAAAGGGTGCCTATTTTTGATAAACAGGGCCCTTAGGAAGGTCCATTTCTCACCTAAGTCATGGAGTAAGTTCCCTGACCATGGATCTAAGCCAGGTTATGAGTTCGGTCCAATCGGATTTGTGGATCGTCCGTGGAGGACCTGTATCAGTTCAACGGTCATCGTCACTCGATCAGGGCCACAAGTATACTGACATGTGTAGGGAAATTTCCCTGATCCATGGGTAAAGTTTGGTCAGAAACTGACGGTCTGAAACCTTCAATTTCGCCCGCTAGCGAATGATCCAATTTACTTAAGTATGAGTTCATTTTCTAAAGGTATTCGTGTTTCTCACACACTTCGCTCCAGGCTCAAGTTGTGCGTTTCTGGATACTATTTGGCTCTATTCCCATGATGGTTGTCAAGCCCAATAAGGCGGTCATAACCTTATAGTTTCACGATAATCGGACTTTCAACGCGCGGTCCAGGTCCGATACGGAGTTTTAATGTGCTCCCGAGAGCAACTGGGTTTTGGGATTTCTCCTAGGTTCTAGAGTAATGTTGAGTTAGTGATTCTAATGGTTTTGGATCTTGCAGTTCGTATAGATAGTGATTCAAGATAATTCACTGATTAATTTAGTTTATTACTTAATTAGTTTTCGTCTAATTTCTAAAGGATTCGCTCATTAAAGATTTGTGCCTGAGGTGGTACTCGAGTCTTTGTACGGATTTTTTCGAGACATTACAGAGTTTCAAGTTGACCCTGACGACAGCATATAAATGAAGCGATAAAGATATAAATGATTCAAGATTAATTTAAGGTTTCGAGAACTTACATCTACCTCACTCTTATTGCTGCTTATGTACCTAATGTTCGGAAGATTGGGATCAAGCCACTATATAGTTCTTGATATTTAAATCAAAACATTTTACGCATAAGCAGAGAAAAAATCAAAACAAATCATAATAGAAATATGTGTACCTTATGTTACGCATAAGAAGATGAAAAGGTGAAATAAATCACAACATAAATCTGTGTAGATTAGTCAAGCAAAACTACTAAATAATTTAAGATAAATATTTAGTCAAATAATATCCAAAATAACCTTAAACACAATCCACATGTCTTGACCAAATTTAAAAAGTATGTTCTTGACTTAAGAAAAGTTTTAAGTAAACCTCTTTAATATTTATGTTTTCATCAGCACTCTAAGCCAAACGAGAACACCCACGTCGCAATCGGCCAACGTCTTGTCCCCAACATCATCGAACATATCCGCACTGGGAACTTCAACAACATATAATATTAGTTTGACGCAATCTTGAGGGATGCCTACATTATCTCTAATCAGCCGCCTACGTGCAACAACTTGACTACAAATATCTGTCAAACGAAAATTTTGTTCCACCCATGGAGGTGGAGGTGGAGCTGAATCTTCACGACGACTCGAGGTCTCGCCAGATCGAAAATGCACCTACAACAAATATTTTTTTTTTAATGGACAAAATAATGACTATACATTATTCTTTAATTGATAAAATACCTGAGATCCAGCAATGGTAGGAGAGCATTGCATTGGTTGAACTAGACTATTTAATTGATTCTGAAAATCAACCATACGCTCTCCAATGCTGGATAAAATGTTCTGGCACACGTTGATTTGCTCGTTCATCTTGTTTTCCATTTGTTGTTTGAACTCATTCATCGATGCTTTAACCTCAGCAATTTCGCTCTTTCCTTCTCTAATTTCATTAATGTAAGGGGTTGAAGCAATAATAGTAGTTTTTGAAATATGACCCAACCCCATAACATGGAAATATTTTATGCTTTCCTAAATTTCCACTAGTTCTCATTCATTCCAATCCAAACACCCCCAATGGAAACTATAGGCTCATGAAGTGCAAAATGAAATCTAATGGACTGTATGAATTTAGTACTTAATTTTCAGACTTCAACCATAATTATCAAACAAGTTTTTTGACTTTAGATTTCAGATTCGGGCTTCAGATTTCATATTCAGGCTTCAGATTTCAGTCTTTAGACTTCAGATCTAACAAACGAGGCCTAAAATTACCTGCACAATGCTTACCACAACTAGACGCGAAATAAAAACCAGGAGATGGAAAAGAAAAGAAATGAAAGTGAAAAAAAAAAAAAACTATTCTCCAGTAACCCTAAGGGCCGGTTTGGATGGCAGTCCTAAAATGATTCTTCTGAATACAAGTTTCTATGTGAATGATAATTTTGAATATCAGTTTCTGAAAATTGATTTTATCTGAAATTGATATAGTTGTTCTTCTCTGAAACCATATGTATATGTAACAAGGAAGGTTTCTAAAATCATATTGGGCACATTGTAGATGGACCATGCACATGGCATAGATTTGTGGCCATATATTTTGCGGCCATTTTAAAAATGGCGATAACTTTGCTACCAGTCCCATGTAGATGGCCATAGCCTGTTGTAATCCAGACCATTTAAGTCGCTAAACCAAATGTGGACAAAATAAAACCAAAAAATTACTGCAGAATTTCCATTTAATTTTGTCCTTGGAATTGAGATTGCTCACTAACGTAGTTTCAAGCACAGCTTTGATAGTCATCAATTAGATGGCTAGAATGTTCTGATCAGTGTGATTTTAGAGATGACCCATCCAATGTGCCCCACAATTTGAATGGTCTAGAAGGTCATACATGAGTGCCACATGCGAGGAGGATGAGTCACCAAACATTTGAAAATGGCGATGCACTATCACAAGATCTAGCCCAAGATGTTTCAGTTTGAATAATCAAGCTTAGGTATGCCAAAGTGAAGGATATTTGACTATTGAAAATAATCTCTCCTAATCATACTACGCATTCATCTATTTTCATGCATTTTAGGCCACCTGATTAGCAGACCAACTTAAACTTTGGGTCAGACCATCTACAAGGTGGGATGGAACTGACGGATGGGTTGGACCTTTGACACGTGTGATAGTAGCACACGTATTGTTATGTACAAGGGCTGCCTTGTGACACGGGATTGTCACAACTGAATTAGCCAGAGAGAGCTGTGAAAGGGAGATAGATGCCTTTGCTTCTTTTTTATTTTCAATAGTAAAAATACAGAAACCAATCCATTGATGGGTTTGTTTTTCAATAGTAAAAATACAGACAAACCAATCCATTGATGATTGATTTCCATGGTGAGCATTCAATCCCTGCCGTTTCCTATGGGTGCTATGGCCCACAAGTTTTAGATCTACCTCATTTTTTGGGCTGATGTGGCCCATAGAGCTTACGCCAAGGTACTCCTAGGCAGGAATCGAAGTCCCAGAAAAAATCGAATCCACCCTAAAATCCAAAAAACCCTAAATCGGCATTGAGAGAGAGAGAGAGAGAGAGAGAGAGAGAGAGAGAGAGAGAGAGAGAGATACCTCAACGTTCCTGGAGATTTAAGCCTTCAACCACATATTCAGAGACAGAAAGAGGGCGTGCGTGGGTAGGGTGGTCGGCAACAGGATCTTGGGTGGGGATAGACAGAGAGAGACAGTGGGAAGAGAGATAGAGAGAGGAGGGAGAGAGATCGACAGGAAGGGAGGGAGGAAGGAGAGATCTATAGGAAGGGAGAGAGGAGAGAGGAGAGCGTATGAGAGAGTGGTTGAAACAGAGACTGGTTAGGGCCGGCGCCCGAACTAGTCCTCAAAACTCAAAATGTTTGAGAGAGGGGGCTGGGTGACGTCAGCAAGTTTTGTGGGTCCTATCATGAGGTATGTTTTATATCCAAACCGTCCATCCATATGGCAAGTTCGTCATAAGGCTTGAGACAAAAATAAGACAGATCTAACTATCAAGTGGACCACACGATCAAAAGCATGTGGGGGATTAAATGTCTACCATTGAAACCCTTTTGGGGTCACAGAAGTTTTGGATCAATATGAAATTTGTTTTTCTTCTTCATCCAGGACTTTGTGACCTTATGAACAAATTGGATGGAAAATAAAAGTTATGGTGGGCCCTACAAATTTTTTACCGGTGAAAATCATCACCCCTGCTGGTATTTGTGGTGTGGTCCATTTAATCTTTGGATATGATTCTTTTTTTTTGGAGAATTCTCTAAAATGATCTCGAAAAATGGATGAACAGTGTGGGTTGATCCCAAATTTTCAGTAAATCCAAAACTCAAATGGACCATGCCACACGAAACAATGTGGAATAATGATTTCCACTGTTAATACCTTCCTTGGGCCCACAGTCATGTTGATTTGTCATCCAACCTGTTCATAATATCAAAAAGATATGGATGACAGCTTGATCCAAAACTTCTATGGCCTGCAAGAATTTTTCAATGGTAGAGGTTCAATCACACTATTTCCTGTGGTGTGGTCCACTTGAGCTTTGGATATGCTTCCTTTTTGTTCTTTAAACCTAAAATTATCTATTAACATAGATGAAGAGAGTGGATAAAATAAATAAATAACGGTGGACTCCACAGAGTTTACTCAATATGCTAAGGGTACTGAATAACTCACCTAAATGTAGTGGAGAGGGGTTTTCTTAAAACATTCATAATCATATATTGAGCCCACCTAAATGTGATTCACATATCCAGCCCACTCATTATGTGTGTCCCACTTGGATGAGGGGTCAAACCAAGTTTCAGCCGCATCTAAAACTCATGTGGGCCCCACCAAGTGCTTTTATATTTTTTAGGATGCCTTCACATAGTTTTAGATGGTATGGCTCACCTGAGTTTCGTATACAGATGATTTTTGAGATATCTCATAACCTAAAGGGGACACATCAAATTCACGATGTTAATGTTTGACACACATCATGATGGGGCCCACAAAACTTACTAACATCAATTCTTAGGTTCTCACAAAATTAGTAAGTTGGGTCACAATTTTGACCAAAATATTTGGCCCATTTTACATGTCCGGTCCATTCACTCTTTTTTACTGATCAATACCTTCAATTGGACTAGTTACTCGCCCCGATCAGGCTACATATGAGAAAGATATTGGGCATACAAGATTCATCAACAATTTGAGTGAAATTTGATTTAAACATATGAAGTTATTTACTCTTCAATTTGGACTGATTAGATTGTCCAAAAACGGTTAAAGGTTCAATTAGTGGATGTGCCTAATAATTTAGTAAAAAATGTTTTTTTTTCATAGATAAATCTCAATTTCCATTTAAAAATCACATTTTTTTCAAAATGTATATTTTTTTACTCTTAATTTTCTTTGAAAACTTTTAACGAAATATCATTTTTATTATCAAATATTTCAAAAAAAAATTAAAATACAAATTTTGAATTTTTATTTTCAAGATCTCAAAATTTTTCTCAAATTTTAATTTTTTTTCTCAAAAATTTCAAAATGCTGATTTTTTTTCCTTCAAAAGCACCATTTAGTTTTCAACTTTTCAATTTTCTTTTTTAAAATGATATATACATATTCAAAATCTCAGTGTTTTTATAAATAACCTTTTCTTTTAATTTCAATTTTTAAACATTTTCAATTATTTTTCAATATCAAAAATTTTCAATTTCTTTATTTTCCTTTTCAAAATGTCTGTTTTTTGTTAAAGTATCGATTTTTTAATATCATTTTATATTAAAAATTTCAATTCTATCGAACTTCTCCATTTTTTTAGAAGCATTTTTTTCGAACTTTAAAAAATCGATACTTTAACAAAACACAGACATTTTGAAAATCAATTTTTATCGAACTTTTAAAAGCAATTTTTATCGAACTTCTCAATTTGATTTTATTTTTCAAAATAAAAACTCTCATTTTCTTTTTCAAAATATTTTCATTTTTCTAAGTTGTCAAATTTTCCACATTTTTAAAAATCTTTTTAATTTTCTTTTTCAGGATATTATTTTTTTCTCAAAATTAAATTCTTTTTTACAAAATTATCAACTTTATTCAATATTCTTTTTTTTCCCAAAAAATAGATTTTTTATTAAATCACGATTTTTCTTTTTCAAAATCTCAAAATTTCTCAAACATTGTTAAAATTTTTAAACTTCTCAATATTCTTTTTCATGTGATATTACAAATCATTTAAATATTAGTTTTAAATAAAAAATATAATAATAATTTCCACTCATTTGATATAAAAACAAAATAAAAAATTCTTTGCATTCAATCAATTGTTAAAAAATAATCTTAGATACAAATATGTACAATTAAACCACTGAAATTTTATTAAAAAACGATTCTTAGACTATAAAAAAAAAAACAGAATTTTCCACCATATTCAAAAAAAAAAAAATGAAAAAAACAAATGTTTAAGGCAAAAGTCCTCTTACGACGGACCATGATCCATTGCAAAAGTAACTAAAAACCGTCGCTGACTGCTATTTTGGGCGATAAGTTGCAACTGATCATATTCCGCCACAAAATCAAAATCTGTGACGCATTAAATTTGTCACAAATTTACGACGGATCAAAATCTGTCGTAAATCTGTCGTAATTCAGATTTTAGCGACGGATTTCGGTTCGTCGTGAAATTTTGTGACTTCTGAACTACGAATTTTCTAGAAAAATGGTATTGGCGATGGACATTTTAGCGACGGATTAATTCCATCTTTAAAACAAGCAGTTTTTGCGACGGATAAAATCTGTCGCAACATCTGTCGCAAATTCACCATTTTGGCATAGTGACTCTGACTGTGCATGTCATCCGTCAAGTACATATAATGCTTGCTCTTGCTCCAGTGGTAGACTCTTAGGAGTTTCAACACTTGGTGAAGGGTTCGAGCACCCATAGTTGGTGAAATCCCATTTAGGCGTGAGTGTGTGGTGGTGTGTGCATGTTGAAAAAAAAAGAAAAAAGAAGAGGTACACTGCTTTCTTATTGATAGCACATCTTTATTGCACAGGGCCTGCATCTATGTTACATGGATGGCGTTGAATTGCTTATAAGCCTTGATTACGGCCATGGTCCTCTTATAATAACCCTTGGGTGTGGTTGAATGAAAAGCGTCGTATGCATGTAAATGTAAAGCCCTTGGTAAAAGCAAATATTGCCCACATGAAATGACAATGTTTCCTTTTCATTGTCGGTGCTTTTTCATTGAGCCATATCATGAGCCATATCATGGGTTACAAGCAACTCGCATCCCATGCAAACATGACAAAGCACCGCGTCTTTTGCGGGCCTTGTGCACAATAACTCATTTTATTATGACATGATAGACGACAGTGAATCGTACTCACACTTATGGATGCACGTCTCATTCTATCTAACAATATCTTTCCCAATACTTCATAAATATGCAACCATACACCCTGGCCGGTGCTCTTTAATACATCGGGCTCCACCTTGTCTTCTCTAAAGGTATCGATGTGTCAAGTTCAACCAAATGGGTACCGGAACTCTGCTTGACATTGGCCGAGTAAGGGTGTAGCTAAACCGGTCTAAGTGTGAGTAGGATAATTTTTTGAGCCCAAGTAATAAATAGGTCGAGTGTGAACACACCCCTACCTACCAATACCCAAGCCCCACCCAAACCCTATTATATATAAACAAATATATAAATAATGAATAATATAGATTTCATGTATTAAAAAAGTGGACCATCTAGATTAAACTTACCAATTATCCATTTGGACATGGACACGTGGCCCGCCTAAGGTGTAAAACCACCTATGGTACAAAGTGCATGCCTCCTCATTTAATCCGCGTGGAGTTTTATGTATCAAATCAAAAGTCTATGTGTAGAATTTACGTTCCAAATCAAGGTTCGTAATAAAATTTTATTTTTTAAGTTAAAGATATATGTTTTCAAAAAATAAAAATAAAATCATAAATGGGTACCACTTTAGAGGGTATAACTATTGGTATGCATTTCAGGCCCACTGTGCAATGCAGGTATGGGTGTAGTATCTGTTGATGGATATGGGCATGGGTACCCCTATATCTAGGGCTGTAACGGGCTAGGCTTGAGGTAGGTCTCGGCCCAGATTTTGAACTGTTTTGGGCTGGGCCGTCAGATGGCCTATTTGAGTTTTATTTTTCAGGCCTAAGTCCGGCCCATTGACACTGACCATACCCGGGCTGGACCTCGCCTATTGGCACCCTTTTAGTCTTCTTGACTCATGGCTGGTGGGGCCTACATGTGAGTTGGATTTGGACATGGTAAATCTCTACTACCCTTGTACTTGCTTTTCTTGAGGTGATTACACTGCCCTAATTGGCGGTAGCACAATCTCAAGGGATGAAAGTAGATTAGATCTTTCATACGTGTGCCTGGCTGCACGAGTAAGTGGTGACCAAAGAAGCAACACTCACACCTGTGTAAGCTACCTAACCGAACTATTTTACATTTCGCCAGATCAATTTATAGCATGAGCCCAAAAATGCATCAGATCCAAACCTCAGGTGGACCACACCACAGGAAGCCATGGTGATTGAACACCCACCATTAAAAACTTCTTGGTTGCCACCGGAATGTTTATTTGCCATCCATCCTGTTGATAAGGTCACACAACCATAGATGAAGGGACCACACAAATATCAGCTTGATCCAAAACTTTTATGGCCCGTAAAAAGTTTTTAATGGTCAATCACCAGTGTTTCTTGTGGTTTAGTCCACCTGAGATTTGGATCTGCTGCATTTTTGGCATTATGTGGTAAAATGACCTGGCGAAACATATGGACGGCATGGATATAAGATACATACATCACGGTGGGCCCCACAATGAGGTCCTGGGAATCATGGGCCCCCTTAGACTGTCAATGTTTGTACCTCAAAATCCATATTAGGAAAAGAAAAATGATCACAACGCAACTTGTTATGTGAACTTGACATCCATTGGATTTTATTTTCTACTGATGTATCAGTTGTACATAACATCAAAGCAATGAAAAAGGTGGGCCACATCATAAAGACAACCTGGAAAATCCAGAATGAACTAACTAGAAAAATACCTCCATATATTGGAAGGTAATTAAGATGGAAGCATAAACGACTCAAAAAAAGAACTAGCTAAAATCTTAGAATAAATAGAAAGAGGCTACTGAAAACTTCTTAAGGCCCATGAAGAAGTTGATCAAGCACATGTTGCTGTGATGGCTACTCTCTCAACCATAGAATTTGGTGGGTTAATCCCATCATCCATCAGCTGATCCTTTGGCTGATCTTTGATCTTAACAATGCAACCATTAGGTGCATTGGTCCCATCATCGGATGGCGGATCTTTGATCTTAACAACATGATTTTTTGGAGCGTTGATCGCGTCATTGATTCTCTGATCTTGGATCTTAACAACATGATTGGTTGGTGTGTTGATCCCGTCATTGGTAATCTGATCTTGGATCTTAACAATGTAGTCATCGAAGCACTGGTCTATGGTTTGAAAAGGGATGTCCGGGTAGAGAGAGCTTGCTTCAATGTCGTTTGTGTTGTCCAAGCAGTAATTGATTTGGCAGCCCTTTATAAAAATGTCGTGGGTGAACGCTGCTACAATGCTCCGCGGAATACAATTCTCTACAAACAAATGTATAAATGACTAATATTTAGAAATGAGTTGGAGATATACCTAAACAATGCAGTACTGTAATAGGGTGCTGAGACCAACTAAAGTACTCCATGCATACTCTTAAAAACACTTCTTAAAGAAAACTGCACCACTTAGGATAGTCTATGTAAAGTCTTGAGAGATTTTGGACACCACTCCCATCTCTGGTTGTAATAGGCTATTATGGTAGTAGCGGCAATCACGTGATAGATATGAGATGCATAGTGAAAAAGTTAAAATTTTCATGTATAAATGATAATTTTACTATTTTCATTGTGCGTCCCATGTCTATCAAGCATACATTATAATTTTTTTTATGGGTGATAATACCACCACGTGTTATTATATCATTACCTGAAGAAAGTTTAATCCATATGTATGGTTGTCAATGGATTAGGCCCCAACAATTCAAAATTAAAATTTTGAATGTTGGGTTTGAATTGGCCCATCATGACTAGATCAAAATCCATGCTAAAGCCAAACCCAGGTTATCCATTGGAAATGCTGAGACAATTCCCACCAGAGGGTCCAAGAGGTAATCCATGCACGTGTACCAACATGACGCACTTGCCCTATATCAGAGCCATTCATCAGGTGGGCCACATTGTGAATGTTCTTGGCCTAAATATCAGCCTGTTCCATTGTGTTCATCTGTCCAACCTTATCAATGGCCCAATATCACACCAGTGCTGCACTAACATGTGTTCAGGAATGCATGTGCAATCTCTCATGTGAATTGCTGTAGTATTTCTCTAAGAAAAAACTCAGGAGGTATTTAGAGGAGTCCCTGTGGACCTTGGGCTGATGCAAGTAGATCATCTTCGGTGACGGTGACTCGCGGGAGCGTTCTTCCAATCTTTTTCTCCCAAATGGAGGCAAGCTCGTTAATGTTGTGCAAATTGGACAACGGACGGAAATGGATGTTTTTATTAAGCGTGCGATCGTCGCCAATTGCTTTCATGGTAAATTTTCCAATATCAGTTCCGGCGACAAAGTAAGCTGCGACACAAACACCATGACATGGATTATTTTCTATTTAAAAAAAATATTTATTTTCTTTTATTTTACACTTATGCTGAAAAAATATGGCAATGTGAACATGGTTTTATTGGTCTGCTGGCTTGGACCGACTCAATTCGGTTGTGAGCCAAGTCACGTAGGGTCTAAGTCTGAATCAGATGAGTTGCGCGGGACTCATCAAATTATTAGAACCTTGATGTGAATCACACTAGATTTGTTTAAACAAAACAATAAAATAAAATAAAATAAAATAAAAAGAAAAGAAGGAAAAAGGAACTTTTGATCGCTTAGGGCCCATTTGGATCATAAGTTGCTTAAGATAAGCTACTTATTCCACAAGTAGCTTATTTTAGTTTCTACTTAAGATAAGTATCTTTGGCAAACAACATACTTATCAGCTTCTCTTTTTCATCTCTCCTAATGTCTCTCTTCAACGACTGATGTAAAGTCAAAAGCTAATGAAAAGTCAAAAAGCTAAAAAAATTTTTAACTAAAGTAATCATGTAATTTTAAGTAAAAAAGTTACTTATAACTAATCATAAACCAAACTTTTTTATCTGAAATAAGCCACTTATCTACTGCTGTCAGTAGAAAAAGTAACTTATTTGGTAGTATCCAAACTGGCCCTTAGTTACACACACGATGTTACACACACGATGGGTGATTTGCTTCTTGAGGCATTAAATATTCATGCCTTCATATCAATTCTACAGTGTGGCGTAGACGTGGCATAGACAGAATAAAAAAGATTCAATGGCTTCAATTGAGTGAAAAAAATAAAATAAAATGTTCATTTATTAGAAGGTTAGTCCAATGAAACCACAAGTCGTTGTGCCCTTCATTGGGTATTTGTCAATAGGTAGGCCATGGTTGCTTATTCTTCCACCGAAATTGAGTATGGCCTTATGGGTCAGGCTATGTGTGAGGTCATTTAGTTTCGGAGTCCTCTTTCCAATCTTGGTGTTAATATTCCTACTCTAGTCAATCTCTTTGGGGGTGTTTGGATCTAAAGTTACTTAAGATAAGCTACTTATGCCTAAGGTAGCTTATCTTGGTTTTTACTTATTAAGCTAAGCTGAAGTGTTTAAGTACATATAAGTAAAAAAGTTATTTATAATTGATCTTAAACCAAACTTACTTATCTCAAATTTGTTAAAATTAGTTACTAATCTATTATTGTAAGTAGAAAAAATAACTTATTTGGTGGTATCCAATCAGGCCCTTCGTGATAACTGGGTAGCCTCCAACTTAGCTGCAATCCTGTGTTTAACAAGTGAATAAAACATTTTGAAGTCGACTGGCATTTTGTTCACAAAAAAGCTTATTGTGAGTCTCATTTCTTTTTCTCATGTTTCTTCAAATTAACGATCACTTAGTTGATGTTCTTAGCAAGGCGGTTATCTCTTCTCATTTTTGTGATATTGTATTTAAGTCTGGCACATGAGATATTTATACTCCAGCTCGGAGGGAAATGTTGAAGGTAAGTTGAGTCTCTTGGCACCTCTTATTATGCCTCAGTAGTAGAATCTCTGGAGTTTCAACATGAGGTCACAACTTCGAGCACCCCTTGTAGTGCAAGTGTGCGAGAATGTGTGTAAAAAACAAAAAAAGAAGAAGTTGAGTCTCTTGAACTTTTGACTTTTGGTCCATTGGGCCACTTCATTAGGGTTTATTGGTCATGAATAGATTTTGTGGGAGATGGCTCTCTCTAACTCTAAAATTTCTCCAATCATGGATCCTAACAATTTCATTAGTTCCATCAGTAGCCTTCCATGAAAACATACAACCACAAGCCACACAAAACTATGTAACATTGGATAACTAAGAAAACATAGAGCATGCTAAAAAAACATACATCCACAATCCATGAAAAATCAGATATTGGATAAATATCTTCCATCTAGAAGGTTCATGGTGCGCCACTCATCAGTAGTGGGCCCCATCAGGTCAGTGTTTAGGTTCATCTAACCATCTGGGCGATCAGGACATGTATTCACGGTCGGATGCATCAGGACACATTATTTCTAGTTCCATGTGTAAGGACTACTACCGTTCATGTTCACCGTGGAGTTGTGAATATAGTGGATGGTTTAAAAATTTATGAAGGTTATAGGTAATTAGTAGATCAGCCTAGCATTAGAACAAATCATTCTCGTCATCTAAGCCTTATTCCAACTAATTGGAGTTAGCTAGATGAATCCTTTTCTGACATTCCACACTATTGAAGGCCAAAAAAGTGGTCCTTGATGGAGTGGTCCACCGAATTTTCAAACGTTTTGTGCTGATTAAAACTCAAGTGCCCAAGTTCACTGATTTTGTAGAGGCGCTTTCTCCATGAACCACACTTCCTGTACCAATGTAGGTGATCCAAGACATTTATCTGGTGCATCCAATGCTAATGGGCCTAAAATCAGGCTTTCAGCCTATAAGCCTATTTGGTGCACAGCTATACGTGTACCAAAAAGATGCACTATAAAAAAGATTGACCAATGGTTTGGATTCAAGCTGATGGCATGGTGTACGGAGTAAGAAGTCTCATCAGATCTGTTCTCCAATCACCATAAAAGGTAAGGCCCAAGCTATGTGCAGGATTTTCCGTACTCTACTGATAAGATGGGATCTTTTTTGAGATTTCAACCAAGGATGGACATGGATGTGTGTAACCCTTGATTACACAGCCGAAGCCCATGTAACCAGAGCTCTATAGGGTGCAGTAGAGCTGGGCATGGGACGACTCAACTCGTCCGACTTGTTTAGATCCGAATCGATCCGAACCAAGTGGGTGAGTCGATCCGAATCGAGTTGACTTCGTCCAATCTGAACTCAAACCAAGTCGAGTTCGAGTCACCCAATAACTCGACTCGACTCGACTCGACATGAAATCCAACTCGGTACTAACTCGACTCGATCTGAAACTCGACTCATACATGTATATTAAAAAAAACTCAGATATGATGTTTCGGGTATGAGATGTCGTATAGCTGATGGAGAGGCTGCAATTTTGGCAAGTGAATTTAGGTTTTGAGTTATGATTTCGGCCTGTGGATACTCGCTGCACCTGACCCTACTTAGTACTCCTGACCAGGTCGGACTCAGTCCAAATTAGTCTAGGCCAGACCTGAACTCGGATTGGGTCAAGCATGCTGGACTCAGTATCGAGTCGGGTTGAGTTCGTGTCAAGCCGATTTCAAAACCGGATCGAGTCGGGTTGGCCCTAAGTTAGTCCGACACGACTTGATGCCCAACTCTAAGGTCCACTAAGATGTTTGTGTGACATTCGCTTTGTCCATACATTTTGATAGATCATTCAAGATGTGAACCCAAAAATGAATTAGATCCAAAACTCAAGTGGGAAGAAATGATGGGGACTAAACACCCACCTTAAAACCTTAATGGGGCCAGCAGAAGTTTTGGAAGAGCATGATATTTGTCTTATCCCTTAATCATGGTGGGAATCACTCATGAACTAGTTTGATGGGTGAGACTCAGTACGGTTTCAATGGTTGTCATCCCCATCCCCACTAGTTTGTGTGGAGTGGCTCACTTTGAATTTTGAACCTGCCTTGTATATTTCTGGGATCACAACCTAACATGATATTAGAAAATTAATGAATCGAGTTTAATTTCACACAAATGTCATTGCTTGATGGTGCACTCTGTCCAACAATGATATGCGCTAATGAAAAATTCCCATGTATAGGCAGTAGATGTGAGGCCCACACCGAAAAGGATAAAATGAGGGAGTCATTACTTTTGACTGCGCATGTCATCCATCAGGCACATATGATGTTTTTTTATTAACAGCACATCATTATTGCACCGGATCTACATCTATGTAACATGGACGGAGGTGAATTGCTTATAAGCCTTGATTACGGCCGTGGTCCTCTTATAGCCCTTGGTGTGGTTGAATGAAAACTGTCATATGCATGTAAATGTGAAGCCCTTGGTAAAAGCAAATATTGCCCAAATGAAATGAAAATGTTTCCTTTTCATTGTGGGTGCTTTTTCATTGACCCATATCATGGGTTACAAGCAACTCTCATCCCATGCAAACATGACAAAGCACTGCGTCTTTGGTGGGCCTTGTGCACATTATGACATGATAGACAACGGTGATGACATGATAGACAACGGTGAATCGTACTCATACTTATGGATGCATGTCTCATTCTACCTAACAATTTCTTTCCCAATACGTCATAAATATGCAACCATACACTCTGGCCGGTGCTCTTTAATACATCGGGCTCCACCTTGTCTTCTCTAAGGATGTCAATGTGTCAAGTTCACCCAAATGGGTACCCGAACTCTGCTTGACATTGGCCGTGTATGGGTGTAGCTAAACCGGTCTAAGTGTGGGTTGGATAATTTTTTGAGCCCAATTAATAAATAGGTCGAGTGTGAACATACTTCTACCTACCAATACCCAAGCCCCACCCAAACCCTATCATATATAAACAAATATATAAATAATGACTAATATAGATTTCATGTATTAAAAAAGTGGACCATCTAGATCAAACTTACCAATTATCCATTTGGACATGGACATGTGGCCCACCTAAGGTGTAAAACCACCAGTGGTACAAAGTGCCTCCTTATTTAATCCACGTGGAGTTTATGTATCAAATCAAAAATCAAAACTCTATGTGTAGAATTTACGTTCCAAATCAAGATTCGTAATAAAATGGGGATTTATGTGATACACAGCTTGTGTATGACACTTGATACACAAGCGCACAGAAATTGAACATGTGGTATAAACATTATATGATATTAAATTGTGGAAATAACTATCATTGAGTAATAGTTCTAAAATCAGATTGGCTAAACAATCTTACCCTTCAATTTGTAGACTTTGTTGACATAAGATAATGGGATTTTATTTTTTATTTTTCACTTTTAAGCGTCCCAAAAATATTCACCAATCCAATAATCAAACAAGCTTAACTTTTGGTTTATTCTACATCTGATCTAAGGCCCAGTTTATATTTTAATTACTTGGACCCCAAATATACAATTTTCGGTTGATAGTTCTAGCATTTAACTTATATATATATATATATATATATATATATATATATATACACCATAAATTATTTTTTTTAAAGTTAAAGATATATATATTTTCCAAAAAAAAATAAAAATCATAAATGGGTACCACCTTAGAGGGTATAAGTATGGTTAGGGCTAGGCATTGAATCGAGTCAGATCGAGTTAGGGCTGACCCGACTCGATCCGTTTTTGAAATAGACCTGACCTGAACTCGACTCGACTCGACTCGGTACTGAGTCCAACATGCTTGAAACAATCCGAATTAGGTCTTGCTTGGACTAATCCAAACTGAGTCCGACCCAGTACAAAGTACCGAGTTGGTTTGAGTTGGCACCGATTCAGATTGAGAGATGAGGGAGGGAGGTACTGGAGGGGAGAGAAAGGATGATGGTGGTGAATTTGGTGGTGGTGGTGGGTGGTGGGTGGCTGCTGCGTGGCTGCTGAGCTTGGGAGAGAGAGAGAGAGGTGGTGATGGTGGTGGGTGGTTGCCGGACTTAGAAGAGGAGGATGAGGGAGGAAGAGAAAGTTTGGGATTGGATCGGGGTGGGTCAGGTTGGCGTATAGGGTTAGAAATATTTAAAATTTAGAGTCTTTTATTGTATATCTGAGAAAAGCGATTGACAACATGGATAAAACACTTACATCACAGTCCATAAAACACTTACATCATAGTGGGCCCCATAGAGCCCTGCCTGGGGGGAGCTTGAGTGGAAACCGATTGGCTACTCCCCTGCCACTAGCCCGATGGCTGGTGGTCGGTGCTTTGTGGGTCCCACGATGATTATATGTTTCATCCATGCCGTTCATCCATTTTTTCGGATCATTTTATGGCTTAATCCCAAAAATGAGAGGGATATAAATCTCAGGTGGACCACACCATAGGAAAACAATAGTAATTGGATATCCACCATTAAAATCCTCCTAAGGCCCACTGTACTGTTTATTTGACATCCAATCTGTTGATTAGGTCATACAGACCCAGATGAAGGGAGAAAAACAAATATCAGCTTGATCCAAAACTTTTATGGCCCAAAAAAGTTTTTAATGATCCACGTTCATTCAACTCTGTTTCCTGTAATGTGGTCCACTTGAGAGTGTTATATATTTAATTTTTGGTCTCATATCCTTAAATAATCTAGAAAAATAGATGGACGGCATGGATGAAACACATACATCATGGTAGGGCCCACGGAGCACCGACCACCAGCCATTTGGAGCAGCCAATCCGTTTCCTTGGAAATACTTCGATTTTTGACTCATCCGTTAAACTGAGCTGGAAAAACTGATGAATCGTATGGATAACGATAAATACATCACAATGGGGGCGTCGTGAGTTACTCAATACGCAATCCATGTCCCCCGCTACATTCCAATTCCAGTCAAAATCGGCAGTTCTCCTTTCATCATCGCACAAAATAGAAAGATTCCGCTATGATCTGGTTTCACAAAAGATCATGTCCCATCGATAGTAAGGCGTACCTTTGACGCTGCCATCACCGTAGATCTGGAACTGATCCAACGGTGGTAGTACCTCAGACGGGTGTGTGTTGTCGTGGTAAGGCCACGCAGCGATGGAATTGCAGCAGATGTATGTGTATGGGATGCCCGCAGCTTCAACGGCCCGTCGGACCTTACGCTTCTCGTTGTACATGGTGAGCCCTGGTTCAACTGGGTCCGCCCTGTCCACGTCATGTCCAAACTCCGAAGGCAAGAACCTCTGCAAACCCAAGGGTGATCAATTTTCATCTTAGGCTCTATTGACCGCACGATTAGAGGTCCCAAATAATGATCGGCGTAGATTGTGCGCGCAGAGTGCATATTGGGAGTCGATGCACACGTATGTCCCCAACAAGTGCGCAAGGAGATGGGGAGCAGATTAGGTGAGACCCCTAACTGTGGGACCCACTGTGATGTATGTGACTACATCCACGCCCTACATTCGTATTGAAAGTTCATTTTCGGGCATGATCCAGGAACTGAAGTAGTTCCAAATCCAGATGGGCTATGTTACAAGAAACAGGGGCGATTGACAATTAAAAACTTCTTGTGGGCTCGAAAGCTTTGGATCAAGATGATATTTGTGTGGTCTCTTCATTTATGTGTTTGTGACCTTATCAACAGGTTGGATGGAAAATAAACATTCCGTGTAGAATCCATGAAGTTTTTAATGGTGGGGATTCAATCGCAACTGTTTCATGTGGTGTGGTCCACCTAAGATTTGAGTCAGCTTGATTTTAAGTATCATGATCTAAAATGATCTTTCAAAATGGTTGGATAGTGTGGATTTAAGGTGCATACATAAATGTGAGCCACACAGTCAGGGGTCCCTCACCGCCGTGGATCCGGAGTCTCACCTAATCCGCTCCCACGGAGATATGTCTACGGGCTCTCGGTATGCACCGTGCGCAGTGAGGTTATGGTAATTCCAGGACGTTCAAATTGTGTGGGGTCCACCGTGATGTTTAAGTGCCATGCAAGCCGTCTATTAGTTCAGCCACTGCATGCTCAGCCTAGATCTAAAAATCCAGCCTGACCATAACTCAGGTGGGCTGCCGTGTTCTGTAAATGTCATCAATCAAGTCATCGGGTGCGGGCCCACCACGATAGAGAGACCCGACAAAACTCACGTGGGTCTAACCACTTGGATGCATAAGAGTGTATCCCCCGCGTGGACGGATTACTGCCCAGGCAGAGGCTTTGTGGGGGCACTCCGTGATGTATGGGTCCATCCATGTCTTGAGATCATTTTATAGTACAAGCCTAAAAATAAGGTAGAATCAAAGTTCAAGTAAACCACACCACAGCAAGCAGCAGTGATAGTGATACCCACCGTTGAAACATTTCCAGGGTCACCATGATGATCTAAAACTTCTATGGCTCTCAAGAAAATTTTTAATCGTGAGAGTTCAATCCCCACTGTATGATCCACTTGAGCCCTGGATCTGCCTATTTTGTTTCATATTCTAAAATCATCTTTAAAAATAGATGCACGGCGCAGGACCATCTGTCCGCGTAGGGGCAGGACGCCAGCCGCTTACACGTGGGCTCTGTATAAACATCATGGGTGGGCCCCCCAAAGCTCGAACGCATGGCATATTCATTATTTCAGAGACTACGAGGGAGACAAGGAAAATGATTGGCTACTCCCTGCCACTCGCCCAATGGTCGGTCCTCCGTGGGTAACATGATGTATGTGTTTCATCCATATCGTTAATCCATTTTTAAAGATCTTTGCCAAAAATGATGGGGATAAAATTCTTATATGGACCGCACCACAGGAAACCAATAGTGATTGGATATCCAACATTAAAATCATCCTAAGGGCCACTGTACTGTTTATTTGACATCAAATCTGTTTATTAGGTCATACAGACCTAGATGGAGGGAAAAAACAAAGATCAACTTGATCCAAAACTTTTATGACCCCAAAAAGTTTTTAATAATTGTGACTCATGCAACACTTTTTCCTGTAATGTAGTCCACTTCAGATTTTTATATGCCTCATTTTTTGTCTCCTAACCTAAAATGATCTATGAAATAGATGGAAGGAATGGATGAAGCACATACACCATGGTGGGCACACAGAGCACTAACCACCAGCCATTGGCTGGTGGCAGACTAGCAGGGGAGTAGCAAATCCGTTTCCGTGGGACAAGCACGCCAGTTGTACGAACTTGTACTAAATTGGCTGCGTCGCTGGCCTGCGCACAAGCTAGCGTTGCACAATGGTGTTTCCTACATCGGACGTAGATTGCGCTGTGAGTAAAGTCTTTATCACACCGTCCATCTGTTTAGCCCAAAAGTGAAGTATACGAAGCTGAAGTGTACCACACCGAAGGAAACAGATGTCCACCGTTGAAACCTTCCTAGGAGCTTTTATTTTTTCACACGCACGCAACCCCACATGTTCACGCCGTAGTGGGATTTTACCACCTATGGATACTCGAACCCATGACCGGGTATTGAAACTCTGAGAGTCTACCACCGGCGCAAGAGTAAAGATCCAAATCTTCCTAGGAGCTACAGTGATGCTTATTTGCCATCCTTATAAGCAGATTAGATGGATAATAAACGTTACGGTGGGCCCTACAAATGTTTTAACAGGGATAATCTTTTTCCTATTATTTATGGTGTGGTCCACTTAAACTTTGGGTATGAATTATTTTTGATATGATTCTCTAAAATGATATCAAAAAATGGATGAACAGCGGGATATAATAAATACATCATTCTATCATTATGGGGCCCTGTAAGTTTAATATACTTTGAACCGTTCGTACAACTAGGAGCTCGAGGAGCTGCAACTACCGTCTTCGCACGACACGTACCCACACCAGAATCCGCTTCCTCCAAAATGGGATTTTACGAAATCTAACTTTTGAAATGAGGGTTGGGGTCTGTGCCAACCGTGATTTTAATTACCTTAACATTGCCGACGGTCTTGATGGCCTCGATCAACGTCAGCTGGTCCAGAATGCTCGCGCCACCGACAGCGGATATGACCACTGCTATTTCAAGCTCCCTCATTTTCTTCACAATAAAATCCCGGTCGTCGATGGATCCCTGAAAGAACCCAATCAGGTCAATCTAACCAAACGAAAGAAATCCGACCATTGGTGCTAAAACTAAAACAAATCACATACGTACATGAACGATGATAGCGCCTTTTTCTTGGAGCGCTTTGATAGTCCTGGCCTTAGATGGGCTGGACGATGATGCCGGCCGCACAAGCACAAACGTGGCCCGTCCGCTGGCAACGCTAGCCTCGGCCACGAACCGTCCGATGAAGCCAGTGGCCCCAACAACGAGCGTGCGGTCGAATGTAGTCATGTTGACGATGTGTTGGAGGATTTTAGTTGATGTTCGTAGTGAGAAACTCCACGCGCTCTCACTCTGCCCCAAATATGCTGGGAGTCTTTACTTTTAAGTAGTTAGTCAGGATTTCATCTAACACTCGCACCAAACAGTCTCCCCATTTATTTAACTATGTATTTGCTGGGCCCACTGCTGTCGTACAAGTTTTAGGTGATCACCCGGTCATCACCGACCGGTCGTTGAGACTTTATAAACTTCACAACTCATGTCATGTGGATGGCCAAGATTTGTATGGCTCATTTAGATGGAAGCAGACGTGGTCCAAAGTCTGTGAGGCCCACCGTTATGTATGTGTTTTATCTTCTTCTCATCCATTTGTCCACCTCATTTTAGGGTATGAGCACAAAAATGATGAAGATCTTAAGCTCACATCAACCACACCACTGAAAACGGTGGGGATTCAATGCCTTAAAAGAAGTTGCTAACATTGGGTGTTCAATTCCCAATGTTTATTTATTATTATTATTATTTTATGGTGTTGTCCATTTAAGCTTTGTGTTTACACCTACTTTTGGCACTCCCACACGTACCATCGGAAAAATGATACTTAGATACACACGTGGCACAATTAGATTCATACTCATACTTCGAGAAGATTTGCGTCTGATCTTCCTTCGGCTTTAGGAATTCTGTTATTATTGCAGCCATATAGACTCTTATCGGGTTCTTTTAAGAAGACGAATCATTGAATGTTAGTAGACATGATTAACATGCCCATTAAATGAGAGACATGCCTTGCACGACCATAAAAGACCCGCTGGATGAGCCGTATCACATCTCATAACTAGATATGATTTCATCTGCGAAGTCGTCTAAGGCTTGTTTGGGAGCGTGGATTTGAAAACCCCTGGATTGGGAACCCCTAGGATTTAAAACCCCTTGGATTTGCAATCCTCCCCGTGTGTTTGGCACCCTAAAGTGTGAATCAACTTAAATCCAAAAGTACCTATGCATGATATATTTACAAGGGTTTGAATTTAATTACTAAATCAACTTTAATATCTCTAATTAGCGAGATATGTAATTTTTGACACAATAGTTGTGATATGCTAGTTGAAATATATGCTTTGCCTGAAAATGATGAAATTCCAAGTCTCAGATGGGCCGCAAGCACAAGATCATGTCTGAGTGACTAATCAACGATTTTTAATCATTGATTAACATGGTCAATGTTTGGATGGTGTTGGACAATGTTTGGACGGTGCTGAACATCATTAGTGGGCCATGTGCCCAATAGAATGATAGTATAGTGACACACATGTTATACCCGCAACTATTGAAATGATTTTAGGTGTAATCCAAATTCTCACTGTGGATTGCAAACCCCCTCAAGGAGGGGATTTGAAACCCCCTCAAATCCCCTCCAATCCCCTCCAATCCATGGTGCCAAATGACCCCTTACTACAGTCCCTTTAAAATAAGAGATTTCCCCAGAGATGCTCGGAGAACTACCAGTCATCTAGAGGATTTCGAAGATCTGCATATTAGGCCAATCTCTAAATGAACCCAGCCTAGGATTGGGCCACGATCGGGATGAGTAGAAATATCATATGTGTCGGGGTCTGCAACCATGACCCCATAAGATAAAAAATGGGGGAACAAGATCCAAACCTGGTCCAATAACATGTTAGTATCGGGTTTCAAATCCTACTCATGTAGGAGGCTGTTTGATTTACATCAGATCACCATAGTAAATGGTTGTGATTAAGCGAAAGATGGTCCCTTGATCAAACCAAGAGGGTCCTATAAGGGAGCATCTACATGTATGAGTGAAAATCTGAGACCCATGCTATGAGCATTTCAATGATCTTCCATGTTAAAAGCTTCCGAATCTAGGAAGGAAGAATTGTGTGTCTAGAAAGCCTGCATGAAGAATCTCGAAAGAACCAGAAGCCTAGCGATGGGCTTTCACCGCATCAAGAAAGTTATAAAAGTAACACTTGAAGAAGAGGTCGAGGCTCCAAGCTAAACACATCTATTTATATGTCTATTTTACATTCATGCCTAATTTACTTTTCTTAGCCTAGTTCACTATTGCCCAACCCACTATAATGCGTTTATCTTATGAGAAATTAAATATCTATAACCTTAAGTTGTTAGATCTCAATGTCCATCTGAGTTCCAATTCAGTTGTTCATACCTTGGTCATGTCCTATTGACCATCTGCCTCGATCGTCTATTCTGATAGGCACATCAGGTATTTATCTTCTTGCATCAATTAGATTATAAAGCACAACAGTTATAACATAGATGATACATTAGGGCCTGTTTGATTTTTATCGTTTCACCTGGAAATGGTAAATACCCTGGAAATGGGTGATTATTACTGTTTCACCTGTTTGAATATTCATGGGAATTTCATTTCTTGGAAACCGATTTAAAAGTAGTAGTGGCCATTTTAGGACCCATCTTGATGTATATGATATATCTGTTCCGCCCATCCATTTTATCACAACATTTTGAGATATGAGAAGAAAAATGAGTTAGATCCAACACTCAATTGGCCTATACCAAAAGAAACAATGGCCCCAGGAAGTTTTTAACGGTAAGTATTTAATTCACATTTTTCTATGGTGTAGTCCACTTGAGCTTTGGATATGCCTCATTTTTTGGCTTATATCATAAATTCATTTGACATAATGGATGAATGGTGTAGATCTATGATATGCATCATGGTGGGACCCACAAATATTTCACAATATTTGCCATTTTTACACCGAAAAAGTAAGCCGTCAAATCAATTATAGGAAAGAGTGCGGCAATTAAGGAAGGAAATATTCATTACCATTTGCGGGGCATTTCCCTGGGAATTGGAAAATCAAACACGCCCTTAATGAAATCGATTGTGTTTATGCTAGTCTTTATTTTATTACATGCAAATCTTCTACTCTAATTGAGGAATACTACGTTAAAACATTGTTGAAATAGAAAGTTCTTAAATTGACTGATTTTGCAATCACTGGTATAAGGCAAAAAGAACAGGCAAAAAGAACTCATTCATTACGGCTAACCCATTCTCTTGGTCAAATCGCCTAAGTATGTGTGCATCAAATCAATAAGTTGGTGGTCGAGAGAACTTTGGGTCCAGATCCAATCTCCAATCTATCCATCTCAGTGTAGTTATAACGTCTCAAAAAAATCTGTACAAAGACCCGACCACCACCTTAAGTAGAAATCGCTAAGGATCAAATTAGGTAGAAATTAGACGAAAATTAATTAAGTACTAAATTGAATTAATCGGCGAAGTAGCTCGAATCACTTTCTATATGAACTGCACGACCTAAAACTAGTAGAATCGCTAACTCTATATTACCTAAAAACCTAAGATCAATCTCAATACCCAGTTGCTCTCGGGAGCATCTTGAAACTCCATATCGGACCTGGACCGCGCGTCGAAAGTCCGATTACCACGAAACTATACGGTTATGACCGCCTTACTGGGCTTGACAACCATCTCGGAAATCAAGTCCAAATAGAATCTAGAAATGCACAACTTGAGCCCAGAGTGAAGTGTGTGAGAAACGCGAATATCTTCAAGAAATAGACTCAAACTTAAGTAAATTGGGTCATTCGCTTGCAGGCCAAATCTAAGGTTTCAGACCGTCAGATTCTGACCTAACTACACCCTCGGATCAGGGAAATTTCCCAACACATGTTAGTGTACTTGTGGCCCTGATCAAGTTACGATGGCCGTTGAACTGAAACTGGTCCTCCGCGGTCAATTTACAAACCTGATTGGACTGAAACTTTAACTTGACATAGATCCATTTTCAGAGAACTTTCTCCGGACCGTATGCAGGAAATGGACCTCCAGGTGAGCTCCGTTAGCCCAAAACAGACAACTTTTGGCTATAACCTAAGTATACCATGGCCCTGGGGCCATTGACATCAGTTCTGGGCCTATATAAGGGCCTTAACCCAACCCTCTCTCATTTCATACGAATTTCCTAACCCTAGGAGAGAGAAGAGAGAAAAGAGAAGGAAAGAGTGAGGAGAAGAGAGAGAGAGAGTAAGAGATAGTTGCCGGGATTCGTTCCCGCCACTCCACGTGTTGAATCACCTATTCCGTGTCACTATACCGGTAATTTTGACTCCACTTTTGGGTAAGGAATCCTAACCCTAATCTGTTTTAGGTATCTAGATAGGTAGATCGGTGAAATAGCTAACCCATTTCATGATTTAGGTAGTCGTTGTGCCGTAGACAAAGGCGTAGTGTTCGAATTGAGTTCGATACGAGTTTACCGATGGAAGGTGCGGACTATAAACGTTTAGGTTATGGTTTTTAAGGCTTTCAATGTCAGTAATGATTTATGACTGACTTGATTGCTATCACATATGCTTAGATGTGATGTTATCCGCGTATTACACACACACACACACACACACACACACACACACACACATATATATATATATATATATATATATATATATATATGAACTATGTTGAAATTAATGCATTTCATGTGTTTGTTGAAAAGTTTGTATAAATATAGAATTATGATTTGTGCTTGCCATGATTGTTGTTTGGGAATACATGATTGTTGTACATGTGGCAACTCCCTTGTGAAAGGATTTGTTATAATATATGTTATAACTAATTTATTACATGTATGTTTGATATGTGTAGTCTAAGTGTTTGATAAAATGCTTAAATGAGGAAATGCTTATTGAAATGTATTTAACGAGGGTGTTGAGATAGGATTCTCAATTACTTTATCTATAGCTACAGTTTCCTTTATGTAACCTCTCTTACTACTATGTGATTCATGGATGAAATGCCTATGTATAATAACATGTGCACTATGTATTTGTTGAAAGACTCAAATGAGATTTATGCTTAAATTGGTTGTCACATGCTACATGGACTGTCACATATGAATTCCTATTATGTTTGAGTACGATTGGGACTAATACGGAGTCCAGGCAATCGGTAATGGTTTACGATCAGTGACCGAACTAGTTTCGCCACGATAGATACGTTCGATGAATTTGAGTCATACGGTGATTATCAACAGTGGTTAGGCCACAAGGAGTGCGTGTGCGCTTCATGTCGATTGATTCAATATACGGTCGTACTAGTCGAGCTTGTCAAGTAACCCGATTGGCCTAATGCATGTTCACCATATATGGACGCTACTGTTTGAATCTAAGGTACCACTTACCATCGAAAAATCTGTTTAACCTTGGTACCACGATTTGCTAAGACTCATTAACCAAGCATGATGGTATGGGACACCGTGGTCGAGTTGTTGGCCTACGCTGGGGTGATGAGCCTGCCCGTAGTGTCTAGTGAGCAAACCAAACTTGTGAACTGAATACAGTAGTATGAGACACTATATTCGAGCTGTTGGCCTATGCTAAGGTGATGAGCCTTTCCCGTAGTGACCTCAAGTATAAAATAGGCATACGATCAAGTGATGAGCCCTTCGTAGTGACCTCGATGTGAATTAAGCCTGCGCTGAGGTGACGAGCCTCCTGCAGCAACCTATAGTGTAAACTCGTGAACTTGCCTATCGTATGTGATTAACTAGGATTGATGACCTTAGATGGATCATTTTTTGGGTAAATGATTTAAAAGGAGGTACCTTAGCTTTCTGAATTTGCTGTATGAATAGGTCTAATTAAGAACTTAACTAACACGACCAAGCACCGCATTGCATGTGCCTTTGGCGTGGGTGTTGAGTACAGTGGGAGTTTAGCATGCACGACTATGAGATGATGTCGCAGAGGGAGTGCAGGCGAGGGCATGCATCATTAATACATATCATCCTCGCATTAACTAGAGTACTTAAGAATGCTTGTTGTACTGCTTTATCATTACTGCTTGATTGAATTGATAACATGTTAACCTTTGCCTTATAGCTCCACTGAGTTAATCACTCACTCCCACTTTGGGACGGTATTTTAAAACACCAACTAGACTGTTGTAGTTTTAGATGATGGCGAGGCTTATGAGTTGGAGCTGGCCTTTTATGGCGGCGAGGAGGAGTTCTCCTACCTACAACTCTCTGGCGGGTCTATGTAGAAATAGAGTTGCGTCATCGGGGCTACAGGGATATGGATTAGATGCCATTACACTTTATCATTTTGTATATTTTGAAACTATACATGTAACTATTCAGCCTGGTGATATGATGTAACTACTCTGGGGTTTATATCTACTTACATACTTTATATATCTATCATAGTCTTCTGCTTGCTTAATTTAATCGCCTCTGGAGTATGATATATTGATTTGGTATAATCCCACTCATGTTTAATGCACAAATGTGGACAACATTTAATCATCATTATCTATGTTGCATAAGTGATGCGTTGGAACTCGAGAGTTGAGCATCTGCTCGACTCTCAATTTTCAGGGCGTTACAAGTTAGTATCAGAGCATGATTTAGATTAAACTGGACCTGGGTTATGGTAACACGACGAATTCTAATGTAATTTGACTTAGGAGGGGGGCGATAAAATGTAGAAACAAACGTACGATTCCAAGTTTCGCCGACGGGTGAAAATGACCATTGAAACCAGACCCGTATGCATTTGTGATCATGTGAGGTGATCCCAGTTCTTTTCTAGACCATCAATCGACGAGTTTAAATGATGATTTAACATATTCCACACTCAAATAACCCGAAAGGCTTGAATATACGTGAGATGGAACTCGAACCGCACCAAACGGGCTCGGGGGCCTAAACCACATAAAATAATGGGACTCGAGGTGGGTCCCACACATTTTCGGCACCTCGGGGGGATGTCATCGCCCCTAGGGCGATGCCATCGCCTTAGGTCCAGCGGACCGCGATGGCATTGCGCCTAGGGCGAGGCCTCATGGTCTGGTTCGGCTGGGCCGGCCATTGTACATGTATGTGGGGCCCACAAAATCGTGTGGGGGCCCTTATAACCCCCTCATTTGCTTCATTTCTCCCTTTTATACCCCTTCAAGCTTTCCAAACCTCTAAAAACCTCATTTTCTCTCTTAAATTCTCCCTCCAATCTCATCTTCCTCATTTTTATTGCACCCACCTCCACCATCCTTTCAAACCCATCTTCTACAACCGCCTACCTCCCTTAATCCCTCTCATTTGAGCACACCAAGCCATCTTTGTGTCTCATACACCTCCAAATCCACCAACCCATTTCATCTTTCAATCTCCCTTGACTTCATGGCTCTTTTTGAGCTTGTGGCCACAATCTTCTCCCTCTCTACACTTCTTTCCCTCATGGGAAAGAAGAGAGCTCCCACGGATGAAGTCGGGCCTAGCCGCCCTACCCGTTCAAGGAGGAAGAAAGGCACCGAGGCTAGCACAAGCGTCGATTGGGAGCTAAGGACAAAGCGGGATCTCAATCCCCAGCTTCCTCTCGAAAGAGCTCTACTGACAGATATGACACATGGAAGGTTTCAAGGTCGTAGGGTTCTATTTGAAGCACATGTGGATGAAAAACTATTTGGACTTTATCTGGTGATGGATCTCCTATTGGATGCCGAGTGGGGTCCCATATTTGAGGACAAGTCTTATGTGAATAAGAGCACTATCTGAGCCTTCTACGCCTATATACGAGAGCCATTGCTAGATCCTCTACAGTTCTCTATCCCCATGGGAAGGTGGGAAGCCATTGTTAATGTGAACTTGATAGCCTGAATCATGGGATGCCGCGTGAAGAGGTACATGTGAGTGAGAGAAATCTCAGGAGTGTGCGTGAAAGAGATCGCCGCACGTGATTTTTTTGTGGCCGACTAGTCCACTGGAGTTGAGGCAACTACCTCCTAGCATCCAAGATGACTCCTGACTTCCGCCTGCTCCACCACATATTCACGCATAATATGTATCCTAGATGGAGCAATCGCTCCAAATGCACGTGTTTGATGGTGGACTTCCTATGCCGAGCTGAGCAAGGAGACAAGCTGTGCCTACCTACGTATGTATTACTACAGATAGATCAGACCGCATGCTCTCTTAGGACAAACATTTCACTCCCATTCATCCGACTTATATGCAAGCTTTCTCGTGAATTCAGCTATAGACTTGGCTCAAAAAGGCTCGCGCCGATCCATTTCATCAACGACACTACTCTCAACAACATGAGTATTGGGCCACGACAACGTCAAGCCCGACTCGATGAGAGTGAGGATGAGATGGGAAGTGAAGAGGAAGAGAGTGATGAAGAAGGTGGAGATGAGATAGAGGAAGAAATGGAGGAAGAGGAAGAGCAGGAAGAGGAAGAAGAGGAGGCCCAAGACTTCGATGGGGGCTCTCCACCTGCTACACATGAGCCCCACCGTGATCGGGTTGCTATAGAAGCCCGCTTGGCTCAAATCGAGGAGGGCTAGGTCGCTCTACGACTGGAGGTCAGTGAGACCTGGGCTAAGCTTGAAGAGAGTCAGACCTTCATAAAATAGAAATTTAAGAAGGTATCTCGCACCTTGAATGCTATCTTGTGCTGTATGCAGGACAAGGGTGCACCTCCTCCATCAACAGATTCAGACGACTAGTCCTATGTTGTAGTCGTCTTTGGGTTTTCTTTGCTTTCTTGTTTCCTATGTTATGGCCTTGATAGGCTTAGTAGTAGGGTAGATTTGATGGTGTGTTTGGTGTTTAAAGCTTTGTTAGATTTAGCTCACATGCATCTTCGGTCATGGTCCATGTAAAACTATATCCCATGTATTATGACAATTTTGGTTTAATGAAATGCATGAAGCTCCTTTTATTATGAAATGTGTAGAATGCTTGAGAAATTAAGTGTTGTATGCTAAATCTCACATATGTTGCATCCTATGCTGTGTATAGGGAATGCCGCCTAAGGCCACATGGAGAACGACATGTCTTACACTTGGCGATTCGATTGATGGGGCACCTCCCCTAAGCGATAGCCATACGGACCCCAGTTTGGGCCCGAATCACGAGTCTTGCCGGATTCTCAGCCGGCCACTGGCCCCACAAATGGGCTGACACCTTTTGCACCACCAGTTCCGGAACAGAACCATGCGTCCACGTTGACGCCCCACATGCATTAGACTTCTCCTCCTGATAGGCTGGAGCAGATGATACTCTTTATGCAGCAGCAGCAGCAAATTTGGACCACTATTGCTGGGGCCCTTGCCCAGAATATGAATGTGGTTCTGCCTGCATCACCTATGCACCCTGCTGGGAATATGAGTACTAGCGGCCTATTTGAGCGATTTCAGTGCTTCCGGCCTCTCACATTTGCGGGTACTTACAGACTCGAGGAGGTCGAGTATTAGCTTGACCACATCTTTAAGATGCTGAAGCCACTGCACTGCACTGAGGCAGAGCAGGTCGAGTTGGTCACCTATATGTTCGAGAAGGAGACCAGTCTCTAGTGGGACAGCATCCTACGGATAGTTGCTGCTGGTTATGTATGGATATGGGAGGCTTTTGAGACATGCTTCCACGAGAAGTATTTCCCTCTCACCTACCGTAATGAGGAGGGAGAGTTCCTTCACCTCCAACAGGGAGGAATGACCGTGGCAGAGTACGAGAACCTATTCACGGAGCTGCACAGATATTCTCCTTTGATCCTATCAAACGAGTCGATGAAAATGCGGTGATTCTCTGAGGGTTTACGGCCTGAGATCCTCTTGAAGATGTGTTGTGCTAGCATGAACAACTATGCTGAGCTAGTGAGCATGTCCCTGCGAGCTGACCAGGATGGGAATAGGTTATCCTGTACACATGTACCTATGATTCCTAGGCCTCAGCCAGATTTACCGAGCAGGCCGTTCCTTAGCAAGAGGTCTCGTACAGATTCTCCTCCTCGGCTTACGACTCCATCGACACAGCCGAGGCAACGTGATGTATGGTGTACCTACTGTAAGAGGTCGGGCCATTTTGACACTTATTGTTTCACCAGGATGAGGGACAACAGCTTTATGCCCCCTCAGAAGATTAACCGTTAGATGCCACCAGCTATCTCGGCTCCACCTCTACATTTTGTGTCGCCTGCACAGCCTTCTTACAGGCCACCTGCACCTCGATTTAGGCCGCCTCAGCGACCTATGGCACCACAGCCGAACTGTTCTCAACAAGCTCTTGTGCACTCACTTTCAGCTAAGCATCCGAGACAGTAGTTACAGCACCGCTGGCTTTCAAAATCACGGCACATATCCAAGGTATACCAGTCTTCTTATTGGTGGACACCGGGTCCACTATTCTATAATATCATGCATAGTAGTTAAGCGACTAGTGTTGGAAACAGCTCCTATGAAGGGGGTGAGAATCCTTACCACCACAGGGACCTTTTCAGACGTTATCAAGATTTGTAAAGATTACTCGGTAGAATTAGGAAGCAGGACGGTACTCGTTGACCTAATTGTTGCCCCACTATACCATTATGACGTTATCCTTGGTATGGGTTGGCTCAATGAGATGAAGGCAGAGATCGATTGTGATACCAGAGTGGTGATAGCCTGTGCACCTGAGGGCACGGTCTTTTCTTTTCCAGTACATGTCAATTTGCCCTGCCGCATGAGTTGTTATGCTTCCTTATTGGAGAATGTTGGTGGTCTGATACTTGGGAACACACCTGTAGTCTGAGATTTTACGGATGTGTTCAGGATGATACTTGGATTACCTCCTCGACGCGAGATCGATTTCACCGTTGACTTGTGCCTGGTGCGACACCCATTTCACTACCGACATATCGCATGCCCCCCTGTGAAATGGAGGAACTGAGGAGACAGATCAATGATTTGCTGGATTCAGGTTTCATACGGCCTAGCGTATCTCCTTAGGGGGCACTCGTGCTGTTTGTGAAGAAGAAAGATGGATCACTGCGATTGTGTATTGATTATCACAGATTGAACCAAGTGAAGGTGAAGAACAAGTATCCTTTTCCCAGGATAGATGATCTGTTCGATCAGTTGAAAGGGGCATAATATTTTTTGAAAATCGATTTGCAGTCAGGATATCACCAGTTGCACGTCGGGGATGAGGACGTGCAGAAGACAGCGTTTAGAACCAGCTTTGGGCACTACGAGTTCCTTGTAATGTCATTTGGACTCACAAATGCATCGGCCGTGTTCATGGATTTGATGAACCGAGTGTTTCGGCCGTATCAGTACCGATTCGTCATCGTATTTATAGATTACATTCTGATATACTCTAAGAGTCAGGAGGATCACGAGGAACATCTACGAGCAGTCTTCGATACGCTCAGGAAGAATCAGTTGTTTGCCCAGTACAAGAAGTGTGACTTCTGGAAGGAAGAGCTCAAGTTCCTAGGACATGTGGTATCCAAGGAAGGAATAGCTATGGACCTTGCTAAGGTGACAGTAGTTCAGGACTAGGAGCAGCCCGGTTCAGTTATAGAAGAGAGGTGCTTTTTGGGACTTGCTGGCTACTATTTCCGATTCATTAGGGACTTTTCCAAGATAGCTAGGTCATTGTCTCAGCTTACTCGCAAGGACCTTAAGTTTGCCTGTAATGAGAAGGCGGAAGCAGCCTTTCAGAAACTAAAGGACAAGTTGACATCCGCACCCGTGGTAGTATTGCCAGAGCAAGGGGTCAAATGTACGATATACATTGACGCATCTCATGTTGGTTTGGATTGTGTTCTGATGCAGAAGGACATGGTTATTGCCTATGCATCGTGACAGTTGAGAAAACATAAGGAAAACTACCCTACACATGACCTGGAGTTAGCTGTCGTCATTTTTGCATTAAAGCTCTGGAGACATTACCTCTACGGAGAGGAGTTCAAGCTCTTTTGCCACCACAAGAGCCTCAAATACATATTCACGTAGAGGGACCTGAATATGAGGCAGCGATGATGGATGGAAACCTTGAAAGATTTCAAGTTTGAGGTTTCCTACCATCCCGGCAAGTCTAACCTTGTGGCAGATGCGTTGAGCTGCAAGAAGACGATAGCATTTCAGTTCCGCTAATAATAGACGAGTGGAACATGGTAGAATTTGTGCGAGACTTCGAGCAGAAGCTTACGGTAGAGGAGCCGTTCGTGAGTGTCGTACACGTTCATGTGCAGCCACTTATTGATGACAGGATTATTGTGGCTCTGGAAGACGATGAACTATTGGCAAAGATGAGAGAGCAGGTGAGCGACAGTGAAGACTCAGAATGGAGAGTTGGTATGGATGGGAGTTTACGTTATCATGGCCGCCTATGCGTCCCAAATCTTTATGACTTGAGAAGGGAAGTTCTCGAAGCTGCTCATAATTCGAAGATGGCGGTGCATCCTGGTAGTACGAAGATGTATCGAAACATGAAGCACCCATACTGGTGGGACAACATGAAGGCCCACATAGTAGATTATGTATCCCGTTGTCTCACGTGCCAGCAGGTCAAGGCTGAACACCGCCAACCTCCTGGACTGCTCCAGCTCATGCCCATAGCAGAATGGAAATGAGATTTCATTTTTATGGATTTAACCTCAGGGTTACCAAAGACAAGGAAGGGACATGACTCCGTTTGGGTGATTGTGGACCGACTGATGAAATCGGCTTACTTTCTCCCTATTAGAGTTTCAAACTCAGCAGATGATTTGGCCAGGCTGTACATCAAGGAGAAAGTACATCTGCATGGAGTGCCTATGGAGATCATGTCAGACCGAGACACGCGATTCACATTGATCTTCTGAACTCGTATCCAGGAAGCAATGGGTGTGAAGCTAAAGTTCAGTACCGCGTTCCATCCATAAATGGATGGGCAGATAGAACGGGTGAATCAAGTGTTAAAAGATATGATGTGAGCTTGTGTGCTTGATTTCAAGGACAGTTGGGATAACTGTCTTCCCTATACTGAGTTCGCTTATAACAACACCTTTTAGGCGAGTATTGGCATGGCCCCCTACGAAGCACTGTATGGGCGTCCGTGTAAAGCACCACATTGCTGGGCAGAGGTTAGTGAGAAGAGTTTGATTGACCCAGAGTTAGTACAGGCGACCTCATAGAAGATCGACATTATTAGGCGTCGACTGCTGACAGCACAGAGCAGATACAAGAGTTACGCCGATACGAGGCGGCGACCGCTAGACTTTAAGGTTGAGGACCACGTATTCCTGAAGGTTTCTCCAATGAAGGGAGTCCTCCAGTTTGGAAAGAAAGGGAAGCTCACATTGAGATTCATTGGCTCATTCATGATACTAGACCGAGTGGGTGTGGTAGCGTACCGCCTTGCTTTGCCCACACCACTTATATACGTGCACAACGTATTTTATGTATTGATGCTGAAGAAA
Source organism: Magnolia sinica (assembly GCF_029962835.1). NCBI lineage: Eukaryota > Viridiplantae > Streptophyta > Magnoliopsida > Magnoliales > Magnoliaceae > Magnolia > Magnolia sinica. Next base: position 68,685,810 of record NC_080579.1, on the reverse strand, counting down.
TATATTCCTGACCCTTCCCACATTATCAAATGGGAGCAGGTACAGTTGAGTGAGGTTGCTACTTATGTACTGCAACTGACGTATATCCTAGACAGGAAGGAATAGGTGCTGCGCAGTAAAGTTATCTAACTTGTGAAGGTACTGTGAACACTTCACACTGAGGAAGAGGCTACTTAGGAAACAGAAGCCGAGGTCTGTAAGAACTACCCTCAGATTCTCGAGGAGTATGAAAAGGTACTAATTTTGAGGATGAAATTTTTCTTTAAGGGGTGTAGATTGTAACGTCTCAGAAAAATCTGTACAAAGACTCGAGTACCACCTCAGGAAGAAATCGCTAAGGATCAAATTAGGTAGAAATTAGATGAAAATTAACTAAGTACTAAACTGAATTAATCTGTGAATTAGCTCGAATCACTTTCTATATGAACTGCAAGACCCGAAACTAGTAGAATCGCTAACTCTATATTACCTAAAAACCGAGGATCAATCTCAAAACCCAATTGCTCTCGGGAGCATCTTGAAACTCTGTATCGGACCTGGACCGTACGTCGAAAGTTCGATTACTACGAAACTATATGGTTATGACCTCCTTACTGGGCTTGACAACTATCTCGGAAATCAAGTCCAAATAGTATCCATAAACGCACAACTTGAGCCTGGAGCGAAGTGTGTGAGAAACGCGAATATCTTCACGAAATAGACTCAAACTTAAGTAAATTGGGCCGTTTGCTTGCAGGCCAAATCTAAGGTTTCAGACCATCAGATTCTGACCCAACTATACCCTCGGATCAGGGAAGTTTCCCAACACATGTCAGTGTACTTGTGGCTCTGATCGAGTGGCAATGGCCGTGGAACCGAAACTGGTCCACTGCGGTTGATCTACAAACCCAATCAGAACAAAACTTTAACCTAATATAGATCCATTGTCAAGGAACTTTCTTTGGACCATATGCAGGAAATAGACCTCCAGATGAGCTCCGTTGGCCTAAAAGAGATAACTTTTGGCTATAACCTAAGTATGCCATGGCCCTGGGGCCATTGACATCAGTTATAGGCCTATATAAGGGCCTTAACCCACCCCTCTCTCATTCTATACGAATTTCCTAACCTTAGGAGAGAGAAGAGAGAAAAGAGAAGGAAAGAGTGAAGAGAAGAGAGAGAGAGAGAGAGAGTGAGAGATAGTTGCCGGGATTCGTTCCCGCCACTCCACGTGTTGAATTACCTCTTCCATGTCACTATACCGACGATTTCGACTCCACTTTTGGGTAAGGAATCCTAACCATAATCTGTTTTAGGTAACCAGATAGGTAGATCGGTGAAATAGCTAACCTATTTCATAATTTAGGTAGCCGTTGTGCCGTAGACAAAGGCGTAGTGTTCGAACTGAGTTCGATACAAGTTTACCGATGGAAGGTGCGGACTATAAACGTTTAGGTTATGATTTTCAAGGCTTTTAATGTCAGTAATGATTTATGACTGACTTGATTGCTATCACATATGCTTAGATGTGATGTTTTCTGCGTATTACATATATATATGAACTATGTTGAAATTAATGCATTTCATGTGCTTGTTGAAAAGTTTGTATAAATAAGAAATTATGATTTGTGCTTGCCATGATTGTTGTTTGGGAATACATGATTGTTGTACGTGTGACAACTCCGTTGTAAAAGGATTTGCTATAATATACGTTATAACTAATTTATTGCATGTATGTTTGATGTGTGTAGTCTAAGTGTTTGATAAAATGCCTGAATAAGAAAATGCTTGTTGAAATATATTTAATGAGGGTGTTGAGATAGGATTCTCAATTACCTTATCTATAACTACAGTTTCCTTTATATAGCCTCTCTTACTACTATGTGATTCATGGATCAAATGCCTATGTATAATAACATGTGCACTATGTGTTTGTTGAAAGGCTCAAATGAGATTTATGTTTAAATTGGTTGTCACATGCTGCTTGGACTATCACATATGAATGCCTATTATGTTTGAGTACGATTGGGACTAATACGGAGTCTAGGCAATCGGTAATGGTTTACGATCAGTGGTTGAACTAGTTTCGCCACGACGGATACGTTCGATGAATCCGAGTCGTACAGTGATTATCGATAGTAGTTAGGCCACAAGGAGTGTGTGTGCGCTCCATGTCAATTGATTCAACGTACGCTCATATCAATCGAGCTTGTCATGTAACCCGATTGGCCTAATGTATGTTCACTATGTATGGACGCTACTGTTTGAATCTAAGGTACCACTTACCATCGAAAAACCCGTTTAACTTTGGTACCACGATTCGCTAAGACTCATGAGCTAGGCTTGGTGGTATGAGATACCGTGGTTGAGCTGTTAGCCTACACTAGGGTGACAAACTTCCCCGTAGTGTTCAGTGAGCAAACCAAACTTATGAGCTGAATGCGGTAGTTTGGGACTGTATTCGAGCTGTCGGCCTACGTTAAGGTGACGAGCCTTTCTCGTAGTGACCCCGAGTATAAAATAGGCTTACGATTGGGTGACAAGCCCCTCGTAGTGACCTCTAGTGTGAATTAAGCTTACGCTGAGGTGACGAGCCTCCCGTAGCAACCTATAGTTGCGAACTTGTCTATCGTATGTGATTAACTAGGATTGATGACCCTAGATGGATCATTGTTTGGGTAAATGATTTAAAGGGAGGTACCTTAGCTTCCTGAATCTGCTGTATGAATAGGTCTTATTAAGAACTTGGCTAACACGACCATGCACCGCATTGCATGTGCCTTTGGCGTGGGTGTTGAGCACTGTGGGAGTTTAGCATGCGCAACCATGAGATGATGTCACAGAGGAAGTGCAGGCGAGGGCATGTATCATTAATACATATCATCCTCGCATTAACCAGAGTACTTAGGAATGCTGATTATACTGCTTTATCATTATTGCCTAATTGAATTGATAACATGTTAACCTTTGCCTTATAGCTTCACTGAGTTGATCACTCACTCCCACTCTGGGATGGTGTTTTAAAACACCAACCAAACTCTGTTGTAGTTTCAAATGATCGTGAGGCCTACGAGTTGGAGCCAGCCTTTTATGGCGATGATGAGGAGTTCTCATACCTACAACTTCTGGCAGGTCTATGTAGACCTGGAGTTGTGTCACCGGGGCTACATGGATATGGATTAGATGACATTACACTTTATTATTTTGTATATTTGGAATGATACATGTAATTATTCAGCCTAGCGACATGATCATACTCTGGGGTTTATATCCACTTACACACTTTATATATCTATCATAGTCTTCTGCGTACTTAATTTAATCGCCTCTAGAGTATGATATGCTGATTTGGTATAATCTTACTCATGTTTAATGCACAAATGTGGACAACATTTAATCATCATTATCTATGTTGCATAAGTGATGCGTTGGAACTTGGGAGTTGAGCATCTGCTCGACCCTCAATTTTCAGGGCGTTACAGTAGTGGTATTGCCCAATTCAGTCAATATTTTTGAGTTGAGCAGACTCTGGCACGCCCGTGTAACTATACAAGCACATGTACTTCTTATCTAGGCCCTTAGTCGAACGAGTAACCTTAACTGATTGAATTGAGAGCACCACCTCCTTTCTAGCACGCCCGGTGGAACACAGTGGCATATGTATTTCATCAATCAAGATGAGGTGCCACCCAAATAGAAGAAGACTAGTTTTGTGACCAATCCTGTTGAGGAATAGCAAGACCCAGCTCCACATTATGAGTTAGTGGTCAATGTTGATACAAGAACATCCTCTTAGCGCACCCCATAAGACTTTGCTACATTCCTTGAGCAAGTCACGAAGTGTATGTAGCAGATCTTTAGGGATGCTGAGTCACGAGTAGAAATGAGCGAGAGAAACACTAAGAGACATCTTTGGAGACTCGAAGCACTTGTAAGAAGTTCTCCCATTCTCCATCCAGGTGGACATGAGGCAAAACAACCAATTGAGCACTCTATTAGATCTAACCAAAATGAGACACAAGGCCAACTTCTACCATCCTTACTGGCGGTAGAAGAAAAAGAGTGGGACGACCACAGTTTTAACCATCCAGAAGCTCTCGGCCAATAGAGTTACCACATCTTTAGAAGTTATGTCACGCCCCAAATTCGGAAACCAGGCTCACAAAATTCCCGATCACCGAATCCGGCGCTGACAGCCTCCGTAGAACCCCATTCTCGGCTCCCAGCGCCCATTCGCCTGGTTCCAATCCTGGGATGCTACAAGGAGGATTTTCAACATCAGTTTGATTCGTAATAAGCATAACCAAAGGCATAATCCACAAACAACAACCAAAAACTCCATCACATTTCCACTATGATCAAAAACTTTACAAGTATAATGAGCATAAAGGGAAATACAATGAAGATGAACAAAAACTCCAAAATGATCTGCCACGCGTCCAAGCCTCAGCGCTGCTGCGATCCAACGTCACCTGCACGCAACGGTCGTGCATAAGCTTATAGAAAGCTTAGAGGGTGGTGAAAGTGTATGCTCAATGTGGTAATACAGCTATGCAGTATCAGAGTAATGTGGAACATGCTGATGAATGCCAAGAATCCCATTAGCCGTACCAAGGCCATGCGGTGCAAAGAATGATGTCGGCCATACCAAGGCCATGCAATGCGAAATGCAACTCAAGCATATAAATTCTCATCTAAGTCCACATCAATACAGCTCAAAATCTGGAATATCACCGGGGTCTAGTACACTCCAAGCCAGATTGCCGCCCCATCGCGCGCAATAAGGTGAGTGGAAAAGACCTCACTATCCGCCTGCCAATATTGGGCTCGGCTCTTCAATAGCGGACCCATTGCTCGAGCTGGTCAGACTCAGCCTAGCATTGCCCCCTACGCTCGGGCGGGTAAGGCCGTACCCCCTTCCAACCGACCACGACACAGTGGAAAGTACAACCGTCTGGTAATCGGCACTCGGCGCTCATGCACCCACTCGGTCTAGACGTTGGAGCAACCTCTTGGTACCATAAGGGTTTAGGGACTTTTACCCAGGGATATCTATCGCACCCCATGTAGAACAATATTTTCGGTATCCAATCCTGCCAACCACGATACGTCTGTGGAGGCTACGGCCCTGATGTCGCTAGGGCGTACAGTAACCATATCACACAATGCGAATGCATGAATCACACTATCCAGTCATACAGTAATCCTTCGCGTATCATGCGCTTATGTAGGGCAACACCCCCTGTACGGGAGCCCCTAAACAATCTGCCCGAAGGCATATGCTATGATCAGTCATTTCTCATATCAAGCATACGTATGATGCATATGATCATGAATCATGGAATTAAACATGTTATATGGGATGGATAATGTTCATAATGAAGATGGGCTTAGACGGCCTACACATTACACGTATGGGCCCTAGGGAAAGTCATAATACGGACATTTAACCAACACTATACTTGCAATGGGGACGTCGAACCGCCATTGCTCCCAAGGTATAGCCCGTCGTAAACATCATTACATAAATCATGTTGGGATTGCACATTGCAATGGACCTTAGGTATATCCCATTGGGCCTTCAATACATCAAATGTGCTGTATCATATGGGCCTCATATTCATCAAATGGGCCACATCAATGGGCCGCACCAATGGGCCTTATGTGCATTGCAATGGGCGATAACCCGTGGGCCTTAGAATGCATCAAATGGGCCTAATCTTATGGGCCTTATGTGTATCAAATGAGCCACCCCAATGGGACCCCAAATGTACATAAAATGGGCCTCAACCCATAGGCCCCAAAACATTTTTTTAATGGGCCATAACTCATGGGCCCCTAATACATCAATGGGCCTCGACCCATGGGCCTTACATGCATAACAAAGTGGGCCTCAATCATGGGCCACAAGTAAACTGAGGTGGGCCTTACCTATATATCAAGGTGGGCCTCAATCACGGGCCTCAAGCAAACTGAGGTGGGCCTCCCACACTAGTAAAAAAAAAATAAAAATATATATATATATAATATAGTGTAAAATATATATACACACAATACATACAATATTATATATATATATACACGCACGCACGCACCCACACACACACACGCACACACCCACCGTCCAGGACGGTGGGGTAAAATACAAACATCACAGTGGGTTCCACCGTCCAGGCGGACGGTGGAAATAAAACACTTACATCACTGTGGGCTCCATGTGGGGCCCACCATAATGTTTGCTTTCCATCCAACCCGTTGATAAGGCCACGTGGGCCTAGATGAAGGGTGAAAACAAATTTCACCCTGATCTAAAACTTCTGTGGACCCCAAAAGGATTTCAAAGGTAGAGGTTCAATCCCACTGTTTCCTACGGTGTGGGCCACCTGAGTCTTGGATCAGACTGATTTTTGGGGTGGGCCTACGTCAGGTAGTGTCCCACCATATGAACGGATTAGATGGTAAATAAACATCAAGGTGGGGCCCACAGCTACAGCCGTGGGTGGCTGTACGTACGTCCGTCCGCCCGGATGCTGGTGCGCAGGCAGTGCCTGCTGCATCGTCTGACACAACAGCAGTAGCTGCTGTGATATATTTTTTTTTGTTTTTAATTTTCAATATTTCTGAGGTTACATAGGTGGGGTCCACATCCAAACAATCCACTCCATCCAGTGGCTCTCCATGGCTCTAGACAAGCACAACAAGCCCAATATTGGGTATATTTCGGCGTATAGGCAATCAGGGAAGATTTCAATGGTGAAAACCGCCATTTGGTATGGTATAGCCCGCCAAGACCTCGGGTTGACACCATCTTTTGGTTCAACGCCTAAAAGAAGGTTGGGAACGGAATGGGCGGCGTGGATTGAAGACATGCATCAAGATGGAGCCCACACAAGTGGACCACCCTCATTGGCTTGGAACCAAGCTATTTGTGTTTTAAAAAAAAAACGTCCAGTGTCCCTGGACGCTGGACTGTCTGCCGAGCAAGGTGGGCCTCCTCATGTGGGCCACCACTGATGGATGGTGTGGTTCAATACATGCAAAGTGGGCCCCACTTGTAGGTGATTTGGATGGAATACATACCTTGTGGTGGGGTCCATTCAAGTGGGCCACACAACCTCCTTATCATCAAACATAAAAAAAGAAAAAAATAGAGAGGGAGAGAGAGATAGAGGGTGAGATCCGCGTGATGGAGGGGCCCCGGCACTATGGGCCCTCCCTTGCACTAAATCATACATCAAGTGGGTCCCATTACATGTGGGTCCATGAAATCGAAATCCAACGGTGGAGATCCCTTCTCCACTAAAATAGACGGTCTAGATGACCCTAAGCATGCAAGGAAATAAACATCATGATGGGGTCCATGGAGAATGGCCCCATCATGGAATGATCATGATGATCCAAGTGGGCCATCGGCCACATCTTAGGGTCCAAAGTGAGATCCAAACCATTGATCGGTTGGCCTCACTTGGCCCATCTTAAAAACATCAGAAACTACCCTATCAAAGCACCCACCGCTTGATCTCCTTGCTCCCTAGGCTTCCTTAGCTCCTTGTGCTTCTCTTTGATAGAGGAAGATGAGAAATGGATGGTTGAGATAAGAGATCTAGGGATGGAAAGGTGGGCCACACGAGCATTTTTCTCACCATGGGAGGGCTTGGAGAGGTTCATACGTATGGTGCTTTCTTGCTTAGATTGGATTTGAAAAAAAATGAATAAGAGAGAGAGTTGTAAAGGGAGAGAGAGAGGGAGTGATGGGTGATGGAGTGATGGATGGGAGAGAGAGGGATGGGTGTAAGAGGCTCTTTTTGACTTTTTTGGCAAAAGTTGTAAGAGAGGTATGGGTTTGTGTAAGAACTTTTGACTTTGGGGCTTGTTTAGGAAAAAGTGAAAGGTGATGTGTACTTGACATGATGGGATTGATGGAATTGATTAATTGATGTGACACCTTGTAGAGATTCTCTCGGGATTCGCACGCGCGGCGTTTTTCTCACACCGAACACTGGCCCACATCTCCCGACCACGGTATCGCCTCGACGCGCGAGTCGCGGCATCGGAACCGCGGCGACGACGCGGTCGTTAAGGTGTAAGTCCTGGGTTGAGTCGACTTGGGTAGACGGCATGAGAATTAGGGTCGCGCGCAAATATCGGATAAGGGTCGAAGGTTGCCGAAATTCGACCGGAAAGACCGCTGAAGCCTATGGAACGGTACGGTCTAGGATACGGGGCTTACAAGTTACACCACAATCAGATCAAGCAACCTTGTCGGCTAGATGATCGAGGTACCGTTATCGCATGGCCTCGAGGATCAACCCATGACACACATGCCTTTTACTAAGGGCAGATCATGACATAAGGGCCCGTAGGGCAATCTTTGGCTGTGCCCTAGTGTTGAGAATCAAATATTGCATATTTAACCCTTTAATCACATTAGTTTTTCTATATTTAAGTGTTAATTCAATTTAATTATATATGTTTTTGTCATGCGAGGTGATTTTGGACCTAAAGATGAATATACGTTTAAAAGGATGGATTTAGAGCTCCAAAAAAGATAACAAAAATTGGAGGTTTTAATGAAGAATTCACATGTCAAAGATCAAAGGAAACCAAGTGAGGAATGAAGAGAATCATAGATTTGAAGTGAAGAAAAGAAATCCTGAAAATTGGTTAGAAAAATCATATTCTGAAATTCTGAGTCTAAAATGAGAAGTCCTGAAATAATTTCAAAAATAGACTTTGGTCCAACCGAAATCACGCAAAACAGTCTAGCGAGAAAGTGAGATTTTCAGCCTTAATTCGGTCCGAGCGAGGATAACTTCAATCCTACCTAAATTTGACAGATTTTGCAAAGATTTTTTAGATGCAACTTCAGTCCGACCAAAGCATAAAAGAAGTGCGTACATCTAAGGTTAGTTTGCAAAATTTCCAAGTCGGTGCTAAAGTTGGAGTTCCACAGCTAGAAATAATAGTCCCTAAGATGTTCTAAAGCATCTTCTAAGGCTTGGAAAGGGAGAGAAGGCCAAGAAGGAGCGCTGACAACATTCTTCCACTTTGATTTCTTCACGGGTTCTAGTTGATCTTTTATTTTTCTTCTATGATGTTAGTCTTCTCAGGCTAATATCTTAGCTAATGCTAACGGATGAAACCTGTAGTTTATTTTGATGTTTAGGTTTCTTTGATTCAAGTATATGTTGAACTTCCATTAAGTTTTAGTTTAAATAAAGATATATTTCCAGTTTTCCATGGTTTATTGTGACTGAAATTACAGTAGATGCTGTGAAAGCTTTTGATATGATCTTATTGGCTTTGAAATTGTGTGATATGTAGAAGTCATTGTTCATCATCATCTATGGGCATGGTGGATAATTGTATTCCCTACGATCATTACAATTAGACAGATATTTGAGAATTAAACTAATGAAAAGTTTAGATTTGTTTTAACTGCTCCATCATCCAATTGAATAGGATAAGACTTCGATTCCAATCGAGTTATCGTTAAATCAAGTATATTAAATATTGAGATTGCTATAAGTGGATTCTTGGATCCTTAGTCTTTTATTTTTATTATTTAAAACTCTTTTTATCTCACTGAATTAAAAACTCAGACAACCAAGTTAGATTTAGATTAGTTCTAGACTGTGTTCCCCATTCCCTATGGATTCAACTTTGTTTTTACCGAGTTATTACTACATATGACCCTGCACTTGGGGTTGTGAACACCTAGCTGCATAACGACTTATATAGGACCGAAACACTTGGGGGTCAGCCCTCCACTGCGAACCTAGTCTACCATGAACCATACTAGACCACCATGCTTAGGGGGCAATCCTCAGTTGAAGTCATGTATGTCTAGTACCTCATAAGATGGAGGCACTCGGGGGACAACCCTACATGCACCTTCACCTCACAATGGTCACCAAAGGCTTGAGGTGCTCATCGAGTAACCACTGGTAGCATCGATCCATACACACATACTAGCTGTGACGTATGATTTTGATCCCGGTCAATTGCAGAGGTACCAACCCTTGCAACAACAACAAGGCCCCAATGGCCAATCAGCCGAGAAGATGTGATAAGACTCATCCATGAGTATGAAGCTTAACTAAACGCCCGACGATTGCCTTGGCCAAACTCTTGAAAATTGCATCCTAATTGGGTTGACTTTTATGATGAATTCCCCAGAAGTTTCAGATTCCTAGATTTTATCCTGTTTTTAGGGGATAATGAGACCTTTACCATCAAACACATAAGTCGGTTAACCATGCAATGTGGAGAGGCATCCTGAAATGATTTATTGAAACTTGGTTTATTCAGAAATACACTAACAGGAACCACATTTACGTGGTATATCAACCTACTAGCAAATTCAGTTCATATTTGGGCCAAGATGAAAGAAAAGTTTCACATGTAATTCCATCGAGTTGAGCTGGAAGTGTCCGTGGCCGATCTCTCTCGATTGAGGAAATCACTAGAGATTCGGTTGAACAAATTTATTGCTCACTTTAAGAGTGCCAAGAATGCTGTCCAGTCATCCTTCCCGAGGCTATGTTCACTAGATTGACCCTTGAAGGCATGCACTTTGACCTTCGAAAGAAGTTCGAAGGGGCTTACTTCGAAGACCTATTCGAGTTGTTGAGCAGGGCCACTAGATACAAGCAAATCCTCCAGTAAGAACAATGGTGGATGCGTTCATCCAAGGGAACCTATTACAAGGACTCTAACTACAGTCGGGCCATTACAGATGTAATATTTTCATGGTTGGAAGAAAAATACGATGCCTGATTTGAGGTGGCTGTGGCTGAGATAGTCGGTACATGGCCATGTGAGTGCCCGACACTAGGAAGGGCAGAATATAGAGCATCGGCCATGGTAAGCCCAAGGAAGGGTACCCTTAAGACTGATAGGCTTTATATATTTGACATTTCTTGGGCCAAGGAAATATTTGATACTCTTATGAAAGTTTATCTAGGTTCTTGCCAACCAAAGAATTCCCTCGGCCAAGGAACTAAAGAAAGGAGAATATTGTAAATGGCACGATAGTAGGCGATACTTGACTAAAAATTACATTGTGTTTAAAAGCCTAGTACAAGAGAACATTGAAAAGAGATTGCTCAAATTCTCCAAAATGGAGAAATAAGTGATGAAAGTCAACACTCGTGTAGATCAAGGAATGTTTGATGTCAACATCGTTCAGGTGGATGTAGCAAAAGCCAATCATCATCTTAAAAAGCAGATGAAGCTATTCCATTAGTCATCCAAGCATGGAAGCCCAATCAAAAGCACACATACTCTTCAGACTAAGACAGAAGAAATACTTTCTTCCACCAAGGTCACTTCTGGAGCATCAATGTCTGACATGACCGAAAAGGCTATCAGTTCAATTAGTCCTATTGGAAAGACTAAATCTAGCTTGAGCAGGAGTCCAGTTTGTAAGCGAAAAGAAAAGCTTTAGTGATCTACCAGGACTTCAAAACCTCAAGCAATCTGAGCAGCTTGAAATCAGGCTCTCCAACCTTCGTATACTACGAATGCTGAAGAAGGAAAGGTTGGAGGGAGCACCATGCACTACAATGGTTTCAACCCCAGTCGAAAACTAGGTCATTCCAAGGGTGGAGTTTTTCCTTATGCCGAGGAGGACGTCATACATGGTCACTTATCTCATGACATAACAACACCACTAGGTTTTGGGCTAACAAGGAAAAGGGCTTTCCCACCCAACCAACCATTTACCGGTTGGGTAGTTCAACTAAAGCAATGACCCTATCATATTCACCCAGTAACGAACATGCAACAACAACCAATCAAGTACATGAGGGAGCAATTGCTATTTCTAAGACGTACATGGTAGGAGAACAGTCATGCTTTTCAAAAATATGAACAATGTAGCTTCTGGATCTGTTCATCTCAATTGGAGGCTACTTGTAGCCAGAAGGAAGGGAATAAGAAGCAACCACCACAATAGCAGGTTTGGGTCCATAGGGACCAAAAATATGCTAAGTTCATTTGGCAAATCATTGACCTCATCAATGAAGGATTTCCAAACAATTCTCATGACCAATCCCGACAACTTGCTCATGTAGGAAGGTTGGAAAAATCCAAGAAAGGACACCTGTGAAAGAAGAGGGTTGCATAGAGGAAAAGACAAGAAGCTTATTAAGGCCCAATACAAGAGAACGACATTTTTCTCCTAAGATTGATTGCCTTGTCATATAGACTAAAAAAAGGAGATTCAAGGGGAGGATGCTAAGAAGCCCTTGGAGGCAAAGTCCCAGAAGGCTCGAAAGGTGAGGAGGCCAAAGGCATTGGTCGTCTACATGGCCTAGATTTAGGAAGCAAAATAAAAATAAAGAGGGTTGATAGGATGACCTAAAAGCCCACGAATAAGGGTATCCTATAATATAGTATTATTTTCAAATAAATGTATGGCTAGCCAAATACGGTCTGAATTTTTTTTTTTAAAGAGGTATGATGAATAAAGTAATCAAGCATTCAAAGTATATATATAAAAAAAAATTAAGTGATTGCAGATGCGACCTTAGTACAAAATGGCCGTAAGACCAAAAAGTTCACAACAACACAATTTAAAAGATCGTCCTATGGCTGACCAATTGTTTAAGAACATGAGGAAAAAGGAAAGCAAAAATCTTATTAATGGTCGATACCTGAAGAAATGGTACCTAACGTTTGGGGAGACTATTTGAACTGAAGAGGAAATGACCGTTGATCAAGTCAGCCCGCATCAATAGTAAAGAAACATTGATGAAATGGTAATGGTAAGAGAAAGAAATTACCCACGACCGACTCATGTCATTTTATAAATAATGACTGAGTAGTAAGCTTGGACCGCCTCCCCTTTTGAAGTGTTTGTCTTGACTTAAGACCATTATAAGTTTGATGGCTGAGCGCGAACCCCACGCTAACGGGTGTTGAGAAACTAAACGGCTATCGAAAACTTGGATGTCGAATGTCCCATTGCATCTCTCGATACGAAGGGACCTAGGGGCATCCTTTATACCCATTTTCGGCGCCCTGACTTAGACCAATGGGAAAATGAAATGTGGAGACGCTACGTGTTTGGCATAGTTACAATCATACTCACATCCGAGGAAGATTTGCATCTGATCTTCCTTGGGTGTTACGCATTCTATTATTATTGTGATGATATAGACTCTTATCAGACCCTTTAAGGAGACAAATGCCGGATGCTATATGGCCATGATTAATGTGCCCATTAAATGAGGGACGTTCCTAGTACGACTTTAAAAGACCCACTAGATGAGCATATCACATCTCATAATTGGATATGATCTCACTTGCAACGCTATCTCTATCCCTCCAAAATGAGAGATTTCCCTATAGTTATTAGGAGAAATAGCAGTTATCCAGAGGATTTAGAAGATCTGTATATTGGGCCAATCTCTAAACAAACCCAGCCTAAGATTGGGCCATGATAGGGAGGAGTAGAAACATAATTTGGGTTGGGTTTGCAATCATGACCCAATCATGATCAAAAGAATGGGTAAACTAGATCTAAATCCGGTCCAATAATAGGTCGGTATCTGGTGTCAAATCCTACTCTTGTCGGGGATTGTGTGATCTACAGTACATCATCATAGTAAACGACTATGATTAAAAGAAAGATTCTCCCTTGATCGAACCAAGAGTGTCATATAAGGGAGCATCTACATGTAAGAGTGGAAATCTAAAATCCATTCGCTACGAGCATTTCAGAGATCTTCCTAGTTAAAAGCTTCTAGATCTTTGAAGGAAGAATTGCCTGTCCAGAAAGCCCACATGAAGAATTCCAAGGGACCTAGAAGCCCAACGATGGCTTTCACCACATTGAGAAAGTTATAAAAGAAGCATCCAAAGAAGAGCTTGTAAATGCCTCAATTTTTCCAATGATGTAAGCTAGGGTGTTTTGAGTCCGTTAAGCCTCCATAGGAAGACATTGAAGACTGAAGACTTGGAGACTTGAAGTATCAAGGCTGAAGACAACAGGTAAATCATGATGTGCCTTGGTAATCCTAGTCCTACACCCCTTTAGGTCGAAAACAACTTACCCTAAATGACTTGATTCATATAGGAAAGTCCTTAATCATCAAGTTTGAGCTAGCTAGTTCATGTGCAAAAGAAGGATAAACCATATGAATATGTTCAAGAGGTTCAACTCGGGATGTCGATGGTCTATCCAGGTTAGGTAGAACAAGTATCGGACTAGGTGGTTGATTTACTTGCTCAGGCACTTGTTGAACTTACAACTCTTCCTCCTAAGCAGGAGGCTCGTTAGATATAATAGCATTAGAGGCGGCTACTAAAGCATTATTGTTCGACTCTTATTTTCTCACACAGTGTATGAGGGCGTGCCAGAATTGGATTTGTGGCTCCAATTCGAACCGAACAACAATGACCCCGAGCACCAAGATAGGCAAACACAAAGTATGTCTGAGATCTGGAGAGATCGGTCGCCTATTCAACTACTCTTTTAATGTGTAAATGGATTAGACGATAGTCAAAGGGTGAGGTTCATCCTTTAATGTTGGGATACTCTTTTGCCTTTCGTACGAAAAGACTTTTTAATACAGATTAAATGAAATGGGAAAGAAATCCTTATAGTTGGCTGTTGCAAACTGCTGAAGGACACTTCTCTGGTGATTGAGCAAAGTCCAACATATGAGCGTAAACTCCAATTACGATTAAAATTATCAACTATTGATTATCACTACGGATTACACTACGGAATGTAAACAGTAAGCTTCAGAAAGTAACTAATTACACTAAGGAATGTAATTTACTTGATAGAGAAAGTAAACGATTACATTAAGGAATGTAATTTTGATAAGATAATTAAAATGATAATTGAAAGATAATGTTTGGTTTGATTGGTTTGGTGTGAGATGAATTATTTTGCTGTAATCTTCTTCTATTTATAGCTCTAATCCAACCATTCTAGATCCTTCCCATGTTTTGACAGTTACTGTAACCATTCTCCATCACTTAAATTCTAGATGCTTCCCACGTTCTATTTCCTTCGAGTTATCCTTATGCTATCTGTCAAGCGACCGTGCAAACTCAACTACTTACCATCTGTCATGTGGTCATTTAAACTCGGTTGCCTCCTCTCTCAACCGCTCTAACAATGCACGATAGCAATGACCACATCAAATTGGCGGCCTTTCAGGCAAAGCTGGTAGCCTTGAGATTTGAATAATGACTATGGAAGCAGAACTAATATCACTGAAGTAGGAATTTACAATCGAGCATATAGAACACCTTCAGTGCAAAGAAAAAGTCATCTGACTGGCATCTATTATTCAATCTCAAACATTAAATATTGGTCAACTTTCTCGGTCGGCAACCAAGAAGGAATCTGCACTGCAAACGGCTACAGGTTGGTTGAAGACTACAAAAGAAGCACTACAACATCTCCTATCTTCTGATTTATAAATTGTAATCATGTACTCTTCTTCAATACATGCGGCCATTGAGCCATTTTTACGAATTGCCTCCCATTTGCTTTCCTTTTCTCTTGTTATGTGTGACTGATTGTTTCTTGAAAATTTGGTAGATCGTGGATTATTTTCGAATTCAATGCTTCAACCACTCAATGTTCCTAACAAATAGGAACGTGTGATGTTATTATTAGCACGATTATGCCAGATCATTGGTATCAAGCATATATTTAAATTGTACTTAATGACTTCGATTCCAAATTATCATTTCATTCCTCCAACATGACTTCCTGCCCTTCCACACTTATTACAGGTGTTGAATCCTATTTGAAAGAGATTTTCAAGTGGGGCTTACAAGAGTATTCACATTCTAACCTAATATTCGATGCCAATGGTTTCGCAATAGAGGCCTCTTCAACGGACGAATTAGATGCTACGTTAGGAGAGCTCATCCAAAAGCTAAGTTGTTTATACACCATGGGAGATCAGTACTATGAGACAACCTTTGCTAATCAGGTGAATACAGAATATCTCTAGTAGCAAGCTGCGGCCGAAGACGAGTCTAATGAAATGAGCAGCAATCATATACTAGCTTGGTATGGATAGTTGCAATGTGTCTAAACACACCAATTTAACTAGACCATGTTGGGGGTATTGCAATCGTATTGGACCGGGCTAATGGAAGAATTAGGGGCATGAGATTCCACCTACTTTGCCAGGGAAATGAGTGTCTCAGGCAACCTTGCATTCATGGATGAGCAAATCACTTTATACCAGGTGCGGTCAAAGGCAAGTTTTAGTGCTAGGAAAGAGGCCGAGGGGGAAGTCTCTTCGACCACCCTTCGTGTTGACCAACTGCTCCATCTCCTACCACTCATCATAAAAAAGGAGCTAACTTGGATCCTTCCAAGGAAAAAAAATGAAGCGGAGCTGCAGGCCATTCTTGATGAGTTTAAGAAGATGAAGATTTAGTCTATTCGACCGCTCTTAAGCTCCTTATTTATATTTTCCTTTTATAGTCGTGCGGTCGATGACTAGCAAGGCAATGGATAAATTCCAATATTAAATAAGATTTGAAGGCTCGGATGTACTTTTGTTTTAGCCATATTGTCTGGCTTAGATAGCACTTTACTAGTTGGCTTGGCCCTTACATTCTTCAAGTACACACGTTCAATACTTAGCCTTTTTTTCTCGTTCATGTCATACCATGGCCATGCTAGCAACATCTTGTTCCCTAAGAAAATCTCATTTATTCCGCTGCATTCCTGCGATCCCGGGAGTGGTTTGTTCAATTTTGGGTAACTAATCGTCACACCGCATCCCATGTGTATTAACTGTTGCATCTCCACTTTATAAAAGCAGCCCTTGGGTTTCAAATTACACCACGAACCAAATCGAACCAGAGCCTCTGTTGTGAAAACTTCAACCTTCATGGATTTCTTCGCCCTATCAATTCAAATCATGGAGGAAATTTTTACGAAAGGGATAGACTCCTTCACGCTCTCCTCCCTCCTACATGATCCCTTTCCCTTTCTCAGGGATGCTGCTAGGCTCCTTGCAGATCGCTGGCCTCCTTAGGAGATTCTGAAGATTATTTCTCAACTCCAGTAGCTTAGAGAAGAGTACTCCTAAGCCGACCGAGAGCTCAAACGCAGCATTATCGCCCCGTCTCACCTGTAAGGACTTAGCACCAAGTGCAGGACCCTGCCAGCCCGCTCAGAAGCAACCTAGAAAAACAGGCTGCACTAGACTCGTGAGCATAATTTTAAGGAAAAGATGTTATGGTATCTAAGAAGTGCACGCGACCATTTAATTACCGATATCGGCTCTACCCAGGTTGTGATCAGCCTGAAAACCTTGAGCTGGTTGAAGTCACTGAGTCCTAGATAACTCTTTATCAAGCTCGTGCTAAATCCAGCAAGGCTGAAAAGAAAGCGGCTGAGTTGGAACACACGGCTATCAACCAACGTCTAGCCTACATCGAGCGCAACTTTGTAGCGTTATGAGCCAGTAGGCTTCATGGACCAAGTGGCACAATGTGGTGAAGGAGGCAAAAGCTAACGCCACTAAAAGATTGGAAGACCTTAAGTTGGCCCACCTATATCCTGCCCCCTTCTTATTTATCATCTTTCTTTCTCTTTGCAATCATCTTGTAATTAATGGACACTATATTTTGTAACTAATCGAGCTATCGATGTCTTAGAGGGGTTTTTTTTTTTTATTGGGGGGGGGGGGGGAGGGGGCAATAGGATAATGCCAAATAATCAAAATAAAAGTGGAATATATAAAGAATACAAAATCTCAATCACCCAAGTATTGAAACCTTGATTCCAAACAATCTTTCAAACTAGTAAGAGAAGATAAACTAATTACAACATTCATCACAAGAATGAGATAAATGAAATCAGGCGATTCCGACAACGTACTTGGGTAAGAAAACCTAACCCTAATCTGTGTTAGGGTTTCAGCTAGTGTAAGTTATGAAATAGCTAACCTAATGTATGTTATAGGTTGCCAATCTGCCGTAGATAAAGACTTGACTTTAAAACTGAGTTCGTTACGAGTCTACTGGCAAAAGGTGCAGACTATAAACGTATAGGTTATGGTTTTCAAGGCTCTCAATGTCGATTAATGGTTTATTACTGATGTGGGTGCAATTTCACATGCCAAATGCAATGTTTGTATCGCGTTTCTAATATATATGAATTATATTGAGTTTAGTGTATTCCATGTATATGTAGAAAGTATCGTATATGTATGAAATTTGTACATGTGTTTGCCATGATTAATTATCATATGTTTATGCTAGTTGTATGTGTAACAACTCCTTGGCGAAAGGATTTGTCCTAATATGTGCTATCACCAACAAACGTCATGTATGTTGGAATATGTAGTCTAAGTTGTAGAAATGTCTAAATGAACAAGTGTGTGATATATTGTACTTTATATGGGCGTTGAGAAGAGATTCTCAACTATCTTAACGATGTGTATGATTTTCTCCATGTAATTTGTATTCTTTGTCTGCTTTACTTAGACACTGCATGTGTGTGAATTCATGTTTTAGTTGAAATCCATAAAATGCTCACATGCTTGTATGATTGGAATTGTTGATCCATTACTGTTTTGATTAGCTTGTATAATTATCTGATATAATTGAATGTGTCTGGGACTACAGAATAGTCCAGGCAATTGGTAACAGACACTGAATAGGTGGCTGAGGTTGTCTCACCACATAGGACGTGATCGATGAACCCGAGTCGTACTTCAGTTGTCGACAGTGGTTAGGCCACACGGAGTGCTCGTGCACTTCATGTTGATCAATTTGATGTGCGCTCATGCTAGTCGAGCTCGTCAAGTAACCCGATTGACCTGATGTATGTTCATCATGTATGGACACGACTGCTTGAATCTAAGGTACCAAACTCACTAGTGAAAATCCTCTAAAACCTTGGTACCTTGATCCACTAAGACTCATGAGCCAAGCATGGTGGTATGGGACATCATGGTCGAGCTGTTGGCCTACGCTGGGGTGACAAGCCTCTCCGTTATGACCAGTAAGCAACTCAGACTCGTGAGCTGAATACGGTGGTATGTGACACTGTATTCGAGTTGTCAGCCTACACTGATAAGGTGATGAGCCCTTTGTAGTGACCTCGAGCATACGCTAAGACTGCGTAAAGGCGACGAGCCCTTACGTAGCAACAAGAGTATACTAGGCCTGCACTGATAAGGTGACGAGCCCTTTGCAGCGACCTAGAACCGTAACATCATATGAGATTTACTAGGATTGATGACCCTAGAATAGATTATTGTTTGGGAATTGATATAAGGGAGGTACCTTAGCTTCCCAATCCTGCTGTATGAAAAGGACTAATAAAAACTTGGTAATCACGTTTATGCACCACATTGCATGTGTCATTTGGCGATGTGTAGAAAGCACGAGGAAGTGACTGACATGCGCGACCGTTAGATGAAGATCGTTGAGGGAGTGCAGGCGAGGGCATACATCATTTATTCATACCATCCTGCATTAATCAGAGTATTTAGGAATGTTCGATTGTATTGCTTTATCATTATTGCTTGACTGAATTGATAACATGTTAACCTTTGTTTTATTATTCCACTGAGTTGATCACTCACTCCCACATTACGGGACGGTGTCTTGAACACCAAACAAACCCTGTTGTAGGTTCAAATGATGGCATAGCCTGCGAGGCAGAGCCGGACTTGGAGGATGATGAGGAGGCATTCTTATATATGCATTATTCAAGCTGGTTTACATAGACCGTTCTGAATTAACGGGGGCTTCAGGGTTATACTTGTAGTGGACTGTTACATTTTTTATATTTTACATTTTGAAACAATACATGTAATTATTGACCTGGCAATGTATACATACTTTGGGGACCTAAACTAGTCTATCAAGTTATACATATTTGTTTTAGTCTTTCGCTTGCATATTACAACTGTCCCTCGATTATGTTTTACAGTTTTGGCTTAATCTTATTCATGTTTATGCATTAATATAGATAACATTTAAATCATCATCAAATATGTTGCATAAGTGATGCGTTGGAACTCGGGAGTTGGACTCTTACTCGACCCCTGATTTTCTGGGCGTTACAAGTTGGTATCAGAGCATGATTTGGATTAAACCGGACCTGGGTTATGGTCAC
Organism: Magnolia sinica; assembly: GCF_029962835.1. Lineage (NCBI taxonomy): Eukaryota > Viridiplantae > Streptophyta > Magnoliopsida > Magnoliales > Magnoliaceae > Magnolia > Magnolia sinica. The sequence continues at coordinate 68,665,706 of NC_080579.1, read as the reverse complement.
ACGATGTACGCTGATGCATTTAGACTTAGGTGGGTGCGAGAAAAATGTAGAGACAAGCTTATGATTTCCAGTTTCGCCGATTGGCGAAAGTTACCGAAAACAATCGCCGAGGTCGGGTTTGTACACGTCCGTGATCGCTTGAGGCGACCTCGGACCATTTCTAGACCATCAATCGATGGGTTTAGACTATAATTTACCCAATCCCAGCCTTCAACACTCGAGGAAATACATGATTACATCAGAAATTTCTCGAAATAACCCGAAACGACTCAAAACGGAGTCAGGGGCCAAACAAAATAATTTCAGGGGGACTTAGGGTGGGTCCCACACATTTTTGGAGTCCAGGGGATAGGAGGACCTCGTCTAAAGGGCAAGCTCTCACTGGACTGTCCATAGACCGGCGAGGGCCTCGCCGGCAGGCAGGCCTGGCCGGGTGGGCCGGCTCGAGCCGACGCCCCTAGAGTGTTATGTGACCCACTGATCCATGTTGGGTCAGTTTTAAACCCTCCAAACATGCCTCCCCTTCATAATCCACCCCTCCAAGCTTCCCTTTTTCTTCAAAACTCTTTGGTTCTCTCTCAAATCTCTCCTTCATTCACCCATTTCATCATTTTTCTTCAACACACATACCCTCCCACCATTTTTCATCAAAACCCTCTCCTATCTCTCTCTTTTTCTTTGATTTGAGAGCACAAGTCCCTCATTTGTGTCCCATATACCATCAAGTTCAACAACTCCTCCATTTTCCACCTATCTTCTCTTTTCCATGGCCTTGTTCGAGCTTGTGACGACCATTTTCTTAATTTCCACGCTTCTTTCTCTCATGGGGAAGAAGATGACGCCTATGGATGAGGTCGGGCCTAGTCGCCCTACTCATTCAAGGAGGCCTAGAGGCGCCGCTACAAGTGCAAATGTTGACTGGGAGATACGGACCAAGTGGGAGCTTGATCCCCAGGCTCCCCTTGAAAGGATCCTCCTGACGGATATGTCTCATGGGAGATTTCAGGGTTGCAGGGTCCTTTTTGAAGCTCATGTGGATGAGAGGCTCTTCGGATAATATCTGGTGATGGACCACCTGGTTGAGGCCGGGTGGGGTCCTGTGTTCGAAGACGAGTACCGCGCAAATGTGGGCACAGTCTGAGCCTTCTACGCCCACATTCGAGAGCGTATGTTGGAGCCCTTGCAGTTCAAGATCCCAGTAGGCAGAGATTGGGAGGCCACAATTGATGCTGGGCTGATAGCTCGGCTCATGAAGATGTCGCTTGGCAAAGTGCATGCAAGCGAGAAGAATTTGAAGAGTGTACGTAAAAGGGATCGCCGCACGCGATTCCTTTGTGGACAACTGGCTCGCTGGAATCCGAACAACAGTCTCCTAGCAACTAACATGACTGACGACTTCCGCCTGCTCCACCACATCTTCACGTACAACGTGTACCCTAGGTGGAGCAATCGCAGCTAGTGCACCCGTCTGATGGTGGATTTCCTTTACCAAGTAGGGCAGGGAGAGAAGTTGTGCGTGCCTACGCACATTCTGTGGCAAATAGTTCTCATCGCACGCTCTACTAGAGCGTCTGATTCACTCCCATTCGGTCGACTCATATGCAAGATTGCACGGGAGTTTGGCTATAGACTTGGGGCGGAAGTGCCGGTGCCAACCCAATACATCAACGAGGCTACTCTTAACCAGATGAAAATTGGGCCATGGCAGCGACAAGCCCGCCTCAATGAGAGTGAAGACGAGACGGCTAGCGAAGAGTATGATAGCGAGGAGGTAAGCAGAGAGGAGATAGAAGAAGAACAGAAGAAGAAGAGGAGGCTTAGGACACGGATGAGAGCTCCCCTCCTACGACAACGGAGCATGACCCTGATCGGGCTGCTAGGGAAGCCCATCTAGTTCGACTTGAGGAGGGCCAGGCTGCCCTGCGACAGGAGATCATTGATACTCGGGCCTTTGTGAAGCACAAGTTTAAGAAGGTGACCCGCACTTTGAAAGCTATCCTGTGTTGCCTGCAGGATAAGGGCACCCCTCCTCCGTCGCCAGACTCAGATGTCTAGTCATCCATGTTGTTGCCCAGTAGTTTACTTTGTTGCTGTCTTACAATGTCCGTGTTTCAATGTTTAAGGGCTTAGTAGTATCGTAGGTAAATGATGTGTTTGTGTTTGTTGGTTGTCTTAATGTTTGGAGCTTTACTTGTAATGGCTCATATGCGTTTCCTGTTATGATTCATGTAATGTCATAGTTCATGTATTGTGATAATTTTGGTAAATGAAATGTATGAAGTTTATTTAAACTATGTGTAAATGCTGTTTGGTTGAGGTTGTGGGCATGCTGAATCTGACCTGGGTTGCACCCTATGTTGTATATAGGGAATGCCACCTAAGACCACACGGAGTACGGCACGTCTTACGCTTGGCGATTCGTTTGACGGGGCACCTCCCCTAAGCGATAGCCATACGGACCCCAGTTCAGGCCCGTCTCCTTCTGACACCATGCCAGACTCTCAGCCGGCCACTAGCCCCACTAATGGGCCTACACCTGTTGTGCCACCGGTTCCAGAGCAGAACCGTGCGTCCTCCTCGACGCCACTTGTATCTCAGTCGGCTCCCCCTACTGATAGGTTGGAGTATATGATGTTGTTGATGCAACAGCAGCAGATACAGTAGCAGCAGCAGAAGGCACAACAGCAGCAGCAGCAGGCACAGCAGCAGCAGCAGTTTTTGGCCACCATGACGGTGATTTTTTTCCAGAGCATGGGTGCGGCTTCACCTGCTCCATTTACACCCCCTGCTGGGAATACAGGTGTTAGCGGCCACCTTAAGCGATTCCAGCACTTACGACCCCCTACCTTTGCGGGTACTCACAGACCCGAGGAGGTAGAGTATTGGCTTGACCATATCTCTAAGGTGCTAAAGCTGCTGCACTACACAAAGTCCGAGCAGGTGGAGTTGGTCACCTTCATGTTCGAGAAGGAGGCCAGCTTATGGTGGGATAGTGTCCTCCGTACTGTTGTGGTTGGACACGTGTGGACGTGGGCAGATTTTGAGGCACGCTTTCATGAGAAGTACTATCCCATGACCTACCGCCACGAGAAGGAGAGTGAGTTCCTTCGCCTCTGACAGGGAGGGATGATAGTGGCTGAGTATGAGAACAAGTTCACGGTGTTGGGCAGGTACGCCCCGTTGATTTTGGCAGATGAGCCGATGCGTATGCGGCATTTTTCTGAGGGCTTGCGACCAGATATTTGGTCGAAGATGTGCTGCGCTAGCATACCTAGCTATTCTGAGCTAGTGAGCATGTCCATGAGGGCTAAGCAGGACGGGGACAGGCAGTCCCGTATGCGAGTACCGATGACTCCTAAGTCGCGACCTGAGATTCAGAGCAGACCATTCTTCGGGAAGAGGCCACGGGCAGATTCACCACTGAGGCTGATGGCTCCACCTGCCCCTGTAAGGCGACCTGATGTGTAGTGTGCCTACTGTAAGAGGCCAGGCCACACGAAGGTGACTTGCTTCACCAGGATGAGGGATAGCGGCTTCTCACCGCCCCAGAGGATTAACCGCTAGCTTCCCCAGACTATATCACCACCACCTCTACGCTCGGCACCGGCTCATCCATCTTTCCTGCCACCTATACCTCGATCTAGGCCGCCTCAATGGCCTATGGTACCTCAGCTGAACTGTTTTCAACATGCTCGAGTGCACTCACTTACAGCTGAAACATCAGAGGCAGCACCTACGCCACCTATGGCTTTTAATGTTACGGCGCATATCCAAGGTACTCCAGCCTTTTAATTAGTGGACACCGGGTCCATTGTCTCTATCATATCGTGTGCAGCAGTCAAGTGGCTAGGGTTGAAAACTAGTCCTATGGTTGGGGTGAGAATCTTTCCCACCACAGGGACTTTCTCGGATGCTACCAAGATCTGTAAGTGATGTTTGATAGATGTAGGGAGCAGGACAGCGCTCCTTGACTTGATTGTCACCCCATTACATCACTATGATGTCATTCTCAGTATGGATTGGCTCACAGAGATGAAGGCAGAGATCGACTAGGATTGTAGAGTGGTGACAGCTTATGGACCAGAGGGCATGACCTTTACATTCCCAGTATAGGTCAGTTGGCCCTATCGCATTGATTGTTATGCTTCCATGCTGGAGGACGCTCATGATCCAGTGCTTGAGGACACTCCTGTGGTCCAAGAGTTCTCAGACGTGTTCAGAAAGATACCTAGACTACCCCCTCAGCGCGAATTGATTTTACCATCAACCTAGTGTTTGGTACGACACCTGTGTCTCTTCCGACCTATCGTAGGCTCCGTGCGAGATGGGGGAGCTGAGGAAACAGATCGATGATCTGTTGAATGCGGGCTTTATACGACCCAGTGTGTCTCCTTGGGGAGCGCCCGTGTTGTTTGTAAAGAAGAAGGATGGATCTCTACGATTATGTATTGATTATCACAGATTAAACCAAGTGACGGTAAAGAATAAGTATCCTTTGCCCAGGATAGATGATCTGTTCGATCAATTGAAGGGGGCAAGGTATTTCTCGAAGATTGACTTGCAGTCGGGGTATCACCAGTTGCGCGTCAGGGATGAGGACGTGCAGAAGACGGCCTTCAGGACCAATTTTGGACACTATGAGTTTCTCATAATGTCATTCGGCCTTACGAACGCACCAGCCGTATTCATGGACTTGATGAACAGGGTATTTCGGCCATTCCTTTTTCGATTCATCATCGTGTTTATTGATGACATCCTGATATACTCCAAGAGTCGGAAAGAGCATGAGAAACACCTGCGAGCAGTCTTGGATACTCTTAGGAAGAACCAGCTGTTTGCACAGTACACGAAGTGCGACTTCTGGAAAGAGGAAGTCAAGTTTCTAGGATACGTAGTGTCCAGAGAAGGGATAGCTATGGACCTTGCTAAGGTAACCGCAGTTCAGGATTGGAAGTAGCCCGGTTCGGTTACTGAGGTGAGGAGTTTCCTTGATTTGGCAGGTTATTATCGACATTCATTTAGGATTTCTCGAAGATAGCTAGACCTCTGTCTCAGTTAACACGGAAGGATCTGAAGTTCGCCTAGAATGAAAAGGCGGAAGCAGCTTTTCAGGAGTTGAAGGACAAGTTGACATCCGCCCCTGTGCTAGTATTGCCAGAGCAAGGGGTCAAGTACATGATATACACGGACGCGTCTCGCGTCGGTTTGGGCGGTGTTTTGATCCAGAAGGACAGGGTTATTGCCTACCTATCATGACAGTTGAGGAAACATGAGGAAAACTACCCTACGCACGACTTGGAGTTAGCTGTCATCATCTTTGCGTTAAAGATTTGGAGGCATTACCTCTACGGAGAGGAGTTCGAGCTCTTTTACGACCACAAGAGCCTTAAATACATATTCACTGAGCGGGACCTGAATATGAGGTAGCGACAATGGATGGAGACACTGAAGGACTTCAAGTTCGAAGTCTCTTACCATCCTGGCAAGGCCAACCTTGTGGCAGACGCACTGAGCCGCAAGAAGGCATTGGCATTTGCGGCTTCGTTAATGGTAGTAGAGTGGGACATGGTAGAATTTGTGCGAGACTTTGAGCAGAAACTCACGGTGGAGGAGCCATATGAGGGCATCACACATATTTGAGTACAACCCCTCATTAATGACAGGATCATCGCAGCTCAGGCAGACGATGAGCTATTGGCAAAGATGAGAGGGCAGGTTAGTGCAGATGAGGATTCAGAGTGGAGCGTTGGTACGGATGGGGGCTTACGTTACCGTGGTCGCCTATGCATCCCGAACCTCCCTGACTTGAGGAAAGAAGTTCTTGAGGCCGCTCACGATTCTCGGATGGCTATGCATCCAGGAAGTACGAAGATGTATCGTGACATGAAGAGGTCGTACTGGTGGGATAATATGAAGGCTCACATAGCAGATTACGTGTCCCGTTGTCTCACGTGCCAGCAGGTTAAGGCAGAGCATCGCCGACCTCCTGGTTTACTTCAGCCCATGCCCATAGCTGAATGGAAGTGGGACTTCATCTCTATGGATTTCATCTCAGGGCTGCCGAAGACGAGGAAGGGTTATGATTCCATTTGGGTGATCGTGGACCGGTTGATGAAATCGGCTCATTTCCTCCCTATCAGAGTTTCGAACTCTGCAGACGAGTTGGCCAGGTTGTACATCAAGGAGATTGTATGTCTACATGTAGTTCCCTTGGAGATCATGTCGGACCGAGACACGCGATTTACATTTATTTTCTGGACTCGTATCCAGGAAGCGATGTGTGTAAAGTTGAAGTTCAGTACGGCGTTCTACCCGCAGACTAACGGGCAGACGGAACATGTGAATCAGATTCTAGAAGATATGTTGCGGGCTTGTGTGCTGGATTTCAAGGACAGTTGGGATGACTGTCTTCCCTATGCAGAGTTCGCCTATAATAACAGCTTCTAGGCGAGTATTGGCATGGCTCCTTATGAGGCATTGTATGGGTGCCCGTGCAGAGCGCCGCATTGCTGGGCAGAAGTTGATGAGAAGAGCTTGATTGGCCCAGAGTTAGTTCAGACGACTTCAGAGAAAGTCGACATTATCAGGCGCCGACAGAAGAGCTACGCTGATACGAGGTGGCGACAGCTAGAGTTCGAAGTTGGAGACCATGTGTTCCTTAGAGTTTTCCCTATGAAGGGAGTCCTTCGGTTTGATAAGAAGGGGAAGCTTACGCCTCGATTCATTGGCCCATTCCAAATACTTGATCGAGTGGGGGCGGTGGCGTATCGCCTTGCGTTGCCCACACCACTTGCAGGTGTGCATAACATATTTCATGTTTCTATGCTGAAAAAATACATTCCCGATCCTTCCCACATTATCAGATGGGAGCAGGTGCAGTTGAGCGAGGATGCGACATATATACTGCGGCCGACGTGTATCCTGGACAGGAAGGAACAGGTGTTGCGTAGCAAAGTTATTCCACTTGTGAAAGTGCTGTGGACGCATCACATGGAAGAAGAGGCTACTTGGGAGACAGAAGCCAAGGTTTGAAAGAACTACCCTCAGATTCTCGAGGAGTACGAAAAGATACTAATTTTGAGGATGAAATTTTTCTTTAAGGGGGATAGATTGTAACATCTCGAAAAAATCTGTACAAAGACCCGAGTACCACCTCAGGCAGAAATTACCAGGACGAAAACCTTTAGAAATTAGGTTAAAGTTAGCAAGTGCTAAACTAGAGTACTTGTGAAATTAGTACTAATCACTTTAAATATGATCTGTAAGACCCAAAACATGCAGAATCATTGACGCTACATTACCCTGAAATTTAGAATCCATCTCAAAACCAGGTTGCTCTCGGGAGCATCCTGAAACTTTATATCGGACCTGGACCGCACGTCGAAAGTCCGATCCTGAAACTATATAGATATGACCGCATTACTGGACTTGACAACCCCTTCGGAAATCAAGTCCTAACTGTGTCTAGAAATACACAACTTGAGTCCGGAGTGAAGAGTGTGAGAAACGTGAAAATATTTAGAATAAAAATCTGAATTTAAGTAATCTGAGTCGTGTCGCTTGTGCGCCAAATATAAGGATTCAGACCGTCAGAATCTGACCCAAATACACCCTCGGATCAGGAGAAATGTCTCATACATGTCGGTGTACTTGTGACCCTGATCGAGTGACCGTGACCGTTAAACTGAAACTGGTCTGCCACGGTCGATCTATAAATTCGATCGGAACAAAAACTCAGCCTGACCTAAATCCATGGTCAGGGAGCTTAAGTCCAACCACACGTGGAAAAGGGGCCACCAGAAGTGCTTCGTTGGACCAGAACGGTCCGTATTTGGATATAACCTAAGTATACCTTGGCCCTGGGGCCATTTCCATCAAACCTGGGCCTATATAAGGACCTTAAACACACTCTCTCTCACCCCATACGAGTTTGAGAAAACCCTAGGAGAGAGAGAAGAGAAAAGAGAAAGGAAAAGACAGGAAGTGAGAGAGTGAGTTGGAAGTTCTTCTTGGGATTAGATCCCGTTACTCCATGCATTTAGCCACCCCCTCTGTATCATAAATTAGGTGATTCCGACAACGTACTTGGGTAAAAAAACCAAACCCTAATCTGTGTTAGGGTTTCAGATAGTGTAAGTTATGAAATAGCTAACCTAATGTATGCTATAGGTTGCCAATCTGCCGTAGACAAAGACTTGACTTTAAAACTGAGTTCGTTACGAGTCTACCGGTGAAAGGTGCAGACTATAAACGTATATGTTATGGTTTTCTAGGCTCTCAATGTTGGTTAATGATTTATTACTGATGTGGGTGCAATTTCACATGCCAAATACAATGTTTGTATCGCGTTTCTGATATATATGACTATATTGAGTTTAGTGTATTCCATGTATATGTAGAAAGTATCGTATACGTATGAAATTTGAACATGTGTTTGCCATGATTAATTATCATATGTTTATGCTAGTTGTATGTGTACAACTCCTTGGTGAAAGGATTTGTCCTAATACGTGCTATCACCAACATATGTCATGTATGTTGGAATATGTAGTCTAAGTGTTTGTAGAAATGTTTGAATGAACAAGTGTGTGATATATTGTACTTTATATGGGCCTTAAGAAGAGATTCTCAACTATCTTAACGATGCGTATGATTTTCTCCATGTAATTTGTATTCTTTGTTTGCTTTACTTAGACACTGCATGTGTGTGAATTCATGTTTTAGTTGAAATCCATAAAATGCTCACATGCTTGTATGATTGGAATTGTTGATCCATTACTGTTTTGATTAGCTTGTATAATTATCTGATATAATTGAATGTGTCTGGGACTACGGAATAGTCCAGGTAATTAGTAACAGGCACTGAATAGGTGGCTGAGGTTTTCTCGCCACATAGGACGTGTTCGATGAACCCGAGTCGTACTTCAGTTGTCGACAGTGGTTAGGCCACACGGAGTGCTGTGCACTTCATGTTGATCAATTTAATGTGCGCTGGTGCTAGTTGAGCTCGTCAAGTAACCCGATTGACTCGATATATGTTCACCATGTATGAATGCTACTGCTTGAATCTAAGGTACCAAACTCACTAGTGAAAACCCTCTAAAACCTTGGTACCTCGATCCGTTAAGACTCATGAGTCGGGCATGGTGGTATGGAAATCGACGGGGGCTTCAGGGTTATATTTGTAGTGGACTGTTACATTTTTTATATTTTACATTTTGAAACAATACATGTAATTATTGACCTAGCAATGTATACATACTTTAAGGACCTAAACTAGTCTATCAAGTTATACATATTTGTTTTAGTCTTCCGCTTGCGTATTACAACTGTCCTTGGATTATGTTTTGTAGTTTTGGCTTAATCTTATTCATGTTTATGCACTAATACAGACAACATTTAAATCATCATCAAATATGTTGCATAAGTGATGCGTTAGAACTCGGGAGTTGGACTCTTACTCGACCCCCGATTTTCAGGGCGTTACACTGTTACATTTGTCCTTTCGACTAATAAATAATGCCTTAACTTAGTGGCCGCACAGTACAATGACAAGCACAATTTCTCTATGGTCGAATAACTCCTCTCCGCATCGAGCATCGCCCGACTCAGGTATTAGACCGCCCTTTCCTTCCGCATGTCATCATCTTATGCTGGAAGAGCTCCGATCAACTCTAATGAGGTTGCGACATATAGCTTGAGTGGTCGATCTTTGATAGGGGCATCAACATAGGCGGCTTCATTAGATATTCCTTGATTCTATCAAAAGCCAGCTGGTGCTCTACTTCCCACATGAATTTGGTCCCCTGTTTCAATTTTAATAATTGAAAGAAAATGTTAGTTTTACCTGCCCTCGGATTCTTTTTCACTGTGATCCCAGTAGGATGATCGAGCTTGTTCCTCCTAGTAAATCTGATGGGCCCCACTTCTTCGCCGTAATAATAAGCTTCATTGGCATTCGATGTAGCCAATAAGGACTTATTATCAGCCTAGACCAACTTGACCTTGTCCTGGTTCTAGAAAATCACGAACTAATGGACAAAAGAATGGATACATGCAAAGGAATGGATCTAATCGCTTCCCAATAACGCATTATAGGTTGACGAGGTGTCTACTACGAAAAATGGTGCCAGAACCATCTTAGTGCCTATGGTCAGGTCGACCAATAAGATATTGTGTGTGTTGTGACATGACCAGTAAAATTGCTAATGGTCACTTCTGATGGAATCAGATCGGTCATAGTTTTACCTAACCCAACCATCATCCTCTTTGGTAACAAATTCAATGTAGCTCCATTATCCACTAAAATTTTGGTAACGGTACATCCATCCAAGTGGGCCGATATATACAATTGCTTAATGTGTTGCATCATATCTTTGGTGGATTTGTCAATAATTACTCTTTTGGATGCATCGTTGGTCACAATGGTGACTGTGTTGAGTTGTAATGTTTTGTCAATCTTAACTTCATTTTCCTTGCTTCTTCAAATGGGAAGGAAGCATGTTATATGATTACTAGAGTATATTCTTCTACATCCCCTGACATTGTGTTTGGTTGAGTAGGTCATGCCTGATATCTGGATGACAATGTAAAAACCATGTTACAATGGAATGTCACTAGCGACAACGAACCAAACACAATTTCACCACTCAAACCTTGCCCCCTAGTGTTTCAGATTCTATTTCTTCGATCTGACTAGGGTGTTTCTTAGCTGTGGGTTTGACCGAGAGATTGACAGTTGGGGAACTCTTTCAAGCATCTACGGTCAACGAGAGTTTGTTGGCTAGCCACTCCTCTATCGAAAAGGAATCTTCGCTGAGGTAGTCTGACAAGTTACCACAACTGTCCTCCTCTTTGAAATCTCCCGATCGAGCCGTGTTATTGAGTGTATCTTGGCTTTTTTGCGTTGCAATTGGTATCACACCATCGACCACATTCATTGCCACTTGCTCATCAAGCACGGGAACCTTCCAAAACGGGCAGGGAAGTCTAACTTCCAATCAAGGGAGCATTCATTACCCTTCCATTTCTCTTTTTCCAATAGCCCTTTGCCTTTGCCACCGGCGTTTCTGAGTCTTTGTCAAAGCTTTCAGTATTGCTGAAAACATTGGGTGAATAACTCATTTCCATACCCCCTCTTATGTGGTAGGAGGCTTGATCATCCTTTTCAGGGGTGGTCCATAGCGTGAATGGCGATTTGAGGCTGAGCGTATCGGTCAATTACGACCTCGACCGCTATTATAGTATTATCTTCCCTTTTCGGGAGGGTTTTCCGACCAAGACACAGTTTTTCGTGTGCATCAATCAAAAATTCAAGAACCTTAGTGCCTCCTCCTAATAGTGGTTGACCGATCATTTCGGGGACGAGGAGTCCAACAATGCCCTCGCCCAGGTCGGTCGATCATTCCCCATTGATCACTCGAGCTAAGATCAATCTTAGCTTCAAGCGATCCCTCAGATTGGTCGTGACCATTTTCAGCTCCATATTAGCTGGGAATGGATCAATGTCGATTAGCATTGCCTCTTTGCCATTTTTTTGGGAACTTCAGTAGTCCACGGTCGATGTGGTCTTGGATGGTGTTCTTGAAAATAACACACTTGTTAATGAAGTGGGACCGAGATCCACACCATTTGCAATATTCAATCTTCTGTAATTCGTTTGCCAGAGGTGCTTTATGATTGATCGGGACCTTGATGAACTTCCCAGCCAACATGATAACAAATATTTCTTCAGCTCGAGTGATATCAACCTTTTGAGCCTTTTGCATGGTCGGGGCGGTTGATTTCGCTTTGATCAATGCCAAACATACCAATGGCTTCTTAACCACTACTTCAACAATTGTAATTTCATAGTTAGGGTTGTTGTAGTACGTCTCTAATGATGAATTTGTTTGTCTAGGTCCTCCCTAAAGTAGTTTCTCATAGCGAGAAACTTTTTTAGGTAGGTCGTATAAATCCATAAACTCTGTGCCTATGAACTTTTTACAGAGCTTGTATTACAGACCATCTTATGTGAGTTGCACGAATTCGATTTTAGTCATGACTACTTTACAGTGACTTTTCACCTGCTTAAATCGCATAATATAACTCTTGCATGGTTCCCTAGTTAACTATCGGAATCGCGCAAGATCGGCTATGGTTATCTCCTTATTTCTGGACTAGAATTGAGCATGAAACTTTTCTTCTAATTCCTGCCAATTATGTATTAAATTCGGCAGTAAGTTTGAATACCATGTGAAGGTTGCGACAATCAATGAGTGACCGAATAACAATAACTTATGATAATTATTGTTAATTAACTCACCACATGCATGGTGAATCGGCCGACGTGTTCGATAGTTGACTGACCAGGTTCATCAGAAAACAGAGCAAAATCTGATCAATAATTCATTAGCAATGGACGTTGTTGATCTAGCCACTCAGGGTATGGCTTGTGATACATGGGGATAGTGTTGCGGCCTAACACTTGGCTAGCAACCTCTTGAACAAGTTGTATTATTTGGTCCCGATCGACTCGTTGAGGTTCTACGATCGGCGGTTGATCTGGCCCAAATCAATTAATATTATCTTGAAATCTAGGGCCTTATAGTGGATTGAATCCAACTGGAGGTCCATGATTTCTATTTTTAGGCATGAAATCCCTAACCTCCCGTTCAGGTCGCCTGACTTCCATAGGAGGTGGTGCATTCTTGACCTGGTGGGTTACATTGTAACGGTGGCATAGGTTGTAATGGGACTGCATTATCAATCGAGCTTCCATTATGTTACGACGCTGACAATGTCTGTTCTGTTATCATGGCCAATAATCGTTCTATAGCTTCAGTCTAGCTAGCCATGTAATGATTGGTGTTCTCGGCCTGGATACGAAATTGCACCGATAGGGCCATTCCATATTCATGTACCATCTGGATGCTCATTTGCACATTTCAAACCATAAAAGATACCTAGTCCAGGTGTATGGCTAGAGACGTGGACGCTCCAACCTGATTTTTGATCAGGTTAACATTCAAATTAGATGCCTTTAGGGGCACCTAGACCTGCATATCATCACCTAAAGGTGGTGCGGTCAGTGTTAAGTGTTCGGCCTCGACAATTCGGGCACTTCTTCTTTGCATTTTTGGCAAGTCCCACTGGGCATTCTAGAAAATTGTTCAAACATTGTTTTCTCACATAGTGTATGCGGGTGTGCCAGAAATGAATTTGCGGCTCTAATTCGAACCGAACAAAAATGACCCCAAGTGCCAAGATAGGTAGACAAAGTATGACTGAGATATGGAGAGATCGGTCACCTATTCAGCCACACACTTAATGTGTAAATGGATTAGGCGAAAGTCAGAGAGTGGAGTTCGTTCTTTGATGATGGTTTACTCTGCCTTCTGTACGAAAGGACTTTTCAATGCAGATTAAATGAAATGGGAAAGAAATCCTTACAGTCGGCCACTACAAACTGTTGAAGGACACTTCTCCGATGATTGGGCAAAGTCCAGCATGTGAGCATAAACTCCAATTACGATTAAAATTATCAACTACTTGATTATCACTAGGGATGACACTATAGAATGTAAACAACAAGCTTCAGAAAGTAAATGACTACACTAAGGAATGTAATTTACTTGACAGAGAAAGTAAACGATTATAATAAGGAATGTAATTTTGATAAGATAATTGAAAGATAATGTTTGGTTTGATTGGTTTTGTGTGAGACAAATTATTTTGGTGCAATATTCTTCTATTTATAACTCTAATCCAACCATTTTGGATTCTTCCCATGTTCCAACGGTTATGGTAACCGTTATGCATCACTTGAATTTTAGGTGCTCCCACGTTCTATTTGCTTTGAGTTATTCTGATGTCATCTATTAAGCGACTTTGCGAACTTGACCGCTTACTACCTATCATATGATTATTTAACCTCGATTACCTTCCCTTTTGACGGCTCTAACGACACGCGATAGCAATTGATATGTTGTAGCTCCACTTCCCAAGGCGTAACCGTACATATTTGCAGGAAATCCTCTGAACATTCCATACATATCTATACAGATCACACATAATTAATTCTGATTAGCTGAGACAGGACTACTGCCAAAACGGGTACAAACAATTATGACTGCCCCTTTAGCTCAAGATTTTGAAAAATTACTACACCGGTAATTATACTTGTAATTGAGTCCCACCGAGCATTCCAAAAATTCTTGGCGTTCTTTCTCTAGTTTGTTTTCCGTCATGTGTGTTAATGCATGGGCGTGCCAGAATCAATATAGCTGCTCAATCCAAATCGAAGAACTTTTGACCCTAAGCGTCGAAATAAGTGGATAGGTCCAACCTGAATGTATATGACCAGATTCTAAGAAGATCGGTCACTTACTCAGCTACTCGTCGAACTTTGTAATGATTAGGTGATTGTTAGAAGCTGGGGCTCTTCCTCTGAAGACGGGTTACGCTTTGCCTTCCTTAAGAAAGGATTTTTCAAAATACTAGTGCAATCAAATAAAAGGAAAAAAATCACAATCGATCAGTAGGAGCAATTGCAAGAATGCATCTCTTGAAAGAACTATGTGATATAGAATAAAAGACAAATCCAGTGTATAAGCGTAGATTTGGATTACAACTAATAATTAACGTTATTGGATTATCACTACTCATGTGATAACTGAGATAAAGTAAATTGATAATTTTTTTTTTTTTTTTTAATATTGGATTGGATTGTGTTCGGTGTTTGCTTTATAGATTTCCTCTCCTATTTATAAAATTTTGCTGCACAACTTATTCTTCTAGATATTTCTATCATAACTTCAACGGTTACAATAATCGAAAAGCTTTTCTCTAGATCTATCTTTCTGTTACGTTTCTCCTTTGTGATTGTTCCTCTTTTATCGATTGCACTTTGTTTCTCTTGGTCACATTCATTCTTCTCGGCCGCATTTCGTCTCTTGATCACCCTCCAAATTTCTATTTCTCTCGAACACAGTATCTTAATGGTCACGCGTCTTCCTCTAATGATGTGTAACACCAAATTAGTGCTAGCTATGATTGCGTACTAAATCCCTCAGAAAATCTATTCAAACACCTCTTATTCTAAATATAATGCCACATGTCATTTTCTTATTGGCTCTACTTCGATCGGTCGGAAATAGGGTACAACATGATGAGCTTTGAAATAAGGCAGATCCAAATCTCAAGTGGACTGGACCACATGAAAAGAGTGGTGATTTAATGCTTATCACTCAAATCTGCTAGTGGGCCACAAAAGTTTTGGATCAAGCTTATATTTGTGTTTTTCCTTAGTTCAAGCATATGTTTTCCCTTCATCCAGGTATTTGTGACTTCAAAAATAAGTTGAATAGCAAATTAACATTGTAATGGACCTTAGGAATTTTTTAATGGTGGGCATTCAATCACCATTATTTCACGAGGCGTGGTCTGTTAGAGATTTGGATCTGCCTTAATTTTGGCTCATGCTTTAAAATGAGCTGACAAAATGGACGAACAATATGAATAAAACACACACATCATAGTGGCCCATATAACTGAGTTGGTTTGGGCAATCTGCCTCCACTAACACGTTGGGTTTGTGAGAAATCCAGCCTATCTATTTTACCGGCCAGCTTGTGTAGGTTAGGGCCCATTTGGCCAGGCGGATTGGAAGGGATTGGAAGTTAAATCTCGGGATTGGCCGGGCGTGCCAAACAGACCGAGTGACCTGATCCCGGGATACAACAATCCCATGGATCTTAAGACAATCCACGGACAACATCATCATTACCTTTAAATCCCATCCAATTCACCCTAATCCGTTTAAATTTGCCTGGGACGTGTTTGGTTCGAGGGATTGGAAGGGATGGGAAGGTTTAATCCCAGGATTGGCCAGTCATGCCAAACGGACTCGTTATAGCAATCCCGGGATATAACAATCCCATGGATCTTAAGACAATCCACTGACAACACCATCATTACCTTGAAATCCATGCCATCCACCCTAATACCATTCAATCCCTTCCAATCCACCCTGCCAAACGGGCCCTTATGAGCTAAAAAATAAAAAATGATTCATATACAACTCTCAAGTGGGCCACGACAAGAAACAATGAGATTTCAATACCTAATGTTGAAATATTCATTGGGCCACATAAGTTTTACATCAGGCTAATATTTTTTTCCTCTCAATTTATCCCAGTGGTTATGATCTTGTGAATAGTTTGGATGGCATGTAAACATCTCAATGGACCCCAATAACATTTCAAAGGTAGGCATTTTCCTTCCCACTTTTTCCTATAGCATATTCGTGAAGGCATTTCCTTTCTACTTTTTTCCTATCGTGTAGCCCGTTTGAGTTTTGAAGATGTAGACATGAGCTCATGTATGACAAAATGGATGGACGGGGTGGATTTCTCACAAACAAACATCATGGGGACTCGGATTGCGTCCTACCCTGCTCGCCTCTAGCCATGATCGGGCAGTTCTGTATGCGGGCCCACTATGATGTATCGGTTTATCCACGCCGGCCATCCCTCGTCTTCGATCATTTTATGACACGTGCACAAAAAAGAGGTAGATCCAATGCTAAAGTGGACCACACCGAACATAAGCTTGGTTGCATTAAATGACCAGAGCATTAAATGACAGTTACGTTGAATGCAAGAGAGTCATCTGTGGTGTGGTCCACTTGAGCATTGGAATTGCCTCATTTTTTTTTTTTGCTTGTACCTTATGATTTGAGAGGAGAGATGCACGGCATGGATAAACCGATACATCACAGCAGGCCATCCAACAGACCTGCCTATTCGTGGCTAGAGACGGGCGGGGGTAGGACGCAATCCGCGTCCCCGTCATGGTGGGTGGGATGATCCCCTACTTTGGCTAAAAGTCGTGAATGATAAGTAATCACTTAAAAAGGGTCCCTACCGGTGGACGCGGATTGCATCCTTACCCCACCCGGACGGTACTCCGTCTGGAAAGGGCTTTGTGGAACCGCCCGTGATATAATTGTTTTATCGTTTATAGTGTTTCTAGTATCATTTTAAGATTTTATTTCGAAACTGAAGCAGGTCCACAGCTCCAGTGGACCACACCCAAAAGAAGCAGGAGAAATTTACGACTGTACGGCCCATTTATCCGACGAAGCCCACCTCATTTTACCTTACCGGAATAAGCCCCAGCTGTACGGACGACTTGCCAAAGGTCGAAAATACCCCTGCATTTCCTTCAACCGGATCGGCTGGTGCTCGAAGACGAGCGCTGGCGCTCCTCGAACTCCGAGTTGTACGAACGGTTCATGGCCCCACAGTTATGTATTTGTTATATCCACAACGTTCATCCATATTTCGAGATCATTTTGGAGCATAATCAAAATAATAATAATAATAATCATATCCAAAGATCAACTGGACCACACTACAGAGAGCATCCGAAAATTGATTTTCACCGTTGAAACTTTTGTAGGGTCCACCATAACATTTATTATCCATCCAATCTATTCATAAGGTCACGAAGACCTGGATGAAGAGGGAAAACAAATTTCATAGTGATCTAAAACTTCCGTGACCCCTGAAAGGGTTTCAACGGTAGACGTTTAAAGTAGAAAGGTAAACTCATTTGCTACGGTCAGAACTATGGCTACGGATTATATCCATAGCCATAGATACCCTAATCCGTAGCCATAGATGTCCATCCGCGGTGGGCTCACCGAACTAGCGGCTCCCATGCCTGCGGATTATAACTGTAGCCATAAACGGACTACCATCACGACAATATGTGCATTTTTATTTATTTATTTATTATTATTATTATTATTATTTTTACATGGAGAACTTTATTCTACCTACAATTTTCTCCAACAAATTTATATGAATATGTATATATAAGCATATAAAAAAAATTCTCTCTTTTTTTATTTATTTCTTTATTCATTTAACAAGAATATCTTCTAAACTATAATTAGTTACTTGATGTACCCGATATGATTTTGGGGTAGGAGAAGCTACTTTAACCAACTAACCTGGTTATTTTCCAAGATTCCATCAGGTTGATAGTCGAAAATCCATTTCATTCACCTAGCGGTCAATTTCATTCATTTCATTTACTTCGTGATCAATTCCATGAATTTCACGGTCAATCTCGGCGATTCTGTTTTGATTCACAGTCATTTCCATGCATTTCACGGTCAATTCCCTTCACTTCACAGTCGTTTTTATGCATTTCACGGTCATTTCCCTACACTTCGCGGTCATTTCCATGCATTTCAAGGTCAATCCCGGCGATTCCGTTTTGATTCACAGTCATTTCCATGCATTTTATGGTCAATCCCGGCGATTTCATTTTGATTCACGGTCATTTCTATGCATTTCATGGTCAATTCCCTTCACTTCACGGTCCTTTCCATGCGTTTCACGGTCAATTCCCTTCACTTCACGGTAATTTCTATGCATTTCACGGTCAATTCGCTTCACTTTACGGTCATTTCCATGCATTTCATGGTCAATCCCAGCGATTCCGTTTTGATTCACGGTCATTTCCATGCATTTCACGGTCAATTCCCTTCGCTTCACGGTCATTTCCACGAATTTCACAGTCAATTCGCTTCACTTCACGATCATTTCCATGCATTTCACGGTCATTCCTGGCAATTCCATGTTAATTCACGGTCAATTCCCTTTACTTCACGGTCATTTCCACGCATTTCACGGTCAATTCACTTCACTTCACAGTCATTTTCATGCATTTCACAGTCATTCCTAGCGATTCCGTGTTGATTCACGGTCATTTCCACGCATTTCACGGTCAATTCCCTTCACTTCACGGTCATTTCCACACATTTCACGGTCATTCCCGGCGTGGAAATGACCGTGAATCAACACGGAATCGCCGGGAATGACCGTGAAATGCGTGGAAATGACCGTGAATCAACACGGAATCGCCGAGAATGACTGTGAAATGCAAGGAAATGACTGTGAAGTGAAGCGAATTGACCATGAAATACGTGGAAATGATCGTGAAGTGAAGGGAATTGACTGTGAAATGCATGGAAATGACCGTGAATCAACACGGAATTGTTAGGAATGACCGTAAAATGCATGGAAATGACTGTGAAGTGAAGCGAATTGACTATGAAATGCGAGGAAATGACTGTGAAGTGAAGGGAATTGACCGTGAAATGCATGGAAATGACCGTGAATCAACACGGAATCATCGGGAATGGCCGTGTAATGCATGGAAATGACTGTGAATCAACACGGAATCGCCGAGAATGACCGTGAAATGCATGGAAATGACCGTGAAGTGAAGCGAATTGACCGTGAAATTCATGGAAATGACCATGAAGTGAAGGGAATTAATCGTGAAATGCATGAAAATGACCGTGACTCAAAACAGAATCGCCGGGATTGACCATGAAATGTAAGACCCGTATCCTAGACCGTACCATTCCATAGACTTTCGCGGTCTTTCCGGTCGAATTTCGGCAACCTTCGACCCTTAACCGGTATTTACGCACGACCATGAGTCATATGCCGTCAACCTGAGTCGACTCAACCCAAGACTTGTACTCTAGCGACCGCGCCATTGCCCCGGTTCTGATGCCGTGTCTCGCGCGCCGAGGCGATACTCTGGCTAGGAGATGTGGGCCAGCGTTTGGGGCGAGAAAAATGCCGCGCGGGCGAATTACGAGAGAATCTCTACAAGATGTCACCTCAATCAATCAATCAATCTATCCCATCATGTCAAGTATATGTCAAGTACACCATCACCTCTCACCCTTCCCCAAGCAACCCAAAAGTTAAAAAGTTCTTACACCACCCATGCCTTTCTTACACCAAGCAACCACAAAAGTCAAAAAAGGCCTTGCACACCCATCCCTCTCTCTCCCATTCCATCACTCCATCACACATCACCTCTCTTTACAACACTCTTTCTCTCATTCTCAAACTCACTTTCCCAAGCAAGAGAAAATTCACATGTCCAAGCCTCTCCAAGCCCTCCCAAGCAATAAGTGTGGCCCACTTTCCTACCCTCTCATCTCCCATCTCAACCATCCAAACCCCATCTCCTCCGTTGGGATCAAAGCTAAGGAGCAAAGGAAGCTAAGGGAGCAAGAAGATCGAATGGTGGGTGCTTCTATTAGACCTAGATTTCTTTTTTTGATGAAGGGCCAAGTGAGACCTACCGATTGACGGTATGGATCTCACTTTGGACCCTAGGTGTGGCCGATGGCCCACCTTGATCCACATGATCATTCCATGATGAGGCCATTCTCCATGGACCTTATTATGATGTTTATTTTCTTTGCATGGCTAGAGGTCATCTAGACCTTCCATTTTGGTGGAGAAGGGATCTCCACCGTTGATCTTTGATTTGTTGGGCCCACGTGTTATGGGACCCACTTGATGTATGATTGATTGCAACGGAGGGCCCATAGTTTCGGGGTCCCTCCATCACATGTGTGTCCCACCCTCCTTCCCTCTCTCTCTCTCTCTCTCTCCCTCTTTTTTCTATTTTTTTAATGTGATGATGATGTGGTTGTGTGGCCCACCCGGATGGACCGCACCACGAGGTATGTATTTTATCCAAAACATTTAGAAGTGGGGTCCACCTTATATGTATTGTACCCACGCCACTTGAGCAAAGCCCACCTCCATGCAGGTGCTGTGAGGACCCTGGACGCTGGACGTCACTGGGAAAACACAAATATTAGCTTGTTTCCAAGCTCATGAGGTAGTCCACTCATATAGGCCCCATCTCAATGTATGTTTTTAATCCATACCGTCCATTCCTTTCCCTAGCTCATTTTAGATGTTGAGTTGAAAACTGGACTCAATCCGATAGTCTGGCAGGCCATAGCATAGTAAACGGTAGTTTTTACCATTAAAAGTTCACCTGATGTTTTAACACACTAAAAGATATTAAATATTAGGCTTGTTTGGCTTATCTTGAGATATGGGAACCAATGGGCGGGTTGGATTCATCCGATGTGGGCCCTACGCGTGAAAAACCGTAAAAAACAGTTTTCCTTTTCAAAAAAAAATAAACAAGCAGCAGCCACTGCTGCTGCCAGAGGGGTTGGCAGCACCTACGCTGTAGGCGGGCGGTCAGAAGGTAGGGACACACGGCCCCTGCCATGGGCCCCACCATGATGTATTTTTTGATATCCACACCGTTCATCGGGTGGGTCACTCCCTGAAGTGGACCCACCCCAAAATGAAGCCTGATCTAGTGCTCAGGTGGCCCACACTGTAGGAATAGTGAGATTGAACGTTTAACATTGAAACCCTTTTTTTGGGTTGTTTTTCCTGCCATCTAGGTCCGTGCGACCTTAGCAACAGGTTGGATGGAAAGCAAACGCTACGGTGGGCCCCACGTGGGACCCACATTAATGTATGTGTTTTATTCACACCGTCCAGGTGGACGGTGGAATCCCACAGCGATGTATGTGCTTTATGCACACCGTCCACGGATGGTGGAACCCATGATATATGTGTTTTGTTCACTGTCCAATGACAGTGGGACCCACCATGATGCATGTGCTGCATCCCATCCACCCAACCATTTCAAAAGCTCATTTTATGTCAGGAGTTAAGGAATGAGCTAGATCTAAAATTCAAGTGGACCCCACCATTCAAAGTAGTGGTCAATGACACCCACCGTTCAAAATTTCCAAGGGCCATAGCAATTTCCCATCAAGTTGATATTGTTCCCACTCTATCTATCACTATGTAAATTATGAAAGGGGTTGGATGGGAAACATATTTCATGGTGGGCCTTAGGAATTTTAATGGTGGAAATCATCACCACCACTTATGTTGGGTGTGGCCCATTGGATGTGCATGGGGCCTAATTGGTGTGGCCCATTTGATATATATAAGGCCCATGTGATTAGACCCATTGTGATGTATTCTAAGGCCCATGGGCTATGGCCCATTGTAATGTACATAAGGCTCGTTGGTGAGGCCCATTAATGCAGCCCATTTGATGAATGTAAGGCTCATGTGATACGACCCATTTGATGTATTGAAGGCCCAATGGGATGTACCTAAGATCCATTGCAATGTGTGATCCCAACATGGTTTATGTAATGATGTTTACGACGGGCTATGCCTTGGGAGCAATGGTGGTTTGACGTCCACATTGCAAGTATAGTGTTGGTTAAATGTCCGCATTATGTCTCTTCCTAGGGCCCATGGATAGGCCCGTACATGTAATGTATAGGCCGTCTAGGCCCATCTTCGTTGCGAACAGAATTCATCGCCATATAACATGCTTAGTATAGTCCCATGATTCATGCTCATATGTATCATATGTATGCTGGATATGAGGAGTGATTGATCATAGCATATGCCTTTGGGCAGATTGTTTATGGGCTCCCAGATAGGCGGTGCTGCCCTACATGAGCACACGATACGTGCAAGATTGTCGCATGATTGGATATCGTGATTCATGCATTTTGCATTAGGTGATATGGTCACTGTACGCCCTAGCGACATCAGGGTCGTAGCCTCCACAGGCATATCGTGGTTGGCAGGATTGGATACTGTAAATCTTGTTCTACATGGGGTGTTATAGATATCCGTGGGTGAAAGTCCCTAAACTCTTATAGTACCAAGAGGTTGCTCTAACGTCTAGACCGAGTGGGTGAATGAGCGCTGAGTGCCGATTACCAGACAGTCGCGCTTTCCACTGTGTCGTGGTTGGTTGGAAGGGGGTGGGGCCTTACCCACCCGAGAGGAGGGGGCAAAGTTAGGCTGAGTTTGACCAGCTTGAGGAATGGGTCCACTATTGTTAAGCCGAGCCCAATATTGGCAGGCATATAGTGAGGTCTCTTCCACTCACCTTATTGCCCGTGATGGGGTGGCAATCTGATTGGAGTGTACTAGACCCTGGTGATATTCTAGAATTGAGTTGTATTGATATGTAGACTTAGATGAGGATTCATATGCTTGAGTTGCATCTCGCATTGCATGGCCTTGGTATAGCCGACATCATTCATGTCTTGCATCGCTTAGCCTTGGTATGACTAATGGTATTCATGGATTCATCATCATATTCCGTATTACTCTGATACTGCATAATTATATTACTACCTTTCGCATACACTTTCACCACCCTCTAAGCTTTCCATAAGCTTATGCACGACCATTACGTGCAGGTGACATTGGAGCGCAGCAGCACTGAGGCAGGAGCGCTTTGCAATCATCTTGGAGCTTTTTGTTTATTATCATTGTATTTCCCTTTATGCTCATTGTGCTTGTAAAGTTTTTGATCATAGTGGAAATAGGATGGAGTTTTTGATTGTTGTTTGTGGGTTATGCCTTTAGTTATGCTTATTACGAATCAAACTGATGTTGAAAATCCTCCTCGTAGCATCCCAAGATCGGAACTTGGCGAATGGGAGCTGGGAGCCGAGAATGGGGTACTACGGAGGCTGTCGGCACTGGATTCAGCGATCGGGAATTTTGTGAGCCCGGTTTCCGAGTTTGGGGCGTGACATGAAATGCATGGAAATGACCGTGAAGTGAAGCGAATTGACTGTGAAATGCATGGAATTGACTGTGAAATGCATGGAAATGACCGTGAATCAAAACAGAATCGCCGGGATTGACCGTAAAATGCATGGAAATGACCGTGAAGTGAAGCGAATTGATCGTGAAATGCATGGAAATGGCCGTGAAGTGATGGGAATTGACGGTGTAATGCATGGAAATGACCGTGAATCAAAACAGAATCACCAGGATTGACTGTGAAATGCATGGAAATGATCGTGAAGTGTAGGGAAATGACCGTGAAGTTAAGGGAATTGACCATGAAATGCATGGAAATGACTGTGAATCAAAACGGAATCATTTCCATGCATTTCACGTTCAATTCACTTCACTTCACGGTCATTTCCATGCATTTCATGGTCATTTCTGGCAATTCTATTTTGATTCACAGTCATTTCGATGCACTTCACGGTCAAGTCCCTTCACTTCATGGTCATTTCCATGCATTTCACAGTTAATTCGCTTCACTTCACGGTCATTTTCATGCATTTCATGGTCAATTCCGGCAATTCCATTTAGATTCACGTTCATTTCCATGCATTTCACGTTCAATTCGCTTCACTTCACAGTCATTTCCATGCATTTCACATTTAATTCGCTTCACTTCACGGTCATTCCCGGCGATTCCGTGTTGATTCACGGTCATTTCCATGCATTTCATGGTCAATTCCCTTCACTTCACAGTCATTTCCACGCATTTCACGATCAATTCGCTTCACTTCACGATCATTTCCATCATTTCACGGTCATTCCCAGCGATTCCGTGTTGATTCACGGTCATTTCCATGCATTTCAGGGTTAATTCCCTTCACTTCACGGTCATTTCCACGCATTTCACGGTCAATTTGCTTCACTTCACGGTCATTTCCATGCATTTCATGGCCAATTCCCTTCACTTCATGGTCATTTCCACACATTTCATGGTTAATTCGCTTCACTTCACGGCATTTCCATGCATTTCATGGTCATTCCCGGTGATTCCGTGTTGATTCACGGTCATTTCCATGCATTTCACGGTCAATTCCCTTCACTTCACGGTCATTTTCTCACATTTCACAGTCAATTCGCTTCACTTCACGGTCATTTTCATGCATTTCACGGTCATTCTCGGCGATTTCGTGTTAATTCACGGTCATTTCCACACATTTCACGGTCATTCCCGGCGATTCCGTGTTGATTCATGGTCATTTCCACGCCGGGAATGACCGTGAAATGTGTAGAAATGACCGTGAAGTGAAGGGAATTGACCATGAAATGCGTGGAAATGACCGTGAATCAATACGGAATCACTAGGAATGACTGTGAAATGCATGGAAATGACCGTGAAGTGAAGCGAATTGACCGTAAAATGTGTGGAAATGACCGTGAAGTGAAGGGAAATGACCATGAAATGCATTGAAATGACCGTGAATCAACACGGAATCGCCAGGAATGACCATGAAATGCATAGAAATGACCATGAAGTGAAGCGAATTGACAGTGAAATTCATGGAAATGACCGTGAAGTGAAGGGAATTGACCGTGAAATGCATGGAAATGATCGTAAATCAAAACGAAATAGCTGGGATTGATTGTGAAATGCATGGAAATAATCATGAAGTGAAGGGAATTGACCGTCAAATGCATGGAAATGACCGTGAAGTGAAGGGAATTGACTGTGAAATGCATGAAAATGACCGTGAATAAAAACGGAATCGCCGGTATTGAAAGTGAAATGCATGGAAATGACCGTGAAGTGAAGCGAATTGACTATAAAATGCATGTCAATGACCGTGAAGTGAAGGGAATTGACCGTGAAATGCATGGAAATGACCGTGAATCAAAATGGAATTGCCGGGATTGACCATGAAATGCATGGAAATGACCATGAAGTGTAAGGAAATGACCGTGAAGTGAAGGGAATTGACTGTGAAATGCATGGAAATGACCGTGAATCAAAACGGAACTGCCGGGATTGACCGTGAAATGCATGGAATTGATCACGAAGTAAATGAAATGAATGAAATTGACCGCTAAGCGAATGAAATGGATTTTCAACCATCAACCTGATGGAATGTTGGAAAATAACTAGGTTAGTTGGTTAAAGTAGCTTCTCCTACCCCAAAATCATACAAGGTACATCAAGTAACTAATTTTAGTTTAGAAGATATTCTTGTTAAATGAATAAAGAAAGAAATGAAAAAAAGAGAGAAAAAATTTTATATGCATATATATACATATTTATATAAATATGTGTTAGTGAAAATTATAGGTAGTGTAAAGTTCTCCATGTAAAAAAAATAAAATAAAATAAAAAATTAAAAGCAGTCCGTCTATGGCTACGGTTAGAATCCGTAGCCATAGGGGCCGCCAAGTGGGCATGGCCCCTCTGGATAGGCCAAAGAATCGGGGGGGGGGGCTAGTTCGGCGAGTCCACCCGGGACAGACCTTTATGGCTACGGTTATAATCCGTAGCTATAGGTTTGTCCATATCATATGACATTACCACTCTACTTTGAACGTCTACCGTTGAAATCCTTTTAGGGGTCACAGAAGTTTTGGTTCATTATGAAATTTGTTTGTCCTCTTCATCCAGGTCTTTGTGACCTTATTAATAGATTAGATGGAAAATAAATGTTATGGTGGGCCCTACAAAAGTTTCAATGGTGAAAATCAATTTTCTGCTGCTCTTTGTGTTGTGGTCCAGTTGATCTTTGGATATGATTTTTTTTTTTGATAATGCTCCGAAATGATCTCAAAATATTACATCCACAACCGTTCATGGGCCCCACAGTTATGTATTTATTACATCCACAACGTTCATCCATATTTCGAGATCATTTCCGAGCATTATCTAAAAAAAGAAATCATATCCAAAGATCAACTGGACCACACCACAAAGAGCAGCAGGAAAATTGATTTTCACCGTTAAAAATTTTGTAGGACCCACCATTACATTTATTTTCCATCCAATCTATTCATAAGGTCACAGAGGCCTGGATGAAGAGGAAAAAAAATAATTCATAATGATCCAAAACTTCTGTAACCCCTAAAAGGGTTTCAATGGTAGACGTTCAATTCCCCACTGCCTTTTACAGTGTGGTCCACTTGATAGTTAGATCTGTCTTATTTTATGACTCAAGCTTAATATGAGCTCGCCAAATAGATGGATGGTTTGGATATAACACAGACCTCATGATGGGACCCACAAAAGGCGGTGCAGATTACAACAGCAAAAAAATAAAAAAAGAAAAAGAAAAAGGGAACTTGTGGCTACGGTTTTCTATAGCTACGGATTATAACCGTAGCCCATGCTTATTCAATATGTATTGAAGGTCTTTTGATATATCAACGAGCATATCTCCAAAACTAGAATGATTTACTTAACGTACCACATATGATTTTGGGGTAAGAGAAGCTAATTTAGCCAACAAACTTAGTTATTTTCCAAGATTCCATCGATTCAATGGTCGAAAATCCATTTCATTTACTTCGTGGTTAATTTTAATGACTTCGCGGTCAAACTGGAAATTCAGCGGGGTGAACTAGAAATTGGGTGGGGCAAACTAGAAATTGAGCGGGGCAAACATGAAATTGAGCGGAACAAACTAGAAATTCAGCGGGGCAAACATGAAATTGAGCGGAACAAACATGAAATTGAGTGGGGCAAGCTAGAAATTCAGTGGGGCTAACGTGAAATTAAGCAGGGCAAACATGAAATTGAGCATGGCAAAGTAGAAATTGAGCGGGGCAAACATGAAATTGAGCAGGGCAAACATGAATTTCAGCGGGGCAGACATGAAATTGAGCGGGGAAAACTAGAAATTTAGTGGGGCAAACATGAAATTGAGTGAGGCAAACTAGAAATTCAGCGGGGCAAACACGAATTTGAGGCGGGGCAAACTAGAAATTGAGTGGGGCAAATATGAAATTGAGCGGAGCAAACATAAAATTGAGCGGGGCAAACTAGAAATTCAGCAGGGCAAACATGAAATTCAGTGAGGCAAACATGAAATTGAGCGGGGCAAACTAGAAATTCAGCGGGGCAAACATGAATTTCAGTAGAACAAACATGAAATTGAATAGGGCAAACATGAAATTGAGTGAGGCAAACTAAAAATTAAGCGGGGCGTATATGAAATTAAGCGGGGTAAACTAGAAATTGAGTGGGGCAAACATGAAATTGAGTGGGGCAAACTAGAAATTGAGCGGGGCAAACATGAAATTGAGCGGGGCAAACTAGAAATTCAGCGGGACAAACATGTGGTCTGTGTTAAGGACCGAATGCATTTTATATAGGGGAGTGGCTATGGGAGAGAGTCCACCCATTGTAGAACTCTTTCACTTATTTACGTCTTCTCAATCTCTCACGTACAAGGAGAGAAGTTATTCTTCAATACAATTCTATCTTAAGTTGTCTATAGTACTTCATGCCTATAAAATCGTATATATCCCAATGTGATTAATTTAAACCAATCATTGCATTACCAGATGAAAACATGCCATACATGGCCAATGATTCCAACATTCTCTAACTTGGGATAATCATGATATTCTTCAATATGCAATGTATTATATGGTAATTCATTAATGATCGAGATCTACTAGATATTTAATGGATCCTATAAAGTATCTTAAATTATTTAGTCAATTGGAACTATCGACACTAGACCATAGTAATCATAACCTCATTTATCAAAGTGGGACTAGGCATGATCACAATGTCAGCATTTCCAACGACATAAATACTGAAAACATTAGTGTAAAATATGAAAATCTCATGCTAAGTGTAATTGACATGCACACTTCTAAGTGGTCCAATCATCTCTATCAAGAGATGCCTTAACTTCAATCATAGCCATTCATAACTGTTCATTTCACCTTATGCATGCATAATGAGTATATCTTAATAAACAAAAATCGAAACTTGAATTAGCGGTTAAATCTTAATTTACTGAAATGCGTATGCCAACTTAATATTTGTATTCGCATTGAACATGAGCATCCTACGATACGATTATCAAATAGGGTTTACAAATAATATTTGACGATTACAGATAATCTTTCTTTAAAAGAAATTTAATGTATGCTCATTTGCACTGCATTACCTATTCGAAGACCTATGAGAAAAACCCTATCTTTTTTCTTTCTTCAAAAATCCTTTCAAACCCTCCTTTTAGGGGGAGGGGGGGAGGGGGGGTTAGCTTGTTAGTACAATCCACTATTAGTGCACACTCCACTATTAGCCACCCTAACTAGGGAATCAATACCGAGACCTCAATGTTGAAACGAAGTATCTTCACTTAGTCTACTATTTGAGATATGGTCCATGGTGTAATCCTTTCAAACCCTTAAGCATGTCTAGCAGTAACCCTAATATTGATTACACTAGTATATATATTCAAAACTAGAAATAGAAAAAAATTCGATAAAAACACTCAAAACTGTGTAACTTATCTATCCATCAAGTCAACCGGTCGAAACACTTTGATTGATCGGGTCGACATGAAATTATCTATTAAGTTTGCACCGCTGATTTTCTAGTTTGCCCTGCTGAATTTCATATTTCTCCCGTTGAATTTCATATTTGCCTCGCTGATTTCCTAGTTTGCCTTGCTAATTTTGTAGTTTACCTTGCTTAAATTCAAGTTTTCCTTGCTGAAATTCAAGTTTGCCCCACTGAATTTCTAGTTTGTCCCGCTCAAATTCAAGCTTCCCCCGCTAAATTTCATGTTTGCCCCACTGAATTTCTAGTTTGCCCCGCTTAATTTCATTCTTCCCCCGCTGAATTTCTATTTTGCCCCACTGAATTTCTAGTTTGCCCCGCTCAAATTGAAGTTTCCTCCGCTGAATTTCATGTTTGTCCCGATGAATTTTCAGTTTGCTTCGCTCAATTTCATGTTTGTCCCGAGAAGGATTTATTTTTTGAAGAGAAGGAAAAGTTAGTGAAGGAGAGAGATTGTTTGATGGAGGAGGAGGGTGCGTGAGGAGTTGAAGAGAGGGGAAGAAAATGATATTAAAGAGAAAGAACGCTTCATGTATGGGGAATTTGATGTGCACTCGTTTGGTATCGCAAAGGGTAATGTATTGGATGCATCCACTTCTCATCTCGTCTATCAGAGGAGACCCAAAAGAGTACTAAAGCCATCAATTTATAAGGTTTCTCCGTACTTGTCCCTGTCTGCATTTGATACAACCCCTGGTTTGGTTCCCGAACCCAAGGCTGCAATAACTTTTGCCACTACTTCGATACCATTTCCTCTACAGTGGATCCATTCAGGATACTATACGCGCAACAATTGAAAGAGGTAGAGGACTGATATGAAGCGAATAAGGCCATGACAGTAGGGTTATGGTTTGGTACGATATGGGTGAAAGATGCGTGGGTTGATAGCGTGTAACGCCCTGAAAATCGGGGGTCGAGTAGAAGTCCAACTCCCGAGTTCCAACGCATCACTTATGCAACATATTTAATGATGATTAAATATTATATGTATTAGTGCATGAAACATGAATAAGATTAAGCCAAATCAGTAAAACATAATCTAGGGACAGTTGTAATACGCAAGTGAAAGACTGATTCAAATATGTATAGCGTTATAAATTAGTATAGATCCCCAAAGTATGTATGCATTACCAGGTCAATAATTACATGTATCGTTTCAAAATACAAAATGACAAAAATGTAATAGTCTACTACAAGTATAACCCTGAAGCCTCGTCGATCAGAATAGTCTATATGAACCCGCCTGAATATTTCATATATGAGAAAGCATCTTTCTCGTCTTCGAAATCTAGCTCTACCTTGCCAGTCGAGTCTCCATCTGTAACTAAGACAGAGTCTGGTTGGTGTTTAAAACACCGTCCCGTAATGTGGGAGTAAGTGATCAACTCAGTGGGATCATAGAGCAAAGGTTAACATGTTATCAATTCAGTCAAGCAGTAATGATAAAGCAGACATATCAGACATTCCTAGATACTCTTATTAATGGAAGGATAAAATGTAAGCATGATGCATGCCCTCGCCTACACTCCCTCATGCGACACTATCTTACGGTCGCGGCATGCTTTCTTTTCCCTGTGCTCTTCAACCCGGGGCACATGAAGTGCGATGGAATGAGCGTGATTACCGAGTTATTAGTAGTCCTTTTCATACAGCAGGATTAGGAAGCTAAGGTACCTCCCTTATATCAATTCCCAAATGATGATCCATTCTAGGGTCGTCAGTCCTAGTAAATTTCATATGATGATACGGTTCTAGGTCACTGCAAAGGGCTCGTCACCTTATCAGTGCAGGCCTAGTGTACTCTTATCGTTACATAAGGGCTCATCGCCTCTACGCAGTCTTAGCATACGCTCGAGGTCACTACAAAGGGCTCGTCACCTTATCAGTGTAGGCCGACAGCTCGAATACAATGTCCCATACCACCGTATTTGGCTCACGAGTCCATGTTGCTCACTGGTCACTACGGGGAGGCTCGTCACCCCAGCGTAGGCCAACAGCTCGACCACGGTGTCCCATACCACCATGCCCGGCTCATGAGTCTTAGTGGATCGAGGTACCAAGGTTAAAGGAGTTTTCACTGGTGAGTTTTGTACCTTAGATTCAAGCAGTAGTATCCAAACATGGTGAACATACATCGGGTCAATCGGGTTACTTGACGAGCTCGACTGGTACGAACGCACATCAAATTGATCTACATGAAATGCACGAGCACTTCGTGTGGCCTAACCACTGTCGACAACTGAAGTATGGCTCGGACTCATCGAACACGTCATGTGGGGCGAAAACAACCTCAGCCACCAAATCAGAACCCGTTACTGATTGCCTGGACTATTACATAGTCCTAAACACATTCAATTATAACAAATAATCATACCAACTAATCAGAACAGTAATGGATTAACAATTCCAATCATACAAGCATGTGAGCATTTGATGGATTTCAACTTAAACATGAATTTACACATATACAGTGCCTAAGTAAAACAGACAAAGAATATAAGTTACATGGAGGAAATCATACACATCATTAAGGTAGTTGAGAATCTCTTCTCAACGCCCATATAAAGTATAATATATTACACACTTGATCATTCAGACATTTCTACAAACACTTAGACTACACATTCCAACATACATGAAGTATGTTGGTGATAGCACATTTTAGGGCAAATCCTTTCGCCAAGGAGTTGTTACATATACAACTAGCATAAACATAAAACAATTAATCATGGCAAACACACATTCAAATTTTATACGTATATGATACTTTCTACATATACATGGAATACACTAAACTTAATATAGTTCATATATATCAGAAACGCGATACAAACATTGTATTTGGCATGTGAAATTACACCCACATCAGTAATAAACCATTAACCGACATTGAAAGCTTTGAAAACCATAACCTACACGTTTATAGTCCGCACCTTTCGCCGGTAGACTTGTAACGAACTCAGTTTTAAAGTTAAGTCTTTGTCTACGACAAATTGGCAACCTATAGCATAAATTAGGTTAGCTATTTCATAACTTACACTATCTGAAATCCTAAAATAGATTAGGGTTAGGTTTTCTTACCTAAGAACGGGATTGGTATCACCTGTATAGCGACACAGGAGTGGTGGCTAAGCACGGGAGCATCAGGGAAAGATCCCAACATCTATCTCTCACACTCTCTCTCGTTTCTCTCTTCTCTCTCTCCTAGGGTTTCTCAAATTCGTATGGAATATGGGAGAGAGGGTTTAAGGTCCTTATATAGGCCCAGGGTTGATGAAAATGGCCCAAGGGTCAAGGTATACTTAGGTTATATCCAAATATGGACTGTTCCGGTCCAACGGAGCACTTCTGGTGGTCCCTTTTTTCATGTGTGGTCAGACTTAAGCTCTCTGACCATGGATCTAGGTCAAGCTGAGTTTTCATTCCGATCGGATTTACAGATCAGCCGTGGCGGACCAGTTTCAGTTCAACGGTCACGGTCACTCGATCAGGGCCACACGTACATCGACATGTGTGGGACATTTCTCCTGATCTAAGGGTGTATTTGGGTTAGATTCTGACGGTCTAAATCCTTATATTTGGCCCGTAAGCGACACGACTCAGACTACTTAAATTTAAATTTTTATTTCTAAATATTTTCACGTTTCTCACACTCTTCGCTCCGGGCTTAACTTGTGTAGTTCTGGACATAATTAAGGTTTGATTTCTGAGGGGGTTGTCAAGTCCAGTAATGTGGTCCTAACTGTATAGTTTCGGGATAATCGAACTTTCGACGTGCGGTCCAAGTCCGATGCGGAGTTTCGGTGTGCTCCCGAGAGCAACTGGGTTTTGAGATGGATCCTAAGTTTCAAGATAATGTAGCGTTAATAATTCTGCATATTTTTAAGTATTTTATTTCATATTTAAAGTAGTTCGAGCTAATTCTATTGATTGTTTAATTTAGCACTTAACTAAATCGTGCCCTAATTACGATAGAATAAGATCCTAGGGCAGTTCTACGCCCCTTTCTGGAAATTTTAGTTGGTATATTATTTTAATTATTTTTTTAATAGTTCTTCATCAAGTTCTCTTCATCTTTACCAAATTTCATTAGATTTCGTATTGTATAAAAATTTTAAAAACTCCAGAAGCAGCAGCTGTCCAAACTAATGATTTTCAGATAATTGTCACAATGACCTATATTTAACTATATTATTTATTTTATTATATTTTCACTTATTTTTATATAAAACTAGACTTATTAAGCTTCAATCTGGCTTTTGAATCACCTAAATCAGAATTATAACGATGAAGATATAATTTTTCAAAGTTGGATATACATTGCAGAATTTTTCTGCCGAAAACGGGCCATCGGCTCGCTACGTCCCTGCCAGGCTCGCTGTACGGACGAGGCCTCGCCAAACCGGCTAGCATCTCGCTGATCGCTGGACTCTGGGGCGATGACTCACCCCAGGAGCGATGTCCTCCCCCCCCCTAAGGGTGCCGGATACATGCGAGACCCACCTCGAGTCTCCCCGAATTGTGTTGTTTCGGCCCCCAAGTCCGTCGAGGCATTATCGGGTCTCATTTGTAAACCAGAATGAGTTATTTGACGTGCAATATATGATTTTGGGATAAGAGAAGCTAATATATCTAAATAATCTATTTATTTCATAAGATTCTAAAATTTTAATAGTTAAAAGCCCATTTTATTTACGTATTTACCATTTACAGTAAGTTTTAGTTTAAGTATTGTTCTTCATCATTTAAACTTTATGATTAGTATCTAATATGAAAGTACTTAGAAAAATTTGAAGAATAAGGTGGTGAAAGGTGAGATTTTTGGAGGAAATGGAAGATTTTGAAGGAAATGGGTTGAAAGGGGATTTGAGACTTTGGGATTGAGTTTTTGAGAAGTAATTAAGGTGTTAGGATCGACCCATTGCCTAAGTACGTCTAACTCCAAGTTGACAAAAATTCGGGGTGTTATATAGCGTGGTAGGCATTACTAATTTATTCTATATATACATTAATTGATATGTAATTATTTGTTATATTAATATATGACTAAATCGTATTATCCTATTAATTATGCTATCGACAAATACATCGATTTCCTTGAGAAGAGGCGGATCGACCTGGCAATAGCGTATCCTCAGGATTGCAAGTTCTGTCCAACATTTTTTATGGTGACTATTTAATTCGGACAATACTTAATATGTTTTACTTTTTCAGCTTCTTACATGTATTGATCTTTGATCATGTCTGTCTGTAACAACCAATGCTTGAGAGGTGTTTACTGGTTTTGATCGCATATCGGGAATCGAAATCAGAGTCAGAATAGGCTGAGATAATAGCTGACCTAAACTCGGCCTACGCAATTACTAAGACCATACACCAAAGCGATTTGGTGTTATGAACAGGTAATGCACTCATCCCAAAACTTCACTTGTGACTGTTATGTGTTCTATTCATTTTTTACTAATATATTATTTTTTGAATCATGGACAGGCGTATACACCCATAAACCATGAAAATTCACATTGGTTTTTGCTGGTCATATGAAAATGGTTATTGTGAATAGCTTAAGCACAAATCCATTAATAAAGTACAAGCATACGATGAAGAAGATGACCGATACACTCCCCATTCTCTTTCATGTCACTGGAGACAATACTGCGCTTGAAGGGAAGAAATGGACCATCAGAGTCGATGAATCAGCACTGAAGCAGGACAATGGTTATGACTACGACATATTCATAATGAAATAAATTGACAATTTGTGTTATGGTCTTACCTTGGCGGGAACAAACATGCAAAAATTCACCGCCGATTGGAGGAAGTCAATAGCATATGATTGCTTGTCTTTAGTCTGTAGATGATATTTGTCAAGGGCATGGGAGCAATTTTGTTGAAATGTTGTACTGTATACATTGTATTTTATACATTATTGAATATACATTGTACATTGTTGTCCCACTCATGTACCATTTCCTATTGTATACATTGTGTTATATACACTGTTGAATATACATTGTACATTTGATATTTTTCTATCTTCGGTAGGGTGACGTGAAATGTCACATATAGGTTGCATCTGCAATCCTCGAAAAGGCTCAAAATTTTTCCTCCCTCATAGATTCAATTTATCTTGGTGAATATCATGCTTGCCCTGCTTAATTTTTAGTTTTTCCCCCACTCAAATTCAAGTTTCCCGCTGAATTTCATGTTTGCCCCGCTCAATTTCATGTTTCCCCCGCTGAATTTCTAGTTTGCCCCGCTCAATTTCATTTTCCCCCCTCTGAATTTTTAATTTGCTCCACTCAATTTCATGTTTCCCCTGCTGAATTTCTATTTTGCCCCGCTGAATTTCTAGTTTACCCCGCTCAAATTCAAGTTTCCCCCGCTCAATTTCATGTTTGCCCCGCTGAATTTCTAATTTTTCCCGCTCAATTTCATGTTCTCCCACTGAATTTCTAGTTTGTCACGCTCAATTTCATGTTTCCCCCACTGAATTTCTAGTTTGCCTCGCTCAATTTCATATTTCCCCTACTGAATTTCTATTTTGCCCCGCTGAATTTCATGTTTGCCCCACTGAATTTCTAGTTTGCCCCGCTTAATTTCATGTTTCCCCTGCCGAATTTCTAGTTTGCCTCACTCAATTTCATGTTTCCCCCACTGAATTTCTATTTTGCCCCGCTGAATTTCTAGTTTGCCCTGCTCAAATTCAAGCTTCCCCCGCTGAATTTCATGTTTGCCCGCTAAATTTCTACTTTGCCGCGCTCAATTTCATGTTTCCCCTGCTGAATTCCTAGTTTGCCCTGCTCAATTTCATGTTTCCCCCGCTGATTTCCTAGTTTGCCCCTCTCAATTTCATGTTTCTCCCGCTGAATTTCTATTTTGCCCCGCTCAATTTCATGTTTCCCTTGCTGAATTTCTAGTTTGCCCCGCTCAATTTCATGTTTCCCTCGCTGAATTTTTCTTCTTTCCTCCCCCTGCTCCTTCATCCTAGTTGACTGAATCTAATTCTCTAATTACTTCTCCCCCTCTGTGACTGTCCACCTTCCAGAAAAATCCTCCCTTTTCTTCATTTTGTATTTCCCCTTTGTCCGGTCGAAAATACAGACCCCACGCATGTCATTTTCGACTTTTGTGAACCCAAGGAAGGACGAAAATGGTCCTCATAAAAATGGTCCCCCCATTTAAGAAGCTTCGAACGACAGGTATATTCAAATCCCTCACTTTTTGTGGACCCCACTATATATTATACTATATATGCGCACGGTCATTTCCATGCATTTCATGGTCATTCCCGGCAATTTCGTGTTGATTCACGGTCATTTCCACGCATTTCACGGTCAATTCCCTTCACTTCACGGTCATTTCCACGCATTTCACTATCAATTCGCTTCACTTCAAGGTCATTTCCATGCATTTCACTGTCATTCCCGGCGATTCCGTGCTAATTCACGGTCAATTCCCTTCATTTCACGGTCATTTCCATGCATTTCACGGTCATTCCCGGCGATTTCATGTTGATTCACCACATATAATTTTGGGGTAGGGGAAGCTACTTTGGCCAACCAACCTGGTTATTTTCCACTGTTTTCCATCAAGTCGATGGTCGAAAATCCATTTCATTCACTTCACAGTCAATTTCAATCAATTCGCGGTCAACTCAATTCATTTCATGGTCAATTTCCTTCACTTCACGATGAATTCCATGCATTTCACGATCAATTCCCTTCACTTCATAGTCACTTTCATGTATTTCATGATCAATTCCCTTCACTTCACGGTCAATTTCATGCATTTCATGGTCAATTCTGGCGATCCCTCTTCACTTCATGGTCAATTCCCTTCACTTTCGGTCAATTCCATGCATTTCACGGCTAATTACAGCGATTCCCCTTCAGTTCATAGTCATTTCCCTTCACTTCACTGTCAATTTCATGCACTTCATGGTCAATTCTATGCATTTCACGGTCTATTCGCTTTACTTCACGGTCATTACCATGCATTTCATAGTCATTTCCATGCATTTCATATAAATGTGTTAGAGAAAAATGTAGGTAGAATAAAATTCTCCATGGTATAAAAACAAAAAACAAAAGCTATATACGGATACGGTTATAGCTACGGTTATAATCTGTAGCCATAGATCGGGGGTGGAATTGTGGAATCTGTGATTGATCGCCGATCGGGATAGCGACTTGCAGTAGAATCACGGGAGCCACAATTGATCGCCGAATTACGGGTTATCTATAGCTACGGTTTCGTAGCTATAGCCGTAGCCCGACTGCCCGCGCAGCAGTGCCACGACAATCTTTTTTTTTTGTTACTTTGTGGGTCCCATCATGAGGTCTGTGTTATATCCAAACCATCCATCTATTTGGCGAGCTCATATTAAGGCTTGAGATGAAAAATAAGATAGATGTAATTATCAAGTGGACCACACTATAAAAGGCCGTAGGCAATTGAACCTCTACCATTGAAACCCTTTTAAGGATTACAGAAGTTTTGGATCATTATGAAATTTGTTTTTCCTCTTCATCCAAGTCTTTGTGACCCTATGAATGAACTTAGACGGGGAGGATTTCTCGCAAACATCACAATGGGCCCCCTAAAGGTTTCTAATGGTTGACGCTCATTCAACACTATTTCCTATAATGTGGTACACTTGAGATTTGAATATACCTCATTTTTCGTCTCATATCATAAAATGACGTGGAAAAATATATGGACGGCATGGATGAAAAGCATACATCATGGTGGGGCCCACAAACCACCGACCATCTGCCATTGGCTGGTGGCGGCAGGGGAGTACCCAATCCGTTTATGTGAAAGGAGGGGTATTTTCGTCCTCAAATTTGCTGTCCGTACAAGCAGGTCGAAGTTCACAAACCAAGTTTGTATTGTTTCATAAAAACAGCTGGATAAAAGGTGGGGTCCACAGTCCCAAATTTCTCTAAAATGAGGTGGGCTTCAACGTGTATATGGGCCATAAATGGGTCGTACAATGGTTAATTTCTCAACGAAGCAGGGTTAATGACACCCACGGTTAATACCTTTTTAAAGGCCACCTTGATGATTTTTTTACCATCCAACCTATTCATGAGGTCATGTAGACGTGGATGAAGAGGAAACACAAATATCATCTTTGATCCGAAACTTCACCAGCTCCCAAGAATTTTTTAATGGTGTACGTTCAATCCCTACTTTGTGGTCCAGTTAATCCCTAGACCCGCCTCATTTTTAGGATTACACATTAAAATGATACGAGAAAATTGATGAACAGCGGATAAAACACTTATATTACGGTGGACCCCACAGAGCCCTGCCCGAACGAATTATTGTCCGGGCGGGGGTAGGACGCAAACCGCGTTCCCCTGGCTGGGAGGTAATTCCATGGGCAGGCCCACTGTGATGTATTGGTTTATCCACACCGTCCATCCTTCCTCTCAGATTATTTTAAGACACTTGGACAAAAATGATTACGATCCACCTCTCAAGTGGACCACACAATAAAATGGTTGGGTTGCATGAAATGGCAAGGCATTAAATGCCACTAGCATTAAATGCAAGAGTCATCTCGGGTGTGGTACACTTGAGCGTTGGATATATCCCGTGTTTGAGATTATACATTCAAAATGATCCGAGAGCATGAATGACTACTGCATAAACTGATACATCACAGTGGCCCACCCACGGAACTGCACGTTCGTGGCTAGAGACGGGCGGAGGGAGGACACAATTCGCTTCCAATAGGTTTTAGTAACCTTTGTGGTGTGGGTGGGTGCAACAGTGTATGCGTGTTAAACTAAAAAAAAAAAAAAAAAACGTACGTGCACCTCATCATGATATATGTGTTTCATCCACGTGGTCCATTTGTTTTTGGAGCTCATTTTATGACATGAGCTTAAGAATAAGGTACATTCAAATCTCAAATGCAAAACATCACATCAAATAGTGTTGATTGAACGTCCACCATTAAAATCTTTTTGGAACCGTAAAATACCGTCTTATTTTCTATTCAGTTTGATCACAAGGCCACACGGACTGGAATAAGGGAAAACATGAATAGAAGCTTGATATAAAACTTCCGTGGCTCTAAGGAAGTTTTAGACATTAGGCCTCCAATCTTCGCTATTTTCTGTGACGTGGTCTGGTTGAGCTCTGGATCTATGTTATTTCCGGGCTCTGCCTTAAATTGAGCTATAAAAATTGATATACTGCACCGAAAAAATACGGTGGGCACCACACGGCTTGGCCATGTAGTACCACAAATGGTGTCAGGCGCTGATGTGGTCCGAAATATCAGGGGCCGCACAATGCTGAAGTGGGCCGTTGATAGCCCTTATTATTTAATGCAGACATGTCTTTTCATTATGACCTGAAGACAACAGTGGATGTCTGAAGCTTGGCAACGTCCATTGTGATTGTCAGGATATGAGCCCCCCCGTAAGGAAGCTTATCTAAAACTCAAGTGGGCCACTGACAGGTAACAATGGGAATTGAACCTCCCCCATTGAAAAATTCATGAAGCCAGGACGTTTTGTATCAGGCTAATATTTTTTGTGTTTTCTGTTAATCTAATTGCAAATGACCTTATCAAGGGTTTGGATGGCATGTAAACATCACAATGGACCCCTAATAAGTTTCAACATTAGGCATTTATGGTGTAGAGTGGGTCGCGGACACTTTCATGTCTAAGAGAAGGTTCAATCGGAGGTGGAAGTGATCAAGACCATCAGAACCCTAAAACATGCATGTCTCACGTATCGAAATGAGTTATTCGACATAAAACATATGATTTTGGAGTAGGAGAAACTAGTTTAGCCACCCAACCTTGCTACGCCGTGTTGCCCACGTAGAATTTACGATGGTCAAAAATCCATTTTTAATTTCATTTTTTATATTTATAGAAAGTTTTAATTTGATCATAATTATTCATCCGTTGAGGTTTAGGAGTTGTCCCCAACATGAAAAGGGATTAGAAAATTTAGGAGAATAACATGGTTAGGCCAAATAGGACACTTACTATTTTTGATTGAAAACCTTGAAGTTTAGTAGAAATAATGACAGTATATAAACAGTAAGTTATGAATTTTAGAGAGTTTGATCATGAAATTTCTTCCTAGATTTGCTATCACTATTTAAAGGGGTATAAATTCATTTTTATCATCAATCAATTAATTTTTGAATTTCTTAAAATTTAATTCTATTTTCCTATTTTCCCTTGTGGATTCGAGAAATCTTTGTGAGGAGTCGAGAGTAGCTTAGTGGATTCGTAGTAATTATCCCCTTGAGGAAGACGGTAATTGACACCATCACGTCTATTCCTGCATCAATTTCCCTCCCCACCTTTTCCAGTCGTGTGGCCCACCTGAGTTTTAGATCTCCCTCATTTTCGGGTCGTGTCGACCTAGAAAAAGAGATGGATGTTGGATTTAAAAGGTTTTAAAAAATAGATTTGAAAATTTTAGAAATTTGATTTTTGCCTTTTGTTAACCAACTTGCCTTAACCAATTTGAAAAATTCTTCTCTTTGATTTTTTTCTCTGAGATCTCTCTGGGTAAACTAGTTCGAGTATTCTTGAGTTAGTGGGGTTGTGATCGAGAGTTCTTAAGATTTAAGCCATTCATCTTGGAGGACAACTATTGTATCCTAACATAGACTTGCTAGGATCCAGTGCATCGGGGATCGTCTTATCGTGGGGGCAAATATGTTTTTAAGAAAGCGACAATAATACACCTCAACTCTCCATATTCTTCTCTTTTTATTTATAGTTTATTATTTTGGATTTTCTGTTATATCTCTGTATTTTAGAACCAATAATTTAAGGACAGATTTCTCTTTAAAAAATCTTGGCACTATGGCTACCCTCTCTGAGACTCCTAGAATTAAGATTTTTGATGAGAAGAACTTCAAGATATGGGAGTAAAAATTGGAGTTCTATCTAACTACCCTTAAGTTGATTTACGTTATCAAAGATTCTGCCCCATCCTTTAAGGCAAGTAAATCAACAACATCGGTTGAACTATCGAAATGGAAGAATAATGACTATCTGTGCCGAAATTATATTCTGAATGCAATGACTAATGAAAACTACAATATAAATTATCATCTCTCCACAGCTAAAGAAGTGTGGAATCATTTTAAGAAGAAATTCAAAATGGATGATGCTGTAACAAATAAGTATAAACTTAGCTGTTATATTGATTTTAAGATGTCTGATGATAAGTCTGTAATAGATCGGATGTATGATTTGCAGAAGATAGCTCTTGAAATTTCATCTGAAGGTATGATGATTGATGATGCTTTCCAAGCTTGTATAGTAATCGAAAAACTTCCATTATCTTGAAAGAAGTATAAAAAAACTCTCTGAAGTATATGAGAAAGTACACGAGTTTGGATAACCTCATCCTTTATATACTTATAGAGGACATGGCGAGGAACCGTGACAAATATTCTCTATATTTAGAATTTGTAACTAAGGCCCACATTGTTGAGAATAACCAGAAGGGTCAAGAAAACCAAATGTCTGGACCACAAAAGAAAAAGAATCCATATGGCCAAAGATGCAATAAAATATACAAAAACAATAAAAATAATGAAAAATGCTATGTAGAAAAAATGGACAATTTATTAAGGAATGTGAATTCCACAAAGGTGACAAGAAAGTAAAAGATCATGCACATGTTGCAGAAAATTTTATAGGGGCCATTACTAAAGCACTCTTAGCTTGTGGCTCAAATGAATGGTGGATTAATTCACGTGCCACCAAGCATATTTCTTACGACAATTAGAGTTGGGCATCAAGTCAAGTCGGACGGAGTTAGGGCTGACTTAACTCGATCCAGTTTTGAAACAGGCCTGACCCGAACTCGATACCAAGTCCATCATACCTGACTCGATCCGAGTTCAGTCTGGCCTGACTGATCCGGATCTAGTCCGATTCGGTCAAAAGTACCAAGTCAAGTCGAGTTAGCACTAAGTCAAATTGAGAGTTGAGGGAGGGAGGGAGTGGAGAGGAGAGAGAGGAGGAGGAGTAGGATGATGGTGGTGGGTGGTTGTCGGGCTTGGAAGAGGAAGAGGAGGAGGATGAGGGAGGGAGGGAGGGAGTGGAGAAGAGAGAGAGGAGGAGGGGGGTGATGGTAGTGGGTGGTTGCCGTGCTTGAAAGAGGAGGAGGATAATGGAGGGAGAGAGAGAGAGAGGTTGGGATCAAGTCGGGGTAGGGTTAGAGAGGAGAGTTGAGTCGGATTTCGGATCAAGTCGAGTATAACCGGATTGAGTTTCGAGTCGAGTTGGGTCGAGTTACTGGGTAACGCGAACTCAACTCGGTTTGAGTTCGGATTGGGCGAAGCTTATTCGGTTCGAACCGACTCACCCATTCGGTTCGGGTCAAGTTGGATCAGACCGAGTCGGACGAGTCGAGTTAATTGGATCGGGTCGTCCCATGACCACCTCTAATGATAGTAGTGTCTTTTCCTCCTATGAGAAGATAGAGGATGCAATAGACATTTTCTTGAGAAATTCGTCCAAGGTAAATATCGTCAGAAAATGAAAGGTGAGCCTGAAACTTAAAATTTCATGGATTGTCTAGCACAACATGTGCGGAAGCTTCTTAAATCTATAGAATTATAGCTAAGTCCTAGAGGAAGAGTAATTAAGACCAATTAAAAATTCTTTGCTTAATTTATATAATTATCAATTAAAACTACTAAGGTAAATTAACACCAAGGTTTCCAAGCCAAAGTGGGTCCAATCACATAAACTACAATAAATACTAATTTAAGCATATAGTCTATAAAGGGTAGTGAGCTTGTGTGTTCTTACAAGTTAAGTGCCTAACATACAATCTAATTCAAGCATTCATATGATCTAACTAATAAAAAATATAAGCATGAATAGAAATCATAAACATAAACATATATAGTGGTTCAGTTTTCCTACTCCATTCCCAGTGAATGCATTCTCATTGAGTATACTAGTATTCACTATCTTAGGAGTTTTCAATAGGTTTACCCCTAATCTTTACAATCTTACACTACCGCCGATGGCCTACACATGGTCTTACAAACATACACTCCCATCGGAGGCCTCTACAAGGACTTGACACATGTACACTCCTATCACAAGCCTACATAACGATACACACATGTACTCACTCGTGTTGGTGGCGATACAGTCCTACATAAGAACCTGTACGAGCTTGGGTCACAAACTATATACCCAATCCTACACAAGGAAAGAGTATGAATGAAATTTACAATTGATACTTGTTAAATTTATCCCCATTGATACGCCTTCATTGAGATGCTTGATATATACTCTCTTGTACTTCAATAAACTTCTCTTGTACTCCCTCGATCTTTGAAGTCGGTCTTCTTCCGTTTTTTTCAATCGGCTACCTTGCACTTGATACTCTAATGAGGCTACCAATGTAATGTGAGTGGTTTGGTTGAATCTCCTACAACTAAAGGCATAATTTTCAAATGAGGATTCACCTATATGAGCATTTAGAGGTTAAAAGACAAAGGAATTACCCATTAGATTTGTGTCTATCATCTAAAGAATGTAATGAAATAAGATAATCTTCATAAGGAGCTAGAAATTTTCATAAGAGTGATTAATCATATGCAAGATGACTTGAATCCCTTTGGGTGAGAGTCTATAAGTTTTGGGAAGTATTAGGATACACTAGGTGTAACATCCGAAATTTTCACTGTGCGAGTACATACTTGTGCCTGAGAATTCCGGGTGTTAATAATGTATAAATTAGATGCTTTTAAAAATCGCACCATATATTTTTTTTTATTTAGATCACATCCAATTATATTCATGAAGGTAATCATTCACGAGAATAAAATTGACTGTATTTATTATTTTATTAGAGTAAAAGAATTCAACAAATTATCAAATGCCCTCTTAATGAGAGCTTATTACATTATCGAGTTTATAGCGAAAATATCAAACTATTTTCTTATTCATTCAGTAAAATCTTCCATATGAGGATGGTCCTCTAAGTCTTCAATCTATACATCATCGTCATCATCTGTACGGTTGGAGAGGGTAAATGCCCTACTCATAGTGATGATTATCCTTTAAGATTAACAACAATTCAAGAGATTCATAAAAGTAATGTAAGGGTTCTAATACGCCTTGTACTCCACTACTACGAAGGGTATCAGTATACGTAATCAATATATATATATATATATATATATATAGGTA
Source organism: Magnolia sinica (assembly GCF_029962835.1). Taxonomy (NCBI): domain Eukaryota; kingdom Viridiplantae; phylum Streptophyta; class Magnoliopsida; order Magnoliales; family Magnoliaceae; genus Magnolia; species Magnolia sinica. The sequence continues at coordinate 68,621,473 of NC_080579.1, read as the reverse complement.
TATATAGGTATATATATATATATATATATATATATATATATATATATATATATATATATATGAATACATGCCTAGTAAAGTGTGTGTAGCTCACCATACGTAGTGATCATCATAAGGTGGAATATAATTTATAGAAAACTTGACTCGCCCTGCATCCCATAACTACAGAGATTCGCTAGCGTGTCTAACACTACCATGGATTTACGTGAACATATTGAGGCAGCACAACACATGAGTCAGATGAATTAAGTGACATGATTTATTTATAGAGCGACTATTTACAACATCCAATCCCGGAAGTGATTTAACAGGCATTGCGAATTACTTATATCGATTTGTGTGCCACAACCCAAACTCATGGTATTACGCGTCGACCAAGAGGGTCACTACCCAGAGCGCATTACGTCTACGATAAATATTTGAATCACTAGTTGTGATACCTCTAACACATCATTTACACCAAAGAGGAAATAAATTGAATTAGGGGAGTTTTAAAATTCTAAGACACATGCCCAAGTCATAAAGGGAGGTAGCACAAGGCTAATATAATAAAGGAGAAGAGTAGAAAGAAGCTATCTCAATAAAGGAGAAGAGTAGTGATAGGCTAACTCAATAAAAGAGGAGAGTAGCATTGACTGATTCAACGAAAGAGGAGAGTAACAATGAATAACTCAATACAAGAAGAGAGTAGCAATGGTTAACTCAACAAAAGAGGAAAGTAGCAATGACTAACTCAACAAAATTGGTAAAGGTAAGGGCAAGGCTTGTATCCCTAGCCTCACATAAATTTATAAAAATCACGCATAATTAAATCATACCATAATTCCCAAAGGATAAATAATTAATGGTGGTAAATCAAACAATTGCAAGGAGGATTCACAGTAATATGGAATTATGTAAAAAAAAGATAAATTTAATCAACTCAAATTAATATAAGCTTAAAGGAATCTCTCGCCTTATCCTTGATCTAAACCTTAGGTAGATATCTATGTAGGAATGCTTCTATATGAAAAGTTTTTACATGAATCACGACATCGCCTGAACAAGAGGGAGACACCATACATATGGAGAAGGAAGAGGGCATCTAGGCTTCTCCTTCTTTTTCTCCTTTTCTTTCTTTCTTTTTCTTTTTCCTTTTCTTTCTCTTTCTCTTTCTTTCTCTTCTCTCTCTCTCTCTCTCTCTCTCTCTCTCTCTCTCTCTCCTTGGGCATTGGGAGATTAGGTGTGTGAGTGGAGAGGGGATCACAAACCCCATTTTGAAAGGAGTGTGTGTTGGAGAGGGGTGTGCATTACATCACACTTGGATTGGGTTTCTCCAATTTTTTCTTTTATGATGATCTTTCTTTAAATCTAATTTATCCATTATGTCAGGGTCGTTGAATAGATCCAGGGTATATGATTTTCTTGGTGATTCAAAATTTAGATTGGCCTATTATGAAAATTCTCCTAACGGGTGCCAAAACGAACTTGATCTCAATTAATGGTCCACACTTAGTGATCAGGGCCCAATTTTGGATGAAATGTGTAGCCAGGATAGGGAAATAGTTGGACAAAATTTGGTGGTTGATCGATGGTGGAAAAAGCTTAAATGTAAAATTTTACCTTTTGTACCAAAATGAGGAACTGTCTTCAACCTTCAATGATGTAGGATCATATATCGGGGCCTAAATTTTGTATAAATACGTAGTCATATGAGACCAAAGTGTGGTCCAAATTTGAGTTGTGATGGATAAAAGGAACTGGTTAAATCGGAAGATCGAGATTTATAAGGAGTTAGTAGGCCTTGATAGGAGAACTTCGCGCCTAAGGAAAAACTTACCAAAGTGGGGTCTTCTTATTTCATACTTGGTATTTATGATGGGCAATCCAAGTCATTCATATGAAGTAAAATATCTTACTACGACTACCCACGAGGTTTCTTCACTCAATGGACACCAAAATCAACGGTTATGGGGCTGATTTGTCAATCGGGTCACTTTTTCAATGATCTAAGGTCTGAAATTTAACATCTATGGTTAATTTATAATACATAGGCATGGTATCAAATTTGACATTAAATGGATCATCGGAACCATCGGATCTAGAATTCAGGGGTCTATGTTAATGATATTTTTGTAATTATTGCCGATATGAGAGTTCTTGGAAATCTAATGGTTCTATATGGTTGTAGGCACGTTTCTAAATAATTCTTACAAAAAAATTTATATATAAATCATTATGAATAAGAAATTAATCATCAAACTAATTACGGGAGTGTATATATATCAACCAAAATAATGGATGGCCAGATGACATGTTAAAAATAGAAAAACTTGATGATTAGTACTCTGATCATGTATGTAAGTGGGTATATGCTCAATTTTATAAACAGATGATCAAAGTGAGTTTTTAGAATGATCAAGAGGTAGAATATGTATACTGTTAGATTCAAGAGACTTGTTCACATGTATAAGTTTCTCAGATTGTAGTTTTGATGGTGGGTTAAGCATATTAATAAGTGGTGAACATGATAAACGGATAAGAATCTCAATTTGATATGTGTATGAGTGGATGCTAAGATCAAGTAGCTAGTTTACTATGATTAGGTAGTCTAAACTCAGATTGAATAGTTAAATATCTTTACCTAGCGGTGAATAGTTCACTGAATGGTTGGTTATGATGGACAAGTGAGAATAGCTGGGTATATGATAATCCTATCTCAAAATTAACGGTTAGATGACTTGATCTATGAATAGAGATTATTCCCAACGGTCAGATTCATGTTGGAGAATGGATGTAAGGTTAGGATAGCTAGATTGGTATTGTACACATGTACATAATAAGTTAAATTTTATGGTAATACTCAAGAACTTTCAATACTCGAGTATTGAAAGTTCTTGAGTGTCGGGTATTGACAAGTTCGGGGTGTTACACTAGGGCTTCTAACTCATTCAAAAACTATCAAAATGCCTAAATGTCATATGCCCTTTATAAAGAAACTAAATTCCAATGGTTAAAAAAAGGGCAGAAAATGACACATTCGATTGATCGACATGAGCCCTTGATTGATCGAGGAAGCATTGTTTTTCAACAGAAAGCTCACTGGACATTTTAGAACCCCGTTGATCAATCGAACAGGTTTGTCGATCGATTGACCATTCGATCGAGATAGACCGAAGGTCTGTCGATTTGATCGAGAATGTAATATATATATATATATATATATATATATATATATAGAGAGAGAGAGAGAGAGAGAGAGAGAGAGAGAGAGAGAGAGAGATGTTTGTTCGATGGACATTCCTAACAGCCATTGATCGATCGGACTAGTGCCATCAATCGATCGACCAGGCCACATTCAATCGAGCTTTGCTTGACAAAACATTTGAGTTTACTATTTTGGGCTATATGTTTTACATTAGCTTTGAACCTCTTTTAGCCTAACTTATCATGTTCAATTTAAGGTCCTACGGCTATGTGATGATCAATCATGGTTTACCTATAATGGTTAGGATAATCTAGAGGGTAGGTTGTTTTGGATATAAGGTTAGGGTCACCAAAGCACCTCAATTTATCTGTTTCTCTAGTCCTTGATGCTCTATGTCTTCATGTGTCTTTGGTCATCGACTTCTAAAGGTTCAACCGACTCATTGACACATAGATGCACGTGATTCACAATTAAGTGCACAAATCAATACACTAAGAATTTCTCCCTTTGTTAATTATGTGGAAAACATAACCTAGACCTTGTCATGGTCCATACCAATGACAAACCAAAACATAAAAATATTACTTATAATTATAATGATTTACAACTCGAATACAGCAAGACATGTAAATGCATTACTCCCCCTCAAATCACCCTATATATCCATCAATTCCCTGTAATAACAAACAAATCTTATAAAATAAAATTCAACTTGTTTTGGTGGGACTTGATTTTTCTCCCTCTTTTTGTTAGTATTTGACAAAGAGTTAATTCCATAGATATACCAATTAAGTAGAGAAAATGGAAAGCTCTATAAATCATGGATTTACTAGTAAGCACATACTAACAAGTGAATATGGTGCATATAATATTAAAAATATGGAGCATGTCATTTGAAGAGATATGTCATTTAAAATATAAATGACAAATGATAGTCTAATAATAAACATATGATACTCAAAACTAAGCAACTTTAAAGCTAAAGTATTAAAAATAAAATGAGGCTATAATCCTCATATTAAACTATTACGTACAAAATAAGGCACTAATCCTCAGATTTTCCTATAAGGCTCAAAACGAGGTTGAAATCTTATGATTTAGCAATTTAGCCCACATAGATCTTTATGGATCACCCATTCTTCTTCACCACCCGCATGGGTGTGAATTTTGAGGACGTAAATCAATTTCGGCAGAGGTTTCTTTTCCTAGATTCTACTCTCCTAGGTGCATGTATACCAGGGGATCTATGTTTGGTAGGGAATTTTTTTCTTTATTTTCTATACTTATGGCTGTTTCCCTGACTGAGGATTTCTTTGTACGTTCAGTTAATAAGGCAACTTGTTTCATCAACTCCCTCATATGGATATTAATATTCCTTTTTTGAAGGGGATGTGAACTTCTTCTTTTTTGGTGATTGTCTAAGAAGACTATTCTTAGAGTACGCCATTTTCTCAGTACGCATAAATTTACCTATATAGTTCGAGACTAAGGTGAATTGCCGATTTTTATTGGTTTGGCATTCAAACCTCATGTGGCCTATGTCAACACAAGAATGACACAAGGAATATGATTTAGATTTACCCCATGAAGCTATAGAGTCCTTTTGGATTAACACCGGGACTGAGGTTATAACATGAATATTCCTATTGTTTTTAAAACATCTATTGTCCATGAAAGGTGTACCTATATCAAAATATTTACCTATTTTTTTCATTTTAGACAACTTTAGCATTTGCAAGATAAGAATCAAGTTAGAACACTTGAAGTGTTAGGCCTTGTTCTAATCAGTTAGACTTAAGATTTATTTATTTATTTATTTATTTTTTTCTTGTGTGAGGGAGAAATTTTCGGATTCCACATGTTCTAATTGGTTAGGCAATTCAATCTTTTCAGACTTTACCAAACCCAACATCTTCATAATTTGCATACTTTTTTTGAAAAGTTGGTTGCAGGCCTCTTGCAAATCGACATCTCCATCTTCGTCATCTTCATCACTATTGGATGAGGATGTCTCTTCTTCATCTAATGTGTTATGGTAAGATACTTTTCTTATGTCTCTAGTTATAGGGAGAGTAGAGGTATTGGAGACCATTAAGGTACGCATGGATCAAGGTCTTCATCACTATGAGATTTTTCAGAATTTGATTTAAAATCCTTGACCATATCCTATTTTGTTGCCATATACATTTCTTTGATTTTCTATATGTTTGGACATGAGGAGACAACATGACCATAACCCTTGTAAATGTGACAACGGGTTTCTTTTAAAATTTTAAAAGATTTACGTATATGCATAGAGTGAAAAGATGAACCCTCCAAGTGATAACTCCCTCTATTTTTACACATGATTCTAAAGTTCGTTTACAGATCTCACTTTAGACTGTTAATTCCCTAATGAGTAAAAGGCTCTGATATCAATTAAAATTTGGACTAGATACTTAAATTAGTATATCTCTTGTATTCTATGTGATTAGACTCACTTTGGCTTGAAAGCCTTAATGTTAATTTGCCTTAGTAGTTTTAATTGATAAATTATATAAATTAGGCAAAGAATTTTCAATTGGTCCTAATCACCCATCCTCTAGGACTGGCAAATTATATAAATTGGCTTGGAAACAGGATCATCTTTATAAGGATCTTGCAATGCTCATGAGAGTGATTAATCACATATAAGATGACTTGAATCCCTTTGGGTGACAGCTTAAAAGTATTGGAAAGTATTGTTATACACTAGGGTTTCTAACTCACTAAAAAACCCATTAAAATGCCCAATTGTCATATGCCCTTTATAAAGGAACTAAGTTCTAATGGTAAAAAAAGAGAGCAAAAAACGACACATTTGATCAATCAACTCAAGCCCTGGATCGAACAAGCAAGAGTTGTTTTTCAACAGAAAGGACATTAGACGTTTTAGAGCCTTTTTGATTAATCAAACATGTCTGTCAATTTGATTGAGAATGTCTAGATTTTTATTTTTATTTTTTACTTGTGGGACATTTCTGGTAAGACCAATGCCATCGATCGATCGACCAGGCCACCGATCGATTGAGATTTGCTCGACAATACCTCTGAGTCTGATGTTTTGGGCTATATGTTTTACAGCAACTTTGAACCTCTTTTAGCGTAACTTATCATCTTCCATTTAAGTTCCTAAGACTGTGATGATCAATAAAGGTTTACATATAAAGATTAGGATCATCTAGAGTATACGCTGTTTTGGATCTAAGGTTAGGGTCACCAAGACACCTCAATTTACATGTTTCTTCAATCCTTGATTCTCCAAGCTTCATGTGTCTTTGGTATTCAGCTTCTAAAGTCTCAACCGACTCACTAACAAACAAATGCATGTGATTGACAAATAGCTACATAAATCAATGCATTAATTCTTCTAAAAAGGTGCTAACTTTGCTTTATGTGCTGTATGTATCGGATCTCTAGAAGAATCTTGTCTTTGGATCTACTCTTGATATATAAGAATGAGTTTAAGTTCGTTTTTGAATCCAGAAAATGTGTCATCTCCAAGAATGATACTTTTGTTGGAAAGACTGTGTAACTGATGGACTGTTCAAATTGAGTGTTATGAATGATAATGGTATTAGTCCTTCTACTTACTTTATTGAGTCTCTTGATATGTGACATGTTAGACTAGGACATGTGAATTATTATTCTCTTGAAAGCATAATCTCTATGGGGCTTATTTTTAAAGTGGAAATGGAAAACCAAAATAAATGTGAAAGATGTGTACAATCTAAGCATTCCAGAAAACCTTTTAAAGAGTTGAAAGAAACAACTAAGTCCTAAATTTTGATTCACAGTTGTCACGCCCCAGACTCGAAAACCAGGCTCACAAAATTTTCGATTGCCGAATTTGGTGCCGACAGCCTCCATAGTACTCCATTCTCGGCTCTTAGCGCACATACGCCAGTTTCCGATCCTGGGATCCTACAAGGAGGATTTTCCAACATACATTTATCTCATAAGAAGCATAACTACAAGTATACCTAAATCACAAAGGCAATATCATTATCACATATCCACTAATATAAACATTTGGATACAATGCTGAAAGGGAAATACATATGGCAAAAATCAAAGCTGATGAAGTCAGCTACATGCTCTAAGCTCCACGCTGCTGTAACCTAACATTACCTGCACACATCGATCGTCCATAAGCTTATAGAAAACTTAAAGGGTGGTGTAAGTGTGTGAGCAATATATGCATGCTCAGAATGTAATATCAGAGTAAACAGAGGTACCAGTAAGTCCACGAACCATACAATATTAGAGTACGCAATATAAATCAACTATGCAAATGAGGAGTTCAAGAGAGCCAAATATCATATGTCGAGGGTACAATGCAATATGTAAATCCTACTGTGTCCGTCTAGACCATATAAGTGTAGAAACATAACAAATCCTAAAATGCCATATGCGTGCGAATGTAATGCAATATGCGATGCGAATGAAATGACTAAGCTGGAGTGTGAAGTCGGGATGATAGTACGTAGTATCGTAGGCTATGGGGTCCACCACAAGAGACTTCTATCGAAACCAGTCCCATACCTAAATTTAGATAGTCAGACTCAATGTGGTAAACTCCTGATATCAGGTTAGTTGCACACCCTAATCGAAATCCTGGCCATTGTGAAGGTACACGTAATAAATAGTTGCGCACCACCAGCCCAAGTGGATAGTGAATGAATGAATGAATGAGTATGCAACTCTTGCCCAATAAGTCCACATATCAGTACTGTTCATCTGTGGAGTCATCACTGGGGTCTAGTACACTCTACATACAAATCGCCACCCACTGACGTGCATGCAAGTGGAAGAGACCTCACTATCTACCTGGCACGTCGATAGAGGACCCATTCATGAGCTGGTCAAACTCAGTATAGCTATGCCCCTTACGCTCGAGCGGGTAAGGCCACACCCCCTCCCAACCGACCACGACATAGTGAGAGATGCAACCTCATGGTATTCGGCACTCGGGCACTCATGTATCCACTCGGTCTCGACGTTGGGGTGTCTCTTGGCCTTGGAGGTTTAGGGACTTTCACCCACGAACATCTAAAGTGCCCAGATGCTCATACCAAACATTTCTGGTGTCCCATCTAGCCATCCACGACATGCTTGTGGAGGTAACAATCCTGATGTTGCTAGGGCATACAGTAATTACAATCATACAATGCAAGATGCATGAGTCATGTAGTCCAATCATGCATTAATCCTGCGCATACCGTGCGTTCGTGTGGGATAACTCCACCTATTAGGGAGGCCCATAAACCATCTGTACTATGACATATGCAGTGGTTAATTACATCTCATAATAAACATGCAGATGTTACGTATGGGCATGTATCATGATGTTATGCTGTCTCAAACTCATAATCAGTATCAATAACCGACATCAACAATCGCCCTTGACAATGTGGACATTTAACCAACATTGCCCCTAAGGAATGGCCCACATAAAGCCTAACATATAGTGGACTCATGGCCTCACACAAGAGCCTAATATACAACATCATGGGCCTTACTCAAGAGCTTAATACACATCACGATGGGCCTCTCACATGGGCCTAATATACATCACAATTGGCTCCATCGCTTGGCCCTCAATGCATCGCAATGGGCCTCATCACATAGGCATCATATACATCACATTGGGCCTTAAACATGGGTCAAACGCACATCACAATGGGCCTCAAATACGGCTGTATATATATCACATTGGGCTTTGACAATCGGCCTTGATATCCAGCCTCGACGATCGGCCTTGACAATCGGCATTGGAATCGGCCTCAACAATTGACCTTGACAATCAGAATCGGCCTTGATAAACAAAATTGGCCTTGACAATCAGAATCGGCATCAACAATCGGCCTCGATAATCGGAATCGGCCTCGATACTCGGCCTCGACAATCAGAATCGACCTATATAATCGGCTTCAACAAATCGGAATTGACCTCGATATTCAGCCTCGACAAATTAGAATCTGCCTCGATACTCGGCCTCGACAAATTGGAATCGGCCTCGACAAATCGGAATCAGTATTGACAATCGGAATCGGCCTCGACAATCGGAATCGGCCTAGACAATTGAATCGGCCTCGACAAATCGAAATCGGTATTGACAATCGAAATTGGCCTCGATAATCGAAATCGGCCTCGATACTTGGCCTCGACAAATCGGAATCGGTATCGACAATCGGAATCGACCTCGACAATCGGAATCAGAATCAGAATCGGAATCGGCCTCGATACTCAGTCTCAACAATCGAAATCGGCTTATATAATCGGCCTTGACAATCGGCCTCTACAAATTGGAATTGGTATCAACAATCGGAATCGGCCTCGATACTTGGCCTCAACAAATCAAAATCGGTATCGATAATCGGAATTGGCCTCGACAATCGGAATTGGCCTCAATAAACAAAATTGGCCTTGACAATTAGAATTGGCCTCAACAATCGGCCTCGACAATTAGAATTGACCTCGATAAATAAAATAGGCCTTGAAAATCGAAATCGGCCTCAACAATCAGCCTCGACAATCGGAATCGATCAATAATCAGAATCGGCCTATAAAAATCAGAATCGGCCTTGATACTTGGTCTCGATAATCGAAATCGACAAGCGACATCGATGAGAATGGTCTAACAAGGCTTAAGGAAAGGTCACAATGTGGATATTTAACCATCATTGCCCATCAACGTGGACATTCAACCAACATTGCTCCTAAGGAGTGGCCAACATAGGGTTGAGCATACAGTGGGCTCATGGCCTCATACACGTGTCTAATATACATCACAATGGGCCGAATACACGGGCCTAATATACATCACCATGGTCACAACCCATGGTCCTTAAATACATCATAATGGGCTACGACTCAAGGGCCTCAATATACATCAAGTGGACCGCATTAATGGGTCTCATATACACGACAGGTGGGCCCTACACATGGGCCTCAAATACACAACATGCGGGCCCTACACATGGATCTCATATACATCAAATGGGCCACATACCTAGGCCTTGAATACATCAAGTCGGGCCTTATTCAAGGGTCGGAATATATGGTCTTTAAATACACAACAGGTGGGCCCTGCACATGGGCCATAAATACATCACATCGGGCCTCGCCCATGGGCCGAAAATACATCACAATGGGCCACAACCCATGGGCCTTAATACATAATGGGTGGGCCCTACACATGGGCCTAATATACATCACAGGTGGGGCTCACATGGTAAAATAGGTGGATGGCATGGAATATAATACATACATCAAATGGGACCCACATAACTTGCTGACGAGTTGCAACCACTGAAGTGTAGCTCATCCATAGATCGACGGTTGGATATAACACATGCCTATGATCAGGCCCGCAGAACTTGCTGTCTTCAACCCAGTAGAGTCCGGCTGTGGGACCCACAGAACTTGTTGCCGTTAGAGTTGCATCTATAAAACTGGAGTTAGGTACACCAGCCGATCGTCCAGCAGGTGGGTGCCACATGGGGCCCACCACCAACATGTATATATATATATAAATACATCACATATATAATATGATATTATATAATATTTTATTTAATTGTTTAAAAAGTATAACATGATATAATATAATATTTTATTTTATTGTTTAAAAAGGGTCCAGCGTCCAGACCTTTCGGACGTTGGACGGACGGTTTAGATTTAGGACGAGTATATCAAGGTGGGGTACACGTGCCAATTGCATATGACTTCAAGGTGAGCCCCACATCTAATGGGCCACACGTGCTGCTGTACAGCATGGAAAAAAATACATACTCCATGACGTGGCCTGTCAAACGGATGGCGTGGATGCAATGGATGGACGGTGTGTGGAAGACACATCAAGGTGGATCTCACCGTCTAGGCCTTTGCACTAGACGGTGTAGATGAAATACATCATCAAGGTGGGTCATGTCCCACGTGTGGCCACCACACACACTGCTGCTGCACGTACGACAGTTGTAAGTCAGGGATCCCACCATCCTGTAGTGTGGATAAAACACATGCATCATGGTAGCCCTCAGAACTCTCTGACATAAATTGAGCAGCTGCTAGCTGTTAGGCACCTACCCAACAGTACAGATGGACAGTGTAGAATAGATGGGTCCACACACGTGGACACTACATGCCATCAAGGAGGGCCCCACGACTGATGACTAGTGTGGATAAAACATATACATCACACGACCTCATGGCCTAAATGGTATGGATATGATACATACATGTATCATCAGGTGGGCCACATATCAAGAGAGAGAGGGAGAGATAGAGAGAGACGTGTGAAGGGGAGGGACCGCGCCACTATGGGCCCTCCCTAAACAATGCATACATCAAAATGGGTCCCACCATATGTGGGCCCTCAAATCATAAAAAAATCAAGATGATGAACACCCACCTCAAGATCTCTTCTTCCTTCTTCCATCAACGCGTTCTATAGCTCTAAAGAATACATTTCAACGGTTAAGATTGATTTTAGAGGGTGAGATTGGGTGGTGGGAAGGTGGGCCACACCTAGCTTCTCTCCCATGGAGAGCTTGGACGTCCACTCACATGGGAGTTGCTTGGGATGGAGTGAGAAAAATGAGAGAGAGGAGTGGTGATGGATAGGGTGATGGGATGAGGGAGCATGGTGAATATTGACTTTTGGGTGAAAGAGGAATGGGTGTCATGCCTTGTTGGTGAAAGAGGGATGGCTAGGTAACATTGTGTACTTAGACTTTGATTGATGGATTGATGTGACATTTAGGGTAGAGATTCTCTTGAAAATTACAACGCACAGTATTTTCCTTGAACTGAATGTAGGTCGACATCTCCTGGCCTGAGTATCGCATCGGCGCATAATATGTGGCGTTAGAACGCGGCGATGGCGCGGTCGCAAGGGTACAAGTCTTGAGCTGAGCCGACTCTAATTTACAGGACACGACTCAGGATCGCGCGCAAACACTGATAACAGATCGCGGGTCACCGAAATTTGACCGGGAGGACCGTGGAGTCATACAGAACGGTACGGATTAGGATACGGGTCTCACAATAGTGACATATGTGACCTTAAAAATATCATGACTCATGGAGGAAAGAAATACTTTATTACCTTCATAGTTGATTACTCGAGATATGCAAAGGTATATCTGATGAGGAGTAAAGACGAAGTAAAAGATATATTCATAACCTTTGTAAATGAGGTGAAAAATCAATTAGAAAGAAATGTGAAGGTTCTTAGATCTATGAATAAAAGAGGATTATACATGAGGTAACTACATTATATTCACCTTAGAAAAATAAAATAAATAAAATGAAAAATAGAACTCTGATTACCATGGTAAATGATATGCTTTCTAGTTCTGGTTTGTCTTTTAATATATGGGGAGAAGCCCTCCTTACTGCATATCATATTCTAAATCATGTACTTCATAAGCATTTTGACAAAACTCCTTATGAATTGTAGAAGAACAAACCTTCAGACCTGAAATATCTTAAAGTGTGAGGGTGTCACGCCCCAAACTCGAAAACTGGACTCACACAATTTTCGATTACCGAATCAGACGCCGACAGCCTTTGTAGTACCCCATTCTCGGCTTCCAACACCCATACGCCAGATTAACCACAAGCATAACTAAGTCACAAAACAACATCACCACATATCCCCTATATCAAAAACTTTGAGTACAATGTGGAAAGGGAAATACATAAATAACAAAATCTCCAAAATGATCTGCCACAAGCTCATGCCTGAATGTTATTGTGACCTAGCGTCACTTGCATGCAACGGTCGTACATAAGCTTATAGAAAGCTTGGAGGGTGGTGTGTGTGCGCAAGATAAGTGCCAAGCACACAAATATCAAAGTAAGTAGAAATACTGGCAAATCCATAAGTCATACAATATTAGAGTATGCAATGCAGATCGGCTATGCAAATGCAGAGTCATAGAGAGCCAAATATCAGGTTATGAAGATGCAATGCAATATATAATTCCTGACGAACTACGATTACCATCAGCCTCATCTAGGCCATATAAATGCAGAAACATAGCAACCCAAATGCCATATACCGTGGATGTAATGCAATATGCAGATCCTGGCGAGTCCATAATATCATTAACCTTATTCAGTATATGCAATATAGAAGCATAGTAAACTAAATGCTATGTGCTGAGGATGCAATGCAATATGCGGTATGAATGAAATGACCAAGCTAGATTGTGAAGTTGGGATGCTAGTATGTAGTATCGCAAGTTGTGGGGTCCATCATAAGGGACTTTTATCCAAACTGGCCCATACCTGATTTGGATAGCTGGACACAATGTGGTAAACTCCTGATCTCAGGTTAGTTGCGTACCCAACTGAAATCATGGCCATTACGAGGGTACGCACAACAAATTAGTTGGCACTACCAGCCCGAGTGGATAGTGAATAAATGAATGAATGAGTAAAATGCTGAGTATGCAACTCCTGCTCAGTAAGTCCACATATCAGTACCGTACTTCTCTGAGATTATCATCGAGGTCTGGTACATTTTTCGCCACCTGCCGCCCCATTATGCGTACAACTAGGTAAGTGGAAGAGACCTCATTATCTGCCTACCAATATTGGCCCGACTCGTCAATAGTGGATTCATTTATGAGCTGGTCAGACTCAGCCCATCATTGTCTACTCCCTCGGGCGGGTAAGGCCACACCCCATTCCAATCGATAATGATATAGTGTGAGACACGACCTACTATTATACTGCCCTTATGCGCTCATATATTTCCACCTGATCTAGACGTTGGAGCGTCCTCTGGTACCAAGAGGGTTTAGAGAATTTCACCCAAGGACATCAATAGCACCCCATGTAAAAAAAAAAATCGGTGTCCCATCTGGCCATCCACAATATGCCTGTGGAGGCTATGACCTTGATATTGCTAGGGCTTATGGTGGTCATATTATAAAATTTGAGAAGCATGAGTCATACCATCCAGTCATGCATCAAACCTGCGCGTACCGCATGCTCATGTGGGGCAACTCCGTTTCACAAGGAGTCCCATAGTAAACCAACTCAATGACATATGCTATGATCGATCACTCCTCATAACAAGCATACATATGATGTGTATGGGCATGTATCATGATGTAATAAAGTACATAGGCATGATTATCTGATAGGGCAGACAACAATAATACACAATCGACCATTACTGGCATATCACATACAAAGAGTAGGAGCTAAATGACATGCCCCTTCTTTAACTATAGGAGTCCATGTGATATGTCCTATGTTAGATTAGCCTCCCAAAGCACTAATAGATCATATATCCCAAGACGGGGTCCACTGGAAGGACGGCGGGTCTAACTAGGGGTGCACATTGAACCGCTGGAACCGTGTAACCGGACTGGAACTGTTGGATCGGTATGGTTTTAGGGTGCTAACGGTTCGGTTTCGGTTCCAAAATTCCTAAAACCGTTAATTACGGATCGGTTCCGGTTTAGGGCCCTGTAGAACCAAACCGAACCGTTAAACCGAACCGTAGATCCTAACCGTTGAACCGAACCGTAGATCCAAACCGTTATACGAACCATAGATTCGAACCGTGGATCAAAATCGTGGATCCGAGCTTTCGTTTAAAATAAAAAATAAAAAACCCTAAGCTCCCTGCATTATGTTTGTTTGTGTATTTACAACTAATCAAAATTTTCCTTTCTTCTTTGAATTTAGACCCCTCATGCTTCTCAACTAGTATTCACTGCATTATGTTTGTTTGTGCATTTTCACTTAAATTTCTTATATCATTATGCTATTATACTTTGTAAGTCCTCATTACAAAACACTGTTATTCTGAGATAGGGTATCCAAATTAAAAGCTTTTTTGAGATTTTTCTTTATAATTTAAGAGGACATATGAAAATAGAAAATAAAGAGAAGCTTAGTTGCACGATCCTTTCTGTCAGAAGTCAGGTCCTTGAGTTTGTAGGAGTGGGGCCCATGTTTGGTGATCGGACGATGGGATCCCTTTATGGATGCTCTCACGTAGGAAGATCTTATTTTAAAATCAAGGTAGGACGTTTATTCCCGATAAAGAAGCGGATTAGGTGGCACCCGAGTAACACGTTAGTGGGTGTTTCCCTCACTGTGGGGCCCACTTTGATGTATGTGTTACACATCCACGCCGTCCACAGGAAACAATTCTCATTGAACACCCACTGTTAAAAACTTCCTAGGTCCCACCACAATTGGGCTGGAGTTTAAAAAGCTCAGAACCATGGAACCGATATGGAACGGAACCGGTTTTCATGGTTCGGTTTCGGTTCGGTTCTAGGGTGCTAACGGTCCAGTTCCGGTTCCAAAAATCCTAGAACCTAATGGAGAGGTTCAGTTCCATTTTCACCCCAAAACCGGACCAAACCGAACCGTGTGCACCCCTAGGTCTAACCCATACATTGATATAGGCTCTACACAGTGGATATACTAAATCTGGTACCATATATTCTCCCATATACGGTAAGAGGTGATGGTGTACTAGCATCAAGGATAGGCCTCACACTTTTCCCAAAGAAGTAAATGGATGGTGTGGACGATATATACGTGACACTGAGGTCCTAGCAATTGGATACATAAATGTCTCATGGGGCGAGTCAAGTGGGTATACAACAAGTGGGCTTCCTTACTCCCTTTATCACCACAACTGGGCTTTCTTATAAGGGCCTAATACGAATACAAGGTGACCCTTGGTAGGATCCACACATTTAGGACTATGTAACCCTACAAACGGTCCTTCTCATCATCTAAGTGGGCCTCAGGTTTGGGTTACTAAGCTTGGACAAACACATGCATCTAGGTGGGTCACATTCCCTATGAAAGGCTCAGTATGAACACAAGATGGGCTCCAAGGCTTGGGTGGTCCTACAGGGTATGGTGGAAAGCATCATTATCAAATGGGGGCTAACGGATTGGGATAGCCTAATCAAGGGAAAGATGGGTAATATAATCATCAATGGGGGCCCAACAGTTTGGTTTACCCAATTAAGGGGAGATGAGAATGGGCCTAACAACGGGCCCTAGGGAGAGTTACAATGTGGACATTTAACAATCATTGCTCTTACAACGTAGACATTAAACTATCATTGCTCCAAACGCATGACCCATTAATATCAACTAGGAACATGGATGGGCATCATAAACATTATTACATACATCCTGGTGGAATCACACATCACAATGGGCCTCATATACATTACCTTGGGCCTCACACAAAGGCTTTATATATATCGCATTGGGCCTCAATCATGGGCCTCATATAGATCACATTGGGCCTCATATTTGAGCCTCAAATACATCACAATGGGCCTCACTCATGGGCCACAAGTAAATCACAATGGGCTTCATACTTGGGCCTCAAATACATCACAATGGGCTGCATCACATAGGCCTAATACACATCACAATAGGTTGCATCACATGGGCCTAATAAACATCACAATGGGCCGCATCACATGGGCTTACATCACAATGGGCTGTATCACATGGGCCTAATACATATCAAATGGGTCGCATCACATGGGCCTAGTACACATCACAATGGGCTGCATCATATGGGCCTAATACACATTACAATGGGCCGCATCACATGGGCCACATATACATCATATTGGGCCTCATATACTTACATTGGGCCTCATCATATGGGCCTCTCATACATCACATCGGGCCTTATCATACATTACAATGGGCCACACAAATATCATATCGGGCCGCACCCATGGGCCCCATGTACATCACGTGAGACCCACCGTCCTAGCTGGACGGTGTGGATAAAACATTAATATTATATCTACACCATTCATCCATTTTTAGAGATCATTATAAAGCATTACCCAAAAAGAGAACCATACCAAAATATCATCTGGACCGTACCACAAATAGTAATGGAGAAATGATTTCACCGGTAAACAATTCACCGGGCCCACCATAACGTTTATTTTTCATCCAATCCATTCATAAGGTCACGAAGACCTGAATTAAGAGGAAAACAAATTTCATATTGATCTAGAACTTTTATGACCCCAAACGGGTTTCAATAGTAGACGTCCAATCCTCCACTGGTTTTTGCAGTGTGGTCCACTTGATAGACAGATCTGTCTTATTTCCCGTCTCAAGCCTTAAGACAAGCTCATAAAGTGGATGGACGATATGGATATATCACATACCTCAAGGTGGGTCCCACATCTAGATGGACGGTTGGGATATAACACATAGCTCATGATCAGGTCCACAGAACTTGCTGATGTCCATACAGGTGGACGGTTTGGAGAAAACATGTATATTATGTGGTCCACACAGATGGATGGTTTGGATATAACACATACCCATGATCAGAGCCACATAGCTTGTTGACGTCACTGCAGTAACTGTGTAGCTGGGCTACTGGCCCAGCGTCCAGATGATGGACAGACGGATGGGATATGTACATCATAGGTGGGGTCCACCGTCAAATGGATGGTGTTGATAAAACACTTGCATCACGGTGCAACCCACCGTCCAATAATCTGGACAGTGGAGATAAAACACATATCATGGTGTGGTCCATGGTTCAGATGGACGGACGGTGTGGATGAAATCCATACATCAGGTGGGTCCCACCATCCTTTACTGGATGGTGTGGACACCACACATGAAGGTAGGCCCCACGTCCAGATGGATGGTGAGGGTATCACACATACATCAAGATGGGTCCATAGTGTGGACCCACCAACTTTGCTGGAATGTGTTATGCCACCGTCCAAACGTAGCGTCTGGACGATCTGGATGCAACACGTACATCAGGTGGGTCCACGTGGTGGCCCACCAATCGAGCCGATATTTGTTTTTGCCCCTCATCCAAGCCCATCCAGGAAGGGCGGTGTGGATGATACATCACAGCGGGATTTTCACCATCCACAATCTGGACAGTGTGGACAAAACACTTACGTCGTGGTGGATTCCCACCATCAATGGCTGGACGGTGTGAATCTAATCCAATCATCAAGGTGGGCCACAAAGGGGAAAGAGAGAGAGAGAGAGAGAGAGAGAGAGAGAGAGAGAGAGAGAGAGAGAGAGAGAGAGAGAGACGTGTGCAGGGGAGGGACTCCGCCACTATGAGCCCTCCCTATACATGATACAATGCATACATCAAATGGGTCCCACCGAATGTGGACCCTCAAATCCTCAAATCCATGGTAGAAATCCTAGGTCACCGACCGTTGGTCTTCTTCTTTAGCTCATTAGAATCCTTGGTTCCTAAGCTTTCTCTTTGATGGTGGATGATGAAGTTTGGATGGTTAGATGGTGAGATGAGGGGGTAGGAAGTGGCCTTGATCTTGGGTTCTCTTTTCCTCTCATTAGGATTTTTTTCTCATGGTAGCTTGGGAAAATGGTAGAGAGAATAAGATGGGATGGAGTGATGGATGGGAGAGAGGGATGGTGTTGTAAGAAAGATGAGATGAGACGAATGGGTGTGTTTAAGGAAGGGATGGGTGGTGTAAGGAAGAGTTGACTTTGGGGATAGCTTGTGTAAGAGAGGGATGTGTGTGGTGGTTGGAGTAATGGGTTGTGTATTTAATTAGTACTTGATTGATTGATGTGATGTTTGGGTAGAGATTCTTTTGATATTGGCAACGCGCGACGTTTTTCTCAAAATAAATGCAGGCCTATAGCTCTTGGCCTGGGTATTGCATTGGTGCGCAAGACGCGGCGTTGGAACTGCACCATTGACGCGGTCACACTGGTATAAGTCTTGAGTCGAGTTGACTAAGATTTATAGGATGTGACTTAGGGTCGGCACAAATGACGATTACAGGGGGTACCTAACCAAGGTATGGATACCTTTACCTAAGAAAACTAAATTATGGGATAAAACTCTTGCTTGTGCATTTATAGGCTACACATAAAATAACAAGGCATATAGATTCTTGATTTTGAGGTCTTATAATCATATTGAAGTTGATTCTATCATTAAATCCTCATATGCTGATTTCTTTGAAAATATATTCTTAACTAAATCTAAGGCTACTTCCATAAAAGTGGCAAATTCGCCCTTAAGGATTGATGTAGAGAATGACATAATAGAAAAGCCCTTGGAACCTAGAAGAAGTAAGAGAGTCAAAGTTAAAATAGCTTTGGACCCGACATTTATTTACGGTCCAAGTGTGTTTAATTAAGATCGTATGGTTTTTATGTTACAAGGGCAACTTAGTTAATTTGATTTTTAAATTTAGAAAAATCAAGATCTAAGCCATTGATTAAATAGGTTAATTGGTAGATTTCTATTTTGATACAGTTACTTGGGTTAATCAAAGGTGGGTTTCTAAAATCATAGCATACGATTATAAATCGTAGGGTTTATTATAAAATTAGGGTGATTAGGTGAAATTAGTGGCTTTTTACATGTTAAATCAAATTCGTACAGTTAGATTTATGTATCAAAGGATTTTACATAGTCCTGATGGCGTTGGGATTTCTAGAGTCAAAGTTTCATATACTAATTTCCCAAGTCTTCGAGTCTTAATTCAAATGTGTACATATATTTTCGCCTATTGAATTGGATAAGCTTCTAATGTTACCCATGTATATTTAATACTTGAGCATGGAGAAATTCAAGTCGTTATACTTCGGACTTCGTGCATCAAGGATTGTTTTCCTGTGGGGGCAAATATGTATTTAAGATATTAAAAGCAACGTGCCTCAACTCTCCCTTTTCTTCTATTTTTATTTCTGATTTATTATTTTAAATTTTTTTGATATGTCTTTATATTTTACAGCCAATAATAAACTAGGTAGATTTCCCATAAACATCGTGCTGGGTCCTACCTAACTTGGAAACTTGGGCATGGCCGGCAATTCCATCCAACATAGGTTGAGACTATTAGATTATTCTTTCGTGTTTTCTTCTAGATTATGTCCCATCAATGGTAAAGCTGGGTCAAGATCTCGTTCCCGTGCACTTCATGCCAAATGAAATGTGGATTAGGTAATGCCCTATAATGTAGCCCTTATACTAAAATCCAAACAAAAAAATTTAGGTAACAGATTTGGTGACAGACATGGTAAGATTTGATTGGACCACTAATTATTGTTAGAAATTAACCAAGCAAAAATGTTTGGAAGTGGCTCGGTTGGTCCATACTGGCCGCCACGGGAGCAGATTAGATGAACCCTAGCATCAACCACCCAAGATGGTGCGGCAGTTACTGTAGGCCCACCTTAATGTATGCATTCTACATCCATGATGGTGGGCAGTGTGGCTTTCAATCATCACTATTTCCCATGGTATAGTCCACCTGAGATTTAAGTATGCTTCATTTTTTGGCTTATGCACTTAAAATAATCTGAAAAAATGGATGAACGGCGTGGATGTAGAATACATGATTTAAGGTGGGCCCACGGCAAGCGCCTCACTATCTTGGATGAGGGCGGAAACCCACATAATCCGCCCCCAGATGCACGTCATGGCCTTACCGAGTTGGGTGAGGCAAGGCGTAACGGAATCCTTACAAGCAAAAATTATATGGGCCCATATATATAATATATAGTAATGCTCACACACTACTCGTTGGACATTACATTTTCGTCCAACTAGCTATGCATTTAATTATTATTATTATTTTTAAATACCTCTCTTAATTAACGTAAGTAAATGCTTCCACCGCATACTAATTTTATTTTCTGACGTAAAAGGAGCAATGCCTTGGGTGGGCCCATCGTGGTCCTAATGTAAAATCAACTCCTACCATTAGGTATGTCACCCCATGTTAGATTAAGATGTCAAAATTTATCTCTATCGGCAGTTCAGTTCAGGGAGACTACACGATTGGAAACAGTGTACATGAAAGGGTTAACCCTCCAAACTATTTCTCTAGTGTGGCTCACATGAATCATGTATGGACCTCATTTTTGGGACCCGGGCTTACTTTTGGTGTTACATCTAATGGTTAGAATGAATTTCACAGTTTTGTCATGGTGGGCCTTGTTAAAATCAAGGATAGATGTCTCTCTCCTAATTGTTCTCATTGGTGGGGCTCATCTGAATCATATGTTATCCTGATTTTTTTGATCTAAGCCTATCACTGGATTACACATCTAATGGTCAGAGTGGATTTCTTGTACATGTTAGAGTGGGCCCATAAAATTCAGGAGTGGGGGTGCATGTGATACTTGTTCCCAATACGCTGCTAGGCGTAATTTAAGGTGGGAATAAATGCTGATAATAAGGAGAGAAGTGGCGTAATTCAAGACGTCTCATGCCAAAGCCTTTCACGATAAGTTCCTATGCCGGAAGCTAGGTGGGGCCATCTTAATGTTTGTGAGAAATCCACCCGGTAGATCCGTTTTACCAGGTCATTTTAGAACATGAGACCAAAAATCAGATGGATTCAAAACTCAAGTAGGACATTGAACGATCACTATTGAAACATTCATATGGCTAAAGAATTTTGTATCAGGCTAAATTTACTGTGTTTTCAATTCATCCTAATGGGAATAACCTTATAACCCGTTTGGATGGCGTATAAAAATCAAGGGAAATCTTAGGAAGGTTTCAATGGTAGGTGTTATGGGAAGATCCGAGCCCCTTATAATTCCGAGGGTTAACGTCATGCTGACCCGATCGGACAGACGATTACCCTATGTGATGCCTACAACTGAAGGATTCATCGATGAGCCATAAAGTTGCTTTGGCTCTGAGACTAATGACCGATTCGGCTCGAGACGATCTAAGACCAAAATAGGAGGAAACCCAACTCGATAGAATAGGCCCGACACTTCCACTCGAACCTCATGAAAAAGTCATTCGGAACGTCCGACTGGCAAGATGCCAAGGCCATCAGCTTGGCTCGGACTGTAAATGTGGCCATTGTTCAACGAAAGCTTGTAACCACTCTGATTGAGACCTTATCCGCCAGAAGGATCAAGCTAAGGCTAGATCCTGAGGTGGGTGCACCATGAGCTAAGCTTAGAAACTGCCATAAGTGGATGTGGCTGGTTACTTCACTCGCCGATACGCATGAAGTGCATAATATCCTACACGATCCTTGAATTGTGTACAATATTCTCACGATCCAAAAATCCCATTAATTGAGTGAATCATGCCGAGATTAACGGACCTTGACCGTCCAACAGTCAGGTATAAATACAATAAGACCCCATTGCTATAGATAAGCAAGATCTGACACTCTCCCTCTACCTTTCAACTTAGACTCTGATTCCCTTGACCTAACTTAGGCATCGGAGGGTCCCCCGGCTTAGCCAGGGTCTCCTTTGCTCACCCTTGGTATAGGATTAGGGTTCATCGAAGGTTCGCCACACGGAGTGGAAGGTGATCCAGATTTTGACCTTAACATTTTTGGCACCATCTATGGGAATCTGATACAAAAGGTCAGGTTCCTGTTCTCAAGCATAATGGCTAGAGGAAAGAAGAAAATAGTAGCCTCGGAGACAGAACTAAATGAGCAGACTCGCTCCTCACTGCTTCATGCAGAATCGGTCCCGGGGCCCTCCCAGCGTTCTTGCAATCGGGCTAGTAAGTATCGAGCCATGCAGAACGAGATACAGGCCCTGCGTGACGAAGTAAACTGGATGAAGTAATAACAGGAGTTGCAACTGTGCCTAACTTAGGAAAACCCTGCTCCCGAGCTGATCAGTCTTGTCGTGGAAGCTCACTTCCCACCAAGGAGTACAAGGCATGAGGCGCCTCAACACCCCCCGACACGGATTTCAGGTCAGAATCCTCTTCCGACCCAAAACTGAGTCTCGGCTCGGAACACGGCCACTAGAGCTCCAACCAATGCTTCGGTCACTTCAGCCCTAGCACCAATGGACCTTCGTCATCGGTTAGAACGGAGGAGGGAAAGGAGAACACCAGAGATAGAAAACACCCAAGAAATCGTAGCGAAAAATAAGGACCCTTGGGAGAAACGGTTCACGGAGCTCAAGACAAATTCCTAGCCCTGGAAAAGAAACAACAGCCGACATCAGTTCCCGCCGCCGTCCATGCATTGATGGAAGAGACCGAGCCTCCCTTCACCTTAGAAATTATGAACGAGGTGATGTCCCAGAGGTTCCGGATACCTCCAGTCATCCAATACTCTGGGTCCGGATATCCATTCGAACATGTGGAAGCCTATCGCTCATGGATGCAAATTCAGACGGCGATAGATGCCATGATGTGCCAAGGGTTCTCGATCACGCTCACGGGTTCCGCTCGGAGTTGGTACCGACAGCTCAAACCAAATTCCATTAGTTCCTTCGCAGAGTTGAGTCGATTATTCTTTACCTAATTCATAAGTGGTAAGAGAAGTCGAAAGCCCAACACTCACCTGTTTGCCGTCAAGTAAAAGTTGAAGGAGTCGTTGAAAGACTACATCGCTCGCTTCAATGAGGAAGCACTGCTGATAGAAGATTACGACGAAAAAATGGTGCTCGCTGCTATGTTCAGCGGCCTAAAAGAAGGAAAATTCACCTTCTCCATCGAAAAGAATCCACCAAAGACGTTGGCCAAACTCGTTGCCAGATCTCAAAAATATACCAATACGGAAGAATTCTCCAATGCCTGCAAAAGTGTCCAAGTGGCTGAGCCGAATGGTAAAGGGAAGAGGCCTAGGAACGAGGAATCCTAGCTGTCCAAGAAAGGACCCGACGACCGCGCCCCTCGCGATCGTCTCCCGAACAGAAGGCAAGAGGGAAAGTTTCGTTCCTACACCCCCCTTAACACATCCACTGAGCATATTCTATTAGACATCCGAGGAGAAAAGCTGCTGAATTAACCTGTTTATATGAGAGCCGACCCAGATCATCGAGACAAGCGTAAGTATTGTCATTTTCACCGAGATCATGTCATAACACGGCGGACTGTGTAGATCTCAAAGATGAAATCGAGACCCTTATTTGGAAGGGACCTACACCGATATACCAAAGAAGGAAAAGCTGCTTAGAAAGAAGAGAGAGAGCAAGAGCAGCCGAACACTACCACAGAAGAGCCCACCGAAATCTGTACCATCATCTTCGAGGGCTCATTTGGTGGCAAAGATTCGAATAGGGCATGGAAAGGCCACTCTCGGAAGTCTGAACTGGAACATTACGACCACTTGACTGAGTGGCCTTGCTGTAAGCCCCGTATCCTAGACCGTACCGTTCCATAGGCTTCCGCGGTCTTCCCGGTCGAATTCCGGCAACCTTCGACCCTTAACCGGTATTTGCGTACGACCTGGATTCTCGTACCGTCAACCTGAGTCGACTCAACCCAGGGCTTGTACCTTAGCGACCGCGTCGTCGCCGCGGTTCTGATGCCGCGACTCGCGCGCTGATGCGATGCTCTGGTCGGGAGTTGTGGGTCAGCGTTCGGTGCGAGGAAACGTCGCGCGTGCGAATCCCGAGAGAATCTTTGCAAGGTGTCACATTAATCAATCAATCCCATCAATCCCATCATGTCAAGTACACATCAACTTTCACCCTTTCCCAAGCAACCTCCAAAGTCAAAAAACTCTTACACAACCCATGCTTTTCTTACACCATTAGCCAAAAAAGTCAAAAAGTTCTTACACACCCATCCCTCTCTCTCCCATCCATCACTCCATCACCCATCACTCCCTCTCTCTCTCCCTTACAAGTCTCTCTCTCATTCAAACTCTCTCATAGCAAAAAAATGCCATACGTATGAACTTCTTCAAGCCCTCCCATGGTGAGAAATTTGCATTTGTGAGGCCCACCTTTCCCACCCCTTCATCTCTCATCTCAACCATCCATTTCTCATCTTCCTCCATCAAAGAGGAGCACAAGGAGCTAAGGAAGCCAAGGGAGCAAGAAGATCAAGTGGTGGGTGTTTTGATAGGGTAGATTTTGATATTTTTATGATGGGCCAAGTGAGACCAACCGATCAATGGTTTGGATCTCACTTTGGACCCCAAGATGTGGCCGATGGCCCACTTGGATCATCATGATCATTCCATGATGGGGCCATTCTCCATGGATCCCATCATGATGTTTATTTCTTTGCATGCTTAGGGTCATCTGGACCGTCTCTTTTAGTGGAGAAGGGATCTCCACCGTTGGTTTCGATTTCATGGACCCACATGTAATGGGACCCACTTGATGTATGATTTAGTGCAAGGGAGGGCCCATAGTGTCGGGGTCCCTCCATTACGCGGGTCTCACTCTCTATCTCTCTCCCTTTTATCTTATTTATTTTATTTATTTTATTTTTTGTAATAATGAGGTTATGTGGCCCACTTGAATGGACCCCACCATGAGGTAGGTATTTTATCTAAATCATTTAAAAGTGGGGCCCACCTTATATGTGTAGTTCCATGCCATCCATCACTTGGTGGCCCACCTAAGCAGGGCCCATCTCCAAGGAATATGGAACGTCCAGCGTCCCTGGACGCTTGCTGGAAAGAAACACAAGTATCAGCTTTTTCCCAAACTTTGGGGTGGTCCATTCATGTAGGCCCCACCTTGATGTATGTATTAAATCCACACCATCCATTCCTTTCCCAAGCCCTTTTTAGGCGTTGACCCGAAAGATGGGATCAATCAGACCTTCGGGCGGGCCATACCATAGCAAATGGTAGTTTTCACCATTGAATCATTCCCTGTTGTTTCTATACGCCGAAACAGGCCCAATATTGGGCTTGTTTTGCTTGGCAGGAGCTATGAAAGGCCGTTGGACGGAGTAGATCATCTAGATGTGGACCCCACTGGTAAAAACCTCAGATATATCAAAAAAAAAAAAACTAAGCAGCCGCAGCTGCTGCTGCTGTGTCAGCAATGCAGCAGCGCTGCCTGCGCACTCCAGCGGGCGGGCGGCTTGGCCGACGTACAGCCACCACGGCTGTAGCCGTGGGCCCCACCTTGATGTTCATTTGCCATCTAATCCGTTCATAGGGTGGGCCAACCCCTGACGTGGGCCCACCCCAAAAATCAGACTGATCCAAGACTCGGGTGGCCCACATCAAAGGAAACAGTGTGAATTGGACTCTACCGTTGGAACCCTTTCTGGGCCCACAGAAGTTTGGGATCAAGGTGAAATTTGTTTTCACCCTTCATTTGGGCCCATGTGACCTTATCAACGGGTTGGATGGAATATAAACATTATGGTGGGCCCCACATGGAGCCCACAGTGATGTAAGTGTTTTATCTCCACCGTCCGCCTGGACGGTGGAGCCCACTGTGATGATTGTGTGGGCCCACTGTGATGATGGCGTGGAGCCCACTGTGATGCGTGCGTGTGTGTGTGTGTATATATATATATATGTATATATATATATATAGATATATATAATATTATATTTCATGTAATATTATATGTATTATGCATATGTATATTATATATATATAAATATTTTACTTACTTATGTTGAGGCCCATGATTGAGGCCCACTTTGATATATAGGTAAGGCCCACCTCAGTTGCTTGTGGCCCATGAATGAGGCCCACTTTGATGTATATGTAAGGTCCATGGGTCGAGGCCCATTTAATGTATTAGGAGCCCATGGGTCGAGGCCCATTAAGTTGTAATGGGGCTAATGGGTTGAGGCCCATTTGATGCACGTATGGGGCCCAACTGGCGAGGCCCATTTGATACATATAAGGCCCATAAGATTAGGCCCATTTGATGCACTCTAAGGCCCACGGGATATAGCCCATTGCAATGAACATAAGGCCCATTGGTGCGGCCCATTGATGTGACCCACTTAATGAATATAAGGCCCATGTGATTTGGCCCATTTGATGTATTTAAAGCCCAATGGGATGTACCTAAGGTTCATTGCAATGTGTAGTCCCAACATGATTTATGTAATGATGTTTATGTCAGGGCTATGCCTTGGGAGCAATGGTGGTTTGACGTCCACATTGCAGGTATCGTGTGGTTAAATGTCCGCATTATGACTTTCCCTAAGGCCCATTGTTAAGCTCGTACGTCTGATGTGTAGGCCGTCTAGGCCCATCTTTGTTATGATTATCATCCATCCTATATAACATGTTTAGTTCCATGATTCATGATCATATGCATCATATGTATGCTTGATATGAGAAATGACTGATCATAGCATGCGCCTTCGGGCAGATTGTTTAGGGGCTCCCGTACAGGGGGTGTTGCCCTACATGAGCGCACGATACGCGCAGGATTGCTGCATGACTGGATAGTGTGATTCATGCATTCGCATTGTGTGATATGGTTACTGTACGCCCTAGCGACATCAGGGCCATAGCCTCCACAGACGTATCGTGGTTGGCAGGATTGGATACCGAAAATACTGTTCTACATAGGGTGCGATAGATATCCTTGGGTGAAAGTCCCTAAACCCTTATGGTACCAGGAGGTTGCTCCAACGTCTAGACCGAGTGGATGCATGAGCGCTGAGTGCCGATTACCAGACGGTTGCGCTTTTCACTGTGTCGTGGTCGGTTGGAAGGGGGTGCGGCCTTACCCTCCTGAGAGTAGGGGGCAATGCTAGGCTGAGTCTGACCAGCTCGAGGAATGGGTCCGCTATTGACGAGCCGAGCCCGATATTGGCAGGCGGATAGTGAGGTCTTTTCCACTCACCTTACTGCGCGCGATGGGGCGGCAATCTGGCTTGGAGTGTACTAGACCCCAGTGATATCCCAGATTTTTGAGCTGTATTGACATGTGGGCTCAGATGAGGATTTGTATGCTTGAGTTGCATTTCGCATTGCATGGCCTTGGTATGGCCGACATCATTCTTTGCACCGCATGGCCTTGGTACGGCTAATGGTATTCTTGTCATTCATCAGCATGTTCCGCATTACTCTGATACTGTATAGCTGCATTACCACCTTGAGCATACACTTTCACCACCCTCTAAGCTTTCTATAAGCTTATGCACGACCGTTGCGTGCAGGTGACGTAGGATCGCAGCAGCGCTGAGGCTTGGGCGCGTAGCTGATCTTTCTGGAGCTTTTGATCTATCATCATTGTATTTCCCTTATGCTCGTTGTACTTGTAAAGTTTTTGATTATTGTGGAAATGTGATGGAGTTTTTGGTTGTTGTGTGTGGGTTATGCCTTTGGTTATGCTTATTACGAATTAAACTGATGTTGAAAATCCTCCTTGTAGCATCCCGGGATCGGAATTTGGCGAATGGGCGCTGGGAGCCGAGAATGGGGTTCTACGGAGGCTGTCGGCGCCAGATTCGGCGATCGAAAATTTTGTGAGCCCGGTCTCCGAGTTTGGGGCGTGACAGAAGTTGCTATCAGAGCATAACTCGGGAATAACCAAGAACAACATTGCATGTCTGCTATGAATGATTTAAGTCCTAAGTTCGGATAACCTAGCGATTTCTTATTACCGACCCTTAACGAGCGTGCCTTCGAGAGTTTTCAAAGTTGATTAGGCACCTTCGCTCTTTCCTGTAGGACATGGCGCGCAGGAGAGTGACCCGATCGACTCCCGCACCACCACCTGAGACTCCGGCTCCATCACCTGCGGCTCCCGCACTACCACTTACGATCCCTGCTCCACCACCCGAGATTCCTCCTGCCCAGCCTGAGGATGCCGCTCATCTACTAGGGATTCATGCTGCCCAGCCTATGGGTGCAGCTCCTCCACCAGAGACCGGTGCGGAGCCGACTGCATCTGTGAGTGCTTCCCAGTTACAGCAGATGCTGCAGGCTGTGACGGCCGCACTTCAGGGGCAGGGCAGACCCCCAGTCGTTTCTCCAGCACAGGCAGAGCAGGAGCGTTCGAGTGCCCTCCTTCGAGAGTTCCGACGCCTCGATCCCCCACATTTCTAGGGTGAGCCAGACCCGACCGTAGCTGAGAGATGGCGCGCCGACGTAGAAAAGATATTTGAGACGATGGGATGCGCGACCGAGCGGCGAGTCCGATTAGCCGTATTTCTTCTCCATGGTGAGGCTGAGCACTGGTGGGCGTCAGTCTCCCGAGCAGCGGGTGCTGATTTTGTATGGACTTGGGAGGATTTTGTGGATCGGTTTGACCGACAGTATTTTCCTGATCACATCCGACGTCAGCGAGCATTGGAGTTTGAGGCCTTGGTGCAGGGCGATATGACAGTGGCTCAGTATGCCGCTCGTTTTGTAGCACTGTCCAGATTTGCACCTTACTTAGTAGATGATGAGGAGCGGAGAGCCCGCCGATTTGAGAGCGGCTTGCGTTACGGTCTTCGAGGCCGTGTTATTGGGCATGAGCTCCCTACCTTCGAGGAAGTGGTGCGGAAGGCCCAGATTTTTGAGACTGAGTGGGACGGTTCTCAGTCTGATCGCGGTCAAAGGAGGGACCGGAAGAGGCAGGCTTCTTCTAGTGATACGCAGCAGGGTCGACCTCAGCAGAGGCGCACAGGTCGCCCAGCCTTCCGAGCACCAGCAGCACCTCCAGCACCACCTCCGAGGCAGTTTACTGGCACCTGTTTTAGGTGTGGTGCGACAGGACACTGTATGTGGGAGTGTCCTCGTCCCCAGCAGCAGCAGCAGAGAAGTCCACAGCAGCCTCCACCACCGCAGCAGCAGCAGAGGCCCCACAGCAGCAGCAGAGGCCCCCACAGCAGCAGCGACAGTAGCCCCCACCACCGAGGCCACCTCAGCAGCAGCATCAGCACCAGCCTCCGAGGCCACAGCAGCAGAGGCAGCAGTTTCGACCGCCTCAGCGCCCAGCAGCGGCACGCTCGAAGGGGACAGGCACCTCTCCAGCCGAGCTAGATTCTATGCGGCTCAGTAGGACTCATAGTCCTACGGAGGAGTCGTTGAGGGTATACTTTCGATATCTGCATGCATTGCACGTGTGTTGTTTGATTACGGTGCATCGCATTCTTTTGTGGTGAGAGTTTTTGCCGATCGATTGGTTTGCCATTGGAGTCCGCTCCGGTGAGGGTTGGTATGTATCAACTCCCTTGGGGAAGACTGCGATGTTGGGCCGATTTTGCTCGTCTTGCCCGTTCGGTTAGGGATATGTTTTTGCCTGCCGACTTGTTTGCCGATGTCCAAGTTCGATGTCATCCAGGCATGGATTGGCTTGCCGAGTATCACGCCATATTGGATTGCTCCGCGAGGACAGTCACGTTTTGTATACAGCTTGCCGCAGTTCCAGTTCATTGCTGAGCCCAGAGGAGAGCCGCTGTCTTGTTTGATGTCTTGTGCCATAGAGGAGCCCTTAGTGGTGAGCGTCGACCAGTTGCCTGTGGTTTGCGATTTTTCCGATGTGTTTCAGGAGATTCCGGGATTATTGCCTCGTCGACTCACCGAGTTTCAGATTGATCTCGTGCCCGGTACTGCGCCTATTTTGAAGGCCCCGTATCGCATGGCACCATTGGAGTTGCGGGAATTGCAGAAGCAGTTGGACGAGTTACGTGAGTTAGGCTTTATCCGTCCGAGCAGTTCGCCGTGGGGAGCGCCGGTACTCTTCGTGAAGAAGAAGGATGGCTCGTTGAGACTCTGCGTAGATTACCGCGAGCTCAACAAGGTCACGATCAAGAACAAGTACCCGCTCCCGAGGATTGATGATTTGTTTGATCAGCTGCAGGGTGCTCAGTTCTTTTCAAAGATTGACTTGCGTTCCGGTTATCATCAGATTCGGGTCCGAGAGGAGGACATTCCGAAGACAGCATTCAGGACGCGTTATGGTCATTTCGAGTTTCAGGTCATGTCCTTCGGACTGACCAATGCGCCAGCAGTGTTCATGCAGTTGATGAACGAGGTCTTCCGTCCGTATCTCGATCAGTTTGTTGTAGTCTTCATCGACGACATTCTGATTTATTCGAGGACTCGTGAGGAGCATGAGCAGCATTTGGAGGTTACGTTGCAGACCCTCCACGCACACCAGTTGTATGCGAAACTGGAGAAGTGCGAGTTTTGGCAGGAGGAGGTGAAGTTCCTCGGTCACGTGGTGACGAGGGAGGGTGTCGCAGTGGACCCCTCGAAGGTTGAGGCAGTGCGTCAGTGGGGCCAGCCCACGACTGCGTCCGAGATCCGTAGTTTCCTTGGTTTAGCGGGCTACTATCGGCGTTTCATTGAGGGCTTCTCTCGTATTGCAGCCCCGTTGACTAGGTTGACTCGGAAGGGCGCAGAGTTTATTTGGAGTGACGCCTGCGAGCGAGCATTTATAGAGTTAAAGGACCGTCTGACGTCCGCTCCTGTCCTCACTCTTCCCTCTAGGAGTGACGGATTTATTGTATTTACCGATGCCTCGCATATTGGTTTGGGTGCTGTCCTGATGCAGCACGGCAGGCCTGTAGCCTTCGTGTCTCGTCAGCTCAAGGTCCATGAGCTGAACTACCCCACTCATGATTTAGAGTTGGCTGCAGTTGTCTTCGCATTGAAGGTGTGGAGACACTATCTCTATGGGGTTAGGTTCGAGCTCTTTTCTGACCACAAGAGCTTGAAGTACCTCTTCTCGCAGTCTGAGTTGAATATGAGGCAGAGGCGTTGGATGGAACTCCTGAAGGACTATGATTTCGATCTCCAGTACCACCCAGGTAAGGCGAACATGGTGGCAGATGCCCTCAGCCGTCAGCCACGAGGCCTGGTGGCGCATATGATGATTCAGGAGTGGCGGATGCTCGAGGATATAACTGAGTACGACTTTGAGTTTGGCTTGCAGTCTTCTATTGTGCAGTTATCGAGCCTGTCGATTCAACCCTCTCTTGTCGCAAGGGTGCAGACGAGTCGTTACAGGATTACCGAGCAGATGCAGCATCTGAGAGTCAGATAGATTGGCAGATTGGTACAGATGGTGGACTTCGCTTCAGAGGCCGATTATGTGTCCCGGATATTCCTGAGTTACGTAGAGATCTTATGACCGAGGCACATCGATCGCGGTTTTCTATCCATCCTGGCTCGACGAAGATGTACCGCAACATGAGGCGACAGTATTTTTGGGCGGGGATGAAGCGCCAGATCGCCAGCTTTGTGGCCGAGTGTGACACGTGCCAGCGTGTCAAGGCCGATCATCAGAGATCCCCTGGTCTATTGCAGCCGTTGAGTGTCCCGATGTGGAAGTGGGAGCACGTGTCGACAGATTTCATTATGGGCTTGCCGAGGACTCAGCGCAGTCATGACGCCATCTGGGTTGTCGTTGATCGACTGACGAAGTCGGCACATTTTATTGCGATACGTGCGACTTGGCCTTTGGACCGGCTTGCGAGATTATTCATCGAGGATATCGTGAGACTGCATGGCGTTCGATTTCGATCATTTTCGACCGAGACCCGAGGTTCACGTCTCGATTTTGGGGGAGCTTCAAGAGAGCTATGGGTTCTGATATGCAAGTCAGCACCTTGTACCATCCGCAGACCGATGGCCGGCCGAGAGGGTCAACCGGATCCTTGAGGATATGCTTCGAACTTGTGTGAATTTCGGGGGTAGCTGGGATGAGCATCTGCGATTGGCTGAGTTCTCATATAATAACAGCTATCAGGCGACCATCGGCATGGCTCCTTTTGAGGCACTATATGGCAGACCATGCAGATCACCGAGTTGTTGGACCGAGGTTGGGGAGCGTCGTCTCCTAGGTCCCGAGCTTGTGCAGGAGGCGTCAGATGCTATTGATATCATCAGGCAGAGGATGCGCACAGCTCAGAGCCGGCAGAAGAGCTTTGCTGATCGTCGGCGTCGTCCCTTAGAGTTTGATGTAGGGGACCATGTGTATCTCAAGGTCTCGCCCATGAAGGGCGTAGTGCGATTTGGAGCGAAGGGCAAGCTTGCCCCGAGATTCATAGGACCTTTTGAGATCACTGGGCGCGTTGGCGCCGTGGCCTATCGGCTTGCCTTGCCATCTCAGTTGTCTGGCGTCCACAACGTTTTTCATGACTCCATGTTGAGGAGGTGTGGGTCAGACATCGTTCCTGTTATCGATTGACAGCCGTTAGAGGTTCGTGAGGACGCTTCCTATATTGAGCAGCCAGTCCGTATCCTTGATCGGAAGGAGCAGGTCCTCCGGACTAAGGTCATCCCGTTGGTGAAGGTTCAGTGGGGTCACCATTCTGTTAAGGAGGTTTCTTGAGAGCGCGAGGCTGAGATTCGAGAGCGTTATCCCCATCTTTTTGTTAATTGATTGTATTGTATTTTGTATGTTATCTCTGATTCTATATAGTGATGTTATGTTTCTTCTCCCTCTTGAGTTCTGCCTAGTTGCGATGATTGTGTAAATTTTGAGGACGAAATTTCTATTAGGAGGGGAGAGCTGTAAGCCCCGTATCCTAGACCGTACCGTTCCATAGGCTTCCGCGGTCTTCCCGGTCGAATTCCGGCAACCTTCGACCCTTAACCGGTATTTGCGTACGACCTGGATTCTCGTACCGTCAACCTGAGTCGACTCAACCCAGGGCTTGTACCTTAGCGACCGCGTCGTCGGCCGCGGTTTCCGATGCCGCGACTCGCGCGCTGAGGCGATGCTCTGGTCGGGAGTTGTGGGCCAGCGTTCGGTGCGAGGAAACGTCGCGCGTGCGAATCCCGAGAGAATCTTTGCAAGGTGTCATATTAATCAATCAATCCCATCAATCCCATCATGTCAAGTACACATCAACTTTCACCCTTTCCCAAGCAACCTCCAAAGTTAAAAAACTCTTACACAACCCATGCTTTTCTTACACCATTAGCCAAAAAAGTCAAAAAGTTCTTACACACCCATCCCTCTCTCTCCCATCCATCACTCCATCACCCATCACTCCCTCTCTCTCTCTCTCCCTTACAAGTCTCTCTCTCATTCAAACTCTCCCATAGCAAAAAAATGCCATACGTATGAACTTCTTCAAGCCCTCCCATGGTGAGAAATTTGCATTTGTGAGGCCCACCTTTCCCACCCCTTCATCTCTCATCTCAACCATCCATTTCTCATCTTCCTCCATCAAAGAGGAGCACAAGGAGCTAAGGAAGCCAAGGGAGCAAGAAGATCAAGTGGTGGGTGTTTTGATAGGGTAGATTTTGATATTTTTATGATGGGCCAAGTGAGACCAACCGATCAATGGTTTGGATCTCACTTTGGACCCCAAGATGTGGCCGATGGCCCACTTGGATCATCATGATCATTCCATGATGGGGCCATTCTCCATGGATCCCATCATGATGTTTATTTCTTTGCATGCTTAGGGTCATCTGGACCGTCTCTTTTAGTGGAGAAGGGATCTCCACCGTTGGTTTCGATTTCATGGACCCACATGTAATGGGACCCACTTGATGTATGATTTAGTGCAAGGGAGGGCCCATAGTGTCGGGGTCCCTCCATTACGCGGGTCTCACTCTCTATCTCTCTCCCTTTTATCTTATTTATTTTATTTATTTTATTTTTTGTAATAATGAGGTTATGTGGCCCACTTGAATGGACCCCACCATGAGGTAGGTATTTTATCCAAATCATTTAAAAGTGGGACCCACCTTATATGTGTAGTTCCATGCCATCCATCACTTGGTGGCCCACCTAAGCAGGGCCCATCTCCAAGGAATGTCCAGCGTCCTTGGACGCTCGCTGGAAAGAAACACAAGTATCAGCTTTTTCCCAAACTTTGGGGTGGTCCACTTATGTAGGCCCCACCTTGATGTATGTATTAAATCCTCACCACCCATTCCTTTCCCAAGCCATTTTTAGGCGTTGACCCGAAAGATGGGGTCAATCAGACCTTCGGGCGGGCCATACCATAGCAAATGGTAGTTTTCACCATTGAATCATTCCCTGTTGTTTCTATACGCCGAAACAGGCCCTCCATGGCTTATTACGTTTCTCTTTCTTGCGTTTAGGATTTTTATTTTTATTTTTTATTTTTATTAATTATTTTAAAAAAATAAAATAAAATTTTAAACTAAGCGTGACGGCCAATCTGACAGGTTTATGCGTCAGGTGGGCCTTACAGTGTAGAGGACTTGATTTTAAAAAAATCCACTCTTAGGTGGATTTGCCTATGCATCAGGTAGACCATCCACTGTTTTCTCACGTCCAAAATCAGACTGATCCAAGACTCGGGTGGCCCACATCAAAGGAAACAGTGTGAATTGGACTCTACCGTTGGAACCCTTTCTGGGCCCACAGAAGTTTGGGATCAAGGTGAAATTTGTTTTCACCCTTCATTTGGGCCCATGTGACCTTATCAACGGGTTGGATGGAATATAAACATTATGGTGGGCCCCACATGGAGCCCACAGTGATGTAAGTGTTTTATCTCCACCGTCCGCCTGGACGGTGGAGCCCACTGTGATGATTGTGTGGGCCCACTGTGATGATGGCGTGGAGCCCACTGTGATGCGTGCGTGTGTGTGTGTGTATATATATATATATATGTATATATATATATATATAGATATATATAATATTATATTTCATGTAATATTATATGTATTATGCATATGTATATTATATATATATAAATATTTTACTTACTTATGTTGAGGCCCATGATTGAGGCCCACTTTGATATATAGGTAAGGCCCACCTCAGTTGCTTGTGGCCCATGAATGAGGCCCACTTTGATGTATATGTAAGGTCCATGGGTCGAGGCCCATTTAATGTATTAGGAGCCCATGGGTCGAGGCCCATTAAGTTGTAATGGGGCTAATGGGTTGAGGCCCATTTGATGCACGTATGGGGCCCAACTGGCGAGGCCCATTTGATACATATAAGGCCCATAAGATTAGGCCCATTTGATGCACTCTAAGGCCCACGGGATATAGCCCATTGCAATGAACATAAGGCCCATTGGTGCGGCCCATTGATGTGACCCACTTAATGAATATAAGGCCCATGTGATTTGGCCCATTTGATGTATTTAAAGCCCAATGGGATGTACCTAAGGTTCATTGCAATGTGTAGTCCCAACATGATTTATGTAATGATGTTTACGTCAGGGCTATGCCTTGGGAGCAATGGTGGTTTGACGTCCACATTGCAGGTATCGTGTGGTTAAATGTCCGCATTATGACTTTCCCTAAGGCCCATTGTTAAGCTCGTACGTCTGATGTGTAGGCCGTCTAGGCCCATCTTTGTTATGATTATCATCCATCCTATATAACATGTTTAGTTCCATGATTCATGATCATATGCATCATATGTATGCTTGATATGAGAAATGACTGATCATAGCATGCGCCTTCGGGCAGATTGTTTAGGGGCTCCCGTACAGGGGGTGTTGCGCTACATGAGCGCACGATACGCGCAGGATTGCTGCATGACTGGATAGTGTGATTCATGCATTCGCATTGTGTGATATGGTTACTATACGCCCTAGCGACATCAGGGCCATAGCCTCCACAGACGTATCGTGGTTGGCAGGATTGGATACCGAAAATACTGTTCTACATGGGGTGCGATAGATATCCTTGGGTGAAAGTCCCTAAACCCTTATGGTACCAGGAGGTTGCTCCAACGTCTAGACCGAGAGGATGCATGAGCGCTGAGTGTCGATTACCAGACGGTTGCGCTTTCCACTGTGTCGTGGTCGGTTGGAAGGGGGTGCGGCCTTACCCGCCTGAGAGTAGGGGGCAATGCTAGGCTGAGTCTGACCAGCTTGAGGAATGGGTCCGCTATTGACGAGCCGAGCCCGATATTGGCAGGCGGATAGTGAGGTCTTTTCCACTCACCTTACTGCCCGCGATGGGGCGGCAATCTGGCTTGGAGTGTACTAGACCCCGGTGATATCCCAGATTTTTGAGCTGTATTGACATGTGGGCTCAGATGAGGATTTGTATGCTTGAGTTGCATTTCGCATTGCATGGCCTTGGTATGGCCGACATCATTCTTTGCATCGCATGGCCTTGGTACGGCTAATGGTATTCTTGTCATTCATCAGCATGTTCCGCATTACTCTGATACTGTATAGCTGCATTACCACCTTGAGCATACACTTTCACCACCCTCTAAGCTTTCTATATGCTTATGCACGACCGTTGCGTGCAGGTGACGTAGGATCGCAGCAGCGCTGAGGCTTGGGCGCGTAGCTGATCTTTTTGGAGCTTTTGGTCTATCATCATTGTATTTCCCTTATGCTCATTGTACTTGTAAAATTTTTTATTATAGTGGAAATGTGATGGAGTTTTTGGTTGTTGTGTGTGGGTTATGCCTTTGGTTATGCTTATTACGAATTAAACTGATGTTGAAAATCCTCCTTGTAGCATCCCGGGATCAGAATCTGGCGAATGGGCGCTGGGAGCTGAGAATGAGGTTCTACGGAGGCTGTTGGCGCCAGATTCGGCGATCGGGAATTTTGTGAGCCCGGTCTACGGAAGTCTGAACTGGAGCATTACGACCACTTGACTGAGTGGCCTTGCAAGGAACTTCGAGTCAGCCCATGCACTCTGACTTTCATGGAAGAAGATGCACACGAAATCCAATATCCACATGGCGATGCCCTGGTAGTTATTATGACCATAGCGAACCACAAGGTATACCGCATCCTGGTTGACACCGGGAGCTCGGTCGACGTAATCTAATCCAAAGCCTTTGAAAGAATGGGGATACCACGGTCCCACCTCAGACCTGTGAAGACCCCCCTTACGACTTTGCTGAAGAAAGAGTAATCTCCGAAGGAGGCATTTTCCTCCCTGTGACTGCGGGAGAAGGGCAGCACCAAGTCACCCTTATGGTGGATTTCTTAGTTGTTAATGTACCATCGGTGCATAACGTCATTTTGGGCCGACCTTCCCTCAGCGAAATGAGAGCGGTTGTCTCCACCTATCATCTGATGATGAAATTCCCTGCCGAGGGTGGGATAGGATATCTCCAAAGCGATCAACGCGAGGCTCGAAGATGTTTGCTATAGCAGTTAAGAAGGAGTCGGTCAAGCAAACACTTACCATCAACATGCTGGACCCCAGAAGACCGGTGGAAGAATCATCTGTGGAAGATTTGGAGAAAGAACCGCTCGACGAGGCAGATCCGAGTAGGATTGTCCAGCTCGGAACTTCACTGAACCCTGAGTAGCGGTCCGAAATACTAACCTTCTTGTGACAGCGTAGAGACGTCTTTGCATGGTCACACGCAGATATGCCGGGGATCTCTCCTGATGTCTTGGTCCTTAGGCTGAACGTGGACCTAGACCATAAACCGGTAAAATTAAAAAAAAGCCCATTCGATGCCAAGCGGTACGAGGCCATTGCCGACGAGGTCTCCAACTTGCTCGATGCTAGTTTCATAGAGGAGGTATACTACCCTGACTGGATCGCGAATGTAGTCCTCGTCAAGAAGGCCAATGGGAAATAACGGGTTTGTGTAAACTACTCGAATCTAAACAAGGCATGTCCAAAAGATAGTTTCCCGTTGCCTCGGATCGATTAGCTGGTGGACAGCACGGTGGGACATGAATTATTCTCTTTCTTGGAGCATACTCTGGGTACAACCAGATCGCAATGCATCCACCTGACAGGCAGAAGACTACCTTTGTCACGAACAAGGGGCTCTACTGTTACCAGGTTATGCCGTTTGGCCTAAAGAATGCTGGGGCCACGTACTAAAGACTAGTAAATCAGATGTTCACCAAGCAGATCCGGCATATCATGGAAGTATACGTCGACGACATGTTGGAAAAAGTATTAAGGCGTCCGATCACCTGACGGATTTCGGAGAAACGTTCACCGTCCTTCGAGAATACCAAATGAAGCTGAATCCTGCGAAGTGCGCTTTCAGAGTCAGCTCAGGAAAATTCCTTAGGTTTCAGGTCAGTCAGAGAGGCATCGAGGTGAACCCCGACAAGATCAAAGCACTCCTCGATATGAGTTCGCCTTGGACTGTCAAGGAAATACATTACCTCATAAGGCGAGTCGCAGCGCTCGGACGGTTCATATCCAGAGCAACAGATAAATGCCTCCCCTTCTTCCAACAGTTGAGGGGTCATAAGAAGGCAGAGTGGACAACAGAGTGCGAACAAGCCTTCCAGCAACTGAAATAATATCTGGGCTCACCCCCCTGCTATCCAAGCCTTAAGAAGGTGAGCCCCTGTTCCTCTGCCTTGCGGTCTCGGCCTCTGCTGTCAGCTCGGCCCTGATCAGAGAGGTTTGAGGCAAGTAACACCCCGTATATTACGTGAGTAAGGCTATGGTACCTGTAGAAACGAGATATCCGCCCCTGGAAAAGCTAGCACTCAACCTCATCGTTTCAGCTCGGAGGTTACGTCCATACTTTCAAGCTCATTCTGTAGTTGTGTTGACCAACTCCCCTATCAGACAAGTTCTTCAGAGGCCTGAGGTTTCAGGTCGGATGACCAAGTGGGCCATCGAACTTGGTGAGTTCGACATCCAGTTTCGTCTAAGGACAGCAATCAAGGGACAAACTGTGGCCAACTTTATTGCCGAATTCACCATTCCAAGCGCAGAAGAGATCAGTACGGAAGTCGAAATGACTCCACCTGTCCCCCTAGATGACCAAAAGGCGATATCGGACCCGGGATGGGTTCTCTATGTGGACGGGTCGTCCAATATTAAAGGGGTCGGGGCCGAAATCGTACTGATCACACCTGATTCCACGACTATCCAATACGCGATCAGACTCGGGTTCAAGGCCTCGAATAATGAGGCAGAGTACGAGGCTTTACTAGCTGGACTCAGATTGGCGACGAGTCTAGGTGTTCAATCTCTCAAGGTCTGATGCGACTCTTAGCTGGTTGTAAACCACATTTCTACCGAATGTAAAGCCAATGAGACAAGAATGATAGCTTATCTCGACGAGGCGAGGAAATTGATCGAAAAATTTTGGAGTTGCACTATCCATCAGATCCCGAGAGTAAAAAATTCATGGGCCGACGCCCTAGTGAGGCACGCCTCGGCCACAGAAGGGAAGATCCTGCGAGTCATCCCCATTGAATTCATAGAACATTCGAGCATCGACAATGTGGAGAAGAAGGAAGTCAATCCAGTGCATGCTACTCCAAGCTGGATGGACCCAATCTTTAACTACCTCACGTCTGGTGAGATCCCCTCGGATAGATTGGAAGCCAGGCGACTGAGAGTCCGAGCAGCATGATACGTCATCCTGGACGGTATCTTATATAAAAAAAAGGGCATTCTTAGTCCTACCTCAGGTGTCTCCGACCCGATGAGGCAGAATATGTCATTTGGGAGATTCATGAAGGAATTTGTGGAAACCATTCCAGCAGCTGAGCCTTGGCCCTGAAGATACTCTGATAAGGATATTTCTGACCGACTGTCAAGGAGGATTCTAAAAACTACGTTCAGAAATGTGACACATGCCAATGCTTTGCAGTCATGCCGAGGCAACCCGCAGAAAAATGACTCCCATGAGCGGTCCCTGGCCGTTCGCTCAGTGGGGAATTGACATCATCAGCCTTCTGCCTACAGGAAAAGGGTAAGTCAAGTTCGCCATCGTTGTAGTCGACTACTTTACCAAGTGAGTCGAGGCCGAGCCTGTTGCTAAAATCACAGAATAGAAGGTGATTGACTTTGTCTGGAAAAACATCATCTGCTCGTTTGGGATTCCGCGCACCATTCTGTCAAACAATGGCCGACAGTTCGATAACGACAAGTTCCGAAGCATGTGTCAAGAGCTCGACATCACAAATGCGTACTCTTCTCCTCGACACCCCCAATCTAATGGACAGGTGAAGGCAATCAATAAAGTCATCAAGCACCATCTTAAAACGAAGTTGGAAAAAGCGAAAGGCAGCTGGGCCGAGGAACTCCCATTCGTTCTCTGGGCCTACAGGACCACAACTCAGTCCTCAACTGGAGAAACTCCATTCTCGCTCTCTTATGGATTGGAGGCGATGGTGCCAGTTGAAATTGGCATCCCTACGGCTCGAGTTAAGAGTTACAAAAAAAATCAGAACTCCACGCAGATTGCAGCTAACTTAGATTTGCTCGAAGAAGTCAGAGACATCTCAAGGCATTGAGTCGCAGTTCGGCATCAACAGGTTGCGCAATTTTACAATTCAAAAGTCAATACCAGGCGGTTCAATCCCGGGGACTTGGTCCTTCGCCGAGTATTCCAGAACACTGCTGAGCTAGGGGCTGGGACACTCGGACCTAACTGGGAAGGGCCCTACCGGGTCGTTCGGTCGACCAAACCGGGCTCCTACCACTTAGAAGACCTCGAGGGCCATCAGCTCCCCCACCCCTAGAACGCCAAGCACCTAGTAGTTTACTATCCATGACGAAATAGCCTTTAAGGCTCTCAACAAATGTATGCCTCCGAACGACAAGCCTTTAAGGCTCTTAATAAACTTCACCTCTTCTTATTTACATGAACGAATTATCAACTAAAAGAAAATTACCTCTCATATGTAGAGGCTGACTGGACGAATTGATCCCTTAAAGAAGGGGTTAGAGTGTAACCCCACGAAAACTCGAGAAGGCATCCCCTCTAAATCAGGGGAAAAGCTAAAAGATGACCCGACTCCCCAGTGGAGGAATCGGCCCGTCACCCAACTAATGACTGAAGCGGAAGCTTCTCGCCATTCATGGGATGAGCCAACCCCCTAGGAGTTCGGACTCAAACAATGATCAGGCCATAAAAGCTTGAGAATTCTACGAGACGGCATTGGAAAGGGCCTACCCGTCAATGGGTCAGCTCGGCCATGCCCAGAAATAAACCGACCCGTTAACAGATAGGTTCAGCAATCAACAATTAACAACCAACGTTGAAAAAGTAACTACAAATTAATATATATAAAAATAGTCATCTGAGCACCCTTTCCAAAGGGTCAAAAATCATCATCATCCAAAGAGTCAAAAAATAAATCCACCACAATATTTACAAAAAGTTATCAAGTTCCTGTCAGTCATGAGAAAGATATATGGAAAACTATGCAGTCGGAGGGGCTTGGGAATCGGGGGCTTGATCCGGGCGGACGTCCTCCGTGGGCTTCTCTCCAGCGTCTTCAAACCATAGGGGTTCAAGGTTAAGGTCCGGATACAAGTCCTGGACCGCCTTGATGCAAGCATCGAAGCCACCGTTGTAGAACTTGGTGGCTTCAGTTTCCCTCTCCTTTAAGGCCTTAAAAGCGTCCACCGTCGCTGCCACCACTACAGCCAAGGAGGCCTCGTCTTCAGCTCGTTGAGCCTCCATCGCTTGACAGATAGC
Organism: Magnolia sinica; assembly: GCF_029962835.1. NCBI lineage: Eukaryota > Viridiplantae > Streptophyta > Magnoliopsida > Magnoliales > Magnoliaceae > Magnolia > Magnolia sinica. The sequence goes on along the minus strand of NC_080579.1, from coordinate 68,579,261 downwards.
TCGGCTTCACTCTTCCACCGTCTCGACCTTGGTCTACTCCAAGACTTCACCCAATTAGGCATTCTCCTTTGCGAGAGAGTCCGCCAAAGCCTTATCATGGGTCAGCTCAGTTATAGCAGCGCCGCATCGAGCTTTGAGGTGTTCCAGAACTCCCTGAAGCTGGTGCTCCCAAACTGTCCCCTCCTCAAGCTGTCGGCACAGCTCATCTCACTTTAATCGGAGAGAAGTGGCTTCATTCCGCAAGATCCCCACTTCGATCTTGAGGGCCTCCACCTCAGCCTCTCTCTTTTCCAACTCCTGCGCCCTCTCTTGAGCCGAAAGGAGCTTCAGGATAGACTGAACAAAAATAAGAGAATCAACACTCGAAAGCGGTAGGTGCAAAAAGGTGAGAAAAGTTAATATAAATATCGTGTAAAATACGGAAGCCATGTCATTTAAGAAGGAGCTGTCCGACTTGCTAAGGAGGCGGGCATATCCTCCTCTGGGGCATGTTTGGCAGCCTAAGGCGTCAAACAAGACAGGTGGTGGCCCAGTTCGAACCGCCCGCCGCTCATCCCCACCTAGGCTAAGCTTGCCGCTTCCCAGGCTCCAGTCCTGTTACCGGCCCCGATATCATTCCTGGCCTCAGGGGAGAGATCATGACATCAGCCATCTGGATGGCCTCCTCCCGCTCGGACGATGAGGGGACGGCTATGGAGGGAGCTATAGGACGAGCCTCCTCGATGGGGGGAATGGTGGTAGGAGGAAGGGAAAGAGTTATGGTTGCTGCTGAAGGAGTTATGGTTGCCAGAGTTGGAATAATGATTGTCGGGACCCGGGTCTTGACGGGCACCAGAGTGGAGGCTGCAGCAATGAGAGCTGTAATTGGATCTACAAAAATAGGAGCAGGACCAGAGGGGCCTCCTTCACGGGGAGTGGTCTATCGTCGCGGGACGGTTGTCTTTGTTCGGGGGTTGGCCCTTAATATCTCCTCCGCCGTCAGGGCAGCTTTCCTCCTCCAAGAACCAGATGCCTCGGCCATGCCTGCGTAGAGGATAGTTACTCAGCTAATGAAACGAATAAGTTTTGACATCTCTAGAAGGAGATGAAAGAGAAACTTACAGAAGGATGTTGGGAGAGGCGGGGACTTGCAAAGCCCAGACCAGTGAAGGTTGGCGGCCGTGATCAGGTCCAACCAAGAGCGAAGCTCTCCCGATCGCGCCTTAGCCTTACCAGCGCAGTTCTTTTAGTCTGAGGTGAGGAGTGGCGTGCCCCTCGGGAAATCTAAAAGGATAAAAGAGAGCTTCGGTCAGACCAGAGTAAGTAAAAGAGGTGAAGGGAAGAAAAATGCTTAAAGTCCAACCTGGTTTTGAGAATTGGGTGGGGACCTGAGTCGTCGGGGTCCCGAGCTCTGCCACTGGTGCCTCCCACTCACCCGTAGCCTAGAACCACTTATTCTTCCAGTCCTTGTTGGAAGACGAAAGATTCATCACCAACCCCGATCTTTTGCAGCCTCGGGTCGCGAAGTAGTACCATGGTTTTTGACTGTCATGCTTGACCAGGTACAAGTTTATCAGCTCTTCTAGGGTCAGCTCCGGATTCCCGACTTGACGCCAGATGATGTAGGAAGAAATTAACACCCTCCAAGCATTGGGGGTGAACTTCCCAGGAGCTAGTCCGAGGTAAGCGGTGATGGCTCGAACGAAGGGATGCAAAGGAAGCTGGACTCCACATTGTAGTGCACAGAGGAAAATATCAACTTCTCCCTCAGCGGGCGCGCCAGCAGTATCAAGAGGCTTTAGGGCCCTTATCAGCACGGAGTCTGGAATTTGAAACTTCGAGCGGATCCACCCCATTTGAGACTTTGATAGTACAGAGCCTCCGGGGACCACCTCCGAAGCCCGCCCGCTGATTGGCATCTCGGTGACCTCAGTAGTTGTAGCCAGGGTGGCTCGGGCGGCTTTCTTCTTGTCAGCCCGAAGGGTCCGAGCCCCCGCATCCTTCTGTCTTCGAGGCGGGGGGGACAAAGGAATAGCTTCAAAGGGTCCCTCTGAGGCCCCCTTCCCATTGTTAGAACTCCCTGATTCAGAGTCGTCATCATAACCCCGAACGGTTTCCAGGTCAAACGACATCTTGAAAGGAACGAATGCAAAGAGGCACGAGGAAGAAGACTCACCAGACGATCACTGGGAATTGTTTCTGCTGGAAAGGCCTAATCGGTCGGAATCGCCTGTCAGAAAACCTTGATTGGCCGGAATCGCCCTCACCAAAAATCGCCTCCTCCGGTAACAACTCAAACACAAAGCGCAGAAGTGAATAGAGGTTTTCGAAGGAGGCTTTTATAGACCTTGCCAAATCTCTGCATTAATGACAAGAAATGATGGCCACAGCCGAATCGTCGCGAACCGACTCCGGAGCTTACGTGGCCGCACACTATTGGCTCAGGCTCTGTCGAGCAGTGCGCCTCTGACATTGAGCGGCGTGCTTCGGATAAACGAAACGATGCCTGAGTAAGGAAAGCTCCATCTGGAATACTAATCAGGGCATACGTGGCAATAGGCCATAGGGGGATGACGATTCGAAATCTTAACCATCCCACGCGAAGCCCACGAGCCAACATTCAGCATTTTGAAATCGTGATAATATCGGCATGCATGGAAGGTTCAACAGATGAGGCAGTTGATCTTTCGTATGCTTACTCTCCGAGTCCGTAACTGACCTTGAAGAGTAAGGGGCTTCTGTTATGGGAAGATATGAGCCCCTCATAATTCCGAGGGCCAACGTCATGCTGACCCGATCGAACAGACGAATACCCTATGTGATGCTCACAACTGAAGGATTCACCGATGAGCTGCAAAGTTGCTTCGACTCTGAGACTAATGACCGATTCAGCTCGAGACGTTCTAAGACCAAAATAGGAGGAAACTCAACTTGATAGAATAGGCCCGAAACTTCCACTTGGACCTCATGAAAAAGCTGTTCGGAACGTCCGACTAGCAAGAGGCCAAGGCCATCAGCTCGGCTCGGACTATAAATGCGGCCACTATTCGACGAAGGCTTGTAACCACTCTGATTGAGACCTTATCCGCTAGAAGGATCAAGCTGAGGCCGGATCCTGAGGTGGGCGCACCATGAGCTAAGCTTAGAAACTGCCATAAGTGGACGTGGCCGGTTACTTCGCTCGCCGATACGCATGAAGTGCATAATATCCTACACAATCCTTGAATTGCGTACAATATCCCCACGATCCAAAAATCCCATTGATTGAGTGAATCGTGCCGAGATTAAGAGACCTAGACCGTCCAATAGTCAGGTATAAATATAATAAGACCCCATTGCCACCGGTACACATGATCTGGCACTCTCCCTCTACCTTTCAACTTAGAGTCTAATTCCCTTGACCTAACTTAGGCATCAGAGGGTCCCCCGGCTTAGCCAGGGTCTCCTTTGCTCACCCTTGGTGTAGGGTCAGGGTTCGTCGAAGGTTCGCCACACGAAGCGGAAGGTGATCCAGATTTTGACCTCAACAGTAGGTATATTTTTCCTAATTTTCCTTCTCATATGGCTTCCTTGAGTGTTGGATCCAACTGATTTTTGGTCTCACATCTTAAAGTGATCTTACAAAATAAATGGACGGAGTGGATTTCTTACAAACATCACGGTGGCCCCACCTAGCTTTCCAGCACATAGGAACTTCCTATGAAAGGCTTTCCCATGAAATACGCGTCCCCTAATTCAAGGTGGTAATTAATCCTCATAATGTTGGCAGAAAGGCTATTTAAATGCAGTTTGAAAAAGAGTTCCCGGTTTGGGTGGACCCACTATAGTGTTAATTTTAAATTTACCCCGAACATTAGGTGGGTCACCCCATGTTATGTAAGAATTTTATAAAGTGGGTCTTATTGATTAACGGTCTGGATTGTCCTAAGGGTTGGATAATATGAGGGTATACCAGTGGACCCTACTAAGTTGTGATACATTCAGAAATTCGTATAAAGGGTGGAGTGCTACAACTGTGATATACACACAGTATTTTAGAGAAACTAAGATTGTCAAATTCGTGTGAAGCCATAAGGAGAGGAGTTTTGATGGGTTTCAAAATCCTCTACCCTCTATAACTATAAAACTAAGCCGGATCCTCAATCCAACACCATCGACAAAAGTTACAGCCCTATCACGGCTTCTCTAAAGGGTGTAAGGAGAGCAAGACTCCAAAGACTTACAACAGCAATGGCGTCTCAAATAGGTACATCCTATAGCTCTTAAGATCTCCATATCCGATGCACAGCACGGTCCTTGCAATTCCGCATATAGATTTACAGTTGGTATTAGAGACCTTGTGCATCCGGTATGGATGATCAAATCCAGCCATTGGGATTTTGACTCCCAAATACCAATAATTGATATTCTTCAAATTCCCAAATCAGAAAAATTGGGATTTCGAATCTTGAAATCAGTCAGGGATTTCAAATTCCCAAATTCAGAAATTGGGGATTTCAAATTTTCAATTCTCAAATCTAGCAATTAGGGATTTGATTCCCAGATTGAATTGGGGATTCCAAATCCTAAATCCAGCAATTAAGAGTTTCAGATTTCGATCCCCCAATCAGGAAAATTAGGGATTTTGGATTCTGATCCCGGAATCAGGATAATTAGGGATGTAGAATCATATCAGAAAATTGGGGATTTCGAACCCCATATCAGGAAATCAGGGATTTTGATATCCTAATTCAAAATAAAGGGGCAAACTCGCACGTTTGAATCAAGTGTGGAGGTTGCAGCGACCCAATCTTGCTCCCTACTTCTCCGTTTCTCCCTTGCTTCTCAATCAAATCTGGGCAGTGGCTCCCCTTCTCCCATGGCTTTGGTATCATCGCCCGTCCATCTGCCAGCCATCGATTACGGTGTGCTTGACAGTTATTCCAGCAAGTAGAGGTAGAGGTGAAGCTGAACGGAGAATGAGGGTGCTAGTGTGCGACATTTGGATTAAGGTCTGTCAGACAGTAGGCGGTATACTGGGGCTGGACATGGTAGTGATGGTGTCAGCGACACCAAAGGAGTCATGGCATTGCTAAAAGCTCCGGCTCCTGGTAATCGATCATATTTTCCATTTAAATCAAAAACCTATTCGCCTAGGGTTTTGATGAAGCACGACCTTATCTTCGTCCCTACCAGTTAACACCATGAAGAACCCATTGCCCGCTTCTTTGTAGAAGTCTCCAAGCATCCGATGTTGTCTTCAACAGTGGCAAAGAGGGGCGGCAACTAGGTTTTAAGAGAAGAAGGGAGTAGCAGCAAGTTGTAGAGCATGGGTTTTCATGAACCCAAATTTTAGGGTTTTTTTTTTTTTTTTTTTTTTTTTTTTTTGCGGTCGGGTTTTGTGGACCCGAATACTGTTTGCATTGGGTCTACATTCTGGACCCGCATTCAGGGCCCACTGCTTCCTTTTGCTCCAGTTTAGGTGGGCTTGACCGTCAATTTGAACCCATTGCATGAGGCTTGCTCTTTGGCTACTAAGTGAAGTCTAGCTGGTCACATTGTGGACCCACCACACTCCAGATCTCTCAGGTGGGCTAGGTTGTCCAGTGGGCCATGTATGAACAAACTTGTTTTCATTTTTCTAGTATGGGTTAATATTTAATTTGGATTTGGGCTAAGATTGGATCTATCTAATCACTTACATTATAGCCACCTCTTAGACCCATTTCGGTTAAATATAGAGACAATTAGGCCCGGTGGTTAACTAGATGTTGGCTCCTAATTTAGGCCCATACCTAATATGATTTAGCCTATTTTAAGCTTGTTTATGGGCTGATGCTTTGGATCTGAGTCGTCTATTTATTTTAAAATGATCGTATAATCTGGTATATTTACTAGATGGACAATAAAGAATATGGACACATCATCATATGGATCTTAAGTATTAGATCTTAAGTGTTCATCTTATAGACACTAATGTAAGGATCTAAACATCCATCTAAATCGTTCTATGTTAAATGTCTGTCATGCGAATGTTAAGGGCTAGACTTGTAATGCTTTAATGATCAGATCATTACAAGTCTTGATTCGGCTTATTCGTGGGCCCATTACCCATCCTTTAGGGCGTGTTTGATTTTCCAAACATTTGTTAAATACACTACAAGTGAGTAATAATTATTTCACTAGGTAATTACAGTGTTGTTATCGATGTTTGATTTGACACTTACTTTTTTGTGCTCTAAACCCAAGGAGACTGTGAAATATATGTGGAGCCCACCATGATGTCTATGTCTTATCCACACTGTCCATCTGTTATGCCAGCTAAATTTAGGGCTTGACCAAAAAAATGAGGAAGATACAAAGCTCAAGTAGGCTACACCACAAGATTTAGGGAATCAAACATCCACCGTTAAAAACGTATTAGTGCCATTGTTTCCTTTAATGTGGGTTACCTGAGTTTTGGATCAAGCTCATTTTTTGGCTCATGCCTTAGAACATTATGCTAAAAATGATGGACGGCTCAAATATAATATATATATATATATATATATATATATATATATCATGGTGGGGCTCAGAAATTTAAATCAGTCTTTTTTACCCAGTTTTCAAGACAAACATGCAAGTGTCTTTTGAAATAGGTGAAGTAGTAATATGTTGAGTGTCAAATATTGCATATTTTTCCCTAATTATATCTTGGATTTATGAACATGATACTGCTTAAAGGTATATTTTATACATGTTCGTGTTGCAAGGTGAATTTAAGAGCTCGGATTGAACAAAATATTAAAAGCATGGATTTAATCCTCAAGAATTACCAAGCCAAAGTTTGGATCTTAGAAGACCAATAATAAAGAATTCACATGCAAAAGATCTAAGGAAACTAAGTACAAAAGTTGAATAAATGACTCAAAAGATCGCAGAATTTATAGAAGAAAACAGACAAGTTCGGTCTGACCGAACTTGCACAAAATAGTCCAGCAATAAATGATAGAATTCAGAGCTAATTTGGTTCAACCGATGAACAATTTAGTCTGACCGAAGGGAGGATTCAGTGCAACTGAAAGTGCACCAAATGCTCCTGCGTTGAAAGGAGTTAATTCGTTTTGACCGAAGATTAATTCGGTCCGACCGACGACTTAAGTTCGGTCTGACCAAAATCGGACAACTGCTGAAATAGAATCCTTTCCAAATTCAAACTCGACTTCGGTCTGACCTAAGCGTAATGTGGAAAAGCTACGGACTGTGTAAAGTGAGGCAATTTCACAACGGATTGCAGAAATTCTAAGTCGGTGCGTAAGGTGGAGCTTCACAACTATAAATAGGAGTCCCTATGACATTCCTAGGCATCATTTAGGGTTGAAGGAGTGGAGCCAAAGAGTGGAGAGCCACCACCAAGAGTCTTTCTTTTTCTTCCTTAGTATTTTTTATGCTTTGTTTAAGAGTTCTTAGTTTAATCATGTCGATGGTTGGCTAAACCTCTTAGCTAGGGCTAGGAGGTGAAGCTTGTTGCGTGATTGGGATGTTTGCTTTGCTTTGATTCATGTTTATTTTGAACTTTATTGATTTCTAGTTGATTTTAAGGAATATTTTCAGTTTTTAATGATTTGTTGTGATTCCAATTACAATAGATTTATGATAGCTTTGAATATCTTTTTTTCCTCTTTGAGATTGTGGGATTGGTAAATCATGTTGTTCACCATCGTCCCTTGGGCATGGTAGGGTGACGTAATTCCTTCCAAAATTTCATAATTTTCTTCCATTGAGACTGGATCAATGAGAAGTTCAGAGATTTGACCATCTATTTCTCTAACAGGATAAGATAGGACTCTATTTTTTCCAGTTGAATCTCTTGACTCATGCAAGGTAGCATCTCAATTGCGACAAGTGGATCCTTGGCACCTTAGTTCCCTCCTTTCAATTGTTGGTTTAATCAATATTCACAATTACTCACTTTATTTCCAGATTTCTAACTTAGATATTTTTCTAGTTCTAGTTCTAGTTGCTTTTAGAATACGCACAAATGTAGTCCTTGTGGATTCGACCTCGGTCTCATCGAGATTATTACTACATCGTAACCCTACACATGGGGTTGTGAACATAATAATTACTATTTCCATTACATTTACATGCGATTTGAAAAATCAAACAGGCCCTTAGGAATTGATATAGACCACTGGAATGAGTAAAGTGAAACTTACCCGTCTGTTTCTTTATGGTTCATCATTTTCAAAAGGTCAATGCCAATCACTTTGTGAGCCGTATCAGTCTATTTTAGATATAATCCATTGAGGGTAGGATTATAATCATGATCCTAAGTCTGTATTCGTAGAATTGGATTCGGTTGTGTTAGCCACCATAGTGACCTCAATCGATGAAAATTTTATAAGTACAGACTTGTGATATTGGGATTTGGAGGATTGCATGCAGTTGCGTTCACGTTCTATGCAGATGGTGATGAAAACACAAACGATCACCGTTTGGCAGGAACATGAACGAGTGGAGTAAATGGTGTTAGTAATATAAAGACTCATCTTACCCTCAAGTGTTGAGTATTTCAGATTTACATAATCGACATCACTTAGCTTCATGATTAGGAGGGTCACTAGCATACTATTATTACTTCCCATAGGAAGAATGATAGTGATGTAACCAATCCTCACCAGGATTGGATAGTCGGGCCCATCTTCATCCTAGATAGTTCAGTTGAAAACCCAATCAATTGAATTGATAAGTTTACTTGATATTTGGTTTTATTCATGAATTATTTTATGTAAACAATTTGCTAATGTGAGTGTATTTTATAACCGGTTAAAATTTCAACTCAAACGCATCAAGTTTCCATCCTAACCGAGTCTGATTATATTCAATGGATAGAGGTCATAGAGACAGTCCTAGGATGCTTACATTTGGAGATTACTCCAGAAAATTCTGAACCATCAAAATCCTTTGAAAACATTCAGAATATTGATCTTGTATCCTCAGGACATATACCTGGACATAATGGAAACAAAAAAAAATGAAACATGGTTCTAACGAGGGATCCTCATGACCTCACGATCCTTCAAGTTCTCCAGTTGAAAACTGACCTGAGAATGGATCGAGCAGTAAGCGAGATAAAGGTAATAATTACTTCTTTTATAAGAAGTTAAGACATCAAAAGAAAGACTACGTAAAGTATAAGCAATTGCTCATAAAGAATGGTAATAATTTTGTTCTAGTCTGTTTTGAATCTAATCTAACTGACGTGTTGGTGAATTCTTGGTGGATAGATTCGGAAACCACTATTCACATATGTACTTCTATGCAGGACTTACTACAGACCAGACCACCAATTGATGAAGAGTGCTTAGTATACGTAGGCAATGGTGTTAAATTGACATAGAGGCAATTGGAGTCTATAGGCTTAGGTTAGAATCTGATTATTGATTGAATTTGGTAGATACATTTTGTGTGCCTTTTATAAGGCGTAATCTAGTCTCTATTTCTCATTTGGATAAATTGGGATATTCATTTCAATTTGAGAATAAAGGATTCATTATTTACCTTAATTCGATTAAAGTTGGCATGGGTTCTATGGTGAAGAACATATACCAACTAGACTTGATTGCTTCACACGTCTATAATGTTAATGACTTGTATAGAAATAAAATAGGATCTAAATGTAGACTAGACAATAAGAATTCCTCCGTGTTGTGGCGCCGGCGATTATGTCATATATCTCGTAAGAAATTGGATAGGCTTGTGCGAGAAGGGATTCTTCATTCTCTAAACTTCTCCAATTATAAAGTGTGCATTGATTGCATAAAAGAAAATAAACCAGAACTAGAAAGAAAGGTGCAACAAGGAGTGAAGGACTCTTAGAGGTGATACATTAGAACATTTGTGAACCATTCCCTACGGCATCCTGGAGTGGACAAAAATATTTCATTACCTTCATAGATGACTATTCTCATTTTGGGCACTTGTATCTTATCCGTGAAAAATTAAATACCCTGGATACTTTAAAAATCTATAAGGTTAAAGTTTAAAATCAACTCAATAAAAGGATTAAAGTCGTCACATCTAACCATGGTGGTGAATATTATGGTAGATATGACGAATCAGGTCGCAATCCAGGGCCATTCACTAGATACCTAAAAGATTGTAGCATTGTCACCCAGTACACTATGCCTGGTACTCCAGAGCAGAATGGTGTTGTTGAAAGGCATAATTGCACCCTTATAAATATGGTGCGAAGAATAGTTAGCAATTCGACATTGCCAAAATCTCCATGGGATGATGTGATCAAAACCGCAGTTCATATCCTTAAAAGGGTCCCCATCAAGGCTATAAGTAAAACCCCTTTTAAGTTGTGGAATGGGAGAAAGCCAAGTCTCTAATATCTGCATGTTTGGGGATGTCCTGCTGAGGCTAAAGTTTATCACCCACATGATGGAAAGCTCAATCCCAGAACCATAAGTTATTTCTTTATAAGATACTCGGAAAAATCTAAAGGTTATTGATTCTACTGTCCTTCTCACTCTATCAGGATCGTTGAGATTGAGAATGCCAGATTCATTGAGGACACTGAAAATATTAGGAGTACGAACATTAGAAACTTTGTATTTGAGGAAGAAATGAGTGTGACTCCAGTCATTGTCACTCAAGATCACATGGATATAAATGTTGCAGTCGACCCTGTAGAACGCCATGTTGAACCTCATATACAACCCACTGATGAGAAAAATCAAAATCACACACAACAAGCTGAACCATTGAGAAGATCTGAAAGAGAGAGATGACCTGTAAATCGAGACGGTTACATCGTATACGTACAGAAGCATGAATTTGACATTGGGATGAAAAATGATCTTAAATCCTTTGCACAAGTCAAACAAAGTGTTGATCTTTCACGTTAGTTTGATGTCATGAAAGATGAGTTGAAATCCATAAAGGACAATAAAGTATGAGATCTTGTTGAGTTACCCTCTAGAATAACGACGATTGGTTGTAAATGGATATTTAAAATTAAGCAGGATTCTAAGAGTAATGTCAAAAGATATAAAGTCAAATTTGTTGCCAAGGGATTTAACCAGTGTGAGGTCATTGACTTTAAGGAGACTTTCTCATCAGTATCTAAGAAAGACTTATTCAAGATTATAATGACTCTTATAGCTCATATGGATTTAGAATTATATTAGATGAATATAAAGGCAGCATTTTCTCAATGGGGATCTGAATGAGAATGTATATATGTTACAACCTAAAGGTTTTGTAGCTTATGACTTAGAACATTTGGTTTGTAAACTAAAGAAATCCATCTATGCGTTGAAACATGCATCAAGACAGTGGTATCTAAAGTTTCATGAAGTAATTTCCTTATATGGCTTTGAAGAAAACACTACAGATGAATATATCTACATTAAAATCAGTGGGAGTAAGTTCATTATGATGATTTTATATGTTGATGATATTCTTTTAGCTAGCAGTGACATTAAGATGTTGAGCGATACGAAGAAATTTTTATCTTAAATATTTGAAATGAAGGACCTTGGTGATGCCTCTTATGTCATTGACATAGAGATTTGTCATGACAGATCTCATGGATTGCTCAGCTTTCCACAGAGGGCCTATATTACTAGAATACTTAAAAGGTATGACATGCAAAATTGTGCTCCTGGACAGTCACTCATTGTAAAGGGTGATAAATTCGGCCAATTCTAGTGTCTGAAAAATGATTTGGAAAAGAATCGAATGAAGGAACTTCCGTACGCATCAGTAGTAGGGAGCATTATATATGCTTAAGTCTGTACGTGATTGGACATTGCGTTTGTTGTTGGAATGTTGGGCAGATACTTATCTAATCCAGGAATGCAACATTGGATTGTTGTAAAAAAAGTGTTGCAGTATCTACAAAGAACAAAGGACTTCAGACTCACATACAAAAGATCTGATCATCTGGAGTTGATTGGATACTCAGATGCAGATTTTGCAGACTACGTTGACACTAAAAAGTCCACATTAGGCTATATATTCATGATGGTTAGAGGAGCTGTGTCTTAGAAAAGTATGAAACAATCTACCACAGCCTTGTCCACCATGAAAGTTGAATTCATTACATGTCATGAAGCATCTAATCAGGCATTATGGTTATAACGCTTCTTCTCTAGTTTGCGGGTACTGGAGCATTCTCGAAACCATTGAGAATATTTTGCAATAATTCAGCTACGATTTCCTTCTCTAGTAACAACAATCATTTATCAAAGTCGAGGCACATCGACATCAAGTACCTTGTTGTAAAGGAAAGAGTTCAGAATCATCAAGTGTTTGTAGAGTTCATCGGTACTAAGCAAATAATTATAGATCCGCTCACTAAAGTACTCCTTATCACGCCATTTCAGGAGCATGTAACATCCATGGGAGTCATTGATCCCAAAAATATTTTCATTTAGTAGGAGTTGAGCATGTTTCACAAACATTTAAGAGATCTCATTTGATAAAGTTATTTGATGATTCCAATATAAAGTTAATTTCTTCTCTCTAAGTATGCGCAAATTCTCGAGTAAGTAGAACTATAGTCATGTCTCGTTGGAGACATTTGAAAAGCTTCAGGACCTCTTAAGGATAGACACATATCATCAAATTATGTATGTAATCCTTATACCACACTTTATAGTTCCAGATCTAAGTCGTCAAGACTATTAGTATTTGTGACCGTGCTTAGCCTCATTTCGCTTAGATTAAATGTTGTGATGACTACCACAATCTGATACTGGCAGTCTTAATGGACTAGATTGTCATAGCACTACTTGTATTAACTAACAATGTAATTGGTTAACCATTTGGATGTTTCTTCAAATCGAAACATGTTTTTCAAATGATTAATCATTGACATTGATCAAATGTGGCCCAAGTAAGAATTCTATAAGGTGAGCCTTATTGATCAACTGTCTGGATTGTCCTAAGGGTTGGATAATGTGATCGAGTATACCAGTGGGCCCCACTAAGTTGTGATACATTCAGAAATTCGTGTAAGGGGTGGGGTGCTACAACTGTTATACACACACAATGTTTTAGAAGAACTAGGATTGTCGAATTCGTGTGGAGCCATAAGGAGAGGAGTTTTGATGGGTTTCAAACTCCTCTGCACTCTGCAACTATAAAACTAGGCTAGGTCCCCAATTCGACACCATCGACGGAAGTTACAGCCCCATCACGGCATCTCTAAAAGGTGTAAGGAGAGGAAGACTCCAACGACTTACAGCAGCAATGGCATCCCAACCAGGTACGCCCTATAGCCCTTAGGATCTCCATATCTGATGCACAGCACGGTCCTTGCAATCCCACATATAGATTTACACGTTACACTTAGCTTTCAAAACACCGGGCCATAATGGACGTGGTGGATCTACTCCACATGAACTCTTTCCTTCTAAGTTGGAAAGCAATGCCCCATTACCCCATGGAAGGTCATGTAAACATTTTCGAGATATTTAGAAAGGAGAGACATGAAGCGTGAGTAAATGCAAGACAGAGTAAATTTGGATTTGGACCATCTAACTCAAGATTAGAACTGTGCGGTATATAGATTACATTATCAATATGCTAGGGGTAATTTTTTTGACAATTTTATGATCAAACATGTCAAACACTAATTGAAAGAATAAGTTGTTAACAAAAAAGTCCAGCAATCTAGATTCAACATGCATGCATCTTTTCCTTTGAAGTATAGTTTCTTAGTTTTCAGCACATGACTTCTCCTTAATGGGTCTGAACTGATAAATGGCTTGGATCTTTGATACATCTGACACTTGACATAATTATTACACGCATTCTAAAGTCCCTCAATGTAAGTGTATGTACTATATCAAAGAGAGAATTTTCTCATTAAATGCATAGCTAGTTGGATGAAAATGCAATGTCTAACTAGTTCTGTGTGAGCATTTCTCATATATATATATATATATAGGGAAAAGGTACTATACGCTTGACTGTATTATACCTTCTATAAGGTCGAGTGCTGGCGGCACGTTATTCATCGGATGGTGAAAATTTTAAACAAACCGGAAAATTTTATAGGGCCGCAAGGAATTTATGTGCGAGTCTTTCGTTGTTGGAAGACCATGTGCTAGGATTCTGTGTAGGGCCCACTATGATGTTAGTGATAAATCCAATCCGTCCATCCATTTTTCAAAATCATTTTAGGACATGCAACCAAAAATGAGAAGGATCCAATTATTAATTGGGCCACATGAGAGGAAACAGTGGGGATTTAGTGACCACCGTTGAAACATTCATATGACTACAAAAGTTTTGTATTGGTTTATGTTCATGGTGTTTTCATTTCATATCAGTGAAAATGACCTTATAAACGGTTTGGATGGAATATAAACACCAAGGTGGAGCTGAGGAAGGCTTCAACGGTAAGCATTCCTTTCTGTAGTGTTTTATCTCGTATGGCCCACTTGAATTTTGGATCCTCCTCATTTATGGTATAATGTCCTAAAATGATATGTAAAAACGAATGAATGGGTTGGATTTCACACAAAGATCACAGTGGGCCTCACACAAAATCCCTTCCCGAATCCTCGTGGGAAAGGCATTAGTAGGAAATCCGTGTCCCTGGGTCTGGGAAATGGACTAGCTACTCCCCCGTAACCGGCCAATGGCGGGTGGTCGGTGTTATGTGGGCCCTGCCATGCTGTATGTGTTTCATCTATGTTGTCTATATGTTTTTCTAGATCATTTTATGGCAATAAGAGCAAAAATGGGGTATATCCCAATCTCAAATGGACCACATTACAGGAAACAGTGTTGAATGGGCGTCGGCCATTAAATTTTTTTTAGGGGCCATAAAAGTTTTGGATCAAGTTGATCTTTGTTTTTTTTCCTTCATATGGGTTCGTATGACCTAATTAGCAGATTGGATGTCAAATAAGCACTACAGTGGGCCTTGGGATGATTTTAACCGTGAGCATCACTCTCCACACTTTTTTCTATGGTGGGTCCATTTGAGCTTTGGATATGATTCATTTTTTGTTTAATGGTCTAAATTGATCTCGAAAAGTGGATGAAGGGTGTGGATATAATAAATAAATCATTGTGGGGCCATGTAACTTTGATCTCCTTTGAACCGTTCATGCAACTCGGAGCTCGAGGAGTGTCGGCACTTGTCTTCGTGCAACACATATTTACACCAGCTATATAGTTGGTGTGTAATCCGCTTCCCTCCTGGACGAAAGGGGATTGCTCAACTTACTGAGTAAACTGTGTGAGGTCCACCATGATTTATGTATTTTATCTTCTCCGTCCATCCATTTTTCTAGATAATTTTATGGCTTGATCCCAAAAATGAAGTATATACAATGTTCAAATGGACCACACCACATGAAATAGTTGAATTGAACTTCTATTGTTGAAAATTTCTTGGGGACCCATAAGTTTTGGATCAAGCTTATATTTTTGTTTTCCATTCATCCATGTATGTATGATATTATGAACAGGTTGGATGACAAATAAACATCACTATGGGGCCTAACAAGGTTTCAATGATGGAAATCATTATCTCCACTTTTTCCCAGGCATGATGGACTTGATCTTTGGATATGCTTCAATTTTGGGCTCAACCCCTTAAATTAGATGGAAAAATGGATAGACGACATAGATGAAACACATACATCATGATAGGGCCCACATAGTACTGACCACCTGCCATTTGCCGGTGGCAGGGGAGTAGCCAGTCAGTTTCCCAAACTCAAAAACCAAGGACGTGGATTTCCCGGTAAAGCCTTTCCATGAAGATTAGCAGAAGAATTTTGTGTGGGGCCCACTGTGATCTTTGTGTGAAATTCAATCCGTCCTAAATATCATTTTAGGACATTATACAAAAAATGAGGAGGATCCAAAATTCAAGTGGGCCATATGAGATGAAACCGTGGGGAAAGGAATGCTTACCGTTGAAACCTTCTTAGGCTCCACCTTGGTGTTTATATTTCATCCAAACCGTTTATAAGGTCATTTTCACTAAGATGAAATGGAAACACTATGAATATAAACAGACACAAAACTTTTGTAGCCACATGAATGTTTCAATGGTGGTCACTAAATCTTCACTGTTTCCTCTCATGTGGCCCATTTAATTTTTGGATCCTACTCATTTTTGTTGGCATGCTCTAAAATGATTTTGAAAAATGGATGGACATGTTGGATTTATCACAAACATCATAATGGGCCCAACACAGAATCCTAGCACATGATCTTCCAACAACAAAAGGTTCGCACATAAATTTCTTGCGGTCCTATAAAATTTCTTAGTTTGTTTAAAATTTTAACCATCCAATTAATAACGTGGCGCCAGCACTCGACCTTATAGAAGGTATAATATGGTAGAGCGTGTATATATATATATATATATATATATATATATAGAGAGAGAGAGAGAGAGAGAGAGAGAGAGAGAGAGAGAGAGGGAGAGAGAGAGAGAGAGATATGCGAGATATGCTCACACACAACTAATCAGAACGTCCAACTAGTTCGAGTTAATGTTGAGAGAGAGATAGGAATTTGTTTATTTTACCTTTCGAATGAGTATTTCAAAATTGCCATTGGCTTGGGTGGGCCCTATTGTGGTGCTAATGTAAAATCCACCCGACGATCACATGTGTCACCCCATGTTAGACTTAGGGACTAAAAATCAACCCCATTAGTAGTTTAGGTGGACCGCACAATTGGAAATAGTGTGCTGAAAAATCTCACCTTCCAAAATGGTTCGTTTGATGAGGCCCACTTGAATCACGTGTGGATCTTATTTTTGGATCCCTCACCTAGCCTTTGCTGTAGCATCTAATGGTTGGAGTGGATTTTACATAATCATGATTGGGATCCTGTAAAAATCAAAGGTGGACATCTCTACTTCAACTGTTCTAATGGTGTGGCTCACTTAAATTACAAATCTACCTCATATTTTGGCTCTAAACTTACGATGAGATTGCACATGTGATGGTCAGAATGGATCTAACATACATGACACGGTGGGCCGTCTCAAAAATCAAGGTTGGCTTTATCTCTTAATATTAAACTTCTTCCGATTTCAAGAAAAAGGGGGCGTGTTCCCTAAAAAAAAATGTGCCAGTGGATTAGGTGCAACATTTCTCACGCACTACTATGCATCCCTAACCCTGGGCCTACCTTGATGTACCTGTTGTATATCCATGCCCTACATCTATATTTTTAGCTCATGATAGGACATGATTCAAAAAGTGATGTAGATAAAATTCTCATGTGGACTGCAAACTGTGGTGATTAGACATAAAAAAGTTTTTGTGGTCCAAAAGTTTTGGATCAAGTTGAAATTTGTTTTTAATTTTTATTTTACTTTATCAGAGCCTTTGTGACCTTTTCAATAAGTTGGGTGCCAAGTAAAAATTACAATGGGCCTTGAGAAATTTTTTAATGGTAAGAGTTCAATATCCACTATTTCCTATGGTGTGGACCACTTGAGATTTATAACTGCTTCATTTTCTGATCAATGTTCTAAAATAAGATTAAAAACAAATGGACAGCATGGATATATAATATTTACATCAAAGTTAGGTGGCATGATCATGTGTTGCATGAGGGAAGGACCGCATTTAATCCACTCTTATTATTTATTTATTTATTATTATTATTATTATTTTTTATTATGGTCCTTATTTCCTGTAACCGAGCGGAAGAAGCTTAACGCCATAGGAGGAACACCTAACCTTATTTTATTGGCACATAGTGATGTGCATGTGAGATCTATTGCGTCTGTCGGATCTGTTATCTCATTCTACGTCTGGAGACAAAATATCACACTGACTTTTGATACAGGTAGGCCACACCAATAGAATAGTAGAGGAAGAGACGTCTACTTTTGATTTTGACAAAATTCACTATTATGAGTAAGTGAAATCTACTCCAATCTTTAGATGCTACACTAAAGGTTAGGCGTAGGACTCAAAAATCAGGACCATACTTGAACTAAGTGTGCCTCATCAAAGGAATCATTTTGGAAGGTGCGTTTCTTTTTTTTTTGTTCACACTATTTTCAATTGTGTGGTGCACTTGAACCATGAATGGAGTTAATTTTCGGTTCTTAGATCTAACATGGGGTGACACACGTGATAGGTCAGGGATTTTACATTAACACCACAATGGAGTCCACCTAAGCTTGGATCATTTTAAAAAAACCTCCTGAAAAACTAACGTGAAGCAGACACCGTCTCTCTTAACATTAGTTAGCATTAATTAATGCCAAACTAGGAATGTATATATATTGTACTCAAGAGAAAAATTCTCCTTAAACGCCAAGCTAGTTGGAACAGTGTCCAACTAGTTGTCTGAATTAAATGCTAATTAAGGTTAATAAATGATGCCTATGGAAAGGGAACAGTGCCCCCACCATATATTTTGTATGGGGCCCACCATAATGGTCAGCCCCAGGAAGGTTAATAATTAATTAAATCCCACCGTTGAAATCTTCTTGGGGCTGACCATCATGTTTATTTGCCATCTCACCTGTTCATGAGGTTACACAGACCTGGATGAAGGGAAAACACAAATATCAGCTTAATCCAAAACCTCTAACTTTTGAGAAGTTTTTAATAGTGGGTGATCAATACCCACTGTGTGATCCACTTAAGCCTTGGATCTGCCTCATTTTTAGGTTCATAGTCTAAAATGATCCAGCAAAATGGATGGTCAGCGTGGATAAAAGCCATAGATCATGGTGGGCCTCCAAGAGCCCTCTCTAGGTTGAAGAGAATTAGGTTCGTTTTCATTTTTGTAGCGCGAGAGAGAACATTAAACGAGAGAGATGCATTCAATGAAGAGAGAGAAAAGAGGAAGCTGACTCTTCCTAAAGAAAATTGGATGACTAAAAATTTTGTAAAAGTGTCATGTATTTAGATGAAGTGCCGCATGTGTAAGAAATCCAATCTATTGATTAGGTATGGTCCTCTATAAGTAGATGAAGAAAATTTTTTATTTTATTTTTTGTGATCAATAATATATTATTTTTCTATAAAAAAGAATAGGCTGTTAAAAATTCATTCTAATGGTCGATATTCAACTTACATGTGTGGCTACATCGAAGAAAACTATTTAGTAATATGTAGTATATAAAATATAATTAATAGACTATTTGACAAATGGACTGCAACTTTGACACATAATTTCCAAGACACTTATGTAAGACTTAATCTGACACATCTTCATGTGTTGCATTACATTGAATTAAAAGAGGAATTTGTGTTATTTAATTAACAGCTGGTTGGACCAATTTAAATTGTCCCACTAGTTGTGTGTGAGCATTATATATATATATATATATATATATATATATATATATATATATATATATGAAAACGGTTCTATGCTATTGAGCTCATGGGAACTTCCCATGAGGTCATGATGTGTGTTGATATCCACCGCATCAATGAGATGCCCCACCAAGTGGTTTAATATGTTTTAGTCATGGCTTCAAATGATTTTAGATGGTATGGCCCACCTGAGTTTCATATGAACTAATTTTTAGTATATCCCATAATTTTAAGGGGACCCATCAAATGCATGGTGTTGATGTTCGACACATCACGGTTGGGCCCACACAACCTGACCTCATGGGAAGTTCTATATATATGAGAAATGGTTCTATGTGGTCAAGCTATGTGGGCCCCACCATGATGCCTGTCTAACACCTACCCCATCATTCAGATGCACCATTCCATGGTGGCCCATGGGCTTAAAAATCAAGTCAATCCATGACTTGGGTTAGCCACACCTCATACAAGAGTTGAGAGGGGTTACCTTCCTAGTAAAACATTCATAATCATTTATTGGGCCCACTGAGATTTGGTTCACAAATTTATACCATCTATTGTGTGTTTCCCACTTGGATGAGGGGTTAGAGCAAGTTTCAGCCGTATCCAAATTTTAGGTGGGCCCCACCACATGCTTGAATATGTTTTAGGCATGTTTTCACATGATTTTAGATGGTATGGTCAACTTGAGTTCCATATACGTAGAGTTGGGTAGAATCCAACCTGATCCGGCAGATCCAACCCGATCCAAACCGAACCAAAGGCTTAGATCAATGTGGATCGAGTAGGACCACTTAGATCCAATCGTACATTAGATCCAGTTCGGATCGTGGTCAATCCGGACCGATCCGATCCGAACAGACCCGATCCGGTCGGGTCCCTTATATAAGTTTTTTACTTATATTTTTTTACTTTTTACCATCCCTCTCTCTACCCGTCCCAAACCGAATGAATCGTAACCCCTCTTTTTCTACTAGATCTCGATTCGAACCCACCACCACCACCACTCAGCTCGGCAACCCATCTAGCCATCTACCTTCTCCACATCCGATAGGTAAATTGATTTATTGTTAATGTTTTGTCACACCCCAGACTCGGTAACTGGATTCACAAGGAACCCAATAGCCGGTTCTGGCTGCAACAGCCTCCGTAGTACCCCATTCTCACCTCCTGAAGCAGGTTCCGATCCTGGGATCCTACAAGGAGGATTTTCATAACAGTAAAATCATTATCAATACGAGCATATCCAAGATCACGACAAGTATATCTAAGGATAACAAAGGCATACATCACAAAATTCACTATGAATTTAAACTTTTACAAGTATCCATAAAGTCCAAAAGGATATACATAAGATAATAGAAGAAGGGAAGGAAAGTCTGCAACACTGGGGTCCTCAATCTCAACTCTACTCCAGGCTCTGCGGCTACGACGCCTTTCTAGGATCTCCTGCATACATCAATCGTGCATAAGCTTATACAAGCTTAGAGGGTGGTGAAAGTGTGTGACAATAGTGTGCAGAAGAATAATAGGACGTATAGGAAGGGAAACATGCTCAATGATAATATCACCAGCCTTACCAAAGTTTATCATGAATACGATGCAATGAGTAGTGGGCGCCTTACCAAGGCAATGCATAAAGGGGGCTTATACAGCCGATGCGAATGCAATGCAAGTAATGTCAGTGCTCATAACTAACTTTCATATCAAGTACATTTCCAATCATAAGGAAATCACCGAGGTCCATTACACTGTTGGATGACTACTGCTCTATAGTCCCCATACAGTCAAATGAGCATAAGAGACCTCATTACCTGCTTGTGGACAGCCAATCACCAGTAAGGCCTGACGGTAGCGGACCCATTTACGAGCTGGTCAAACTCAACCTAGCAATACCTCCTTACATCAGGCGAATATGGCCACACCCCTACCTAACCGACTACACGACAGTGGGAGTCGCGGCCTAACAGTATAAAGCCATTGTGCACTCATAGTTTCCACTTGATCACGGCAATGGGGCAGATCCTTGGTACCATGGAAGTTTTGAAATTTTCACCCATGGGCATCCTATGCACCCGATATACTCAAGTAACATTTTCGGTATCCACACATACAGTCATCCACAAATATCTCTATAGAGCTAAGACCTTAATGAAGCAGGAGCAGTATCATCATGAAATGCGATGCCAATGCATGAGTCACACACACAGATCATTCACTAGCTTCAAGCACTCGATGTGCATAAGGGGAGAAACTCCGTCCCTCTATGACCACCACATAATGCAATTAATTCACACAGATGATGCATATGGGTTATAATGACGTAAGTGCTCTACCTGTAGAATATATTCCTCCTTCCTAAGGAGGAATAAGATCTACATACATAGACAGGTACTCTAAGAAGAAGTGAAATCCTCTCATGGGGGCCCAATACTTTGGGGTGGCCCACAAGCTAAGAGAGTCATAAAATCTTAATGGAGGAAATGGTCCTAACAAGGTCCAAGGTGGGCCTTCAACCACTTATAAGGGCCCTATGAGCCTATCTTAGGGCCACCAAAGAGGACATTCAACCTCAACTGAGTGAAAAGGTAGTCTGCTACACATATAAGGTAACATCCAAGGCCCAAACAATCTATGGCCTAATGGGCTATATACAAAGCCCAACTCCTAAGCAATATGGTGAGCCCTCAAGAAAGGTTTGGGCCCAACTATAAAGGTCATAAACCCACATATTGTGGTGGGCATCATGGGTAGCCCAATAGTTTAACCATATAGGCAATTTCACACTTAATACAAGTGAGTTGGGCCTCACATCTTAGCCCAAGTACAGGGTTAATTTGGTTAGCAACCAAGGGCCCAACTACTTGCATATTATGACCACAAACCCATCACAATAGGTAGAAGAGTATAGGCCCAAGGGTCAATGGGCCTACAAAGTTTCAATCTAAAAGGCCTAAGGAACTAGTAATTAACCACATACAATGATCCAATAAAAACCCAACTTGGGTGGGCCTCAGATGAGCACTAATTAAACCCAAAAATCACTACAAAACATAGGATTTTTACCGACGAAATTTTTTTCATAGGTAAAGATGGCTTTTATAAATGAAAATTATTTTTGTCGGTAAAAGTTTACTTTTATTGTAAGTAAAAGCCATTTTTACCTACGACAATTTTCTTAGGTAAAGGGTGTTTTGAATTTTTGAAAAAAAAAATTGAAAAGTTTACTTTTACCTACGAAATATAATTTTGTAGGTAAAAGCCATCTCTACCGACGACAATTTTCGTAGGTAAAGGGTGTTTTGATTTTTTGAAAAACAAAAGATCGAAAAGTTTACTTTTACCTACGAAATATAATTTCATAGGTAAAAGTCATCTTTAAATTTTTGTCGGTAAAGGGTGTTTTGAATTTCTAAAAAACAAAAAATAGAAAAGTTTAGTTTTATTGAAGGTAAAAGCAATCTTTACCTACGAAAATTTTCGTAGGTAAAGGGTGTTTTGAATTTTTGAAAAACCAAAAAATCAAAAAGTTTACTTTTACATATGAAATATAATTTCGTAGGTAAAAGCCATCTTTACCGATGAGAGTTTTCTTAGGTAAGGGGTGTTTTGAATTTTTGAAAAAATAAAAAATCGAAAAGTTTACTTTTACCTATGAAATATAATTTCATAGGTAAAAGCCATCTTTACCGACGAAACTTTTCGTAGGTAAAGGGTGTTTTGAATTTTTGAAAAAATAAAATATTGAAAAGTTTACTTTTACCTACAAAATATAATTTTGTAGGTAAAAGCCATCTTTACCAATGAAACTTTTCGTAGGTAAAGGGTGTTTTAAATTTTTGAAAAAATAAAAAATCGAAAAGTTTACTTTTACCTACGAAATTTAATTTCATAGGTAAAGCTATATTTAATGATAAAAATTTTCGTAGGTAAAGGGTGTTTTGAATTTTTGAAAAAATAACAAATCGAAAAGTTTACTTTTCCCTATGAAATATAATTTCATTGGTAAAAGCCATCTTTACTGACGAAACTTTTCGTAGGTAAAGGGTGTTTTAAATTTTTTAAAAAATAAAAAATGAAAAAGTTTACTTTTGTAAGGCCCGTATCCTAGATCGTACCGTTCCCTAGGCTTCCGCGGTCTTACCGGTCTGTAACGACCTTGGAATTTTTGTGCTAATCTTTCCTTAAGTAGTTGTTTTGGGGTAATTAGCGCTTTACTCAATTGCTTGTGAAATCCGCATCAATCACTTTAAATTGTATCTGCATGGCTCTAAACGTGTAGATTAGTGAGTGCTACGTTACTCTGAAATCTGGGATCCATCGCTAAGAGTTATGCTCGACCCCTGAATTTCAGGGCGTTACACGGTCAAATTCCGATGACCCGTGATCTATTACCGGCATTTACGCGCGATCCTAAGCCAACTATTGTAAACCTAAGTCGACTCAACCCGAGACCTGTACCCTTGCGACCGTGCCATCGCTGCGGTTCCAATGCCGCGTCTCTCGCGCTGAGGCGATACCCAGGCTAGGAAATGTGGGCCCACGTTCAGTTTGAGGAAAAAGCTGCGTATTGCAAAACCCAAGAGAATCTCTATAACATATCACATCCATCAATCAATCAATCCCATCAAAGCTAAGCACATGTCTAGTACACCATCACCTCACACCCATCCCCAAGTAACCCCATAACTCAAAAAGTTCTTACACAAGCCCATACCCCTTCTTACACAATCTACCCAAAAGTCAACAAATCCCTCACCTCACCCGTCACTCACCTCACCCATCACTCCATCACCCATCCCCCCCTCTCTCTCTCTCTCTCTCTCTCTCTCTCTCTCTCTCTCTTTCTCTCTCTCCTTACAGCCCTCTCTCTCATTTCTCAAGCTTATTTCCAAGCAACCAAAAACACCCCACGTCCAAGCATTTTTCTAACCTCCAAGAGAGCTTTGTGTGTGGCCCACTTCCTACCCTCTCATCTCCCATCTCAACCATCCAAACTCCATCTCTTCCATTAGGATCGAAGCTAAGGAGCAAAGGAAGCCAAGGGAGTAAGAAGAAGTAGACGGTGGGTGATCTTGGACCCACATTCTCCTTCTTTTGTATATTTTTCTTTAGTGATTTAAGGGCCACATGTGGTGGGACCCACCTTAATGTATGCTTGTATCCATGAGGGGCCCATAGTGGCGGGGCCCCTCCGTCACCTCCGATCTCTCTCTCTCTCTTCCTATGATGAATGGCCCACCTATGATGTGTATATTTTATCCATGCCGACCAAATAGTGGGCCACCTTGATCCCGATTCGGGGTCTGCGTGAACGGATGGTCACACATGCCTAGATGAAAGGGAAACACAAATATTAGACTGATCCAAAATAGGTGGGCCATGTGGGACCGACCTTAATGAGGTGCATACCCTCACCGTCCGTCCAATGGACGCACTAGGGGAGGTGTACTGACAGTGAGGTAGTTAACAGTGAAGTGTTAACTGACAGTGGAGGTGTACTGACGGTGGGGTCCATGGGACCCACCCACGTCGTTCGTTCATTCAGATGGGCTGCACCATAGTGTATGTGTTTTATCATAACCGTCCACTGTCCAAGGATGGTAGGAGCCACCCCACGTGTGGGGGCAACACCCTGATGTATGTAAATCGTCCAGGCCCTGGACGCCTTGGACGT
The DNA here is from genome assembly GCF_029962835.1 of Magnolia sinica. Classification (NCBI taxonomy): domain Eukaryota; kingdom Viridiplantae; phylum Streptophyta; class Magnoliopsida; order Magnoliales; family Magnoliaceae; genus Magnolia; species Magnolia sinica. The sequence continues at coordinate 68,554,301 of NC_080579.1, read as the reverse complement.
TAGATATATTATATATATTATATTATATTATATATATATATATTATATATATATTATATATATATATATATATATATTATATTATATATACCTGTTGTGGTGGGCCCTATGTGGGACCCACCTCTGTTTTATTTTTATTTTATTTTTTTATAAAAAAGGGCAGCAACACTACACGTGCTGCGTCCATGTAGCTACCCTCTTTAACGTCAGCAAGTCGCAGGTCCCACATGACGTATGTGTTTTACACAAGCCGTCCATCCATCATCGGTGGGACCACCGTGATGATGCACTGCATCCATTGTCCAGCCCATGGACGGTGGATCCCAGCCATGATGTATGTGTTTTACACATGCTGTCCATCTGTTTTTAATGGTGGGACCCACTGCCATCTGACGATAGCAAGTTCTCTGGGTCCCACTACTAAAGATGTCAGTAGGTGGTTTGGGACCCCACTGTAATGTATGCTTTATATCACACCGTCCAGAAGGCTGGATGGTGGGCCCATGCTTGATGTATGTGTTACATCCTAACTGTCCATCCGAAGGGCGAGCTCAGTTTAAGGCTTGAGACCAAAATAAAATAGATCTAATATCAAGTGGACCACACTGTAGGAAACAATGTTGAGTGAACGTCCACCATTGAAATCGTTCTCGGGGTCACAGCAATTCTAAAACAATTTGAAATTTGTTCTTCATCTTAATTCAAGTCTGTGTGACCTTATGAACAAATTGTATGGGAAATAAATGTTATGGTGGGCCTTGAGAATTCTAGTGGTGGGAATCATTATCACCACAGTATTTAGAGTGCAGTCCATGTGATTTAAATATATTTTTAATGCTCTAAAATGATCCTTAGGAATAGATGAATGGTGTAGATGGCGCGACCCACTCGATGAAGGTTAGGCCCATTGGTACGACCCGATTTGATATATATAAGGCCTTTTGAATCAGCCTATTTGATTCGGCCCATTTGGTCGGCCCATTTGAATCAGCCCATTTGATTTGGCCCATTTGATTCAACCCATTTGAATCGGCCCATTCGAATCGGCCCATTTGATCAGCCCATTCGATAGGCCCGATGCGATGTATGTGAGACCTATGAGCGGGGCCCAATGTGATGTACATGTGGCCGTTACATTATGTATGAATTCCTTATGTAGGTCATTCATTGGCAGTAATGTTGGTTGGATGTCCACATTGATGGGCAATGATGGTTAAATGTCCTCATTGTGACATTTCCTTAGACCCTTTGTTAGGTCGATTGTCGTGGCCGGTTGCTGATTAACGATCGAGGCCGATTATCATGACCGATTGCCGATTCTGATTGACGTGACCGATTTGCTAATTCTGATTATCGATCAATTCTGATTGTCATGACCGATTGTCAATTTCGATTAATGTGACTGATTTACCAGTCCTGATTATCGATCGATTCTGATTGTCGTGACCGATTGTCGATTCTGATTGTCATGGCCAATTGCCGATTAGTGATCAAGGCCGATTATCATGATCGATTGCTGATTCCTATTGACATAATCGATTTATCGATTCTGATTATCGATCAATTCCGATTGTCATGATCGATTGTCCATTCTGATTGACGTGACCGATTTACCGATTTTGATTATCGATCGATTCTGATTGTCGTGACCGATTGTCAATTCCAATTATCGTGGCCGATTGTCGATTAGCGATCAAGGCCGATTATCATGACTGATTGTCGATTCCCATTGACGTGACCGATTTGTCGATCCTGATTCTCGATCGATTTGATTATCGTGACCGATTGTTGATTCTGATTGTCGTGGCCGATTGTCGATTAGCGATCGAGGCCTATTATCATGACCGATTGCCGATTCCCATTGACGTGACCGATTTACCGATTCTGATTATCGATCGATTCCGATTGTTGATTCCGATTGTCATGGCCGATTCCAATTGACGTGATCGATTTATCGATTCTGATTATCAATCGATACCGATTGTCGTGAATGATTGTTGATTCTGATTGACGTGACCGATTTACCGATTCTGATTATTGATTGATTCTGATTGTCATGACCGATTGTCAATTCTGATTGTTGTGGCCGATTGTCGATTAGCGATCAAGGCCGATTATCATGACTGATTGCCGATTCTCATTGACGTGACCGATTTGTTGATCCTAATTATCGATCGATTCTGATTATCATGACCGATTGTTGATTCTGATTGTCGTGGCCGATTGCCGATTAGCGATCGAGGCCGATTATCATGACCGATTGCCGATTCCCATTGATGTGACTGATTTACCGATTTTAATTATCGATCTATTCCGATTGTCGTGATCGATTGTCGATTCTGATTGTCCTGACCGATTGTCGATTCCGATTTTCATGGCTGATAGCCGATCAGCGATCAAGGCTGATTATCATGACTGAATGTTGATTCCCATTGACGTGACTGATTTACCGATTCTGATTATCGATCGATTCTGATTGTCATGACCGATTGCCGATTCCGATTGATGTGACCGATTTATCGATTCTGATTATCGATCGATTTCAATTGTCATGACCAATTGTTGATTTCGATTGACGTGACCGATTTGCCGATTCTGATTATCGATCGATCCCGATTGTCGTGGCCGATTACCGATTCTGATTGACGTGACCGATTTGCCGATTTCTATTATCAATCGATTTCGATTGTCGAGGCTGATTGTATAGGTCGATTCCGATGGTCGAGGTTGATTGTAGAGGCCGATTCTGATTGTCGAGGCCAAGTATCAAAGCCGATTTTGATTGTCGAGGCCGATTGTCGAGACGTATATGATGTATATGCGACCCGTAGTTGAGGCCCATTGTGATGTGTATTTGGCCTGTGTGATGTATATGTGGCTCGTGTTTGAGGCCCAATGTGATGTATATGCGGCTCATATTTGAGGCCCATTGTGATGTGTATTCAGCTCGTGTTTAAGGCCCAAAGTGATATATATGAGGCCTATGTGATGAGGCTCATTGTGATGCATTTGAGGGCCAGGCGATGGAGCCCATTGTGATGTATGTTAGGCCCATGTGAAAGGCCATCGTGATGTGTATTAAGCTCTCAAGTGAGGTCCATGGTGTTGTATATCAGGCCCCTTGTGAGGCCATGGGTCCACTATATGTTAGGCTCTATGTGGGCCACCTCTTGGGGGCAATGTTGGTTATATGTCCACATTGTTAAGGCTGATTGTCAATGCCGGTTATTGGTACCGATTGTGAGTATATGACAGCATAGCATCATGATACATACTCATACGCATCATCTGCATGTTTGTTATGAGATGTGATTGACCATTGCATATACCATAGGGCAGGTTGTTCATGGGGCTCCCTGATAGGCGGAGTCACCCCACATGAGCGCACGGTATGCGCCGGATTGATGCATGATTGGACTGTGTGACTCATACATCTCACATTTGTGTGACATGACCACCATACTCCCTAGTGACATCAGGGCCGTAGCCTCCACAGGTATTTCATGGATGGCCAGATGGGACACCGGAAATCTGTTCTATATGGGGTGCTATAGATATCCCTGGGTGAAAGTCCCTAAACCCTCTTGGTTCCAGAGGTTGCTCCAACATCTAGACCGAGTGGATGCATGAGTGCATAAGGGTCGTATATCGTTAGGCCGCGTCTCCCACTGTGTCATGATCGGTTGGAAGAGGGTATGACCTTACCTGCCTGAGAGGATGGGGCAATGTTAGGCTGAGTCTGACCAGCTCGAGGAATGGGTCCGCTATCGACGAGCCGGGCCTGATATTGGCAGGCAGATAATGAGGTCTCTTCCACTCATCATGTTGCGCGCGATGGGGCGGCAACCTGGTTTGGAGTGTAATAGACCCCAATGATTTCCCCAGAGAGGAACCGTACTGATATGTAGACTTATTGAGCAGGAATTGCATACTCATTCATTCACTATCCACTCGGGCTAGTGGTGCATAACTATTTGTTACGTGTACCTTCGCATGGCCAGGATTTCGGTTGGGCGCGCGACTAACCTGAGATCAGGAGTTTACCACATTGGGTCTGACTATCCAAATTTAGGTATGGGACTAGTTTGGATAGAAGTCCTTTATGGTGGACCCTGTAGCCTACGATACTACGTACTATCATCCCGACTTCGCACTCCATCTTAGTCATTTCATTCGCATCGCATATTGCATTGTATCCTCAACACATAGTATTTGGCTTACTATCTCCGCATTGCACAGCTGATCTACATTGCTTCCTCAGTATATGATATTAGTTTATTATATTTTTTGCATCACATAGCCTCGATAAGGCTGATTGTATTTATGAGTCTATCAGCATGTTTTCGCATTATTCTGATATTGTATGATTTATGGGCTTGTTAGTATTTCCGCTTACTCTGATTACTTTGATATTGCTTTCTTAGCACTTATCTTGTACACACACTTTCACCACCCACTAAGTTTTTTATAAACTTATGCACGATAGATACGTGCAGGTGGCGTTAGGTTGTAGCAACGTCGAGCATGGAGCATGCAGTGGTCTTCTGGAGCTTTGACTTCGATATATGTATTTCCCTGTCAGTATTGTATTCAAATATTTATATTAGTGGATATTTGATGATGATGCTGCCTTTGTGATTTGGGCATACTTGTGGTTATGCTTAATACGAGTTAAAGGTACATTGGAAAATCCTCCTTATAAGATCCCAGGATCGGAATCTAGCGTATGGACGCTAGGTGCCGAGAATGGGGTACTATGGAGGCTGTCGGCACTGGATTCAGTGATTGAGAATTTTGTGAGCCCAGTTTCCGAGTTTGGGGTGTGATAACTTTTACCTACGAAATATATTTTCATAGGTAAAACCCATCTTTACTGACGAATATTTTAGTAGGTAAAGGGTATTTTGAATTTTTGAAAATACAAAAAATTGAAAACTTTACTTTTACCTATGAAATATAATTTCGTAAGTAAAAGCCATATTTACCGACAAAAACATTTGTTGGGAATAACGATTTAAATTTTAACTTCGGAAGTTTTCCCATTGTCTTGGAAAGTTTTGCGGTAAGAGTTTTAACGACGAATTCTTTCGTAGGTAAAAATATTTCACAATACTTTTACCTACGAAACTATTCGTAGGTAAAAAACGTGAATGAGATTTTTACCTACGAAAATTTTCGTAAGTAAAAAACGTGGATGAGACTTTTACCTATGAAATATTTCATAGGTAAAAGTCCTTTTCTTCTTTTTTTCAATATTCCAGCACAAAATTCCTGATATACACTTGTTATAATATATATTCATCATGATATACACCTGTTATATAATATATTTCATCATATTCACATTCACATCCATCTAAACCCAAACTAACTAAAAGAGAGAGAACATATGAGAGGTGATCCTTACCTCCTTTGATGGATTCAAGCTACATGTGCCCTACCCAACTTCCTATAAGGAGAAGTTATATGGGTCTTGGAATAATGTTGGTGACAAATCCACCTTGTCTATTAATATTATCATATTGTGTTAGGACATGACTCTAAAAATGAGATAAATGCAAATCTACAATAATCTATGCTATAAGAGATAGTGGAGATGGAACTAGATGCATTGTGATGCTTGAGTTCGAGTATGCTTGCCAACAAAGCAAGGTTTTCTTGTTTGTTTCTATGTGATTGGGCTACATTATTACATCAATCGGGTTCGGGTTCGGGATCGGATTTAGGTTTGGGTTTTTAAGTTTAGGTTTAGGTTAAGATTAGGGAGTTTAGATTAAGATTAGGTGTAAGACCCGTGTCCTAGTCCGTACCGTTCCGTTGGCTTCCGCGATCCTTTCAGTCGAATTTCGATAACCTTCGCACCGTATCCGATGTTTGCGCGCGAACCTAAACCGAATCCCGCACGACGTCGGCTTGATCCGAAACTTGTATCTTAGCGACCGCGCCATCGCCGCGATTCCAACGCCGCGACTCGCGCACCTAACCGATACCCAAGCTAGGAGATGTGGGCCTGCTTTCATCCAGAAGAAATGCCGCGCGTTGCGATTATCGAGGGAATCTCTATGATATGTCCCATCAATCAATCAATCAATCAATGTCAAGTACAACCATACCTCAAGTACAACAACCCATCCCTACTTTTTTCAAAAGTCCACTCTCTCTCTCCACCTCACCATTCCCTTTTACAATTTTCAAACTCACCCATACCACTTTTACAAATTTTCAACCCAACCCATACCCTTCCTTACATCACCCCATCCATATCATTCCCATCACCTCACTCCCTCTCTCTCATTTCTCAATCTCCGCAAAGCAACCCAAAATTCCAACGTTCAAACACTCTTCCCAAATGCCAAGTGTGGCCCACCCTCTCGACTCTCATCCTCACCATCAAAAGTCCATCAACTTCCATCAAAAGGTAAGGCAAGGAGCATAGAAGGCTAATGGAGCAAGGAGGAGGCCTAGAGGTGGGTGATCCACCGTTAATTTAAAAATTTAGGGTCCACTTGTTATGGGACCCACTTGATGTATGTGTTGTATCAATGGAGGGCCCATAGTGGCGGGGTCCCTCCTCTCCATCACTGTCTCTCTTGTCTCTCTCTCTCTCTCTCTCTCTCTCTCTCTCTCTCTTTCTCTCTTTCTCTCTTTCCATTGTGATGGTGTGGATCCCACCAAAATGTGTTATATCTACCCTATCCATCAACATTAGACGGTATGACCCACCCTATTGCAGGTGATGATCCACACCATCCATTGTTTGGATGGACCCAAACACCATTATTTCTATATATCATATATAATATATATATGATATATATGTATATACATGCAGGTGGGCCACGTGTATGTGGGACCCACCATGATGCTGTAGCCGTCCAGTGTCTCTGGACGCTGGGCAGGGGTGGCTAACACGGATTGCGTGTACTGAAAGGGTGTGTATTTCCAAGCTAACAAAAAAAGGGGCTTTTTGGGTGGGCTACTTAGGTAGGCCCCACCTTGATGTATATATTTAATCCAAGCCGTCCATCCTCTTCCTCAGATCATTTTAGACGTTGAGTCGAAAATTGAGACTGATCTGGTTTCCTGGCGTGCCATGGTATAGGAAATAGTATTCTTACCATTGATATACTCCCTGATGCTTCTGTACATAAAAAAACCACCCAATATTGGACTCGATGGGATTCTATTGAGCCACAGGGACCAACGGCTTGGTTGGATTCGTCCGAGGTGGGCCCCACCTACCAAAAACCACGGATTTTCATTTTTCAAAAAAAAACAGCAGCAGCGTTGCTGTCAGAAGGCGCAGGTGCTGCCTGCGGCTGTATGGGAGGGCGGACGGATGAGCTGGGCCTCACGGCCTCAGCTGTGGGCCCCACCGTGATACGTTCGAACATTAACGCCGTGCTTTGAGTGGGCACTTAGGGCAGTGGCCCCCCTGCCAAAAATCAGCTGTATACGAAACTCAGGTGGGCCATGCCATTTAAGATCATGTGAAAACATGCCTAAACATATAAAAACACTTGGTGGGGCCTACCTGAAATTTGGATGCGGCTGAAACTTGGTCTGAACCCTCAGTCAAGTGGGACGCACCTAATGAGTGGGTTGGATTTGTGAACCACATCACGGTGGGCTCCTTGTCCACGTGATAAAAAAATAATAATAATAAATAAATAAATAAAAATATCACGGTGGGCTCCCTGACCTGACCGTGTGACCCTGTCAACAGGTTGCATGGCAAATAAACGTTACGGTGGGCCCCATGCCCCACCTAGGTCCACGTGACCTTATGAACTTTTGATGGCAAATAAATAGTACAGTGGGCACCAGGTCCACGTGATCCTTTGAACAGGTTGTGTGGCAAATAAACATTACTATGGGCCCTAGGTCTAAGTGACCTTATCAATGGGTTGGATGGAAAATAAACATTATGGTAGGCCTCACATGGGACCCACTTATGTATGCATTGTAATCCACATCCTCCATTAGTGTGGGCTCCACCATGATGCATGTGTTTCATCCAAACCGTCCAACCATTTTGGAGATAATTTAAGGCCCATTGTTGAAGCCCATTTTGATGTATTAGTGGACCTTGTTGAGGCCCACCTTAAATTGTATAAGGCCCATATTATGAGACCCATTGTGATGTATGCAAGGCTCATGTGATTAGGCCCAACTTGATGTATTTGTGGCCCGTCCACTAAAGCCCACTTGAGACATATGAGTCCATGGTTTGAGGCCCATTTGATGTATTTGGGCCCATGGTTCGAGGCCCAATATGATGTACATAAGGCCCATTATAGTGTGATTCCACCACGGTATATGTGTTGATTTTATAGGGGGCCATACCTTGGGGGCAATGATGCTTTAATGTCCACGTTGTAATGATGATGTTGGTTAAATGACTGCATTATCACTCTCTCCCTAGGGCCCATTAATAGGCCCATACCTGTAGCATGTAGGCCGTCTAGGCCCATCTTCGTTTTGATCAGAGCTCATCACTACATAACATGTATAGTATAGATGCATGATTCATGATCATACTCATCATATGTATGCCTGATATGAGAAGTGACTGATCATAGCATATGTCTTTGGGTAGATCGTTTATGGGCTCCTTGATTGGTGGAGTTGCCCCACATGATCGCTCGGTACGCGTAGGATTGTTGCATGTCTGATAGTATGACTCATGCACTTGCATTAGTGTGATTGTGATTACTGTATGCCCTAGTAACATCAGGGTCATAGCCTTCACAGACACATCGTGGGTGGCTGGATTGGATACCGAAATTATTGTTACTAAGCATCGTGGCGCTATAGATGTCCCTGGGTGAAAATTCCTAAACCCGATGATACCAGATGATGACTCCAACATCGAGACCAAGTGAATATATGAGCGTACAACGGCTGAATACTGGGAGCCCGCGTCTCCCACTGTGTCGTGGTCGGTTGGAAAGGGGTGTGGCCTTACTCGCCCGAGGGTAGGGGTCAATACTAGGCTCAATTTGACCAACTCACGAATAGGTCCACTATCGACGTGCCGGATAGGTATTGACAGATTATTGGCCAGTCGGATAGTGAGGTTTCTTACGCTCTCTTGGACTATGCGCCTAGGAGAGCGACAGTCCCACTTGGAATGTACTAAACCCCGGTGGTTATCCAGAATAAGAACTGTTCTGATACATGATGAGGAGTGGCATGCTTGAGTTGCATCTCGCATCGCATGGCCTTGTTGTGGCCGATAGCATTCATACCTTACACCACATAACCTTGGTACAGCTGATTGTATTTATGCACTCATCACTATGATTCCGCATTCCTCTGACCTTACATTCTGAGCACGCTTATATTGCGTACACACTTACACCACCCTCTAAGCTTTCTATAAGCTTATGCACGATCGATGCGTGTAGGTGACGCTAGGACGTAGTCGCAGCCATAGTCTCGCCGCAGTTGGAGCGTGCAGCCGAGCCTCTGGAGTTTTGTTACTTTCACTATATTGTATTTCCCTTTTATACGCAATGTACTCAAAAAATTTTGATCATTGTGGATTTTGTGATGGTGTTCTTGTGGTTATTGTTCGTGGGAATCAGACTGATGTTTATAAATCTTCCTTGTAACATCCCAGGATCGGAATCTGGTATATGGGTGCTTGGAGCCGAGAATGGGGTACTACGGAGGCTGTCGGCGTTGGATTCGGTGATCGAGAATTTTGCGAGCCTGATTTTCGAGTTCAGGAAGTGACATAAGTTGGTATCAGAGCATAACTTGGGAATAATCGAGACCAACATCACATGTTTGCTATGAATTTAGGGCGATTAGGTTCCGAGTGCGAAACCTTCCTATTGAATTCTCTAACGTGCGATTCTCAAGGGTGATTGGCGTCATTGTTCTTTCCTATAGGACATGCCGCCCAGGAGAGCGACCCGAGTGCACTCCGCTCCACCACCTGAGGCTCCAGCTTTACCACCTATGCCTCCCGTTCCACTGCTAGAGATCCCTGCTCCCCTACCTGAGGATGACGTTCCTCCACCTGATGCCGGTGCGGATTCGACCGTGCATGTGAGTGCCTCACAGTTATAGCAGATGTTGCAAGTTGTGACTGCTGCACTTCAGGGACAGGGCAGATGCCCAGTTGTTTCTCCAGCCCAGGCCGAGCAGGAGCATGCGAGTGCCCTTCTTCGAGAGTTTTGACAGCTTGATCCTCCACGTTTCCAGGACGAGCTAGATCCGATAGCAGCTGAGAGATGGCGCTCCGATGTGGAGAAGATTTTTGATACCATGTCATGTACGACAAAGCAGTAAGTCCGGTTGGCAGTGTTTCTTTTCCAGGGAGAGGCCGAGCACTGGTGGACCTCCGTTACCCGCGTTGTAGGACCTGATTATGTCTAGATGTGGGATGACTTTATCGACTGATTTGAGGAGCAGTACTTCCCCAACCACATACGATGTCAGAGCACAGTGGAGTTCGAGACTCTGATGTAGGGGGACATGACTGTGGTGCAGTATGTGGCCCGTTTTGTGGCACTCTCGAGGTTCGCGTCATATATTGTTGATGATGAGGGGCGAAGGCCCGCCATTTTGAGAATGGCTTACGTTACGGTCTTCGAGGCCGTGTGATTGGGCATGAGCTCCTGACTTTTCAGGCGGTAGTGTGGAGGGCCCATATTTATGAGACTGAGTGGGCTGGCTCACAGAGCGACCGAGATCAGAGGAGGGGTTAAAATCGGAAGAGGTAGCCCCCCTCCAGTAGCTACCAGAAGCATCGACGGCCACAGAGGTATAAAAGCCACCTACCTACTAGGACACCAGCAGCACCTCCAGCGCCACCCCAGTAGCCATTTACAGCGGCTTATTTTGGATGCGGTAGGACAGGGCACCACCTGTCTGAGTGCCCTCGCCCTCATCTACAGCCACCGAGAGCACCATAGCAGCCTCCAGCACAGCAGCGACCTCAGCAGCAGCCTCCAGCACAGCAGCGACCATAGCCACCACCGCCGCCGAGACCCCAGTAGCAGCAGAGACAGCAGTATAGGTCACCGCTGAGGCAGCAACAGCACCAGGGACCTCAGAGGGGACAGACACCTCCCCAACCAGCTCAGGCTAGATTTTATGTGGCTCAGCAGGACCCGCAGACCTCCGGAGGAGTCGTTAAGGGTATACTTCCAGTCTCTTCATGCATCGCCCGAGTATTATTTGATTCCGGTGCTTCACATTCATTCATGTCTGAGGATTTTTGCCGATCAACTGGATTACCGACCAAGTCTTCTAGCGAGGGATTGACGGTATCGACGCCCTTGGGGAAGACTACAGTGTTGGGTCGTTTCTGTTCGTCTTGCCCCGTGTTAGTGGGAGAGATCTTCTTGCCCACTGACTTATTCATGTTGGCAATGTCAAATTTTGACGATATCTTGGGCATGGATTGGCTTGCTGAGTATCGCACCATCTTAGACTGTTCCGCGAGGATAGTCACGTTCTACATACCCGGCTTGCCACAGTTTCAGTTCGTTGCAGAGCCCCGAGGAGAGCCATTGTCTTGTTTGATGTCCTGTGCAGTCGAGGAGCCCATTGCCTTATGTTTCGATCAGTTGCTGGTGGTCTGTGATTTCCCCGACGTGTTTCAGGAGATTCCGGGATTACCGCCGTGCCATCATATTGAGTTCCAGATTGATCTTGTGCCCAGTACCGCACCTATCTCGAAGGCCCCGTACCGTATGGCACCGATGGAGTTGCATGAGCTGCAGCCGCAGTTGGATGAGTTGCGTGAGTTAGGATTCATTCGTCTGAGTAGTTCACATTGGGGAGCGCCAATACTCTTCGTTAGGAAGAAAGATAGCTCGTTAAGGCTCTATGTGGATTACCGCGAGCTCAACCGGGTCACGAGGATAGATGATTTGTTTGATCAGCTGCAGGGTGCACAGTTATTTTCAAAGATTGACCTGCATTTCGGTTATCACCAGATTCGTGTCCGAGAGGAGGATATTTCGAAGACAGCTTTCAGGACGCGTTATGGTCATTTTGAGTTTCAGGTATGTCCTTTAGACTGACCAATGCACTCGCGGTCTTCACGCAGTTGATGAATGAGGTCTTCCGTCCATATCTTGATCAGTTTGTTGTGGTATTCATCGACGACATTCTGATCTATTCGAGGACCCGTAAGGAGCATAAGCAGCATCTGGAGATCGCTTTGCAGACCCTCCGTGCCCACCAGCTATATGCGAAGCTGGAGAAGTGCGAGTTCTGGCTGGAGGAGGTGAGATTCCTCGGTCACATAGTGACGAGGGAGGGTGTCACAGTAGGCCCCTTGAAGGTTGAGGCAGTGCGTCAGTGGAGCTAGCCCACGACTGCGTCCGAGATCCGCAGTTTCCTTAGTTTAGCTGGCTACTATCGACGTTTCATGGAGGGCTTCTCCCGTATTCCATCCCCGTTGACCAGGCTGACTCAGAAGGGCGCAGAGTTTATTTGGAGTGACGCCTATGAGCGAGCATTTATGGAGCTGAAGGACCGTCTGACGTCCGCTCCTGTCCTCACTCTTCCCTCTGGGAGTGTTGGATTTGTTGTATTTACCGATGCCTCACGTATTGGTTTAGGTGCTGTCTTGATGCAGCACGGCAGGCCTGTAGCCTTCGCGTCTCATCAGCTCAAGATCCATGAGCTGAACTACCCCATGCATGATTTGGAGCTGGCAGCAGTCGTCTTTGCACTGAAGGTGTAGAGACACTATCTTTATGGGGTTAGGTTCGAGCTCTTCTTTGACCACAAGAGCTTGAAGTATCTATTCTCTCAGTTCGAGCTGAACATGAGGCAGAGACGCTAGATGGAGCTCATGAAGGATTATAATTTTGACCTCTAGTACCACTCAGGCAAGTCAAACGTGGTGGCGAATGCCCTCAGCCGTCAGTCACGAGGCCTGGTGGCACATATGATAATTCAGGAGTGGAAGATGCTCGAGGATATAGCAGAGTACGACTTTGATTTTGGTCTGTAGTCTTCTATCGTTCAACTATCGAGCCCGTCGATTCAACCCTCTCTTGTCGCAAGGGTGATCAAGGCTCAGCAAACAGATGAGTCGTTATAGGATTACCGAGTAGAGGCAGCATCTGAGAGTTAGACAGATTGGCAGATTGGTTCTGATGGTGGATTTCGCTTCAGAGGTCGATTATGTGTCCCGGATATTCCTGAGTTGCACAGAGATCTTATGGCCGAGGCACATCGATCGCAGTTTTCTATCCACCCTGGCTCGACGAAGATGTATCATGATATGAGGAGACAGTATTATTGGGCGGGGATAAAGCGTCAGATCCCAAGTTTTGTAGCTGAGTGTGACACATGCCAGCATTTCAAGGCCGATCATCAGAGACTCCCTAATCTATTGTAGCCGTTGAGTGTCCCGACATGGAAGTGAGAGCACGTATCTACCAATTTTATCATGGGTTTGCTAAGGACTTAGCGCGGTCATGACGCCATCTGGGTTGTCGTGGACCATCTGATGAAGTCGGCACATTTCCTTTCGATTCGTGCGACTTGGCCTTTGGACTGACTTGCGAGGTTATTCATTGAGGAGATTGTGAGACTGCATGACGTTCCAGTCTTAATCATTTCTGACCGAGACCCGAAGTTCACGTCTCAGTTCTGGAGGAGCTTTCAGCGAGCTATGGGCACTGATTTGCAGCTCAGCACCGCATACCATCCGCAGACCGATGGCCAGACCGAGAGGGTCAACCAAATCTTTGAAGATATGCTTCGGGCCTGCGTGATTGACTTCGGGGGTAGCTGGATGAGCATCTGCGATTGGCTAAATTCGCATACAACAACAGCTATCAGGCGACCATTGGCATGACTCCTTTTGAGGCATTGTATGGCAGACCGTGTAGATCTCCGAGTTGTTGGACCAAGGTTGGAGAGCGGCGTCTCCTAGGTCCCGAGCTTGTGCTGTAGACATCAGAGGTTATCGATATCATTAAGCAGAGGATGCGCATAGCTCAGATCTGGCAGAAGAGTTTTGCTGATCGTTGGCGTCGTCCCTCAGAGTTCGATGTAGGGGACTACGTGTATCTCAAGGTCTCGCCCATGAAGGGCGTAGTTTGATTTGGAGCAAAGGGCAAGCTTGCCCTGAGATTCATAAGACTTTTTGAGATCACTGAGCACATTGGCGCCATGGCCTATCAGCTTGCCTTACCATCTCAGTTGTCTGGCGTCCACAACATTTTTCACGTCTCTATGTTGAGGAAGTGTGGGTCAGACGTAGTTCCTGTTATCGATTGGCAGCTGTTGGAGGTTCGTGAGGATGCCTCTTACATTGAGCAACCAGTTTGTATCCTTGATCGGAAGGAGTAGGTCCTCCGAACCAAGGTCATCCCCTTGGTGAAGGTCCAGTGGGGTCACCATTCTGTTGATGGGGCATCATGGGAGCGCCAGGCCGAGATTCAAGAGCGCTATCCCCATCTCTTTGATGATTGATTACATGTTGTATCTTGTAAGATGTCTCCGATTTTATATGATGATACTATGTTTCCTCATCCTTATGAGTTATGCCTACTTGCAATGATTATGTAAATTTTGAGGATGAAATTTTTATTTGGAGGGGAGAGCTGTAAAACCCGTGTCCTAGTCCGTACCATTCCGTTGGCTTCCGTGGTCCTTTCGGTCGAATTCCGACAACCTTCGCACCATATCCGACGTTTGCACACGAACCTAAACCGGGTCCAGCACACCAACGTCGGCTTGATTTAAAACTTGTATCTTAGCGACCGCGCCATCGTCGTGGTTCCAACGCCGCGACTTACTCACCGAACTGATACCCAGGCTAGGAGATGTGGGCCTGCATTCATCCCGAAGAAATGCCGCGTGTTACGATTATCGAGGAAATCTCTACGATATGTCCCATCAATCAATCAATCAATCAATGTCAAGTACAACTGTACATCAAGTACAATAACCCATCCCTACTTTTTTCAAAAGTTCACTCTCTCTCTCCACTTCACCATTCCCTTCTATAATTTTCAAACTCACCCATACCACTTTCACAAATTTTCAACCCAACCCATACCCTTCCTTACATCACCCCATCCATATCATTCCCATCACCTCACTCCCTCTCTCTCATTTCTTAATCTCCCCAAAGAAACCCAAGATTCCAACGTCCAAACACTCTCCCCAAATGCCAAGTGTGGCCCACCCTCTCGACTCTCATCCTCACCATCAAAAGTCCATCAACCTCCATCAAAAGGCAAGGCAAGGAGCATAGAAGGCTAAGGGAGCAAGGAGGAGGCCTAAAGGTGAGTGATCCACCGTTAATTTAAAATTTTAGGGTCCACTTGTTATGGGACCCACTTGATGTATGTGTTGTATCAATGGAGGGCCCAAAGTGGTGGGGTCCCTCCTCTCCATCACCGTCTCTCTTCTCTCTCTCTCTCTCTCTCTCTCTCTCTCTCTCTCTCTCTCTCTCTTTCCATTGTGATGGTGTGGATCCCACCAAAATGTGTTATATCTACCTTGTCCATCAACATCAGACGGTATGACCCACGCTATTGCAGGTGATGATCCACACCATCCATTGTTTAGATGGACCCAATACACCATTATTTCTATATATTATATATAATATAATATATTATATATATAATATAAAATATATATTATATATATGTATATACATGCAGGTGGGCCACATGTATGTGGGACCCACCATGATGCTGTAGCCGTCTAGCGTCTCTGGACGCTGGGCAGGGGTGGTTAACACAGATTGTGTGTACTGACAGGGTGTGTACTTTCAAGCTAACAGAAAAAAGGGGCTTTTTAGGTCGGCTACTTAGGTAGGCCCCACCTTGATGTATATATTTAATCCAAGCCGTCTATCCTCTTCCTCAGATCATTTTAGGCGTTGAGCCGAGAAATGAGGCTGATATGGTTTCCTGGCGGGCCATGGTATAGGAAATAGTATTCCTACCATTGATATACTCCCTAATGCTCCTGTACATCAAAAAACTACCCAATATTGGACTCGATGAGATTGTATCGAGCCACAAGGACCAATGGCTGGGTTGGATTTGTCTGAGGTGGGCCCCACCTACCAAAAACCACGGATTTTCATTTTTCTAAAAAAAGAAACAGCAGTAATGTTGCTTTCAGAAGATGCAGGCACTGCCTGCGGCTGCATGGGCGAGAGAACGGACGAGCTGGGCCTCACGGCCCCAGCTGTGGGCCCCACCGTGATGCGTTTGAACATCAACGCCGTGCATTGGGTGGGCTCTTAGGGCAGTGGCCCCCTGCCAAAAATCAGTTGTATACGGAACTCAGGTGGGCCACGCCATTTAAAATCATGTGAAATCATGCCTAAACATATAAAAACACTTGGTGGGGCCTACCTGAAATTTGGATGCGGCTGAAACTTGGTCTGAACCCTCAGTCAAGTGGGAGGCACCTAATGAGTGGGCTGGATTTGTGAACCACATCACGGTGGGCTCCCTGTCCACGTGATAAAAAAATAATAAATAAATAAAAAATAACTAAAAATATCACGGTGGGCTCCCTGACCTGACCGTGTGACCCTGTCAACGGGTTGCATGGCAAATAAACGTTACGGTGGGCCCCATGCCCCACCTAGGTCCACGTGACCTTATGAACTGTTGGATGGCAAATAAATAGTACAGTGGGCCCCCTGGTCCACGTGACCCTTTGAACAGGTTGTGTGGCAAATAAACATTACTATGGGCCTTAGGTCTAAGTGACCTTATCAATGGGTTGGATGGAAAATAAACATTATGGTAGGCCCCAAATGGGACCCACTTATGTATGCATTGTAATCCACATCCTCCCTTAGTGTGGGCTCCTCCATGATGCATGTGTTTCATTTAAACCGTCCAACCATTTTGGAGATAATTTAAGGCCCATTGTTGAAGCCCATTTTGATGTATTAGTGGACCTTGTTGAGGCCCACCTTAAATTGTATAAGGCCCATATTATGAGGCCCATTATGATGTATGCAAGGCTCATGTGATTAGGCCCAACTTGATGTATTTGTGGCCCGCCTACTAAGGCCCACTTGAGACATATGAGTCCATGGTTTGAGGTCCATTTGATGTATTTGGGCCCATGGTTCGAGGCCCAATATGATGTATATAAGGCCCATTATAGTGTGATTCCACCACGGTATATGTGTTGATTTTATAGGGGGCCATACCTTGGGGGCAATGATGCTTTAATGTCCACGTTGTAATGATGATGTTGGTGAAATGACTGCATTATCACTCTCTCCTCAGGGCCTATTAATAGGCCCATACCTGTAGCATGTAGGCAGTCTAGGCCCATCTTCGTTTTGATCAGAGCCCATCACCACATAACATGTATAGTATAGATGCATGATTCATGATCATACGCATCATATGTATGCCTGATATGAGAAGTGACTGATCATAGCATATGCCTTCCGGCAGATCGTTTATGGGCTCCATAATAGGTGGAGTTGCCCCACATGATCGCTCGGTACGCACAGGATTGTTGCATGTCTGATAGTATGACTCATGCACTTGCATTAGTATGATTGTGATTACTGTATGCCCTAGTGACATCATGGCCATAGCCTCCACAAACACATCATGGGTGGCTGGATTGGATACCAGAAATATTGTTACTAAGCATCGGGGCTCTATAGATATCCCTGGGTGAAAATTCCTAAACTTGATGGTACCAGAGGATGACTCCAACATCGAGACCGAGTAGATATATGAGCGCACGAGGGTCAAATACCAGGAGGCCGCGTCTCCCACTATGTCGTGGTCGGTTGGAAAGGGGTGTGGCCTTACTCGCCCGAGGGTAGGGGCAATACTATGCTGAGTTTGACCAGCTCATGAATGGGTCTGCTATTGACGTGCCGGATAGGTATTGACAGACTATTGGCCAGGCGGATAGTGAGGTTTCTTACGCTCACTTAGACTGTACGGCTAGGAGAGCGGCAGTGCCAGTTGGAGTGTACTAAACCCCGGTGATTATCCAGAATGAGAACTGTACTGATACATGATGAGGAGTAGCATGCTTGAGTTGCATCTCGCATCGCATGGCCGTGTTATGGCCGATAGCATTCATACCTTGCACCGCATAGCCTTGATACGGCTGATTGCATTTATGTACTCATCACCATGATTTTGCATTACTCTGACCTTGCATTCTGAGCATGCTTATATTACGCACACACTTACACCACTCTCTAAGCTTTCTATAAGCTTATGCATGATCGATGCGTGCAGGTGACGCTAGGACGTAGTTGCAGCCATAGTCTCGCTGCAGTTGGAGTGTGCGGCCGAGCTTCTGGAGTTTTGTTACTTTCAATATATTGTATTTCCCTTTCATACGCATAGTACTCAAAAGTTTTTGATCATAGTGGATTTTGTGATGGTGTTCTTGTGGTTATTGTTTGTGGTTATGCTTTTGGTTATGCTCATTATGAATCAGACTGATGATTATAAATCCTCCTTGTAGCATCTCAGGATTGGAACCTAGTGTATGGGTGCCTGGAGCCGAGAATGGGGTACTACGGAGGCTGTCGGCGCCGGATTCGGCGATCGGGAATTTTGTGAGCCCAGTTTCCGAGTTCGGGGTGTGACATTAGGTGTAGGTTTAGGTTTAGGGATTTGAGAATACATTTAGGTTTTAGATTAAGGTTTAGGTTATAGGTTATAGGTTTAGGTTTAGGTTTAAAGTTTAGGTCAAGGTTAGGTTATATAGGTTATAAGTTTAGGTTATAGGTAATAGGTTAAGGTTTAGGTTATAGGTTTTGGTTTAGGTTAAGGTTATAGGTTTAGGTTATAAGTTTAGGTTTAGGTTATAGGTTATATGTTATAGGTTATAGCTTTAGGGAATTGAGAATAGGTTAAGGTTTAGGTTTAAGAATTCGGGTTCGGGTTCAGGATCGGGTTTAGGTTTGGGTTTTCAAGTTTAGGTTTAGGTTTAGGTTAGGGAGTTGAGAATATGATTAGGTGTAGGTTTAGGTTTAGGGATTTGAGAAGACATTTAGGTTTTAGGTTTAGGTTTAGGTTTTAGGTTATAGGTTAAGGTTTACGTTTAGGTTTAGGTTAAGGTTAAGGTTAACGTTAGGTTATAGGATATAAGTTTAGGTTATAGGTTATAGGTTAAAGGTTAAGGTTTAGGTCATAGGTTTTGGTTTAGGTTAAGGTTATAGGTTTAGGTTTAGGTTAAGGTTTAGGTTTAGCTTATAGGTTTAGGTTAAGGTTAAGGTTTAGGTTAAGGTTTATGCTTAGGTTATAAGTTATAACTTTAGGGAATTGAGAATAGGTTAAGGTTTAGGTTTGGGTTTTCAAGTTTAGGTTTGGGTTTAGGTTAGGGAGTTGAGATTAGGATTAAGTGTAGGTTTAGGTTTAGGGATTTGAGAATATATTTAGGTTTTAGGTTTAGGTTTAGGTTATAGGTTTAGGTTTAGATTATAAGTGTAGGTTGTAGGTTTAGGTTTAGGTTAGGTTATAGGTTAAGGTTTAGGGAATTGAGTTTAGGTTATTGAAAAGGCCAAGCTATATGTCCTGGGGGGGGGGGGGGGGGGTGGTAATAGCGGAAAAATGATAATCAAATAAAATAAATCAATTCACAATACTTAAAATGAAAAGCAGCCTCTATAAACAAGTATTGAGAGATTGAAACAAATGGAGTTCTAATGATAACCTTACACTATAAAAGCCAAGGGTTTATGGTAGGACAACCTTATTTCTAGAACGTTCTTTGCATCAAAAACTCAAACTAAAGAGGAATAAATAAATAGCAAAGAATTAAAAATTTGTAAGAATTTAAATCTAAATTATTACAACATTCCCCACTGTGCTTGAAATGTAAATATTACAACATTCACAACCACACATACATTCCACAACTTGAATAATAAAAGATAGGAAATTAAGAAAACATTCAAACTACAATACACAAGGAGTTATAGTGGTTCGCCTGTGTGTTCACCAACTGTTAAACAACAACCACACAGAATGCTACTCCACTCCTAATACTCTCACATAGGGGATATTAGCGTTCACTATCAAAATAGGTTTCATAGGTTCACCTAAAACCTTCACAGTTGTGTCTTTTTAAATTGGGCTTACATAATCCAAAAACCCACACTTTCTGAGTTTTCTGGCTCTCCTCAGATAACCAAACACAATGAGATTTTTCTGGCTTAATCTCAAAAGAAACCAAAAACAAAATGTAAATTACAATAATTAAAATACTTAGATTTGTCCTTTGTAGCAGCCCGGAAAAACCAAGTTGGAGTAGAGGTTTAAATGTTAAAGTTCAATGTCCAATACTCACTTTATAATAGTTCTATGTTCTAATAGATTTTAAATTAAACCAAAATGGGCTAGCTTTAATTGATTTTGATTCCAGAAAAAGAAAAATAACACTTCCTCTTTTCAGATTAGATTGGAATACAAGAAACAAAATCAATTTAAAAACCTAAAGAAAGAGAATATTAAATATGCACACTTAGCTTAAAATGGAGATTACAATTACTTCAGATGTCCTCAATATTCAGAGATTCGTGCTCTATTTATAGGTGAGCAAATAGCATCTTCGACTGGTCCAGAGATTGCTACGACTAGTCTTAGAACCAATGGATATTTGAAAATTTTGAGTGTGATAAGATAAGGCAATTTCACGACTGGTCGTAGGTAGTCTACGACTAGTCGAAGGACACCTTCGACTGGTCTTAGGTTAATCATGACTAGTCGAACCCAAGCAAAATACATCACTGTAGTTTGAGTCATAAGTTCATGACTGGTTGAAGAAACAGTCGACACTGTTCATACGACTGGTCAAACAGACCCCAGGACTGGTCGAAGCTTAATAGAAAATTCTGAATTTTTTTAATAAACTTACGACTGGTCCAGGAAAATCTTAGATAGGTCAAAGCAGTACTAGGACTAGTTGAGAAAGATCCAGGACTAGTCTTAGAGCAGACTGGATTTCCAAATATAAAACATTTGCATTATGTATCCGAAATGACCTACTCTAAAGGTCAAACTAAGCTCAAACATACCTTAATAGTGAAGTAAGGACATTGAACCCTTAAGATATGTAACCTTTAAAGAAAGTGAAGCTTGAAATCTTGATGTAGCTTTTCCTTAAAAGCTTCAATTATGCAATCTTGAATCTTCACTTGTAACTTGTAAATTCAGTTGAACATTCTCGAGTCTTGACTTGTAAACATGTCTTGTCTCTTGAAGTCGATCTTGCAAGACAATGTTGTGGCTTGACATATCTTGAGTTGAGCATTGTGCTTCACTAATGTAGTCAACATCCTTACACTAAGACTCGCTTCATCCATACGTGCTTCATCCATACTGTGTCTCGAACATTTGCATTTATGTAATTCACAAAGTACAAACAGTGTTTTTGGCACCACAAATTTGACAACATAAAGGGGCTTTCAACCGTAGCACTTACAATCTCCCCCTTTGTCAAATTAGTGACAAAACACACTTTTAAGATATATTACATAAAGTAGAATATATGGTTAAAGAGTCATGCACCGGTTATTATTAACTGGCCCACATTCATAATCAATTCAACATATAGTCCACCTCTGCACATACCTGCACATACTCCTCCTGAGTAACATACATCACATAAATCCAATACCATAGACATCCATTAGGCATCCATTCTCCCCCTTTTTGTCACAATAGGACAAAGGAAGCAATGATCAAATGGCAAAGGAGTTAAAATGAAAGAGAGAGTAAACGTAAAAATTAAAAATCCGTAAATAGAGATAAGTCAAAAGCAGTAACAATTTCACAAACAGATAGAGCAGAAGAGTAATAATGTTATTATAGTCTAGTAGAATAAAAAGAACTAATCTGAGCCAGATGAAGGAGCAGGGATGGAAGGATCAAGTTGATGCATGCCCTTGTTCAAACGCCCAAGATATTTGCGCATATATTTGAACTGCGTGACATTAAAAACATACATATTCTCAACCTTCTCCTCCAATGCATGCAAACATGCATCAAACTCAGAAGGCTCATAATCTGGATCATTAGCAGAATCAGATTCAAGTTCTTCAAAAATATCATCCATGTTAATGTCATCATGAGGAAGATCACCAGCATTCTCCTCATTTCCAGCTTCAGCACCAACATTACCATCACCTTGGCCAGGAAGCAAATCCAGCTTCATCTTATTAAGGTTAGAATTGTTAAATATTAGATGATGGATCGAGGCCTCTCCAACAGGCATGTCGACCAACATATGTGTAGCCAACACAGTCATCAAATAAGCAAAAGGGATGTCACTATGACCTGGATGGAGTCGAAACTGAATAATGGAGTGACAAATTAAGGATGGTAAACAAACATGAACATCTCTGGCAATAGAATGAAGAACATGAATCATGAAGGACGTCAATTCGGATTTATTACCCGATTGAGGATACAAGTTAGACACAAAGATTTTGTGAAGAACTCTGTATTTGGGTAATAAAAACTTTGAGGGGAGCGCATTCCCTTTATGTGTCTAATGTACGTCCAAATTGCATAAGGCTCTAGTGAGCATACGTTTTTCAGTTTCTGAGGATTTTTTAGATAAGATATGGATGAGAATGCCCTCATCATTCACAGGAATTTCCATAAGAGCTGAAATCAAATAACGATCAACGTCAAATGGTCCTTCTCTTGTGGCTATTTTAAAAGTTAAAATTTTCAATGAAAACTCACTTATGCAAGCGAACATGGACTAGGCAATGGACCGATATGCTGGCCCACCCCAATGCAATAAGTTATCCCAACCTACAGTTTGAAGAATAGGAAGGATATCATACGGTACAACATGATCTACAGAAATAGGACGTTCTACAATAACATTCCTCAATCTAATATCCTGTACATAAGATGGATCTTCTTCGTAGAACCGAAGATGACGCTTGGTAATAGGAGTAGATTTGGAAGAAGATGGACCACGAGATGTTGTCTTTCTACTTCTAGATGCCATATGTAACAAAGATGTGAACGAAAAAAAGTGTTGCAATGGATTGAGAAATGGATTTTCTCAAATTAGATTTGGGTGAAGAAAAACCCCAAAGCTCAACAAAACTAGAAATAGACAACTTCAAGTAAGAGATAAAAGCAAACTTGGCAGAAATCCACAAGAAATAAGCAAATGGAATACTAACCTTGATGGATTTGGAAGGTGGGTTCGACTAGTCGGGCGTCGGCTTGTTGGAGAAGGAAATTGAAATAAGGAAGAAATGAAAATTTTCCCAATTTAAGTTAAACAGCGTGATTTACGACTAGTCGTGTGCTTTCTTTGATCAGTCCTGTCACGACAGGTCGAGGAAATCCTTGACTGGTCGAGTACCACCAAAAATCTGATTTCCAGTATATTTTACAAAATTTGAAATCTAAACAAAATATATACAATATGATAGAAATAGGCATAAATAATCATTTTAAAATGCACATACCAAGATCAAATTTCAATTTGTTAAACCTACTTTTGTCGAGCGGTTGAGTGAAAATGTCAGCATGTTGATTCTCGGTAGGGATATATTCCAAAGATATAACCTATTCTTCTACTAATTCATGAATATAATGAAATCTAATGTCAATGTGCTTGGTACGAGAATGCTAAATTGGATTTTTTGAAATATTTATGGCACTGGAATTATCACAATATAATAACATAGAATCCTATTTAATTCCATAATCACTTAGCATACATTTCATCCAAACAAGCTGCGTACATGCATTACCAGCTGCGATATATTCAGCTTCGGTAGTTGAAAGTGATATAGAACTTTGTTTCTTGCTAAACCAAGAAACTAAACAATTTTTGATATAAAAGCAACCACCACTGGTTGATTTTCTATCATCAAGATTACCAGCCTAGTCAGCATCCGAGTACCCAGCTAATTGAACACTAGTCTTGAGTGGATACTAGAGATCGAGATTAACAATACTTGCGACATATCTCATAATTCGCTTGACAGCAATCAAGTGTGATTCTTTAGGATCAGACTGATATCTAGCGCAAATACCAACACTTAGAGCAATATCAGGTCTACTAGCAGTTAAATACAGTGAACTACCAATCATACTTCGATATAATTTCGGATCCACATTTTTACCTGTAGAATCTTTTGAGAGTTTCAAACTTGTACTCACGGGAGTATCAAAATTCTTACCATTCTCAAATCCGAACCTTTTAATCAGGTTCAAGGCATACTTGGTTTGAGAAATAAAAATACCATCAGATTGTTGTTTTACTTGCACCCTAGGAAATAATTTAATTTTCCAACCATGCTCATTTCAAATTTAGATTTTATTAAATCTGCAAACTCAACAGTCATGTTAGTACATGTTGATCCATAAATAAAATCATCAACATAGATTTGAATCATTAAGATATCAACGTTATGTTTCTTAACAAAGAGCGTCTTATCGACACTCCCCATTTGAAAATTATGACTTAGTAAAAACTTGGTCAATTTTTTGTACCATGCCCTGGGAGCTTGTTTTAGAGCATATAAAGCCTTTTTAAGATGGTATACATGATTAGTAAGCTTAGGGTCTTCAAACCCTGTAGGTTGTTCAACATATACTTCTTCATGTAAATCGCCATTCAAAAAGGCATTCTTTACATCCATTTGATAAATTTTAAAATTTTTAAAGCATGCAATGGATATGAAAAGTCTAATTGATTCAAGGTAAGTAACTGCGGCAAAGGTTTCATTGTAATCAATGCCTTCTATTTGAGTGTACCCTTGAACAACCAATCTTGCCTTGTTTCGAATAATATTACCAAGTTCGTCAGACTTATTTTTGAAATTCTACTTTGTTCCAATAATATGTTTCTCTTTAGGTCTAGGAATAGGATACCAGACATAATTTCGAACAAATTGATTAAGTTCTTCCTGTATAGCTACTATCCAGTTTTCATCAGAAAGCGCTTCTTTTACATTTACCGGTTCAATCTGGGATGTAAAACACACGTAGTTACATATGTCTTCTAATTGTCTACGAATACGCACACCAGTGAGAGGGTTTTCAAGTATCTGATTGGTTGGATGATCTTTGAGAGTCCTTAGTTCAGAATTAACTTGATTTGATGAAGTATCTGGTTTGTCAATTAAAAGAACTTCATCATTATCTGAACTTAGGGTAGGTGTATTCAAGTGATCGTCAATGACTACATTGATGGACTCTTGAATCACACCATTCCTGTTGTTCAGAACACGATATGCCCGACTGTTTAAAGAGTATCCTAAGAAGATCCCTTCATCACTCTTTGTATCAAACTTTCTCAGATTTTCACGGTCACGTAAAATATAGCACTTGCTGCCAAAAACTCAAAAGTATTTGACAGTAGGCTTCTTATCAAACCAAAGTTCATAAGTAGTTTTATTATCAGACTTACATGTATACACTCGGTTGATAATATAGCATGCAGTATTTACGGCTTCAGCCCAAAGATTTCTAGGGAGCTTCATACTATTCAACATTATGTTTTCCATTTCTTGAAGCACTCTATTTTTTCTTTCCACAATTCCATTTTGTTGTGGTGTTTTAGGTGCAGAGAATTCATGCGATATTCCCTGATCGTTACAGAATTTCTCAAAACTACTATTCTCAAACTCAGATCCATGATCACTACGGATCTTACAGACTTGAAAGCCTTTTTTCAGTTTGTATCTGTTTGAGAATCTTTTTTACTTCATCAAGGGTTTCTGATTTATCCCTTAAGAAGGCTACCCAAGTGAATCTGGTAAAATCATCCACGATTACTAGTATGTATTTTTTGCCTCCTTGACTCTCCATCCTAGTAGGTCCTGTAGAGTCCATATGGAGAAGCTTGAGTGGTCTTGATGTGGCATTGGAGTTCACCTTTTTATGAAAGCTCCTTGTTTTCTTGCTATACTGGCATTCACCACATATTTTGTCTACTTTTTGTAATTTTGGTAGACCTCTTATTAGTTCTCTCTTGCTCAATCTGTATAAATTACGGTAGTGTATATGTCTAAGGCGTTTATGCCATAACTCAGTCTCATCAGTATGGACCATGTAACATAATTGTTTAGATGAGCTACCATCACTTACAATATAGCAGTTTTCAGAAGTCCTGCGACCAGTTAATATTACAGAACCCTTTTTGTTTAAATTTTCACAACCTTTATTAGAAAATTTCATACTATGATTGTTATCACATATTTGAGATATGCTTAAAAGGTTGTGTTTTAGTCCCTTAACATATAAAACATTTTTAAATAAGGGGAGGTTATAGAGTTGAACCGTACCTTGACCAATAATCTTGCAGTTGCTACCATCACCAAATGTGACTGATCCATCAGTCATATCTTAAAGATCGGTGAATAAAGCCTTGTCGCCTGTCATATGCCTGAAGCATCCACTATCAAGGTACCACTTCTAATTACTTATAGCTTTGAAAGCGGTGTGGGCAACCAAGCAAGTAACCTTAGGAACCCATTTCATAACTGTTTTGGGTTTAGAAGTATAGTTGGTCTTCTTGTATTTGTAATGACCCACTGAGTTAGATTTTAAGAGCTCCTTAAGCAAATCAACTATCTTTTCAGCTAAAGGATTTCAATTCTGATTTTTATAGTTGACATAATTGCTTTTAGATTTTTGAAAAGATTTAACATTTTTAGAAAAACTTTGATTAGTACTTTTTCCTTTTGAGTTTGAGGTTTCTCCTCTTAGAAACTTGGGAGGAGTATTCTTTTGTTTAGAAGGTATATTCTTATCATAGCCCAACCCGGATCTGTCACCATATTTTCTAGATCCGGATAGAAGTTTTTCTAACTTCGGATCATATTGAGCATACCTCCATGTATCCTTCAAACTCAGAAGAGAAGATACTTCATTTTTAAGTTTCTCATTTTCAGATTTCAGATTATTAATCAGGGAGATTTTGAATTCTAAATCGCATTTAGTCTTTTCAAAATAGTCTGAAATATGGGATTTTTCTAAAACAAGAGACTCAAAATTTTCTTTAAGTTTTAAAAACTTTTCTTTTTGAAGTTTTAGTTTTACAACAATTTTACAACTCTCCTTGTATAGGACATTGTAAGCATCTTGAAGATCTTCTTCATTTTCATGTTCACTATTTAGATTTTCTTCACTAGTTGAATCATCATGATCTGAAAAAGTAAACTTGGCTAAAGTCATAAGAGCTTTAACTTCATTGCCTAACTCGGTTTCAGAATCTTCTGATTCAGAAGAGGCTTCAGAATTAGACGATTCATCCCAAGTAGCCAACATTCCCTTCTTTTTGAGTTTTTCCTTTTTAGGACATTTGTTTGCTAAATGCCCATATTCTTAGCAGTTGTAACATTGACTATCTTTCAAAGATTTTCAAGTTTTTGATTTAGATTTAAGTCGTTTCTTATCATTTCACTTTTGAAAATCAACTCTGTTTTTTACTTTTGAAGATCTTGTAAAACTTTTTTTGCTAAAAGCGCCATATCATCTTCAGAATTTTCTAAATCAGAATTTTCTTAAGTAATACATTTAGAAGATTTAAGAGCGATAGATTTGCCTTTAGGAGCTTTAAAATTTAATTCATAGGTTTGTAAAGACCCAACTAGTTCTTCTACCCTCATATTGTCCGTATTACGAAGTTCCTAAATCGCGGTTACCTTAGAGTTGAACCGTTCAGGAAGTGAGCGTAGTATCTTTGCACACACTTTACTTTCTGGGATTTTATCACCAAGACCCCACGTAGAATTTACAATGTCATTTAATCTTGTATAAAAGTCCATAAACATTTCATTTTCCTCTATATGAATTTCTTCAAATTTGGTTGTGAGGAGTTGGACTTTAGATTTCTTGACAATTGAAGTACCCTCGTGTGTCATTTCTAAAATATCCCAAGCTTGCTTTACAGTATCACAGGATATAATTCTTTTGAACTCATCCGGTGATAGTGCGCAAGTGATTGCATTTAGTGCTTTTGCATTGGCACTACTCTCATTTTTCTAAAGAGTGGTCCATGAGAAATATGGTGTTACTCTCATTGATTTTGAACCATCGATCCCAGTCACTTCAGTGGTAGGTGGGTTCTATTCAGTCACTATGGCTTGCCACACACTCCCATCCATTGATTTGAGGAAAATTCTCATCCTAGCTTTCCAATAAGCATAGTTGGAGCCATCAAATGGTGGAGGCCTACTGACTGAAAGGCTATCAAAATTTGACATCTTATACATATAACTTAGATCATTAGCTCAGGAAATGAATCCAAGAATAAAGAATTAAATACGAGCTATTAAGCTTTAATACCACTTGAAAAGGCGAAGCTATATGCCCTAGAGGGGGTGAATAAGACTATGCCAAATTTAGACTATAACAACGGAAAAATGACAACCACATAAAATAAATCAATTCACAATGTTTAAAATGAAAAGCAGCCTCAATAATCAAGTATTGAGAGATTGAAACAAATGCAGTTCTAAGGACAACTTTATTTTTAGAACGTTCTTTATATCAAAAACTCAAACTAAAGAGCAATAAATAAATAGCAAAGAATTAAAAATTTATAAAAATTTAAATCTAAATTATTACAACATTCTCCACTGTGCTTGAAATGTAAATATTACAATATTCACATCCACACATACATTCCATAACTTGAATGATAAAAGATAGGAAATTAAGCAAACATTCAAACTACAATACATAAGGAGTTATAGTGGTTCGCTTGTGTGTTCACCAACTATTAAACAACAACCACACAAAATGCTACTCCACTCCTAATATCCTCACACAGGGGATATTAGCGTTCACTATCAAAAATAGGTTTCACAAGTTCACCTAAAACCTTCACAGTTGTGTCTTTTTAACTTGGGCTTACACAATCCAAAAACCCACACTTTCTGAGTTTTCTGGCTCTCCACAGATAACCAAATACAAAAAGATATTTGTGCACACATGCATTACTAGCTGCGATATATTCAAGTTTGGTTTGGGTTTTCAAGTTTAGGTTTAAGTTAAGGAGTTGAGATTAGGATTAGGTATAGGTTTTGGTTTAGGGATTTGGTACATTTAGGTTTTAGGTTTAGGTTTAGGTTAAGGTTATAGGTTTATGTTTAGGTTTAGGTTTATGTTATAGGTTATAGGTTATAGATATAGGGAATTGAGAATAGGTTAAGGTTTAGATGCAGGAAATAGGGTTCGGGTTCGGGTTCGGGTTTGGTTTTAGGTTTGGGTTTTCAAATTTAGCTTTAGGTTAAGGAGTTGAGATTAAGATTATGTGTAGGTTTAGGTTTAGGGATTTGAGAATACATTTAGGTTTTAGGTTTAGGTTTAGGTTTAGGTTTATGTTATAGGTTATAGCTTTAGGGAATTAAGAATAGGTTAAGGTTTAGGTTTAGGAGATCGGGCTCGAGTTTGGGATCGGGTTTAGGTTTAGGCTTAGGTTTTAGGTTATAAGTTATAAGTTAAGGTTTAGGTTTAGGTTTAGGTTATAGGTTTTGGTTAAGGTTATAGGTTTAGGTTTGGGTTTAGGTTATAGGTTATATGTTTAGGTTTAGGTTTAGGTTATAGGTTTAGGGATTTAAGAATAGGTTTAGGTTATAGGTTTAGGTTTAGGAATTCAGGTTCAGGTTTGGGTTCAGGTTATATGTTTGGGTTAAGGTGTAAGTTTAAGTGAATTAAGTTTAGGTTATAGGTTTAGGTTTAGGTTTATGTTTAGTTTAATTTTAGGCTAAGGGATTAGGGATTCAGATTCGGGTTCGAGATCGGGTTTAGGTTTGGGTTTTCAACTTTATGTTTAGGTTTAGGTTAGGGAGTTGAGATTAGGATTAGGATTAGGATTAGGTGTAGGTTTAGGTTTAGGGATTTGAGAATACATTTAGGTTTTAGGTTTAGTTTTAGGTTTTAGGTTAAGGTTAAGGTTAAGGTTATAGGTTTAGGTTTAGGTTTAGGTTATAGGTTATAGCTTTAGGGAATTGAGAATAGGTTAAGGTTTAGGTTTAGGAAATCGGGTTCGGGTTCGGGATCGGGTTTAGGTTTGAGTTTTCAAGTTTAGGTTTAGGTTAAGGAGTTGAGATTAGGATTAGGTGTAGGTTTAGGTTTAAGGATTTGAGAATACATTTAGGTTTTAGGTTTAGGTTTAGGTTTTAGGTTTAGGTAAAGTTATAGGTTATAGGTTTTGGTTTAGGTTATAGGTTTTGATTTTGGTTAAGGTTGTAGGTTTAGGTTTAGGTTAAGGTTTAGGTTTAGGTTATAGGTTTAGGTTTAGTTTAGGTTATAGGTTATATGTTATAGGTTTAGGTTTAGGTTTAGGTTTATGTTTTAGGTTATAGCTTTAGGGAATTGAGAATAGGTTAAGGTTTAGGTTTAGGAAATCGGGTTCGGGTTTGGGATCGGGTTTAGGTTAGGGTTTTCAAGTTTAGGTTTAGGTTTAGGTTAGGGACTTGAGATTAGGATTAGGTGTAGGTTTAGGTTTAGGGATTTGAGAATACATTTAGGTTTTAGGTTTAGGTTTAGGTTATAGGTTTAGGTTTAGGTTATAGTTTTAGGTTATAGGTTTAGGTTTAAGTTACAAGTGTAGGTTATAGGTTTAGGTTTAGGTTAGTTTATAGGTTAAGGTTTAGGGAATTGAGTTTAGGTTATAGGTTATAGGTTATATGTTACAGGTTAAGGTTTAGGTTTTAGGTTAAGGTTTAGGTTTAGGTTAAGGTTTAGGTTTAGGTAATAGGTTTTGGGATTTGAGAATAGGTTTAGGTTATAAATATAGGTTTCGGTTAATGTTGTAGGTTATAAGTATAGGTTTAGGTTAATGTTGTAGGTTATAAGTTTATGTTAATGTTGTAGGTTATAGGTTATAGGTTTAGGATTTGAGAATACATTTACATTTTAGGTTTAGGTTTAGGTTTTATGTTTAGGTTAAGGTTACTGGTTTAGGTTTAGGTTATAAGTGTAGGTTATAGGTTTAGGTTTAGGTTTAGGTTTAGGTTTAAGTTATAAGTTTAAGTTTAGGATAAGTCTGTGTGAACTTACCAATAGGTTGGATCTCAAATAACCACCATGGTGGGTCCCAGGAAGGAATCAACGATCGAGGGCACTGTCCCCACCATGATGTTTAGTTTTAGGTGTAGATTTAGGTTTAAGGTTATACTAGGGTCTGCTCCAACAATTTTGAGCTAATACATAAACACGGCCTGTCTAAATGGCCAGGCCAATCTAATGTTATCCATAGGAAATGGACAGTCTTCATGGTCATAACAGCAGTTCCCACCTTCCAAGGACCCCCGCTCAACGTCCGGATAGCTCCGACGCACATCTAGGTCTGCTCCATCAATTTTGAGCAAATACATAAACACGGCCTGTCCAAATGACAAGGCCACTCCAATGCTGTCCATAGGAAATGGACAGCTTCATCATGGTTATAACAGCGGTTCCCACCTTCTAGGGACCCCCACTCAACATCCGGATAGCTCCGACGTACATCCGGGTCTGCTCCATCAATTTCGAGCTAATATATTTAAAAACAAGTTAGGCATCTATTTTTTTGGATGAGAACCAATCTTCCAGACTATTCATCAGGCAGTCCCTACAATGGAATATTCCATCTATGCATCTATTGACCAACAAATGAGATCCAATCTTCCAGACTATTCATCAGGCCATCCACACAAGAAACAATCCCCATTCTACAGGAAGTCAACATCTATAAAATAAAAAATTACAACTTAGAATACAAAATTCAAAGAAGAAGAAGAAATCACTTGAAATGTATCATAATGCATGATTAATGGTTCCATATGGCTAGAACTTGTTTTAATATTTCTATGTGCTAATGTCATCTCTTATCTAACTTGTTCATAAGCTCACACAGACTTAGGGTTTGCCTTCACATTGTTCATCTATATTACCACTTTGGATCGATAATCATTAATTCCTTACCATTTTATCAGAGCTAGAGAAATATCCAAGACATCCATCAAATGGATCTAGAGAAATATCCAAGAAATACATCAAATGGATCTAACCATGTAGACGATCTGTCCCAAAAATTAGGTTGTTTTATTCTTCAAGCAAACAAAATGTTAAGAACAAGTTGATGGCCTGACAACATGATCATGCATCAAATATCTTTAAAACACTTACATATATGTGTAAGCCACACACAGATAGATTCACATTGCATGTGTGTGCATGGCAACATGATCATGCACAAAATATCTTAAAAATACTTGCCTCGGATTTGTGGCTAACGAAATTACCAAGTCTATTTGAAACTTGCCGTGAAGGTTGATTCAGTTTGCACTGGATAAACTAGGCTTAGAAACTCAACCAACTTGTTAATTAGATATGGAGAATTGCAACTACTCAGAACCAAAGAAAATGACATAAATCAGATGAAATAACTCAAACCATCCCTCCTATAATGGTGTTCCAAGAAACTAAGTTCCTTTCATGCATTTCATCGAACAACTGGTGGGCATTAATCATTCTCTCACATATTACATGCATTAACAACATCTTCCAACATAGAACACAGGGAAAAACGATTTCCAAAAGGGATTCTGACCAGCAACATCAAAAAGAAAAAAAAATCATCTCCCCACCTCAAAATTGAACGAGATTCAAGTAACATTTGTAGCTAGCTAGAAGCTGTTGAAAGCATAAGATCTATGTGTTTTCAAATGAAAGCAAGAACAAAATCAATCGAGATAATGTTTAGGGTTCTGAGGGGAAGGACTTACCTCAATCAAACTGAGTTCTTGTAGAGACTCCCTTGTAACACATGAGCTAGAACAAAGAAAACCCTAGGTTAGGGGTTTACCAAAATTCCCAATTCGGGGTCCACATTCAAATCAGTAAGCCATAAAATCCCTAAATGGGGGTCCACATCAAATTGGGAATCCACAAATTACTAAATCCCCAAATTCCTAAATCAACATTAAGATTGAGAGAGATTGAAGGACAGAGATACCTCACGTTCGTGATTGAGTCTTCAACCGAGCTCAGAGAGAGAGAGAGAGAGAGAGAGAGAGAGAGAGAGAAGGGCGAGCGTGGGCAGGGAGGGCGTCATTTTGGCTCCCTCCCTTTTTTTAGATCAAACAGAGAGAGAGAGAGAGAGAGAAAGAGAGAGAGATGATGGAGTGGATTAGGGCACGCGAGAGAGAGAGAGAGAGAGAAAGAGAGAGAGAGAGATGATGGAGTGGATTAGGGCACGCGAGAGAGAGAGAGAGAGGAGATGGAGAGGATTAGAGAGAGAGAGAGGGGTGGGGGGATGGAGAGGATTAGAGAGAGAGGGTCGAGAGAGCGCTAACGCTCCTCGAGCTCTGAGTTGTATGAACGGTTTAAAGGATATCAAAGTTAAATGGGCCCCACTGTGATGCATGTCGACCATCAACACCGTGCATTTGATGGGCCCCCTTTAAATTATGAGATATCCCAAAAATCAGCCGTATACAGAACTTAGGTGGGCCATACCATCTAAAATCATGTGAAGAAATGCCTCAAACATATAAAAGCACTTGATGGGGCCCACCTGAAATTTTGATGCGTATGAAACATGGTCTGACTCCTCATCCAAGTGGGACACACATAACGGATGGTCTGGATTTGTGAACCACATCTCGGTGGGCCAACAAATGATTATGAGTATTTTAATGGAGGGTAACCCCTCTCAACTTTTGTATGTGGTGTGGCCTAAAAAAGTCACGGATTGACTTGATTTTTAAGCCCCAGGCCCACCATGGAATGGTGAATCATAGTGGGGCCCACATAGCTCTACTGTATGAGAAGTTCCCATGAGCTCGACCGTATGGAACCTTTTCCCGTACACACACACATATGGGAAAAGGTACTATGCGCTCGACCTTACGAGTCCATCCCATGAGGTCGAGCTGTGTGGGACCCACCGTGATGCATTTCGAACATCTACCCCATCAGTCAGATGCACCATTCCATCGTGGGTCTAGGTCTCAAAAATCAAGTCAATCCGTGACTTGTGTGGACCACACCACATACAGAAGTGGGGAGGGGCCGTGCACCATTAAAACATTCATAATCATTTTTTGGGCCCACCAAGATGTGGTTTACAAATCCAGCCCATCCATTATGTGTGTTCCACTTGGATGAGGGTTCAGACCAAGTTTCAGTAGCATTCAGAACTCAGGTGGGCCCCAACAAGTGCTTTTATATATTTTAACGGTGTTTTCACATGATTTTAGATGGTATGGCCCACCTGAGTTCCATATATGGCTGATTTTTGGGATATCCCATAATTTAGAGGGGACCCATCAAATGCACAATGTTGATGGTCGACACGCATCACGGTGGGGCCCACACAGCTTGACCTCACGGGAGCTTATCGTGACGTCGAGCACATAGTGTATGTATATATATAAAATAAATTATAAAATTATTATATATCCATCATTAAAATCCTCCTGAGGCCCACTATATTGTTTATTTGACATCCAATATGTTGATTAGGTCATACAGGGCCAGATGAAGGGGAAAAACAAAAATCAGTTTGATCCAAAACTTTTATGGCCCCAAAATGTTTTTTAATGGTTGTTACTCATTCAACACTGTTTCCTGGAATGTGGTCCACTTAAGATTTGGATGTATCTCATCTTTGGTCTCATACCGTAAGATGATCTTTAAAAATAGATAGACGACATGGATTAAACACATACATCATGGTAGGGCTCACAGAGCACCAATCACCAGCCATTGGATGGTGTCAGGGGGAGTAGCCAATCCATTCCCCTTATTTGTGGTGTGGTCCATTTAATCTTTGAATATGATTCATTTTTTGGATAATTCTCTAAAATTATCTCAAAAAATGGATGAACGGTGTGGGTTGATCCCTAATTTTCGGTAAATCCAAAACTCAATTGTACAATACCATGTGAAACAGTGTGGAATAATGATTTCCACCGTTGATACCTTCCTTGGGCCCACAATAATGTTTATTTGACATCCAACATGTTTATAATATCGAAAAGATATAAATGAAGAGAAAACACAAACATCAGCTTGATCCAAAACTTCTATGAATGTTATTTTTAATGATGGACGTTTAGTCCCTACTTTGTAGTCCACTTAAGCTTTGGACCCGCTCTATTTTTTGGTTAATATCTTAAAATGATCCAAGAAAAGCGTTGAACAGTATGGAGAAAGTTAATCCACAACTTTGGTGCGCTAAGAGCTAAAAAATAAAGTCAATCCATGACTTGGGTGGGCCACACCACATAATATAATGGAGAGGGGTTTCCTTAAAACATTCATAATCATATATTGGGTCTACCTAAATGCGATTCACATATCCAGCCCACTCATTATGTGTGTCCCACTTGGATGAGGGGTCAGACCAATTTTCAGGTGCATCCAAAACTCATGTGGGCCCCACCAAGTGCTTTAATATTTTTTAGGATGTCTTCACATAGTTTTAGATAGTATGGCCCACTTGAGTTTTGTATATAGATGATTTTTGAGATATCTCATAACCTAAAGGGGACACATCAAATCCATGGTGTTGATGTTCGACACACATCATGATGGGGCCCAAAAAACTTA
This sequence comes from Magnolia sinica, assembly GCF_029962835.1. Lineage (NCBI taxonomy): Eukaryota > Viridiplantae > Streptophyta > Magnoliopsida > Magnoliales > Magnoliaceae > Magnolia > Magnolia sinica. The sequence goes on along the minus strand of NC_080579.1, from coordinate 68,518,755 downwards.
CTAACATCAATTCTTAGGTTCTCACGAGGGCAATAAGTTGGGTCACAATTTTGACTAGAATATTTTGCCCATTTTACATGTCTGGTACATTCACTCTATTTTACTGATCAATACTCTCAATTTGACTAGTTACTCGCCTCAATCAAGCTACATATGAGAAAAGATATTGGGCATACCAAGATTGATCAACAATTTCGGTGAAATTTGATTTAAACATCTGAAGTTATTTACTCTTCAATTTGAACTGAGTAGATTGTCCAAAAATGGTTAAATGTTGTTCATAATATCAAAAATATATGAATGAATAGAAAACATAAACATCAGCTTGCTCCAAAACTTTTATGGCCTCCAAGAAATTTTAAATGGTAGAGGTTTAATCACACTATTTCATGTGGTGTGGTCCACTTGAGCTTTGGATATGACTCCTTTTTGTTCTTTAGACCTCAAATTATCTGTTAACATGGATGAACGGAGTGGATAAAATAAATAAATAATAGTGGACCTCACAAAGTTTACTCTGGTTAGGGTAACGAGTAACTCACCTAAATATGCTGGAGAAAGGTAATTGTTTTTGGACAATCTGATCAGTCCATATTGAAAAGTAAACAACTTCAGATGTTTAAATCAAAATTCACTCAAATTGTTGATTAATCTTGTTTGCCCAATATCTTTCTCATATGTAGCATGATCGGGGCGATTAACTAGTCAAATTGAGGATAATGATTAGTAAAATAGAGTGAATGGACCAGACATGTAAAATGGGTCAAATATTCTGGTCAAAATTGTGACCTAACTTATTGACACCCTAAGAACCTAAGAATTAATATTAGTAAGTTTTGTGGGGCCCATCATGATGTGTGTCGAACCTATGATTTATAATATCGTAACACAACAGTGGTCCTTTATCAGTGTCATTTTATACAGGTGTTGAGAGTTCCAACTCCACAGAAGCAAAAACTTATACTTGAGACAATTACTGATGAAAAATAAATAAATGAGTGAGGATGATAGCTATCCCCCCTTTTGAAATCATGTTGAATTTCTTGACTGTATAGATTAGGAGTGAATCCCAACGGTTTACGATTTGCATATCAGGTTTTTAGGTTGTTTGAACTGCATACTTCTAAAATCCATTTCCTTTCAGATGAAATGTGTAGCCTTTGGTATCCCTAGTTTGATTAGACATGACTGCCTCCAAACAGATGTGAAGCATCTCTTAGTTTAAATGCAGGCAATGTCGTTTTTTTTTTTTGGTGTGTGATATTTGCTAATGGCATTGATTTTTCATAGTCATGAAGTGATTGTTTTAATCCATTCTTTAGGACCATTTGATTTAAAAATTTCTCCCTCATTCATCTTTACTTTTTGGTTGGAATATTTGAACTTCTTTCATAATGAATTTTTATTTATAACATGTTCTAGCAGCTAATTTAGGCTATTTAATTGAATATGCACATTTTTTTCAATAATGTGCAACCAACCCGGATGTGCGTCGAAGCTATCCGTGTAGCATATTCAATGGTTAAAGTTTCCGTTCTCACTATTTCCCGTAGTATGGCCCACTTGGACAATGGATCTATCTCATTTTTTAGATCACATTCTATCATGATTCGGAGAAAATAATGGACAGAGTAGATTTTACACTGTCATCACAGTTGGCCCACAATAATTCATATCTTTTTGTGTTTTCTCTTCATTCATATCTTTTTGATATTATGAACATGTTGGATGTCAAATAAACATTACTATGGGCCCAAGGAAGGTATCAACGGTGGAAATCATTATTCCACATTGTTTCGTGTGGCATGGTCCACTTGAGTTTTGGATTTATCAAAAATTTGGGATTAACCCACACTGTTCATCCATTTCTCGAGATCATTTTAGAGAATTATCTAAAAAATGATTCATATTCAAAGATTAATTAAATGGACCACACCACAAATAAGGGGAACAAATTGACTACTCCCCTTGACACCATCCAATGGCTGGTGGTTGGTGCTTTGTGGGCCCCACCATGATGTATGTGTTTAATCCATGCCGTCTATCTATTTTTAAAGATCATCTTATGGCATGAGACCTAATCAACAGATTGGATGTCGAATAAACAGTACAGTGGGCCTTCGGAGGGTTTTAATGGTGGATATCCAATCACTGTTGTTTTCCTGTGGTGTGGTTCACCTAAGATTTATATCCCTCTCATTTTTTGGATCAATCAATAAAATGAAATGTAAAAATGGATGAACGGAATGGATGATATACATACATCATGGTGGGGCCCACAGAGCACTGACCATCAGTCACGGGGCTGGTGACAGGTGGAGTAGACAATCCGTTTCCTGGATTTCCTGCCAAAGCCTTTAGCAAGAAGTTCTTGCGCGATGATATTGGGTGGGCCCCATAGATTTTGTGAGAAATCCAGCCCATCCATCTGTTTTTTGAGGTCATTTTAGAATGTGTGACCAGAAATGAGATGTATCCAACACTCTAGTGGGCCACATGAGAAGAAACAGATGGAATTCAATGAGCACTGTTGAAGCATTCTTATGGCCATAAAAGTTTTGTATCATGCTATCTTTCTAGTGTTTTCACTTCATCCTATAGGGAATGACCTTATAAACGGTTTGGATAGCATATAAACATCAAGATGGAGCCCAGGTAGGTTTCAACGGTAGGAATTTCTTTTCCATATTTTCCCTCTCGTGTGACCCACTTGAGTTTTGTATCCATCTCATTTTTGGTCGTAAATCCTAAAGTGAGCTCACAAAATGGATGGATGGAATGGATTTCTTACATATATTGCAGTGGGCTCCACCCAGCATCCTTGCATTGGAAGCTCCTGCGAAAGCCGCGTCCCTCCATTTTCCCTCTCACATATAGAGCCGCACCCGAAAGAAAAAAAAAATCCCGCCCCAAAGTCGTGCCCAAATCTCTCTCTCTCTCTCTCTCTCTCTCTCTCTCTCTCTCAAATTTCCTCCATTTTCCCTCTCTTCCATCAATCTCCAACATCTTGATCCTCCTCGGCCTCACACACCCCCAATTCAATTCATTTAAAACCCTAATTCAAGCAAGGTCCCTATCCCAGAGGATGCAAAATCCAGCCCTAGGAGAATCTCTGGCAATTCCATCTGAATCTCGAACCATTCCACCAAATTTGACTTTAGTACATCTCACTCTCTGTCGAATCTTCTCTTCCTTTCTCCCAATGCAAACATATATGGTGTTTAGGGCTGTTGATCTGCAGGGCCACAACTTGGATGGGCCATAGTTCGAAGATTGCAACAATCAAACAAATATCACCACATAAGTTTTACCTGTTGAATGTCAGTCATTGCTCTTTTTCTCTCTGTTATTTTTTTATTTATTTTTATTTTTTTAATTAGATGCCTATGGCAATCCAAACTCATTGGATATGGCCCATTCATGTGGTGGCACACAAAATCAATGGTCCTGATTACTGTAAACAAGTGCCCTGCGTTAGCAGGCGTGTCTTTCCACTATATGTTCTCATTTCCATCTCTCAAATTCTCAGATCAGATCTTTGAAGAAGATTGTAAGACTGCGGAAGTTTACAAAGCTCGAACCAAAGACGTTGTTGCAACTGTCCATGGATTTAATGGTGAGATGTTTGTTATTGCTATTTATATAAATGTCAATGCAATTGCCATGTAATTCTTTATTTTACTTCCAATGACATCATAATAAGTGGCCCACACATGTATGAGAAAAGAGATGGTTGGAAAAGATAAATGTCCAGCAGTTATATTCGATGTATGTGTGCAGCTTACCTGACAAGTGTTAGGTTCTAGTTTAGAGCTTGAGAACTGGTAAAGGAAATTCACATGAGGAGAGTTTGGACAGTCTGACATCTGCCCCATTGATCAGGTGTAATCCACCATTTACATGCCCTAATCCTAAAAATTTGGCCATCCGCTAATCAAGTGGGCCCCACATGTATGAGAAAATGGATGGTTGGAAAAGTAAGGCCAATGATTATACTCGATGTACATGCGTGGCCCACCTTGCAATTGGACTGCCTTGATTTTTGGGCCAGGAATGCTCACAGCAGGGCTTGTTCGTCTTCTTGCTGGTATTCTGTTTCTTTTGTGCATCTAAACTGTGTCAATGGGGGATTCTGCCGAGTAATAAGATCGTGGCCGTCTATTTGAGAAACTTCATTTGTACTTATCTTTTCCTATCAATCTTCAATATTTAAATATAACAAAGAGTTAAGTAATGTTTGATTTGTGATTAGTGTATTTGTGTTTGGATGTATTATGCTTAATTAAAGTGAAACCAATAGTTTAGAGTAGAGGCTTAAAACAAACTGTTTCTCCATGTTTATTCTGCTTCTGGTCTAGTCACTCTTCATCTAGAGAGGAACTGCACTTGTAGCATTTACAATTATAAAAGGAGTTTCAACTGTCCTTGTATAATTTACTTTAATTTTAGCTATATTCATGGGATGTTAACTATAAAAGGAAAGACTGAAGATTCAATGACTAGGATTTTCCAAATTTGGGATTTTTGTGTGTGCGTGTGTGTGGCACATGTACAAACTCGGCATAACAAGGATCTTCCTTGTTCTTTACAAACAGGGAACTTGCCCTCTTATAATGAATCATTTTCTTTTGAAAGACAATTACTAAGAATGATCTCTCAATAACTTTATTAACATTACATCTACTTCCCAGAATTGATATCCTTAATCATAAAGTGCATCTTCTTGGTGAGGAATAAATGCTAAATCAGGTCAGTGAAAGAATGCTAAATCAATCCAGTGGGCTGAGGAATAAATGATATGTGGTCTCTTCTACAACACAACTTGATACTCACCATCAACACATTGAAAAAAATTTGGTGACAAAGAGTTGTTATACATGTTGTCTTCTCATATATCTTTTTGATGATGCTTTTCTTCTTCTTCATGTGTAATTTTTTAAATTTCATCTGTTAATGCTTTGGTTAGACTTGCACTCTTGTTCATGTAGCTATCAGATGTCGACATTTATCTTAATGATAGAATCACTATAAGAATTTCATTTATGCATATTCTGAAGCTTTAAAGAGTGTTATGCAGATTTTATGGGAAATTGGAACATCTAGGTACACTGGTTCTAGAACCACATGGATAAAGGTGCGGACCTCTGCCTTTAAATCGTTGACCCATTATGACATAGGGTTGGTAGCTCCCTTGTACTCAGCCACTTGAACATCACACTTGAGCACAATAATCCATTCATTCTTTATTATGCCAAAATCTCTTAAATGATTTATCTACGTGTTGCCTTCCTTTTAGTTTTGTTGTAGTATAGTCATTTTATTTTATAAGCATATGTCATTCAAGGTGACCTTTAAAGAGGATGCTTATGAAAGGGAAAACTTTCTGGCTACAAAATATCCTTACAGGCATTAGATATATAATCTTTATATATAATCTTTCTAGATTTGGGGCCATTTTTTAGTCTCGAGCTATTTTCATGCTTGATGTTTCAACCAAACCAGGATCATTTGTTTTCTTGATGTGTGTGATGTTTTCAGGCAGCAGTTGAGGAGGGTATTGTTGTTGGGGGTGGTTGTATGCTGTTGAGACTTGCATCAAAGGTGGATTCCATCAAGGATACTCTTGAAAATGATGAGCAGAAGGTAGATAAATGAATGTTTGATGGTTTGCACGTCTATTTTGTGTTCGTAATATGGGTCTTGATTATTTTGTTTTGACTCATTTGCAGGTTGGAGTAAAGATTGTTAGGAGGGCTCTGAGCTATCCTCTTAAGTTGATTGCCAAAAATGTAGGTGTCAATGGAAGTGTGGCCACTAAGAAGGTGATTACACCATCAAACTGAATTAAGGCTCGCAAAACTTCTTGAAGCTTTTTATATTCTATTGCATTGAATGTACCATTTTGATTGTAGTTCCCTTTAGGTTCTTGTCAGCACAATATGAAGTATGGATACAATGCTGCAACAGGAAAATATGAGGATCTAATGGTTGCAAGAATAATTGACCCTACTAAGGCAAGTTGCTTTTTCATTTTTAGATTTGTTCTCTTTGTAGTTCTGATCTCTTCACATATTTTGAAATAAAATTGTATGTTTGGCACATGCATTAGCACAAGACATAAGGAAGTGCAAGCTGTGGTTGGAACATGACCAAAAAACTGCACATATTATATTAACCTTTTGGTTTTCCCTTTGGATTTAAACCACCCACAATGTTACATTTAATAATGTAATTGATAGCCCTTTAAAAATGGATGGTTAGGACCACTGGATTAGTGTGATTTTAGAGTTATTCTACATTGATGATTAGACCCTTGACTAGAAAGATTAATTTTTGGTTCATGACACATCTACACTAGATACCATAAGTTGTGCATTTGATATCCAATCTGTCCATCGCATTCGCCAACACATTTTCTTCTTATATCCCAAAACTTAGGTCCGAATGTGCATCGGAGCTATCCAGATGTTAAGCAGAAACCGCTGTTATGACCATGATGAAGCTGTCCATTTTGCATGGACAATAATATGGGTGGCCTAGTCATTTAAACAGGCCCGTGTTTATGTATTAAACATTGATGGAGCAGACCCGGATGTGCGTCGGAGCTATCCGGATGTTGAGCAGGGTCCCTGAAAGGTGGGAACTGCTGTTATGACCATGATGAAGCTGTCCATTTCCTATGGACAACATTGGAGTGGCCCGGGCATTAGGACAGGACGTGTTTATGTATTAACTTGAATTTGTTGGAGCAGACCCGGATGTACGTCGGATCTATCCGGATGTTGAGTAAGGGTTCCTAAAAGGTGGAAGCCATTGTTATGACCATGATGAAGCTGTCCATTTTCTATGAACAACATTGCAGTGGCCTAGCCATTAGGACAGGCTGTGTTTATGTATTAGCTCGAATTTGTTGGAACAGACATGGATGTGCGTCGGAGCTATCTGGATGTTCTAGATCAAGTCCCATCAATGGTGGTTAAACCTAAACTTAAACCTATAACCTAAACCTATAACCTAAACCTAAACCTAAACTTATAACCTAAACTTAAACCTACACCTAAACCCAAACATATAACCCAAACCTGAACCCGAACCCAAATTCATAAACCTAAACCTATAACCTTAACCTTAACCTATAACTGATAACCAAAGCTAAACCTAAACTTAAACCTATAACATAAACCTATAACCTAAACCTATTCTCAAATCCCTAAATCTAAACCTATAACCTGAACCTATAACCTACAACATTAACATAAACTTATAACCTAAAGCTATTCGCAAATCCCAAAACCTATAACCTAAGCCTATACTTATAACCTAAGCCTATTCTCAAATCCCAAAACCTATAACCTAAACCGAAACAATGACCTAAACCTAAACCTTAACTTATAATATAGAACCTATAACCTATAACCTAAACTCAATTCCTTAAACCTTAACCTATAAACTAACCTAAACCTAAACCTATAACCTACACTTATAACCTAAACCTAAATCTATTCTCAAATCCCTAAACCTAAACATATACCTAATCCTATCCTCAACTCCCTAACCTAAACCTAAACCTAAACTTGAAAACCCAAACCTAAACCCGATCCCGAAACTGAACCCGATTTCCTAAACCTAAACCTTAACCTATTCTCAATTCCCTAAAGCTATAACCTATAACATAAACCTAAACCTAAACCTAAACCTATAACCTAAACCTAAACCTTAACCTAAACCTAAACCTAAACCTATTCTCAATTTCCTAAAGCTATAACCTATAACATAAACCTAAACCTTAACCTAAACCTATAACCTAATCCTAAACCTTAACCTAAACCTAAACCTAAACCTATAACCTTAACCTAAACCAAAACCTATAACCTAAACCTTAACCTATAACCGATAACCTATAACCTATAACCTAAACTTATAACCTAAACTTATAACCTATAACCTAACCTAAACCTAAACCTAAAACCTAAATGCATTCTCAAATCCTTAAACCTAAACCTGTACCTAATCCTAATCTCAATTCCTTAACCTAAACCTAAACTTGAAAACCCAAACCTAAACCTGATCCTGAACCCGAACCAGAATTCCTAAACCTAAACCTTAACCTATTCTTAATTCCCTAAAGCTATAACCTATAACCTAAACCTAAACCTATAACCTTATCCTTAACCTAAAACCTAAAACTAAACATAAAACCTAAATGTATTCTCAAATCCCTAAACCTAAACCTACACCTAATCCTAAACTCAACTCTCTAACCAAAACCTAAACCTAAACTTGAAAACCCAAACCTAAATCTGATCTCGAACCCGAATCTGAATCCCTAAACCCTTAGCCTAAACTTAAACCTATAACATAAACCTAAACCTAAACCTATAACGTAAACTTAATTCACTTAACTTAAACTTACACCTTAACCCAAACATATAACCCGAACCCGAACCTGAACCTGAACCCGAATTCCTAAACCTAAACCTAAACCTAAACCTATTCTCAAATCCCTAAACCTATAATCTAAACCTAAACCTATAACTTAAACCTATAACCTATAACCTAAACCCAAATCTAAACCTATAACGTTAACCTAAACCTATAACCTAAACATAAACCTAAACCTTAACCTATAACCTAAACCTATAACCTATAACCTAAAACCTAAACCCGATCCTGAACCCAAACCGATTTCCTAAACCTAAACCTTAACCTATTCTCAATTCCTTAAAGCTATAACCTATAACATAAACTAAAACTTAAACCTAAACCTAAAATCTAAATGTATTCTCAAACCCCTAAACCTAAACCTTCACTTAATCCTAATCTCAACTCCTTAACCTAAACCTAAACTTGAAAACCCAAACCTAAAACCGAACTCGAACCAGAACCTGATTTCCTAAACCTAAACCTTAACCTATTATCAATTCCCTATAGCTATAACCTATAACCTATAACCTATAACCTAAACCTAAACATAAACCTATAACCTTAACATAAACCTAAAAGCTAAACCTGAACCTAAAACCTAAACCTAAACCTAAAACCTAAATGTATTCTCAAATTTCTAAACTTAAGCCTACACCTAATCCTAAGCTCAACTCCTTAACTTAAACCTAAACTTGAAAACCCAGACCTAAACCTAACCCGAACCCGATTTCCTAAACCTATAACCTACATTTATAACCTAAACCTAAACCTATAACCTAAACTTGTAACCTTAACCTAAACGTAAAACCTAAACCTAAACCTATAACCTACAACATTAACATAAACTTATAACCTAAACCTATACTTATAACCTAAACCTATTCTCAAATCCCAAAACCTATAACCTAAACCTATAACCTAAACCTAAACCTTAACCTATAACCTATAAACTATAACCTAAACTCAATTCCCTAAACCTTAACCTATAACTTAACCTAAACCTAAACCTACAACCTACACTTATAACCTAAACTTTAACCTAAACCTAAACCTATAACCTTAACACAAACGTAAAACCTAAACCTAAAACTAAACCTAAATTTAAAATGTAAATGTATTCTCAAATTCCTAAACCTAAACCTAAACTTATAAACCTAAACCTATAACCTACAACATTAACATAAACTTATAACTAAAACACATAATCTATAACATTAACCTAAACCTATACTTATAACCTACACCTATTCTCAAATCCCAAAACCTATAACCTAAACATAAAGCTTGACCTAAACCTAAACCCATAACCTAAATCTAAACCTTAACCTATAACCTAAACCTTAACCTATAACCTAAACCTATAACCTATAACCTAAACTCAATTCCCTAAACCTTAACCTATAACCTAACCAAAACCTAAACCTATAACCTACACTTATAACCTAAACCTAAACCCATAACCTAAACCTAAACCTAAAACCTAAATGTATTCTAAAATCCCTAAACCTAAACCTACACCTAATCCTAATCTCAACTCCCTAACCTAAACCTAAACCTAAACTTGAAAACCCAAACCTAAACCCGATCCCGAACCCGAACCTAATTTCCTTAACCTAAACCTTAACATATTCTCAATTCCCTAAACCTTAACATATAACCTAACCAAAACCTAAACCTAAACCTATAAGCTACACCTATAACCTAAACCTAAACCTTAACCTATATGTAAAACCTAAACTTAAACCTAAACCTAAAACGTAAATGTATTCTCAAATCCCTAAACCTAAACCTAAACCTAAACTTACAACCTACAACATTAACATAAACTTAAAACCTACAATATTAACCTAAACCTATACTTATAACCTAAACCTATTCTCAAATCCCAAAACCTATAACCTTAACCAAATCCTAAACCTAAACATAAACCTAAACGTAAACCTATAACCTAAACCTATAACCTACAACATTAAGATAAACTTATAACCTACAACATTAACCTAAACCTATACTTATAACCTAAACCTATTCTCAAATCCCAAAACCTATAACCTAAACTTAAACCTTAACTTATAGCCTAAACCTTAACCTATAACCTATAACCTATAACCTATAACCTATAACCTAAACTCAATTCCCTAAACCTTAACCTATAAACTAACCTCAAGCTAAACCTATAACCTCCACTTATGACCTAAACCTAAACCTATAACCTAAACCTAAACCTAAAACCTAAACCTAAAACCTAAATGTATTCTCAAATCCATAAACCTAAACCTACACCTAATCCTAATCTTTACTCCTTAACCTAAACCTAAACCTTAACTTGAAAACCCAAACCTAAACCCAATCCCGAACCCGAACCCGATTTCCTAAACCTAAACCTTAACCTATTCTCAATTCCCTAAAGCTATAACCTTTAACCTAAACCTAAACCTTAACCTTAACCTAAACCTAAACCTATAACCTTAACCTAAACCAAAACCTATAACATAAACCTTAACCTATAACCTATAACCTAAACTTATAACTTATAACCTAACCTAAACCAAAAACCTAAACCTAAACCTAAACCTAAAACCTAAATGTATTCTCAAATCCTTAAACCTAAACCTACACTTAATCCTAATCTCAACTCCTTAACCTAAACCTAAACTTGAAAAACCAAACCTATACCCAATCCCAAACCTGAACCCAATTTCTTAAACCTAAACCTTAACCTATTCTTAATTCCCAAAAGCTATAACCTATAACCTAAACCTAAACCTATAACTTTAACCTAAACCTAAAACCTAAAACCTAAAACTGAACCTAAAACCTAAATGTATTCTCATATCCCTAAACCTAAACCTACACCTAATCATAATCTCAACTCCCTAACCGAAACTTGAAAACCCAAACCTAAACCCGATCCCGAACCCAAATCTGAATCCCTAAACCCTTAGCCTAAACTTAAACATATAATATAAACCTAAACCTAAACCTAAACCTAAACTTATAACCTAAACTTAATTCACTTAACTTAAACCTTCACAAACCTACACCTTAACCCAAACATATAACCCGAACCCGAACCCGAACCTGAACCTGAACCTAAACCTGAACCTAAACCTAAACCTATAACCTAAACCTATTCTCAAATCCCTAAACCTATAACCTAAACCTAAACCTAAACCTAAACCTTAACCTATAACCTAAACCTATAACCTATAACCTATAACCTATAACCTAAACCTAAACCTAAACCTTAACCTATAACCTAAACCTAAACCTAAACCTAAACCTTAACCTATAACCTAAACCTATAACCTAGAACCTAAAACCTAAACCCAAACCTAAACCCGATCCCAAACCCGAACCCGATTTCTTAAACCTAAACCTTAACCTATTCTCAATTCCCTAAAGCTATAACCTATAACCTAAACCTAAACTTAAAACCTAAACCTATAACCTTAACATAAACCTAAAACCTAAACCTAAACCTAAAGCCTTAATGTATTCTCAAATCCCTAATCCTAAACCTACACCTAATCATAATCTCAACTCCTTAACCTAATCTTAAACTTGAAAACCCAAACCTAAACCCGAACCTGATTTCCTAAACCTAAACCTTAACCAATTCTCAATTCCCTAAACCTTAACCTATAATGTAACCTAAACCTAAATCTATAACCTGCACTTATAACCTAAACCTAAACCTAAACTTGTAACCTTAACCTAAATGTAAAACCTAAACCTAAACCTAAAATGTAAATGTATTCTCAAATCCTTAAACCTACACCTATAATGTAAACCTATAACTTACAACATTAACATAAGCTTATAACCTACAACATTAAACCTAAACCTATACTTATAACCTAAACCTATTCTCAAATCCCAAAACCTAAAACCTAAACCTAAACCTTAACCTAAACCTAAACCTATAACCTAAACCTTAACCTATAACCTATAACCTATAACCTATAACCTAAACCTATAATTTATAACCTAAACTCAATTTCCTAAACCTTAACCTATAACCTAACCTAAACCTAAACCTATAACCTACACTTATAGCATAAACCTAAACCCGTAACCTTAACCTAAATGTAAAACCTAAAACTAAACCTAAAATGTAAATGTATTCTCAAATCCCTAAACCTAAACCTAAACCCAAACCTATAACTTAAACCTATAGCCTACATCATTAACATAACCTACAACATTAACCTAAACCTATACTTATAACCTAAACTTATTCTCAAATCCCAAAACCTATAACCTAAACCTAAACCTTAACCTAAACCTTAACCTATAACCTAAACCTTAACCTATAACGTATAACCTATAACCTATAACCTAAACTCAATTCCCTAAAACTTAACCTATAACCTAACCTAAACCTAAACCTATAATCTAAACCTAAACCTAAAACCTAAATGTATTCTCAAATCCCTAAACCTAAACCTACACCTAATCCTAATCTCAACTCTCTAACCTAAACTTAAACCTAAACTTAAAAACCCAAACCTAAACCTGATCCCAAACCCGAACCCGATTTCCTAAACCTAAACCTTAACCTATTCTCAATTCCCTAAAGTTATAACCTATAACCTAAACCTAAACCTATAACCTAAACCTAAACCTAAACCTTAACCTAAAACTAAACCTTTAAACCTTAACCTTAACCAAAACCTATAACCTAAACCTTAGCCTATAACCTATAACCTAAACTTATAACCTATAACCTAACCTTAACCTAAACCTAAACCTAAAACCTAAATGTATTCTCAAATCCCTAAACCTAAACCTACACCTAATCCTAATCTCAACTCCCTAACCTAAACCTAAACCTAAACTTGAAAACCCAAACCTAAACCCGATCCCAAACCCGAACCTGATTGATGTAATAATGTAGCCCAATCACATGGCAACACACAAGAAAATCTTGCTTTGTTGGCAAGCATACTCGAACTCAAGTATCACAATGCATATATTTCCATCTCCATTATCTCTTATAGCATAGATTATTTGAGATTTGGATTTATCTCATTTTTAGAGTCATGTCCTAACACAATATGATAATATTAATAGACAAGGTGGATTTCTCACTAACATTATTCCAAGACCCATATAATTTCTCCTTATAGGAAGTTGGGTAGGGCACATTCAACTTGAATCTAAATCTCAAATATTCGTAGATATAAGTTTTGTAATAATTTTTACATACGAAAATATTCGTAGGTAAAAGTTTTGTAAATATTTTTACCTACGAAAAAATGTGTTGGTAAAGTTTTTTACCGACAAAAAAATTCGTCGGTAAAAGTCTTACGTCTGCCAATGAAATTTTTTTTCGTTGGTAAAAGTTTTTTCCGTCGGTCTTTTACCGATGAAAATTTTCATTGGTAAAACTTTTTACCTACGAAAAAAATGCTTTTAGCGACAAAATTTTGTTGGTAAAAGTGGGTTTTCTTGTAGTCAATACTAAAGGAAAATGACAAGACAACTGATTAAATCATCCTCAAATCTAGTGGGCCATGCTGCCTCAAAACAAACATTTATGGGCAGCAACATTAGGCCCATTGCTGAATTTCTAACCCACCTGCTTTCTGGGCTTGTTGGAGTCCAACAAATAAAATTAATAGTATATTTATTTCCTGATGACCCACACACATCACTGTGGGTCCCACCAGATGAGAGGGGGATGTACAACACATATTTCAAGTGGGCAATGCTGCTGGAATGCAAGCCCAACAGCAGCCCAAGGCAGGGATGTCCCAAGGGTGGGACGGCCCAAGGCTATGGACGGCCTGGCCTCTTACACTAAGGTCGGCTCCTCACATCCCAAGGGGGCCCCACATGGGACGTCCACCTAGGGTGGACCCTACACACATGGACCCCACAAAATAAAAGGACGGCATGGAGGGAAAACATACATCATGGTGGGCCTGACCAAGGGCGGCCAGCCCATGGTGGGCTTCCACCAGCTGGACGTCTATCATGAACAGCTAGTCCAGCCACATGGGCCCACAATCATGGCTCTAAGGGGCTCTAGAACATCATAAGATGGGCCCCACAATCATGCACAAAGGTTCCAACAGGCTGGGCACAATAAGTTTCATAGTTGCAAAGAAGACAGCAAGGTTAGAATAAAATCTGCTACATACATGTTGCTGTCATGAATTTGGGCCATCCAATGGGGTGGGTCCGGGGCCTCTACAATTTCTGAAATTTGGGTCCAAGGTCCCTCATCAAGCCTACAACAAGGTGGGACCCAGAAATATGGCCCACCAGCAGAGAAAATATTTTTAAATTGTAGTTTTTACGGGACTATGCTGCTAGACTGCACAACAGAAATTTCTGCAGTCCACCATGTTGGCCCACCCTTTTGGATGCCCAAATGGGGTCAGTTGGAGCTGAAATTTGGTATGATTGTAGGTGGGACATACACCTACAAGAATCACATATTAAATAGTATTAGTCTTCCCATTAAATAACTAAAAATCGGGCCCCAAGGTAGCCCAAAAATCTGTCCAGACAGTTCTGGACAGCAACAATAGATTGGAATAAAATAATTATAAACACTAATTAAAATGGGATTAATCCTAAAAAATTATGGGATGGACCACCCTAGTGGGCCCCACAAATATCCAAACCATCCCACTATCCAAAACACCTTTACATGTGCCCCAATTAGTTGGATTTTGAGGCCACATGTTATAGGGTGGAATGCCATGGGCGTCCTCCCTTTTGGATGGCTGGATTTTTGTTGGTCCACAAGGTGGGCCACACAATATGATTAGGAAATGCAAATAAGGGAAAGGAGAGAAAGAAGGATAATCCGGCCATAGGGAAAGAGCTCCGCCACTATTGAGCCCTCCCATGAACAATCCCACCATACATCATACATTGATATACATCCACAATATGGATCTCACACATGCATGGCCAAAAATTAAAATGGATGGTGGGGATACCATTCACACCATAATCCTAAGGTTTAGATGACCTCATCATGCAATGAAATCAAGGGATCCATCATGATGGGGTGCATAGAGGAAAACCCCATGCATGGGACATGCATGCACAAGGTGGGCCATTTAGCCACACCTATGGGAATGTGTGGGATCTCCACCATTGATTGGTGGGTCCTACACTTCCCTCATGAAGGAAAGAAAGGATCTACACTATAGAAATCATATTTACATCCTAAATAAACACCCACCTAAATAATCTTCAAGGTACCACCACCAAGAGATTCTCCAAGCTCCTAAGTGCAAGATTCAAAGGCTTAGATCTATAGGAGAGGGTTGGATGATGGGGTTTTTGGGTGGAAGGAGGGCTGTATTCCAGCCAAAGGGTGGGATGCCCAAGGTTGCTAGAGAGGGAGAGAGAGAGATGAGGAGGAGAGAATGGAAGGAATAGAGAAAAGGATTGCTAGAGAAAGGGGTTTTTACCAAAACCCATCATTGGGTCCCTAGAAAAGAGGGGTAATGATTTCTTCTCTCCTTAGAAAAGAGGGAGAGGTCAGATTTTTAAACCTTAGTTAGAGGAAAAGAGGCTTGCTAGCATGGGAGAAGTAAAAAGGTGGCCACCTAAATAAGGTAACTAATGATGGGAGGGCTAGCTAGGACCTAGCTACCTAGGGGAACCTAGCCTATCCTAGTTAGGCTTATCATAACCCCTAGTATGATGCAAGCATGCATGGAATTTCATACAACCCTATGTGGGGCCCACAAATTGTGATCTACGGTCTAAAATAAGCACGGCCTACATCTTTTGATTTACAACTTAGATTACCGCACGAGACACGGCGTTGGAACCGCAGCGACGATGCGGTCGCTATGGCACTAGTTTCAAGTCGATCTGGGTTGGGTTTATATGATGAGACTTAAGGGTCATCGCAAATACAAACCGTAGGTCGAGGGTCCTCGAAATTCAACCTGTAGGACCGTGGGACCCGATAAAACAAAATGGATACTACATTTAAGGGTCTCACAGCTCTCCCCACCAATAAAGAAATTTCGTCCTCGAAAATGCTAAAACCAGAATAACAACAATGCATAAATATCATGATATGATAATAAGCACAAGAGAAGACAATATATAGAATAACATAACAATCAAGCATCAAACAAATGGGGATAATACTCTCTAATCTCGGCCTCGCACTCCCAAGACGCCTCGGCCTCCGAATTATGACCCCATTGTACCTTCACCAAGGGAATGACCTTGGTCTTGAGGACCTGCTCCTTCCGATCTAAAATACGAATCAGCTACTCAATGTAGGAAGCATCCTCATGGACCTCAAGTGGCTGTTAATCAATCATAGGGATAGTGTTCAACCCACACTTCCGTAACATAGAAATATGGAACATGTCGTGGATCACAGACAACTCAGGAGGTAAGGCCAGCCTATAGGCCACAGCGCCCACGCGCTCAGTAATCTCAAAAGGTCCAATGAATCTTAGGGCAAGCTTGCCCTTCACACCAAAGAAAACCATGCCTTTCATAGGCGAGACCTTGAGATATACCATATCCCCGACTGCGAACTCGATGGGTCGACGCCAAAGATCAGCAAAACTCTTCTGCCGGCTCTGAGTTGTGCGCATCCTCTGCCTGATAACATCAATAGCATCCAACGTTTGCTGCTCAAGCTCGAGACCTAAAAGACGACGCTCTCCAACCTCAGTCCAACAACTAGGATATCTGCACGGTCTGCCATAAAGTGCCTCAAAAGAAGCCATGCCGATAATCGCCTGATAGCTATTGTTGTATGCGAACTCGGCGAGGCGCAATGCTCATCCCAACTAACCGGAAAGTCGATCAAACAAGCTCTGAGCATATCCTTAAGGATCTGGTTGACCCTTTCGGTCTCCCATCATCTACGGATGATAAGCGGTGCTAAGATGCAAAGTGACCCCCATCGCCTGCTGGAAACTCCTCTAAAACTGAGACATAAATTTGGAGTCTCGGTCTGACACGATCGAAACTGGGGTGCCTGTAGTCTCACTATCTCCTCAATGAACACCGTTGCAAACCGGTCCATAGACTAGGAAGCATGCACCAGAATAAAATGAGTCCTCTGTAAACCTACGATGAAGTCCATCGATACGTGTTCTCACTTCCACTCTGGAACGCTCAACGGCTGTAAGGGATCAGGGGGTTTCTGGTGATCGGTCCTGACATGCTGGCATGTTCACACTCGGCCACAAAACTAGTAATCTGGCACTTCATCCCCTGCCAAAAATACTGTCTCATATCACAATACATCTTCGTGGAGCCCAGGTGAATAGTAAGCCTCGATCGGTGTGCCTCGGTCATCAGATCACAACGTAACTCTGGCACGTCTGAGACATAATCGGCCTCTGAAGCATAATCCACCATCAGAACCAATCTGCCAATCAAACTACTCCACGGATGTGGCCTCTGCTCGGTACTCCTGAAGTGACTCGTCCATTTACTCAGACTCGACACCTAAGCCACCAAAGAGGGTTGAATCGACAAGCTCGAAAGCTGAACAATGAAAGACTGCAGACCAAACTCAAAGTCATACTCTGAAACATTCTCGAGTATCTGCCACTCTCGCACCATCATTTGTTCCACCAGGCCTCATGGCTGACGGCTGGGCGCGTCCACCACCACATTCGCCTTACCCTAGTGGTACTAAAGGTCAAAATCATAGTCCTTCAATAGCTTCATCCATCGCCTCTGACGTAGGTTCAACTCGGACTGTAAAAATATATACTTCAAACTCTTATGATCCGAGAAGAGCTTGAACCTGACCCCATATAGATAATGCCTCCATACTTTCAGTGCGAAGACGATCGCTGCAAGCTCCAAATCA
Source organism: Magnolia sinica (assembly GCF_029962835.1). Lineage (NCBI taxonomy): Eukaryota > Viridiplantae > Streptophyta > Magnoliopsida > Magnoliales > Magnoliaceae > Magnolia > Magnolia sinica. The sequence continues at coordinate 68,500,502 of NC_080579.1, read as the reverse complement.
TGGATGGGGTAGTGCAGCTCGTGGACCTTTAGTTGGCATGAGGCGTATGCCACTGGCTTCCCGTGCTGCATCAATACAACACCCAAGCCAACTCCAGAGGCATCGGTGAAAACAACAAAACCCTCACTCCCATCAGGAAGAGTGAGAACAGGAGTGGACGTGAGGTAGTCCTTCAACTCCATAAATGCCTCCTTGCTGGCATCACTCCAGATGAACTTGATACCCTTCCGGGTCAACCGGGTCAGTGGTGCTGCAATAAGGGAGAAACTCTAGATAAATCGTTGGTAATATCCCGCTAGACCAAGGAAGCTACGGATCTCGGACACGTTCGTGGGCTGACCCCACTAACGCACTGCATCAACCTTCGAGGGGTCCACAATAACACCGTCCCTCATCACCACGTGACCGAAGAACTTCACCTCCTCCTGCCAAAACTCGTACTTCTCCAGCTTTGTATACAGCTGGTAGGCTAGGGAGCCTTCAGCACAATCTGCAAGTGCTCAACATTGTCCTCCCGGGTCCTCGAATATACAAGAATATAATCAATGAATATCACCATGAACTGATCGAGAAATGGCCAGAAGACCTTATTCATTAGCTGCATGAATACGGCGGGCGCATTGGTCAGTCCGAACGACATGACTAAAAACTCAAAGTGACCATAGCGCATCCGTAAAGCCGTTTTCGAATGTCCTCCTCTTAGACCCGAATCTGATGGTAACTGGAGTGCAAGTCTATCTTGGAAAAATACAGTACACCCTACAACTGATCGAATAGATCATAAATACAGGGAAGCGGGTATCAATTCTTGATGGTGACTCTATTGAGCTTACGATAGTCTACACAGAGCCGCAATAAGCCATCCTTCTTCACAAACAATATCGGGGCTCCCCAAGGCGAACTGCTGAGACGAATGAAACCTAACTCTCAGAGCTCATCCAACTACTCTTGTAGTTCTCTCAACTCCAATGGTGCCATCTAGTAGGGGGCCTTTGAGATGGGCGTGGTACTGGGCACCAGATCAATCTGAAACTTCACCTGCCGACGTGGTGGCAAACCTGGGATCTCCTAGAGCACATCTAGGTACTTGCAAACAAAACTAGATAACAGCTCTCCCCCAGGCTCAGTGACGAACTGGAATTCTGGTAAGCCAGGAACGTGAAATGTAACTGTCCTCGCGGCACAATCCAAGATGGCAGAATACTCCACAAGCCAGTTTATACCTAAAATAACATCAAAGCCTGACATTGACATCATGAGCAAATCGGTGGGAAGAAACATCTCGCCTACTAACATTGGGCAAGAAGGACAGCAACGGGTCAACACAACAGACTTCTCCATGGGAGGCGAAACGACCAAGGCCTTAAACACGGACTCCAATGAAATACCAGTGATTGGCAAAACTGCTTTGCCATAAAAGAATGGGAGGCACCAGAATAAAATAAAACATGGGCAATGTAAGTAGAAATAAGAAGAATACCCTCGACGACTCAACCGATCGATGACGGTCGGTCCTGGCTCGACACCTGCTTTGTAGAATAAAAGCGGCCTTGAGCTGGTAAGGGAGCAAACCGAAAGACTATGGATTCGGAGTCTGTGCCTGATGGGCTGTAATACATACTCGACCAAGGGACTAGAAATATAGATATCCCCTCTGCTGCTGCTGTTGTTGCCGTCTCTACTGCTGCTGTCTCTGCTGGGGAGGTCTACCTAGCTACCTCTGCTGTTGAGGAGGAGCCCTAGGAGCGGTGGGTGAAAGTTGTGCTCTCTGCTACTAGTGAGGAGGATGAAGAGGAGGCAACTGCGGTGGCCTCTGCTGCTGAATGGGGAGAGGACACTCACGCCTCCGATGCCCAACATGTCCACAACTGAAGCAAACATAAAAAAATGGGCTGGAAGATGGAGTAGTTGGCTGTGCTGATGACGATGAAGGAGATGCTGACTAAGCCACAGGTTGTCGAAACCCTGATCTGCCCCTCCTCTACTGACGATGCTGCTTGGAACTACCGGTCGGTGCTCTCCTCTTCCGGTCTCCACTGAAACTCTGTTCTCTCAATCTATGTGTGATAGCCCAGTCCTCATAGACCAATGCTCGATGGATAACCCGATCGAACGTCTCTAAATAATGTCCCACCACACATCTACGAAGGGCAGGACGCACGCCAGTCACAAAACGACGAGCCCTCATCTTCTCATCACTGGTGAGATGAGGAGAAAATCTAAACAAGGCCAAGAAATGGGTCTCATACTATGACACTGACAAATATCCCTGAACCAAGGTCTCAAACTCCATCGCCCTCTGGATCTGAACATGCTTGAGGAAGAATTTCTAGTCAAAACGGACCACAAATTCCTCCCAGGTCCAAACAAACTGAGGCCCAACCATCCTTGATACAAACGACCACCAATGACGGGCCTTACCTTGAAGAAGATAGGTCGCAAGGGAAACTCTCTAATCCATAGGACACTGCATAGTGTCAAAAATCCTTGCAAACTCTGTGCGCCATGCCTTGGCAGCAGAAGGGTCAGGGTCACCGCTAAACCTCGGGGGATCATGCTGTCGGAACTCTTGAGATATCGCGCTCGCACGCGGTAAGTCAGACTACCTAGGAACCTCGCCGGTAGCAGGCTGACGGGTCTACAATATGGTAGCAACAAGCTGCATCAGCTGGTGAAAATGCTCGGCACCTATAGGCACTGTCGGAAAAGCAAGAGCGACACTCGCCTCGGGCGGAGGTATAAGTGCGGTTGGCGGAGCAGTAGCCTCTGTAACTGAAACAACAGGCTGAGGAGGGGGAACCGGCAGGGGAATTGGAGCAACTGAAGGATCGGACGCTACAGGCTCAATGGGAGGAACAGGCTAGATTGGGACTTCAGGAATCAGATCCTCTATGACAGGAGCGGGATGCGCTCGAGTAGAACGGGTATCTCGGGTGCCCCGTCCACGGGCACCACAACCACGGGTGCCAAGACCACGGGTGTCACGACTATGGGTGCCACATTTAGGCGGCATCGTCTACAAAATAATGACGATGCAAGGAATTAGGATAATTACATGCTCAATACGGAGTGAAAGGAAGGGCCTCAGGACTCTACTTGTCCTATACTCTTAACAAACATGCGATGTTATCCTAAGTTATTCTAGAATTACTTGCTATACTCTAATACTAACTTTTGTCACACCCCAAACTCGGTAACCGGATTCACAATGAACTTGATAGCCGATTCTGACCGCAACAGTCTCCATAGTACCCCATTCTCGGCTCCCAAAGCAAGTTCCGATCCTGGGATCCTACAAAGAGGATTTTCATAATAGTATAATCATTATCAATATGAGCATACCCAAGATCACAACAAGTATATCTGAGAATAACAAAGGCACACATCACAAAATCCACTATGAATTTAAACTTTTACAAGTATCCATAAGGTCCAAAAGGACATGCATAAGATAACAGAATAAGGGAAGGAAAGTCTACAATAATGGGGTCCTCAAGCTTAACTCTACTCCACGCTCTGCCACTAAGACGCCTGTCTAGGATCTCCTACACGCATCAATCGGGCATAAGCTTATAAAAGCTTAGAGGGTGGTGAAAGTGTATAACAATAGTGCACAGAAGAATAATAGGAGGTACAGGAAGGGAAACATGCTTAATGACAATATCACTAGCCTTACCAAAGCTTGTTATGAATACAATGAAATGAGTACTGGGCTCCTTACTAAGGCGATGCATAAAGGGGGCTTATATAGCCGATGCGAATGTAATGCAAGTAATGCCAGTGCTCATAACCAACCCACATATCAAGTACATTTCCAATTATAAGGAAATCACCGGGGTCCATTACACTACTAGATGACTGCCGCTCTACAGACCCCGCACAGTTAAACAAGCGTAAGAGACCTCAATATCCACCTGTGGACAGCAAATCACTAGCAAGGCTTAACGGTAGTGGACCCATTTATGAGATGGTTAGACTTAGCCTAACAATGCCTCCTTAATCAGGCGAGTAAGGCCACACCCGTACCCAACCGACTACACGACAGTGAGAGTCCCGGCCTAACGGTATAAGGCCATTGTGCGCTCATAGTTTCCACTCGGTCACGGCGTTGGGGAAGATCCTTGGTATCATAGAAGTTTTGGAAATTTCACCCATGTGCATCTTATGCACCCAATATGCTCAAGTAACATTTTCGGTGTCCACACATACAGCCAACCACAAATATCCCTGTGGAAGCAAGGCCCCGATGAAGCAGGGGGTAGTATCATCATGAAATGCGATGCCAATGCATGAATCACACACACAGATCATGCACTAGCTTCAAGCACTCAATGTGTACAAGGGGAGAAACTCCATCCCTCTATGGCCACCACACATGCAAGTAATTTACACAGATGATGAATATGGGTCACAATGACGTAAGTGCGCTACCTGTAAAATATATTCCTCCTTTTCAAGGAGGGACAAAATCTAGATACATAGACAGGTACTCTAAGAAGAAATGAAGTCCTTTAATGGGGGCCCAATACTTTGGAGTGGCCCACAAGCTAAGAGACTCATAAAGTCTTAATGGAGGAAATGGTCTTAACAAGGTCCAAGGTGGGCCTTCAATCACCTATAAGGGCCCTATGGGCCTACCTTAGGGCCACCAAGGAGGACGTCCAACATCAACTAGGTGAAAAGGTAGCCCGTTACACATATAAGGTAAGGTCTAAGGCCCAAGCAATCCATGGCCTAATGGGCTATACACAAAGCCCAACTCATAGGCAATATGGTGGGCCCTTAAGTAAGGTTTGGGCCCAACCATAAAGGTCATAAACCCACATATTGTGGTGGGCCTCATGGGCAGCCCAGTAGTTCAACCATATGGGCAATTTCACACTTAATACAAGTGAGTTGGGCCTCACATCTTGGCCCAAGTTTTGGTGGGCAACCTAAAGCCCAACTAGTTGCATATTATGGCCTATCACAATAGGTAGAAGAGTATATGCCCAAGGGTCAATGGGCCTAGAAAGTTCCAATCCAAAAGGCCTAAAGAACTAGCAATTAACTACATACAATGATCCAATAAAAACCCAACTTGGGTGGGCCTCAGATGAGCACTAATTAAACCCAAAAATACTGAAGGAAAATGACAAGATAACTGATTAAATCATCCTCAAATTTGGTGGGCCATGCTGCCCCAAAGCAAACATTTATGGGCAGCAACATTGGGCCCATTGCTGAATTTCTAGCCCACACGCTTTCTGGGCTTGTTGGAGTCCAGTAAATAAAATTAATTTATAGTATATTTATTTCCTGATGACCCACACACCTCACTGTGGGTCCCACCAGATGAGAGGGGGATGTACAATACATATTTTAAGTGGGCCATGCTGCTGGAATGTAGGCCCAACAGCAGCCCAAGGCAGGGACGTCCCAAGGCTATGGACGGCCTGGCCTCTTACACTAAGGTGGGCTCCTCACATCCCAAGGGGGCCCCACATGGGACGTCCACCTAGGGGGACCCTACACACATGGACCCCAAAAAATAGAAGGATGGCATGGAGGAAAAACATACATAATGGTGGGCCTGACCAAGGGCGGCCAGCCTATGGTGGGCGTCCACCAGCTGGACATCCATCATGGACAGCTGATCCAGCCACATGGGCCCATAATCATGGCCCCAAGGGCCTCTGGAACATCATAAATGGGCCCCACAGTTATGCACAAAGGCTCCAACGGGCTGGGCCCAATAAGTTCCATAGTTGCAAAGAAGACAACAAGGTTAGAATAAAATCTGCTCATACATGTTGCTGTCCTGAATTTGGGTCATCCAATAGGGTGGGTCCGGGGCCTCCAAAATTCTTAAAATTTGTGCCTAAGGTCCCTCATCAAGCCTACAATAAGGTGGGACCTATAAAGAAGGCCCACCATCAGAGAAAATATTTTTAAATTTTAATTTTTACGGGACTATGCTACTAGACTGCACATCAGAAATTTCTGGCAGTCCACCATGTTGGCCCACCCTTTTGGATGCCCAAATGGGGTTAGTTGGAGCTAAAATTTAGTATGATTGTAGGTGGGACATACGCCTACAAGAATCAAATATTAAATAGTATTAGTCTTTCCACCAAATAACCAAAAATTAGGCCCCAAGGTGGCCCAAAAATCTTTCCAGACAGTTCTAGCAGCAACAATAGATTGGAATAAAATAATTATATACACTAATTAAAATGGTATTTAATCCCAAAAAATTATGGGATATACCACCCTAGTGGGCCCCACTAATATCTACACCATCCCACCATCCAAAACACCTTTACATGTGCCCCAATTAGTTGGATTTCGGGGCCACATGTCATAGGGTGGAATGCCATGGGCATCCTCCCTTTTAGATGGCTGGATTTTTGTTGGTCCACAAGGTGGGCTACACACTATGATCAGGAAATGCAAATAAGGGAAAGGAGAGAAAGAAGGATAATTCGGCCATACAGAAATGGCTCCGCCACTATTGAGCCCTCCCAAGAACAATCCCACCACACATTATAGATTGATATACATTCACAATATAGATCTCACACATGCATGGCCAAAAATTAAAATGGATGGTGGGGATACGATTCCTACCATGATCCTAAGGTCTAGATGACCTCATCATGCAATGAAATCAAGGGATCCTCCATGATGGGGTCCATAAAGGAAAACCCCGTGTTCCATGATAGGAACACTCTTCGAAAAAGTTTTGAACCAAATTTAAAAGTCCTTTTGTATGATTCGAGATTTCAACATTTTTCCAGTAACTTATGATCTTGTCAAACTGGTTCCTTTAAAGTCAAAATGGTTATCCTCATGTAGCTATCGAGATAGAAAATCCAATGAATGGTAACATTTTCAAAGTGAAAAATCATCGCCGTAAACCATTTGTTGAAAATTTTGATTTAAATGATATGTCCATCCTTCTGATTATCCTATCTACGTGGACTGACCTTGTAGTCTGATGGAGGTCCATTTATTGCTTTCTTAGGATTAAGATTAGGATAGTTTTAGTTTTATTTTTGTTCACTACTAATCCCTTTAGATAACGAAGACTTCAAGCCATTTCATTTATCTTCCTCAAGTACTATTTCTCTTACTCATTCCTCGTTTTTTTTAGTTGTCTCATGTTATGATGATTTGAAAATATTTTACATTGAAAATGATGTAGATTTTAGGTTGGGGTGAGATTAGATGAACTAATCAGTATTTTCTTAGTTTTGAGCAATTTTTTTTTTTAATTTTAAATTTTTAGTTTCAAAATTCTTTTTAAAGATTGACATTCTGTGTATTTGAATATATTTGAGTTATGATAATAAGATATAAAATAAGTTTTGAAAGTTTAGAGTCTAGTTAATTAGTATATTTTTTAATAAAGTTCTTTTAATGAATTGATTAATAGAAAAAGTTTAAAACATCAATTGAGCCTAGCACACAATTAACGTCTAACACAAATCCCGTGAAGTTAACTTGAACTCCTAGCTTGATGATTACTTAAAAGTGTTAGGAACCAAGTCTAGAGATCCTCATCTACCTTATTATAAAAAGAGGAAAATGACCAGATAAAAAATATTTGTATTCGAAAATGGCTACTTATTGTATGTGCTTAAATGAGAAATTAATGAAAAATAAAGAAAAGAGGAATAAATAGTGTTGAAGCTGTCGATGAAAATTTTAAAAGCTGAAAAAATAAGTAAAAATGAGAAAGGTTCAAAATCAATAACTTGTTGATCTGTCCACTTTGTGATAATGAATATGTTTAACATTATAGAGAGAAGGCTAACTTGTATGGATTATAAGTTGAAATCCAATAAGCACACTAGGAACTTGATGTTTGGATGCATTCCAGTAATTGATTAATGAAGGAGAACTTAGTTTAAATATTTACTAGTAATATTAAGTTCTTGATTGGCGATATTTCATTCTCTTATCTTTAAACTTTACTCATATGTATAGAATTACACAGGATGTTATTTTCTGAGAAAGGTTTGAAATTTGGATTTTTGGGAGATTATTTTTTGCATATTTTGCTCGGAACTAGAAAAATGCTAGTTGGGGGTGTGTTGAGAATGAAATATTATATATTTTCCTGGTGTTATGCATTGGTTTTATGAGCATAAATACACTTAATTAATCTAATTACATATGTTTTCTTATGAGAGGTGATTTGGAGAGTTAAGATGAAAATGATGATTAAAGTAATGATTTAATGCTCAAAAAAATGACCAAGTGAAGAATTGGATCTATGGAGGTCAATATTGAAGAAATCAAGAGTCAAAGATATAGGGAAACCAAGCAAGGAATGAAGAAAATTGAAGACTTGAAGTGAAGAAATCAAAGCTGTAGATTCACTCTTGTGATGCCATCGAAGCCAACTTTGATCCAATCGAACCCTCTTTGATCCTATCGAGAAAATCATGAATTTTTCAATTTAATTGCTAGAAATATTCTTTGATCCCATCGAGAAAATCCTCTAATTTAAAAGTTGGTTGCCGGATAATTTTCATATTTCTACTCGATGTCATTGATAGAGCTTCAATGGGAGTTCGATGCCATTGAAGGTATGCATGATTACGTAAATTTAAAATTGGTTTGAAGTCAGTGCAAATCAAGTCTGTATAAAGGGATGTTTTAGGCTTTTTAAAGTATGAATTAGGGTAGAAAGTGTAGAGCAAAAAGTTGTGGAGCCTTAGTGGAGTCCTTCTCCAATCCTACAGTTCTAGTTATTTTTAATATTTTACTTTGATTCATTTTTTTATTTGAATGTTGAACAATTCATTGATAATTGGTTTGAATGATGATTTATCTTCAGTTTACTTTGATCCATTATCAACTTCGGGTACATTGGATGCTTAGAAAAGCTAAGAATAATTTCTTATCTATTTTGCAAGGGATTGATCTGTAAAATCCATTGATCTATCATAGACTCTGGGCACGATAGATACTTTGAATTCCCTACGATCAATACTTTGGTGCATGAGGTAGGAATCAATTTAATTGAAGTTTAAATTTATTTTGAGTTTATGAATGATGATTTAACTGCTCTATTATCTTACTAGATAGGATAGGACTTAAATTCTGGTTGAGTAATTCAATTGAATCGAGTAAATTAACATTGAGATTGCAATAAGTGGATCTTTGGCGCTCTAGTACTTTATCTTTGATAATTTCTCTCACAATTTCTATTTAAATAAAATTCCATTGGTTAGTTTAGATTCTAGTTCCAATTTATCGTATTCCAGAAATCGCACAATTGCAGGTCCTTGTGGGTACGACATCAGTCTCATTGAGTTATTACTACATCGCAACCCTATACTTGTCATAACATTATGGTAGGATAATAATGGCTTATGTTGTGTTGTTTTTTTTTTTTTTTGGTGGGTATCAATGGTAGGAGTTTGTGAAAGGGAGGAGGGTGGAGTGGTTCCCTTTATAGTTATTTTTTTAGTTTTTTATTGGGTATAAATGGTAGGAGTTTGTGAAATGGAGGAGGGTGGGGTGGTTCCCTTTATAGATGTTTTTTAGTTGGATATGGATGGTGGGTGTTTATCAAAGGTATGAATTTTATAATGGAAGAATACTGTAATTGAGGAATTTTGCAATGAAATAATGTTGTAATGGATGAATATGATGAATATTAAAATAAATGAATATTGTAATGGATGACTATTATAATGGATGAATGTTGCAATGGATGAATGTTATAATGAAAAAATATTGTAATGGATGAATGTTAAGATAAAAGAATGTTATAAAGGATGAATGTTGTACTATGGATCGCCAAAATTCACTGTGGATCATCGATATTTATTGTGGGTCACCGATACTCAATATGGGTCGTCGATCCCCCGAAAATAATCATAACTCCCTCATTACAAATCCGATTGGGGTGATCTTGTACTTGTTGAAAAGATAATTTGATGAAATTTCAACTGGATTTAAAACTATCTCAATTGGACACCATATAATGCAAAAGTGGGCCCAAAGTTCATCATGGCATGGATCACACCTAAAAATGAGAACAAGAGCAATCTCATAAAAATAATTTAACTCCCTTGTTACATATCTGATTTGTGTTATATATCTTATTCTCATTGAAAAGATAATTTAATGAAACTTCAAATAATTTTAGAATCATTTCATTTGAATACCATTTGATAGCCTAAAATCGGGCCCACGAAATTGGCAAGAGTAAGAGTAAGAGCAATCCCACGAAAATGAGAGCAAGAGTAAGAGCAATCCCATGAAATTGTCTTAACTCCCTTGTTACATGTACGATTGGGGTGTTCTAGTACTCATTGGAAAGATAATTTAATGAGATTTCAAATGGATTTAGAATCATCTCATTTGAAAACCATTTGATAGTCCAAAAGTGAACCTAAAGTTCAGTATGGTATAAATCTCACGTAGAAATGAGAATGAGAGTGATCCCATGAAAATTGTCATAACTCCCTCATTACATGTCTGATTGGGGTGATCATGTACTCATTGGGAAGATAATTTGATGAACTTTCAAATGGATTTACAATAATCTCATTTATACACTGTTTGATATCCCATAAGTGGGATCTCTGATACTGTCTATGGATCTCCAATATTGTCTATGGATCTTTATTACTGTTTGTGAATCTCCGATATGGTTTGTGGATCTCCGATACTATCTGTGGATCTGTGGTACTATTTATGGATCGCAGACACTCTGTGGATCTTCGTTGAGCATTTTTTATAGGATTCTCGTTATCTTAGTCCATGGATCTCTATTATCCATTTTCGATAGAATTACTACTGAGCTTAGTCCAAGGATCTTTGTTGTGCATTTTGATAAGATCTCCTTTACTAGAGGAAGTAATGGTGTTAGGAAGCAATCTGGATGCCCCAGTCACATTGAAGAGAAAGAAGATAAACTCAAAACCAACTACAAGGAGATTATTTTTTTTATAAAGATGAAGAAAATAATTATTACAAGGACTATTAATTATGCTTACGATCCCAGTGCCCTAAGTGTGATCCCTATGTCCCAAGTGAAATGATTTTAAATATATTTAAAATTTTATCAAATTATCTTTCCAATAAACATAAGATCACGCCAATCAAACTTGAAATGAGGGAGTTATGACTGTTTTTGTAGGATTGCTTTCGTTCTCATTTTCAGGTATAATATATGCCATGATGAAATTTTAGCTCACCTTTGGGCTATCAAATGATGTCTGTCATACCCTAAACTCAGTGAAAGGGCTTACGAAATTTCTGAGCTCCAAATCCAGTGGTGATAGTCTCCATAGTACCCCATTCTCTACACTCACCTCCTATACGCTAGGTTCCAATCCTGGAATTCCATAAGAATGATTTTTAGAGTGATTTTTTTTTACACATGAGTATAACTACAAGTGTACCAAAACTAAAGACATCATCACATTTCCACTATAATATCAGTTCGAGTACAGTCCTAGAAGGGAAATACGTGATATAACAAAAGTCCAAAAGATTAGACACATGCTCCTGCCTCAATGTTAATGCGGTTTAACATAACCTGCACGTAAAGAACATGCATAAGCTTACTACGAAGCTTAGGGAGTGCGTGTGTGTATGGGCAATGCATGTGCCAAGCATACAAATGTTAGAGTAAGTGGAATGATGGAGGGCCAAACTGGAAAGTCCATAAATACTATTAGCCATACCTAGGCTATGCGATGCAAAGACCTACACGGCCAAATGTCATATGCAAAGGATGTAATGTAACATATCAATCTTGATGTCTAATCTACATATCAATACAGTTCCTATCTGAAATCATCGAGGTCTAGTACACTCTGACACTAGCATGGTACCCGATTGCACGCATGACCTAGAGAGTGGAATAGACTTCAATATCCGCCTCGTCAGTGGTATGCCAATCCCCACTCAGCTTGCTGATATCGGACCCTTTTGATGAGCTGGTCAAACTCAACCTAGCTTATAGCCCCCTTCACCCAGGCAGATAAGGTCACACCCCTTTCCAACTGACTCCGACATAGTGGGAGATGCGGTCTACTATATTTGGCACTCAGGTTCTCATATTATCCACTCGGTCTCGACGTTATCATATCCTGTTGGCTCACAGGGTTTATGGGCTTTCACCCAGGGACATCCTACATGCCCAGTAAATGTAACCAGATTTCCGATGCCCATACTCAAGATGTTAACCATGATAATCTTGTGGTGGCCACAACCCTGATGTCGCTAGGGTATGGATGAAAATGCATTATGCAATGCGTGAATGCATGAGTCCATCATCCGAGTCATGCAACCATATCATACAAGTCATACATACATACAGGGTGGCCCCATCTCATATGGGTTCCCTAAAAATGCCCCAAGTTGTAAAGTCGTTAATGTGGCCTTGCCACACATCGGCAAACTAAAAATCATGAATTAGCCATCATCCAAGTCATGCAAACATGATACAAATGATATATGATAACTTAATACCACATCAAGCTTAAGAGAAGTAGTATACCAAACATAAGAGTAATGCTAAATCAAGAGTAAGATAAATGCTACATCTAGCATAGAGTAAGTGCATCCTCAATATAAAGGTGTCATATCAATGTTAAGAAAGTGTTATAGCAAGTATAAGCATAAACTTTGCACCAATCACTAATGCAACACCACATAAATAATCGAGAAAGTGTCGTACCAAGACAAATGCAAAACATCGCACCACATGATAAGGGAAATGCATCATTCACAATAAGTGGAACCTACTTAGAAATCAAGTTTATCGAGGCCCAAAAGGCTATACTTGAGTGGTCTTTCAAACTAATGAGCCTACTCAACAAGCACGCACAAAAGTGGCTAAAACATGCTATTTTCGGCATCCAAATGGGGTAACGAATTGTAGGATCCACAAATGATCATGGTAGGCCTAGAACGGACATAAAAGAGAGCCTCACAACTATTCCCAAACAAGGCCTAAGAGAGCAACTTACCATCTATAATAATGGGTCTACATTGGCTAAATCATAAGAAATGTGTAGGACTCAAAATGAGGATGGGTCCCACGATGGGACGACCCAGATACATCCCATGCATAAAAATGGGCCTACGGTGCCAATACCATACACGCAATAAGTTTGGACCCATGGTCCACGTATGTATAACTCATATACCAAGATGGCCCATGGTGTGAACGTCATACACCAACTAAGGTAGGGCCTATGGTGTGGGCACAATACACACATAGATGTAGCCCCTTAAAAAGGTTCCAATGGTGGGCATTATCATGCCTCATGACCTTAGTAGTGTGATCCACTAGGGCTTTGAATCGGCCCCATGATGGGCCATGCCCTAAAATAGTATGGTAAAATAGATGAGTAACATGGCTAGAACTGTAACACCTCGAAAATTAGCACCCAAGTACATAGACTTCGGTCCCGAGTTCTCAGGTGTTAACCAAATGAAAATGCACATGTGGCCTCATTTAGATTCACATCAGTTCCACACACAAGCAATCAGAGTAGCACAATTTAAATTAACGAATCCAAAGCAAGGTAGAGATAACAACAAGCAATGAATATAGGGCTAAGAGTAAACATATAATTCTAATAGTGTTGGATGCCCAACATGGGGATTACACAAGCCACAATATACATACCCAAAATAATTACAGTGTAACATTTTCGGTTTGGTTTAATCCTCTAAAACGCAACATCAGTGGTGGAAACCACTCTAAGTTTACCTGTCTAAGAACTCGATAATACCTATATCGATAATATCGTCTGGTTGGTGTTTTAAAAAACCGTCCCAAAGTGGGAGTGAGTGATCAACTCAGTGGTTCCATGAACTCCAAGTTACGCATGTTATCAATTCCACTAGCATAAGTAATGATAAAGCAACTTAAATACCTAATTCCTAAATGCTCTTATTAATGCATGTGCATGCCCTCACAATCTAACACTTCCTCATAAGTGACTCCAACTCCACATTCGCAAATGTCAACACTCCCTGAACACACAACCACAACGCCGAAGTCATCACAACCTATGCTAATGCAATGCTATGAATGTTCATGTTAGCCAAGTATTTAATTAGGTCCGTTCATCCAGTAAGATTAGAGAAGCTGAAATACCACCATTTAATCAATGGCCTTATCCAAATCACTTGGCCTAGGGCGATCATAGTGGCTCTGAGCTTAAGATTCATGATCTAAATTTAGGTATCACTCATTTATCTTATAAATCAGTAATTCCAAAGGTAAGGGTTGTCACCCAAACTGAGTATGATCACGCAGTTCCGAGGTTATAACAGCCCACGGCACACTACTCCGACCGACTGGAGCGTTATTTTTGAAGAGTTTCCAGATCAAATGGCTCACTCCAACCCATGCTCGGACCACAACACAGATGAACAGTGGCTAAGGAATTATAGTGGTGTGGGCTTATCACATTAAACCAAATCAATACAAAGGAAAAGGGCTCGTCCCCAATTACATTCATGTCCGGGTCATTCGAACGGTGCTCTGGCACGGAACCATTGGCCGAGCAATTTGACGGGGGCCATTCGAATAAGGAGCTATCACCTCCTGTTCTCGTTGGTTACTATGGGGAGGCTCGTCACCCTGGCATAGGCTGATAGTACATACATGGTATTTTATACCACCATGCGCAGCTCCTGAGACTTAGTTGCTCATTGGTCACTACGGGGAGGCTCGTTACCCAGCATAAATTGACAGCTTGGACACAGTGTCTCATACCACCATGCTCATCTCATGAGCCTGGGGATTGTATCACTAACAATTAATAGTAGGCCTCTCAAAGGTATGAGGTGCTTCAGATTCAGGCAGGAGCAATCATACATGGTTGACACACATGGTTGGTCGGTTGTTAGGCTAATTCGGTTGACTCGGACTAACTCTGGTATAACTAGCATTGGGTGCAAGCGTCTCGTGTAGTCTGACTACTGCCAATTATCTGCATTCAGCCCGGAGCAATCAGACTAGTCTGGGATGACCAGCCCAATCGAGGCTGCCTTCATACGTTCGCGGTTTGCTAACCACAAGAATGCTCCAAGACCTCCCTCACAAGATCTCCCTCATCCTCTCTCTCTTTCGCTCTTTCTCTCTTTCTCCCTCTCCCCTTTCTTGAAATGAAAATTCATATGGAAATAAGAGGGTGCAAATGAGGGACTATTGATAGTGTTAGAATATGCACAAATAGTTCCGGTGACCCTTTCTCCAATAAACTTGCCCTGGGGGAGGTTGTTTTCGACTTACAAGGCCTTCCGGTGGTCCACTGACTTATCCACATCGTGGGGCAGGTGCTCCACTATGGAATCTATATTTCATCATAATTGGGTGGTAATCGGACGATTAGATGTGGGGGCCTCACTTACAACGGACGGTCACCGATGATCAATCAGGGCCGCGGCTATATAGATATGTGTAGGGAAATATCATTAACTCACACTTTGAGTTTGGTTGCAACCCGACAGTTGGAAAGTCGCAACTTCGCAAAAGAGCAGAGAGCTCAATTCACTTAAATTTCAGGTTTCTCCTAGGCCATTTATTCGTCCCATGCACTCAACCTTCGATCCAAGTTGAGCAGTTTTAGATACTATCCTAGCTTGGCATCCGTGATGGACATCAAGCCCGGTAAGATGGTCATTATTCTATAGTTTCGAGTTTAGTGGCCCACCAATGAGTGGTCCAGAGCTTATTCAGATAATCAGGGCATTTTCGGGATGAATTGGGCAGCGAGATTTCTCATGCATGATTATTGGGGTTTGGATTAACTAAATTTGTAGTACGGCCTACACACAATTAGTGGAAATGATAATTCGGCTCTAATCACCCTAATTAAGAACAATAATTCAACTATATTTGAAGCTATCCGAATTAGTAAAATATATTAAAAAATATAAAATAATAACCTGATTAAATTGTATGATTCCTAGTATATTTAGAAGAAATTTATAAGAAGACATCGAATACAAAAACTCTAAGATGAAAACGATATGCACTATTCATCGGCAACATGTAGTTGCAGAAATTTCTAGTTTCAATAGGTCTATTTCATATAATAATTTTGGTACTTTAATTATTATATTATTATTTATTATTTTTCTAGTAGTTCATCATCAATTTTAATTTTTTTATCCCAAAATTCATTATATTTTGAGTTATAGAAAAATTCTAAAAATTTTGGGAGTACCGGCTGCCTGAAACTAATGATTTTGGTACTGTTTTTAAAATTTCCTAAAATTAATCTCCTTTGATTATTGTTTTTATTATTTATTTAATTTTTTATTAAAATAGACTCTTCTATATTCAATCTGGTTTTTGAATCACCTCAATCAGAGTTGTAGAAAAAGAGATATGACTTTTTGAAGTCAGTACACTGAAACTGTCAAAATCTGAACATGTAGAAAATTGCTAAACAGAGTTACTCAGTTCAACCGAGTCCTACTCAGTGCAACCGAGCCCTGATATCTAGATTTGCTCATTTTCTTGACGTTTACTTGGTACAATCGAGCAAGGCTTCCTCAATTACCCCAGCTTGCTCGGTGCAACCGAACTTTGTTGTGCATATTATTCAAAAATCTCAGATTTCGCTCAGTCGGCCGGTTTTTGTGGATCCAAGGTCAATCCTTTTAGTCCCAAACATATGAGAATACACACACAGACAAGCACTCAAGTCCAAAAATCAAATGTAGTGCCCAAGGATATCCAATTCCCAGTTGGCAAAAATCAGGGGCGTTATAAGAATGCATACAATGTGACAAACCCCTCAGCGTGGGGCATACACTATTTGTGCAAGCTATTTCCATAACATAGCCTGCCATGCGGGACCCAAAAATCACCATAGTAGGCCCAAGCAAGGTTGTAACACGTGGGGAACACAACCCCGTATTGGACAATATGACCCAGTTAAGCTTCGAATCTGATTCGTATTCGGGACCATGCACTGAAATGAGATGTTAAAATAGATGGGCGGCTAGGATATACAACCCATCATCTAGGTGAGCCAATACAACGGACCACACTAGTTGGGCGGCAGGTGCACCCCTTAAACACATGTAATGGTGTGCCTCACATATGGACGGCCAGGATAAAGCACGTACCTACGAGTAGGCCGCTGCCTAAATAAAATACTGCTCCACTCACTCTCTTGACTAAAATTCTCATCCTAAAATCTGAAATTTCCAAAAGGGCTACAAAGCCCAATGAGGAAGATTCTTATTAATTTTTTAAAATACACATTTTCCAAAAATAAACAATTTCTTAAAATAGCAGGTAATCAAAATAGTAAGTTTTCAAACATCCTAATCATTCAAAAAAACAACTTACAAATATAATAATTGCACAAAAATGATAATTTTCACATAAAGTAGGTTTTATAAATAATGTAGGTTTCCGAATGAGGCAAGTTTACAAATAAGTCAGGTTTTTAAATCAAACAACAGTATAAGCATATAACATTTTAAAAAATAGTAATTTTCAAATATGATAGGTTTACAAATATAACAGTTTTTTAAGAAAGTAGCCAAATTACCAACATCTAACAAGCATAACATTTATAATTAGAAAAAACTATAAAATAGAGATCAAATTTGATTTCATTAAGAAATATGTTTTCAAATATGGATGCAACATCTATACATGTATTTGGAATGTCTTCATTTCTAACACATCAATCATTAGAACACTCGAGCCTTTTTATTAGCGGTAAGCTAAAACCCTACAATACAACTTTGTCCTTCTATGTTAGTTTGCAATCTTGATATGCATAATTCCACCCGGACCAAGGTAAGGGACCAACTTAGCATGGTCAAGTTAAAAGATCCATTTTCTAGTGAGAGTACCACAATCCTAATATATTACACTCCATATAAACTAAGATGAGCTAAAAGGTACCAATTGGGGTTTAAGGTCTTTCAACCTAAAGGTCACCGAGCCTCACGTATTTTTCTTTTAAGAATTTTCAACCCATGGGACATCAATTTACCTAATTATTTGCAAGTATTCTGGGATACTCAAATGTATGAATTCCTCTTGAATCACATACACAATCATGTATGAAATTTTTTCATAAATTGACTTTTTAAAATATAATTTTCTTAAGTAACATGTTTTCCATATACCACTATTCATTATCAACTTTTCATAACTCTTTCTATAAAATATTCATAAAACTTTCTATGATGAACATGCTTTCTCAATACCATGCGTACGCATGCTTTTTTACTCTATATGAATGCAATACCCAAAAGTTCATAAAAAATTAACGAAAACATATTAATAAATGCAATAATACACTTTCCAAAAAATTTTGAAAACTACTACAAAAGTTCTAAAAGAAAATGGAACTTCCCATAATGGTGTAGGCTTTCAAAAGTACATTGATGTGGTAGATGTTTTTGGGAAATTCCTGACCTATAACTCAGGTGTTAGGGTTGGTCGCTAACCTAATCTCTCATATATGAGGTGTTTTTTTTAATTATTATTTTATTTTATTTTATTTTTTAAAATATAACAATGGCTCTAAGATTCGATCTTTGCAAGATTTTGGCCTTAATTCCTTAACTCTTACCTTTATATATATATATATATATATATTCCTTGGGTAGCTTTTGATTTTTTTGGACCAAAATGCCCTTTGCCAGCTGTTACAGTGTACAGACAGTTGCTTGTTTAGGAAGTCGAAAAGCCCTCCTTTAAAAAGAGTGGGTCCCACTAAATGAGGATTGAACCTATTCTATGAGAGATCCAATTCGTTCATTTTATTCGTTGCATTCTCGAACCTCAAAAGGCATTGATTGCATCTTAATCCGAGCTCTGAGTGGCCTCCCAAATGGAGATAACGTTGGCCTTTCTTTCCAAGTTGTTTCCTTTGGTGTGGTCTACATGTAATGTTTTCTTCCTTATTTCTTGAGGCCATGTCCTAAAATTAAATCCTCATTCAAATGGTCAAAGTGGATTTCAACAAGAACTCATGATGGACCCACAAAACCTATTCAAAAATGTATATGTAAGGCCAAGTCCGAAGCTTGGACCCTATTTGATTTTATTTTTTTTTTTGGATTTTGTTTAGAGAGAGGAGATCACCGCAGAACGCCATTGGACTGTTGGACATTGCTACGACCTCCTTGATACCCATTCCTTCGAAATTCCTACATATTTCCAATGACATTCTCTCCATTCCGCTATGTTTTCGGCAACTTTTTTGAGTTTTTTTCAGAGAGTGGGACCACTGCCCATTTCAAAAGTTTTGACAGTTGGAAGGTAGTTGTGAGGGTCCCTTACATTCTCCGCTCACTCTCTGGTGAACTATTCACTTCATCGTGGGACCCATAAAAACTTTCATGTCAAAAAATGACGTCTTTTACCCCAAAGGGCCTTATTGTGGGGCCTTGCCGCAAGAGAAGATGAATAGGGAGGAGGAGGTAGGAAAGGAAGATGGATAGGGAGGAGAGGTCAAAGAAGAAGATAGATAAGGAGGATGAGGTAATAAAGGAAGATGATGGGAAGAGAGGTGGGGGAGAGGATCACACATGGGGCTGTGGATTGCACTTGGGGGTTGTGAATTACGCCTAAGACACTTGGATCGTGCCTGAGGTGTGTGGATTGCAATTAGGGCATTGGGATCGGACTTGGGATATGTGGATCACACCTAGGACATAGAGATTGCTCTTGGGACACAGGGATCACACCTGTGACACCTTCAACAAAAATGACCATAACTCCCTTATTAAAGGTCCAATTGGGGTGCTCTTATGGTCATTGGAAAGATAATTTGATGAAATTTTAAATGAATATAGAATCATCTCATTTGAATACCATTTAAATACCCAAAATTGGGCCCAAAGTTCATTATGACATAGATTTTACTTGGAAAAGATAACAAAAGTGATTCCACGAAAATGGTCATTACTCACTCGTTATAGGTCTGATTAGGGTGATCTTGTGCTCATTGGAAAGATAAGTTGATAAGATTTGAATGAATTTAGAATAATATAATTTGAAAATTATTTGATTGCCCAAAATAGAGCCCTAAGTCCATCATGACATGGATCACACCTTGAAATGAGAGTGAGAGCGATCCCACGAAAATAGTCATTACTCCCTTATTACAGGTCCGATTAGAATGATCTTATGCTAGTTGTAAAGATAATTTGATGAAATTTCAAATGATTTTAGAATAATCTCATTAAGATACCATTTTAATGCCCAAAAGTGGTCGTAAAGTCCATCATGGCATCATTTACACTTGGAAAAGAGAGCGAAAGCAATCTCATGAAAACGTCATAACTCCCCCATTATAGGTCTGATTGGGGTGATCTTATACTTATTGGAAAGATAATTTGATAAAATTTTAAATGAATTTGAAATTATCTTATTTGAATAGCATTTGATAGTACAAAATTAGGTCCAAAGTTCATCATGGTAATGATCACACCTGGAAATGAGAGTGAGAGTGATCTCATGAAAACAATTATAACTCCCTCGTTACATGACCGATTGGGGGTGATCTTATGCTCGTTAGAAAGATAATTTGATAAAATTTCAAATGACTTTGGGCTATAGACATTTCAAACCCATCTTTTGATATGCACTGGAGATCCTTGGACCAAGCTGAACGGTGATCTTATAAAAAATGTATAATGAATATCCTTGGAATAAGTTCAATGGTGATCTTGTTGAAAATAAATAATAAAGATCTTTAGACTATGCTTAAAGATGATCCTATTGAAAATGCATAACAAAGATCATTAGACTAAGCTTAGCAGTGATCTTGTCGAAAATGTATAACAAAGATTCTTAGACTAAGCTTAATGGTGATCCTATTGAAAATGCACAATGGAGATCCTTGGACTAAGCTCAACGGTGATCGTGTTGAGAATACATAACGAAGATCTTTGGAGCTTAATAGTTATTTTATTAAAAATGCACAAAGGAGATCCTCAGACTAAGCTCAACAATGATCACCTGTTGAAGATACACAACAGAGATCCTTGGACTAAGTTCAACAATGATCCTGCTAAAAATGCACAATGAATATCCTTAGACTAAGCTCAATGGTGATCCTATCAAAAATGCAAATAAGGATCCTTGGATTAAGCTCAACAATGATCTTGTTAAAAATGCACAATAGAGATTGTCAGACTAAGCTCAACAACTATCATGTTGTGTATTTTTAACTTAGTCTAATGATCTTTGTTGTGCATTCTCCACAAGATCACCATTGAGCATAGTCAGAGGATCTCTGTTGTACATTTTTGACAAGATCAGCGTTGAACTTAGGCTAAGGATATTCATTGTGCATTTTCGACAAGATCACTAATGATATGCTGATATCAAGGGATACCTGAAAGACCGAACTAAGCTCAGCAGTAAAGTCGTTGCCTAATAATCTCCCATGTATGTTGATATCAAGTGATACTTGGAAGATTGGACATACCTTAAAGATGGAATGCTTGCTAATTGCCACACTATTTGATGATTATGCACACAGTTTACAATCAGTGGCAGTGTCCTATATAAGCGGTCTTTCAATCAAATTTTGTTGTGATGCGTGGATGAAATAGAGGCAGCCAAGATCATAATAGAAGTCCATGAAGGCGTTTACGGGCTACACATGAATGGACACATGATGACAAAGAAAATTTTGCTACCTAGGTACCCCTAGCTCAACTACCAAAAAAGGGTAAAAGGTTATGGATAAAAGTCGTAGCTAAAGATCTATGGCTACAGTTATAATCTGTAACAAGACTATAACCATTGGTACGGTAGCCACTACTTTTGAAGCAATGGCTACAGATTAAATCCATAGTTATAGAATCAATGGCTACGAATTAGATCCATAGCCATATATTCTGTAGCAAAATGTACATATAGCTACGGATAATATTTGTAGCTAAAAGTAGAATGAGATTCATAGTAGTAGGCTGAATTTAGCAACAACTAGGGTTTCCAGAACTAGGGTTACAACCAATATCCGTAGCCACTACTTTTTTTTTTTAATAATGCTTTCCAGAACTAGGGCTACAACCAATCATGAAGCTTTCTTCTTTGGAAGCGTAGGTACTTTTTCCTTGCCTAGAAGGAAACAACGGAATGTCTTAAACTGACAACCCAAGCAAACAAAAAGTAAAAAGACCTTATAACTCAAAACCATGAATTGCCTACCTTCAACTATGTGGATTTGAGCAGTTTAGCACCTTCTACAGCAACTAATAGGTTTCAAAGCTTAACTTTGTTTGTGCTTGCAGAAAGTACTTTGGCATTCGAACACTAAGCTAAATTAATTTCACTACCTAAATATTGAGGGTAGAAAAAAGTGGGTTCCCCTCATGTGAGCTCTGTATGTAGGACATGCACTTCGTGACCAATGATGCCATTCCGTACCATTTAACTCAGTTCTTAGATCTATTGTTCTAAACTTACTTGGCTTGACCCTTTCTGTAATCACTAGTCTACACTTTGCCTTCTTAAAGTTTTAGCAGGGATAGACGATGGCATGTCATCACAAGCAACCTTCCTTTTCTGACGAGATGGCTTTGTTGTCGTAAATATAAAAAGAGGAAAAACGAAAACATAAATATATATACAATAGACAGTTTAATTTGGAAGGGAGAAATGGAAAGCAAGCATGCACTCGCACACACTTGTGCATGCACGATAAAACCACACATTAGCAGGTCCACACGCACACACCTAGGTCCACACTCACACACATTATGAGCTATTGTGTTTGAAGTTGCATATAGTTGTTACATTGGGACATTTCTACTATCCAATCCTTTAATCTCACCGTTAATTAGGTTCAACTCACATTTCATGGGCAACCATGCAAGCATCACATCAATCTAAAAAATATCATTCAATTCGATCAATGGTCTTTAATATGGATGGCCAAGATCATTGACACACAAATAGATCTGATCAACAATTTGATTCATCTATTTGTTTGAGAACATCATGGATTTCTTGTGATTGGATCACTTTCTCAAATTCCTATCATCCTTGGCTGACCATTCTTAGTCACATTAAACATCATAATCAATTGTAGGAATGGGATTATGAAACTATCCTTTGGGAACATGACATTTGAGTTGAACGTGTTTAACATGTGCAAACAGTCGAAGGATGGTGATGATGTCCATGAAATAAATGCGATCGACTCAGTCGTGGAAGATAAGTCACTTTTGACTTTGTACTCTGACACTCTAGAGATGTGCTGGGCCCACTCCACTAATTTAGATGATGGCATTATTAGGGACATGGATGCCTTACTTGATGTCGCGCCGGTACTTGAAACTAACTAGTGAAGTGTAACACCCAGTACTCGAGTGACACCATGGAGATATAACTTAATTTACACGTCATCATTCGGCAACTCTCAATCTATCCATCTCAACCGTCTAGCATAACCTTCATTCATATAACAAGTCATCCATTCGATTGATCTTCAAAATAATCCATTACAACTTCAGAGACATCTATTTTAGGATCTCAACTGCTTCGATAAACCAATTAAACTGTTCATTATTGATTTCGGGACCTAAATCTAAAGATCCAACATTCATCAAGTCTATGACATCTTGTTCAATGATACAACGCTAAATTGTATGAATCTGACTGTCAGATGGTAATGTTGACTATTCGGATGTACTTAGACTAGTTTAGGACCCTTAGGGCAGTAGAAAGAAATCATCATCCTTAAATCAAGTGATCCATTCGTTAATCTTAAAGACGGACCATCACACCTTAGTGGGATCGATGCCAATCCTCAAAGGATTTAATTATGGGAATCCGATCATGACAAAATTTCACATAATACACTAACAAAAGAGTTTCACTGTACAACGGCAATTTCGGGAACCAATTTAGTAAATCCACCGTTCATTAGATCCACAACGTCATGTCGATCGTTCTAATACCTGACTTCTCTAATCCAACCATTGGATTATAAAATAAATCTTTAGGTTGCAATTAGACAATCCTAGAAACCACTAAAATTGTTTAATGAGGGCCATTGAAGGCCTTAACCTTAAGTCATCTTAAAATTTGGATCCAATTCGCTAAATCCATCATTATTAGGCCTACCACACTTAAGTTCACAACCCACTATTTAACAATCCTTACCCCTGCTTCTGGTAATTGAATATACCGTTGAGATTCATTTAAACAGGTACCAGGGCCATTTTAATCGTTGAAATTCAGATTGGGAGTAATCTAACCACTGGAACGACGATAATCAACAGTTAAAGGTTAAGATTCAATTGGCATGGCCCACCCAAGCTTTGTATTTGCCTCATCTTTAGACAGATGACCCAGATGGGCCCATAGAGAATCATGGACGGTGTGGATTTCATGTAAGCATCACGGTGGACCCCACATAGGCATTGCATGGGCACCATGGGTAGTGCACTCACTGTGCACTAGACCGGAAAACCCGGTCAAGCGGGTTTGACCCCATGGCTAGCCGAGAAAGGAGAGTTCTCTCCTTTCTTTTTTTGTTTCTCACCGTAGGGCCTTTAAAAGAACTGCCACTGCCATTCGGTTTATGGCCCACCATCATGGCCAACAACATGATCTAATCTATCCATCTGGTGCAAACGCGAGTTGTGACCAAACCCCACCTTGTCTCGCACCTGGAAGAACGTGTGCATGGACATGATTCTTGGTGCAAACAGGTCTTGCACGCACAATATTTTCCAAAAATGGAAACTGCCTTGTTGTTGCCAGGCTAGCAATCCGCGTGAGGAGGAATCCTCCAATCCTAGCCCTCCATTTAAGTAGCTCTTAGTCGTTCGATGCTCACAAGCTAACCGACAACTTAACAAAAAATCATGATATTTTCATGGAGAGGAAGAGAGAGTAGGAAGCCATAAGCTCTATCTAGGCCGTTCTTTCCTGATCCAACGGTATGGAGGAGTTAGGGTGATGTTATAAGGACAAGTAAACCTAACAACATCACCCCTCCTGTTTCTGGCAGCTACACAAGAAAATCGGCTGAAACCTTCAACTGCCGAACTCACCACTCTAACCTTCACAAAGCTTTGACTTGAAGCATCCCTAAGCTCCAATGCATGGATCCCAACCACCCTGAAGCCTCATTTTGGAGAAAAACTCGCCTAATAGCGATCCGCCATTAGAGTCAACCGTCTTCTTTATCGTGTCAAACTAAGTCAGACCTTGTCCAGTTGAGCCATTTTTGGACTCTCATCACCTGGAGGTGTCCTGATGCCAGGAGAAAGAGAAAATGAGAAGAAAGGAAAGAAGAAGAAGAGGAGGAGAGAGTGCGGCTACCTCGTTGCTTGTTGTCCATCTTCGTGCAGTCACCGTATCGACTCAGCTCGACCGAGGCTGAGTCAGGCTGGGTTTGATGGCCATTACTGGGCGTTTTCAGTAGTAGGAAGGAAGAAGAAAGAAAAAGGAAAGAGAGGGAGAGAGTCGTGTGGGTTGTGGTGCTGCACTACACCAAGTAGCGGGTCATTGCCGCACTCCCACCCGAGCTCAGGCTGAGTCAGACCGAGTCTATTGGGTTTGGGTCTTCTCCAGGCCTTTCTGGAGTTCCAACAAAAGAAGAAAGAGAAATGAGAGGAAAGAATTGAGGAAGAAGAGAAGAAGATAAAGCTAGGTTGTGTAACTGATGAGTCGACTTGACTCACTTGAGTTGAGTCAGGCATCCACTGTTGGGCTTCCAGTAGAGAAGAGGAATGAAGGAGGAAGAAATAAAAAAGAAGAGGAAGAAGGAGAGGGCGCAAGTTGCTAACCCGACTCATCTGAGTCGCAAGTCAGGGCTGTTGTGTTTGGGCCGAGCCCAGAAGGTGTTGGGTCGATATCGAATCAAGTTGAGTCAGATCAATTGAGTAAGGTAAATACCAAACTTCAAAGCTTTAGAACCTTGAAACCTATTATAATGATTTGATGTTATTTCCCTATTTGAAATGTAGGGAATTCCAATCTTCAATCGCCACTCTTGAATCTGAGATTTGAGGCTAAGTTGATTTCAACCAAATGTCTAGGTGGGTTAAACCTCATCATTTAAGGTTAGAAATCAATTTTATTTTGAATCCATTAGAGTTCCTCATTTATTTGTGGGGAATTAGTTTCCTGAATTCCTTAGTTATGCTTGCATTAAATTGATTTATATCTGATTCTAGTCGAACCTGAGGGCGCACACACTGCCTAGAAATATTATATGTGATTCGACTTATAAAGTGATGATTTCTTCCCCTTGAGTTTTCCACTTTCCTATTAGTTTAAGTGATAGTTTATGTTTTAATTACAGCTGATAATTGATATCTCTATTACTTGCACTAGTTGTTGAATTTGATCTCTAACTTATATGCTCAATGTTTATCTTGTATAAATATATGTATGTTGCACTTGTATACCTTCTTATGCTTGTGGATTACTTGTGGATTGCTTATGCAACTTAAACTAGTACCTTTATCACTGGGAAACCCCACTTGTATATGTACATCCATACTTGGGATGTAACTTGATTGATTGTGACTATAATGGGCCCCCAACCTAGTGGTCATTTTATCTAAGTTGTTGTAGACTTACCATCTTGCGGATCCTTGTGCCCATTGTGCCTTTGATGTAATATCTATCCTTTGCGCCTTTCATGTGATAATTACCCTTTGTGGCTTTGATGTGATATCTGCCCTTTACGCCTTTGATGTGATAATTACCCTTTGTGGCTTTGATGTGATATCTGTCATTTGCACATTTAATGTGATATCTGCCTTTGCGCCTTTAATGTGATAATTACCCTTGCAGCTTTGATATAATATTTGCCATTTTATGGCTTTGATATGATATTTACCCTATGTGGCTTTCATTTGATATTTGACCTAAGTGGCTTGATGGATTATTCATGTATATCTATGCGATAGTAAGATCCACTTGTGGTACTATGATTGGCCACTAGTTGAGGAGGTTACCATTAAACATCCTAATGTTGGAGTGTTATGAGCCGGGGATGGTGGAATGGGACACTATGCCCGAGCTGTCGGCCTACGCTGCGTGACGAGCCCCCCGTAGTGACCTTTGAGTTTTTCTTAAATAGCTTGGTTGTAATCGGAATAATAGTAGATGGGTTAATCATGCATTCATAGCATACTGGCGATGACGGATGGCTAATTCTGGATACTATAGCACATGCCCTTAGGCTTAGTGAGGTATCGTTTCGCTAGCTCTCAGACCATCGACTATCGACTTACATACATGATGTATGATGGCTTAGTCATTATGTTGTACGTGATATACGCATTGATGTGCTCCACTGACGACTGGTCTTATACATAGGTGATGAGCCTAAGTCCGATTGGATGAGCATCCCCAGGTCGATGTGCATTCACGCATCCATGCATTTAAACAAGACTGCATCATGTATTGTTTTGGATGCTTTATTATTTAGAACTATGCTTAACTAATGTGGCGGTGTGTCATCTCGAGGGGAATTTACACTGAGCTGGCCACTCATTCATCGAATATATAACCGTACAGGTAACACAGGTGGTTTAAATGATATTCATATCTAAATTAGTAAGAAGCAAGGTACAATTATCAGGGACGCATGGTTGTATTTGCTAAGAGAAGCTACACGATCTTGCGGCTCAAGTTTATATGCATTTTATTATTTCACATGTGTTAAATCTTGTAATTCTTGTACTTGTTAACATAGAGACATTGGTTTGTATATGTCATTTTGGGCAGTCGCTCCCATAATTTGAATGTATATACAATTTCCTTTATGCTTGATTTGTTCATATTCTGAAATGACCAAGCTATATGTCCTAGAAGGGGGGTGAATAGGACTATGCCAAATTAGATTTAAATACTGCGGAATATGAAACAAAGAATAGATAGCACTATACACTAATCACAGAATAGGAATGGAAAGCAACCTAAAATAGAGAAATAGAAACAAAAATTGTTTTAAGGACAACCTTACACCAAAAACCAAAGTTTATGGTAGGACGACCTTATTTCTAGAATAAATAGAGAAACTGAAGCTCAACATAATAACGAGATAGCAAAAATAAAATGCTGAAATGTAAATCTAAATTATTACAACATTCCCCATTGTGCTTGAAATGTAAAATTTATAACATTCACATCCACACAAACATTCCACAATTCTGAATGATAAAAGATAGGAAATATAAATCACACATTCACAACACAAAGAATTATAGTGGTTCGCTTGTGTGTTCACCAACTGTTAAACAACAGCCACACAGAATGCTACTCCACTCCTAATATCCTCACACAAGGGATATTAGCGTTCACTATCAAATATATTTTCACAGGTTCACTCAAAACCTTCACAATTGTGTCTTTTTCAAAGGGCTTACACAATTCAAAAACCCTCACTTCTGAGTTTTCTGGCTCTCCTCAAATAACCAACAACTTTGAGATTTTTCTGGCTTAACCTCAAATAAAACCAAACAATGTAAATTACACAAATTGTAAAATACCTGATTTTCTCCTTCGTTGTAGCAGCCCAGGAGAACCAAGTCAGATTAGAGATTTGAATGTCAAATTTCAATGTCCAATATTCACTTTATAATGGTTCTAGGTTCTAATAGATTTTAAATTAAAACAAAAGGGCTAGCTCTAATTGATTTTGATTCCAGAAAAAGGAAAACAACAATTCCTCTTTTCAGATTAGATTGGAATGTAAGAAACAAAATCAATTAACAAAGCTAAAGAAAGAGAATATTAAATATGCACACTTAGCTTAAATGGAGCACCGACTTATCTCTCAAAAGACCGAATTAAATTAACTTGAATTGCTTAATTTATTCTGAGATTCGTGCTCTATTTATAGGTGAACAAATCACGTCTTCAACTGGTCTAAAGACCTCTACGATTGGTCATAGAACTAACAGATATTTGAAAATTCGAACACGATAAGATTTGGCAGTTTCACGACTGGTCGTAGGTCTCCTCGACTGGTCATAGGATCCCTTCGACTGGTCGTAGGTAGCCAAATTTCAACGTTGTTCTTTGAGTCGTAAGTCTACGACTGGTCGAAGATGCAGTCGACACTGTTCCTACGACTGGTTGAACAGTCCCCGAGACTAGTCGAAGCCTAACAGAAAATTTTTGATTTTTGTAACAAACTTACGACTGATCCAGTAAATGTTTAGACAGGCCGAAGTAGTGCTAGGACTAGTCGAAAAAAGTCCAGGACTAGTCTTAGAACAGACCAAACTCACTTATATAAAACATATGATTTATGTATCCAAAATGGCCTACTCTAAAGGTCAACCTAAGGTCAGTCATACCTCAATAGTGAAGTAAGGACATTGAAACTTTAGAGACGAGTGACCTTTGAAAGTAATGGAGCTTGAAGTCTTGATGTCGTTTAAACTTGAGAGCTTTTTGAGATCTTGAGATTGAACTTGAAAGCTTCTTGAGATCTTGAGGTTAAACTTGAAAGCTTCTTGAGATTCTTAACTTGTGAACAGTGCTTGTCAAACTAAGTTAATCTTAAGTAGAGCATTGTTCTTCACAGATGCAAGCTTCATAACAATGTATTTGGCACCACAAATTTGACAACACAAAGGGCTATAAACTATGGCACTTACAATCTCCCCCTTTGTCAAATTAGTGACAAAACACACTTTCAAGATATGTTGCATAACACAGAATATGTGATTAAAGAATCATGCACCAGTTGTTATCAATCGACATCCTGTAGACTTGTAAATCAATATTATTCAACATACAGTCCACCTCTGCACACCTCTGCTCATACCTCTGCACATACTCCCCCTGAGTAACATACTCATAAAACACCATACAATACAATACAATGCTACTCCCTCCTCATGACAACATCCATATCCATATACATATCCATAACATATCCATACTCCCCCTTTTTGTCACAATAAGATCAAGGAAGCACAGAACTGATGGTTGAGGAGAAATAATCAATGAGAAATATGAGAGGTAACTAGTCAAGATATGAGAACATAGCATAAGCAACACATAATTCATAGACTGAGCTAAGTTAAAGAGAGTGACAAACTCAAAACCAGTTAAGAGTACTAAAGTTATTACAGACCAGTAATCTTAAAAATACTAATCTGACCTAGATGAAGGAGCAGGAATGGAAGGATCAAGTTGATGCATGCCTTTGTTCAAGCACCTAAGATATTTGCGCATATATTTGAACTGTAAATCATGGGCAACAGACATGTTTTCCATCTTAACACTAAGATTCTCAACTTTATCTTCCAATGCACTCAGACGTGTATCAAATGAAGAAGGCTCATAATCTAGATCATTTGTAGAATCAGACTCAAGTTCTTCAAAAATATCATCCATGTTAATATCATCAGGAGGAAGATCACTAGCTTCTTCCTCATGTTCAGCTTCAGCACTGCCAACACCATCACCTTGGCCAGGAAGGAAATCCAGTTTCATCTTATTGATATTAGAATTGTTAAATATCAGATGATGGATAGGGGCCTCTCTAACCTGCATGTCGACTGACATATGGGTAGCCAACACAGTCATCAAATATCTAAAAGGAATGTCACTATGACCAGGATGGAGTCGAAACTGAATGATGAAGTGATAAATCAAGGATGGTAAACAAATGTTAACACCTCTGACAACAGAATGAAGAATACGAACCATGAAGGATGTCAATTCAGATTTATTGCCCAACTGAGGATACAAATTAGACACAAAGATTTTGTGAAGAACTCTGTATTTGGGTAACAAATAACTTGAGGGAAGGGCATTCCGTTTATACGTCCATTGTACATCCAAATTGCATAAGTCCTTAGTCAACATACATTTTTCAGTGACAGAGGGTTTATCAGATAAAGTATGGATGGGAATACCCTCATCATTCACTGGAATATCCATAAGGGCTGAAATCAAATGACGATCAACTTCAAATAACTCTTCTATTGTGGAGATAGAAAAAGTTAAATTTTTCAGCGAGAAAGCACATATGCATGCAAACATGGATTGGGCAATGGACCGGTATGCTGGCCCACCCCAAAGCAATAAGTTATTCCAACCTACAGATTGGAGCATAGGAAAAATATCAAAAAGAGCAACATGATTAATATCAACTGGATGCTCAATAATAACATTACGCAATCTGATGTCTCGAACATAAGACGGATCGTCCTCAGGAGCCCTAAGATGACGCTTAGTGATAGGGGCCAATCTGGAAGAAGAAGACGGACCACAGGACGTTGATTTTCTTCCTCTAGAAGCCATATGCAACAAGGATTTCAAGAATATAAAGAGTTGTAAAGGATTGAGAAAAGGGTTTTCTCAAATCAGATTTTTCAAAAGAAAAACCCAAATCTCAACTAAATTTAAAATAGACAACTCCAAGAGAGAAGTAGAAGCAATCTAGACACAAATCTATATGCAAAATGCAAATGGAGCACTAACCTAGAAGATTTTGGAAGATGGGTTCGACTAGTCGTGTGTCGGCTCGTTGGAGAGTGAAGATGAAATGAAGAAGAGGATGATTTTCCCCAAATTTTAAGTGAATCCACGCGATTCACAACTGGTCGTGGATATACACGACCGGTCGTAGCACGACTGGTCATGGATACTCATGACTGGTCGAGTACAGGCCAAAAAATCTGATTTTTGCATATTTTTCAAGATTTGAAAACTAAACTAGCAAATATATACGATATGATACAAATAGGCATAATTAATCATTTTAAAATGCACATGCCGAGATCAAATTTCATTTTGTTAAACCTGCTTTTGTAGAGCGGTTTAGTGAAAACATCAGCATGTTGATTCTCGGTAGGGATATATTCCAAAGATATAACCTTTTCTTCAACTAATTCCCGAATATAATGAAATCTAATATCAATGTGTTTAGTACGAGAATGCTGAATTGGATTTTTCGAAATATTTATGGCACTGGAATTATCACAATATAATAACATAGAATCCTGTTTAATTCCATAATCACTTAGCATACGTTTCATCCAAACAAGCTGTGTACACGCATTACCAACTGCGATATATTCAGCTTCAGCTGTTGAAAGTTATATAAAACTTTGTTTCTTGCTAAACCAAGAAACTTAACAGTTTCTGATATAAAAACAATCACCACTGGTTGATTTTTGATCATCAAGATTACCAACCCAGTCAGCATCCGAGTACCCAGCTAATTGAACACTAGTCTCATGAGGATACCAGAAACTGAGATTAACAGTACTTGCGACATATCGTATAATCCACTTGACAGCAGTCAAGTGCAACTCTTTAGGTTCAGACTGATATCTAGTGCAAATACCAATACTTAGAGTGATATCAGGTGTACTAGCAGTTAAATACAATAGACTACCAATCATACTCCGATATAGTTTCAGATCCACATTTTTACCTGCAGAATCTTTTGAGAGTTTCAAGGTTGTACTCATAGGAGTATCAAAGTTCTTACCATTCTCAAATCCAAATCTCTTAATCAAGTTCATAGCATATTTAGATTGAGAAATGAACATTCCATTAGGTTTTTGTTTTACTTGTAACCCAAGGAAATAATTCAATTCCCCAACCAAGCTCATTTCAAACTGAGATTTCATCAAATCTGCAAACTCAATAGTCATGTCAGTACAGGTAGATCCATAAATGATATCATCAACAAAGATTTGTACTAATAAGATGTGATCCTTATGTTTTTTAATAAACAGATTTTTATCAACAGATCTCATTTGAAAATTATGGCTTAATAGAAACTTTGTTAGTTTCTCGTACCATGCCCTAAGAGCTTGTTTTAAACCGTAAAGTGCCTTTTTAAGACGATACACATGATCAGTATTTTTGGGGTCTTCAAAACCCATTGGTTATTCAACATAAACTTCCTCATGCAGATCGCCATTTAAAAATGCACTTTTCACATCCATTTGGTAAATCTTAAATTTTCTAAAACACGCAAGGGATATAAAGAGTCTGATTGATTCAAGACACGCTACTGGTGCAAAGGTTTCATCATAGTCAATACCTTCAATTTGAGTGTAACCTTGTACCACTAGTTTAGCCTTATTTCTAATTATATTGCCAAGTTCGTCAGACTTATTTTTGAAAATCCATTTGGTTCCAATGATGTGTTTATCTTTAGGTCTAGGTACGAGATACCAAATATCATTTCTCACAAATTGGTTAAGTTCTTCTTACATCGTAACAATCCAGTTTTCATCAGCAAGAGCTTCTTTTATGTTAGATGGTTCTATTTGGGATGTAAAACATACGTAATTGCATATATCCTCAAGTTGTCTACGGGTACGAACACCAGTGAGAGGGTTTCCATGAATCCGTGTGGTTGGATGATCTTTAACAGTCCTCAGTTCAGAATCAGTCTGATTAGATGAAGTATCGGATTTATCAATTACTAGTATTTCATCATTATCTGAACTTGAGACTGGTGTATTTAAGTGATCATTAATGACTACATTGATGGACTCTTGAATCACACTAGTCCTTTTATTAAGAACCCTATAAGCTCAACTGTTTAAAGAGTATCCTAAAAAGATCCCTTCATCACTCTTCATATCAAACTTTCTCAAATATTCACGATCTCGTAAAATATAGCACTTGCTGCCAAAAACTCGAAAGTATTTGACAGTAGGCTTTTTATCGAACCACATTTCCTAAGCCGTTTTATTATTACCATTACTAGTGTAAACCTGGTTAATAATATAACAAGTTGTATTGACTGCTTCAGCCCAAAGATTCTTAGAGAGCTTCATACTATTCAACATGACATTAGCCATTTCTTCAAGTACTCTATTTTTCCTTTCAACTATACCATTTTGTTGTGGAGTTTTGGGCGCTAAAAATTCATGTAATATTCCCTAGTCGTTACAGAACTTCTCAAAACCACTATTCTCAAATTCAGATCCATGATCACTATGAATCTTACTGACTTGAAAACCTTTTTCAGTTTGAATCCTTTTGAGAACCTTTTTTACTTCTTCAAGCGTTTCTGATCTGTCCCTTAAGAAGACTACCCAAGTATATCTGGTAAAGTCATCTACAATTACCAAGATATATCTTTTGCCACCACTACTTTCCGTCCTGGTAGGTCCTACTAGATCTATATGGAGAAGCTCGAGTGGTCTTTATGTGGTATTCGAATTCACCTTTTTGTATGAGCTCCTTATTTATTTACCAATCTAGCATTCACCACATATTTTATCTAATTTTTGTAGTTTGGGTAGACCTTTTACAAGTTCCCATTTGCTCAATCTATGTAAATTTCGGTAATGTACATGTCCAAGACGTTTGTGCCACAAATTAGTCTCATCTGTTTGGATCATGTAACATGATTGATTAGAAGAGCTGGATTTGCTAACAATATAGCAGTTTTTAGACGTTCTACGTCCAGTTAGTATTACTGAACCCTTATTGTTTAAAATCTCACAGCTTTGATTAGAAAACTATACACTATGGTTATTATCACAAATCTGAGATATGCTTAGAAGATTATGTTTCAGTTCTTCAACATACAATACATTTTTAATCAAAGGAAGGTTATAGAGTTGAACCGTACCTTAGCCCATAATCTTGCAGTTGCTACCATCTCCAAATGTGACTGAACCGTCAGTCATGTCTTTGAGATCAGTGAATAAAGCCTTGTCGCCTATCATATGCCTGGAGCATCCACTATCTAGGTACCACTTAGAATGGCTTGTTGCTTTGAAAGTGGTGTGGGCAACCAAGCAAGCAACCTTTGGAACCCATTTCATAACCATTTTGGGTTTAGGAGGATAGCAGGTCTTCTTTTGATTGTAAGAGTTATAAGTATGACCTAGTGAGTTAGACTTTAGAAGCTCCTTAAGTAGATCAACTATCTTTTCTGCCAAAGGACTTTGGCTTTGCTTTTTATAGTTGATATGTCTTTTAGGTTTTTGAAAAGATTTATAGTTTTTAGAAAACATTTGATCTTTCCCTTTTGAGTTTAAGATCTCTCCCTTTACAAACGTGAGAGAAGTATTCTTCGGTTTAAGAGGAACACTCTTGTCATAGCCCAGACCGAATCGATCGCCACATTTTCTCGATCCAGATAAGAGTTTTTCTAATTTAGGATCACCTTGGGCATATTTTCAGGTTTCCTTTAAACTCAAGAGAGAAGAGACTTCATGTTTTAGTTGTTCATTTTCAGATTTAAGATTTTCAAATTGGGAGGTTTTAAAATCTAAATCACATTTTGTCTTTTCAAAACAGTCTGAAATATGGGACTTTTCTAAAACAAGAGATTCATAAATTTCTTTGAGTTTAGAAAATTTCTCTTTTTGAAGTTTCAATTTCACAGCAATTTTACAACTTTCCTTGTATAGGGCATTGTAAGCATCTTGAAGATCATCTTCATTTTCATATTCACTATTCAAATTTTCTTCATTAGTCGGGTCATCATTATTTAAAAAAGTGAATTTGGCTACAGTCATAAGGGGCTTAATATCACACCCTGACTCAGTCTCAGAATCTTCTGATTCATAAGAGACTTCAGAATCAAAGGACTCATCCCAAGTAGCCATCATACTTTTCTTTTTTGACTTGCCCTTATTAGGACATTTGTTAGCCAAATACTCATACTTATGGCAGTTGTAACATTGACTGTCTTTTAAAGATTTTCTAGTTTTAGGTTTAGGTTTCTTTTTATCAAATGCTTTTTGAAAATCAACCCTCTTTTTACTTTTAAAAATTTTATAAAATCTCTTTGCCAAAGAGCCATATCATCCTCAGAGTTTTCTAAATCAGAGTTTAAATCATTTTCATGAAAACCATTTTTAGAAGTTTTTAAAGCAATAAATTTACCTTTTGGAGCTTTAAAGGTTAACTCATAAGTCTGTAATGAGCCAACTAATTCATCAACCTTCATATTGTCCGTATCACGAAGTTCCTGGATTGCGGTTACTTTAGAATTGAACCATTTAGAAAGTGAGCGTAGTATTTTAGAACATATCTTGCTTTCAGGAATTTTATCTCCTATACCCCACATAGAGTTTACAATGTCATTTAATCTAGTATAGAAGTCCATGAACATTTCATTTTCTTTCATACATATTTCCTCAAATTTAGTTGTGAGGATTTGTATCTTAGATTTCTTAACAATTGAAGTACCCTCGTGTATCATTTCTAATATATCCCAAGCATGTTTTACAGAATCACAGGATATAATTCTTTTGAATTCATCCGGTGATAGTGCACAAGTAATTGTATTTAGTGCTTTAGCATTTGCACTACTCTCAGTTTTATGAAGTGTGGTCCAAGAGAAATATGGTGTAATTTTCATAGATTTTAAACCATCAATCTCGGTTACTTTAGTGGTAGGAGGGGTCCATTCATTCACTGTGGATAGCCACACACTTTCATCCATGGATTTGAGGAAGATCCTCATCCTAGCTTTCCAATAGGCATAGTTGGAGCCATCAAAGGGTGGAGGCCTACTGACTGATAGGCTATCAAAATTTAACATCTTATATATAGCTTAGATCGTTAGCTCAGGAATTAAATCCAAATAAAAAGCAACAAAAGCGAGCTATTAAGCTCTGATACCACTTGAAATGGCCAAGCTATATGTCCTAGATGGAGGGTGAATAGGACTATGCCAAATTAGATTTCAATACTGCAGAACATGAAACAAAGAATAGATATCACTATACACCAATTACAGAATAGGAATGGAAAGCAACCTAAAATAGAGAA
This sequence comes from Magnolia sinica, assembly GCF_029962835.1. NCBI lineage: Eukaryota > Viridiplantae > Streptophyta > Magnoliopsida > Magnoliales > Magnoliaceae > Magnolia > Magnolia sinica. The sequence goes on along the minus strand of NC_080579.1, from coordinate 68,463,781 downwards.
ATAGAAACAAAAATTGTTCTAAGGACAACCTTACACCAAAAACCAAAGTTTATGGTAGGACAACCTTATTTCTAAAACAAATAGAAAAACTAAAGCTCAACGTAATAACGAGATAGCAAAAATATAATGCTGAAATGTAAATCTAAATTATTACAACATTCCCCACTGTGCTTGACATGTAAAATTTACAACATTCACATTCACACAAACATTCCACAATTCTGAATGATAAAAGATAGGAAATATAAATCACACATCCACAACACAAAGAATTATAGTGGTTCGCCTGTGTGTTCACCAACTGTTAAACAACAGCCACACAGAATGCTACTCCACTCCTAATATCCTCACATAGGAGATATTAGCGTTCACTATCAAATAGGTTTTCACATGTTCACTCAAAACCTTCACAATTGTGTCTTTTTCAAAGGGCTTACACAATTCAAAAACCCTTACTTCTGAGTTTTCTGGTTCTCCTCAAATAACCAATAACTTTGAGATTTTTCTGGCTTAACCTCAAATAAAATCAAACAATGTAAATTACACAAATTGTAAAATACATGATTTTCTCCTTCGTTGTAGCAGCCCAGAAGAACCAAGTCAGAGTAGAGATTTGAATGTCAAAGTTCAATGTCCAATACTCACTTTATAATGGTTATAGGTTCTAATAGATTTTAAATTAAAATAAAAGGGCTAGCTCTAATTGATTTTGATTCCAGAAAAGGAAAACAACAATTCCTCTTTTCAAATTAGATTGGAATGTAAGAAACAAAATCAATTAACAAAGCTAAAGAAAGAGAATATTAAATATGCACACTTAGCTTAAATGGAGCACCGACTTATCTCTTAGAAGACCAAATTAAATTAACTTGAATTACTTAATTTATTCTGAGATTTGTGCTCTATTTATAGGTGAACAAATCATGTCTTCAACTGGTCTAAGGACCTCTACGACTGGTCGTATAACCAACAGATATTTAAAAATTCAGGCACGTTAAGATTTAGCAGTTTCACGACTAGTCGTAGGTCTCCTTCGACTGGTCGTAGGTCTCCTTGACTGGTCATAGGATCCCTTCGACTGGTCGTAGGTAGCCGAATTTCAATGCTGTTCTTTGAGTCGTAGATCGACGACTAGTCGAAGATGCAGTTGACACTGTTCCTACGACTGGTCGAACAGTCCCCAGGACTAGTCGAAGCCTAACAGAAAATTTCTGATTTTTATAACAAACTTACGACTGATCTATGAAATGTTTAGACAGGCCGAAGTAGTGCTAGGACTAGTCGAACAAAGTCCAGGACTAGTCTTAGAACAGACCAAACTCACTTGTATAAAACATATGATTTATGTATCCAAAATGGCCTACTCTAAAGGTCAACCTAAGGTCAGTCATACCTCAATAGTGAAGTAAGGACATTGAAACTTTAGAGACGAGTGACTTTTGAAAGTAATGGAGCTTGAAGTCTTGATGTCGTTTAAACTTGAGAGCTTTTTGAGATCTTGAGATTGAACTTGAAAGCTTCTTGAGATATTGAGGTTGAACTTGAAAGCTTTTTAAGATTCTTGACTTGTGAACAGTGCTTGTCAAACTAAGTTGATCTTAAGTAGAGCATTGTTCTTCACAGATGCAAGCTTCATAACAGTGTCTTTGGCACCACAAATTTGACAACACAAAGGGCTATAAACTATGACACTTACATATTCCGCCTAAATGCTCACTCTGAAAAAGAAAAGAAAATAAACTAAAATTGTATGTGGAACTTGGCTATCGTTAAAGGTTAAGACTCGGGTTTTTAGAAAACAAGTCATATACTCGTGTTGTGAAAACTCGAGGCATTACATGAAGGCCTGAATTTGAAAGATTGCCCCAAATTGGTGTAAAGCCTCTACCGTTTAATATGAAGGCACCGAAGCTTGACCTAAAACTATTGCCTGCTAATCTGAAATATACCTATTTAGATCAAGATGAAACATATCTAGTGGTGATTTCTTTCCACTTGGATGAAGAACAATAGAGTATGCTTCTTTTTATTATCAAAGAAAATAAAGGAACCCTTGGGTGCACGATTGCGGACCTTAAGGGAATCAATCTTTTGATTTGTACTCATCGTATTCACCTTGAAGATAATGTGAAAACATCTAGACAACCACAACGTTGGTTAAATCCAAACATAAAAGAAGTAGTTAAAGTCGAGGCATTAAAGTTGTTAGATGTTGGTATCAATACCCTATATACGATAGCCAATGGGTGAGTCCAACTCAGGTGGTACCCAAAAAGTCCGGGATCACCATCGTAGATAATGTGGATAATGAACTTGTACCTACTAGAGTCACAACTAGGTAAAGAATGTGCATTGACTACAAAAAATTGAATACTATCATAAGGAAGGAACATTTTCCTTTACATTTTGTTGATTAGATCTTAGAAAAGTTAGCGGGTCATTCCTAATACTATTTCCTTGATGGGTATTCGGCTACAACCAGTTAGAGATATCCCTTAAAGACTAAGAGAAGACCACATTTATATGTTCTTTTGACACTTTCTCATACCGAAGGATGCCATTCGGTCTATGTAATACCCCCGACACATTCCAGCAATACATGTTGAGTATTTTTCTTACATGGTCGGGAAATTTTTAGAGGTTTTCATGGATGACATATTTGTCTCTGGTTTACCCTTCAGTGAGTGACTTTAGCATTTGAAATTGGTGTTGAAGAGATTGAAACAAAAGAACCTTATGTTAAATTTGGAAAATTCCCATTTCATGGTTTAAAAAGGAATAGTCCTTGGACACATCATATCATCCAACAAAATTAAGGTAGACAAAGCCAAAATCGACTTAATCTCTAACCTACCTCTACCCAAGAACATACATAACGTGCAATCCTTCTTAGGACACGTCGAATTTTATCAAAGGTTCATAAAGGACTTTAATCTTATCTCTCGTTTTGTGTAACCTTCTTTAGAAGGATACTCCTTTTAAGTGGAGTGAGGAATGCCAAAAATCTTTCACTAAGCTTAAGGGCATGTTGACTAGTGCTCCTATCATGCAACTACCTGATTGGAGTTTACCTTTTGAAATTATGTGTGATGTGAGAGATTATGCAATTGGGGAGGTACTAAGATAAAGAAAAGAGAAGAAGCCCTATGTCGTCTACTATGAGAGTAGAACTCTAAACTCTTCCCAAGTGAATTATTCCACTACAAAAAAGGAATTCCTAGCCGTAGTATTTGCTTTAGACAAGTTTAGGTCTTACTTGATAAGATCCAAGATCATTATATTCACTAAAAATGTGGCGCTGAAGTACATTCTTTCTAAAAAGGATGCTAAGCCTTGTTTGTTAATATGGATCCTTCCACTCCATGAGTTCGACCTTGAAATTTGAGATAAGAAGTGAGTAGAAAACGTAGTGGCAGACTATCTTTCTCAATTTGTTCTATCAGATTCCATGGAGATGAAACTGATTGATGATATGTTCCCTGATGAAAATATTTTTAAAGTCTTCCAATTACCTTGGCATGTTGATATTGCTAATTATCTTGCCATAGGTAAAATTTCTACTCATTGGATTGTGTAAGATAAGAAGAAATTCTTTGCCGAAGTATGCAAGTTCTTCTAGAATGATCCATATCTTTTTAAATATTACCCAGATCAAATCATTAGGATATGTATGCTTGATAATGAACAACAAAGTATCATATCCTTTTAACATTCATATGCATGTGGTGGCCACTTTTCGGGTAAGAAAACCACAGTAAAAATTCTACAGTGTGGCTTTTATTGGCCTACTATGTTCAAAGATACACATGAATTTTGCAAAGCATGCTATCGTTGTCAAAATTTGGGAGGACTATCTCATAAAAATATGATGTCACTGAACCACATTCTTATCATTGAAGCATTTGATTGCTAGGGTATCGATTTCATGAGATCATTCCCCCAATCTTTTGAAAATATTTACATATTACTCGTTGTTGATTACGTTTCTAAATGGATTAAGGCAATTCTGTACTGGAATAATCACCATCACACGTTTCGAAACACCTAAAGTCATTATAAGTGATAGATGATCTCACTTTTACAATAGACCATTCGAAGCATTGATGAAGAAATAAGACATTTCGCATAAAATGAGCACCCCCTATCACCCTCAGATGAGTGACCAAGCTGAAATATCAAATACGAGATCAAATAAATTCTTTAGAAAATTGTTAACTCGGATCGTAAAGATTGGTCATTTAGACTGACTAATGCATTGTGGGCTTACCATATAGCGTATGAAACCCATATTGGTATCTCGCCCTTTAGACTTGTTTATGGGAAGACTTGCCACATGCCTGTAGAATTGTAACATGAAGCATATTAGGCTTTAAAGAATTTTAAATTCCATCTTGATAAAGTCAGCTCACTGCACAAATTACAATTAAATGAACTTGAAGAAATATACAATGATGCTTTTAAGAACTCTTGGATTTACAAGGAAAAAATGAAAGTTTTCCATGACAGGAACATTCTTCAAAAAAGTTTCGAACCAGATTAGAAAGTCCTTTTGCATAATTTGAGACTTCATCATTTTTTCGATAACTTACGATCACGTTGGACAGGTTCCTTTAAAGTCAAAACGGTTTATCCTCATGGGGCTATCGAGATAGAAAATCTGATGAATGGAAACATTTTCAAAGTGAACAATCATCGCCTTAAACTATTTGTTAAAAATTTTGATTCAAAGAATATGTCCATCCTTCCGATTATCCTGTCTACCTAAACTGACCTTCTAGTCTGATGGAGGTTGATTTATTGCTTTATTAAGATTAAGATTAAGATAGTTTCAGTTTTATTTTTATTTATTACTAATCCCTTTAGATGACGAAGACTTCAAGCCATTTCATTTATCTTCCTCAAGTACTATATTTCTCTTACTCATTCCTCTTTTATTTTAGTTGCCTCGTGTTATGATGAATTGAGCATATTTTACATTGAAAACAATGTAGATTTTAGGTTGGGGTGAGATTAGATGAACTAATCAGTATTTTCTTAGTTTTGAGCAATTTGTTTTTTTTAATTTTCAATTTTTAGTTTCAAAATTCTTTTTGAAAATTGATATTTTGTGTATTTGAATGTATTTAAGTTATGATAATAAGATATAAAATAAGTTTTGAAAGTTTAGAGTCTAGTTAATTAGTAGATTTTTTAATAAAGTTCTTTTAATGAATTGATTAAAAGAAAAAGTTTAAAACATCAATTGAGCCTAGCGCACAATTTACGTCTAACTCAAATTCCGTGAAGTTAACCTGAACTCCTAGTTTTAGCTTGATGATTACATAAAAGTGTTAGGAACCAAGTCTAGAGATCTTTATCTACCTTGTTATAAAAAGAGGAAAATGACCAGATAAAAAATAGTTGTATTCGAAAATGGCTACTTATTGTATGTGCGTAAATGAGAAATTAATGAAAAATAAAGAAAAGAAGAATAGATAGTGTAGAATCCGTCGATGAAAATTTTAAAAGTTGAAAAAATAAGTGAAAATGAGAAAGGATCAGAATCAATAACATGTTGATCTGTCCACTTTGAGATAATGATTATGGTTAACATTATAGAGAGAAGGCTAACTTGTATCGATTATAAGTTGGAATCCACTAAGTACACTCGGAACTTGATGTTTGGACGCTTTCCAGTAATTGATTAATGAAGGAGAACTTAGTTTAAATATTTACTAGTAATATTAAGTTCTTGATTGGCGATATTTCATTCTTTTATCTTTAAATTTTACTCATATGAATAGAATTACACAGGATGTTATTTTCTAAGAAAGGTTTGAAATTTTGATTTTTGGGAGATTATTTTTTGCATTTTTGCTCAAAACTAGAAAAATGCTAGTTGAGGTGTGTTGAGTATGAAATATTGTATATTTTTCCATTGTTATGCATTGGTTTTATGAGCATCGATGCACTTAATCGATCTAATTACATCTGTTTTCTTATGCGAGGTGATTTGGAGAGTTAAGATGAAAATGATGATTAAAGTAATGATTTAATGCTCAAAAGAATGACCAAGTGAATAATTGGATCTATGGAGGTTAATATTGAAGAAATCAAGAGCCAAAGATCTAAGGAAACTAAGCAAGGAATGAAGTAAATTGAAGACTTGAAGTGAAGAAATTAAAGCTGCAGATTCGCTCTTTCGATGCCATCGAAGCCAACTTTGATCCAATCGAACCCTCTTTGAACCTATCAAGAAAATCATGAATTTTTCAATTTAGTTGCTAGACACATTCTTCGATGCCATCGAGAAAATCCCTTAATTTGAAAGTTGGTTGCTAGACATTTTTCATATTTCTACTCGATGCCATTGATAGGCTTCAATGGGAGTTCGATGCCATTGAAGGTGTGCATAATTGCGTAAATTCAAAATTGGTTTGAAGTAAGTGCAAATCAAGTCTATATAAAGGGATTTTTTTGGCTTTCTAAAGTACGAATTAGGGTAGAAAGTCTAGAGCAAGGAGTTGTGAAGCCTCAGTGGAGTCCTTCTCCAATCCTATAGTTCTAGTTAGTTTTTATATTTTTCTTTTTGAATTTTAGTTCAATAACGCCTTTGATTGGTTAATCTCTTAGCTAGGGCTAATATGTGAAGCTTGTGGTTATTCTTAATGTTTTAGTTTACTTTGATTCATGTTTTTTATTTGAATGTTGAATAAGTTATTGATAATTGGTTTGATTGAAGATTTATCTTCAGTTTACTTTGATCCATTGTCGACTCCGGGCACATTGGATGCTTAGAAAAGCTAAGAATAATTTCTTATCTATTTTACATGGGATTGATCTGTAAAATCCATTGATCTATCATAGACTCTGGGCACAATAGATACTTTGAATTCCCTACGATCAATACTTTGGTGCATGATGTAGGAACCAATTCAATTGAAGTTTAAATATGTTTTGAGTTTATGAATGATGATTTAACTAGTCTATTATCTTACTAGATAGGATAGGACTTCAATTTCGGTTAAGTAATTTAATTGAATCGAGTAAATTAACATTGAGATAGCTATAAGTGGATCCTTGGCGCTCTAGTACTTTATCTCTGATAATTTCTCTCACAATTACTATTTAAATCAAATTCCATTGGTTAGTTTAAATTCTAGTTCCAGTTTAACATATTCCAGAAATCACACAATTGGAGGTAGTTGTGGGTACAACATTAGTTTCATTGACTTATTACTACATCGCAGCCTTGTACTTAGGGTTGTCATAACATTATCGTAGCCTTGTATTATTTTTTTTTTAGGTGGGTATCAATGGCAGGAGTTTTTGAAAGGGAGGAGTGTAAGCCCCGTATCCGAGACCGTACCGTTCCATAGGCTTCCGCGTTCTTCCCGGTCGAAGTTCGGCAACCTTCGACCCTTAACCGGTATTTGTGCGCGACCCTGATTCTCATGCCGTCAACCCGAGTCGACTCAACCCAGGACTTGTACCTTAACGATTGCGTCGTCGCCGCAGTTCCGATGCCGCGACTCGCGCGCCGAGGCGATACCCTGGTTGGGAGATGTGGGCCAGCGTTCGGTGTGAGGAAAACGCCGCACGTGTGAATCTCGAGAGAATCTCTACAAGGTGTCACATCAATCAATCAACCCATCAATCCAATCATGTCAAGTATACATCACCTTTCACCCTTTCCCAAGCAAGCCCCAAAAGTCAAAAAGTTTCTTACAACCCATGCTTTTCTTACAACTTTTGCCACAAAAGTAAAAAAGAAGCCTCTTACACCCATCACCACCACATCCATCACTCCATCACCCATCACTCCCTCTCTCTCTCTCCCTTTGCAAGTCTCTCTCTCATTTTCAAACTCTCCCTAAGCAAAAAAAATTCCATACGTATGAACCTCTCCAAGCTTCCCAAGCATCAATAGTGGTCCACTCTCCTACCCCTTCATCTCTCATCTCAACCATCCAAACCTCATCTCCTCCGTTGGAATAGAAGACTAGGAGCTAAGGAAGCCAAGGGAGCAAGAAGATCAAGCGGTGGGTGCTTTGATAGGGTAGTTTTTGATGTTTTTAAGATGGGCCAAGTGAGGCCAACCGATCAATGGTTTGGATCTCACTTTGGACCCTAAGATGTGGCCGATGGCCCACTTGGATCATCATGATCATTCCATGATGGGGCCATTCTCCATGGACCCCATCATGATGTTTTTTTGCTTACATACTTAGGGTCATCTAGGCCGTCTAATCTAGTGGAGAAGGGATCTCCACCGTTGGATTTCAATTTTATGGGCCCACATGTAATGGCCTACTTGATTTATGGTGTAGATCATCGAAGGGAGGGCCCATAGTGCCGGGGTCCCTCCATCAAGCGTGTCCCACTCTCTATCTCTCTCTCTCTCCCTCTCTATTTTTTTATGTGTGATGATAATGAGGTTGTGTGGCCCACTTGAATGGACCCCACCACAAGGTATGTATTCCATCCAAACCATCTACAAGTGAAGCCCACTTTGTGTGTATCGTACCCACACCATCCATAAGTGGTGGCCCACATGAGCAGGCCCACCTTGCGCGACCAAACAGTCCAGCGTCCAGGGACGCTGGACATTTTGTTGGAAAACACAAATGTCAGCTCAAGCCAATGGAGGAGTCCTCTCATGTAGGCCCCACCTTGATGCATATATTCAATCCACGCCGTCCATTCCCCTCTCAACTTCATTTTAGGCGTTGAACCAAAAAATGGTGTCAACCCGAGGTCCTGGCGGGCCATACCATATCAAATGGTGGTTCTCACTATTAAAACCTTCCCTGATTGTTTATACGTTGAAATATGCCCAATATTGGGCTTGTTTTACTTGTCTTGAGCCGTGGAGAGCCATTGGACGGAGTGGATTGTCTAGATGTGGACCCCACCTGTGAAAACCGCAAGAAAATAGAAAATCAAAAAAAATATCACAACAGCTGCTGCTGCTGGACAGCCAAGCACGGCTGTAGCCGTGGGCCCCACCTTGATGTTTATCTGTCATCTAACCCGTTCATAAGGTGGGCCACCCCTTGATGTGGGCCCACTCCAAAAATCAGCCTGATCAAAGGCTCAGGTGGCCCACACCGTATGAAACAGTGGGATTGAACCTCTACCTTTGAAACCCTTTTTGGGTCTACAGAAGTTTTGGATCAGGGTGAAATTTGTTTTCACCCTTCATCTAGGTCTACTTGACCTTATCAATGGGTTGGATGGGGTATAAATGTTATGGTGGGCCCCACATGGAGCCCACAGTGATCTATGTGTTTTATTGCCACCGTCCAGGCGGACGGTGGGCTGCGGTGGAGCCCACTGTGAATGTGTTGTATCCCCACCGTTCAGGGACGGGGGGTGTGTTCCTGTGCGTGCGTGTGTGGGTGTGTGCGCATGTGTGTGTGTGTGTGTATATATAATATTATATTATATATAATATTGTATGTACTATATGTGTATATATATATATATATATTATATTATATTATATATAATTTACTACTGGTGGGAGGTCCATCTCAGCTTACTTGTGGCCCATGGTTGAGGCCCACTTTGATATATATGTAAGGCCCATCTCAGTTTACTTGTGGCCCATGGTTGAGGCCCACTTGATATATATGTAAGGCCCATGGGTCAAGGCCCATTTGATGTATTAGGGGCCCATGGTTTAAGGCCTATTAAGATGTATTGGGGCTATGGGTTGAGGCCCATTTGATGCACATAAGGCCCATGAGATTAGGCCCATTTGATGCATTCTAAGGCCCATGGGTCATGGTCCATTGTAATGCACATAAGGCCCATTGGTGCAGCCCATTGATGTGGCCTACTTGATGAATATAAGGCCCATATGATATGGCCCATTTGATGTATTTAAGGCCCAATAGGGATGTACCTAAGGTCCATTGCAATGTACAATCCCAACATGGGTCATGTAATGATGTTTACGTTGGGCTATGCCTTGGGAGCAATGGTGGTTTGACGTCAACATTGCAAGTATAGTGTGGTTAAATGTCCGCATTATGACTTTCCCTAGGGCCCATTGTTAGGCTCGTACGTGTAATGTGTAGGCGGTCTAGGCCCATCTTCGTTATGAACATCATCCATCCCATATAACATGTTTAGTTCCATGATTCATGATCATGTGCATCATACGTATGCTTGATATGAGAAATGACTAATCATAGCATATGCCTTCGGACAGATTGTTTAGGGGCTCCCGTATAAGAGTTGTTGCCCTACATGAGCGCATGATACGCGCAGGATTGCTGCATGACTGGACAGTGTGATTCATGCATTCGCATTGTGTGATATGGTTACTGTACGCCCCAGCGACATCAGGGCCGTAGCCTCCACAAACGTATCGTGGTTGGCAGGATTAGATACCGAAAATATCATTCTACATAGGGTGCTATAGATATCCCTGGGTGAAAGTTCCTAAACCTTTATGGTACCAAGAGGTTGCTCCAACGTCTAGACCAAGTGGGTGCATGAGTGCTGAGTGCCGATTACCAGACGGTTGCGCTTTCCACTGTGTCGTGGTCGGTTGGAAGGGGGTGGGCCTTACCCGCCCGAGAGTAGGGGGCAATGCTAGGCTGAGTCTGACCAGCTCGAGGAATAAGCCCGCTATTGACGAGCCGAGCCCGCTATTGGTAGGCGGATAGTGAGGTCTTTTCCACTCACCTTATTGCGCGCGATGGGGCGGCAATCTGGCTTGGAGTGTACTAGACCCCGGTGATATCCCAGATTTTGAGCTGTATTGATGTGGACTTAGATGAGGATTTGTATGCTTGAGTTGCATTTTGCATTGCATGGCCTTGGTAGGGCCGACATCATTCATGCTTTGCACCGCATGGCCTTGGTACGGCTATGGTATTATTGGCTTTCATCAGCATGTTTCGCATTACTCTGATACTGCATAACTGCATTACCACCTTGAGCATACACTTTCACCACCCTCTAAGCTTTCTATAAGCTTATGCACGACCGTTGCGTGCAGGTGACATTGGATCGCAGCAGCGTTGAGGCTTGGGCGCGTGGCAGATCATTTTGGAGTTTTATTCATCTTCATTGTATTTCTCTTTATGCTCATTGTACTTGTAAAGTTTTTTATTATAATGGAAATGTGATGGAGTTTTTTATTGTTGTTTGTGGGTTATGCCTTTGGTTATGCTTATTATGAATCAAACTGATGTTGAAAATCCTCCTCGTAGCATCCCAGGATCGGAACCTGGCAAATGAGCGCTGGGAGTCGAGAATAGGGTTCTACGGAGGCTGTCGGCACCGGATTCGGCGATCGAAAATTTTGTGAGCTCGGTTTCCGAGTTTGGGGCGTGACAAGGAGGGTGGAGTAGTTCCCTTTATAGTTATTTTTTAGTTTTTTATTAGGTATAAATGGCAGGATTTTGTGAAATGGAGGGTGAGGTGGTTTCCTTTATAGATGTTTTTTAGTTGGATATAAATGGTGGGTGTTTATCAAAGGGATGAATTTTATAATGGATGAATATTGTAATTGATGAATTTTTGAAATGAAAAAATGTTGTAATGGATGAATATGATGTATATTAAAATAAATGAATGTTGTAATGGATGACTATTATAATGGATGAATGTTGTAATGGATGAATGTTAAGACAAAAGAATGTTATGAAGGATGAATGTTGTACTATGGATTACGGACATTCACTATGGATCGCCGATATTTATTGTGGGTCACTGATATAAACTGTGGGTCTCCGATACTCAATATGGGTCATCGATCCCCCGAAAATAATCATAACTCCCTCATTACAAATTCGATTGGGGTGATCTTGTACTTATTGAAAAGATAATTTGATGAAATTTTAACTGGATTTAAAACTATCTCATTTGGACACCATATAACCCAAAAGTGGGCTCAAAGTTCATCATGGCATGGATCACACCTAAAAATGAGAATAAGAGCGATCTCATAAAAATAATTATAACTCCCTCGTTACATATCCGATTCGTGTGATATATCTTATACTTATTGAAAAGATAATTTAATGAAGCTTCAAATGATTTTACAATCATGTCATTTGAATACCATTTGATAGCCCAAAATTGGGCCTAAAGTTCATCATGGCATGGACCATACTTGAAAATGAGAGCATGAGTAAGAGCAATCCCACGAAATTGTCATAACTCCCTCATTACATGTACAATTAGGGTGTTCTTATACTCATTAGAAAGATAATTTAATGAGATTTCAAATGGATTTAGAATCATCTCATTTGGAAACCATTTGATAGCCCAAAAGTGAACCTAAAGTTCAACATGGTATAGATCACACTTGGAAATGAGAATGAGAGTGATCTCATGAAAACTGTCATAACTCCCTCATTACAAGTCTGATTGGGGTGATCATGTACTCATCGGGAGGATAATTTGATGAACTTTCAAAAGGATTTAGAATAATCTCATTTATACACTATTTGATATCCCAAAAGTGGGATCTCTTATACTGTCTATGGATCTCCAATATTGTCTATGGATCTCTAATACTATTTGTGAATCTTCGATATGGTTTGTGGATCTCCGATACTATCTGTGGATCGCAGACACTCTCTGTGGATCTTCGTTGTGCATTTTTTTATAGGATTCTTGTTATCTTAGTCCAAGGATCTCTATTGTCCATTTTCAATAGAATTACTATTGAGCTTAGTCCAAGGATTTGTTCTGCATTTTGATAAGATCTCCTTTACTAGAGGAAGTAATGGTGCTAAGAAGCAATCCGGATGCCCTAGCCACATTGAAGAGAAAGAAGATGACCTCAAAACCAACTACAAGGAGATTATTTTTTTTACAAAGATGAAGAAAATAATTATTACAAGGACTATTGATCGCGCTTACGATCCTAGTGCCCTGGTGTGATCCCTATGTCCCAAGTGAAATGATTTTAAATCTATTTAAAATTTTATCGAATTATCTTTCCAACGAACATAAGATCACCCCAATCAAACTTGTAATGAGGGAGTTATGACCATTTTTGTGGGATTCCTTTTGTTCTCATTTTCATGTACGTTAATGTCATGATGAAATTTTAGCCCACCATTGGGCTATCAAATGATGTCTGTCACACCCTAAACTCGGTGAAAGTGATTACAAAATTTCTGAGCTCCGAATCCAGCGGTGATAGTCTCCATAGTACCCCATTCTCTACTCCCAGCTCCCATACGCCAAGTTCCGATCCTGGAATTCCACAAGAAGGAATTTTAGAGTGATTTTTTTTTACACATGAGTATAACTACAAATGTACCAAAACTAAAGACATCATCACATTTCCACTATAATATCAGTTCGAGTACAGTGCTGGAAGGGAAATACATAATATAACAAAAGTCCAAAAGATTAGACATATGCTCCTGCCTCAATGTTAATGCAGTTTAGCATAACTTGCACATAAAGAATGTGCATAAGCTTACTACGAAGCTTAGAGAGTGCGTGCGCGTGTATGCAATACATGTGTCAAGTATACAAATGTCAGAGTAAGTGGAATGATGGAGGGCCAAACTGAAAAGTCCATAAATTCTATTAGTCATACCTAGGCTATGCGATGCAAAGACCTACATGTCCAAATGTCATATGCTAAGGATGTAATGCAACATGCCAATCTTGATGTCTAATCCACATATCAATACAGTTCTTATCTAGAATCATCGAGGTCTAGTACACTCTGACACTAGCATGCCACCCCATCGCGAGCATGACCTAGAGAGTTTAATAGACCTCACTATCCGCCTCGTCAGTGGTATGCCAATCCCCACTCGACTTGCTGATATTGGACCCTTTTGATGAGCTGGTCAAACTCAACCTAGCTTATAACCCCCTTCACCCAGGCAGATAAGGTCACACCCCCTTCCAACTGACCCCGACATAGTGGGAGATGCGGTCTACTGTATTTGACACTCAAGATCTCATGTTATCCAATCGGTCTTGACATTGGCACATCTTGTTGGCTCACAAGGTTTATGGACTTTCACCCAGGGACTTCCTACGTGCCCAATAAATGTAACTAGATTTTCGATGCCCATACTCAAGCTATCAACCATGATAATCCTGTGGTGGCCAGAACCCTGATGTTGTCAAGGTGTGGATGCAAATGCATCATGCAATGTGTGAATGCATAAGTCCATCATCCGAGTCATGCAACCATATCATACAAGTCATACATACATGCAGGGTGGCTCCATCTCATATGGGTCCCCTAAAAATGCCCAAAGTTGTAAAGTCGTCAATACGGACTTGCCACACATAGGCAAGCTAAAAATCATAAATTAGCCATCATCCAAGTCATGCAAACATGATACAGATGATATATGATAACTTAATACCGCATCAAGCTTAAGAGAAGTAGTATACCAAACATAAGAGCGATGCTAAATCAAGAGTAAGCTAAATGCTACATCTAGCATAGAGTAAGTGCATCCTCAATGTAAAGGTATCATATCAATGTAAAAAAAGTGTTATAGCAAGTATAAGCGTAAAGTTTGCACCAATCACTAATGTAACGTGACATAAATAATCGAGGAAGTGTCGTACCAACACAAACATCGCACCACATGATAAGGGAAATACATCATTCACAATAAGTGGAACCTACTTAGAAATCAAGTTTATCAAGGCCCACAAGGCTATACTTGAGTGGTCTTTCAAACCAATGGGCCTACTCAACAAGCCCGCACAAAAGTGGCCAAAACATGCTACTTTCGGCATCCAAACGGGGTAACAAATTGATGGATCCACAAATAATCCTAGTAGGCCTAGAACGCACATAAAAGCGAGCCTTACAACTATTCCCAAACAAGGCCTAAGAGAGCAACTCACCATATACAATAATGGGTCTATATGGGCTAAATCATAAGAAATGTGTAGGACCCGAAATAAGGATGGGTCCCAAGTTGGGACGGCACAGATACATCCCATACATAAAACTGGGCCTACGGTGCCAATACCATACACATAATAATTTTGGACCTATGGTCCACTTATATATAACTCAAATACCAAGATGGCCCTAAATGTCACAATCGCAATAAGGTAAGGCCTATGGTGTGGGCACAATACACACATGGTTGTTGCCCCTTAAAAAGGTTCCAATGGTGGGCATCATCATGCCTTGTGACCTTAGTGGTGTGATCCACTAGGGCTTTGAATCGGCCCCATGATGGGCCATGCTCTAAAATAATATGGTAAAATAGATGAGTTACATGGCTAGAACTGTAACACCTCGAAAATTGGCACCCGAGTACATAGACTCTGGTCCCAAGTTCCCAGGTGTTAACCAAATGAAAATGCATGTGTGACCTCACTCAGATTCACATCAGTTCCACACACGAGCAATCAGAGTAGCGCAATTTAAATTAGCGGATCCAAAGCGAGATAGAGATAACAACAATCAATGAATATAGGGCTAAGAGTAAACATACAATTCTAATAGTATTGGTTGGCTAACATGTGGATTATACAAGCCACAATATATATACCCAAAATGATTAAGTGTAATTTTTTAATTTGGTCTAATCCTCTGAAACGCAACATTGATGGTGCAAGCCACTCTAAGCTTACCCGTCTGAGAACTCAATAGTACTTGCATCGATAATATCGTCTAGTTGGTGTTTTAAAATACCGTCCCAGAATGGGAGTGAGTGATCAACTCAGTGGTTTCATTAACTTTAAGTTATGCATGTTATCAATTCCACTAGCACAAGTAATGATAAAGCAACTTAAACATTCAATTCTTAAATGCTCTTATTAATGCACGTCCATTCCCTCTCAATCCAACACTCCCTCATAAGTGACTCTAACACCACATTCACAAATGCCAACACTCTCTCAACATGTGACCACAATGCCCAAGTCACCACAACCTATGCTAATGTAATGCTATGAATGTTCATGTTAGCCGAGTATTTAATTAAGTCCGTTCATTCAGCAAGATTAGGGAAGTTGAAACATCACCATTTAATCAATGGCGTTATCCAGATCATTTGGCCTAGGGCGACTGTAGTGGCTCCGAGCCTGCGATTCATTATCCAAATTTAGGTATCACCCATTTATCTCATAAATCAATAATGTCAAAGGTAATACATGATACCTAAAGGTATGAGGATCAACTTGGTATGGGTCGTCATCCAAACCAAGTATGATCACTCAGTTCCGAGGTTGTAACAACCCATAGCACATTGCCCCAACTGACTAGAACGTTATTTTCGAAGAGGTTCCGGATTAAATGGCTCACCCCAACCCACGCTCGGACCATAGCCCGAATGAACAGTGGCTGGGGCATTACAGAGGTGTGGGCTTATCACATTAAACCAAATTAATACAAAAGAAAGGGGCTCGTCACCCAATTCGATTCATGCCCGAGTCATTTGAATGGTGGTCTGGCACAAAACCATCGGTCGGATAATTTGACGAGGGCTGTTCGAATAAGGACCTATTACCTCCTGTGCTCATTGATCATTAGGGGGAGGCTCATCACCCCAACATAGGCCAATAACACGAACACAATGTCCAATGCCACCATGCCCGGCTCCCGAGTCGTAGTTGCTCACTGGTCACTAGGGGAGGCTCGTCACTCCAGTGTAAGCTGACAGATTGGACACGGTGTCCCGTACTACCATGCCCAGCTCATGAGTCTTGGGATTATATCACTAACAGTTAATAGCGGGCCTCTTAAAGGTATGAGGTGCTTTAGATTCAGGCAAGCGCAATCATACATGGTTGACACACATGGTTGGTTAGCTATTGGGCTAATTCGGTTGACTCGGACTAACTCCAGCATAACCAGCATTGGGTGCAAGCGTCCCGTGTAGTCCGACTACTGCCGATTATCTGCATTCGGCCCCGATCAATCGAACTAGTTTGGGGTGACCAGCCCAATCGGGGCCACCCTCATGTGTTCGCAGTTTGCTGGCCAACCCACTTACGTAGATAGTCCCGATCAGTCAATCGCACTAATAAATTGACTACCGCGACTATAGGGAAGGATATAAACACTAAATCAGAAAATTTCTATAATATAGTGTACTTCATCGAACATGCAGGTGACATTACACTAAGATAGCAATTCATGAAAAGTAAGCAGTCATACAAGTATGCACTGGTTAGTATGCATTCATCTACTCATTGTATCAATCATAATTGACACTAATTAGCATGCATCGTCCATGCACTACCCAAATCAATAATTGAAATTAGTTAGAATGCATTTGTCTACACATTACACAAATCATCAATCGAGACTAATTAGCATGCATTAGTCCAGACATTACCTAAATCAATAATCGACACTAGTTAACATGCATTCATATGCGCATTACACAAATTAATAATTGACATTAATTAGCATGTATTCATCCATTCATAACATAAATCATTAATTGTGACATGGGGTTCAATAAACAGAAACCTAGGGGTAATGGTCCACACCTTTAAGAATGAATCTTCGATTTGAGCTCCTAGGGTTAGAAATTTGGGGGAAAATGATTCCTACACCAAATTGAAAGGATATGGTTGAGAATCATGCAATTAATGGTAAAAAAAACTTAAGTTGTGAAGCATGGTTCGTTTCTTACCTCTCAAACAAGAATGGGATGGATTTGACAGAGGAGAACGGTTGAGGCTACGGCTTGATCGAAGGAAATCCATCAGGAATGCTCCAAGACCTCCCTCACAAGATCTCCCTCATCCTCTCTTTCTCCCTCTCCCTTTTCTTGAAATGAAAATTCATATGGAAATGAGAGGGTGCGAATGGGGGGCTATTTATAGTGCCAGAATATGCACAAATAGCCCCTTTCTCCAATAAACTTGCCCTGAGAGAGGTTGATTCTGACTTACAGGGCCTTTTGGTGGCCCACTGACTTATCTACACCATGGGGCAGGTGCCGCAGTATGGGATCTACATTTCATCATAATTGGGTGGCAATCAGATGCTCCGATTAGACGTGGGGGCCTCACTTACGATGGATGGTCACCGATGATCGATCGTGGCCACCACTATATGGATGTGCAGGGGAATATCATTAACTCACACCTTGAGTTTGGTTAGAACCCAATGGTCGGAAAGTCACAACTTCGTAAAAGAGCAGAGAGCTTAATTCACTTAAATTTCAGGTTTCTGCCTAGGGCATTTGTACATCCCCATGCACTCGACCTTCGGTCCAAGTTGAGCAGTTCTAGACACTATCCCAGCTCAGCATATGTGATGGACGTCAAGCCCAGTAAGATGATCATTATTCTATAGTTTCGAGTCTAGTGGCCTACCAATGAGCTATCCAGAGCTTATTCAGATAATCAGGGCATTTTCGGGATGAATTGGGCAGCGAGATTTCTCATGCAGGATGATTAGGGTTTGGATTAACTAAATTCATAGTACGGGCTATACTCAATTAGTGGAAATGGTAACTTGACTCTAATCACCCTAATCAAGGACAATAATTCAACTATATTCAAAGCTATCTGAATTAGTAAAATATATTAAAAAATAAAAAATAATAATCTAATTAAATATTATGATTCCTAGTATATTTAGAAGCAATTTGTAAGAAGACATCGAATACAAAAACTCTAAGATGAAAAAGATATGCGATATTCAACAGCGACGTATAGTTACAAAAATTTCCAGTTTCAATAGGTTTATTTCATATAATAATTTTGGTACTTTGAATTATTATATTATTTATTATTATTTTTTAATAGTTCATCATCAAGTCTACTTTATTTATCCCAAAATTTATTATATTTTGAGTTATAGAAAAATTCTAAAAATTCTGGGAGTACCGACTACCTGAAACTAATAATTTTGGTACAGTTTCTAAAAAGTCCTAAAATCAATCTCCTTTAATTATTATTTTTATTATTTATTTATTTTTTCATGAAAATAGACTCATCAAGCTTCAATCTGATTTTTGAATCACCTCAATCGGAGTTGTAGAAAAAGAGATATGACTTTTTGAAATCAATACACTGAAACTGTCAAAATATGAACATGCAGAAAATTGCTGAACAGAGTTACTCGGTTCAACCGAGTCCTACTCGGTGTAACCGAGCCTTGCTGTCCATATTTGCTCAATTGCTCGAGGTTTACTTGGTACAACCGAGTAGAGCTGCCCCAATTACCCCAGTTTGTTTAGTGCAACCGAACTTTGTTGTCAATATTCTTCAAAATTCTCAGATTTCACTCAGTCGGTCGGTTTTTGTGGATCCAAGGTCAATTCTTTTGGTCCCAAACATTTGTGAATAAAACACGGATAAACACTTAAGTCCATAAATTAAATGTACTACCCAAGGATATCCAATTCCCAGTTGGCAAAAATCAGGGGCATTACAAAAACACATATAACGTGACAAACCCCTCAGCGTGGGGCATACACTATTTGTGCAAGCTATTTCCATAGCATGGCCCGCCACGTGGGACCCAAAAATCACCATGGCAGGCCCAAGCAAGGTTGTAATACGTGGGGAACATAGCCCCGTATTAGACAGTATGACCCAGTTAAGCTTCGAATTTGATTCATATTTGGGACCATGCACTGAGATGAGATGTTAAAACAGATGGGTGGCTGGGATATACAACCCATCATCTAGGTGAGCCAACAAAGCGGACCACACCGGCTGGCCGGCAGGTGCGCTAATTAAACACACATAATGGTGTGCCTCACACATGGACGGCCAGGATAAAGCGCGTACCTATGAGTAGGACGTTGCCTAAATAAAATATGTACATAATGGTGGACCCGAGAAGGTTTCACAGTGGGTAATCAATCCTAGTGTTTTACGGTGGTGTGGCCACTTGGGTTGTCAAAACAGACGGACGGTATCAGCAAGATGGGCCACATAAAAGGATGGTTGGGATAAAACATATATTAGAGTGGAACCTGTTGATGCAAAAACTTGGTTCACCTTCACCGAGCTGTTAGACCTTCAAACACCTGCACAGGAAGAAGACAAAGGAGACCCTGGTTAGAGTAGGGGACCCTCCAATGCTAAAGTCAGGATAGGAATCTAGGTTTGGTAGTGTCGAGGGGTTTTGCATGAGAGATTTTGCGTACCTTTTCAAGTAGATGGGCTCCTTATTTATAATGTAAGTGGGTCGAAGATGGTTTGCGATCTCAGGCGATCTTGGCGCAGGTTTCTCATCTGTTACACGAGATTCATGTAAGTGATAAGTGTTGACATAATTGACCTTAGAATCAGGCAACAGGTGGTCAAGGCTAACCTGAGCTGAACCCTCGAAGGATGAAACCGAGCTAAGCCATCGATTAATCAGGCAGATCTCCGCGCTCGGCTTGGAATGAGTTCATATACTGATCGTCACTGGTTGACTCTTCGTGTGTCTTGATCTGTCTAGGCTCTGAGCATGGGGAGCGGACCCATCTCCTCAGCGATACTTGCCATTCTTGATAGACCATCCTTTGATCTTGTCAAGTTGATCGGCCTCTTGGTCATCCTCTGATTGTATGCGTATGAATGGCTCTTAGAG
The DNA here is from genome assembly GCF_029962835.1 of Magnolia sinica. Classification (NCBI taxonomy): domain Eukaryota; kingdom Viridiplantae; phylum Streptophyta; class Magnoliopsida; order Magnoliales; family Magnoliaceae; genus Magnolia; species Magnolia sinica. Next base: position 68,443,281 of record NC_080579.1, on the reverse strand, counting down.
ATATACAAATAAGCGTAGTCAAAGTTTGAATAAATCCGTTGACGAGGACTAGGCTCGGGAGTGTAAAGTCTACCCTCATCCAGAGTGAAGAGTGATCTGAGATGATTGTTCAGGAGAGAGTATGCGCTCATGAGTCTGAGCTAACCCCATGGGCAGTTGAACCATTTTCACCCACAACAAGACACCGTTACTCCCGAAGGCCATGATGCGAACTCATGAAGTAAGTGGGTAGAACGAGGTTCGGCAAACGAGCCGCTTCACATTCACCACAAGTGGACAGAAAGGCTCGAAGATCGAGGGAAACATGCAAGGATGGTCTCGCACGTTTCAGGCGCCGTACTTTGCTACAGCTGTTTTCGGCTTCTAGCCTGTATGGTGCAGACCCACTTAAGAATATTCCAAAGGTGGATGTCAATCCATACTGTTTCTTTTGGTGTGGCTCATCGGAGCTTTGAATCTAGCTCACTTAATGGGCTGGAAACACGGTGATCGGCTGGGTATCATACACCGTAGTGTGGGCCCCACTGACCAGTGGGCCACACTCTGAAATAAGCTGGAAAAATAGACGGACAGCATGGATGACATAAATACTATACATTGGACTTGTGTCCTAAAACAATCTGGTAAGACGGATGCACTACACAGAGTATCATGGTGGCCCCACACTTAGTTGAACGGCCTCGACAAAATACATCACACGTTGTGAGCCTCAGAAGGTTTTCAACGGTGGATTGATCCCCTGCTTCCAGAAGCGTGGTCCGCTGCATCTGATGGAACCGATATTGGTGGTTTCCCTTATCTAGGCCCACGTGTGGACTCATGAACAGGTTGGGTGCCCAATCGCGATGTACCCCAGCGACGTTTCAATGTTGGACGTTCAATCCCATAAAGATTAAGATGGTGTTTATGTTTTCTAATGTACAGCAGCAGGTGTTTATTGCCTTTACAACGGCAGGGATTCCTATTCCTACCGTTTTCAGATGGTGGGGCCCACACAAAGTTGGGTCAAGATGATACTTGCATTACACTCCAGGTCTGTGTGACCTCCGAACAGGATAGATGGAAGGTACACATCGTGGGTAGGCCCTGAGAAAGTTTTCAATGGTGGATTTCATTTTCCACACTATTTTTTGTGGTGTGGCCCACATGAGATTTTAATCCGCCACATTTTTGGCCCCAGGCCCTAAATTAAACTGGAGAAACAGATGGACGGTGTGGATTAAACAACACCAAGGTGACCCCCAAGAGTGGCCCATCAGCTGGCTGCAGAAAGGGGGCAGCGCCCCTGGCCCACTAATCCCTATGATGTGGGTCACCTAAGAGTTGGATCTTCTTCATTTTTGGGTCCCGGATCTTAAATGATCTGAAAAAATTGATTGACTGTGTGGATTATAGATGTACATAAAGGTGGGTCCCACCCATCCCTGGCCAGAGAGGGCTTCCGCCACTTCCAGCGTCCATGCACGTTTTTTTTTTTTTTTTTTATAATATGTTTTCTCTCTTCTTTTTTTTAATTTTTTTATTTTTTTATTCATTTATTTGTCTTCTCTCTTTTTTCTTTTTCTTTTTTTTTATTTGTTTTCTCCAAAGTGTGTGGGGTCCACTGAAAAATCCAGTACGTCCATTGAGTTGGCCATATCACCTTGGACCAAAGAGTCCTGACTTGGGCCGGTTTTATCGTATGCACACATCACAACGAGCCTTAGAAAGATTCAACAATAGGTGTCATTATCACCACTATTTTCTACGGTGTGGCCCACTCAAACTTGGATATGGCTTAAATTTAGGATCATTGCTGAAATGATATAGAAAAAATGATGAACAGTATGGATTCAATATATACATTATGGTGGGCACACGAGTGGTGATCGTACCTCTCAGGTGGACTAGGCGCGACCCTGGGCGCTGGTTACTGCGTCGTGTCTAGGGGTGTAGACGAACCAAGCTAGCTCGGTTAGGTCGCTCGACTGACTCAAAAAGCTAGATTCCACTCGGTTGGAAGTTTGAGTTCGAACCTAGTCGAGTTGATTTTTTGAGCTCGAAAATGAGTTCGAGCCGAGTTTGAGCTGGCCTAGCTTGACTCGACTCAGATTGAACCCAGCTTGAATCGAACTTGGATCAAACCAGATCGTTGACTCCGTTAATTACTTTGATGATGTTGCTCACCATGTGTTCGACAAAATGACCCAATAGACTGTGGCGGGTGGCAAGGAAGGTATGTATATGAAATAAATACCCTTTTTTTCTTGATTTTTATATTGCTTAGAAGGTGTTTGTTAAAATACCTATGAAACCATTGCTACTGTTTTACAGATAGTGAGATTTTGAAGGTGCAGTTCGGGTGTTTGTGAAAATGCCGCACAGATGAACTCAGCTCGATCTTGGCTGGAACTGGCCCGAGCTGCTGACCGAATTGAGCCGAGCCGAGCTGGCCAGTCAGGCTCGAGGACCGAGCCAAGCCGAGTTTGAGCTAAGGTCAGCTAGTGGCCAAGCCGAGTCGAACTAAGGCTAGCTCGTCTCGGTTCAACTCGATGTACACCCCCAGTCATGTCCAAGGAGTGTCCTCTCTTTGATTTCTTTCTATTTTTTTTTTCCAAGTGGGGACCACGTGTGGACAATCCACCCCATCCATCAGGTTGGCCAACCTAAGTTGGGGTGAAAGAACTTCGGAAGAAGGTGATTTTTGTATCTTACATCATCCAGATCCATGTGATCTTATCAATAGGTTAAATGGTGAATCAAATCATGGTGGGCCACACAAGATGGTCCATGCTTTCATATCATGCGGAGCATGCTATCTCACAACGTGGCTCACTTGTGGGCCCTATAATGGTCCACAACATTAAATAAAAGGAGGGAAGAAGGAATGAAGGAAGAGATCGGCCATCAGACGGGCCCTCGCTGCTATAGGGCCCTCCACACACAACTATCACATACACCAAGTAGGTCCCCCGTGAGCCTATGAAAAATGATATGAAGTAATGAAAAATGGAAAGTTTGTCCTTCCTTGCACTTGCAATGATGACGAATTGCCAAATTGGGTCGAATCGTCGATTGAACGGCTTGGATCGTTAAGCTCCTCCCGTAAACTCTTCCAACCCTCCATTAAGTTCTAATCTCTCTCTTAACCTCTCTTTTCATCTCTTCAAACTATTTATAATCTCTCTCTCTCTCTCTCTCTCTCTCTCTCTCTCTCTCTCTCTCTCTCTCTCTCTCTCTCAAATTTTAGCAATAAAAATGGGAATGAAAGTTCATACATAGGAAGGCTTTTATGGTAGAGAATTTGGGATATAAAGGGGATTCAGGAAGGAATAGAGGGTAGAAGTGAGAGAAAAAAATAAGAGGAATGATGAGTATTGACTTTTGGGGCTTCTCTTGCATGGGAAATGGAAAAAGGGTGATGGGGGGTAGGTGGTGATGGGGTGATGGATTGATGGGATGTGATTAGACTACCTAGATATTTGTGCAAGTGGGGCCCGCGCCATGCGTGCATTGCACAGCCCTGCATCGGATTGTAACTTCTAATCTGGGTGTCGAAATGGGACGTGTCGCATGGCGTTGGAATCACAGTGTTTGCCCGGTCGCCAAGGTACAAGCATCGGGTCATTACGATACTTAAATAGGTTTATGATCGAAGTTCACTGATCTGGTCTGACGGGAACATGCCGGCATTGAAAACGAAACATACGATCAGTCTCACTTGGTTATGGGTCTTACCGTGTCCAAATAAGATGATTTCAAGTTTATTTAAAATTTCATCAAATTATCTTTCCAGTGAGTATAAGATCACCCCAATCGAACATAGAAGGAGGGAGTTATAACCTTTTCCGTGAGATTGCTCTCGCTCTCATTTTTCAGGTGCAATTCATATCACAGTGAACTTTAGGTCCACTTTTAGTTTATCAAATGATGTTTAATTGAAATGATTTTAAATTTATTTGAAAGTTCAACAAATTATCTTTCTATCGAGAATGTAACAAGGGAGTGATGACTGTTTTCGTGGGATCGCTCTTACTCTTATTTCCGAGTACGATCAATGCCGAGATGAACTTTTAACTAACTTTTGGGCTATCAAAATGGTATTCAAATGAGATAATTCTAAAATCATTTGAAAGTTCATCAAATTATTTTTTTAACAAGCATAAGATCACCCCAATCAGACATGTAATGAAGGAGTTATTACCATTTTCATGGAATCAACAACCCGTAGTGAGTATCAGCGATCCATAGTGAATATCGACAATCCACAGTACAACATTCATCCATTACAATATTTTTCCATCTCAACATTCATCAATTATAATATTCTTCTATTTCAACATTTTTCTATTACAATATTAATACATTATAATAGTCATTTATTACAACATTCATCACATTCATCCATTTCTAAATTCATCCATTATAAAATTCTTCTTTCTTCTATTACAAAATTCATCAATTTTAAAAACCTCTCTCTCTCTCTCTCTCTCTCTCTCTCTCTCTCTCTCTCTCTCTCTCTCTCTCTATATATATATATATATATATATATATATATATATATATATACTCTCCTTCCTTTCACAAACTTCCTCTCTCACTGGCTTCCTGCCATGTATAATGCCACTATCCATCTTTAGGCATCTCATGTGCCATATGTGATAATTTATCACCTGTTAGGGATTATATGAAATTTTCTTTTCCAATAAATCTTTTTCCCATGCCTGGTAAGAAATTTGAAAATAAATAGTAAATTTTTTAAGAAAATCTTGTTAAAAAACAAATAGCAAAAGCAATGTTTCATCATTTCTTGGAAATAAGGTTTCAAAGAAGCACTATTTCATCTCCTAATAACAATTTTGAAAATAAATAGTAAATTTTTTAAGAAAATCTTGTTAAAAAACAAATAGTGAAAGCAATGTTTCATCATTTCTTGGAAATAAGGTTTCAAAGAAACACTATTTCATCTCCTATTCTTTCCATGAATCCAAGTAAGCCCTTATAGGATACCTTACCCTAATATGTTATCGGGCTCATTGTAGTGTATACATGAAATCCACTTTGAATATTAGATATGTAACCTCAAGACATAAAAAAATAAAAATAAAAATAAAGAAGAAGAAGCTTACTTAGAATCTAGGTGAGCTTTACCAAAGAAAATAGTTATGAGAGAGAGGTCATACTTATTTTTATATGAACCGCCCATGATGATTATATGAAATCCACTCCAACTATTACATGCCACACCAAAATTCAAGGATCAAGCCCATCTTAATTCATCTATGTCACACTATGAGAATTAATTTGGAGGATGAACATTGTCCTGTACATTATTATTATTATTTTCATTCATGCGGTTCACCTAGATAAATAAAAAGGAAAAAAAAAAAAAAGAGTTAAATTTTGGGCACAAGGATTAACTTGGTATGGCTCACCTGGTGGTTAGGTGTAGGCCAACGAGAGCCACCAACCCCTTTGCATTGCCGACCCCAATTGTCAAGTTGGTGGTTTTTGATAAAATTACCACCACTTCATCACGTGGACCCAATGGGTTAGCTGCCCCGGTATCATGAGTGTTGACAGAGGAAAACATCATCATGAGTTCGTACATCTTTGCCAATGAAAAAAGCTTTGATACTCTAGTAGAGCATGAAAGATGATACACAAGCACATGGAAATTACACAAGTGACAAAAAAGTAAATCAAATTAAGTTACCAAAATATGGTTCCTAGTTCAGATAGATTATAAAACTAAAATTATCCTTGTTTTATTATCTGATTATAAGATTGGTGGGTAAGATTTCTATCGGGTAGGCCACACATAATCATCAAATCTGACCATTGGATTATTCAAATTGAGCGATTCAGTTGGCCCCACTTCAGTTGTGATCATTGTAAATAGGTTTGGGGCAGGATGCTTGAACCGTTGTCCCTATACTCATTTATTAAGCCAAGTATGAAAACCTACAGTATAAAGACCCAGAGGGAGAAGTGTAATGGGTAAGCTTATATCCCACTTTCTTATAAATAGATGTCTTGGTTCCCTCACCAACACAAGCGAGAAAACTCTATTCTTATTGATGGTTCTCCTAAAAATGTGAGGTGCGGAAGATCGAGATTCCTGTTAGCAGAATGTCTTTCCAATCAAGTATGCTTTTAGGTTATGGTTTGAATCTTCATTGTTGACGCATAGATGATCCGTCGATTCTGTAATACAAATATAACATGGTGGAGATTTGTTAGACGATTAAGATGACAACAGCTGATGATCCTTTTTCAATAAACAAGTGTCCAGGAATCAGTGGTTAGGATTGTTCACAATCATATGATTTTAGAACTGTGACTTAAAGACAATTTGTCTCATAGTTTAATCCGTTTATTTTGAGTTAATATTTGCCAAGTGTACAATTTCTAAGTGCCTGTGTATCAAGCATGCTACCTTGCTAGAGTATTGTATAGGCTTCCCATTTCCCAAGTCTGAACGGCTTTTAGATTCCAATTTCCAAAAGTTACTTGGACAGGCCTGTTTTCGCCAACTTCGTGAGTCGATCTGAGTCTGAGGTCGATTCCAACGAGTCTTGGGCTGAGTCTGGTATATTGAGTTGATCTGAGTCGAGTTTGATTTTGACGAGTCTTGGGCTGAGCCTGGTATGCGCCGGGTTTACCTGACAACTAGACCTTGAAACCAACCAGGTCGAGTTGACTCGGTTGATTTCCGAGTCAAGCCAATGAGTTTTTGAAGTAGGTCACTGTGTTAACTTCGAACCCGTGCTGTCAACTCAGCTCTGGACGCGGATTAGCTACCGAAGTTGGAAGTAGCGAGTCTCGTCACCGAAGTGACGTCACCACGTTTTGTGGGCTCCACCATGAAGTATGTGTTGTATCGACACCGTCCATACATTTGGAGAGATCATTTTAGCTCATTATCCTAAGAATGAGGCAGATCCAAAGCTCAAGTGGACCCACCACAGCAAAAACTTCTTTGAGCCACAGAAGTTTTCGATCAAGATGATATTTGTGTTTGCCCTTATTCCATGTCTGTGTTAACTTATAAACAGGTTTGATCTCAAATAAACATCACGGTGGGCCATAGGAAGGTTTCAATGGTGGGAGTTATTGTCCCCACTGTTTTCTGTGGTGGCGTCCACTTGAACTTTGGATATGTCTCATTTCTGATATAATGCCTAAAATAATCTCTCCAAATGGATGGATGGTGTGGACACAACATATACATCATGGTAGGGCCCAAAAAATATGGTGACGTCACTCTACTGTCTTGTTCAGTAGCGAATCCGCATCCCTCTCAGCTCTGGGTCAAGTCGACATGATCCATGGTGGCTTGGATAGAGAGTTAAAGCTAACCAACAACCACCAGCGTCTTTTTTGACCACATGTCCCTATGCTATTATTGATAGTTCTGGGTTGTATGTTGCACTTATTTTAAACTATGTTAAATATTTATTTTTAATTTATAAATATCTATTATCCATCTTGAGATTATCCTATGCAGGTGGTTCGTGAATAATTGTGGGCATCCGTAGGGACTAATCACGCCTTAAAATGAAACAAGAATAGCCTGATATCATTTTATTTATTTTTTAAAAAAGTCAATTGTTAAGTTGAACATTGAGCCAAGCTAAGTTTGCAGTTTTCAAGCTATGATCTAACCTGGGACACATTAGTTGGAACATGTTGAGTTATCCTTGCACGTGTGCAATATCTAATTTTTGTACCTAGAGGCAAGATGTCTACTTTTAAGTGCTTGCTCATCATTTATGGCTTTTGGCTGAAGCGAAGAGTCATCTCAATGATGTTTGTGAGAAATCCATCATGTACATCTCTTTTTTCAATTTATATGTCAAAAATGAAGCAATTACAAACTGTTTCAATAGTGGGTGTTCTATCCCCACTATTTCCTGTTTCGTGGCACACTGGAGATTTTGGTATGCATTATTTTTTGAGCTCATAACCTATGTTAGCTGGTAAAATAGATAGATATGCTGGATTTCTCATAAACATAAATGTAGGCGTTACCTAGCTTTTAACCCCGGAAACTTACTGTCATGTCGGATAGTGGGCATGGATTTCACGGGCCAACTCAGTTTCATTAGTGACCACCAACTACCCATGTCGGTGCTGAAAAAGTTATATGATCTCATGTTTTATTCATGTTGTCCATCCACTTTGCTAGATCATTATAAGGAATGAGCTAAAAAATAAGGTAGATCCAAATCTCAAGTAAACCGGAGAACAAGAAACAATGGTGATTGGATGTCTACCATTAAAAACTTCTTAGGGGTTCATAATAATGTTTATTCACAGTTCAACTTATATTTTGAGTCAAAGAGACTAGGATGGAGGGAAAACAAATGCCCAAATGAATCAACAATACTAGTATAAGCTCAATCCAAAACTTTTGTGGCTAAAAAGATTTGAGTGATAAGCATTAAATCGCCACCCTTTTCCTATGGCACAGTCCACTTAAGATTTGCCTCATTTTTAGGCTCACCCATGGAATGAGCTGGGAAAATGGATGGATGGCGTGGATAAAATACATATACCATGGTGTGGCTCATTGAACTTGTCTATTATGGGCCTGTTTGATTTATTGTAAATACAGGGACTTATATGTAAATAAGTAATAATTATTTATCTTGATATTTCATTCAATGTGATGTTGATAGGTGTGGTATCTCAAGAGGACTTGTTTTGCCTGCCGCAGTACACCATGATGTATGTGCTTTATCCATGTCGTCCGTTCATTTTGCTAAATCATTTTTAAGGCATGAACCCAAAAGTACGGTAGATGCAATGCTAAAGCGGACCTCACTACAGGAAGCAAAAGCAGTGGGCCCACCATTGAGCCAATGCAGTTTGGCCAGTGACGCTGACACTAGCCAGGTGGCTATTGGTCAATGCTCTGTGAGCCCCACCATGATGTATGTGTTTAATCAACGCCGTCCATCCATTTTTAAAGATCATTTTAGGGCTTGATCCCAAAAATAAGTGAGATCTAAAACTTAGGTAGACCACACCACCGGAAAACAGTAGTGATTGAATGTCTACCATTAAAAACCTCATAGGACCCAATGTAATGTTTATTTGACATCCAACCTGTTGATTAGCTTGATCCAAAACTAAACTTTTGTGCCCCACAAGAAGTTTTTAATGGTGGGCGTTCAATGAACAATCAGTGATCTACTTGAGATTTGGATCCACCTAATTTTTTGGGCTTATATCATGAAATGATCTGAAAAAATGTACTGATGTCATGGATGAAACACATAGGGCCTGTTTGGCCAATGGTATTAAGTTGTATTAAATGAGATTGCATTGCTAATCTCACCTTAGGATTGGGAATGGCATGTTTGGAAGGAGCATGGGATGAGATTAAAATTAATTTTATAGGCTTTAGAAAATGAGCCTTGTGTTGGAAAGTGTGAGATAGGATTTTCAAGTCCCATGATTGATGAATTTCCAAGTATAATTTGAAAGGTTCCGGGATTTACTTTTAATTGCATACATTCCAAACATGGTATTGGAAAATATGGGATACACCCAATCCGAGGACAATACCTTACACATGCATTTATTGTTAATTTTACAATTCCATCCACCTTAATCCCACCTAATCTAGTTGGCCAAACGGGCCCATACATCATGGTAGGGCCCACATACCACTAACCACTGGCCATTGGCTACTAGCTAATCTGTTTCCCCATTGAACCCACTATTTTCTATAGTGTGGTCCACTTGAGCTTGGGATTTATCAAATAACATGATTTCGAAATGCGAGTGGACCGTGTGGATATAACACACACACACACACACACACACACACACACACACACACACACACATATGGAAAAGGTATTATGCGCTCGACCTCACCATAAGCTCCCGTGAGGTCGAGCTGTGTGGGCCCCACTGTGTTGCGTGTCAACCATCAACACCGTGCATTTGATGGGTCCCCTTTAAATTATGGGATATTCCAAAAATCAACTGTATACGGAACTCAGGTGGGCCATACCATCTAAAATCATGTGAAGACACCGTTAAAACATATAAAAGCACTTGGTGGGGCCCACCTGAAATTTGCATCCGTCTGAAACTTGGTCTGAACCCTCATCTAAGTGGGACACACATAATGGATGGGTTGGATTTGCAAACCACATCTCGGTGGGCCCAAAAAATGGTTATGAATGTTTTAATGGTGCACGGCCCCTCTCCACTTCTGTATGTGGTGTGGCCCACAAAAGCCACGGATTGACTTGATTTTTGAGACCTAGGCCCACGATGGAATGGTGCATCTGACTGATGGGGTAGATGTTTGAAACACATCACGGTGGGGCCCACACAGCTCGACCTCATGGGACGGACTCGTGAGGTCGAGCGCATAGTACCTTTTCCCATATATATATATATATATATATGGAAATGGTACTATGAGGTCGAGTTGTGTGGGCCCTACCATGATGTGTGTCGAACATCAACACCGTGCATTCGATGGATCCCCTTTAGGTTGTGGGATATCCAAAAAATCAGCCGTATATGTAGAGTTGGGTATCTAGTCAAGTTGGAACGGATTAGATCCAACTCAACTTGGTCCGAAATTTCCATGGCTTGACCTGAACTCTATCCGATCTGCGACCAAGTCCGGGTCGCCTAACTCGATCCGTCCGATTAACTGCTGGCCTGATTTGATCCAAGTCCAACTTGGTTAGGGAAATCGAGTCGGATCGGATTGGGCATGGTTCGGATCGGTCTTGATGTTTTTTTTTTTTTAGAAAATTTTAAAAAAAATTCAAAAAATTATAAAAAAAAAAAAAAGGAAAAAAAAATAAGGGTAACTTTCCTAAGTGATTAAATAACTAAGTGAGACTTTTTTTTTCCAATATAATAACAAATATTCAAAGGTACTTTTATACATGTAAATGAATAAATGTACCTTCTTGACTCTTATATTTGTTTTGCATTATTTTAAAAATGGTGGTGAATCTTAAATCATACACAAGGTATAGTTTCATGGAAATCTAAGCAGTCAAAGTTGCCCACCTAACTATTGATGGTGCATGGCATAAAAGTTTTACTAAGAGTCTAAGACGATGATACTAATTACTTGATTTTTCCATTTGAATCTCAATCACTCCCTCTATCTAATAGCCATTGATAATATCGCTAAGATATTTATTATTTAAGAGATATGCTTCATCCACATTGGGGCTCCTAATAAGAAATTAAGGGTAACATGCACATACTGACATACAGATTAGGTAAAACTAACATGCACATATTGACATAAAATGAACAAAGTAAATAAACTCTGTCCAAAATCAAAAGTAAATAAACCTAACATGCACATGCTGACATAAAATGAACAAAGTAAATAAACTCTATCCAAAATCAAAAGTAAATAAACTTAAAATACACATACTAACATACAGATTAGGTAAAACTTTCATACATTCAATACCCTCTGTATGATGAATGCCTTTGTGGCATGTAACTAGATGAACCTTATCCGTAACCGTAACAGTAACCCCCACCTCAACCTTCGTCACCAAAATCATTATTCGGTTCTCTTTTTACCGATTTAACTACAGGAGAATTCTGGGCTGACTCTGACCTGGATATGTCCAAAAAATGGTCGTTCACCTTTGCTAAATCGGATGATGGGGATGCTTTCCCATTGTCCTCATTCATAAATGTAACAAGTTTTCTCAGGCGCTTTTTATGATACGATATGTATGAGATTCCCAACTACTTATAAAATACTACAAAGCTTTTAAGAAACTTTGACGGTTTACTCGTGCTGCTTCAGCATCATGTTGTCTTGGAGGTGGATATTGTTGTCTGGTACTCCTTGATTTGGATGTCATTTTCAAGTTTTCTTTAACGACTTCTTTATAATCGCATTCTTCTTGTTCCCTTAAAATTCTCTCTTGTTCTTCTTCTCTATTAATTGTGGAAGGCCTGGAACCAGAGATAGTTCATCTGCTTAACCCTTTTTCATTTATAATAGGTCTATTTCTATATATTTTTTGGTTGGTTGTATTGGTTATAGTTGTAGGGTAAGAGATGTAGGAAGTCTTTGTATTTGAGTCAAGAATGGCTCGAAATAAATCTCAAACTTCCTGAGGAGCTTTGCTATATGGTGCGACGTCTTCTCCCTGACAAGCCAAATGTAATTTGAGCCGATTTGTTTTGTTGACAAATTGTTTTCCACATAACTTACATTGTAACTTGATCTTTCCATCTTAGGAGTAGACTTAGACTCCATAATTCTAAATATTTGCTGACGCTTCCGATGACATATATACAAGTGTATATCTGGTTATGTTAGGATAACATAAAAAAAAAAGTTAAAGTGATGAATGAACGCAATTACCCAAAAATATAACAAGATATTTAAATAACATTAACTAATTGAATAGTACAAATGAAAAGAAAGAAATATCCATCCACCCATAACCATAATATTACAATTTAACTGTTAAAAAATAATATCAAATATCATGAAATGCAACAGAAATAGAAGGCAGTGTCTCATCTTGCAGTTGCAGGTACTATGTCATCATGCTTGTCACTCTTCTCTTCATCTAACTCCTCATCAACAGAGTTCCCTTTTCCCCATATCTGACGCAGCCAATCCTGTGTACAAATGAGTACTTCAACCAATTCAAGTATAAGTGAGCTTCTATACTTGCTTACGACCCCACTCCCCGTACTAAAAGCAAATTCTGAAGCCATAATTGAAATTAGAATTGATAATATGCCTCGTGACATTAACGAGAGCACAAGGTATTGTGAATTACCAATCTCGTCCTCCATCGGTCCAAAACATCAAATTTATCGCCTTTAGATTTTACAACTAGAAGTGGCTCCTTAAGATAGTCTTCAAGTTCTGAAACAGGCGTCTACATTTGAGTCTCTTTCCGTTGTTCTATGTAAGATATGAAATCATCTATCATTTCTTTTTGTAATTCATCAACAACAAAATTAGAACCCACTTGAGGAGATTTGTCTTTTGCGATGCACATATAAAAATTGTACAATTCACCGACTGCATCACGAAGCTTATCGACCTCAATGACACCCATCACATCATACAACTTACTACATATGAATTCAATCATCATCATCTTGTATTGGGGATCAAGAACGACCGCAATAGCCATTACTAGACTATACTTAGATCAATACTTATCAAACTTCACCTGCATACCCATAGTCATTAAATGTAAATTTGCGTAAGGCATCTTTTACCTTCCAAAGTTCTGGCAGAAATATATTTATTGTTGGATACTTGCTTCCCAAGAATTTCTTCGTATTTTTATAAAAAACTGAAAGGAACTTGCGAATTGATTCAGCTCTTGACCAATCATCAACCGAATATACACACTATCACGTTCTGCATAGTGAGAGAATGCAGATATCAAAGCTATCGCTAAATCCAACATTTCAAAAGTTAAATTCCAATGTGTCGTGACGTTCAGCTTCATTGATCTCTGAGTTGACACATTCAACCGCTTTATAATCTCATTCCATATATGTAATCGTGAAGGTGACCCCCATACGTACTTCACACTCTCTCTTATGTTCTCAATCGTGGGATCAATTGTTTTAAGGCCATCTTGTACAATCAAGTTTAGGATGTTGGCACAACACTTAACATGAAGTAACTTTCTACCAAAATACGGGTCACCGATAGTCCTAAACTGGTTGCCTAAATTCTTTATCACACTATCATTTGCGGAGGCATTTTCTAGAGTTATTGAGGAGATTTTCTTCTCAATTCCCTACTCCACAAAACATTTGTACACGTAGTCTGAAATCATCGAGCCACTATTAGAGTCGCAAGATAACGAAAGTTTATGATTCTCTTACAAAGCATCAATTTTTCCATACTTTTCAGTACTCGGGTGTTCCCGTATGACCTAACTCAGTATAAATACAAACCTAACTTGAGTAAACATTCACATACATTCAAGTTTAAATCTAACTGTTAAAAGTAATCCCAATCTATATACCAAACTGTTCATCCATCGATTTCCAAGATGGATCACCACGCCACTAAAGAGACCTATTTTTAGGATCCAGATTTCATTAGTGGACGAATCTAGCCAACCATTACAACCCTAGATCATGAAATCCATCGTTCACCAAGTTTACAACGTCCCATAAGACAATCCATCATTTAAGAGAAAAAAAACACAAATCGAATTATCTAGTTTCATATCCAACTCCCAAATTGTACTTAAACGTTCTTTAGGATCCCTAGGGTTATCAATCGCTAAGTTAGAGTCAATCCAATCGTCGAATTGTTGGAAGGGCTAGGAACCGAGAATTTATATCTAAACATGCATGTGATGTCGCCCATGTAACGGTTAAAGTAAACTGAAGATTAGGTAAATGATTCATAGCGGTGGATTTACCGTGAGGACGATTCTGCCCAGAAGTAGGCCCTACAAATTAACTCAAGATAATAATGATAATATTAATAACAATAATTATTGAAGATGTCATAATATAGACATTCAAAATGGTAAATTCTGGGAATATGTGGTCTTAACCATCCCAATGATGACCAAGGCCGTTGAAGTTCAGATTCGCAATGATCTAACCGTCAGATAAAAGAAAAACCCACAATTTAGGGGCGAAATTCGCATGTATGGCCCATATGAGCTTTTTACCCACCTTAGTTTTGGTTAAAGACGATACTAAGGCCCATCAAGGGAAATGGATGGAGTAGATTTGGCAAAGAGTCGATGGACCTCTAGATTATGGGTGTGCACACGCGATTTGGCAAAGAGTCGATGGACCTCTAGATTATGGGTGTGCACACGGTGCGTGTGCACCAGCAGCACACTGAATGGTTGGCGTGGTCAGACTAGACGCTGACCGGCCATTTCTGAAAGTGGAAATTCTCCTGCCTGCAGCCATTTGAAATGGGCTGTTTTTCCTCCCTCCGTGTTTGATCGATTTATGGCCCACTATCATGTCCAGAAGTACGATCCGATCCGTCCATATGGTGCGGACGGTATTTCTGACTAAAATCATGGTTGGTTTGCTAGATTAATCTTGCACGTGTACCCACAGACACTAGCGCAAGAGGGCTGCCTTTTTCAGAAAACAGAAACCTGCTACGTTGCCAACTGGGCGATCCGTGTGAACGTCCTATCCTTTGCATCTCCACCGTTCAAACTAGAGAAATATCAGACGTCCATTCGTAGGAAGCTGGTTTAGGGCTTCTTCAAAACCGGAGGAGAAAACCAGTGGCCGGTTTTCAGCTCTGACGGTTGTACACAAGAACTGTTGCAAAGAAGCTTGAATCCAGGCTGTTCATTCTCATCCAGTGGCCGGTTTTCAGCTCTGAAGGTCGAGCTAGGGCCCGTTATAAGCACGAGAGGGTTGAGGAATAGGGACTCCTCATCCAGTCCTTGCAGCCACACTCAAAAATCTGCTGTTTTCTTTCTCCCTTTTGAACCCACCATGAAAATGTCCATGAAGCTTCGAACAATCACCTCCACAAGCTCCTGGGGACCAATCTGAAGTGTCCAGTAAAGCAAAATGAAGAAAAACTCGATGCAGCAAGGTCTGCCATTAACGACAGGTTTTCTTCTCTACCGCATTCGTCGGACCATCAGGCGATTGCTGGTCAGGTGCAGAGTTCCCTATGGCTAGAGATTGCAAGAAAGAAAGAAATGAGAAAGGGAATGGAAGGAGGAAGGAGGAAGGAAGAAAGAAGAGAGAAGGAGAGTTGGTGCGCAGTTGTTGCACCGCACCAACACACTCGAACTGAGCTGAGCTAGGGCCGAGTTGGATCCAAGTCCGTTGGGTCCGGGCCACATCTAAGTTGAACTCAAATGTTGTGGGCTGCTGCCAGTTTGCGCCATGCTAAGATTCAGCAAAGAAGAAGAAGGAGAAAGTGAGGGAGAGAGTGCTTGCTGTCTCGCTGCCGATTTCATCCCACACTAAGTCGACTCAGCTGGACCGAGTCTGGGTCCAAAACGGGTCGAGTTGGGTTATGTTGGATCCAATCCAACCTCCTTGATGGCCTAGCTGTGAAGGAGGGAAAAAAAAAAATAAATAAAGGAGAAGTAAGAAGGGAGAGGAAGAAGATACAGGTAGAGAAAGAGAGGGCCACCGCTAAGTCGACTCGGCTGAACTCCCTGAGTCCAGCGGTGCGAGTCGGGTCAGGGCTGGCTGGTTGCAATAGAAGAAGAAAAGAAAAATAAAGGAGAGTTGGGTTTTTTAGTGGCTGTTGAGTTGCTTGTGTGGAGCCGAGTCAACTCGACTCGAACCGAGTCAAGTAGGTGAGTCAACCTTTCCTCCCCATTCTAGATGTGTTTCGATGTACTGTTAACATTTGTTACCATTATTATTATTAGGATTATTAATATTAGCAATGGTTAGCCATTAGTAGATCATTGTGCTAGAACTAGTTATTATAAACAAATTGCAACTATTAAATGGTAGTATTTTATTTACAATCCTAAACAATTATTTTGAATAGTGGATTGTACTAATCATGATGATTATTATTGCTACATTACCTAACATTAGTCGTATCATTGATGTTAATAAATATCTTATAACTATTAAAATTAGCATTTATTAGGATTATTAATAGCCATTAGTGAGTTACCTATACTAATACCTGTTATTACATACAGGTTTCAATGGTTAAATAAAAGTGTTTTATTCTTCATTCTTAAAAATAATCCTTAATAGTGGAGCACGCTATTTGCTCCCATTACAATGATTATTTGTGTCCTATTAACTAATATTAATTATATCATTACCATGAAATTATTAATATTATTAGCATGGTATCTATCACCTGAAAATTTATCCTTAATAATAGATTTTACTATTTTATTACCACTGTAACACTTATTGTTACCAAGGTCACAAAAATTAAAATACATTATTAACGTTAAATTTTAATTAACTATATTATTACATTGTGTTTAAACCACACATACATCATAGTACAACTCCTAGAGCTAGACCCTAGGATGAAAATCCTAAATTCTACACCAAAACCCTAAAAGATAACCCTAGGCTATGATTTTAAACCCTATGTAGTATGTAAAACTTGGATCTAATTGTATATCCTAATTTATGATAGGATTTGATTTTAAGGAAACGCGCATTCCCTAGCGATGCTAGTAGGCGATGCAAACTATAAGGTGATGATTTCTTCCCATTGAGCTTTCTATTTTCCATTAGCTTAAGTGATAATTTTTATTTACATTTCAGTTAATAATTGATATCTTTTATCTTATACTCACATGTGTTAATTGTTGGAATTGAACTGCTAGATCACATGCCTGATATCTATCCTACATATTTCTCATATTTATGAATTACTTGTGGATTTTTTATGGAACTTAAAATGGTACATCAGTGGAAAATCCTCACTTAAATGTACACCCATACTTGGGATGTAACTTGATTAAATGTGATTGTAATGAACCTTTGATTTAGTGGTTATTGAATGGTGGTTTAAATTAAATGTTGATGTGGGCCTACCATCCAAGCGTTGTTGTATCTAAATGGTTTTTAAGAATGATCTTTTATCGCATGCTTTTGATACTCGCCTTATATGGCTTATTTTGATATTTTTCCTATGAGTTTGTTTTGATATTGGCCCTACATGGCTTTGTTTAGGTATTTTTTCTATATGAGTTTGATGCTTTATACTATGCAACCATGCGATGGTAAACCCCATATATTGTAATATGATTGGCCACTAGTCGACATGATTCTATTAAACATCCTAAGATGGTAGTCTCATGAACCAGGAATGGTGGTATGAGACCTATGCCCGAGCTATTCACCTATGCTGGTGACAAGCCCCCGTAATGAACTTTGAGCTTATTTAAATTGGCTGGTTGTAATTGGATTAAAAATGAATTGGCTAATCATGCATACATGGCACAGACCAGGGTCTATTGCTTTTGTATATAATGTACGTATTTTTTCGACTGAATGATTTTTCTAGGTTCGATGATTGCATGGGTGACGAGCCTAACTTCCGTACTGATGTGCATGCCCGAGGTGATGACTGCATTCACGCATCTATGCATCTAATAAGACCTGCATCATATATTGTTTTATATACTTTTTTTTTATAACTATGCTTACCTAATGCAGCGGTGTGTAATCTTGAGGGAAATTCACACTGAGTTGGTCACTCATCCATCAAATATATAACCGTACAGGTAGCATAGGTGGCTTAATTGATTTTCAGGTTCAGACTGATGAGGAGAAGAGTATCATTGTTGAAGAGGCATGATTATATTGTCAAGAGTTGTTACATGGTTTTACAGTTCCAGATTTGTTATATTTTACTTGTTCATATGTAATATCATTTCACTTTGTAACTGTAAGTTTGGAACATTTGTTTATATAAGTCATTATGGGCAGCTTCTTGTATATTTCAAATGTACATAAAATTTTCCTTTTATGCTGATTTGTCCATCCGACCCTCATCTGCTTACTTTGAATGAAGAAAAGAAATGTATACTCGGATTTGACCATCCTTTAAGGTTAACACTCAGGTTTTTGGAAAACCGGTAATATACTTGCGTCCTGAAAACCCGGGGCGTTACAATTGGTATCAGAGCATAGTTTGGACAAACTAGGCCTTAGAAAATGAACTTATACAAACTATAAATGTCTCAATTGGGGTGTTTAAAACTAAAAATTTGAACCTAAGTGAATCTCCCTTAGACTTAGGAAGGTCTGAGAATGTAGAAACCCAAACTTAAGCCCCCTAAATAATTGGTTGGATGATCATAGAACTTAGAAATGAAACTAGTTCCCTGCTTAACATTTAGTCATATGAACTTATGAAAATTTCCCGTCAAAAAAAATAATTCGAGAACATAGATACTTCAAACGTTAGGCCCCTTGATTTTTTTTAATTTTTGGATAGGCTTTTGGACTATATACTTATGAGAAATTCTCCTAGAAATAGGAAACATTTGAAAACATAGATATCCAAAGCCTTGCACCCCTTTAAGATTTTTAGGGGGAGCCACTTGAACTCAAGAATAAGAACTTTGGTTCCCCTATAAACTACTAGAGCAGTTGTTTGGAACTTTAAAATAAAAACGTTGGTTCTCTTGTAAACTACCAGGGTAGTTGTTTGAACTTAGAAGCTAAACCTAGGTAAGTTGGAGAACAAATGACCACTAAGAGGTACAAAGGACTAGCCAAGAACACTTCTTACATTTGACTTCCAAAGGAAAATTTTCTAGAAATCTAGGATCTGAATTTTCTTAAATTTTCATTAGTTAGAAGTAACACCATCATACATTCAGCATATGAAGTAAACTTAGTCATCATAGTAAGATCCTTACCCACCATATTGTATAAATATAGGAACTCCATGAACCTAAGGGAATCATACTGAGAATCGCAATTTGAATTCCCTAGCACATCTCATTAGATAGAAATGATGACTTTCATAAATTTTCACACTTAGGGTTAATTAGAAGTGAGGTATAAATTTTAGGTAAATTTTCAACCCTAGCTGAGCATATTGTAACTAGACTTGGAATCCTAGATAAATCTAGTAAGATTTCAAACTCAGGTTTCATGTAGAAATCCGATCTTGAATTCCAAGTAACATTTAGATAACTAAAGTGCGCAGCGGAAGTGCGGTGCTCATTCGAACTATCCGCGTTCACTTCAGGCACTTTAATTATGAAGATAGAAATTTATGCGGTAGACCCCAAGAGTTTAGAATAATCGGGATCATGGATTGATGAAATCATGTTTACGCGATGTGTATGCGGTTTGACTCAAACTCTAACTCCTAGCAAATCTCAGTGATCTCAATGCCCTAATCATGCAAAGGATCAAAATTTAACAGGATTAAAAATTGATGCTATTGGATCCTCTGTTCTGCACAGGCAAAGGATCGATGTATCGGGCTCAAACCTACTATGACCATGTATTCGTGTTATCCTGAACACTGAAAAATAGAAATTTGTATTGTACTTTAGATAGTGAGGAAACTATCATTAAAAGTAAAAGAAAATGAAGGGAAATATAAAATATCTTTATTAATCACCTAAATGGCCTAATAATCTTAGTAAACGCTATTAGAAATCCTGATGTTGAAGAGCACTAGAAAGATTCCCTAGCTCTAGTTAACACTAAAATGATTTATAACCTGTAAAGGACCCTAAACCCATTAGTGATTAATAGATTAAATGCCAAAGGGTGGTGGTAGGTCATAATGGAACTTGTTGGTATTTTACACTTTGACAAATCAAGAATATGACGCACCACAAAGGCAATTCCCCTACATTAATAACCAGGATGAGCATTATCGAACCCCGATGGTCAAAAATTTCTTTAAGGGGGGTAGATCGTAATAACCCCAGTTTTTGTAATTAGTTGTATAAATTTGTACAAGCACACAACCTTTAAGGGAAAATAGTGAATGCTTAGGAGCATTGTAAATTAGATTGTCATCATTCATATCCACAGTAGAAGTACTGAATTTCAGGGACGAAATTCTCTTTAAGGGGGGTAGTTTGTAACAACCCATAGTTTTTAGTACTCGGGTGTTCCCGTGTGACCTAACTTAATATAAATACAAACCTAGCTTGAGTAAACATTCACATGCATTCGAGTTTAAATCTAACTGTTAAAAGTAATCCCAATCCATATACCAAACTGTTCATCCATCGATTTCCAAGATGGATCACCACGTCATTAAAGAGACCCAACCACATCGTTAAAAAAACATAGAAATTCAAATTGATGTCACAATCTGACAAACCCCAAAAAAAAAAAAAAAAAAAAAATAAATTCTGAAATTCCTTTCAGGATCTTAAGACAATCCACTGACATCACCATCATTACCTTTAAATCCCATCCAATCCACCCTAATCCCTTTAAAATTGCTTGAGACTTGTTTGGTTCAAGGGATTAAAAGGGATTGGAAGGTTTAATCCCGGGATTGGCCAGGCGTCCCAAACAGACCAGAAATAGCAATCCCGGGATATAGCAATCCCATAGATCTTACACCAATCCATTGACGCAACTATCATTACCTTGAAATCTGTACAATCTACTCTAATTCCATCCAAATCCATCCAATATGCCCGGCCAAACAGGCCCTAATGGTGGGCATTCAATCACCACAGTTTCCTATGGTGTGGTCCACCTGAGATTTGGCCCTAAAATAAAGTTAAAAAAATGAATGGCCTGCATACACATATTATGGTGGAGCCCACAAAACATTTTTAGGGCCTGTTTGGTTGGGTGGATTGAAAGGGATTGAATGGTATTATGGTGGATGGCCTGGATTTCTAGGTATTGATGATGTTGTCAGTGGATTGTCTTCAGATACATGGGATTGCTATATCCCTGGATTGATATATCCTGTCTGTTTGGCACACCCGGCCAATACTAGGATTAAACCTTCCCATCCCTTCCAATCCCTCGAGCCAAACACGTCTCAGGGACACGTATCAGATCACCGACTCTGTTTGGCACGCTCGACCAATCCCAGGATTTAACTTCCAATCCCTTCCAATAACATCCAATCCCTTCCAATCCGACCAGCCAAACGGCCCTTAGATTTCAGAAACAGAGAGAGGGGCAAATCCTTCCAATCCCTTCCAATAACATCCAATCCCTTCCAATCCGACCGACCAAACGACCCTTAGATTTCAGAAACAGAGAGAGGGGAATGCGGATTGAAGGATTGAAATATTTGAGAAAGAGATAAAGAGGGAGAAAGAAAGAAACTAACCGTACGATGCTTCTTCTTCTTCTCCTTCTTACAGCGAAATGGGTTTCGGGAGATGCGGAATGCGGCCTTGAGACAGGTAGAGAGGGTGAGGGAGATCGGGAGATGAAGAGAGGGCAAGGGAACGAGAGAGACTGAGTGCGAGAGAGAGAGAGAGAGAGAGAGAGAGAGAGAGAGAGATGGAGAGATGGGTTTCGGTCGTGGAGGGCGAGAGAAAATGGGGATGGGTTTCGGTTTTGGAGGGAGCAGGGGTTTTGGATGGGCGTGTGACGGACGGCCCTCAGAAGTTTTATGATTTCAGTTACGTGGGACCCGCTGTGATGTATTTCATATATCTACTCCATCCAATAAATTTAAATTAATATTATAAGTGTGATAAAAAATTATTTATATCAAATCTTTAAGGTGACCACACAACAAATTAACAGTAAAAATTTAATGTATATTATTTCTTATGGTGTGGTCCACTTAGACATTTAATCCACATAATTTTTGGGCTCATGCAATAAAATTATATATCCGAATTTTTGGACGGCTTAGATCAAACACATATATTCCAATGGACCTCATGGATCCCCCTAAGCACCATCTATATTTAATATGCTTTAGGTAGAGAGGTATGCTTTAGCTACAAAGCACTTAGGCTATAGCTACGGATTAAATCCGTAGCTATTTTGCTACGGATTAAATCCGTAGCTAAAAGCTTTCAACCTCCATGGCCATTGCTTGATTTTTTGGTAGTGCATTTTTGGGATCCAGATTTCATTGGTGGGCAAATCTAGCCGACCATTACAACCCTAGATCATGAAATCCACCGTTCACCAAGTTTAGAACGTCCCATAGGACGATCCATCATTTAAGGAAAAAAAACATAGATCGGATTATCTAGTTTCATATCCAATTCCCAAATCGCACCTAAATGTTCTTTAGGATCCATAGGGTTATCGATGGCTAAGTTAGAGTCACTCCAACCGTCGAATTGTTGGAAGGGCCAGGGAACCGAGAATTTATATTTAAACATGCATGTGATGTGGCCCATGTAACAGTTAAAGTAAAGCTGAAGATTAGGTAAATGAATCATAGCGGTGGATCTACCGTGAGGACAATTCTGCCTAGACGTGGGCCTTACAAATTAACTCAAGATAATAATGATAATATTAATTACAATAATGATTGAAAATGTCATAATATAGACATTTAAAATGGTAAATTCAGGGAATATGTGGTCCTAACCATCTGAACAATGACAAAGACCGTTGAATTTCAGATTCGCAATGATCTGATCGTCAGATAAATGAAAAACACACAATTTAGGGGCGAAATTCGCATGTATGGCCCATCTGAGCTTTGTACCCATCTTAGTTTCGGTTAAAAACCATATTAGGGCCCATAAAGTGAAATGGATGGAGTAGATTTGGCAAAGAGTCGGTGGACCGCACCTCTAGATTGAGGGTGTGCACACGGTGCGTGTGCACCAGCAACATACTGAATGGTTGGCGTGGTCAGACTAGACGCTGACCCACCATTTCTGAAAGTGGAAATTCTCCCGCCTGCAGCCATTTGAAAAGGGTTGTTTTTCCTCCCTCCGCGTTTGATCGGTTTATGGCCCACCATCATGACCAGTAGTACGATCTGATCCGTTCATCTGGTGCGGATGGTCTTTCAGACCAAAAGCATGGTTGGTTTGCCCGATGAATCTTGCACATGTACCCACAGACACCAGCGGAAGAGGGCTGCCCGGGCTGCCTTTTTCTGAAAACAGAAACCTGCTACGTTGACAACTGGGCGATCCGTGTGAACGTCCTATCCTTTGCATCTCCACCGTTTAAACCAGAGAAACATCAGCCGTCCATTCATAGGAAGCTGGTTTAGGGCTTCCTCAAAACCGGAGGAGAAAACCAGTGACCGGTTTTCAGCTCTGATGGTCGTACACAAGAACTGTTGCAAAGAAGCTTGAATCCAGGCTGTTCATTCTCATCCAACGGCTAGAGAAGTTAGGACGATCCATATAGGAGAGACATTCTCGAGCTAGGGCACGTTATAAGCACGAGAGGGTTGAGGAATAGGGACTCCTCATCCGTTCCTTGCAGCCACACTCGAAAATCTGCTGTTTTCTTTATCCCTTTGAACCCACCATGAAAATGTCCATGAAGCTTCGAACAATCACCTCCACAAGCTCCTGTGGACCAATCTGAAGTGTCCAGTAGAAGCAAAATGAAGAAAAACTCGATGCAGCAAGGTCTGCCATTAACGACAGGTTTTCTTCTCTACCGCTTTCGTCGGGCCATTAGGCGATTGCTGGTCAGGTGCAGAGTACCCTCTGGCTAGAGATTGGAAGAAAGAAAGAAATGAGAAAGGGAATGGAAGGATGAAGGAGGAAAGAAGAGCGAAGGAGAGTTGGTGCGCAGTTGTTGCACTGCACCAACACACTCGAACTGAGCCGAGCTAGGGCCGAGTCGGATCCAAGTCCGTTAGGTCCGGGCCACATCTGAGTTGAACTCAAATGTTGTGGGCTGCTGCCGGCTTGTGCCATGCTAAGATTCAGCAAAGAAGAAGAAGGAGAAAGTGAGGGAGAGAGTGGCTGCTATCTCGCCGCCGGTTTCATCCCATACTAAGTCGACTCAGCTGGACCGAGTCTGGGTCCAAAACGGGTTGAGTGGGGTTGTGTTGGATCCGATCCAACCTCCTTGGTGGCCTAGCTGTGAAGGAGGGAAAAAATAAATAAATAAAAGAGAAGTAAGAAGAGAGAGGAAGAAGATACAGGTAGAGAAAGAGAGGGCCACCGTTGAGTCGACTCGGCTGAACGCCCTGAGTCCAGCGGTGCGAGTCGGGTCAGGGCTGGCAGGTTGCAATCGAAGAAGAAAAGAAAAATAAAGGAGAGTTGGGTTTTTAGTGGCTGTTGAGTTGCTTGTATGGAGCCGAGTCAACTCGACTCGAACCGAGTCAAGTAGGTGAGTCAACCTTTCCTCCCCATTCTAGACATGTTTCGATGTACTATTATCATTTGTTACCATTATTATTATTAGGATTATTAATATTATCAATAGTTAGCCATTAGTAGATCATTGTGCTAGAACTAGTTATTATAAACAAATTGCAACTATTAAATGATAGTATTTTATTTATCATCCTAAACAATTATTTTAAATAGTTGATTGTACTAATCATGATGATTATTATTGCTACATTACCTAACATTAGTCGTAACATTAATGTTACTAAATATCTTATAACTATTAAAATTAGCATTTATTAGGATTATTAATAGCCATTAGTGAGTTACCTATACTAATACCGGTTATTACATACAGGTTTCAATGGTTAAATAAAAGTGTTTTATTCTTCATTCTTAAAAATAATCCTTAATAGTGGAGCATACTAATTGCTCTCATTACAATGATTATTTGTGTCCTATTAACTAATATTAATTATATCATTACCATGAAATTATTAATATTATTAGCATGGTATCTATCACCTAAAAATATTATCCTTAATAATAGATTTTATTATTTTATTACCACTGTACCACTTATTGTTACCAAGGTCACAAAAATTAAAATACATTATTAACGTTAAATTTTAATTAACCATATTATTACATTGTGTTTAAACCACACGTACATCATAGTACAACTCGTAGAGCTAAACCCTAAGATGAAAATCCTAAATTCTATACTAAAGCCCTAAAAGATAACTCTAGGCTATGATCTTAAACCCTAGGTAATATGTAGAACTTGGATCTAAATATACATCGTGATTTATGGTAGGATTTGATTTTTAGGAAACGCGCATTCCCTAACGATGCTGGTAGGCGTTGCAAACCATAAGGTGATGATTTCTTCCCCTTGAGCTTTCCATTTCCCATTAGCTTAAGTGATAGTTTTTATTTACATTTCAGTTAATATTAGTTGATATATTTTATCTTATAGTCACATGTGTTAATTGTTAGAATTGAAGTGCTAGATCACATGCCTGATATCTATCCTACACATTTCTCATGCCTATGAATTACTTGTGGATTGTTTATGAAATTTAAACTGGTACATTAGTAGGAAACCCCTACTTATAAATATACACCCATAGTTGGTATGTAACTTGATTGAATGTGATTGTAATGGACCTTTGATTTAGTGGTTATTGATTGGTGGTTTAAATTAAATGTTGATATGGGCCTACCATCTAAGAGTTGTTGTGTCTAAATGATTTTCAAGGATGGTCTTTTATCGCATGGTTTTGATACTCGCCCTATGTGGCTTATTTTGATATTTGTCCTATGTGGCTTGTTTTGATATTGGCTGATATTTTTTCTATATAGGTTCGATGCTTTATACTGTGCAACCATGCGATGATAAGCCCCATATATTTTAATATGATTGGCCACTAGTCGATAAAATTCTATTAAACATCCTAAGATGATAGTCTCATGAGTCAAGAATGGTGGTTTGGGACTTATGCCCGAGCTATTCACCTACGCTAGTGACAAGCTCTCGTAGTGACCTTTGAGCTTATTTAAATTGGTTGGTTGTAATTGAACTAATAACGGGTTGGCTAATTATGTATACATGGCACAGACCAGGATTTGTTGTTGTTGTATGTGATGTACATATTTTTTCGACTGGATGATTTTCCTAGGTTTGATGATTGTATGGGTGATGATCCTAACTTCCGCACTGATGTGCATCCCTAAGGCGATGACTGCATTCACGCATCTATGTATCTAATAAGACCTGCATCATATATTATTTTGCATGCTTTGTTTTATAAATATGCTTGCCTAATGCGGCGATGTGTAATCTTGAGGAAAATTCATACTGACTTGGCCACTCATCCATCAAATATATAACCGTACAGGTAGCACAAGCGGCTTAATTGATTTTCAGATTCAGACTAATGAAGAGAAGAGTACCACTGTTGAAGAGGCATGATTGTATTGTCAAGAGTTACTACATGGTTTTACAGTTCCAGATTTATTATATTTTACTTGTTCACATGTAACATCATTTTACTTTGTAACTGTAAGTTTGGGATATTTGTTTGTATAAGTCATTATGGGCAGATCCTTATATATTTCAAATGTACATAAAATTTTCCTTTTATGCTGATTTGTCCATCCTATGCTCATTTGCTTACTATGAATGAAGAAAATAAATGTATACTTGGATTTAACCATCCTTTAAGGTTAACACTCAGGTTTTTGGGAAACCGGTAATATACTCGCGTCCTGAAAACCTGGGGCGTTACAGTTGGTATCAAAGCATAGTTTAGACAAACTAGGCCTTAGGAAATGAACTCATACAAACTATATAAATGTCTCAATTGGGGTGTTTGAAACTAGAAATTTGAACCTAAGTGAATCTCCCTTAGACTTACGAAGGTCTGAGAATGTAGAAACCCAAACTTAGGCTCCCTAAATAATTATTTGGATGATCATAGAACTTAGAAATGAAACTAGTTCCCTGTTTAACATTTAGTCATATGAACTTGTGAAAAGTTCGTATCAAAAAAATAAAAAAATAAAAAATCGAGAACATAGATACTTCAAACGTTGCGCCCCTTGATTTTTATTTTTATTTTTTTAATTTTTGGATAGGCTTTTGGACTTTATACTTATGAGAAATTCTCCTAGAATTAGGAAACATTTGAAAGCATAGATATCCAAAGCCTTGGACCCCTTTGATATTTTTAGGGTGAGCCACTTGAACTCAAGAATAAGAACTTTGGTTCCCCTATAAACTACTAGAGCAATTGTTTGGAACTTTGAAATAAAAACGTTGGTTCTCTTGTAAACTACCAGGGTAGTTGTCTGAACTTAGAAGCTAAACCTAGGTAAGTTGGAGAACAAATGGCCACTAAGAGGTACAAAAGACTAGCCAAGAATGCTTCTTACATTTGACTTCCAAAGGAAATTTTTCTAGAAATCTAAGATCTGAATTTTTCTAAATTTTCATTAGTTAGAAGTAACACCGTCATACATTCAGCATATGAAGTAAACTTAGTCATCGTAGTAAGACCCTTACCAACCGTATTGTACAAATATAGGAACTCCATGAACCTAATGGAATCATACTGAGAATCGCAATTTGAATTCCCCAGCACATCTCATTAGATAGAAATGATGACTTTCATAAATTTTTGCACTTAGGGTTAATTATAACTGAGGTTTAAATTTTAGGTAAATTTTCAACCCTAGCTGAGCATATTGTAACTAGACTTGGAATCCTAGATAAATCTAGTGAGATTTCAAACTCAGGTTTCATGTAGAAATTCGATCTTGAATCTCCAAGTAACGTTTAGATAACTAAAGTGTGCAGTGGAAGTGTGGTGCTCATTCGAACTACCCACGTTCACTTTGGGCACTTTAATTATGAAGATAGAAAATTTACGTGGTAGAACCCAAGAGTCTAGAATAATCGGGATCATGGATTGATGAAATCATGTTTACGAGATGTGTATGTGGTTTGACTCAAACTCTAAGTCCTAGTAAATCTCAACGATCTCAATGCTCTGATCAAGCAAAAGATCGAGTTTTAACAGGATTAAGAATTGATGCTATTGGATCCTCTGTTCTACACAGGCAAAGGATCGATGTATCGGGCTCAAACCTACTACGACCATGTATTTGTGTTATCCTGAATACTGAAAAATAGAAATTTGTATTGTACTTTAGATAGTGAGGAAACTATCATTAGAAGTAAAAGAAAATGAAGGGAAATATTAAATATCTTTATTAATCACCTAAATGGCCTAATAATCTTAGTAAATGCTATTAGAAATCCTGATGTTGATGAGCACTAGAAAGATTCCCTAGCTCTAGTTAACACTAAAATGATTTATAACCTGTAAAGGACCCTAAACCCATTAGTGATTAATAGATTAAATGCCAAAGGGTGGTGGTAGGTCATAATGGAACTTGTTGGTATTTTACACTTTGACAAATCAAGAATACGATGCACCACAAAGGCAATTCCCCTACATTAATAACCAGCATGAGCATTATCGAACCCCGATGGTCAAAAATTTCTTTAAGGGGGGTAGATCGTAATAACCCTAGTTTTTGTAATTAGTTGTATAAATTTGTACAAGCACACAACCTTTAAGGGAAAATAGTGAATGCTTAGGAGCATTGTAAATTAGATTGTCATTATTCATATCCACAGTAGAAGTACTGAATTTCAGGGATGAAATTCTCTTTAAGGGGGGTGGTTTGTAACACCCCGTACTTTTTAGTACTCGGGTGTTCCTGTGTGACCTAACTTAATATAAATACAAACCTAGCTTGAGTAAACATTCATGTGCATTCGAGTTTAAATCTTATTGTTAAAAGTAATCCCAATCCATATACCAAACTGTTCATCCATCGATTTCCAAGATGGATCACCACGCCACTAAAGAGACCCATTTTTAGGATCCTGATTTCATTGGTGGGCAAATCTAGCCGACCATTACAACCCTATATTATGAAATCCACCGTTCACCAAGTTTACAATGCCCCATAGGACGATCTATCATTGAAGGAAAAAAAAAAAAAGATAGATCGGATTATCTAGTTTCATATCCAACTCCCAAATCACATCTAAATGTTCTTTAGGATGCCTAGGGTTATCGATGGCTAAGTTAGAGTCAATCCAACCGTCGAATTGTTGGAAGGGCTAGGGAACCGAGAATTTATATCTAAACATGCATGTGATGTGGCCCATGTAACAGTAAAGTAAGCTGAAGATTAGGTAAATGAATCATAGCGGTGGATCTACCGTGAGGACGATTCTGCTTAGAAGTAGGCCCTACAAATTAACTCAAGATAATAATGATAATATTAATAACAATAATGATTGAAGATGTCTTAATATAGACATTTAAAATGGTAAATTCAGGGAATATGTGGTCCTAACCATCCGAACAATGACCAAGACCATTGAAGTTTAGATTCGCAATGATCTGACCGTCAGATAAATGAAAAACCCACAGTTTAGGGGCGAAATTTGCATGTATGGCCCATCTGAGCTTTGTACCCACCTTAGTTTCGATTTAAGACCATACTAGGGCCCATCAAGTGAAATGGATGGAGTAGATTTAGCAAAGAGTTGGTGGAACCCACCTCTAGATTGAGGGTGTGCACACGGTGCATGTGCACCAATAGCATACTGAATGGTTGGCATGGTTAGACTAGACGCTGACCGGCCATTTTCGAAAGTGAAAATTCTCCTGCCTGCAGCCATTTGAAATGGGCTGTTTTTCCTCCCTCCGTGTTTGATCTGTTTATGGCCCACCATCATGGCCAGTAGTACGATTTGATTCGTTCATCTGGTGTGGATGGTCTTTCAGACCGAGACCATGGTTGGTTTGCCCGATGAATCTTGCACATGTACCCACAGACACCAGCGCAAGAGGGCTACCCGTGCTGCCTTTTTCTGAAAAGAGAAACCTGTTACGGTGCCAACTGGGCGATCCATGTGAACCTCCTATCCTTTGCATCTCCACCATTCAAATCAGAGAAATATCAGTCGTCCATTCATAGGAAGCTGGTTTAGCGCTCCCTCAAAACTAGAGGAGAAAACCAGTGGCCGATTTCAGCTCTCACGGTCGTAAACAAGAATTGTTGCAAAGAAGCTTGAATCCAGGTTGTTCATTCTCATCCAACGGCTAGAGATGTTAGGATGATCCATATAGGAAAGGCATTCTCGAGCTAGGGCTTGTTATAAGCACGAGAAGGCTGAGGAATAGGGACTCCTCATCCGTTCCTTACAACCATACGCGAAAATCTGCTGTTTTCTTTCTCCCTTTGAACCCACCATGAAAATGTCCATGAAGCTTCGAACAATCACCTCCACAAGCTCCTGTGGACCAATCTGAAGTGTCCAGTAGAAGCAAAATGAAGAAAAACTCGATGCAGCAAGGTTTGCCATTATTGACAGGTTTTCTTCTCTACTGCATTCGTCGGGCCATCAAGCGATTGCTGGTCAGGTGCAGAGTTCCCTCTGGCTAGAGATTGTAAGAAAGAAAGAAATGAGAAAGGAAATGGAAGGAGGAAGGAAGAAAGAAGAGAGAAGGAGAGTTGGTGCGCAGTTGTTGCACTGCACCACCACACTCGAACTGAGCCGAGCTAGGGCCAAGTCGGATGTAAGTCCGTTGGGTCCGGGCCACATCTGAGTTGAACTCAAATGTTGTGGGCTGCTGCCAGTTTGCACCATGTTAAGATTCAGTAAAGAAGAAGAAGGAGAAAGTGAGAGAGGGAGTGGCTGCTGTCTTGCCGTCAGTTTTAATGGTTAAATAAAAGTGTTTTATTCTTCATTCTTAAAAATAATCCTTAATAGTAGAGCACACTATTTGCTCCCATTACAATGATTATTGGTGTCCTATTAACTAATATTAATTATATCATTGCCATGAAATTATTAATATTATTAGCATGGTATCCATCACCTGAAAATATTATCCTTAATAATAGATTTTACTATTTTATTACCATTGTAACACTTATTATTACCAGGGTCGCAAAAATTTAAATACATCATTAATGTTAAATTTTAATTAACCATATTATTACATTGTGTTTAAACCACACATACATCATAGTACAACTCCTAGAGCTAAACCCTTGGATGAAAACCCTAAATTCTACACTAAAACCCTAAAAGATAACTCTAGGCTATGATCATAAACCCTAAGTAGTATGTAGAACTTATATCTAATTGTACATCTTGATTTATGGTAGGATTTGATTTTAAGGGAACACGCATTTCCTAGCGATGTTGGTAGACGATGCAAACTATAAGGTGATGATTTCTTCCCCTTGGGCTTTCCATTTCCAATTAGCTTAAGCGATAGTTTTTATTTACATTTCTGTTAATAATTGATACATTTTATCGTGTTGTCACATGTGCTAATTATTGGAATTGAACTGCTAGATCACATGCCTGATATCTATCCTGCATATTTTCTCATGCTTATGAATTACTTGTAGATTGTTTATGAAACTTAAACTGGTACATCAGTGGGAAACCCCAACTTATAAATGTACACTCATACTTGGGATGTAACTTGATTGAATGTGATTGTAATGGACCTTCGACTTAGTGGTTATTAAATTGTGGTTTAAATTAAATGTTGATGTGGGCCTACCCTCCATGTGTTGTTGTGTCTAAATGGTTTTCAAGGATGGTCAAATTTTAGCGACCCTCGACCGCATCGTCGCCGCAGTTCCAACGCCGCGTCTCGTGCGGCAATCCGAGCTATACATCAAAAGATGTAGGCCGTACTTGTTTTGGACTGTAGATCATGATTTGTGGGGTCCACCTAAGGTTGCACGAAATTCCATGCATGCTTGCATCATACTAGGGGTTATGATTAGCCTAGTTAGGATTGGCTAGGGTTTCCTAGGTAGCTAGGTCCTAGCTAACCCTCCCATCATTAGTTACCTTATTTAGGTGGCCACCTTTTTACTTCTCCCATGCTAGCAAGCCTCTTTTTCTCTAACCAAGGTCTGAAAATCTGACCTCTCCCTCTTCTCTAGGGAGAGAAGAAATCATTACCCCTCTTTTCTAGCAAGCTAATGATGGGTTTTGGCAAAAACCCCTTTCTTTAGCAATCCTTCCCTCCACTCCTTCCATTCTCTCCTCCTCATCTCTCTCTCTCCCTCTCTAGCAACCTTGGACATCCCACCCTTTGACTGGAATCTAGCCCCCCTTCCACCCAAAAACCCCATCATCCAACCCTCTCATATAGATCTAAGCCTTTGAATCTTGTACTTTGGAGTTTGAAGAATCTTGTGGTGGTGGTACCTTGAAGATTATTTAGGTGGGTGCTTCTCTAGGATGTAAATTTGATTTCTATAGTGTAGATCCTTTCTTTTCTTCATGAGGGAAGTGTAGGACCCACCAATCAATGGTGGAGATCCCACACATTCTCATAAGTGTGGCCAAATGGCCCACCTTGTGCATGCATGTCCCATGCTCATGGGATTATTCTTAACTCGACTGGAATTTAATCAACCTAAGCCCAACTTGTTTTGAAACTCGATTGGAGTTTTTCAACCCAACCAGACCTAAACTCAGTTGAGTCATTTGGGCTTGGGTTGACCCAAACCCAACTTGCAATCCTACTCTACAACATGGTTTAACTCTTTAATTTTAGCCATCTAAAGTAGTGGAACTGGGCAGACATCGTCCCTGCAGCCTTATAAAAGATTAAAGCGAGCCCACGCTGGAAGTTCCATAAAACTCACGTGCAGCTACTTTTCACCTAACACTTTAGGCTATATTTGAATATCATGGATTCTATGCCAAACAATGGAAGAAGAAAAATGATTTTTGTGGCAATTTATATTGCTTGTGTTGATGCAAAAATCTGGTCCACCCTCTTTAGACCTTTGAGTACTTGCATAGGAAGAAGACAAAGGAGACCCTGGTTAGAGTAGGGGACCCTTCGATGCCAAAGTCAGGTTAGGAATATGGGTCTTATAGTATTGAGAGGTTCTAGGAGAGAGATTTTGCATACCTTTCACCCTTGGAGTCTCTCCTATTTATAGGAGAGGGAGGATCCCACCGTACGAGGATTCTTTCCTGATATTTTAGAGATTTGTTGCGATCCTGGATCTTCCCAAGATTATAGGATCCCGTGATCGTCGAGATCTAGCGCTATCTTCCGGACATCTTGAGCAAGATTTCTGATTTTTAGGAAGATCCTTCGGATCTGTAGATCGGTTCTAGGTCGGGTTAACCTTTGGCTAACCTCTGACCGACCCCT
The DNA here is from genome assembly GCF_029962835.1 of Magnolia sinica. Lineage (NCBI taxonomy): Eukaryota > Viridiplantae > Streptophyta > Magnoliopsida > Magnoliales > Magnoliaceae > Magnolia > Magnolia sinica. The sequence goes on along the minus strand of NC_080579.1, from coordinate 68,409,776 downwards.
AGTAGACCTCTGGCCGACCTCTAGCTGATATCTGGCCGACCTCTGTCCAACCTTTGGCCGACCTATAGCTCGTAGTCCCATTCTTTGAGTGTCATTACATTTGCATCACCCTTCTTGAAGATTAGCCTACTTTTGGATGTAGAAGCCTTATCAGGTTCGGGTTTCATTAGGCCCGCGCTAGTTAAGTAGAGTTGGTCCATTCCATAAGCTGACTTATCCACTTATCCATTTTTTCCTCAACAATAAACCCCCCTTACTTCTCGGGCTGACCTATGGAGGTTCTAGAAGTAAGTTGGTCAGATTATGCATGGTCGGCTTATGCCTGGTCGGCTTATACCCAGTTGGCTTATGCCTGGTCAGCTTACGCCCAGTTGGCTTATGCTTGGTTGGATAATGCCTGGTCGGCTTATGCCTAGTTGGCTTATGCCTGGTCAGCTAATGCTAGTCGGCTTATGCCTGGTCAGCTTTAGCCCAGTTGGCTTATGCTTGGTCGGCTTATGCCCAGTTGGCTAATGCCTGGATAATGGCTGACCCATGAAATGGGTTGGCATGGATGGATCCCTGGGAATCCCATGGGCTGAGCTCTAGCATAGATGGATCCCTGTGAACCCTCTGGTCGCTAACGGAAGAATTCTCCCCTTCTTCCCTGTGCTCTATATCCTCAACCAAGTTGTTTTCTCTTCAAGCAGTACAGCTTTAGATACGAGATCAAGCACCAAGATGACCTGTCGAGGCTGGGCTAACCTTTCAAGGCTAACCTAAGCTGGCTTGGTCGAGCTAACCTGCCAAGGCCAAGCTTAGCTGTCGAGGCAAAGCGGAATTGTATAGGCCGAGTTGGGTTGCCGAGGCTGAGCTGAGCTGTTAAGGCCGATCTGAGCTATTGAGGCCGAGGTGACCTGTTGAGGCCGAGTTGACCTGTTGAGGGCCGAGTTGACCTGTTAAGGCCGAGCTGGGCTGCCGAAGTCAAGTTGAGGCCGAGCTGACTTATCGAGGCCTGGATGACCTGGAGGTAGTAGATCCTCAAGCATTCAACATCTCATGGGCGGGGTAAGAGCCCCCTATGTCTTCTAGTTGATATGTCCCTCAATATTCGATGTCGAGGTCGGAGTTGGCAGATGAGCCTTATTGTCGAGCTGACCTTCCAAGGCCGAGCTAACCTTCTGAGGATGAGCAAACTAGGGAATAGTATGCTGACCTACCAAGGCCGAGATGACTTGTCGAGGCTCGGTCATCAGGTTTTCTTGCTCAACTTGTCTTCTTTCAGCATTTACTTCAGCTTAGTGTTCAAGGGAGTATACCGATGGAAGCGACTTTCTGGATGTTGGTTGGTATGCTGGCCCCAGTCTTGGTCATCTTCTTTCTTTCTTTTGGCGCTAACAGAAGAGTACTCCCCTTCTTCCTTTCGCATCATGTCCTCAATTGAGTTGTTTCCTCTTCGAGCAACATAGCTCCGGGTGCGTGATCGAGCACCGAGCTAACTTGTTGAGGTCCGGCTGACCATTCGAGGCTGACTTGAGCTGTCGATGCCGAGCTAACTTGTTGAGGCCAAGTGGACCTATTGAGGCTAAGCTAACTTGTTAAGGCCAAAGTGACATGTTGAAGCCGAGCTAAGCTGTTGAGGCCGAGGTGACTTGTTGAGGCTAAGTTAACCTATTGAGGTCGAGTTGACCTGTCGAGACCGACTTGAGCTGCCGAGGTCAAGCTAACCTGTTGAGGCCGAGTAGACTTGTTGAGGTTGAGCTAACCTATTGAAGTCGAAGTGACCTGTTGAGGCCAAGCTTGAGGCCGAGGTGGTTTTGGTCGTTATGCCGCCCAGCGGGTTCAGGGTTATTTATTCAGGAATAACTGAGATGGCTGCAAACAGATGATTCAGTTTCGACTTGGCTGCAGCAATGATTCAGGAAGAGCTTTCTTCTTTCATTTCACTATTGTAGATTGTTTGAAGTATTTATGGTAGAGCAGGAACGACTTAAGATGTCGTTCCCACAAACGGCCAAATTGTTGATGCAAAAATTTAGTTCACCCTCTTTAGACCTTCGAGTACCTGCACAGGAAGAAGACAAAAGAGACCCTGGCTAGAGCAGGGGGCCCTCCGATGCCAAAGTCAGGCTAGGAATCTGGGTCTTATAGTATCGAGGGGTTCTGGGAGAGAGATTTTGCGTACCTTTCACCCTTGGAGTCTTTCCTATTTATAGGAGAGAAAGGATTCCATCGTACGGGGATTCCTTTCTAATATTTTAGAGATTTATTGCGATCCTGGATCTTCTTGAGATTATAGGATCCCGTGATCGTCAAGATCTAGCGCTATCTTCCGGAGATCTTAAGCAAGATCTCTAATTTTTAGGAAGATCCTTCGGATCCGTAGCTCGGTTCTAAGTCTGGTCGACTTCTAGCTAACCTCTGGCCGACCCCTGGCTGACCTCTGGCTGACCTATGGCCGACCTATGGGTTAGGTTGATATCTGGCCAACCTCTGTCTGACCTCTAGCCGACCTATGGCTGACCCCTGGCTGATATCTGGCCGACATCTGTCCGACCTCTGGCCCACCTATGACCGACCTATAGCTCGTAGTCCTATTCTTTGAGTGTCCTTACATTTGCATCACCCTTTTTGAAGATTAACCTACTTTTAGACGTTGAAGTCTTATCAGGCTCGGGTTTCATTGGGCCTGTGCTGGTTCAATATAGTTGGTCCATTCCATAAGTCGACTTATCTACTTATCCATTTTTTCCCCAACAGCTTGGATGGCAAAGGATAAGGTGAAATCCATAAAGTAATCAACTAAAAAAATTAGTTGATTTTTTAGAAGGCATAGATTTTTAGCTGCTATCCAAACAAGAACCTTAAATTAGAAGCCATCTTTTAATAATACATGTGAAAATCATCATTAAATAATAATTATTTTTTCTTTCCTTTCCCCTTGATTTCACTATTTCAGACCTCGACACTAGATACGGAAAATTCCAGCAATTGGGCAATAAGGATCTTATGACTGCCCATTCATCGTAGCCAAAAATCATGATCAGAGTTTCTTGGCCATTCAATATATAGACTTCTCAAAATAACCCAAGGTCCAGAAATCAAATAGTTAGGATCTTATGAATATCGCCAATTCTATTGAGTCACATTAGCATATCTAAAGATCACTTTTGCTTACTGTAAACATTGTTTATTCCCAATGCAGGAACATCAATGTCATGCTCACACATCGCAGGTGTGGCTGCGTTGATCAAGGCCGCACGCCCTAACTGGAGCCCAAGCGCCATCAAATCCGCTCTCATGACCACGGCCTACACACTCGACAACACGAAATCCCTCCTCCACGATGCCGCCGGGGGTAGTTCCACCCCATTAGCTCATGGTGCGGGCCATATCAATCCCAAAAATGCCCTCTACCCCTGCCTCGTCTACAACATCACAACCGACGACGACATCAACTACCTATGCTATTATTACTGCGCCAGGGATATGGGACCCATTGTCCAAAAGCCCAACTTCACGTCTGACAACAAATTATTGGTCCCTGGCAATCTTAACTACCCATCCTCTTCGGTACAATTCGAATGGAATATGGTGGTCAAGTACGGCCGTGAGGTGACGAATGTGGGTCCAGCACGATCGGCTTACAGTGTAACAGTTGATGCGCCGATGAGTGTTGGAGTGAAGGTGAGGCCCACCAGACTTGTGTTTAAAGAGGTGGGGCAGAAGTTGAGATATAATGTCCTTTTGTGGTTTTAATAATCTAATCGTGTTTTCCCCACCGTTTGTTCCCTGGTGGGCCAGAACCAGGTTTTGTCGGATAAGGGTGGGACATGTTCTCGAGTTTCGTACAATGAAAAATGGTTTGCACTCATGTACCGTGACTTTTACCTTTTTATTTTTTATTTTTGCCATCCTGTGGGGAAGCGGATTGGCTGACACACCAGCGACCTGGATAATGTGTACGGGTCGTGCCAAGACGAACGCTGACGCTCCTCGAGCTCCAAGTTGTACGAACGCTTCAAAGGAGATCAAAGTTACATGGGAACCACAATAATTTATTTATTATATATCTACACGGTTCATCCACCTGGAGATATTATTTTTAGAGTAGGAGCCAAAACACGAATCACATCCAAAGCTCAAGTGGACCACACCACAAATAGGAGTAGAGTCAATGATTCTCACCGTCAAAAAATTTGTAAGGCCCACCGTAACATTTATTTTCCATCCAATCTGTTCATAAGGTCACACCGACCTGGATGAAGAGGGAAAATAAATATCATATAAATTGATCCAAAACTTCCGTGACCTCAAAAGGATTTCAATGGTAGACGGTTACTCCCCCACTTCTTTTTGCAGCGTGTGGTCCAATTAATCTTTGGAAATAACACATACCTCATGATGGGACCCACAAAACTTGGTGACATCAACACACCAGCCAGGTCTATTGGCATGCGGTACGCTGGCCAATCTGCTTCTAGTTGTGGTGCCGACCCTAAGGCCTACCTTGATGTATGCCTTGTATATCCACATCGTCCATTTTTTTAACCGCTTATTTTATGGCATGGCAAATCCAAATTGTTTATACTTGTTTTTGGCATAAATACCTAGGTCGACGAAATGTCGTCACGTGTTGGCATTATATGCTAAATAATAAATATAAATCTATCCTTTCTCTCCTTCATTGTTTACACCCTATCTAATGTGCCTATGTCAAACAGTATAGAAGACCCCATGTGGCAGACGTGCCATGAGTGATGCGGATGACATGAAGAGGAGTTAAAAACGTGCATATAAAAAAAATTAAATGATACAGTCATATCAAAAGTATGTTATTGAAAAGTAATAGTCCAATTAAAGCAAGTCTCTTTCTCTTCCTCAACATTAAATGACAAAATCGTATGAAAGCATATAGCACCCTTTTACGAATGCTAAAGTCAAGTGATGGAAGGACTTCAATAACCTTCCTATGTGAGAGTTCGGTGACAGAGGACTACAACTAACGTATAATCTAAAGAAGCGAGAGTATATCTCTTGTACATGTGGTCGTACATATTAGGCCACATTGACGTCGAAGAATCAAGGAGATTTCTACAACCAATTATCTAAATCTTTCACGATACTAAAGATCATAAGCCATAGCCTTTTATAAGCTTATATAAATAGTACTCCATGAAGAGCTCGAGGCCTCACACCAATATAACCAGACAACTTTTCATTTATCCATTTACTATTGACATTTATCTTTTTATTTTATTTTAGCTTAATTTCAGCCCTCTCGTTGGTCATAACATGGGACCCCTAGATGTTAATTGACCCCTAGATGTTAATTAGTAGTTTCTCTCCACCCTTCATTCATGACATCCCCATGGATCGTAAGGAAGATCACTTAGTTGCGAATAAAAGGCTACGAGGGTTTCTAGCTACACACTAGGTTATTCTGCTGGCAATTTGGTCATGAAGTTTGATCCACACCAAATGATGGATGGATAGTCGAATCATGATTGTCTTGCCATGTGCTTAGTTCTGACCAAGACCACAGACATGTTGTCACCTCACCGGCCATCTCACCATGAAGCTCTGTTCCAATCGAGCAATGAACATATTGTCGAAGATTTGCCCTTCATCGGTCGTCTCATCACGAGTCTTGGTTCCGATCAAGCAACGAACATGCAACAATCCCGCACTGCATAACCATCTGATTACAAAGCTCAATCCTAATTGGGTAATGAACGGATCGTCATCCCTCAAGCCGATCATGAGTGCTAAGATCGTAAAAATTATTAATAAAAGAAAACTTTTAGCTTTTATCTTCTTTCTCCATTATTTTCGTTGTTGAACTACAGTAATGAATCACACTAAAAGAACTAGTCCTTAAGGCCATGGTCTCACGTCTATTATCACAAGATAAAAAGAACTCATTTAGAAGAGCTAACTTCTACCATTTCATAAATTGCTTAAATGAAGCACAATACCGGTGGTTGAGAAGACTCTTGATCCTATGTCTAATCTATAATATGTCCATCTTGGCACAGGGGACACCAACAATTCAATCAAACCCTTGAGTCGAGTTGACTCTGGCATGCCCGCGTATTTTACTTGCACAGAGAACCCAATCTAAGCCCTCGATCACACATGTGGTCTTATTTGATTGAATTGAGAGAAACACTTTGTAACAGCCTAGATTTTCGCCACTTAGGATTTCAAAATTCCTGGTGAAGTTCCTCACTATAATTATTTTAATCCATTACATAGTGATCTTTATTTGCAAATCTAACGAAAATATGAGTGTTGCCATTAAAAGAATTGTATAAATTCAATTAGACACCCTTAGAAACCTATTGAATACACCGATCACTAAAATCTTGGGCCTAACCTTATGATCTATTCATCTAAGGCCCAGATCTTAGCAACCCATAACTGATTAATAAAGTAAAGAATTACCTAAAGCTAAGATAATTAATGGTTTAAATCTTAACTATCCCCCACACTTAAACTAAATTGACCTAGTCGCTCTTTTAGCCTACAACCAATGATTTAGGATGATTAAGACCAAATCACCATTTTCACTAATTACGAATAGGTCACATTATGAATTTAGCTAATCAAAACCCTAATTATTACGGACAAAAAATCTTGTCGTTTAATTCATTTTAGAAATGTCATGTTATCTAAACAAGCTCTATACGATTCGTTAGTGAGCTGCTAAATCTGAAACTATAGAAAGACGTTCATCATAGAAGCTTGACATCCATTATGGGAAATCGTGCCAAGATTGTGTCTCGAGTTGTTCAACTTGAGCTCACAAGTTGAGTACATGAGATGTGTGAATGCCCTTAGAAACTGGTAGGAATATAAGTTATTTGTGCACACTCAATCTTTGCCAAAGTAGTGTCTTTCGTACCATTAGGTTACGACTAAATTTAAGGCACTAACCTAAGTTGATATCTCACATATATTTGTATAGTCGTGACCTGAATCAATGATTGGTAGCCATTAAACAGACTTACAATCTTAGCCGTTGATTGATGCATACAACTGGCTAGCCGATCGTATCCATACGGAAATCATCATTCGGGATAACTATCCTACGATGTAGATCAACCTATACACCCCATAATGAACCCAAAAAGGTAGAAACAACCTTCCATATGGTTATAATAGTAAGTACCTAGGCATTAGGGCCATTTACACCATATCTAGCAGTATAAAAACTTATTTATTTTACTCCCCCCTCCCCATATGAATTTGCCATAACAAATGAGAGAAGGAGAGAAAGAGGAAGAGAAGGAGAGTGAGGGGGTTCTTGGTATTGTTTTCGCCAGATTCCTCTCGACGAAAACCCTTGAAGCTACCAAATCCTCCACCGAATCTATACATTCTAGTGATTAGAAGTAAGAAAAGCATCCTACCTTCCGATTTCAAGCCCATATATGTTAAATTCCATAAATCTTATATAAGCCCTCTCGGTAGGAATTGATTTTTTCCTAAAATCCTAATCTTAGGTGCTAAAAAATTGAAAAATCCATTCATAAGGTGAAGACCACTCATCTAGGTTTCATTTTATTAACTCTTGATAGTGCTAGATAATGATTTTTGTTGTTTATAAGATTCACATGTTATTTATACTTGAATTGTTTTATTATTGTGACGCTGGTGTTATTTGTTGTTAGTATCTGACATGTTTGATGAAATGCTTTATCAATATGAAATTCTTATTGTTAGAATCCCTTTTATGCCATCTAATAAGTGTTGTTGATACACATTAGTTTGTATTAATTTACATTGGATTGCATTGATTAGTACATGTATTCTATTGATATACCTAAGTGTAGTATTAATGTGTTGTTGATATACATTGTATTGTATGGATATATATATTGGATTGTGCTAGTTCATACATATGTTTAAATGATATACCCTGATGTGATAGTAAGTTGACTTGTGATTATGATAATGTATTGATAATCTAAATTATTGATATAGTGGATTAAGCCTTACAAATGGCATAAGTAGGTAGCCCACTTTGGGTTGGTTATCCAGGACTTATACGGCTGATCGAGGTTGAACACGTACGATTGACTACACGGGATGCTTTGTACCCAATGCCATTTTGCCTATGGTTCTCCATAATCGATTGGATCAGTCTAATACAGAGTTGATTATTCTTATGTTTGGTGATTGTATAACATCTAATAGAATATTAGGATACCACTATTACAATCAATTTAAGTCCATTCACAATTGTTAGTGCATTACGATCCTAAAAAGACTCATAACTCGGGCATGGTGGTATTAGACACCATGTCTGAGCTGTCGATCTATGCTGGGGTGGTGCCTCCTTATAGTGACTAGTAAGCATTAATGGAAGTGACAACTTCTTGTTCAAATGACCCTTATCATATACCCGACCGATGGTTCTGTGCCAAAGTATCGTTCGAATGACCTGAGTATTTGTAATGTCCTAGATTTTTGTTATTTTGGATTTGCAAAAACTCTTGAAAATTTTCATTTTAATTAATTTATATTGTAACTTACTGATCATTAACACTCGATGTTACCTTATACGCTGGTAGTAACAATAAAGAACAACACAAATCTGATTAATTAAAAACAGGAAGCCAACGAATCCACCTGATCACTTAAACATTAAGTTTAGTTACGTGATTTATTACTATATAGCTCAAATCTACCCGACCTATCACTAACTAATCAAGACAATCACAACTAAATAAATACTTACCAAAAGTCAAGTCAATTAGGCGTCAGACCTTATTTAACAAACCAAATTGACCCACTTATCCTTTTAGCCTAAGAACTAATGACTTAGGGTGAATATAACTAAATTGTCATTTCTGCTAGTTGCGAATAGGCTACACTATAAAATTAGCTAATCCAAACCATAATAATTGCGCATAAGAAATCTCGCTACCCAATTTATTTCAGAAATGTTCTAGTTATCTGAACGAGCTCTAGACTGCTCATTAATGTGCCACTAAACTCGAGGCTAGAAATACGTTCGTCTTAGTGGGCTTGACGTCCATCGTGGGACATCGAGTCAAGATCGCGTCTCGAATTGTTCAACTTGAACTTGCAAGGCAAGTTCTTAGGTTGTGCGAATACCTTATATGAAAATCTAGAACTTAAGTGAAACTGGTCCCTTTGTTCTTTCACAAAGTTATAATTTTGGATCGTCAATTCACAAACAAAGTCGGGGTGCGGACTAAAGACATTTCTCCACACATATCCGTATTATCATGGCCTCAATTGATCATTGGTGATCGTCGATCAGGTTAGGGCCTTCCCGGTTAGTTGGCACATCCCACATTAGATGGTTGTGTCCAAATATAGATTGTCTATTGGGACACTTATCCCATGGCATGGATTAACCCATACATCTCCTAGCGAGTCCCATTGGTTGGAAACAACTCCCTTTAAGGTTAATATAATGAATAAAGGGCCATTGGGGCCATTTGTGTAACATCTTGTACTATAAATACCATTTCATTTCACATCCCCTCTCACCATATGAATTTACCCTAGAAAGAAAGAGAGAAAGAGAAGAGAGAGAGAAAGAGGGGGAAGATCTTGGAGTGTTCTTGATGAGTTCCCTTCGATCAAGCCTTAACCTCGACTGTTCTCCTCTGCCAAATCCATCCCACTCACAATCGATAGGTAAGAAATGAATCATACTTTTCAACATAGGTTTTTCTAGATTAAATTGTATAAATCTTACCTAATTGCTTCTAAATTGGTATATGAATCATTTTCGCCAAATCCTTAATCTTATGAGCGATTTGAGTCGGGTCAATCATTACAAAGGTATGGACCGTTATTCGTATGTTGCCATTTATCGACCCTTGAGTGTTTCAATTAATGATATGTTGTTTGTGTATAGCTTGGTGTAGGATAACATGTTCACATTTCGATTTGATCGCAACATGTGTTATTGAGTTCTTATAAATGTTCACATGTTTGATAAAATACTTAAGTGATTGAATGTGTTGTTCTATTGATGCTTACATGTTCAATAAAATGCATATGCAATTGTGTTGTGTTATTGATACTTACATATTCGATGAAATGCTTGAGTGATTGTACTGTTAAATTTGGGCTTCACAAGAAATATTATCATGATTGCCTAACAAATTATAAGTCCTTAGTGATTTTTAGAATTGCTTACGATGTTGGGTCAGTTGCTAAACCGCCCGAACCAAGGAGTGGCCTGAGTTAGGTCGACCACCCTAGGCTTGTTTGATTGATTTGAGTTGAACATAGACGATCGATAATAGTTGGACTATATGGAATGCTTGTACCTAATGCTGATTGCATCTAGGTTCTCCTAGGTCAATTAAATTAGTCCAATTGCGGGCTGATCATGTATGTTCATAATGCATGACATGACCAAATTGAATCTATGATACCTCGTTCCCAATGGATGAAATCATTTACAATCATTAGTGCGATATGATCCCACCAAGACTCATGAGATGGGCGTAGAGGTACGCACACCGTGTACGAATTGTTGGCCTATGTTGGAGTAATAATCCTCCTCGCAGTGACCAATGAGTACTAATGAAGGTGATGAATCATCGTTCGAATGACCCTCATCAAATTACCCGGTCGATGATTTCGTGACAAAGTATTATTCGAATGACCCAGGTATGAATGAAATTGGGTGATGAGACCTTTCTTTTGTGATGATTTGGCTTTACGTGATAAGCCCGCACCTCAAAATTGAGTGATCATACTCGATATTTGGGTGACGACCCATACCGGGTTGATACTCATACCTTTGGGTATTATGCCATACCTTTGGAATGTTGATTCGTGATATAAACAAGTGATACCTAAAATTGGATCAAGGGATACTGGTAAGAAGCCGCTACGTACCGTAATGAGGTACGTAATTCAGGTAAAGATTTTTGTTATAATATCGGTATCCTAACTTCATCAATCTGTTGTATGAATTGCAATTAAAAATCACTTGCCTAATTATGCATACTCTAGGATAGTTTGTGGTTTGGTGTGAGTCGCTTGTGAGGGAGTGTTGACATTTGTGAAATAGGCGTTGAAGTCACCTATGAGGGAGTGTTGGATTGTAAGAAGTATACATCATTCCATAATTTCATTCATGCATTTAACAAGAGTATTTAGGAAATGCTTGATTTCTTATTTATCATTAACTGCGCTAATTGAGTCAATAATATGTGTAACTTAAAACTTTTGGCACCACTAAGTTAGGTACTGACTCACACCTATGACAGTGTTTTAAAACATCAATAGACATTGTTGTTGATGCAGGTTCTACCGAGGCCTCCGGCATGTAGATTTGGGTGGCTTGCACTTTCTCCGTGATGCCTTGGGGGTGTTGGGAGAAGTTGGATGGCCTTGCTTTTATTTTAGTTTTGTGCATGTATATGTTAGAGTCCCTAATCGGGCGTGCTTTATGTGTAAATTTTATCACATGATCGTTGTGACTTGTATAATCCCTATTTTGGGCGATAATCACTATTGGAATTATATTTTTTTATTCTTAGCCCTATATTTATGCACTTTTGTTATCTCTACCTCACTCTGGTTCTGCTAAGTTTGTAGGATTTTGGTCATTTGTTACACCATTCATGCACACACGTGTATGAACCCACACCCTCGATAAATCATACACTGCTCCCTAGCGCACCTAGAAATCCCACTCGAGTGATTTTTTCTGGATAACCTTGAAACCTCTATCATGTGGATCGCGTCATCATTGCGGTCGCTATGGTAAAAATCGTGTGTCAATCTGAAGCTCCTTTACTGAGATACAACCCATCGAATCCACAGCCAAAATTGCATATCTAGTAACATGAGCAACCTTTATTGTGCTAGGCCAATTGGACTTGAGCCCATGTGGGCCTAAAGCCCAAACTATCTAGAACATAGGAATTATCACAAGATAAGACAATCACTGCATAAATAATAAGGTGTCACATCCTAAACCTAGAAATTGGATTCACAAGAATCCCGATCGCCAAATCCGGTGCCGACAGCCTCCGTAGTACCCCATTCTCGGCTTTTAGTGTCCATACGCCAGATTCTGATCCTGGGATCCTACAAAGAAGATTTTTTTTTCAATGTACATTTAACTCGTAATAAGCATAATCACAAGTATACTCAAATTACAAAGACAACATCATTATCACATATCCACTAATATAAACATTTGAGTAGAATACCGAAAGGGAAATACATAAATCGAAAGTCAAGCTCTAGAAGACCGTTGCATGCTCCAAGCTTAACACTACTGCAACCTATCATCATCTGCATGCATTTATCGTGCATAAGCTTATAGAAAGTTTAGAGGGTGGTGTAAGTGTGTGCACAAGGTAAGTGCCAAGTATTCAATACAATGCTATCATCATATAATATCGAAAATACTGGTAATCCATAAATCGTACATTATCGGTATAAGTAGAAAGACTGACAAGATTATAAATTATCAGAGTAAGCAGAAATACTGATAAGAGTAGAAATTATTAGAGTAAACAGAAATACTGACAAGATCATAAATCATAAGATAACAGAGTAAGCAATATAGAATAGCTATGCAAATAAGGAGTCATAAAAAGCCAAATATCAGATGCCGAGGATGCGATGTAATATACAATTCCTGATGAGTTCATGAATAGCGTCAGCCGTATCTAGACCATATAAATGCAGAAACGCAGTAACCCAAAATGCCATATGCGGTGTGAATGGAATGACCATGTTGGAGTGTAAAGTCGGGATGATAGTACATAGTATCGCAGGCTATGGGGTCCATCACAAGGGACTTCAATCCAAACCAGTTCCATACCTAAATTTGGATAGTTAGACTCAATGTGGTAAACTCCTGATCTCAAGTTAGTTGCGCGCCCCAACCGAAATCCTGTCCATTGCGAAAATACATGTAACAAATAGTTGCGCACCACCAGCCCGAGTGAATAGTGAATAAATGAATGAATGAGTATGCAACTCTTGCTCAATAAGTCCACATTACAATTCCTCTCTGGGATCATCACCGGGGTCTATTATACTCTGCGCCAGCTTGCTGCCTATATCCGAGCGCACAACTAGGTAAGTGGAAGAGACCTCACTATTCTTCTACCAATATTAGGCTCGGCTCCTTAATAGCGAACCCATTCCTCAAGTTGGTCAAACTCAACCTAGATATTTTTCCCTCACTCAGGCGGGTAAGGTCATACCCCCTCCCAACCGACCACGATACAGTGGGAGACGCGACCTCCTGGTATTCGGCCCTCATGCATATACATCCACTTGCTCTTGACGTTGGGGCGTCCTCTAGTACCAAGAGGGTTTAGAGATTTTCACCCAGGGCCATCTATGGTAGCCCGATGCTAGAACAAATTTCTGGTGTCCCATCTGGCCATCCACAACATGCTTGTGGAGGCTACGGCCCTGACATCACTAGGGCGTACAGTAATCACATCATAATGCAAGATGCATGAGTCATACAATCTAGTTATGCATCAATCCTGCGCATGTTGTGCGCTCATGTGAGATAACCTCCACCTACCAAGGAGTCTCATAACAACTTACATAATGACATATGCGATGGTTAACCACATCTCATAACAAACATGCAAATGATGCATATGGGCACGTATCATGATGTTATGTTGTCACATACTCATAATCAGTATCAATAATTGATATCGACAATCAGTCTCGATAATGTGGACATTTAACCAACATTGCCCGCAAGGAATAGCCCACATAGAGCCTAACATATAGTGGACTCATGGCCTCACACAAGGGCCAAATATACAACACCATGGCCTCACTCAAGTGCTAAATACGCATTATAACAAGCCTCAAATACGGGCCAAATGCATATCATAATGAGCTTCAACTATGGGTCATATATATATCATATAGGTCTCGACAATCGGCCTTAGCAATTGAAATCGGCCTCAACCATTGGAATCGACACTCAAAATCGACCTCGATACTTGGTACCGATAAGCAACATCGATGATTAGTATCGACGATTAACATCAATAATCGGCACCGACAACCAACATATATAAGCAAGGCGGGGTCTATAGATGGACAACCAATCAACCATAATGTAAAGATCGGCTCTCGGCCGTAGTTATATCAAATCCGATAGCATGAAGCCATCTGTCTAAGGCAAATGGGGCCCACTTATTTGGGTTAACCCATGAAGAGAATGGCCTAAAGGAAGGTCACAATGAGGACATCTAACCGTCATTGCCCATCAATGTGGACATCTAACCAACATTGCTCCTAAGGAGTGACCTACATAAGGCCAAACATATTGTGCGCCCATGGCCTCACATACAATCACGATGGGCCTCATTTACATCACATCGGCCTCATATAAGGGCTACATACACATCATTATGGGCAGCATCACATGGTCCTATTACACGCTACGGTGGGCCGCATCTCCTGGGCCTAATACATGTTACGGTGGGCCGCATCTCATGGGCCTAATACACATCATGATGGCCGTATCGCATGGGTCTCGAATATATCACAATGACCCATGACATATGGGCCGAAAATACATCTCAGTGGGCCGCAACACATGGGTCTCATATACATCAAATGGGCTACACTATATGGGCCTCATATACATCAAGTGTGCCACATCATATGGACCTAGAATACAATTCAATGGGCCACACCAAAAAGGGCCACAAATACATAACAGACGGACCCTGCACATGGGCCTAATATACATAACAGGTGGGCTCTACACATGGGCCTCATCATATCAAGTTGGGCCGCATCAATGGGCTGTACCAATGGGTCTCATAAAACAACAAGTGAGCCTCAAATATACAATAAGTGGGCCTTAAATATACATTATAGGTGGGTCCTATCACATGGTCGGGCGGTGTGGATGAATCACATCCATCAAGGTGGGACCGGTAGAAGGACGACGTGGACATAAAATACATACATCATGGTGGAGTCCTCATCACCATCCAAACACGTCCAGCACTGTCTAGATCATCTAGACGGTGTGGATGAACAAATACATCATGGTGGTCCTTGCACAGCAGCACAACAGATGAACGGCTAGGTGTGCACCTACATTAATATAAGGTGGGCCCCACATGCTACTGATGAGGGTCGAATATTGCATATTAGATCCCAATTATTACCTGATTTTATGTACATGATACTGTTTAACGCCCTGCTTTAATCATGTTTGTGATGCAAGATGTATTTAGGAGCATGGACTACAAAAGGGTGCTAAAAGCATGGATTTAATGCTCATAATTCACCGAGGCAAGGGACGGACCCTAGGGGACCAAGATCAATGGATTTACATGCCAGTGATTTGAAAATTTTAAGAAATTGCCTGAAAGTCAGCCAGAATGCTTGATCACAGGGTTTCCACGAACCGTTCAACTTGAAACTTTATATATGGCCCGATGACCACAAATTAGCCGTACATGTCAAAATTCATCCCTTGGATCAGTGTATAAGCGAGCTGATGGGCAAGATTAGACAATAACCATTAAGAAAGTATCTTGGACATCCTTGGGCGATCGGGACCCAAACTGAACCGATGGAAAGAGTACGAAAAACGGTGGATATTCGCCAAATTTCACTTCTTTTGGATGGTGCAGTAGGGAGGAACGAATGACAGACTATTCTAGAAGGGAGAGTGGCAAATTTGTAAATAAGCAAAATTCCATATGCATGCACGTAAAGGATAACAGAGGGTTGCTTCAACGGTGGGTAGTGCCTCATCACAGGTGGATAGTGTGGCCCACATAGAGTTTGGATTTACTTCATACTTTAACCCATGGGCTTACACGTTACTGAGAAAATGATGAACGGACTAGATCCCCGAGAATATCATTAGAAGTGGGCCCCACCTATTTTATTTTTTTGAACAAAGCATCCAAACAATTCCCTTCACAAAACATCTAGTGACGGACGTGCTTACTACTGGGTTTTGACAGTGGGCCCCACCCATCATCACTTTTCATGATCTGGACCGTCTAAGGTGTCCCATGGGGCGGCAGCAACCCATGCCTAGGTGGCAGAATTGTAAAAGATAGTGAAGATTGGTTTTCAGCTGTTCAAACTAGGACAGACGAACGCTACCATGGTGGGGTCCATGTCTAATGGGTGGACGATTTAGATATAAAATATATACATTTATTGGGTGGCCCATTACAGCCCCGTCCTAATCACTTCATCACCATCTAGATATGTCTGGACGGTGAAGGATATAACACATGCTTCATCAGGGTCCACCATCCTGAGGGACGGTTTGGATAATACACCTGCGTCAGGTGGGGCCACGTCTAGTGGATGGACGATTATGATATAACAATACCTCGTGGTGAGGCCCACGTGTTGATGTCCGAGCACAGCAGCACCTTGCTACTGCTCGCCCATCAGATGGACGGTCTGGACATAACATATACGTTATGGTGTGGATCCCACCATAACGTTTAGTTTCCATCCCATCCGTTGATAGGGACACACAGACCTTGATAAAGGTGAAAAAACAAATATCATAAGCATCCAAAACTTCTAGGACCCAAAAAAAAGGTTTCAAGGGTAGGCGTTCAACCCCTGCTGCTTTGAAATGTGGACCACCTGAGTCCCATGCATGGCTGATTTTTAGGGTGACCCAGTAATTAAAGGGGACCCATTAGGTGCACAGTGTGGATGTTTAACACACATCACGGTGGGGTCTGTAGTGGGGCCCACCATCCCACCTACGTCTAGCAGTGGACGCTACAGCGTCCTCTGGATGCTGGACGTCAGCAAAAGGAAGCCCCACACTAATATATTTTTATAAGTTTTGGTTTTTTTGAGGTTTTTCTTAGGTGGGGCTCGCATCAGAAGAATCCACCCCACCCATTAGATTTTACAGCCCATAACAGATTAAACAAGCCTAATATTGAGCATATTTCGGTGTATAGAAACATCAGGGTAGATTCCAACGGTAACAACACTATTTTCTATGTTATGGCTTGCCAGATAGTCGGATTGCCTTCATCTTTCGGCTCAAAGTCTAAAATGATTTGAGGAATGGAATGGACGGTATGGATTAAATCCATACATCAAGGTGGGACCTGCATGAGTGGCCCACCTAAAAATCTCAAATAAAGCTGATATTTTTTTAATTTTATTTTTCACGTGCAGACGCCTGTCTGTTCAAGCTTCATTGAAGCACGTCCAGCGTCTGGACGGACGACGTGAATTATCTCATCAACGTGGGTCCCACATGGACGGCCCACTTGATTTGGATCAATCCAATATTTGTGTTTTCTTCTCACCATACGATAGGGCCCACATGGCTTGCACGGCCATGGAGTTCATTTGATGGACGGTTTGGATACCACATATAATCATTAAATGGGCCACAAATAAAGGAAGGAGAGAGAGAAACACTCACCTCAAGATCTTCCCCTTCAACTTCTACCATTATGCTCTAACTCCCTTATGAAGCTTTCTCAACGGTGGAGATGATGATATAAAGGTTGGATTAGTGAGGATCTAAGGTGGAAGATGGTTGGAACTTTGGGATGGGTTGGACGTCCATGGTTCTTGCAAATGGAGAATGAGGAAGAAAGAGAGAGGGAGAGAGAGATAAGAGAGAGAGAGAGAGAAGTTATGACTTGTCATAATGATGTAAGGCCATCATAAATGCCTAGGTAAGGTATTGACTTAAGTGGATGAGACATTATTACTTGTGTAAGGACATGACTCCTAGGGAATGGTGTCATAGGGGTAGGTAGGTCCTACAATGTGAGGTCCATATCCATTATAATGCGCGGACCACAACTTCTGATCTAAGCGTCGCTTTGACGCATGAGACATGGCATTAGAACCGCGGTGACGACGCAGTCGCAAGGGTATAAGTTTCGAGTTGAGCCGACTCTGATATATGGGACACGACTCATGATCACTCACAAACGCTGATAACAGATCACGGGTCGTCGAAATTCAACTAGAAGGACCGCGGAAGCCTACGGAACGGTACGGGCTAGGATACGGGTCTTATATAAGGAGATAACATATATAAGATAATGCATTATAAGACAAAATTGTATTCTACTCCAAAATTCATCATTAGCCCTTTCCCCATGCCTTAGAAACTAATCATGTCCCATGTCCATTTCATCTAATGCATGTCTTTTTTTGTGGTACATCAATTTAAATAAATAATTGCAACACTCCACTTCATCATCCAACATGCATCACCTACAACCCACAATCTTTCTCAATTTATTAGCCAATGCATGCCAAGATTTTTTTCACCTTAGCCAATGCATGCTTAACACCATCCACCTCATCCATTCACTACCCATACCATACACCACCTTCCACCTCACTTTTAGTACCAATAAGACCCCATCAACTTGCCACATCGTCTTGGCATCTCAACCCCCATTTCCTTATATTAGAGTAAGAGTTATCTTACACTCATACTTTTACTATATTTAGAAAATTCTGAGATTTTAAGAGAGATTGAGAGAGTGGGGCCAAGGTGTGGCCCATCATCAAACCTAAAGGGAGTAGACCACACATTATCATCAAGTCATCCATCCATTTGAGGTAAATCTACACCCCTCCTTTTATCCTCCTCACCCTCTTATTTCTTTTTATTGTTTATTATTATTTATTTTTATTTTCTTGATATGTGTGGGGCCTGAAATTGCGGTAGAAATGCAATTACTAAAGTATGAAGTATGTCCAAATGTCCTAGAGGAGGATGAATAGGACTTTTTAAAATAATTTTCTAATAAGAACAAACAATGCCTAACTTTAAACGAAAGAGTGAGGCAAAGTAACTCTATGGCTTCCAAGCTAATAGAGGGTC
This sequence comes from Magnolia sinica, assembly GCF_029962835.1. Taxonomy (NCBI): domain Eukaryota; kingdom Viridiplantae; phylum Streptophyta; class Magnoliopsida; order Magnoliales; family Magnoliaceae; genus Magnolia; species Magnolia sinica. The sequence goes on along the minus strand of NC_080579.1, from coordinate 68,390,926 downwards.
CAAATCACATAGGCTTACACAAGATTTACATATGAAGAACAAGCCTATTAGGAATAGTATATATGATAGTGTGTGGGATGTGATCTCTATCAATACTTATAAATTAACTAAATCATGCATCATGAAAGTCATTTGAAAAACATAAGCATAATTCGAACAATGCACAAAAAGCAATCCCAAGCACAATCATATATAATGGTTCGGCTACTTGCGTACTCCACTCCTGACAAATGCACTCTCTCCTAGAGTGTACCAGATTTCACTATCTAATGGTTTTAAATCAAGTCAATCATGAACCTTCACAACCTACAAAAGGTTAACTAAGGGATCCACACATGGTTCCCTTAAGTGCCTACACCAGGTAATGAGTCCTACACAAGGACACAGTCGGGAGCCTACACAAGGTAATCTAAGCCTACACAAGGCAACTCGTCCTACACAAGGACCACGTATTCTTCCTTTGGAGGCCTACAAAGAGGTCTTGGCGAGTTTGTCACTCAAACTCTAAATCCCAATCCTACACAAGGAAAGGGCTTCAGACTCGACGGACTTTGTATACTTATAAATAAGTGAATGAGTCCCTTTCTCGCACAATGTAAAGATCTTTGATGATGATGAAGAGTCTTCAGCTCTCTTGAACCACAATCACTTCTGATGCGTCGATCAATACTCCAAGGTTATGAGGTTTAGAGTTTTGTTCTTCTCTATTTAGATGATATGATTTTAAACACATATGAAGAAGGTTCCCATGAGCTATGCATTAAAAAGTTCCAACACTAGGATTTATCTATGATGAGGTCAGTTCGATACTCAATGAATGCTAGAGTTCATAATTCAATCTAAGCAATGAAAATGATGAGTTAAAACATATGCCTAAATTGAATGATGAACTTTAATGGGAAAGAGGAAATGAGGAAGAGGATATAATCTCTTTAAAGAAACTCTATCAAACTCTCTTAATTTCTAGCTCATTTTACAAGAAGCAATACTAGTGTATTTATAAAGTTGAAATCCCAACGGTAAAAAAATGGTAGAAATTTGACATTGTCAATGTCATCAAAGGGTATTCAATGTTATTAAAATTTGAATTTCGGTGTCATCGAACCTTCTTCGATTGCACCAACTTCCTACACTTGATTTTTAAATGGGTGTATGACATATTCTGATCGTTCTCATTGAGTATCCTTCGAGGTCATCAACGTGCACTTCGATGCCATTGAGGGATGTCTTGATGCTATTGAGATTTCTTTTGAAAAATATACAAAGGTTGTTGGACATTTTTGTCCCTTATTCGATGCCATCGAACATACCTTTGAGCAATCGAATTTTGAATTTTGATGGCATTGAATAGTCTTCGATGAACTCGAAGAAAATAGGTTTTCCTAGAAAGCTTGCTAGATAAAACTGAGTTAGTTTTGATGCCATTGAATAGAATTTGATGTCATCAATAACTTACTCTCGATGCTATCGAAAAGGGTTCGATTGCATCGAGGAGCACTTAGAGTATTTTAGATTTTGGAAGAGGTAAGTCCAAGGTCGATGCAATCAAATGCCATTCGATGTCATTGAAACATAGGTTTCGATGTCATCGAATAACATTCAATGTAATCGATAATTTTAGCATTTTTTTCAGTTTGTTGCTGGACAGTATGGACATGTATTTGTTGCAATCGAATGCTATTCGATGGCATTGAAGATGTCCTCAATTGCAATTTGATGCACTCAATAGGGACATGTGATTTTTCTGTTATGTTTCTTTCTCCCAATAATACTCAAGGTGCAATTTGACTCCAACCTTACTAGAAGATGTTTTTGAAATATATAATTTTTAGGGTAAGTTGGGTTTTCATGGGGGCATATATCTATCAGGGTTGAAATTGCGATGATGACCACTTTAGTCGAAGTGGGAATATGCCAAGATGTCCTAGAGGGGGGTGAATAGGACTTTTTAAATTTTTATGATGATTTAAAACCTATTAACCCTATCCTGAACTAATATGTAAATAGCAGGATTTCTTCAATGTAACTCTAATAACTTCCAAGCCAAATAGAGGATCTAATCATAAAACTATTCAAAATATAAAAAAGATGTATAACATAGTTCATGATGGATGTGACTGTGTGTGACATGTGATTCTAATTAGTTCTAGGTAAACATGCATTATGAGAACATTTAGAGAAATCATACAAGCAGTAAAGGTAAATAATAATCCCAAACATAGCCGTTTTTATAGTGGTTCGACTACGTGTCTACTCCACTTCTGGCAGATGCACTCAACCCTTGAGTGTACCGGATCTCACTAACGGAGATTTCAAATTAGGTTCATCTCAAACCAGTACAACCTACACAAGGCTGACTCTATATAACATCCTGAAAAAATCCGTTTAAAGACCTAAGTACCACCTCGAGCAGGAATACCTAAGGACCGTATCCCATCGTAACTTAGGCAAAAATTGGTTAAGTGCTAAACTAAATAATCAGTGGATTTAGCTTGAACCACCATTTAAACAAATGGCAAGACCAAAAAACATTAATACCACTAACTCAACATGACATAAAGACATAGGAAAAATCCCATGAGCCTGTCGCTCTCGGGAGCACATGGAAACCCCCTATCGGACCTGGACCGCATGTCAAGAATCTAATAATTGCAAAACTATAGGATTATGTCTGTCCTACCGGGCTTGACTATCATCGCGGGAATTGAACTCAGATAGTATCCAAAACCGCAGAACTTGAGCCCTGAGTGAAGTGTGTGAGAAACGCTAATATCTTTAGAAAATGTATTGAAACTTAAATAAATTGGGCCCTTCACTCACACGTGAAATTAAAGATTTCGAACCGTCAGTTTCTAACCAAACTTCACCCATGGGAAAGGAAAATTTTCCTTCACATATCCATATACTTGTGGCCCCGATTGAGTTAGTACGACTGTTGATCTGACACAGGTCCTCCACGGTCAATCTGTTTATCTGATCGCACCAAAATCACATCCTGGCATAGATCCATTGTCAAGGAACTTACGCTATGACGTAGGTGAGTAGTGGGCCTCCCTATGTGCCCCGTTTGTCAAAAACAGTTGCCCTTTTGATATAACTTAAGTATACCAGGGCCCTGGGGCTATTTACATCACTTCTAGGCACCTCTCTCCCTAGGAGAGAGAAGAGAGAAAAGAAGAGAAAAGAGTAAGGAGAGTAGAGAGATATTGGGAGATCGTCGCAAGAATTCTCTCCCAAGACTCCACACCTCGAATCACCTCCCTGTTATGCTACACAATCTGTTTCAGTTACAATTTTGGGTAAAAAACCTTAACCCTAATCTTGTTAAAGAGATCCAAATTGATTATTTTTTGAATTAGCTAACCGTTCACATTATTTAGGTGCCTGACGTTCCGTTTTTAGGAACGTAGTGTTCAAACCGAGTCCGAATCGAGTATTCCGACAAAAGGTGCGGACTATAAATGTTTATGTTATGGTTTTCAATGCTTTCAATGTCAGCAATGATTTATGTCTGACTTGATTGCTACCATATCTTCTTAGATACGCTGATTTCGATGTAATATACATGTATGAACTATGTTGAACAAAATATGCATCCTATGTGTTTATTGAAATGTTTGAATGAATATGTAAATGTGATTTGTGCTTGCCATGACTACTAATCTAGGATTCATGTTTGTCTTATGCATGATGACATCTTTGTGTAAGGAATTGCTAAAATACATGGTGTAACTAACCTAGTCTATGTATTTTGGTGAAGTGTAACTTAAGTGTTTGATAAATTGTGTGAATGAGAAGTTGTTGATGATTTGTATTTATTAAGGATATTGAGATAGGATTCTAGTTTCCTTCATGTAATCTTAATTGCGTCTATACGATTTATGGATAAAATGCAAGTGTTAGGTAATATGATCAATGTGTGTGATGAAATATTCAAATGAGAAAATTATTTGGATTGTTTGCTAAATGCTAAGATTATTATTACATGTGCTTACTTACTGCATCTAAGTAAGATTGGGGCTACGATGTAGTCCAGGCAATCGGTAACAGTCCCCGTTTAGGTGGCCAAATTAGTCTCACCACATTGGATAGATTTAACGAATCCGGGTCGCAGGACGATTGTCGACAGTGATTAAGCCACGAGGGGTGCTTACGTACTCCATGTCAATTAAGTCAGTGTGCGCTCGTATGAATCGAACCTGTCTAATAAACCGATTGGCCTATTATATGTTTACCATGTATGGACACCACTGCTTGAATCTAAGGTAGCCCTTTCCAATGTAAAGGCCCACTTTAACTATGGTACCACGATCAACTAAGACTCATGAGCCGGGCATGGTGGTATGGGACACCGTAGTCGAGCTGTCAGCCTACGCTAGGGTGGCGAGCCTCCCCATAGTAACTAGTGAGCAACCCAAATGCGTGAGCCGATCATGCTGGTATGGGACACCGTGTTTGAGCTATCATCCTATGCTAAGGTGACGAGCCTCCCATAGTGACCATGAGTATAAACTTTAAACTTTCTTATCGACTGCATTTCATTAGGAGTGATGCCCTACAACTTGCCTGTCGTATGTGATTAACTAGGATTGATAACCCTAGATGGATCCTTTGTTTTGAGTTAATGATATAAAGGGAGGTACTTTAGTTTTCCAAAATTGCTGTATAAATAAACTTAATTAAGTACTCGGCTAACATGATCATGCATCACATTGCATTAGCTAGGATGTGCTTTTGGTGAGAAAAGGTGCAATTTAAGGAGTATTGACATGCGTGAATTTGGTTGTCGGAGTCGCTTTTGAGGGAGCTTTGTGCGAGAGCATACATTATTACTTACAATCCATTCCTGCATTAACAAGAGTAGTTAGGGAGTGATTGTTGCATTGCTTTATCATTACTGCTTAATTAAATTGATAACATGTTAACCTTTACCTTATAGTACCACTGAGTTGATCACTCACTCCCACCCTGGGACGGTGTTTTAAAACACCAACCAGACTCTAGTTTAGATGCAAGTATTGACAAAGTCTATGCGACGGAGTAGGACTTCATGGATGAGGAGGAAGCGTGCTCCTACATTCAACTCTCAGGCTAATCTATGTAGATCTCATACCGATGCGCAGGGACTACAGGGATTTTAGGCTTAGTAGAATATCTTACATTTCCACATTTTGTATATTTTGAAACATTACATGTATATATTTAGCCCGGTTACATACTCATACTTCGGAGGTTGTGAAACACTTTCATATTTAAATATATATGCTTCAGACTTCCGCTTACTTAATTTAATTACATCTGGAGTATTATATGTTGTTTTAGTATAATCTCACTCATGTTTAAAGCATTAATATGGATGAAATCTGAACATCATTATCTATGTTGCATAAGTAATGTGCTTGATCTCTGGAGTAGAGCTTTGCTCGGCCCTCAAAATTAAGGGAGTTACAAGTTGGTATCAGAGCATGATTTGAATTAAACTGGACCTGGGTTATAGGTAACACGACGCACTCTAACGCACTCTGACTTAGGAAGGGGGCGATGGAATTTAGAAATGATCATAGGATCCCAAAGTTTTACCGACGGGCGAGATTGACTACTCTAACTTAGTCCGCACGTGTCCTAGATCATGTGAATTGATCTTATTCACCTTTAAGCTGTCAATCGACAGGTTTAAACCATTAATCAACAAATTCCAAACCTGAAGCAGGCCAAAAGGCACGAATACGTCCTTGTTGGACTGAGAAAATAAATCCTATGGGCCTAGGGACCCAAATCATGAAATGATGTGGGACTCGAGGGGCCCCACGTGTCAAAACGGCACCCCGGTTTGACTAGGAGTGATGCCCTACAACCTGCCTGTCGTATGTGATTAACTGGGATTGATAACCCTAGATGGATCCTTCGGTTCGAGTTAATGATATAAAGGGAGGTACTTTAGTTTTCCAAAATTGCTGTATAAATAAGCTTAATTAAGTACTCGGCTAACATGATCATGCATCACATTGCATTAGCTAGGATGTGCTTTTGACGAGGAAAGGTGCAATTTAAGGAGTGTTGACATGCGCGAATTTGGTTGTCGGAGTCGCTTTTGAGGGAGCTTTGTGCGAGGGCATACATCATTACTTACACTCCATTCCTACATTAACAAGAGTAGTTAGGGAGTGATTGTTGCATTGCTTTATCATTACTGCTTAATTAAATTGACAACATGTTAACCTTTGCCTTATAGTACCACTGAGTTGATCACTCACTCCCACCCTGGGACGGTGTTTTAAAACATCAACCAGACTCTGGTTTAGATGCAAGTATTGACAAAGTCTATGTGACGGAGTAGGACTTCATGGATGAGGAGGAAGCGTGCTCCTACGTTTAACTCTTAGGCTAATCTATGTAGATCTCGTACCGATGCGCAGGGACAACAGAGATTTTAGGCTTAGTAGAACATCTTACATTTCCACATTTTGTATATTTTGAAACATTACATGTGTATATTTAGCCTGGTTACATACTCATACTTCGGAGGTTGTGAAACACTTTCATATTTAAATATATATGCTTCAGACTTCTGCTTACTTAATTTAATTACATCTGGAGTATTATATGTTATTTTAGTATAATCTCACTCATGTTTAACTCATTAATATGGACGAAATTTGAACATCATTATCTATATTGCATAAGTGATGTGCATGATCTCTGGAGTAGAGCTTTGCTCGACCCTCGAAATTAAGGGAGTTACAAGTTGGTATCAAAGCATGATTTGAATTAAACTGGACCTGGGTCATAGGTAACATGACGCACTCTAACGCACTCTGACTTAGGAAGGGGGTGATAGAATTTAGAAATGATCATAGGATCCCAAAGTTTTACCGATGGGCGAGATTGACTACTGTAGCTTAGTCCGCACGCGTCCTAGATCATGTGAATTGATCTCATTCACCTTTAGGCTGTCAATCGACAAGTTTAAACCATTAATCGACAACTTCCAAACCTGAAGCAGGCTAAAAGGCACGAATACGTGCTTGTTGGACTGAGAAAAAAATCCTATGGGCCTAGGGACCCAAATCATGAAATGATGTGGGACTCAAGGGGCCCCACGCGTCAAAACGGCACCCCGGGTGGGGGTGGCCACCGATGGACACCCCAGGGGGGCGCGGTGGTGCTGTGGCAGTAGTGGTGCACCGCTGACCGGCCGCCCATGTGGGGCCACTCCCACGTGTGGGACCTCCCACTTAACCCATTTTTTGTCCCTTTTGCTCATTTCACCCCATTGCACTCTATTCCTACCCCAAAAACACCCCCAAACCCATTAACCACTCTCTTTCTCTCTCACATCTCCGTCTCCATACTTTCAAATCTTCCATTTCTTTTACATCCTACACCCATCCGCCACCATTCTCCTAAAACTATCCTTTACAACTCCCCATCTTCCTTACTTCCCACCCATTTGAGCACAGAACCCACCTTTTTGTGTCTCATAACTCCCAAACTTTCCAATCCACTTCATTCTCTAAGCTTTGCCACCTCAATGGCTCTCTTTGAGCTAGTCACTGCCATTTTCTCCATCTCAATGCTCCTTTCCCTTATGGAAAAGAAGAGAGCGGCCCCGGATAAGGCCAGGCCTAGCCGTCCAAGCCGCTCTAGGAAGAAGACGAGTGCCGAGACAAGGACAAGCGCCGAACAAAGGTCGAGACGGGACCCCAATCCTTGAATCTCGATAGAAAGATATCTACCAGTGGGCGCCGAACTTGGTAAGTTCCGTGATCGCAAGGTTGTGTTTGAAGCTCATACTGATGAGAAATTATTTAGGTTGTATCCAGTAATCGACCTTCTTCTGGAGATTGGGTGGGGTCCCATATTTGAAGGAAAGGCTCATGCAAGTGAAGGCATCGTATGAGCCTTCTATGCTCACATACGGAACCCAACTCTGCAGCCTCTCCAGCTTACTATTCCTTTAGGGAGGCACGAATCCAGAGTAAACATGGATATTATGGCCCATATCATGGGAATAAAGTATGGTGTGGTACATGCTAGTGAAACTTATCTGACTAGTGAACGAGAAAGAGATCATAGTACACGTTTCTTTTACGGCCGACTGGTTCATTGGAGGCAGGGAAATAGCCTCGTATCGACATGTATGATGGCAGACTTCCGCCTGCTCCACCACATATGCACATATAACGTGTATCCTAAGTGGAGTAACCGCACAAAATGTACTTGATTTATGGTGGACTTCTTGTATAGAGTTGGACAGGGGGAAAAAGTATACCTGCCTACTCTCGCCTTGTCTTAGATAATTAAAACCACACGATCTACTTGGGGGGATGCATCCCTCCCATTCGGCTGACTCATCTACAAGATTGGCCGCAACTTCGGTTTCAGCCTTCATATGGATAATCTTGTGCCTATCCACTTCATTAATGAGACTACACTCAACAATATGGGAATTGTCCCTAGGCAACGCCAAGCCCGACTCGATGAATACGGGGATGAAATAGAGGAAGAGATTGAAGAGAAGAAGGCAGTGAAGATGAGGAAGGAAATGGAGAGGAAGAAGGCAGTGAAGATGATGAAGAAAATGGAGAGGAGGAAGGCAGTGAGGAAGAAGAGCAGGAAGAAGAAGGGGAGGCTCAAGACTCAGATGGAGGACCTCCTACTACACATGAAGACCGCCATGATCAGGCAACCATAGAAGGCTGCATGGCCAAGATTGAAGAGAACCAGGCCTATTTGAAGCAAAAGTTTGAAGAGAACCAGGCCTATCTGAAACAAAAGTTCAAGAGAATGTCTCGCACCCTGAAGGCCCTCCTATGTTGTATGCAGGATAAGGGTGCGCCTCCACCTTCGCCATAGTCGGAGGACTAATCATGTGTTGTAGTTATTTTCTTATTTTTCTTTGTGATAGCCTTGATTAGGCTTAGTTCGAGTGTTGGTTTAGTAAGTGTCACCACTTTTTGGTAATTAGCTCACATGCATTCTCTATCATAATTCATGTAATATTACATCATATGTATTGTGACAAATTTTGGTTAAATGAAATGGATGAAGCTTCTTTTAATTTAAAATGTGTAGAATGTTTGGAAAAAAAGTGGATGATATTATCCTAATCTCGTACACGTTGCACCCTATGTTGTATATAGGGAATGCCTTTGAAAACCACTTGGAATATGGCACGTCTCCCACTTGGAGGATTGATTGACGGGGCACCTCCCCCGAGTGATAGCCACACAGACCCCAGTTTGGGCCTGGGTATTGAGACAATGCCAAATTCACAGCCGACCACTGGCCCCATGAATGGGCCAACACCTAGTGCACCACTAGTTCTGGATCAGAACCATGTGTCTGCGTCGAGCCACACGTGCCTCAGGCGGCCTCTCCCCCTGATAGGTTGGAGTAGATGATACTCCTAATGCAGCAACAACAATAAGTTTTGGCTACTATAGCGGGAGCCATTGCCCAAAACATGAATGTGGTCCCGCCTATTACACCTATGTAGGCTGCTAGAACTATCAATACAAGTGGCCTATTTGAGCGCTTTCATCGCTTTTGCCCTCCCACTTTCGCAGGTACTTACCGACCCCGAGAAGGCTGAGAACTGGTTGGATCGCATATCCAAGATGTTGAAGCCGTTGCACTATATGGAAGAAGAGCAAGTTGAGCTTGTTACCTATATGTTTGAAAAGGAAGCTAGTCTTCGGTGGGATAACATCTTACGAACCGTTCCCTCAGGATTCGTGTGGACGTGGGATGCGTTCAAAACCCATTTTCATGGGAAATACTTTCCCCTCACTTACCGTAATGAAAAGGAGGGTGAGTTTCTCCGCCTTCAACAAGGAGGAATGACCGTGGTAGAATACGAGAACCATTTCAAGAAGTTGGTCAGGTATGCTCCATTTATCCTAGCAAATGAGCAGATGAGGATGTGACAGTTTTCAGAGGGTCTGTAGGCTGATATCTGTACAAAGATGTGTTGCGCTAGGATTTTCAATTATGTTGAGCTAGTGAACATGTCCCTACGAGCCGAGCAGGATGGTGAGAGGGTGTCACAAACACATATGCCAATGAGCCCGAGGCCTCGGCCTGAATTATAGAACCAGTCATTTCTCGGCAAGAGGCCGCGTGTGAATTCGCCTCCTAAGCAACTAGTTCCGCCGACTGAGCAGAGATGATTTGATCTTTAGTGCATCTATTGTAACAAGACAGGCCATATAAAACCCTTTTGCTTTACCAAGATGAAGGACAACGGCTTTACGCCACCGTAGAAGGCCAACCACCAGCCACCACACGTCATTTTAGCTCCACCTCTACGATCTGCACCCCCAGCACAACCATTTAACTGACCTTCCACACCTCGAAATAGGCCGCCTCAACGACCTATGGTAGCACAACCCAATCGTCCACAACAAGCTCGAGTACATGCGCTCGCCACTAAAGCGTCTGAATCTGCAGTTATTGTACCGCTAGCTTTTGAAGTCACTGCCCACATCCAAGGTACACCTGTATTTCTATTGGTGGACATCGGGTCCACTATTTCTATGATAGCATACTCTATAGTCAAGCAATTAGGGCTGAGCACTACCTCTATGGTGGGGGTGAGAGTCATCGCTGCAGTAGGAACTTTCTCGGACGCCACGAAGCTTTAAAAGGGTTGCCCGATAAACTTAGGAAGCAAAGTGGTGTGCACTGACCTGATTGCCGCCATGATATATCATTACAACGTCATCCTCGACATGGATTGACTCACCGAAATGAAGGCAAAGATTAACTGTGAAACCAGATTGGTGACAGCCCATGGGCTTGAGGGCACGACCTTTACTTTCCTAGTTCAGGTCAATTGGCCCTATCGCATTTGTTGTTACACTTCCCAATTGAAAATTTGTGATGGTCCGTCACTTGCGAACACTCTAGTAGTCCAAGATTTCTCGACGTGTTCAAAATGATCCATGGACTACCTCCTCAGTGCGAGATCAACTTTACCATTGACCTTATGCCAGGCCCGACACCTATCTCTTTGCCAACATACTGTATGCCTCCGTGTGAAATGGTGGAATTAAGGAAACAGATTGATGATTTTTTGGACTCGGGTTTCATACAACCGAGTGTGTCTCCTTGGAAAGCACCTGTATTGTTTGTGAAAAAGAAGGATGGATAGCTGCAGTTGTGTATTAATTATCGCAGGCTAAAACACGTCAAAGTAAAGAACAAGTATCCTCTGCCCAGGATAGATGACCTGTTTAACCAGTTGAAGGGGGCACAGTATTTCTCTAAGATTACAGTTCGGGTATCATCAGTTGCACATCAAGAATGAGGACGTGCAGAAAACAGTATTCAGGACCAGCTTCGGGCACTACGAGTTCCCCGTGATGCCATTTGGACTCACAAATGTACCAACCGTATCCATAGATCTCATGAACCGGGTATTTCGGTCATATAGTTACCGATTCGTCATCATATTCATAGATGATATTTTGATATACTCAAAGAGCTAGAAAGATCACGAAGAACACCTGCGAACAGTCTTTGATACTCTCAATAAGAATCAGTTATTTGTATGGTACTGGAAATGCGACTTCTGGAAGGAAGAAGTCAAGTTCCTGGGACACATGGTTTCTAAGGAAGGAATCGTTGTGGACCTCACTAAGGTGACTGCGGTATAGGATTGGGAGCAGCCCGGCTCAGTCACAGAAGTGAGGAGTTTCCTAGGACTTGCTGGCTATTATCGCCGATTCATTAAGGACTTCTCCAAGATAGCCCGACCATTGTCCCAACTCACTTGGAAAGATTTTAAGTTTGCTTGGAATAAGAAAGTAGAAGCAGTCTTTCAGGAATTAAAGGATAAGCTGACGTCTGCATCCGTGCTAATACTGTCAGAACAAGGGGTCAAATATACTATATACACCGACGCATCTCGAGTCAATTTGGGTTGTGTGCTTATGCAGAAGGATAGGGTGATCCCCTATGCCTCACGATAGTTGAGGAAACATGAAGAAAACTACCCCACTCATGACCTAAAATTGGCAGCAGTCATCTTCGCATTAAAGCTCTAGAGACATTACCTCTATGGGGAGGAGTTCGAGCTCTTTTACGACCACAAGAGCCTCAAGTACATTTTTACGCAGAGGGGCTTGAATATGAGGCAACGACGTTAGATGGAGACCTTGAAAGACTTCAAGTTTAAGATCTCCTACAATCCTAGCAAGGCCAACCTTGTGGCCGATGCATTAAGCCATAAGAAAACAATAGAATTTGTAGCCCCACTGATGATTGAAGAGTGGAATATGGTGGAATTCGTATGAGATTTCGAATAGAAGCTGATAGTAGAGGAGCCATTAGAGAGCATCACACACATCCACGTACAGCCACTTATTGATGACTGGATCATTGTGGCTCAGAAACAAGATGAACTGTTGGTGAAGATGAGAGAACATGCAAGTGATAGCGAAGAATCTGAATGGAGGGTTGACTCATATGGAGGTTTGCGATATCATGGTCGCCTATGTGTCCCGAATCTCCATGCCTTGAGGAGAGAAGTTTTAGAGGCCACACATAATTCAAAGATGGCGATGCATTCAGGCAGTATGAAGATGTATCGAGACATGAAGCGTTCGTATTGGTGGGACAACCTGAAAGCCCAAATAACATACTTCATGTCCCGATGTCTCACGTGCCAGCAAGTCAAGGTTGAGCATCGCTGACCCCTTGGTTTACTTCAGCCCATGCTCATAGCCAAGTGGAAGTGGGATTTCATATGTATGGATTTCATTTTCGGGTTACCAAAGACCAGAAAGGGGCATGATCCATTTGGGTGATTGTGGACCGAGTGACGAAATCGGCCCATTTCCTCCCGATCAGAGTTTCTAATTCGGCAGATGATCTAGCTAAGTTGTACATTAAGGAGATAGTACAACTACATGAGGTTCCTATAGAGATTGTGTTAGACCGAGAAACACGATTCACGTCTATTTTCTGGACTCGAATCCAAGAAATAATGGGAGTGAAACTGAAGTTCAGTATCACGTTCCACCCATAGACTGATGGGCAGACGGAACAGGTAAATCGGATACTCGAAGACGTGTTGCAAGCATGCATCCTTAACTTCAAGGACAGCTGGGATGATTGTCTCCCTTATGCCGAGTTTGCTTATAATAATAGCTTCCAAACAAGTATTGGCATGGCTCCCTACGAAGCCTTGTATGGGCGCCCATGTAGAGCTTCGTATTGTTGGGCGGAAGTTGGCAAGAAGAGCTTGGTTGGCCCAGACTTGGTTCAGTCAACCTCAAAGAAAATCGATATTATCAGGCGTTGACTCCTTACTGCTCAGAGTATATAGAAGAGTTACAATGATACGAGGTGGAGACAATTAGAATTTGAAATTGGAGACCATGTATTCCTTAAAGTTTTCCCAATGAAAGGAGTACTTTATTTTAGCAAGAAAGGGAAACTCACGCCTAAATTCATTAGCCCATTCTAGATTTTAGACTGAGTGGGTGTGGTAGCATATCATCTAACCTTGCCTACATCACCCGCAGGCGTGCACATCGTATTTCTCGTATCAATGCTAAAGAAATATGTTCCTGACCCTACCCATATTATCAAATGGGAGAAAGTGCAGCTAAGTGAAGATGCCACCTATGTGTTGCGACCAACACATGTTCTAGATAGGAAGGAACAAGTACTACATAGCAAAGTTATACCGCTCGTGAAGGTGTTATGGACACACCCCACTGAAGAAGAGGCTACTTGGGTAAAGGAAGCTGAAGTCCTTAAGAACTACCCTCAGATCCTCGAGGAGTACGAGAAGGCACTAATTTTGGGGATAAAATTTTTCTTTAAGGGGGTTAGATTGTAACGTCTTATAAAAATCCATATAAAGACCCGAGTATCACCTCAGGCAGAAATACCTAAGGACCGTATCCCGTCGTAACTTAGGCGAAAATTGGCTAAGTGCTAAATTAAAAAATCGATGGATTTAGCTCGAACCACCATTTCCACAAATGGCAAGACCTAAAACCATTAATACCATGGACTCAACACGATATAAAGACCTAGGAAAACTCCTAAGAGCCTGTCGCTCTCGGGAGCACATGGAAACCCTGTATCGGACCTGGACCGCACATCGAGAATCCGATGATCGCAAAACTATAGGATTATGTCCGTCCTACTAGGCTTGACTACCATCGCGGGAATCGAGCCCAAATAGTATCCAGAAACGCATAACTTGAGCCCTAAGTGAATTATGTGAGAAATGCGAAAATCTTTAGAAAATGTAGTGAAACTTAAGTGAATTGAGCGGTTCACTCACACGCGAAATTGTTGATTTCGGATCGTTAGTTTCTGACCAAACTCCACCCATGGGAAAAAAAAATTTTCCTGCACATATCCGTATACTTGTGGCCCCGTTCAAGTAAGTACGACCATTGATCTGACACTGAAATGTGCCCCGGTTTGTCAATTAGCGTGATCGTTGAGTCAAGTAGAGAGAGGAGCCTCATAGGAAGATCAATCAAGCATCTTCCTTAACTGAATGTGTGCCCGAAACCACCATAGGTAAATCTTAGCCACACATCCCATGTCTCAAAACACCATGTACTTAAATCCCTTAAAATTGAATAGAACACCCTAAGTTTTTGAGGTTAGAAAACTTTCCCAAACTTCAAGAAAAATCTTTAAGTTTATACCTTTGTCGATTTATCAATACATGGTTCAATGAAATTGAACCTTGTTATCGATGTCCTCAAAGCTCACTCGATATTATCGAAATGAGGACATAACATGTCCAACAACCACAAAGATCTCTGGACGGAATTATCGATGTATCGATAGATGGTTCGATATCATCGAAATTTGAATCTCAAGTCCATCGAGTAGACTCGATAAAATTGACATTAGGTCTATTGTGTCCAAAGTTTTGCTAAGGCAAATTATGTAATCTTCAATATATCGAAGAGCTCCTCAATATCCTCAGAATTCAAATATCGAGGATATTGGAAGCCCTTCGATGATATCGAATTGGGACACATTTCTATCCAACAAGTTTTTTAGGTTATTTTTCTTGGTTCAAGGGTCACTCGATAAAAGCAATATTCAAATATCGATCATATCGAGGCATGGTCGATGTCATTGAATATAGACACAAACTATCCAGTAAGCTTATAGAAAAATTCCTTGGAATTATTGATGAATCAACACGGCCCTCGATATCATCGATATTCAAATTTCGATGATATCGAGTAATACTCGATCATATCATTTACTTGAAATATTTCAAAGGCAAGTGCTCTCACATTTTCAAATGTTAAGGAATCGAACCTCGTGTCGATGAAATCGGAGTTCAAAATTTGATGACATCGACACACGTTCGATTTCCTCGACCAGCTGGAAAAAGGTTTCAAAAGCGTTTGACATTTGAGTTTGTGTCATCAAGCGGTCAGTCGATGCTATCGAGAGTATACGCTCGATAATATCGACCTTGCTCGATGATTTCGAACTCTGTCAAAAATGTGACTGTTTTATATCCGTTGGAACCTTTTGCATATTTAATGAGAGCTTGCCCTTGGTTGTTTGTAGAGAAAATAGAGAGTGCTTTAGAGTATTTAACCCTAGATCATATACCCTAAAGCCTTTTCTCTCATGGAAGTTCATCCTCCAATCCACCCTCATCATTGACATTCAATAGAATGGATTGGGGAATGAACTTTCGCATTCAAGGATCCTGCAACTACCACCTTAATGGCAAATCATTAAGTTGGGATGCCTTGAATGCATAGATGATTCGAATTGCTCTATCTCCCTTATAGGAAAACATTTAATAGAATAGGATTCCATCATAACCTTGACTCAACTCTTCGTCATGTATTGGTACATCTTTTGAGTTGCGGTTCAAGGAAGCAGAAGATTCTTCGTCAACAAAGGAGGAGATCTTCAACAACGCGCTGAATGGAGCTCATCTACTTATTTGTAAGTCATTAGAGTCCAGAGGACCCTTGTGATCATTCCCTCTGTAGGATTGGGTCTAAGGTGTTTCTCACCCCTTGCAAGTCCTCATAAGAGGCCTCCGGTGGGAGTGTATATGGGGGTGCTTTGTGTTAAACCCTGCTTTATGGAGAGCATAAACTCTTAGGCCCTTGTGTAGGTCCTTGACCTATGTGGTTTAAAACTTGGGTGCTTTGTGTTGACCCTTGCTCATGGGAGCATAAACTGATGAGGTTCCTTGAGTGGATCCTTGGCCTGTGTGGCATAAAATTCGGGTGTTGTTTATTGACCCTTGCTCATGGGAGCATAAAGTGTGTCATGTAGACACGTTGTGTCAGCCTAAGTGTAAGTTGTACTAGTTAGAGGTGAACCTGATTTAAAACCTCTGGCTTGAGGTGAACCTGTTGTAAACCTCCTTTAGTGAGATCTAATATGCTTAAGGGTTGAGTACGTCCACCGAAAGTGGAGTAGACAAGTAGTCGAACCACTATAAAAATGACTGTATTTGGGATTGCTATTATCTTCTATTACTTATGTGATTTTCTTAAATGCTTTCATATTTGATTATCTGATATCACATCTCACACACAGTCACATCCATCATAAACTATAATTTGCATCTTGTTTATCTTTCAATTAGTTTTATGATTGGATCCTCTGATTGGCTTGGAAGCTATTAGAGTTACTCTGAAGAAATCCTGATACACTCATATTTACTCAGATTAGATTAATAGGATTTTAAATAACCATAAAATATTAAAAAGTCCTATTCACCCCCCTCTAGGACATATTGGCATATTCCCCCTTTAACTAAAGCGATCATTACTGTAATTTCAATTGGTATCAGAGCGGGTATCTCTTAAGGGCTTCACCACCTAGAGAGTGATCTTGACTAAAGTTGGTATTATGGCCAAAGGAGAGGGCTCATTGGTCACTAGACCTCCAGTATTTGATGGATCAAATTATGCATACTGGAAGGCTAGAATGCATTACTTTCTATGATCTTTGGATCATGATGTTTAGGACATTGTTGAAAGAGGATATGTGCCAACAACCAAACAAATAGTACTTGAAAATGGCACAACTATCACCAAAACAAAATCTAAAGAAAAGTGGACAGCATTCGATAAAGAAAACCAAATTGCTGAGGCTAAAGCAATGAATGCAATCTACTATGCTGTGTCCCAAGAAGTCTTCAACCAAATCAGTATGTGTGCGACAACCAAGGAAGCATGGGATCTGTTGGAAACAACCCATGAAGGAACAAGTACTGTAAAGAGATCTAAACTGCAACTCCTAACCTCACAGTTTGAAAGTCTTAGAATGGAAGAGCATGAGACCTTCATGGAGTTTTTCACGAAACTGAATATCATTTGCAACTCCATGGGTGGATTAGGTGAGAAGCTTCCGGTCCCAAAAAACTATAGGAAATTACTACGATCATTACTAAAATGGTTCAATCCTAAAGTAACAACCATTGAAGAATGTAGAAACATAGATGAAATGAAAGTAGAAGAACTAGTAGGTTCCCTACAAACATTTGAACTACACTTCAAACAAATTCCCAAATCCAAAACTATCGTCCTGAAAACTTTAAAGAATACAACAAATGAGGACATTGAAAGTGAAAGAGAAAACAAAGATGAGGAAGTGGCTTTGTTGGTGCAACCGTTCAGAAAAATCGTGGTCGTTCATTTAAAGGAAGACAGGTGGACAACAAACATTCTGCAGGTAAATCTGGTAAAAAGACCAAAGAACTACAATGCTATACCTGTCAAAAGTTTGGACACCTATCTACTGAATGCCTAAATAGAAAAAACTAAAGGAAAGGCAATGGCAGCCACATGTGATGATATAGAAGAATCAAACTCAAAATCTAGCCACTCAGAGAGCGACAGAGACTAGAAATCTCTGAAAAATCTTATGGTCTCTACTACCCCAATCATTCCCAATGAAACTGAGAACGATGAAGAACCGCAAACCACTAAATCATTTCCATCAAACTAAGAAAGAAGAAAAAGAATAGGATAAACTATAGGATGCTTACAATCAACTCTTCAATCATAGCATTAATTTCCTTAAAAGACTCGGAGTATGTGAGAATAAAAAAGAATTGCTACAAAAAAATCTGGATAAAACATTGGAAATCAATACACACCTAATTAATGATTTACAGTAATATCTGTAAGACCCTTATCGTAGTCCGTACCATTCTGTAGACTTCCGCGGTTCTCCCGGCCAAATTTCGGCGATCCGCGATCTGTTATCGGCAGTTGCGCACAACCTTGAGTCATGTCCCGTATTTCAGAGTCGGCTCAAACTGAGACTTGTACCCTAGCGACCACACCGTCACCACGGTTCCAACGTCGCGTATTACTCGCCGAGGTGATACCCAGGCCAAAAGATGCGGGCCTGCGTTCAATTTGAGGAAAATGCCATGCATTTGCAAACCCAAGAAGATCTTTTAAATCAATCATATTACATCTCATCAATCAAGTACCACATCCCCTCACTTGTCAAGTACATGCCCCATCCCCAAGCAACCCCAAAGTCAACTCTCTCTCTCCACCCATCACTCCCCATCACTCACCCATCACTCTCTCTCTCTTACAACCCTCTCTCTCTCATCTCTTCTCCATCCATTCTCCCAAGCAACGGTCTAAGCAAGAGCTTTCATGAGAGAGAGCTTGTGTGTGACCCACCTCCCTATCTCCCATCTCCTCCATCTAATCTCCATCATCTCCATTAAAGTGGTAGCTGAGGAGCTTAACTTGACATTGATCTAAGGAGAAGCAAGAAAGGTGAGTGATTTTATGATTTCTACCATTGATTTGATGAATTGAGGGCCCACTTATGATGGGACCCATTTTGATGTATGCATTGTAAATAAAAAAGGGGCCCATAGTGGCGGGGTCCCTCCATTACACCATCCTTCTCTCTCTCTCCCTCTCTTTTCCTTGAAAGATGGCCCACCTTGTGGCATGTATTCTATCTACACTTTCCATCCAGTGGACCAACCATACTGTCCATTAAGTGGGCCCACATTGGTGGTGAGATCCCACTACAGCATGAGTGTGGTAGTGTGTAACGGACACTGGCAACGTCTAGAGAACATTGCAACAAGTAGCATCCCAGCCCCTTTTGTAGGGAGGAGTGTGGGACCCACAACAGGCCCCACCCATGATGCATGTATTTAATCCACACCGTCCATTTAATTTTCCAGCACATTTTAGACGTTGAGCCAAAATGTAACACCCTTAAATTCGGGGGTTGAGTAAGAGCCCAACTCCTGAGTCCCAACACATCACTTATGCAACATAGATAAAGATGATTAAATGTTGTTTGTATTAGTGCCTTAAACATGAGTGAGATTATACCAAACAACAAATCATACTCCAGTGACAGTTAAACTTTGTAAGCGGAAGACTGTGATAGATATATAAATAGATGCGTTTTTCAACCTCCCGAGTATGATGACATTACTGAGCTGAATAAATACATATCTGATTCAAAAGAGTACCAAATGACACAATGTGAATGTCCAACTAATCATATATCCTTGTAATCCCATCGGTCAGAGTGGCCTACGTAAACCCGCCTGATAACTACATGTATGAGAACTCTTCCTCATCATCGTAGAAGTCTGGCTCAGCCTCATATGTCGCGCCAGAATCTGCATCTAAGACAAAGTCTGGTTGGTGTTTAAAACACCGTCCCAGAATGTGGGAGTGAATGTCAACTCAGTGGAGCTAGAAAGCAAAGGTTAACATGTTATTAATTCAGTCAAGCAGTAATGATAAAGTAATGAAACAAACACTCCTAAGTACTCTGATTAATATAAGGATGGTATGTAGTAATGATGCATGCCCTCACCTGCACTCCCTCTTGCAACAACATCTTATGATCATGGCATGCACCCCTTCCTCTATGCACTTTCTCACCAAAGTACTATGCAATGCGATGCATGGTCGTGTTAGCAAAGTTCTTAATTAGATTTATTTATTCAATAGGTTAGGAAGCTAAGGTACCTCACTTATATCATTTCCCAAACAATGGTCCATCTAGGGTCGTCAGTCCTAGCTAGTCTTATACAATGTTGTGGTTCCAGGTCACTACAAAGGGCTCGTCACCACAATGCAGGCCTAGCTTATACTCTAGTTACTACGGAAAGGCTCGTCATCTTAATGTAGTCTCAGAGTATGCTTGAGGTCACTACGAATGGCTCATCACCTAGTCGTAGGCCAACAACTCAAATATAGTGTCCCATACCACTGTATTCGGCTCACGAGTCTAGGTTACTCATTGGACATTACGGGGAGGTCCGTTGCCCCAGCGTAGGCCAACAGCATGACCACGGTGTCCCATACCACCATGCCCGGCTCATGAGTCTTAGTGGATCGAGATACCAAGGTTAAATGGGGTTTTGCACCGGTAAGTCGGTACCTTAGATTCAAACAGTAGCGTCCATACATGGTGAACATATATCGGGTCAACCGAGTTGCTTGACAAGCTCGGCGGATATGAGCATATGTCAAGCCAATTGACATGGATCACGTAAGCACTCCACATGGCCTAACCACTACCGACAAGCAGCATACGACTCAGATTCATCGAGCGTGTCTGTCGTGGTTAAGTAGTTCAACCACCATTCACAGACAATTACCGATTACTTGGACTACATCGTAGCCCCAATCACGTTTCGAACAATAGCATTCACATATAGTAATCCAAAACAGCATGTGACAACTGAAATCAGATATAAATCTTACTTGAGCAATTAAACAAACACATACTACGCATATTATCATACACACACATTCATCCATACAGCATATAATAGTAAGATAGGTTATATAGAGGAAACTATAACTATAGATAAGGGAATTGAGAATCTTATCTCAACACCCTTATTACATACATTTAAACAAGCAGTTCCTCATTCAGGCATTTTATCAAACACGTAGGCTACACACTTCAACGTACATATATTTGACTAGTCATAACATATATCCTGGTAAGCCCTTTTTACAAAGAGTTGCCACATACACAACAAGCATATATTCATAGTTAATAATCATGGCAAGCCCAAATCCAAATTCCATGTTCATTCAGACATCTTTACAAGCACTTAGACTACACACCTCAACATACATGACGTATGTTGGTTATAACAGGTGTTAGGGTAAATCCTTCCACTAAGGAGTTGTCACATATATAACAACCATATATTCATGACGAATAATCATGGCAAGCACAAATCCAAATTCCATACTCATTCAATCATATCAACAAACACATGGATTACACTATATTCAACATAGTTCATATATGTGTGTAAAGCACGGGAAACATTGTATCTAAGCATTCGATAGCATTCAAGTCAGTTGTAAATCATTAACTGAAATTGAAAGCCTTGAAAACCATAACCTAAACGTTTATAGTCTGCACCTTTCACCGGTAAACTCGTAACGAACTTAGTTCGTTGTCTAACTCATCATTTACGGCACAACTGCAACCTATAGTATGAAATAGATTGGTTATTTCATCCTTTACCCTATTTGAAACCCTAAAATAGGTTAGGATTAGGATTTCTTACCCAAAAATGGAAACAGGATCGCCGGTATAGCGACACGGTAGCGATGGTTAAGCGCGTGGAGTGGCAGGAAAGAATCCCAGGAACAAACTCCAACACACTCTCTCTTCTCCTCACTTTCTTCTTCTCTTTTCTTTCTCTTCTCTCTCATAAGGTTGTAAATTCGTATGGAATGAGAGAGAGAGAGAGTTTAAGGTGCTTATATAGGCCCAGAACTGATGGAAATGGGCTCAGGGCCATGGTATACTTAGGTTATAGCCAAAAGTTGGCTGTTTTGGTCCAACGGAGGTGTTCTGGAGGCCCCTTTTCCACATGTGGTCAGAATTAAGCTTCTTAATGTTGGATCTAGGTCGAACTAAGTTTTTGTTCCAATCGAATTTACAGATCGACCACGAAGGACCAGTTTCAGTTCGACCGTCACTGGTACTCGATCAGGGCCACAAGTACATTAACATGTGTTAGAAATTTTTCCTGATCCGAGGGTGTAATTAACATGTCTGAATCCTTAGATTTGGCCTGTAAGTGAACGACTCAATTCACTTAAGTTTTAGTTCATTTCCTAAAGATATTCACGTTTCTCACACACTTCGCTCTGGTCTCAAATTGTGCATTTCTGGGTACTATTAGGACTTGATTTCCAAGGTGATTGTCAAGTCCAATAATGCAGTCATAACCGTATAGTTTTGAGGTAATCAGACTTTCGACGTGCGGTACAGGTCTGATACGGAGTTTCATGATGCTCCTGAGAGTAAACGGGTTCAAAGATTGATCCTAAATTTCAGGGTCATATAGCGTTAATGATTATACAAGTTTTGGGTCTTGCAGTTTGTATTTAAAGTAATTAGTGCTAATTTCACAGGTAACTTAGTTTAGCACTTAGTTAATTCTCGTCTAATTTTTAAAGGTTTTGGTCCTTTGTGATATCTGCCTAAGGTGGTACTCGGTCTTTATACAGATTTTTCCAAGACGTTACACGAAAAATGAAGCCAATCCAAATCTCTAAAGGGCCATGTTGTAGAAAATATTGATATTTGTGGTTAAAATCTGTTAGGGCTCACTGCAATGTTTCTATACGTCTAAACACATCGAATATTGGGCTCATTAGACTTGTCACGAGCTGGAGAACCTAGCAGATGGACTGGATTGTCTTGATGTGGGCCCCACCTATAAAAACCTCTAAAAAAACAATAAAAATTAAAAAAATAAGCAAGAGGGGAACTCACTTGCTGTCGGCGTCCAAAGGACGTTGCAGCAAGCAGCGTCCTACGGCTTGTAAAATGGGCAGGGACCATGGCCCCCCACCACAGGTCCCACCTTGATGTATTTCGAACATCTACACCATGCATTTGATGGGACCCCTTTAAAGAATGGGTCCTCCCAAAAATCAACCGTTCACGGCACTTAGGTGGCCCACACCATCTTAAATCATGTGACAACATGCTTAACATATAAAAGAACTTGCTGCGAGGGTCACTATGATGTTTGGGTCTTATCCACACCGTCTAGATAGCTGGACGATGGGACCCACCAATGATATATTTATTCTATATCCACGCTGTCTAGCAGGTGGACCACTGCAGAAATTAACAAAGATTGAACATCCACCATTGAAACCATTTTTGGGCCATAGAAGTTTTGGACCTATATGAGATTTGTTTTTTTCCTTAGTCCAGGTCTTTGCAGTCTTATGAACAGATTAGATGGAAAATCAACGTTATGGTGGGCCCCACGTGGGACCCACTTACAGTGAAAGGGAATGGCTGGTGTGCGCTGGCAGCAGCTCCATTGCTGCTGTCATGACGTCGGCATGTCATGTGGAACCCACACATGATGTATGTTTTGGATCCACCCCGTCCACGTGTGGGACCACCATGATGTGGGTTTTGATCCACACCGTCCACCGTGTGGACCCGCCTTATATCTACAAGTCCGAGCAACTAGGCTGGTACCATTAATGTCATCAAGTTATGTAGGGCCATGTATTGTTTATCCATGACCGTCCATCTATCCACCACATGGGGCCCTCTTGCTGACGTATTGCAGCCTAGCACGTGAGACCCACCATGATCAACGTGTTTCATCCAGTCGTCCAGCTAGGATGGTGGAGCCCACCTGATTTATCTTCATCTGCACCGTCCATTGCTAGATGGTGCTATGCAGGGGCCACCGTGATGTATCTATTCAATCTATGCCATCCATTATTTGGACGATGGGCCAGCCCACCCTATGACGTCTGTCCCTTTGAACGGGACCACCTGGAGTATGTATTTCATCCAGGCTGTCCAGGGCCCTGGACGGCACTGGTGTGTATACATATTATATATAATACATTATCTATAATATATAGTATTATATTATATATATAATATAATATATATTAGATATTATCTTTGGTGGGCCCCATGTGGGACCCAGCATTAATGTATGTATTTTACATAGCACCATCCATCTGGACGGTGCCATGTAGGCATGCTGTTGTGTATGTGGGTCGTGTGTGTGGGACCCACATGAGGTATATGTTATATCCCTACCGTCCATCTATTGGACGTGGACCCCACCATGGCAACATGTGGGGCCCACCTTATAATGATGTATTTCATCCTCACCGTCCAATCCATGGGATGGTGGGAAGTGGATTGGCTAGTGTACTTCACATCAGAAAATGATGGTGCGATTGACATCAGCAGGTTCTGTGGGACCCTACCATGTTGTATATATTTCATCCACACTGTCCACATGTTTGGACAGTGTTATCCAATGTTTGAACGGTCCAGATTTACATAGACAATGTTTGGATGGTGCTGATTTACCTAGACAATGTTTGGATAGTGTTGATCATCATTAGTGGGCCATGTGCCCTATGAAATGATAGTGTACAGTGATACACATGTTGCACCTGCAACTATTGAAGTGATTTTAGATGAAATCCAAGCTCCCACTTATGGCCTATCTATGAGGCCTACCTTGATATATTTGTAGTCCATCTAAAAGGCCCATTTGCTACGTATTCACGGCCCACATGTTATGTATTTAAGGCCCATGTGCAAAGCCCACCTGTTGTGTATATGAGGCCCACTTGTTGTATTTGAGGCCCATGGGTTGCAGCCCATTATGTTGTACTAAGGCCCATGGGTCGTGACCCATTAAGATGTATTCCCGGCCCATATGGCGTAGCCATTGTGATATTTTGTAGCCCATTTAATGAGGCCCATTATGATGTACATTAGGCCCATGGGTTGTGGCCCATGGTGATGTATATGAAGCCCGTATGAGCGGCCCATTGTGATATATTTCTGGGACATGCGTTGAGGATCATTGTGATGTATTTGCGACTCGTATGATGTGGCCCATTGTGATATATTTTTAGCCCATTTTTTGTATACGAGGCCCACGTATGAGGCCCATGGTGATGCATTTACGGACCATTGGTGTGGCCCATATAATGTAGCCCATGTAATGTGGCCCACTTAATATATGGGCCTAGTATTGAGGCCCATTGTGATGTATTCAAGGCCCATGGGCGAGGCCCAATGTGATACATTTGTGGCCCATGAGTGAGGCCCATTGCGATGAGTGTGAGGCCCTTGAGTGAGGCCTATGACAATGTATATTAGGCCCTTGTGTGAGGCCATGGGCCCATTATACGTATGTCTCTATGTGGGCCACTCATTGGGAGCAATGTTGGTTAAATGACCACATTAATGGGAAATGGTGGTTGAATGTCCACATTGTGACCTTCCCTTAGGCCTTGATAGTCACATTCTCATCATTCTCTTATGGGTTAACCCCAATGAGTGGGCCCCATTCACCATAGACGGTTAGCTCCGTGCTATCAGGGTTTGATATAACCATGGCCGAGGGTCGATCTTTATATTATGGTTGATCGGTTGTTCCTCTATGGACCCTGCCTCGTTTATGTGCTGGTTGTCGGTGTCGATTATGGATGTTGATTGTCAGTGCCGATTATCAAGGCCAATTGTCGATTCCGATTGTCGAGGCTGAGTCAGACTGTCGAGGCAGAGTCAGATTATCGAGGCGGATTCCGATTCCGATTGTCGAGGCTAAGTCAAATTGTTGAGGTCGATTCCAATTGTCGAGGCTGATTCCGATTTGCTAAGGCCTATTATCAAGGCCAATTCTTAGTATCGACGCCGATTGTCAAGGCCCAATGTGATGTATATGCGGCCCGTATTTGAGGCCCATTGTGATGTGTATTCAGCCCATATTTAAGGCCTAATGAGATGAATATGAGGTCTATGTGATGAGGTCCATTGTGAGTCCATTGTGATGTATATGAAGCCCATGTGAGAGGCCCATTCTAATGTGTATTAAGCTCTTAGGTGAGGCCCATGGTGTTGTGTATTAGGTCTTTGTATGAGGCAATGGGTCCACTATATGTTAGGCTCTATGTGGGCCACTCCTTGGAGGCAATGTTGGTTAAATGTCCACATTATCGAGGCCGATTGTCGATGCCGATTATCGAGGCCGATTGTCGGTGCCGGTTATTGGTACTGATTATGAGTATGTGAGAGCATAACATCATGATACATGCCCAAACGACCATCTGCATATTTATTATAAGATGTGGTTGACTAATGCATACGTCATTGGGGATGTTGTTATGAGACTCCCTGATAAGCGGAGATTGTCTCACATAAGCACACGGTATGCATAGGATTGATGCATGATTGGATTGTATGACTCATGCATCTTATGTTATATGTTGTGATTACTGTACGCCCTAGCGACATCAGGGCCGTATCCTCCACATGCATATCGTGGATGGCTAGATGGGACACCGAAAATCTGTTCTACATGGGGTGTTATAGATATCCCTAGGTGAAAGTCCCTAAACCCTCTTAGTTCCAGAGATTGCTCCAACATCTAAACTGAGTGGATGCATGAGCGCATGAGGGCCGTATACCATTAAGCCATGTCTCCCACTGTGTCGTGGTCGGTTGGAAAGGGGTGTGACCTTACTTGCCCCAGAGGAGGGGTAATGCTAGGCTAAATCTGACCAGCTCGAGGAATGGGTCCGCTATTGACGAGCCAGGCCCGATATTGGCAGGCAGATAGTGAGGTCTCTTCCACTCACCTTGTTACGCATAATGGGGCGACAATTTAGTTTGGAGTATAATAGTCTTCGGTGATTTCCCAGAGAGGAACCATACTGATATGTGGACTTATTAAGTAGGAGTTGCATACTCATGTATTCATTTCATTCATTATCCACTCAGGCTGGTGGTGCATAATTAATTATTGTGTACCTTCGCATGACCAATATTTCGGTTGGGTGCACGACTAACCTGAGATCAGGAGTTTACCACATTGAGTCTAACTATCTAAATTTAGGTATGGGACTAGTTTAGATAGAAGTCCCTTGTGGTAGACCCCGTAGCCTGCGATACTACGTACTATCATCCTAACTTCACACTCCAACTTAGTCATTTCATTCGCATCGCATATTGCATTGCATCCTTAGCACATAGCATTTGGCTTATTGTGTCTCTGCATTACATAGCTGATTTACATTGCTTCCTCAGTATATGATATTGGTTTGTTAAATTTTTGCATCACATAGCCTGCATAAGGCTGATGGTAATTATGGGCTTATCAGCATGTTTTCACATTACTTTGATATTGTATGATTTATGAACTTACTAGTATTTCTAATATTGCATTATTTATAGGCTTGTCAGTATTTCCACTTACTCTGATTACTCTGATATTGGTTACTTGTCATTTACCTTGTGTACACACTTTCACCACCTACTAAGCTTTCTATAAGCTTATGCACGATAGATGCGTGCAGGTGGAGTTAGGTTACAACAGTATTGAGCTTGGAGCATGCAGCGGACCTTTTGAGTTTAATTTTTGATATATGTATTTCCCTTTCAGCATTGTATTCAAATGATTATATTAGTGGATATGTGATGATGATGTTGCCCTTGTGATTTAGGTAAACTTGTGGTTATGCTTCTTACGAGATAAATGTATGTTGAAAAATTCTCCTTGTAGGATCCCAGGATCGGAATCTGGCGTATGGGTGCTGGGAGCCGATAATGGGGTACTACGGAGGCTGTCGGCATCGGATTCGACAATCAGGATTCCTGAATCCGATCTCTGGGTTTGGGGCGTGACAATATCACTCAGATAATGATAGACTAGAATGAATCAATATCTTCCTTAAATTCGAGTCTGAAAAACTAAACAAATAAGTTGAGTTATTAAAAGATAAAAACATGCTCCTTCAAAATGAAAATCACACACTCCTGTTTGATTTAAAAGAATCCAGAAAATTCGCTGAGATAAACTATAAGTTTTCCCAGAGTGGTGAGAAATTAGAAAAATTGTTAGGGATGGGAAGACAAGGAAAAGACGAGCGGCTTAGGATATGATAAGTTTAAAGAAAAATCTACTGCTTCAAGAAGTAAAACTAAGCTTACTCTTGTTTGTCATTCGTGTGGTGATTCGGGTCATTATAAGTTTGAATGTGTATTTCCTGAGAGGACACAACCCAACTCTGGTCAAAAGCATGCTGGTAAATTCAGACCAACTAGAAAACAAAACATTAAGAGTCCACCAAGGAATATGGATAGTAGAAATACACATCCATCACCACCCAGGATGACTGACAGAATGAAGGAGTTATTGAATCAAGTGGGTGAATTAAACAAGAAAACTAATGAATTTGTAAGACAAGAAAACACGATTCAGTTGCCCAACCTGATTAAAGAAACTAAATCTACCATGGTTAAAAATCCTATCACAAAATAGGTAGTGAAAGAAAAGAAAAATTGCCTTGTTACTCACTCAAATCATATAACAGACAATGATATTAAGTGGTATCTAGATAGTAGATGCTTAAGACATGTTACAGGTGATAAATCTCTCCTTTCAAATTATTTAGATCTTAATGATGGAATAGTCACCTTTGGAGATGGAAGCACCACTAAGGTAATTGGATATGGAATTACAAAGGAATAAATTTGCTCAAAAATGAGAATGCCTTTTGCATAAAAGGACTAACGCATAATCTTTTGAGCATTTCTCAAATATGTGACAATGAGCATGTGGTTACCTTCAACAAACAGGAATGCAAAATCCTTAACCTATCAGGTAAATCAGTAATGAAGGGTTGTCGCACAAATAACCACTACTATGTCATTAAAAGCAAAGGAAGAACTGATCCATATGCCTAGAAATATTGAGCATGGAAAAACAAGTCCAGGCCATGCATCTAGATCTGGATAGTTGCTGAAAAGATGCAATTTTTGCTAAACTCCTAATGATACATCTGAGGTTTCTCATGTCAATCTTTTTTTATAAAACATCCCGATGTTTATAATTTTGGATTGTACAATGCTTGTATAAAATTTTTGCTTGTATACTGGTCAATTCAAAGATATACTAAATTATACATGAAAGTTTGTCGAAATGCTAAAAAATGAAAAATATTCACCTTCGATATGTCTGTCGATACATCATGTGGACTTTTCGATTACATTGACCAAGAATCGATACCATCGACGACCTCTCGAGTAGCTGAAACGTCGGGTCAGTTGGTCTTCCCTCGAGCTCTTCATTGAAAATATTAATTAGGGTATATCGATATCATCGAACTTATGTTCGATGATATCAAAGGTTACTGCTCAATAATAGTCAGAAGAACAGAAAAGGAGTTTCACTTGTTGATCTCATTTTGGCGTTTCATCTCTTAAAACAGTTTTCAAATCCAAATCTTCCTTCATCCCAAGCAGCAATGTCTAAAGACAAAGGTTTAGTTCTTCCATAAAGTGCTTCAACTAAGAGCAAGAAAGATAAGAAGAATGCAACTGCCTCATCTTCATTTCAGACTTAGAAATTGTGGCAGAACGAGTTGTTCATAGGAAGTGCATTGAACCCTTTGGGATCATCAATCTCTTAGAATTGATTGGGTGGGGCAATATCGTGCATTGTAGAGGAGGATTTTAGTCTAATCTTGTGCATCAGTTTCTGAACTTAATCCACAACATTGAAAATAATCCTCCACTCATTTCAGTCGTTGTCATAAATCGGACCGAGCACATCACCCCTAGATTGATAAGTCATCTGGTTGGTGTAGAAGTCACTAGGATACCTGTATCGGAACGGAATATGAACGGTCTTGGAGTATGGGGTGAAGTTACTCGAGCATTATATAATGGTGCTACAATTCCTAGAAATGCAAAGAATGTTCTTCATCTTAAGCATCTCAATCCTGCCTATAAAATTCTTCACAGCATCTTCAGTACAAATGTCTATCCCTGTGAAGTTTCAGGCAATAAGCTTTCTCCATACATTCTCAATATTTTGTATGATGTTCATCTAGGTAGTCAAGTGTGTCTACCCACTCTTGTTCTACAATAGTTAATCTGTGTGTCTACAGAAGAATACATCACTACACTTCCATTCCCGTGTCTTATGTCCAAGCTTTCCTTACAAATTGGGCTACCTCCTACTAATGATCTCCCGCACCCGTGTGCCTAGTTCAACTACGAAGACATTTGTAACTTAAATATCATTGACAATGTGTTTCATGGTGGAAAAACCGACCTAACCTCAGGCAAGGGCAATCCTGTCCGCAACCTCGACTCTGTTAATATCATTGAGGCTTTCACAAAACAAGACATTGTACAAAACCTTCTGGACGGACAATCTCACATGATGAAACGACTTGATGACTATGAAGCCTGTCTTTCAGAGATCAAACACATGCTGGTGGCTCTGCAACGTGCTATAAAACAAATTCTAGATTCCCTACCTGCACAATAAGCATACCCAAGCTTTCATTATCTGTAGTGCGTCCTTCCCTTCATCACTTACTTGGAGTCTCCCTAGAATGCTTAGGGCATAAATATCTTTTTGAATGCCCTACGCTCATATATGTGTGTGTGATGAATTACTAACTTACAGAGTTTGACAAGTTTTTTTTTGTTGTGATATCCTCTTAGTGAGGAATATACTCTATTTTTGGGTGCCCATGGATGGGCTTGATGTTTTTTTTTTTTTTTTTTTTTGGTTTGGGATGAATGTTATACTACTGCCAATCTTGGGCAACACTCATTTTGGATATTTGTTTGGTTATGGCTATTCATATCTCATATATCTTACTGCCATTTTCATTTGGTTCACTGGTCTACTTTGGATGCTACTATCATTTTCTATTTTATCTGGTTTATATCAATTATGGTCTATGATGCTTGCTTTTTATGCTCAAACTATTAGTCATCACAACTTTTCTTTGAACTGCTTATGCTCCCTGAATTTTGATTCTCCATATGCTTCAACTTCAGTCAATATCCACTGTTACATTAACCTTTGCCAATGACTGACAAAAAGGGGCAGAACAAATCCACACCCCGAAGGAAAATTGTGTGTATCTATGTTTGTGGATGGTGGTACAGGTGTTAGGGGGAGGAGCTACAAGAAGACAGGGGGAGATTGCTGTTAAGGGGAGTAGCTACTAAATGTGTGTGTGTGTGCTCACTAAATAAAATTATAAAATTATGTAAAGTTCATGTACACACAATTTAGGGTGTTTGTCTAGAAGTTATTCTAGGGTGTTTTGGTGTTTTGTCAAGTAATTGACAAAGGGGGAGATTGAAAATGCCCTGGTTTGTCAATTAGCATGATCGTTGAGTCAACTAGATGGAGGAGCCTTATAGGAAGATCGATCAAGTGTCTGCCTCAACTGGATGTGTGCCCGAACTTGCCACAGGTAAATCTTAGCCTCACATCCTATGTCCCAAAACACCAGGTACTTAAATCCCTTAAAATTGAATAGAACACCCTAAGTTTTTGAGGTTAGAAAACTTTCCCAAACTTCAGGAAAAATCTTTAAGTTTTCTACCTTTGTCGATTTATCGATACATGGTTCGATGAAATCAAACCTCGTTAAGCTCACTCGATATTATCAAAATAAGGACATAAGATGTCCAGCAACCACATCTCTGGATGGAATTATCGACGTATCGATAGATAGTTCGATATCATCGAAATTTGAATATCGAGTCCATCAAGTAGACTCGATAAAATCGACATCAGGTCTATTGTGTCCAAAGTTCTGCTAAGGTAAATCATGTAATCTTTGCTATATTGAAGAGCTACTCGATATCCTCGGAATTCAAGTCTCATGGATATCGAAAGCCCTTCAATGATATCAAATTAGGACACATTTTTATCCAACAAGCTTTTCAGGTTGTTTTTCTTAGATCGAGGGTCACTCGATAAAATTGATATTCAAATATCGATCATGTTGAGGCATGGTTGATGTCATCGAATATGGACACAAACTGTCCTGCAAGCTTATAAGAAAATTCCTTAGAATTATCGATGAATCGACACTGCCCTCGATATCATCGATATTCAAATTCCGATGATATCGAGTGATGCTCGATCAAATCATTTACCTGAAATATTTCAAAGGCAAGGGCTCTCACATTTTCAAATGTCGAGGAATCGAACCTCGTGTCGATGAAATTGGAGTTCGAGACCCGATGATATCGACGCACGTTCGATTTTCTCGACCAGCTAACAAAAGGTTTCAAAAGCGTTTGACATTTGAGGTCATATCATCGAGCGGCCAGTCGATGCTATCGAGAGTATATGCTCAATGATATTGACCCTGCTCGATGATATTGAACTCCATCAAAAATGTGACCATTTTATATCCGTTGGAACCTTTTACCTATTTAATAGGCTTGCCCTTGGTTGTTTGTAGAGAAAATAGAGTGTTTTTGAGTGTTTAACCCTAGATCATATACCCTAAAGCCTTTTCTCTCATGGAAGTTCATCCTCCAATCCACCCTCATCATTGACATTCAATAGAGTGGATTGGAGAATAAACATCCGCATTCAAGGATCCTGTAGCTACCACTTTAATGGCAAATCATTAAGATAGGATGCCTTGAATGCATAGATGATTGGAATCGCTCTATCTCTCTTATAGGAAAACATTTAATAGAGTAGGATTCCATCATAACCTTGACCCAACCCGTCGCCATGTATTGGTACATCTTCTGAGTTGCGGTTCAAGGAAGCAGAAGATTCTTCGTCAACAAAGGAGGAGATCTTCGACAACACCCTGAACGGGGCTCATCTACTTATCTGTAAGTCATTAGAGTCTAGAGGACCCTTGTGATTATTCCTTCTGTAGGATTGGGTCTAAGGTGTTTCTTACCCCTTGCAAGTCGTCATAGGAGGCCTCCGGCGGGAGTGTACATGGGGGTGCTTTGTGTTGACCCTTGCTCTATAGAGAGCATAAACTCTTAGGTCCTTGTGTAGGTCCTTGACCTGTGTGGTCTAAAACTTTGGTTCTTTATGTTGACCCTTGCTCATGGGAGCATAAACTGGTGAGGTTCCTTGAGTGGAAAGTCAGGTGTTGTGTGTTGACCCTTACTCATGGGAGCATAAAGTGTGTCGTGTAGACATGTTGTGTCAGCCTAAGTGTAGGTTGTACTGGTTAGAGGTGAACCTGATTTAAAACCTCCGGTTTGAGGTGAACCTATTGTGAAACCTCCTTTAGTGAGATCCGGTACATTCAAGGGTTAAGTGCGTCCGCCGGAAGTGGAGTAGGAAAGTAGTCGAACCATTATAAAAAATGATTGTGTTTGAGATTGCTATTATCTTCCATTACTTATGTGATTTCCTTAAATGCCTTCATATTTAATTATCTGAGATCACATCTCACACACAGTCACATCCATTATAAATTATGATTTGCATCTTATTTATCCTTCAATTAGTTTTATGATTGGATACTCAGATTGGCTTAGAAGCCATTAGAGTTACTTTGAAGAAATCCTGATACACTCATCTTTACTCAGGATTAGATTAAGAGGATTTTAAATAACCGTAAAATATTAAAAAGTCCTATTCACCCCCCTCTAGGAGATATTGGCATATTCCCACTTCAAATAAAGCGGTCATTACTGTAATTTCAGACACAGGTCCTCCACGGTCGATCTACTTATCCAATCGCACTGAAATCACATCTTGGTATAGATCCATTATCATGGAACTTACATTATGATGTAGGTGAGTAGTGGGCCTCCCTATGTGCCCTGTTTGTCAAAAACAATTGCCCTTTTGATATAACCTAAGTTTACCAAGGCCCTAGGGCCATTTGCATCACTTCTGGGCCTATATATAGCCCTTATACAACCCCACCTCTCTCTCATACGAATTTTTCTAAACCCTAGGAGAGAGAAGAGAGAAAAGAGTAAGGAAAGGAGAGATATTAGGAGATCGTCGCAAGAATTCTCTCCCACGACTCCACTCCTCAAATCACCTCCCTCTTACGCTACACAATCTGTTTCGGTTACGATTTTGGGTAAGAAACCCTAACCCTAATCTTGTTATAGAGATCCAAATTGATTATTTGTCAAACCAGCTAACCATTTATGTTATTTAGGTGCCTGATGTTCCATTTTCGGGAACATAGTGTTCGAATCGTGTCCGAATCGAGTATTACGACGAAAGGTGCAGACTATAAACATTTAGCTTATGGTTTTTAATGCTTTCAATGTTAGCAATGATTTATGTCTGTCTAACTTGATTGCTACCATATCGTCTTAGACACACTAATTTCAATGTAATATACATGTATGAAGTATGTTGAATAAAATATGCATCCTATGTGTTTGTTGAAATGTTTGAATGAACATGTAAACGTGATTTGTGCTTTCCATGACTACTAATCTAGGATTCATTTTGTCATATGCATGATGACCTCTTTATGTAAGGAATTGCTAAAATACATGGTGTAACTAACCTAGTCTATGTATTTTAGTGAAGTATAACTTAAGTGTTTGATAAATTGTGTGAATGAGAAATTGTTGATGATTTCTATTTATTAAGGGTATTGAGATAGGATTCTAGTTTCCTTCATGTAATCTTAATTGCGTCTATGCGATTTATGGATAAAATGCAAGTGCTAGGTAATATGATCAATGTGTGTGATGAAATGTTCAAATGAAGAAATTATTTGGATTGTTTGTTAAATGCTAATATTATTATTACATGTGCTACTTACTGCATCTGAGTAAGATTGGGTCTACGATGTAGCCCAAGAAATTGGTAACAATCCCCGTTTAGGTGGTCGTATTAGTCTCGCCACATTGGATAGATTCGACGAATCCGGGTCGCATGACGATTGTCAAAAGTGGTTAGGCCACAAGGAGTGCTTACACGCTCCATGTTGATTAAGTCATCATGCACTTATACCAATCAAACTTTTCTAATAAACCGATTGGCCTATTGTATGTTTACCATGTATAGATACCACTGATTGAATCTAAGGTACCCCTTACCAATGTAAAGGCCCACTCTAACCATGGTACCACGATCCGCTAAGACTCATGAGCCGGGTATGGTGGTATGGGACACCGTGGTTGAGCTGTCAGCCTACGCTGGGGTAACGACCCTTCCCATAGTGGCCAATGAGCAACCCAAACTCTTGAGCCGAGCATGGTGGTATGGGACACCATGTTCGAGCTGTCAACCTATGCTGAGGTGACAACTCTCCCATAGTGACCGCGAGGATAAACTTTAAACTTGCCTATCGATTGCTTTTCATTAGGAGTGATGCCTTATAACTTGCTTTTCATATGTGATTAAGTAAGATTAACGACCCTAGATGGACCCTTCAGTTTAATTTAATGATATAAAGGGAGGTACTTTAGCTTCCCAAAACTGTTATATGAATAAGCTTAATTAAGTACTCGGCTAACACGATCATCCATCTCATTGCATTAGCTAAGATGTGCTTTTGGCGAGGAAGGTGCACTTTGGGGAGTGTTGACATGTACGAATTTGGTTGTCGGAGTCGCTTTTGAGGGAGCTTTGTGCGAGGGCATACATCATTACTTGCACTCTATTCTTGCATTAACAAGAGTAGTTAGGGAGTGATTGTTGCATTACTTTATCATTACTGCTTGATTGAATTGATAACATGTTAACCTTTGCCTTATAGTACCACTGCGTTGATCACTCACTCCTACCCTAAGATGGTGTTCTAAAACACCAACCAGACTCTGGTTTATATGCAGGTTTTGACAAAGTCTATGCGACGGAGCAGGACTTCATGGATGAGGAGGAAGAGTTCTCCTACATTCAACTCTCGGGCAGATCTATGTAGATCTCGTACCGATGGGCAGGGACTACAAGTATTTTGGGCTTAGTAGAACATCTTACATTTTCACATTTTATATATTTTGAAACATTACATGTATATATTTAGCCCGGTTACATACTTATACTCCGGAGGTTGTGAAACGCTTTCATATTTAAATATATATGCTTCAGACTTTCGCTTACTTAATTTAATTACATCTGGAGTATTATATGTTGTTTTAGTATAATCTCACTCATGTTTAACTCATTAATGTGGATGAAATCTAAATATCATTATCCATGTTGTATAAGTGATGTGCTGGATCTCGGGAGTAGAGCTTTGCTCAACCCTCGAAATTCAGGGCGTTACACTCTAGGACCTACACAAGGTACCTAACGTGTCTCCACGAAACACAAGTTTATGCCCCACATAGGAGCAAGGTTCAACACACAGCACACAGATTTTAGGACACATGGGCCAATGATCTATACAAGGAACCTAAGATTTTTTACCCTAAACAAGAGCAAAGGTCAACACATAATACCTAGGTTTTAGGCCACACAGGCCGAGGATCCACACAAGGAACCTCGAGTTTATACTCCCCATGAGCAAGGGTCAACACACAGCACCCACACGTACTCTCCTGTCGGAGGCCTCCTATAAGGACTTAAAAGGGGTGAGAAGCACCTTTGACCCAATCCTACAAAAGGAATTATCAAAAGGGTCTCTGGACTCTAATGACTTACAGATAAGTAGATGAACCCCATTAAGCACGTTGATGAAGATCTCCTCCTTTGATGATGAAGAATCTTTAGCTCCCTTGAACTGCAACATAGATGATGCTCCAATGTATAACGACGGGTTGGGTCAAGGTTATGTTGGAATCCTACTCTAGAATGTTTTCCTATTTTAGAGACGGAGTGATTCCAAGCATCTATGCATTCAAGGTATCCCAGCTCAATGGTTTTCCATTAAGGTGATAGTTGGAGGATCCTTGAATGTGGAAGTTCATTCCCCAATCCACTCCATTGAATATCAATGATGAGGGTGGATTGGAGAATGAACTCCCATGAGAGAAAAAGTCTTAGGTAGGTGATTTAAATTAAACACTCAAAAGCTCTATTTATTTTCTCTACGAATAACCAAAGGCAAGCTCTCATTAAATAGGTAAAAAGTTCCAACGGAAATAAAACAGTTATATTTTTTACAGAGTTCGATATCATCGAGAAGGCTTCGATATCATTGAGCGTATACTCTCAATAACGTCGAATGGCCGCTCGATGACACGAACTCAATCTGTTAAATGCTTTTAAACCTTTTTGCCAACTGGTCGAGGATATAGAATATGCTTTGATGTCATCGAATTTTGAACTCTGATTTCATCGACGTATGGTTCGATTCCTCGACAATTGAAAACTTGAGAGCAGACTTGCCTTTGAAACTTAATAGGTATAGATATAATCGAGCATCCCTCGATATCATCTGATTTTGAATTGTCGATGATAATGATACCAGTTTCGATTCATCGATATTTTTAAGGAATTTTCCTATAAGCTTGTTGGACAGTTTATGTCCTATTTCGATGACATCGACCTGGTCTCAACATGATCGATATTTGAATATCGATATCATCGAGTGATCCTCGATACTAGAAAGAATTTACCTAAAAGCTTGCTGGTTAGATTTGTGTCCCAATTCGATGTCATCGAATGTCCATCGATATAATTGAGATTTAAATTTCAAGGATATCAAGGCTCTCTTCGAGATATCAAAAATCATATGATTTTCCTTAACTACTTTCTAGACACAACTGACCAGGTGTCGATTTTATCGAGCCGTCTCGATGAACTCGAGATTCGAAAGTCGATGATATCGAGCCTATCATCGATTCATCGATAATTCAGTCCAAGATTCATTGAGGTTACTGGACATCTAAATTCCTCATTTCGATAACATCGAGTGAGTATCGAGGACATTGATAACAGAGTCCGATTTCATTGAACCACTTATTGATAAATCGACAAAGGCAGAAAACTTAGAGATTTTCCTAATTTTACAAAATAGTTTTCTCACCTTAAACCCTATGTTGTTCTAATAATTTTTAAGGGTTTTATATACCTGGTGTTTTTGGTCAGGAGATGTGAGGCTAAGTTTACCTTTAACAAGTTCGGGCACACATCTTGTTGAGGCAGACGCTTGAAAGATCTTCCTATGGGGCTCACTTGTCTGGCTGACTCAACACTCACACTAATTGACAAACCAAGGCACTTTCAAGGGTTTGTTGTGGGATGATGAGGCTTTAGTTTACCTATTAAGCATGATCATATGCTTTCATCTTTTGAAGAGTCTTGGTCTTGATGTCTTCTTCTCAGGACTCACTTAATTGATTAATTCAAGAATCACATATATTGACAAACAAGGGCACTTTCAATCTCCCCCTTTGTTAATTACGTGACAAAACAACTAACAAACCTTAGATATTACAAACCACTCAAGCTATTACAATTTATGAAGGAAAAGTAAAATGACTTGAGTGCTTTAGCTCCCCCTTTGTTTATGCTCCCCGTAAGTTCCTACATTAAGATTTGCAAAACACAAAAATAGCAAACTTGGGAGCACATATGGTTCTCCCCCCTTTTGTCAGTCATTGGTAAAGGGTAATAATTGAAGTAGATAGGCCAATAAAACTGAAGTATGGAATTTTCAATCATATCCAAGGTTAGAGGGAGAACAACCACAAAAGTTCATAACATAGAAGCATATAACTTAAGAACTTAATGTGAAATAAACATGCCATAAGATATATACCTACATAGAACATGAATGGCATCAATATCATTAAAAGAAGGAATAGAATATCATCATTCATCCACTAAAAAGGAACTACCCTAAGCTTGGGTAGTGTTATCATCCAAAAAGAACAAGCCCTTAAGGGCATAAACATCCAAACAAAAAATGTAACAACATACATCCTCAAGGGTACACAATAATCTAATAAAGATAAGGAATTAAGACTAATCAAATTGGCTCGTTTATCCAAAAAATAACTAATAAATGAGCCTATGACCCTAAATATCCATCAATAGATCAACCTAGGTGGAAGGACCAGCTCTATGTGGGACGGTGTTGTCACATCAGCATGTGATGACTACTATCAGGTCCTAAATTGCCTTTTCCACCCTCTTCAATCCCTGCTGCATGGCTCCAATGACCCACTCCAATTGTGACAAGCGCTCATCTTGTTGGCGAACCTGATGTAGGATTGATTCACGTCGCTCGTGCTGACCAACATGACGACGGGTGCGAGTAACCGGCATGTATGGAACATCGCTAGCTGGCTATCTCTCATCTTTTGTCTCAGTAGCCTCTATCTCCATTGCCTCAGTTTCGGCTGCCTCAGCTTCAGTTTCTCCCATAGTGTCATCGTGATGAGGAGCCGAGAAGGAAGCTGGTGTATCCAGCAAACCCATTCTCTTGATATTTGATATCGTGAACTTGGGAGGAGGTTTAGGGTGATTGGTAGTGGGAAGCAGTCCCACGTGCCGGGATAAAAGGCGGATAAGATGAGGAAATGGAATACAAGTATCTCTGGTGCCTTGAACCGTGATTGCCAATTGATGAAGGATAAGAGTTGGCAGATAGAGTCATACTTCATGACAGACAGCGTAGAGTATACCCAACATAAATGGAGTGAGATCTTACTTGTTAGTACCCCTAGGATAGACATTTGAAATAAAAATTCCATGAAGGATTCGAAATTTAAGGGACATATGAGATTCACGTAGAGAATTCCCTTCATGCTAGGGAATGTCTTTGCCATTGCAGAAATACTAAGTGATTTCCGATCGAATTTATAATGAATTGAAATCATATTCTAGAAATCCTTGCAGTTTGGTGGGAGTTCCAATGTATTGACCAATTAGAGCTGGAGTGAGATGTGTAGTTGTTTGACCAAAGGTGATATCCAAGGAAGGTGGGTTAGAAGTAGGTTAGTGACAGTAAGTAAGGAACTTGAATACTTGTTCATCTCAAGCGACCCCACCAAATTGAGCATTTTTAACCACCCAACAGCCTCAAGAATCAACACAATTCCATAGGGCTCTAGGCATTTTCTGTCGACTGGTCTTTTATAGACCATTTTTCTCACTCATAATTTATGATAGAGTGCTTCTAGAGGTAGTGGCTTAATCGGGATTTGGACTTTCAGTTCTGGATCATTTCTCCATGGAGAAGAGTCCATTTGTGCTGGTGTTGTGCTGATTTTCCCCGGGCAACTATTTTACTTCATTTTGCCCAAGACGGTTCTCCTTGAACCATTGACTTGTTTTTAACCTTCCCCATTTTAGAGGGAAACTCAAAAATGAACAAAATATTTAGGGAAAGGGTAGAGATTGAAACCAAGGAGAATAGGGCAAACCAAATGATAATCAAATGAGGAAGATATCCCTATTTGGAAAGATGAAACCTAGATTTTAGATTTGTGGGGAATATCTTACCAAGATTGATGCCCAAATAGACAAGAGGATGAGTTGTTGGAAGATTCACCAATGTTTGGAAGCCGAGACGTCGCGGGAAGGAGGGAGATGAACGAGTGAAAAAAGAAATTCCTGCCCGTGCTATATTTATAAATCCTGACTCTTCGATTCCATCGAAGTATGTTTGATGTCATCGAAGAAGATACTTCGATGCCATCGAACCATGTTCGATGTTATCAAAGAGAGTCCAGATAGGTCAGAGAGATTTCGTAATGCTTCGATGCAATTGAGTAGTGTTCAATTCCATCGAAAGTGGTTCAATGACATCAAACGTCCCTCGATTCCATTGAAATTTTTTTAAAAAATAAAAAAAACAGCTCACTTACCATTTCAGTTTGTGACAACTAATATAAACCTATTCATCAGTGTTTTATACATTAAAAAATCAATAAAAAAAAGTGTAGACTATACATATTTTTCAAAAAGAATGATGAGGCTATAGATCCTCAAATATTATCATTAAAACAAATGGACCACAATACAATTGATTTTTCTTTAGATATGGTTGATCTTCTATTTTAAACATTAATTGTTGTATGTAGATTAACCTTCTCTAGTGTAGTATAGGTATCAAAACACTTATAATGTTTTTCAGTAATGATTCCAAAATCATGCATGATACCTTGATCATATGGAGAAGCTGAGTTTTTATCAAATTGTCTTATATTACAT
This sequence comes from Magnolia sinica, assembly GCF_029962835.1. NCBI lineage: Eukaryota > Viridiplantae > Streptophyta > Magnoliopsida > Magnoliales > Magnoliaceae > Magnolia > Magnolia sinica. The sequence goes on along the minus strand of NC_080579.1, from coordinate 68,350,017 downwards.
GAATCTTAACATGCTCCATATATCTAAAGAAACTATTAGTCAAGTGGTTGATTATAAATTGATTAAAAAATAATAATTTCTTATCTTCATTTATCTATGCTTTCTAATGTCCTTGAATCAATTCTGATAGATCGTGTTTTACACATTGACCAATATCTTTTAGTTAATCCTCATAAAAAACATTCTCCTTTTGCTCACTTTTTCTTGCTATAGCTCCCTTATAAAGTACCTAACCCATTATAAGGTATATCAAAAGGATGGGTCATGGTCATTGGTTGTTTTACCTGGAGCAATCATTACAAGAGCCCAAGATCATTTTTACATTATTTTCAGGGCAATTGTATTTGTTTTGTGTTACCCGCTTGGTAACCACTTTCTTTGAGCAGGAAGATTCTTTCTCAGAGTGATTTCCAGATGATTTGAATTTAGATTTGTTGTTTGACCTAGAAGTGAGGTGAGGATGTCTACGCGTAGGACATTCACCTTTGTAGTGTCCTATTTTTCCATAATGATGGCAAGATGAATCAACCAATATTTTCTTGTTTGAGATGGTTGAATTTTTCATCACTGATGAGGTAGAGGAAGAGTCAAAATTATCTGTGTCATATCCTAGGCCTTTCATGTTTTTGGAGTTTCTACCCATGCCTAGAAGTTTTTCTAACTTTTCATTGTTTTGAGTGAATTTACGAGTTAATTCTATTGTATGATTAGAATTTTCAACTTCTAGTTTCAGACTTTTGTTTTCTCTTTTCAGTTTCTCAAATTTTGATTCTAGAAGCTCTATTTTCCTAATAAGATTTTTAAAAGTAATACTTCTAACTGTAGTTCCTCTTCCGTTTTTTATTCTCTTAAGATCAAGCTCATCTTCCTCCTCTAGTTCCTTGGGAATGACTGTAGTAGTGAAGGCCATGAGTATTTTTAATGACTTCTGGTCTCCATCACTTTCTGACTCACTTGTTTTTGAGTGTAAGTCATCAATGTCATCCCAAGTGGCTGCCATAACTTTTCTCTTAGATTTCTTTGTGGGACATTCCATAGAAATGTGGCCATACTTTCTACAGTTGTAGCACTAGAGTTCTTTGGACTTGTTGAAAGATTTACCTGGTTAACGCTTGCGGTCTAAATGAATTCCTTTGTTATTATATTATTTTCCATGGTTCTTGTTAAAGAATCTTTTGAAATTTTTAGCTAAGAGGGCAACCTCCTCATCTTCATATTCGTTCTCACTCTCTTCTTCCTCTATTTTAATTATATTTTTAGTGGTTTTGAGAACATTACTTTTAGATTTTGTGGGTGTTTTAAGATGTAGTTCAAAGGTTCGTAGAGAACCTACCAGTTCTTCTACTTTCATCTCATCAATGTTCCTACATTCTTCAATGGTGGTGACTTTGGAGTTAAACCATTCCGGCATTGATCTTAAGATTTTACTACATATTTTAGGTACAGGAACTGTCTCTCCAAGTCCGCCCATGGAGTTGCATATGATATTTAATTTTTTGAAGAACTCCATAAAGGTCTTATCTTCTTCCATTCTCAAGTGTTCAAATTGAGTAGTCAAGAATTGCAACCTTGATCTTTTCATTGTGATAGTTCCTTCATGAGTTGTTTTCAACAAATCCCATGCTTCTTTTAAGGTTTTACTCATACCAATCTGATTAAATACCTCTTCAGAGACTGCATAGTAAATAACATTCATAGCTTTTGCTTCATTTATTTTATTTTCTTTACCAAAAGCCGTCCATTTTTCTTTTGATTTGGGTTTAGTTATGGTTGTGTCGTTTTCCAATACAACATGTTCGGTTGGTGGTACATATCCATTCTCAACAATTTTCCAAACATCATGATCTAAGGACTGTAAAAAATAATTCATTCTTGCTTTCCAATATGCAAAATTTGAATCATTGAAAATAGGAGGTCAAGAGACCGATGTTCCCTCTCCTTTAGCCATAATTCCTACTTCAGTTTAGGATCTCCCTCTAGGTCGTTAAACCCTTCAAGAAGAACTTGCTCTAATATGAATTGAAATTGCGGTAGAACAGCTATTACTGAAGTATGAAGTATGTCTAAATGTCCTAGAAGGGGGTAAATATGACTTTTCAAAATAATTTTCTAATAAGAACAAATAATGCCTAAATTTAAATGAAAAAGTAAGGCAAAGTAACTCTATGGTTTCCAAGTTCATTCTGTCCTTGCAAATCTAAGAGTTCTCATAAGCATCATTCTAGATTTCTTCAAGTTCATTTAATTGTAATTTGTGCAGCGAGCCGACTATATCAAGATGGAAGATGAAATTCTTTATAGCCCAATATGCTTCATGTTATAATTCTACAAGCAAGTGGCAAGTCTTCCCATAAACAAGTCTAAAGGGCGACATACCAATATGGGTTTCATACACTATATGGTAGACCCACAATGCATTGGTCAGTCAAAATGACTAACCTTTACAATTCGGGTTAACTATTTTCTAAAGAATTTGTTTGATCTCCTATTTGATATTTCAGCTTGGCCGCTCATCTGAGGGTGATAGGGGGTACTCACTTTTTGTGAAATGTTGTATTTCTTCATCAATGCTTCGAATGGTCTATTATAAAAGTGAGATCATCCATCACTTATAATGACTTTAAGTGTTCCAAACCGAGATAAGATATTTTCTTTCAAGAACTTAATGACCGTGTGATGGTGATTATTCCGGCACAGAATTGCCTTGACCCATTTGGAAACGTAATCAACAACAAGTAATATGTAAATATTTTTAAAAGATTGGGGGAATAATCTCATGAAATTGATACCCTAGCAATCAAATGCTTCAATGATAAGAATGTGGTTCAATGACATCATATTTCTATGAGATAGTCCTCCCAATTTTTGACAACGATAGCACACTTTGCAAAGTTCATGTGTATCTTTGAACATAATGGGCCAATAAAAGCCACACTATATAATTTTTACTGTGGTTTTCTTACCCGAAAAGTAGCCACCACATGCATATGAATGGTAAAAGGAGATGACACTTTCTTATTTATTATCAAGCATACATATCCTAATGATTTGATCTGGGCAATATTTAAAAAGATATGGATCATCCTGAAAGAACTTGCATACCTCGGTAAAGAATTTCTTCTTATCTTGCATAATTCAATGGGTAGAAATTTTACCTATGGCAAGATAATTAGCAATATCAACATGCCAAGGTAATTAGAAAATTTTTAAAAGCTTTTCATCAGGGAACATATCATTAATAGGTGTCGTGTCCATGAAATCTGATAGAACAAGTCGAGAAAGATAGTCTGTGTCACGCTCCAAACTCGGAAACTAAGCTCACAGAATTCCCGATCACCGAATCCATTGCCGACAGCCTCCATAGTACCCCATTCTCGGCTTCCAATGCCCATACGCCAAACGCCGATCCTGGGATCCTACAGGGAAGATTTTTTTTCCAATATACATTTATCTCATAAGAAGCATAACCACAAGTTTACCCAAATCACAAAGGCAACATCATCATCACATATCCACTAATATAAACAGTTGAATACAGTGTTGAAAGGGAAATACAAGGTAAATGTCAAAAGCTCTAAAATCTTTATCGCACGCTCCTGCCTCATCTCGATAGCATCCTATCATCACTTGCACGCATCTATCGTGCATAAGCTTATACAAAGCTTAGAGGTTGGTGTACGTGTGTGCGCAAGATAAGTGTTAAGCATACAAATATCAACGTAAGAGAAATACTTGCAAGGCTATAAGTCATTCAATATCAGAGAATGTCGAAACATGCTAGGAAGTCCATAAATACTATCAGCCTTATCCAGGCTATGCGATCCAAAACATAATAAGCCAATATCATATACTAAGGAAGTAATATAGATCAGCTATGCAATGCAGAGACATAGTAAGCCAAATATCATATGTAATGCAATATGTAAATCCTGACAAGTCCATAAATACTACCAATCTCATCTAGGCTATATAAATGCAAAAACATAGCGACCCAAATGCCATATGTCATGGATGTAATGCAATATATAGATCCTGGTGAGTCCATAATACCATCAACCTCATTCAGAATATGCAATACATGAACATAGCAAACCAAATGCTATGTGCTGAGAATGCAATGCAATATGCGGTGTGAATGAAATGACCAAGCTAGAGCATGAAGTCGGGATGATAGTACATAGTATCGCAAGCCGTAGGGTCCATCACAAGGGACTTCTATCCAAACCAGTCCCATACCTAAATTTGGATAGCTCGACTCAATATGGTAAACTCCTGATCTTAGGTCAGTCGCACGCCTAACCGAAATTCGGGCCATTACGAAGGTACACATATCAAATTAGTGGCGCACCACCATCCCGAGTGGATAGTGAATGAATAAATGAATGAGTAAAATTTTAAGTATGCAACTCCTGCTCAATAAGTTCACATATCAGTACCGTACATCTCTGGGATCATCACCAGAGTCTAGTACACTCTACGCCACCTACCACCCCATCAAGCGCATAACTGGTTAAGTGGAAGAGACCTCACTATTCGCTGGCCAATATCGAGCCCGGCTCGTCGATAGCGAACCCATTTATAAGTTGGTCAGACTCAGCCTAACATTGCCTACTCTCTCAAGCGAGTAAGGCCACACCCCCTCCCAACCAACCAAGACATAGTGGAAGACGCGGCCTACTGGTATACGGCCCTCATGCACTCATATATATCCACTCAGTCTAAACGTTGGGGTGTCCTCTGGTACCAAGAGGGTTTAGGGACTTTCACCCAGGGATATCTATGACACTCCATGTAGAAAAGATTTTCAGTGTCCCATCTGGCCATCCACAATATGCCTGTGGAGGCTACGGCCCTGATGTCACTAGGTTGTACGGTGGTCATATCATAAAATGCAAGATGTATAAGTCATGCCATTCAGTCATGCATCAAACCTGCACATACCACTCACTCATATGGGGCAACTTCGCCTATCAGGAAGTCCCATAAATAACCTGCCTAATGGCATATGCAATGGTCAACCGCATCTCATATCAAACATGCAGATGATGTGTATGGGCATGTAACATGATGCTATGCATGATTATCGAACATAATAATGATTGATCTCACACAATCACAATGTGCCTCTCACATCGTAATGGGTCTCATCTAGTCACAATGGGTCTTATACAATTACAATGGGCATCATAACATCACAATAGAATGGTCCTCACACTTCGCAATGGGCCTCATACATTCTCAATAGGCCTCATATCATCACAACACAATGGTCCCCACACATCGCAATGGGCCTCATACATTCACAATAGGCCTTATACCATCACAACACAATGGTCCTCACACATCGCAATGGGCCTCATACATTCATAATAGGCCTCATACCATTACAATACAATGGTTCTCACACATCATAATGGGCCTCATACATTCACAATAGGCCTCATACCATCACAATTGGCCTTACATGGTCATGATGGGCTTCATACAATCACAATGGGCCTCACATGGTTATAATGGGCCTCAAGTAATCACATTGGGGCCTCACATGGTCACGATGGGCCTCATATAATCATAAGTTATACTAACACATACTCATGCATATACTAACATAGTCATAATCGATGATCGACCTATATATATGGCAGGGTCTATAGAAGGACAACATATCTAATACATAATATGAGGATCGGTTCTCAACAGTGAATATACCAAATCTGATAGCATAGAACCCCCCGTCTACGGTGATGTTGTACTCTCCTCATATTAAGGTTGGGCCTAAGTGGCCTACCCATATTCCTAAGGATCTGAAGTAGGCTTCTTTCGCCAAACTATCATATGGCCTGCTAGATGCCCTACAGGGGGGCTCAAATAAGTCCTAGATGGACCCCAAGGTTAAAAGAAAATAATCCTACGAGCAACCAATGGGGGCTCAACGTTATGGGTTAACCTAATATGAATAGGCGGGTCATGCAAACATCAATGGGGCCCAATGATTAGGGGTTACACTTAGAGAATGATGAGAATAGGCCTAACAAAGGCCTGAGGGAAGGTCACAATGTGGACATTTAACCATCATTGCCAATCAATGTGGACATTTAACCAACATTACTCCCAAGGAGTGGCCCACATTAAGCCTAACATATAATGGGTCCATTGCCTCACATAAGGGGCTGATACACATCATAATGGGCCTCATATGAGCCTCAAATACATCACAATGAGCCGCATCACATAGGCCATATATACATCACATTGGGCCTCATATACATCAAGTGGGTCACATCAATGGGCCGCACCAATGGGCCTCATATACGTCAAATGGGCCACATCAATGGGCATCAAATACATTAAGTGGGCGCACCAATGGGCCTCATATATGTCAAGTGAGCTGCATCAATGGGGCCCACCAATGGGCCACAAATACATCAAGTGAGCAGCACTAATGGGCCTCAAATACATCAAGTGGGTGGCACTAATGGGCCTCAAATACATCAAGTGGGCCGCACCAATGGACCTCAAATACGTCAAGTGGGCTGCATCAATGGGCCGCACCAATGAGCCTCAAATACATCAAGTGGGCCGCATCAATGGGCCGCATCAATGGGCCTCATATACGTCAAGTGGGCCGCATCAATAGGCCGCACCAATGGGCCTCAAATACATCAAGAGGGTCGCATCAATGGGCCACACCATCTACACCATTCATCTATTTTAAAGATCATTTTAGAGCCTTTCCCAAAAAAATGAATCATATCGACCGATCATCTGGACCATACCACAAATAACAGTGGAGATAATGATTTTCATTGTTAAACAAATCACAAGGCCCACCATAAAGTTTATTCTCCATCCAATTTGATCATAAGGTCATAAAGACCTAGATTAAGAGGGAAAACAAATTCCATATTGATCCAGAACTTTTGTGACCCAAACGAGTTTCAATGATAGACGTTCAATCCTCCACTGTTTTCTGCAGTGTGGTCCACCTGAGACATTAATCTGCCTCATTTTTAATCCAAAGCCTTAAGACAAGCTCACCAATTAGATGGACGGTGTTGATGAAACACATATATCTTGATGGGGTCCACATCAAATGGTTGGACAGTATAGATGAAACACATACATTGTGTGGGACTACGTGAGGTACTCTAGCCAGTCCACACCCACCATCCATGGTTTGGACGGTTGGGATATGCCCATACATCAGGTGGATTTCACAAGCACTTCCAAAGGGACGGATCAGATGTAAATACATCAACGTGGGTCCCACATGGGGCCCACCACATAAATATTATATATATATATATATATATATATATATATATTATAAATGCATCAACGTGGGTCCTACATGGGGCCCACCACATATAATATATATATATATATATATATTGTTGAAAGCACCCAACATCCAGGCCTTGGATGTCCTGGATGCAATCTCTTATATTAGGAGGGTAGGCCCCACCGTCCAGGGGTTGGACGATGTGGCAAAACACATACATTAAGGTGGTGCCACGTGGTGGCCCATCCGATCAAGCTGATATTTATCTTTCCTTCATCCAGGTCTGTCTAGATGGGACAGCCAGGATATACAATACATACATGGTGGCGGGTCCCATGTGTGGCTTGCCAATAGTTTAGAATTAAGCATATATTTGTATTTTCCCTTCATCAAGGCCAGTCCAAATGGGCAGCAAGGGTGGGCCACGGTTGGACAGCGGGAACGGCCTACTAGATGAATGGTCTAGATGTCATGCCCCGAACTCGGAAACCGGGCTCACAAAATTCCTGATCGCTGAATCCAGCGCCGATAGCCTCCGTAGAACCCCATTCTCGGCTCTCGGCACCCATTTAGCAGGTTCCGATCCTGGGATCCTACAAGGAGGATTTCTAATATCAATTCAATTCATAATGAGCATAACCCGCGAACAATAACCACAAGAACACCATCACAAAATCTACTATGATAAAAAAAACTTTTGGATACAGTGCGTATGAAAGGGAAATACAATATGATGAAAGCAACAAAACTCTAGAAGCTCGTCTGCATGCTCCTACTGCTACTATGCTACGGCTGTGTCCTGGCGTCACCTACATGCATCAATCATGCATAAGCTTATAGAAAGCTTAGAGGGTGGTGTAAGTGTGTGCGTAATATAAGCGTGCTCAGAATGCAAGGTCAGAGTAATGTGGAATCATGGTGATGAGTACATGAATGCAATCGGCCGTACCAAGGCTATGCGGCACAAGATATGAATGCTATCGGCCATAACACGGCCATGAGATGCGAGATGCAACTTAAGCATGCCAATCCTCATCATATATCAGTACAATTCTCATTCTGGATAATCACCGAGGTTCAGTACACTCCAAATGGCACTGTCTCTCTCCTAGCCGCATAGTCCAAGTGAGCGTAAGAAACCTCACTATCTACCTAGCCAATAGTCTACCAATACCTATCCGGCACGTCGATAGCAGACCCATTCATGAGCTGGTCAAACTCAGCCTAGTATTGCCCCCTACCCTCGGGCGAGTAAGGCCACACCCCTTTCCAACCGACCACGACATAGTGGGAGACGCGGCCTCCTGGTATTTGGCTCTTATGCGCTTATATATCCACTCGGTCTCGATGTTGGAGTCATCCTCTGGTACCATCGGGTTTAGGAATTTTCACCCAAAGACATCTATGGCACCCCGATGCTTAGTAACAATATTTTCGATATCCAATCCAGCCACCCACGATGTGTCTATGGAGGCTATGACCCTGATGTCATTAGGGCATATAGTAATCACAATCACACTAATGCAAGTGCATGAATCATACTATCAGACATGCAACAATCTTGCATGTACTGAGCGCTTATGTGGGGCAACTCCACCTGTCAGGGAGCCCATAAACGATCTGCCCGAAGGCATATACTATGATCAGTCACTTCTCATATCAGGCATATATATGATGCGTATGATCATGAATCATGGATCTATACTATACATGTTATGTGGTGATGGGCTCTGATCAAAATGAAGATGGGTCTAGACGGCCTATATGCTACATGTATGAGCCTATTAATGGGTCTTAGGGGGAGAGTGACAATGCGAACATTTAACCAACATCATCCTTACAATGTGGACATCAAACCATCATTGCTCCCAAGGCATGGCCTGCCATGAATCACATATTACAATGGGCCTTATATAGATCTTGTTGGGCCTCGACCCAAGGGCCCAAATACATCAAATGGGCCTCAAACCATGGACTCATATATCTCAAGTGAGCCTTAGTGGGCGGGCCACAAATACATCAAGCTGGGCCTAATCACATAAGCCTTGCATATGTCACAATGGGCCTTATAATATGGGCCTCATATGGGCCATATGTACATGGCAATGGGCCATAACCCATGGGCCTTGCACACATCACAATGGGCTTATACAATTTAAGGTGGGCCTCAACAATAGGCCTTATACAAATCAAAGTGGGCCTCAATGAACGGCCCATAAATATGCCAAGATGGGCCTCTTCGCATGGCTAAAAAAATAATTTCCAAAATGATTGGACGGTTTGGATGAAACACATGCATCATGGTGGGGCCCACACTAATGGAAAGTGTGGATTACAATACATGCATTAGTGGGTCCCATGTGGGGCCCACCATAATGTTTATTCTCCATCCAGCCCATTAATAAGGTCACTCAAACCTGGGGGTCCACAGAGATGTTTATTTTCCACCCAACCAGGGCCCACTGTAATGTTTATTTGCATCCAATTTGTTCATAAGGTCATGTGGACCAGGGGCCCACCATAATGTTTATTTGCATCCAATCTATCCATAAGGTCATGTGGACTAGGGCCCACCATGATATGTATTTGGCATACAACGAATACATGGGGCCCACCGTGATATTTATCTGACATCCAACCTCTTTAAAAGGTCACGTGGACCTGGGAAAACGGGGGGGCCCACTGGAATGTTTATTTGCCACCTAAACCATTCATAGGGTCACGGTCAGGGGCCCACCATAATGTGGTTCGCAAATCCAGCCCACCTGTTATGTGTGTCCCACTTGGCTGAGGGTTCAGACCAAGTTTCAGCCACATCCAAATTTCAGGTAGGCCCCACCAAGTGATTTTATATGTTTTAGGCATGTCTTCACATGATTTTAGATGGTGTGGCCCACTTGAGTTCTGTAAACGGCTAAATTTGGGGTGACCTCCTGGTCCGAGGTGACCCATCAAATGCATGGTGTCGATGTTCGAAACGCATCACGGTGGGGCCTGGCGCACAGTGCAGTAGCGCTTGCTGCACGCGTCAGCGACAGCAGGTGATTCTGCTTATAGTCAGCTGCTGCTACTTGTTTTTTAAAAAAAAAAAACATGAAATTCCATGGTTTTTCCCCTGCAGGGCCCACATCAGATGAATCCATTCCAACCATTAGATTCCACGGTCCAAGACCGACCAAATGAGTCCAATATGCAGCCTGTTTTTGGCAAATAGAAGGATCAAGGTGCGTTTCAATGGTAATACCGCTATTTCCGATGGTATGGCCCGCCCGAGAATCAGATTGGTCCCAAATTTTGGCTCAACGCCTAAAATGATCTGAGGAGAAGGATGGACGGCTTGGATTGAGCACATACATCAAGGTGGGGCCTGCATGAGTGGCCAAAAAAATATATTATTATTTTTTTAAAAAGCTGGCTTATGCACCAGCATCAGTTCACACGTCTCTGTTTGCTACACCACGTCCAGCGTCCAGAGATGCTGGACGGTCTACATATAGCACAAGCAATGTGGTGGGTCCCACTTGGACGTGGCCCACCTATATGTACATATATATATATATATATATATATATATATATATATATATATATATATATATATATATATATATATAATATGACATATACCCTTAGTCTAGTGTGGGGATCTCCACATTCCCAAATAATGGATGGTGTGGACCACCACCTATAACAGGATGGGCCACACCATTTGATGGACATCTATAACACACATTTGTGGGGCCCACTCCCATCATAATAGCTAGAGAGAGAGAGACGCGAAGGGAGAGGGACCTCGCCACTAATGGGCCCTCCCTTGTATAATGCATACATCATTTAGGTCTCACAACAAGTGGCCCTTAAAATCGAAAACAACGGTAGATCACCCACCTTTAGGCCTTCTCCTTGCTCCCTTAGGCTCCTAAGCTCCTTGCCTTCAACTTTAATGGAGGTTGATGGGGTTTTGATGGTGGGGATGAGAGATGAGAGGGTGGGCCACACTTGGAGTTGAGAGAGAGTGTTGGACGTGTGGAATTTCTCATGGGATTTGGATATTTGCTAGAGAATGAGAGAGGGAGATAGAAATAATGGGTGTAAGGATGGATGGAGTGGTGTTGTAAGGATGGGAGATGGATGGGTATAGGTGAGTTTTGAAAATTTGTAAAAGGAGTACGGTTATGTTTGAAAATTGTAAAAAGGAGGAATGGTGAGGGGAGAGAGGTTTGACTTGTGGGAAAAGGGAGAGAGGCCACTTGTACTTATTGTTGGGTGAGGTGGCATGGAGGTAAGGTGGTGTACTTGTCTTGATTTGATGTGACATTCCGTATAGATTCCCTCGAAGTCTGCAACGCGCAGCATTTCTTCGAAATAGACGCAGGCCCACATCTCCTGGCCTAGGTATCGGTTCGGTGCGCGAGTCACGGCATTGGAACTGCGGCAACAATGCAGTCACTATGATACAAGTTTCGGTTCGAGCCAACTTCGGTATGCGAGACCCGGTTTAGGATCACAGGCAAATGTCAGATATGGTGCAAAGGTTGCCGGAATTCGATCGAAAGGACCGCGGAAGCTAATGGAACGGTACGGACTAGGACACAGGTCTTACACTAGATATATCATACATTAAGGTGGCCCACAACAAGGAAAGAAAGAGAGAGAGAGAGAGAGACGACGTGCGATGGAGGGACCCTGACACTATGGGCCCTCCCTTCCATGCATTTTAAAACATACATCAAGTGGGTCCATCAAAATCAATGATGGAGATCCCTTTCCACTATTAAATGCAAGGTCTAGATGACCATTTACAATGGGAAAATAAACATCATGATGGGGTTCATGGAGAATGGCCTCATCATGGGATGATCATACGAATCATGGTGGGCCATTAGCCACACCTAGGGTCCAAAGTGAGATCTATACCATTAATTGGTAGGCCCCACTTGGCCCATCATTAAAAAATGAAAATATAATCATATAAACACCCACCGATTTCTAATCTTCTTGGTCCCTTGGCTTCCTTAGCTCCTTGGCTTCTTCTTTAATAGTGAAAGATGAGAATTGAAGGGTTAGATGGTGAGATGAGGGGGTGGGAAGATGGGTCCTCTCTTAGCTATTTTCTCTCCTTAGGATTTTCTCTCATAGAAGCTTAGGAAATGGTGGTGAGAATGAGAGAGGAGAGGGTGTTGTAAGAAAGATGGGATGGGAGGAATGGATGTTGTAAGAAAGGGAGGGTGGAGAGAGAGAGAGAGAGAGAGAGAGAGTTGACTTTGGGAATGGGAGAGAGATGGGTAGGGTATGGGTGTTGTAAGGGGAGTGATGGGATGTGTACTTGACTTGAGGTAATTGATTGATGTGATGGGTTATAGAGATTCTCTCAGAATTCGCAACGCGCAGTGTTTCTTCAAAATGAAAGTGAGCCCACAACTCCTAGCCTAGTTATAGAATCGCGAGCAAGACACGACATTGGAACCTCTGTGACGGCACGGTCACTAGGGTACAAGTCTCAAGTCGAGTCGACTCGAGATGACAAGGTGCGAATTGGGTCATGCGCAAATGCCGATTACAAGTTGCGGGTTGCCAGAATTGGACAAGGATGATCGCAAAAGTCCACGGAACGGTACGGACTAGGATACGGGCCTTACAGTCTGCCACTATATTTTCTAATCCTTTCTTATCTCAAATTCCAAGGTCGAACTCATGGAGTGGAAGGATCCATCTTAACAAACAAGGCTTAACATCCTTTTTAGAAAGAATATACCTCAACGCCACATTTTCAATGAATATAATGATCTTGGATTTATCAAGTAGGATCTAAACTTGTCTAAAGCAAACACTACACTAGGAATTCCTTTTTTGTAGTGGAATAGTTCACTTGGGAAGAGTTTAGAGTTCTACTCGCATAATAGATGACATAGGGCTTCTTCTCTTTTCTTTGTCCTAGTACCGCCCTAATTGCATAATCTCTCACATCGCACATAATTTCAAAAGGTAAACTCTAATCAAGTAGTTGCATGATAGGAGCGGTAGTCAACATGCCCTTAAGCTTAGTGAAAGATTTTTAGCATTCCTCATTCCACTTAAAAGGAGTATCCTTCTGAAGAAGGTTACACAAAAATGAGAGATGAGACTAAAGTCCTTTATGAACCTTTGATAAAATTCGACGTGTCCTAAGGAGGATTGCATGTTACGTATATTCTTGGGTGGAGGTAGGTTAGAGATTAAGTCGATTTTGGCTTTGTCTACCTCAATTTTGTTGAATGATATGATGTGTCTAAGGACTATCCCTTTTTAAACCATGAAATGAGAACTTTCCAAATTCAACATAAGGTTCTTTTGTTTGCATCTCTTCAACACCAATTTTAAATGCTCAAGTCACTCGCTAAAGGATAAACCAAAGACAGATAGGTCATTAATGAAGACCTCTAAAAATTTTCCCACCATGTAAGAAAAATACTCAACATATATCACTAGAATGTGTAAGGGGTATTACATAGTCCAAATGGCATCCTTTGGTATGTGAAAGTATCAAAAGAACATATAAATGTGGTCTTCTCTTGGGCTTTAAGGGATATCTCTAACTGGTTGTAGTTGAATACCCATTAAGGAAACAGTAGTAGGAATGACCCACCCATTAACTTTTCTAAGATCTTATCAACAAAATGTAAAGGAAAATGGTCATTCCTTGTGACAGTATTCAATTTTTTGTAGTCAATGCATATTCTCCACCTAGTTGTGACTCTGGTAGGCACGAGTTCATTATCCGCATTAGCTACAATGGTGATCTCAGACTTTTTGGGTACCACCTGAGTTAGACTCACCCATTAGTTATCGTATATAGAGTATATGATACCCACATCTAACAACTTAACGCCTCGGCTTTAACCACTTCTTTTATGTTTGGATTTAATCGACGTTGTGGTTGTCTAGATATTTTCACATTATCTTCAAAGTAAATGTGATGAGTACAAATCAAAGGATTGATTCCCTTGAGGTCCGCAATCGTGCACCCAAGGGTTCCTTTATGTTCTTTGATAGTAGAAATAAGCATACTCTATTATTCTTCATCTAAGTGGAAAGAAATCACTACTGTATATGTTTCATCTTGATCCAAATAGGCATATTTAAGATTAGTAGGCAATAGTTTTAGGTCAAGCTTTGGTGCCTTGATACTAAACGATAGAGGCTTTACATCAGTTTGGGGTAATCTTTCAAATTCAGGCCTTCACTAGTTAGTTTCAACTACCAACGTGGCATCAAGTAAGGCATCCATCTCCTTAATAATGCCATCATCTAAATTAGTGGAGTGGACCAAGTACATCTCTACAGTGTCGGAGTACAAAGTCAAAAGTGACTTATCTTCCACAAATGAGTTCGATCACATTTATTTCATGGACATCATCACCATCCTTCGGCTATTTGCACATGTTAAATATGTTCAACTCAAGTGTCATGTTCCCAAAGGATAGTTTCATAATCCCATTCCTACAATTGATTATGGCGTTTGATGTGACTAAGAATGGTCAGCCAAGGATGATAGGAATTTGAGAAAGTGATACAATCACAAGAAAGCCATGATGTTCTCAAATAATAAATGAATCAAATTGTTAATCAGATCTATTTGTGTGTCAATGATCTTGGTCATCCATATTAAAGACCATTGATCGAATTGAATGATATTTTTTAGATTGATGTCATGCTTACATGGTTGCCCATGAAATGTGAGTTGGACCTAATTAACAGTGAGATTAAAGGATTGGATAGTCGAAATGTCCCAATGTAACAACTATATACAAGTTCAAGCACAATAGCTCGTAATGTGTGTGCATGTGCGCCTGTGGACCTAGGTGTGTGCATGTGGACCTGCTAATGTGTGGTTGTATCGTGCATGCACAAGTGCGTGCGAGTGCATGCTTGCTTTCCATTTCTTCCTTCCAAATTAAACTATTTATTGTATATATAGTTATGTTTTCATTTTTCCTCTTTTTATATTTACAACAACAAAGCTATCTCGTCAGAAAAGGAAGGTTGCTTGTGATGACATGCCATCATCTATCCCTGCTATAACTTCGAATCCATACTCTATAAGTGCTACTAAGAAGGCGAAGTGTAGATCAGTGACTGCACAAAAGGTCAAGCCTAGTAAGTTTAGAACAGCAGATCCAAGACCTGAGTCAAATGGCTGTGCGCGAACGTCCATCAATGGCTGGGAATGGCATCGTTGGTCACGGAGTGCATGTCCTGCAGACAGAGCTCGTGTGAGGGGAACCCACTTTGTTTACCCTCAATATTTAGGTTGTGAAATTAATTCAGCTCAGTGTTCCAATGCCAAAGGACTTTCTGCAAGAACAAACAAAGTTAAGCTTTGAAACCTACTAGTTGCTACGAAAGGTGCTGAACTGCTCAAATCCACATAGTTGAAGGTAAGCAATTCATGGTTTTGAGTTATATGGACTTTTTACTTTTTGTTTGCTTGGACTATTAGTTTAAGACATTCCGTCATTTCTTTCCAGGCAAGGAAAAAGTGCCTACGCTTTCAAAGAAGAAAGATTCATGATTAGTTGTAGCCCTAGTTCAGGAAGGCATTATTATTATTATTATTATTATTATTATTATTATTATTATTATTATTATTATTATATAAAGATAGTGGCTACGGATATTGGCCGTAGCCCTAGTTCTGGAAACCATAGTTGTTGTAAAATTCAGCCTACTGCTACGGATCTCGTTCTACTTTTACCTACAAATATTATCCATAGTTGTATGTATGTTTCGCTACAGAATGTATGGCTACGGATCTAATTCGTAGCCATTGATTCTATAACTATGGATTTAATCTGTAGCCATTGCTTTAAAAGCAACAGCTATGGTACCAATGGCTACGGTCATGTTACAAACTATAACCATAGCCATAGATCTTTAGCTACGGCTTTTATCTATAACCTTTTACCCTTTTTTGGTAGTTGAGCCAAGGGTACCTAGATCGCAAAATTTTCTTTATCATCATGTGTCCATTCATGTGTAGCAAACACCATCATGGACTTCTATTATGATCTTAGCTACCTCTATTTCATCCATGCATCACAACAAAATTTCATTGAAAGATTGTTTGTATAGGACACCGCCACTGATAGTAAACTGTGTGGTTAATCATTGAATAGTGTGGCAATCAGCAAGCATTGCATCTTTAAGGTACGTCCAGTCTTCCACATATCACTTGATATCAACATGCATGAGAGATTATCAGGAAACGACTTAGTTCGATTTTCTAGGTATCTGTAAGACCCGTATCCAAGCCCGTACTGTTCCGTCAACTCCCGTGATCCTTCCCAATGAATTTCGGCAATCCGTGACTTATAATCGACGTTTGCACGTGACCCTAAGTCATATCCTGTAGAATTGAGTCGACTTAATCCGAGACTTGTACCATTGCGACCGCACTGTCGCCGCGGTTCCAACGCTGCGTCTCACGCAGCGATCCGATACCCAAGTCAGAAGGTGCGAGCTCGCATTTATTTCGAGGAAACACCGCACTTTTGCGATCCTAAGAGAATCTCTACAACATATCCCATCAATCAATCAATCAATCAATCAATCACCTCATGTCAAGTAAAAAGCAACCCATGCTTTCTTTCTCCACAAGTCAAGCAACCACCAAGTCAACCCTCTCTCACCCTCTCTCTTACACACCCATACACGTCAAGTACACCATCACCTCACCCATCACTCACATCCATCATTCTCTCTCCTTACAACTCTATCTCTCTCTCTCTCTCATTTCTCAACACAACTCCCAAGCTAGCAAGAGCATCACACGTCCAAGCTCTTCCATGAGAGAAAAGTGCATGTGTGTGGCCCACTTTCCATCCCAAAAATCCATCATCCTAGTCCTTCATTGCTCATCCTCTCCATCAAAGTGAGACACAAGGAGACCGACGTCTCAACGGACTGAGAAGATCAAATGGTGGGTGCTTTTATAGGCTTAGATTTTATTTTTTAGATGAAGGGCCAAGGGAGGCCTACCGATTGATGGTATGGATCTCACTTTGGACCCTAAGTGTGGCCGATGGCCCACCTTGATCCTCATGATCATTCCATGATGGGGCCATTCTCCATGGACCCCATCATGATGTTTGTTTTCCTTATATGGATAGGATCATCTAGACCTTACATTTGGTGGAGAAAGGATCTCCACCGTTGATTTTCGATTTGATGGGCCCATGTGTAATGGGACCCACTTGATGTACAAATGCTTGCAAGGGAGGATTCATAGTGGCGGAGCCCTCCATCTCACGTGTCCCACTCTCTTTCTCTCTCTCTCTCATCCCCTCTCTTTTTCATATATATATTTTTTGTGTGATGATGTGGTCGTGTGGCCCACTTGGATGGACCCCACCTTGGTGTATGTCTTATCCTCACCATCCATGCATTTGGTGGCCCACCTGAGCAAGGCTCACCTTGTACATGCGTTATGCCCAGACCGTCCACGTCCAGGGACGTCCTTGGACGTGAAATGAAAACACAAATATGAGCTTGTTTCAAGCTCTTAGGAAGAGCGACTTACATAGGCCCCATCTTGATGTATGTTTGTAATCCAAGCCGCCCATTTCATTCCTTAGATCATTTTAGGCATTGAGCCAAAAAATGAAGCTGATCCGAATTTCTGATGGGCCATAGCATAGCAAATAGTGTTTTCCACCATTGAAATTCACCCTGATATTTTTATACGCTGAAACACATCAGATATTGGGCTCGTTTGGATGGTCATGAGCCATAGAGTGCAATGGATGGGTTGGATTTAGCTGATGCGGGCCCCACGTATGAAAAATCCCGGGATATCAGTTTTTTTCAAAATAAAAATAAAAATAAAACATACAACAGCAGCATTGCTGCTGATGCTATCAGAGGTACATGCAGCGCCTGCTGCTGATAAGCGAATGAGCAGGGACCCATGGTCCCAGCCGTGGGCCCCACCATGATGTGTGTATGTCATCCAAACCATTCATTAGGTGGGCCCCTGCTTCAAGTGGGCCCCCTCCAAAAATCAGTCGCATCCAAAGCTCAGGTGGCCCACATCAGAGGAAATGATGGAATTGAACGTCTGCCCTTGAAACCCTTTCCTGGGCCATAGAAGTTTTGGATCAAGATGAAATTTGTTTTTCCTATTCAACTAGGTCCTTGCGACCT
Source organism: Magnolia sinica (assembly GCF_029962835.1). Classification (NCBI taxonomy): domain Eukaryota; kingdom Viridiplantae; phylum Streptophyta; class Magnoliopsida; order Magnoliales; family Magnoliaceae; genus Magnolia; species Magnolia sinica. The sequence goes on along the minus strand of NC_080579.1, from coordinate 68,331,555 downwards.
TATTAACGGGTTGGATTGCGTATAAACATAATGGTGGGCCCCACGTGGGACTCACAAGGATGTATGTATTTGTTTCCCACCATCCAGGCAGACGGTGGAGCCCACAATGATATATGTGTTTTATTCCCACCATCAAGCGGATGGTGGAGCCCACAATGATATATGTGTTTATTCACACTGTCCTCTGTTTGGACAGTGGGACCCACCCTTGATGCATGTGTTGCATTCAAACCATCCCACCACTTGGCGAGCTTATCTTAACCGGCTTAAGACTAAAAATAAGTTAGATCCAAAGTTCAAGTGGACCCCACCATTTAAAGCAACGATCAATGACGTCCACCGTTCAAAATTTCTAAGGGCCATAGTAGCTCCCTATAAAGCTGATATTTGTTTCCACTTCATCTAGCACTATGTTAATTCATGAACAGTTTGGATGGAAAATATATGTAATGGTGGGCCTTAGGAATTTTAATGGTGGAAATTATTATCATCACTTTATTTGGGTGTGGCCCATTTGAGGTACATATGGGGCTCATATTGATGTATTTGTGGCCGTTAGTGTGGCCCATCTGATATACATAAGGCCCATGTTATGAGGACCATGGTAATGTATTTCAAAGGCCCATTGATGCGGCCCACTTGATTTATAAAAGGCCCATATGATGTGGCCCATTTGATGTATCCAAGACCCAATGGTCGAGGCCCAATGGGATGTCCTTAAGGTCCATTGCAATGTGTGATTCCCCCATGATTTATGTAACGATATTTATGGCGAGCCGTGCCTAGGAAACAATGTTGGTTTGACGTGCACATTATAAGTACAATGTTGGTTAAATATCCGCATTGTAACTCTCCTTAGGGCCCATTGATAGGCCCATACTTATTGATAATTCATCACTTTATAACATGCTTAGTATAGCTCCATGATTCATGCCCATACGCATCATATGTATGCTTGATATGAGGAATGTTTGATCATAGCATAAGTCGTTGGGCTGAGACATTTATAGAACTCCTTATGAGACGGAGTACCCCCACACGAGTGTGTGGTACGTGCAGGATTGTTGCATAATTGTACGGTGTGACTCATGCATCTCCCACATGTGTGACTTGATCATTGCACGCCCTAACGACATCAGGGTCGTAGCCTCCACAGACACATTGTGGATGGTCGTATTGGATATTGGAAATATTGGCTCTAGCAATGTGGGTACTTAGGATGTCCTTGGGTGAAAATCCTAGAACCTTTTTGGTACTAGGAGTTGCTTCAACGTCTAGACCGAGTGGATACACGAGCACCCGAGTGCCGAATACCAGTAGGTTGTGTCTCTTATTGTGTCATGGTCGGTTGGAAGGGGGTGTGGCCTTATCCGCCTGAGTGAGGGGGCTATAAACTAGGCTGAGTTTGACCAGCTCGCAAATGAGTCCGCTATCAACGAGCCGGGTAAGTATTAGCAGACTACTGGTCAGGTGGATAGTATGGTCTCTTCCACTTGCTTGGCTGTGCAGCTAGGGAGGAGGCAGTCAGTGTGAGTGTACTAGACCCCGGTGATATCCAGAGAGGAACTGTACTGATATGTGTACTTGATGAGTACTGGCACGCTTGCTTTGCATCTCACATATAACATTTGGCTACATAGGCCTCGCATCGCATGTCCTGGTATGGCCGATAGCATTCATGCCTTGCAGCACATAGCTTTGGTATAAGTGATAGTATTCATGGACTTACCGCATATTTCTGCATTACTCTGATATTATACACTTGGCACTCGCCTTACACACACTTTCACCACCCTCTAAGCTTTCTATAAGCTTATGCACGATGGATGCATGCAGGCGGCGTTAGATTGCAGCAGCGTTGAGCTCGGAGCGTGTAGCCGAGTTTCTGGAGTTTTTATTACTTTCATTATATTGCATTTCCCTTTCATACTCATTGTACTTAAAGTTTTTGATATAATGGATATGTGGTGATGTTGTTTTGTGACTTGATTATGCTTGTGGTTATGCTCCATTACAAAAAAAATCATATTGAAAATTCTCCTTATAGAATCCCAGGATCGGAATCTGGCATGTAAGTGTCGGAATCCGAGAATGGGGCACTACGGATGCTGTAGGTGCCAGATTTGGCGATCGAAAATTTTATGAGCCCGTTTTTCGAGTTTAGGCTTGACAGAAGTTGGTATCAGAGCATAACTTGGAAATACCTGAGATCACATCACATATTTGCTATAAACTTGGAGTGGATAGGTTCCGAGTTTGAATAACTTAGCGATTTTCTGACATAGACCCTTAACATTTATGCCTTCGAGAATTCTCAAGGCTGATAGGCCCTTATTCCTTCCTATAGGATGTAATGGCTAAAAGAGCGACCCGAGCGAATCCCGCTCCACCACCTGCGACTCCCGCTCTACCACTGGATATTCCTGCTTTCCAGCCCGAGGATGCTACTCATTTACCTGAGACCGATGTGGATCCGACCGTACCTGTGAGTGTCACCCAGGTGCAGCAGATGCTTAGGCGATGACCGCTATTCTTCAGGAGCAGAGTAGGCGTCCCACTGTTACACCAGCCGAGGCCGAGCAGGAGTGTGTGAGCGCCCTTCTCAAGGACTTCCGACAGCACGATCCTCCGCATTTTCAGGGCGAGCTAGACCCTATTGCAGCAGAGATATGGTGCTCCAAGGTGGAGAAGATATTCGACACCATGAGATGTACGACCCAACAGCGAGTTCCATTAGCTGTATTCCTTCTCCAGGGTGAGGCTCAGTATTAGTGGGCATATGTTGCCCCATCGGTAGCGACTGATTTTGAGTTGACCTGGGAGGACTTTGTAGACCAGTTTGACCGAAAGTTCTTTCTCGAGCATGTGCGACAGCAGTGCGCATTAGAGTTTGAGACTTTAGTCCAGGGAGACATGACGGTATCCCAGTATGAGGCACATTTCATCGCACTGTCGAGATTCACGACATACCTTGTTGATAATGAGGGGCAGAAGGCCCACCGTTTTGAGAACAGTTTGCGTTCTGCCCTCAGGAGTCGTGTGATCGGACACATGCTTCCGACATTTGAGCAGATCGTGGAGAGGGACAAATCTAAGAGTCAGATTGGGCCAGTTTGCAGAGAGCCCGTGACCTAAGGGGAGATTAGAAGAGGAAGGAGCCCTCCAGTAGCTCCCAGCCACAGCAACATCATCCACAGCAGTGACACATGACCCGCCCAGCATTCTGAGCACTAGTGGCACCCCCAGCACCACCTTTGGGACTGTTCGCAAATACCTGCTTTGGATGCGGTAGGTCAGGACATCGCATGCATGAGTGTCCCCATCTACAGTAACAGCAGTCGAGGTCACCACATCCACTTCCGCGACAGCCACCATAGGTGCAGCAACGACCGCAGCACCAGCCTCCGGGACCTCCCCCGCAACAGCAGAGACCTCAAAGGGGACCTGCACCTCCCTAACAGGCCCAGGGCAGATTTTATGCCGCCCAACAGGACCCTCAGTCATCAGGAGCAGTCATCGACGATTCATGTGACTTGGTCCCTACACTGTCTTGCTAGATTGCTCATGAATGATGCGTCTTGGGAGTTAGAGCTTAAGATTCGTGGACATTGTCCCCATCTCTTAAGTATTTGATTATGATGATATGTTGTGTTTTGACTATATATGACATTATGTTCCCTATTCCCTTATGAGTTATGCTTAGTGCGATAGTAGTAAAAATTTTGAGGATGAAATTTTTATTAGGTGGGGAGAGCTGTAAGACCCGTATCCTAGCCGGTACTGTTCTGTCAACTCCTGCGATCCTTCCTGATGAATTTCGACAATCCACGACCTATAATCGACGTTTGCACGTGACCCTAAGTCGTATCCTGTAGAATTGAGTCAGCTTAATCCGAGACTTATACCATTACGACCGCACCATCGCCATGGTTCCAACGCCGCGTCTTGCACACCAATCCGATACCCAGGTCAGAAGGTGTGAGCCGGCGTTTATTTCGAGGAAACACCGCACTTTTGCGAACCCAAGAGAATCTCTACAACATGTCCCATCAATCAATCAATTAATCAATCACCTCATGTCAAGTACAAAGTAACACATGCTTTCTTTCTCCATAAGTCAAGCAACCACCAAGTCAACCCTCTCTCACCCTCTCTTTTACACACCCATACATGTCAAGTACACCATCACCTCACCCATCAGTCACATCTATCACTTTCTCTCCTTACAACTCTATCTCTCTCTCTCTCATTTCTCAACACAACTCCCAAGCTAGCAAGAGCATCACACGTCCAAGCTCTTCCATGAGAGAAAAGTGCATGTGCGTGGCCCACTTTCCATCCCAAAAATCTATCATCCTAGCCCTTCATTTCTCATCCTCTCCATCAAAGTGAGACATAAGGAGATCGACATCCCAACGAACTGAGAAGATCGAACGGTGGGTGCTTTTATAGGCTTAGATTTCATTTTTTAAATGGAGGGCCAAGGGAGGCCTACCGATTGATGGTATGGATCTCACTTTGGACCCTAGGTATGACTGATAGCCCACCTTGATCCTCATGATCATTCTATGATGGGGCCATTCTCCATAAACCCCATCATGATGTTTACTTTCCTTGTATGGATAGGGTCATCTAGACCTTACATTTGATGGAGAAAGGATCTCCACCATTGATTTTCGATTTGATGGGCCCATGTGTAATGGGACCCACTTGATGTATGAATGCTTGTAAGGGAGGACTCATAATGGCGGAGCCCTCCATCTCACGTGTCCCACTCTCTTTCTCTCTCTCTCGCTCTCTCCCCTCTCTTTTTCATATATATATATATATATATATATATATATATATATATATATATATATATATATATATAGATATATATATATATATATTGTGATGATGTGGTCGGGTGGCCCACTTAGATGGACCCCACCTTGGTGTATGTCTTATCCTCACCATCCATTCATTTGGTGGCCCACCTAAGCAAGGCCCACCTTATGCATGCGTTATGCCCAGACCGTCCACATCCAGGGATGTCCCTGGATGTGAAATGAAAACACAAATATAAGCTTGTTTCAAGCTCTTGGGAAGGGCCACTTATATAGGCCCCATCTTGATGTATGTTTGTAATCCAAGCCGTCCATTTCATTCCTTAGATCATTTTAGGCGTTGAGCCGAAAAATGAAGCTGATCCGAATTTTTGATGGCCATAGCATAGCAAACAGTGTTTTCTACCGTTAAAATTCACCCTGATATTTTTATACGCCGAAACACATCAAATATTGGGCTCATTTGGATGGTCATGAGCCATAGAGTGCAATGGATGGGCTGGATTCAGCTGATGCGGGCCCCACGTATGAAAAACCTCAGGATTTTAATTTTTTTCAAAATAAAAATAAAAATAAAACATACAACAGCAACATTGCTGCTGCTGCTGTCAGAGGCATAAGCAGCGCCTTCTGCTGATGGGCGGACGAGCAGGGACCCATGGTCCTAGCCGTGGGCCCCACCATGATGTGTGTATGTCATCCAAACCATTCATTAGGTGGGCCCCTGCTTGAAGTGGGCCCCCTCCAAAAATCAGCCACATCCAAAGCTCAGGTGGCCCACATCAGAGGAAACAATGGAATTGAATGTCTGCTCTTGAAACCCTTTCCTGGGCCATAGAAGTTTTGGATTAAGATGAAATTTTTTTTCCTATTCAGCCAAGTCCTTGCGACCTTATTAACAGGTTGGATTGCGTATAAACATCATTGTGGGCCCTACATGGGACCCACATTGATGTATGTATTTGTTTCCCACCATCCATGCAAACGGTGGAGCCCACGATGATATATGTGTTTTATTCCCACCGTCAAGCGGATGGTGGAGCCCATAATGATATATGTGTTTATTCACACTGTCCATTGTTTGGACTGTGGGACCCACCCTTGATGCATGTGTTGCATTCAAACCATCCAACCACTTGGCGAGTTTGTCTTAACTGGCTTGAGACTAAAAATAAGTTAGATCCAAAGTTCAAGTGGACCCCACCATTTAAAGCAACGATAAATGACGTCCACCGTTCAAAACTTCTAAGGGCCATAGTAGCTCCCTATTAAGCTGATATTTGTTTCCACTTCATCTATCACTATGTTAATTCATAAACAGTTTGGATGGAAAATATATGTTATGGTGGGCCTTAGGAATTTTAATGGTGGAAATCATTATCACCACTTTATTTGGGTGTGGCCCATTTGAGGTACATATGGGGCTCATATTGATGTATTTGTGGTCTTTGGTGTGGCCCATCTGATATACATAAGGCCCATGTTATGAGGCCCATTGTAATGTATTTCAAAGGCCCATGGGATATGGCCCATTGCAATGTACATAAGGCTCATTGATGCAGCCCACTTGATTTATATAAGGCCCATATGATGTGGCCCATTTGATGTATCCAAGACCCATGGGTCGAGGCCTAACGGGATGTCCTTAGGGTCCATTGCAATGTGCGATTCCCCCATGGTTTATGTAACGATATTTATGGCGGGCCGTGCCTAGGGAACAATGTTGGTTTGACATCTACATTGTAAGTACAATGTTGGTTAATGTAACGCCCTGAAATTCGGGGGTTGAGCATAACTCAGCTCCCGAGTTCCAAAACATCACTTATGCAACATATTTAATGAAGGATGTATGTTGACTGTATTAGTGCATAAAACATGGAATAGATTAAGCCAAAACACAGATATGATTCAGGGATAAGTGAATAAAGCAAGCGGAAGACTTATAGTAAAATATGTGTACAAGTGTAAACCCCTGAATTACATATACAAGCCAGATCGTATGAAAGTGTTATTTAACAAAATTATAAGTATCAAGTTACATCATTTGAGTTCCCAAAATAATCCCAGAGATCCCGCGCATCAGATCGAGGCTCGCTAGAACCCGTCTGAAAACTGCATATAGGAGAAGGCAGCCTCGTCGTCATCCAGCTCCCGCTCTGCCTCAGACGTTGCATCCACATCTACAACATCAGAGCCTAAGACAGAGTCTGGTGGGTGTTTAACACCGTCCCAGAAACGTGGGAGTGAGTGATCAACTCAGTGGAACAATAAGGCACTGGTTAACATGTTATCAGTTCAATCAAACAGTAATGATAAAGCAGGACAATTAAATAAATCCTAAGTACTCTTGTTAATGCAAGAATGAATGCAATATGATGCATGCCCTCACACGTACACCCTCAGCGTCTTCATCTTACGTTACGCATGACATCGCCTCAAAGTGCGCCACATCTACAAAGCACATGCAAATGCGGTGCATGGATATGATTACCAAGTTGTTATTAGTCCATTTCACACAGCAGGATTGGGAAGCTAAGATACCTTCCTCATATCATCATCCAAACAGTGATCCATACTAGGGTCGTCAATCCTAGACATCTCATACGGTCATATGTTTGAGGTCGTATCAAAGGGCTCGTCACCAATCAATATACGCCGTTCATGCCTTTACTACCACAGATCGGCTCGTCACCTCATTGCGATATCCAGGTATGCTCGAGGTCACTACAAAGAGCTCGTCACCAATCAATGTAGGCCGACAGCACGAATATAGTGTCCCATACCACCATAATCGGCTCACGAGTTTTGTTGCTCATTGGTCACTACGGGGAGGCTCGTCACCCCAGCGTAGGCCGACAGCTCGACCACGGTGTCCCATACCACCATGTCTGGCTCATGAGTCTTAACGGATCAAGTACCATAGTTAATAGGATGTCACTGGTAAGTTCGGTACCCTAGATTTAAGCAATAGCGTCCATACATGGTAAACATACATTGGACAATCGGGTTACTTGACGAACTCGACTAGCACAAGCGCACGTTGAATTGAACGACATAGAGTGTGCAAACACTCCGCGTGGCCAAACCACTGCCGACAACTCTGATACGACTCGGGTTCGTCCAATACGTCCTACGTGGCGAAAGCAATCTCAACCACGAATATAGGGTCAATTACCGATTTCCTGGACTAAGGCATAGTCCCAAACACCTTACGCTACTATAGATATTTATATGGAATGTAAAACAGTAATGGAACAACAACTCAAATCATGGTACATACGCATCTGAAGAATATCAACTTAACATAAATGTAAGCATAGGAAATGCTTGAATTGAAATAACTTGGAATATAACTGCATAAAGGAAATCATGCGCATCAATAGGAGTGTTGAGAATCACCTCTCAACGCCCACTACTAGTGTAATAAGTTACACTTTAGATCATTCATGCATTTCTACAAACACTTAGCATACATGGAACAACATATATGACGTATGTTGGAATACATGCACTTAGACAATTCCTTTTACCAAGGAGTCGTCATACATGCATCTAGCATACATACATGACAAATAATCATGGCAAACACAAGTGCATAATTTATACGTATACGGTACTTTATAAATACACTTAGAATACACAAATCTCAATATAGCACATGCATATCAGGAAAGCAATGTAAACACAACATTTGGCATGCAGAATCTCATCCATAACAAGAATAAATCATTAACTGGGATTGCAAGCCTTGAAAACCATAACTTATACACTTAAAGTCCGCACCTTAAGCAAAAAAAGAACCACCGAACTGATTTAGACGAGTTGTCTTCGTCAACGGCGATAGAACACCCTAAAATAAGGATAGAAATGAGATACAACAACTCCAAAACTAATCTAAGCTCTAACACAGGTTAGGGTTAGGTTAACTTACCCCAAAAGGAACTCAGAACCGTCAGAAGAAGGATTCAAAGTGAAGGTTCAAAGATGAAGAAGAACAAGGAAGAATCCAAGATGATTCACCAACTTATCTCTCTCACTTTCTCTCTCTTTTCCACTCTCTTTCCAAGCTAGGGTTAGAGAAAATCGTATGGAAAAGAGAGCTAGGGTTTAAGGACTATAAATAGGCCTATTAATGATGAAAATAACCCTGGGGACAAGGTATACTTAGGTTATAACCAAAGTAAGCCTCACTCGATCCAACGAAGCACTTCTGGTGGGCCTATAACCACGAAAGGTCGGACTTAAGCTCACTGACCATGGATCTAGGTCAAGCTAAGTTTTCGTACTGACCGGCTCTTCAGATCAGCCGTGGCGGACCACACTCAATTCAACGGTCACAGAATCTCGATCAGGTCCACAAGCACTAGGATATGCCTGGGCCACCTTCCCTGATCAGAGGGTGAAATTGGGTCAGAATCCAACGGTCAGATGGCTTAAAATCGTCGCGCAAGCGACACGACTCAAATTTCATAAAAACTTCTTAAATTCCAACCGTTCTCACACTCTTCACTCCGAACTCAAACAAATCGACCCAGAACTTCACATGGACTTGATTTTTGAGGTGATAGTCAAGCCCAACTCGGTGACCGCAACAGCCTAAGATCATCGCTATCGGACTTTCGACGCGCGGTCCAGGTCCGATCCAGATCTTCCAAAAATTTCCCAGAACAACTGGATTTAGCGATGGATCCCAGATTTCAGAGTAACGTAGCGCTCACTAATCTACACGTTTAGAGCCATGCAGATACAATTTAAAGTGATTGATGCGTATTTCACAAGCAATCGAGTAAAGCGTTAATTACCCCAAAACAACTACTTAAGGAAAGATTAGCACAAAAATTCCAAGGTCGTTACAGTTAAATGTCCGCATTGTAACTCTCCTTAGGGCCCATTGATAGGCCCATACTTGTTGATAATTCATCACTTTATAATATGCATAGTATAGCTTCATGATTCATGCCCATATGCATCATCTGTATGCTTGATATGAGGAATGTTTGATCATAGCAAAAGTTGTTGGGCTGAGACATTTACGGGACTCCTTATGAGATGGAGTGCCCCCACATGAGTGCATGGTATGCGCAGGATTGTTGCATGATTGTACGGTGTGACTCATGCATCTTACAGATGTGTGACTTAATCACTGCATGCCCTAGCAACATCAGGACTGTAGCCTCCACAGACACATCATGGATGGTCGTATCGGATACCAAAAATATTGGCTCTATTATTATGGGCACTTAGGATGTCCTTAGGTGAAAATCTCATAACCTTTTTGGTACCAGGAGTTGCTTCAACGTCTAGACCGAGTGGATACATGAGCGCCCGAGTGCCGAATACCAGTAGGTCGTGTCTCCCACTGTGTCATGGTCGGTTGGAAGGGGGTGTGGCCTTATCCGCCTGAGTGAGGGGGTTATAAGCAAAGCTAAGTTTGACCAGCTTACAAATGAGTCCGCTATCGACGAGCCGAGTAGGTATTGGCAGACTACTGGTCAGGCAGATAGTATGGTCTCTTCCACTTGCTTAGCTGTGCAGCTAAGGAGGAGGCAGTCAGTGTGAGTGTACTAGACCCCGGTGATATCCAGAGAGGAACTGTACTGATATGTGTACTTGATGAGTACTGGCACGCTTGCTTTACATCTCCGCATATGACATTTGGCTACATAAGCCTCGCATCGCATGGCCTTGGTATGGACGATAGCATTCATGCCTTGCATCACATAGATTTGGTATAGCTGATAGCATTCATGGACTTACTACATATTTTCACATTACTCTGATATTATACACTTGGCACTCGCCTTACACACACTTTCACCACCCTCTAAGCTTTCTATAAGCTTATGCACGATGGATGCATGCAGGTGGCATTAGGTTGTAGCAACGTTGAGCTCGGAGCATGCAGCCGAGCTTCTGGAGTTTCTGTTACTTTTATTATATTGTAGTTCCCTTTCATACGTATTGTACTTAAAGTTTTTGATATAGTGGATATGTGGTGATGTTTTTTTGTGACTTGGTTATGCTCCATTACAAAAAAAAAAATCATACTAAAAATTCTCCTTGTAGGATTTCAAGATCGGAATCTAGCATGTAAGTGCCGAAATCCGAGAATGGAGTACTACGGAGGCTGTCGACGCCAGATTCGGTGATCGAAAATTTTATGAGCCTGTTTTCTGAGTTTGAGGCGTGACAGTATCCCTTGATATCAATTTATCAACAATGATCTTGTCGAAAATGCACAACGAATATCCTTAGACTAAGTTCAACACTGATCTTGTCGAAAATGTACAACGGAGATCCTCTGACTATGCTCAATGGTGATCTTGTGGAAAATGTACAACAGAGATCATCGGACTAAGTTTAAAATATACAACATGATAGTTGTTGAGCTTAGACTGACAATCTCTATTGTGCATTTTCAACAGGATCATCGTTGAGCTTAATATAAGGATCTTCGTTATGCATTTTCAGCACAATCACCGTTGAACTTAGTCTAAGGATTTCCGATGTGCATTTTCAATAGGATCACCGTTAAGCTTAATCCAAGGATCCCCATTTTGCATTTTTAACAGGATCACCATTGAGTTTAGTCTAAGGATCTTTATTATGCATTTTAGCAAGATCATTATTGAACTTAGTCCAAGGATCTCCGTTGTGCATTTTCAACAGGTGATCACTGTTGAGCTTAGTCTGAGGACCTCCTTTGTGCATTTTTAATAAAATAAGTATTAAGCTTAGGCCAAGGATCTTCGTTATGTATTCTCAACACGATCATCGTTGAGTTTGGTCCAAGGATCTCCATTGTGTATTTTCGATAGGATCACCATTAAGCTTAGTCTAAGAATCTTCGTTGTACTTTTTTGACAAGATACCATGAGCTTAATCTAATGATCTTTGTTGTGCATTTTTAATAGGATCATCTTTAAGCATACTCTAAGGATCTTTATTGTGTAGTTTCGACAGGATCACCATTGAACTTATTCCAAGGATATTCATTGTACATTTTTTACAAGATCACCATTGAGCTTGATCTAAGGATCTTCAGTGCAATCAAAAGATGGGTCTGAAATGTCTATAGCCCAAAGTCATTTGAAATTTTATCAAATTATCTTTCTAACAAGCACAAGATCACCCCAATTGGTCATGTAACGAGGGAGTTATAATTGTTTTCATGAGATCACTCTCACTCTCATTTCCAGGTGTGATCATTGCCATAATGAACTTTGGACCCAATTTTGGACTATCAAATGCTCTTCAAATAAGATAATTCCAAATTCATTTGAAATTTTATCAAATTATCTTTCTAACAAGTATAAGATCACCCCAATCAGACCTGTAACGAGAGAGTTATGACGTTTTCATAGGATTACTTTCGATCTCTTTTCCAAGTGTAAACCATGCCATAATGGACTTTGGGCCTACTTTTGGGCATTAAAATGGTATTTAAATGAAATTATTCTTAAACCATTTGAAATTTCATCAAATTATCTTTACAACTAGCATAAGATCATTCCAATCGAACCTGTAACAAGGGGGTTATGACTATTTTTGTGGGATCGCTCTCGCTCTCATTTGAAGGTGTGATCCATGTCATGATGGACTTAGGGCTCTCTTTTGGGCAATCAAATAATTTCCAAATGATATTATTCTAAATTCATTTGAAATCTCATCAACTTATCTTTCCAACGAGCATTCACCCCAACCAGACCTATAACGAGAGAGTTATGACCATTTTCATGAAATCACTTTTGTTATCTTTTCCAAGTGAAATCTATACCATAATGAACTTTGGGCCCAATTTTGGGTATTTAAATGGTATTCAAATGAGATGATTCCGTATCCATTTGAAATTTTATCAAATTATCTTTCCAATAAGCACAAGATCACCCCAATCGGACCTTTAACGAGGGAGTTATGGTCGTTTTTGTTGAAAGTGGTACAGGTGTGATCCCTATGTCCCAAGCGTGATCCCTATGTCCTAGGCATGATCCACATATCCCAGGGAGATCCCAATGCCCTAATTGCAATCCACATACCACAAGCATGATCCAAGTGTCGTAGGCATAATTCACAACCCTCGGGTGCAATCCACAGCCCCAAGTGTGATCCTCTCCCCCACCTCTCTTCCCATCATCTTCCTTTATTACCTCATCCTCCTTAGCTATCTTCTTCTTCGACCTCTCCTCCCTATCCATCTTCCTTTCCGGCCTCCTCCTCCTTATTCATCTTCTCTTGCGGCAAGGCCCCACAATAAGGCCCTTCGTGGTAAAAGATGTCATTTTTTGACATGAAAGTTTATATGGGTCCCACAATGAAGTGAATAGTTATGGAAAAAAACAACTCAAAAAAGTTGCCGAAAACACACCAGAATAGAGAGAATGTCATTGGAAATATGTAGGAATTTCGAAGGAATGGGTATCAAGGAGGTCATAGCAATGTCCAACAGTCCAACGGCGTTCTGCGGTGGTCCCCTCTCTCTAAACAAAATCCAAAAAAAAAAAATCAAATAGGGTCTAGGCTTCGGACTTGGCCTTACATATACATTTTTTAATAGGTTTTGTGGGTCCACATGAGTTCTTGCTGAAATCCACTCTAACCATTCGAATGAGGATTTAATTTTAGGACATGGCCTTAAGAAATAGGGAAGAAGACATCACAGGTCGATCACACCAAAGGAAACAACTTGGAAAGAAAGGCTAGCATTATCTCCATTTGGGAGGCCACTCAGAGCTCAGATTAAGATGCAATCAACACCTTTTGAGGTCCGAGAATGCAGCAAATAAAATGAACAAATCGGATCTCCCGTATAGTAGGTCCAATCCTCATTTAGTGGGACTCACTCTTTTTTAAGGAGGGCTTTTCGACTTCCAAGACAAGCAACTGTCCAGACACTGTAACAGCTGGCAAAGGGCATTTTGGTCCCAAAAAAAATCAAAAGCTGCCCAAGATATATATATATATATATATATATATATATATATATATATATATATATATATATATATATATATAAAAGGCCAAAATCTTGCAAAGATCGAATCTTAGAGCCATTGTTATATTAAAAAAAAAAACACCTCATATATGAGAGATTAGGTTAGCGACCAACCCTAACACCTGAGTTATAGGTTAGGAATTTCCCAAAAACATCTGCCACATCATTGTACCTTTGAAAGCCTACACCTTTATGGGAAGTTCGATTTTCTTTTATAACTTTTGTAGTAGTTTCCAAAAAATTTTGGAAAGTGTATTATTGCATTTATTAATATGTTTTTGTTAATTTTTTATGAAATTTTGGGTATTGCATTCATATAGAGTAAAAAAGCATGTGTACGCATGGTATTGAGAAAGCATGTTCATCGTAGAAAGTTTTATGAGAATTTTATAGAAAGAGTTATGAAAAGTTGATAATGAATAGTGGTGTATGAAAAGCATGTTACTTAAGAAAATTATATTTTAAAAAGTCAATTTATGAAAAAATTTCATACATGATTGTGTATGTGATTCAAGAGGAATTCATACATTTGAGTATCCCAGAACACTTGCAAACAATTAGGTAAATTGATGTCCCATGGGTTGAAAATTCTTAAAAGAAAAATACGTGAGGCTCGGTGACCTTTAGGTTGAAAGACCTTAAACCCCAATCGGTACCTTTTAGCTCATCTTAGTTTATATGGAGTGTAATGTATTAGGATTGTGGTACTCTCACTAGAAAACGGATCTTTTAACTTGACCATGCTAAGTTGGTCCCTTACCTTGGTCCGGGTGGAATTATGCATATCAAGATTGCAAACTAACATAGAAGGACAAAGTTGTATTGTAGGGTTTTAGCTTACCGCTAATAAAAAGGCCTGAGTGTTCTAATGATTGATGTGTTGGAAATGAAGACAATCCAAATACATGTATAGATGTTGCATCCATATTTGAAAACATATTTCTTAATGAAATCAAATTTGATCTCTATTTTATAGTTATTTCTAATTGTAAATGTTATGCTTTTTAGATGTTGGAAATTTGGCTAGTTTCTCAAAAAAACTGCTATATTTGTAAACCTATCATATTTGAAAATTACTATTTTTTTAAAATGCTATATGCTTATACTGTTGTTTGATTTAAAAACCTGACTTATTTGTAAACCTGCCTCATTCGGAAACCTACATTATTTATAAACTTGTCGTATTTGAAAACCTACTTTATGTGAAAATTATCATTTTTGTGCAATTATTATATTTGTAAGTTGTTGTTTTGAATGATTAGGATATTTGAAAACTTACTATTTTGATTACCTGCTATTTTGAGAAATTGTTTATTTTTGGAAAATGTGTATTTTAAAAAATTAATAAGAATCTTCCTCATTGGGCTTTGTAGCCCTTTTGGAAATTTCATTTTTTAAGATGAGGACCAAGTCAAGAGAGCGAGTGGAGCAGAAAGTTTCGTTTCCTTTTAGATGAGTAATTAAAAAAGAAGTATTATGGAAGAATGATCAAGTTTTTCGCTAATGCTGATTGGATGCTTTATTGTATGTATTTTAAAAAAAAGGTGTATGTGATGTGGAATGATAGTGTGGTTGACATATTATACTGTGGCTTATGGTTCATGTTTATACTGTATATGAGTTATGTCCTAGGATGCGGGATCAGGGCCTGGCCAAAATAAGTGTCAGATTTTTAGGCGTGACACAACATGTTTGTTCCTCGGGTCAAACCTCATAGCCAGATGGCCGACAGAATCTCTAAGCGTGTAAGCAAGAAGGCCCTGCTAGCCTTTCATTCGATGCTAAGAGATCTTTCTAAAGGCCTGGCAGCGTGGCCACGAAGATAGAGTAGTAAGCTAACTAATTCTAAGCTAATCAATCCATAATGGTTTTCTGCATTCTGCTGGCTAACAGTGGATTTAGGTTAATTCTCCATAGAATATGGAAGATAAGCAGCAATGTGCTGAAAAAATAGTGTCATGTTGACGTGGGCGCAGAGCACTTCATTCTTTGTTGAATTTATAGAGGTGTAAAGCGGCAGCAAGAGACTCGTATTGGAATTGATCTTTTCACGATCTTCTCTGGATTAATTAGCAAATTAACAGGCATGCCCTATTATACTTCTAATTCAAGATGAATCTTCAAGATCTTCGCATAATTAAACTCGTCTCCAGAAGTGTGTGGCCAAGTATGTTCTTTCATGTGTCATTGAATACTACTGCCTTAGACAATAATGTGTTTTAGGACATTCCATTCTCACTTATATGTAGGTCTAGCCACTTGTTTCTTGCCATGTGTCATAAGAAGTATACCGCTAACTGAAAAAGTAGTTGCGCACGTTCTCCTTAGGCCATTACGAAGCCTGTAGCCTCTCTTCTTGGCTACATGTCAACGCGTTCTCCTTAGGCTATTACTAAGCCTGTAGTCTTTTTGGCTGCATGTCAACGTGACATCTTTCACTCGAATTCTTTTTGGGAGAGTGAAACATTTCCTGACAATAGCCTTCCATGCCTTCCACGATCTCCTATTGCTAATCACATCGGCTATAAGGGCCTGTTTGATTTTCCAAATTCAAGGATAAATGCCCCGTGAAAAGTCAATTATTACAATTTCACCTGTTTGAAAATCCAAAGGTATTCTGCTTTGAAAAATGATCCAAAATGGCTGTTACAAATTTGTGGGCCCCACCATCATGTATATGACATATGCACATCGTACATCTGTTTTACCAAAACATTCCGAGGCATGAGCCAAAAAATGTGGAAAATCCAACATTCAAGTGACCCACACCAAAGTAAACAGTGGCCCCAAGAAGTTTTTGATGGTGAGTGTTCGATTCCATTTTTACAGTGGTGTGGTCCACTAGAACTTTGAATTTGCCTCATTTTTTGGCTCATGCCCTAAATTCAGTTGGCATTAGAGGTCGGCATCGAACCGAGTCGATTCGAGGTGAGCCAAGCTTGGCTCAGCTTGTCCATGATGCACTCAAGTTCGAGCTCGAGCTCGAGCTTGGCCTCAAGCTCAACATTGAAGCTTGGCTTGTTTGCCAAAGCTGTTGAGTCGAGTTCGAGTCGAGCTAGTGGTTCAAGTCGAGTCGAGCTTGAGCTTGTTGGGTGAGAGAGTAATGGATTTTGTTCTTGATCCTCCTCCATTGATGAAAAATTCAAAAATATTAGGAGAATCAAAGCAAAACCTGATGAAAAAACCAAACAAAGCTTCGAATCTGATGAGGAAACCTGTAAGAACCAATCTGTTCTTGATCTTCTTCCACCAGCAGAAATCCAAGTACTAGAAAAGAAATAGAGCAGAACACAGATCAGAAAACCAAGTAAAGAGCTCTAGCCAATTAGATCATTGGATTTCCTTGAAGCTCTAACAAATCTAAGAAGAACCCATCTCGAATTTCTTGGGTTTCTCGCCCAAGAAGTAAATCTCAAGAGATTGAAATCATACTATTGTAGAACTGACATGAAAATTGGTGGTGGTGGTCCGGGCAGGCATGCGACTGGCAGCGGGTAAAGAAAGAGAAGAAAGGAAAAGTGAAAGAGGGTGCGTGCGGTCAAGTATAGACTCTAGGGTTTTTTTAAAAAAAAGTTAAAAGTTAAAACTTATATTAATATAATATATATATATATATATATTATAATATTTAATATTTAATATATTTATTAATCGAGCTCGAGTTCGAGCTTCAAGTCGAGTCGAGTTCGAGTCGAGTTGAAATGCCCCCTAGTCGAACTCGGCTTGAACTCAACTCGAGCTTTAAATAATTAGCTTGGCTCGGCTCGAATTAGCCATTCAAGCTGAGTCAATCCGAGCTGACTCGAGCCGAGTCGAGCGAGTTTTTCAAGCTAGCTCGACTCGTGAACAGCCCTAGTTGGCATGACCGATGGACGGTATGGATAATCCACATACATCATGGTGGGCCCCTATATATATTTGGCGGCATCTCCGATTTTAGCGTTGAAAAAAGTATGAGTCAAATCAACACAGGAATGATGCAGTAATTACCGAGGGGAAAAATTATTGCCCCACTGCACTTACATTTACTTAAGAAAATCAAACATGCCCTAAAGATATCACCCCGATTTTCTAGATAATGTTGCTGCCATGTCAGATTCTTCACCATCAAACCTCACAATGTCAGATACGGTGTAAACACTTAGGGTGTGTTTGGCCAGTTGGTGGATATGGTATTAAGAGGTAATAGGAAGGTTTTAGCCGTCGATCCCATCCCGCATGCTATTTGGGATGGCTGGTGTACTTCATCCGTTGCAGCCCTCGTAAACACTGCCTGTTATGAAGACGAATTCGGTGAATCCCTCTGATATTTCCCCCATCCCTCGAAATCCCATGGGATTCGGGATGGGATGGACGATCTGTTTTCAAAAGGCGGGCGCAAGACAGCGGACAGGTGATGGAAGAGACGACTCCATTAGAAGGTCTACGTGCATGTCCATATAAACGGTGCTGCTTGGCGAGAATAGACAGAAAATCCCTTACTGTTGGTCGTCCGTCTTCCTCACTAGCCTTGATCAAGGTGTTGGTCATTCGTCTTCCTCATCGGCATTGATTAGGTTGTTGGGCGTTCGTATTCCTCACCGGCATTGATCAGGGTGTAGGTGATTCACCTTCCTCACCAGCATTGATCAAGGTGTAGGTGATTCGTCTTCCTCGCCGGCATTGATCAGGGTGTAGGTGATTCGTCTTCCTCATCGGCGTTGACTAGGGTGTTGAATCTCACCGTTTACAGGTAAGTACCCGATACGACCCATGGAAAATGGGGATTTTCAGCTTGTGTTGAGTCTATTCCTGGTTTGTAATGATGAAGATGTGTTGAAATGGGTATTTTCGTGGGTTGACTGGTGGATGGGGATTTGCAGGTTGGATCCTCAGTAGCATGGATGTTTTCACTGTTTTTGAAATTTGAATGGGGAAAGAAGGTGGGTTTGGTTTCTTGACCCACCATATGCATCGATGGGGTGTGTGACTTGTAGGGCAGAGGATCGGTGAAATTGAAAAAGAGATTTTCAATTTGGAGTGAGATCTTCACTTCCAAATCCATAAGCTTCGTTTGGGTGTGTTGTAAGGGAGAGGATGGGTCTTTGACTTGCGGATCCTCAACGCACACTCAAATGCCCCAATTTCACCTCAGGAGCTATTGTCAAATAAGCTCTATCTGGTTGATCTATCACTAGATAGAGCTCAAAGCCATAACTACTGATCTCATACTGAAATTAAATTTGTATGCATTATGTAGATATCAAAATGTATGACTATTACCTATCTCCTTATGCTTGCATAACTACTAATCTCATACTATATTTTCTTGAATAAAGAAAGGAACCCCTTATTTGACATGCTCACCAATAACTCCTTGTTTTATTTTACCTCTTTCTCTGAAATGTTAAAACATATGAATAGACATTAAGGCTTAATCCTCAATCCTATTTTTTGGGCCCCCTAAATTCTCAAAATCCACTATTTTCGCAATGGCCCACCAAAGTTAATGATTATGTGTTAGAGATGAAGATCTCTAACACATAATTACTGTTAATTTAAAAGAGATCAACTCATTTTTAGCACCTACTAAACAAGGCCTTAGTAGTTTACATATGTAGGCCCTCTTGCATTTGTTCTGTATCCAGCCTTTGTTGAAACTAGGATTGGCATGGGCTCTTCTATATCAGATTAATGGCCCCAGCCACCTCTGACTCCACTCACAAGGATGCTTTCTTCTATCTCATTTGAATTGAATTGGCAGCCACTTTCTCTGCCAAACCAAACTTATAGCCTTCTTTGAGTTCTACATTTCATTACATTGTTGGCGTCAATCTTATGAGCAGTTACAAAACAAAATGTTAGAAGTGGTTCATTTAATTAGCCCCTCCAACACCCATTACCAAGTCTAGGGACCACTGTTTTAATTACAAAATCCAATCAGCTCAAGTTCTATGCTCGATGTTAGGTCTTAAGGTAAAAAAATCAGCTGGCTCTACAACTCAAATGGACCACACTGTATGTAATAGTGTGAATGGGATGTTGACCATAGGCTTGTGTGTGGGCTATCATGTGGTGTATCTTTCAACAATATCTTAATCAAGCCTAACTTGCCCTGATGAAGAGAAGATACAAAATTCTACCTGTTGAAAAGCCCATGGAATCTCTGACTTGTGTACTCATTGTGGTTAATAAGTGCTCTAATACCTTTGAACCATTGTATATGAATTATGTATTCTGATTTTCTTTTTTCTTTTTCTTTTTTATAATTGAAAATGTTCCAACATCTGAGATAAGACACTTATTTGTTAAGTTCATTATCATCCATTTCATATATAAACATTTGTAGCACATGTATGGGTTATTGACTGGTCATACATGTATTGTGCCCTCCAGTCTAGCATTCACCCCAAAAATTGCAGAAGGTTGATGCTTTCAGTTGCCAATTCAAAGTTGTTTTGCCGGTCTAGCATTCACCCCAAAAATTACAGAGGTTTGATGATTTCAGCTGCCAATTCAAAGTTGTTTTGCCTGTTGATTGATAATAAAAGGCTTGACAATTTCTAACTACATCCTTCCAATCTCTGAATCTCTACCAAATAGTCGTTATGATCATTGGAACCATGTATTTTTTGTAGTGTGGCTTGCCACTGTAGTGCCAGCACATGAGATAGCAGTCACATGTTAATGCAGATGTGCGGTGATGGCAAGCCTGATAACTTAGATACAGGCAACATCAGAGGAGTCACCATTCACACGGCTCCACAAGTGTGGTGTTGGCATGCCTGATAACTTAGATACATGCATTATACCCTGATACTTTCATATTTAGTATACTCAAGGCCTGTTTTTTTATTTTTTAATCCATGCACCGTAAATGAAATGCAATGAGCATTTAGAGACTACACAGTGTAAATGTCAGACTTCATCATTGCTACTTTCACTCGTTTGAAATTTTTGAAATTTTCGTGAAACAAGATGCATATCTGTCTATTTGTTTTTCTAACTATGTGCAAGGATGGAAATATTCTTGTTTTTTTTTTTAGCCTGAGGAAGTTGGATTAAACTCGCTACATTATCTCTCTGTCACCATCACCTTTCTATCCATGCACTGTATTGTTTTTGGGCCAGGAATGATCAAGGTTTAGTATTTTTTTTATTTTTTTTTAATCCACATTGCTTGCTCACAGCAAAGAGTACAGAACTTGAAAGAACATGCGTATGGCACATACACATAACTGAAATCACAGGCCTATTGTCAGCAGCAAACTAAAGTATGACAGACACATGTGTGACAGGAACTTGATATGCACACATTTCCCAAATGCCATACCTAAGGAGTTGTACTGAAGACAAAGGTCGAAATACCATGTGGAACATTTAGTACTCACAATAAATATGCACATCCACATGGCTTCATTTACTCACCACAGTTACCACTCTTTTCATAAATTTCCCCCAGTCAGAATCGATCACCACTGCTCACTCTCTTGATACTATTTTTTGCCTTCTTAGTATGCACTCAGCAGTACCATTGAATATTTGGAATGAGTTAAAAATCCACCTCATGAATGGTAGCTATCATCCCAAGCAGATCCATCATGTGAAATCACCTATAAACAGGTCCGCATCATATCATATGTTACCTTCTCTTTTCTTCGTTCTGTTTTTTTTTTTTTTTTTTTTTTTGAAAGATGATGATTCATTTATTAAACAAGAACAAAAAGCTGTGAATATGAAATTGGGTCTGCCATGAATGGATAGGGGTTCACGCACACTATCCTTTCTTCTTTTCTTTTATTGGGTCTGCTATGAAATTTTTTATCAGTTCCTGTACTGCAATCATCTTATGCTTGGCCTAGAGGCATCGCTTTATATCACAATATGATACTTGAAAACATGGATTGACAGGCCCCGTGCACCTGAGATATAGATCTGTTTTATTTTTGGGATCATACAGCGAAATAGGCTGAAAAAACGGATAGACGGAGTTGACGTATAATATATACTTCAATGTGGGCCTCACGGTAAGGACCACACCTAATCTGCTACCAAACAAATGCATTTTGTTGTAAAGAATTGACTACTGATTACCTATTACTTAGTAGCATTATACCTGCAAATGCGTCTTTCTGAAAAAAAAAAAAAAAGAACGAAAAATGGGTTGGATGAAGTAAGCTCTGTTGAGGACTAGGTTTTATGTTTACTGCTATAGGTCATTAGGAATACTGTGGATTTCTATTAAAGACACCTCCAGACATCTAAGTGTAGGTGATCCATTCAAATGGAAAGCGAAGAGGATGAAGATATTGCGAGGTCCATTGTTGTTCAAGCGGTGGCAGCTTGTGTGGTCACGGTTGAATAATACTGTCCAGTTTACATGTTCAAACAACCGGCACGTTATGAGGATGATGAGCAGGCGAGGTTCATCAACTCGATTATTTGGGCTAGTGACTGGGACTATGTTACTCAATTCAGGATGAGTCGAGAAGCATTTTTTCTACTATGTACTAAAATACATGAGAAGACACTTCTTCACGATAGTCGTAATGTCAGTCTCAAAGAACAACTCATTATTTTTCTATACACAGTGGGTCATAATATTCGCAATCGTGTAATAGGACATCGATTCATTTGATCGGGTGAAACTGTTAGTCGTCATTTTTACCGTGTACTAAATACCTTGGTATCGTTGTACCTTGAGTACGTTAAACAGGTCGGACAAGAGATACCATCTGAGATCCAAACAAATCTAAATTGGGCTGTATAGTTTCAGGTATAATTTTATCTGAGGGTCACTTTGTATATATTATTATTCTTGTCCATCTATTCACAACTATTCCGCCCTCTAAAATTCCATGAAATGCATCTAGGGTTCTGTCAGTGCAATTGAAGGGACATACAATTTTGCTCATCTACTAGCAGCTGACCATGCGAGCTTCCACAACAGGAAAGGGGTATTGTCTCAAAACGTACTTACGTTCTGTTGTTTTGATATGAAGATTTTGTATCTGCTAGCTGGTTGGGAAGGTTCTGCTTCTGACGTGAGGGTGCTACACAACACGTTGACCTGAACTGATGATCCTTTAACTGTCCCAAATGGTAGTTCTTGTTCATTCTAATCGTTGCCCTAGAAATCAATTTACTAATGAATGTTTCGAATGGAACTCTTAATAAAACATTCATTCAAATTTGTGGGAAAAATACTATGTTGTCAACGCTGGATATGCTCATTCATCAGGATTTATGGCTCCATACCACGGTGTTCGATACCACTTGTAAGAGTATCGAACTGGGAGAGCACCGGCGAATATGAAGGAGCTGTTTAATTATCGCCATGCCCAATTACGTAATGCTATCGAACGTTGTTTTGGCTTAGTGAAGGGTAGACTTCCGATATTAAAGATGGCGATGCAGTAACCATTCAAAACACAAGTGAAAATTGTCATTGTTTGCTTTGTTTTATATAATTTCATACAATCGGATATTAAGTATCATGAAGATCTATAGGATGCTGGTATATCAGTAGCCGACGTGGAAAGTAATCCTACACCGCATAAGGTCTTCACAAATGATGAGTGACAGTGGTTATTTCAATCAAATCAACGGGAGAAAGAAGAGTGGGTTAGAGCACGTGATGACATTGCACATCGAATGTGGGCAGATGCGCAATGTAATAGTAGGACTAAATAGTGTAGTAGATGGCCACAACATTCTAATTTCCTCTTCGCAATTGTTGTCTTGAAGTAATGAATTATTTTTTGCATTAATGGAGGACTATTGCTATCAGTTGATGAACTGTAGAATTAGAGACGTACTTCTAATTTGACCACGCATTGAAATAAGGTGTTACGACCATTCATTAGACCGGCCCATAATCGTGTGTTTTATGTGTAGGTGCAATGTCGAACTCTTGGGTAAATGATATGTCCACACCAATACAATCACTAGTTAGGTCTCCTGTGTTACCTACTCGATGTTCACCACGAGAGAAAACGATCAAATCCCTTGCAGAGCTGCTCTCCCGGGCAACAAAGATCAAATGGAGTAAACTAATGGATCAAGTTCTATTCGACACATTGCTGGAACAGATTGCATTGGGACAGAAAGTCGACAATGGCTTCAAGAGAGAAGCGTATCAAGAAGTTGCTGAGGAAGTGACAAAACAAACAGAGGTTCTAGTCAACTGGCAGAACATACAGAACCGGTTGCGATATCACAAGAGGGAGTATAATGACGTCAGGGACATGCTTGCTGCTAGTGGATTTGGATAGGATAATGAGCAAATGGTGGTCACGGCACCTGACAAAGTATGGGAAGAGTATCTCAAGGTAAGAAAACCTAACCATTTGTTTTGTTTGTACAATTTAGTACGCTTTCATGTGTTAACCACTAATTATATAAATATGAATATTTGGAATTACTTACACCGATTCGTTTGTTGTAGTCACACTCGCGCACTGAGAGACTACGGGGCAAAAGAATCGACAGAATAGATGATCTAGCGATTATCGTCGGATCCGATCAGGCGACTGGACGTTACGTGCAAGGAAGTAGGAGTATGGCTGCATCCTCCTTCGGGTTCAATGAGATCTTAACGAGACTTGGACGGAGCTCGATTACGATCTTGAAGATTATGTTGACCTCTCAAAGGATACTTTAGGGGACTCAACAGGGACAATTAATTTTCCTCGGACACACCGACCATGGAAAATCGATTCTTTTGTAGCACTCTCAATCGCATGTCAGATTCTAATAAGGGCCATAGTACGAGTAGCACCAAGAAGCGAATGCAGCCTCCTCGTCCCTGTGATATACTTGGCATATCTCTTAAGTTTATTGTGGAGGCCAAGCATGATTTTGGCCTAGGAAAAGAGGTCAACCGAACTAGTAAAGTTCTAAATGTCCTCGAAGAGGTGCAAGGGCTAACTAATTCTGAGTTCATTGAAGTTGGTCAACTCTTAAGCAGGGACGAGAAGTTCGCAGCATTCTTTGTCAGTCTATGAACTGAGCGCCGTGTCAATTGGTTAAAGAAAACCCTCCGTGATAAGTTTGCTCAAGATGTTAGTGGTTCCGTATGATAGGGATTGTCATATGTTTGATACACTTTGATGTTTTTGGACTTGTAATAAAATTTCTTATTTTGTTTGGTTGTTTTGATTGTTTTATTTTGGTTTATATCTTGGATACAACGTACGATACTTTCATATTTGAGATGACATTAAATTCGATATTTATAGATTAGTATGATCGTTTGATATAATCAGATCATATAGACATTCCTGATATTACCGTAGGAGAAAATCTTACGTTGAAAATATTTATGCTCTACTACAGTCAGACATAGCCAAAGGTACGTTTTCATATTCATTTTAATATATTGGAATAGTCACAATACCCGTCCTAAAAAATATATCCATGTGAGATACATTAGTGTATTATTAGATAAATGCATTTGTAAATTTTTTTATCCCATTCAATGTTTTTCTTTTTTTAATATTTGATTCATATGCGCTCATTTTCATTCCTTGATTGACATGTTAATGTAGATGGGGAAAGAGAAATATTACGTCGTACTAATTGGTCACCGACTGGGGATCTATCTTTCTTGGGATGAGGCCAGATTGGAAGTAGAAGGCTACAGCGGGAGTAGACACCGGGCCTTCAAAAACTAGAAAGAAACTTTAACTTATTGGGACAGTCACTACAGTACCACAATTGCTCAGCCAACTATAGGACGGGCCAAATTTGAAGGATGTGCATCCGTTTCTTGTGATGAGCTTGCTTCACGGAGGACTTCATGGTCATCAACCCAAGAGACGACCCAAACCATGGTTTCTCGAGCTACTTCGACAAATGATGCCATCATCTCTATTGGTGAGAGAGTAGCTGCAATTGTAATAGGTCTCGTGGTTTTGTTTTTCGTTTTGTATAACATCATTAAACTCTAGTTCTATGATGGAAACACATATTACTGTTTTAATTAAGCATATCATGATACTCTTTTTCATGGTATGCAATATATGCATTAGGTTCCTTGCTAGTTGATTGCTTATGTTTAGTGAGGTATATAGGATAAAAGTGAGTGTATGCATTTCTGTGTATGTCAACACAATTAGACGACAGTGATCGGTCCACAGCGACACCCTAGATGGGCCTGATTTACGGTCAGGATCTCACAAATTTCATTTCATCATTAGACATTGACATGTTGTGTCTCACGCTGCGGTGATTGAACCGTTCACCTTATGGAGTCCAATGTAGCGGACACTGAACCAAAAATCTATCCAAATGGAATGTCGAAAACGTAGTTCCAAATCTGGGACATTCTTGAGGCATGGATCGAGGTACTGTAGGCTACGTATCCCAGGGTACTACCAAGAACAAATCCAATCAAGAACGCATGATGTGGTTCCCATGGTCTAGGATGATCCAAACCGTTGATCTGATAAGCCCACAATAAATGAACCAACCCTTTGAAATTTCCCTATCAATTAGAACCCCTCAACACACAGCCTTCACGAATAGAGGATTAAGAAAAGAAATACAACAACAGTCTATACTTAACTGAAAGAAGGCCAATAGATCGGACCATAGAATCTTCCAATAAGATCAACGGTTGTGTGTATCAAGCAATCTGTTCCCGTTTTTCCAGAAGCGGATTTCCTGCGAAAGCCTTTCGCAGGAAGTTCCTGCACAAGGATGGTAGGTGGGGCCTACTACAACGTATGTGAGAAATCCATTCGGTCCATCCATTTTGAGAGCTCAATTTAGAACTGTGTGATCGAAAATTAGGTGGATACAAAACTCAAGATGGTCACACAAAGAGGGAAAATTGGGGAAAGAAATTCCTACCATTGAGACCTTCCTAGGCTCCACCTTGATGTTATATGCTATCGAAACCGTTTATAAAGTCATTCTTAATGGGATGAAGTGAAAACACAAAAAATATAGCCTGATACATAAGTTTTATGGCCAATATACTGCTTTTAATGGTTCTTACTGAATGTCCACTGTTTCCTCTCGTGTAGTCCATTTGAGTGTTGAATATACTTAATTTTTTGTCTTAAATCCTAAATTGATCTCTAAATCATCATGGACAGGGTGGATTTCTCAAAAACATCAAGGTGGGCCCCACCCGGCATCCTCGCATTTGGAACTTCCTGCATAAGGCTTTCGCAGGAAATCCGCATACCGGTTTTCCACTGTCAGACAAAGATCCACCCACCAAAAACACCAAGTGCAGGATCTCTATACAACAATCCCACAGCTGCCAAACATGTCAACAGGTGTTGACGGTCACCGTAGCCAAACCCAGTGACCGTCCAAACATGATGCCGTATAGCCCATGGGCTATTGCAAACCCATGGGATCAACAAACAAACATCTGAAACCTTAAAATTGATCCCATTCGTGTAACCCCGTGTAAGTCTCCTACCCAAACACGCCCTTAGCACCAAAGATCTCCCTTGTGGCTACTCCATGGAGAGGTCCAGTAGCAAAGCCTGGGGTGCTTAACCCATTCCGAACAGGCACTAGCCTCTGCGCCAGTTTGCTTGCTTTCCAAGATCGACGGGACCAATGCTTCTCTCCAATCAGGGGGGCGTTACATGTCCATGACCACCTAGCGTATCTTTAGGTTAGAAAATCAAGGACCTCAAAGGCTATAAATACCCCCTAACGCTCTCTCATGAATTCGACTTCGAGACTTCAAGCACTTATGCTCATTCAATTGAACTTCACTAGTCTGAGAGCTCCCACTCCCACTAGGAAGACTCTGCGCCAAGCGCTATACCACCTAGGAAAAGCCTTGGCATCAGACGCCACCTTCCTTGGTGATTGTTTGAGGACAATAGGCAACATGGGATAAGGTCGGTCTTTATTCAGCCTGACTCCCTCCACCAGACGCAAAACCCTTAGTGCTAATCACTAAGTACCTTGTCACTAGATGGCAGGGACTAGCATGAAACTGAGCACATCATCTCTAGCATATGAGGCTTATCACAATGCTGGATGATTATGATTATGTGTACACCTTTCCCAGCATACTAGATGAATTGGACGCTCTAGAGACGAAAGAAAGTAGCTTAAGAATTTAAGCATCATTTGCAAGATACAACTTTATACCATGTAACAGACTGGTTTACTCTGATTTTTTACTTTTCAATCAAAGGTTTTTTCTCTCTTCATGGGATGTAACTAAGAGTCTATGCCAAACCACAGGCTAGAATGTATTTTGTTCTCAAATCAATGAAAGTGTCTCAACGTCGCATATTTGAGTGCGTATCCTAGCAACAGAATCATTAACCATTAATAGTCAATCTAATATCAACTAACAAACAAGAAACCTTTTTTTTTCTTTTTAATAAATGAAAAGTCAAATTACCTAAAAGAGCTCCTAGAGTGTTCTTAACAGTTAGATTAATACATTGGCTTCATCCTCGCCATTAATGCAAATAAAGAAGCTAGAATGTTTCTAGGACGATAAATAGGTGAGACCTTCTCGTTTGGTAGATGCCTTAGAAAGTGTATCTGAGCCCTTGGGCAATAGAAGTCCCTTTGCATTCAGTCTCTTGCCTGCGCTCTTTCCTTCCTAGTAGCAAGGATGAAGATTAGGTAGTTGGGTGAGTTGTCCAAAAAGGGTTTGTGAGTACATGTACCACACGGTCTAAACTAGGGAATGCATCAAGGCCATTAAACGATGGAACAAAAAAATTGCTAAGAACAACTACAAGGCGGTATTTCTGCCAACTCCATCTATTGAGCCTTGGTTATCCATTTAAGCTATTTGGATGGCAATAGAATATGGAGAATATGACTCAAGCTACAAATAAATGCAGTTCAAATGACTTTGCTTGCCTTGCCCCACATGATCTAAAAACAAAAATCACCAAATGATTGAACATCCATCTGAGAAAATAGAAATGTTCCAAATGTTGGAAACAAGACAACCTTACAGTGGAAAGTTTACATTACACCACATTTTGATTCTGCTTTGTTCAAGGGAACCAATCTTCCTTCGCTTGGGATGGCTTCAAGAGAAGGAAACCGTAATAAGTGGGTTACTACTTCCCAGTTCTTGTACCCCAAATTGCAAACAAGATTTTATAAGAACACATCCCATCCGCTTTAGAAATCAGAAATTTCCAAAACCATCCTAATGCTCCTTGGAAATTTTGAAGCTAGGGTTTGTGGGGCAATAATCCTCATGTTGAATTCCAAAGCTAAGAGATCTACCAGGATTCCCAGAAATGAAAAACACAATTGGAAAACACAAAGTGAACCTTGCAAATTCAATTAAAAACAAAATGTAAGGATGATTCAGAATATGAAAAATGTAGATTTTGAGACTTGCTCTTGCATCACAGTATACATTGTTAATTTGGCATAGAACTGGTCAAAGACAAAAACTGTGATTGATCCGTGACAATTAGTAATATGGTATCAATACATTGAAAACATGAAATTTGGGTTCGGTTCCAGTGAGTGATATGGTGAGATGCCTCATGGTGTGGTGCATTTCAAAGGGACCCCAAGGATGGGGGTCTGCTCTTTTGTTTTCACATGGGTTGGCCCTTCTTAGATGACCAATCAGAGGACCACCTCTTTAAGGCAACTCATGAATTTGTCATCTCACCATGTCATTGCCTTTTGGTTTTATATACAACAGAGAAACTTAGAGAAAGGGTGTGGAGAACCATGCCAGATCAAGCGAGTATTGTCACGATCCGTTGGATAAGGTCTTCCTTTTTGCCTCCTACCTTGGCTTTTTTTGCACCAAGGAAGCTCTTCAGCTCAGGAACCATGAGGGATCCCAGCTGGCCTCTCGCATGGTAATCAATTACCTAACCAAAACCGGCATGATTTCAAAAGGTTCTGATCTTGCAAACAATAAATAAATAAACAAATAATACCCATGAAGCTGCAAACTCACCTTTGCAATAATATCAGATGAATCAATTTGATGCTTTGTCCATTTCTTTTGTGGATTCTCCTCTCTGTCTTCTTCTCTAGCAGAAATATCAGATGGTTGCTTTGCTCGTTTCTTCGGCACTAGATTTTCGACATCTCCAATGGTAATTTTCGATGGTTGCTTTGCCTGTTTCTTTAGCATGCTCTCTTTTGTAGTTGCAATGTCGGATAGTTGCTTCACCTGTTTCTTTGGCATGCTCTTTTCATTCTCTTTTCTAGCTGCAATTTCAGACAGTTGCTTCCCCTGTTTCTTTGGCAAATTCTCAATATCTTCTCCAAAGTGAATTGCGGTCAAAACAATATGTCAGCTTTCACTGAGAAGTAATTAAAATAAAAGATTGCAAATGTTTGTACAAAATCCATTCTAGAATAAGAGTGCAAATAACTGCCTTCTAAATATGTATTGGGTGACCTGAAACTAATGTCTCAGGTGACCTGAAACTAATCTGAATTTAAAATAGAGCATGTGAGAGAGGCATTGAAAAAATCTAGTTTCTGAAAAAAAAAAAAAAAAATTTGAAAAGTGATGTGAACTAAATTATCAAAACAGAACTATTGCGTGGCGAATTTCAGAGACAGGACTCACAGGAGAGCACAATAGTGAAATCTATAAAAGAGGATGACATTCCACCAAGATCAGCATCCAGAGGAATTCTTTTTTGTACTGATGCAACATAGCAAGCAATAATATATAGATTGCAGTATTCTTCCTTTCCATAGACAAGGACAGTGAGTCAGTTAAATAGGCTGTCACAATCATCAATTGCTTCTTTGATAGACGACAAGGGGGCATCAAAAAATCCTCATTCCGATAGCATGAGAGTAACCATGCCTTCAACTTTCTCAGTTGAAAATCTTGAGATGCATGATATGCCCCTATAAACGTATTCTCAACAAGAGACGCTCACACAAGGTTAATATGCAACTATGGTACTTTATCATCATATTCTTTACTTCATCAGTCACCTTTAATCCTGAACCACATTTGAGTTTCAAAGAAGACTACTGTAGTTTTGTGTAGAAGAGAAATGAAGGAAAAAAGTGAGAGGAGGAGATAATAGAGAAAGGTGTCAGGGCTTGACCTCCACACCTTGCTTACATCGTCAAGTAATAAAAGCCAAAAGCCAAAACAGAAAAAAAATTCCCATCACATATTACAATATGAGTTGTGCACCTTAAGCGGTCCGTACAGCTATACGAACCTTATTACAATCATTGCTTAGCTTGGAAACACCCTTTTCAAGCATGCATTTCTCCCTTCTATTAGCATGTAGGTAGCCAAATACAATGGAGATGACATTTGGTTGCCAATCTCTTATCTATAATTTCTAAAATGGGCATGTAATCACGCTCTTTATAGGTGAAACGATCCATGATTTTGTTTATGCCCTCTCCATCACATCATAGATGTGATCCATTGTTGGCTTCTCGTTTCCATCCGCCAATCGCAACATAGTCACCAAGGGTTTCGATGATTTTAGTGCCTTTACCACTTGTGTCCAAAAAGATTATGAAATGATAGTTGGACTAGCTTCCCTTCAGCCTTCTTTAACCAAGGCTCATTATTCCTATGGGCCGATACTACTAAGCTTCTAAGACTGGCTTTCTTAGAATACAACCTTTGTAGAGTTAAGAAAACTATTGTGAATCGGGTGATAGATGCACGAAGCAAGTTACACCATATGTGTTTTCTCATTTGATTAAGAAGAATGACATGTTTGTACATAAAGATCGTGATTCTTCTAGCCTTAGTAATCACTTTAATGTACAACCTACCTATATCTTCTAATATTAGATGTATACAATGTGCCACACAAGGGGTCTAAAATAAACAACCATAAGAAGGTGACCGACGGCTCTATATAAGGCTACATTGTAAAGATCGTGATTCTTCTAGCCTTAGTAATCACTTTAATGTACGACCTACCTATATCTTTTAATATTAGATGTATACAATGTGCCGCACAAGGGGTCTAAAATAAACAACCATAAGAAGGTGACCAATGGCTCTATATAAGGCTACATTGTCCATGATAACTTGGACAACGCATTCATCTCATACTTCCTCAACTACACTATCTAATAATTTTAACAAATAACCGACCATGTGGAAATAGACCGATGAATCTATAGACTTGAAAACAATTCTCCCAGTTGGACAATCCAACAGAAAGTTTATCAGTGTCCGACCAAATTTATCGGTCCATCCATCGACTAGAAGAATAGAACCACATGTTTCCATGCTTCTTTATATTCAGCAAGGAAGCTTCTAGTAAAATCAACCTCAGTTTTGAGGCATGTTTCCCTCACTTTGTGAAATGAAAGAGGCTTAAGCCCAGGTCCAAGTTGATACACTACTTCTACCATAACTTTAAAGCTTTTCAACTTAATAGTGCTAAAAGCAACACCGGCTTGGTACAATCACTTAGTGATATATATGTATGTATGTATATATATATATATATTGAATCTTGGTTTTCCTATTTCTTTTCTTATAACGGCTTTCCAAAGTAGTTTGTGTGGGTTCTTTGCCCTTACCCCTTTAGTCAATCACATCCTCAGGATGTGGTCTACACCACCTATCTATGGGCCTATATGTAACTGCTATAGTTTATAGCCCTTTTTGTTGTCAAATTTGTGGTGCCAAAGACACTGTTATGTAGCTTGCATCTATGAAAAACAATGCTCTACTCAAGATCAGCTTTGTTTGACAAGCACTGTTCACAAGTCAAGAATCTCAAAAAGCTTTCAAGTTCAACCTTAAGATCTCAAGAAGCTTTCAAGTTTGAACTCCATCAAGACTTCAAGCTTTGCTACTTTCAAAGGTCTCTTGTCTCTAAGTTTCAATGTTCTTACTTCACTATTAAGGTATGACTGACCTTAGGTTGACCTTTAGAGTAGGTCATTCTGGATACATAATTCATATGTTTTATATATGTGAGTTTAGGTTGTTCTAAGACTAGTCCTGGACTTTGTTCGACTAGTCCTAGCACTGCTTTGACCTGTCTAAGAATTTCCTAGATCAGTCATAAGTTTGTTGCAAAATTCGGATATTTTCTGTTTGGCTTCGACTAGTCTTAGGGTTTGTTCTACTAGTCGTATGAACAGTGTCGACTGTTTCTTCGACCTGTCGTAGAGCTACGACTCAATGTACAGCGTTGAAGATTGGCTAGCTTCAACTAGTCGTGTGAAACCTATGACCAGTCGAAGGGGACCTACGACCAGTCTTAGACCACCTACGACCAGTCGTGAAACCGTCAGATCTTATCGAGCCCGAATTTTCAAATATCTGTTGGTTCTAAGGCCAGTCGTAGCAATCTCTAAACCAGTCGAAGATACGATTTGTTCACCTATAAATAGAGTACGAATCTCTTAATATCGGGGACATCTGAATTAATTTAATTTGGCCTTCTGAGAGATAAGTATGTGCTCCATTTTAAGCTAAGTGTGCATATTTAATATTCTCTTTCTTTAGCTTTCCTTATTTGATTTTGTTCCTGTATTCCAATCTTATTTGAAAAGTAGAATTGCTGTATTCCGTCTTCTTGGAATCAAAATCAAATAGAGCTATGCCCAATTGGTTTAATTTAAAATCTGTTAGAACTTAGAACCATTACAAAGAGAGTATTGGACATTGAACTTTGACATTCAAATCTCTACTCCGACTTGGTTCTTCTGGGCTGCTACAACGAAGGAGAAAGTCAGGTATTTTACGTTTGAATAATTTACTTTCATTTGGTTTTCTTTTAGGATTTGCCAGAAAAATCTCATTATATTGGTTATCTGAGGAGAGCCAAGAAAACTCAGAAGAGGGGTTTTTTAATTGTATAAGCCTGCAGAGAAAAACACAATTGCGAAGGTTTTGGGTGAACCTGGAAAACCTATCTTTGATAGTGAACGCTGATATCCCCTGTGTGAGGATATTAGGAGTGGAGTAGTTTTGTGTGGCTGTTGTTAAACAGTTGGTGTACACACAAGCGAACCACTATAATTCTTTGTCTTGCGGTTTGAATGCTTGCTTAAGTTTTATATCTATTTTTGTGGAATGTATGTGTAGATGTGAATGTTGTAAAATTTACATTTCAAGCACAGTGGGAATGTTATAATAATTTAGTTTTAAATTCCTGCAATTTATTTCAATTCCTTGCTATTTATTTATTCCTCTCCGGTTTGAGTTTTTGATACAAAGGACGTTCTAGAAATAAGGTTGTCCTGCCATAAACCTTTGGTTTTTATGGTGTAAGGTTGTCCTTAGAACTGAATTCATATCAACCTCTCAATACTTGTTTAGTGAGGTTGTTTTTATTTCAGCATTGTGATTTGATTTAGTTTATTTGGCTATCTATCTTTCTTTGTTCCGCTGTTAAAGTTTTATTTTGGCATCGTCCTTTTACCCCCCCCCCCCCCCCCCCCTTCTCTAGGACGTATAGCTAGGCCATTTCAAGTGGTATGAAAGCCTAATAGATCGCTCTTATTGCTTTTTATTTGGATTTAATTCCTGAGCTAACGATCTAAGCTATATATAAGATGTCAAATTTTGATAGCCTATCAGTCACTAGGCCTCCACCCTTTGATGGCTCCAACTATGCCTATTGGAAAGCTAGGATAAGGATCTTCCTCAAATCAATGGATGAGAGTGTGTGGCAAGCCACAATGACTGAATGGAACCCACCTATCACTGAAGTGACTGGTATTGATGGTTCAAAATCAATGAGAGTAACACCATATTTCTCATGGACCACCCTTCAAAAAAATAAGAGTAGTGCCAATGCAAAAGCACTAAATGCAATCACTTGCGCACTATCACCGGATGAGTTCAAAAGAATCATATCCTGTGATACTGCAAAGCAAGCCTGGGATATATTAGAAGTGACACATGAGGGTACTACAATTGTCAAAAAATCTAAAGTCCAACTCCTCACAACCAAATTTGAAAAAATTCATATGGAGGAAAATGAAGTGTTTATGGACTTTTACACTAGATTAAATGACATTGTAAACTCAATGTGGGGTCTTGGCGATAAAATCTCAGAAAGTAAAGTGTGTGCAAAGATACTACGCTCACTTCCTGAACGGTTCAACTCTAAGGTAACCGCGATCCAGGAACTTCGTGATACGGACAATATGAGGGTAGAAGAACTAGTTGGTTCTTTACAAACCTATGAGTTAAACTTTAAAGCTCCTAAAAGTAAATCTATCGCTCTTAAATCTTCTAAAGAAAACTCTGATTCTGAAGATGATATGACTCTTTTAGCGAAAAAGTTTTACAAGATTTTCAAGAGTAAAAAGAGGCTTGATTTTCAAAAATCAAATAATAAGAAAAGATCAAAACCCAAATCTAAAACTTGGAAGTCTTTGAAAGATAGTCAATGTTACAACTACCAAGAATATGGGCATTTAGCAAACAAGTGTCCTAAAAAGGACAAACCCAAAAAGAAGGGTATGTTGGCTACTTGGGATGAATCATCTGATTCTGAAGCTTCTTCTGAATCAGAAGATTCTGAAACCGAGTCGGGCAGTGAAGTTAAAGCCCTTATGACTCTAGCCAAATTCACTTTTTCAGATCACGATGATTCAACTAGCGAAGAAAATCTGAATAGTGATTATGAAAATGAAGATGATCTTCAAGATGCTTACAATGCCCTATACAAGGAAAGTTGTAAAATTGCTGTCAAACTTAAACTTCAAAAAGAAAAGTTTTTTAAACTCAAAGAATGTTTTGAATCTCTTGTTTTAGAAAAATCTCAAATTTCAGATTGTTTTGAAAAATCAAAATGTGATTTAGAATTCAAAACCTCCCTGATTGAAAATCTGAAATCTAAAAATGAGAGACCTAAAAATGAAGTATCTTCTCTTCTGAGTTTAAAGGATACATGGAGGTATGCCCAAGGAGATCGAAAGTTAGAAAAACTTTTATCTGGATCTAGAAAATGTGGCGCAAATCCGAGTTGGGCTATGATAAAAATGTTCCTCCTAAACAAAAGTATACTTCTCCTAAGTTTGTGAAAGGAGAGTCCTCTAACTCAAAAGGGAAAAATACTAGTCAAGGTTTTTCTAAAAATACAAAAGCTTTTCAAAAACCTAAAGGCAACTATGTCAACTTCAAAAATCAGAACAGAAACCCACTAGCTGAAAAGATAGTGGATTTACTCAAGGAGCTCTTAAAATCTAACTCAGTAGGTCATTCTTATAACAATAGTCAGAAGAAGACCAACTATACTCCTAAACCCAAAACAGTTCTGAAATGGGTTCCTAAAGTTGCCTGCTTGGTTACCCACACCGCTTTTAAAGCAACAAGCCATTCAAAGCGGTACCTAGATAGTGGATGCTCCAGGCATATGACAGGCGACAAGGCCTTATTCACCGATCTTAAAGATATGACTGATGGGTCAATTACTTTTGGTGATGGAAGCAATTGCAAGATTATGGGCCAAGGTACGGATCAACTCTATAACCTTCCTTTGTTTAAAAATGTTTTGTATGTTGAAGGACTGAAACATAATCTTCTAAGCATATCACAAATTTGTGATAATAACCATAGTGTTCGGTTTTCTAATCAAAACTGTGAGATTCTAAACAACAAGGGTTCAGTAATACTAACTGGACGTAGAACGTTTGAAAACTGCTATATTATTAGTGAATCCAGCTCATCTAATCAATCGTGTTACATAGTCCATACAGACGAGACTGAATTGTGGCACAAACGTCTTGGACATGTACACACCGAAATCTATATAGATTGAGCAAATGAGAACTTATAAGAGATCTACCCAAACTACAAAAGTTAGATAAAATATGTGGTGAATGCCAGATTGGCAAACAAACGAGAACTCACACAAAAAGGTGAATTCCAATACCACATCAAAACCACTCGAGCTTCTCCATATGGATCTTGTAGGACCTACCAAGACAGAAAGTCGATGTGGCAAAAGATATATCTTGGTAATAGTAGATGACTTTACCAGATATACATGGGTTGTCTTCTTAAGGGACAAATCAGAAACCTTTGAAGAAGTGAAAAAGGTTCTTAAAAGGATTCAAACTGAAAAAGGTTCTCAAGTCAGTAAGATTCGTAGTGATCATGGATCTAAATTTGAGAATAGCGGTTTTAAGAAGTTCTGTAGCGACCAGGGAATATTACATGAATTCTCAGCGCCCAAAACTCCACAACAAAATAGAATAGTTGAAAGGAAAAATAGAGTGCTTCAAGAAATGGCTAATGTCATGTTGAACAGTATGAAGCTCTCTAAGAATCTTTGGGCTGAAGCAGTCAATACAGCTTGCTATATCATTAACCGGGTTTACACTAGTAAAGGTAATAATAAAACGGCTTACGAATTGTGGTTCGATAAAAAGCCTACTATCAAATACTTTCGAGTTTTTGGCAACAAGTGCTATATTTTACGAGATCGTGAATATCTGGGAAAGTTTGATACGAAGAGTGATGAAGGGATTTTTTTAGGATACTCTTTAAACAGTCGAGCTTATAGGGTTCTGAACAAAAGGATTGTGTGATTCAAGAGTCTATCAATGTAGTCATTGATGATCACTTAAACACACCACTCTCAAGTTCAGATAATGATGAAGTACTAGTAATTGATAAATTCGATACTTCATCTAATCAGACTGATTCTGAACTAAGGATTGTTAAAGATCATCCAACCACACAGATTCTTGGAAACCCTCTCACTGGTGTTCGTACCCGTAGACTACTTGAGGATATATGTAATTACCTATGTTTTACATCTCAGATAGAACCATCTAACGTAAAAGAAACTCTTGCTGATGAAAACTGGATTGTTGCGATGCAAGAAGAACTTAACCAATTCGTGAGAAATGATGTTTGGTATCTCGTACCTAGACCTAAAGATAAACACATCATTGGAACCAAATGGATTTTCAAAAATAAGTCTGACGAGCTTGGCAATATTATTAGAAACAAGGCTAGGCTAGTGGTACAAGGTTACACTCAAATTGAAGGCATTGATTTTGATGAAACCTTCGCACCAGTAGTACGTCTTGAATCAATTAGACTCTTTATATCCATTGCGTGTGTTAGAAAGTTTAAGATTTACCAAATGGATGTGAAAAGTGCTTTTTTAAATGGTGATCTGCATGAGGAAGTCTATGTTGAACAACCGATGGGTTTTGAAGATCCCAAAAATACTGATCATGTGTATCGCCTTAAAAAGGCACTTTACGGTTTAAAACAAGCTCCTACGGCATGGTACGAGAAACTAACAAATTTCTATTAAGCCATAATTTTCAAATGGGATGTGTTGATAAGACTCTATTTATCAAAAAACATGATGATCACATTTTAATAGTACAAATTTATGTTTATGATATCATTTATGGATCTACCTGTACTCAGTGTTTAAATTATCGGCGATATTATCGAATTATCGCCAATAATTTCGGTATCGCTAGAGTTGCGACACCGAAACTCCCCTTTTTCGTCTCTTCCTAATATCGCCGATTTTTCGGCGATTTTATCGATTTTTTGCGAAAAGTCCAGTTGTCACTCAGTGTTCGCAATATCGGCCGATATACTGGCTGATAATGTCGGTATCGCAGCCCAACGATATGAAACATGTCGGAAGAAATATTCCAAAAAAATTGGAAAGAGAGAGAGAGAGAGAGATAGAGAGAGAGAGAGAGAGGGAGGGAAACTTTCAATAAGGTGGATTTCCGCACCTGTAGAATAGATTACCCTGATTGGAAGCTGTATTTAGTGGGCCATTTGAATCGAAGCTCGCCATTCGTAGGTTACCGTAAAGAAAATCTCAATACCCTTTTCTTCTTTCTTCTATTAGATTGTTAACGGAATTAATTTAGGAAGAAAATGAGAAAAAAAAAATCCAGAGAAATCCGGAGATTTGGGGAAGAAACCAGGGTTTCAGGGTCTCTCGGATGAAAAATGGGTTTGGAGCCCTTTTTTATCGGGCGCGGATATGCTACTGACGGGTTGAGTAGCGAACTCGCTACTGAAGTGACGTCACCAAGTTC
The DNA here is from genome assembly GCF_029962835.1 of Magnolia sinica. NCBI lineage: Eukaryota > Viridiplantae > Streptophyta > Magnoliopsida > Magnoliales > Magnoliaceae > Magnolia > Magnolia sinica. The sequence goes on along the minus strand of NC_080579.1, from coordinate 68,292,774 downwards.
TGTGGATCCCACCATGATGTATGTTTTGTATCCACACCGTCCATCCATTTTGAGAGACCATTTTAGGTCATGAGCCAAAGAATGATTCAGATCCAAATCTCGAGTGGACCCCACCACAGAAAAAGTGGAGAGAGTGACGCTCACCATTAAAATTTTCTAATGGCCATAAAAGTTTTCAATGAAGCTGATATTTGTGTTTTACCTTATTTAATGTTTGTGTTAACTTATGAACAGATTAGATCTCAAATAAACATTACGGTGGACCTTAGGAAGGTTTTAATGGTGGGTGTAACTCACTCCACTGTTTTCCGTGGTGGGGTCCATTATAGTTTTGGATCGGCCTAATTATTTTGATCATGCCTTAAAATGTTCTCTCCAAATCAATGGGCGGTGTGGATACAACACATACATCATGATAGGATCCACATAACTTGGTGACGTCACTTCAGTAGCGAGTCTCGCTACTCAACCTGTCATATAGCTAATCCGCGTCCTTTTTCACCGGGCACGGCTACATGAGGCATGAACGCATCTTTTCACACGTGTAGTGGGCCTCCAATCTGAACTGTTCATGTGATGTGGCATCCCATGAAACTCTCAGGAACCAAATTTTACCCTGATCTAAAACTCTAGTGGGCCATAGCAAAGAAAGATGCAAATCAAGGGAGAAATTTGTTTTCTTTTATAATGGCCCACTGAAGTCTTAGATGAAAGCAAAAGTTGAACCATAAAAGTTTCATGGAGTGCTGCATCACTTAGACCGTTCAGATTTTGGACTCACATCACATATGATGAGTTCTCAGAAAGTTCTCAGGTAACTCTGCTGCTGCCGGGAAAATCTGCATTGGCGCGGATCAGGAGCCTAGAGATGGATGGTCTGTCAAGGCTCTGTAAGGCCCACCATGATATATTTGTTTTATCTACACCGTCCATCCATTTTGATATGTTATTCTAGGGAATGAGCCCAAAATGTAGCCAGATATGAGGCTCAAGTGGTCCACACCACAGGAAGTTGTGGTGGGAATGATATCCACCGTTGAAGCTTTCCTAGAGCCCATCATGATGTTTATTTTCCATCCAATTTGTTCATAAGGTCTAATAGACTTGGATGAAGGGAAAACATAAATATTAGCTTGCTCCAAAACTTATGTAGCCCCCGTAATTTTTTTAATGGTTGTCATTCAATGATCACCTTTTCATGTGGTGTGGTCCACTTAAGATTTGGATTCATTTCATTTTTTGGCCCATACCATAAAATGATTTGTCAAAATGAGTTAACGGTGTAGATACCAAATCATTTTAGCTTATTATCCAAAAAATAAGTACATCCAATTATCAAGTGGACCATACCAAAGGAAAAAGTGGTGATTGACAATTAATGGGCCACGAAAGTTCTGGATCAATCATATATTTGTTTTTTTCTTTAAGTTCATTTACTTTTACGTGTCTTAATTAATGTATGCCAGCTGCATTTGTAATATATAAACTCATTTTTGTTGCTATTAAAGTGATTTTTTATGGCATTGCATGCTTTTTAGGTCCTATTAAATGAAAACTTATTATGCAATGTATTCTTTTTGCAATTTTTTATTCCTAAATATGTAAATATGTGTATTTAGCCATGTCTTGAAGTTTCACTGAAAAATTCTATCATTTTCCCCAAGTTTCCCCCCTTTTTCCCAGCATTTCCGGTTATCAGCGATATTATCAGCGATAACGATATTATATCTTTATCTCTGGCCAGCGAAACTTGTAGCGATACCGACAACTCGAACACTGCCTGTACTAACATGACTATTGAGTTTGCAGATTTGATGAAATCTCAGTTTGAAATGAGCATGGTTAGGGAATTGAATTATTTCCTTGGGTTGCAAGTAAAGCAAAAACCTGAGGGAATGTTTATTTCTCAATCTAAATATGCTATGAATTTGATTAAGAGATTTGGATTTGAGAATGGTAAGAACTTTGATACTCCTATGAGTAAAACTTTGAAACTCTCAAAAGATTCTACAGGTAAAAATGTGGATCCGAAATTATATCGTCGTATGATTGGTAGTTTACTGTATTTAACTGCTAGTAGACCTGATATCGCTATAAGTGTTGGTATTTGCGCTAGATATTAGTCTGATCCTAAAGAGTCACACTTGACTGCTGTCAAGCGGATTATGCGATATGTCGCAAGTACTGTTAATCTCGGTCTCTGGTATCCACATGAGACTAGTGTTCAATTAGCTGGGTACTCGGATGCTGACTGAGCTGGTAATCTTGATGATAGAAAATCAACTAGTGGTGGTTGTTTCTATATAGGAAACTATTTAGTTTCTTGGTTTAGCAAGAAACAAAGTTCTATATCACTTTCAACAGCTAAAGCTGAATATATCGCAGCTGGTAATGCGTGTACGCAGCTTGTTTGGATGAAACATATGCTAAGTGACTATGGAATTAAACAGGATTCTATGTTATTATATTGTGATAATTCCAGTGCCATAAATATTTCGAAAAATCCAATTCAGCATTCTCGTACTAAGCACATTGACATTAGATTTCATTATATTCGAGAATTAATAGAAGAAAAGGTTACATCTTTGGAATATATCCCTACCGAAAATCAACATGCTGACATTTTCACTAAACCGCTCGACAAAAGCAGGTTTAACAAAATGAAATTTGATCTTGGCATGTGCATTTTAAAGTGATTATTTATACCTACTTGTATCATAGTGTATATAATTGCTTGATTTATTTTCAAATTTTTGAATATAATGCTGGAAATCAGTTTTTCTGGCCAATACTCGACCGGTCGTGAATCTACACGACCAGTCGTGCTATGACCGGTCATGTACATCCACGACCAGTCGTAAATCGCGTGAATCTCAAAATGGTTCATCTTCTTCATTTCTTCTTCTCTCTCCTACGAGCCGACACACGACCAGTCGAACCCATCCTTCAAGATCTTCAAGGTTAGTGCTCCATTTGCATTTTTCTTGTAGATTTGTGTCTAGATTTCTTCTATTTGACTCTTGAAGTTATCTATTTTCAAATTTCGTTGAGATTTGGAATTTTTCTTGGGTAAAATCTGATTTGAGAAAACCCACTTCTCAACCCTTTACAACTCTCTTTTTTCTTGAAATCCTTGTTGCAAATGGCATCTAGAGGAAGAAAAACAACATCCCTTGGTCCTTCTTCTTCCTCCAGATCAGCCCCTATTACTAAGTGTCATCTTCGGGCTCCCGAGGATAATCCATCCTATGTTCGGGACATCAAATTACGTAATATTATTGTTGAACACCCTGTTGATATTAATCATGTTGCTCCTTTTGATATCCTTCCTATGCTCCAGGCTATAGGTTGGGATAACTTATTACATTGGGGTGGGCCAGCATACCGGTCCATTGCCCAGTCCATGTTTGCATGCATATGTGATTTTTCATTGGAAAATTTATCTTTTAAGATAGCCACAAGAGAAGGACCATTTGACGTTGATCGTCATTTGATTTCAGCTCTTATGGAAATTCCTGTGAATGATGAGGGCATTCATATCCATAACTTATCTGAAAAACCCTCAGTATCTGAAAAACGTATACTCACAAAAGATTTATGTAATTTGGATGTTCAATGGACTCATAAAGGGAATGCGCTTCCTTCAAAATATTTGTTACCCAAATAAAGAGTTCTTCACAAAATCTTTGTGTCTAACTTGTATCCTCGATCGGGTAATAAATCTGAATTGACTTCCTTCATGGTCCGTATTCTTCATGATGTTGCTAGCGGTGCTCATGTTTGTCTACCATCCTTGATTTGTCACTCCATTATTCAGTTTGGACTCCATCCTGGTCACAGTGACATTCATTTTGGTTATTTGATGACTGTGTTGGCTACGCATATGTTAGTCGATATGCCGGTTGGAGAGGCCCCTATCCATCATTTGATATTTAACAATTCTAATATCAATAAGATGAAGCTTGATTTCCTTCCTGGTCAAGGTGTTGGTGGTGGCAATGCTGAAGTTGAACATGAGGAAGAAGCTAGTGATCATCCTCCTGCTGATATTAACATGGATGATATATTTGAAGAACTTGAATCTGATTCTGGAAATGATCCAGATTATGAGCCTTCTGAGTTTGATGCACGTTTACGTGTATTGGAAGATAAAGTTGAGAATATGAATGTTAAGATGGAAAACATGTCTGTTGCCCATGATTTACAATTCAAGTATATACGCAAATATCTTAGGCGTTTGAACAAGGGCTTCCATCGACTTGATCCTTCCATCCCTGCACCTTCATCTGGTTCTGATTAGATCTTTTAAGTTAGCTAATCTGTTATAACTTTATTACTCTTGTGTTAGCTTTACTGGTTTTGAGACTGTAGCTATTTTTGACTTAGCTCTGTATATGAATTATGTGGGCTATTTATGCTAGTTAATCATATCATGTCTTGTTTCCACTCATATATCTCTTTCCTTATTTCTCCTCAGTCATCTGTTTTATGCTTCCTTTGTCCTATTGTGACAAAAGGGGGGAGAATGTATATGAATGTGATGTGTCTAATGATTATGTTATGAGGGAGTAGCATTGTATGTTACTCAAGGGGAGTATGTGCAGAAGTGGACTGTATGTTATATTGATTTACAGGTTTGCAGAATCATGTTCGTATGCCAGTTGATAATAACTGGTACATGATATAACAACTGGTGCATGATTCTTTAATCAGATATTCTGTGTTATGTAACATATCTTGGAAGTGTGTTTTGTCTCTAATTTGACAAAGGGGGAGATTGTAAGTGCTATAGTTTATAGCCCTTTTTGTTGTCAAATTTACGGTGCCAAAGACACTATTATGCAGCTTGCATCTGTGAAAAACAATGATCTACTCAAGATCAGCTTTGTTTGACAAGCACTGTTCAAAAGTCAAGAATTTCAAGAAGCTTTCAAGTTCAACCTCAAGATCTCAAGAAGCTTTCAAGTTTGAACTCCATCAAGACTTCAAGCTTTGCAACTTTCAAAGGTCTCTTGTCTCTAAGTTTCAATGTCCTTACTTCACTATTGAGGTACGACTGACCTTAAGTTGACCTTTAGAGTAGGTCATTCTAGATACATAATTCATATGTTTTATATATGTGAGTTTAGGCTGTTCTAAGACTAGTCCTGGACTTTGTTTGACTAGTCCTAGTACTGCTTCGACCTGTCTAAGAATTTCCTATGTCAGTCGTAAGTTTGTTGCAAAATTCGGATATTTTCTGTTTGGCTTCGACTAGTCTTAGGGTTTGTTCGACTAGTCGTATGAACTGTGTCGATTGTTTCTTCGACTTGTTGTAGAACTACGACTCAATGTACAGCGTTGAAGATTGGCTAGCTTCGACTAGTCGTGAAAAACCTACGACCAGTCGTGAAACCGCCAGATTTTATCGCGCCCGAATTTTCAAATATCTGTTGGTTCTACGACCAGTCGTAGAGGTATTTAGACCAGTCGAAGACGTGATTTGCTCACCTATAAATAGAGCACGAATCTCATAATAAAATAGGAAATTGAAGCTAATTTAATTCGGCCTTCTGAGAGATAAGTCTGTGCTCCATTTTAAGCTAAGTGTCCATATTTAATATTCTCTTTCTTTAGCTTTCCTTATTTGATTTTGTTCCTGTATTTCAATCTTATTTGAAAAGTGGAATTGCTGTATTCCGTCTTCTTGGAATCAAACTCATAGAGCTACGCCCAATTGGTTTAATTTAAAATCTGTTAGAACTTAGAACCATTACAAAGAGAGTATTGGACATTGAACTTTGACATTCAAATCTCTACTCCGACTTAGTTCTTCTGGGCTGCTACAATGAAGGAGAAAGTCAGGTATTTTACGTTTGTGTAATTTACTTTTATTTGGTTTTCTTTTGGGATTTGCCAGAAAAATCTCATTGTATTGGTTATCTGAGGAGAGCCAGGAAAACTCAGAAGAGGGGTTTTTTAATTGTGTAAGCCCACAGAGAAAAACACAATTGTGAAGGTTTTGGGTGAACCTGGAAAACCTATCTTTGATAGTGAACGCTGATATCCCCTGTGTGAGGATATTAGGAGTGGAGTAGCGCTCTGTGGCTGTTGTTGAACAGTTGGTGTACACACAGGCGAACCACTATAATTCTTTGTCTTGTGGTTTGAATACTTGCTTAAGTTTTATATCTATTGTTGTGGAATATATGTGTGGATGTGAATGTTGTAAAATTTACATTTCAAGCACAGTGGGAATGTTGTAATAATTTAGTTTTAAATTCCTGCAATTTATTTCAATTCCTTGCTATTTATTTATTCCTCTCCGGTTTGAGCTTATGATACAAAGGACGTTCTAGAAATAAGGTTGTCCTGCCATAAACCTTTGGTTTTTATGGTGTAAGGTTGTCCTTAGAACTGAATTCGTATCAACCTCTCAATACTTGTTTAGTGAGGTTGCTTTTATTTCAGCATTGTGATTTTATTTAGTTTATTTGGCTATCTATCTTTCTTTATTCCGCTGTTAAAGTTTTATTTTGGCATCATCTCCCCCCCCCCCCCAAGGACGTATAGCTAAGCCATTTCACTATGTCCACGAGCTGTTTTGGCGGTAGGTGATCTAGATTGCTCTGTCGAAGTGGGGGGTAGGTTTATCCACACCAATAATATATATATTCTCATATACTTCTTGTTCCATATACTCTTCTCGAAGTAAGGTGCTATTGTGTTTTCTTCTTGATTATTTGTCCATGTACTCCATGATTTCCTTTTGGATTTCTACGGTAATATTGGGACATGCTCTTGCATTTGATTCTGGCATTTATGCAAGGTGTTGCTTGTGCCATGCAATACCACTGGTACTTACAAACCCACACAAGTCACACGATGTGTAAGTCTTTTCGATAGCACTACGATAATCTCCATACTTCCAACTCGGGTCATTCGACTTGGTTTTCAAAGAAGAAGACATTATCTTGTGTCTTGAGAAGAGAGAGAGAAAGAGACACACACACACACTTACACCTTTAGGATATAGAGAGAGAGAGAGTGTGTGTGTGCGCGCGCGCGCACGTGTGTACTACACTTGCACTTGCAGAGAGAGTTACACACTTGTGAAGACTAGAGAAAGAGAGTAAAATACACTTTCACTTACACTTGTAAGAGGGGAAGAGAGGGGGAGAGAGAGAGAGAGAGAGAGAGAGAGAGAGTTCTAGTCTTCTTGAATCTTGAACTTGTGTTGTACTTGTAGTCTTGTACACTTGTAGAGCAGATGATGGAGTAGATCAGAAGCAAATACGCTTTGATACCATATGGATTAATGGCAAAGAGAAAAGAAGGAAAAGAAGAGACAGAGTGTGTTAGAAAAGAGAGTGAGAATAATAGAATTGGGTTTACATGCTCCCACACTCTTATATTTAAGTTATAAAAAAGCAAAAATGGCCAAATTCCCCCTAATAACATTAACATTGTGACCTTCCCATTCTAAGATTATCTAATTAACAAAATACTAAGAAACAAGACTCAAAACCAAGACTAGGTGAGCCGTACCACCGTACAGCCCCTCAATTGACCAATCCAGGTGGGTCGCACAAGGTATGGCAGTTATGGCCCACATCCATATTCACTAACAATCTTCATATTGGACATAGATTTGTTCACAAACCCTAGTTAATCCTTCTTCTAGAGAGAGAGAGAGAGAGAGAGTAAACTCATCTTATCTTGGTTATCAGAATTACTAGACATCGCAAATAAATCAAAACTAAAAGCATAAACTTATTCTCATGAAGAAAAAAAAAAAAAAAAAAAACTAACCTTTCCTGGTGTTTGATAAGCCCTTGTTAGATCCCTTATCGAGAAAAACTCGTGCATTTTCCTTGTTTATTGAAGTTTGGGAACTCTAGAAAAATATTTAAATATAACTTCGTCATTACAATGCTGACATTATCAAATGAGCCCCTCTGGTTGAATCACTTACTATGTGCAAATTCATCCCATCCTTTGGCACTGCAGCATCTTCTTTTGGGTTAAGCTGATTATTTCAATAAAACATACTTTAGTTCATCAATCTAAATACACAACTATTGTCCCTTAGTCAATTAAACACTCTGAATATAATTCTGAACCCTCTCATTAATACAAGTCATTTCTTTTGTAAGGCTGTTTTACTACGATCAGAAAAGACATCAAATGAACTTAAACTTACATTCCTCTTGAAAGGTCTAAGAGCGCCATCCTTTTCTATTGCAGCATTGACTTTGAGTACAGGTCCTGGATTCAAACAGCCTAAAAATCAGATAAACTGCAAAGATTTGATTATTTAATAGGAGATGAATTGGGTGTGACAGCCAGTAGAATCTTTACTTGGAAGTGGCTCATCCATGTGAAGATCTGCCCTTTTACTTTCAGTGACTGTCAGTAGACAAGCCTCATTTTCAATGCGACCTGCAATGGATTTTATTAGTGTAAAATTGAAGTGTTTTCATTATAAACTCAGTTGTGAGCTTGGTCAAAAAAAACAGGTTCCTCTTATCCTTGGTAACAATTGACGAGTGATGGAAGCAATATCTATCATCGAAAGGCAATGACCAAGCTGACAGTTAATTACCCACCACTTTTTGGGGAAGAGGGAATCCTGTTGCCTGTAACAAGCAAAGTCCTTGGTTACTTATAACTGGAAGGAGAATAGAAGCTCAATTTATCATTTTTCTTAAGAATCCAGATCACCTGACTGAATAGTTTTCTTCATAGCTTTGCGGCCCTTGAAAAGAGGTCTAAATTTAGTCGTCATGTTTATAGATAGAACATCCTGAACGCACAAATGTGTACCACTTTGAATGCCTTTGCTTGGAAATGCAGTGCTTCCTTGGATGTGAATATGCTCTGATGTTTCACTGTGAGAAAGGAGACCCAGAGATGGTTTGGGACTGCGGAAATCTGGTCATACAGGCCAAAACATTTTGAATCAAGCATAAGATAATGTAGCACTTAACAGAAAGTAATCTCCTTTCAAGCATACCGTGATTGGACAGGAGGCCTCTGAGAAAGGAAATCTTCCCACTGACAGTTGCAGGTAAACAAGTACCATCATTAACAGTCAGAATATGATTGTCAATGCTACACGTAGCCTTTGCCCATACAGGAAGGTCTGAACTGATACCAAGCCGACAAGCTCCCTGTAATGTTTTGCATTTTAGTGACATCTTTAAAGTCCCCATAAAGTGCTTGAATGCATACATATTTGATGCGCAGAAATCAGTAGCATTAACAATCAACTGTTTACAAATCGGACTTTTACAGTCCTATTTTGAGTGGAATCTCTTAGTAGCAGCAAGAAGGGATATCAATGGGTGGACCAGCCACCAGGGCTTCTGGGCCCAGCAACCATGAGGCAGGGTCAGGTCTCACTTTTGGATCAGCAAGGCTAAGCATGGGCCTAAACAGCAAATAAACAGTTAGGCTCCAGGGCCTCATTTGGAAACATCTTCTACTGACGCCCAGTGACCCAGACAGAGCATGAATCGAGCCCATTTATGACTATCATAGACAGCGAGCAACCTTTTCAGGCGAATGGGCCAGATTGGCCTGTATAGCAGACCTGAAAAAAAAGACCTGGCTCCTGTGGGCCGAAAGTTGCCTCCCAGCCAATGACAGATCTAGTAGCAACACAGCAAACCATTTTGTGATAAGCTGTGATATCAAGGACAAGTAGCTTTCCAACTCTGGAAAACTAAACAAAGTTCTAGCACATCATTAATTAATATCTCACAGATGCAAATAAACATTCATCCCACAAGATAAATCAGAAAGAAAGAGTGTTTTCTTTACACATCCTAAAAAGGTATCGTAGCATCAAGAACTCTTCGTCATAGCAAATACCACATACTCGCTACGATGAGGATTAGAGTGAGAGGAATTCTGATGGGTTGAACCAGTTTAGGAGGTTGGGAATATAAGAGCTTGGCATTCCCAATTAACCATGCAATAAACATCACCTTTTAGAAATCAACTGGGCAATCAGGTAGCTAAAATGAAACATCCACCTGGAATTTTCATCTAGTCATCCTAGAATATTAAGTACCTTAATCCTCAGAAGGCCTCCATCAAAGAAATCCCAAGCTGCATTAAGACAGAAAAGCTCACTCTCAAAATAGTAATAACTTGACCCATTACCCACATCAATCAGCCACTTGAAGTAACCAAGGCATAGAATCCAGACATCAATATCGCATGAGCTTTCAAATTTTAGGGCTCATTTGGATATATCCCAAATCCCCATTTTATTGGTGGTTTCAGCAGCCACAATATGCTTAAGGTTTGCAGCAACCAGATCACATAGGAGATACCATGCTTATCTCACTTGTGAGATCTTCAACAGCAGGAATTCCCTAAACCTTGATCGCAAAAAGGGTTGGTATTCAATTCTGACCTTCAATAATCCTCATAAACGATTCCAATGCAAAAACAGCATTCGTAGCTCTAATTGTTCGTGGAGCTGGAGTCAACCCTGAACCTTGCAGAATGAACGAAGATGGAAACCTAGAACACATCCATTTGTGACAGGAAAATAATAATAAATAATTCAGATACTAGATTCTTACAGAAAGTGGAAAACATAAAAGACGGAGCATTATATAGTAATTGGATGTATAGAAGATTGGCTACTAATCCAATGGAGAGAAAACAACCAATGCTTATTTGCACAGCCTTCATCGGTGAATAGGATGTGCACGAAGTAATCATTCGGCAGTACAAGACCATGCTGCATGTATATGTATCTTTGTCAACAGAATAGTTGTTGCAGCAAGGGAGTATAGACTGTAGGAGAAGAGCTCAAAATGAGCACCTTGAAGGACCAGAGCTCTCCCATCTGTTCAAAATCCTCCCCTCCAGGGAGGAGTCTGCTGAGTCCTATCATAAGCACCATAAGAATCCTTCAAGCCCAGGCAAACATTTCGAATGCGAAGCCAGATCAATTAACAATTTACAAATGCTACAATAACAAGGAGGAAGAACCATTTACCTATAACGTGCCCTTCACAGAGAGAGGGAAGAACAGAACATGATGTTGCAAAGCAATACTCATCCACGACAACTCCCTCACCACCATGAAACCTTTCTTTCATTTTAGGGCCAAGTAAATCCATGATCTGGTATAGACAGCTATAATGTGAAAAATCTCAACGAAGAAACTATTCAGGTTCATGGCCAGAACTGAATAAGAAAATACCTTCAGTCGACTGAATCTAACCACTTCTGGAGAAACAAGGAACACAAAACCATCATCTGTGTCTGCTTGCACTGTCTGCAATTGAAAAGTCAAAGAAAGAATGTAATTACAAAGTTCTTCACCAATCACCCCAACAAGCTAATAGCTCAAAACTAAACTAGAGAAATAATCTTCTGAAAATTAAGATACTCCAGAGTTATAACTAAAACACCACACCACTTACAGCCAGCAAAAAATAAAAAATAAAACATTGATACAATCAAGATTTAAAAAAACATAAGACAAAAGGGCTAACCTCATTCCCACCCTGGATGTTTTTAAAATCATCAAAACTGCCTCAAGTTTTGAGTTCTTGTTTGCAAAATTAACTATCAATCCAAAAACCACAATAGGGAAAATCACACTTTTTTCAATTCTATCCATGAAACAAACATCCTTACTCTCGGGAAGAGCACTTTTCAATGAAAGCAACTGTGTAGAATTGGCAGATATGATAAAGATGAATCAATCACTGAGAAAACTGAAACTTCACTAGTTTATATATCCAGGCCAAGGATACTTGACAAATGCATATAATAACAACCTTCACCCTTGAATGGCCAAATCAAGAAAAGTAATTTTGTCAACTTTGTAGTTTGTGACTATCCCCTAGTGGCCTGAAGGTATAAAGTCCCTGAAGTTTTGAGCCACCTGAGACCCCAGATTAATTGGATTAAGAATTTAATTCTGTAATTAATAACAAAAACCAAACACTTAGCACATTGGTAGAAGCACTTTCGGTGAAGGGTGAGATCAGAGGATCAATTCCTATAGTTGCGGTATTAAACTTTTGCACACACCTATAAAACCTCGAAGGAACCTTCTAAATCTAGGGCTTTCTCTCTATCAAAGGGAATCGTAGTCGGTAAGTTTCTAAACCCTTCTCGTATATTTTTTTTTTTTTGTGCTTTTGATTAATAATTACCGGATCTACACCATGAATGGGGAGGGTCGTCCTTTTGTTCATAGTATCAATCCATAGGAAGTTTTGATGATGAGAGGAGGGCTTAGAGCGAGAACTTTTGTCGTAGAGATCGGCTTTGGACCATCTAGCAGCGTCAGTCCAAAACAATTTGGATCATGGGTTTCTTAAGGCCAAAACATACTAGGGCCCTGAATTCTAGAGTGATCTAACCGTTGGATTGTCCACAATGATCTATGGATAGCATTAAGGAGAAATTATGATGTAAGACTGTTGTAGATCTCAAATAGTCCGGATTTGAGCAATCCTTTGGTTTTTCTAAACTTTGATGTAGGACATGAATTTAAATATGATATGCAAGATTTCAGGCTTAGATCATATCAATTCAGAAACAATCACACAAATTCCTCATCCCACATGAAAATCCAAACATTCAAGTAAAAGGAAATTTATGCGGGTCCAGGCCTACACATGTTAGGCTAGATCAATGAAAATTATGAACCAAACAATACTCAAGAGGAAATAGAAATCAACCACACATGCATAAGAATCAGTCCCTAATCCAAGGGATTCCCTAATCTCAATTTAAGGAACCCTAGGGTGAGAAAATTGGCAAATAACTTAGGGAAAACGTAATCTAGAGATAGGATTCATGAAAAAAAAAAAAAAAAACAGCTATGAGAGGATAAAAGAGGATAAAAACCTGAGCCAAAAGACAATCCCTCGTATGGACAGCTGGCCTGGGCCGCTCGCACGTGCGCAGGTACCTGGCCACACGTGCGAGGGGGCATCGACTGCGGAAAAGCCCTCCTTGGCCCTGGTTGGCCAGGGGTATGCTCCAAAACCCCGAAGTTTCGGGTCGATCTTAGCTACGGCTTGTGCGTGGTGCTCCGCCGAAATTTCAGCCCTCCTGCAGGTCGAAATCTGGAAACCTACTGTAATAAAGAAAACTAATGCAACAAAGGACGATTCGAAGTATGGATGGTGGTGGAAGATGAAAAGGAGATGATGGAGGATGGGAGTGAATCGAGATCGATGTGGCTTCGCACCACGGTAGTTAGCCCTTCGAAAAGGGAGGGCTTCGCATCCACTTTTGAATTCTTCCACAACTCACGAAAAGAGCAGAAAAATAAAGCAGGAATTTTTTTATTAAACTTAAATGAAATCAAAAGAACTACAAGGGGTGCCTATTTATAGGGAAAACCCTATACCCCAAAAACTCGCACTATGTGCGCAACCTCTTACTTGGCGATGAAGTAAACTAAAATAAAAACTAAACAGAGAAATCTAAAGCGTTCACGATGTTCTAAATAATAACAATAAGCAAAACCTAAAATATAAAATCAATCCGACGAGTGGGCCACGATCATGAGATCCCCTTATGGGCTTTTCTTAACTATCGGGCCCACTTTTTGAACCAAAACTTGTCTTCTACCTAGGAGGCCCTCCTTGGACGTCGTCATCGAGCCAGATCAATTGTGGGGTCCTCTTGCGTACGTACGTGCATAGGGGTGGTGGTGTGCGGGCGTGCGTGTGCACGATGTCCTCATCAAACTTGGTGATGGAAAAATCATTGGATGGATTGAACCTAACCTATGAATATGATAAATCCATGAAAAATTAAGAAAATAGAGAAAACTCTAAAAATTTCAAAAATCAGATCGTGTAGCAGAAATCATTCAACTTTGATTGATCAATCGATTGATCGAGATTAGGCTTCAATCGATCAATCGAGATTAGGCTATGATCGATTGAACAGGTCAATTTTTGTCCAACAACCAAAAGATAAAATTCAAAATTTATTCCACTGAGCAATGGCTAGTTTTGATTGATTGAGGGTTCCTCGAGCGATCTCAATCGATTGAATGAATTAATCGAAGATGGTAAAAATAGTCCAGTGACCAAATTGAATTAATTTTAATTTTTCTCGATCGATTGACGTGTGGTTTCGATCGATCGAAAATTTCAAAAAGTGTCCAGAGCCCTAATTTGTAAAATTCAAATTTTCTTAATTTATGTTCAATCGATCAAAGGGATCGATCACGAGTCTTCGATCTGGCTCGATCGATCGACTGTTTCGATCGACAGACTCCCACATTAATCTAACAAATTTCGAATTGTGATGATGAGATTAATATTTGCTTTAAATTATGTATTAAGGACCCTAGATTTAAACTTCCATGATCGTTCGATGGATTTATCTTTACTAAGTACAAGTGAGTGAATCCCAACATGTCTCATATTTGTCCGGTTAAGATAAATTGTTATGTTTGTCATGAATGATATGTGGTTGTGCTACCATGCTAAACTGATTGATTGATATATAATGATGAAAGGCTATTTTCTGTGAATTGTATAGGTGGAAATGTATGTCATTACATTCATGAATTCATTGTTTCCTCTCATATGGAGATATATATATAACGATTGTGTATGTTAATGCATAATGCATCGAGCATGCATTACATGCATTATATACTGCTCCTGTATTGATTCCTAAAAGCCCGCTCTAGATGACGACATGCACACCTCGTGTCTGGGTTCGTAGGGGATATCCCTGGATGGTTTCCTGGTAGAATCATTACTAGATGTCCGCAATTAGTGGAAGCCTACTCAAGGAGTAGATGCGGGCCTTGCCCATGCCTACCTGATATGGTAGAAGCCTGCCAGATGCAAATATGGGTTAACGGATATCCAACCCAAGCAACTAGATGGTTATCCCACTTGGCATGCATTTCATGACATCCCTGCATACATATTCATATCTAAATACATGTATTTGGATGTTGGTGGTACTATCTTATTCAGTCACTAGCTTGGCCAGCTAACATTTGTTGAATGACAACCATACAGAGAAGATCAAGACAGGAAACGTAAGTCAGGTACTAGAAAATGAGGCCCGGTTGGCAGATGATTCATAGGATCAATGGTCATATTTATCGAAATATGAAATGGTTGCATTAAACTAATGGATTATCAATATGAATTGCTGTCTAGAAATTAGATTTCTTCCTTGTAGACATGATAGTTAAGCTTTGCTACAAAACTTGTTTTCTTTTAAAAACATTTTTTGTTGAATGATACTTGACATTAGGATTGAATAAAGTCCCAAATGGATGGGCTTAGTTAATTTCAAATTAGATAGTGTGGTTTTGAGAATGTGATAGTAGTAGCAATGAAAAGCATTTGATTGTGTGGCATATGTGGATGTAGGAATGTTAAACTTGGGTGTGAACTTAAAATACATTTAAACTACACTTCCAATAAATTGTATTATATGTCAGTTTATATACACTTGGTGTACGAGTCATGAACCGTAACTCAGATCTAAGGGTGCACACTCTATATCCGAATTGCGGGGCATGACAGAAGGTATGATTTCACCTTCATGAAACTAGAAGTTAAAAACAACTTCAAAAGAATAAGAGTTCACTAAAATCCATCATGGATATTAGAGAATGAAGCATGGTTCGATGAAGAAAATTGAATTTGATAAAAATCAGATGAAAAAAAAGAAGAGAGAGAGAGATTTGATGATATCAATAAAATTTTAAAAATATGGAAACAAGAAAGGCAAGACAAATCCCAATAGTTTCTGACTGCTCAACAAACAATAATCTGATGTTAGAACTCTTTGAGTTTACATGGATAATAAACATAGAAAATCAACAAAAATCAAATATGAGTTGAAAATATCAGCATAAAATCGGAGTCTAAAATCAACACATGTTGAAAAAAAAAAATCAGATAAATCTGATTGTGATAATTTTGATAGCGAAATCAGATCAGTATAGCTACAACAAATCAGCATAGCTGTTTATCCAACTTCAACATCTGAAATCAGAGTTTGATAGCCAAAATTCAACAAAAAAAATTTGAGTTCAAGACAATAAAAATCATTTATGATTAGCTTTAAGACTCAAAAGTGTGAAGACGGATTCAATGATGTCCAAAGTTTAAAAAAATCTGCACAATAAAAACCCGCAAAAGTCCAACACATGCAGTTTTTCCATTTAATTTTGGGAGAAAGTCTAACAACTCACAACCAAATTTTGGGAGAAAAATTTCAGCACGTGCACAGAAGATCAACAGTACAAAAAACAGAAAAAAAACAAAAACAAAAAAATAATAATAATAATAATTCAGGTTGTTGAAAAACTGAGCTTGGGGTGAATAATGGTAGCTCGTTCGGCAGCCCAGGTCAGTCAGGAATAGGCGTGATTCAAAATGAGCTTGGGGTTGTCAAACAAGCCTTCTCCAATCCAGTTGGCATTGGAAATTCTAAACATGCCGAACTGGAAGCTGTTCTTGTTGGAATTACGTTAGTGCAGGAATCCCTCTCTGGTCTTGTGGAAGACTACTCAAGAAGCAGTGTCTCCTGAGCTACCGCTTTGTACCCAGACCCATGGAAGAGGCGCTCTTGAGTCAAAGAGATTAGAGCTGTGATCAAGGCGTGGCCTACTACTTTTTGCATGTGACATCCACCCCGTTCAAAGACAGTGTCTAAAAGCCGTCTATTGACATTGCCAATTTCTATTATTTGCCTTAATCGTAGTAGGTTCTTTCCATCATTTGTTTCGTAAATTTTCAATATTCTATCAAATAATAATAATAAAAGGAAAAAAATAATAATAATAATAAAGAATAAAAATAGTATCTAGTGCAAATCCTGCAGTCAAAGATCATCTAATCCTCATTGATTATAGCAAATAAACCACCAATAGCACTTCATCATACTGAAAAGAGTTCAATGCATGAATTATTCATCTTCAATAGTGAGCAGAAGTTACCACGTGAAAGGCATATAGGTCATTCTTCTCTTCACTGCTAGCAAAGCTTGAATTCACAATGCAGCTATTGCCAACACATCTCCAGCCATTCTCAAGTAAAACGGATCTCAGACTGCAATCGATGGCTTTCGCAATCAAAGAGCCCAACTTCACCTCTTCATCAGCCACAACCTTCACCACAGAACCCACCTTTTGAAATTACTTTCGGCAAACAATTGCTCAGCCCCAAAGGCTTTCTGCAACCATGATCCATACATTGCCAGGAAGCATCATACCATAGTATTGTGGTAGAGCATGGCCGACCCAATAAACTGGGATAAGGCTGAGATGATGTTACAGTAGAATGTGGTGGAACCAACTCATACATCACATCTCCACCATATGAGGACTGCCTACATGGACCAGACCGTAAGGTGGCTGGACCATTCATCGAGTGAGCGGCAATGTGGATGCCCCACAGTTCAAAAAACCACTTCTACTCACACTTCCCCTGCTTAATGTCAACCGTTAAGCATTTTTCTTCGTCTATCATCCATTCAGAAGCCACCAGGCCGATGGCTAGGATCATCAGATCAGTGAAGTTTTTGAACTGAATTCCACCTGCAGTGCAATCCACCAGATGGACGGCCCCAATCCTCCCCACCCCAGCCCCCACACACAACATTCTAGACCGAAATCGAACTGTTCCAAGCGCAATTCCAGCATTCTTAGCCTATAAAAGTAAAAAAGGAAGAGGATCGAGGAATCTTACGTCACTGACTGGCAGGCATTCTCTGAGCTCTTTAACCACATGCAATGCGGAATCGGATTGAGATTTCTGCAGCAACAGACAGATGTGAGCGGAAATGCAGAAGCGGGACAAGAAAGAAAAAGAAAGAAAAGGGAAAAAGAGATTAAAACAGACCTGATAGATGATGTAGATGTCGGTGGAATCCGAGAAGCAGGCAAGGCGCGATCTGCGGGAGAGCTTCCAGCAGAGGGAGTGGAGCTTGAGAGAGAGATAAGGATTCTGGAGTAGGATCAGATGGAAATAGTAGAAGGAAGAGAAAGGAGGATCTGCTCGCACCAGGATCTTGTTCTTCCACAACATCTGCTTCTCGTTTTTCTCTCTTCGCTGCAATTCCTTCATCTCTGGTTTAAACTTAAAGAGAGTTTATATCGGAAGCAGATTGGCTGGTGTGCCACACACAACGATATAGCGGATGTGTTGACGTCAGCATGTTCTGTGGGTCCTATCATAAGGCATGTGTTATATCCAAACCGTCCATCTATTTGGCGAGCTCGTCTTAAGATTTGATCCGAAAATATGACAAATAGAAAGATCAAGGGGACCACACTGAAAAAGGCCGTGGGGGATTGAATATCTACCATTGAAATCCTTTTGGGATCACAGAAATTTTGGATCAATATGATATTTTTTTCCCTCTTCATCTAGGTATTTTTGACCTTATTAACAGATTAGATGGAAACTAAACGTTACCGTGGCCCTACAAATGTTTTAACATGAAATTCATTACCCCGCTGCTATTCGTGGTGTGATCCATTTGAGCTTTCAAATTATCATTTTTTTGGCTCATGGTCTAAAATGATCTCGAAAAATGGATGCACGGTGTGGATATCATAGACATATCGTCTTGGGGGCTATGTAACTGTGATCCTCTTTGAACTGTTGGTACAACTCGGAGATCGAGGAGCGTCGACGCTCGTCTTCGCACGACCCGTGCCCACACCGGCGTTTGGTACACCAACCAATCCGCCTCCTTTATATCCTATTCTGGCGGCGTATAACGCTTGATACGCAAGCACTCAGAAATTGTCCAAGTGGCATGTGTTAACTCAATTCAAACCTACTAGACTGTGCTTCCGACCGTCACCATGTCCAAATCCCAAGTTCAGATTGATCCATAAATCCTAACCTCTCATTCGTGGGGACAAGATCATAGGATTTTTATTTTTTTTAATGTCCAGTCAATGCCTTTCATACTTCTAAATTTTGAAGTCGCTTGTATTTGTACCGGTACTTTTGTTACAAACGTAGCCCTCTTGAATTGTTGCCGGATTTTGGGGGTAACCGTTGCAATTGTTCGTAGAGGTATTCTCGCCCGTAAAACTGTACAGACAAGGGAGATGAGATGTGAACAAAGACGGGTACCGATACCCGACTCTACCCTCTGTCCCCTTCGATGCCTAGGGGTCATTTGGCACCGAGGATTCGAGAATTCCCTGGTTATTTGGAACTGTAAAGTAACTGCGGTTTCAAATCCACCCTGAAAGCTTGGATTACATATAAATTTCTTCTGAGAGTTGCATGTGTATCGTGTCACTGTTAATCTACTGGACACATGGCCCACTAATGATACCCCAAATAATTAGATTATCAATTGCATCACTATTATTATTTTAATACGATGATCAATGCCGTCTAAACATTGTCCATGTAAATCAACGGTTAAAAATCATTGGTTAAGTGATCTTGTGCTTGTGGCCCATTCGAGACTTGGAAATTTATCATTTTCAGGCGAAGTATATATTTCAATGGACTCATTACAACCATTGTGTCAAACATTACATACATTCACTAATTAGAGATATTAAAGTTGATTTGGTAATTAAATTCAAACCCCCATAAATATTAGATGCATAGCTACTTTTGGATAAAAGTTATTTATGAATAAAGGGTGCCAAACACGATAGGAGTATTTAAAATGCAGAGGGTTTCAAATCCAGGGGGTTCCCATTCCAAGGGCTTCCAAATCCACACTCCCAAACAGGCCCTTAGGTTGGTAGACTTGGAAGAAGACTAAATTGTGGGTTTTGAGCTTATCTCCTTTTTTTTAGGGTAGATATACTTATAAGATCCTTGGGCGGTTCTAAAATTGTCGTGTCTTAATAAGATATATTAGGAAGTCCCTATTTGGATGAAAAATTGCTCCTGAAAATGTCGTCAAGCTCACCTCGGTCAATGTGATCTTTGATCAAGATTAGATTGGGCACTCCTTTTCAAGATCTAGGGCATACTCCCCTCCGAGTTACTCGTACCATATTAGTAGTGGTTGATCGAGTCAGCTTGGAATTTGAGGGAGCTCAGATCTCGAGCTCCTTGCCTTATAGGTCGTTTGCCTGCGTTGTAAATGCTCATGGTGAGATGAATCTTCTCCCACCGAGCTTTACTCAAATCGAGGGCTCATCTCTACGTCGGGGGGACTGCTTAATCTATCTCTAAGCCCTATGCTCTGACGGCTTAACTCGGAAACCCGTCCCAGACCTTCGATTACCCCAGTTCAAAGGCACTTCTCTCGTAGTTAGTCAGTAGTTCTTCCCGTGTGAGGGATCGATTCGATTTTCCCCACAATAATTGGCCCCACGTCTAAGCTCAACATGTACAAGATCGGGAGCTAAGATCTCAAACTTGTCTAAAAGAACAATAATTCAAATTTCGAGCAACCCAGTCTTTTTCGAATTTTAAATCGAGCATGAATTTGTCATTTACTAGTAGAGGTGGTAGCTGAAAGGTCAGCAGCTATGTGGAAGTCGAAAAGGTATGATTATTAACGCGGGATATGAGGGAATATGCATTAATGGCAGATCGTCGTTCAGATTCTAGACGAATCACAAGTTGGCAGCTATCACCCGAGCCATCATGCTTTTACTTAAGCGAAACCCTTCCTGCCATGTGGAAGGGTGTGCCAGTTGAATCATCACTTTGGGCTCCTGTGCTGACATGTGGCACCTTAGGGGAATAAATGTGCTATCAAGGGAATTTTATAAATACCCTGATCCCCCATCTTCTCTTCATTTATCACTTTGAGAAGTCTGAGCTTTACTGACCTGCGTCCAATACAACCTCGGCTTCCTATTCTCCAGTGTCCTCTAGTCCTTAGGAGTTCCTATGCCGAAGCAATTTTTCGGTACGCCCTTCTCATCTGGCTTCCTTCTCCCCCCCCCCCCTCTTTTCCTATCTCTCCCTAATGTCTTTCGATGAGGATTTCGAGGTTGCCACAATTTTCAACCACTTCTAAGAGGAGTTGGTGAACAGAATTTCTGACTTTAAGTCTCCGCCCCTCGCTGAGTCCTTTAAGTCTGGTCATAGGGGGCCTTCTTCTCTGGCCGAGGTGGCTGTCCAAGTTGAGGTGCTGTCCCAGTTCTTTAGTGACTTGGTCCTTACAGTTGACACCTCGTGTTGAGTTTAAGTGTGATTGATCTACATTCCCTCAAGTCATAGTTCATGATCCCCAGCTTGGTGACCTTATACTCTGTGTTCTTTTCTTACGACCCTCTTCTGCCTCTCCACCCCATAATGAGAGATGTCATCTTCAGGTCGCCCCGGGATAGCTAAACCCTAACGTTTGGTGGGCCATCTCCAACCGCTATATTCTCTGGAAGTTAGTCAAAAATTCTAAACTCATAATGAATGAGCTCCTTCACCTGTAATAAACTAAGAGTAATCCAGGCTCACACGGTTGGTACTATTTCTCCTCTTGACCAAGTAAAGGTCAAGCCACCATAACTAACAACCCGTCTTCCAACAAGAGCTAGAAGGACAAGTGGTTCTTCATGTCTGGAAAGTGAGAGGTTCCATTGACGGAACTAGAGGGTTTACAGTCTCGAGTCCCGACCTACTTTGCCTAGCCAAGTCGAAACACACACTAAACTGTTATACTCATTCTTCATTAATTCTTACTCTGGGTGTTGACGTCGTGCTCTTTTCTACAACCTTTCCTAAATCATTGCCCAACCTATCTATCTACCACCAACACTAGATCAGGATCGCTCGGGAGCGACCTATCGAGCAACGGAACCATAGAAAGTTGGTGATTGTTACACTTTTACATTAGTTCGACTTTGTTCCAACTGGTAAGTATTGTAAATTTTCACTACCTGGTCGATTGCTCTTTTGGCTACACTCTTACTTATCTTCTTCTCTTTTTTCCTTTTATAGAGATCTTTAGTTGCTCGTAGCTAAGGAAAAAGAAGATGCCAACTATGGCCAAGATGGAGTGGTTGAAGGTTGCCACAAAGAAGACAATGCTTGCTGTTACAGCTTAACCTTCCCCTATTGGTGCCCCTCTAAGCAGGTCTGTTGCCCCCACACCTGAATGGCCAAAGGTTGAGGTCATCATTGGGGCCACTCCCCCAGTTGTCCAGGCAAAAGTTGAGGCTACTGCTATCCCCACAAAGGGTCAGGTAGAGGCTGGTGGCGACGTTGCTGTTGCACCCGCCCACACCCCTCTAAGGGACGTTCGACCAAGGTGGCAGATCTCGACACGTCCTCTTCCTGGGTCGAGCAAGCTCGAGCCAAAGAGGTTTGGGGTAGGGTAATGAGGGTGCTTCTGACCACCAGAGCTCGGCCCCGAGGACGTCGCGACAAGGGTGGGGGCTTCTTTACTTCATCTCTAGGCACTTAGCTGTGCTAATGAACTAGGGTCGGAGCTATGTGCCCGATGGGGAAGTTAACTCGATATTGTCGCTTCACCTTGACCACCTCCTCAGAACAATGACTTCTTGGTACATCAAGGTAAGTCTTTTTTTTTTTGGAAGGTAAGCTTAGAATTTATTACTTCCAAGAAGTACAAAGTCTAAGAATACATAAAGGGAGCTGCTAGCACTAAGAAAAAAGCAAGGCAAAGCTTTCTCTTAAAACACTGGGAGAGCAAGAAAGAAAAAGCAAAATGCCTCACGTCCTAGTGAGTAGAATGAAAAGACAAGCTATTAATGTCCTTGGGGGGGGGGGGGGGGGGTTTGAATAGGATAATTACAAATAATCGAAATAAAAATGGCGGAATATATAAAGAATATAAAATCTCAATCGCCCAAGTATTGAAACCTTGTTTCCAAATAATTCATAGGACAATCTTCATATAAAATATTAGGCAGGACAACCTTATTTCATGAATGTCTTTAAAATCAATCTTTCAAACTAGCAAGAGAAGATACATTATTCACCAAAAAGAATGAAATAGAATTAACATTCACCACAAAAAAATAAAGCATTTACCATAGAGGCACAAGGAGTTTTAGTGGTTTGGTGCTTTAAAAACCACACCCACTCTACTCATAAAATTACTACCCTCGTAATTTTGGCTTTCACTATTTCAAGATTTTTACAGGTTCACCTTAACAACCTTATACAGTTCCTTATGATTTTCGCGGGCTCACCACAATAAAACCCCTTTGTGATTTTCATGGTCTATCACAAACAAAATTCCACTTTGTGATTTTCACCAGGGGGTGAATAGGATAATTGCAAATAATCGAAATAAAAACGGCAGAATATATAAAGAATATAAAATCTCAATCGCCCAAGTACTGAAACCTTGTTTCCAAATAATTCATAGGATAATCTTCACATAAAATATTAGGCAGGATAACCTTATTTCATGAATGTCTTTAAAATCAATCTTTCAAACTAGTAAGAGAAGATACATTATTCACCACAAAGAATGAAATAGAATTAACATTCACCACAAAAAAATAAAGCATTTACCATAGAGGCACAAGGAGTTCTAGTGGTTTGGTGCTTTAAAAACCACACCTACTCTACTCATAAAATTACTACTCTCGTAATTTTGGCTTTCACTATTTCAAGATTTTTACAGGTTCACCTTAACAACCTTATACAGTTCCTTGTGATTTTCGTGGGCTCACCACAATAAAATCCCTTTGTGATTTTCACTGGGGGGGGGGGGGAGGGTGAATAGAATAATTGCAAATAATCGAAATAAAAATGGTGAAATATGTAAAGAATATAAAATCTCAATCGCCCAAGTATTGAAACCTTGTTTTCAAATAATTCATAGGATAATCTTCACATAAAATATTAGGCAGGACAACCTTATTTCATAAATGTCTTTAAAATCAATCTTTCAAACTAACAAGAGAAGATATATTATTCACCACAAAGAATGAAATAGAATTAACATTCACCATAAAAAAAATAAAGCATTTACCATAGAGGCACAAGGAGTTCTAGTGGTTTAGTGCTTTAAAAACCACACCTACTCTACTCATAAAATTACTACCCCCGTAATTTTGGCTTTTACTATTTTAAAGTTTTCACAGGTTCACCTTAACAACCTTATACCGTTCCTTGTGATTTTTGCGGGCTCACCACAATAAAACCCCTTTGTGATTTTACGGTCTATCACAAACAAAAATCCGCTTTGTGATTTTCATGGGCTATCACAAATCAACCCACTAAGATTTTCACATGCTATCTTAGAATAACCTAATGTGAAATAAAGTAAAATACTTATCTTCAAATGTAGATTCGAAGATGCAATAGAAGATTATAGCAGAGATCTTCTTTCTTGTATGTAGAGGAGACAATATTCACTCAACATAAAGATTATAGAGACTATAAATATTCACTCAACATAAAGTTCTTCCCCAAGCACGTTCGTCAGTAACGCATGCTGGAGTTCGAGACTCTAGTCTAGGGGGATATGATTGTGTCCTAGTATGAGGCTCGGTTCGTCGAGCTATTCAGATTTACTCTATATCTTATGGCCGAGGAGGGGGATGACCCGTCGTTTTAAGGGTGGCTTATGCCTTGGCCTTCAGAGTCATGTCACTAGATACAAGCTTCCAACGTTCGAGGAGGATGTAGAGTGGGCCTAGATCTATGAGGCAGAGTGGACCAACACGCAGTGGATCTGCAGTCAGGGTGAAGACCGGAAGAGGAAGGCCGCCTCTGATAGCTCTCACCAGCAGCAGCTTCGACCACCACAGAGGCATAGTTCTTTTTGAAGATAGACCTGTGGTCCATTTATCACTAGGTTTGTGTCCGGGAGGAGAATATCCTGAAGACAGCATTTAGGATGCGCTACGGTCATTTCGAGTTTTGGGTCATGTCCTTCGGACTGACCAATGCGTCCGTAGTGTTTATGCAGCTGATGAATGAAGTCTTCCATCCGTATCTTGGATAGTTCGTCGTGGTCTTCATTAACGACATTTTGATATATTCAAGGACTCAGGAGGAGCATAAGCAACACTTGGTGATCACTCTGCGGACCCTCTATTCACACCAACTCTATGCAAAGCTGGAGAAGTGCGAGTTCTAGCAGGAGGTGAAGTTACTCAGTCACATGGCGATGAGGCAGGGCATAGCAGTAAACCCTTTGAAGATTGATGACATGCGTCATTAGGGCCAGCTCACGAACGCATCCGAAATCCGTAGTTTTCTTGGGTTAGCGGACTATATCGAAGTTTCATTGAGGGATTCTCCCATATTACAGCCCCATTGGCCAGGTTGACCTTGAAGGGCGCTAAGTTCGTTTGGAGTGACACATGTGAGCGAGCATTCGCAGAGATGAAGGACTGTCTTACGTCCGCACCAGTCCTCACTCTCCCCTCTGGGAGTGAAGGATTCGTTGTTTTTTTAGATGCCTCGCATGTTAGTTTGGGTGTTGTCCTGATGCAGCACAGGAAGCCTGTGACCTTCGCGTCTCGCTAGCTCAAGGTCCATGAGAAGAACTACCCTACGCATGATCTGGAGTTGGCTGCAGTTGTCTTTGCACTGAAAGTGTTGAGGCACTATCATTATGGGTTTAGATTTTAGCTCTTCTCTGACCATAAGAGCTTAAAGTATCTCTTCTCGCAGTCTGAGTTGAACATGAGGTAAAGGTGCTGGATGGAGTTCCTAAAGAACTATGATTTCGACCTTCAGTACCACCCCAGCAAGGCTAACGTGGTGGCAGATGCCCTTAGTCACTAACCACGTGACATGGTGGCACATATGATGGTCAAGGAGTGGAGGATGCTGAGTATGACTTTGAGTTGAGCCTGCAGTCTTCCATGATTCAGTTATTGAGATTTTCGATTCAACCCTCTCTTGTCATAAAGGTGATTGAGGCTCAGCAGGCAGATCAGATGTTGCAGGATTACCGAGCATAGGCTGCGTCCGAAGGTCAATCGGATTGATAGATTGGGTCTGATGGTGGACTCCATTTTAGAGGTTAGTTGTGTGTTCTAGATATTCTAGAGTTGTGCTAATATCTTATGACCGAGGCACACCGATCGAGGTTTACTATCCACCCCGGCTCCACCAATATGTATCGTGATATGAGGAGGTAGTATTTTTGGGCCGGGATAAAGCACCTAAATCACTAGTTTTGTGGCCAAGTGTAACACCTACCATCGTGTCAAGGTCGATCATTAGAGGCCTCTAGGTCCCTTGCAGCAGTTGAGTGTCCAGTTGTGGAAGTGAAAGCACATGACCACAATTTTATCATGGGCTTGTTGATGACTTAGCGTGGTCATGACACCATTTGGGTTGTCATTGATCGTCTGATGATGTCGGCACATTTTCTTGCGATACGTGCGACCTAGCCTTTGGACTGTCTTGCTGGATTGTTCATCAATGAGATAGTGAGATTGCATGGTGTTCTGGTTTCGATAGTTTCTGATTAAGATCCGAGATTCACGTCTTAGTTTTAGAGGAGTTTCTAGAAGACGATGGGGCCTGCCATGAAGTTCAGCACCGCATATCATTCACAGACTAATGGTCAGACCGAGAAGGTCAACCAAATCCTTGAGGGTATGCTTCGGGCTTGCGTGATGGATTTCTTGGGTAGCTGGGATGAGCACTTGCATTTAGCTGAGTTTGCATATAATAACAGCTACTAGGTGACTATTGGCATGACTCCCTTTAAGGTGCTATATGGCAGACCTTATAGATCCCCAAGTTGTTGGACTAAGATTGGAGAACGCCGTCTCTTAGGTCCCGAACTTGTGCAGAGGACATCAGAGGACATCGATATTATTAGGTAAAGGATGCGCACAACTCAGAGCCGACAGAAGAGTTTTGCAGATCATCGATGTCGTCCCTTGGAGTTTGTTGTTGGGGACCATGTGTATCTCAAGGTCTCACCCATGAAGGGCGTAGTTCATTTTGGAGCCAAGGGGAAGCTTGCTCCGAGGTTCATTAGACCTTTTGAGATCACTGGGCGCATTGGCGCCATAGCCTATCGGCTTGCCTTGCCAATTCAGTTGGCATCCACAATGTTTTTCATGTTTCTATGTTGTGGAAGTGTGGTTTAGATGTGATTTCTGTGATAGACTAGTAGTCATTAGAGGTTCGTGAAGATACTTCTTACATTGAGTAGCCAATTCTTATTCTTAACTAGAAGGAGCAAGTCCTCCGGACCAAGGTCATCCCTTTGGTGAAGGTTCAGTGGGGTCACCATAGTGTGGACGAGGCTTATTGGGAGTGAGAAGCTGAGATTTGCGAGCGTTATTCCCATCTCTTTGATGTTTAATTGTATTTGTATGATGTGTTCTTCTTTTATATATATATAGTGATATGATTTCCTATCATGCCCCAAACTTGGAAACCGGGCTCACAAAATTTTCGATCGCCGAATCCGGCGTCAACAGCCTCCGTAGTACCCCATTCTCGACTCCAGTGCCCATACACCAGATTCCGATCCTGACATCCTATAAGGAAGATTTGCCAACGTACATTTATCTCGTAAGAAGCATAACCACAAGTTTACCTAAATCACAAAGGCAACATCATCATCACATATCCACTAATATAAACATTTGAATACAGTGTTAAAAGGAAAATACAGATATTGAAAGTCAAAGCTCCAGAAGATAGTTGCACGCTCCAAGCTCAATGCTGCTACAACCTAACACCACTTGCACGCATCAATCGCACATAAGCTTATAGAAAGTTTAGAGGGTGGTGTAAGTGTGTGCGCAAGGTAAGTGCCAAGTATGCAATATCGGAGCAATGTAGAAATACGCTGGTAAGTCCATAATTTCCATCAGCCTTATCCAGGCTATACGATGCAAAAACATAATAAGCCAATATCACATACCAAGGAAGTAATATAGATGAGCTATGCAATGTGGAGACATAGTAAGCCAAATATCATATACTGAGGATACAATGCAATACATAAATCCTGACGAGTCCATGAATACCGTCAATCATATCTAGGCCATGCAAAATAGAAGCATAGAAAACCAAATGTTTTGTGTTGGGGATGCAATGTACTATGCGGTGCGAATGAAATGACCAAGTTGGAGTGTGAAGTCAGGATAATAGTACGTAGAATCGCAGGCTATGAGGTCCATCACAAGGGACTTCTATCCAAACCAGTCTCATACCTAAATTTGGATAGTTAGACTCAATGTAGTAAACTCCTGATCTCAGGTTAGTTACGCGCCCCAACCGAAATCCTAGCTATTGCGAAGGTACATATAACAATTAGTTGCGCACCACTAGCCTGAGTGGATAGTGAATGAATGAATGAATAAGTAAAATGCTGAGTATGCAACTCCTGCTTAATAAGTCTAAATATCAGTACTGTACATCTCTGGGACCATCACCGGGGTCTAACACACTCTACATGCGATCACCGCCCACTAGACGCACAACCATGCAAGTGGAAGAGACCTCACTATCTGCCTGGCTAGTAGTCAGACAATATCTACCCGACATGTCGATAGTGGACCCATTTACGAGCTGGTCAAACTCAGCCTAACTATGCCCCTACCCTTGGGCGGGTAAGGCCACACCCCCTTCCAATCGACCACAATACAGTGATAGACGCGGCCTACTGGTATTCGGCACTCGGGTGCTTATGTAGCCACTAGGTTTAGACGTTGGAGTATCTCCTGGCCACGGAGGTTTAGGGACTTTCACCTAGGGACATCTATGACACCCTGTATAGAAAAAAAATTCGGTGTCCCATCTGACTATTCACGATATACCTATGGAGGCCACGACCCTAATGTCGCTAGGGCATACAGTAGTCACATCACAAAATGCAAGATGCATAAGTCATATAGTTTAATCATGTATTAATCCTACGCATACCATGCGCTCATGTGGGATGACTCTGCTTATCAGGGAGTCCCATAAACAACATGCCCTATGACATATGTAATGATCAATTACATCTCATAACAAACATGCAGATGATGCGTATGGGCATGTATCATGATACTATGCTGTCACATACTCATAATCGATATCGATAACTGACACCGATATCAACATTGATAATTAATCTCTATAGTCGACATCGATGATCAGCATCAGCCTCGATTCGACACTGATAATCAACATCGATAATCGGCACCAATACAGCATCGATAATCATCATCGATAATCAGCATTGATAATCGGCACCGATAATTAGCATCGATAATCGACATTGATAATCAGCCTCGATAATCGGCACCAATAATCAGCATCGATAATCGACACTGATAATCAGCATCGATAATCAGCACCAATACGGCATCGATAATCGGCACCGATAATCGCCTCGATAATCGGCATTAATGAGAATGGGCCTAATAAGGCCTAAGGGAAGGTCACAATGTGGACATTTAACCATCATCGCCCATCAATGTGGACATTTAACCAACATTGCTCCCAAAGAGTGGCCCAGATAGAGCCACATGTACAGTGGGCCCATAGCCTTACACAAGGACCTAATATACATCACAATGGGCCTCACTTAAGGGCCACATATACATCACATCGGGCCTCACCATATGGGCCTCATATATATCATATCGGGCCTCACACATGGGCCACATATACAACATAATGGGCCTTACCAAATGGGTCACAAATATATCACAATGAGCCTCGTCATATGGGCCATATATACATCACATTAGTCTGCACATATGGACCTCATATACATCATTCGTGCTCCATCGTATGGGCCTCAAATATATCACATTGGGCCTCATAAATACATCACATTGGGGTGGGCCCTGCACATTTAAAATGGGCCCCACCAGATGGATAGCTAGGATCAAACATGTACATCACGTGGGGGCCACGTAAAAGGACGGTGTGAATATACAACACATCACAAGGCGGGCCCCACCCATTCTAGCCCATGGATGGTGCAAATAATGCACATACATCATCGTGCGTCTTGTGTCCGGCTAGCAGATGGACGCCGTTTAGAAAAAAACATACATCATGGTGCACCCCACTCAGCACACCGTCCAGATGGACGGTGTGGATACAAAATACATAAATCAAGATGGGTCCTGTTGGGCTGGACGGCGTGGAAGAAACACATCACGGTGGGCTGCTACCCTGGACGGCGTCCAGCCAACTGATGGTGCAGATACAATGCATCGTGGTGGGATACTGCCCTGCATGGCGTCTAACAGATGAACGGAATGGATGAAACATATACATCTGGTGGTCCCATTCATCAGGGCAGGCCCACCGTCCTTTGAACGGTGTGGATCATCATATACATCAAGGTGCGGATCACACCAACTAGGTGGACGGACGGTATAGATAAAACACATATAGCATGTGGGATTCCACCGTCCAGATGGACGGTGAGGATAGAACACACATATCATACTGGGTCCCACCGTCCCAGCTGGACAGTGGAGACTCCACACGTGTAAAGGGTCCCACCATCCAGGACGGTGAGGATATAATGCTTACATCATGGTTAGACCTACAGACTTGTTGATGTCAACCACAACTTTGAAGTTGGTGGTCCCCATGTAGGGATGAAACACGTACATTGCGGTCCATGTCCCTATACAGGACGGACGGATGGTGTGTATAGAATACATACATCAGAGATGGTCCCCACCGTCCAGACCACTGGACGATGTGGATAGAAGGCACATATATCACGTGTGGGTCCCATGTGCATAGTACGGTTGATAGGAATGTAAAATATATACATCAGCGGGGCCCACA
The DNA here is from genome assembly GCF_029962835.1 of Magnolia sinica. Taxonomy (NCBI): domain Eukaryota; kingdom Viridiplantae; phylum Streptophyta; class Magnoliopsida; order Magnoliales; family Magnoliaceae; genus Magnolia; species Magnolia sinica. Next base: position 68,262,112 of record NC_080579.1, on the reverse strand, counting down.
AAATTTACTGACATTAAGCAACTACAGCTGCTGGGGTCCCCACCGTCCAAATGGACGGTGGGATGCAACACACCTCACAGTGGGGCCCACAGAACTGCTGACATCCTCACAGCAGGTATATAGCTCGGTGAGGTACCAACCAATTAGCTCCCAGGTGGGTCCACACATGTGGGACCCACCAGCTGGATGAACGGTTTGGATAAAAACATACCTCATGGTGGCCTACATCGTCCCACGTCTTGGACATGGAGGCAAAACACATGCATAAAGGTGGGCGTCCCTGCATCTGCTGGACGCTGTCCCAACGAACTGTCTAGATACAACATACAGAAGTGAGGTCCACGTCCAGCAATGGGCTGCGTGGATGTAGTACAACATCAAGGTGGTCCCACATCCAAGCAATGGATAGCGTGGGGGCTGCATGTGCAAGTGGGGACCACATGTGCAGGTGGGTTCCACTGTCTAGAAATGTTGGACGGTGTGGATATACAGATGCATCAATGATGGGTCCCATCGCCCAGAATGCTGGACGGTGTGGAAATATACATCTGGTGGGTCCCACACTGGTGGGTGAAATACATAAATCAAGGTGGGGCCACGTAGTGTCCCACCAGTTAGCTAGAAATCTAGCTGTTATATGTGTTTTCCTCTTTATTCCAAGCCTATCCAGATGGAGAGCCAGGTGGGCCATCTAGACGGTTAGCAAGGCGGGCCCCATTTGATGGTCGGATGGCGTGGGTGGCACACATGTATGGTGAGGTCCATAAAAGGACGAGCCACCAACTTGGACACAAGCTGATATTAGTGTTTTCTCGATGTCCAAGCCTGTCCCAAAATGGACAACAAGGTGGATAAATGCATCATGGTGGGCCTGTTGGCCTTGGACGGTCTGGATGTGCTGTGCACATCTAGTGGGCCACACATCATCATAAAAAAAGATCCATGAAAGAAACAAGTTCTAAGAAGCACCCACATAACTTTCTTCTTCTTCCCTTATGCTCTAATGCTCCCACGAAGCTTCCTCAACGGTGGAGATGATGATCTAAATGTTAGATTGGTGAGGATCTAAGTTGGGAGAGGGATGAATTTTTTTTGGGATGGGTTGGACGTCCATGGCTCTTGCAATGGAGAATGAGGAAGAAAGATGGAGGGAGAGAGAGAGATAAGAGAGAGAGAGAGGGAGAAGTTATGGCTTGACATGATGATGTAAGGCCATCATTAATTTCTAGGTAGGGGGTGTTGACTTAAGAAGAGGGGCCATCATGACTTGTGTAAGGACATGACATCACCCACCTAGGGAATGGTGTCATAGATGTAGGTAGGTCCTGCAACGTGCGGTCTACAACCATTATAATGCGCGAGTCACATCTTATGATCTAAGTGTCGCATTGATGCATGAGACGCGACATTGGAACCGCGACGACAATGCGATCACAATGGCGTAGGTCTCGGGTCAAGCCGACTCGGGTTCACAGGCTGCAACTCAAGGTCGCTCGCAATTGTTATGTCACGGGTCATCGGAACTCGACCAGAAGGAGAACGGAAGTTTACGGAATGGTACGGACTAGGATACAAGCCTTACATTTTTCTTCCTTTATCAGCTCTATTGTAACGTCTCAGAAAAATCTGTACAAGGACCCAAGTACCACCTCAGGCAGAAATCACTCAGGACCAAAACCTTTAGAAATTAGGTTAATGTTAGCAAGTGCTAAACTAGAGTGCTTATGAAATTAACACTAATCACTTTAAATATGATCTGTAAGACTCAAACTGTGCAGTATCATTGATGCTACGTTATCCTGAAATCTAGAATCCATCTTAAAACCCAGTTGCTCTCGGGAGCACACCAAAACTCCGTATCGGACCTGAACCGCACGTCGAAAGTCCGATTACCCCGAACTATACATATATGGCTGCATTACCGGACTTGATAATCCCCTCAAAAATCAAGTCCTAACTGTGTTTAAAAATACACAATTTGAGCCCGGAGCAAAGCGTGTGAGAAATGTGAAAATATTTAGAAATAAAATCTGAATTTAAGTAATCTGAGTCGTGTCGCTTGCGGGCCAAATATAAGGATTCAGACCGTAAGAATCTAACTCAAATACACTCTCGGATCAGGAGAAATGTCCCACACATGTCGGTGTACTTGTGACCCTGATTGAGTGACTGTGACCGTTGAACTGAAACTGGTCTACCACGGCTGATCTACAAATCCGATCGGAACGAAAACTCAGCATGACGTAGATCCATGGTCAGGGAGCTTAAGTCCGATCGCACATGGAAAAGGGGCGACCAGACGTGCTCCGTTGGACCGGAATAGTCCATATTTGGATATAATCTAAGTATACCTTGGCCCTGGGGCCATTTCCATCAGTCCTGGGCCTATATAAGGACCTTAAACCCTCTCTCTCTCACCCTATACGAATTTGAGAAACCCCAGGGGAGAGAGGAGAGAAAAGAGAAGGGAAAAGAAAGAAAGTGAGAGAGTGAGTTGGCGATTCTTCCTGGGATTCGATCCCGCTACTCCACGCACTCAACTGCCATTCCTGTATCGCTATACAAGCGATTCCGACTCCGTACTTAGGTAAGAAAACCTAACCCTAACTTGTCTTAGGGTTTTCGACTAGCGTAATAGATGAATTAGCTAACCTATTCCCTGTTATAGGTTATTGTGGTGCCGTAGACAAGACTTAACTTTTAAAACTGAGTTCGCTACGAGTCTACCGGCGAAAGGTGCGGACTATAAATGTTTAGGTTATGATTTTCAATGTCAGTTAATGATTTATGACTAACTTGAATTGCTATCACATGCTTAGACACATTGTTCCCGCACTTTACATATATATATGAACTATGTTGAATATTGTGTATTCTTGTGTTTGTTGAAATATTTGTATGTGTATGGATTCTGGATATAGATTTGCCATGATTAACTGTTGTAGACATATGGTTGAAGTATATGTGACAATTCCTTAGTGAAAGGATTTGCCCTAATACGTGCTATCACCAACATACGTGATGTATGTTGGAATATGTAGTCTAAGTGTTTGTAGAAATGTCTGAATGAACAAGTGTGTAATAAATTATACGTTATATGGGCCTTGAGAAGAGATTCTCAACTATCTTAACGATGTGTATGATTTCCTCCATGTAACTTACATTCTTTGTCTGTTTTACTTAGGGACTACATATGTGTGAATTCATGTTTAAGTTGAAATCCATCAAATGCTCATATGCTAGTATGATTGGAATTATTCATCTATTAATGTTCTCATTAGCTTGTATGATTATCTGTTATACTTGAACGTGTTTGGGACTATGGAATAGTCCAGGCAATCGGTAACAGGCATTGAATAGGTGGCTGAGGTTGATTTCACTACATAGGACGTGATCGATGAATTCGAGCCGTACTTGGGATGTTGGCAGTGGTTAGGCCACACGGAGAGCTTACGCACTTCATGTCGATCAACTCAACGTGCGCTCGTACTAGTCGAGTTCGTCAAGTAACCCAATTGACCCGATATATGTTCACCATGTATGGACGTTACTGCTTGAATTTAAGGTACCAAACTCACCAGTAAAAACCCTTTTAAACCTTCGTACCTCGATCTACTAAGACTCATGAGCCGAGTATAGTGGTATGGGACGCCGTGGTCGAGCTGTCGGCCTACACTGGGGTGACGAGCCTCTCCGTAGTGACCAGTGAGCAACCCAGACTCGTGAGCCAAATACGGTGGTATGGGACAATATATTCGAGCTGTCAGCCTACACTAATAAGGTGGCGAGCCCTTTGTAGAGACCTCGAGCTACGCTAAAACTACGTAGAGGCGACGGGCCCTTACGTAGCAATAGGAGTACACTAGGCCTGCACTGATAAGGTGACGAGCCCTTTGCAGCGACCTAGAACCGTAACATCATATGAAATTTACTATAATTGATAACCCTAGATTGGATCATCGTTTGGAAATCGATATAAGGGAGGTACCTTAGCTTCCTAATCCTGCTGTATGAAAAGGACTAATAAGAACTTGGTAATCACGTTCATGCACCGCACTGCATGTGTCGTTTGGCGTTGGGCAGAGTACTGAAGAAGCGACTGACATGCACGACTGTTAGATGAAGATCGCAGAGGGAGTGCAAGCGAGGGCATGCATCATTTATTGACTGACATGCGCGACCGTTAGATGAAGATCGCAGAGGGAGTGTAAGCGAGGGCATGCATCATTTATTCATACCATTCTTGTATTATCAGAGTACTTAGGAATGTTTGATTGTATTGTCTTATCATTACTGCTTGACTGAATTGAGATCATGTTAACCTTTGCTTTATTGTTCCACTGAGTTGATCACTCACTCCCACGTTACGGGATGGTGTTGTACACACCAACCAGACTCTGTCTTAGCTGTAGATGGAGACCCGACTGATGAGGCAGAGGCAAACTTCGTAGACGATGAGGAGGCATTCTCGTATATGCAGTATTCAGGCAGATTTGCATAGATCATTCTGATTGACGGGGCTTCATGGTTATACTTGTAGTGGACGATTACCTTTTTGACATTTTTGTAATTTGAAACAATACATGTAATTATTAACCTGGCAATGCATACATACTTTGGGGACTTATATTGAGTTATAACGCTATACATATTTGAGTAAGTCTTCCGCTTGCGTATTACAACTGTCCCTGGATTATGTATTGTTGGTTTGGCTTAATCTTATTCATGTTTTATATACTAATACAGACAACATTTAATCATCATTAAATATGTTGCATAAGTGATGTGTTAGAACTCGAGAGTTGGACTTCTACTCGACCTCCAATTTTCAGGGCATTACAAGTTGGTATCAGAGCATGATTTGGATTAAACCGGACCTGGGTTATGGTCACATGGCATTTAGACCTAGGCGGGTGCGAGAAAAATGTAGAGACAAGCTTAGGATTTCCAGTTTTGCTGATTGGCGAAAGTTACCGAAAACGATCGCCGAGATCGAGTTCGTATACGTCCGTGATCACTTAAGATGACCTCAGATCATCCCTAGACCGTCAATCGACGGGTTTAGACCATGATTTACCCAATCCCAGCCTTCAACAATCGAGAAAATGCGAAGTTATATTAGAAATTTCTTGAAATGACCCGAAACAACTCAAAACGGAGTCGGGGGCCAAACAGAATATTTTCAGGGGGTCCCAAGGTGGGTCCCACACATTTTTAGAGTCCAGGGGATAGAAGGACCTCGCCCCACCGGCGAGGCATCGTCGGACTGTCCAGAGACCGATGAGGACCTCACCAGTTCCGCGAGGCCTCGCCGGCTATCGGGCCTGGCCGGGCGGGCTGGTTTGGGCTGACGCCCCTAAGGTGTTGTGTGGCCCACTGATGTGTGTTGGGATGAATTTTAACCCTCCAAACACACCTCCCCTTTATAATCTACCCCTCCAAGCTTCCCTTTTTCTTCAAAAACTTTTGTATCTCTCTCAAATCTCTCATTCATTCACCCATTTCATCACTTTTCTTCAACACATACACCCTCCCACCATTTTCCATCAAAACCCTCTCCTATCTCTCTCTTTTCCTTTGATTTGAGAGCACAAATCCCTCATTTGTGTCCCACATACCTTCAAGTTCAACAACCCCTCCTTTTTCCACTTATCTTCTCTTTTCCATGGCCTTGTTCGAGCTTGTGACGGCCATTTTCTCGATTTCCACGCTTCTTTCTCTCATGGGGAAGAAGAGGACTCCTACGGATGAGGTCGGGCCTAGTCGCCCTACTCGTTCAAGGAGGCCAAGAGGTGCCGCTACTAGTGCTAATGTCGATCGGGAGATACGGACCAAGCGAGAGCTTGATCCCCAGGCTCCCCTCGAAAGGATTCTCCTGACGGATATGTCTCATGAGAGATTTAAGGATCGCAGGGTCCTCTTTGAAGCTCATGTGGATGAGAGGCTCTTTGGGCAGTACCTGGTGATGGACCGCTTGGTTGAGGTTGGGTGGGGTCCTGTGTTCGAGGGTGAGTACCGCGTAAATGTGGGCATAGTCTGAGCCTTTTACGCCCATATTCGAGAGCCTACGTTGGAGCCCTTGTAGTTCAAGATCCCTGTTGGTAGAGATCGGGAGGCCACAATTAATGCTGGGTTGATAGCTCAGCTTATGAAGATGCCGCTTGGCGAAGTGCATGCAAGCGAGAAGAATTTGAAGAGTGCGCGTGAAAGGGATCACCGCACACGATTCCTTTGTGGACAACTGGCTCGCTGGAATCCGAACAACAGTCTCTTAACAACTAATATGACGGACGAGTTCCGCCTGCTCCACCACATCTTCACGTACAACGTGTACCCTAGGTGGAGCAACCGCAGCGAGTGCACCCGTCTGATGGTAGATTTCCTATACCAAGTGGGGCAGGGAGAGAAGTTGTGTGTGCCTACGCATGTTCTGCGACAGATAATTTTTACCACACACTCCACTAGAGCATCTGATTCGCTTCCATTTGGCCGACTCATATGCAAGATTGCACGTGAGTTTGGCTATAGACTTAGGGCGGAAGTGCTGGTGCTGACCCATTACATCAACGAAACTACTCTCAACTAGATGGAAATTGGGTCATGGTAGCGACAAGCCCACCTCGGTGAAAGTGAGGACGAGACAGCTAGTGACGAGTATGAAAGTGAGGAGGAAAGCAGAGAGGAGATAGAAGAAGAATAGGAGGAAGAAGTGGAGGTTCAGGACACGGATGAGAGCTCCCCTCCTATGACAACGGAGCATGACCCTGATCGAGCTGCTAGGGAAGCCTGCTTAGCTCGACTTGAGGAGGGTTAGGTTGCCTTGCGACATATCGATGTCCGGGCCCTTATGAAGCACAAGTTTAAGAAGGTGACCCGCACCTTGAAAACTATCCTGTGTTGTCTGCAGGATAAGGGTGCCCCTCCTCCGTCGCCAGACTCAGATATTTAGTCATCCATGCCGTTGCCTGGTAGTTTGTTTTATTCCTGTCTTAGAATGTTTGTGTTTTAATGTTGATGGACCTAGTAGTATGGTAGGTAAGAAGTGTGTTTGTGTTTGGCAGTTGCTCTACGTTTGTAGTCTTGCTTTGTAATAGCTTATATGCGTTTCTTGTCATGATTCATGTAATATGTATTTCATGTATTATGACAATTTTAGTAAATGAAATGCATGAAGTTTCTTTAAACTATGTGTAAATGTTGTGTGGTTAAGGTTGTGGGCATGCTGAATCTGACCTAGGTTGCACCCTATGTTGTATATAGGGAATGTCACTTAAGGCCACACGGAGTACGGCACGTCTCACTCTTGGTGATTCGTTTGACGGGACACCTCCCCTAAGTGATAGCCATACGGACCCCAGTTCAGGCCCGTCTCGCTTTGACACCATGCCAGACTCTCAGCCGGCCACTGGCCCCACCAATGGGCCTACACCTATTGTGCCACCGGTTCTAGAGTAGAACCGTGCGTCCTCCTCGACGCCATTTGTACCTCAATCGGCTCCCCCTATGATAGGTTGGAGCAGATGATGCTGTTGATGCAGCAGCAGTAGCAGCAGGCACAGCAGCAACAACAGTTTTTGGCCACCATGGCGGGAATTTTCACCCAGAGCATGCGTGTGGCTTCGCCTGCTCCATTTACACTCCCTGCTGGGAATGCAGGTGCCAGTGACCACTTTGAGCGATTCTAGCACTTACGGCCCCCTACCTTTGCGGGTACTCATAAACCCGAGGAGGCCGAGTATTGGCTTGACCACATCTCTAAGATGCTAAAGCCGCTGTACTGCACAGAGCCCGAGCAGGTGGAGTTGGTCACCTTCATGTTCGAGAAGGAGGCCAGCTTATGGTGGGATAGTGTCCTCCGTACTGTTGCGGTTAGACATGTATGGACGTGGGCAGATTTTGAGATCCGCTTCCACGAGAAATACTATCCCATCACCTATCGCCATGAGAAGGAGAGTGAGTTCCTTCACCTTCGATAGGGAGGGATGTCAGTGGCAGAGTATGAGAACAGGTTTACAGAGTTAGGCAGGTACGCCCCGTTGATTCTAACAGATGAGCCGATGCGTATGCAGTGTTTTTCTGAGGGCTTGCGACCAGATATCCGCTTGAAGATGTGCAACGCTGGCATACCTAGCTATTCTGAGCTAGTGAGCATGTCCATGAGAGCTGAGTAGAACGGGAACAGGCAGTCCCGTATGCGAGCATCGATAGCTCCTAGGCCGGACCAGAGATTCAGAGCAGACCATTCCTTGGGAGGAGGCCACTGTCAGATTCACCACCGAGGCTGACGGCTTCACCTGCCCTTGTGAGGCGACCTGACGTGTGGTGTGCCTACTGCAAGAGGCCAGGCCACACAGAGGTGAACTGCTTCACCAGTATGAGGGATAACGGCTTCACACCTCTCCAGAGGGTCAACCGCCAGCTTCCTCAGATTATATCGGCACCATCTCTACGCACGGCACCAGCTCATCCATCATTCCGGCCACCTGTACCTTGATCTAGGCCGCCTCAACGACCTATGGTACCTCAGCCTAACCGTTTTTAGCGGGCTCGAGTGTACTCACTTACAGCTGAAGCATCAGAGGTAGCACTTGCGCCACCTATGGCTTTTGATGTTACGGCACGTATTCAAGGTACTCCAATCTTTTTATTAGTGGATACCGGGTCCACTGTCTCTATCATATCATGCGCAGCAGTCAAGTGGCTAAGGTTGGAAACTAGTCCTATGGTTGGGGTGAGAATCCTTACCACCACATGGACTTTCTTGGACGCTACCAAGAACTATAAGTGGTGTTCGATAGATGTAGGGAGCGGTACAGTGCTCCTCGACTTGATTGTCACCCCATTACATCACTATGATGTCATTCTCGGTATGGATTGGCTCACAGAGATGAAGGTAGAGAACGACTGCGACTATAGAGTGGTGACAGCTTATGGACCAGAGGGCACGACCTTTAATTTTCGGTGCAGGTCAGTTGGCCCTATCGCATTGATTGTTATGCTTCCATGCTGGAGGACGCTCATAGTCCAGCGCTTGAGGACACTCCTGTGGTCCAAGAGTTCTCAGACATGTTCAGGAAGATAGCTCGATTATCCCCTCAGCTCGAAATTGATTTTATCATCGACCTAGTGCCTGGTACGACACCTGTATCTCTTCCGACCTATCGCATGGCCCCGTGTGAGATGGAGGAGCTCAGGAAACAGATCAATGATCTGTTGGATGCGGGCTTTATACGACCCAGCGTGTCTCCATGGGGAGCGTCCGTGTTGTTTGTAAAGAAGAAGGATGGATCTCTGCGATTATGTATTGATTATCGCAGATTGAACCAAGTGACGGTAAAGAACAAGTATCCTTTGCCCAGGATAGATGACCTGTTTGATCAGTTGTAGGGGGCAAGGTATTTCTCGAAGATTGATTTGCAGTCGAAGTATCACCAGTTGCACGTCAGGGATGAGGACATGCAGAAGATGGCCTTCAGGACCAATTTTAGACACTATGAGTTTCTCATAATGTCATTCGGCCTTACGAACGCACCAGCCGTATTCATGGACCTGATGAATAGGGTATTTTGGTCATTTCTATTCCGATTCGTTATTGTGTTTATTGATGATATCCTGATATACTCTAAGAGTCGGGAAGAGCACGAGGAACACCTGCGAGCAGTTTTGGATACTCTGAGGAAGAACCAGTTGTTCGCCCAGTACAAGAAGTGTAATTTTTGAAAAGAGGAAGTCAAGTTTCTGGGACACGTGATGTCCAGAGAAGGGATAGCTATGGAACTTGCCAAGATAGCCGCAGTTCAGGACTGGAAGCAGCCCGGTTCGGTTATTGAGGTGAGGAGTTTCCTTGGTCTGGCAAGTTACTATCGATGATTCATTCGGGATTTCTCGAAGATAGCTAGACCTTTGTCTCAGTTGACACGAAAGGATCTGAAGTTCACCTGGAATGAAAAGGCGGAAGCAGCCTTTCAGGAGTTGAAAGACAAGTTGATGTTCGCCCTTGTGCTAGTATTGCCAGAGCAAGGGGTCAAGTATAAGATATACATGGACGCGTCTCGCGTCGCTTTGGGCGGTGTTTTGATGCAGAAGGACAGGGTTATTGCTTACCTGTCACGACAGTTGAGGAAACACGAGGAAAACTACCCTACGCACGACCTGGAGTTAGCCGTCGTCATCTTTGCCTTGAAGATCTGGAGGCATTACCTCTACGGAGAGGAGTTCGAGCTCTTTTGCGACCACAAGAGCCTCAGATACATATTCACTCAGCGGGACCTAAATATGAGGCAGCGGCGATGGATAGAAACTTTGAAAGACTTCAAGTTCGAGGTCTCTTACCATCCCAGTAAGGCCAACCTTGTGGCAGATGCACTGAGTCGCAAGAAGGCATTGGCGTTTGTGGCTCCGTTAATGATAGCAGAGTGGGACATGGTAGAGTTTGTGTGAGACTTTGAGCAGAAACTCATGGTGGAGGAGTTGTATGAGGGCATCACACATATTCGAGTACAGCCCCTCATTGATGACAGGATTATCGCAGCTCAGGCAGATTATGAGCTGTTGGCGATGATGAGAGGGCAGGTTAGTGTAGATGAGGACTCAGAGTGGAGAGTTGGTACGAATGGGGGCTTACGTTACCGTGGCCGCCTATGCGTCCCAAACCTCCCTGACTTGAGGAAGGAAGTTCTTGAGGCCGCTCACAATTCAAGGATGACTATGTATCTAGGCAGTACGAAGATGTATCGCGACGTAAAAAGGTCGTACTGGTGGGACAATATGAAGGCTCACATAGCAGATTACGTGTCCCGTTGTCTCACGTGCCAGCAGGTCAAGGCAGAACATCGCCAACCTCCTGGTTTGCTTCAGCCCATGCCCATAGCTGAATGGAAGTAAGACTTCATCTCTATGGATTTCATCTCAGGGCTGCCGAAGACGAGGAAGGGTTATGATTCCATTTGGGTGATCGTGGACCAGTTGACGAAATCGGCTCATTTCCTCCCTATCAGAGTTTTGAACTCTGCAGACGAGTTGGCTAGGTTGTACATCAAAGAGATAGTACGTCTGAATGGAGTTCCCTTTGAGATCGTGTCGGACCGAGACACGCGATTCACATATGGACTAGTATACAAGAAGAGATGGGTGTGAAGTTGAAGTTTAGTACCGCGTTCCACCCACAGACTGACGGGCAAACGGAACAGGTGAATCAGATTCTTGAAGATATGTTGTGGGCCTGTTTGCTGGATTTCAAGGATAATTAGGATGACTGTCTTCCTTATGTAGAGTTCGCCTATAACAACAACTTCCAGGCAAGTATTGGTATGGCTCCTTATGAGGCACTGTGGGCGTCCATGTAGAGCGCTACAGTGCTGAGCAGAGGTTGGCAAGAAGAGCTTGATTGGCCCAAAGTTAGTTCAAGCGACTTCAGAGAAAGTCAATATTATCAGGCGCCGACTTTTGACAGCGCAGAGCAGACAAAAGAGCTAAGGTGATACGAGGCGGCGACCGCTAGAGTTCGAGGTCAGAGACCATATGTTCCTCAGGGTTTCCCCTATGGAGGGAGTTCTTCGGTTTGGCAAGAAGGGAAAGCTTACACCTCGATTCATTGGCCCATTCCAGATACTTGATCGAGTGGGTGCGGTAACGTACCACCTTGCTTTGCCCACACCACTTGCGGGCGTGCATAACGTATTTCATGTATCTATGTTGAAGAAATACGTTCCCGATCCTTCCCACATTATCAAATGGGAGCAGGTACAGTTGAGCGAGGATGCTACATATATACTACGGCCGATGCGTATCTTAGACAGGAAGGAGCAGGTGTTGCGTAGCAAAGTTATTCAACTTGTGAAAGTGCTGTGGACACATCACACGGAAGAAGAGGCTACTTGAGAGACAGAAGCCGAGGTTCGAAAGAACTACCCTCAGATTCTCGAGGAGTACGAAAAGATACTAATTTCGAGGATAAAATTTTTCTTTAAGGGGGGTAGATTGTAATATCTTGAAAAAATCCGTACAAGGACCCGAGTACCACCTCGGGCAGAAATCACCCAGGACCAAAACATTTAGAAATTAGGTTAATGTTAGCAAGTGCTAAACTAGAGTGCTTATGAAATTAATACTAATCACTTTAAATATGATCTGCAAGACCCAAACCGTGCAGTATCATTGACGTTACTTTACCCTGAAATCTAGAATCCATCTCAAAACCCAGTTGCTCTCGAGAGCACACCGAAACTCCGTATCGGACCTGAATTGCACGTTGAAAGTCCGATTACCCCGAAACTATACGGATATGACCGCATTACCGGACTTGACAACCCCCTCAGAAATCATGTCCTAACCGTGTCTAGAAATGTACAATTTGAGCCCAGAGCAAAGTGTGAGAGAAACATGAAAATATTTAGAAATAAAATTCGAATTTAAGTAATTTGAGTCATGTCGCTTGCGGGCCAAATATAAAAATTTAGACCGTCACAATCTGACCCAAATACACCCTCGAATCAGGAGAAATGTCCCACACATGTCGGTGTACTTGTGACCCTGATCGAGTGAATGTGACCGTTAAACTGAAACTGGTCTGCCACGGCTAATCTATAAATCCGATCGGAATGAAAACTCAGCCTGACCTAGATCCATTGTCAGGGAGCTTAAGTCCAACCGCATGTGGAAAAGGGGCCACCAGAAGTGCTCCGTTGGACCGGAACAGTCCATATTTGGATATAATTTAAGTATACCTTGGCCCTGGGGCCATTTCCATCAGTCCTGGGCTTATATAAGGACCTTAAACCCTCTCTCTCTCACCCCATACGAATTTAAGAAACCCTAGGGGAGAGAGGAGAGAAAAGAGAAGGGAAAAGAGAGAAAGTGAGAGAGTGAGTTGGAGATTCTTCCTGGGTTCGATTCTGCTACTCCACGCACTCAACTGCCATTCCTGTATCGCTATACAAGTGATTCCGACTCCGTACTTAGGTAAGAAAACCTAACCCTAACTTGTCTTAGGGTTTTCGACTAGCGTAATAGATGAATTAGCTAATCTATTTCCTGTTATAGGTTATTGTGGTGTCGTAGACAAGACTTAACTTTTAAAACTGAGTTCGCTACGAGTGTACCGAAGAAATGTGCGGATTATAAATGTTTAGGTTATGGTTTTTAAGGCTTTCAATGTCAGTTACTGGTTTATGACTGACTTGAATTGCTATCACATGCTTAGACACGTTGTTCCCGCACTTTACATATATATATGAATTATGTTGAATATTGTGTATTCTTGTGTTTGTTGAAATGTTTGTATGTGTGTGGATTCTAGATATGGATTTGCCATGATTAACTATTGTAGACATATGGTTGAAGTATATGTGACAATTCCTTAGTGAAAGGATTTGCCCTAATACGTGCTATCACCAACATATGTCATGTATGTTGGAATATGTAGTCTAAGTGTTTGTAGAAATGTCTAAATGAACAAGTGTGTAATAAATTGTACGTTATATGGGTGTTGAGAAGAGATTCTCAACTATCTTAACGATGTGTATGATTTCCTCTATGTAACTTACATTCTTTGTCTGTTTACTTAGGCACTATATGTGTGAATTCATGTTTAAGTTGAAATCCATCAAATGCTCATATGCTAGTATGATTGGAATTGTTGATTCATTACTGTTCTTATTAGCTTGTATGATTATCTGTTATAATTGAATGTGTTTGGGACTACAGAATAGTCCAAGCAATCGGTAGCGGGTATTGAATAGGTGGCTGAGGTTAATTTCGCCACATAGGACGTGATCGATGAATCCGAGCCGTACTTTGGATGTTGGTAGTGGTTAGGCCACACAGAGTGCTTATGCACTTCATGTCGATCAACTCAACGTGTGCTCATACTAGTCGAGCTCATCAAGTAACCCGATTGACCCGATGTATGTTCACCATGTATGGACGTTACTACTTGAATCTAAGGTACCAAACTCACCAGTGAAAACCCTTTTAAACCTTGGTACCTTGATCCGTTAAGACTCATGAGCCGGGCATGGTGGTATGGGATACCGTGGTAGAGCTGTCGACCTATACTGGGGTGACGAGCCTCCCCGTAGTGACTAGTGAGTAACCCAGACTTGTGAGCCGAATACGGTGGTATGGGACACTGTATTCGAGCTGTTGGCCTACACTGATAAGGTAACGAGCCCTTTGTAGTGACCTCGAGCGTACGCTAAGACTGCGTAGAGGCGACGAGCCCTTACGTAACAACAGGAGTACACTAGGCCTGCACTGATAAGGTGACGAGCCCTTTGCAGCGACCTAGAACCGTAACATCGTATGAGATTTACTAGGATTGACGACCCTAGATTGGATCATCATTTGGGAATTGATATAAGGGAGGTACCTTAGCTTCCCAATCCTACTGTATGAAGAGGACTAATAAGAACTTGATAATCACGTTCATGCACCGCACTGCATGTGCCGTTTGGCGTTGGGCAGAGCACTGAGGAAGTGACTGACATGCGTGACCGTTAGATGAAGATCGCAGAGGAAGTGCAGGTGAGGGCATGCATCATTTATTCATACCATTCTTGCATTAATCAGAGTACTTAGGAATGTTTGATTGTATTGTTTTATCATTACTGCTTGATTGAATTGAGAACATGTTAACCTTTGCTTTATTGTTCCACTGAGTTGATCACTCACTCCCACGTTACGGGACGGTGTCGTACACACCAACCAGACTCTGTCTTAGCTGTAGATGGAGACTCGACTTACGAGGTAAAGGCAGACTTCATAGACAATGAGGAGGCATTCTCATATATGCAGTATTCTGGCGGGTTTGCATAGATCGTTCTGATCAGCAGGGCTTCAGGGTTATACTTGTACTGGACGATTACCTTTTTGACATTTTTATAATTTGAAACAATACATGTAATTATTGACCTGGCAATGCATACATACTTTGGGGACTTATATTGAGTTATAACGCTATACATATTTGAGTAAGTCTTCCGTTTGCGTATTACAACTGTCCTTGGATTATGTATTGCTGATTTGGCTTAATCTTATTCATGTTTTATGCACTAATACAGACAACATTTAATCATCATTAAATATGTTGCATAAGTGATGCGTTGGAACTTGGGAGTTGGACTTCTACTCGACCCTCGATTTTCAGGGCGTTACAGCTATTTAGTTTAGGTTGTAATACAAATTTCATGGATAAAATTTTCTATTAGGAGGGGAGAACTGTAAGACCCGTAACATCGTGAGACCTATCGTACACTCCTACTTCAACAATAGCATGTTCCCGATGGACTAGATCGACGAGTTTTGATCGTTACTCGATTTTTATACTGCAATACCCCGAGACTTATACCCTAGTGATGTGCAGGGGCTATAATTCTAATGCCGCGTGACATGTGTTATTTCGGTCCCTAGATTAGAAGTTATTATTTTGGCACAATCCAAAGTGGGCCGCGCAATGCACGTGGGCCCTACTTGCACAAATTCTAATGTTGTTAAATCAATAAATTCATCAATCAAGCTACCAATCAACCCATCCATCACTCATGTCACTCTCTCCCCATCAGTCAAACAAGCACACACCTTTCTCATGCAACACATACCCTTACCCATGCTAGTCATCATTCTTTCATTCTTTTTCTCTCCATTTTACCCCTCTCTTTTCATAATTCCTTTAAAATTCTGATTACCTAATTTAAACTAATTTGCAATTAAACTAAACAAGACAATATAACTCTAAAGGCTTCCAAGCCAATAGAGGGTCCAATTACATAGGTTACACTAGATATGCAAGTTAAGTAACTAGCCTATATAAGATAGTGTATATAAGTGTGTGAGATGTGATTCCAGTCAATCCTAAATATTCATCTAATCATGCATCATATATAAACATCTAAGACACATAAGCATAATTAAATAAAATGCACAAATAGTAATCCCAAACACGATCATATATAGTGGTTTGGCTACGTGCCTACTACACTCCCGACATCCACACTCAATCCCAGAGTGCACCGGATTTCACTATTAGAGGTTTTAAATTAGGTTCACCTCAAACCTTTACAACCCTACATAAGGACTCTACAATTTATGCCCTGCACAAGAGCAAAGGTCTTAATCTCGAACCTTATAGTTTAAGCCACATAGGCCAAGGTCCTAATCTCGAACTTGAGATTTATGCTCTACATAAGAGCAAGGGTCCTACTCTCGAACCCAATAATTTAGGCCACACAGGTTAATGTCCTAATCTTGAGCCTTTGTTTAGGCTTACCGGCCAAGGTCCCACATAAGACACCTACGTTTAGGCCCATCGGCCAAGGTCCCACACAAGGCACCTATGTTTAGGCCCATCAGCCAAGGTCCCACACAAGAAACCTAATCAAGTTTGTGGATAATAAACTCTTAGCCTCAATCCTTCACAAGGAATGAGGCTAACCCTTGGAATCCTAACAATGACACTTACTTGTCGGATTGAGTCCCCTTTTGTAGCTCCTCTTGGGTTGCTTGATCTCCACTCTCCTGTGCTTTAATCAGCTCCCCGATGCTCCCCCCATCATGTTGCTGCAACTTTGCTAAGGCTTCAGCTCCACGATCAATCGCATTGCATTTGATTCTTCTTCAAGATGACTAAGGTGATGGGAGTGGGTTGAATCTCATACAACTAATGAGAAGTTGTTTATCCTAGGAAAATCAGCCGATGGACACTCTAGAGTATCATAGAGACTATAAATATACCTATAATATTGGTTTTAATACTCTAGAAAAAGCATAAGATCATGTTCTTCCTTAATAGAAGCATGAAATACTCGTTCAGTGATGAATCACAGGGAAGAGGACATGAATCTCAATGAAAAAGAGTTATAGACTATAAATTAAGCTTGAGATGTACTAGAGTCTCTAAAATGCCTTAATCCATAATTTTTGTAAGTTCTTATAAACCATTTTTATAGACAAAAACTTCCAATGGATAGCAAATGACTAGTTCTCGGTGCTACCGAATTATCTATCGGTAGTATCGAATTAAATTCCACAAGTTGTTGACTGAAAACAGCCTCTTTCGGTGGCATCGAACTTTGTTCATCAGTGGTAGCCAGTGTCACTGAAATACCTAGTCGGTGATACTGAATTAACATTATAAGCTTGCTGGAATGTTTTGAGCCCCTTCGATAACATTAAAGGTATCTTTGGTGGTATCGAAGGTGCTATTTGATGACACCTTCGTCCTACCAATAGTGGATAGATTTTCCTGTTTTTGTCCAATAGTTCAACAACTTAGGACTTGTTTAAACCAAGATTATGGGATATTCAATATGGACTTGGGTTTAGCTTAGAATAGATGACCTAAGAGGGTTTTCCTATTTGGGTTGGGATCATATATTTGCAAGGTTTAAGATCGTAGAAGCAGTTCTTCATCTTCAATGTAGCTTTTTCTACTTCAGCTCCAGTTGAGTCGCCGATCTTTATTTGTCAAGAACTCATCCGACTACAAGACACAACTAGTCACGTGATTGACGAACATGAGTGCAAATAAGTGTACTAACAATCCCCCCTTTATCAATTACATGACAAAAATAACCTAACATACAACCATGTCATGGTCCATACCAATGACATACAAAAAACAACTAAATAAAATTACATGTTAAATGTAAATGATTTACAACTCGATACATTAAAACATGTACTGTAGCAATGCTCCCCCATATTTGTTTCCCCGATCAACTTGCTACACAACAAACAAATCCAATAATAAAATGGATGTTTTGGTGGGATTGATCTTTTTTCCCCTTTTTGTCAATAGTTAACAAAGGGTTAGTCCAAACAAGATATATCAAGAAAAATTATATATGAACTAACTCTATAAGTCAAGAATATATCAATTAAGGCTTATACTAACAAGGGTTAGGGATGCATATAAACATTAAAAATAAGGAATATGTAAATTTAGGTCATTCAAAGGGATATATCAATGAAAACAAAAATGACCAAGGACAATCTAAACTAAAAACATGTGATTTATTGTTTAGAAAAGTTTAAAACTTAGATAACCCTGATTTAAATGAGGCTTAATCCTCAGATTTACGATAAAAGCACAAAATGAGGCTAAAATCCTCAGATTTACATATATGTTCACATATGAGGCTGAAATCCTCAAATTCAACGATAGAGCTCATATAGGAGGCTTGGTCCTCTGATTTACAATTCAGCTATAATAGACCTCTAAGGCCCTTGGGGGGATGGTGTGACATGAGCCGATAGGATTCAAATCTGGCTCATATCTTTCACACTAGAGGAGTTATCTGAAGTGGATTTGGACTCCTCCACAATATCATCCCATGTTGCTGCCATTGCCTTGCTTTTAAATTTTATTTGGCAAGGGCAATCAAGAGCAAAATGTCCATACTCTTCACAACTGTAACATTGGACATTTTTAGATGGTTTAGTGAGTTTTCCTTTATGCTTGTCCACCTTCTTGTCCTTTTTGTCACGACTCTTCCCTCTAATAAATTTGAGGAAATTCTTAAGTGTATTTGCTAATTCCTCTGCATCCACATCATCACTATCACTTTCTGATTTAATTTCTTTATGTTTATGTGAATGCTTATATTATGATTTGAGGATGGCTAGTTTCTTACCATCATTAATAATAAAAGCTCTAGCTTTCCCCCGTAGATTAGGTAGATTTTAAAATAAGAAAATCATTGAACCATATAAATATCTTTTATTATGGTTTGGTTCTCTTGCAGCCCATATCAAGTAAGTTCTCTCAATTGCATCCTGAGGACTCCACCTGATTTAGTCCCCTTGACTTCTCAACTATCTAAATAATTTACATTCTTTGCTATATTAAGTTTATTTCACTTATTCCTTTATTTATGATTTATTTATATCCTATCTTAGAATCAAGGGTTATCTAAAGAGATGTAATTAAGGGCTTATGATATATCATAACCGGGAATGTATTTTAACTTAGAAATAGTAAAGTTCTTTGCTATATCAAGTTTATTTCACTTATTCCTTTATTTATAAATTATTTATATCTTATCTTAAAATCAAGGGTTATCTAAAGAGATGTAATTAAGGGCTTATGATATATCATGACCCAGAATGTATTCAAACTTTGAATATAGTAAAGTTCTTCCAAGCATATGTGCTTTTGTAACCCTTGTGTAGATATGACATGTTATAAGCATGTCTCGCAAATGTCTGAGAATGAATGATAATAGATATGGTCTCAAACCATACACTCATCCCAAAACCACATCAACACGCTAGTGTTGACGTACAATTCACCTTCATTTTCCGTAAGGTTCACTCTGAATACTAATGTAACAAAGACTTTCTTATACCAAATTTTCTCAAGCCCTGCTCTTTTGTTCAGCCTTTTTTAGTTTTTGTTTTTTTCTGCTTCACTTTTTGTTTTGTTTTTTTTTTTTATTTTTTCCTCAAGTAGTGATGAAATTTGTGCTTAAAATGGCGTGGTTTGCCACAGAAGTAATTTGGTCCCTTCTTTTTTAATTATTGGGCTAATTTCTATTCTAATAAGTATTCATTTCTTTAAAAGATTATTTGAACGGTTATTTCCGATGAAGTTAGTTTTCATTATATGGGCCTTTGAAGAGATTTCTTTCTACTTTCTTATATCGAAGTCTAGATTCTTTAATTTAAATATTTTGAAACAAATTTTCCATTGATATTGCATCTTTTTATTTTATTTTATTTTATGTTTTATAGTCTTGCAATAATCTTTACAAGAAGTCAGTAATTTTGTAATTATCATTGGCACTTAGAAACTTTCATCTAAAATAATTCCTTTGCCATTAATTGGTTGATCGTAGTTTGCATTTCATGAACTTGGTCAAGGACGGGTTTATTGTTAACCATCTTAAAGGTTAACAAAATCACTCACAAGATACACTTGGTTTCCAACATCTTTTATTTTATAATTTTTCTCCAAAGCTTCACTCAATTCCTTGGACATTAGAGTGGACAAGGAGACCTCGAAGAGTATGTCTAACAATGCATTTGTGATATGATTGTTACATATGTACTTGTTTTCTTCTCACTTCTTTTAACATTGGCTTTCCACCGTCGTATCATTTTCGCTTGGTACAAGTTGTGCTTGAGTTAGTATTTGTGCACCCTTCATTTTTTCAAGAAGTGAACTTTCTTTTGCCAATGTTAGAAGTTCATTTCATCCAAGTGATGAGACGAATGAGCCATTGATTCATTATCTTCATAGATTGGGCCATGATTTTGAAATGATTAACTATTTAAAGATTGTTAGAAATAGAAGACGAGACAAATAGCTTAGCCTGAATTACATAACACGTTGTCCTTAAGATAGTAAATGCCCCACACTAATTAAACTGCCACGAAGCGTTTTAGTAAGCTTGCCTTGGAGATAATTTGACTATTGTTGTATAATAGATGCAAAACTATTATACAATCCAAACACCATTTAGAAGCAACCTAGATAGAAGGGAAGAGGGCTTGAGAGAGAGAGAGAGAGAGAGAGAGAGAGAGAGAGAGAGAGAGAGAGAGAGAGAGAGAGGAGATTATGAGATTATGAGACATGATTTCTTGTATTTTGTAGTTCTCATGGACCCTTTTACAGATAATTTGAATGATTACTGGGAAGGGGCTGAGAGGGTGCCTTTTCAAAGCACTTGACTGTTGGCAATAAATACTTATGTCGGTAGATTTGAGTTGGGAGTATTGTTGTAATTTGATTACAATGGTCAGCTAAACCAACCTAGTTAACACCCTTTCACATCACCTTCCAAATTGTTATCTCAACTGCTACCAAGGAACTGCCATGTCATTCAGCGCCACACCATACAACAGTCAATGTAGAGTCAACCATTAACCGAGCTTTCTTTCTCTGTCATACTGAGTTCTGGTTAAGCCATGATTTCAACCATAGTTAAACCAGGCTAATGTAGGATTAACGAAAATTTAAGATTGATAAATTCTAAGGCTTTCAGGCTTTGAGACTGTTTGCTCTTGTGCAAATGTGCAAGGTGCTAAATGTGTCACTTAAGACCCCAAAAGGTATCCAAGCAGCCCTATAGCTCCATGCGTTGTGTGCCCGCACAGTGCTTGTAGCTTTGTAACTTGAATCCTCGAAGTAGCAAAATTCATGTCCACCCCCTTCTTTCCCAAGTATAAAGAGATCATTTTAAATTTGTTATTTTTCGTAAAAGAAACTTTTAAAAAATTCAAAATTTTGGCAGGAATAATAAAAAAAGAAAACACCCCAAATTGTTTTATATTTTGAATATATCCAATAAGAGAACCATGTTCGATATACAGTCGCATGGCAAATCTTTCAAAGATCCATATGGTTCATCAAATAGCATACATTGGACGTTTTAATACCAAGAATTAGATAACATACTCATGACAAACATGGAAACATCTATATTGAATTTGGATGATTGGACTTTTTTTTTTTCTAATTGCTCATTTTTCTCATGCCAGTTTGATCAACCTGCCTAACGGACGGACCGGCATTAGTTTTCATTCAGGGCACGTTTTTGATGTGTTGCCAGATAATCAATGACTGGGCTGAGCGAGTTAAGGTCTGTCCGAGCCTAGTCTGAGTTTGGCTATGGCCCTAGACATGCAAAAACAAATAGGGCCAAGCCCAGCACATGATGATAATGCATGGCTCAAGCTCAAGTTTGGCCCAAAACCTGTGCTCAGCCATCTAATTTTTTTTTCATGATTAGGTTTATTCTTTGAGTGTGCACACCATGATATATTACAAAAATGCCATTGACCCTTGAATAAGCCCATTGGGCTCATGGCGGGTTAAGAATCTGTTAAAGGAAACCCGAATTAGCCTCATTAAGGACCAGACCTTCTCCTTGGGCCTATCTCAGCCCAAGCATGGCCTGAGTGGGCCGGGTCCGAAAACCTGATTGAACCCCAGCCCATTGACAACATTGCCCATAGGCCATGAGACCATAAAGTCCGAGTACTCTGACATTGTTTTTATTTATTTATTTATAAATTTGATGCCCACGCAGCGTATGGCTCTTTACAGGTGGCTCTTTACAGGTGGGAACTCAGAAATTGTACACGTGGCATAGCTTAACTCAATTTAGACAGACTAAACTGTGATGCCCATTGTCACTTAAGGCCCGATTGGATACCACCAAATAAGTTACTTTTGTACCTACAGCAGTAACTTATTTCAGATAAGTAAGTTTGGTTTATGATTAGTTATAAGTAACTTTTTTACTTAAAAATACTTAATTACTTAGGTATTTATTTATCTAAGCTCTTGAAAAAAGGAAAGCTTATAAGTAGATTGTTTACCAGGCATACTCATCTTCTTAATAAGTAGAAGCCAAGATAAGTTATTTATGGTATAAGTAGCTTATTTTAAGCAACTTATCATCCAAAAGGGCGGGTGGATTGGGTGTTAGTGGGTGTTACTGTTGCTATAGGGCCCACCTTGATGATGTGTCGTATATCCATTATGTCCATTCATCTTTTCAGCCCATTTTAGGACAAAGTACCAAAAATTAAGCACATCCAAAACTCATATGGACCACACTACAAGAAACAGTGATGATCGAACGCTCACCATTAAAAAATTCCCAAGGCCCACTGTAAGCATATCCGTAATGTTTATTTGTCATCCAATCCGTTGATAAGGTAAACCAAAACTGGATGAAGGGAAAATAAAATCATTAGCTTGATCCAAAACTTTTGTGACCCACAAAAAGTTTTTAATAGTCATTCACCTCTTTTTCCATTGGTATGGTCTACCCAATATTTGGATCTGCTTAAGTTTTTGGATAACATCCTTAAATGAGATGAAAAAGTGGATGGACGGCGTGGATATGAAACACATTCATCAAGGATGGACCACATAGTAAGGGTAACACCGACTAAGTTGTTCCTCGGGTAACAGTTAATTTGCTCCAAGATCAGAGGACTGGGATTCCGTAGTGACCCTCCACGTCCGTACTGGTCAGTGAACTGTAGGTCCGCCATGATGTGTGTTTTATCCACGCGGTCCATCCATTTTGCCATCTCATTTTAGAAAGTAAAAAAAAAAAAAACGATGCAGATCTAATTCTCAGGTGGACTACACCACAGGAAATATCTGTGATTAAATGCCCACCATTAAAAACTTCATTAAGGCCACAAAAGTTTGGATCAAGCTGATATTTGTGTTTTCCCTTAATTTAGGTTTGTGTGACCTAATAAACAGGTTGGAAATAAACATTACAGTGGGACCTATGAAGTTTTCAATGGTGGGCATTCAATCACCACTATTTCTTATGGTATGGCTCAAGTGAAGTCCGGAATTACTTTATTTTTGGGTTCATTGGATCAGGAAAAATGAATGGACGGCTTGGATAAAGCACATGCATCTTAATGGAGTTCATAGAGCACCAAACAATACGGACCTTGGACCTTGGTAATGGAGGGGTCATGACCGAATCCGATTCCCCTTACATGGGTTGAAGAATCACGACCGAATCCGATTCCCATTACATGGGTTGGAGAATCCTAATCTTCAATACGTGAACACTTCTTTGTGAAAATAGGATTGTTGAGGTCAAAATTTGGACCACCCTCTACTCAATGCAATGGACCTTCATGGACCCTGGTCCTGCATAAAAGAGTGAGCAAAGGAGAACTTGGTTGAGTCGGGAGACCCTCCGATGCCTAAGTCAGGCTAGGGAATTTGATTTTAAGTCAAGTGTAGAGAGAGAGTGCGAGATCTTGCGTACCTGTAGCAATGGGGTCCCTTGGTATTTATACCTGTGAATTGGACGATTCACGTCCGTTAATCTCGGCGTGATTCACTCAATTAACAAGATATTACGATCATGGGGATATTATCCGTAATATTTGGATTACGCGGTACATCGTGTCTTAATGGCGCGTATCTTTGGGCGAGATCGTCGGTCACATTTACACAAAGGTCGATCTCCAGATTTGGTGTGCGATGTACTACCACGGGCTTGACTCCAGCCTCGACACGTGATACATCCATGCCTAGGCTCGGCCTTGGCCTTTGCGTACGATACATACATCTTCTAATACGGCTTTAGCCTCGGCATGCAGAATATTTGTACTCTGATTCGGCCTCAGATCATACCGTTGTGAAGCCAAATACTAATGGTTGAAGTCCGTCGATAGATTACTGAGGTCGGATTTTGTCGATCGAAGCTGAGAACGAAGATCAGGACTCGGCTCAGCCATTCTTTTTCGGATGAAGACGAGGGTTTGGGTCGGCTAATCAGGATTGTGATTTTGAGTCGTGACTTAAGAGTTGACCCCTAACGTTGTATTCCCCTTCCGAGGCCTCGCTATCTGATTCGTACAGCTCAGGCTAAACCCGATCGTCCTTGTGCAAATTTCCCCATAACAAGGATCATTGGATATTTTTCAAATTTACCTTCTAATAAAGGTCTATGAATCTGACACTCAAATGATCAAATACGTGTAATTTTTATTTATGTTAGGAATCATAATTTGGACCATTTAAGTTGACTTGTATGCCATGAGTGTAATTATCAAATAACTGGTTATCATTGCTTATTATCAATCACACTAGACAAATCCCATGATAGAATACATTATCTGTTGTCATCATTTTCAACTTTATGTGTGTAGGCATGCTAGAATTAAAATTGCAGAAACTAAACAACATTGACCCCAAGTGTCAAGATAGGTAGATGTGGTTCATGATTAAGATCTAATGAAATCGATCACTTATTCAGCCACTCGCTCAATGTATAAACAAGATCAGGCGATATTTAGAAGGTGGGGTTTGTTCTCTGATGATGGTTGCATCTTTGCCTTTCATACGAAAGAACTTTTTGATACAAATAAAATGAAATAAGAAAATGATTCTTATAGTCAGCCGTGAAGAGAATCTGCAAAACATTTTTTCGAATGAAGAATTGAATCCAGTATGCGAGCATAGACTTAAATTACAGCTAAAAGTTACTAGCTACTTGATTAACGCTACGAATTTTACTACTAAATGTAAACAGCAGGCTAAAAGTAAAATATTACACTAAGAAATGCAATTTGCTTGACAGGGAAAGTAAAGAATTACACTATGTAATGTAAGTTGACTGGTAAGGAAGAAAAGAAGTCTGATGAAGTGATTGTAGATCAGATTTCCATTGTAAGAAAATTTCCCGAAGTTTTTCAAGACATTCTAGGTTTGCCTCTTAAATGGGCAGTGGATTTCTCTATTGATCTCCTACCTGGTACCGCACCTATTTCCCTATCACAATATAGGATGTCACCTTACGAAATGGAAGAACTTCGGAAGCAGATTGATGATTTGTTAACTCAGGGATTCATTAGGCCGAGTGTTTCCCCTTGGGGTGCTCCAATTTTATTTGTAAAGAAGAAGGACGGATCTTAATGGTTATGTATCGAGTATAGAAGGTTAAACCAAGTGACCGTGAAAAATAAGTATCCTTTACCTCGTATTGATGACTTGTTTGATCAGCTTAAGGGGGTGAAGTACTTTTCCAAGATTGACTCAAGGTCAGGATATCATCAACTCTGGGTTAGAGATGAGGATATATCGAAGACGGCGTTTCGAACGAGATATGGTCACTATGAATTTCTAGTGATGCCATTCAGTCTCACAAATGCACTAGTCGTATTCATGGACTTAATGAATCAGGTGTTCATGCCATATTTAGACCGATTCATTATTGTCTTTATTGATGACATCCCGATCTATTCAAAAAGTCAGGAGGAGCACGAAGCACATTTGAGAACAGCTTTGAAGACACTTAATAAAACCAGTTATATGCTAAGATGTCGAAATGTGATTTTTGGAAAAAGGAAGTCAAATTCCTTGGGCATGTGGTGAAACAAGAGGGTATTGTAGTCAATCCGACAAAAGTATAAGTAGTCTGGAATTGGGAGCAACCCACTACAGTAACCGAGGTCAGAAGTTTCTTAGGAATGGTTGGATACTATTGACGTTTTATCAAGGAATTCTCCCAAATTGCTCAACCATTGACACGACTCATAAGGAAGAATTCTTGATTCATTTAGAACGAAAATGCAGAACAATCCTTCCAAGAGCACAAAAAGAGGTTGATTTCAGCTCCTGTGCTTACTCTGTCAGAAGAAGGGGCAAAGTATGTACTGTATAGTGATGCATCGAAAACCAATCTGGGATGTGTGTTAATGCAGAATAATAAAGTAATTGCATATAGAGCCGGGCATGTCTAAACCGATCCGACCTAATTCGAACCGAACTGACGACTTGGATCGGTGCGGTTTAAGTAGGATCAGGCAAATCTGACCGTTAAGTGGATTGAGTTTGGGTTAATGTCAATTCGGATCAAACCGATTTAAAATCCGATCCGATTCGGACTGGACCAGATGTATTAATAACTAACTATTCACACCTCAAGTATAGGGTTGTGATGTAGTAATAAACTCGGTAAGACCGAGGTCGAATCCAAAGGGACTGAAACCTGTACGTAATTTGAAAATAACCAGAACTTAGAATAAGATAAAATCTAATCAGGTGAATATGAGAGAATAATGGTGAAATAGGAAACTAAAATTTGTAAAATTCAAATATAAGAAACTAGAGATTCTGAGGATCCACTTGTAGAGATCAGAGAGATCTACGCTTGATTCATGAACTCAACTGGACTTCGAGTCCTATCTTCATCCAGTTGGAAGATATATCACTAAAACTCAATCCGAACTTCCTTTGATCTAGTTTTCAAGAGATGAGAGGTATAAAAATTAGAATGGATTCCATCACAAAACCATGCCCATGGGACAAAGTAAACAATAGAATTAAACTAATCCACACTCAATCAGAAAGATGCATGAATGTTAGGAAGGATTCCATCATCCAACCAAGTCCAAGGGGCAATGATGAACAACAGAGCTTTCTAACTTCATAATCAAATAATCTAAAGGAAATAATCAAAGCTATCGCAGACTTATTGTAATTTCAGTCACAACAAACCATTAAAAACTAGAAGTATTTCTATAATCAAACCAGAATCAAAATCTGTTCAGTCTAACATGAATCAAAGCCATAGGATCATTCACATTATGCCACGAGCTTCACCTCTTAGCCCTAGCTAAGAGGTTTAGCCCAACATGATTGGGCTGAATCTCTCAAATAGTGATATAAAAAAAGAAAAAAAAACAGTAAATAAACAAATAAAAAAAGCTCTACACAAACTCTCATTCTCCGACTCCTGACATCCCAAGCACTGGATCCCTTCCTCTTTCTTCTCCTCTCTCTTTTATATTTGTCAGGAGGTCAGTTGGGTCAGAGAATCGGTGGAGAAGAGCTCTTTACACAGCAGTAGGCGGTAACTCATGCAGCCACAATGCCGCGTGCGTCACTTGCGAGAGAATCTGACCTTCACACACAAGTGTGTTTTTGTGACTAGAGGGCATCCCTATGGACGGTTTTTGGCTGCCTTTCAGATGAACGGTTCGGATATTCATGAAGATCCGTCCGTGATGGCCCACCTGGAATGTTAGTTCCAGTTGCGAAATAGAGCTCGCGCAACAGAGCTTGCGCAAGCATGCACTGTGACATTGGTGGGGCCCATGAGCATTGTTGTAAAAAAAAATCCACACCGTCTATTAGATTCATCTCGAAAAAACGGTCGGTAAGGATCGTTTTTGGGTCAGTTTCGTGGTGACTCATGGAAGTTTTCTTGGCGCCATCCAACCTACGTCGAAACCTTCATGTACATGTAGCATCCGAAAGAAATCAGGAAACAGATCAGAGTACGGTCGGTTTGACCTCCTGATTGCAATGAACGGTACTGATCATCAAGATGTGTGATTATGGTGGCCCACTAGGAGTCGACCGCAACTCCCTATTGTGGAAATTCAAATTTCTAAATTCAGATCGGGTCAGCGACCTCTGACCATATCCGTCGGTATGGTGCACCTCCTGTGCACGTGTGCTGTGCGCACTCCTATCATGTAAAGTGGGTCCCACATTAATTTTTTGAAAAATTCTATCTGTCCATCCACTTTTCCGACTCATTTAATAGGTTGAGACTAAAAGTGAAACATATCCAGATATCAGGTGGGCCCCAGTTTGACGATTTGTGGGCTGATCTGTCTGTTGGGCCATTTTCACAAGGATCCAGCATCTGAAAATTGATTTGTACGGTTAATTTGTGATCCTTGGGCTATATATGAAGTTTCAAGTTGAACAGATGGCGAGAACCCTGTGATCTCACATTTTGGATGATTTTCAAGCCCTTTAATGTGATTGACTTGATTTTCTCGAATCGCTGTCGTGTAAATTCTTCGATCTCTATCCCCTGGGTTCCGTCCCTTGCATTGGTGATTCCTGAGCATTAAATCCATGCTTTTAGCATCCTTTTTCATTCCAGGCTCCTAATTACACCCTGCATCACAAACACGATTAAAATAAGCTGTTAAGTAGTATTATGCTTGTAAATTTAGGTAAGAACTGTGGTCTAATATGCAATATTTGACCCTCAACACTAACTATCTGATAAACAAAGGGCTAGAGAATATCACATAGAACCCAACGATCGTCTCTCTGTCACCCCTCGCATTTTCAATCTCCTTCCAGAGAGAGGGAAAAAAAAAGAAACGAAGAAGAAGAAAACCATCCTAGATTTCTTGCAAGAAGGAACGAGAAACAGCCATTGCGGAAGATCAAATGGACAATTTGAATAAAAATCTCTCTTCATCGGCATTAAGCAAACCTTTTGCAATCCCAATACCTGGTACTCTCTCTCTCTCTCTCTCTTTGTGGTTTTAAACTCTTCGATGACAAATTTCTTTCCAACCCCTTCTCATATATGAAACAAAAATTCTCTTCTGAAGATCCAAATGTAAATGAGATTGACAAGGCCGAACAAAATTCCTAGAAAGGAATCGCCCCAAAATCAGCGAATCCAAAGAAAGGAACCACAAACTTCATGTCCTCGACGATTTCCATGGTTTCCAAGGCTTCTCCACTAAAAAATAAGATCTCGGTCAAGAGGAATGATGCTTCCAGATTGATTTTCTCAGGCACTCAGATTGATCCGAACCTTGCTCAATCCGATCCGACTCGGTTTTCCTGACCGAGTCGGACTTAGATCAGTTCAGATCAGCAGGGGTTCGGATTGGTTCGAGTCAGATGACCCAGACTCGGTCCCAGATCGAATTGAGTTCAGGTCAGGCCATGTAGAATCTGGACCGAGTCGAGTTAGACCCAATCCGATTTGACTAGGTCCGATGCCCAACTCTAATTGCATATGCTTCAAGACAGTTGGAGAAACATGAAGAGAATTACTCGACACATGACTTAGAGCTTACAGTTGTGGTCTTCGCCTTAAAATTTTGGCAACATTATATGTATGGTGAAGAGTTTGAATTGTTTTATGACCACAAAAGTCTCAATTATATCTTCACTCAAAAAGATCTAAATATGCGACAAAGAAGATGGATAGAAACCTTGAAAGACTTCAATTTTTAAGTATCTTACCATTCGGGAAAGGCCAATCTCATTCTTGATGCTTTAATTCAAAAAAGAAACATGAATTGATGACCTCTTTGATGATTAAGGAATGGGAAATGATGGAGTGCATGCAGGACTTCAATTTTCAGTTGGTATTAGATGAGCCACATACATATTTGTGTCATTTAAGGGTGGAGCCAACCTTATTACGACAGATTATTGATGCGCAGGATCGGGATAAATGGTTAAGAGAAATAAAAGATAATATCATAAATGAGGAAGGCTTCGATTGGCGAGTTGGGAGTGACAGTAGACTCAGATATCAAGGTCGCATTTGTATACCAGACATTTCATTATTGAAGCAGGCAGTCATGGACGAAGCGCATAAATCCAAGATGGTTGTTCACCCGGGCCGTACGAAGATGTATCAGGATATGAAGCGGCAATATTGGTGGAGAAATATGAAGCGAGACATAGTTGATTATGTCACTAGGTGCTTGACATGTCAGCAAGTGAAGGCAAAAAATCGTAAGACACTGGGTCTCTTATAACCATTACCTCTTTCTGAGTGGAAATGAGACAATATCACGATGGATTTCATCTCCGAGCTTCCAAGAACTCGGAAGAATCATGATTCTATCTGGGTGATTGTGGATAGGCTAATGAAAACCACATGATTTCTTCTTGTTAGAATAACCGATTCTGTAGATAATCTAGCAAAGCTTAATATTAAGGAAGTCATCTAATCATATGGGGTGCCGCGAGAAATTGTATCTGATTGGGATTCTCAGTTCACATCGACATTTTGGAAGAGGCTACAAGAAGAGCTAGGAACTACCCTAAATTATAGCATGACATTTCACCCTCACACAGATGGACAGACGGAGAGAGTAAACCAGATATTAGAAGGCATGTTGAGAGAATACGTGTTGAATTTCAAGGGCAGTTGGGATGATTATATTCATTTAGTAGATTTTGTTGATAACAATAGTTTCCAATCAAGCATTGGTATGGCTCCATATGAGGCCTTGTATGGCCGTCCATGTCGAGCACCACAGTGCTGGGCCGAGGTTGGTGATAGGAGTCTGTTGGGACCTGAACTAGTTCAGATTACGACTGAGAAGATTGATTTGATTTGACAACGTCTTCGTACGGCATAGAGTAGACAGAAGAACTATGCTGACAATCAACGTCGCAATTTGCAGTTTAGTGTAGCGGATCATGTCTTTCTTAAAGTCTCGCCTATGAAGGGCATGATGGTATTTGGGAAGAAAGGCAAGCTTTCGCCTCATTATTTGGGCCCTTTGAGATTTTGGATCGGATTAGAGTGGTTGTGTACTGCTTGGCACTACCACCGAGGTTGACAAATGTTCATAATATTTTTTGTCTCTATGTTGAAGAAATACGAGCCTGATACTTCACATATCATTAGTTGGGAACAAATAAAACTAAGTGATGATGCTTCTTATATTGAGAAACCTATATATAAGGCCCGTATCCTAGCCTGTATTGTTCCGTTGGCTTTCGCGGTCCTCCCGGTCGAATTCCGGTGACTTGCGATCTGTAATCGACAGTTGTGCACGACCCTGAGTCGTATCCCATTTTTCAGAGTCGGCTCGACCCGAGACCTATACCCTTGCTACCACGTTGTTGCCGCGGTTCCAACGCCGCGTCTCGCTCGCTGAGGCGATATTCGTGTTAGGAAATGTGGGCTCGCGTTCATTTTGAGGAGAACGCCGCACGTTACAATCCCAAGAGAATGTCTTATCAAACATATCAAGAGTCAAGTACTCCATCCCATCGAGTCAAGTACAAGCAACCATCCCCCTCTTTCATCACCCTTACCTAAAGTTAACTTTCTCATTATCTCACCATCTCTCTCCCATCACTTCTCTTACATCACTTCCTCTCTCATCTCTTTTTCTCCAAGCAATCCATCCATGGAGCAACCCACGTCCATGGCTCCCATGAGAGAGCTAGTGTGGCCCACCTCCCTATCTCCCATCTCCACCATCCAATGATCATCTCCACCATTGAAATTGTCTATTTGGGACTCTATTATGCATTGGCGGAAGAAGGAAGAAGAGATCTCGAAGTGGGGTTTTTTTTTGTGTAGATCTTGACCTTTAGATCATGGTGGGTGCTTCTTTCTCTCTCTCCCTCTCTCTTTCATTTTGTTGTATGATGATGTGGCCGTGTGGCCCACCCAAATGAACCCCACCTTGGTGTTTGTTTTATCCACACCATCCATGCCTATGGTGGCCCACCTGGACAACATGTCTGAAGGTGGGGCCTGCTTTAATATATATGTTGTATCCAAAACTGTCCAGCGTCCAGGGACGCTGGACGTCAGTGAAGGGTGAGCTGACAGTGGGTGTACCCACGACAGAAGAGAAAAAAATAGCTTTTTGGGAAGGGCTTTCCATGTAGGTCCCACCTGATGTATGTTTTTAATCCAAGCCGTCCATTCCTTTCCCCAGACCATTTTAGGCGTTGAGCTGAAAAATAAGGCCAATCCGCTAATCAAGCAGGCCATACCATAGGGAATAGTGGCGTTTACTATTAAAACTCACCTTGATTCTTCAATTCGCCAAAAACACGTCGCATATTGGTCTCATTTGGTCAATCATGGGCCATATAATCCAATGGCTAGGTTGGATTTTTCAGATGTGGGCCCTATATATGGAAAACCATGAAATTGCATAAAATCAAAAAAAAAAAAAGAGCCCAACATGCAGCAGCGCCTGCTACTGTAGCGTCAGTAGCACAGGACGCTGCTGCTGTGGATGCGGTTAAGGTAGGGACGTGGTCCCACTTGTAGGCCCACCATGATGGATTTGTTCATCAATACTGTGAAATCTGATGACCCCCTTCTGCCCATGGGCTGCCCCGAAAATCAGCCATACATGGGACTTGGGTGGCCCATGTCACATGAACAGTGTGGATTGACGCCTACCATTGAAACCCTTTTGGTTGCGAAAGTTTCGGATCAAACATGAAATTTGTTTTTACTCTCCACCTAGGTCACGTGTGACCATGTCAGCAGGTTGGGTGGGAATAAACATTACAGTGGGCACCATGTTTTTGTGAACCTTGTCAACGAGATAGATGGAAAATAAATGTTATGGTGGGCCCCACGTGGGACCCACCAGCCGTATGTGCCTTGTATCAAGCCGTTCGTCCAACAGAGCTGGGATGGCAGGCCATCTTAATGTATGTATTTCTGTCCAGCCGTCCATTTGGACGGTGGACGTTGCAGCTCTCTTTAAAATAAATAAATAATAATAATAATAATAAAATATTACAAATAATATTATGTTATACTATATCTGGTGGGACCCACTGGTAGGACAGATTGGCTGGTGCATTTGCTGGTGTGGGACGTCAGCAAGTTTCGTGGACACCACCATGATATATGTGATATTCCACACCGTCTAGACTGTCTAGACGGTGCTGGACAATGTTTGGACGGTGGTTCGTGGGCCACCACGCTGCATGTGTTTCATCCACGTCATCCAGTCCAAGGGACATGGACCCCACCTTGATTTATGTGTTCAGCCGTCCATCTGGATGATTCATTTGGTGGACCCATCTTTGATTTTTTTTTTATATAAGTCATCCATTTGTTTTGCTAAGATGGGACCACCACGATGTATTTATTTCATCCAGATTGTACTGGACAGTACTATACAGTGTTTGGCGGGGCTGATATACATAGACAATGTTTGGGTGGTGCTGATTTACTTGGGCAATGTTTAGACAGTGTTGATCACATTGGTAAACCATGTACCCCTAAAATAGTGTGCAGTAATACACATGATACACCTACAACTATTGAAATGAATTTTGGTGTAGTCTAAACCCACTTGAGGCCCATTGGTGTGGCCTATCTATGAGGCCCATCATGATATATTTATGGCCCATGTGCGGGCTCATCTGTTTGTATTTTGACCCATGTGACAGGGCCCACTTGCCTTATATTTCGAGGCCTATGTGATAGGCCCACCTGCCTTGTATTTAAGACCTACATGATAGGGCCCACCTACTCAAATCTAAGGCCCAGTAGTGTGGCCCATTGATGCAACCCACTTGTGATATATGAGGCCCATTGGTGCAGCCCATCATGATGTATCTTTGGCCCATGAGCAGGGCCCACCTGTTGCGTATTTATGGCCCATCGATGAGGCCCACTTGATATATGTTGAGGCCCATGGGTCATTGCCCACTGTGATGAAATTCAGGCCCATAGGTTGTGGCCCTTGGTGGTTGTATATTAGGCCCGTGTAAGCCGTCCATTTGTGTGGCCCGCAGTAATGTATTTGCCGCCCATATGATGGGGCCCAATGTGGTATAATTGTAGCTCATTGATGAGGCCCAAAGTGTTGTTTTCGTGGTCCATGTGTGAGGCCCACTGTGAAGTATATCAGGCCCTTGTGTGAGGCCATGGGCCCACTGTACGCTTAGCTCTATGTGGGCCACTTCATGGGAGCAATGTTGGTTAAACGTCCACATTGATGGGCAATGATGGTTGAATGTCCACACCGTGACCTTTCATTAGGCCTTGTTAGACCCATTCTTACCGATTCTGAGTTGTCTTGGCCGATCGCCGACTATCGATCAAGGCTAATTATTGATCGAGGCCAATTACCGATTCTGATTTATCGTGGGCGATTGTCCATTATCGATCGAGGCCGATTACCGATTCTGATTTGTCTTGGCCGATTGCCGAATATCGATCGAGGATAATTATTGATCGAGGTCGATTACCGATTCTGATTTATCATAGCCGATTGTCCATTATCGATCGAGGCTGATTACCGATTTTGATTTGTCTTGACCGATTGTCAAATATCGATCGAGGCTAATTATTGATCGAGGCCGATTACCAATTTTGATTTATCGTGGCCGATTGTCCATTATCGATCGAGGCCGGTTATTGGTACTGATTATGAGTAGGTGACAACATAACATTATGATACATGCCCATACACATCATTTGCATGTTTGTTATGAGATGTGGTTGATCATTGCATATGTCATTGAGCATGTTGTTATGAGACTCCCTAATAGGTGGATGTTATCTCACATGAGCACACGGTATGTGCAGGATCGATGCATGACTGGATTGTATGACTCATGCATCTCGCATTATGATTATTGTACGTCCTAACAACATCAGGGCCGTAGCCTCCACATTCATATCATGGATGGCCAGAAGGGATACCGAAAATTTTTTCTAGCATCGGGCTGCCATAGATGGTCCTAGGTGAAAATCCCTAAACCCTCTTGGTACCAGAGGATGCCCCAACGTCGAGACCGAGTAGATATATGAGCGCCCGAGTGCCGAATACCAGGAGGCCACGTCTCCCATTATGTCGTGGTAGGTTAGGGGGGTGTGGCCTTACTCGCCCGAGCATAGGGGGCAATACTAGGTTGAGTTTGACCAGCTCGTGAATGAGTTTGCTATTGACGTGCCGGATAGGTATTGGCAGACTATTGGCCAGGCGGATAGTGAGGTTTCTTACGCTCACTTGGACTGTGTGGCTGAGAGAGCGGCAGTGCCATTTGGAGTGTAATAAATCCCGGTGATGATCTCAGAGATGAACAGTACTGATATGTAGACTTATTGATTAGGAGTTGCATACTCATTCATTCATTCATTCACTATTTACTCGGGCTGGTGGTGTGCAACTGTTTGTTACGTGTACCTTCGTAATGGCCAGGATTTCAGTTGGGGCGCACAACTAACCTGAGATCAAGAGTTTACCACATTAGGTTTGACTATCCAAATTAGGTATGAGACTAGTTTGGATAGAAGTCCATTGTGATAGACCCCATAGTCTGCGATACTACGTACTACCATCCCAACTTCACACTCCAGCATAGTCATTCCATTCGCACTGCATGTTACATTACATCCGTGGCATATGGCAATTTAGGTTATTGTGTTTTTGCATTTATATGGTCTAGGTATGGCTGACACTATTTGTGTTACTCATCAGGAATGTATATTGTATTGCATCCTTTGCATCTGATAGTTGGCTCTCTATGACTCCTCATTTGTATAGTTGACTCGTATTGCGTATTCTTATATTGTATGACTCATGGACTTGTCAATATTTCCATTTACTCTGATAATTCTTGATCTTGTCAGTATTTCCGTTTACTCTGATAATTCTTGATCTTGTCAGTATTTCTACTTATTTTGATATTATACGATTTATGGATTACCAGTATTTCCGGTATTGTATGATTATGACATTGTATTGAATACTTAACACTTACCTTGTGCACACACATACACCACCCTCTAAGCTTTATATAAGCTTATGCACGATAGATGCGTACAGGTGATGTTAGGTTGCAGCAGTGTTGAGCTTGGAGCGTACA
Source organism: Magnolia sinica (assembly GCF_029962835.1). Taxonomy (NCBI): domain Eukaryota; kingdom Viridiplantae; phylum Streptophyta; class Magnoliopsida; order Magnoliales; family Magnoliaceae; genus Magnolia; species Magnolia sinica. The sequence continues at coordinate 68,226,249 of NC_080579.1, read as the reverse complement.
ACGGTCTTCTAGAGCTTGATTTTTTATTTATGTATTTCCTTCTAGAATTGTACTCAACTGATTATATTAGTGGATATGTGATGATGATGTTGCCTTTGTGAATTGGGTAATCTTGTGGTTATGCTTATTGCGAGTTAAATGTATAAAAAAAAATCCTCCTTGTAGAATCCCAGGATTGGAATCTGGCATATGGACGTTAGGAGCCGAGAATGGGGTACTATGGAGGCTGTCGGCACCGGATTCGGCGATTGAAATTCCTATGAATCCGATTTTCGGGTTTGGGGTGTGACACTATGCGCATACTAGACTACAAGGAGCAAGTCTTTCGTACCAAAATGATCCCGTTAGTCAAGGTGTTGTGGTCACACCATGGAGAAGAGGAAGCAACTTGGGAATATGAGGTAAAAATGAAGAAAATGTTTTCCACAATTATTCGAAGACTCTAGTCAGGTAATTTCTAGGACGAAATTTTCTTTTATGGGAGTAAATTGTAATAGCCCACTTATTTTATTATTATCTTTTTTTTTTTTTTTTGTTTTTACATCACGTGGCCCTCCTAATCTTTGGACCAATCTCACCTATAGTTAGATGTCATAATTGGACATTTAGAAAAGCATGAACATGATGGATTTCCCTTACCGTCCTTATGGGGCCCAGTTTCATGAAGTCACGGGTCAGTGTCCGTTTGATTGGGTGTTGCGTCCGGTGCACATCATTTACATGCACACCTATATCTTCCATTCTCCCACTCAAACAACGATTTAAACGGATGACCGTTCATTAGATGATGGTGGCCTACCCATCTTGTTAGTATTAATGGATCTAGACCATTCATCTTATTTAAGGAACAATCTCAACCAAACACTGACCACTTTGCACGTTGAAACATGTGTGTAGGTGCACGATCAGTGGCGTTAGGAAGGCGTATGTACTACAATTTTGAAAACAGAATCGGTTTCTGTTTTGCCACATTGGCAATGTGTGTGTGAGGTGAATATCTCATTCCTAGCCCTCCATTCTCGATTCATCTGAACTGTAGAAGAATCCTTTCAGTTAAGGAATTGTAAGGAGCTGAAGGTGGAAAGAATATTTCTATTTTTGTCAATATGAGTGCCCTAAAAAGGATTTAAGTCGTAGAATGGCCATCCAAACAATCTCAAGCGTACATTTCAAATATCTAGGGAGTCTAGAAGCTTCGCTTTTAATTGATTAGGGTTTTTTAGTTTCCATTGAGTTTCATTAGCTGCCTTAGTAAAAAAAAACTCAAAACCATCAACGTGTTGGGAGTTCTCGTCCAAAACGTGGGTCCCACATGCATCCCAGTGTCCATCTAAGCCGTCCAGTCAAGTCAAATCATGTGATGACCCATCAACCACAACCTTGCCATTAACATTCATGCCATCTTCTCCGTTGGGTTGAAAAACCCACTGTCCATATGTGGGGTCCATTTGTCAATCAAGAGTGGTCATTTGAAGAGTCTAACAATTAGATAACCACCCCTAAATTCTGATTATATCTCTACAATATGTATAACCATGCTAGTGGGCTATTTGCTAAATGAGTCTAAGTAAATTTTAGTTTATAGCTCAACTAATCATTGGATTAGTTGTGGAACCATCTAGAGTCAGTCTGATGGTTATAAATACCGCATTTCCATTCTTCTCTAATCCTTTTCAATTCAAAAAATTCAGAAAGAGAGGGAGTGAGTGAGGCGAGTTTGTGAATTCGAGTCGAGCTATACTGAGTCGACTTAGCCTTAGCGACTCTCATTATCAATCAGAGTCTGTCCATATTCGAGATGTTGTCTGAAGAAAGAGGAGCAAAGGAAGAGGATCAGAGCTAAAAGTTTGTGTTGAGGCGAGTAGTGTTAACAAGTTACACTAACTTGGTGGTATTGCACTGAATCTGGGGTGTTGGTGTGTCGCACAACTCGCTCAAGTGTCATTAGTGCAGCTAGTTGTAGAGAGCAAGTTGATCTGTTGGATTCTTCATTTGAGGTAGGTGTATCTTAGTATTCTTCCTCAATTCGAAAATCAACCGGGTTAGGTTGCTCCAATGGGGTTATCGCTGAGTTTTCAACTCGTGATAGTCCATTATTTTCTTTGATAATTCATGCTAACTCAGTTATAAACTAGATTCAACTCGAGTGAAATAAGGGTTGACTTAGCATTTTAACTCAATTTATCCCAAGCCGAGTTACACCCAGTTGATGACTGAGTTATCATATCTGGTTCTGCTGAATTGCAGTTAGCTCGATTTAGGAATGTCAATTCAACTCGTTGATTCATTATTTGATTAATGTGCTAGCCAACTCAATTAAAATCTAAGTTACCTAGTGATGTTCCACGCACTCCACAGAGGCACTGACTCGGTGACTCAGTGATTTATATTACTGTATTGTTGAAACTAATTAATGCATGTCTTCCTAAAACCAAATCTCAGGAAAACTTCACCTGGTGAAGTAAGTTCTTAGATCTTGCTTTAGTGACGACATTGAGTTGACCTAAGTCTCAACTAGATCTTAGCGCCTTGCAGGTCTAGAGTTGATTTTGATCCGAATCAACTCGGATTTGTGGTGAGCTATTGTTATTCCTTTAGATTCTAGCTAGAATGTTGTTATTACTTAATAATTTGTTAATTAGTATGTCTACTTGGTTGTAGGAGTTTGAGTTCTTTCCAATTTCTTCTTCTTTTCTTACCTCTTAGTAAGGGAGATCCAAGCTTGAGGTGAGATCTACTAGTTTAGGTTTATTTTAAATATGATAATCTTTATAGAACATTTATCTTAGAAATATCATTACATAATCTCTTAGTTAGTATTTGAACATGATAATATCAATTGTTTGAGTAGAACATACATGTACTTTTATCCTTGTATCATGAATCATCCCGTCTAAATTTTATTATGTCCAATAGTTAATATATTCATGCTTGTAGGTGAATTATGTTACAATCATATTGTAATGTGAGATATTTTTGGAATGAAAATTAATGTGGAAGATACATAGATTAGAATTGTAATTGGAGATAATTTAGTATCACGTGGCATTTGCATAGTTCAATTGTATGAGTTGTAAATAGAAAAGTGTGTGTTATAATGTATGAATGTGGGTGAATGTGTGGCATAACATGTATGTATTGTTGCGTGATTGTAATTAGTGTATACAAGTGAGTGTCAGTGTGTGTAATAATGTATGAATGTGGGTGAATGTGTGGCATATCATGCATGTATTGTGGTGTGATTGTTAAATGTGTGAAAGTACAAGAATATTTGTCTTGGAGTCAAGTTATAACATATTGTTTGATTATATCAACGTATAATAGGAATTGTTATTGAATCATGTAATTATATGTATGAAGAATGTTCCTTAAATTATGGTATCATTATGTAGAATTCAATTGGAATTATTACATCTACCATCTCGGGAACCTTTGAATCAAATTTGAAGATGGTGTCCAAGAGTGGATTTATTGCCCTTAAGAGATTATGGATTAATGTTATCGGTTATTGGAAATGTTTTGAATAAAATGATTACTTGAGAATTATAGTATTAATGTGGCCACTAGTTGTAAGGATGTACATAAATGGTTGTTTGTAAATCGGATTAATAAAGGACATGTAATCATGCATACATAGCATATGGGTGTTATCAGGTGCCTAGTCAACTGTTTAGAAAGATCAGTGTATTGTTCGAATGACCCTAATTTCATTTGAATGGGTCGGCTGTTTGAAAGACCCACTCTTTCGTATGGATGAGCCAACTGTTTGAAAGGCCCATCCAATGGTCAGCTGGATGTGCATCCCCAGGCTGAGGTGCATTTCATGCATCCATTCATTTTAAAAGATCATCTCATAAAATGTTGTTTTGCTTGAATGTTTACTTTGAAATAATCTTAATTACTATTCTTGATTGTAATCTTGGGGGGTGTTTCTCATTGAGATGGCCACTCACGGATACTATTGTGCAATTGCACCAACCATAGGTGTCATAGATGAAGAAATGACACCCATGAATGAGGAACTAACAGTTGATGCTAGGGAGACATGCCATATTAGTTCCAAGAGGTGCTTGTTGAATCATAAGCCAAAATCAGGTGCAATGGACCTTTCACAATGATAGAGACTCCTGAACATAAATGATACAATTTCCCTCTTAGTTTTTCGTACTGCGTTGTGTGAGCCCTATGGGCGTTTACTTGATTGTGTATGGATATGGACTTCATATTTTCCTTATACATAGTTTTCATATTTTGGATGTGATGCCACTCTTAAATGATTACTAATACACTTGGATGAAATGTATTCTTCATCGCTAACATTCCAATTTTCGTATACAAGTGCCAAACTCATGCTATGAAATCTGGGGCGTTACACTCAAAGAATGATATGACACCGTTTGATATGCTCCAGCTATTATTATTAAGAAATCTTCTCCGTACATATCTATAGATATTCGAATACACCATGAGGATCCATACAGATCACACATAACTCTCCCTGATTGATTCTCAAAGGGAATGGTGATAATGAGGAGGAACATTGCTCCCATGTCGCTTCGCCTTTGGGAAAATGTGTGACATGCGACCCCTCATTAAATGTAACATTTATTGTCTACATGTGTCAGTAAGATGATAACCGACTTCGACTGATTCTCCGCAACACGTCAGCGACGGATGCACTTTATCGAAATAAGGAATGAACCCTGTGCCGACATGTGTTCTTACATTGTTTCTAACAAAACTGCATTGATGTCCTAATAAATACTTCCCTACCTCGGCTGATATAGGCATTGTTTCGAATTCTTTTCATTCCTAATATATGTTCTTCTTCCAAGCAAATCCCAACTTCCGATCAACCTTCTGAAGCTCATCGACTAACACTTTTTTTCTTCAGCTGCGGCCTCATGAGTCCGACCATATTCGATGTTTTGGCTCTAACCCAACTACTCCCTTTTGGTGAAGTCGTTTATCCAGGCTTCATGTAAAAAGAGGCTAAGTAATTCACGAACAAGGCTGGCAAAGCCAATTCTCACTTTATGACAACTTACCGTAATCACAGCAGACCGGTCGATTATGAAGAGCATACTGCTTTCCTGCTACTTTGGATATGTCAGTGTTTGCTTTGAGTGAATGCCCTGTAAATCACTATCGAATACGTCTCATTGGTCGAGGCCCTTTTCCATGGTTGAAGGCTTACTTTAGCACCTTTCGTGCTCAGCCATCTATACAGGGGATCTACGAAGTTACCAAAAAAAGTCAGTATTGTGGAGGAGGACTCTTATGGCTTCTCTAGATGTGGATATATGAATACTTCTGCCATTCTCTTGTACATCACTCCATTCATTCTGAAGTCTTTTACACTTCTTATGGCAAGCGCGCCATCCACTCCCACAAGAAACTCAACCCTTTTCATTGTACATGGATACATTGTTCTTTACTTTGGATTACGGTAAAAGGAATTGGTCATTCATGTCATTCTACAAGGGAGAGTATGGTCTCGGTTGGCTTACCAGCTGATATGCACTAGAGGATGATGATACAATATCCCAAATGCTCTTGGCTTGGGAGAACTATCTCATAGGCCGAGACATTCCCTATGAAGGTTCAATCAAATCTGGCAAGAATGCCAAGGCTGGGATCAAGCAATATTACCTGAACTTGCTTGCTTAGCAGCTTGGCCTTGTTCAATGCATCATGTTAAGGCACGATCCAAAGAATGAGTCAGATCCAAAGCTCGAGTAGACCCCATCACATAAAATAGCAGGGAGAGTGATGCCCACTATTAAAAATTTCTAAGGGCCACGAAAGCTTTCGATCAAGCTAATATTTGTGTGTTCCCTCCTTTCTTGTCTACGTTAACACAGGAACAGGTTGGATCTCAAATAAACATCATGGTAGACCTTAGGAAGGTTTCAATAGTGGGCATCACTCTCCCCACTGTTTTCCGTGATATGGTCTTCTCCAGCTTTGGATCTGCCTCATTCTTAGAATCATGCCCTAAAATGATCTCTCCAAGTGGATGGACGGTGTGGATACATAACATGCATCTTGGTGGGCCCACCGAACTCCATGACGTCACTTTAGTAGCTAATCCGCGTCAGAGATCCTGGTAGAAGAAAAGTCACGCATTCTATTGCTTCTCACTGGCAGTGGGACCCCACGCCCATCCATTGCGGTGAGCGTCTTCTGTGGATATCTGACTGTGAGGGCCACTTTGATGTAATGTGTGTAAAATCCACGCCGTCCAACCAATTTGAAAGATCATTTTAGGGTATGATTCTCAAAACGAAGCAGATCAAAATTTTAGGTGGACCACACCATAGGAAACAGTGGTGATTGAATATCTACCATTAAAAAAATTCTTAGGTCCATCTGAATGTTTATTTTCTATCCAACCTGTTCATAAGGTCACAAAACCTTAATGAAGGACCACAAAAATACCGGTTTGATCCAAAACTTTTGTGGCCCACATGACTTTTTAATGGTTAAACACCATTGTTTCCTGTGGTGTAATCCACCTAAGATTCTGATCGGCGTCGTTTTTGAGCTAATGCCCTAAAATGAGCTGTTAAAACGGATGGATAGCGTGGCTGTAAGGCGCATGAGTCACAGTGGGCCCCACAGTCAGGGATCCACTGAAGCTGCGCCTCTTCCATTGCTTCTAACTGGCACAGTGGGACCCACATTTCTGAGTGAGGGGAAGCGGATCACTGCCCTTAGCTTTTAATTAATGGGGATGAAAAGAAAAAAGCTAAAACAGGTAGTGAGAGCCCACACGAGATAGCTGAAAGTAGGGAGTACGCGGAGTCGAGCATCTCGACTGGGCTCAGCCACTAGCTGACCCCAGTTCAAACTCGGCTCGACTCGGTCCTTGAACCTAACTGGCGAGCTTGGCTCGGTTCGATTATCAGCTCGGCCAGTTCGAGCCAAGTTTGAGCCAAAATTGAGCGTTGGTGGCATTTTCACAAACACATACACTGCACTTTCAATTTCTCATTGTATATAGAACAAAAACAATTGTTTACAAATATTTCATCAAACACCCTATAGGCAATATCAAAATTAAGAAAAAATGGCGTATACATACATTTCTTCCTACTAGTCAACACTTTGTTAAGTTATTTCATCAAACACTTGGTGAGCACCATAAACATCAAAGTAACTTAATCATAGAACTAGTTCGATTCAAGTTGGGGTTCAATCTGAGTCGAGTCGAGCTTGGGCAAGCTCAAACTCGATTCAAAATTTTTTCGAACTTAAAAAAACAGCTCGACTCGGCTCAAACTCAGCTTCAAACCGAGTTGAATTGTGATTTTTCGAGTTGAGCCAGCTACCCGAGCTAACTCGGTTAGTGTACACCCCTAGCTGAAAGCCAGAAATGATAACGGCAGCCGCATATGCTTAACTCGCACACCAAAACGTTCCAATGAGTAACACGTGAAGGAGATCCAGGTCTTCTTTCTTGCAATCCCCATTGCCGAATTTTCAAATCCCATGAATCTATCCTGTCCACTCATCAAGTGGGCCATGCATGTTTGATAAATACACACAAAAAAAAAAAAAAAAAAAAAAAAACTACCAAGATTCGATGCATGATCGAGTCCCACACGATGAGCTGACCGTCTGGCGTTTTACACGTATGCTGTGTGGGCCCATTTGACGAAAGTCCCAAATGCTATACGCTTGTCCGACATCGCACGTGTTGCAAGCGCTTGGGTTTGGTTCCCGCATATGAACGGCTACGAATAGAATTCGTTGCTGAAAGTTTGAGTCCGCCAGTAACAGCTGCAATAAATCAAGGCCGGCAATCATACCTCTGTCCATCCCTTGGTGGGCTCCACTTCACGAATCACTTGCCCATCTATTTCAGTAGCTATTAACATGATAATTTATGGAGGCAGCAAACATACCACTTTTATTTTATTGAGTGGATGTACGTTTGCTATCATTTATACCGCTTCATGAGAAGTATCAGGAGGTACGTTTTTTTGTTTCCTCTTTTCTGTCCTCTTTTATTTTATTTTATTTTATTTTAACGGTTGAAATTCCGTCATTCGTACGGTTTACACCCGGTGTACCAGTCAAGTTTTGTTTGTACAAGCAACTCACGAGAGTCTACGGGCTGTTTGATTTTCTAATTACTGTGGTAATTTCAGGTAAATGATTAATAAGTATTTACCTTTGTATTTATCGTTGGATTTTCAAGGTGACGTTTACAGCCATATTAGTTTATAATACTCCTCACGTCACCCAAGGAGAAAAAGTTAAATCGTGGGACCCACTATGATGTGTCCTATCCACACGGTCCATCCCCTTGGCTACCTAATTTTAAGGCATGAGCCAAAAAATAGGCAGATCTAAAGCTCAAGTTGACCACACCACCGGAAACAATGGGAATTGAACTCCTATCATTGAAAGTTTCTTGAGGACCCTGTAAGTTTCGGATCAAGCTGATATTTTTGTTTCCCCTTCATCCATGACTGTGTGACCTTATGAACAGGTTGAATGACAAATAAACATCAATGTGGGCCCTAGGGAGAAAATAACTTTCCATGTTGACCTCTTTATGATCATTTTTCCCTAAGGTGTGGTCCACTTAAGCCTTGGATTTGCCTCATTTTTGGGCTGTGTGTTAAAATCTTTTATTAAAATGGATGGATGATGTGGATAAGTCACATATATCATGATGGGGCCCATATATTTAAATAGGTAATGACATGGTTTCTATAGACCAAATTTCAAAACATAATTCTAGGACAATTTCAAATAGGTGGAGTAAGTCATAATTACTTATTTCCATGTATTTCGAACAACCCATAATTATTTATATCCATAAAAACCTATATTTTACCTACTTACGTGTTCGAATAATAGGCCATCATGTGTTGGTACTTTGGGTTTGTTAATGTCAGAATCGTACTCACGCATGAAGGCACAAAACCATATGCATGCCTTTCAATGAACAAAATGACAAATGTCACGTAGCTTTAAGGTGCATGATCAAGGCAACGTATGCGGCATGTCTATGAAAGATTCATTGAGGCAAGGATTCTATCACATATCTGGATATGCTCGGTAAGGTTATTTCTCATAATCCTTCTGAAATGAGAGTTTTTCTAGAGATGTTTGGAGCTCTTACAGTGATTCTGAAGATCTGAAGATTGGATTATTATCAGAATGGATAGACACCAATGGATTGGGACTCGATCCAGATTTGGTGGATTTAGTCCCACTAATTCCACAGATAATCAAGGGCATAATAGGTGAAGGGTAAAGATGACTTTCATTGAGCTAGATTTAGTATAATACCCTAAATTTTATAACCTAAGTTTAGTACTCATTTTTCGAAATCCCGAGTGCTAACCTTTAAAGATAGCTCAAATTTTACATATATATATATATGTATATGTATATATATATATATATATATATATATATATATATATATATATATATATATATATATATATATATATATCTATAAACATACTTTTCTTTCTTAAGAGTGAGTACTGCAACGGAAAAGAAATAAATCAAATATAAAGAAAAGTTTAAATACACATTCAAGATATATAAGTAGCTACTCATAGAGCTTATATAAGCTAATGTCTCAAGATTTACAAATATAGGGAAATATAAAATCGATATAAGTAAAATCTAGAATTTAGAGCTACAAGATCATTCAGCTCCTCTTGCTCCACGTAGCACAAACATGTACATCATTTATGTCTCCTATAATAATTGAATATAGTTTGATAGTGTCAATGGCGATCCCAATGAGGTATACCTTCAAGATTTACCAAACTATCACAATAGTTGAACATAGTTTATCAAGATAAATCTATACTAAACCATTCATAATGATCATAACAAATGATATTGAAAGTGACCTTATTTGTCAATATACGTGAATGTTGAACTCTTAGAAGAAGACATCAAGACCAAGCCTCAACAAATGATAAATGTCATGTTCAAGATTAAACCTATTAGCCATAGTCTCATCATCCAAACAACAAACCCTAGTAGGTATATGACCCTACATAATCCCAACTTACCCCTAAAATGAAATAAAACATCCTTTGGTAGAGTTGGTATATATAGCACCAAGAGTATAAGGGGAAGAAAGAAACAAAACCTAAAAAATCACAAGTTATGGTCGAGCGCATCAAACTGCAATTGAGGGAGTCTTTGATCCATCGAACATCACTCAATAGCATTGAACGATTACCCATTCTGTTCAGTAATAAAATGAAAGTTATGTTGGAGCTCTCGATAGCATCGACTGCTATTCGATATCATCGAAGTCCATTATTTGATATCGAATGGCCCTCGATTAGTTGGACCTTGAAATTCTTCTAAAGAAACAAAAAATACTCTAAGTGCTCCTCGATGACATCGAAGCCTCTTCAATGTTATCGCAAGTAAGTTGTCAATAACATCGAAGTCCATTCGATAGAATCGAGACTTACTCAGTTTTGTCCAGCAAGTTTTTTAAAGAAAAACTATTTTCTTCGAGTACATCGAAGATCATTCGATATCATCGAAATTCAAACTTCGATGAATTGAAGGACTCTTTGATTATATCGAACATGAGAGAAAACTGTCCAGCAACCTTGTGTATTTTATAAAAGAAGATCTTGATGGATCAAGAGTCCCTCGATAAATCAAAGTACACGTCGATATCATCGAAGGATGCTCGATGAATGATAGTCAGAAATTTTCTTGCACTCAAATATAAATCTAGTGTAGGAAGTCAATGCACTCAAATATAAATTTAGTGTAGGAAGTCAATGCAATCGAAGATGGTTTGATGATATTGAAATTCAAATTTCGATAACATCGAACACCCTTTAATGGCATCGACAAGTTTAAAATTCTACTCGTTTTTTTACCATTGGGATCTTGTCTTTATAAATATAAAAGTATTATTCTGGTTATAATGAGCTAGAATCCAAGAGAGTTTGAGGTTGTTATTCCAAGATCTATCTACCATCTTACTTACTCTCTCCTTCCCATTAGAGTTCATCATTCAATCCCTTGCTTGAACATCAACTCATATCATACATGCTTGGATTGAATTATGAACTCTAGCATTCTTGAAGTTTTTAACTAATCATACCATCTTTTTAACTTCTGAATGCATAGCTCATGGGAACCTTTTCTATTGATTTAAATTCCATCATTTAAATAGATAAGATAAAAAAACCTAAACCTTATAATCTCAGAGATTTCACGAAAGCATCATTAGCAGGTTACGATTTAAGGGAGTTGAAGTTTCTTCTTCATCATCGAAGACCTTCACACTGTGCGAGAACGGGACTCACCAACTTACTTTGTAAGTACTTAGAGTCTAAAGTGTCTGAAGCTCTCTCCTTGAGTAGGATTGAGATTTAGAGTTTGAGTGTCAAACTCTCCAAGTCCTAATTATAGGCATCTGATGGGAGAATATGTTGTGTCCTTACATAAGATGATTAGCCTTATGTAGGCTATGCCTTATGTAGGCTTGGGTTGCCTTGTGTAGGCTTCCAGTGTTGAGTCCTTAGGTAGAACGTGTCATCTTGTGTAGGCATATAGGAACCTTGTATAAGTGTCCTAGCTTAACCTTGTGTAGGTTGTGAAGGTTCATGGTTAACCTAATTTAAAACCATTGGATAGTGAAATCCAGTACACTCTAGGAGAGAGTACGTCCGCGGAGAGTGGAGTAGGCAAGTAGTCAAACCACTATACATGATTGTGTTTAGGATTGTTTTGAGTACATTTACCTAATTATGCTTATGTTTGTCATATGTTTACATTGATGCATGATTTAGTTTATGTATAAGTGTTGATAAAAGTCACATCCCACACACAATACAAACTATCCTTATAGGCTTTGATTTTACATATGTATCTTGTATAAGCCTATGTAAATTGGACACTTTATTGGCTTGGAAGCCATAGAGTTACTTTGCCTTACTTTCTTGTCAGTGAAAGTTAGGCATAGGTTGTTATTAATAGATAACAAATTTTGAAAAAGTCTTATTCACCCCCCTCTAGGACAATTAGTCATAATTCATACTTCAGTACTAGTGGTTATACCGCAATTTCAGATATTACAATTCATCTCATTAGCCAATGATAGTTCTAAAATAAGAATTATATAAAATAATTCACAATACAATTTTATTTAAATGCATGGATGTATGCATATGCACATCAGCCGGGGGATGCTCATCCAGCGGCTTTGGGTAAAACTCATGAGTGAGGCAAAACCCATATGCAATTTCAAGTGACTAGTCACTAGCGAAAGTACATCAAGTGTGGGCTCAAGTGACAAGCTCACACAAATTGGGTCGATCGATAGTGATCTAGGAGCTAACGAAACATACCATGACAATGGATACATGCTACAGGATCCAGATTACCCACAAATTATTGCTCTTATGTTATGAAACACATTATTATCTCAACCGTTATTAGTCCAATATGAAATTCCATTTTAAGAAAGCCCAAAGTTCACTATGGGGGGCTTGTCACTTAGCTTAGGCCAACAAATCGGGCATAGTGTCTCATACCACTATCCCCTGGCTCATGAGATTCTAGCAAGTAGGATTTTAATGGTAACCTCTACAACTAGTGGCCTATCATGATACGATAAGTAGAAATTACCATCGCAAGTTTATACAAAAATAGTCCATCAAAGCCACATTGAACAACAAGATCATTCAAGAACACGATAAAAATGGGTTAACCTAAAAGCCACATAGGCACAAATGATTCACTATATGGTAAATCTATATCGAGATTCCATCTAATCAATTAAACAAATGACCACTAGTTCGAGGACCCCCAAAAATACCATCTAGTAATCCCAAGTGGTAAAACAATCCACGAATAATATCGATAGCAATTACATGTGCAAAGTGCTTATCTTAAACTAGAATAGAGATATTTGAGATCCATAATATGTTTGAATACTTGAATTTAAATCCAATGATCAATCATATATGAAGAATTATTCAAATGAAAATTAGCATTTATCATTCATTCTACTAAATATTATATTAAACAAGCAATAAAATTAAATGAACTAAAATAATTATCATAATGTTGAAAATCTTGAAGGGTGATGTAATACCTTAAACTTTTCAATACCCGAGTATTGAAAGTCCTCGAGCGTTACTATGAATTTAACCTATTATGTACATGTGTATGGTACCAATCTAGCTAACTTAAACCTACATCCATCCTCCAATGTGAATTTGACTGATTAAGAATGATCTTCATCCATAAATCAAGTCATCTGATTGTTGATTATGTGGTCTGATATATGTACCTTCCCTTAACTAAATCGGTGAATAAATATTTAACCATAATGATTTAGATGTAAGTTATTTTATAAGAATTATTTAGAAATGGGCATAGAACCATGTACAACCATTAGATTTCACAAAACTCTTAGATCAACAATAATTACAAAAATGCCATTGACCTAGACCCTTGAATTCTAGATCACATGGTTCCCATGATCTTCTTGATGAGAAATTTTACACCATGTCTATTTATCATACATTAACCATACACATCGAATTTTAGCCCTTAGATCATGACAGAAATGACCTAATGGACAGATCGACCATTAACCGTCGATTTTGGGGCCATCTGATCATTGGATATGCTTCAAATTTGAACTCAACTCCTCAAATTAGATGGGAAAATGAATGGACGATGTAGATTTCTCAGAAACATCATGGTGGACCACACCTTGCAATGTGCAAGTGCACAGCAGGTGGTCCTCGGCCATGCACTGAAACAAAGGTCAGGTCAAACCACGTTTAACCCGACGAAATCCCGAAAAATGAAGGGATTTCTCCTTGCTCTTGCGTAACGGACAATGTCCGTTTGAAGACCTGATGGGCCATCATGACCGTCTAACAGGATGATTAAGACCGTCCATCCTGTAGAGGAGATCGGCCTGATCAGAACCTAGCTGGTCCCGTGCACCCATGCTAGCACACGTGCCCACAACAACATTTGCAAGAAGTCTCACCTGCAGGAACTTGAACGGGCAACGTCTGATTTGCGATCACTGTGGCCCACCCTAGTTGTCTGATGGAGTGATCTAAGCCGTCCCTTGTGTCCGTGGGTTAAAACCGACTGGGCCCTAACTCTCCCCCTGTGCTTCCAAGCTGTCACACCTGCGAAATATTGATCACAACAATGTGTTGCGAACTGTAACGCATGAGCGATCGTCTGCTGGGACGGGATGTGGGCCACCAACAGTATCCAGATGGAAGATCTGAGCCATTCATCTTGACGCTGGGTCAAACCCAACCGAACCTCTACCTTTCCACACCCGACCCAACTGTGTGGCCAAACAAAAGCTTGTGTACGGATTCCCAGTTACGCAAGAAGCTTCTGCGTAAAGGGAAACCAGAGGGTGTTGCATCCGATTCCCTTGCTGCATAAATAAAGATACACAGGGGGGATTTTTAGTGTTGGTAGCCTATAAAAGGGCTCTTCACTCCATTTAAAGAATATAAAAGGAGAGAGAGAGAGAGAGAGAGAGAGAGAGAGAGAGAGAGAGAGAGAGAGAGAGAGAGAGAGAGAGAGAGGGAAGATCCTAGTCGAGCAGCAGTAGCAGCAGAAAGAAAATAAAAGAAAAGGAAAGAGAAAGGAAAGGAAAGAAAGAAAGAAAGGAAAAGAAAAGAAAAGAGAAAGAAAAAGAAAAGAGAAAGGAAAGAAAGAAAGAGAGAGTTGGGTTTTGGGTCGACTCGCTGGGTCTTAGACTGAGTCAGGGCCAGATTTGAGTTGAGCTTCAGGAGAGGGCTTTTCCTTTAAACTTATGATAATTTAAGATAGTCTTAATTATTCTGTTCCCTCACATGCTTTGAATCTTTCCTACAAGTAACTAATTTTACCACCACCAATTTATTTGTCCTTCAGTGATTTAAGGAGTAACGATTCCTGGTTTTTTAGAATTTATGTGAGGGTTTTATCCTTTAGGCTTACATTAATTTAAGTTATTATATTTACCTTGCCCTTACGTGCCATCCTGTTGTTTTATCTTGCCTTTACATGCTTTCGTGTTATTTCTACCTTGCCTTAACATGCCTTCGTGTTACTTTGAATTCTTCCTTTATATGTTTTACCATCAATTATTTTCTCTTTGAGATTATAGTATAATATTGCTTACAAGTGATCTTTCTAAACTTATGTGGGGTCTTGGTTATAAGCCTTGCCCTCGCCCTATTAAATATATTTGAGTTGGCCCTGCCACTCGTCTCTTTATTGAGTTGGCCATTGCCACTCTCCTTATTAAAGAATTGGCTGTTGCCGCTTTTCTATTTATTGAGTTGGCCATTACCACTTTCCTTATTAAAGAATCGGCCGCTACCACTTTTCTATTTATTAAGTTGTCCATTGCCACTTTCCTTATTAAAGAATCGGCCGTTGTCGCTCTTCTATTTGTTATGTTGGCCATTACCACTGTTTGAGTTGACCATTGTCACTCTTCTCTATATTGGCCTTGTGCAATCTATCTTTAAAGGGTTTGGGCATGTGTATTGATATTCCACAAGCCTCCATGATTCAGTTTATATTGTCTATAAGTGCAAGTATTATGTTGGGAATCCCTCTTTTAGTGGTCAAATAAATATCGTGGGCGTAATGCATTTTCGGTAGTGGCCCCAGGGCGACACTTAATTCCATGTTTCACGGGTGATGGTGCACCGGTTAGTGTATGTAAATCGTTATACGTGTTACTCAATTCTTTTCTTTTGGGGGTTGGTTTCGTAATTAGTCGCTCTAATCTGGGTTGCGTGATTCACCTGGTCATGTGTTGTGTCCTTCTTGGGATAACCGCATAAATCCATGTTAAACGTGGGACATGCCGGTGAATCTCTGTAGTATGGGATACGGGGCGAGTCAGATAATTATAATCGTATTCCACATTGTGGCGATCGCTAAGTGTGATAAAGTGCATATACTTTGCTAGGCATGTATCTTATATAGATTGTTTGTGCATATTGATACCTCTTGTAGTTGTGGAGTATGGGACATATCAGAACATTTACATTACTTTTATGAATCTCGTAAATTACTGTTAATCTTAAAGGATAACTATCAGTATGAGTAGGGCATTAACCCTCTCCCAACTATACAGATGATGCAGGTGATGTACAGATTAAAGACTGAGAGGAACATCTCCTTAAAGAAGACTATATTAAAAGAATAAGAAGATAGTTTTATTATTTAATTTTATACTTTCGCTGCGAACTCGATTAATGTAATAAGCTTCCATTAAGAAGGCATTTGATTATTTATTGAATTTCTTTACTCTGATGAAATAATCAATCCAGTCAATTTTATTCTTGTGAATGTTACCTTAATGGATGTATGTAGATGTGATCCAAATGAAAAAGGTGCGATTTTCAAAACATCAAGTTTATACATTATTGACACCCAGTTTTCTCGGGCACGAGTATAAACTCTGGCAGTGAAAATTCAGGGCATTACATGTGATCCTCAACTTTAAGTAAGACTCTCCTTGAGCAACTAAGAGAATGAAGATTTGGAAAAAGCCCTTAAACTCCTATAATAAGTAAACATTTCAATTAATAAACCTATCATAGTCTTAGTTAATACCCAAAATAGGGAAAATGGAGGTTGACTCACCTCGAATCCAAATCAACTGGGATCCAAACCAATCGACTTGAATGTAATCCACTTAATTAAGAAAATATATACATAGAGCATACCAATTTAATATGTAAGTATTGAATTAAGATTCTAAAATATTTGAATTAGAAAGGAACTTCAATATGAGTCACTTGGTTCTAACACAAGTCTATAAATTATTTCACTAGCAATTTAATTAGAGATAATCCATAAGAATATCAATATACATCAATTACTTGAGTCGATTTGACCTAATTTCAAACCCAATCGCAACTCAAACTCCACACTCTAGCTGCTACATGACGAAACTAGATTATCCTGAAAGTCAGGCCTAAACTGGGTTGAACTTGGTAGAACTCGTCAGAGACCTAGCAAGCCTCTTGCTTCTCTTCTTCTTTTCTATTTCCATCCTTTCTCTTTGTATAGGGAGGTCCAACACCTTAGACAACTCGAACCAGACTTAACTGTCCAACTCGCCTTGACTCGATGACGAGTCAATCGGTGCTACACGAACAACTTGGTCTCTCCCTCTTCTTTTCTGTTCATGCCTTCCTCTTCCTTTCTTCTTCCTCTCTCAGACATGTCCGACAGGGTAGCTAGACCAAAACTCGACCCGAATTAGTCTCAGCGAGTTGAATCCACTTGACTCAGAAACAACTTGAAGCAGTGAGTCACTCCCCAACCTTCTTCTTCTTCCTTCTTTCCATTCTTCCTCCTTTCTCTACCATTCCTCCTCTCTCCCTGAAATGTCTGCCCAATAGGTTTTAGACTTGGCTTAAAACTGAGCCAGCTTAACCAACAACTCGTCAGTGAGTCAGTCACCATTCTCCCGATGGAGTCGAATGGGAACACCTTGCCCACTCTCACTTTCTTCATTCCCGTTCTACAGAATGGAGAGGCTGAAACTTGGTCAGAGTCGCCCTAGACTTAGTGAAGCACAGTGTGGCTACTTAGTAACTCTCATTCTCTCTCGACTCTCTTAACTTTCTGTGACTTAAAGGGATGTCTAAAGGAGTAAAAATCCTTTTTACATAGCTCTAGACCTAACCTAGAAACTTCTAAAACTAATCACAAGATTAGTTATGAAATCACATGTAAACTTGCATGTGGAACTCGATTTCTGGTTGTTGTTACCTTTAAGATGGCTATCACCTACATTATTTAGATTAAAGTTTGTTATTATGAGATAGGATGTAGGCCCCATGGCCCACCCAATGATCATTTTTGATCAAAGATTAGAGTTTATTCACAAAGGTGCAATTTTTCATCTCAACGGAGAAGATAACTCCCTTAATCATGGCATATCTCGATCGGATGGGTTATCTTTCAATCCAATGGTTGTGAATAGTTTGGATTGGTCAGTAGAAGCTCCATGGACCACAAAATCAAAGGTCTGGATGCATTATCCTAGCAGGTTCACGAGTTTTCCATTTACACACAGTTTTCTAACACCCATGAGATCTCTCCAAAGAACTCTAGTTCCTTACTTCAGAAGCTTCCAGGTGCCCTAAATCTAATTAAAAGATTCCCTCCACGATTGCGCTCTTTCTTTGCTACAAAACTCTAAAGTGTAGGGCTGAGATTTGTCTAAGCGAAGGGTTAAGATTGCTAGAATCTCCGCATACGTAAATTGCTAGCATGGTAGCAAAAATTGAGTTTCCATTTTCAGATTCCATCATCCACATTCATCTAACGATTGTGATTGTGCACTCTTGAATGTGCACTCATGCGAACAACCCTTACGATTTTGGTCGAATGCGAGTACCCAACAAGATGGATAGTTCAAATCATCTAGGTTGATTGTGATGGTGGGCCAAAATTAAAAGAAACGAACTTTATCCATTTGAATGATGCTTGGTAGGAAAAATGGGAGAGAGAGAGAGAGTGAGAGAGAGAGAGAGAGAGAGATCCTTTTCCGAGAGAATTCAAGTCAAACCCAGTTTGACCCAACTTTTGGTCTAGTGCACATGTTTGTGTACATGCAGGCCAAGGGTGGGGTCCTCGGCGGCATGTTGTGTGGTCTATGTTATCCATTAGGCTATACTACACCTGGTAGGACATCCATCCAACTGTCAGGCAGATTGAAAATGTAGGTGGGCAATACTACTAGATTTTTAATTAGGTTATATTTATAAATTTTCATCAATCTGATGGTTGGATCATTTCTAAATCTAATATCCATGGTTACCCAGGGTTCCTAGTCAATCCTAGAGGGGATTTAATAGTTGTTACCATAATCAAATAGTTAGATTGTTTGATTAAGTGATGGATTCTCAAATTGAGTGTTGTGGTCTGATGACTGGTGGATTTGATGAATTAGGTCCCAATTTTAAGATGATTTAGGGTCAGGGCCTACCATAGTCCACATTTGAACACTTATTGGGGGATGAGAAAGGTGATTCTTAGGATGACAGGCCTTGAATAGTTGCCTTTAGCTTCACCAATGTAAGCTCTTTATAAAGCTAGAATGACTTACCCGTGATAGATTTTCACATTGCTAGTGTTGATTGGCTCTAAAAGATCTTCCCCTTTCATGTTGGTGAGTCGGTGGATACCTCCTAGAAGTACTTCTCGGATAATCAATGGTCTTTCCCACTAGGGTTTGAATTTTGTTTAGGGATCTGGTAGATGTGACAGCAAAGTATGCTTCATGACCGCGCTGCCAACCTTGAAGTTTCTCTCTCAGACTCTCTTATTGTAAGCCTAAGTGATTCTTTTATGAAAGCATTAAAAATGACTTAATGCAAACATGCACTTTTCGTCTGCGAGGTGTAGCTGATCATATCTAGCCTTGAGCCATTCCCCTTCATTGACCTCACTTTCAAGTAGTATTTGAAGAGACAATATTTCTACTTTAAGTGGCAGAACTTCTTCCATTTAATATGTAGGCTCGAAAGGAGTTGCACCTGTAGCAGATTGTACAGACATCTTATAGGCCCATAGTGTGTAAGGGAGCATCTCAGGCCAATCCTTGTATGTTTTGAACATCTTCTCGAGTATCCTAATAAGTGTCTTGTTGATGACTTCCACTTCTCCATTCATCTGGGGGTGGTAGGAGGTTGACCGTCGATGATGAATCTTAAATTTTTTGAGGAAGTCATTCATCTTCTTGTTGACGAAAGTGACCCATTGTTGATGATGATGGTGCGCGAAATTTTAAATTCGCAAATAATATTGTTATTGATTAACTTGATTACTTGGGACACTGCTATGGTGTTGTAGGAAGTTGTTTCTATGCATGTGGTGAAGTAGTCAACATCCACAAGTATATACTTATGACCGTTTGAAGCTTTTGGGTTTACCTTCCCAATGATGTCGATACCCCACACATAGTGTAGCACCCTAAATTTTGGGGGTCGAGCAAAGCTCTACTCCCAAGATCCAGCACATCACTTTATGCAATATGGATGATAATGTTTTGATTTCGCCCATGTTAACGGGTTAAGCATGAGTGAGATTATACTGAAACAACATATCATACTCCAGAGATAATGTAATTAAGCAACGGAAGTCTGAAGCACAAGTATCTAAATATGAAAGTAGTTCACAAACTCCTGAGTATGAGTATGTAACCAGGCTGAATATATATGCATGTATCGTTTCAGAATAGACAAAATATCAAAATTTAAAGCATTCAACTAATTCATAAGTCCCTGTATCCCGTCGAAACAACACGAGGTCTACATAGACCCGCCTGAGGGCTAAACGTAGGAGAATTCTTTCTCCAGGTCTACAAAGTCCAACCCCGTCGCATAGACTTCATCGTCACCTTCATCTAAACCAGAGTCTGGGTGGTGTTTTAAAACGCCGCCCCAGGGTGGGAATGAGTGGCCAACTCAGTGGTACTATAAGGCAAAGGTTAACATGTTATCAATTCAATCAAGCAATACAACAAGCAGTTCCTAACTACTCATATTAATGTAGGGATGATGTACAGAAATGATGCATGCCCTTACCAAGACTCCCTCAGTGACTACGTCAACCATCGCACATGGCAAACTCCCTAAACATGCACTCGCTAAAGCACATGCAATGCGGTGCATGGTCGTGTTAGCCAAGTACTTAATTAGGCTTATTCATACAACAGATTTGGGAAGCTAACGTACCTCCCTTTATATCATTTACCCAAACTGAAGGATCCATCTAGGGTCGTCAATCCTAGTTAATCACATACAATAGGTAAGTTATACTCGCGGTCACTACGAGGTGCTCGTCACCTTAATATAGGTCGACAGTTCGAACACGGTGTCCCATACCACCATGCTCGGCTCATGAGTCTTTGTTGCTCACTGGTCACTACGAGGAGGCTCGTCACCCTAGCGTAGGCTGACAGCTCGACCACGGTGTCCCATACCACTATGCCCGGATCATGAGTCTTAGCGGATCGTGGTACCATGATTGAAACGGGTCTTTATATTGGTAAGTGGTACCTTAGATTCAAGCAGTAGCATCCATACATGGTAAACACACAATAAGCCAATCGATTTGTTAAATAAGTTCGATTGGTATGAGAGCACATGAAATTATTCGACATGGAGTGCATAAGCACTCCACGTGGTCTAACCACTGTCGAAAATCATCGTATGACTCGGATTCATCGAACGTATCAAATGTGGTGAGACTAATTCAGCCACTTGTACATGGATTATTACTGATTGCCTGGACTACGGCGTAGTCCCAATCCTACTCAGATGTAACAAGTAAACACATGTGATAATAATTCCAGCATTTGACAATCAATCCAAACAAATCTCTCATTGAGCATTTCATCATACACATTAAGTATATACATAACACTTGCATTTTATCATAAATCGCGTAGATGAATTTAAAATTACATGAAGGAAACTTAACATATGCATAAAGTGATTGAGGATCCTATTCTTAATACTCTTAATAAATACTTAATAAATACAAATTATCATAATTTCTCATTCAAACAATTTATCAAACACTTAGGCTACCCTTTACCCAATATATAGACTAAGCTAGTTACAGCACTTATATTAGTAAATCCTTATGCAGGGAGGTTAACATGCATATTACAATGATGAATCCTAGATTTGTAACCATGTTAAACACAAAGCAGATTTTCATGTTCATTTAAACATTTCAACAAACACGTGAGATGCATATCTTATTCTGCATAGTTCATACATGTATATTACATCGAAAATGGTGTAACTAAGATCATATGGCAGCAATCAAGTCAGACATAAATTATTGTTGACATTGAAAGCACTGACAACCATAACCTAAATATTTATAGTCCGCACCTTTCGTCAGAATACTCGATTCAGACGCAGTTCAAACAATACATTCCTGAAAACAGAACGTCGGGCACCTAAACAATGAAATAGGTTAGCTATTTCATTAATTATTCTATTTATATTTCTAAACTAAGATTAGGGTTAGGATTTCTTACCTAAATCGTAACAAAAAATGATCATATAGCGAGGTGGGGAGGTGAATCGAGGCGTGGAGTTGTGGGAGAGAATCCCAGTAATGATCTCCCACTTTTTCTCTTCTCTCCTCACACTTTTCTCTTCTTTTCTCTCTTCTCTCCCCTAGGGTTAGAGAATTTCGTATGGAATGGGAATGGAGTGGTTTAAGGGCTTTATATAGGCCTAGAACTTATGCAAATGGCCCCAGGGCCATGGTATACCTGGTTTGTATCCAAAGGGTGCCTGTTTCGGGCAAACGGGGCTCATCTAGAGGTCCATTACTCACCTACGGTGTAGGGTAAGTTCCCTAACCATGGATCTAAGCCAGGTTATAATTTCGGTGCGATCGGATTAGCGAATCGACCATGGAGGACCCGTATTAGATCAACAGTCGTTGTCACTCGATCAAGGCTACAAGTATATAGATATGTGTAGAAAAATTTTCCTAATCCATGGGTGAAGTTCTGTCAGGAATTGATGGTCTAAAATCTTCAATTTCACCTGCAAGCGAACGGCTTAATTCACTTAAGTTCTGGTTCATTTTCTAAAGATATTTGTGTTTCTCACACACTTCGCTTAGGGCTTTAGCTGTGCATTTCTGGATACTATCTAGGACGATTCTTATAATGGTTGTTAAGCCCAGTAAGACGGTCATAACCTTATAGTTTCATAGTCATTGGACTTTCGACGCGCGGTCCAGGTCCGATATGGAGTTTCAATGTGCTCCCAAGAGCAACCGGCTTTTGGAATTTTTCCTAGATTTTAACTTAGTGTTGAGTTAGTGATTTTAATGGTTTTGGGTCTTAATATTTATATAAATAGTGGTTCAGCTAAATCCACCAATCATTTAGTTTAGTATTTAACTAAATTCTGCCCTAATTACGACAGAATAAGGTCCTAGGGTATTTTTATGCCATTTTTTAGTACTTTTAGTTAGTATATTATTTTAATTATTTTTTTTATAGTTTATCATCAAGTCTACTTTATTTCTACTAAATTTCTTTAGATTTTATGTTCTAGAAAAATTCTAAAAATTCTAGAAGTAGCAGCTGTCCGAACTAATAATTTTTGGACAGTTGTCACATCAACATAGATTTAACTATATTAAAATTTTTATTTTATTTTTCACATATTTTTATATGATACTAGACTTATCAACTTCAATCTGGCTTTGAATTACCTAAATCGGAGTTATATTGAGGGAGATATGAGTTTTTGAAGTCAGCCTGAAAATGCAGAAAATTTCAATGAGGGTCCATCGAATTTCGATGCACCCGCGGCGCGCTGTCGACCGGGTGGTGGCGCCGTGCCCCTCTGGTGGTCCTGGTGGTGACTCTGCCATCTGATATTTTAAATGGGTGTATTTTGCAAATCGAAATAAGTTATTCGACGTGCAATATATGATTTTGGGTTAGGAGAAACCGCTTTATCCAAATAACATATTTATTTTGTGAGATTCGTTAAGGTTAATGGTAAAAAGCCTATTTTATTTATATATTTACTATTTATAGTAAATTTTAGTTTAAGTATTGTTCTTCATCATTTAAACTGTAAGATTAGTATCTAATATGAAAGTACTTAGAAAAATTTAAAGAATAAGGTGGTGAAAGGTGAGATTTTTGAAGGAAACGGGTTGATAGGGGATTTGAGGCTTTAGGATTGAGTTTTGAAAAGTCGATAAGGTGTTATGATAGACCCATTGGCCAAGGACGTCTAACTCTAAGTTGGCAAAACTCCAGGACATTACAATCTCCCCCCTTAAAAATAATTTCGTCCCCGAAATTGGCCAAGGCTTCTATTGGGTTCTATTCAACAAGAACATTTGTGAATACACTAACCTTAGTTATTATAATTCAGCTCATACACATTGTTAGGCCTATTCTTTAGTGATACGATTTAGTTACGTGACTTTGTCTAGTTATGGAGTCCTAATTGTTTCCCTTTGATGAGTTTATTACCAACATTTCAAGGACGAATATGATCTTACTTAGCAATCTAACCATATGTGTTACCTGAATTGATGATCTTGGGCCAGTGAGGCATGGGCCCACCATGCTTCTGCTGTGCCCCTCCGGTCAAATAGATGTATTAGCCGACCTAACTAGATTGGGCTCATAATGTTCTACCCTCCTTAAAAATTATTTTTACTCTCAAGGATCAAGAATCTATGTCTCGATCCGTATATTGGAACAAGGTGTAATTTAGGACCTATCCTTGACATGAAATAGAAAATGATCTCTTAATACATTGGTCTTCTTTTCATCGATGATGTGTATTATGACATTAGTACCTATGGTCATAGAAAGGAGCTAAAAATGATGGGTGTTGTGGTTGATTTCAGGGACGGGTGTGAGTTTGTGGCAAGATGCCTAATTCTACGAAAGAAGGACTTTTGCCACGGTCCTCAACCAATTCTTGAATACAATGTTATCTAATGTCTATATGTTTCATATGAGAATGTTGAATAGGATTCTTTGAAATATTGATTGCGCTAGAATTATCACAGTACAGAATCATTGTATCTTACACAATTTAGTTATCATCTTATATTCTTTTCATCTAGACTAGCTAGGTACTAGCATTAGTGGCTGCAATGTATTCAGTTTTAGCTGTAGATAAAGATACAGAACTTTGTTTCTTAGTGTGCCAGGAAACTAAGCAATTTCGTATATAGAAACATCCACCACTGGTAGATTTTCTATCATCAATGTTTCCTACCCAGTCAGCATCGGATATCCAGCTTGTTGTACAGTTGTATCATGAGGATACCATACACCAAAATTAATAGAACTTATGACATATCTAATTATACATTTAAAAGCAATGAGATGAGATTCTTTTGGATCAAACTGATATCTAGCACAAATTCTGACGCTAAAAGTAATATCTAGTCTACTAGTAGTTAAGTATAAGAGATGTAAGACCCGTATCCTAGACCGTACTGTTCCATAGGCTTTCGCGGTCTTTTCGGTCAAATTCTAGCAACCTTCGACCTTTATCCGACGTTTGCGAGTGATCCTAAGCCGAGTCTTGTCAACCCGAGTCAACTCGACTCGAGACTTGTATCCTATTGACCGCGCCGTCGCCATGGTTCTAATGTCGCGTCTCACGTGCCGAGGTGATACCCAGGCCAGGAGATGTGGGACCACGTTCAGTTCGAGGAAAATACCCCACGTTGCAAAACCCAAGAGAATCTTTACTGAATGTCACATCCATTATCAATCAAACCCATCAAAGGACAAGTACATGTCAAGTACACCATCACCTCACACCCATCCCTAAGCAACCCCTAAAGTCAAAAGTTCTTACACAAGCCCATATCCCTTCTTACATAATCTACCCCAAAGTTATCAAATCTCTCACCTCACCCATCACTCACCACATCTATCACACATCTCTCTCTCTCTCTCTCTCTCTCTCTACAACACACTCTCTCCCATTCTCAAACCACTTTCCAAGCAACCCAAAAAAATTTCATATGTCCAAGCCTCTCCAAGCTCTCCCAGGCAATAAGTGTGGCCCACTTTCCCACTCTCTCATCTCCCATCTCAACCATCAAAACTCCATCTCTTCCATCGGGATCGAAGCTAAGGAGCAAAGGAGGCCAAGGGAGAAAGAAGAAGGCAGTGGGTGATCTTGGACCCACATTTTCTCTATTTGTTATTTGATTACTTTGTAATTTAAGGGCCACATATGGTGGGACCCACCTTGATGTATGTTTGTATATAAGAGGGGCCCATAGTGGCAGGGCACCTCCGTCATCGCCGATCTCTCTCCTCTCTTTCTCTCTCTATGATGAATGGCCCACCTATGATGTGTGTATTTTACCCATGCCATCCAAATAGTGGGCCACCTTGATCCTTTTTTTTGGGGCTTGCATGACCGGGCGGTCACACCGGCCCGGATGAAAGGGAAACACAAATCTTAGACTGATCCAAACAAGTGGGCCATGTGGGACCCACCTTAATGAAGTGCATACCCACACCGTCCGTCCAGCATATGCACCAGTGGAGGGTGCACTGGCAGTGAGGTGGAGCTAGCAGTGAAGTGTTAACTGATAGTGGAGGTGTACTGACGTTAGGTGTATGCTGACAGTGAAGTGTGGACTGACAGTGGGGTCCATGGGACCCACCCACGTCGTCCATCCGTTTTGATGGGCCGCACCGTAGTGTACGTGTTTTATCTAAACTATCCACCGCACTGGACGATGGAACCCACGTCCGTGTGAGGCCCTCCTTGATGTGTTTATTCACAGCTCTAGTGGTGGGTTGAGTGAAAGATACCTCATTTCATCGGTGGGACCCATCCACAGCTTTAGTGGTAGGCTGAGTGAAAGATACCTTGTTTCAACGCTGTGGTCTTGGCACGATTTCCTAGTGAGGGTGGCTACCAGTGAAGTGTGACCTGACAGTGGGGCCCATGGGACCCACCCGCCTCGTCCATCCATTCAGATGGGGCACACCATCAGGCATGCGTGGTGTCCAGTGTCCTTGGACGGTGGGACCCACCCCACGTGTGGGGCCCTCCTTGAAATATGTGACCATCTAGGCCATCCAGGGCCTGGACGTGAATATAAATGTATGTATTATATATATTATATTATATATATATATCTTATATATCATATTATAATATATGCATGGTGGTATGCCCTGTGTGGGACCCACACACATGTGATGTATGTAGCCGTCTAGGCCATCCAGGGCTTGGACGTTAGGCATAATATAAATATATTATATTATATTATATATGTTATATATATATATATATTATATTATATAATATATGCATGGTGGTGGGCCCTACGTGGGACCCACCTTTGCCTTCCTAAGTGCAGCTAGCTGCCTGTGCAGCAGCAATCTAGTTGCTCCTTTGTGGATAGCAAGCCCGTAGGCCCCACATTGATGTATATCAACACCGTCCACTGTTTGAACGGTGGGGCCCACCATGATGCATGTGTTGTATCCATGCCGTCCAACCATTTATGAGATCATTTTATAGCAGGGGAAAATAGTGGTGAGCTAGATCTAAAGTTCAAGTGGACCCCATCATTTAAATAGTGGCCCGTTTGTCACCGTTCAAACTCCTAAGGGCCACGGTAGTTTCCAATTAAGTTGATAATTGTTTTCATTTCATCTATCTCTATGATAACTTATGAATAGGTCAGATCTCAAATACATAAGGGGGTGGGCCCGATTTGATATACATTTGGCCCATTTGGTTGGCCCATTTGAATCGGCCCATTGACTTGGCCCATTTGAATCGGCCCATTCGATTGGCCCATTTGATGTATATGAAGCCCGATGCGATGTATGTGAGGCCCATGAGTGAGGCTCAATGTAATGCATGTGTGTGGCCGTTGCATTGTTTACGAATTCCTTATATAAGCCACTCTTTGGGAGCAATGTTAGTTAGATGTCCACATTGAGGGCAATGATGGTTAGATGTCCTCATTGTGACCTTTCCTTAGGCCTTATTAGGCCCATTCTCTTCGTTGGTTAACCCAAATGAGTGGGCCCCATTCGCCATTGACGGATGACTCTATGTTATTGGATTTGATATAACCACAGCCGAGTGCTGATCTTTATACTATAAGTTGTTTGGCGAATCATCTATGGATCCCGCCTTCTTATATATGCTGATTATTGGTGCCGATTATATAGGCTGATGCCGATTATCGACCCTGATTATTGATGCCGATTATTGATGATGATTATCAGAGCTAATTATTGAGGCTGACGTCGGCTATCGATACCGATTATGAGTATGTGACAATATAACATCATGATACATGACCATGTGCATCATCTGTATGCTTATGATGAGATGAGTGACTGATCATATCACATGCCATTGGGCAGATTGTTATGGGACTCCCTGGTGAAGGGAGATGCCCACATGAGCCCGCGATACGCATATGATTGCTGTATAACTGGATTGCGTGATTCATGCATCTCGCATTATGTAATATGGATACTGTACGCCCTAGCGACATCATGGCTGTAGCCTCCACAAGCATATCATGGTTGGTAGGATTGGATACCGAAAATCTTATTCTACATGGGGTGCTATAGATATCCCTAGGTGAAAGTTCCTAAACCCTTATGGTACCAGGACGTTTAGATTGAGGGGTGCATGATCGCTGAGTACCAATTACCAGAAGGCCACGCTTTCCATTGTGTCATGGTCGGTTGGAAGGGGGTGCAGCCTTACCCACCCAAGAGGAGGGGGCAAAGCTAGACTGGGTCTGACCAGCTCAAGGAATGTGTCCGCATCGACGAGCCGAGCCAGATATTGGTAGGCGAATAGTGAGGTCTCTTCCACTCACCTTATGCGTGCAATGGAGCGGCAATGTGGTTGGCATGTACTAGACCCCGGTTATATTCCAGAGTTGAACTGTATTGATATGTGGACTCAGATGAGGATTTGTATGCTTGAGTTGCATCTTGCATCGCATGACCTTGGTATGGCCGACATCATTCATGCCTTGCATCGCATAGCCTTGGTTCGACTAATGGTATTCATGGATTCATCAGCATATTCTGCATTACTCTATATTGCATAATTATATTACTACTTTGCGCACACACTTTCACCACCCTCTAAGCTTTTCATAAGCTTATGCATGACCGTTGCGTGCGGGTGATGTTGGATCGTAGTAGCGCTGAGACTAGAGCACGTGACAGATTATTTTAGAGCTTTTATCTATCATCATTGTATTTTTCTTTACGCACACTGTACTTATAATTTTTGATCATAGTGGAAATGTGATGGAGTTTTTTTTTGTTGTTTATGGGTTATGCCTTTGGTTATGCTTATTACGAATCAAATTGATGTTGAAAATCCTCCTCGTAGCATCTCAGGATCGGAACCTGGTGAATAGGCGCCGGGAGCCGAGAATAGGGTACTATGGAGGCTGTCGGTGCTAGATTCGGTGATTGAGAATTTTGTGAGCTCGGTCTTCGAGTTTGGGGCGTGACAAAAGTTGGTATCAGAATATAACTTGAGAATAACTGAGAACTACATTACATGTCTGCTATGAGTTTAAAATGACTAAGTCCTGAAGTTCGGATGGCTGAGCGATTTTTTATTATAGACCCTTAACGTGCGTGCCTTCGAGAGTTTTCAAAGTTGATAGGTGTTGTTGCCTTTTCCTGTAGGACATAATGCCCAAGAGAGTGACCCGATCGACTCCTGCACCACCACCTAAGACTCCCGCGCTAGCACCTACGATCCCCACTCCACCACCAGAGATTCTGACTCCTTAGCTTGAGGATGCTGTTCCTCTACCAAAGACCGATACAGATCCGACTGTATTTGTGAGTGCTTCCTAGTTACAGCAAATGTTGCAGGCTGTGACAGCCGCCCTTCAGGGGTAGGGCAGGCACCCCGTCGTTTCACCAGCCCAGGCAGAACATGAGCGGGCGAGTGCCCTTCTTCGAGAGTTCCGAGGGCTTAATCCCCTACATTTGTAGGGCGAGCCAGACCCGATAGCAGCTGAGAGATGACGCTCCGATGTAGAGAAGATATTTGATATGATGGGATGTACAATTGAGTAGCGAGTCCGATTAGCAGTATTTCTCCTCCATAGTGAGGCTGACATTGGTGGACATCAGTCTCCTGAGCAGCAAGCGCTGATTTTGTGTGGACCTAAGAGTTTTTTGTGGATTGGTTTGACTGACAATATTTTCCTGATCACATCCGACGACAGCGAACGTTGGAGTTCGAGGCCCTGGTGCAAGGGATATGATAGTGGCTCAGTATGTGGCTCATTTTGTAGCACTGTCCAGATTTGCACCATATCTGGTAGATGATGAGGAGCGGAGAGCTCGTTGCTTCGAGGATGGCTTGCATTATGATCTTCAAGGTCGTGTTATTGGGCATGAGCTCGCGACTTTTGAGGGGGTGGTACGGAAGACCCAGATTTTTGAGGCTGAGTGGGCTGGTTCTCAGTCTGATCATGGTTAGAGGAGAGACCGGAAGAGGCAGGCTCCTTCTGGAGACTCCTAGCAGCGTCGACCACAATAGAGGTGCATAGGTCGCGGAGCCTTCCAAGCGCCAGTAGCACCTCCAGCACCACATCCGAGGCAGTTCACCGGTACCTGTTTTGGGTGCGGTGCGATGGGGCACCGTATGTGGGAGTGTCTTTGCCTCCAGCAGCAACAGAAGCAAAGAGGTCCACAGTAGCCTTTACCACAACAATAGTAAAGACCCCCACAGCAGCAGCGACAACAGCCCTCACCACCGAGGCCAACTTAGTAGCAACATTAGCACCAGCCTCCAAGGCCACAACAGCAGAGGCAACAGTTTCGACCGCCTCAGCGATAGAAGCAGCAGCAACACACTTAGAGGGGACAGGCACCTCCCTATCCGGCTCAGGCTAGGTTCTATGCAGCTCAATAGGATCCTCAGTCATCTGGTGGAGTCGTTGAGGGTATACTTCCCGTCTCTGTAAGCATCGCTTGAGTTTTATTTGATTCTGGTGCATCGCATTCTTTTGTGGCTAAGAGTTTCTGCCGATCGACTGGCTAACCGTTGGAGTCTGCTCGAGAGGGCTTGTCAGTATCGACGCCCTTGGGAAAGACTACAGTATTAGGCCGCTTCTGTTCGTCTTACCCCGAGTTAGTGGGAGAAATTTTCTTGCCCGCCGACTTGTACGTGTTGCCGATGTCAGATTTTGACGTTATCTTGGGCATAGATTGGCTTGCTGAGTACCACGCCATATTGGATTGCTCCGTGAGGACAGTCACGGTCTGTATACTAGGTTTGCTGCAGTTTCAGTTCGTTGCAGAGCCCCAAGGAGAGCCATTGTCTTGCTTGATGTCCCGTGCCATTAAGGAGCCTATTGCCGCGTGTATTAATCAGTTGTTTGTGGTTTGTGATTTTTTCAACATGTTCCAGGAGATTCCACAATTACCACCTTATAGACACACCGAGTTTCAGATTGATCTCGTGCCCTATACTGTGCCTATTTCGAAGGCCCCGCATCATATGGCACCGTTGGAGTTGTGGGAACTGCAGAAGCAGTTGGATGAGTTGCGCGAGTTAGGCTTTATCCATCTAAGCAGTTTGCCATGGGGAGCACCGGTACTCTTTGTGAATAAGAAGGATGACTCATTGAGGCTCTACGTGGATTACCGAGAGCTTAACAAAGTCACGATCAAGAACAAGTACCCTCTCTTAAGGATTGATGACTTGTTTGATCAGCTGCAGGATGCACAGTTCTTTTCGAAGATTGACCTGCATTCCGATTATCATCAGATTCGGGTCTGAGAGGAGGACATCCCGATGACGGCTTTTAGGTGTGTTATGGTCATTTTGAGTTTTAGGTCATGTCCTTCGGACTGACCAATGCACTCGTGGTCTTCATGCAATTGATGAACAAGGTCTTCCGTCTGTATCTCGATCAGTTTGTTGTAGTCTTCATCGATGACATTCTGATCTATTCGAGGACCCGTGAGGAGCACAAGCAGTATTTGGAGGTTGCATTGCATACCCTCGGTACACACCAGCTGTATGCGAAGCTGGGGAAGTGCGAGTTTTAGCAGAATGAGGTAAAGTTTCTCGGTCACGTGGTGACGAGGGAGGGTGTCGCGGTGGACCCCTCGAAGGTCGAGGCAGTGCGTCAGTGGGCCCAACCCACGACTACATCTAAGATCAGCAGTTTCCTTGGTTTAGCGGGGTACTATCGGTGTTTCATTGAGGGCTTCTCCCGTATTGCAGCCCCGTTGACTAGGTTGACTCGGAAGGGTGCAAAGTTTATTTGGAGCGACGCCTGCGAGCGAGCATTTATGGAGCTGAAGGATGACCTTACGTCTACTCATGTCCTCACTCTTCCCTCTGGGAATGATGGGTTTATTGTATTTACCGGTGCCTCGCATATTGGTTTGGGTGTTGTCTTGACGCAGCACGGGAGACCAGTGGCCTTTGCGTCTCGTCAGCTCAAGGTCCATGAGTTGAACTACCCCACACATGATTTGGAGTTGGCTGTAGTTGTATTCGCACTGAAGGTGTGGAGGCACTATCTCTATGGGGTTAGGTTCGAGCTCTTCTCTGACCACAATAGCATGAAGTACCTCTTCTCAGAGTCTGTGCTGAACATGAGGCAGAGACGCTGGATGGAGCTCCTGAAGGACTATGATTTCGATCTTCAGTACCACTCGGGCAAGGCAAATGTGGTAGCAGATGCCCTCAGTCATTAGCCATGAGGCCTGGTGGCGCATATGATGATCCAGGAGTGGCGGATGCTTAAGGATATAGCAGAGTATGATTTTGAGTTCAGCCTGCAATCTTCTAACGTGTAGTTCTCGAGCTTGTCGATTTAACCCTCTCTTATCGTAAGGGTGATCGAGGCTCAGCAGGCTGATGAGTCGTTGCAGAGTTATATGGTTGAGGTGGCATCTGAGAGTCAGGAAAATTGGTAGATTAATACAGACGGTGGACTTCGCTTCAGAGGCCGATTATATGTCCCGGATATCCCTGAGTTATGCAGAGATCTTATGACCGAGGCACATCGATCGCGATTTTCTATCCACCCTGGCTTGACGAAGATGTACCCTGACATGAGGCGACAATATTTTTGGGCAGGGATGAAGCGCCGAATCGTCAGTTTTGTGGCCGAGTGTGATACATGCCAGCATGTCAAGGCCGATCATCAGAGACCCCTGGTTGAGTGTCCCGATGTGGAAGTGGGAGCACATGTTGACAGATTTCATTATAGGCTTGCCGAGGACTCAACATGGTCATGACGCCATCTGGGTTGTCGTTGATCATCTGACGAAGTCAGCACATTTTTTTACAATTCATGCGACTTGGCCTTTGGACTGGCTTGCGAGGTTATTCATTGAGGAGATTGTAAGACTGCACGGTGTTCCAGTCTCGATCGTTTCTGACCGAGACCCGAGATTCACGTCTTAGTTTTGGGGGAGCTTCCAGAAGAGTGATGGGGATTAATTTGCAGCTCAGCACCGCATACCATCCGCAGACCGATGGCCAGATCGAGAGGGTCAACCAGATCCTTGAGGATATGCTTTAGGCCTGTGCGATTGATTTCGGGGGTAGCTGGGATGAGCATCTGAGATTGGCTGAGTTCGCATACAACAATAGCTACCAGGCGACCATCAGCATGACTCCTTTTGTGGCACTATATGGCAGGTCATGCAGATCATCGAGTTGTTAGACCGAGGTTGGAGAGCGCTGTCTCCTAGGTCCCGAGCTTGTATAGCAGACGTCAGAGGCTATCGATATCATCAGGCAGAGGATGTGCACAGCTCAGAGCCGACAGAAGAGTTTTGCTGATCGCCAGTGTCGTCCCTTGGAGTTTGCGGTAGGGGACCATGTGTATCTCAAGGTCTCGCCCATGAAGGGTGTAGTTCAATTTGGAGTGAAGGACAAGCTTGTCCCGAGATTCATAGGACCTTTTGAGATCATTGGACGCGTTGGCGCCGTGGCCTATCGGCTTGCCTTGCCTTGCCATCTCAGTTGTCTAACGTCCACAACATTTTCTATGTCTCTATGTTGAGGAAGTGTGGGTCAGACATCATTCCTGTTATTGATTGACAGTCATTAGAGGTTCGTGAGGACGCTTCCTATATTGAGCAGCCGATTCACATCCTTGATCGGAAGGAGCAGGTCCTCTAGACCAAGGTCATTCCATTGGTAAAGGTTCAGTGGGGTCACCATTCTGTTGAGGAGGCTTCTTGGGAGTGCGAGGCTGAGATTCGAGAGCGTTATCCCTATCTTTTTTATGATTGATTATGTATTGTATTTTGTATGCGGTCTCTGATTTTATATGATGATGTTATGTTTCTTATTCCTCATGAGTTATGTCTAGTTGCGTTGATTGCATAAATTTTAAAGTCAAAATTTTTATTAAGAAGGGAGAGCTGTAAAACCTGTATCCTAGACCGTACTATTCTGTAGGCTTCCGCGGTATTCCCGGTCGAATTTTGGCAACATTTGACCTTTATCGGACATTTGCGTGTGATCCTAAGCGAAGTCCTGTCAACTTGAGTCAACTCGACCCAAGACTTATACCTTAGCGACCACGCCGTCGTCGCGGTTCTGATGTCGCGTCTTGCGCACCGAGGCGATATCCAGGCCAGGAGATGTGGGCCCGCGTTCAGTTCAAGGAAAACGCCGCGCATTGCATAACCTAAGAGAATCTCTCCGAATGTCACATCCATCAATCAATCAATCCCATCAAGGGTCAAGTACATGTTAAGTACACCATTGCCTCACACCCATCCCCAAGTAACCCCTAAAGTCAAAAGTTCTTACACAAGCCCATAACCCTTCTTACACAATCTACCCCAAAGTCAACAAATATCTCACCTCACCTATCACTCACCACATCCATCACACACATCTCTCTCTCTCTCACTCTCTCTCTCATTCTCAAACCACTTTCCAAGCAACCTAAAAAAATTTCATACGTCTAAGCCTCTCCAAGCTCTCTAAAGCAACAAGTGTGACCCACTTTCCCACTCTCTCATCTCCCATCTCAACCATCAAAACTCAATCTCTTCTGTCGGGATCGAAGCTAAGGAGCAAAGGAAGCCAAGGGAGTAAGAAGAAGGTGGTGGGTGATCTTGGACCCACATTTTCCCTTTTTGTTATTTGATTGTTTTGTGATTTAAGGGCCACATATGGTGGGACCCACCTTGATGTATGTTTGTATACAAGAGGGGCCCATAGTGGCGGGGCACCTCCATCATCTCTGATCTCTCTCCTCTCTTTCTCTCTTTCTCTCTCTCTATGATGAATGACCAACCTATGATGTGTGTATTTTACCCATGCCATCCAAATAGTGGGCCACCTTGATCCTTTTTTTTTTGGGCTTGCATGACCAGGCAGTCAAACTGGCCCGGATGAAAGGGAAACACAAATATTAGACTGATCCAAACAGGTGGGCCATGTGGGACCCATCTTGATGAAGTGCATACCCACACCGTCTGTCCAGTTATGCACCAGTGGAGGGTGCACTGGTAGTGAGGTGTAGCTAGTAGTGAAGTGTTAACTGACAGTGGAGGTGTACTGATGTTGGGTGTGTGCTGATAGTGAAGTGTGGACTAACAGTGGCGTCCATGGGACCCACCCACGTCGTCCATCCGTTTTGATGGGCCGCACCATAGTGTATGTGTTTAATCCAAACTGTCCACTGCACTGGACAATGGGACCCACGTCCATGTGGGGCCCTCCTTGATGTGTTTATCCACAGCTCCAGTGGTGAGTTGAGTGAAAGATACCTTGTTTCATCGGTGGAACCCATCCACAACTCTAGTGGTAGGCTGAGTGAAAGATACCTTGTTTCAACGCTAAGGTCTTGGCACGATTTCCTAGTGAGGGTGGCTGCCAGTGAAGTGTGACCTGACAGTGGGGTCCATGGGACCCACCCACCTCGTCTATCCATTTAGATGGGGCACACCATCAGGCATGCGTGGTGTCCAGCGTCCTTGGACGGTGGGACCCACCCCACGTGTGGGGCCCTCCTTGAAATATGAGACCGTCCAGGCCATCTAGGGCCTGGATGTGAATATAAATGTATGTATTATATATATTATATTATATTATATATATATATATATATATCTTATATATTATATTATAATATATGCATGGTGGTATGCCCTGTGTGGGACCCACACACATGTGATGTATGTAATTGTCCAGGCCATCCAGGGCTTGGACGTTAGGCATAATATAAATATATTATATTATATTATATATGTTATATATATATTATATTATATTATATAATATATGCATGGTGGTGGGCCCTACGTGGGACCCACCTTTGCCTTCCTAAGTGTAGTCAGCTGCCTGTGCAGCAGCTATCTAGCTGCTCCTTTGTGGACAGCAAGCCCACAGGCCCCACATTGATGTATATCGACACCGTCCACTGTTTGAATGGTGGGGCCCACCATGATGCATGTGTTGTATCCATGCCGTCCAACCATTTGTGAGATCATTTTACAGCATGGGAAAATAGTGGTGAGCTAGATCTATAGTTCAAGTGACCCCATCATTTAAATAGTGGACCGGATGTCATTGTTCAAACTCCTAAGGACCACGATAGTTTCCAATTAAGTTAATAATTGTTTTCATTTCATCTATCTGTATGATAACTTATCTTTAGGTCAGATCTTAAGTACATAAGGGGGTGGGCCTGATTTATATACATATGGCCCATTTGGTTGGCCCATTTGAATCGGCTCATTTGAATCGTCCGATTGACTCGGCCCATTTGAATTGGTCCATTCGATCAGCCCATTTGATGTATATGAAGCCCAATGCGATGTATGTGAGGCCCATGAGCGAGGCCCAATGTAATGTATGTGTGTGGCCGTTGCATTGTTTATGTATTCCTTATGTAAGCCACTCCTTGGGAGCAATGTTGGTTAGATGTCCACGTTGAGGGCAATGATGGTTAGACGTCTTCATTGTGACCTTTCCTTAGGCCTTGTTAGACCCATTCTCTTCGTGGGTTAACCCAAATGAGTGGGCCTCATTCACCGTAGACGAATGACTCCATGTTATCGGATTTGATATAACCATAGTTGAGTGTCGATCTTTATACTATAAGTTGATCAGCGGATCATCTATGGACCCCGCCTTGCTTATATATGCTGATTATCGGTGATGATTATATAGGCCGACGCTAATTATCGACCCTGATTATCGATGCTGATTATTGATGATGATTATCGGTGCTGATTATCATGGCCAACACCGGCTATCGATACCGATTATGAGTATGTGTAACGACCTTGGATTTTTCTGTGCTAAGCTTTCCTTAAGTAGTTGTTTTTGGGGTAATTAGCACTTTACTCGATTGCTTGTGAAATTCGCATCAATCACTTTAAATTGTATCTGCATGGCTCTAAACGTGTAGATTAGTAAGCGCTACGTTACTCTGAAATCTGGGATCCATCGTTAAATCCAGTTGTTCTGGGAAATTTTTGGAAGATTTGGATCGGACCTGGACCGCGCGTCGAAAGTCCGATGACGGTGATCTTAGGCTGTTGCGGTCACCGAGTTGGGCTTGACTATCATCTCGAAAATCAAGTCCATTTGATGTTCTAGGTCGATTTGCTTGAGCTCGGAGTGAAGAGTGTGAGAACGGTTGGAATTTAGTAAGCTTTTTATGAAATCTGAGTCGTGTCGCTTGCGCAACGATTTTAAGCTATCTGACCGTTGGATTCTGAGCCAATTTCATCCTCTGATCAGGATAGTTGGCCCAGGCATATCCTAGTGCTTGTGGACCTGATCGAGATTCCGTTACCGTTGAATTGAGTGTGGTCCGCCACGGCTGATCTGAAGAGCCGGTCAGTATGAAAACTCAGCTTGACCTAGATCCATGGTCAAGGAGCTTAAGTCCGACCTTTCATGGATATAGGCCCACCAGAAGTGCTTCGTTGGATCGAGAAAGGCTTACTTTGGTTATAACCTAAGTATACCTTGACCCTGGGGTTATTTCCATCATTCTAAGGCCTATATATAGTCCTTAAACCCTAGCTCTCTTTTCCATACGATTTTCTCTAACCCTAGCTTGGAAAGAGAGTGGAAAAGAGAGAGAAAGTGAGAGAGATAAGTTGGTGAATCATCTTGGATTCTTCTTTGTTCTTCTTCATCTTTGAACCTTCACTTTGAATCGTTCTTATGACGATTCTGAGTTCTTTTGGGGTAAGTTAACCTAACCCTAACCTGTGTTAGAGTTTAGATTAGTTTTGATGTTGTTGTATCTCATTTCTATCCTTATTTTAGGGTATTCTATCGCCGTTGACGAAGACAACTCGTCTAAATCAGTTCGGTGGTTCTTTCTTCGCTTAAGGTGCGGACTTTAAGTGTATAGGTTATGGTTTTCAAGGCTTTCAATCCCAGTTAGTGATTTATTCTTGTTATGGATGAGATTTCACATGCCAAATGTTGTGTTTACGTTGCTTTCCTGATATGCATGTGCTATATTGAGATTTGTGTATTCTATGTGTATTTATAAAGTACCGTATGCGTATAAAATATGCACTTATGTTTGCCATGATTATTTGTCATGTATGTGTGCTAGATGCATGTATGACAACTCCTTGGTAAAAAGAATTGTCTAAGTGCATGTATTCCAACATACGCCATGTATGTTGTTCCATGTATGCTAAGTGTTTGTAGAAATGCATGAATGATCTAAGTGTAACTTATTACACTAATTGTGGGCGTTGAGAAGTGATTCTCAATACTCCTATTGATGCGCATGATTTCCTTTATGCAGTTATATTCCATGTTATTTAAATTCAAGCATCTCCTATGCTTACATTTATGTTAAGTTGATATTCTTCAGATGCGTATGTACCATGATTGGAGTTATTGTTCCATTACTGTTTTACATTTCATATGAATATCTGTAGTAGTGTAAAGTGTTTGGGACTATGCCTTAGTCCAGGAAATCGGTAATTGACCCTATATGCGTGGTTGGGATCGCTTTCGCCAAGTAGGACATATTAGACGAACCCGAGTCGTATTAGAGTTGTCGGCAGTGGTTTGGCCACGCGGAGTGTTTGCGCACTCTATGTCGCGCAACTCAACGTGCGCTCGTGCTAGTCGAGTTCGTCAAATAACCCGATTGTCCGATGTATGTTAACCATGTATGGACGCTAATGCTTGAATCTAGGGTACCGAACTTACCAGTGAAATCCTATTAACTATGGTACTTGATCCGCTAAGACTCATGAGCCGGACATGGTGGTATGGGACACCGTGGTCGAGCTGTCGGCCTACGCTGGGGTGACGAGCCTCCCCGTAGTGACCAGTGAGCAACTAAACTCGTGAGCCGATTATGGTGGTATGGGACACTATATTCGTGCTGTCGGCCTACATTGATTGGTGACGAGCCCTTTGTAGTGACCTCGAGCATACCTGGATACCGCAAGGAGGTGACGAGCCGATTTGTGGTAGTAAGGGCATGAAAGGCGTGCATTGATTGGTGACGAGCCCTTTGCTACTACCTCAACTATATGATCGCATGAGATGTCTAGGATTGACGACCCTAGTATGGATCACTGTTTGGATGGTGATATGAGGAAGGTATCTTAGCTTCCCAATCCTGTTGTGTGAAATGGACTAATAACAACTTGGTAATCATATCCATGCACCGCATTTGCATGTGCTTTGTAGATGTGGCGCACTTTGAGGCGATGTCATGCGTAACGTAAGATGAAGACGCTGAGGGTGTACGCGTGAGGGTACGCATCATATTGCATTCATCCTTACATTAACAAGAGTACTTAGGATTTATTTAATTGTTCTGCTTTATCATTACTGTTTGATTGAACTGATAACATGTTAACCAGTGCCTTATTGTTCCACTGAGTTGATCACTCACTCCCACGTTTCTGGGGCGGTGTTACACACCCACCAGACTCTGTCTTAGGCCCTGATGTTGCAGATGTGGATGCGACGTCTGAGGTAGAGCGGGAGCTGGATGACGACGAGGCTGCCTTCTCCTATATGCAGTTTTCAGACGGGTTCTAGCGAGCCTCGGTCTGATGCGCGGGATCTTTGGGATTATTTTTGGGAACTTAAATGATGTAACTTGATACTTATAATTTTGTTAAGTAACACTTTCATACGATCTGGCTTGTATATGTAATTCAGGGATTTACACTTGTACACATTTACTATAAGTCTTCTTCTTGCTTTATTCACTTATCCCTGAATCATATCTGTGTTTTTGGCTTAATCTATTCCATGTTTTATGCACTAATACAGTCAACATGCATCCTTCATTAAATATGTTGCATAAGTGATGTTTTGGAACTCGGGAGCCGAGTTATGCTCGACCCCCGATTTCAGGGCGTTACAGTATGTGACAACATAACATCATGATACATGACCATGCGCATCATTTCTATGCTTGTGATGAGATGAGTGACTGATCATAGCATATGTCATTAGACAAATTGTTATGAGACTCCCTGGTGAAGAGAGATGCTCACATGAGCGCGCGGTGCGCGTATGATTGTTGTATGACTGGATTGCGTGATTCATACATCTCACATTGTGTGACATGGATACTGTACGCCCTAGCGACATCAGGGCTGTAGCCTCCATAGGCGTATTATGATTGGTAGGATTAGATACTAAAAATCTTGTTCTACATGAGGTGCTATAGATATCCCTGGGTGAAAGTCCCTAAACCTTTATGGTACCAAGAGGTTACTCCAGCATCTAGACCGAGTGGGTGCATGAGCGCCGAGTGCCGATTACCAGAAGGCCACGCTTTCCACTGTGTCATGGTCAGTTGGAAGGGGGTGTGGCCTGAGTTTGACCAGCTCGAGGAATGGGTTCGCTATCGACGAGCCGAGCCCGATATTGGCAAGCAGATAATGAGGTCTCTTTCACTCACCTTATTGCGCGCGATGGGGCTGCAATGTGGTTGACGTGTACTAGACTCTGGTTATATTACAGAGTTGAATTGTATTGATATGTGGACTTAGATGAGGATTTGTATTCTTGAGTTGTATCTTGCATTGCATGGCCTTGGTATGGCTGACATCATTCATACCTTGCATCGCATAGCCTTGGTACGACTAATGGTATTCATGGATTCATCAGCATATTTTGCATTACTCTGATTTTATATAATTGTATTACTACCTTGCGCACATACTTTCACCACTCTCTAAGCTTTCCATAAGCTTATACACGACCATTACATGTAGGTGACGTTGGATTGCAGCAGCGCTGAGGCTAGAGCACGTGACAGATCATTTTGGAGTTGTTGTCTATCATCATTATATTTTCCTTTACGCACACTATATTTATAAATTTTTGATCATAGTGAAAATGTGATGGAGTTTTTTGTTGTTGTTTATGTGTTATGCCTTTGGTTATGCTTATTACAAATCAAATTGATGTTGAAAATCCTCCTCGTAGCATCCCATGATCGGAACCTGGCGAATGGGCGCCGGGAGGCGAGAATGGGGTACTATGGCGGCTGTCGGTGCCAGATTCGATGATCGGGAATTTTGTGAGCCCGGTCTCCGAGTTTGGGGTGTGACAAGAGACTACCAATCATGCTTTGATATAAGTGAGAGCCTATACTTTTACATGTTTCATCCTTTGAAAGTTTGAGAGTTCACTACTAAAAAATCGAGTAAAGGCTATGGACTTTGAAATCTTTTAGCCATAGATTATATCCGTAGCAATTGTATTACGAATTTAATCTGTAGCTAAAGCCTAATTTATCTGTAGCTAAAGCGTACCTCCTCACCTAAACCTTATTAAACATAGATGGTGCTTAAGGGGCTCCATGGGGTCCATTGGAATATATGTGTTTGATCTAAGCTGCCTATCACTTCTGATATATAATTTCAGTGGATGAGCTTAAAAATTATGTAGATTAAATGTCTAAGTGGACCACACCATAAGAAATAATAAAAATTAAATTTCTATTGTTAATATATTGTGTGGTCTCATTAATGATTCGATCTGACTCATTTTTTGTATCAGCACTTAAAATAATAATTTAAAGTTAATGGATGGAGTGGATATATAAAATGCATCACAGTAGGCCCCACGGTCCTAAAACCCAACATCTCAAAGGGGTCGTCCGTCATGCGCCCCTCCAAAACCCATAGTGCCCTCCCAAAAACAAAACCCGTCTGTCCGCCATTTTCTCCCGCGTGCAGCAGCCGAAAACCCATCTCTCAATCTCTCTCTCTTGCACTCAGCCTCTCTCTTTCCCTTGCCCTCTCTTGATCTCCCGCTCTCCCTAACCCTCTCTCCTTGTCTCTTGGCCGCATTCCCCTCTTTTTGTTTTCAAAACCCCCTTTTGCCGTAAGAAGGAGAAGAAGGAGAAGAAGAAGGAGAAGGAGAAGAAGAAGAAGCACGGTTAGTTTCTCTCTCTCTCTCTCTCTCTCTCTCTCTCTGTTTCTGAAATCTATTACATTTACATGCTCAATCCTTTAATCCCTATGATTCCCTATGAATGGAAACTGATCATGTCACCTTGAATCCTTCAATCCCTATGCATTCTTTCAATCCTTCAATCCGCATTCCCCTCTCTCTGTTTCTGAAATCTAAAAATGCTTTGTGGGCTCCACCATAATATGTGTTTGCGGGCCATTCATTTTTTCCAGCTCATTTTAGAGCCAAATCTCAGGTGGACCACACCATAGGAAACTGTGGTGATTGAACGCCCACCATTAAATACTTCCTAAGGTCATAAGAATCCCTCGTTTTGTGATTTTTGAATTTTTTTTAAAGGTGTGTTTTTGGATCTGTTATCATATACACAATAACGTTTGTGTATGTGCTTGTTTGCATTTTTTTACATCGTGGGTTATTCTATAGACGGGTTGTTGGGTGTATGTAGTATTGGGACTAAAACGTCTGCCCCATTAGTTGATATGTTGTGTGCCTTATGGGATGAACATGTCCCTTACATAGGACTCCCATCTGATTCATTTTGTTAGCTAATTTCTATCTTGTATTTAGTTAATCATAGACGATGGGATGTTTCATTTTCTGTTTTGTTTGTTTAATTGATACTCTGGTAGTGCATGCTTGATACACAGGCACATTGAATGAATTGTGGAGTTGTGAGTCAGTTTTGTTGAGCATTTCTAGCTCTTTTTCATCTACTATAGTTTTTCAGGTGTTTTTCATTTCTGACCATCCAATATTGTCCCTCCTATCCAATGATCAGGTACCCAAATAAGAATGATTGTTGTTCATGATGGATCTAAATTGGCACATGAATCATCTACCACCCTCTACCAGAGTATCAAAGTTTTTTCTTTGGGTTGTTTTACATGTTGTCCATGTGTGTTTGATCTGATAATCCAATAAAATCTGATCAAAACAGAGGAAAGATGCTTGGGGATGTGTGAGACTCGTTTAACCCACATGGTGATTGTGTGAGATTCAGTTCAATTTGATTGAAATTCAGAATGGAAATGTCCCAGTGAAGGGATGAATAACCTGCTACAAGATTGGTTTGCTTTATGTTCCCTCACTGATTATGAAAATATCTATCGAAAATCAGGTTCAATCATCATGAAAATATCTAGTTTTCTTCTCCAATTTAGCCCATTGGAGGTGGTTACTTCTGTTTATAGTCATGTCGGAACCATTTGAAGCTCGGGCCAAATTGTTTATGGTTGTTTGAATTCTGAAGGAAACAAAGGAACCATGTAATCTGAAAAATCTTGGCATGGCATTCCTTAGTAAATCATTACAAATGAGCAGCTTTTTTCAAAATGTCTCTAGTCGTTTGCATTGCCGGATTAAAGTCAACCTTGGGAGGTGCTTCCATCTGTAGCGAGGTCTATTGTTTATGGTGTGGTCTGCACCCTTAAAAATTATGGTGAAACAAACCATGCTAACCATGAAAACTTGTTTGATTGGTTCCAAGTGTAGTTGACTGTAAATGAGTAGTAATTATTTACATTTTCATTATGCATGAATTAAATTAATTTGCATTATGGCATGTTATATAAGTTTTAGATTTTTTAAAAAAAGGTCCAGTGCAATGTTTATTTGCTATCCAACATGTTGATTTATGTTAGACAGATCTAGATGAAGGAAAAACATAAATATCATCTTAATCCAAAACTTTATTGCCCTAATAAGTTTTTAATGGTGAGTGTTCAATTACCATCTTTCCTTTGGTGTAGTCTACTTAAGATTTGAATCTACCTCATTTTTGACAATTAGCTGGAAAAATGGATTGACTGTTAATGCGAATGCTAACAGGTCAAATGTATCCATGTTGATGCGAATGCTAATAGGTTCAAATGTAACCATGTGCCGCATGTAACATTCGATCAATTTCCCTTTAAGATTTAACAAAAAGAGAGAGAGAAAAAAAAAGAAGGATTCCACTCTTCACTATATTACTTTTCTAATGGGTATCTTTGGAAGATTGGAAGATTGGAGCTTTAGGATCATCATGCTCTATGCATTGGAATAAAGCAAACGATTATACAAATCCCTAAGCACACAATTCCAATGTTTGTAGAATAACATGCCTGCTCCAATTGGTAGATACTGCCCTCACCCAATGTGCTTGAGATGATACTAAATGTGGTATCCACTTGTGAAGTTGCTAAAGATCATGTGAAGAGTATGAGTATGCATAAAAAAATAATAATCTTGGACATACTAGGTATTTAAAATAAAAAATATCTATGGGTGTGAATACTCATATTTATTCAATAAAGATTTTATAAGTACTTAATATATTAGAATTGCATGTGAGACTTTTCATCTATGCAAGTGGTTTAAGATTTCACTTATAAATTACATTATTAATTTATTGTAAAAATACAATGATTGCAAACTCCTTAATACATTGTATTTAGTAGATAATATCTGTATGGGTCCAATCATCTGATAGTACTTCCTTTATTTCCAACTTTGAGGAGGATGGTGCATTAG
Organism: Magnolia sinica; assembly: GCF_029962835.1. NCBI lineage: Eukaryota > Viridiplantae > Streptophyta > Magnoliopsida > Magnoliales > Magnoliaceae > Magnolia > Magnolia sinica. The sequence continues at coordinate 68,181,715 of NC_080579.1, read as the reverse complement.
GCTAATTTTCAACTTTAATTTTTGGTAAGGTGCAGGTTGAAAATGGACCCCTTGGTTAATCGAGATTCGGCTATAATGAATAGGGAGTAGATGACACTAAGTTTCCCAGACGCACGTTTTATTTCTAGAATAAGAAGTTTTTTAAAGTTTGCACAAGAAAACCTTCTTGGTAGATAATCTGTTCCTTGTCCACGCACCACTTGCAGATGTGCATGTTTTCCGATTTCTTATGATGATATGAAAATACATCTAATGAAAAATGGATTCGACCCAAGCTATAAGGTTTGGAACATGCATGGGGAGCATGTATCACCTAAGTGTACCGTACGTGAATCAAGTTCCCAACAATACCATAGTGTCCCAAACTTAAATGAGGTTCACAACGCGAACGTTCAAGAACTTAGTGGTAATAACCTAGATGAAGTTGTATAGGATTAGCCGAATGTGACCGTTGTAGTTGAAGGCGTCTTTGGAGAAAATGAAACTAATGAGTTTGAAGCAAATTTACGAGATGCAATTACTGAGCTATACCCTGGGGCCCAAGATTTCACTGTGCTGACTTTCATTGTACAACTTTTCAAATTAAATGTGAATCATGGATGGAGTGAAAAAAGCTTTATAGAGCTCCTTCAACTACTAAAGAAGGTGTTACCTTCCGGTAACAAGGCCCCAACTAATACCTACCAAGCGAAGAAGATCATTACAAAGTTGGGTCTTGATTATGTGAAAATCCATGCTTGTCCAAATGACTGCATCTTAGACTGGAGAGAGAACGGATGAAAACCATTTGTCCAAATTGTAAAACTTATAGTTATAAGACTAAAATGGATTTTGAGAGAAAATAATCTCAAATATGTAAGAAGGTGTTAAGGTATTTTTCATTAACACCAAGGCTACAAAGAATGTTCAGTGTGCCATGGTTGGTGAAAGAAATGTCTTGGTACTCAATCAGGAAATTTCAACATGAAAAGATGGAGCATCCGACTGATTCTATTGCATGGAAGAATCTTGATGACAAGTATACAGATTTTTCAGCTAAGCCTCGCAATGTTCGATTGGGTTTGGTTACAGATGGGTTTAACCCATTCGACGCTTCTAGTATGTCATATAGTTCATGGCCCTTTATGTGTGTGACGTACAACCTTCCACCAAAGCTTTACATGAAACCTCAATTTACCATGTTGACTTTGCTAATTGAGGGACTGCGACAACCGGAAAAGGATATTGACATTTATTTACAGCCATTGATTGATGAACTGTAAAAGTTATGGCAAGAAGGGGTCACGACGTTCGATGCATACCATGAAAACAAATTTAACATGCGTGTCATTCTGCTTTGAACAATCCATGACATTTCAGCATATGGTAACATTTCTGGTTGTAGGATAAAGGATAAGTATGGTTGTCCTATATGTGGTCCTAACATAGATTCTTTGCGACTTTAATATGGAAAGAAACATGTTTATATGGGCCATAGATGATGGTTGCCAATGTCAGAACAGGCTAGGAAGGACATAAGTGTTGGCACATTTAACAAGAAGGTGGAGATACGACATCAACCAATCCGTCTGGATGAGATTGAGGTCAAAAGACAAACTGCAAACTTGAATATGCAGTGGGAGAAGATTGGGAAGAGTAATATAAGGGGTATTGATGGAGGCTGACAAGAGCTAGCAGATGATGTTGAAATGCCGTGGTTCTTCAAACGGTCTATATTATTTGATCTGGAGTATTAGAAAGATATTCCCATGCATCACAACCTTGATGTCATGTGTATTGAGAAAAATATATGTAAAATCCTTGTTGCCTTGATGTTGAACACGCCTGGCAAAACCAAGGATGATGCTAATGCATGTAGGGATCTGAAACAATTGGGAATTAAGAAGCATCTATGGCTGAAAAGAACAATGGAAAGGTGATTCAGAAACAAAGTCCTTTCTATCTAAGAAAAGAAGAGAAAAAACTTTTCATCCTGACTTTGCATGAGCTGCGTGTTCCGATCGGTTTTAGTGCGAATTGGAGGACCATCATAAAAGAAGATTACGTGGATTTAAAGGGAATGAAGTCTCATTCTTACCATGTGTTGATGCAACATCTACTCCCAGTTCTCATCGAGCATGCATTCAGGGATAAGAAAGTCATTCGTCCTATAATTACAAGCTTTTGCACCTTCTTTAATGCCTTGTGCTCGACAACCGTAGACCTTCAAATACTCCTTACTCTCGAGAGGGGCATGGCTAGGATGTTATGTCAGCTTGAGACTATATGCCCGCCATCGATATTTATCAATATGATCATTTCTTGGTCCATTTGGCTTATAAGGCTTGCATATGTGGTCCTGTATACTATCGATGGATGTATCCATTTGAATGGTACACTGTGAGCTTGATAAGAATAAATTGGCTTAACATCTACGGTTGCATGTATATATAATGTATCATTAACTTTGTCAGGTTCATGAAGACATTCAAGGCCTATGTTCGTAACAAGACATGACCTGAGGGTTGTATCACAGAGTACTACATCTAAGAGGAGACAATTATATTTTGCAACCAATATAAAGGAAAACAGAAAACAAGCCTACTAGAAAAGTTGGAACAATGGTTTAACGGAGTCATTCCAGGACTATGTAAGTTGGAAGATATCGTTGACGATGACCCTAATGATGATGATGTTAGTCCAGTAGGTTTGGGTCAAAGTGTTATCATAGAGGGTATTGAATACGAACAAGCTCGTACATGGGTACTGAAGAGTCATCCCAGCTACGACGAGTGGGAAAGGTGTGTACAATAAGCTCATATATATATATATATATATATATATCTTCCTTACTTTATGCGATTTCAATATAATAATGTTATCGAATATCGCGCAGAAAGCACAGAGATTTCTTACAGCTATGCTATAAGAGGACCAACAGGGTGTCTAGCGAGGATGAATTCATATCTTAGTTAAAGAGGCAACCAGAGTTCATTAAATTTGATGATAATGAATTTAAAGATGTAGTGAGAGGACCTCTAGCTTTTTCTATGCAATACAATAAGTATTGTATTAATGGTTTCCTCTTTGTCACTAAGGACTATGAGGAGAATAAAACAAACCAAAACAGTGGGGTTAGGACAGAGGGTATGACAACCTTCCGATCAAGTGCTAAGAATATCAATACAATGGATGAAAATCAACCTTACTATGGAGTCCTTTGTAGAATTATCCAATTGGAGTACCGAACAAGGTATAAGCCCGTCCTATTTAAGTGTGATTGGGTGAAAGTGACACATCATGGTGTTTCTTTTGATGTCGAAGCGAATTTGGGATTAGTAAATTTGTCCAGTCTTTATAGTTTAGACAAAGTCGATGACGAGCCCTTCATTCTTGCAGACTATGCCACGCAAGTTTTCTACTCCAGAGATCCAAAAAATCCTGACTAGCATGTGGTCTTAGAGATTTCATTTTTTTTTGTCGAAGAAGAGACTTGCGTTCTATCGGAACGATTAAACGCTGTAAGTAATGTCGATGAAGGACCTGATTTCACCTCTTAGTAATTGTTGATGAGTTGATATTCAATGAATCTGAAGACGTCAGTGTTGTGGTCAAGAAAACAAAGAATAAAAAATGATCAAAGAGAATCTACTGATTTGTTTGTATTTTCTAAGCATGTAACAAAATGATATTTACTGGAGGAAATCTAATCAAGGTTTGGATAATATAGTTAATTTTTTATACTTTATCTATGATCTAAATTATTTCTTAACCATTAGTGTTTTTTCTTTTCTTTTCTTTTCTTTTCATATTAGGGAAGAAATAGGCTCATGGATTCACAACTAGGGGTATTGGGTGCGCAGTTGCTTGGGAGTATAGATTTAAGCAACACCAAAAGTAATAAGATACTTCTCCTTAATTATATATGTAAATTTCCTTTTTCTTATATATTGGCAGTAATCAATGATATGTATATATAACTGTTATTATTTTTATTTAATTGTGTCAGCTTCTTCTTCATCTACAAAGAGAGGCATTACTACGGGGGTCTCTTTACTTGTACAACCTGATAGGAAAAAAGTCCTAAAGACGAATGAATTCGGGCAACCGAATGAGGACTATTCCAATCACAGAGACTTTACATCACATGTCGGTGTCCTCACCTATTCTCATATCCCGATCATATACCTGGACTTTCGCTAGGTGCCTTATGAACAAATTCATATGGTCATAGATAGATTGTCACAGTTTTATGAGTTTAAGGGTCAAAGTTGGGATGCAAGTCTTAATTACGTTACACAACGCATCAATGAAGCATGGAGGAATTACAAGAAAAGATTGACTGTAAAATATATTAAAAACAAGGATCCTATTGCTGTGAGAGATGGTCCTGCCCCCCCCCAAGTATCCCTATGGAGGATTGGAGGGTCTTCATGGAGCAACATACCAGAGAGGATGTCAAGAGGGCAAGCGCAAGGAATAAAGTTAATCGGGCCAAGCTAAAAGGACCTGTGTGCCTTGGGAGGTACAACATAGCTGTTACTCGCCATAAGATGGTATGTATTCTTCCAAAGATCATCTACATTTCTGTTCTATTACATGAATATAGAGTTGATGTTCTGTTGCGGTTTTGACATCTGTAGGTTATTGACTATTCCTCCCTCCCTCATTGTGACAAATCGAAATGTAGGTTTTTCTTTGTTTTACTGACTTGATAAACATAACTGAGGAGCCTTCATTTGGGATTTTTTTCCTTTTCATTTTCTGCGTTGCAGAAACATTCATCAATTATGGAGTGACTATCCAACATAAGATCACATCATTCATTCCTAATGTTGGATTACAGGTAACTTAATGATGGTTTCTCTCTTATTCATCTGATTTCAACAACATTCACTACTAAAAAAATGACCAAAGGCTACGGACTATTCTGGTTTTTGGCTACGGCTATAAACCATAGCTCATTTGCTACGGCTTAAAACCGTAGCTAAAACTGTCCAAACCGTAGTGAAAAGCTAATTCTGCCAGACGTACGTATAACCTTGGATACGTCATAAAGGACTCTACGAGGCTCATTAAAATGTGTGTACTCCATCTAATACATCTATCAATTTTTTAAGAATATTTTAGGGCAAGGACCCAAAAAAGGAAGTAGATCGAAAGCTCAAGTGGACCACACGGTAGGAAAGAGTGGAGATTAATCCATTGATCGATGGTATGGTTCAATTAGACCTTCGATTTGCCTAGATGTTGGGTTCATTTCCTATAAAAAAATATTACAAAATTAATGGACGGAGTGGATATATTGATTGCGTCAAGATGGACCCCACAAAGCCCTTGACAAGGTCGTCCATCCAGATCCCGTCAAATGTGAACCGTGGAGGGCCCGTTATGGATTGTTTAATCACTATGGTCATATTAGCTTTTAGCTACGGTTAAAAACCGTGGTATGTAAAAATGTGAAAAACTGCGCTGCCTTTTGTCTTTTCCCCTATCATGAAATTCATTTCCCTCCACTCACTCACCCCTATTCCCTCTCACGTCTGTCCCTTTCTCTCCCCTCTCTCTCTCTCTCAATCTCCCACGCCCCTCTTCTCTATCTCTCTCAATGTCAATCTCATGCCTCCCTTTTCTCTATCTCTCTCAATCTCCCGCGCCCCTTTTCTCTCTCTCTCTCTCAATCTCCCACGCCCCTCTTCTCTATCTCTCTCAATCTCAATCTCACGCCTCCCTTTTCTATATCTTTCTCAATCTCCCATGCCCCTTGTCTCTCTCTCTCTCTCTCTCTCGATCTCGATCTCCCACACCCCTTTTCTCTCTCACTCCATAAGACATCTCGACAGCGAATTCAGAACTTGGTAAGCTTCGAATATGAGCTTTTTTTTCCTTTCAAATTTGTATATTTGGATCTTTCTGATTACTTCCCCTGCATCCTTTTACTTCCCCTGCAAACTTAGAATGTAGGGGAAGCTGAAATGTGGAGTTCCGATTGCCAGTGGTCTGGCACTTCACATTGAAAGAACTACATTTTGGCTCACATGAAAGAACTGCATTATGCCTGTCACGCCCCAAACTCGGGAACCGGGCTCACAAAATTCCCGATCGCCGAATCTGGCACCGACAGCCTCCGTAGAACCCCATTCTCGGCTCCCAGCGCCCATTCGCCAGGTTCCGATCCTGGGATGCTACAAGGAGGATTTTTTTAACATCCGTTTGATTCGTAATAAGCATAACCAAAGGCATAACCCACAAACAACAACCAAAAACTCCATCACATTTCCACTATAATCAAAAACTTTCCAAGTACAATGAGCATAAGGGAAATACAATGAAGATAGACCAAAACTCCAAAAGAAGATCAGCCACGCGTCCAAGCCTCAGCGCTGCTGCGATCCAACGTCACCTGCACGCAACGGTCATGCATAAGCTTATAGAAAGCTTAGAGGGTGGTGAAAGTGTATGCTCAAGGTGATAATGTAGTCATGCAGTATCAGAGTAATGCGGAAAATGCTAATGAATGCTAAGAATCCCATTAGCCGTACCAAGGCCATGCGGTGCAAAGAATGATGTCGGCCATACCAAGGCCATGCAAAATGCAAGTCAAGCATACAAATCCTCATCTAAGTCCACATGTCAATACGGCTCAAATCTGGAATATCACCGGGGTCTAGTACACTCCAAGCCAGATTGCCGCCCCATCGCGCGCAATAAGGTGAGTGGAAAAGACCTCACTATCCGCCTGCCAATATCGGGCTCGGCTCGTCAATAGCGGACTCATTCCTCGAGCTGGTCAAACTCAGCCTAGCATTGCCCCCTACTCTCGGGCGGGTAAGGCCGCACCCCCTTCCAACCGACCACGACACAGTGGAAAACGCAACCGTCTGGTAATCGGCACTCAGCGCTCATGCATCCACTCGGTCTAGACGTTGGAGCAACCTCCTGGTACCATAAGGGTTTAGGGACTTTCACCCAGGGATATCTATCGCACCCCATGTAGAACAGTATTTCCGGTATCCAATCCTGCCAACCACGATACGTCTGTGGAGGCTACGGCCCTGATGTCGCCAGGGCGTACAGTAACCATATCACACAATGCGAATGCATGAATCACACTATCCAGTCATACAGCAATCCTGCGCGTATCATGCGCTCATGTAGGGCAACACCCCTTGTACGGGAGCCCCTAAACCATCTGCCCGAAGGCATATGCTATGATCAGGCATTTCTCATATCAAGCATACGTATGATGCATATGATTATGAATTCATGGAATTAAATATGTTATATGGGATGGATGGTAATCATAACAAGATTGGGCCTAGACGGCCTACATATCAGGTGTACGAGCCTAACAATGGGCCCTAGGGAAAGTCATAATGTGGACATTTAACCACACTATACTTGCAATGTGGACGTCAAACCACCATTGCTCCCAAGGCATGACTGTCATAAATATCATTACATGGATCATGTTGGGACTGCACATTGCAATGAACCTTAGGTATATCTCATTGGGCCTTCAATACATCAAATAGGCCGTATCTCATGGGCCTTATATTTATTAAGTGGGCCACATCAATGGGCCGCATCAATGGGCCTTATGTTCATTACAATGGGCTATAACCCGTGGGCCTTAGAATGCGTTAAATGGGCCTGCTCACATGGGCCTTGTATGTATCAAATGGGCCTCGCCAATTGGGCCCCATACATGTATCAAATGGACCTACTCACATGGGCCTTATATGTATCAAATGGGCCTCGCCAATTGGGCCCCATACATGTATCAAATGGACCTACTCACATGGGCCTTATATGTATCAAATGGGCCTCGCCAATTGGGCCCCATACATGTATCAAATGGGCCTACTCACATGGGCCTGAACTTATAGGTCCTAGTACATCTTGACGGGCCTTAACCCATGGCCCCATTACATCTTAATGGGCCTCGACCCATGGGCCCCTAATACATTAAATGGGCCTCGACCCATTGACCTTACATGCATATCAAAGTGGGCCTCAATCATGGGCCAACAATTACTGAGATGGGCCTCCCACCACCATTGCATTTTATATCCACCACCATTGCATTTTATAAGATGTAATATATAATATATTCAGTACATATAATATTACATAAAATATAATATTATACATATATATATATATATATATATATATATATATATATATATATATATATATATATATATATAAAATATACACACACCACGCACGCACGCACCACACACGCACCACACACGCACGCACTCACAGGCCCCCAACTGTGAACATCACAGTGGCCCCACACAAACACAATCATCACAGTGGGCTCCACCGTCCAGGCGGACGGTGGAGATAAAACACTTACAACACTGTGGGCTCCATGTGGGGCCCACCGCAATGTTTCTATGCCATCCGAACCGGTGATAAGGTCCAGCAGACCTAGATGAAGGGTGGAAATGAATTTCACCCTGATCCAAAACTTCTGTGGGCCTAAAAAGGGTTCCAACGGTAGAATCTAATTCACACTGTTTCCTTTGACGTGGGCCGCTCGAGTCTTGGATCAGTCTGATTTTTGGGGTGGGCCCATGTCAAATAGTGGCCCACCCGATGAACGGGTTAGATGGCACATAAACGTCAAGGTGGGGCCCACGGCTAGGGCCGTGGCCACTGCCTGTCCGTCCGCTGACCGCCCGGACGTGTGCTGGCGGTGCCTGCTGCAACGCTGACGACAGCAGCAATAGCTGCTTCTTCATTTAAATTTTTTTTTGTTTTTCAGAAAAACTGCAGATTTTGCAGGTGGGGTCCACATCCAGTGAATCCACTCCGTCCATTAGCCCTCTATGGCTCGAGACAAGCAAACCAAGCCCAATATTGGGCATATTTCAACGTATAAAAGTTTAAGGAAGGTTTCAATGGCGTAAACCACCATTTGCTACGGTATGGCCCGCCTGAAAGTCCGATGGATCCCATCTTTTAGGTCAACGGCTGAAAAGAGCTTGGGAAGGGAATGGATGGTGTGGATTTAATACATACATCAAGGTGGGGCCTACATGAGTGGACCACTCCAAGGTTTTTAAAAAAAAGAGATATTTGTTTTCCATTTAAACGTCCAGCGTCCAGGGACGCTGGACTGTCTTTGCAATTTGAGGTGGGCCTGTTCAGGTGGGCCACCACTGATGAACGGCGTGGGTATTATACTTATAAGGTGGGCCCCACTCAAATAAAATGCTTACTACATGGTGGGGTCCATTCAAGTAGCCATACAACCTTACCATCATACAACAAAATAAAAATAAAAATAAAATAAAATAAAAATAAAATAAAAAGGGAGAGGGATAGAGAGTGAGACCGTGTGATGGAGGGACCCCGGCACTATGGGCCCTCCCTTGCACTAAATCATACATCAAGTGGATCCCATTACATGTGGGGTCCATGGAATTGAAATCCAACGGTGGAGATCCTTTCTCCACTAAAACAAATGGTCTAGATGACCTTAAATATGCAAGAAAGTAAACATCATGATGGGGTCCATGGAGAATGGCCCCATCATGGAATGATCATGATGATCCAAGTGGGCCATTGGCCACATCATAGGGTCCAAAGCGAGATCCAAACCATTGATCGGTTGGCCTCACTTGGCCCATCTTAAAAACATCAAAAACTATCCTATCCAAACACCCACCACTTGATCTTCTTGCTCCCTTGGCTTCCTTAGCTCCTTGTACTACCCTTTGATGGAGGAAGATGGGAAATTGATGGTTGAGATGAGAGATGAAGGGGTGGGAAAGGTGGACCTCACATATGAAGTTTTCTCACCATGGGGGACTCATGGTGCTCTCTCTTGGATTTGGATTTCTTTTTTTTGAAAAAAAGAATAAGAGAGATAGTTGTAAAGGGAGGGAGAGAGAGAGAAAGAGATGGGTGATGGAGTGATGGGGGATGGTTTGGGTTGAAAATTGTGAAAAGGTGTATGGTTGTTGTTGAAATTTGGAAAAGAGGGGTGGTGAGGTGGAAAGAATGGTGGACTTTTGTAAAAGGTGGTGATGGGTTGTTGTACTTGAGGTATGGGATGCTTTAATGGTTGATTGATGGGACTAATTGTAGAGATTCCCTCGAAATTCGCAACGCGGTGTTTTTTGGAATAAACGCCGATCGGCATCTTCTTACAGGTATCGGTTCGGTGCGCAAGTCACGGCGTTGGAACCGCGGCGGCACGCGGTCGCTATGATATAACTTTCGGACTAAGCCGACGTCGATGCGCGGGACTGGCTTAGGATCATGCGCAAACACCGAATACGGTGCAAAGGTTGCCGGAATTTGGCCGGAAGGATCGTGGAAGCTAACGGAGAGGACGGATTAGGACACGGGTCTTACACTCTCCTCCTAATAGAAATTTCGTCCTCGAAATTTACACAATCACCGCAACTAGGCGAGAACTCAAGAGGGAGAAGAAACATCACATCACTATATAAAATCGGAGATAACATACAACATGCAACACAATCAATCATCAAAAAGATGGGGATAACGCTCTCGAATCTCGGCCTCACGCTCCCAAGAAGCCTCCTCAACGAATGGTGACCCCATGAACCTTCACCAACGGAATGACCTTGGTCCGAGGACTGCTCCTTCCGATCAAGGATACGGATGGCCGCTCAATATAGGAAGCGTCCTCACGAACCTCTAACGGCCGCCAATCGATAACAGGAACATGTTCGACCCACACTTCCTCAACATGGAGACATGAAAAACGTTGTGGACGCCTGAGACAACCGAGATGGCAAGGCAAGCCGATAGGCCACGGCGCCAACGCGCCAGTGATCTCAAAAGGTTCTATAAATCTTGGGGCAAACTTGTCCTTCGCTCCAAATCGAACTACGCCCTTCATGGGTGAGACCTTGAGATACACATGGTCCCCTACATCAAACTTCAAGGGACGATGCCGGCGATCAGCAAAACTCTTCTGTCGGCTCTGAGCTATACGCATCCTCTGCCTGATGATATCGATAGCCTCTGACGTCTGCCGCACAAGCTCGGGACCTACGAAACGGCTTTCCAACCTCGGTCCAATAACTCGGTGATCGGCACGGTCTGCCATATAATGCCTCAAAAGGAGTCATGCCGATGGTCCCCTGATAGCTGTTGTTGTATGCGAACTCAGCCAATCGTAAATGCTCATCCCAGCTACCCCCGAAATTAATCGCGCAGGCCCAAAGAATATCCTTAAGGATCTAGTTGACCCTCTCGGTCTGGCCATCAGTCTGTGGATGGTACACGGTGCTGAGCTGCAAATCAATCCCCATCGCTCTCTAGAAGATCCCCTAAAACTGAGACGTGAACCTCGGGTCTTGGTTAGAAACGATCGAGACTGGGATGTCATGCGGTCTTACAATCTCCTCAATGAATAATCTCGCAAGCCGGTCCAAAGGCCAAGTCGCACGTATCGCAATAAAATGTGCCGACTTCGTCGGTCGATCAATGACAACCGGATGGCGTCATGACCGCTCGCCGAGTCCTCGGCAAGCCCATAATGAAATCGCCGACACGTGCTCCCACTTCCACATCGGGACACTCAACGGCTGCAATAGACCAGGGGGTCTCTGATGATCGGCCTTGACACGCTGGCACGTGTCACACTCGGCCACAAAGCTGGCGATCTGGCGCTTCATCCCCGCCCAAAAATACTGTCGCCTCATGTCATGGTACATCTTCGTCGAGCCAGGGTGGATAGAAAACCGCGATCGATGTGCCTCGGTCATAAGATCTCGGCGTAGCTCAGGAATATCCGGGACACATAATCGGCCTCTGAAGCGAAGTCCACCATCTGTACCAATCTGCCAATCCGTCTGACTCTCAGATGCTGCCTCTGCTCGGTAATCCTGTAACGACTCGTCTGCCTGCTGAGCCTCGATCACCCTTGCGACAAGAGAGGGTTGAATCGTCAGGCTCGATAACTGCACGATAGAAGACTGCAAGCCAAACTCAAAGTCGTACTCTGCTACATCCTCGAGCATTCGCCACTCCTGAATCATCATATGCGCCACCAGGCCTCGTGGCTGACGGCTGAGGGCATCCGCCACCACGTTCGCCTTACCCGGGTGGTACTGAAGATCGAAATCATAGTCCTTCAGGAGTTCCATCCAACGCCTCTGCCTCATATTCAACTCAGACTGAGAGAAGAGGTACTTCAAGCTCTTATGATCAGAAAAGAGCTCGAACCTAACCCCGTAGAGATAGTGTCTCCACACCTTCAGTGCGAAAACAACTGCAGCCAACTCTAAATCATGCGTGGGGTAGTTCAGCTCATGGATCTTGAGCTGGCGAGACGCGAAGGCTACAGGTCTGCCGTGCTGCATCAGGACAGCACCCAAACCAATATGCGAGGCATCGGTGAATACAATAAATCCGTCACTCCCAGAGGGAAGAGTGAGGACAGGAGCGGACGTCAGACGGTCCTTTAACTCCATAAATGCTCGCTCGCAGGCGTCACTCCAAATAAACTCTGCGCCCTTCCGGGTCAACCTGGTCAACGGGGCTGCAATACGAGAGAAGCCCTCAATGAAACGCCGATAGTAGCCCGCTAAACCAAGGAAACTACGGATCTCGGACGCAGTCGTGGGCTGGTCCCACTGACGCACTGCCTCAACCTTCGAGGGGTCCACTGCGACACCCTCCCTCGTCACCACGTGACCGAGGAACTTCACCTCCTCCTGCCAAAACTCGCACTTCTCCAGCTTCGCATACAGCTGGTGTGCGCGGAGGGTCTGCAACGTAACCTCCAAATGCTGCTCATGCTCCTCACGAGTCCTCGAATAAATCAGAATGTCGTCGATGAAGACTACAACAAACTGATCGAGATACGGGCGGAAGACCTCGTTCATCAATCGCATGAATCTCTGGCGCATTGGTCGGTCAAGGACATGACCAAACTCGAAATGACCATAACGCGTCTGAAAGCTTTCGTAATGTCCTCCTCTCGGACCCGAATCGGATGAAACCGTAACGCAAGTCAATCTTCGAAAAGAACCGTGCAGCAGCTGATCAAACAAATCATCAATCCTCAGGAGGGGGTACTTGTTCTTGATCGTGACTTTGTTGAGCTCGTGATAATCTATGCAAAGCCTCAATGAGTCATCCTTCTTCTTCACGAAGAGTATCGGCGCTCCCCATAGCGAGCTGCTCGGACGGATAAAGCCTAACTCGCGCAACTCGTCCAACTGCTTCTGCAGTTCCCGTAACTCCAATAGTGCCATATGATACGGGGCCTTCGAAATAGTCGTTGTACTACGCACGAGATCAATCTGGAACTCAGTGTGCCGATGAGGTGGTAACCCCAGAATCTCCTGAAATACATCGAAAAATTCACAAACCACAGGCAACTGGTCGACGCTCACCACTAAGGGCTCCTCTATGGCACAAGACATCAAACAAGACAACGGCTCTCCTCTGGCTCAGCAATGACTGGAACAGCGGCAAGCCGGTATACAAAACATGACTGTCCTCGCGAGCAATCTAATATGGCGTGATACTCGCAAGCCAATCCATGCCCAGGATGACATCAAACTCGGACATAGGCAAAGCAAACAGTCGGCAGGCAAAAACATATCCCCAACCAGAACGGGCAAGACGAGCAAAATCGGCCCAACATCTGCAGTCTTCCCCAAGGGAGTCGACATTGACAATCCCTCATGGGCAGACTCTAACGGTAAACTAGTCAATCAGCAAAACTCTCGGCCACGAAAGAATGCGATGCACGAGAATCAAACAACACACGTGCAATGCATGCGAATGGAAGTATACCCTCAACGACTCCTCCGGATGATTGAGGATTCTGCTGGGCCGCATAGAATCGAGCTCGAGCCGGGGGAGGTGCTGTCCCCTCTCAACGTGCCGCTGCTGCTGCTGCCGAGGCGGTCAAATCGCCGCCTCTGCTGCTGCGGCCTCGAAGGCTGGTGCCGCTGCTGCTGAGGTGGTCTCGGTGGTGGAGGCCGCTGCCGCCGCCGTGGGGGCCTCTCGCCGCTGTGGGGGTCTCTCGCCGTGGTGGTGGAGGCTGCTGTGGACCTCTCTGCTGCTGAGGACGAGGACACTCCCACATACGGTGTCTGTCGCACCGCACCTAAAACAAGTGCCGAGAACTGTCTCGGAGGTGGTGGCCGGAGGTGCCGGGGTCTTCTTGGTGCTCGAAAGGTGGGCGACTGTGCGCCTCTGCGGTGGTCGACCCTGCTGGGTATCACTGGAAGGAGCCTGCCTCTTCCGGTCCCTCCTCTGACCGCGATCAGACTGAGAGCTGTCCCACTCAGCCTCAAAAATCTGGGCCTTCCGCACCACTTCCTCGAAGGTAGGAAGCTCATGCCCAATAACACGGCCTCGAAGACCGTAACGTAAGCCGGCCTCGAATCGGCGGGCTCTCCGCTCCTCATCATCCACTAAATATGGTGCAAATCTGGACAGTGCTACAAAACGAGCGGCATACTGAGCCACTGTCATATCGCCCTGCACCAAGGCCTCAAACTCCAACGCTCGCTGACGTCGGATGTGATCGGGAAAATACTGTCGGTCAAACCGATCCACAAAATCCTCCCAAGTCCAAACAAAATCAGTGCCCGCTGCTCGAGAGACTGACATCCACCAGTGCTCAGCCTCACCATGGAGAAGAAATACGGCTAATCGGACTCGCCGCTCGGTCGCGCATCCCATCGTCTCAAATATCTTCTCTACGTCAGCGCGCCATCTCTCGGCCACGGTCGGGTCTGGCTCACCCTGGAAATGCGGAGGATCGAGGCGTCGGAACTCTCGAAGGAGGGCACTCGAGCGCTCCTGCTCTGCCTGTGCTGGAGAAACGACTGGGGGTCTGCCCGGGTGCGGCCGTCACAGCCTGCAGCATCTGCTGTAACTGGGAAGCACTCACAGATACGGTAGGCTCCGCACCGGTCTCTGGTGGAGGAGCTGCACCCATAGACTGGGCAGCATGAATCCCTGGCAGATGGGTGGCATCCTCAGGCAGTGCAGTAGGGATCTCGGGTGGAGGAGCAGGGATCGTAGGTGGTAGTGCGGGAGCCGCAGGTGGTGGAGCGGGAGTCGATCGGGTCACTCTCCTGCGCGCCATGTCCTACAGGAAAGAGCGAAGGTGCCTATCAACTTTGAAACTCTCGAAGGCACACTCGTTAAAGGTCGGTAATAAAAGATCGCTAGGCTTCCTGAACTTAGAACTTAAATCATTCATAGCAGACATGTAATGTTGTTTTTGGTTATTCCCGAGTTATGCTCTGATACCAACTTCTGTCACGCCCCAAACTCGGGAACCGGGCTCACAAAATTCTCGATCGCCGAATCTGGCACCGACAGCCTCCGTAGAACCCCATTCTCGGCTCCCAGCGCCCATTCGCCAGGTTCCGATCCTGGGATGCTACAAGGAGGATTTTTTTAACATCCGTTTGATTCGTAATAAGCATAACCAAAGGCATAACCCACAAACAACAACCAAAAACTCCATCACATTTCCACTATAATCAAAAACTTTCCAAGTACAATGAGCATAAGGGAAATACAATGAAGATAGACCAAAACTCCAAAAGAAGATCAGCCACGCGGCCTCATCGCTGCGCGATCCAACGTCACCTGCCCTGCACGGTCGTGCATAAGCTTATAAAAGCTTAGAGGGTGGTGAAAGTGTATGCTCAAGGTGATAATGTAGTCATGCGGTAGAGTAATGCGAAAAATGCTAATGAATGCTAAGAATCCCATTAGCCGTACCAAGGCCATGCGGTGCAAAGAATGATGTCGGCCATACCAAGGCCATGCAAAATGCAAGTCAAGCATACAAATCCTCATCTAAGTCCACATGTCAATACGGCTCAAATCTGGAATATCACCGGGGTCTAGTACACTCCAAGCCAGATTGCCGCCCCATCGCGCGCAATAAGGTGAGTGGAAAAGACCTCACTATCCGCCTGCCAATATCGGGCTCGGCTCGTCAATCGCGGCCCCATTCCTCGTGCTGGTCAGCCTCAGCCTAGCATTGCCCCCTACTCTCGGGCGGGTCAGGCCGCACCCCCTTCCAACCGACCACGACACGGTGGAAAGCGCAACCGTCTGGTAATCGGCACTCGGCGCTCATGCATCCACTCGGTCTAGACGTTGGAGCAACCTCCTGGTACCATAAGGGTTTAGGGACTTTCACCCGGGGATATCTATCGCACCCCATGTAGAAGATTTCCGGTATCCAATCCGCCAACCACGATACGTGCGTGGAGGCTACGGCCTGATGTCGCAGGGCGTACGGTAACCATATCACACAATGCGAATGCATGAATCACACTATCCGGTCATACAGAATCCTGCGCGTATCATGCGCTCATGTAGGGCAACACCCTCTGTACGGGAGCCCTAAACAATTCGCCCGAAGGCATATGCTATGATCAGGCATTTCTCATATCAAGCATACGTATGATGCATATGATTATGAATTCATGGAATTAAATATGTTATATGGGATGGATGGTAATCATAACAAGATTGGGCCTAGACGGCCTACATATCAGGTGTACGAGCCTAACAATGGGCCCTAGGGAAAGTCATAATGTGGACATTTAACCACACTATACTTGCAATGTGGACGTCAAACCACCATTGCTCCCAAGGCATGATTGTCATAAATATCATTACATGGATCATGTTGGGACTGCACATTGCAATGAACCTTAGGTATATCTCATTGGGCCTTCAATACATCAAATAGGCCGTATCTCATGGGCCTTATATTTATTAAGTGGGCCACATCAATGGGCCGCATCAATGGGCCTTATGTTCATTACAATGGGCTATAACCCGTGGGCCTTAGAATGCGTTAAATGGGCCTGCTCACATGGGCCTTGTATGTATCAAATGGGCCTCGCCAATTGGGCCCCATACATGTATCAAATGGACCTACTCACATGGGCCTTATATGTATCAAATGGGCCTCGCCAATTGGGCCCCATACATGTATCAAATGGACCTACTCACATGGGCCTTATATGTATCAAATGGGCCTCGCCAATTGGGCCCCATACATGTATCAAATGGGCCTACTCACATGGGCCTGAACTTATAGGTCCTAGTACATCTTGACGGGCCTTAACCCATGGCCCCATTACATCTTAATGGGCCTCGACCCATGGGCCCCTAATACATTAAATGGGCCTCGACCCATTGACCTTACATGCATATCAAAGTGGGCCTCAATCATGGGCCAACAATTACTGAGATGGGCCTCCCACCACCATTGCATTTTATATCCACCACCATTGCATTTTATAAGATGTAATATATAATATATTCAGTACATATAATATTACATAAAATATACTATTATACATATATGCGTATATATATATATATATATATATATATATATATATATATATATATATATATATATATATATATATATATATATATATATATAAAATATACACACACCACGCACGCACGCACCACACACGCACCACACACGCACGCACTCACAGGCCCCCAACTGTGAACATCACAGTGGCCCCACACAAACACAATCATCACAGTGGGCTCCACCGTCCAAGCGGACGGTGGAGATAAAACACTTACAACACTGTGGGCTCCATGTGGGGCCCACCGCAATGTTTCTATGCCATCCGAACCGGTGATAAGGTCCAGCAGACCTAGATGAAGGGTGGAAATGAATTTCACCCTGATCCAAAACTTCTGTGGGCCTAAAAAGGGTTCCAACGGTAGAATCTAATTCACACTGTTTCCTTTGATGTGGGCCGCTCGAGTCTTGGATCAGTCTGATTTTTGGGGTGGGCCCATGTCAAATAGTGGCCCACCCGATGAACGGGTTAGATGGCACATAAACGTCAAGGTGGGGCCCACGGCTAGGGCCGTGGCCACTGCCTGTCCGTCCGCTGACCGCCCGGACGTGTGCTGGCGGTGCCTGCTGCAACGCTGACGACAGCAGCAATAGCTGCTTCTTCATTTAAATTTTTTTTTTGTTTTTCAGAAAAACTGCAGATTTTGCAGGTGGGGTCCACATCCAGTGAATCCACTCCGTCCATTAGCCCTCTATGGCTCGAGACAAGCAAACCAAGCCCAATATTGGGCATATTTCAACGTATAAAAGTTTAAGGAAGGTTTCAATGGCGTAAACCACCATTTGCTACGGTATGGCCCGCCTGAAAGTCCGATGGATCCCATCTTTTAGGTCAACGGCTGAAAAGAGCTTGGGAAGGGAATGGATGGTGTGGATTTAATACATACATCAAGGTGGGGCCTACATGAGTGGACCACTCCAAGGTTTTTAAAAAAAAGAGATATTTGTTTTCCATTTAAACGTCCAGCGTCCAGGGACGCTGGTCTTTGCAATTTGAGGTGGGCCTGTTCAGGTGGGCCACCACTGATGAACGGCGTGGGTATTATACTTATAAGGTGGGCCCCACTCAAATAAAATGCTTACTACATGGTGGGGTCCATTCAAGTAGCCATACAACCTTACCATCATACAACAAAATAAAAATAAAAATAAAATAAAATAAAAATAAAATAAAAAGGGAGAGGGATAGAGAGTGAGACCGTGTGATGGAGGGACCCCGGCACTATGGGCCCTCCCTTGCACTAAATCATACATCAAGTGGATCCCATTACATGTGGGGTCCATGGAATTGAAATCCAACGGTGGAGATCCTTTCTCCACTAAAACAAATGGTCTAGATGACCTTAAATATGCAAGAAAGTAAACATCATGATGGGGTCCATGGAGAATGGCCCCATCATGGAATGATCATGATGATCCAAGTGGGCCATTGGCCACATCATAGGATACAGCGAGATCCAAACCATTGATCGGTTGGCCTCACTTGGCCCATCTTAAAAACATCAAAAACTATCCTATCCAAACACCCACCACTTGATCTTCTTGCTCCCTTGGCTTCCTTAGCTCCTTGTACTACCCTTTGATGGAGGAAGATGGGAAATGGATGGTTGAGATGAGAGATGAAGGGGTGGGAAAGGTGGACCTCACATATGAAGTTTTCTCACCATGGGGGACTCATGGTGCTCTCTCTTGGATTTGGATTTCTTTTTTTTGAAAAAAAGAATAAGAGAGATAGTTGTAAAGGGAGGGAGAGAGAGAGAAAGAGATGGGTGATGGAGTGATGGGGGATGGTTTGGGTTGAAAATTGTGAAAAGGTGTATGGTTGTTGTTGAAATTTGGAAAAGAGGGGTGGTGAGGTGGAAAGAATGGTGGACTTTTGTAAAAGGTGGTGATGGGTTGTTGTACTTGAGGTATGGGATGCTTTAATGGTTGATTGATGGGACTAATTGTAGAGATTCCCTCGAAATTCGCAACGCGCGGTGTTTCTTCGGAATAAACGCTGATCGGCATCTTCTTACCTGGGTATCGGTTCGGTGCGCAAGTCACGGCGTTGGAACCGCGGCGACGACGCGGTCGCTATGATATAACTTTCGGACTAAGCCGACGTCGGTACGCGGGACCTGGCTTAGGATCATGCGCAAACACCGAATACGGTGCGAAGGTTGCCGGAATTTGACCGGAAGGATCGTGGAAGCTAACGGAACAGTACGGATTAGGACACGGGTCTTACAATGCCAGTGTTCATTCCTTTGCTATCTTTTATGACAGTCATCAACCAGTTCCTTCAAGAATGATCTAAAGGTGCTCGATGATATTGCTGATAGTAAGGAGAATGGTAGATTACTTCAGCGTGATCCTCATGTTGATGGTTGTTGGTTTGCAGGCATCCGCATGTTTTTTCTACTGTCCATTCGGAATCTGATATGCTGAAGGCATCTGAAGCACTGAAAAGAGTTATCTGTGCTCTCAGATTAGAGTGACATGTTCTTGTCTGATCTTTCCTAACAATGATTCTTTTGTGTTTTTGTGTGTGTGTGTGTGTCTGTATTGTAAATATACATTATATTTAAATCTATAATATATTATATATACTATAATATATACCGTACGGAGTCTGTTTTGTGAAAGACAGATAATCTGTTTGGTGGCTACTGCTTATGGATGGATGTTATCTTTTCCTAATACAGGCATCATGCAATTGAGGAATTAAAGGATCCTCATAGGTAAAGTTCGATTACACGTGGGTTCTGTACATGTGAGGCCCATTGCCTGGTGATCAAAAGGTTCACCCAATGGACCTCACCATGGACGATGGGCACTCTAGTAATCTCTCAGATTGGAAATTTGGATGATCTCAACTCTTTGATTAGTTAAAAGAAAATTTCTTTTAAAAAAGGAAAAAAAGAAGAAGAAGAAGAATAAGACAACAATCTACTTTAAATGAGGAAAAAAACCAAAAATTAAAGGGTTAGGATTTGACAAATTGGAAGATTTTAGAAGAATTTCCCATCCACAGTGGGTCCATTAGATGAACCTCTTGGATCAGAAACAAGTGGGTCCCATATGTACGGAATCATGAGCTAAGCATGTTGATCAACATGTACACCTTGATTGGATTTTCAGTATGTACATCAACTAATAATACAACAATGGTGGCGGCCCGCATAAGAAAATATATGTAAGCCCCGTATCCTAGACCGTACCGTTCCATAGGCTTTCGCGGTCTTCCCGATCAAATTCTGGCAACCTTCGACCCTTATCCGGTATTTGCGTGCGACCCTGATTCCCGTGCCGTCAACCCGAGTCGACTCAACCCAGGACTTATACCTTAGCGACCGCTCGTCGCCGCGGTTCCGATGCCGCGACTCGCGCGCTGATGCGATGCTCTGGTCGGGAGTTGTGGGCCAGCGTTCGGTGCGAGGAAACGTCGAGCGTGCGAATTCCGAGGGAATCTCTACAAGGTGTCACATCAATCAATCAATCCCATCAATCCCATCATGTTAAGTACACATCACCTTTCACCTTTTCCTAAGCAAGCCCCAAAGTAAAAAAAAAGCTCTTACACAACCCATGCTTTTCTTACACCATTAGCCACAAAAGTCAAAAAGTCTCTTACACTCCCATCCCTCTCTCCCATCCATCACTCCATCACCCATCACTCCCTCTCTCTCTCTCTCTCCCTTACAAGTCTCTCTCTCATTTCAACTCTCCCTTAAGCAAGAAATCCCATACGTATGAACCTCTCCAAGCCCTCTCATGGTGAGAAAAATGCTCATGTGTGGCCCACCTTTCCATCCCTAGATCTCTCATCTCAACTATCCATTTCTCATCTTCCTCCATCAAAGAGAAGCACAAGGAGCTAAGGAAGCCAAGGGAGCAAGAAGATCAAGCGGTGGGTGCTTTGATAGGGTAGTTTGTGATGTTTTTAAGATGGGCCAAGTGAGGCCAACCGATCAATGGTTTGGATCTCACTTTGGACCCTAAGATGTGGCTGATGGCCCACTTAGATCATCATGATCATTCCATGATGGGGCCATTCTCCATGGACCCCATCATGATGTTTATTTCCTTACATGCTTAGGGTCATCTAGACCGTTTATTTTAAGTGGAGAAGGGATCTCCACCGTTGGATTTCTATTTCATGGACCCACATGTAATGGGACCCACTTGATGTATGATTTAGTGCAATGGAGGGCCCATAGTGCCGGGGTCCCTCCATCACACGATCTCACTCTCTATCTCTCTCCCTTTTTATTTTATTTTTTATTTATTTTATTTTATTTTATTTTTTTTGTTGTTGTGATGATGAGGTTGTGTGGCCCACTTGAATGGACCCCACCACAAGGTATGTATCCCATCCAAATCACCTACAAGTGGGGCCCACTTTGCGTGTATTGTACCCACACCATCCATTAGTGGTGGCCCACATGAGCAGGCCCACCTTGCACGGCCAACCCTCATACGCGCTGGACGTTTTTGTAGAAAAACACAAATATTGGCTTGGATTCCAAGCCAATGGAGGAGGCCCACCCATTTTGGCCCCACCTTGATGTATGTCTTCAATCCACGCCGTCCATTCCGTTCCCAACCTTCTTTTAGGCGTTGAACCAAAAGATGGTGTCAATCCGAGGTCTTGGCGGGCCATACCATACCAAATGGCGGTTTTCACCATTGAAATCTTCCCTGATTGCCTATACGCCGAAATATGCCCAATATTGGGCTTGGTTTGCTTGTCTTGAGCCATGGAGGGCTACTGGACGGAGTGGATTCACTGGATGTGGACCCCACC
The DNA here is from genome assembly GCF_029962835.1 of Magnolia sinica. Taxonomy (NCBI): domain Eukaryota; kingdom Viridiplantae; phylum Streptophyta; class Magnoliopsida; order Magnoliales; family Magnoliaceae; genus Magnolia; species Magnolia sinica. The sequence continues at coordinate 68,159,561 of NC_080579.1, read as the reverse complement.
TGTAAAATCCAAGGATTTTTTTTTAAAAAAAATATAAAAAATAAACATTAACATAGCAGCTGCTGCTGCTGTGTCAGACGCAGTAGCGCTGCCTGCACACGCCAGCGTCCGGGCGGATGCACAGCCACCCACGGCTGCAGCCGTGGGCCCCACCTTAATGTTTATCTCCCATCTAATCCATTCATAGGGTGGGCCACCCCATAACATGGGCCCACTCCAGAAATCAGACTGATCCAAGACTCAGGTGGCCCACACCGTGGGAAACAGTGGGATTGAACCTCTACCTTTGAAACCATTTTTTGGGTCCACAGAAGTTTTGGATCAGGGTGAAATTTATTTTCACCATTCCTCTAGGCCCACGTGGCCTTATCAACGGGTTAGATGGCATAGAAACATAGTGGTGGGCCCCACATGGAGCCCACAGTGATGTAAGCACTTTATTTCCACCGTCCGCCTGGACGGTGGAGCCCACTGTGATGTGTGTGCGTGTGTGTGGGTGGGTGTGTGCGTGTGTGTGTGCGTGCGTGCGTGTGTGGTGTGTGCGTGTGTGTATATTTATATATATATATATATATTATATTATATCATATTTAATATAATATTGGTGGGAGGCCCACCTCAGTTTGCTTGTGGCCTGTGATTGAGGCCCACCTTGATATAGATGTAAGGCCCATGGGTCGAGGCCCATAGATATATTAGGGGCCCATGGGTTATGGCCCATTAAAAATGTTTTGGGGCCTATGGGCTTAGGCCCATTTGATGTACATATGGGGCCCAATTGGCGAGGCCCATTTGGTACACATACGGCCCATAAGATTAGGCCCATTTGATGCATTCTAAGGCCCACGGGTTATAACCCATTGCGATGTACATAAGGCCCATTGGTGCGGCCCATTGATGTGGCCCACTTAATGAATATAAGGCCCATGTGATTTGGCCCATTTGATGTATTTACGGCCCAATGGGATGTACCTAAGGTCCATTGCAATGTGTGATCCCAACATGGGTTATGTAATGATGTTTACGTCGGGCTATGCCTTGGGAGCAATGGTAGTTTGACTTCCACATTGCAAGTATAGTGTTGGTTAAATGTCCGCATTATGACTCACCCTAGGGCTCATTATAGGCCGTACGTGTAATGTGTAGGCCGTCTAGGCCCATCTTTGTTATGATTATCATCCATCCTATTTAGCATGTTTAGTTCCATGATTCATGACCATATGCATCATACGTATGCTTGATATGAGGAATGACTGATCATCGCATATGACTTCGGGCAGATTGTTTAGGGGCTCCCGTACAGGGGGTGTTGCCCTACATGAGCGCACGATATGCGCAGGATTGCTGTATGACTGGATAGTGTGATTCATGCATTCGCATTGTGTGATATGGTTACTGTACGCCCTAGCGACATTAGGGCCGTAGCCTCCACAGACGTATCGTGGTTGGCAGGATTGGATACCGGAAATACTGTTCTACATGGGGTGCGATAGATATCCCTGGGTGAAAGTCCTTAAACCCTTATGGTACCAAGAGGTTGCTCCAATGTCTAGACCAAGTGGGTGCATGAGCGCTGAGTGCCGATTACCAAACGGTTGCGCTTTTCACTGTGTCGTGGTCGGTTGGAAGGGGGTGCGGCCTTACCCGCCCGAGAGTAGGGGGCAATGCTAGGCTGAGTCTGACCAGCTCGAGGAATGGGTTCGCTATTGACGAGCCGAGCCCGATATTGGTAGGCGGATAGTGAGGTCTTTTCCACTCACCTTATTGTGCGCGATGGGGCGACAATCTGGCTTGGAGTGTACTAGACCCCGGTGATATTCCAGATTTTGAGCTGTATTGATATGTGGACTTAGATGAGGATTTGTATGCTTGAGTTGCATTTCGCATTGCATGACCTTGGTATGGCCGACATCATTCTTTGCACCACATGGCCTTGGTACGGCTAATGGTATTCTTGGCATTCATCAGCATGTTTCGCATTACTCTGATACTGTATAACTGCATTACCACCTTAAGCATACACTTTCACCACCCTCTAAGCTTTCTATAAGCTTATGCATGACCGTTGCGTGCAGGTGACGTGGGATCACAGCAGCGCTGAGGCTTGGACACGTAGTAGATCTTTTTGGAGCTTTTGGTCTATCATCATTGTATTTCCCTTTATGCTCATTGTACTTGTAAAGTTTTTGATCATAGTGGAAATGTGATGGAGTTTTTGGTTGTTGTTGTGGGTTATGCCTTTGGTTATGCTGATTACGAATTAAACTAATGTTGAAAATCCTCCTTGTAGCATCCCAGGATTGGAACCTGGCAAATGGGCGCTGGGAGCCGAGAATGGGGTTTTACGGAGGCTGTCGGCGCCGAATTCGGCGATCGGGAATTTTGTGAGCCCGGTTTCTGAGTTTGGGGCATGACAATAAAACCTTTTCGATTGGTGGCTAAGAAATAAGCATTTAGGAACGAAGGTGGGGGTCCTAGTTCATGCTTCATGGCCTTCCACTAGTCATATGAAAATCAATGGAGTGTCCTGATAGATGATGGACTATCCTGCGTGTTATTTAAAAGCTTTTAGTATATTGATGCTTAAGTAGAGCATATGACTCTTGATACATAAGTACTCAAAACTTGTACCCGTGAAGTACATAAATTAAAACCATCTAATTTGTCTCATAGGGGCCAAGTCACAGTCCCAAAATCATATTGTTTAAAAGTCCAAACCTCTAATTCATGGATACTTGTTTGTTGAAATAGGATTATTGGTTTTTTTTTTTTCATTCTTAACTATCCAATAAATGTCCACCAATCTGATAGTCAGATAATCAAACGAGCAGTAATTTTTTCTCACCATTTAACTAAATTTAGAATCATAATTTGGACCATGGTTTTAAGACTCAAAACGAGATTAATGTGACTTGTCTGAGTTGACTTGGACTCAGTTGGACCTGATCTAGTTTCATACTCTGAGTCACCGATGACTTGAGCAAGTTATGACTTGACTCTGGGCTGGGTAAGTCAAATCAAGTTGCCAAGTCTTTTAGCCATGATTTGGAAAGTTTATTTGACATATTTGTATGTCATGCATGCAATTTCTAAGTAATTTCTCAGTGCCTGAGCATTATCTGTCATGATCATAGATCATGGTGGGTCCATTTATCCTACCTAAATCACTATTCCATCATGATCAGTAGGTGATCCTCTAAGCAAAGGACATCATCCGGTCTGGTGTATACGCATTGCGTTGGTTAGTTTCCTTTTCCATTAAAATCAAACTAACAGCCTTTTGTTCCATTCAATTCAAAATCTATCACCACAGTAAGTCTGGTAACGGGCCAGGCATTTGCCAAAATTTTGAACTGGCCCCTCAGGCCAACTCTATTCAAGAGTTTGATTTTGTTAGGCCCTAGCCCAGCCTTATTCCATGGTTTGTGCACTCGTGGGAAATTCTCCCACACAGGTCAAGTAAATCACAACTTGGGTCTTGTCATTTGTAACTACGAGAAAATATCAAAACTTATTTGTTTACAATAAGAGAATATGAGATGAAGGAATTTATGGTGTCAACTACCAATGCATGTGCATGATGACCCTAATTAGGTGTTTGAATGTCATAGATCTAATGATCCAAGTTGATAAATTGCATTTTTGGTATGAATAGGGCTTTATGGCTGCTAGCAGTTTTCCAAGACATGTAGAACCTTTTACTTTAACAGATGGTGAAAGGTGATAGATAACATGTTTGTTTATGGTAGGAACTAAGCATAGTTATCAGTGTCAACATCTTATCCCATTGATAAACTGGCATATTTGTTACCTATCCAAAAATGCATATCTAGTAGCTTTTAATATCTTATACTATTGAAATAACGTTTTGGATGCATCATCTGGGTTTTAAGTCTTTAAAGATCTCTTTTCATGGCAACGAAGGAACTTTTGCCTTGGGTAACTTGTTGTTCTTGTATGGATGCTAATAGATGATCTTTTTTCATTGTGTATTGATAACAACAATGAACCATTTCTGACTAGCATTTTAGCTAAGTATTTCAAAACTCTTTGGTGTTTTAGTTGGTTTTAAATCAAGATCATGGATGCATGTGTTTAGAATTATATTCGTGAATGAGTGAAAAATACTTATTAAATATTTTTTTAGTAAGGTGCAGGTTCAAAAAGGACCCTTTGGTTAATCGAGTTTCGCCTGTAATGGATAGGGAGTGGATAACACTAAGTTTTCTGGACCCACGTTTTATTTTTAGAATGAGAAGTTTTTTAAAGTTTACATGAGATCACCTTCCTGGTAGAGAAACCATTTTTTGTCCATGCACCACTTGCAGATGTGCACGTTTACTGATTTCTTATGATGATTTGGAAATACATCTAATGAAAAATGGATTTGATCCAAGATATAGGGTTTGGAATATGCATTGTGAGCATGTATCACCTGAGTGTACTGAACGTGCATCAAGTTCCCAACAATGCCATAGTGTCCCAAACTTAAATGACGTTCACAACATGATTGTTTAAGAACTCGGTGGTAATAACCTAGATAAAGTTGTCCAGGATGAGCCAAACGTGACCCTTATAGTCGAAGGCGAATTTGGGGAAAATGAAAGTAATGATTTTGAAGCAAATCTACAAGAAGCAATAACTGAGCTATACCTTGGGGTAGAAGATTTCACCATGCTGACTTTTATTTTAAGGTGAACCATGGATGGAGTGAAAAAAGCTTTACAGAGCTCCTTCAACTACTACAGAAGTTGTTGTCTTCTGGTAATAAGGCCCCAACTAATACTTACCAAGCGAAGAAGATCATTACAAAGTTGGGTCTTGATTATGTGAAGATCCATGCTTGTCCAAATGACTACATCTTGTACTGGAGAGAGCGCGAGATGAAAACTAGTTGTCCAACTTGTAAAGCTTCTAGGTTCAAGACAGAAATGGATGATGACAGAAAACAATTTCAAGTACCTGCCAAGGTGTTAAGGTATTTTCCATTAACACCAAGGCTATAAAGAATGTTCAGTGTGCCATGGTTGGTGAAAGAAATGTCCTGACACTCAACCAGGAAATTGCAACATGAAAAGATGGAGCATCCAGCTGATTCTATTGCATGGAAGAATCTCGATGATAAGTATACGGATTTTTCAGTTGAGCCTCGCAATGTTCGATTGGGTTTGGCTACAGATGGGTTTAGCCCATACGACACTTATAACACTTCATATAGTTCATGGCCTGTTATGTGTGTGACGTACAACCTTCCACCAAAGCTTTTTACGAAACCTCAATTTACTATATTGACTTTGCTCATTGAGGGACTGCGACAACCGGGAAAGGATATTGACGTTTTCTTACAACCATTGATTGATGAACTTCAAGACTTATGGCGAAAAGGGGTCATGACGTTCGACGCATACCATGAAAGCAATTTCAATATGCGTGCAGTTCTTCTCTGGACAATCCATGACTTTTCAGCATATGGTAATGTTTCGAGTTGTAGAACCAAGGGTAAATATGGTTGTCCTGTATGTGGTCCCAACACAGATTCCTTGCAACTCAAGTTTGGAAAGAAACATATTTATATGGGCCATAGACGGTGGTTGCCAATGTTAGACCAGGCTAGAAAGGACACAAGTACTAGTACTTACAATAAGAAAGTGGAGATACGATGGCAACCGATCCGTCTGGATGGGATTGAGGTCGAAGACAAACTGTGAACCTTAATATGCAGTGGGGGAAGTCTAGGAAGAAGAATATAAGGGATATTGATGGAGGCTAACAAGAGATAACTGATGACGTTAAATCACCGTGGTTCTTCAAACGGTCTATATTATTTGATCTGGAGTATTGGAAAGATATTCCCGTGCGCCACAAGCTTGATATTATACATGTCAAGAAAAATATATGAAATCCTTGTCGCTTTGATGTTGAACACGCCTGGCAAAACCAAGGATGATATTAATGCGCGCAGGGACCTGAAATGGTTGGGAATTAAGAAGCGTCTATGGCTGAAAAAGAGCAATGGTAAGACGATTCAGAAATAAGGTCCTTTCTGTCTAAGAAAAGAAGAGGAAAAGCTTTTCATCCAGACTTTGCATAATCTGCATGTTCCTATTGGTTTTAGTGTGAACTGGAAGACCATTATAACGGAAGATTGCATGGATTTAAAGGGAATGAAGTCTCATTCTTATCATGTGTTAATGCAATATCTACTCCCAGTTCTTATCCAGCATACATTCAAGGATAGGAAGGTCATTCATCCTATAATTATAAGCTTTTGCACCTTCTTTAATGCCTTGTGCTCATCAACCATAGACCTTCAAACGCTCATTACTCTCGAGAGGGGCATGGCTAGGACATTATGTCAGCTTGAGATTATATGCCCTCCATCGATTTTTGTCATGATGATGCATCTTACCTTCCACTTGGCCTACGAGGCTTGCATATGTGGTCCTGTATACTATTGATAGATGTATCCATTCGAAAGGTACGCTATGAGCTTAGTAAGAATAAATAGGTGAAATGTCTAAAGATGCATGTATATGTAATGTATCATTATTTTTGTTAGGTTCATGAAGACATTCAAGGCTTATGTCTGTAACAAGATGCGACATGAGGGTTGCATTGCAGAACAATACATCCAAGAGGAGACGGTTATATACTGCAACCAATACAGAGGAAAACATAAAACAAGCCTCTTGGAAAAGCTGGAAAAACATTTTCATGGAGTCATTCCAAAACCACAGAAGTTACAAGAAATTGTTGACGATGATTCTAATGGTGACAATGTTGGTCCAGTAGGTTCGAGTCAAAGTGTCATCCTAATGGGTATCAAATATGAACAAGCTCGTACTTGGGTCATGAAGAGTCATCCCAGCTATGATGTGTGGGAAGGGTATGTACTTTTAGCTCATATGTATATATATCTTCTTTACTTTATGCAATTTCAATATAACATTAGTATCGAATAACGCATAGGAAGTATAAAGATTTCTTGTAGCGATGCTACAGGAAGACCAATAAGGTGCTTAGCGAGGATGAATTCATACCTTGGTTGAAGAGACAAACAGAGTTCAACAAATCTAACAGAGAAGAATTCAAAGATATAATGAGAGGACCTCTAGCTTTTGCTACGCAATACAATAAGTATTGTATTAATGGTTTCCTTTTCGTCACTTAGATATATGAGGAGAATAAAATGAACCAAAATAGTGGGGTTATGACAGAAGGTATGACCACCTTCCGATCTAGTGCTAAGGATATAAATACAGTGGATGAAAATCAACCTTACTATGGAGTCCATAGAATTATCTAATTGGAGTACCGTACTAGGTATAAGCCCATCCTATTTAAGTGTGATTGGGTGAAGGTGACACATCATGGTGTTTCTGTTGATGTCGAAGCGAATCTGAGATTAGTAAATTTATCTAGTCTTTATAGTTCAGACAAAGTGGGTGACGAGCCGTTCATTCTCATGGAGCATACCGTATAAGTTTTCTACTCCAAAGATCATAAAAATCCTGAATGACACGTGGTCTTAGAGGTTCCAAAAAAGATTTTTGTTGAAGAGGAGACATGCCTTCTATCAGAACGATTGAAGGCTGTAACTGATGCCGATGCAGGACCTGATCTCACCACCTTAGCAAATGCCGATGAGTTGATATTCAATGAACCTGAAGAAGTCAGTGTTGTAGTTGAAAACAAAGAAAAGAAAGCGATCAAGGAGAATCTATTGACTTGTTTGTATTTTTAATCCATGTAACAAAATGATATATATTGGAGGAAATATAATGAAGGTATGGATAATATAGTGAATTGTTAGTGCTTTATCTATTATCTAAATTATTTCTTAACCATTAGTGTTTTTTTTCTATTAACATATAAATAAGCACATGGATTCACAACCAGAGGCATTGGGTGTAAATGCGAGCAACACCAAAGGTAATAAGATAGTTCTCATTAATTAGATATGTAGATTTCATTTTTCTTATATATTGGCGGTAATCAACGATGTTTATATATAATTATTATTCTCTTTTATGTAGATGTGCCAGCTTCTTTTTCATTTAGAAAGAGAGGCCCTACTAAGGGTGCTTCTTTGCATGTGTAACCTGATAGGATAAAAGTCCTTAAGATGAATGAATTCGGGCAACTGAATGAGGACAGTCCCAATCATAAAGACTTTGCATCGCATATCGGTGTCCTAGCCCATGCTCATATCCCAATCATATACGAGGACTTTCGCCACGTGCCTTATGCACACATTCAAAAGGTCATAGAAACATTGTCACTGTTTTATGAGTTTGAGGGTCAAAGTTGAGATGCAGGTGTTTGGTACATAACACAACGCATCAATAAAAGATAGAGAAATTATGAAAAAAGGTTGACTAAAAAATATATAAAAAACAACAATCCTATAGTTGTTAGAGATAGTCCTGCCCCCCTAGGTGTCCCTATGGAGGATTGGAGGATCTTTGTGGATCAACACAACACCAAGCAATTTAAGAGAGCAAGTGCAAGGAATAAAGTTAATCGGGCAAAGTTAAAAGGATCTGCGTGTCTTGGGAGGCGCAGCATGGCTGTTACTCGCCATCAGGTTGTATGTATCTAAAGATAGGTATTATAGTTTAAAATTAAATTTAATTTTGATCTAATTAACTCTATTAATGATATGTATTTAAACGATATGTTATGTGCCAAAGGCGATGGAGAGGAATCTTACCTCTGATGCCGAGATAGGTAGAGGTGATGTCTACTTAAGACCCCATACGAGCAAGGACAAAGTTGTCCAGTATCCTGACCTTGTTGTAAGTGCACCCCTCATACCACTAACTAGTACCATTATGAAATGTCATTATATAACTTTAAATTATTTTACATTCATTTGTATTAATTTTGTCACAGCAAAAACTAGATGAGCTTTATAGTAACAATCTTGCTTTTAAGATGACTAGCATTGACGATGCTCACACAGAATGCTACTCCACTCCTAATATCCTCACACAAGGGATATTAGCATTCACTATCAAATAGGTTTTCATAGGTTCACCTAAAACCTTCACAATTGTGTCTTTTTCAAAGGGCTTACATAATTCAAAAACCCTTACTTCTGAGTTTTCTGGCTCTCCTCAGATAACCAACAACTTTGAGATTTTTCTAGCTTAACCTCAAATAAAACTAAACAATGTAAAATACAAAAATTGTAAAATACCTGATTTTCTCCTTCGTTGTAGCAGCCCAGAAGAACCAAGTCGGAGTAGAGATTTGAATGTCAAAGTTCAATGTCTAATACTCACTTTATAATGGTTCTAGGTTCTAATAGATTTTAAATTAAAACATAAGGGTTAGCTCTAATTGATTTTGATTCCAGAAAAAGGAAAACAACAATTCCTCTTTTCAGATTAGATTGGAATGTAAGAAACAAAATCAATTAACAAAGCTAAAGAAAGAGAATATTAAATATGCACACTTAGCTTAAATGGAGCACCGACTTATCTCTCAGAAGACAGAATTAAATTAACTTGAATTGCATATTTTATTCTAAGATTCGTGCTCTATTTATAGGTGAGCAAATCACATCTTCGACTGGTCTAAGGACCTCTACGACTGGTCGTAGAACCAACAGATATTTGAAAATTCGGGCGCGATAAGATTTGGCAGTTTCACGACTGGTCGTAGGTTTCCTTCGACTGGTCATAGGATCCCTTCGACTGGTCATAGGTGGTCGAATTTCAACGCTGTTCTTTGAGTCGCAGGTCTATGACTGGTCGAAGATGCAATCGACACTGTTCCTACGACTGGGCGAACAGTCCTCAGGACTAGTCGAAGCCTAGCAAAAAAATTTTGATTTTTGTAACAAACTTACGACTGATCTAGGGAGTGTTTAAACAGGTCGAAGCAGTGTTAGGACTAGTCGAACAAAGTCCAGGACTAGTCTTAGAACAGACAAAACTCTTATATAAAACATATGAATTATGTATCCAAAATGGCCTACTCTAAAGGTCAACCTAAGGTATTCATACCTCAATAGTGAAGTATGGACATTGAAACTTTAGAGACGAGTGACCTTTGAAAGTAATGGAGCTTGAAGTCTTGCTGTTGTTTAAACTTGAGAGCTTTTTGAGATCTTGAGATTGAACTTGAAAGCTTCTTTAGATCTTGAGGTTGAACTTGAAAGGTTCTTGAGATTCTTGACTTGTGAACAGTGCTTGTCAACCTAAGTTGATCTTGAGTAGAACATTGTTCTTCATAGATGCAAGCTTCATAACAGTGTCTTTGACTCCACAAATTTGACAACACAAAGGGTTATAAACTATGGCACTTACAATCTCCCCCTTTGTCAAATTAGTGACAAAACACACTTTCAAGATATATTACATAACACAGAATATCTGATTAAAGAATCATGCACCAGTTGTTATATCTGATTAAAGAATCATGCACCAGTTGTTATCAACCGGCATCCTGCAGACTTGTAAATCAATATTCAGTTCACCTCTGCACACCTCTGCACATACTCCCCCTGAGTAATGTACTCAAAAAACATCATACAATACAATCTCCCTCCTCATGACAACATCCATATCCATATACATATCCATAACATATCCATACTCCCCTCTTTTGTCACAATAGGACAAAGGAAGCACAAAATAGATGGCTGAGGAGAAATAATCAAAGAGAAATATGAAAGGTAACTAGTCAAGATATGAGAACATAGCATAAGCAACACACATAATTCATAGACTGAGCTAAGTTAAAGAGAGTGACAAACTCAAAAACTAGTTAGGAGTAATAAAGTTATTACAGACCAATAAACTTAAAAATACTAATCTGACCCAGACGAAGGAGCAGGAATTGAAGGATCAAGTTGATGCATGCCTTTGTTCAAACGCTTAAGATATTTGCCCACATATTTGAATTGTAAATCATGGGCAATAGACATGTTTTCCATATTAACATTTAGATTCTCAACTTTATCTTCCAATGCACTCAGACGTGCATAAAATGAAGAAGGCTCATAATCTGGATCATTTGTAGAATCGGACTCAAGTTCTTCAAAAATATCATCCATGTTAATATCATCAGGAGGAAGATCACCAGCTTCTTCCTCATGTTCAGCTTCAGCACTGCCAACGCCATCACCTTCGCCAGGAAGGAAATCCAGCTTCATCTTATTGATATTGGAATTGTTAAATATCAGATGATGGATAGGGGCCTCTCCAACCGGCATGTCGACTGACATATGTGTAGCCAACACAGTCATCAAATATCCAAACGGAATGTCACTGTGACCAGGATGGAGTCGAAACTGAATGATGAAGTGACAAATCAAGGATGACAAAACAAATGTTAACACCACTGACAACAGAATGAAGAATACGAACCATGAAGGACGTCAATTCAGATTTATTACCCGACTGAGGATATAAATTAGACACAGAGATTTTGTGAAGAACTCTGTATTTGGGTAACAAATGTTTTGAAGGAAGCGCATTCCCTTTATGCGTCCATTGTACATCCAAATTGCATAAGTCCTTAGTCAACATACGTTTTTCAGTGACAGAGGGTTTATCAGATAAAGTATGGATGGGAATACCCTCATCATTCACTAGAATATCCATAAGGGCTGAAATCAAATGACGATCAACTTCAAATGGCCCTTCTCTTGTGGAGATAGAAAAAGTTAAATTTTCCAGTGAGAAAGTACATATGCATCCAAACATGGATTGAGCAATGGACCGGTATGCTGGCCCACCCCAAAGCAATAAGTTATTCTAACCTACAGATTGGAGCATAGGAAAAATATCAAAAGGAGCAACATGATTAATATCCACTGGATACTCAACAATAACATTACGCAATCTGATGTCCCAAACATAAGATAAATCATCCTCAGGAGCCCTAAGATGATGCTTAGTGATAGGGGCTGATCTGGAAGAAGAAGACGGACCACGGGACGTTGATTTTCTTCCTCTAGAAGCCAAATGCAACAAGGATTTCAAGAATATAAAGAGTTGCAAAGGATTGAGAAAAGGGTTTTCTCAAATCAGATTTTTCAAAAGAAAAACCCCAAATCTCAACTAAATTTGAAATAGACAACTCCAAGTGAGAAATAGAAGCAATTTGGACATAAATCTACAAGTAAAATGCAAATGGAGCACTAACCTTGAAGATTTTGGAAGATGGGTTCGACTAGTCGTGTGTCAACTCATTGGAGAGTGAAGTTAAAATGAAGAAGAAGATGATTTCCCCTAAATTTTAAGTGAATCCATGCGTTTCACGACTGGTCGTGGATATATACGATCGGTCGTGGCACGACTGGTCGAGTACAGGCCAAAAAATTTAATTTTTGCATATTTTTCAAGATTTGAAAACTAAACTAGCAAATATATACACTATGATACAAATAGGTATAATTAATCATTTTAAGATGCACATGCCGAGATCAAATTTTATTTTGTTAAACCTGATTTTATCGAGCGGTTTAGTGAAAATATCAGCACGTTGATTCTCCGTAGGAATATATTCCAAAGATATAACCTTTTCTTCAACTAATTCCTGAATATAATGATATCTAATATCAATGTGCTTAGTACGAGAATGCTGAATTGGATTTTTTGAAATATTTATGGCACTGGAATTATCACAATATAATAACATAGAATCCTGTTTAATTCCATAATCACTTAGCATATGTTTCATCCAAACAAGCTATGTACACGCATTACCAGCTGCGATATATTCAGCTTCAGCTGTTGAAAGTGATATAAAACTTTGTTTCTTACTAAACCAAGAAACTAAACAGTTTTTGATATAAAAACAACCACCACTGGTTGATTTTTGATCATCAAGATTACCAGCCCAGTCAACATCCCAGTACTTAGCTAATTGAACACTAGTCTCATGTGGATACCAGAGACCGAGATTAACAGTACTTGCGACTATCTTATAATCCGCTTGACAGCAGTCAAGTGCGACTCTTTAGGTTCAGACTGATATCTAGCGTAAATACTAACACTTAGAGTGATATCGGGTCTACTAGCAGTTAAATACAATAGACTACCAATCATACTCTGATATAATTTCGGATCCACATTTTTACCTGTAGAATTTTTTGAGAGTTTCAAGGTTGTACTCATAAGAGTATCAAAGTTCTTATCATTCTCAAATCTAAATCTCTTAATCAAGTTCATAGCATATTTAGATTGAGAAATGAACATTTCATTAGGTTTTTGTTTTACTTAGAACCCGAGGAAATAATTCAATTCCCCAACCAAGCTCATTTCAAACTGAGATTTCATCAAATCTGCAAACTCAATAGTCATGTCAGTACAGGTAGATCTATAAATGATATCATTAACATAGATTTGTACTAATAAGATGTGATCCTTATGTTTTTTAATAAACAGAGTTTTATCAACACATCCCATTTGAAAATTATGGCTTAATAGAAACTTTGTTAGTTTCTCGTACCATGCCCTAGGAGCTTGTTTTAAACCGTAAAGTACCTTTTTAAGACGATACATATGATCAGCATTTTTGGGGTCTTCAAAACCCATTAGTTATTCAACATAAACTTTCTCATGCAGATCGTCATTTAAAAATGCACTTTTCACATCCATTTGATAAATTTTAAACTTTTTAAAACACACAATGGATATAAAGAGTCTAATTGATTCAAGACGTGCTATTGGTGCAAAGGTTTCTTCATAGTCAATACCTTCAATTTGAGTGTAACCTAGTACCACTAGTCTAGCCTTGTTTCTAATTATGTTGCCAAGTTCGTCAGACTTATTTTTGAAAATCCATTTGGTTCCAATGATGTGTTTATCTTTAGATCTAGGTATGAGATATCAAACATCATTTATCACAAATTGGTTAAATTCTTCTTGCATCGCAACAATCCAGTTTTCATCAGCAAGAGCTTCTTTTACATTAGATGGTTCTATCTGGGATGTAAAACATACATAATTGCATATATCTTCAAGTTGTCTACGATTATGAACACTAGTGAGAGGGTTTTCAAGAATCTTTGTGGTTGGATGATCTTTAACAGTCCTCAATTCAGAATTAGTCTGATTAGATGAAGTATCAGGTTTATCAATTACAAGAACTTCATCATTATCTGAACTTGAGACAGGTGTGTTTAAGTGATCATCAATGACCACATTGATGGACTCTTGAATCACACCGGTCCTTTTGTTCAGAACCCTATAAGCTCAACTGTTTAAAGAATATCTTAGAAAGATCCCTTCATCAGTCTTCGTATCAAACTTTCCCAGATCTTCATGATCTCATAAAATATAGCACTTACTGCCAAAAACTCGAAAGTATTTGACAGTAGGCTTTTTATCGAACCACATTTCGTAAGCCGTTTTATTATTACCTTTACTAGTGTAAACCCGGTTAATAATATAATAAGTTGTATTGACTGCTTCAGCTCAAAGATTCTTAGAGAGCTTCATACTATTCAACATGACATTAGCCATTTCTTGAAGCACTCTATTTTTCTTTTCAACTATACCATTTTGTTGTGGAGTTTTGGGCACTAAGAATTCATGTAATATTCCCTGGTCGTTACAGAACTTCTCAAAACTGCTATTCTCAAATTTGGATCTATGATCACTACGAATCTTACTAACTTGAGAACCTTTTTAGTTTAAATCCTTTTGAGAACCTTTTTTACTTCTTCAAGAGTTTCTGATTTGTCCCTTAAGAAGACAACCCATGTATATCTGGCAAAGTCATCTACTATTACCAAAATATATCTTTTGCCACCTCGACTTTCTGTCCTGGTAGGTCCTACTATATCCATATGGAGAAGCTCGAGTGGTCTTGATGTGGTATTGGAATTCACCTTTTTGTGTGAGTTCCTTGTTTGTTTGCCAATCTGGCATTCACCACATATTTTATCTAATCTTTGTAGTTTGGGTAGACCTCTTATAAGTTCCCATTTGCTCAATCTCTGTAAATTTCGGTAATGTACATGTCCAAGATGTTTGTGCCACAAATCAGTCTCGTCTATTTGGACCATGTAACATGATTGATTAAATGAGCTAGATTCGCTAACAATATAGCAGTTTTTAGACATTCTACGTCCAGTTAGTATTACTGAACCCTTATCGTTAGAATCACACAGCTTTGATTAGAAAACCGTACACTATGGTTATTATCACAAATCTGAGAGATGCTTAGAAGATTATGTTTCAGTCCTTCAACATACAACACATTTTTAATCAAAGGAAGGTTATAGAGTTAAACTGTACCTTAGCCCATAATCTTACAGTTGCTGCCATCTCCAAATGTGACTAAACTGTCACTTATGTCTTTGAGATCGATGAATAAAGCCTTGTCGCCTGTCATATGCCTGGAGCATCCATTATCTTGGTACCACTTAGAATGGCTTGTTGCTTTGAAAGTGGTGTGGGCAACCAAGCAAGTGACCTTTGGAACCCATTTCATAATCATTTTGGGTTTAGGAGGATAGCAGGTATTCTTTCGATTGTAAGAGTTATAAGTTTGACCTAGTGAATTAGACTTTAAAAGCTCCTTAAGTAAATCAACTATCTTTTCTGCCAAAGGACTTTGGTTTTGCTTTTTATAGTTGATATGTCTTTTAGGTTTTTGAAAAGATTTAAAGTTTTTAGAAAATATTTGATCTTTCCCTTTTGAGTTTCAAATATCTCCCTTTACAAATGTGGGAGAAGTATTCTTCGATTTAGGAGGAACACTCTTGTCATAGCCCAGACTGGATCGATCGCCACATTTTCTTAAACCAGATAAGAGTTTTTCTAATTTAGGATCACCTTGGGCATATTTCCAGGTTTCCTTTAAACTCAAGAGAGAAGAGACTTCACGTTTTAGTTGTTTGTTTTCAGATTTAAGGTTTTCAAACTGGGATGTTTTAAAATCTAAATCGCATTTTGTCTTTTCAAAACAATCTAAAATATGGGACTTTTCTAAAACAAGAGATTTATAAATTTCTTTGATTTTAGAAAATTTCTCTTTTTGAAGTTTCAATTTCAGAGCAATTTTACAACTTTCCTTGTATAGGGCATTGTAAGCATCTTGAAGATCATCTTCATTTTCATATTCACTATTCAGATTTTCTTCATTAGTCGAGTCATCATTATCCGAAAAAGTGAATTTGGCTAAAGTCATAAGGGCCTTAACATCACACCCTGACTCAGTTTCAGAATCTTTTGATTCAGAAGAGACTTCAAAATCAGAGGACTCATCCCAAGTAGCCATCATACTTTTCTTTTTTGACTTGCCCTTATTAGGACATTTGTTAGCCAAATGCCCATACTCATGGCAGTTATAACATTGACTGTGTTTTAATGATTTTCTAGTTTTAGGTTTAGGTTTCTTTTTATCAAATGCTTTTTGAAAATCAACCCTCTTTTTACTTTTAAAATTTTTATAAAATCTCTTTGCCAAAAGAGCCATATCATCCTCAGAGTTTTCTAAATCAGAGTTTAAATCATTTTCGTGAAAACCATTTTTAGAAGTTTTTAAAGCAATAGATTTACCTTTTGGAGCTTTAAAGGTTAACTCATAAGTTTGTAATGAGCCAACTAATTCCTCAACCCTCATATTGTCCGTATCACAAAGTTCCTGGATTGCGGTTACTTTAGAATTGAACCATTCAGGAAGTGAGCGTAGTATTTTAGCACATATCTTGCTTTCAGGAATTTTATCGCCTAGACCCCACATAGAGTTTACAATGTCATTTAATCTGGTATAGAAGTCCATGAACATTTCATTTTCTTCCATACGTATTTCCTCAAATTTAGTTGTGAGGATTTGTATCTTAGATTTCTTGACAATTGAAGTACCCTCGTATGTCATTTCCAATATATCCCAAGCATGTTTTGCAGAATGACAGGATATAATTCTTTTAAATTCATCCAGTGATAGTGCACAAGTAATTGCATTTAGTGCTTTAGTATTTGCACTACTCTCAGTTTTCTGAAGTGTGGTCCAAGAGAAATACGGTGTAATTTTCATAGATTTTGAACCATCAATCCTGGTTACTTCAGTGTTAGGAGGGGTCCGTTCATTCACTGTGGATAGCCACATACTTTCATCCATGGATTTGAGGAAGATCCTCATCCTGCCTTTCCAATAGGCATAGTTGGAGCCATCAAAGGGTGGAGGCCTAGTGACTGATAGGCTATCAAAATTTGACATCTTTTATATAGCTGAGATTGTTAGCTCAGGAATTAAATCCACATAAAAAGCAATAAGAGCGAGCTATTAGGCTCTGATACCACTTGAAATGGCCAAGCTATATGTCCTAGAGGGGGGGTGAATAGGACTATGCTAAATTAAATTTAAATACAGCGGAATATGAAACAAAGAATAGATAGCACTATACACCAATCACAATATAGGAATGGAAGGCAATCTAAAATAGAGAAATAGAAATAAAAATTGTTCTAAGGACAACCTTACACAAAAAACCAAAGTTTATGGTAGGACAACCTTATTTCTAGAACAAATAGAGAAACTGAAGCTCAACGTAATAAAGAGATAGCAAAAATATAATGTTGAAATGTAAATCTAAATTATTACAACATTCCCCACTGAGCTTGAAATGTAAAATTTACAACATACTCATCTACATATACATTCCACAATTCTAAATGATAAAATATAGGAAATATAAATCACACATCCACAACACAAAGAATTATAGTGGTTTGCCTGTGTGTTCACCAACTGTTAAACAACAGCCACACAGAATGCTACTCCACTCCTAATATCCTCACATAGGGGATATTAGTGTTCACTATCAAATAGGTTTTCACAGGTTCACCTAAAACCTTCACAATTGTGTCTTTTTCAAAGGGCTTACACAATTTAAAAACCCTCACTTCTGAGTTTTCTGGCTCTCCTCAGATAACCAACAACTTTAAGATTTTTCTGGCTTAACCTCAAATAAAACCAAACAATGTAAATTACACAAATTGTAAAATACCTGATTTTTTCCTTCGTTGTAGCAGCCCAGAAGAACTAAGTCAGAGTAGAGATTTGAATGTCAAAGTTCAATGTCCAATACTCACTTTATAATGGTTCTAGGTTCTAATAGATTTTAAATTAAAACAAAAGGACTAACTCTAATTGATTTTGATTCTAGAAAATGGAAAAAAACAATTCCTCTTTTCAGATTAGATTGGAATGCAAGAAACAAAATCAATTAACAAAGCTAAAGAAAGAGAATATTAAATATGCACACTTAGCTTATATGGAGCACCGACTTATCTCTCAGAAGGCCGAATTAATTTAGCTTGAAGTGCTCACGTCTTCGACTGGTCTAAGGACCTCTACGACTGGTCGTAGAACCAACAGATATTTGATGGCCGAATTTCAACATTGTTCTTTGAGTCGTAGGTCTACGACTGGTCGAAGATGCAGTCGACACTATTCCTATGACTGGTCGAACAGTCCTCAGGACTAACAGAAATTTTTTGATTTTTGTAACAAACTTACGACTGATCCAGGAAATGTTTAGACAGGTCGAAGCAGTGTTAGGACTAGTCGAACAAAGTCCAGGAGTAGTCTTAGAACAGACAAAACTCACTTATATAAAACATATGAATTATGTATCCAAAATGGCCTACTCTAAAGGTCAACTTAAGGTTAGTCATACCTCAATAGTGAAGTAAGGACATTGAAACTTTAGAGGCGAGTGACCTTTGAAAGTAATGGAGCTTGAACTCTTACTGTCGTTTAAACTTGAGAGCTTTTTGAGATCTTGAGATTGAACTTGAAAGCTTCTTGACATCTTGAGGTTGAACTTTAAAGGTTCTTGAGATTCTTGACTTGTGAACAATGCTTGTCAACCTAAGTTGATCTTGAGTAGAGCATTGTTCTTCACAGATGTAAGCTTTATAATAGTGTCTTTAGCACCAGAAATTTGACAACACAAAGGGCTATAAACTATGGCACTTACACCTTAGAGAGGCCGGTCCGGGATCACTTGTGCAATGGGGGAAGCATTCAATGAGATTCCTATAATTTGAACAAATATAGTACTATATGATTGAACATATAGTAATATGGCTTAAGTGGGTTTTGGTTGGGGCTTACATGATGCTTTTTTTTTTTGGCTTAAGTAGTTACTCTATATGATGTTTGGCTTTTTTTTTGATACTCTATAGTTCATCGATATTTATAGTCTGCGTGAATTTTGCACTATATATTTGAATATATTTATAGTCTTAGGCTCCATTTGCTCATCACATTGGTGTTTATGAATGTAAATTTATCTCAAACCAAATGGAGCTTAAGCCCTTTTTTAACTCCGTCAATGCAACTCCTTGCATTGCCGGTCCCAAGCCCAGGTAAAGGAGGAGGGAGAAGGGCTTCGAGGTGAGTTTTATCATTTTTTGAAGTGTTATAATTTTTGAGTTTATTTTTGCTTGCAGGCTGGCAGATTTGCTCGCATATGTTGGCGTATGGCCTTACATTCTCAGAGGTGCTCATGGAACTTAACAGGATCATTGGCCTATAAGTTCATTCATGTTGGATATGATGATTTTACATTCAGTAGATTATGATGTCAATGGGATCACCTGGTGATGGGAGTAGAGGATTTTAATGGGCTGAAAAAATTCCTTGATTAAAGATTGGATATTTCTTGTGAGAGAATGTAATGGATGAAGAAATAAAGGATGCTCAATCAGAAAAATATCATTCTTTTGCTCAAACTAGCAAATGACATCTCTTTTATTGGATGATCATAGCCGTCGAGTCGGTGGATTGAAAATGGGCAATTACATCCAATGGCCCACATTTAACAGATGGCCAAGTGGATTGTTAGGACATAGGAGGGTGGATTTCATGGGCAGTGTAAATTACGAAATTGGAAATTGGATACTTCTTCTTGTGAGAGAATGTAATGAATGAAGAAACAAACAATTGTCTACAATCAAAACATTGCTCTTTTGCACATTTTGCAGCTCACAAATCATTCATATAGTGGGATGCATTATGGATGGGTCATGTTCAAAACCACCGACCGTTGGATGTTCCTACTATTCAACTGGTGGATATTTTCCAATTGAATGTGAACTGTTGTTATAAGGTTTTATCAATTGACCTAGTTCAAGGCGTATTCCATATGCAAACTACTTTATTTTTGTGCAGTCATGATTTGTTATTATTCTAAAATGATTAAGTTTTGTTTTCTTGCAGGTTGTGCCTTATGAACGACCTGCATTGAGCAAAGGCTTTTTACTTCCAGAAGGTATATTTTTATTTCTTGAAATACATGTGATCAATTTTCAAAATAACACAATGATGGTTTATACTTAGGTCTCATATTCTCTGCAACCATAGCAATTCTGTCCTCTCATTTCCAGAATATACAACTTGGTAGAACTAATAGAGACTTTTGTTTTCTAGGTCTGATCGTACACAATAATTCTAAGTCATAGAAAGTTACATTTATGGATTTCATTGAAATAGTTATATTTCTCTCCCATTATGGACACTATTTCTTTCTTTCTTTCTTACGTGAACTGTGTTGCTGGTTGAAATGAGTCCCTATACAAAGATTTCAGGTTGGTCCACCTGATGCATGGCTAAGATGTCCTACAACGATGGCAGGTTAGCAGGCATGGCTTGTAGTGGTGCATGTTTCTATCTATTTGGGAATCAGATAGATCCGTTTAGAAAATCAATGGCTACTTATGGAATATTTTTATTGATGGAAATGAAGTTCCTGTTAGAAGCTGTATTTTCATTGATGTTGGCACTTTGTTTTTGAAAATTCTATTTGGTCATTTTAATGGTTTTGAGAAATCGAAACCCATGTAAATAGAATAAATATGAAATCTAATTGCAAGGACAATGGAGAACTCCCTAACTAAAATTTCTTATTTCAGGCACTTGTTGTCCTCATGCAAGATATGGGTCCAAACTGGGAGTTGATAAGTGATGCTATCAACAGTACCCTGCAGTTCAAGGTAAAGTTGTATTTGGATCTTTTTCTTTGGTTATACTAGGAGCACAGTAACTTATAGTGATCAAAGGGAGCTGGAGCATTTTCTGAGTATGGGGCACAGTAATTTCATATTATTTACGAATTACTATAATATGAAGGACAACTTATTAAATGTGTTGACGCACTTGGTCGTAATGAAAATGATACTATTTAATAGTTAGAAAATGAGTTTCCAATGGTGGAAATCTAAGGAGCAAATTGTATGTTGAATATTTGTCGCTAGAAGTGCAGTATGAAGACATTATTACAGTATTTTTAATGTCTGTTTAAAGTCACAAGCCTCACATTTATATTAATGTCTGTAACTTGCAGTATGAAGGTCTTAAACACTGAATGTTTGAGTGTTCCTTGGCTAACCTTCAGGCTGATGAGGATCAGTCCTACAGGATTTTATAACCGATAAATTAAGATCGCTGGTCCATAAGTGGCAAACCTTGATCGTGGCGCATGTACATGTGAAGACGACAGACAACTACAACCTGAGAATGTTTTGCATTGGATTCAACAAGAGGCGCCTTAACTAGGTTAAGCGAACCTGTTATGCCTAGTTAAGCCAAATTAGACAGATTCATAGAAAAATGAGGGAAATCATGGTTAACTAGGCAACGTCCTGTGATCTCAAGGAGTTGGTGCAGAAGTTCATCCCTAAGGTGATTGAAATGAGATCGAGAAGGCGACATCCAACATCTATCCTTTGCAGAATGTCTTCATTCGGAAAGTCAAGATCCTTAAGGCCCCAAAATTTGATCTTGGCAAGCTGATGGAGGTTCATGGTGACTACTCGGAAGATGTCGGAGTGAAGTTGGAGAGGCTAGTAGAAGAACCAATTACAGAGGTGGAAGCTGAAGTTGTTCACGCTTAAGGTTTAGTGTTTTCATTTTCCCTTTCTATCTTCAATTTTCATGGAATGTTTGAGGATTTTGTTTTAGTGGATGGAGGATTTTGAGAGATGACAATAACAAATATACATGTAACTGTGGTGCGGATATGGTTTCTGCAGGCTGTGGTGCAGATATACATGTAACTGTTAAAATTGAAAGTGCAGACTCCACACCAAATCTGCATTCTATCATTTCTGCATCTGATGGGGTAATCAACTTAATCATTCCATTACAATCTTAAAAAATTCTGTTAAGTTTAACTTGTTGATTACCAAACCCATTATATGGAGGCCTGTAAGCTCTAGTTCTGCCTATGCCTGCATTTAACGTCATCAATGGAGGATCACAATTTTGCAAACCTTGCTGGGAACAGAACTTGGTATGCATCTTCTTCTTCTTTTTCTTTTTCTTTTTTAAAATTTTTTTTTATTAATTTTAATCCCGAAATGGTTTCACTATCAACCTAAATTTTGCATTGGGTTGGGTTGTGTTGCATATAGAGGAAGTGCAAAGACAAGGTTGCGATCCACACAACAATGGCAGCAGATTTTGACCATTGATCCTATTCCTATTAAAATGCTGACCTTTAATCCTAACCACTAACTATTAAAAAATACCACAAATTCCCACAAAAATCTAAAAACATACTCCAAACTCATCAATATTGTTGCATTAATCGACTGTAGTGTGAGGTGGTTGAAGTTCAACTTGCTGATATCAAGTGGTTAAAATTGTGAGTTCCGTGCAATATTAGGATATGCTTTGTCTCCAGTGGGGCCCATGGTTTGAGTGGTGTGGATTGATATGCGTCAGCAATGTCTTGGCATATTCAATGCCACCATTTAAGATAAGGGAAAAGGCACATAGTAATCTTATCCCTCTGGATCTAAAACCTTTAGAAGGAGCATATATGAGCTTGGAAAGCCACATAATTCCTATAAATGCTGAAGTATATGCCTAAAGTTTCTCACTGTATTCTCGAAATGAATTCCTTTTAACATGCTTTGCACTTGCATTGGAAGAAGGATATGTTCCTATTTTATTTATCATGCTTATAAGAATTATGTCCAAGTCTGTAACTCATCTCTTATTGTGAGACTCATGTATTCCAACCATCTGATGAGTGTTGGTCACACCTCATTCACGGTCATTCCATTCCTCGGTTAGATGGAGACGAGGACCTCTCTTTCTTTGTTTGAATTTGAGTATTCAAATGATACAAAGAGATAGTGAGTGCTTGTTCATTTTATTTTTTTTATTTTTAAAATTTTTTTAAAGAAAGAAAGTTCAAATCCTTCATCCTGTTAAGCCTTTGCTGCATTCATCACAGAATTTTTGCTTGAAATTTCAATTTCCTTTTGATGTATGTATTTTATATTTTGTCCAAAATGCAATAGCCACGCATTCACATTTATAACCCTTTATACTTCTTGCATTACAGGGGATGTTGGGGCACTTTTGTTGTGACTGAGATCTCCAATTTATCCATTCTTTATGTGTGCTGTCACAGGGTTCAAGTGTTCCTTTAGTTGTTAAGTGGACAGATACAGAAAAAGAAAGGCAAGCTCGAAGAGCTCAGAAAGCTCAGTCTCAAGCTTCTAATTTGACAAACACTGATTCATCACAGCAGTCTTCATTATTTACAGCTCTGCCAATGGTATACATGCCTCCATATAATGGGTTTGGTTATTAGAGACTCTAGTTCTGCCTATGCCTGCATTTAATGTCATCAATGGAGGATCACAATTTTGCGAACCTTGCTGAGAACAGAACTCGGTATGCATCTTCTTCTTCTTCTTCTTCTTCTTTTTTTTTTAGTCCCGAAATGGTTTCACTATCAACCTAAATTTTGCATCAACCTGAAATTTGGTTGGGCTGGGTTGCGTTGCATATAGAAGAAGTGCAAAGACAGGGTTGCAATCCACACAACAATGGTAGCAGATTTTCTATACATTAAATACCATTGAAAATCCTTTTGCAGATTTTCTAAGGAATAATGGAACAATGGAAGTTGTTGTTCCAAACTGACAGTTGTTGTTTAAATATATCTTAATGCTGTTGTTGTATAGAATAATGGTAGCAGATTTTTGAAGTGTGTGGAACAGTTGTTGGGGTATGAAGGGTGTTGAACAGTTGGTGAAGGGTTTTGCAGATTTTCAGAGAGAGATTTGAATTCAGCTCTGTTCTTTTGCTCTTTTTTCTTGAATTTGAGGTTGGGAGTTTGGAATATCAGGTCCTCTGGTAGAGCGATGGATTTCGATGTGATCATTAGTCTTTCTTCATGAACTAGAAGTGGGTATTTGAAATTATGGTTTTTTTTTTTTTCTAATAGAGATTTGAATTTTAGACGTGTTGCTCCTTACATGTGAATCTGATTTTCTTCTAACATCTTTCTTACTGCAGATGGGGTGTTAAGAAGCCTCAAATCATGAAAATTTCTGTCACGATCTTGTCAAATGCAGGTCTTGGGATGGCCATGTTCCAAGTGGGTCCATTGCATTTTCACCTCAATCTTCAAAACACACACAAACACATTTTCAACCTCTTACGTATAATGTCATAACATGCAATTTCTTCCATTTTGTATGATGAAATTGATTTTCAACTATGTGCAGTATGCTTTTGGATCAAAGCGAAGCTGAGAATAGGGTGTTAGTTGGTGGCAAATTGATAACCCATAGAGGCACATCCATAGAGTTTTCGCTTAAATTGTTGAGAAGCTATTTGGTTGCGAGAAGGCATTGGATCTTGCTGCTAATGAGAACTTTAAATAGACATAACTATTATGTTGGCATTGTACTTTTGTGAATGGAAATGAATGATTATATATGATTGAATGAATTAATGATTTTGTTTAATTGAATGATCTAGCCATGAAGTGTTTATCTATTTTAGCTTATATGAGTTATCAGGGTGTACTAAAATGGTGAGAGCTGCCATTATTTCGGAATTTTTTTTTTATTAAAATAGGCATTAGCTATTAAACGTAGCCCTTTAATTGAAAACCGTAGCTCTTACTAATTTTAGGCTTTTGCTACGGTTCTCATGCTACTTATAGCTATAGATATAATCCGTACCTGTATATAATTTAGCGCGACGGAAAATATTGCTACAGATTTAATCCGTACCTATTGTCTATATAGCTACGGCTAATAATCGTAATTGTTTCTGCTTTAAGGCTATTGCTACGGTTCTCGTGCTACTTTTGGCTACAGATATAATCCGTATCTGTAAATAACTTAGCGCTACAGAAACAATGGCTATGGATTTAATCCGTATCCATTGTATATATGGATACGGCATCAATGGCTACGGTCGTGCTACGGACTTTAACCGTAGCCAAAGTCCATTAGCTACGGTTTTTATCCGTAGCATTTTCCCAATTTTTTGGTAGTGATTGTTGCATTAGAACCCAATGCAGGAATAGGTGGTAACTACCTTATATAGTCAGTGTTATTTATGGTCTACCATACAGAACACCTTTTTTTTTTTTTTTAAGAACAACCATCTCTTTCTTCTTACAATGAAGGTCCGTGTCATCGTTAATGTAGTTGCATTTGATTACTCTTTTGATGAATTTGATATTAACGTACATGCCTTGTTTTTGTTAAAACAACTAGCTATATTAATGTACCAAACCAAATTCGTACTGCAGATGATCCTTTCCCTACGTGTAGTGCCACCACCATCATGTAAGAAACGGTGAAAAGCACAGGGACTACTCTGAAGTCTCTAGACCTTCCTAAATCTTCTCTCCCCTCATATATATATATATATATATATATATATATATATATATATATATATTTATAACTCAGTTCTTCTAACCACTAACAATATCTCACAAAGAAACCAACCTGGAATTCAATCCCAGGAACACCACTGGCCAAATCGATCTTCATAGTTTGATCATCGTTTATTAGCCGTTGATTTGAATGGGACGGCGATGGGGAGGCGATGTGGTCGTAGTAGCTGTGGACGCGAGCAAGGAAATCACCGATTACACGCTTGAGTGGGCCGTGCGCAACGTGATCAAGGCCACAGATACGTTGATCCTTCTCGCACTTCCACCATCTTCCGTTGGCGTGAACGGGAACAACCATACAGGGTTCCATTTTCTCACCTGTAAGATTTCATTATTCTTAGTTTTATATTCGCCGTCGATTCTAGTCACTAGGCCACGGTTACATCCTGACCGTTTGTTGAATTTGATTGTATCAGCCTTGCTAAAGAAATGGGGTCTTCGGCAAGAGAAGGAGGTTCCTTCTTATCAAGCAACCGTTGGGAGTGGAGGTGATAGTGGGGCCCACAAGATCAACGAGGTCTGCGTACAGATGATTAATCAACTATGTTTAGCACACCATGTTAAGCAGGTAATCAAATCAATAAGACCAATCCACTTATTAGGTGGGCCACGAAAAAGTGGACGGTCCTAGCCCAGAAATCAGCTTTACCTACTAATCATGTGGGCCTGATGTGTACAATAAATGGATGGTTAAAACATGATTGACTGTGGTACATGACAGACAATTCACATGTATGGCCCATCTGATAAGTAAAATCCTATGGGATTTTCTTGCTAGGGGTCATTCACCAGGGAGACCACCTAATTAACGGCCCGGATCTCATGTTAGAGATGATACAGGTGGAAACGCATGTGAAGGTTGTTGTAGATGCGCAGATGGGATCCGTTGCTACAAAAGCCTCTGAACTTGGAGTGGCATGGGTCATCCTTGATAGGTATACTTATAGAAAATCATCTGAATTATCCCAATTATACTGTATTTATATTCATCTGGTCCATTCATCTGCTCGGCCTATCCTTCTGACCATGTTCCGGGCATTCCCCGTCAGAGCTTTTCTAAGCTATCATGCATGTGCAAGTCAGCTAATGCATGCACCTCCATATATTCCAGCTTGGCACACAGGTAAAATATCCAAGCCCCACTCATCATGTGGATGCATAGATGCTACTAGTAGTGTGTGCATTAGCTCACTTCTGATGGATGGCTTGGATATTACACCTATCTGCCATGCCAGCATGTGGTAGTGTGTGCATTAGCTCACTTATACATGCAGGTGAGCTTAGAAAACCTCTTTCCCTTCCTCAGGTAGGCTCTACTAAGAAGGTGCACATTTCTACCAGGCGGTGAACCTGCTTCTGAACATCATTAGATTATTTTCTGATGGTGATCTTTTCTCTTTACAACATGATGCATTGTATACCCTAGGAACTATCTAGAACTTAAGGCTTTGTCACTAATCACTGGCATGTCCTACTTGTAATTGACAAGCAAACGGAGATTTTCTTTTCATGATGGTCAGCTCTGCTTGCACATTTTTCAGGTCATAGATACTCGTGGTTAGTATTTGTTCCACTTGGGAAGTGGGTACTTGACGCAGGGGAGGACGTGAGGTTGAGCACCGTCTTCCTCAAGAGGATAACTATTCCGAATCCACGGAACTTCTCTGGACTCCTCACAGAGGCTTCTCGAATCCACGAGGAAAGAAAGGAGAAAATAGAAATAAATTCTAATAAATTCGAAATTGATTGATGAATTATTAAAAACAAGTTCACATCCATTTAAATAAGGGTACCAAGCAATGGGAAAGAAATCAGAATCAAACTACAACTCAAACTCCTAGAATTCGCGACTTACTATAAATAGTAAACTTACTATTTATAGATGGTCGTGATGTCTACTAGTGCGCAAGGTTTTCGGCCAAAAACTAGAAAGTGTCCTATTTGACTTCACTAAACCGTTCTCCTAATTATTCTAAGCTCTTTTGACGTTGGGCGCAACTCCTAAAGCCCGACGGATGAAGAGTTATAATCAAACTAAAACTTACTATTTATAGTAAAAATGAAATTAAAACAGGGAAACAACTGTTGATCAAGGGGTTTTTCGCAATTCCCGGCTGTGCAACCCCGCATAGCAGGGTTGGTTGGCTAAAGTAGCTCGTTCTACCCCAAAATCATATATTTTACGTCAGATAACTCATTCCGGATTGCGAGATACGCCCGATCTAAGGTCCGATGGTCCGGATTACTTCTGTCGTCGACTGGGCCTTTTCTGATCCATCTTGGCCATGAAACTGTCCGAGACCCGCTCTACATCAGTACTTATGGCTACCGATGGTCCTCCTTGCTGAAATCGTCCAGACATTTATTTTGGCCCTACAAACTATATGGTGAGACCATTCTTTTTGTGTCAATTTCATTCCTCTTTGAGTTTTTATTAATTCATTAAGAAAAAAAAGAAGATAATAGTAATACATGATGCACTTCTTTCACTTTGTCTTTCTTTCCCCCAATGGTCATTCCGATTTATGAATGCCATGACTATTTGTAGGATGATGGAATATACGAAGTTGTTGCAAGAAGTGACTTTGTCATTAATAGAGTTGCATTTCGAGACAACTCTTCAAAGTACTACATAAATGACCGTGGAAGTAATTTTATAGAGGTTACTAAGAAATTGAAAGGAAAAGGAGTGGACTTGGACAACAATCAGTTTTTTATTCTTCAGGTGGGTGATAGGTTGATGGCTGAAAAAGGCATATTTACTGGTGAAAAAAAAAATATCATACCGTCAAAATATATCTTCTCTTTCAATTCTTTATCATTGAAATTTCAGGGTGAAGTTGAGCAAATTTCTCTAATAAAGCTAAAGATTTGTATTTTCAACATTATTGTAATTGTAATTGTAATTGATTGAATGAAGGATTGTAATTGCTTGTAATTATAATTGATTGAATGAAGGATTGTAATTGCTTGTAATTGTAATTGAATGAATGAATGATTATGTAGGTAGTAATTGAATGAACAAATGATCATATATATTTTTTAATGTACGAAATAGCTACAGATATTGACCGTAGCCGGTAATCTGACAGTTGTAGCCATTATTAATTTGGCATATTGCTACGGACTTTTAGCTACAAATAATATCCATAGCTGTTTGTGCTTTTCACTATATATATAATTACTATGGATTAAATCCGTAGCCATAGGTTCAAGACCTATTGTTATGGCACCTACGACTACGGTTGTGCTACAGACTAAAACTGTAGCCATAGATATATGGCTACGGATTTTATCCGTAGCCTTCGCCCAGTTTTCTGGTAGTGGTTGTACTCATAGGAGTATAAAACTTCTTATCGATCTCGAATCCAAATTTCTTTACTAAATTTAAAGCATATTTGGTTTGAGAAATGAAAATACCATATTCCTGTTGTTTTACTTGTAAACTAAGAAAGTAATTCAATTTCTCAACCATACTCATTTCAAACTTAGATTTCATAAGCTCTGCAAACTCAATAAACAAGTTAGTGCTTATAGATCCATAAATAATATCATCAACATAGGTCTGTACAATTAATATGTGTTCATTATATTTTCTAACAAATAATGTTTTATCAACGCTTCCCATGATAAAGTTGTGCAAAGTAAGAACTTAGTTAACTTCTCATACCATGCCCTGGGAGCTTGTTTTAGACCATAAAGTGCATTTTTAAGATGATATACATGATCTAAAAATTTAAGGTCTTCAAAACCCATAGGTGTTTCAACATAAACTTCTTCATGTAGATCACCATTTAAAAATGCACTTTTAACAACTATTTGATATATTTTAAATTTTTTATAACAAGCAATAGAAATAAATAATCTAATGGATTTTAAGCGCGGAACTGGTGCGAAGGTTTCATCATAGTCAATTCCTTCTATCTGAGTGTAGCCTTGTACAACCAGTCGTGCCTTATTTCTAATGATATTTGTCATTTCATCATATTTATTCTTAAAGATCCATTTGGTCCCAATTATATGTTTATCAGATGGTCTGGGAACCAAATATCAAACGTTATTTCTTACAAATTGATTTAACTCTTCTTGCATGGCTACTATCCAATTTTCATCAGCAAGTGCTTCTTTTACATTAGCTGGTTCAATTTGAGAAGTGAAGCAAACGTAGTTATAGATATTTTCTAACTATTTTCTTGTTCGCACACCAGTAAGAGGATTACCTAATATCAAATCAGTAGGATGGTCTTTGACTGATCTTAGTTCAACATTAACTAAATTAGATGAAGAGTCAGGTTTCTCGATAAAGTTGACTTCATCATCATCTAGACTTGATGTGGGTGTGATCAGGTGATCGTCAATTACAACATTAATAGATTCCTGAATCACTCCTACTCTTTTATTAAGAACACAATATGCTCGACTATTTAGAGCATAACCCAAGAATATTCCTTCATCACTCTTGGCTTCAAACTTCCCCAAAATTTTCTACTCATGTAATATGAAACACTTCCAAAAATTTGAAAGTATTTTACGGTTGATTTCTTATTGAACCATAACTCATAGGCTATTTTATCTTTTGATTTTGTAACATACACATGATTTATAATGTAATATGAGGTATTAACAGCTTCAGCCCACAAGTTTTTTGGTAAATTCATGCTATTTAACATAACATTGGCCATTTCTTGTAGTACTCTATTCTTTCTTTCAAGAACCCCATTCTGTTGAGGTGTTTTAAGAGCAAAGAACTCATGTGATATTCCATGATATGTACAATACTTCTCAAAATTGTTATTTTCGAATTCAGTGCCATGATCACTTCTGATCATGATTACATTTACTTTTTTTTTCAATTTGAATTCGTTTCAATATTCTTTTAACTTCATCGAGAGTTTCAAATTTCTCTCTTAAGAAAGCTACCCAAGTATATCTGGTAAAATCATCAATGATAACCAGAAATACTTCTTTTCACCTCTACTCTCCGTTCTTGTTGGTCCAACCAAGTCCATATGGAGAAGTTCAAGAGGTTTGGTTGTAGCTAAGGAGTTCACTTTCTTGTGATTACTTCTAGTTTGCTTGCCAATTTGGCATGCGCCACATCTTTTCTATCTTTTTTAATTTGGGTAGACTTTGAATAAGATCTATTTTGCTCAATCTATAAAGATTTCTGTAGTTAATATGTCCAAGACGTTTATGTCATAGTTCCGTTTTATCTGTTTGGACCATGTAACATGAAAAGTTAGAAGAGTATGACTCATTGCTAATATAGCAATTTTCAGAAGTCTTACGACCATTTAATATCACACATCCTTTCTCATTTGTAATCTCACATCTGTGATAGTAAATTTTACGCTATGTTTATTATCGTAGATTTGAAATATACTTAGGAGATTGTGTTTAAGTCCTTCAACATATAAAACATTCTCAAAAGGAGGAAGATTAGAGAGTTGAATAATACCTTGGCCTATAATTCTGCAATTGCTTCCATTACCAAAGGTAACCAAACCATCATTCATTTCTTTGAAGTTGGTGAATATCTCGTTGTCACCTGTCATATGTCTTGAACATCCACTGCCAGGTACCATTTCGAATGGCTAAAAGCTTTGAAGGCAGTGTGGGCAACAAGACATAACTTTTGGAACCCATTTCATTATGGTTCTGGGTTTAAGAGTTCCATAGGTTTTTCTCTGTTTATAAGAGTTGGAATTTCTTTGTCTATTAATTCCAATTTCACTTGAGTTAGATTTAAGAAGTTCTTTGAGTAAGTCCACTATTTTTTCAGCTAAAGGATGTTTATCATATCTTTGATTTCTATAGTTGATAACATTAGAATTAATCTCAGAAGCTTGAAAATATTTTGCATTTTTGAAATCAATTTGGTTATAATTTCTCAAATTCTTACCTTTTGAGTTTAAGGATTCACCTTTTACAAATATAGGAGATGCATTTTTATTTTTCACTGAACTATCTTTGATATAGCACAAACCTGATTTATCGCCACATTTTCTAGATGTGGTTAATAGTTTTTCCAGCTTAGGGTCTCCATGGGCATATCTCCAAGTATCCTTAAAACTCAAAAGAGAAGAAACTTTGAGTTTTAAATTCTCATTTTCAATTATGAGTTTTTCTAACTCTAAGGTTTTGAAATTTAAATCAAGTTTAGTTTTTTCAAAACAATCAGAAAGATGAGATTTTTCCAAAATATTGTTTTCAAGTTCTTCTTTTAGTTTAAGAGAATTTTGCTTTTGAATTTTCAGTTTGACAGCAATCTTGCAACTTTCCCTATATAGGGCATTGTAAGAGTCGTGAAGATAATCGTCATTCTCATTTTTAGGGTCACTCCTGAGTTTATCATAATCAGATAAGTTATAACTATCTGAGGAGGTGACTCTGGCTATAGTCATCAAGGCTTTTACTTTATTTGTAATTTCTTATTTTAATTCATCTGACTTAGAAGTACTTTTAGAGTCGGATGATTCATCCCAAGTAACTAACATGCCCTTTCTTTTTTATTTATCCTTTTTAGGACATTTATTTGCCAAAAGCCCGTATTCATGGCAATTGAAGCATTGACTGTCTTTTATAAATTTCTAAGATTTAGATTTTACTTTTCTTTTCTCAGAGGGTTTTTGAAAATCAAATCTTTTCTTATTTTTGAAAATTCTATAAAATTTCTTAGCAAGTAAAGCCATATCATCTTCTGTATCTTCAATATTAGAATTATCATAGTTATCTTTTGAAATAAATTTAGATGATTTAAGAGTGATGGACTTACCTTTAGGAGCTTTAAAATTTAACTCACATGTTTGTAAAGAACTAACTAACTCATCAACCTTCATTAAATCAGTGTCTCTTAGTTCCTGAATAGTAGTTACTTTGGAATTGAATCTCTTAGGAAGATATCGCAGTATTTTAGCACATACCTTGCTTTCTGGGATTCCATCTCTTAGACCCTACATGGAATTTACTATCATATAGAAGTCCATAAAGGTTTCATTTTCTTCCATACAAATTTTCTCAAATTTTGTAGTGAGGATTTGAACTTTAGATTTCTTGACTATAATAGTTCCTTCATGTGTCATTTCAAGAATATCACAGGCTTGTTTAGCTGTATCACATGAACTGATTCTTTTGAATTCATTAGGTGATAAAGCACAAGTAATGGCATTTAAGGCCTTAGCGTTTGTACTGCTTACGCTTTTCTGAGGTGTAGTTCATAAATAAAATGGAGTTTTTTTCAAAGATTTGGTTCCATCACTGCCTAGAACTTCAGACATAGGTGGTTTCCATTTGGTTACTGTGGCTTGCCACATGCTTTCATTTAAGGATTTTAGAAAAATTCTCATTCTAGCTTTCTAGTATGCATAGTTAGAGTCATCAAAAGGTGTTGGCCTAGTAATAGACAAGCTATCGAAATTTGACATAATAAAAGCTCTAGATCTTTAAACTCAAGGACCTTAATATAAAAATATGAGGAACTTAGCTCTGATACCACTTGAAAAAGGTGAGCTAACAATCCTAGAAGGGGGGGAGGGGGTGTGAATAGGACTATGTCAAATAAAAACTCAAAGTACTAAAATAATAAATAAATTAGAATAATTCATAGATCTCAATAGCACTAATATTGAAAAAATGATTCAAACTTAGTTCTACGACAACCTTACACCAAAAACAAAGTTTTAGGTATAACAACCTGATTTCATGAACGTTTATAGGGATCAAGATTTCAAACTAAGTAAGAGACAAGAGAGCTATCTATTACAAGCATTCACCACATATGCATAAACAAATTACGATCATTCACCATAGATATAAAACTTAATTCATTCACCACAAACACTAGGAGTTACAGTGGTTTGATGTGTACACCAACTGTTCTCAAACAGCCACACCTACTCCACTCCCAATAATCACACCCACGTGATATTGGCATTCACTAATAAACAAGGTTCCCACAGGTTCACCTTAAAACCTATATAGTTATGATTTTAGAAGGGCTATCACAAACAAAACCCCATGCTGAGATTTTCTATCTATCTCAGTCAAAACCAATACACGAGACTTTCTGGATATCTCAATGAAACCAAAATACAAATATATAGAATGATACTTATCTTCACTTTGAAGACGTTCTTGAAGTAACCAGTAGAACCGCTTCGCTTGAATTAAAATGTTCAATGTCCAGTGATACAAATAAGGGTTCTATATTCTAAATTGATTTTAAATTAATTTAAATCATAGACTACTTGTTTGAATCCCTTAGATCTCAAAAGAAGAGTGATTGCTCTCTTTAAAACATATGATTCATGAAAAGAGATCAAGGAATTAGAAATAAAAGCTATATAAATAAAAATATAAAATATTATGCAATAGCCTGATGATAGTGGGGACTTCTCTTTTTCAAAGTGAAGGCTTTTCTTAGCTTGAATGAATTTTGGATTGAGAGAAGACCTTTATTTATAGGCTGAAATGTT
The DNA here is from genome assembly GCF_029962835.1 of Magnolia sinica. NCBI lineage: Eukaryota > Viridiplantae > Streptophyta > Magnoliopsida > Magnoliales > Magnoliaceae > Magnolia > Magnolia sinica. Next base: position 68,125,394 of record NC_080579.1, on the reverse strand, counting down.
GTTGCTTCAACTCATCTAAGGTCTCCTTCAACTCATCTAAGATCTAAATAAATTTTAAATTTTAGGCGCGATCGGATAAAATAGTCTTTTGACTGGTCAAAGGCCCTGCTCGACTAGTCGAGGGCCCTCTTCGACTGTTCATGCAAGGGTTTCGACTGGTCGAGGGTGCTAAAAAATAGTTGTTGGACTTTGAGTCGAGCACCCCTCGATTGGTCTAAGGTCCCTCTTCGACTGGTCGAGGAACTACCAGAAATATCCGATTTTTGAATTTAAATATTGGATTGGTCGAAGATAATTTTAAACTGGTCGAGCTACAGCTTAGAATAGGCGAACTAGGGCTTAGACTAGTCGAACTAAAGCCTAACCAAAGTGTAAGACTCGTCTTTTAGCCCGTAGCATTCTGTAGGCTTCTGCAGTCCTTTCGGTCGAATTCTGGTGACCCGTGACCTGTAATCGGCATTTGCACATAACCCTGAGTCGTATCCCGTATTTCAAAGTCAGCTTAACCCAAGACTTGTATCCTTGCGACCATGCCATCTCCGTGGTTTCGACGCCACATCTCGCACGCTAATGCGATACCCAGGCCAGGACATGTGGGCCCGTGTTCATTTCAAGAAAACACTACGCATTTGTTAAACCTAAGAGAATATGTCCCATCAATCCCATCAATCAAGTACATGTCCCATCCCCAAAAGTAACCCCTAAAGTCAGCTCTCTCTCTCTCTCTCTCTCTCTCTCCACCCTTACATGTCAAGTACACATCTATCACTCACCCATCACTCCCCATCACTCCCCATCACTCCATCACTCACACCCATCCCCCTCTCTCTCTTTACATCCCATTCTCTCTCTCTCTCTCTCTCTCTCTCTCTCTCTCTCTCTCGTTTCCCCATTTTCAAGCAAGCTCCCATGGGAGAGAACTATCTAAGCTTCCATGAAAGAAGCTTGGTATGACCTACCTTCCTATCACCCAATCTCACCATCCAAAGTCCATCTCAACCGTTGAAATTCACCCTTTGGAGCTCTAGATCGCATCGGTGGAAGGAGGAGTCCAAGATCTAACGATGGGTGTTCATCATCTCGATTTTGATGATTTGAGGGCCCACATATGGTGGGACCCATCTTGATGTATGCATTGTATAGGGAGGGTCCATAGTGGTGAGGTCCCCTTCCCACGTTTTTTCCTCTCTCCTTCTTTCTCTTTCCTACATTTTTTATGTTGATGATGAGGTGTGTGGCCCACTTGGTGTGTGTGTGTATGGCCCACGCATGATGTATGTATTTCATCCACACTGTCCAGACCTTGGATGGTGGGGATTGGACGGCTGGTGTACCTCACTCCAGTTATATAGCTGATATATTGATGTCGCAGTTCTGTAGATCTGATCATGTGGTACGTGTTATATCCACACCGTGCATCCGTGGGCCACACCATGATATATGTATTTTATCAATGCTGCATGGCAGCCATGGGACCCACACACACGAGGAAACCACGTGGTACATGTGTTTTATCAATGCTGTCCATCCATTTTACACCCATGTCGTCCACTTGTTTTGCACCCACACCGTCCAGATGGCTGGACAGTGGGCCACAACATGATGTATGTGTGTATCCACGCGATCCGTACATTGGACATGGACCCACTTGATGGACATGTGTATCCACACCATCTATCTAATGAAGTAGATTCAAATCTTAGGTGGAAACCACCCTAATGCAAGTGTTTATCTACACCACCCATCTGACGAGCAGCACCATTAGGGCCATCCATCACGTGGGACCCACCTGTTTAGCACTTGTGGTGATCCACACCATCCAAGAACGAAGCAGATCCAATTCTGGTGGGCCAGCTGCCAGCGGTCAACAACTATAGCTGCTGCTTTGATGCAGCAAGCAGCTCTATGGGTCCCTGCACGAGTTATGTGTTATATCCATCCATCCACATGTATGAGGACCACACGTGTGGGGCCTACCATGTGATGTATGGGTTTAATCCACACCGTCCACTATGTGGGACGGTGTGACCCATTGTGATATTTGTGTCTTATCTCCACAGTCCAGTGATCTCGACAGTGGACACCACCATGATGTATTTATTTCATCCACACTGTCCAGATTGTGCTGGCCGGTGTTGGACAATGTTTGGACAGTACTGATTTACTTAGACAATGTTTGGATAGTACTAATTTACATAGACAATGTTTGGGCAGTGTTGATTTACATGGACATTGTTTGGATGGTGCCGTGGGCTCCACCGCGATGTATGTTGTACCCATGCTGTCCATCTAGTGGGGATCATTTGCTATGTATGCAGGGCCCACTTGTTATATATATTAGGCCCATGTGATGGGGCACATATTCTATATTCACACCATCCACCTTTGGGCAGTGCCACGTGGGGCTTATCATTGATGCATGTATTATATATCTACATTGTTCATTTGTGCGGCCTACCATGATGTGTGTGTGTTACATGCACATAGTTCATCCACTTTTCTAGGCCCATTGGTGTAACCCATTGATGCGACCCATCTTGATGTAATTGTGGTCCATCCATTAAGGCCCACCTTGTTACAGTTGCAGCCCATGTGATGAGGCCCATTGTGGTGTGTATTAGGTCATGGGACGAGGCCCATTGTGATGTATTTCTGGCCCATATGATGAGGCCCATTGTGATGTATTTCTGGCCCATTTATGTGAGGTCCATTGTGATGTATTTCTGGCCCATTTGGTAAGGCCCATTGTGATGTATTTTTGACCCATTTGGTAAGGCCTATTGTGATGTATTTTCGGCCCATTTGGTAAGGCCCAATGAGATGTATTTTTTGATCCATGTATTGTGTCCCATTTGACATTTATGGAGCCCATGTAATGCGGCCCATTGTGATGTACATGAGGTCCATGAGCGAGGCCCAATGTGATGCATATGTAGCCCATAAGTGAGGCCCATCATGATGTATATTAGGCCCTTGAGAGAGGCCCATGGTGATGTATATTAGGCCATTATGTGAGGCCATGGGCCCACTATACGTTTGGCTCTATGTGGGCCACCCCTTAGGAACAATGATGGTTAAATGTCCACATTGTGACCTTCCCTTAAGCCCTTTGTTAGGCCGATTCTGATTGTCGAGGTTGATTTCATTTGTCGAGGCCGATTTCGATTATCAAGACTGATTTCGATTGTCGAGGTTGATTCTGATTGTCGAAGCCGATTCTTATTATCGAAGCCGATTTTGATTGTTAAGGCTGATTATATAGGCAGATTATTAAGGTCGATTCTGATTGCATATGTCATTGAGTCTATCTATCCAAATTTAGGTATGGGACTAGTTTAGATAGAAGTCCCTTGTGATGGACCCTGTAGCCTGCGATACTACATACTATTATCCTGATTTCACACTCCATCTTGGTCATTTCATTCGCATCGCATATCGCATCACATCTGCGGCATATGGCATTTTGGGTTGCTATGCTACGTTTCTCCATTTATATGGCCTAGATGAGGTTGAAGGCATTCGTGGACTCGTCAGAATTTGTATATTGTATTTCATTCTCAGTATATGATATTGGCTTATTATGTTTTTACATCACATAGCCTGGATAAGGCTGATGATATTCATGGACTTGTCAATACTTCTTCTTACTCTGATATCTATGTGTTTGGCACTTACATTGCGCACACTTACACCACCCTCTAAGCTTTTTATATGCTTATGCATGATAGATGCGTGAAAGTGGCGTTAGGTCACAGCAGCGTTGAGCTTGGAGGGTGCAACTATCTTCTGGAGCTTTGATTTTTGATATATGTATTTCCCTTTTAGCACTGTATTCAACTGTTTATATTAGTGGATATGTGATGATGATGTTGCCTTTGTGATTTGGGTAAACTTGTGGTTATGCTTCTTACGAGATAAATGTACGTTGGAAAATCCTTCTTGTAGGATCCCAAGATTGGAATCTAGCGTATGCACGTTGAAAGCTGAGAATGGGGTACTACGGATGCTGTCGGCACTGGATTCGGTAATTGAAAATTTTGTGAGCCTGGTTTCCGAGTTTGGGGCATGACACAAAGTATAAAAACTCATATAAGTTTATTATTTGAAAGCACTTAAGTCAAGGTCTTTTTACGGTCAATTATACCTGAGAAAACTGGACATTGAAGTGTAAATCTTGAATCTTCTACTCGAATCTTCGATAGTGTACAGTTGATCTTAAAGTGTAGTCAAAGGTGGAGCTTGATCTTCTAGAAGTGTAGTAGAACTTGAATACACTTTAGCTTGAACTATCCAACTTCATGACTTGTGCCTATGCTTGCACTTGAAGGTGAACTTTCCATCACATTTTGTGAACCATATCATAAGTTGTTTTGTCCCATCGAAATTTGACAAACAAGAGTGCTTTATACATTATAACACTTACACATTTCTTTCTCCCTCTCTGTCTCTCTTTCTTTTTGTCCTCAAATCTCCAAGGTGGGATGCTTTTATAGGGCGTCTAAACCCCCGGAGTCGCGTGCGTGAATCTTACGCACTTGCAGTGGTGTCGGCTGGGCTTATGTAGCTCCTGTTTCTACGTAAGTAAGTCAGTAATGCCTTGCGAATGAACCGGCAGTGACCCCTGTGGATCTTTCCTAATCGGCATCCATAAAGAGGTTTGGAATCTCCTAGGGATAGGTTTGGATGGTCTTGATCACACCAAGGGATGGGTTGTTGATCACAGAGTGATTAACTTTGCTGGTTCCATAGAAAACAACTTCCTTTCTACCTGCTATTACGCACACAATGGCTTGCATGGATCCTCACGGATCCAATGTTCTTGGTTGGGGTCACGAGTCAGGATTGGTAAATGGTTCAAATCACTCAAATTTATCGAAGTGATGGCCCACTTGGATCATCATTTCGCTGATCGATTGTAGCATGGTGATTTGCGTCAGTCTGTGTTCGCACATGGAAGTCTGGATGATGTGCAAGGAAGCCTAAGGTCCGGTCGATTTTGGTCCTTCTATAAGATGGATGGGTTGGATTATCCTTATGGATGATGGTGGTGTCACAGTACCATCACAACGGACGGTCTCCTGTCGAAATGCGAGAGAAATCCCGTTTTTGCAGGATTTATTGGGTCAAACAAGGTTTGAACCAACCCTTGGTTCCGTGCACTACTGGTACACGTGAGTGGTGCACATGCTCTTGTAAGTGGGGCCCACTGTGATGTTATTCGAGAGATCTACATTGTCCATTTGTTTCTCCACCTAATTCGAGGGGTTGAGTCCAAAATTGGAGCATATCTAAAGGTTAGGTGGGCCTCAAAATTAATGGTTAGTGTCTGATTTGTCAATTGGATAATGTTCACAATGATCTAAGGGTTGAAATTCGACATGTATAGTTAATTTATGATTAATAGGCATGGTATAAAATTTCACGTTAAACGGATCATGGGAACTAAGTAATCTAGAATTCAAGGGTTTAAGTTAGTGGCATTATCATAATTATTGATAATCTAAGAGTTTTGTGAAATCTAATGGGTCTACATGGTAGTAAGCACGTTTCTAAGTAATTCTTATAATAGAACTTATATCTAAATCATCATGGATGAATGGTTATTCATTGATTTATTTAGGGAAATGTACATGCATCAAAATATGTGATCAACGGTCGGATGACTTGATTTGTGGGTGGGGACCGTTCTCAAGGGTCAAATTCGTGTAAGGAAATAGACATATGGTTAGGATAGTTGGATTTGTACCATACGCATGTACATATTACGTTAAATTTCATGATAACACTTAAGAACTTTCAATACTCGAGTATCTAATGTTTGGGGAGTTACGATATCCATCATGAGCACGTAATATACATGAATCCAAACATAGTTTCTATATAAGCATGTCTACATACATGATTTCATATCCAAACTTCTAAACACATTCCATAATGAATATTAACAAAAATTCTAGTAATAATAAGCTATGATAACTTCATGTAAAAAACTATTACAACATGTACAAACATCACACACATATCCCAACCCAAAACAACATTGTATAAGGTCCACATGTCTAACTGTAGTGGGCGCACCAACCTAAAGTCTGCAGGTTAGCTTGGTTTAATGAGTGAACTTGCTGACCTTGATGAATTCATGGATTCCCACATCATGGGACATCCACCTGGTATTCACAAGGTCACATGCCCCATCTAGGTTAAGGTATTAACATAAATTTCAAGTAGTTTATGTACCCATCGCTACATAATCTAGGTTTGGGCCTACATTTGATTCAAACTTCACCAAATTAATACCAAACATAAATTCATTCATTAACAATAAAATTAATAGCTATAATTCTTGATAAAACAGTTGTAAGTGCTAAAATGATTAAAGTACACTTTAGTTGTCAAATTTCGCATAGCCAAAAGAACTTGACAAGAGATCTTCAAGATCGATCCATAATCAAGAGAAGATCAATCTCAAGATCAAGATCATGGGAAGATTAAGCTCAAGATTGGTACATTCTTAAGAGAAGATCAAGCTAAAGATCAACTGATGTTCAAGAATAGATTAAGCTCAAAAGTCAAGATGAAATTCATAACCAAGTTCAAGACAAGGAAGTTCGATATTTCATATATCTCAGGTAGTATAAAACCATAGAAAGACCTTAGGATTAGGTTCTTTCAAAATCGTTTAAAATTGGTTTTTATACTTGTGTTTGCTTCGAATTCAACCAGACTAAGGTTTGGTTCGACTAGTTTGAGTTTTCTCGACCAGTCCAAGTTCAAGTTGAAGCAAAATTGTTTTTTAGTTGCAAATTCAACTGGTCGAATTTTTGGTTCGACTAGTCGAAGTTTGACCTTCAACCAGCTGGAGCTAATTCGACTCGAAGTCCAGTAACAATAAATTTTTGGATTTTCAAAATTTTGACCATTCAAAGAGCAAATTCGACTAGTCGAACAGTGCTCTTTGACTAGTCGAACTGGTCCTCGGGCTAGTCAAAGTTTGGATAGATCATATTTTGAGTAATCTGAAATCCGTTGAACTAAATCTGGTCTTTTTCGACTAGTCGAAGACTGCCTCAAGCTAGTCAAAGATTCAACTTCTTTTCCTATAAATTGAGTTCCTCTCTCAATCTGAAATATTCATTATTATTATCAAAATCCTTCTATGAGAGCAAGAGTGAGAGAGAGAGAGAGAGAGAGAGAGAGAGAGAGAAGCTCAAGTTATTAGCAAGCTATTTGAACGGTATTTATAAATTATATTTATAGCTTTTGTTTAATTTTCTTAATCTTAGATATTTCCATTCTGATTCTAAAGAGAGTAAACTATACTCTTCTTTTGAGATTTAAGAGAATTAATTCAAGTATCCATTGGTTTGAACTTAATTAAAATCAATAGAACCCTGAACCCTTTTCTATCCGATTGAACACCGAACAATCGACATTCAAGAAAGTGGTTCTTCGATTACAACTTCTGATACATCTTCTACGGTGAAGATAAGTATACATTCTTATTCTTTATTTGATTTTTCTAAGATAGCCAGAAAATTTCAGTGTAGGTTTTATCTAAGATAGCTTGAAAATCTCAATGAGGGATTTGATTATGATAGCTCGGTAAAATCACAAGAATTGTATCAAGTTTTAAGGTGACCCTAAGAAAACCTTTTTCATAGTGAAAGCTAAGATTATGTTGAGAGTAATTTTAGGAGTGGAGTAGGTGTGGAAATTTTAGAACAATCGAACCAATATAACTCTCTGTGTTATGTGGTGAATGCTTTTAATTTTTATGTGTTGAATAGTTGTATTTACATTTCAATTAAAGTGGTGAATGATTGTAATATCTTACTTTTATTTACTCTTACAAAGTTTGAGGTTTTGATTTTAAAGAAATTCGTGAAATAAGGTGGTCCTGCCTAAAACTTTAGGTGAAGGTTGTCTTACGAATTATTTAGAATTAACGTTTTAATACTTAATCAATTGAGAACTCTGATTTATTTACATATTCAGTACTTATTTTAAATATTTGACATAGTCCTATTCACCTCTCTCTAGGACTTCTTAAGTTCTCCTTTTCAACAACAATTATATAAAAAAAATCATACATTTAAAACAATCACAAATCAAATATACAATTTTAGACATAAAAAGATAAAATCCTAAGATAGAGATGAAACTAAGCTTCAAGGGATTCCTCATCCCTGAAAAAACTTGAAATCTTAGATGAAAAACCTTAATAAAGATGGCTTCTACATGAGACATAAAACACACTAGCTTAGGAGAAGATCTACACGATGGATGACAAGGTATTTGAGGGAGGGTGTCCCTTATGATGGACATTCTTGTAAGTGCTATGGTCTCATGCTCCTTTGATTATCAAATTTTGTTATGCCAAAACCTCTATCTGTGTCTTGTGTTTGTATGTTGATATGTATATGATCAAGACACTATATCACAATGGTTCAAGACATGTACGGTGTTCTGCTTCAAGAAATGTAAAGTCATGTACTTTAAGCATCTATGTTCAAAGCTACATTGATAAGAAGAGTACATTTCAAAACTCAAGTACATTTCAAGACTCAAGTACAACTAAAGATGAAGTTTAAGTTCCAGCTTTCGAAGATCTCAAGATCAAGCTACATCAAGATAGACATCTCAAGCTTCATAAGGTTCAAAGGTCATTGATCAGGGTCAAATATTGCATATCAGACCCCAGTAATTACCAGATTTTACGTATATGATAATGCTTAATGGAGTATTTTAATTGTATTTTTGTTACAGGATGAAGTCAGGAGCGTTAATTGAAAATTGATGTTAAAGGCATGGATTTCATGATCCAAAGTCTCCAGAGCACGGGATAGACTCCAGAGAACCAATAATGAAGATTTTACACGCCTGAGATCTGAGGAAAGCAAGCCAAAGGGGCCCGAAAAGGGTCCAGAATGCAAGATCACATGGTTCCCGCTATCCAATCAGTTCGAAACTTCATACATGGGATGAGGGCCGTAAATTAACCGTACATATTAAATTTCAGCCATAGAAGATCTCGGGAAGTGGTCCAACGGACAGATCAGCCTATTAATCTCTAAATTGGGGCCCACCTGATATTTGGAACTGCCTCAACCTTTGTATTGACGGTTTAAATAAGTTGAGAAACAGGATGGATGGATTGGATTTCTCGAAACCATCACAGTGGACCCCATATGTATAGCATGTGTACATAGTGCACATGTGCACCGCCCGTATACCGAACGACCTGCGTCGGGTCAGCAACGCTGACCCGAACTCTTTCTTAAAAACGGAAAATCTCCGTTTCCAGCGCTCCGCGAACCGAACCGTTGTCGTCGGTTGTGGGGCCCACCTATTGTCCAAATGGACAATCCAAACCGTCCATCCGCTTCCTGAGGTCGATATCGTCATCGCCTAGATGTCCGTTTGGTTCCATACATATGTACGGACGTTGATCGCTGAAAAAACGTAAAATGGACGGTGAGTTCAAAACTCCGTGGGTTGCACCGAATCCACCCCAAAACCCGTCAATTCCTACTGATTTTTCGAGCTGAAACCAATGGACGACGTGGATTCCTGTGAAAAGTCCAGGAATGGGCCCCACAATCATCGCAGCGTCGGTTTGGCGTCCGCGTAGCGTCTTCCGCTGGCCGTTTTTGCGAAGGTTTGTGGGCCCCGTACGTCACGCGTACGGCCGATCTGACCCGTCCATCGTGTAGAGGGCTTCGAGAGCTTCAAAACCATGTTGATATTCTTCGCCCATGCGTACACACGTGTGCGATACAGAGGCCACAAACAGGCCGTCTTGTGACGTTCAAAACTGTTTTTTTTTAGATTTCTTCTCTGGGCCGCGTCAATGGATGTTCAAAACCAACTATTCTTGACCGAAATTTCGTCCTGAATCCAATGGACGGGGTAGATTTTCCAGAAAATGCCTCTGTGGGGCCCACCGATCACGGCTGCGAAAATTTGTACTCCGAGTCCTTCTACGACTCTGCCACCGACCTCAGCCATCCAGCAGCTATAAAATGAGAGTTTTGGACGTGGGAAAGGCATTCAGAACCATTCAGAACCATTCAGAACCAGGGGATTCCAGATCTGGAGCAAGGAAGAGAAGAAAGAGAAGAAAGAGAAGAAAGAAGAGAGAGATCGATTGGTTTGGTGTTTAATTTTTATGAATTTTATTTAATATTTTTCATGAATTTTATGGGTCACTAATCTCTCAGCCTAAGGCTGAGATGAAGCCCCTAATTTGATTAGCTCTTGTATTGGTTGATTTACTTTGAATTTCAATTAATTTGTTTCTTTCTTTAAGTGGGCTTTATGGGTTTAAATTCTATACTTCTCCATCTATGAACTTGATTAAAGTATATATATGGATGTTGTTTGGATGCTTATTATAGGTACTTGTGTCTGATCAAGAACAAGTTTCCTATAGAGGAAGAAACAGGGTGCTTTAATGAATGTACATTCCATGTACCCAACCAAGGATATGGGATATGTCATTCATGGCATTGCTTAAAGGAATTAGACAGTTTGTATGCCCGATTAAGGACACAGATTGTGCTTTCTCTATTTAAGTGGTATCAATCTAGATCAAGGTGAATCAACAGACAAAACAAGGGTTAGGATAATTAGGGGTGGATTTGAAAGTCCTAGTGCCCTCTCTCTGATTGAATTTTCTTCCCTGTTCTTAATTAATTGTTTTTCATAAAATTGTGCTTAGTAATTCATTCCATTATTTGTTGGATTAGTTAAGGAGAATCATATATTTGAATTGTGACGACCAGTCCTCGTGGGAACGATCTCGTAATACGTACCGTATCTACATCTGATTCGTATACTTGCGAGTTTAAAAATCATTTAAATCATGTTGGTTTAAACAAAATATCAAGTTTTTGGCGCCGTTGCCGGGGACTGTTTTGTTCCTATTGGATTTAGGATTCTCTCTTATCATAATTCATAGTCTTAGGTTTTTTACTAACTCTAGGTTAAATTTTTTTTGAAACTAACCTATTTCCTGTTTTGTAGGGACCTGACATAAACTACTAATTTGGTAATCTCTTTCCAAATTTTCTATTTTTTTTCTAATTTCTATTTTTAGAATTAAGGTTTTATTTTTTTTAGGAAGTTTCTATCTCTAGGCTATTTTATTTTTTTTTATTTCCTATTTTCTAATTCAAGATTCTGATTCTTCTTTCAAGTAACTTTCTATTTTCTAGTTTAGGTTTTATTATTAGAAGAGTTTTTAGGTTTTATTTTTTTAGAAAGTTTCTCTCTTATTTTCTAATTTCCTATTTTTTAGAAATTTTCCCTTTTTAGAAACTAACTTAGCTTTTATTTCTAAGATTATAAATTTTTATTTTTATTTTTATTTTATTTATTTATTTTTTATTTATTTATTTTTTTTTGTAGAAATTAACCGTTGCTTAGGATTTTTTTTCTAGCATTATCTTAGTAAATTTAATTTATTTTTGTTTTCTTTTTGTTTACAGGAATTAAGGAAGGAAGCTGCTAAATAACATTGTCTTCAAAAGGAGGAGCTCTCAAATCTTCAGACATTCATCATCTCCTTTTCTCGGGTTCTTCTTTCCAATTCTCGTTTGCATAGCTTTCTCTTGTTTTTAGGAATTCATAACTTTTTCCTTTAGTTTTATTCATCATAGGTTGCATCTTAGTTTAGTTTTCTTTCTTATATTAATAACATAGTTTATGCTAGGACGTAGATCTCTGAATATAGAACTAGCACCGTTTGATCCTGAGATTGAAAGAACAATTCGTGAAAGATTGAGAAATAATCCTGTTGAAATGGCGAATGAGACTGAAGTTAAAGCTCTCAAAGATTATTCAGCTCCTGTCCAATTTAATGCGCCTTCATGCATAGTGTTGCCAACCACTACGGCAACACACTTTGAACTTAAACCTGGAGTCATACAATTGTTGCCATCCTTTTATGGATTGGACAAAGAGGACCCATATCATCATGTGAAAGAATTCTTAAACATTTGCTCCACCTTTAAGTTCCAAAACTTCTCAGACGATTCGATCCGCCTACGCCTGTTTCCTTTTTCTTTGAAGGATAAGGCGAAAGCATGGTTGAATTCTCTAGAAGTTGGATCTATCACTACATGGGACCAACTGTCTAAGAAGTTCTTAAACAAGTTCTTCCCCGTTCACAAAACCAATGCCCTCCGTAGAGAAATCACTAACTTCACACAAAAAGAGGGCGAGCACTTTCATGAATGTTGGGAAAGATGGAAGGACTTGCTTCTTAAATGTCCTCACCATGGTTTTGAGAAGTGGCAACAAGTTCAATACTTCTATGACGGTCTGACACCACAGAACCGTCGCATGGTTGATGCCACCAGGGGAGGGTCATTCATGACCAAAAGAGATGTCGAAGCGTGGAACTTCTTTGAAACCTTGTGCGAAAATTCCCAGCAATGGGATTATTCAAATAGAGGTGACAGAAGTCCCCAACCACAAAAGAGAGGTGATATATATGAGATAGGAGTCATGCCAGAGCTGAGCGCCAAGCTTGATAACTTGACAAAGAAAGTTGATGCTCTGGTATTAAATAATGGACCACCAGAAACAGCTCAAGTCGAGGCATATGCCACATGTTCTAGTCCTGCCCATCCTATGCAGTCTTGTCCATCTGGTGCAGCATTCCCAGAACTTCTCTCTGAACAAGTTCATGCTATGAACACTTTTCAAAAATCTGGAAATGATCCTTACTCGAACACATACAACCCAGGGTGGGCTAGACATCCAAATTTCTCTTGGGCAAAAGGACCACAACAAGGAGGACCATCTGGAAATCCTCCCATGCAACCGCACCTCCAAGTTGGCAGTCAACAACCTCAACAGTTTCCACAATATCAACAACTGCCTACACAATCAAGGAAACCATCTCTTGAGGCGACACTCCATCTTTTCATGCGAGTTCTCTCCAATTCCAAAAAGACACCCAACAAACCTTATTGGCCAACCAGGAAAGCTTACATGCAAATGCACAATCCATTGCCAAGTGGAAGTACAAATGGGTCAACTAGCGCCACATTGAGTGAGAGAGAGAAGGGCAAGCTCCCTAGCCAACCTGAGGCTAATCCAAAGGGACAGTATGAGATTGGCTCTAATTCCAACCAAGGGCAATATCATGAACAGGCCAAATCGATCACTACCCTTAAGTCAGGCAAGTAGATTGATAACAGAATAGAGATGCCTGGGGATGAATCAAATTCTAAAACAGAAGATCAAGATGAAGCAGAGAGTCATACCAATGCATCCAAAGTCCAAAAGCTCTTTGACTCTCCAAGAGCCACTAATGTGCCACCTTATGTGCCCAAAGCACCCTTTCCTCAACGTCTGGCACCAACAAAGAAAAGAAATAACTTTGATGAAATCTTGGATGTGTTTCAAAAAGTGCAAGTCAACATCCCGTTGCTTGACGCTATCAAGCAAGTCCCTGCTTACGCTAAGTTTCTTAAAGATTTATGCACTCAAAAGCGTAAGCAGAATGTTCATAAGAAAGTCTTCCTTGCAGAGCAGCTCAGCTCCATGATTCAACATAACACCCCTCCTAAATTTAGGGATCCAGGAGCTCCCACCATTTCTTGCGGCATAGGAGATCATAAGATCGGGAAGGCATTACTTGATTTATGGGCGAGTGTCAATTTGTTACCATATTCGGTCTATGAGCAGCTAGGACTTGGTGAGTTGAAACCGACTAAGGTAACATTACAACTAGCCGATAGATCTGTCACGGTGCCCCGGGGTGTTAGTGAAGATGTGTTAATCCAGGTTGATAAATTTTATTTTCCAAAGTGGATTTCATAGTTATAGATACTCAGCCTGTCCAGAATCTTCATAGTTAGATTCCAGTCATTTTGGGTCGTCCATTTTTGGCCACATCTAATGCTATTATCAATTGCAGAATGGAGTTATGAAATTGTCCTTTGGTAACATGAATATTAAACTCAATGTTTTTAATGCAGAACAACAACCCTCAGATTTGGATGACATATTTGAAGTGGACATGATCGAGAGCCTTGTGCAGGACTCCTTCCGTACATCTTTTGAAGATCCTCTTGAAACCTGCTTAGCACAATCGGGCATGGATTTTGACATTGATAGTCCCATCCATGAAGTCAATGCATTGCTCGACTCTACTCCTATATTGAGACTGAAAAATGGAGAGCGAAAGTGGAACCTCTCCATCCCTCTGAGACTCTTCTTGACAGCATAGCTTCCGACTCTGAGAAGACAAAGGCGAGCAGGCTGCTTAATGTTCTTAGAGCATATAAGGCAGCAATTGAACGGAAGATAGTGGAAATACAGGGAGTATGCCCCACGATATGTATGGATCATGCTGTGGAAATGTCGCATAACATGCAAAGGAAGCGTGATCCTAACATAGAAGAAGTCGTTCGAGCCGAAGTCCTTCAATGATTTGACGACAGTGTCGGTTGCCTTATTTCAGATAGCACAATTCATAGGAACTCACATCACTTGTCTGAGATCGGTTAATGAAAGTGTTGAGGTAATTTCTTTGGCGGACCCTGGTTATAAAGATTATTTCATTCATGGTCCGTTCTTGTCTGGCTGAAGACGTTAAACTTAGCGCTCATGGGAGGCAACCCAGCCTTTTGCTTTATTGTATTGCTTTTTATTTCATTCATTTTCATTTTTCTGAGTTAGTTACTTCAATGTTTGTGGGTAACATTATCGCAAACCCTCACGAGACTACAACTCGTCCACTAGGGGTAACCTAGGGGTTTAAAGGCTTGTTGCATGCGCTAAATGCAATCGAGAGCACCTGCGAAAGTGGTATAGGTAGGATCTTCTTTTCTTTTTCTTTTTGTTATTTTCGCTTCTATTAATTTCTCTCTTGCCCTAACTTGCTCTTACATTGATAATTTTGGGAAGCCTCTTGATTCTCCGTCCAGGTACTATCTTTCCCTCATTTCTCTTTTATTTTTCGTTGTCCCATGTGCATTACTTGTTTATTTCTAATACATTGAGGACAATGTAGATTTTCGGTTGGGGGTGGGAGATTAGGGTACCTAATCAGTATTTTCTTAGTCCTGAGGAAAATTTGTGAAAATTTTAAAAATTTTTCTGAATTTCTATTGAATTCAAAGTGACTTTGAAGGGTAGTTGTGATTTTAACATTATAAGATACCTGATGTTGGTAACTAATGACTCTTAGATTCGGCCATCTGCTTGATTTCACAGTCAATTTTGAATTGTTAATCCATGATTAGACGTTGTGAACATTGATTGAGTCATGATTTTACATATCACATCTCGCTTGCACATTAAGTTTTGGTTCGATAACTGAATGATTAACTTGGTAAAAAGAAGAATTAAAAGGCTAAGTCACATAATCTTCACCATAGGTTTGCTCCTATAGGTATAGATTTGATTCTCCATAGTTGACTTATAAAAAATGAGGCGACGAGTTTTCGCCATAGGTTTGCTCCCTATAGGTAAGAATTTGATTCCCCTCATTTACGTTACTGCTCATAAAGAAAATCAAAGGTTGGTAAAATTAAAAATTAATCTGTGAGATAAGTGTTGGTTTCAAGCTTGGTTGTCACGAATTACCAATGATATCATGAGATTGACAATTGGATCTCTTAATATTTGTAAGTCGAGATTACACTTTACATTCATGGAGCTCGATGTTCAGAAATGTTCTAATTAATGGATTAATATGTTGAACTTGATTATGAAGTTTACTGTGAGCTTGATTTCAGGAGAAAATTCTACTTACCATTCATGAATCTTAGAATTTTCACATCTCATCTGTCTTTTCACTAGTAACTTTTGTTTACAGTATTAGTCTTTTATTTCTAAAATTTTTTTTCGCTTTTTTTTCTCGTGAATAGCAAAATGCTTTTTGGGAGTTGTGATCAGGGTCAAATATTAAACATCAAGTTTTTGGTAATTACCAGATTTTACGTATATGATAATGCTTAATGGAGTATTTTAATTGTATTTTTGTTACAGGATGAAGTCAGGAGCGTTAATTGAAAATTGATGTTAAAGGCATGGATTTCATGATCCAAAGTCTCCAGAGCACGGGATGGACTCCAGAGAACCAATAATGAAGATTTTACACGCCTGGGATCTGAGGAAAGCAAGCCAAAAGGGCCCGAAAAGGGTCCATAATGAAAGATCACATGGTTCCCGCTATCCAATCAGTTCGAAACTTCATACATGGGATGAGGGCCGTAAATTAACCGTACATATTAAATTTCAGCCATAGAAGATCTCGGGAAGTGGTCCAACGGACAGATCAGCCTATTAATCTCTAAATTGGGGCCCACCTGATATTTGGAACTGCCTCAACCTTTGTATTGACGGTTTAAATAAGTTGAGAAACAGGATGGATGGATTGGATTTCTCGAAACCATCACAGTGGACCCCATATGTATAGCATGTGTACATAGTGCACATGTGCACCGCCCGTATACCGAACGACCTGCGTCGGGTCAGCAACGCTGACCCGAACTCTTTCTTAAAAACGGAAAATCTCCGTTTCCAGCGCTCCGCGAACCGAACCGTTGTCGTCGGTTGTGGGGCCCACCTATTGTCCAAATGGACAATCCAAACCGTCCATCCGCTTCCTGAGGTCGATATCGTCATCGCCTAGATGTTCGTTTGGTTCCATACATATGTACGGACGTTGATCGCTGAAAAAACGTAAAATGGACGGTGAGTTCAAAACTCTGTGGGTTGCACCGAATCCACCCCAAAACCAGTCAATTCCTACTGATTTTTCGAGCTGAAACCAATGGACGACGTGGATTCCTGTGAAAAGTCCAGGAATGGGCCCCACAATCATCGCAGCGTCGGTTTGGCGTCCGCGTAGCGTCTTCCGCTGGCCGTTTTTGCGAAGGTTTGTGGGCCCCGTACGTCACGCGTACGGCCGATCTGACCCGTCCATCGTGTAGAGGGCTTCGAGAGCGTCAAAACCATGTGGATAGTCTTCGCCCATGCGTACACAGGTGTGCGGTACAGAGGCCACAGACAGGCCGTCGTGTGACGTTCAAGACTGTTTTTTTTTAGATTTCTTCCTGGGCCGCGTCAATGGATGTTCAAAACCACCTATTCTTGACTGAAATTTCGTCCTGAATCCAATGGACGGGGTAGATTTTCCAGAAAATGCCTCTGTGGGGCCCACCGATCACGGCTGCGAAAATTTGTACTCCGAGTCCTTCTACGACTCTGCCACCGACCTCAGCCATCCAGCAGCTATAAAATGAGAGTTTTGGACGTGGGAAAGGCATTCAGAACCATTCGGAGTCATTCAGAACCAGGGGATTCCAGATCTGGAGCAAGGAAGAGAAGAAAGAGAAGAAAGAGAAGAAAGAAGAGAGAGATCGATTGGTTTGGTGTTTAATTTTTATGAATTTTATTTAATATTTTTCATGAATTTTATGGGTCACTAATCTCTCAGCTAGGGCTGAGATGAAGCCCCTAATTTGATTAGCTCTTGTATTGGTTGATTTACTTTGAATTTCAATTAATTTGTTTCTTTCTTTAAGTGGGCTTTATGGGTTTAAATTCTATACTTCTCCATCTATGAACTTGATTAAAGTATATATATGGATGTTGTTTGGATGCTTATTATAGGTACTTGTGTCTGATCAAGAACAAGTTTCCTATAGAGGAAGAAACAAGGTGCTTTAATGAATGTACATTCCATGTACCCAACCAAGGATATGGGATATGTCATTCATGGCATTGCTTAAAGGAATTAGACAGTTTGTATGCCCGATTAAGGACACAGATTGTGCTTTCTCTATTTAAGTGGTATCAATCTAGATCAAGGTGAATCAACAGACAAAACAAGGGTTAGGATAATTAGGGGTGGATTCGAAAGTCCTAGTGCCCTCTCTCTGATTGAATTTTCTTCCCTGTTCTTAATTAATTGTTTTTCATAAAATTGTGCTTAGTAATTCATTCCATTATTTGTTGGATTAGTTAAGGAGAATCATATATTTGAATTGTGACGACCAGTCCTCGTGGGAACGATCTCGTAATACGTACCGTATCTACATCTGATTCGTATACTTGCGAGTTTAAAAATCATTTAAATCATGTTGGTTTAAACAAAACATCAAGTCATCCTACATCTAAAAGGATGAAGTTCAATGTTCATACTTAATGTTCCAGGTATGATAGACCTTAGATTGACCTTAGGGTAGGTCATTTTGTATACATAATTCAAAATGAATCTATTTATATGAATTGGTCTGTTCTAAGACTAGTCCTAGGACCTTGTTTGACTAGTCCTAGCACTGGTTCGACCAGTCCAAAAAATTTCACGACCAGTCCTAAGTTGTTGAAGATTTTCAGAATTTTTTGGTTACTCTACGACCAGTCCTGGAGACTGTTCAACCGGTCGTAGGGAGGTCACGACTCGACCTTTGACCAGTCCTAGAACTACGACTCAAACTCCAGCAACCAATCCTAGTTGTCTACGACCAGTCCTAGGTCAGCTACAACCAGTCGTAAGTAGTCTAAGACCAGTCGTAGAAATCCTAAGACTAGTCGTAGAATGGTTTTCAAAGATCGCGCTTAAAAATTCAAAATATTGTTGAAGCTACGACTAGTCGAAGGGTTCCTAAGACCAGTTGTAGATGTGATCTTTTCATCTATAAATTGAACATGAATTTCAGAGTTTTTTATTGATTAATTTCAAGAAAATTCAAGCCTCCACTCTGAGATAAGTTTGTTCATTTTAAGCTACGCTGTGCATATTTAATATTCTTTTTGTTAGCTTTTCTTATTTTGATTTTATTCCTATATTCCAATCTTATTTGAAAAGAGAAATTGTTGTATTCCTTCTTCTTGGAATCAAAATCAAATAGAGCTAAGCCCATTTGATTTATTTTAAAATCAATTAGAACTTAGAACCATTATAAAGTGAGTATTGGACATTGAACGTTGATTCGAACATGTACTCTGATTGGTTCTATCGGGCTACTATAAAAAGGAGGAATCCAGGTATTTTATGTTTATGTAAAATTTCTATTCTTTTGGTTTTTGTTTGAGATTTGTCAGAAAATTCCCATTGTGTGGTTATCTGAGGAGAGCCAAAAAACTCAAACAGTGTAGGTTTTTGGATTGTGTAAGCCCAAGTTAAAAAGACACAATTGTGAAGGTTTTAGGTGAACCTGTGAAACCTATTTTGTTAGTGAACGCTAATATCCCCTGTGTGAGGATATTAGGAGTGGAGTAGCATTCTGTATGGCTGTTGTTGAACAGTTGGTATACACACAGGCGAACCACTATAATTCTTTGTCTTGTGGTTTGAATGCTTGCTTAAGTTTTATATCTTTTATCATTCAGATTTATGGAATGTATGTGTGGATGTGAATGTTGTAAAATTTACATTTCAAGTACAGTGGGAATGTTGTAATAATTTAGATTCAAATTCCTTTAATTTATTTCAATTCCTTGCTATTTATTTTTTTTCTCTCTGGTTTGAGTTTTTGATACAAAAGACGTTCTAGAAATAAGGTTGTCCTGCTATAAACCCTTGGTTTTTATGGTGTAAGGTTGTCTTTAGAACTGAATTTGTATCAACCTCTTAATTCTTGTTTATTGAGGTTACTTTTATTTCAGCATTGTGAATTGATTTATTTTATTTGGTTATCATGTTCATTTATTTCGCTGTTAAAGTTTTATTTTGGCATCATCCTATTCACCCTCCCCCTCCCCCCCCCCCCCCCCCCTTTAGGATGTATAGCTAGGCCATTTCAAGTGGTATCAGAGCCTAATAGCTCGCTCTTATTGCTTTTTATTTAGATTTATTTCATGAGCTAACAATCTAAGCTATTTAAAAGATGTCAAATTTTGAAAGCCTATCAGTCACTAGGCCTCCACCCTTTGATGGCTCCAACTATGCCTATTGGAAAGCCAGGATGGGGATCTTCCTCAATCAATGGATGAGAGTGTGTGGCAAGCCACAGTGATTGAATGGAACCCACCTACCACTGAAGTGACTGGTATCGATGGTTCAAAATCAATAAGAGTAACACCGTATTTCTCATGGACCACTCTTCAGAAAAATGAGAGTAGTGCCAATGCAAAAGCACTGAATGCAATCACTTGCACATTATCATCGGATGAGTTCAAAAGAATTATATCATGTGATACTGCAAAGCAAGCTTGGGACATTTTAGAAATGACACACGAGGGTACATCAATTGTCAAGAAATCTAAGGTCCAACTCCTCACAACCTAATTTGAGAAAATTCATATGGAGGAAAATGAAATGTTTATAAACTTTTACACAAGATTAAATGACATTGTAAACTCAATGTAGCATCTTGGCAATAAAATCCCAAAAAGTAAAGTGTGTGCAAAGATACTACGCTCACTTCCTGAACGGTTCAACTCTAAGGTAATCGCGTTCCAGGAACCTCGTGATACTGACAATATGAGGGTGGAAGAACTAGTTGGTTCTTTACAAACCTATGAGTTAAATGTTAAAGCTCCTAAAGGTAAATCTATCACTCTTAAATCTTCTAAAGAAAACTCTGATTTAGAAAATTCTGAAGATAATATGGCTCTTTTAGCAAAAAAGTTTTACAAGATTTTCAAGAGTAAAAAGAGGGTTGATTTTCAAAAATCAAATGACAAGAAAAGATCGAAACCTAAATCTAAAACTTGGAAGCCTTTGAAAGATAGTCAATGTTACAACTGCCAAGAATATGGGTAGCAAACAAATGTCCTAAAAAGGACAAACCCAAAAAGAAGGGTATGTTAGCTACTTGGGATGAATCATCTGATTCTGAAGCTTCTTCTGAATCAGAAGATTCTGAAACTGAGTCGGGCAGTGAAGTTAAAGCCCTTATGACTCTAGCTAAATTCACTTTTTCAGATCATGATGATTCAGCTAACGAAGAAAATCTGAATCGTGATTATGAAAATGAAGTTGATCTTCAAGACGCTTACAATGCCTTATATAAGGAAAGTTGTAAAATTGCTGTCAAACTTAAACTTCAAAAAGAAAAGTTTTTTAAACTCAAAGAATGTTTTGAATCTCTTGTTTTAGAAAAATTCCAAATTTCAGATTGTTTTGAAAAATTAAAATGCGATTTGGAATCTAAAACCTCCCTGATTGAAAATCTGAAATCTGAAAATGAGAAACTTAAAAATGAAGTATATTCTCTTCTGAGTTTAAAGGATACATGGAGTTATGCCCAAGGAGATCCAAAGTTAGAAAAACTTTTATCCGAATCTAGAAAATGTGGGGACAGATCTGGGTTGGGCTACGATAAAAATGTTCCTCCTAAACAAAAGTATACTCCTCCTAAGTTTGTGAAAGGAGAGTCCTCTAACTCAAAAGGGAAAAATACTAGTCAAGGTTTTTCTAAAAATACAAAAGCTTTTCAAAAACCTAAAAGCAGCTATGGCAACTTTAAAAATCAGAACAAAAACCCACTAGCTGAAAAGATAGTTGATTTACTCACGGAGCTCTTAAAATCTAACTCAGTAGGTCATTCTTATAACAACAGACAGAAGAAGTCCAATTATACTCCTAAACCCAAAACAGTTCTGAAATGGGTTCCTAAGGTTGCCTGCTTGGTTGCTCACGCCGCTTTCAAAGTTACAAGCCATTTAAAGTGGTACCTAAATAGTGGAATCTCCAGGCATATGACAAGCGATAAGACTTTATTCACCGATCTTAAAGATATGACTGATGGGCCAGTTACTTTTAGTGATGGAAGCAATTATAAGATAATTGGCCAAGGTACAGTTCAACTCTATAATCTTCCCTTATTTAAGAACATTTTATATGTCGAGGGGCTAAAACACAACCTGTTAAGCATATCCCAAATATGCAATAACAACCATAATGTGAAATTTTCCAATCAAGGTTGTGAAATCATAAACAAAATGGGTTCTATAATATTAACTGGTCACTAAACTTCTGAAAACTGCTATATTGTAAGCGATGGTAGCTCATCTAATCAACAGTGCTACATGGTCCACACCGATGAGAAAAATTATGGCATAAATGCCTTGGACATGTACACTACCGGAATTTATACAGATTGAGCAAAGAAGAACTAATAAGAGGTCTACCTAAGTTACAAAAAGTAGACAAAATATGTGGTGAATGCCAGTATGCCAAGCAAACAAGGAGCTCTCACAAAAAGGTGAACTCCAATGCCACATTAAGACCACTCGAGCTACTTCACATGGATCTTATAGGACCTACAAGGACAGAGAGTCGAGGTGGCAAAAAATTACATCCTGGTAATTATGGATGATTTTACCAGATTCACTTGGGTTACGTTTTTAAGGGACAAATCAGAAACCCTTGATGAAGTGAAAAAGATCATCAAACGGATCCAGACTGAAAAAAGTTCTCAAGTCTGTAAGATCCGTAGTGATCATAGATTTGAGTTTGAGAATAGCAGTTTTGAAAAGTTTTATAGTGATCAGGGAATATCGCATGAATTCTCTACGCCCAAAATACCATAACAAAATGGAATTGTAGAGAGGAAAAATAGAGTGCTTCAAGAAATGGGAAATGTAATGTGTAACGCCCTAAAATTCGAGGGTCGAGCATAACTCAGCTCCCAAGTTCCAAAACATTACTTATGCAACATATTTAATGATGGGTGTATGTTGTCTGTATTAGTGCATAAAACATGGAATAGATTAAGCCAAATAGCAAATATAATTCAGGGATAAGTAAAGAAAGCAAGCGGAAGACTTATAGAAATATATGTGTACAAGTGCAAATCCCTGAAGTACATATACATACCAGGTCGTTCTGACAAGTGTTACTATCAAAATTACAAGTATCAAATTACATCATTTAATTTTCCAAAAGCAATCCCAGCATCCTGCGCATCAGAATGAGGCTCACTAGAACCCATCTGAAAACTGCATAAAAGAGAAAGCAGCCTCATCATCATCCATCTCCCGCTCTGCCTCAGAGGTCGCCTCAACATCTGCAACATCAGCAGCTAAGACAGAGTCTGGTGGGTGTTTAACACCGCCCCAGAACGTGGGAGTGAGTGATCAACTCAGTGGAACAATAAAGCATAGGTTAACATGTTATCAGTTCAATCAAGTAGTAATAATAAAGCAGAACAATTAAACAAGTCCTAAGTACTCTTGTTAATGCAAGGATGTATGCAGAATGATGCGTGCCCTCACGCATACACCCTCAGCGTCTTCATCTTACATTATGCATGACACCACCTCAAAGTGCGCCACGCCTACAAAGCACATGCAAATGCGGTGCATGAATATGATTACCAAGTTGTTATTAGTCCTTTTCATACAGCAGGATTGGGAAGCTAAGATACCTTCCTCATATCACCATCCAAACAGTGATCCATTCTAGGGTCGTCAGTCCTAGGTAATCCCTATGATCATATGTTTTTAGGTCGTTGCAAAGGGCTCGTCACCAATCAATGCACGCCTATCATACCATCGTTACTACACTAAGGCTCGTCACCTCAATGCGGTATCCAGGTATGCTCGAGGTCATTACAAAGGGCTCGTCACCAATCAATGTAGGCCGACAGCGCGAATATAGTATCCTATACCACCATAATCGACTCACGAGTTTAGTTGCTCATTGGTCACTACGGGGAGGCTTGTCACCCTAGTGTAGGCCGACAACTCGACCACGGTGTCCCATACCACCATGTCCGGCTCATGAGTCTTAGCGGATCAAGTACCATGGTTAACAGGATTTCACTGGTAAGTTTGGTACCCTAGATTCAAGCAGTAGTGTCCATACATGGTGAACATACATCGGACAATCGGGTTACTTGACGAACTCGACTAGCACGAGCGCACGTTGGGTTGAACGACATAGAGTGCGCAAACACTCTGCGTGGCCAAACCACTGCCGACAACTCTAATACGACTTGGGTTCGTCTAATACGTCCTACGTGGTGAAAGTAACCTCAGCCACGATCTTAAGGCCGATTACCGATTTCCTGGACTAATGCATAGTCCCACACATATTACACTACAACAGATATTCATAACTACAATTTATAATAGTAATGGAACAACAACTCAAATCATGTAGTACGCAAGCATTTGAAGAATATCAACTTAACATAAATGTAAGCATAAGTAATGCTTGAAATTAAATAACAAGGAATGTAACTTGCAGGAAGGAAATCATACACACTAGTGGGAGAGTTGAGAATCGCTTCTCAACGCCCATACTAGGTTGATATATCACACTTTAGATCATTCAGGCATTTCTACAAACACTTAGAATACATAATACAACATACCTGACGTATATTGTAATACAAGCATTTGGACAATTCCTTTTACCAAGGAGTTGCCGCACATACAATTAGCATACATACATGACAAATAATCATGGCAAACACAGGTGCATATTTTATACGTATATGGTACTTTATACATACACATAGAATACACAAATCTTAATATAACACATGCATATCAGGAATGCAACATAAATATAACATTTGGCATGTGAAATCTCATCCATAGCAAGAATAAACCATTAACTGGCATTGAAAGCCTTGAAAACTATAACCTATACACTTAAAGTCCGCACCTTAAGCCAGAAAAGAACACCGAACTGATTTCAGACGATATGTCTTCGTCAACGGCGACAAGATAACCTAAGACAAGAATAGAAATGAGATACAACAACACCAAGACTATTCTAAGCTCTAACACAGATTAGGGTTAGGTTAACTTACCCAAAGATGAACTCAGAATCGTCAGAATAACGATTCAAAGTGAAGGTTCAAAGATGAAGAAGAACAGGAAAGAATCTGAGATGATTCACCAACTTCTCTCTCACTTTCTCTCTCTTTTCCTTTCTCTTTCTTAGGTAGGGTTAGGAAATTCGTATGGAAAAGAGAGCTAGGGTTTTAAGGTCTATAAATAGGCCTAATATTGATGAAAATAACCCCAGGGCCAAGGTATACTTAGGGTATAACCAAAACCGGCCTCTCACGATCCAACGAAGCACTTCTGGTGGGCCTATTACCACGAAAGGTCAGACTTAAGCTCTTTGACCATGGATCAAGGTCAAGCTGAGTTTTCGAACCAACCAGATCTTCAGATCAGCCGTGGCGGACCACACTCAATTCAACGGTCACTAAATCTCGATCAGGTCCACAAGCACAAGGACATGCTTGGGCCACCTTCCCTGATCAGAGGGTGAAATTGGGTCAGAATCCAATAGTCAGATTGCTTAAAATCGTCGCACAAGCGACACGACTCAGATTTCATAAAATCTTATTAAATTTCCAACCGTTCTCACATTCTTCACTCCGAACTCAACCAAATCGACTCAGAATATCATCTGGACTTGATTTTTGAGGTGATAGCCAAGTCCAACATGGTGACCGCAACAGCTTAAGATCATCGCTATCGGACTTTCGACGCGCGGTCCAGGTCTGATCCAGAACTTCCAAAATTTTTCCAGAACAACTGGATTTAACGATGGATCCCAGATTTCAGAGTAACATAGCGCTAATAATCTACAGGTTTTGAGTCATGCAGATATAATTTAAAGTGATTGATGTAAATTTCACAAGTAATCAAGTATAGCACTAATTACCCCAAAAACTACTAAGGAAAGAATAGCACAAAATTTTCAGGGTCATTACAATCTACCCCCCTTAAAGAAGATTTCGTCCTCGAAATTCATACCTTCTCATATTCCTCAAGGATCTGAGGGTAGCTCTTCCTGACCTCAGCTTCAGATTCCCAAGTAGCCTCTTCCACACTATGATGCGTCCATAGCACCTTCACAAGAGGGATAACCTTGCTACGCAATACCTGCTCCTTCCTGTCGAAAATATGCGTCGGTCGCAGTACATAAGTGACATCCTCACTCAACTGCACCTACTCCCAACTGATAATATGCGAAAGATCAGGAACGTACTTCTTTAGCATAGAAACATGAAATACGTTATGCACGCCCGCAAGAGGTGTGGGCAAAGTAAGGCGGTATGCTACCGCTCCCACTCGATCCAGAACTTGAAATGGACTAATAAATCTCGGCGTTAGCTTCCCCTTCTTACCGAACCGCAGAACTCCCTTCATAGGAGAGACCTTCAGAAATACGTGGTCTCCAACCTTAAACTCAAGCGGCCGATGCCTCGTATCAGCATAACTCTTCTGCCTACTCTGGGCTATCAGAAGTCGACGTCGAATGATGTCAACTTTCTTTGAAGTCACCTGCACCAACTTTGGGCCAAGCAAACTATGCTCGCCAACTTCTGCCCAGCAATGCGGTGCTCTGCACGGGCGACCATACAACGACTCATAAGGAGCCATGCCAATACTCGCCTGAAAACTGTTATTATACGCGAACTCTGCATACTGAAGACAATCATCCCAACTGTCCTTGAAATCCAAAACACAAGCTCGCAACATGTCTTCCAGGACCTGATTCACTCGGTCCGTCTACCCATCTGTTTGCGGATGAAACGCGGTGCTGAACTTCAGTTTCACACCCATCGCTTCCTGAATACGAGTCCAGAAGATAAATGTGAAATGCGTGTCTCTATCAGACACAATCTCCAGGGAAACTCCATGCAGACGTACTATCTCCTTGATATACAACCTAGCCAACTCGTCTGCAGAGTTTGTAACTCTGATCGGTAAGAAATTCGCCGACTTCGTCAATCGGTCGACGATCACCCAAATAGAGTCATATCCCTTCCTCGTTCTCGGTTACCCAGAAATAAAATCCATAGAGATGAAGTCCCACTTCCATTCTGCTATGGGCATGGGCTGCAACAACCCAGGAGGTCGACGATGCTCTGCCTTGACCTGCTGGCATGTGAGATAACGAGAAACAAACTCAGCAATCTGGACCTTCATATTGTCCCACCAATAAGATCTCCTCATATCTTGATACATCTTCATGCTACCTAGATGCATCACAAGCTTAGAACTATAGGCTAACTCGAGAACCTCCCGTCTCAAGTCAGGGATGTCAGGAACACATAACCGGCCACGAAATCGTAGGCCCCCATCAGAACTAACACTCCAGTCGGAGTTCTCATCTGTACTAACCCGCTTTCTCATCTTCACCAAAAGCTCATCCTCTGCCTGAGCTGCAACGATCTTCTCGTCGATAAGGGGTTGTACACGAATGTGTGCGATAACCTCATACGGCTCAACCACTGTAAGCTTTTGCTCAAAATCTTGCACGAACTCCAACATATCCCACTCTGCTATCATCAGTGGAGCCGCAAACTCAATAGCCTTCTTGCGACTCAACGCATCTACCACAAGGTTCGCCTTGTCCGGATGGTAAGAAACATCGAACTTAAAGTCCTTCAATGTTTTCATCCATCGGCGCTGCCTCATATTCAAATCACGCTACGTGAAAATATACTTAAGGCTCTTGTGGTCGTAAAAGAGCTCGAACTCCTCACCATAGAGGTAATGTCTCCAAAGCTTTAATGCGAAAATGACAGCTGCTAACTCCAGGTCGTGCGTAGGGTAATTCTCTTCGTGTTTCCTCAACTGACGCGAAGCATAAGCAATCACCCTGTCCTTCTGCATAAGGACACAACCCAGGCCAACGCGAGAGGCGTCGGTATATATAATATACTTAACCCCTTGCTCTGACAATACTAGCATAGGGGCGGACGTCAACTTGTCCTTCAGCTCCTGAAAAGCTAACTCCGCCTTCTCATTCCAAGCAAACTTCAAATCCTTCCGTGTCAACTGCGACAACAGTCTGGCAATCTTCGAGAAGTCTTGAATGAAGCATCGATAATAGCCTGCAATACCCAGAAAGTTCCCTACCTCAGTAACTGAACCAGGCTGCTTCTAGTCCTGTACTGCAGCTACCTTGGTAAGGTCGACAGCTATCCCTTCCTTGGACACCAAATGTCCCAGGAATTTGACTTCCTCTTTCCAAAAATCACACTTCTTGAACTGCGCAAAGAGATGATTCTTCCTAAGAGTATCCAAAACTGCTCTTAAGTGCTCCTCGTGCTCTTCCCGGCTTGCCGAATAAATCAAGATGTCATCGATAAAGATAATGACGAATCGGAACAAGAATAGCCGAAACACCCTGTTCATCAGATCCATGAACACGACCGGTGCATTCGTAAGACCAAACGACATCACAAGGAACTCATAGTGACCGAAGCTAGTCCTGAAAGTGGTCTTCTGCACGTCCCCGTCCTTGACGCGCAACTGATGATACCCAGACTGCAGATCAACCTTCGAAAAGTACCGTGCCCTCTTCAATTGATCAAACAGATCATCAATCCTGGGCAAAGGGTACTTATTCTTCACAGTTACTAAATTCAACCTGCGATAATCAATACACAATCGCAAGGAACCATCCTTCTTCTTCACAAACAAAACAGGTGCTCCCTAAGGAGACACACTAGGCCGAATAAAACCTAAATTCAGCAAACCATCTATCTGATTCCTCAACTCCTCCATTTCATTCGGAGGCATACGATAGGTGGGTAATGAAATGGGCGCCGCACTAGGCATGAGGTCGATAGCAAAATCAATCTCACACTGAGGAGGTAATCCAGGAATCGACTCAAACACATCTTCAAACTCCCGAACTACCGGCGTGCTAACTAACGCCGATCCAGCCATACTCTCCAAAAGAGAAGTATAATAATCAATACGAAAAGGGTAACTGACCTGAACTGGGAAAGTAACAGTCTCGCCCTCAGGTCCATGGATGGTCACCAACCTTGCTTCATAATCAATCTCAGCTCACATCCTCGTGAGCCAATCCATACCCATATTAACATCGTAATGATAAAGAAGTGCGACAAAGAAATTAACACGGATCGATCCATTTCCAAGATCGACCAAACAATCCATACAACGCTTGCCCAAGCAGAGGAAATCCCCGTAGCGGTAATAAGCGTCACTCCTTGCATAGGAACAGTGCTCAAACCCAATCGCCTAACTGCCGCATAAGATATAAGAGAAGTAGTGGACCCTGTGTCCACTAACATAGAGACGGGAATACCTTCAATGTGCGCTGTCACCTCGAAGGACCTCGGCACCAAGTCAGACATAGGCGCTTCAGCAGAGAGCACATGAACTCGAGCCTGCTGCTGACGATTCGGTGGAAGAACCATGGGCCGTTGAGGTGGCCTGAAGATAGGAACTGCAGGTCTGAAGGATGGATGACCTGGCGCTGAACGAAAAGGTGGAGGAGAAATAACCTGAGGCATCGGACGGCTAATCCTCTGCGGTGGAGTAAAACCACTAGCCCACATACGCGAAAAGCAAAAACGGTCCAAATGCCCCGTCTTCCCACAATACGAACAGCGAAGATCAGCTCTCAACTGCTGAGCGGGTGGCGCTGAACGCCTAGGAGGAGAATCTGCTCGCGGCCTCTTGCTAAGAAAAGGGTGCACCCTGAAAGTTCGGTCGCGGCCTAGGAGCCATCGGTGCTCGCATGCGGGACGACCTATCCCCATCCTGCTCTGCTCGCAAGGACATGCTCACCAACTCCGCATAAGAAGAAATGCTAGCACAGCAAATCTTCGATCGGATCTCAGGTCTCAATTCCTCAGAGAAATGCCGCATCCTCATCGGCTGATCGCCTAGAATCAAAGGCACATACCGACCCAGCTCAGTAAACCGGTTCTCATACTCCGTCACCGACAGCCCTCCCTGGCGAAGGTGAAGGAACTCACTCTCCTTCTCATGTCGGTACGTAACTGGGAAATACTTCTCGT
This sequence comes from Magnolia sinica, assembly GCF_029962835.1. Classification (NCBI taxonomy): domain Eukaryota; kingdom Viridiplantae; phylum Streptophyta; class Magnoliopsida; order Magnoliales; family Magnoliaceae; genus Magnolia; species Magnolia sinica. Next base: position 68,095,662 of record NC_080579.1, on the reverse strand, counting down.
GGAAGCATGCCTCAAACGCCTGCCACAACCACACAAAACCTTCCTCGACAGTGCGAAGAACACTGTGCCACCACAGACTGGCCTCCTTCTCAAACATGAAGGAGGCAAGCTCAACCTGCTCAACCTCAAAGCAATGCAGCGGTCTCAGCATCTTAAAGATGCGGTCGATCCAATACTCGGCCTCCTCGGGTCTATGAGAACCCGTAAATGTAGGAGGTCGTAAGCGCTGGAATCGCTCAAAAGTGCCGCTCGCACTGGCGCTCCCAGATGGAGGCATAGGTGAAACAGGTGGAGTCGCCCCCACTGAATGAGCAAAGATGCCAGCCATGGAAGAGAGGAACTCCTGCTGCTGCTGAATCTGTTGCTGCTGCATCAACAGCATCATTTGCTCAAACTTATCAGTAGGCGGAGCAGACGAAGGTGCACGGCTCGGCTCAGGAACCGAGGGCGTGACTGGAGGAGCCATAGGTGTCGGCCCAACACTGGCATGAGGCGGGCCCGCCTATAGATCCGTCTGGCTATCGCTCAAGGGAGGAACCCCAGCAAGCGACTCTACCAAGGAGAGACGGGCCAAAGACTTCAAACCCTTAGGAGGCATCCCTACATTCAACAGAGGATGCAACCAGTCAGATTCTACGTCCACATAATCTGTAATGACCCGAAAAATTTTGTGCTAATCTTTCCTTAGTAGTTTTTTTTGGGGTAATTGCACTATACTCGATTGCTTGTGAAATCTGCATTAATTACTTTAAATTGTATCTGCATGACTCAAAACTTGTAGATTAGTTAGCGTTATGTTACTCTGAAATCTGGGATCCATCGCTAAATCCAGTTGTTCTTGAGAATTTTTGGAAGTTCTGGATCGGACCTGGACCGCGCGTCGAAAGTCTGATAGTGATGATCTTAGGCTGTTGCGGTCACCATGTTGCACTTGGTCATCACCTCAAAAATCAAGTCCAGATGATGTTCTGGGTCGATTTGATTGAGTTCGGAGTGAAAAATGTGAGAACGGTTGGATATTAATTAAGATTTTATAAAATCTGATTCGTGTCGCTTGCGTGACAATTTTAAGCAATCTGACCATTGGATTCTGACCCAATTTCACCCTCTGATTAGGGAAGGTGGCCCAGGCATGTCCTTGTGCTTGTGGACCTGATCGAGATTCAGTGACCGTTGAATTGAGTGTGGTCCACCACAGCTGATCTGAAGATCCAGTCGATACGAAAACTCAGCTTGACCTAGATCCATGATCAAAGAGCTTAAGTCCGACCTTTCGTGGTAATAGGCCCACCGGAAGTGCTTCGTTAAATCGTGAGAGGCTAGTTTTGGTTATACCCTAAGTATACCTTAGCCCTGGGGTTATTTTCATCAATATTAGGCCTATTTATAGTCCTTAAAACCCTAGCTCTCTTTTCCATACGAATTTCCTAACCCTACCTAAGAAAGAGAAAGGAAAAGAGAGAGAAAGTGAGAGAGAAGTTGGTGAATCATCTTAGATTCCTTCCTGTTCTTCTTCATCCTTGAACCTTCACTTTGAATCGTTATTCTGACGATTCTGAGTTTACCTTTGGGTAAGTTAACCTAACCCTAATCTGTGTTAAAGCTTAGAATAGTCTTGGTGTTGCTGTATCTCATTTCTATTCTTGTCTTAGGTTATCTTGTCGCCGTTGACGAAGACATATCATCTAAAATCAGTTCGGTGTTCTTTTCTGGCTTAAGGTGCGAACTTTAAGTGTATAGGTTATGGTTTTCAAGGCTTTCAATGCCAGTTAATGGTTTATTCTTGCTATGGATGAGATTTCACATGTCAAATGTTATGTTTACTTTGCGTTTCTAATATGCATGTGTTATATTGAGATTTATGTATTCTATGTGTATGTATAAAGTACCGTATGCGTATAAAATATGAACCTGTGATTGCCATGATTATTTGTCATGTATGTATGCTAGATGTTTGTGTGACAACTCCTTAGCAAGAGGAATTGTCCAAATGCTTGTATTTCAACATACGTCATGTATGTTGAACTATGTATTCTAAGTGTTTGTAGAAATGTCTGAATGATCTAAAGTGTGATATTTCAACCTAGTATGGGCATTGAGAAGTGATTCTCAACTCTCCCACTAGTGTGTATGATTTCCTTCCTGCAAGTTACATTCCTTGTTATTTAATTTCAAGCATTACTTATGCTTACATTTATGTTAAGTTGATATTCTTTAAATGCTTGCGTACTACATGATTTGAGTTGTTGTTCCATTACTATTCTAAATTGTAGTTATGAATATCTGTTGTAGTGTAATGTGTGTGGGACTATGCATTAGTCCAGGAAATCGGTAATCGGCCTTAAGATCATGGCTGAGGTTGCTTTCGCCACGTAGGACGTATTAGACGAACCCGAGTCGTATTAGAGTTGTCAGCAGTGGTTTAGCCACGCAGAGTGTTTGCGCACTCTATGTCATTCAACCCAACGTGCGCTCATGCTAGTCGAGTTCGTCAAGTAACCCGATTGTCCGATGTATGTTCACCATGTATGGATGCTACTGCTTGAATCTAGGGTACCAAACTTACCAGTGAAATCCTGTTAACCATGATACTTGATCCGCTAAGACTCATGAGCCGGACATGGTGGTATGGGACACCGTGGTCGAGCTGTCGGCCTACGCTGGGGTGACGAGCCTCCCCGTAGTGACCAGTGAGTAACTAAACTCGTGTGCCGATTATGGTGGTATGAGACACTATATTCGCACTGTCGGCCTACATTGATTGGTGACGAGCCCTTTGTAGTGACCTCGAGCATACCTGGATACCGCATTGAGGTGACGAGCCTTAGTGTAGTAACGAACGTATGATAGGCGTGCATTGATTGGTGACGAGCCCTTTGCAACGACCTCAAACCATATGATCATATGATATGTCTAGGACTGACAACCCTAGAATGGATCTGTAACGCCCTGAAATTCGGGGGTCGAGCATAACTCAGCTCTCGAGTTCCAAAACATCACTTATGCAACATAATTAATGAATGATGTATGTTGACTGTATTAGCACATAAACATGGGATAGATTAAGCCAAAACGCAGATATGATTCAGGGATAAGTGAATAAAGCAAGCGGAAGACTTATAGTAAAATATGTGTACAAGTGTAAGTCCCTGAATTTCATATACAACCAGATCGTGTAAAAGTGTTATTTATCAAAATTATAAGTACAAGTTACATCATTTCAGTTCCCAAAATAGTAATCCCATAGATCCCGCGCAACAGACCGAGGCTCGCTAGAACCCGTCTGAAAACTGCATATAGGAGAAGGCAGCCTCGTCGTCATCCAGCTCCCGCTCTGCCTCAGACGTCGCATCCACATCTGCAACATCAGGGCCTAAGACAGAGTCTGGTGGGTGTGTAACACCGCCCCAGAACGTGGGAGTGAGTGATCAACTCAGTGGAACAATAAGGCACTGGTTAACATGTTATCAGTTCAATCAAACAGTAATGACAAAGCAGGACAATTAAATAAATCCTAAGTACTCTTGTTAATGCAAGGATGAATGCAATATGATGCGTGCCCTCACGCGTACACCCTCAGCGTCTTCATCTTACGTTACGCATGACATCGCCTCAAAGTGCGCCACATCTACAAAGCACATGCAAATGCGGTGCATGGATATGCTTACCAAGTTGTTATTAGTCCATTTCACACAACAGGATTGGGAAACTAAGATACCTTCCTCATATCACCATCCAAACAGTGATCCATACTAGGGTCGTCAATCCTAGACATCTCATACGACAATATGTTTGAGGTCGTAGCAAAGGGCTCGTCACCAATCAATGCACGCCTTTCATGCCCTTACTACCACAGATCAGCTCGTCACCTCCTTGCGGTATCCAGGTATGCTCGAGGTCACTACAAAGGGCTCGTCACCAATCAATGTAGGCCGACAGCACGAATATAGTGTCCCATACCACCATAATCGGCTCACGAGTCTGATGTGCTCATTGGTCACTACGGGGAGGCTCGTCACCCCAGCGTGGGCCGACGGCTCGACCACGGTGTCCCATACCACCATGTCCGGCTCATGAGTCTTAGCGGATCAGGTACCATGGTTATTAGGATTTCACTGGTAAGTTCGGTACCCTAGATTCAAGCAGTAGCGTCCATACATGGTTAACATACACTGGACAATCGGGTTATTTGACGAACTCGACTAGCACGAGCGCACGTTGAATTGAACGACATAGAGTGCGCAAACACTCCGCGTGGCCAAACCACTGCCGCCAACTCTAATACGGCTCGGGTTCGTCTAATACGTCCTACGTGGCGAAAACAATCTCAACCACGAATATAGGGTCAATTACCGATTTCCTGGACTAAGGCATAGTCCCAAATATCCTACACTACTACAGATATTCATATGGAATGTAAAACAGTAATGGAACAATAACTCAAATCATGTTACATACACATCTGCAGAATATCAACTTAACATAAATGTAAGCATAGGAATGCTTGAATTTAAATAACTTGGAATGTAAATGCATAAAGGAAATCATGCGCATCCATAGAAGTATTGAGAATCACTTCTCAACGCCCACACTTAGTGTAATCAGTTACACTTAGGTCATTCATGCATTTCTACAAACACTTAGCATACAAGGAATAACATACATGACGTATGTTGGAATACATGCACTTAGACAATTCCCTTTACCAAGGAGTTGTCATACATGCATCTAGCATACATACATGACCAATAATCATGGCAAACACAAGTGCGTATTTTATACGTATACGGTACTTTATAAATACACTTAAAATACACAAATCTCAATATAGCACATGCATATCAGGAAAGCAACGTAAACATAACATTTGACATGTGAAATCTCATCCATAACAAGAATAAATCACTAACTGGGATTGAAAGCCTTGAAAACCATAACCTATACACTTAAAGTCCGCACCTTAAGCGAAGAAAGAACCGCCGAACTGATTTAGACGAGTTGTCTTCGTCAACGGCGCTAGAATACCCTAAAATAAGGATAGAAATGAGATACAACAACACCAAGTCTAATCTAAGCTCTAACACAGATTAGGGTTAGGTTAACTTACCCCAAAAGAACTCAGAATCGCCAAAGGAACGATTCAAAGTGAAGATTCAAAGGTGAAGAAGAACAAGGAAGAATCAAGATGATTCACCAACCAATCTCTCTCACTAACTCTCTCTTTTCCACTCTCTTTCCAAGCTAGGGTTAGAGAAAATTCGTATAGAAATGAGAGCTAGGGTTTAAGGACTATATATAGACCTTAAAATGAGGGAAATAACCCCAGGGTCAAGGTATACTTAGGTTATAACCAAAGTACGCCTTTCTCGATCCAACGAAGCACTTCTGGTGGGCCTATAACCACGAAAGGTCGGACTTAAGCTCATTGACCATGGATCTAGGTCAGGCTGAGATTTCATACCGACCGGCTCTTCAGATCAGCCGTGGCGGACCACACTCAATTCAACGGTCACGGAATCTCGATCAGGTCCACAAGCACTAGGATATGCCTGGGCCAACTATCCTGATCAGAGGGTGAAATTGGGTCAGAATCCAACGGTCAGATAGCTTAAAATCATCGTGCAAGCGACACGACTCAGATTTCATAAAAAGCTTATTAAATTCCAACCGTTCTCACACTCTTCACTCCGAACTCAACCAAATCGACCCAGAACATCAGATCGACTTGATTTTCGAGGTGAAGACCAAGCCCAACTCAGTGACCGCAACAGCCTAAGATCATCGCTATCGGACTTTCGACGCGCGGTCTAAGTCCGATCCAGATCTTCCAAAAATTCCCCAGAACAACTGGATTTAGCGATGGATCCCAGATTTCAGAGTAACGTAGCGCTCACTAATCTACACGTTTAGAGCCATGCAGATACAATTTAAAGTGATTGATGCGAATTTCACAAGCAATCAAGTAAAGCGCTAATTACCCCAAAAACAACTACTTAAGGAAAGATAAGCACAAAAATTCCAAGGTCGTTACAATCTACCCCCCTTAAAGAAAATTTCATCCTCGAAATTCATACCTTCGTATAATCCTCAAGGATCAGAGGGTAGGTCTTCCTGACCTCAGCTTCAGATTCCTAAGTAGCCTCTTCTACGCCATGATGCGTCCATAGTACCTTCACGAGAGGGATAACCTTGCTACGCAGCACCTGCTCCTTTCTATTCAGAATACGCGTCGGTTGCAGTACATAAGTGGCATCCTCACTTAACTGCACTTGCTCCCAACTGATAATATGCGAAGGATCAGGAACGTACTTCTTCAGCATAGAAACATGAAATACGTTATGCACGCCCGCAAGAGGTGTGGGCAAAGCAAGGCGGTAAGCTACTGCTCCCACTCGATCCAGAACTTGAAATGGACCAATAAATCTCGGCGTCAGCTTCCCCTTCTTACCGAACCGCAGAACTCCCTTCATAGGAGAGACCTTCAGAAAAACATGATCTCCCACTACGAACTCAAGCGGTCGACGCCTCGTATCAGCATAACTCTTCTGCCTGCTCTGCGCTGTGAGAAGTCGACGTCGAATGATGTCAACCTTCTCTGAAGTCACCTGCACAACTTCGGGCCAAGCAAACTACGCTCACCAATCTCGCCCAACAATGTGGTGCTCGCACGGCGACCATACAACGCCTCGTAGGGAGCCATGCCGATACTCGCTGGAAACTATTATTATACGCGAACTCGGCATTCAAGACAATCATCCCAACTGTCTTTGAAATCCAAAACACAAGCTCGCAACATATCCTCCAGGACTTGATTCACGCGCTCCGTCTCGCCCATCTGTTTGCGGATGAAACGCGGTCTTGAACTTCGATTTCACACCCATTGCTTCCTGGATACGAGTCAGGAAGATAGATGTAAAACGCGTGTCTCTATCGACACAATCTCCAGGGGAATCCATGTCGACGCACTATCTCCTTGATATACAACCTAGCCAACTCGTCTGCAGAGTAAGTGACTCGGATCGGTAAGAAATGCGCCGACTTCGTTAATCGATCGACGATCACCCAAATAGAGTCAAATCCCTTTCTCGTCCTCGGCAACCCGAAATAAAATCCATAGAGATGAAATCCCACTTCCATTCTACTATGGGCATGGGCCGCAACAACCCAGGAGGTTGGCGATGCTCTGCCTTGACTCTGGCACGTGAGACAACGAGAAACAAATTCAGAATCTGGACCTTCATATTGTCCCACCAATAAGACCTCTTCATATCTGATACATCTTCGTGCTACTGGATGCATCGCAAGTTTAGAACTATGGGCTAACTCGAGAACCTCACGTCTCAAGTCAGGGATGTCGGGAACACATAACCGGCCACGAAAACGTAGGCCCCCATCGGAACTAACACTCCGGTCGGAGCTCTCATCTGTACCAACCCGCCGCCTCATCTTCACCAAAAGCTCATCATCTGCCCGAGCCGCAACGATCCTCTCGTCGATAGCCGGTACACGAATGTGTGCGATAACCTCATACGGCTCAACCACCGTAAGCTTCGCTCAAAATCGCGCACAAACTCCAACATCTCCCACTCTGCTATCATCAGCGGAGCCGCAAACTTCAAAGCCTTCTTGTGACTCAACGCATCCTGCCACAAGGTTCCCCTTACCAGGATGGTAAGAAACATCGAACTTGAAGTCCTTCAATGTTTCCATCCATCTGCGCCGCCTCATATTCAAATCACGCTGCGTGAAAATATACTTAAGGCTCTTGTGGTCGCAAAAGAGCTCGAACTCCTCACCATAGAGGTAATGTCTCCAAAGCTTTAATGCGAAGATGATGCCAATTCCAGGTCGTGCGTAGGGTAATTCTCTTCGTGTTTCCTTAAGCGACGCGAAGCATAAGCAATCACCCCGTCCTACATAAGGACACAACCTGGACCAACGCGAGAGGCGTCGGTATATATAATATACTTAACCCCTTGCTCGCAATACTAGCACAGGGGCGGACGTCAACTTGTCCTTCGATTCTGAAAAGCTAACTCCGCTGCTCACTCCAAGCAAACTTCAAATCCTTCCGTGTCACCTACGACAACGATCTGCAATCTTCGAGAAGTTCTGAATAAAGCGTCGATAGTAACCTGCAAGGCCAAGAAAACTCCTCACCTCGAAAATCGAACCAGGCGTCCTGCACTGCACCTACCTTGGCAAGGTCGACGGCTATCCTTCCTTGGACACCACATGTCCCAGGGAACTTGACTTCCTCTTTCCGGAAATCACACTTCTTGAACTGTGCGAAAAGCCGATGCTCCCTAAGAGTACCCAAAACCGCTCTTAAGTGCTCCTCGTGCTCGCCCGGCTCGTCGAATAAATCAAAATGTCATCGATGAAGACAATGACGAATCGAAGCAAAAACGGGAAACACCCTGTTCATCGATCCATGAACACGGCCGGTGCGTTAGACGACCGAACGACATCACAAGGAACTCATAATGACCGGAGCTGGCGGTCTTCTGCACGTCTCCATCCTTGACGCGCAATTGATGATCCTGACCGCAGATCAACCTTCGAGAAGTACCGTGCCCCCTTCAACCGATCAAACAGATCATCAATCCCGGGCAAAGGGTACTTATTCTTCACGATTACCAGAAGTTCAACCTGCGATAATCAATACCTAATCGCAAGGAACCATCCTTCTTCTTCACAAACAAAACAGGTGCTCCCCAAGGAGACACACTGGGCCGAATAAAACCCAATTCTAGCAAACCATCTATCTGCTTCCTCAACTCCTCCATTTCACTCGGAGGCATCCGATAGGTGGGTAAAGAAATGGGCGCCGCACCAGGCATAAGATCGATAACAAAATCAATCTCACGCTGAGGAGGTAATCCAGGAATCGACTCAAACACATCTTCAAACTCCTGAACTACCGGCGTACTAACCAACGCTGACTCGGCCGAACTCTCCAACAGAGAAGAATAAAAATCAATACGAATAGGGTAACTGACCTGAACAGGGAAAGTAACAGTCTCGCCCTCAGGTCCATGGATCGTCACTGATCTCGCTTCACAATCAATCTCAGCTCGCATCCTCGTGAGCCAATCCATACCCATAATAACATCGTAGTGATAAAGCGGTGCGACTAGCAAATCAACACGGATCGATCCACTCCCCAGATCGACCAAACAATCCATACAACGCTTGCCCAAGGCAGAGGACATCCCCGTAGCGGTAGTAAGCGTTACTCCAGGTATAGGAACAGATCTCAAACCCAAACGCCTAACTGCCGCATAAGAAATAAGAGAAGTAGTGGACCCTGTATCCACTAGCACAGAAACGGGAATACCTTCAATATGCGCTGTCACCTCAAAGGACCTCGGCACCAAGTCAGACATACGCTTCAGATGAAAGCGCATGAACACGAGCCTCCTGCCGACGATTCGGCGGAGGAACCATGGGCCGATGAGGTGGCCTGAAACCAGGACCTGCAGGGATGGATGAGCTGGCGCTGATCGAAGAGGAGGAGGAGAAATAACCGGAGGCATCGGACGGCCAACCCTCTGCGGTGGAGTAAAACCACCTGCTCGCATACGGGAAAAGCAGAAACGGTCCAAGTGCCCAACCTTCCCACAATAAGAACATCTCAGATCAGCTCTCATCTGCTGAGCGGGCGGCGCTGAACGCCTAGGAGGAGAATCAACACGCGGCCTCTTGCCAAGGAAAGGTGCACCCTGGAAATCCGGTCTCGGCCTATGAGGCATCGGTGCTCGCATGCGGGACGCTCTATCTCCGTCCTGCTCTGCTCGCAAGGACATGCTCACTAGCTCCGCATAAGAAGAAATGCTGGCACAACAAATCTTCGATCGGATCTCAGGTCGCAGCCCCTCAGAAAAACGCTGCATCCTCATCGGCTGATCACCCAGGATCAAAGGAACATACCGCCCTAACTCAGTAAACCGGTTCTCATACTCCGTAACCGACAACCCTCTCTGGCGGAGGCGAAGGAACTCACTCTCCTTCTCATGTCGGTATGTCACCGGGAAATACTTCTCATGGAAGCGCGCCTCAAACGCCTGCCACGACCACACGAAGTCCTCCTCGACAGTGCGAAGCACACTGTCCCACCACAAACTGGCCTCCTTCTCAAACATGAAGGTGGCAAGCTCAACCTGCTCGACCTCAGAGCAGTGCAACGGCCTCAGCATCTTAGAGATGCGGTCAATCCAATACTCGGCCTCCTCGGGTCTATGAGAACCCGCAAAAGTAGGAGGTCGTAAGCGCTGAAATCGCTCGAATGTGCCGCTGACACTAACACTGGCACTGACACTCCCAGATGGAGGCATAGGTGAAACAGGTGGAGTCGCCCCTACTGACTGAGCAAAGATGCCAGCCATGGAGGAGAGGAACTCCTGCTGCTGCTGCATCAACAACATCATCTGCTCAAACCTATCAACAGGTGAAGCAGAAGAAGGTGCATGGCTCGGCTCAGGAACCGAGGGTGTGACTGGAGGAGCCATAGGTGTCGACCCAACACCAGCACGAGATGGACCCGCCTGTGGATCTGACTGGCTATCGCTCAAGGGAGGAACCCCAGCAAGCGACTCAATCAGAGAAAGACGGGCCGAAGTCTTCGAACCCTTAGGAGGCATCCCTACATTAAATCAAAGGATGCAACCTGTCAGATTCTAAGTCACATAATCCATCCACACAACAACAACACAGCACAACTCCAAAAACAAACAACATGCATTCCATTAACCAAAATCGTCGCAATACAAGTAGTGCAGCAATACATGAATCACGACTAGGAAAGCATGAAAACAACAACATCTAACACTTCAAACAACCACAACAACTACAACCACTAACAGCTACCACACAACAACAACTCCAACTACAAGCCAACAACGGCTACACACAGAAAGAAAAACACAACAAAGCAAAGACGGCCACGACGATGCTACTCGTCGGAATCAGGAGATGGAGGCGGAGCACCCTTATCCTGCAAGCAACACAGGATAGACTTCAAAGTCCGGGACATCTTCTTGAACTTGTGCTTAACCAAGCCTCGAAGATCAACCATCTCCTGGCGTAAAGCAGCTTGCCCTTCTTCAAGCCGTGTAAGACGGGCATCTCTGGCAATCTGCTCTGCGCCCTGCTCAGGCACCACAGGAGGAGAGCTATCACTCGAATCCTGTGCCTCAATCTCTTCCTCGTCTTGCTCTGCTTCTTCCTCAGACTCCGCACCGCCTTCAGCATAACTCTCATCATCACCACTCTCAGACCCAGCCTCACCCTCTGAGGCAAGCCGACCAGAACCAACCTCCATCAGCTTAAGGGTCCTCAAGTTGATATGGCGAACAGGGACTGGCTTCTCAGCTCCAAGCCTATAGCCAAACTCATGTGCGATCTTGCAAATGAGGCGGCCAAAGGGAAGAGACTCGGTCCGTCTACTCGAACGAGCGATGAGAATAATCTGACGCAGGACGTACGTCGGCACACACAACTTCGCATCCTGCCCCACCTGATATAGAAAATCTACCATCAGGCGCGTACACTCGCTGCGGTTGCTCCACCTTGGATATACATTGAACGTAAAGATGTGGTGTAGCAAACGGAAGTCGTCCGTCATGAAAGAAGCCAGAAGACTCCTATTCGGCTGCCATTCAACCAGACGACCACACAAGGATCGGGTGCGACGATCCCTCTCGCGCACACTGTCCACATTCTTCTCGCTGGCATGCACTTCCCCAAGTGGCACCTTCAAGAGTCGGGATATCAAAGCAACATTGACAATTCCAACTCGACCGCTACCACAGGGAATCTTGAACTGCAGAGGATCCAGCGAAGGCTCCAGAATGTTGAAATAGAAGGCCCGAACAGTGCTAGCATTTGCGCGATACTCTCCTTCGAACAAGGGACCCCAACCAGCCCCTTCTAGGCGCTCCAATAAAAAAAACTCTCCAAAGAGCCGCGGATCAACATGAGCCTCAAAAAGGACTCTACGCCCCTCATAGACTCCATGCGACAATTCCGCCAATAAGGTCCTACTGACAGGAGCTCGAGGATCGAGGTCCCGCTTCGTCTGGAACTCGCGCGTGGCGGACGTGCTAGTGGCGGCACCTCTCGGCCTCCGTGCACGGGTTGGGCGGCTCGGCCCGGCTTCATCCACGGGCGCTCTCTTCTTCCCCATCAAGGAAAGAATGGAAGAAATGAAAAAGATGGTCGTCACAATCTCAAAGAGGGCCATGAGAAATGAGAGAAAGAGAGAAATAGGAAGATGGTGAAGCTTCCACACAACTATGAGCCAAAAAGGGAATGAAAGGGCTCAAATGAGAGGGAAAGATGGAGAAATCAGCAATGGAATGGAAGATTTGAGAATGGAGTGATGGGTTTGCACGAAAATGGGAGGAAGATGAAGATTTGGGAGAGATTTGAGAGAGTTCGGAGAGGTTTTGGGAGAAAAGGAAAGCTTGGAGGTGGGTGTTGTGAAGGAAGGAAGTAAATGGAAGGGTTTTAAAATGAAAACCGTGGAGGGGTGGGCCACATTGAGCCTAGGGACGATCGGCCCGCGTCGGCCCGGCCCGCCTGGCCCGCCGACCGGCGATCCCTCGCCGAACCGGCGATGGCATCGCCGGTCTCTGGACATATCGGTGATGCCTCACCGATTTGGCGAGGTCCTCTTGGTCCTCCTTAGTCCAAATGATGTGGTTCCCCCCTGGGTCCCACAGAAAATGCCCCGATTGGCCCCTTGTGTAGTTTGAAGCCTATCGGGTCATTTTGACAGAAATCTGGTTCAACCGGTGATTTTTGGAAGGTTTAAAGATGAATAATGGGAAGATAGACCATCTACACTCATTAATAGAGGGTCTAGGAAAGATTTCGGGTCGCTGTGTGTGATCAGGTAGGAGTACAGACTCGATCTCGGCAAAGGTTTTCAGGAAACTTTCGCCGATAGAAACTACGGAGCACAAACACAAAGCGATGATAGACCCGTACCCAATTACACTATAGTGGCGACAACGTGCGGTGTGTGACCATAACCCAGGTCCGGTTTAATCCAGATCATGCTCTGATACCAACTTGTAACGCCCTGAAATTCGGGGGTCGAGCATAACTCAGCTCCCGAGTTCCAAAACATCACTTATGCAACATAATTAATGAATGATGTATGTTGACTGTATTAGCACATAAACATGGGATAGATTAAGCCAAAACGCAGATATGATTCAGGGATAAGTGAATAAAGCAAGCGGAAGACTTATAGTAAAATATGTGTACAAGTGTAAGTCCCTGAATTTCATATACAACCAGATCGTGTAAAAGTGTTATTTATCAAAATTATAAGTACAAGTTACATTATTTCAGTTCCTAAAATAGTAATCCCATAGATCCCGCGCAACAGACCGAGGCTCGCTAGAACCCGTCAGTGCATATAGGAGAAGGCGGCCTCGTCGTCATCCGGCTCCCGCTCTCCTCAGGCGTCGCATCCACATCTGCAACATCGGGGCCTAAGAGAGTCCGGTGGGTGTGTAACACCGCCCGAACGTGGGAGTGAGTGATCAACTCGGTGGAACAATAAGGCACTAAGGTTAACATGTTATCGATTCAATCAAACAAGTAATGACAAAGCAGACAATTAAATAAATCCTAAGTACTCTTGTTAATGCAAGGATGAATGCAATATGATGCGTGCCCTCACGCGTACACCCTCGGCGTCTTCATCTTACGTTACGCATGACATCGCCTCAAAGTGCGCCACATCTACAAAGCACATGCAAATGCGGTGCATGGATATGCTTACCAAGTTGTTATTAGTCCATTTCACACAACAGGATTGGGAAACTAAGATACCTTCCTCATATCACCATCCAAACAGTGATCCATACTAGGGTCGTCAATCCTAGACATCTCATACGACAATATGTTTGAGGTCGTAGCAAAGGGCTCGTCACCAATCAATGCACGCCTTTCATGCCCTTACTACCACAGATCAGCTCGTCACCTCCTTGCGGTATCCAGGTATGCTCGAGGTCACTACAAAGGGCTCGTCACCAATCAATGTAGGCCGACAGCACGAATATAGTGTCCCATACCACCATAATCGGCTCACGAGTCTGATGTGCTCATTGGTCACTACGGGGAGGCTCGTCACCCCAGCGTAGGCCGACAGCTCGACCACGGTGTCCCATACCACCATGTCCGGCTCATGAGTCTTAGCGGATCAGGTACCATGGTTATTAGGATTTCACTGGTAAGTTCGGTACCCTAGATTCAAGCAGTAGCGTCCATACATGGTTAACATACATTGGACAATCGGGTTATTTGACGAACTCGACTAGCACGAGCGCACGTTGAATTGAACGACATAGAGTGCGCAAACACTCCGCGTGGCCAAACCACTGCCGCCAACTCTAATACGGCTCGGGTTCGTCTAATACGTCCTACGTGGCGAAAGCAATCTCAACCACGAATATAGGGTCAATTACCGATTTCCTGGACTAAAGCATAGTCCCAAATATCCTACACTACTACAGATATTCATATGGAATGTAAAACAGTAATGGAACAATAACTCAAATCATGTTACATACACATCTGCAGAATATCAACTTAACATAAATGTAAGCATAGGAATGCTTGAATTTAAATAACTTGGAATGTAAATGCATAAAGGAAATCATGCGCATCCATAGAAGTATTGAGAATCACTTCTCAACGCCCACACTTAGTGTAATCAGTTACACTTAGGTCATTCATGCATTTCTACAAACACTTAGCATACAAGGAATAACATACATGACGTATGTTGGAATACATGCACTTAGACAATTCCCTTTACCAAGGAGTTGTCATACATGCATCTAGCATACATACATGACCAATAATCATGGCAAACACAAGTGCGTATTTTATACGTATACGGTACTTTATAAATACACTTAAAATACACAAATCTCAATATAGCACATGCATATCAGGAAAGCAACGTAAACATAACATTTGACATGTGAAATCTCATCCATAACAAGAATAAATCACTAAATGGGATTGAAAGCCTTGAAAACCATAACCTATACACTTAAAAGTCCGCACCTTAAGCGAAGAAAGAACCGCCGAACTGATTTAGACGAGTTGTCTTCGTCAACGGCGCTAGAATACCCTAAAATAAGGATAGAAATGAGATACAACAACACCAAGTCTAATCTAAGCTCTAACACAGATTAGGGTTAGGTTAACTTACCCCAAAAGAACTCAGAATCGCCAAAGGAACGATTCAAAGTGAAGATTCAAAGGTGAAGAAGAACAAGGAAGAATCAAGATGATTCACCAACCAATCTCTCTCACTAACTCTCTCTTTTCCACTCTCTTTCCAAGCTAGGGTTAGAGAAAATTCGTATGGAAATGAGAGCTAGGGTTTAAGGACTATATATAGATCTTAAAATGAGGGAAATAACCCCAGGGTCAAGGTATACTTAGGTTATAACCAAAGTACGCCTTTCTCGATCCAACGAAGCACTTCTGGTGGGCCTATAACCACGAAAGGTCGGACTTAAGCTCATTGACCATGGATCTAGGTCAGGCTGAGTTTTCGTACCGACCGGCTCTTCAGATCAGCCGTGGCGGACCACACTCAATTCAACGGTCACGGAATCTCGATCAGGTCCACAAGCACTAGGATATGCCTGGGCTAACTATCCTGATCAGAGGGTGAAATTGGGTCAGAATCCAACGGTCAGATAACTTAAAATCGTCGTGAGCGACACGACTCAGATTTCATAAAAAGCTTATTAAATTCCAACCGTTCTCACACTCTTCACTCCGAACTCAACCAAATCGACCCAGAACATCAGATCGACTTGATTTTCGAGGTGAAGACCAAGCCCAACTCAGTGACCGCAACAGCCTAAGATCATCGCTATCGGACTTTCGACGCGCGGTCTAAGTCCTATCCAGATCTTCCAAAAATTCCCCAGAACAACTGGATTTAGCGATGGATCCCAGATTTCAGAGTAACGTAGCGCTCACTAATCTACACGTTTAGAGCCATGCAGATACAATTTAAAGTGATTGATGCGAATTTCACAAGCAATCAAGTAAAGCGCTAATTACCCCAAAAACAACTACTTAAGGAAAGATAAGCACAAAAATTCCAAGGTCGTTACAGGATCACTTTTGGATGGTGATATGAGGAAGGTATCTTAGCTTCCCAATCATGCTGTATGAAAGGGACTAATAACAACTCGGTAATCATATTCATGCACCGCATTTGCATGTGCTTTGTAGACGTGGCGCACTTTGAGGTGGTGTCATGCATAACGCAAGATGAAGACGCTGAGGGTGTACGCGTGAGGGCACGCATCATTCTGCATCCATCCTTGCATTAACAAGAGTACTTAGGACATGTTTAATTGTTCTGCTTTATCATTACTGCTTGATTGAACTGATAACATGTTAACCTGTGCTTTATTGTTCCACTAAGTTGATCACTCACTCCCACGTTCTGGGGTGGTGTTAAACACCCACCAGACTCTGTCTTAGCTGCTGATGTTGCAGATGTTGAGGCGACCTCTGAGGCAGAGCTGGAGATGGATGATGATGAGGCTGCTTTCTCTTTTATGCAGTTTTCAGTCGGGTTCTAGTGAGCCTTGTTCTGATGCGCAGGATGCTAGGATTTCTTTTGGAAATTTAATGATGTAATCTAATACTTGTAATTTTGATAGTAACACTTACATTACGACCTGGTATGTATATGTACTTCAAGGATTTGCACTTGTACACATATATTTCTATGAGTCTTCCGCTTGCTTTCTTCACTTATCCCTGAATTATATTTGCTATTTGGTTTAATCTATACCATGTTTTATGCACTAATACAGACAACATACATCCATCATTAAATATGTTGCTTAAGTGATGTTTTAGAACTCGGGAGCTGAGTTATGCTCGACCCCCGAATTTCAAGGCGTTACATAATCCATCCACACAGCATTCACAGTACAACTTCAAAGATAAACAACATGCATTCCATTAAACAAAATCAGCGCAATACAAGTAGTGCAGCATTACATGAATCACGACTAGGAATGCATGTGAACTACAACATCTAATACTTCAAACAACAACAAACAACTACAAACAACTCCAACTACAAAGCCAACAACGGCTACACACAGAAAGAAACAACAAACAAAGCAAAGGACGACTACAATGACAGCTACTCGTCGGAATCAGGAGATGGAGGCGGGGCACCCTTATCCTGCAAGCAACACAAGATAGACTTCAGAGTTCGAGTTACCTTCTTAAATTTATGCTTCACAAGTCCTCGAAGATCCATGATATCCTAGCGTAGAACAGCCTGCCCTTCTTCAGGCCGAACAATACGGGCATCTCTGGCAGTCTGCTCTGCGCTCTGCTCTGGTGCCACAGGAGGAGAGCTATCACTCGTATCCTGTGCCTCTACCTCTTCGTCGTCCTGCTCTGTTTCTTCCTCAATCTCAGCACCACCTTCAGCATAACTCTCTTCATCATCGCTCTCTGACTCATCCTCACTCTCTGAGGCATGTCGACCAGAACCAATCTCCATCTGCTTAAGGATCATCTGGCTAATATGACGAACAGGAACCGACTTCTCTTCTCCAAGCCTATAGCCAAACTCATGTGCAAGCTTACAAATGAGGTGGCCAAAAGGAAGCGATTCGGTCCTCTTAGTCGAACGAGAGATGAAAATAATCTGGCGCAGGATGTACGTCGGCACAAACAACTTCGCTTCTTGCCCCACCTGATATAGGAAATCTACCATCAGGTGGGTACACTCGCTGCGGTTGCTCCACCTTGGATATACATTGAACATACACATGTGGTGAAGCAAACGGAAGTCATCCATCATGTTGGTAGCTAGAAGACTCCTATTCGGCTGCCATTCGACTAGACGACCACACAAGGATCGGGTGCGACGATCCCTCTCACGCATACTGTTCAAATTCTTCTCGGTGGCATGCACCACACCAAGTGGCACATTCAGGAGTCCGGATATCAAAGCGACGTTGATCGTAGCTTCCCGACCACTACCACAAGGAATCTTGAATTGTAGAGGCTCCAGTGAAGGATCACGAATATTGACATAAAAAGCTCAAATAGTACTTGCATTCGCGCGATACTCGCCCTCAAACAAGGGACACCAACCAGCCCCTTCCAGGCGCTCTAACAACAGAAACTTGCCATACAGTCACGGATCAACATGAGCTTCAAAAAGGACTCTACGGCCTTCATAGACTCCATGCGATAGCTCCGCCAACAAGGTTCTACCAATGGGAGCTCGAGGATCGAGGTCCGGCTTGGTCTGGAATTCACGAGTGGCGGACGTGCTCCCGGCGGCACCTCTCAGCCTCCGTGCACAGGTTGGGCGGCTAGGCCCAACTTCATCCACGGGCTCTCTCTTCTTCCCCATCAAAGAAAGAAGGGAGGAAATGGAAAATATGGCCGTGATGAACTCAAAGAGGTCCATGAGAAATGAGAGAAAGAGAGAAATAGGAAGGATGGGAAGTTTCCACACACTTGAGATCTCAAAAGAGAATGTGAGAGCTCAAATGAGAAGGAAAGAAAGGATAAACAGCAATGGGGGTGAGGGTTTTGAGATGGGGTGATGGGGTTTGCACGAAAATGGAAGAAGAAGAAGATTTGGAAGAGATTTGGAAGAGTTTGGAGAAGGATTTCAAGAAAAGGAGAGCTTGGGAGGGAGAGTTATGAAGGAAGTAGGTCTTAGAAAGGGTTTTAACCATCGACCCATGGAGGGGTGGGCCACACTAGGCCAAACAGACGTCGGCCCGAGCCGGCCCGCCCAGCCTGGCCCGCTGATCAGCGAGGCCTTGCCAAGCAGACGATAGCATCGCCGGTCTCTGGACTGTCCGGCGATGCCTCGCCATTTGGGCGAGGTCCTCCTGGTCCCTTAGCTCCCAAATGATGTGGTTCTCCCCCTGGGCCCCATTAGAAATGCCCCGATCGGCCCCTTTGCTTAATTTGACGCCTATCGGGCCATTCGGCCAGAAATCTGATTCAAACAGAGATTTCTTGAAGATTTAAGGGTTGAAATAGGATGATAAACCATCTAAACTCATTAATAGATGGTCTAGGAAAGGTTTCGGGTCGCTGTGTGTGATCAGGAGAGAGCACAGACTCGATCTCGGCGATCGTGTTCAGTAAACTTTCGCCGATAGAAGCTATAGAACACAAACACACAATCTACGATAAACTCGCACCCAAATACACTAAAGTGGCGACAGCGTGTGGTGTGTGACCATAACCCAGGTCCGGTTTAATCCAAATCATGCTCTGATACCAACTTGTAACGCCCTGAAATTCAGGGGTCGAGCATAACTCAGCTCCCGAATTCCAAAACATTAATTATGCAACATATTTAATGATGGATGTATGTTGTCTGTATTATTGCATAAAACATGGAATAGATTAAGCCAAATAGCAAATATAATTCAGGGATAAGTGAAGAAAGCAAGCGGAAGACTTATAGAAATATATGTGTACAAGTGTAAATTCCTGAAGTACATAGACATACTAGGTCGTTCTGATAAGTGTTACTATCACAATTACAAGTATCAAATTACATCATTTAATTTTTCAAAAGCAATCCCATCATCCCGCGCATCAGAACGAGGCTCACTAGAACCCATCTAAAAACTGCATAAAAGAGAAAGCAGCCTCATCATCATCCATCTCCCGCTCTGCCTCAGAGGTCGCCTCAACATCTGCAACATCAACAGCTAAGACAGAGTCTAGTGGGTGTTTAACACCGCCCCAGAACGTGGGAGTGAGTGATCAACTCAGTGGAACAATAAAGCATAGGTTAACATGTTATCAGTTCAATCAAGCAGTAATGATAAAGCAGAACAATTAAACAAGTCCTAAGTACTCTTGTTAATGCAAGGATGTATGCAGAATGATGCGTGCCCTCACGCGTACACCCTCAGCGTCTTCATCTTACGTTACGCATGACACCACCTCAAAGTGCGCCACGTCTACAAAGCACATGCAAATGCAGTGCATGAATATAATTACCAAGTTGTTATTAGTCCTTTTCATACAGCAGGATTGGGAAGCTAAGATACCTTCCTCATATCACCATCCAAATAGTGATCCATTCTAGGGTCGTCAGTCCTAGGCAATCCCATACGATCATGTTTTCAGGTCATTGCAAAGGGCTCGTCACCAATCAATGCACGCCTATCATACCATCGTTACTACACTAAGGCTCGTCACCTCAATGCGGTATCCAGGTATGCTCGAGGTCACTACAGAGGGCTTGTCACCAATCAATGTAGGTCGACAGCGCGAATATAGTGTCTCAGACCACCATAATCGGCACACGAGTTTAGTTACTCACTGGTCACTACGGGGAGGCTCGTCACCCCAGCGTAGGCCGACAGCTCGACCACGGTGTCCCATACCACCATGTCCGGCTCATGAGTCTTAGCGGATCAAGTACCACGGTTAACAGGATTTCACTGGTAAGTTTGGTACCCTAGATTCAAGCAGTAGCATCCATACATGGTGAACATACATCGGACAATCGGGTTACTTGACGAACTCGACTAGCATGAGCGCACGTTGGGTTGAACGACATAGAGTGCGCAAACACTCCGCGTGGCCAAACCACTGCCGACAACTCTAATACGACTTGGGTTCATCTAATACGTCCTACGTGGCGAAAGCAACCTCAACCACGATCTTAAGGCCGATTACCGATTTCCTAGACTAATGCATAGTCCCACACACATTACACTACAATAGATATTCATAACTATAATTTAGAATAGTAATGGAACAACAACTCAAATCATGTAGTACGCAAGCATTTGAAGAATATCAACTTAACATAAATGTAAGCATAAGTAATGCTTGAAATTAAATAACAAGGAATGTAACTTGCAGGAAGGAAATCATACACACTAGTGGGAGAGTTGAGAATCGCTTCTCAACGCTCATACTAGGTTGATATATCACACTTTAAATCATTCAGACATTTCTACAAACACTTAGAATACATAATACAACATACCTGACGTATATTGTAATACAAGCATTTGGACAATTCCTTTTACCAAGGAGTTGCCGCACATATAATTAGCATACATACATGACAAATAATCATGGCAAACACAGGTGCATATTTTATACGTATACGGTACTTTATACATACACATAGAATACACAAATCTCAATATAACACATGCATATCAGGAACACAACATAAACATAACAATTAGCATGTGAAATCTCATCCATAGTAAGAATAAACCATTAACTGGCATTGAAAGCCTTGAAAACCATAAGCTATACACTTAAAGTCCGCACCTTAAGCCAGAAAAGAACACTGAACTGATTTCAGACGATATGTCTTCGTCAACGGCGACAAGATAACTTAAGACAAGAATAGAAATAAGATACAACAACACCAAGACTATTCTAAGCTCTAACACAGATTAGGGTTAGGTTAACTTACTCAAAGATGAACTCAGAATCGTCAGAATAACGATTCAAAGTGAAGGTTCAAAGATGAAGAAGAACATGAAAGAATCTAAGATGATTCACCAACTTCTCTCTCACTTTCTCTCTCTTTTCCTTTCTCTTTCTTAGGTAGGGTTAGGAAATTCGTATGGAAAAGAGAGCTAGGGTTTTAAGGTCTATAAATAGGCCTAATATTGATGAAAATAACCCCAGGGCCAAGGTATACTTAGGGTATAACCAAAATCGGCCTCTCACGATCCAACGAAGCACTTCTGGTGGGCCTATTACCACGAAACGTCGGACTTAAGCTCTTTGACCATGGATCTAGGTCAAGCTGAGTTTTCGTACAAACCAGATCTTCAGATCAGCCGTGGCGGACCACACTCAATTCAACGGTCACTAAATCTCGATCAGGTCCACAAGCACAAGGACATGCTTGGGCCACCTTCCCTGATCAGATGGTGAAATTGGGTCAGAATCTAACGGTCAGATTGCTTAAAATCGTGGCGCAAGTGACACGGCTCAGATTTCATAAAATCTTATTAAATTTCCAACCGTTCTCACACTCTGAACTTTGAACTCAATCAAATCGATCCAGAACATCATCTGGACTTGATTTTTGAGGTGATAGCCAAGTCCAACATGGTGACCGCAACAGCCTAAGATCATCGCTATCGGACTTTCGACGCACGGTCCAGGTCCGATCCAGAACTTCCAAAATTTTCCCAGAACAACTGGATTTAGCGATGGATCCCAGATTTCAGAGTAACATAGCGCTAACTAATCTACAGGTTTTGAGTCATGCAGATACAATTTAAAGTGATTGATGCAAATTTCACAAGCAATCAAGTATAGCGCTAATTACCCCAAAAACTACTAAGGAAAGAATAACACAAAATTTTCAGGGTCATTACATAATGTTAAATAGTATGAAGCTCCCTAGAAATCTTTGGGCTGAAGCAGTGAATACCGCTTGTTATATTATTAACCGGGTTTATACTTGTAAATCTAATAATAAAACGTCTTACGAACTTTGGTTTGATAAGAAGCCTACTGTCAAATACTTTCGAGTTTTTGGCAGCAAGTGTTATATTTTACGTGACCGTGAAAATCTGAAAAAGTTTGACACTAAAAGTGATGAAGGGATCTTTTTAGGATACTCTTTAAATAGTCGTACATATCGTGTACTGAACAACAGGACCGGTGTGATTCAAGAGTCCATTAATGTAGTCATTGATGATCAATTGAATACACCTACCCCAAGTTCAGATAATAATGAAGTTCTTTTAATTGACAAACTAGATACTTCATCAAATCAAGAAAACTCTGAACTGAGGACAGTCAAAGATCATCTAACCACTCAAATTCTTGAAAACCCTCTCACTGGTGTGCGCACTCATAGACAATTAGAAGACATATGTAATTACGTGTGCTTTACTTCCCAGATATAACCGGTGAACATAAAAGAAGCTCTTTCTGACAAAAACTGGATAGTTGCCATGCAGGAAGAACTTAATCAATTTGTTCATAATGATGTCTGGTATCTAGTTCCTAGACCTAAAGATAAACACATTATAGGAACAAAGTGTATTTTCAAAAATAAGTCTGATGAACTTGGAAATATAATTCGAACCAAGGCAAGACTAGTTGTACAAGGGTACATTCAAATTGAAGGCATCGATTATGATGAAACCTTTGCCCCAATTGCTCGCCTTGAATCAATAAGACTTTTTATATCCATTGCATGATATAGAAAATTTAAGATTTATCAAACGGATGTAAAGAGTGCTTTTTTGAATGGTGATTTACATGAAGAAGTATATGTTGAACAACCTACAGGGTTTCAAGACCCTAAGTTTACTGATCATGTATACCATCTTAAAAAGGCTCTCTATGGTCAAAAACAAGCTCCCAGAGCATAGTATGAGAAATTGACTAAGTTTGTAGATAAGACACTTTTTGTTAAGAAAAATAATAATGATGTTTTAATGGTTCAGATCTATGTTGATGATATTATTTATGGATCAACCTGTACTAACATGACTATTGAGTTTGCAGATTTAATGAAATCTAAGTTCGAGATGAGCATAGTTGGGGAATTACATTATTTCCTAGGGTTGCAAGTAAAACAACAACCTGATGAAATTTTTATTTCTCAGACCAAGTATGCTTTGAACTTGATTAAAAGGTTCGGATTTGAGAATGGTAAGAATTTTGATACTCCCATGAGTACATTTTAAGACTCTCAAAAGACACTACAGGTAAAGATGTAGATCCTAAATTGTATCATAGCATGATTGGCAGTTTGCTTTATTTAACTGCTAGTAGACCTGATATAGCTTTCGGTGTTAGTATTTGTGCTAGATATCAATCTAATCCTAAAGAATCTCATTTAACTGTTGTTAAGAGGATTATTAGATATGTTGCAAGTTCTGTGCATTTGGGTCTTTGGTATGTATATGATACTAGTGTCTAGTTGGCTGGGTATTCAGATGCTGATTGGGCTGATAATATTGATGACAGAAAATCAACCAGTGGTGGTTGTTTTTATATTGGAAATTGCTTGGTTTCTTAGTTTAGCAAGAAGCAAAGTTCTATATCGCTTTCCACTGCTGAAGCTGAATACATCGCAATAGGAAATGCATGTACTCAACTTGTTTGGATGAAACATATGTTAAGCGATTATGGAATTACATAGGACTCAATGGTTTTATATTACAATAATTCCAGTGCAATAAATATTTCTAAAAACCCAATCCAGCATTCACGTACCAAGCACATTGACATTAGGTATCATTACATTCATGAATTAGTGGAAGAAAAAATAATATCTTTGGAATATATTCCTACTGAGACTCAACTTGCGGATATTTTCACTAAATCGCTTGACAAAAGTAGGTTTAATAAATTAAAGTTTGATCTTGGTATGTGCAATTTAAATTAAATATTCTTGCATTATTGTATCATATTATATATATGTTTATTTATCTTTTTGGTTAATTTTTAAAATTAGTTGTAAAATCCAATTTTTGGCTGATACTCGACCAGTCGTGAGTATACACGACCAGTCTTGGTATGACCGATCATGTAGATCCACGACCAGTCGTGGAACTCATGAAATGTCTTTAAATTGGGGAAAAGCTTCTTCTTCTTCATTTCCATTTCACTCTCCAACGACGTTAAGCCCGACCGGTCAAACCCACCATCATTTTCCTTCAAGGTTAGTGGTTCTTTTCATTTTTCTTGTAGAATCTTGCTTATTGTATCTCATTTTTCACTCTTGTGCACTTTATTTGGTCTTTCAGTACAAGATTGGGGTTCTTCTTTTCAAAAATCTGATCTATCAAAACCAATTACATATTTTTTTAATCTAGTTGTTTTCTTGTATCTGGTATTGCAAATGGATCCTAAAGGGAAAAAGAAATCTTCATGCGGTCCATCTTCTTCTAGATCAACTCCTATCACACAACGTTATCTTCGATCTCCCAAAAATGATCCATCCAATGTACGGGATTTACATATGCTCAATGTCATCGTTGAACGTCCAATTGATCTTAACCACATTGCTCACTTTGGTATCCTACCTCTACTCCAATCTGTAGGTTAGGATAATATCTTACATTGGGGTGGGCTTGCATACCATTCTATTGCTCAATCCATGTTAGCATGCATCTCTGATTTTTCATATGAGAATTTAACATTTAAAATTGGTACTAGAGAAGGTCTATTTGAAGTAGATCGCCATTTAATAGCTAGTCTCATGGAAATCCCTGTTAATGATGAGGGTATTCTCATTCATACATTATCTGAAAAATCCTCTGAATTAGAAAAATAGATGCTCACTAGAGATTTATGCAATATGGAAGTGCAATGGACCCATAAAGGAAATGCGCTCCCCTTAAGGTATTTGTTACCCAGATACAGGGTTCTTCATAGAATCTTTATCTCAAATCTGTATTCACGGTCTAGCAACAAAACAGAACTAACTGCCTTTATGGTTCATTTTTTTCATTGTGTCATTACTGGTGTAAAGATCTGTCTACCTTCTTTAATTTGTCATTCCATCATTCAGTTTCGAATCCATCCTGGTCATAGTGATCTTCCATTTGCTTATCTTATGAATGTTTTAACTACTCACATGCTCGTGGCTATGCTGTTGGAGAGGCCCCTATTCATCATCTTATTTTAACAATACAAATATTAACAAGATGAAATTGGGATTGGTTCCTGGCCAAGTAGATGTTGGTGGTAGTGGTACTGAAGCTGGGAATGAAGTTGAAGATGCTGGCAATCTTCCTGATGATGTTAATATGAATGATATTTTCGATGAACTTGATTCAGATTCTGGAAATGATCCTAACTATGAGCCATCAGTGTTTGATGCTCGTCTTCGTACTCTAGAGGAGAAGGTAGAGAATATGAATGTTGCCCATGATCTTCAGTTTAAATATATGCGCAAGTATCTTAGGCGCTTGAACATGGGGATGCATAAACTTCATCCTACCATTCCTGCTCCATCTTCAGGATCTGATTGAATGATTTTAATTCTTGGTCTGTATTAACTTTCATACTTTTGTTGGATTGTGCACTTTAGTTGGTTTGCTGACTTTTTAGTTAAACTGGTAAATGGATTGTGAACTTTTACTTGCTTATATATTGTTGATTAAATTCATCTATTACTCCATCTTTTAATCCTTTACATTGTTTCTTCCTTTGTTATTTTGTGACAAAAAGGGGGATAAGGCTTTAGAAGCTCTTTTGGAAGCCTTTTGTTTGATTGCTTATGGATATGAGTAGTTCAATAATATGTGTAGCAATCATTATATTTTTTTCATATGTGTGCTGCTACTTAGGGGGAGTAAGTATAGATGAATGTTGTGTGCTTGCTAGTTTATGTCAACTGGTGCATGATCCTTAATTATGCATGTGGTGCTTCTCTTATTTTTATATGAGTGTGTTTTGTCATAAATTTGACAAAGGGGGAGATTGTAAGTGCTATGGTCTTATGCTCCTTTGATTGTCAAATTTTGTTGTGCCAAAACCTCTATCTGTGTCTTGTGTTTGTTTGTTGATATGTATATGATCAAGACACTGCATCACAATGGTTCAAGACATGTACGGTGTTCTGCTTCAAGAAATGTAAAGTTATGTACTTTAAGCATCTATGTTCAAAGCAACATTGATAAGAAGAGTACATTTCAAAACTCAAGTACATTTCAAGACTCAAGTACAACTAAAGATGAAGTTTAAGTTCAAGCTTTCGAAGATCTCAAGATTAAGCTACATCGAGATAGAGATCTCAAGCTTCATAAGGTTCAAAGGTCATCCTACATCTGAAAGGATGAAGTTCAATGTTCATACTTAATGTTCCAGGTATGATAGACCTTAGATTGACCTTAGGGTAGGTCATTTTGTATACATAATTCAAAATGAATCTATTTATATGAATTGGTCTGTTCTAAGACTAGTCCTGGACCTTGTTCGATTAGTCCTAGCACTGGTTCGACCAGTCCAAGAAATTCCACGACCAATCCTAAGTTGTTGAAGATTTTCAGAATTTTTTGGTTACTCTACGACCAGTCCTGGAGACTGTTCGACCGATTGTAGGGAGGTCACAACTCGACCTTCGACCAGTCCTAGAACTACGACTCAAACTCCAGCAACCAATCTTGGTTGTCTACGACCAGTTCTGGGTCAGCTATGACCAGTCGTAGGTGGTCTAAGACCAGTCATAGAAATCTTAAGACTAGTCGTAGAACGGTTTTCAAAGATCGCGCTTAAAAATTCAAAATGTTGTTGAAACTACGACCAGTCGAAGGGTTCCTAAGACCAGTCGTAGATGTGATCTTTTCATCTATAAATTGAACACAAATTTCAGAGTTTTTCATAGATTAATTTCAAGAAAATTCAAGCCTCCACTCTGAGATAAGTTTGTTCATTTTAAGCTACGCTGTGCATATTTAATATTCTTTTTGTTAGCTTTTCTTATTTGATTTTATTCCTATATTCCAATCTTACTTGAAAAGAAGAATTGTTGTATTCTTTCTTCTTGGAATCAAAATCAAATAGAGCTAAGCCCATTTGATTTATTTTAAAATCAATTAGAACTTAGAACCATTGTAAAGTGAGTATTGGACATTGAACGTTGATTCGAACATGTACTCCGATTGGTTCTATCGGGCTACTACAAAAAGGAGAAATCTAGGTATTTTACGTTTATGTAAAATTTCTATTCTTTTGGTTTTTGTTTGAGATTTGCCAGAAAAATCTCATTGTGTGGTTATCTGAGGAGAGCCAGAAAACTCAGACAGTGTGGGTTTTTGGATTGTGTAAGCCCAAGTTAAAAAGACACAATTGTGAAGGTTTTAGGTGAACCTGTGAAACCTATTTTGTTAGTGAACACTAATATCCCCTGTGTGAGGATATTAGGAGTGGAGTAGCATTCTGTGTGGCTGTTGTTGAATAGGTGGTGTACACACAGGCGAACCACTATAATTCTGTCTTGTAGTTTGAATGCTTGCTTAAGTTTTATATCTTTTATCATTCATATTTGTGGAATGCATGTGTGGATGTGAATGTTGTAAAATTTACATTTCAAGCTCAGTGGGAATGTTGTAATAATTTAGATTCAAATTCCTTCAATTTATTTCAATTCCTTGCTATTTATTTTTTTCTCTTCGGTTTGAGTTTTTGATACAAAGGACGTTCTAGAAATAAGGTTGTCCTGCCATAAACCCTTGGTTTTATGGTGTAAGGTTATCCTTAGAACTGAATTCGCATCAATCTCTCAATTCTTGTTTATTAAAGTTGCTTTTATTTCAGCATTGTAAATTGATTTATTTTATTTAGTTATCATATTCGTTTATTCCGCTGTTAAAGTTTTATTTTGGTATCATCCTATTCACCCCCCTCCCCCTCTAGGACGTATAGCTAGGCCATTTCAATTCTCCACACACACACACATAATCTCTCTCTCTCTCTCTCTCTCTCTCTCTCTCTCTCTCTCTCAAGTGTGAAGGAGGTATGGGCATGCATGGGTTTTAGGTAGAGAAGGGGTGCATGCCACCCTTTTTGTAAGGGAATAGGCGCATGAGAGGTATGTCACATCCTACATGAGATGGGTTTCCAATATCTCTTCTGTCTAGCTATCTTTTTCAATTCTTACTCATTCATCATGTCTAAGTCACTGAGTAAAGTCTGAACACGTAAATATCTTGGTGATCAACATCCTAGATTGGCCGATCTTGAACATTACACATTGGACGATTATGGTACATCAATCTGGTCCACTTTCTTCACCAAAACTCATAGTCTCACTAGATCTACCTTCCCTCAAAATTCTATCATGATTGGATGGTGGGAACATGGTATACTTGTAGCGTAATTTTCTTAATTTAGTTTAATATGAATTAATTAGGATTTAATCTAAAATTTAGATTGAATTTGGGGATAGTTTCCTAATTGGTCAATAATCATGTTTTGATGAAAAAAATCTTTTAATCAAGCCAAGATCTTTGGGATCTAAGACATTCATTAGTTGATGAATAAGTGTATTTAGGTTATGGTCAACTTATCTCACATGATGGTCACCAAAATGAATGGTTAAGGGGTTGAGTTGTCAATTGGGCCACTTCTAAATGATGTAAGAGTCAAAAATCGATATGAATGGTTAATTTATGTTAGATGGACATTGGATAAAATTTCACTGTGACCAGATCATGGGAACTATAAGATCTAGAATCGTGGATCTAAGTTAAGGCATTTTAGTATTATTTTTTGATATAGAAAATTTATAAAATATAATGCTTCTATGTGCTTTTAGGCACAATTCTAAGAATTTCTTACAAAAGAATTCATGTGTAAATCATCACAGATAAAAAGTTATTCACCAAATAAGTTAAAATTCATGTTAATTAAGGAAAAATATACATAACAAGCAATTTGATGAACTTAAGATATTATGAAAAAATTCGTGGCATTACAATCTAACCCCTTTAAAAAAAACTTTGCCCTCTATGTTTACTTGAGGTGCAATGATGTAAAGATGATTGTATCTCTCTCATATTATCCTTACTCTCCTTTGTCGCTTCCTCTTTTCCATGGAATGATTAGAGGAATTTAACTAGGGGAAATGCTTACAAAATTTTACCATCAACATCTACTTAACAATATAATGCATAATAAGAATGTCCAAAAATGCTTTACTGTTGGATTTAGCGAGCGAAAGGAAATCGTTTCTGTTATTGTTGAAATTTAAAACATGTGCTTATGATATCTTTTTTTTTAAAAAAAATCTTTAATTATCTTTAATTCATTCCGGTTTCTATCAAAATTTGGGGTTATTACACTCTACCCCCATTTAAAAAAAAAAAATTCCTTGAAAATTAGTTCTTTAAGCTTCCTAAATTCTAGCCTAACATGCTTTCATTATACACTCTATTTCTTCCATTGCTCAGCATTTGACCATCAATCATCAAAGAAAAATGAATCACTTAACCTTCTTATAATCAATTAGTCTTCTTAGGAAAATCATATTTCTCTTATGAGGTGCTCCACAAAGAAAGGTACCATCCAAAGAAGATAAGGTAGGACTTAATGCTTAGGAGAATTATAATCCTAATCCATGAATGCTTTCATACACCCTATGATCATCTAACTCATTTAATAATATTGTTATAATTCTTAATTAAACCTTAGATCCATAAAATGGAGATAAGTCTAGGTGTTAGTAAATGCATTGCTCTTAAAGTCTCTTAGTATAGGGTAATAACCTACCGTAAAGATCTTGTTGAGGCACAAAAAATATTTTATCTTTCTAGTGCATGGTTTGAAGACCTACTGTGGTGCATGGATATATGTGTGAGTCTTCATCTCTGTTATATGCCCCTCCTCTTGAAGAAAAGCATGGGCGTCATCTGGTATAGAGGAGTGCATGAATGCCACTTTTTAAAGGAGAGGAAGTGTAGTTCTTGTCTTAGAAAGGGATGTACACCGCTATTTAAGAGAGAAGTGGGTGAACACCACTATTTAGAGAAGGAGGTTGCATGTTGTGTGAAGGAAGAAGTAGTGGTGATCACCATTATTTAAGAAGTGAGGGGCCTGAGAGGCCTATAAATTTCCCCCTCCCCATTCCTCATTTGGGAGTTTTTTAGAAGTCAGGAGAGTGTTGGAGAGAGAGAGAGAGAGAGTTGCTCTAGGGAGTTGCGCACCAGAGGAGTTACGCACTCCCGCATAACTCAAGGAAAGGGACTTGTGTGCTACCTTTTGTGGAGAGAAAAGGGACTTGCGCCACTTCTCTCTCTCTCTCTCTCTCTCTCTCTCTCTTGTCTGAATGCAAGATGAGTTGCGTGCCACATTAAGTGGAAGTTGTCTTGATGGGAAGGAGTTGCGCGCTTCTACGCAACTCAAGGAGAGGTGTTATGCATCCTTGTCCTGAAGATTGGCCTCATGTGCTACTTTGAGTGGAGCTTTGTCCTAAGGTCAGTCTCATGATCCACTTTGAGTGGAGCTTCGTCCTCCGGCCAGCCTTCCTCTGCCACTTTGAGTGGAGCTTTGTCCTAAAGGAAGCCCCCCTGTGCCACCTTATACTCTCTCCTGTCCTAATGCCTGACTTTATGCACCATTTCCTATGGAGACTTGTCCCAATACATGGCTTTATGCGCCACTTCTCATGGACATCTGTCTTGAAGCTTGGTTTGTGTGCCACTTCATGAGGACATCATCCTAACGCATGGCTTTTGTGCTACTTTGCATGAGATATTGTCCTAATGCATGGCATTTGTGCACCATTTCTCCTGGAAGAAACTTCTTGCGCCATTTCATGTAGAAAGGGAGTTACGCGCTCCGTCTTTGCATGGATTGTGTTTCCACTCTTGGTGAAGCTGTTGTACACTTCATGGTTGTGTGCCCCATGAAATTAAGGAATCATAGAAGAGATGGAAAAGTAGAGCATGTTGGAAGACCCGCACAACTCAGTGTGGACCAAATCAAGACGATCAATGCCTATCATACGACTAAATCAAGGGCTTCAAGTCCACACAACTCATCTACCCTTGCGATGAGCATCAAAAGCATCAAAATGCTACTGAAATTTCCATTAGACCTCTCTCTCTTATTCATTATGTCCATGCATTGTACTCTGTTATCAAAATCAAGGGAAATATAAGGATGTAAAAGAACTCGAAATGAATAAAAATACTCTGTGATATCTGTTCTCTTATTCTTTCTTTGTTATTATTGAATGAATTCTCCAAATCAAATGCATTTCATTTTTGGTCGAAACAAAATGGAGACTCTGCTGGGGAATTTTCAATGATTACTTAGAAAATATTTAGAGAACATTTATCACTTTTTGGCGTTATATAAATGCCAAAATGATGACTCTCGATGGGAACATCCTCTCCTTCATCTTTGAAATAAAGTACAATTTTTAATTTAATCAAAATAACTAACACTCTGTTCCGAATAACAGGTATATCGCAATGACTTTTTTCCCGACCAACGTGGTTGCCTACTTCGCACATAATGGATTACTAGTAGATTACATTGACAATATGAGATCGCTACTACAGAAAGTACCAGTAAAGGTTAAATCAGTTGTGATCAAAGACAGACAATGCCAGGTAATGACCGGAGTAGTTTCTGCTTTCACCGGTAGTGCAGCAAGACAATGAAGGACAAATGATAGTGACATCTGAAAAAATGAAGGGTTCAATCTTCTTTTACAAAGAATACCGTCCTGCCGAGCATGGTCAACAGGTCTATCATGTGCAATACTATGAGGCGTAGTAGTATTGGAGATCATCACTGATAATGAGACTCCATTTTAGCACAGAGGAATGGAGAAAGTATGCCAAAAGTTTGATATCCGGCATTCATTCTCGACACCCTACTATCCGCTAGCTAATGGGTTGGTTGGAGCATTCAATAAGACAATTATGAATATATTTAAGAAAAACAATTGCAGGAAATAAGCGCAACTGGGATGAGAAGTTGTAAGAAGCCCTATAGACCTATCAGATTATTCATTGTACCGCTATGAAAGAAACGCCATATTCTTTGGTTTATGGAGTCGAAGCTGTTATCCCCATTGAAATGCAAGTTGCATCGTCCAGAATAGCAATATATTAGTTGATTATTGATCATGAAAATGCCAAGATCAGAAAGGACAAGCATCGCTCCTTCAAAAGAAGTGATATAATATTGATGCTGAAAAGACCGATAGTGGTCACTCGTAAGACTGGGGGCAAGTTTGACCCTAAATGGGATGGCCCAAACATAATATTAGAAGTATACTCCAACAGGGTTTATTAGGTGATAGATTAAGATGGGCGAGGCATAAGTATACTGGTCAATGATCATTTCATAAAAATATATCATCCTTGACTGTATTTGAAGTTTCGATTCAGAAGACTTATAACATAATTCTTCTTAATCAAAAGGGACCAGACAAAAGCACACAAAGGTAAGAACTTTGTATTTCTTTCTAATATTGTATTTATCTTTGAATACTAATGAAATGCAGGCCTTCAAAACATATCAAATCCAAGCGAGTCAATGCAAAGTGCCAATGATTGTTGCCATATCGCCAAATGCAAATTGCCAATGATTATCGCTGAATCGCCAAAGCTTGTCAAATCGCCAATGATTATCGCCGAATCGCCAAAGCTCGCCAATACGGCAATGATTATCGTCGAATCACCAAAGCTATTATTATTATTATTATCATCATCTTGCTAGTACAAGGCCATTTAAATTTATCTAAATTAATAGCACCGCCAGGATGATATACTATCTTAACTGTAAAATTTTGGTTCATATCATCAACAAATGCGATATATTAATTTCAATTCATTATCCCAACAAGGCCAATTCATCATTTACAGGTGGCAGAATAAGCTTATAAAACTAAGTATGAGAATCACGATAATAATGACGATCTATCACATATGATAGCGAGAAAGATGTCGCTATGAAGCCGAACACGCATAAGGCTTATTATCATGGGCAATGGCGATATGGCAGAACTATACAGGTAGCGGTGTCGCCAATGGCCTTAGAAAGCTTGAAAAGAGCATCACCCGCACCCATGTGGGTAGTGACCTACGTCGCCTGTACAGCTTCAGGCAACGTCACATGGGCGGCCAGAGAGTGCCCCCTCGTGAATGGGTCTGACCTGGTAGGCGAAGGAAAAGTGAGTCTCTGAAGCAAGATAACTCCCCAAATTCCTGGTTTGATTTCAGTAGTAATGTATGGGGGAAGGTCTCTGAAGTAAGATGACAAGTCTCTGAAGCAAGAGACCCCTCATTGATGGACCGGCGGCCTTAGATTTGGTACCCCACGGTAGCCTTGTATACCCTGCGAACTCTATAAAGTTATTGTGGCCAACCCTGTGAGTAAATCCTATCGAGTTCACTGCTCCAGTAGCTTCACTGGGCCCCTCTGATGGATCACGGTTTGTGAACTCCCCGGCTGCGATAAGCCCCACGAACTCTAGAGAGTTACATTGGCCATTCATGTAAGACCAACTCCAACTACTTATGAGTCAAAACTGTGATTGTTCCAACTACGTACGAGCTTAAACTGTGTGTGAGAGTCCAGTCAAGTCAAGTTCAGTCTGGTTAAGTTCAGTCAAGTCAAGTTCAATCCAGTCAAGTTTAGTTAAGTTCAGTCTAGTTAAGTCCAATCATGTCAAGTCATGTCCAGTCAAATGTGTGCAAGCAGCAATATATTTATCCCTCCGATAAGAGCCGCGGGATCTTTCTATCTCTTACCTTCTTGATGACGAAGAAATATTACCTTGCAAAATTCTCAAAAGCGGCAGAGAATAAAATAGCAAAGAATTATCATTTTCTTCTGGACGGCTTGACGACTCAGATATATTCTTTTAATTCCTTAAAGGAACGTCGAGTACTATCCATCTTTCAAGAATAACATCATGCTTTGCTTCGCAAATATTATCTTTCAAAGAAGTTCTATACCTTCGTCTTTTACATAATTTCTTATGAGCGAGGGAAGAATATGTACCTGAACAGGGGGCACATAATCCGTCTCTTCAAAGTAACCTATACCTTGGTCTTTCTGATAATTTCTTATGAGCGGCGGAAGAGTATGTATGGCATAGTCTACTGGGCATGCACATCCAGCAATAAGAAGCATGGACTAGATAATTATAGTCGGGAATTATGAAGTGAGATCCAGTATTGACATTCAAAAGTTACCTCCATATTAAAGCCCAATTATATGATCGGCTGGGATAATACGGTTCTCGTCAGAACTTGTTACCTTTTCTCAATAGAAGAGTAATGAACCTGATGGAAACAAAGAATGAATGTTCGCCAAAAGAAATGGAATCATTGTTGATAACTTTTTCTATATCCTCTGGAAAGCTAGTAAATGAAAAGAAGCGTTCTTTATTTTTCTGAATTAGCAGAGGTCCAAGGAAAATACACTTCTAAACAGCTTATGAAAAGATGCTAGGGAGTACAAACTAGAAAAGACTCAGTGATTGAACTTTTAGAGCCTGAAACGACATCTCTAAAAGCACGATATAATGAGTAAAGAATGCAACAAATGCAATGCGAAGCATGCTGACAAGCACAAAGATGGAATGACTAAATCATCGTCATATTGCGAATATTACAATTTTTCTACAAAGATTTCAATTTATTTCACAAATATCAATACTTTGTGAAACTAAGTTAGAAAATTATGATATTTTGAGATACTAATTCCGATTAACTTGGTAGGAAAGATTACCATTCGAAATCTTGGGCTATGCAGACTATGAATAAAGGAGACAATTGAAGTTGCGGTGGGAGTAGCCTTAAAAAATAACTCCTTAGACACAAAGTTCAAAGAAAGAGTCACCAGAGTTTATCAAAGAGACCGTTGCAGCAGCAACAGTATTCTCTGGTCAAGTTACTCAAAGATGAAGTCGCCACAACCTCCACAATGGTAAGTTTTGATGAAGAGAGAATTATGCGACTAAGGGAGTTGAAGTTGTGGAAGATGCAATTGTAGCTATGTTTACGAAAAGGCGTTCTATCTAATTGACCGCTATGAAGACAGAGTGCTTTCGTTGTTGCATTATCCTTCCGATTGAATCATTCATTCAATGCTTCTGACTGGGGGCATTCAGTCTTCCGTTCAAGCGTGATCATTCAGTCTTTCATTCGAGTGCGATCATTCAATCTTCTGGTCAAGTGTGATCATTCGGTCTTCTATGCAAGCATGATCATCTAGTCATCCTTCGGTTGCAAATTCATTCAATTCTTCGGTCAGGCGATCCTTCTCCTTCATGCAACTACATTTCGTAAAGAATCCTTCTCTGAAATGAAGGGATTTTTGTGCAGAAGAAAATCGATCCTCCATTTGATCTCATAATTCAATCAAAGAAGGATCGAGGGGGCATCTGTTGAGGCACAAAAAATATTTTATCTTTCTAGTGCATGGGTTGAAGACCTAGTTGGTGCATGGATAAGTGTGTCAGTCTCCATCTCTATTATACGCCCCTCCTCTTGAAGAAAAGCATGGGCATCATCTGGTATAGAGGAGTGCATGAACGCCACTTTTTGAAGGAGAGGAAGTGTGGTTCTTGTCTCAGAAAGTGATGTACACCGCTATTTAAGAGAGAAGTGGGTGAACACCACTATTTAAAGAAGGAGGTTGCATGTTGTGTGAAGGAAGAAGTGGTGGTGATCGCCATTATTTAAGAAGTGAGGGGCCTAGGAGGCCTATAAATACCCCCTCCCCATTCCTGATTTGGGAGTTTTTTAGAAGTCAGGAGAGTGTTGGAGAGAGAGTTGCGCCATGGAGTTGTGCACTCCCGCGTAACTCAAGGAAAGGGACTTGCACCACTTCTCTCTCTCTCACTTGTCTAAATGTAAGATGAGTTGCACCCTGCATCATGTAGAAGTTGTCTTGATGGGAAAGAGTTGTGCGCTTCCGCACAACTCAAGGAGAGGTGTTGTGCATCCTTGTCTTGAAGATTGGCCTCATGCGCCACTTTGAGTGGAGCTTTGTCCTAAGGCCAGCCTCATGCACCACTTTGAGTGGAGCTTTATCCTGAAGGAAGCCCCCCTGTGCCACTTTATACTCTCTCCTGTCCTAATCCCTGGCTTTGTGCACCATTTCCTATGGAGACTTGTCCTAATACATGGCTTTATGCGCCACTTCTCATGGACGTCTGTCCTGAAGCTTGGTTTGTGCTCCACTTCATGAGGACATCATCCTAACACATGGCTTTTGCGCCACTTTGCATGGGATATTGTCCTAATGCATGGCATTTGTGCTCCATTTCATGTAGAAAGGGAGTTGCGCACTCCATCTTTACATGGATTGTGTATCCACTCTTGGTGAAGAGTTGTACACTTCATGGTTGTGTGCCCCATGAAATTGTGGAATCACAGAAGAGACGAAAGACTAGAGCATGATGGAAGACCCGCACAACTCAATGTGGACCAAATTAAGATGGTCAATGCCTTTCATACGACCAAATCAAGGGCTTCAAGTCCATACAACTCATCTACCCTTGTGATGAGCATCAAAAGCGTTGAAATGCTACTGAAATTTCCATTAGACCTCTCTCTCTTATTCATTATGTCCATGCATTGTACTCTGTTTTCATAATCAATGGAAATATAAAAGAACTCGGAATGAATAAAATACTCCATGATATCTATTCTCTTATGCTTTCTTTGTTATTATTGAAGGAATTCCCCCAAATCAAATGCACTTCATTTCTGGTCGAAACAGATCTCTTCTCTAATCATACGCTCAAACCTAGGGATTTTCTATAAGCAATGATTTAGAAGGATAATCTAGGGATAAATAATTATCAAGGATGCATGTTCTATATCTAAGATAACTGATCATAAGATTCAAAAGTTTAGATTCAATTTTGGTTGAATATATATATGATCGATCAAATGTATGGGTGGGAAATTTTGAGAGTGTCTAAAAGTTATACATTTAAATTTCAAATGCCCCACACCTCCACATGCATGACAGACTGGAGAAGCTTTTGATTAACTTCTTAAGGCCACTAGTTTCCTAACCATAGGTGGTGCATGAGTGAGGCTAGTTTTATTGCTCTCATAACCTAGCCCTCTCTTATCCTTAGCACTTTTACCCAAACCCAACAATCTTTCTAATTTTTCTTCGCTCTGGGTGAACCTATGTCTTATGTCGACATGTGTTTAGGATTTCTCTAAATCTAGTTTCAGATTCTGATTCATAGTTCTCACTTTGACAAGTTCTGATTCTAGATATTCATTAGTTTTAATTTGGTCAGCCAAGTCACTTTCACAATTGACAAGTTCAACAGTTAGGTTGGAGTTATCTCTAATGTATTCTCTTAAATAATCAGCCAACCAATTATTTTTCAGCTTTGGCTTCTTCCGATTCCATTCTCAATTGTTTGTTCTCAGCATTAGCCTAACCAAGCTTCTTAAGAGCTCTCAAGTTGTTAAAATAGTTGGTCATAGGCTATTTGTAGGCTGGTGTTCTCATCTTGCCCTTTTTCCTCTTCAGAGGAAGCTTTTTCTTCTTGTTGTTCATCTTTCTCCTTTAAGGTCCCTCTCATCTGGATGACTGAGGTGGTGAAGGCCATGAATATTCTCAAAGAGCCCTAATCTGCATCATTTTGAGACTCTTCGAAATCTAAATTTGAGTCTTCTATATCATCCCATGTGGCATCCATTGCCTTTCCTTTTGATTCGTTTTTCAAGGGTTATTCAATAGAAAGATGATCATACCTTCCACAGTTGTGGCATTAGGGCTCTTTTGACCTTTTCGATGATTTACCTATGTGGCATTTCTAGTCAAAGTTCTTCCCCCTTTTGTCAAAGGTTTTCCCTTGGTTCTTGCTGAAAAACTTTTTGAACCTTTTGGCCAATAAGGCCATCTCCTCATCATCTCCATTTTCATCACTATCCTCCTCAGATTCATGGTTTTTTTTTGTGAGGTTTTGAGGACAATGTTTTTGGATTTTATAGGGGTTTTGAAATGTAGTTCATATGTCTGTAGGGAACGTAATAGTTTTTCTACTTTCATGTCATCAATGTTCTTACATTCATCAATTGTAGTGACTTTAGAGGAGAAGTGTTCTGGTAGGAATCTTAAGATTTTCCCACAAATTCTTAACACTGAAACCTTTCTCCCAAACCCCACATCGAGTTGCAAATGTCACTAAGGTTCGTGTAAAATTCTATAAACGTTTCATGCTCCTCCATTTTAATATTCTCAAATTGTGTGGTTAGGAACTAAAGCTTAGAGCATTTTACTATGTTGGTTCCTTCATGGTAGTTTCTAATAAATCCCATGCTTGTTTAGATGTTTCACACATGCATATTCTTTTGAATTCTTCCTGCGAAATCACACAGTAAATAGCGTTTAAGGCTTTTGCATCATAAGTGGATCTTATATTTTCAAAGTTGGTCCAAAAGGCTGTTTGTTTGGGTCTAGATGTGGTAACACCATTATCTTATACAATTTGCTCCATGGGTGTGACCCACTCCTTCTCAACGATGTCCCAAATAGTATGATCCAAAGATTTGAGAAATATGTGCATTATTGCCTTCCAATAGGCATAATTGGATCCATCGAAGAGTGGTGGTCTTGAGACCAATGTTCTCTCATTTTTAGACATATTTTCATCTTCAGTAAGGATCTCCCTCTAGGCTATTAAGCCCTTCAAGAAGAACCCATTCTGATACCAATTAAAATTGCGACTTTACCACTATAAGTGAAGCTTGAAGATATGTCTAATTTCCTAGAGGGGGTGAATAGGACTTTTCAAAAATTATTTAAACTAATAACATGCACTTATTTCTAAATACACTAGTAAAGAATTCTAAGTGATAAGAAGTGCATAAACATAGTCTAATAAGTTTAACACATCATTCATGCATTTTGACAAACATGTTTGCTGTAGAAATTAAATAGAGTATAGTGTTCAGCCAAACATCACACAAATAAGGAATTAAATTATTTACCACAAACTAGATAGTTTGAGCACATTTTCGATGTCAATGAAGTTTAAGTTCAATGCCATCGTAAAAATCTAGATTTTCTTAGTTGCTTGTTAGACAAATGGTGCGGTTTTTTGATGTCATCGAAATTATGTTCGATGTCATTGAATTGGTTTCGATGGCATCGTAAAAATCCAGTCTATACTTGATTTCTTTTTGGACAATCGGACCTCTAAGATCGATCCCATTGAGCTGCCTTCGATGCCATCAAAGGCAGTTCGATGCCATCGAAAATGTCTGGTTTTAAAGATAGTTCATTTACACATACATCAACCCTTAGAACTTCTTAGTACTTTTAAATATAGCTTTTTCTAGATAGTTTTGGCTAGGTATAGGGCTATGTTTAGAGAATTTTGGAATAAGGTTTGATGAGGTCTTTTATCTTTCTTACCTTGTCTTGAATTAGTTATCTTCGAACTTTTAAGTCTTCAATCTTTGTTCTTTTAGGGGCTCACTTGACTCTAAGAATCTTAATTCACACTAATTGACAAACTAGGGCACTTTCACTTCTCAGGTCTTGATTATATTGTTCACAACCCCAATGTAGGGTTGCGATGTAGTAATAGCTCAAGAGAACTAGGTCGAATCCACAGGGACTAAACTTGTATGTATTCTGAAAAGAACTAGAACTAGAACTAGAAGAAGATTTAAATCTGAATTCTATAATAAAAGAGAGTAATTATGAATAATGTTTAAACTATCAATTAAAGGTGAGAACTAGGGTGCTAAGGATCCACTTGTAGCTATTAAGATGCTACCTTGCTTGATTCAATAAACCCAATTGGAATTGGAGTCCTATCCTATCAAATTGAAAGATAAAGCAATTTAAATCAAATTTGAACTTTTCATTGACCTAATTCTCAATGGAGGACAATTGTGAAGATTGAAAGGGATTCTATCACCCTACTATGCCTAGGAGATGATGGTGAACAATGAGATTTACCAATCTCACTATCTCAAAACAGGAAAAGAAGATATCTAAAGCTATCACACCATCTATTGTAATTTGAGTCATAATAAATCATAGAAAACTAAAAATATTTCTTTAATATCAAACTAGAAATCAATGAAGTTCAATAAGAACAAAAATTAAAGAAAAATAAATATCCCAACATACTACAAGCTTCACCTCTTAGCTAGGGCTAAGAGGTTTAGCCAACCATAGATATGATTAAAACCAAATCTCTTAAATAAAGCATGAAAAATAAACTAGGGAAGAAAAAAAACTCTTTGGTGGCTGCTTCACTTCTTTATTATACTCCTTGAGACCTTTCCAAACCCTAGAAGATACTTTGGAGCATCTTAGGGGGGTCCTATTTATAGTTGTGAAACTCCAACTTTCTTAACTAGTTGGAAAAATATAGAAACCGCCTTAAATTTACGCACTCTCCGTAGTTTGCTAAATTAAACTTCACTCTACATAGTTTTTCAAAATATACTTCACTCTGCATAGTTAAAATAGACTCCGAGTTTCAGAATATGCTTTTTCAGGACAATTTCAGGAAATGTTTATTTTCTGGACAATTTCAGGATTCATTTTCTTCACTTCAAATATTTGATTCTCTTCATTCCTCACTTGGTTTTCTTGAATCTTTAGCATGTTAATTCTTCATTAATGACTTCTAAATCTCCAAATCTTCATTTAATAATTTTTTAAGTATAAATCTTCCTTTTGCCATCAATTTTACCTTAAGCTCTTGAAATTACCTTGCACATGAAAACATGCATAATTAAATTGATTAAGCACTATCATGTTTATAAAACCAAGGTATAAATAGGGAGAAATATGCAATATTTCACACTCAACACACCCCCAACCAGCATTTTTCTAGTCTCAAGCAAAACATGTGTGAAGTGATCTTCAATTCTTAATATTTAAAGTTCTTCAAGAAAATAATCATTTGTGTAAATAAGTATGAATGAGTATAATCCAAAGAAGCGAGAGTGAAAATTTATAAACTTAGAGCTGAATCAAATGAGCAATTAATCAAATAGATTTTTCATCAATCAATTTAGAGCATAAGTTCATATATTAAGTTTTCCC
Source organism: Magnolia sinica (assembly GCF_029962835.1). Taxonomy (NCBI): domain Eukaryota; kingdom Viridiplantae; phylum Streptophyta; class Magnoliopsida; order Magnoliales; family Magnoliaceae; genus Magnolia; species Magnolia sinica. The sequence goes on along the minus strand of NC_080579.1, from coordinate 68,054,070 downwards.
AGTGTACTTAGTGAATTTCAATTTACTTTCCGTAAAAATATACTATCATTACATAATATTAGCCATGATCATCACCTCAATATTAATTGAATAATCAAGTACTAATTCTGAACTTATCCCATTTTCCTTCTTTTTCTAGTTTTTAATTTTATATCGATGGTCTCTTTTTATTTATTCATTCTTTTCAGACTTTCCATTCTTTTTCATTCTTCTACAGTCTTTTTATTCTTTTCCAGTCTTTTCATCATATATGACCTTTTTGTTGATCTCACTATTTTTTTAACTGGTTCTTTTCATCTTTTTAGGTGGATAAAATTCTTCAGACTTAATTTATAATCATCTATCAATGCTTCACATACTAACAATCAGAAATTCTAGCATAATTCACAGAAAACAACTTAAACGTGTAGTGTGACTTAGATTAACATGATATTCAAACTTCCTCTTAATTAATTAAATGCAAGAACTGTAGGTGATAGATTAATTAGTTGATCAAATTCCAACAATTCAAAATTCAATCTCAATCTTATCATCATACTCAAAACATTCTTTACATACAAAGATTTCAACTTGAAACATTAAAAAAATTAATAATTTTGCTCAGAATTCAGAAAACACTGATTAGTTTACCTAATCCACACCCTAACCTAAAATCTACATTGTCCTCAATGTAAATATATATATATATAAGCATGTAATGCATATGTGATAATGAAAATAAATGAGAAGTGATGGAAAGATAGTACATGAAGAAAGGGGATTGAAGCTTTTCCAAGGTTCTCAATGTGCAGATGGGTTAGCACAAAGACCCAAACAAATTGAAAGCAAACTATCCTAATCCTAAATCCTATGAAAATAATAAAGCTAACTATACTTCCATCAGACTAGGAGATCAATCCCGATACACAGGATCAGTCAGAGGCATGGACATGTCCTTTAAGTCAAATTTCTCAACAAATGGCTTTAAACGTTGTCCGATCACTTTAAAAACATGGCCATTCATTGGATTCTTTATATCAATGGCCTCATGTGGATAGACATTAATAATAGTGAAAGGGTTGGTCCATCGAGATCAAAGTTTACTCAGAAAAAAGTGTAACCGAGAATTGTACAGAAGGACTTTTTGATTAGTTATGAATGATTTTCGAAGGATGTTCTTGTCATGGAACACCTCCATCCTATCCTTGTAAATTCTCGAGTTCTTGTATGCATCGTTCCAGATTTCCTCAAGTTTATTCAACTATACTTTGTGCAGTGAATCAGTGTTATCCAAATTGAAGTTCATATTTTTGATAGCCCGATAGGCTCTATGTTCTAACTCTACAGGCAAGTGGTAAGCTTTCCCATAGACGGGTCTAAAGGGAGACGTTCCAATGGGGGTCTTAAAAGCTGTACGGTATGCCCATAAAGCATCTATCAAACGGATTGACCAATCCTTACGATCAAGGTTAATTGTTTTCTCCAAAATGTGTTTAATTTTCCTATTGGAAATCTCAGCTTGCCCGCTTGTATGCGGGTGGTATGAAGTGCTCACCTTATGAGAGATGTCATATTTCTTCATTAAGTTTTCAAATGACCTATTATAGAAGTGTGAACCTCCATCACTAATGATGGCCCAAGGCGTTCCGAACCAGGAAAGGATATTTAAAAAAAAAAAAATCGAATGACCATACGATGGTCATTGTTTTGGCACGAGATCACTTCAACCCACTTAGTGACATAGTCTACTACTAGCAAAATATACAAATTCCTAAAGGATTGGGGGAATGGCTGCATGAAATCGATGCCCCAACAATCAAATGCTTCAATGATAAGAATGGGGTTTAAAGGCATCATATTTCGACGGGACAATGCACTCAATTCTTACAATGCTCACAAGCTTTGCAAAACTCATGAGTGTCCTTGAACATAGTGGGCCAGTAAAAGCCGCACTACAAAATTTTGGCTATGGTCTTTTTATCAGAAAAGTGACCACCATAGGCCTGCGAATGATAGAAGGAGATGACACTTTGGTATTCATTGTCTGGTACACATCTCCTTAAATTTTGGTTTGGGAAATATTTGAATAAATACGTGTCATCCTAGAAGAGCTTATGAACCTCGACGAAGAATTTTTTCTTACCTTGCGCATTCCAATGAGTCGGCGTGAAACCCGGGGCAAGATAATTAGCAATGTCAGCAAACCAAGGTAATTGGGAGAGTTTAAACAATTATTTATCAGGGAACATATCTTTTATAGATGGCGTTTCAAGGGAATCGGAGAGATCAAGTTTCGAAAGATGGTCAGCTACTACGTTCTCTACTCCCTTGTTGTCCCGTATTTCCAAATCAAATTCCTGTAGTAAGAGGATCCATCTTATCAAGCGGGGCTTAACATCATTCTTAGAGAGAAGGTACTTCAACGTCGCATGATAAATATAGATGATGATCTTGGATCCGATCAAGTAGGACCTAAATTTGTCCAAAGCAAACACTATGGCTAAGAGTTCTTTCTCTATAGTAGAGTAGTTCATTTGGGCAGGATTTAGTGTTTTACTTGCATAGTAAATAACATATGGCTTCTTTTCTTTTCTTTGGCCTAACACCGCCTTAATTGCATAGCCAGACGCATCACACATAATCTTAAAAGGAATGCTCCAATCGAGTGGTTACATGATAAGTGTCGTAGTCAACATGCCCTTGAGCTTAGTGAAAGCTTCCTAACATTGATCAATCCACTCGTATGATACATCCTTTTGAAGTAGATTGCATAAAGGACGAGAGAGGTGACTAAATTCCTTTATGAATCGTCTGTAAAATCCATCGTGTCCTAAGAAGATTGCACATCTCATATGCTCTTAGGTGGAGGTAGGTTAGAGATAAGATCAATTTTAGCCTTATCTACCTCAATTCCCTTGGACGAGATGATATGTCTAAGAACAATTCCCTTATGAATCATGAAAAGACACTTCTCCCAATTTGGTACCAAATTCTTTTCCTCACATCACTTCAACACATTTTTCAGATTTTCCTAATACTCGCTGAAGGATGGACCAAAGACAGAGAAGTCGTCCATGAAGACCTCTAGATATTGCCCCACCATGTCAGAAAATATACTCAACAAGCATCGCTGAAAAGTGACGGGGGCATTACACAGTCCAAATGGCATCCTTCAATAAGCAAAGGTGTCAAATGGGCATGTGAATGTAGTTTTAAAAAAAAAAATCTTCAAGGGCTATCTCTATCAGATTATAGCCCAAATATCCGTCAAGGAAGCAATAGTAAGAGTGACCAGCTAGCCTTTGCAAGATTTGATCAATGAAGGACAGAAAAGTGGTCCTTTCTTGTAATGGTATTCAATTTTTTATAGTCAATGCACATTCTCCAACCAGCAGTAACTCTAGTTGGCATGAGTTCATTGTTGGCATTAGATACGATGGTGATTCCAGACTTCTTAGGAACCACCTGAGTTCGACTTATCCATTGGCTATCGGATATGAGGTATATGATACCCACATCTAATAACTTAAGTACCTTGGCCTTAACCACTTCCTTCATGTTTGGATTTAATCGGCATTGTGGTTGTCGAGAGGTCTTCGTTGTCACGCCTTAAACTCGGAAACTGGGCTCATAAAATTCCCAATTGCCGAATCCAGTGCCAACAGCCTCCGTAGTACCCCATTCTCGGCTCCCAACTTGCATACGCCAAATTTTGATCCTGGGATCCTGCATGGAGGATTTTTCAATGTACATTTATTTCATAAGAAGCATAACCACAAGTTTACCCAGATCACAAAAGCAACATCATCATCATATATCCACTAATATAAACAGTTGAATACAATGCTGAAAGGAAAATACATATATCGAAAATTAAAGCTACAAAAGACCACTGTACGCTCCAAGCTCAATACTTCTGCAACCTAACATCACTTGCATGCATTTATCGTGCATAAGCTTATAGAAATCTTAGATGTGTAACTTTGTGCACAAGGTAGGTGCCAAGTATTCAATACAATGCCATAATCATACAATATTTAGAAAACTGGCAAGATCATGAAACATATGATATCAGAGTAAGTAAAAATACTGACAAGTCCATGAGTCATATAATATCAGAATACGCAATACAGATCAGCTATGCAAATGAGGAGTCATAAGGAGTCAAGTATCAGAAGCCAAGGATACAATGCAATACACAATTCCTAATGAGTTCATGAATACCGTCAGCGTCATCTAAGCCATATAAATGCAGAAACATAGTAACCTAAAATGTTAAATGTTACAAATATAAGGTAATATGCGGTGCGAATGAAATGACTAAGCTGGAGTGAAGTCAAGATGATAGTACGTAGTATCCACCAGTCTCATACGTAAATTTGGATAGCCAGACTCAATGTGGTAGGCTCCTGATCTCAGGTTAGTCGCGCGCCCCAATCAAAATCCTTGCCATTGCGAAGGTACACAATAATTAATTACGCACCACCAGCCTGAGTAAATAGTGAATGAATAAATAAATGAGTATGCAACTCCTGCTCAATAAGTCCACGTATCATTACTGTACATCTCTGGGATCATCACCAGGGTCTAGTACACTCTAAGCTGGCTACCGCCTCGGCCAGCCGCGCAGCCTAGCGAATGGAAAAGACCTCACTACTCGCCTGCCAGTAATATACCATTGCCTACCTGGCTCGTCGATAGCGGACCCATTTGGGAGATGATCAAACTCAGCCTAGCTTACAGTCCCCTTACTCGGACAGATAAGGCCATACCCCCTCCTAACCGACCACGACATAGTGGGAGATGCGGCCTACTGGTTTTAGCACTCGGGTGCTCATGTATCCACTCGGTTTAGACGTTGGGGCATCTCCTAGCTATGAAGGTTTAGGGACTTTCACCCATAGACATCCAAAGTACCCAGATGCTTGAACCAAACATTTCTGGTGTCTCATCTAGTCATTCACGACATGCTTGTGGAGGCTACGGCCCTGATGTCGCTAGAGCGTACAGTAATCACAATACATAGTGTAAGATGAATGAGTCATACAATCCAGTCATGCATCAATCCTGCGTATACCGTGCACTCATGTGAGACAGTCTTTGCCTATCAGGGAGTCTCATAACAACCTGCCCAATGACATATGCAATGGTCAACCACACCTCATAATAAACATACAGATGATACGTCTGGGGCATGTACATGATGTTATGTTGTCACATACTCATAATCGGTATTGACAATTGGCACCGATAATCGACCTGATAATCTGCCACGATAATCGGTCTCGGCAATCAAAATCGGCCTCGATAATCGGAATTGGCCTCGACAATCAGAATCAGGTTCGACAATCAGATCGGCCTCGATAATCGGAATCGGCCTCGGCAATCAGAATCGGCCTCGACAATCGGAATTGGCTTAACAAAGGGCCTAAGGGAAGGTTACAATGTGGACATTTAACCATCATCGCCCATCAATCTGGAAATTTAATCAACATTGCTCCCAAGGAGTGGCCCACATAGAGCCAAACATATAGCGAGCTCGTGGCCTCACATAAGGGCCATAGACAGATCAAGTGGGCCACATCGCATAAGCCTCTCACACATCACATCGAGCTTTGCCATCTAGGCCTCACATACATCACATTAGGCCTCTCACACATCATATCGAGCCTCGCCATCTGGGCCTCACATACATCACACTGGGCCTCACTCCTGAGCCACATATACATCACATCGGGCCTCACCAATGGGCCTCATATACATCAAATTGGGCCGCTCTCACGGGCCTAATATACAACACAATGGACCGCATGACATGGGCCTCGAATACATCATAATAGGCCACAACCATGGGCCTCTCATGTATCACATCGAGCCTTGTCATCTGGGCCAGAAATACATCACAATGGGCCTCATCATATGGGCCGGAAGTATATCACAATGGGCCATGAATACATCAAGTTGGACCTCATTCAAGGGCCAGAATATATGGTCTTCAAATACACAATAGGTGGGCCCTGCACATGGGCCATAAATACATCACATGGGCCTCATTCCAGGGCCACATATACAACTTAATGGGCCACACATGTGGGCTGAAAATACATCACAATGGGCCACAACCCATAGGCCTTAATACAATGGGTGGGCCCCATCACATAGGCCTAATATACATAACAAGTGGGCCCCATATACTCAGTAAATGGGCCTCATTACATCAAGCAGGCCGCATCAATGAGCCGGACAATGGGCCTCATATACAACGAGTAGGCCGCATTAATGGGTCGCATTAATGGGCCTCATATACCACAAGTGGGCCGCATCAATGGACCACACCAATGGGCCTCATATACAACAAGTGGGCTGCATCAATGGGCCGCACCAATGGGCCACATATACAACAAGTGGGCCGCACCAATGGGCCGCATATACAACGAGTGGGCCGCATCAATGGGCCTCAAGAGAGAGCTTGGATTACACCAAAAATCATTTCAATAGTTGCAGGTACAAGATATGTATCACTATACACTATCATTCTATGGGGCACATGGCTCATTAATGATGATCAGCACCATCCAAACATTGCCTATGTAAATTAGCACTGTCCAAACATTGTCCAGCAATGTCCAGCACAATCTGGACGGTGTGGATGAAATAAATACATCATGGTGGAATCCCACCATCCAGTAGATTAGATGGTAGGGACACACAACACATGCATCCTTGTGAGGTCCACGTCTCTGGACACATGTGCAGAGTGGGTCCCACCGTCCCGGAGACGGATGACGTGGATTAAACCATACATCAAGCTGGCTACTCAAAGCTCCTGCCCGTCCTAGTTAAATGGATGGACGGTGTAGATAAGATCATACATCACAATGGGTACCCACCGTTCAGATAGCTGGACAGTGTGGATAAATCATGTACATCTGGTGGGTCCCACCATCCCTAATAGTGGACGGTGGGGATGAATCACACACATCACGGTGGTCCCATAAGGATGTGGACCACATGAGTCGTTAAGGTGGGGCCCACGTGCATTAGCACGGACAGTGGTACATCAAAAGGGGACCCACAAATCTGCTGACATCAATAACAGCAGCCAAGCTGCTGACCGTCCATCAGATGGACAGTCCAGATATTACACATGCCTCATGATCAAACCCACTATCCAGATGATGGACGGTGCAGATCTAAAGCATCTACATTATGGTGGGCTTGCCTAAGGTAGCCCATGATTGGGGCACATATGTAGGGTGGGCCTCTCAAGACAATGGGACCCACGACCCTAAGAAAATGAATGAACAGTGTGGGTATAATACACACATCATGGTGGGGCCTGGGACATAAAATCAAGTCAATCTGTGGCTTGTGTGGGCCACACTAATCACAACAGTTGAGAGGTTTACCCTCCATAAAACATTCATAATCATTCGTTGGGCCCACCAAACTATAGTTCACAAATCCAACCTATCTATTATGTGTGTCCCACTAGGTTAAGGGGTCAGACCATGTTTTAGGTGCATCTAAACCTCAGATGGACCCCAGCAAGTGCTTTTATATGATTGAGCATGTCTTCATATGATTTAAGATGGTGTGGGCCACCTGAGTTCTGTGTGCGGCTGATTCTTTTCGGGCACCCCATATATAAAGGGCACCCATCAAATGCACGGTGTAGATGTTCAACATACATCAATGTGGGACCAGTGGTGGGGCCCACCGTCCTACATCATTCCAAGCAGCAGGATGCTGCTTGCTGCAGTGTCCTCTAGACGCTAGCAGCAACAGCGTCCAGAGCTGTTGTATCTTTTTTTTATGAAATCCTGTGGGTTTTCATAGGTGGGGCGTACATTAAGAGGATCCACTTTGCCGATTGGGTTCCCGGGCTCGGGACAGTTCCAATAAGTCCAATATTGGATATGTTTTGGTGTGTAAAAAATCACAGCAGGCCCTAACAGTCTAAATCACCAAAACTACTGTTTTCTACAATGTGGCCCGCCAGAGATTCGGTTTGACTTCATTTTTTGGCTCAACACCTAAAATGAGCGGGGAAATTAGGTGGACGGTGTGGATCAAATACATATATCAAGGTGGGGTCCACGTCCAGTGGACTAGACGGTGTGGGTAAAACTCTTACGTCATAGTGGGGTCCTGGACGTCATGTATAAAACACTCATGGCATGAAATATATTCACGCATACATCAGGTGGGTCCCACCGTCCTTTACTAGATGGTGTGGACTCCAGACATCATCAAGGCAGGCCTCACCGTCCAAGTGCTAGACGGTGAGGCTAAACAACATATACATCTGGGTGGGGTCCACGTAGGTGGCCCACCAGCTCACGAAGGAGCTGATATTTGTGTTTTTCCTTTATCCTGGCCTGTTTAGATGGACAAGCAGCGATCCCATCCGCTGGATAGTCCAACAAAGTGGGCCTAATGAATGGATGACATGGATATGATACATACTTCATAGGTGGGCCATACAATTAGGAAAAATGGAGAGAGAGAAGAAGAGAGAGAGAGAGAGACATCGGTTGTGGGAGGGGCCCCGCCAATATGGGCCCCTCTCGCATTATAATACATGCATGCGATCAAGGTGGGCCATTGGCCATATCTAGGGACCAAGATGGGATCCTCACCATTGATTGGTGGGTCCCACTTACCCTATGCAAGAAAATGAATGGATCTACCTAAAGAACACCCACCGTTCTCCCTTCTTCTTGGTCTGATGAAATCCCTATCTCCTCAGCTTCAACTTTAACAGAGGATGATGGAGATTGGACGGTTAGATTGGGTGATAAGGAGGTGGGCCACACTAGCTTCTCCTCTCTCCCATAGAAATGCTTGGACGTTGGGTGCTCATGGGGTTACTTGGGAGAATGAGAGAGAGAGGGTGTAAGAGAGAGAGAGAAGGATAGGTGAGTGATGGGGTGTGATGGGTGAGTGAGTGATGGGTGGAGAGAGACAGAGAGAGAGAGTTGACTTAGGGGAGGGGTGGTTGTACTTGCTTAAGGGGATTGATGGGATATGTACTTGACATGATTGATGTGATTTTTCTTAGATTTTACAATTACGCGGCATTTTTCTCGAACTAAACGCGGGCCCACATCTCTTGACTCGGGTATCGCCTCGGTGCGCGAGACGTGACATCGAAACCACAGCGACGACACGGTCTCTAGGGTACAAGTCTCAAGTCGAGCCGACTCTGGAATATAGGATATGACTTAGGGTCGCGCGCAAATTGTATTTACGTGTCGCAGGTCATCGAAATTTGACCGGGAGGACCACAGAAGCTTACAGAATGGTACGGGCTAGGATACGAGTCTCACATTCGCATTATTCTCAAGATGAATGCAGTGAGTATAAATCAAAGGGTCAATTCTCTTGAGATCCGCAATCGACCATCCAAGGGCTCCTTGATACTCAATGAAAGTAAATATAAGCATACTCTCTTGTTCTTCCTCAATGTTGGAAGAAATCACCACCGGATATGTCTTATCTTAACCTAAATAGACATATTTAATATCAGAGGGCAATTGTTTACATCGAGCTTCGGCGCTTTCAGGCTAGACGGTAGAAGGACTACATTATTTTGTGGTAATTCTTCAAATTGTGGCCTCCATCGATTAACTTTAAGTATCGGCATAGCATCAAGCATGGCATCCATCTCACTAATTGTGTCAAAATCAAAATCAGGGGAGTGGGCCAAGCACATCTTTAGTGTGTCAGAGTATAGAGTCAAAACTGTTCTATCTTCCACGAAAGAATCGATCATGTTAATGTCATGGGTATCGTCATCATCCTCTAACTATTTACTCATATTGAAAAGATGTTGAGCTCCAATGTCATATTTCCGAAAGATAGATTCATAATCTCATTCCTACAATTAATGATAAAATTTGATGTAGGAAGGAATGGCCGACCAAGAATGACGGGTATCTGAGTGCTCACATTTTACGATGGGTTGAGTATCCAAAATAATAAAATCTACTGGGTAGTAGAATTTATCAACCTGGACCAACACATCCTCGATCATCTCTCTTGGTACACGAACTAATCGATTAGTAAGTTGTAACGTGGTCCGGGTAGATTTTAATTCACCAAGACCTAGTTGTTCGTAGACCAAGTAAGGAATCAGATTTACACTCACTCCAAAGTCAAGAAGTGCATGCTCAATCCGATAATTCCCAATTGCACAAGTGATGGTTGGGCTACTAAGATCTTTGTATTTTTGTGGCACATCTTGCTTGTGGATGGCACTCACTTTTTCTGTCAAAAAGATTTTTTTTTGTATGTTTTGTCGTCTTTTGGTAATGCATAGATCTTTCAGAAATTGGCATATGAAGGGATTTATTTCATGGCATCCAATAGAGGGATGTTGACCTTTACTTATTTAAGCACCTTTAGAATATCCTAAGAATTAGATATAGGTTTTGGTGCAATCAACCGTTGAGGGAATGGCGCAATCGGCTTACTTTGAGGTTTCAGTTCTAACCCATGTAGAGTAATGCTAGGTCTATCATTCTTATCTTCTTCGAGGTCCTTAGGCTTTTCAGCCCTTAACGGAATAAATTTGTCAATTATCTTTCCACTCCTAAGAGTGGTGATAGACTTCGTTGCTCTATTTGATTTGAAGAGCTTGGGTCACTAATTTCACATTGTGGCTTTGGATTGGGGAGAGGTTAGGCTGGAAGCATCCCTTTCTCCTCACTCGCTAAGTGTGACTCAATCCTTTAAATGGATGATGCAAACATTCCCATTATTATTTTGATATCCTAGAATGCCTGTACCATATTCTGGTTGAATAACTCTTGGTTTTGCATGAACTTTTGAACCGTATCCTCTTGAAGCCTCTTCTAATTTAAAAATTGAGTAAGGGCCTCTTGTGGGTTAGCCATTTGTCCATTCCTCCAACTGAAATTTGGATGGTTTCTCCAGCTGGAATTGTATTTATTTGAGGTGGGTCCTCTGAAAGGTCTTTGATAGTTATTCACAGCATTCGATTGCTCATTCAATATCTTGAAAAGCAGGAATTGTTGGGCAATTCTCAGTTGTATGTATGTTACAAGTACAAATACCACAAACAACTTCCGCAACCTTATCAGATTTGATAGGTTCTGCCTTTCTAAGTTCCATGGCCTCGACTTTTTTTGTGAGATTGGCCACTCTTGCACTCATATCATCTTCATTTTTTAGAACATAAATTCCTCCAATTTCATTTGATTGAGTAGCCTAGAAGCGGTGAGTCTTAGAGAGGTGTCCCATGATTATGCGTTTTCTGCCAATTGATCAAGGCAATCTCACGCATCATCAGCCTCTTTATTCATGAATTCATCATTACACATCATCTCTATGAACTGGCGCATTGGTGAAGTCAATCCGTTATAGAAAAAGCTTATTCTTCACCATACTTCGTAGCCATGATGTGGACAGGAATTCGTGAGATCTTTGAACCTTTCCTAGCATTAAAAGAAGGTCTCTTCTTATTTTTGGGCAAAGTTCATGATTGCCTTCCTTAAAGTGTTAGTTTTATGAAACGAGAAAAACTTCTTGAGAAATTCCCGAGTCATCTTAGCCCATGTACAGATGGATCTTTGCTTTAAGGATTGCATCCACGTCTTAGCCTTCTCTTTCAATGAAAAAGGAAATAATTTAAGTCACACTGTGTCCTCAAACACGTTTGGAAAGTGTAATGTAGCGATTATATCATCAAACTCCTTGATATACAAATATGGACTTTCAGAATCTAGTCCATGAAATTTAAGAAGGAGTTGTATCACTCCAAATTTGATATCCATGTTTTCTGCATTAAGTGGAAAGACCATGCAGGAAGCTGTACTCACTCCCGCCAGTTGTAAATAATCGCGTAGAGTATGAGGCAGGGGTGCATTATGTACCTCATTTTCATCTTGAACTTCCTCAAATGGTGCTTAAGGTTGAGGTTGAGGTTGATTTACATCTATCACTTCAATTAACTGAGAGGATCTCAAGTGGTGTTTAATCCTTTGATGGATAGGCAACCCTTCAACTAATCCTCCTTCACTCAAGAGACGTTGAGTGCTCTCACGAACCCACTTAGGCATGAAACACGCACAACCCTCAAGTAACTAAACAATTAAACCTAAAAAAGAAAACTAGAAAAACTAAAACAAATAAAAGATTTAAAAAATAAAAGAAAGAGAGAATTGGAAAGAGGTTTCCGAATTGGAGTTGCTATGTTAGGATCCTACAAAACAGAAAACAATGTTAGTTTCTAAAAATAATTTCAAAGAAAAAAAAATCTTAATCTAAAAACAAAGTAAAAACTTAACCCTAATCTTAACCTAATTCTAATACTAATTAATTTCAGAAAAACGTAGCCATAGTCCTCGGAAACAGCGCCAAAAATTTGTTCACAACCCCAAGTATAGGATTGCAATGTAGTAATAACTCATTAGAACGAGGCGAATCCACAGGGACTAAACATGTACGTATTCTGAAAAGAATTAGAACTAGAAGAAGATCTCAATCTGAATTCTAGAATAAAAGAGAGTAATTGTAAATAATGTTTAAACTATTAATTAAAGGTGGGAATTAGGATGCCAAGGATCCACTTGTAGCTATTAAGATGCTACCTTGCTTGATTCAATAAACACAATTGGAATTAGAGTCATATCCTATCTAATTGGAAGATAAAACAATTTAAATCAAATCTGAACTTTTCATTAACCTAATTCTCAATAGAGGACAATTGTAAAGATTGGAAGGGATTCCATCACCCTATCATGCCTAGGAGATGATGGTGAACAATGAGATTTACCAATCTCACATCTCAAAATAGGAAAAGAAGATATCCAAAGCTATCACAGCATCTATTGTAATTTGAGTCACAATATATCATAGAAAACTGAAAAATATTCCTTTAATATCAAATTAGAAATCAATGAAGTTCAATAAGAACAAGAACCAAAGCAAAATAAACATCCTAACATGCTACATGCTTCACCTCTTAGCCCTAGCTAAGAGGTTTAGCCAACCATAGACATGATTGAAACTAAATCTCTTAAACAAAGCATGAAAAATAAACTAAGGAAGAAGAAAAACTCTTTAGTAGCTGCTCCACCCCTTTGTTATGCTCCTTGAGACCTTTCCAAACCCTAAAAGATACTTTCAAGCATCCTGGGGGGTCCTATTTATAGTTGTATAACTTCAACTTTCGTACCTAGTTGGAAAAATCTAGAAATCACCTTAAATTAACGCACTCTCCGAAGTTTGCTAAATTAAATTTCACTCTATGCAGTTTTCCAAAATATACTTCACTTTACACAGCTAAAATAGACTCCGAGTTTCAGAATATGCTTTTTCAGGATAATTTCAGGAATATGTTTGTTTTGAGGACAATTTCAAGATTCCTTTTCTTTACTTCAAATCTTTGATTCTCTTCATTCCTCACTTGGTTTTCTAGATCTTTGACATGTGAATTCTTCATGATTGACTTTCAAATCTTCATTTAATAATCTTTTAAGTATAAATCTTCCCTTTGGCATCAGTTTCACCTTAAGCTCTCAAAATCACCTCGCACATGAAAACATACATAATTAAATCGATTAAGCACTCTCATGTTTATAAAACCAAGGTATTAATAGGGAGAAATATGCAATATTTCACACTCAACACATATATACTCACATTTGATGTATCTGCCTATTTTGGCCCTCGAGGTCAAGTTATTCGGTTTGAATCAAGTCTCAATCATTTCTTGCACACATACACAAGTCACATGTGAACGAACCAAACCAAAAGCTAACAATTGGCATATTCATTAGGAGAGCAACACATGACAAAGCGCGTTACAACATTGAGCTCATGGGTTTGAGTGCCCACACGGGCACAATGGTGGCTGTGGGAAAAAAAATTAACACATGTACTTTTGCCCTAGTTGACATTTCTTTAACTGTCCATTTCTTGAGCATGTTCGGCTGGACCTTTTGCTTTTCAGGCTATCCACCAAATCATACCAGACTTAATGCCGAGGCTTTAGTGGGAGCGGATTGCGTCCTACCACTGGTTGGACCTTTAAGCGTTCGACTGTATCTATTATTGGAAAATATATTGGTAAACTGAAAAGTTAAATAATTTAGTTTTAGCACCTGGCTGAATCACATATAAATATGTTGTCCTTAAAGCTTGATTCACCCCATTATCAATCACTAATAGGTTATAGGAGATTTGCTTCTAGAATAAGTCAAGCCTTCTTACTAGATACTGCGTGCAGCAATCACGAAGGGGTCTACTTAGGAACTCTTCAAACGCCGTTAATTGTTTGACAAACTAGATTAGTGGTCGTCTAGCAATATTCTTAGAAAGAGAAATTTTTTGGAGAGATCATATGAATTCTGATGGGATCTATTGGAGTTTATTGGTTCTGGACTGGAATGATCTAGTTTATATACGCGCCAGAGGAGTAGACCGTTGCTAGGTTGTTATTAATGGTTCAGAATGTTTGTGAAATGTTTCTAACCGTTGATTCTTAATTCAGGGAGTTTCAGATCGTTGGATCAAATGATCTGATCATTGAATCATCAAAGCCCGTCTGTTTTCAGACCGTTGTGGCTTTTAAGGCTACTAGCCGTTCTCAAAACGACTGACAGTTTTGGATCCATAGATCCGATCGTTTTTAGAAGCCTATAAAACCTATGCTCATCTCATACCCCTCGCACCATGATTGCACTATCTGGCGACAGTTCGTGTAAAGTCTTTTCGCGAGGGAATGACCAGTTTGCAACACGATATGCACGTGCGAAGTGAAAAGTGTGCCATCTAGCGCCACTACAGTTACACTGCCCATGCCCTTACTCTCACTCTCGCTCACACCCGTGCCCATGCCCGTGCCTGAGCGCACATGTGTGCACAAGTTTCTATGCTATGTATTGGAATATGCAACCGAGCATCTCGACCTCCAATTCTCTACGTAGGAATGCTACACATACATCCACTTATAAATCATAAAATTTCTTTCATCCCTTTTCATGTGCGACTAGAAAAATAACAAATTTTCATTTGAAAATTTCAATGCCATTTTTTTTTTCTCTGGGAAACAAAAATTTTAAAATATTTTAATATTTTAAAACCAAAATTTCAGTATCTATATGAGAGCCCACCCTGATGGAAGTTTATCCACGGTGTCCTTCCCTTTCCTCAAATCCAATGCCCCAGTGGACCACACCAAATAGTAATCTTGGTTGCATTAAACACACAAAAGCATTAAATGCTAGTGTAATCTCGGATACGATCCATCAGACTGTTGGAAAATAAGCTCATCCCTTGAATAGATGAAAAAAAAGATGAACAGCGTGAATAACCAGATACGTCACGGTGGACCCCACACAGGTCTGGTCCGACGCTTAAAGATCCTACCGGAAGTCGGACGCAATCCGCTTCCGGCTCCCCAGTATGTCCCGTTGACATGTACATGCATTTGATCTTAGCGCTTCCAGATGGGCCTACTGCCATTGGCCTTGGGCTCGTCCGTCTAACATCGGATCCTTTCCTAGTAACGTTTAGTAGAGAGTATTTTGTTACTCTGCAGTGCATGCAGCTTGACAATCAGGCACTCAGAGCTTATACATGCGGAATATATGAAATCAAATTAAGCCGATTAGATGGTTGAAAACACTATCTGTATCCTCTGATACCCAAATTCAGTTTTATTTAACAATGCTAGCTCCTGAATCTATGACACTTGTATATTGCGAAAGTACCATTGGCAACCGTCCAATAAATATCCACATATCCAATGGTTGGGCAATCGATTCATTTATAATAAGAAGTTTAAAGTCCAACTGGTTGGACTGTAAGGTACAGTCCACCAAGTGGGTAACTTCCAGCTGATTAAGTACACCTGACATTCAACACTTCAAACAGGTTGGTCCCATGTTTAAGATCATTTATTGAAAAATTCAGCCTTATATAATCATCCGATTGGTCACACCACTGAAATCAACATCTAGCCGTTGGAAAATAGTAAAATTCAAGTGTCGTGTAATCTATGATTGTACATAGCTCATTTTTTTAAGAATGAATTCAATGGATAGAACCAACCTATTGGACGGATTAGATGTTTTATATACTTAAAAGGTTCGAATTTATGCTATGGGTCGACCGAAACTTATAGT
Organism: Magnolia sinica; assembly: GCF_029962835.1. Lineage (NCBI taxonomy): Eukaryota > Viridiplantae > Streptophyta > Magnoliopsida > Magnoliales > Magnoliaceae > Magnolia > Magnolia sinica. The sequence continues at coordinate 68,037,934 of NC_080579.1, read as the reverse complement.
ATAGCCGCTTGGACCTGGGACCTTCTCATGTATATATAATATAATATTTTGAGAGTAATTCCATCAAACGTGTACTGCTTTCCCCGCCTACTCGCGAGTCTAGGAAATAGGATCCCGAAGTCGACGTCGCATGTGGCTGATAGATCCAAGCAGCGAGTCAGGTGGGCCTCAACATCTATTGGCCGTGAAAAATGAAATATGAACTTTAGCTATTAGGGCCCACAGGTGTATACATCTAATTTGGTAAGTTGTTTATTTCTTTGACACTCCATTTTTTCTAAACATATCATCTCCCTATCTCCCTGAATACATGAACAGCCTAAATTTCGAAAAAAAAATCATATAAATCATTGGGCCCGCCTGATGAACTGTCCAGATCTGAAGAAAATGAGCCATACTGAAATAGGTAGCATTCAAAATCCTACTCGCGAAGAACATTCCACGCGTAGATCGCTTGAATCTTCAAAGCTGTCGTCTCCGGTCTCATGTCTGGACATAAATACGAGAAATTTAGGACTGTGGACCCCACCTTTTAGCCAGCTGTTTTTAACGAAAGAAGACAAACCTTGTTTTGCAACTTAGACCTCCACGTGCGGATACTTAATTTCGGGACGAAAATACCACTCCCTTCACGGAAACGGATTGGGTACTCCGCCTGCCACCAGCCAACGGCGGATGGTCGGGGTCTGTGGGCCCCAACATGATGTATGCTTTTCATCCATGCTGCCCATATTTTTTCCAGATCATTTTATGATAAGAGACCAAAAATGAGTCATATCCACATCTCAAATGTACCACATTACAGGAAACAGTGTGTGTTGAATGAGCGTCGACCATTAAAAACTTTTAGGGGGCCCACTGTGATGTTTGTGAGAAATCCTCCCCGTCTAAGCTCCTTCATAGGGTCACAAAGACCTGGATGAAGAGGGGGAAAAAAAATCATAATGATCCAAAATTTCTGTAACCCCTAAAAGGGTTTCAATGGTAGACGTTCAATTCCCCACTGCCTTTTACAGTGTAGTCCACTTGATGGTTAGATCTATCTTATTTTTCGTCTCAAGCCTTAATATGATCTCTCCAAATAGATGGATGGTTTGGATATAACACAGACCTCATGATGGGACCCACAAAAGCAACACAGTAAAAAAAAGGAGAGAGAGACTGCCGCGGTGTAGTCTGGCTGCGGTTATGGCTACAGTTATAATCCGTAGCTATAGTGTATCAAAAATTGCAGGATTTTTAGGTAAACACGCTGGACAGTTAATGGACCTTTTCGATAATATCGAAAGGTCGTCGATATATCGACACTACCTATTGCTACGGTTGTAATCCGTAGCCATAGGTCTATACTAATTACTTGATATTAGTTATCGATACTATCGATCATATCTCGATATTATCGATGACTTATACTCAATATTATCGAACATATGTCGATAATATCGAAAATTTATCTATTTTTCAAGTTTTATTGCTGGCCAATTTGGCATTCATCTTCGATATTATCGAAATATAGTCGATATTATCGACCATCTATGGCTACGGTTATAATCCGTAGCTATAGGTCTGTGGTCATTTTCTCCTTTCTTTTCCCTACAAGTACTATTACTTTATCAACTTTCTTCTTCACACCTGATGCAAAAATAAATCCATAAAGTAAAACAAAACAAAAAAAGAAAGAAAGAAAGAAACAAAACATTAAGATACCGTAGAGAATGTAACCTTAAAAGGCAATGTAACCTTTAAAAAAATTTTAAAAATAAGGGAAGACTTGCCTATGAATGAGTGAATGAGAAATAAAACTATAAAAGAAAATGGAAGAAATGAAATGATCTTAATTGTTGAATCTTGATCTTCGATGGTTGAATGCTTCAACTTTAAACTTTAAATTTAAAGCTCGATCTTGGATACTCGAATGATGAATCTTCAACTTGGATGGTTTTCTTGAATCTTGAATGGTCTTAGAAATGTTCAAATTTGTAAATGGGAAATGAAAAGTAATAGGGAGAAACTTGAAATAGTTGTAGAGAGATTAGAGTAAGAGAGAAAGAATGAGAGCTTTAGAGTCAAGAATAATGAAAATGGAGGGAATATGAGTGCCTATTTATAAGCAAAAGTGTCCCACATTGCAAAAAAAAATAAAAAAGATTGCTCTCAATAGTCATATTTCTGACTGTTGAGAAATATGTGATTGCATATGCAATATGCCATCACGTACTCACATATGTGATTGCATATTAGTTGCATATCAAAGTATGTCATAGTGTACTTGCTGAGATTGCATATGCCATGATGGTATTTGAGATTTGATCCATAGTATGTGCACATGTGATTGCATTTGACAATAATGGTTTTTCATTTTATAATGTCTAGAACAATTCCATTATTCTTGTCTTGTCAATCAAGTCCTTGTTAGAATTGGGTAAATTTTAATACAATTTCATTGTTTGTGCCTAAAATGAGTAGGGCAAACTGGAAATTCAGCGGGGTAACCTGGAAAATGAGTGGGGCAAACTGGAAATTGAGTGGGGCAAACATGAAATTTAGCGGGGCAAACATTAAATCGAGCGAGCATTGCATGGATATTGAATGGGCAAACTGTAAATTGAGTGAGCATAGGATAATATTGAGTTAGGCAAACATTAAATTTAGCGATCCTAGCATTATATTTATCGAGGCAAACATTAAATTGACCTTATCTACCATGAAATTAAGATGGGCAAATATTAAATTGAGCGATCCTAGCATGAAATTGAGCAGGGCAAACACGAATTTAGCAGGCCAAACTAGAAATTGAGTGGGGCAAACATAAATTTCAATGGGGCATACAAGAAATTGAGCGGGGCAAACACGAATTTCAGCGGGGCAAACAAGAAATTTAGCGGGGCAAACTAGAAATTCAAAGGGGCAAACATGAAATTGAGCGAGGCAAACTGAAAATTGAGCGGGGTAAACTATAAATTCAGCGGGGGAAACTAAAAATTCAACGGGGCAAACTAGAAATTGAAATGGGCAAACATGAAATTGAGCAGGGCAAATATGAAATTGAGCGGGGCAAACTGAAAATTGAGCGGGGCAAACAATAAATTGAGCGGGGCAAACATGAAATTGAGCGGGGCAAACTAGAAATTGAGTGGGCAAACTAGAAATTGAGCGGGGCAAACATGAAATTAAGTAGGGCAAACTATAAATTCAAAGGGGCAAACATGAAATTCAGCGGGGCAAACATGAAATTTAGTGGGCAAACTAGAAATTGAGCAGGAAGTAGTGGATCATGTGACTTTCTACAACACCAAATCTGAACTTGATGCTAGTTGAAAATCTATCCATGGTTGAGTCTCACATGACATTTGTAAATTTGGGTCCGCCTCCCTACTCAAAATTAGTGCCTACTTGTATCATTGATACATCCTATTGAAGATATTGTTCGTTGATGTGTTGGCAAATAAATATCAAACAAGGAACTGTATAGTTGCACAATTGGAACATCTGAAATTCAAAGGAATGACAAAAACAACTGATTTACTAATCATTGTACTTTTTCCATATTGCTTCAACATATTGTCATCCACTTGTTTGAGCAGGTCAAACAGGAAATTGAACATGTTGTCATCCACTTGTTCCAGCTGAATTACCTAAAAAGTAAAAAGTGTTCTTTGGGCAATTTGTTCTTTAGGAAAATATTTTTGACACCCTCTATGATAAATTTCACTAATTACTAGTCCTTAAAATTGCAGCTGCATTGAATCACGGAGATATGGATGATTTTCTTACATTGAGAATGATTCTCTGTGGAATTCTTCTTGATGAACCGTATTTGAAAGCTCACTTGTCAGTGCTAATGATAGAAGAATTGAAAAGTCTCAAGGGAGGAAGGCTTCATGCCAGTGAGTGTTACTATTTTATGGGAACTGTAGATCCGACTGGAATGCTAAAAGCTATTGAAGTTTGTGTTAATCTGTTTCTAATTTTGTTGCTATATGACTCTGTTTATGTGATTCCTCTGATTGTTTTAGACTAATGTGATATGTTTGCATTTGTTACCTAATTAACATTTTCATGCTTTATTTCTCACTAAAAATTGAGTGGAGCAAACATGAAATTCAGCAGGGCAAAACATGAAATTCAGTGGGGCAAACTGAAAAATGAGCAGGGCAAACTAGAAATTCAGTAGGGCAAACATGGAATTCAACGGGGAAAACTGAAAAATGAGTGGGGTAAACATGAAATTCAGCAGGGCAAACTGGAAATTCAGCGAGGCAAACTGAAAATTCAGTGGGGCAAACATGAAATTCAGCGGTTTTATATATATTTAAAAAAAAACTGGAAATTCAGCGAGGGTAACATGAATTTCAATGAATTTGAAATACAATTGAACTAGCCTAACACATAATTGAAATGCAATTGAACTAGCCTAACATGAATTTCAATGAACTTGAAATGCGATTGAACTAGCCAAACATCAAATTTTAAGGTCATTACTTGGGGAATTCAACCAATCATGAACCAGGAATTACAACGAAAAAAAAAAGACAAAGAAGCTAGCTATCAAGTGGACCACACTGTAAAAGGCAGTGGAGGATTGAACGTCTACTATTGAAACCCTTTTAGGGGTCATATAAGTTTTGGATCATTATGAAATTTGTTTTTCCTCTTCATCCAGGTCTTTGTGACCTTATGAATAGATTGGACAGAAAATATATGTTATGGTGGGCCCTACAAAATTTTTAACGGTGAAAATCAATTTTCCCATTGCTCTTTGTGGTGTGGTCCAATTGATCTTTGGATATGATTCTTTTTTTAAAAAAAAATTAATGCCCCCAAATGATCTCAAAATATTTCCACCGTTGAAACCATAGTGGGTCCAACAATGATGTTTGTTTGTTATCACATCTATATAAATTGGCCAACCTAATCACTGTTTGTGAACAAAAAAAGAGTCTATATTCTTTAGCACATATAAAAATATCATGATCAAGTATACCTTTCAAATGATGCAAAATCCTTTTCCCTACTTGTAGATGAATCTAACTTAGAAATTTCATGTGCTAGTTAAGTAATTCCACAATATACAAGATGTTTAGGCTAGTATGAGTCAAGTATTGAAAACTTCTAATCGACAACTTGAAGCCTTTTAGGACCTATTAAATTTCTTTTCTTGTCCTTGCTCTAGAGGTTGATGTTCGAGCTAGGGGTAAGGAGCCAATGCATTCTCTACTTTTCTTTGGACTTGAAAGGTTCTCAATTTCATGTTCGCCCTGCTCAATTTCTAGTTTGCCCCGCTGAATTCCTAGTTTGCCCCGCTCAATTTCATGTTTGCCCCGCTCAATTTCCAGTTTGCCCCACTCAATTTCATGTTTGCCCTGCTCCTTTATGTTAGCCGAGATCTTGTCTTAATTCTTGTGAAAATCCTTCCAAAGAAAAAAGATTCCTAAATAATACACTTGAGAAAAGAACAATTGGGCATTTTTTAACTAAGACATACGAGGAAACTTAATATTTTACTAATATAGTGAGGAACTCATTTACTTGTTAATGAAATAACATGTTCATGTCCACCAATTAATTGACATGAAAAAATCAAGTGCCAAAATGAATGATATTGAGAAAGACTTATGCTAACATATGTTACTTAATAAACTAATAGGGAATGGTTACGAACCTCTGGATTTCTTGACACCCAATACATGTCTCCATCAAAATCACTATTCGCCATCTTATCTGCCAATGATCACAGCCCTTTAGTTGCAATTTTTTTTATGCGACATTGGAACATTCATCGGGGTAAAGATGAAGCAAGTGGGAACAGCCTATCTATGGAAAAGCTAGGTGGGGATGATTGTGTTGTTCTTCCTGCTGATCTTCTTGAGTCCTTTGAAGGTCCAGAAAAACTGTCATCATCGTATGATGAGGACAAAAGTTCTCGAAGGCATTCAAATGGTTGCAAAGATGTGAGGGAGAAGGAGAAAATGACCGTAGACCTATAGCTACGAATTATAACCGTAGTCATAGATTGTCGATAATGTCGACCATAGTTTGATAATATCGAAAATGAATGCCAAATTGTCCAGCAACAAAACTCAAAAAATGGAAGAATTTTCGATATTATCGACATATGTTCGATAGTATCAAGCCTAAGTCATCGATAATATCGAGATATGATTGCTAGTATCGATAACTAATGTTGAGTAATGACCGTAGACCTATTGCTATGGATTATAACCGTAGCAATAGGTTTCATAGCCGATATATCGATATTATCTATAACATGTCGATATATCGATAATATCTCGATATATCGACATTTTAGGGAAATACAACAAATCTTACTGGACAATTGTCATTCAGATTCGATATTACCGACATATTATCGATATTATCGATGACTTACGTCGATAATATCGATGATATGTCGATAATATCTACGTTTACAAATTTTGTAATTTTATTTTTTGTTGTGTGTTTTTCTTTTTTTTTTTCTTTTTTTTTCTTTTTTTTTTTGGGGGGTTAGCTTGTTGTATACACCCATGTCAGTACACACCCTCCATGTTAGCCATCCCCACTAGGAATCGATACGAAGATGAATAAATTCCATCTTTGTTGGGAGTATTTGAAATTTTATTAAGGCGAGACGTTGGAGTTACGTGTTCTTGAAATTGCTGTATGAATAATAGTACAGTACCTTGTTTGCTTTTAGTGCTTGTATTTTTTAACAATCAACCAAGGAAAACGTACTTAAATAAGACTTTAATTTCACTACTAAACTATGGAGGTGTCCCTAAGGAATAATTTATGGATCTTCTGAGGAATGCTTTGAATGATGCTCGAAATGTTCGTTCCAATAAGCACATTGCATTGAGAGGTATGTTTTGTACTTAAGACCTATTAGATGTGTTGTTGAAAGTGAGTTTAAATGCACATGCAACTGCCATAAGTTTCTACCATCATAGATTTCTTAAAATTTAATAACTTCCATAGAAATCTGATGTAGTTTTTCCATATTGCTTCAACATGTTGTCATCCAATTGTTCCAGGTGAATAACCTAAAAAGTGTACTTTGGGCAATGTGTTCTTTAAAAACATATTTGTTCCATGCTTTATTTCTACTAATGATATTCTTGTTATTCTACTAATGCTACTCTGGTTGTCCTTATCGTTCAAACATAGCACGAGAATTTCAACATTTTCTCAACATAGACTAGAAAAAGTATCCTGTGTAAACCAACAAAAAAGCAGCAAACAGTGCTTCTACACTACACATATGAAACAACATGTTAACACTATACATATGGATAAAATTGTTAATGTTTTGTAGCAATTCTCTCACAAGAAGATCCAAGTACAACATGGAAGCTCAGTTTTTCCATCTAATGCATGTGGTCTAATGTAAGATTCTGATATTAGCAGCAGTAGTAGCAGCAGCAGTGAGTGATACTACAACTTTTTTCTTTCTTTCTATTTAGATAACTTATACTATACATACAGATGAAAAATCTACAGATGGAAAAATGGGGACCATTTTTTTTCGAAGGGTAAGAAAAAAAATCCTAACAAAGACAAGTTTTTCTGAATTGTATTATATATGAATGGATGACATGAGGTGCTAAAAAATACCTTTTTGGTAAAGTTTGGCCAAAAACTCTTGCACTCCAGGGTCTTCAAAAATAACATTAACAGTTAGGTGTACAACTTCCTGTCACCAAGAAACCAACAAAAGATACAACAATGGGGCCTGCAACCTTGAAGATGGAAAAGTCATTCCATAACTTCTTTGAATGTTTTAATGTGACTTTCAAACTCAACATTCTAATTAGAAAAATAGAAACCACATTGGTGTGCTAGAGAAACATATATTGTGAAATCTAGGGTTGTCAGCAGGCCAGGTTGGGCTATGTCAAGCAAATCAACACTGTTTCCCGTGGTATGATTCACTTGATCTTTTGATATGCTTCAATTTGGGGCTAAACCGCTAAAATTAGATGGAAGAACGGATGGACGTCGTGGATATACTACATACATTCAATGTGGGCTCATCTGAGTTTACTTAGTATAATGGTGTGCTAGAGAAACATATATTGTGAAATCTAGGGTTGTCAGCAGGCCAGGTTGGGCTATGTCAAGCAAATCAACACTGTTTCCCGTGGTATGATTCACTTGATCTTTTGATATGCTTCAATTTGGGGTTAAACCGCTAAAATTAGATGGAAGAACGGATGGACGTCGTGGATATACTACATACATTCAATGTGGGCTCATCTGAGTTTACTTAGTATAATGGGAGCGTACTGGCTAACTCAGTACACAATCCGATTACGCTTGCTACGCCCCACAATGATATTTTATTTATAATACATCATGTTCATCGGATTATATATACACCAAAACCCCATATGTGGGAGGGAACTTATATATTGAGGGAGGGAACCTAGACATTGAATGAGGCAAACATGAAATTAAATGGGGCAAACATGAAATTCAGCGGGGGAAACATTTAATTTAGTGGGGAAAACATGAAATTGATCGGGGCAAACTTGATTTTCAACGGGGAAAACATGAAATTCAGCAGGGCAAATCATGAAATTCAACAGGGGAAACATGAAATTCAGCAGGAAAAACTGCAAATTGAGAGGGGCAAACATGAAATTCAGCGGGAAAAATTGAAAAATGAGCGGGGGAAACATGAAATTGAACAGGGCAAACAAAAAAATCAGTGGGGCAACCTAGAAAATCAGCGGGGCAAACATGAAATTGAGTGGGCAAACTAGAAATTGAGTAGGGCAAACATGAAATTGAGCGGGTGAAACATGAAATCAGCGGGGCAAACTCGAAAATCAGCGGGGCAAACTAGAAAATCATTATACCCACTGTTTTTAGTGGTATGATCCAGTTGATATTTTGATATGCTTCAATTTAGGGCTCAACCTCTTATATTAGATGGAAAAACCGATGGACGGAGTAGATATACTCATTGTCCCTGCTCAATTTGATGTTTGCCCTGCTCAATTTTCAGTTTACCCCACTTAATTTCATGTTTGCCCCGCTCAATTTCATGTTTGCCTCGCTCAATTTCTAGTTTCCCCCTCTCAATTTCTCATTAGCCCCGCTCAATTACATGTTTGCCTCACTCAATTTCATGTTTGCCCCGCTTAAGTTCTAGTTTGCCCCGCTCAATTTCATGTTTGTCCCGCTCAATTTCTACTTTGCCCCGCTCAATTTCTAATTTGCCCTGCTCAATTTTCATATTCGCCCCGCTCAAAGGAGATCAAAGTTACATGGGCCCCACAATTTTGTATTTTTTATATCCACAACGTTCATCCATATTTTGAGATCATTTGGGAGCATTATATATATAAAAAAAAGAATCATATCTAAAGATCAACTGGACCACACTACAAAGAGCAGTGGGAAAATTGATTTTCATCATTAAAAATTTCGTAGGGCCCACCATAACAGAAATTGAGCGGGGCAAACTGAAAATTGGGCGGGGCAAACATGAAATTGAGCGGGGTAAATTAAAAATTGAGCGGGGCAAACTTGAAATTAAGTGGGGCAAAGTAGAAATTGAGTGGGGCAAACATGAAATTGAGCGGGGCAAACTAGAAATTGAGCGGGGCAAACTGAAAATTGAGCGGAGCTAACATAAAATTGATCGCGAAGTAAATGAAATGAATGAAATTGACCATAAAGTGAATGAAATGAATTTTTGACCATTGACCTGATGGAATCTTGAAAAATAACCGGGTTGGTTGGCTAAAGTAGCTTCTCCTATCCCAAAATCATATAGGGTACGTCAAGTAACTAATTCTGATTTAGAAGATATTCTTGTTAAATGAATAAAGAAAGAAATGAAAAAAGAGAGAAAAATTTTATATGCTTATATATACATATTTATATAAATGTGTATTAGAGGATATTGTAGGTAGAATAAAGTTCTTCATCTAAAAAAATAAAAATAAAAAAATATAATAAAAAATAACAATAAACATAAATTTTGCATAGACTAGCTACGGTTATAATCCGTAGCTATATGTCCTTCGATATATCGAAAGGCTTTCGATATTATCGAAAAATTTCAGAACTATCCAGCGAGTTTGCCAAAAAAAATTGTAATTTTCGATACATTATAGCTACGGATTATAACCGTAGCTATATTGCGTGGCCACTGCAGTCTATGGCTTTTTATTTTTTTAATGTTGTATTGCTTATGTGGGTCCCATCATGAGGTCTGTGTTATATCCAAACCATCCATCTATTTGACGTACTCATATTAAGTCTTGAGACGAAAAATAAGATAGATCTAACTATCAAGTGGACCACACTCTAAAAGGCAGTGGGAAATTGAACGTCTACCATTGAAACCATTTTAGGGGTTACAAAAGTTTTGGATCATTATGAAAGTTGTTTTTCCTCTTCATCCAGGTCTTTGTGACCATATGAATGAACTTAGACAGGGAGGATTTCTCAAGAACATCACAGTGGGCCCCCTAAGGGTTTCTAATGGTTGACGCTCATTCAACACTATTTCCTGTAATGTGGTACACTTGAGATTTGGATATACCTCATTTTTGGTCTCATACCATAAAATGATCTGGAAAAGTATATGGACGGCATGGATGAAAATCATACATCATAGTGGATGGGGCCCACAGACCACTGACCATCCGCTATTGGCTAGTGGCAGGCGGAGTACCCAATCCATTTTTGTGAAAGGAGGGGTATTTTCATCCTGAAATTCGATCTCAGCACGTGCAAGTCTAAGTTGCAAAACAAAGTTTGTCTTCTTTCATAAAAACAGCTGGCTAAAAGGTGGGGTCCATAGTCCTAAATTTCTCCAGAATTACCCGTCTTGATTTGACATCGGTTTGTTTTGAGATGCTTTTGTGGGACCACGCGCACATTCTGCGTCGTCAATCCACATACTATTTGGGACATCCGAGGCGGACGCAGCTTCGGTGGACTGGGGAGCCGTGTGGGTCAGTGGCTCGGACGCGGATTCCGTCCTACCCCCGCCTGGACTGTAAACCGTTCGGACAGGGCTCTATGGGCCCACCATGATGTAAGTGTTTTATCCCTTCTGTTCATCATTTTTCTAGGATTTTAAGCTATAATTAAAAACTGAGGCAGTCAAGGGTTTAAGTAGACCATAAAGTGGAGATTGAAAGTCCACCATTAAAAACTTCTTGAGAGCTGGAGAAGTTTCAGATCGATCTAATATTTAAGTTTTCACTTCATCCACATCTAAATGACCATATGAATAGGTTGGATGGTAAAAAACATCACGGTGGCCCTTAGAAATATTTCAATGGTGAGTGTCATTATCACTACAGCTTCCTTTTGTATGGTCCACTGGAGCTTTGTACCTACCTTATTTTTAGGATCATACATTAAAATGATATGAGAAAAACGATGAACTGATTGGATAAAACACTTAGATCATGTTAGGACACAATCCACATCCTGGTGGCGCTAAGACTATAGGGCCCACGATGATGCATGTGTTTTATTTGCCTATCATTCATCCCTTTTTATATCTCATTTTGGGGAATGAGTCCAAAAATTCAAATATCATGAGGAATATACCATCCGAAAAATAGTAATTGTAAGCCCACCACTAAAAACTCTACCGAATCCACCATCAACCTTTTTTACCTTTGTTTTCTCACATAGTGCGCGAGAGTGTCAGAATTGATTCCAATTTAAACTAATAATAACCCCGAGCACCGAGGTATGTAGACACATAGTGTATGATTGAGATACGAGGAGATTGGTCACCCATTCAGCCACTCGCTCAATGTGTAAATTGAATCAGTCAATATTCAAAGGGTGGGGTTTGTCCTCTAATGATGGGTCACCTTTGCCTTTTGTATGAAAGGACTTTTCGATATAAATTAAATGAAATGAAAAAGAAATTCTTCCAGTTGGCCGCTACGAACTGTCAAAGGATTCCTCTTCGATGATTGAATGAAGTTCAACGCGATATCATGAACTCTAATTACAGCTAATGATTATCAGTTACTTGCTTATCACTATGGAACGTAAATCAGCAAGGTAAAGAGTAAATGATTATACTAAGGAATGTAATTCGCTTAACAGAGTAAATAAAGGATTACACTACGAAATGTAAATTAACAGGATAATTGAAAGATAATTGAAAGATAATATTGGGTTTGTTTAGTTTGGTATGAGATGAATTTCTTTGTTGCATTCTTCCTTTATTTATAATTTTGATCTAGCAGTTCTGGATCCTTCCTACGTTCTAACAGTTATGGTAACCGCTTTTCCAATATTGTGCTTTTGAATACTTCCCACGTTCTGCTTGCCTTCTCTCTTTGTGCTACTTGTCTTATGGCCGATTGATCTCAGTCATCCTTATTTAGGTTGTCTGTTATTCAACTGTTATTCTCTACTGTAAGACCCATATCCTATCCCGTACCGTTCCATAGGCTTCCGCAGTCTTCCTGGTTGAAATTCGGCCACCCGCGATCTGTTATTGACATTTATGCGCAATCCTGAGTCGTGTCCCGTATATCAAAGTCGACTCGACCTGAGACTTATACCAGTGTGACCGCACCGTCGCCGTGCTTCCAACGCCGTGTCTCACACACCGAAGCGATACTCAGGCCAGGAGATGTGGGCCCACGTTCAATTCGAGGAAAATATTGCACGTTGCAATTTCGAGAGAATCTCTACGAAACGTCACATCAATCCCATCAAGGGTCAAGTACACATCACCTCACACCCCATCCCTAAGCAACCCCAAAGTCAACTCTCTCCCTTACACCCAAGTACATACCCATCACCCATCACTCACTCCCCATCACCCCATCACTCACACCCATCCCTCTCTCTCTTACAACCTCTCTCTCTCTCTCTCATTCTCCAAGCAACTCCAACATCTCAACCCCTCCATGAGAGAAAGCTTGGTGTGGCCCACCTTCCTACATCCCATCTCCACCATCTAAAGATCATCTCAACCGTTGAAAATGCGCCCTTGGAGCTCTAGATCGCATCGATGGAAGGAAGAGTCCAAGATCTAACGGTGGGTGTTTTTCAATGTTAATTTGTGTGACTTTGATGATTTGAGGGCCCACTTGTGGTGGGACCCATCTTGATGTGTACATTGTATTAAAGAGGGGCCCATAGTGGCGGGGTCCCTCCATCACCATCCAATCTCTCTCTCTCTCTCTCTCTCTCTCTCTCTCTCTCTCTCTCTTCCTTTTGTATGCTCATGATGATGATGAGGTGTGTGGCCCACCAGATGTGTGTTTGTGTGTGTGGCTCACCATGATGAGTTTGATCCACACCGTCCAACCATCAGGTATGGGACCCACCCACATGTGTGACACGTGTGGTAAGTGGGACCCACCTTAATGCATGTACCTTATCCAGCGTGATGGTTATTTTATCCAAGCCGTCCAGTTATCTGGACGCTGGATACAGCCTCTCTATTAAAAAAATAATAAATAAATATAATATAATATAATATAATAGTAATGAATATATATATATATATATATATATATTGAAAAGGCCAAGCTATATGTCCTAGAGGGGGGGTGAATAGGACAATGCCAAATAAAAACTTATAACAGCGGAATAATAAAGAAAATGATAGCCAAATTAAATAACAATGCAGGAAAGTAAAACAACCTCAAAATTCAGATCTTGAGAGGTTGATACAAACATTATTCTAAGGACAACCTTACACCAAAAACAGAGTTTATGGTAGGACAACCTTATTTCTAGAAAGGTCTTTGTATCAAGTCTCAAATTGAAGAGGAATACAGAATTAAATACAAACTGAAATGAAATAACTTGTAATTAAAAATGTATTGTTCTAGGGACAGCCATACACCATAAAAATGGCAGGGCAACCTTGCTGGAACAACTTTCAAATGAAATTGAAAATCAAGCTTATAAAGGAATAGCAGAAAGTAAATTCTAAGCTATTACAACATTCTCACAAAGCTTGAAATAATTACAACATTCACCACCATACATACATCCCACAAAAAGAATAAAAATTAGAAGAGTAAAACAATCAACCACAATACAAGGGTTTATAGTGGTTCGCCTGTGTGTTCACCAACTGTTATCCAACAGCCACACAAAAAGCTACTCCACTCCTAATATCCTCACACAGGGGATATTAGCGTTCACTAAAAATAGGTTTTCCCAGGTTCACCCAAAACCCTTACAATTGTGTCTTTGTATGTGGGCTTACACAATTAAAAAACCCCCACTTCTGAGTTTTCCTGGCTTTCCTCAGATAACCAATATAACAAGATTTTTCTGGCAAATCTTGAAAGAAACCAAAATAATAGAAAGGAATTTACAATATGTAAAATACCTGAATATCTTCTTCGTTGTAGCAGCCCGGTAGAACCAAATCAAAGTAGATGATTGAATGTCCAAGTTCAATGTCCAGTACTCGATTACAATGGTTCTAATTCTAATAGATTTTAAATTAAACCAAATAGGGCTTGCCTTAATTGATTTTGATTCTAAAGAAAAGGAATAACAATTCCTCTTTTCAAATCAGATTGGAATAGCAGAAACAAAATCAATTAAAATAAAGCTAAGGAAAGAAGATATTAAATAAGCACACTTAGCTTAGATGGAGCACAAAATTATCTCTCAGAAGTTCGACGAAGATTGGCTTGAATACTATAATTAAATCGATGATTTCTTTTGAGATTCGTGCTCTATTTATAGGTGAGAAGATCAGGTCTTCGACTGGTCTAGAGTGCTCTTCGACTAGTCGAAGCCATAACAGATATTTGAAAGATTAGGCGGGATAAGCGCAGACCGTTCTACGACTGGTCGTAGGTTTCCTTTGACTGGTCGTAGGTCCTGCAAAAGTTCGCTGGACTTCGAGTCGTAGATTCTACGACTGGCCGAAGATCAGTCGACACTGTTCCTACGACTGGTCGAACAGATTCCTGGACTAGTCGAAGGCTAACAGATTTTATCCGGAATATGTAACAAACTTACGACTGGTCGAGGATTTTCTTAGACTGGTCGAAGCAAGTCTAGGACTAGTCGAAGCAGACCTAAGACTGGTCAAAGAACAGACCAATCACATGTAAAATAACATTCGACTTATGTATCCGAAATGACCTACTTCTAAGGTCATCCTATGGTCAAACAAACCTCAATCATGAAGTATGGACATTGAAACAAGAGACCATGAAGAATGAGCCTTGAAGTCTTGATGTAGACTAAACCTTGAAGTAGCTCAATCATGAAAGTGGCTTGAGTTTCAGCTTGAGTCTTGAGTTCAGCTTGACTTTCAACTTGAGTCTTGAGTTCAGCTTGAGTCTTGCCTTGTACTTTCTTTTTCTTTTCAGCTTGAGTCTTGTGAGCAGTTCTTGCATTCAAGAGTCTTGTCTTGTGATCAGTTCTTTCATTCAAGATCCTGAGTCTTGTACTTGAGAGCTTTGCTTGATGTGAGCTTAGCTTGTTCATGTATGTTGATCCTTGAGAGAGCTTCACTTATGCAAGTTATATATAACAGAGTATAATAGTGATTTTGGCACTACAAATTTGACAACACATAGGGATAGAAACTATAGCACTTACAATCTCCCCCTTTGTCAAATTAGTGACAAAACACATAACCATAATAAACAAAAGGATAACAACTGGTTAATACCTGCAAATCAATATTCAATATTCAACATTCAACCAGTCATTATCATTCAACAAGATCAAACATATATTCTCCTTGACACCCCACTCCCCCTGAGTAACATAACCAATGCTACTCCTCTCACAATCACATTAACAACAAACCATTCTCCCCCTTTTTGTCACAATATGACAAAGGAGAACTAAATAAAGGAATGAGAGTAAACATGAGGAGGAAATAGAGTATAGCAAAAGAGTTATAGACATACTCAAGATAGCATCACAGATATCCAGCATAAATATTACATTAAGAACAAATATCCAGCATAAAATCCAACTCAAACTCAATCAAACAATAGCAAAGTAATAAAGTTATTACATACCAAAAGTTTCATAGAAACTAGTCAGAATTAGAACTTGAAGATGGAGCAGGAATAGAAGGATCAAGTTGGTGCATGCCTTTGTTCAAGCGCCTTAGATATTTGCGCATGTATTGGAATTGCAAATCATGAGCAACAGACATGTTCTCCAACTTAACATTAATATTCTCAACTCTACCTTCTAATGCACTCAGAATTGCATCAACATCGGTCTGGATCATTAGCAGAGTCAGAATCCAGTTCCTCAAAAATATCATCTATATTAATATCAACACCAGCTTCTTCAGGACCACCATCAACACCACCACCTTGTTCAGGAAGCAGATCCAACTTCATCTTATTAATATTTGTATTGTTGAAGATCAGATGATGGATTGGTGCTTCATCAACAGGCATATCGACTAACATATGAGTAGCCAATACAGTCATAAAGTATGCAAATGGAATGTCACTATGACCAGGATGGAGTCGAAACTGAAGAATGAAATGACAGATTAAGGAAGGCAAACAAATTTGAGTACCATTTGAGATAGCATGGATAACACGAACCATAAATGAAGTCAGGTCAGATTTATTACCCGAATTCTACGACTGGTCGTGGGTATTTACGACCGGTCGTAGTACGACTGGTCGTGTATACTCACGACTGGTCGTATAAACCCCAAAAATTCAATTTTCTTACAAATTTTACAAAAATTGAAATACAATCTAGCAAATATATACAATATTATACAAGAAGGCATAAATTATCAATTTAAAATGCACATGCCAAGATCAAATTTCATCTTTTTGAACCTGCTTTTATCAAGAGGTTTTGTGAAAATATCAGCACGTTGATCTTCAGTAGGAATATATTCTAGAGATATAACTTTTTCTTCTACTAATTCCCTTATATAATGAAATCTAATGTCAATATGCTTAGTACGAGAATGCTGAATAGGATTTTTTGAAATATTTATCGCACTGGAATTATCACAATGTAATAACATAGAATCCTGTTTAATTCCATAATCACTTAGCATTCGTTGCATCCAAACAAGCTGTGTACATGCATTACCAGCTGCAATATACTCAGCTTCAGCTGTTGAAAGTGATATAGAATTTTGTTTCTTACTAAACCAGGAAACTAGACAATATCCAATGAAAAAATAACCACCACTGGTTGATTTTCTATCATCTAGATTACCAGCCCAGTCAGCATCCGAGTACCCAGCTAATTGGACATTGGTTTCATGAGGATACCAGAGACCTAGATTTACAGTACTTGCGACATATCTAATAATTCGCTTGACAGCAATCAAGTGAGATTCTTTTGGATCAGATTGATATCTTGCGCAAATACCAACACTTAGAGAAATATCAGGTCTACTAGCAGTTAGATATAACAAACTACCAATCATACTCCGATAAAGTTTTGAGTCAACATTTTTACCATTCGAGTCTTTTGATAGTTTCAGGGTAGTACTCATAGGAGTATCGAAATTCTTGCCATTCTCAAATCCAAATCTCTTAATTAGATTCAAGGCATACTTAGATTGAGAAATGAATATTCCTTCAGATTGTTGCTTTACTTGCAATCCAAGGAAATAAGTCAATTCCCCAACCATGCTCATTTCAAACTGTGATTTCATCAAATCTGCAAACTCAGTAGTCAAGTCAGTACAAGTTGATCCATAAATGATATCATCAACATAAATCTGTACTATTAAGATATGATCATTTTGTTTTTTAACAAACAGAGTTTTATCAACAGATCCCATTTGAAAATTATGAGTTAAAAGAAATTTCGTTAGTTTCTCATACCATGCCCTAGGTGCTTGTTTTAATCCATAAAGTGCCTTTTTAAGCCGATACACATGATCAATATTTTTAGAATCTTCAAATCCCATTGGCTGTTCAACATAGACTTCTTCATGTAAATCGCCATTTAGAAAAGCACTTTTTACATCCATCTGATAGATCTTTATCTTTTTAAAACATGCAATGGATATAAATAGTCTGATAGATTCAAGACGTGCTACTGGTGCAAAGGTTTCATCGAAATCAATCCCTTCAATTTGAGTATAACCTTGTACCACCAGTCTAGCCTTGTTTCTAATTATATTTCCACGTTCGTCAGACTTATTTTTGAAAATCCATTTTGTTCCAATGATGTGTTTATCTTTAGGTCTTGGTACGAGATACCAAACATCATTTCTTATGAATTGGTTGAGTTCATCTTGCATCGCAACAATCCAGTTCTCATCAGTAAGCGCTTCTTTTATGTTAGATGGTTCAATTTGGGATGTAAAACATACATAATTACATATATCCTCAAGTTGTCTACGGGTGCGAACACCGGTGAGAGGGTTTCAAGAATTTGTGTGGTTGGATGATCTTTAAGTGTCCTCACTCAGAATCAGTTTGATTTGATGAAGTATCAGGTTTATCAATGATTAGTACTTCATCATTATCTGAATTAGAAGTTGGTGTGTTTAAATGATCATCAATGACAACATTAATGGATTCTTGAATCACACCAGTCCTTTTGTTCAGGACCCTATAAGCTCGACTGTTTAAAGAGTATCCTAAAAAAATACCTTCATCACTCTTCGTATCGAACTTTCCCAAATTTTCACGATCACGTAAAATATAGCACTTGCTGCCAAAAACTCGAAAGTATTTAACAGTAGGCTTTTTATTGAACCACAATTCGTAAGCCGTCTTATTATTATCTTTTTTTGTGTAGACTCGGTTAATAATATAGCAAGCTGTGTTGACTGCTTTAGCCCAAAGATTTTTAGAGAGCTTCATGCTATTCAACATGACATTAGCCATTTCTTGAAGCACCCTATTTTTCCTTTCTACAATTCCATTTTGTTGTGGAGTTTTGGGAGCAAAGAATTCATGTAATATTCCTTGGTCGGTACAGAACTTCTCAAAATTGCTATTCTCAAATTCAGATCCATGATCACTACGAATTTTACTGATTTGAGAGGATTTTTCAGTTTGAATCCTTTTGAGAACTTTTCTTACTTCTTCAAGGGTTTCAGATTTATCCCTTAAGAAGACTACCCAAGTGAATCTGGTAAAGTCATCGACTATTACCAAGATGTACTTTTTACCACCACGACTTTCCGTTCTGGTAGGTCCTATCAGGTCCATGTGGAGAAGTTCGAGTGGTCTTGATGTGGTATTTGAATTCACCTTTTTGTGTGAGTTCTTTGTTTGTTTGCCTATCTGGCACTCACCACATATTTTATCTAATTTCTGAAGTTTGGGTAAACCTCTTACAAGTTCTCGTTTGCTCAATCGATATAGATTTCGATAATGTACATGTCTAAGATGTTTGTGCCATAAATCAGTCTCGTCTGTATGGACCATGTAACATGTTTGATTAGATGAGCTGGATTCACTAATAATATAGCAATTTTCAGACGTTCTACGTCCAGTTAATATTACAGAACCCTTATTATTTAGTATTTCACAGCTTTGATTAGAAAACCGAACATTATGGTTATTATCACATATTTGTGATATACTAAGCAAGTTGTGCTTTAGGCCTTCAACATATAAAACATTTTTAAACACTGGAAGATTAAAAAGTTGAACCGTACCTTGGCCTAAAATCTTGCAGTTGCTTCCATCACCAAATGTGACTGAACCATCAGTCATATCTTTCAGATCGGTGAATAAGGCTTTATCACCTGTCATATGCCTGGAGTATCCACTGTCTAGGTACCACTTTGAATGACTTGTTGCTTTGAAAGCAGTGTGAGCAACCAAACAGGTGACTTTAGGAACCCATTTCATAACTGTTTTGGGTTTAGGAACATAGTTGGTCTTCTTTTGTGTATACTTGTAGGAATGACCTATAGAGTTAGATTTTAATAGCTCCTTGAGTAAATCAACTATCTTTTCAGCTAGTGGATTTCGAATCAGATTAAAGTTGACATGGCTATTTCTAAGTTTTTGAAAAGTTTTTGAATTTTTAGAAAAATCTTGATAAGTACTTTTCCCTTTTGAGTTTGAGGACTCTCCTTTAACAAACATAGGAGGAGTATACTTTTGTTTAGGAGGTTGATTTTTATCATAGCCCAACCCGGATCGATCGCCACATTTTCTTGATCCGGATAACAATTTTTCTAACTTTGGATCACCTTGGGCATATTTCCATGTGTCCTTTAAACTCAGAAGAGAGGAAACTTCAATTTTAAGTTTCTCAATTTCAGATTTTAAATCAACAATTTGAGAGTTTTTAAATTCCAAATCGTATTTTGATTTTTCAAAATTATCAAATTTGTGATTTTTCTAAGACAAGCGATTCAAAACAATTTTTGAGTTTAGAAAACTTTTCTTTTTGAAGTTTAAGTTTGTAACAATTTTACAACTTTCCTTATATAGGGCATTGTAAGCATCTTGAAGATCATCTTCATTTTCACATTCACTATTGATTTTCTTCACTTGTAGAGTCATTATCTGAAAATGTGAATTTGGCTAGAGTCATAAGAGCTTTGACCTCATTGCACGACTCGGTTTCAGAATCATTCAGAAGAACCTTCAGAATCGGATGATTCATCCCATGTAGCCAACATACCCTTCTTCTTGGGTTTGTCCCTTTTAGGACATCTATTTGCTAAGTGCCCATATGCTAGACAGGTGTAACATTGACTATCTTTCAAAGTTTTTTGAGATTTGGGTCTAAACTTCTTTTTGTCATTTGATTTTTGAAAATCAACTCTTTTCTTGCTTTTGAAAATTTTGTAAAATTTTTAGCTAAAAGAGCCATGTCATCTTCTGAATCAGAATTCTTCTGAACTACATTTAGAAGATTTTAGTGCGATAGATTTACCTTTAGGAGCTTTAAAGTTTAACTCGTAGGTTTGTAGAGAACCAACTAGTTCTTCAACCCTCATATTATCCGTATCACGAAGTTCTTGGATCGCGGTTACTTTAGAATTGAACCGTTCAGGAAGTGAGCGTAATATTTTTGCACATACTTTACTTTCTGGGATTTTATCGCCAAGACCCCACATTGAGTTTACAATGTCATTCAATCTAGTGTAAAAGTCCATAAACATCTCATTTTCCTCCATATGAATTTCTTCAAATCTGGTTGTGAGGAGTTGGACTTTAGATTTTTGACAATTGTAGTACCCTCGTGTGTCATTTCTAATATATCCCAAGCTTGCTTTGCGAGTATCACAAGAGATGATTCTTTTGAACTCATCCGGTGATAGTGCGTAAGTAATTGCATTTAGTGCTTTAGCATTTGCACTACTCTCACTTTTAAGGGTGGTCCATTGGTAATATGGTGTGGTTTTCATAGACTTTGAACCATCAACCCCAGTAACTTCCATGATAGGAGGATTCCATTCAGTCACTGTGGCTTGCCACACATTTTCATCCATTGATTTGAGGAAGATCCTCATTCTGGCTTTCCAATAAGCATAGTTGGAGCCATCAAAGGGTGGAGGCCTAGTGACTGAAAGGCTATCAAAATTTGACATCTGAATAGCTTAAATCGTTAGCTCAGGAATTAAATCCAAGAATTAAAAAGGAGCTATTAGGCTCTGATACCACTTGAAAAGGCCAAGCTATATGTCCTAGAGGGGGGGTGAATAGGACAATGCCAAATAAAAACTTATAACAGCGGAATAATAAAGAAAATGATAGCCAAATTAAATAACAATGCAGGAAAGTAAAACAACCTCAAAATTCAGATCTTGAGAGGTTGATACAAACGTTATTCTAAGGACAACCTTACACCAAAAACAGAGTTTATGGTAGGACAACCTTATTTCTAGAAAGGTCTTTGTATCAAGTCTCAAATTGAAGAGGAATACAGAATTAAATACAAACTGAAATGAAATAACTTGTAATTAAAAATGTATTGTTCTAGGGACAGCCATACACCATAAAAATGGCAGGGCAACCTTGCTGGAACAACTTTCAAATGAAATTGAAAATCAAGCTTATAAAGGAATAGCAGAAAGTAAATTCTAAGCTATTACAACATTCTCACAAAGCTTGAAATAATTACAACATTCACCACCATACATACATCCCACAAAAAGAATAAAAATTAGAAGAGTAAAACAATCAACCACAATACAAGGGTTTATAGTGGTTCGCCTGTGTGTTCACCAACTGTTCGCCACCAGCCCCCCAAAAAGCTACTCCACTCCTAATATCCTCACACAGGGGATATTAGCGTTCACTAAAAATAGGTTTTCCCAGGTTCACCCAAAACCCTTACAATTGTGTCTTTGTATGTGGGCTTATACAATTAAAAAACCCCCACTTCTGAGTTTTCCTGGCTTTCCTCAGATAACCAATATAACAAGATTTTTCTGGCAAATCTTGAAAGAAACCAAAATAATAGAAAGGAATTTACAATATGTAAAATACCTGAATATCTCCTTCGTTGTAGCCCGGTAGAACCAAATTAAAGTAGATGATTGAATGTCCAAGTTCAATGTCCAGTACTCGATTACAATGGTTCTAATTCTAATAGATTTTAAATTAAACCAAATAGGGCTTGCCTTAATTGATTTTGATTCTAAAGAAAAGGAATAACAATTCCTCTTTTCAAATCAGATTGGAATAGCAGAAACAAAATCAATTAAAATAAAGCTAAGGAAAGAAGATATTAAATAAGCACACTTAGCTTAGATGGAGCACAAAATTATCTCTCAGAAGTTCGACGAAGATTGGCTTGAATACTATAATTAAATCGATGATTTCTTTTGAGATTCGTGCTCTATTTATAGGTGAGAAGATCAAGTCTTCGACTGGTCTAGAGTGCTCTTCGACTAGTCGAAGCCATAACAGATATTTGAAAGATTAGGCGGGATAAGCGCAGACCGTTCTACGACTGGTCGTAGCCCTCCTACGACTGGTCGTAGGTCACCTACGACTGGTCGTAGGTTTCCTTCGACTGGTCGTAGGTCCTACAAAAGTTCGCTGGACTTCGAGTCGTTGATTCTACGACTGGTCGAAGATCAGTCAACACTGTTCCTACGACTAGTCGAACAGATTCCTGGACTAGTCGAAGGCTAACAGATTTTATCCGGAATATGTAACAAACTTACGACTGGTCGAGGATTTTCTTAGACTGGTCGAAGCAAGTCTAGGACTAGTCGAAGCAGACCTAAGACTGGTCGAAGAACAGACTAATCACATGTAAAATAACATTCGACTTATGTATCCGAAATGACCTACTTCTAAGGTCATCCTATGGTCAAACAAACCTCAATCATGAAGTATGGACATTGAAACAAGAGACCATGAAGAATGAGCCTTGAAGTCTTGATGTAGACTAAACCTTGAAGTAGCTTAATCATGAAAGTGGCTTGAGTTTCAGCTTGAGTCTTGAGTTCAGCTTGACTTTCAACTTGAGTCTTGAGTTCAGCTTGAGTCTTGCCTTGTACTTTCTTTTTCTTTTCAGCTTGAGTCTTGTGAGCAGTTCTTGCATTCAAGAGTCTTGTCTTGTGATCAGTTCTTTCATTCAAGATCCTGAGTCTTGTACTTGAGAGCTTTGCTTGATGTGAGCTTAGCTTGTTCATGTATGTTGATCCTTGAGAGAGCTTCACTTATGCAAGTTATATATAACAGAGTATAATAGTGATTTTGGCACTACAAATTTGACAACTCATAGGGATAGAAACTATAGCACTTACATATATATATATATATATATATATATAATAAAGTATATATATATATATATTATAGTTATATATTATATGATATTATAGGTGAGAGGGTGGGGTGGCCCACCACGTGGGACCCTCCCTGACGTATGTAGATATATTATATATTATAAAATATTATATGGAGGTGGGTACCACGTGGGACCCACCTACGGTAGCAGCACCTAGGCTGCTATACGTGGGGAGAATCCACATTATCCATCTATCTGGTGTAACCCACCATCGTGTACTTGCTTTATCTGCACCGTCCATATGGACGGTGCCATGCTTGGCCCCACCCTGATGGATGTGTTCCATCCAAACCATCCATCTATTTGACGAGCTCGTCCTAATGGTGGGCCATGTACGTGGACCCACCCTGATGCATGTGATTCATCCAAATCATCCATCTGTTTGATGAGCTCGTCGTAAGGCTTGAGGCTAATAATAAGACAGATCCAGTTATCATCAGGTGGACCACACTACAGAAAACAGTGGATTGAATGCCCACCATTGAAACCCCTTTTGGGATTACAGAAGTTTTGAACCAATATGATATTTGTTTTCCTCTATATGCACAGACTGGATGGAAAATAAATACTATGGTGGGCCCACTGGAAATTTAACTGTGGAAATCATTATCTCCACTACTATTTGTGGCATGGTCCAGATGATCTTTTGATATGATTCATTTTTTGGGTAATATTCTAAAATGATCTCTTAAAATAGATTAATGGTGTAGATGGCGAGGCCCATTGGTGCGACCCATTGATGTCACCCATTGATGTCGCCCACTTGATGTATACAAGGCCCATTGTGATGTATTTCCAGACCATTTAGTAAGGCCCATTATAATATATTTCTAACCCATATGATGAGGCCCATTGTGATGTATTTTCTGGCCCATTGTGATGTATTTCCAACCCATTTAGTAAGGCCCAATGGGATGTATTTTTTGGCCCATATATTGCGGCCCATTTGACACATATGGGGCCTATGCATTATGACCCATTGTGATGTACATGAGGTCCATGAGTGAGGCCCTTATGTGAGGCCCGTGGCGATGTATATTAGGCCCTTGTGTGAGGCCATAGGCCCACTATACATTTGGCTCCATGTGGGCCACTCGTTGGGAGCAAGGTTGAATGTCTACGTTGATAGGCAATAATGGTTAAATGTCCACATTGTGACCTTCCCTTAGGCCTCGTTAGGCCCATTCTCATCGATTCTGATTGTCGAGGCGATTGCAATTTGTCGAGGCCGATTGTATAGGCCGATTCTGATTGTCCAGACTGAGTATCGAGGCTGATTTCGATTTGTCGAGGCCGATTGTATAGGACGATTTCGATTGTCGAAGCCAATTTCGATTTGTTAAGGCCAATTGTATAAGGCGGTTCTGATTGTTGAGGCCGAGTATCGAGGCCAATTCAAATTTTTGAGGCCGATTGTATATGCCGATTTCGATTGTCGAGGTCAAGTATCTAGGTTGATTCCGATTTGTCGAGGCCAATTGTATAGGATGATTTCGGTTGTCAAGGTCAAGTATCGAGGCCGATTGTATAAGCCGATTCCGATTGTCGAGGTCGAGTATCGAGATCGATTCCGATTTTTCAAGGCTTCTTGTATAAGGCCGATTTCGATTGTCGAGGCAGAGTATCGAGGCCAATTCTAATTTTTCGAGGCCGATTCCGATTTGTCAAGGCCGATTGTGTAAGCCGGTTCCGATTGTTGAGGCTGAGTATCGAGGCCAATTCCGATTTATCGAGGCCGATTGTATATGCCGATTTCGATTGTGGAGGCTGAGTATCCAGGTTGATTCTGATTTGTCGAGGCCGATTGTATAGGCTGATTTCGATTGTCAAGGCCGAGTATCGAGGCCGATTCTGATTGTCGAGGCCGATTCGAATTTTTTGAGGCTTATTGTATAGGCCGATTCCGATTGCTGAGGCCGAGTATCGAGGCCGATTCTGATTTGTTAAGGTCAATTTCGATTTGTCGAGGCTGATTGTATAGGCCGATTCCAATTGTCGAGGCCAAGTATGGAGGCCGATTCTGATTTTTCGAGGTCGATTGTATAGGCCGATTTCGATTGTCGAGGCCAAGTATCAATGCCAATTCCAATTTGTCGAGGTCGATTGTATAGACTGATTCTGATTGTCGAGGCTGAGTATCTAGGCTGATTTCGATTTGTCGAGGCCGATTTCGATTGTTGAGGCCGAGTATCGAGGCTGATTCTGATTTGTCGAGGCCGATTGTATAGGTCGATTCCAATTATCGAGGCCGAGTATCGAGGCCGATTCCGATTTGTCGAGGCTGATTCCGATTGTCGAGGCTGAGTATCAAGGCCGATTCCGATTTGTCGAGGCCGATTCCGATTGTTGAGGCTGAGTATCGAAGCCGATTCTGATTGTCAAGGCCGAGTATCGAGGCCGATTTTGAGTGTCGATTCCAATTGTCGAGGCCGATTTCGATTGTCGTTGCCGATTTCGATTGCCTAGGCCAATTGTCGAGACATATATGATGTATATGCGACCCGTAGTTGAGGCCCATTGTGATGTGTATTCGTTCTATGTGATGTATATGCAGCCCATGTTTGAGGCCCAATGTGACGTTTATGCAGCCCATGTTTGAGGCCCATTGTGATGTGTATTCAGCCCGTGTTTAAGGCCTAAAATGATGAATATGAGGTCTATGTGATGAGGCCCATTGTGATGCATTTGAGGGCCAGGCGATGGAGTCCATTGTGACGTATATTAGGCCCATGTGAGAGGCCCATCATGATGTGTATTAAGCTCTTGAGTGAGGCACATGGTGTTGTATATTAGGTCCTTGTGTGAGGCCATACGTCCACTTTATGTTAGGCTCTATGTGAGCCATTCCTTGGGGACAATGTTAGTTAAAGTTTCACATTGTCGTGGCCGATTGTTGATGCTGGTTATTAATACCGATTATGAGTATGTGACAGCATATCATCATGATACATACCCATACGCATTATCTATATGTTTATTATGGGATGTGATTGACCATTGCATATGCCATAGTACAGATGGTTTATGGGACTCCTTGATAGGTGGAGTTATCCCACATGAGCGCACGGTATGCACAGGATTGATGCATGATTGGACTACATGACTCATTCATATTGCATTGTGTGATTGTGATTACTATACGCCCTAGCGACATCAGGGTTGTGACCTCCATAAGCATGTCGTGGATGATTAGATGGGACACTGAAAATGTTTTGTTTGAGCATCTAGGCACTTTGGATATCCGTGGGTGAAAGTCCCTAAACCTCCGAGGTTAGGAGATGCCTCAACATCTAGACCGAGTGGATACATGAGCGCCCGAGTGGCGAATACCAATAGGCTGTGTCTCCCACTGTGTCGTGGTCGGTTGGGAGGGGGTGTGGCCTTATCCACTCGAGTGAGGGGGCTATAAGCTAGGCTGAGTTTGACCAGCTCCCAAATGGGTCCGCTATCGATGAGCTGGGTAGGCATTGGTATACTACTGGCAGGTAGGTAATGAGGTCTTTTCCACTCGCTGGGCTATGCGGCCGGCTGAGGCTGTAGTCAGCTTGGAGTGTACTAGACCCTGGTGATGATCCCAGAGATGTACGGTGCTGATATGTGGA
This sequence comes from Magnolia sinica, assembly GCF_029962835.1. Classification (NCBI taxonomy): domain Eukaryota; kingdom Viridiplantae; phylum Streptophyta; class Magnoliopsida; order Magnoliales; family Magnoliaceae; genus Magnolia; species Magnolia sinica. Next base: position 68,010,617 of record NC_080579.1, on the reverse strand, counting down.
GTTATTGAGTAGGAGTTGCATACTCATTCATTCATTCACTATTCACTCAGGCTGGTGGTGCGTAACTATTTGTTACGTGTACCTTTACAACGGCCAGGATTTCGGTTGGGGTGCCCGACTAACCTGAGATCAAGAGTTTACCACATTGAGTCTAACTATCCAAATTTAGGTATGGGACTGGTTTGGATAGAAGTCCCTGTGATAGACCCCATAGCCTGCGATACTATGTATTATCATCCCGAATTCACTTCAGCTTGTTCATTTTATTCGCACCACATATTGCATTGCATCCGCAACATTTAGCATTTTAGGTTGCCATGTTTCTGCATTGATATGGCCTTAGCATTCATGCCTTACATCGCATAGCCTTGGTATGGCTGATTGCACTCGTGATGTTATCAGTATATTTTCGCTTACTTTGATATTGCTTACTTGACACTTACCTTGCCCACACACTTCCACCACCCTCTAAGCTTTCCATAAGCTTATGCACGATAGATGCGTGCATGTGGCATTAGGTTGCAAAAGCATGGAGCTTGAAGAACACAGCGTCTTCTGGAGCTTTGATTTTTGATATATGTATTTCCCTTTCAGCATCATATTTAAACGTTTATATTAGTGGATATGTGATGATGATGTTGCCTTTGTGATTTGGGTAAACTTGTGATTATGCTTCTTATGAAATAAATGTACGTTGAAAAATTCTCCTTGTAGAATCCCAGGATCGGAATCTAGTGTATACACGCTGGGAGCCGAGAATGGGGTACTACAGAGGCTGTTTGCACTGGATTCGGTGATCAAAAATTTTATGAGCCCGATTTTCGGATTTGGGGCGTGACGGAAGTTAGTATCAGAGCATAACTTGGGAATACTTAAAGATAACATCACATATCTGCTAATAGCTGCCCTACACTCTATAATTGTTGGAGAACTTAGAATGGTTAGATCCTCGTGTTCGAATAACTTAGAGATTTTCTAAAATAACTCCCGACCATTGAGATCGTGAGGCTGCATAACATTCCAGCTCCAATCGTTTCTGATCCGAGGTCCAAGGTTCAGTAGAGTCACCAAAGTGTTGATGATGCGTGTAGGAAGGCGAGATTGAGATTAAAGAGTGTTATCTTCATCCTTTTGTAGATTAATTGAGCCTTGGCACATATACCTGATGATGTTTCCTCTTCCCTTATTGTTCTATAAACTTCGAGGACAATTTTTTTATTAGGTGGGGAGAGTTGTAAGACCCGTATCCTAGCCTGTACCGTTCCGTAGGCTTCCGCGGTTCTCTCGGTTGAATTCAGACCACCCGCGATCTGTTATCAGCGTTTGCGCGTGATCCTGAGTCATGTCTCATATATCAGATTTGGCTCGACCTGAGACTTGTATCAGTGCGACCGCACCATCGCCGTGGTTCCAATGCCGCGTCTTATGCACCGAGGCGATACCCAGGCCAGGAGATGTGGGCCCACGTTCAGTTTGAGGAAAATACTGCACGTTGCAATTCTAAGAAAATCTCTACGAAACGTCACATCAATCCCATCAAGGTTCAAGTACATGTTAAGTACACATCACCTCACTCCCTATCCCCAAGCAACCCTAAAGTCAACTCTCTCTCTTACACCCAAGTACATACCCATCACCCATCACTCACACCCCATCACCCCGTCACTCACACCCATCCCTCTCTCTTACAACCTCTCTCTCTCTCTCATTCTCCAAGCAACTCCAACGTCTCAACCCCTCCATGAGAGAAAGCTTGGTGTGGCCCACCTTCCTACCTCCCATCTCCACCATCTAAAGATCATCTCAACCATTGAAAATGCACCCTTGGAGCTCTAGATCGCATCAGTGGAAGGAAGAGTCTAAGATCTAACGGTGGGTGTTTTCTAGTGTTGATTTGTGTGGCTTTGATGATTTGAGGGCCCACTTGTGGTGGGACCCATCTTAATGTGTACATTGTATCAAAGAGGGGCCCATAGTGGCGGGGTCCCTCCATCACCATCCGATCTCTCCTCTCTCTCTCTCTCTCTTTTCCTTTTGTATGGTCATGATGATGATGAGGTGTGTGGCCCACCGGACGTGTGTTTGTGTGTGTGGCCGAACATGATGAGTTTGATCCACACCGTCCAACCAACAGGTGTGGGACCCACCCACATGTGTGACACGTGTGGTAGGTGCGACCCACCTTGATGCCTGTACCTTATCCAATGTGATGGCTATTTTATCAAAGCCATCAAGTTATCTGGACGCTGGATATAGCCTCCTTATTAAAAAAACATAAATAAATAAAATATAATATAATATAATAGTAATGAATATATATATATATATATATATATATATTACAGTTATATATTATATAATATTATATGGAGGTGGGTACCATGTGGGACCCACCCACGGTAGCAGCAGCTAGGCTGCTGTACGTGGGGAGAATCCATGCCATCCATCTATCTGGTGGAACCCACCATCGTGTACATGCTTTATCTACACCGTCCATATGGACGGTTCCATGTTCAGCCCCATCCTGATGGATGTGTTCCATCCAAACCGTCCATCTATTTGATGAGCTCGTCCTAATGTTGGGCCATGTACGTGGACCCCACCCTAATGCATGTGATTCATCCAAATCGACCATCCATTTGAAGAGCTCGCCGTAAGGCTTGAGGCTAATAATAAGACAGATCCAGTTATCATCAGGTGGACCACACTACAGAAAACATGGATTGAACACCCACCATTGAAACCCCTTTTGGGATTACAGAAGTTTTGAACCAATATGATATTTGTTTTCCTCTATATCCAGTAGATTTTAAACGGTGAAAATCATTATCTCCACTATTATTTGTGATATGGTCCATATGATTTTCCAATCATTATCTCCACTGCTATTTGTGGCATGGTCTAGATGACCTTTTGATATGATTCATTTTTTGGGTAATATCCTAAAATGATCTCTTAAAATAGATGAATGGTGTAGATGGCGAGGCCCATTGGTGCGACCCGTTGATGCGGCCCACTTGATGTATACGAGGACCATTGTGATGTATTTTCAGCCCATTTAGTAAGGCCCATTGTGATATATTTCTGGCCCATATGATGAGGCCCACTGTGATGTATTTTTCGGCCCATTTGGTAAAGCCCATTGTGATGTATTTCCAGCCCATTTAGTAAGGCCCAATGGGATGTATTTTTTGGCCCATATATTGTGGCCCATTTAACACATATGGGGCCCATGCATTACGGTCCATTGTGATGTAGATGAGGTCCGTGAGTGAGGCCCTTATGTGAGGCCCTTGAGTGAGGCCCATGGCGATGTATATTAGGCCCTTATATGAGGTCATGGGCCCACTATACATTTGGCTCTATATGGGATACTCGTTGGGAGTAATGTTGGTTGAATGTCCACATTGATGGGTAATGATGGTTAAATGTCTACATTGTGAGCTTCCCTTAGGCCTCGTTAGGCCCATTCTCATCGATTTTGATTATCGAGGCCAATTCCGATTTATCGAGGCCAATTGTATAGGCCGATTCCGATTGTCGAGGCCGATTGTATAAGCCAATTTCGATTGTCGAGGCCAATTTCGATTTATCGAGGCCGATTGTATAGGCCGATTCTGATTGTCGAGGCCAAGTATTGAAGCTGATTCCGATTTGTTGAGGCCGATTGTATAAGCCGATTCCGATTGTCGAGGCCGAGTATCGAGGCCAATTTCGATTTTTCGAGGCCGATTGTATATGCCGATTCCGATTGTCGAGGCCGAGTATCCAGGCCGATTCTGATTTGTCGAGGTCAATTGTATAGTCCGATTCCAAATGTCGAGGCCGAGTATCGAGGCCGATTCCGATTTGTCGAGGCTAATTGTATAGGCCGATTTCGATTGTTGAGGCCGAGTATCGAGGCCGATTTAGATTTGTCGAGGCCGACTCTGATTTGTCGAGGTCGATTCCAATTGTATAGGCCGATTCCAATTGTCGAGGCCGAGTATGGAGGCCGATTCCGATTGTCGAGGCCGATTGTATAGGCCGATTCTGATTATCGCGACCGAGTATCGAGGCCAATTCCGATTTGTCGAGGCTGATTGTATACGCCGATTCAGATTATCGAGGCCGAGTATCGAGGCCGATTCCAATTTGTCGAGTCTGATTCTGATTTGTCGATGTCGATTGTATAAGTCGATTCCGATTGTCGAGGCCAAGTATCGAGGCCGATTCTGATTTGTCGAGGCCGATTGTATAGGCTGATTCCGGTTGTCGAGGCTGAGTATTGAGGCCGATTCCGATTTGTCGAGGCCAATTGTATAGGCCGATTACGATTGTCGAGGTAGAGTATCAAGGCCGATTCTAAGTGTCGATTCCAATTGTTGAGGCCGATTTCGATTGTTAAGGCCAATTGTCGAGACATATATGATGTATAGCGACCCGTAGTTGAGGCCCATTGTGATGTGTATTCGTCCTATGTGATGTATATGCGGCCCGTGTTTGAGGCCCAATGTGGCGTATATGCGGCCCATGTTTGAGGCCCATTGTGATGTGTTTTCAGCCTGTATTTAAGGCCTAAAATGATGAATATGAGGTCTATGTGATGAGGCTCATTGTGATGCATTTGAGGGCTAGGCGATGGAGTTCATTGTGACGTATATTAGGCCCATGTGAGAGGCCCATCGTGATGTGTTTTAAGCTCTTGAGTGAGGCCCATGGTGTTATATATTAGGTCCTTATGTGAGGCCATGGGTCCACTTGTTAGGCTCTATGTGGGTCATTCCTTGGGGACAATGTTGGTTAAATGTCAACATTATCGAGGCCGATTGATGATGCCGGTTATTAATACCGATTATGAGTATGTGACGGCATAACATCATGATACATGCCCATACGTATCATCTGCATGTTTGTTGTAGGATGTGATTGACCATTGCATATGTCATATTACAGATGGTTTATGAGACTCCTTGATAGGTGGAGTTATCCCACGTGAGCGTACAATATGCGCAGGATTGATGTATGATTGGACTACATGACTCATGCATCTTACATTGTGTGATCATGATTATTATATGCCCTAGCGACATCAGGGTTGTGACCTCCACAGGCATGTCATGGATGACTAGATGAGACACAGAAAATATTTGGTTCAAGCATTTGGGTACTTTGAATGTCTGTGGGTGAAAGTCCCTAAACCTCCGAGGCTAGGAGATGCCCCAACTTTTAAACCGAGAGGATACATGAGCGCCCGAGTGCCGAATACCAGTAAGTCGCGTCTCCCACTGTGTCGTGGTCGGTCGGGAGGGGATGTGGCCTTATCCACCCGAGTTATAGGGATATAAGCTAGGCTGAGTTTGACCAGCTCCCAAATGGATCAGCTATCGATGAGCCGGGTAGGCATTGGTATACTACTGGAGGCAGGTAGTGAGGTCTTTTGCACTCGCTAGGCTATGTGGTTGACTGGGGCAGTAGCCAGCTTGGAGTGTACTAGACCCCAGTGATGATCCCAGAGATGTACGAAGCTGATATGTGGACTTATTGAGCAGAAGTTGCATACTCATTCATTCATTCACTATTCACTCGGGCTGGTGGTGCGCAACTATTTGTTACGTGTACCTTCGCAATGGCCAGGATTTCAATTGGGGCGCGCGACGAACCTGAGATCAGGAGTTTACCACATTGAGTTTGACTATCCAAATTTAGGTATAGGACTGGTTTGGATAGAAGTCCCTTGTGATGGACCCCATAGCCTGTGATACTACGTATTATCATCCCGAATTCACTTTAGCTTGTTCATTTCATTCGCACCACATATTGCATTGCATCCGCAGCATTTAGCATTTTGGGTTGCCATGTTTCTGCATTGATATAGTCGTTAGCATTCATGTCTTACATCGCATAGCCTTGGTATGGCTGATTGCACTCGTGATCTTATCAGTATATTTCCACTTACTCTGATATTGCTTACTTGGGACTTACCTTGCACACACACTTCCACCACCCTCTAAGTTTCCATAAGCTCATGCACGATAGATGCGTGCAAGTGACATTAGGTTGCAGCAGCGTGGTGCTTGGAGCACGCAACGTCGTCTGGAGCTTTGATTTTTGATATATGTATTTCCTTTTCTGCATTGTATTCAAATGTTTATATTAGTGGATATGTGATGATGATGTTGCCTTTGTGATTTGGGTAAACTTGTGGTTATGCTTCTTATGAGGCAAATGTATGTTTGAAAATTCTCCTTATAGAATCCCAGGATTGGAATCTAGCGTATGCGCGCTGGGAGCCGAGAATGGGGTACTACGGAGGCTATCGGCACCGGATTCGGTGATCGGGAATTTTATGAGCCCGATTTCCAGGTTTGGGGCATGACATCCTCGGCCACTTTAAAACACCAATTGATACATTGTGGCTCCACTTCCTAAGAAATCTCTTCTGTACATATCCTCTTATCTTTGAATACACCATGCGTGCTCGTACATATCACACATAACTGATTCTGATTGGTCTCGGCAGGGATCGGCGAGGATGGGGTACGAACATTGCCACCCTCATCGCTTGTCTTTTGGTGAAAGTGATAGTGACGTTTGGCCTTTCACTAAATGTTGTAATAAATGTTATTCGAATGTGAATTGGTATCCGATCGTTTTTTCGATAAACTGGTGTCGATCGTGTCGTATCGAGGTGTCAACCTTCTTCACTTGCAATCTTCTTCAAAAACTTTTACTTCCTTCTACTTGATCCATGATGGCTTCTTCTTCCTCTATTTTTGTATTCGATTAGAGAGATATTAAGGGCATCATGGACATCCTTGGAAAGAAGTGTGCTGAGGTTACGATCTTCAAATCTTCTCTAGATGATGAGGAGACTTTCTATTTGGGCTCTGTGTTTCCTACAAAGGTTACATTCGATGAAGTTTTTCCTCTAAATTCATTTTTCTCGATCTGCCCAGGAGAAGAAATTTTGATCCGATCTGGATCTATACACGACGCGGCTAATGTCCTAAAGACACCTCGGACATGGCCGAAACCACTTCTAGATTGGGAAGCATGCTTTCACTGGGTCTCCTCCCAACATGAAGAAACGTGGAGGAAGGTTGTCATCTATGAATGCATAAAGCTCTCTCTCGGAGTGTATTCAACCAATGCAGCCCTTCATTTCACATTGTTGGCATTCTGGAGAACGTCGATTAACACCTTTTTTTTAGCTACAGCCTGATGAGCCCTACTATCAAAGATATATGCTATCTGATCGAAAGATTACCCTTCAGCATGACATTCTATGCTAGTGTTCTCTCGACGGCACAAGGATTTTCTGAATAAAATTGCCAAAGCCTATACTCACTTCATAGGAGCCTACCACAAACTCGAGGGTCCGATCGATGAGACTGAGCATGCGGCATTCCTTCTTCTCTGGATCTGCCAACACCTTCTCTACGTGAGCGCTCAGCAGATCACAGCAGAATATGCTACTCTGGCCGAGATGCTTGCTCAAGGTTACAGGATTGCTTTGACACCATACATTCTTGGTCACTTGTATCAGGGTCTTTACGAGACTACTCATAAGGGACTACATTCTGCAGGACCTTTGTGGATTCTTCAGATGTGGTTCTATACATATTTTTGACCTGCCACTCTTCACCACACCATACTTGAAGGAAGGCCGTACACATCCGTTGACAACCGACTTCTCCACTCACTCTCGGAAAGTCTCAAGGTTGAGCAGTACCTACATGGCTTCTTCCACATCAACAAAATCAGAGACGGTTGGTCCGTCATGCCCTTCTCGGAAGGAAAGACATGGTCTAAGATGGCTCACTGGGCAGTATGAGCCAAATGACAAATACTCGGCCAGTCGATCACACCATGCCCTGATCAATTATCTTCTCAGTCGAGACCTCACATACGGGGGAACGATCAACCACTTTGCGATAGACCAAATCCGTTGTAAAACCAAATTAACAACGGACTTGGTCCGTCGCTGTTTACTGGGTCTTTTTTGTGCGATGGATAAAAACCGTCGTTAATCTGCGACAGATTAGGTTTGTCGCTAATAAAATAAAAAATCCATTACTAAAGTTTTAGAGAGGAGGCGTCATTAAAAATATTAGCGACGGATAAGGTCCGTCGCTAATATGATTAAGCGATGGACCTCAAATCCGTCGTTGATTTTCAACTTGTTCAGAAATTAGCGACGGATTTAGTCCGTCACTAAAATATCTGTAAATTTCTATATATATATATATATATATATATATATATATATATATATCGTCAAATTATTTATTTATTTATTTTGAATCTTGCACCTGATAGTCATTCAAAAAAAATTCACATGAATGTTTAATAAGAATCCTATTCACACAATTAGTAACATGAGGAAATGGCCCAAGTGGGGCTAACCCAAACAGTAATTCCTATATAGCAGCACTATCAATAAAATGGAAAAAAAAAAAAAAAAAAAAATTGTCAGATGCACATTAGCAAAATCCAAAGAAAATCAAAGAATTCATCTCCATGGCCAGTTTGAAATAACGGAACATAAAACCCACATCTTGGAAAGTTTATTGGGAGCACCCCCAGTAACCTTAGCCACTCGCAGCAATGCCAGCTCAGCCTTCAGCTCCTTGAGCTGGTTGAGAAGGTTAGTCTTGGACTTGGTCCAGAGCTCATGGACTTTGATCCTTGCTGTCGTGAAGAGAAATCAAGAGTTGCAGATAGAGTTAGTGAATGATGAAGGAAGAACGAATGTAACCAGAAGTGCAATAGAGGAAAATGATACAATTTTCAAATTTACACAGAATAGTTAAAATTTCGGGGATAGGAAATTGAAGAATTTCATCCCGATACAAATGGAGAGAAATGGCTCCATGACAAGCATCAAGGAAGTTTGACAAAACACGATCTACCATAAATGTGGACAGCATTCACCTTTTGGCACGGGTATTAACTGACCATTTCTTTTTTCGAAACTTAGGTCACCATTCTCATTTAGTTTGCTTTTATAATGCATGATTATGTATGAGCTGTTTTTTGTCTCTGTTCTTTTTCATGTTTTGGGTGTTTTAGTACCGGGAATCTTGTGTTTATAGTTTTCTTTGGTTGTGGCCACATGTTTCCTGTTTTATCTGTCCTAATGTACAATTCTATCTTTCGGTCTTGGAGCAGTTTGGAACACCGCAAAAGGTAAAACTAGGATCTATTGTTGCTGTTTTCAGCCTTGGGACTGTTGGCCTTGCGGTAAGTTGCCTGAAGATTCTGAATAAACACCTCTTGGATGCATTGTCCTGGTACTATGTTGATTGTTAATTGATGAATTCTCCACTTCTAACTTAATAGGTTGCGGAGGGTGCAAAAACAGCTGGTGCTTCACCTATAATTGGTGTAGATATCGACAGCAAGAAGCTTGATGTTGGTATATTTTTAACTGTTCTTAGCAATGAAAATTTGCTAGTAGTTCCATAAATTTCTTTTATTGAGATAGTGGAATTAAAAAAAACAAAATCAAGTTCCAGAACTTGAGGCTAATTGCTAATTTCTTCAGGGTTCGTTCCAAAAAGTTTCCAATCTATTGTTGGCTTTTCTTCTAGTGTTGTTAACTCTTGGACAATTGTTAAAAGGATTTGTCGTTGCACTTTTCAATGTCTCAATTAACATTTCGACCAATATTCTTAAAAAGGAAACTTCTATGGGCACCCACTCTAACTGCTGAAGATGCCCATATACTTTCTACTTTTAGTTACACAATATGACAATCTTTTTTTACTATTTATATATATATATATATATATTTTTTGAGAGGCAATGAATATATATATTTTTTTAAAAGAGCGAAGATGAGAAATCAACACCCTTACAAACTACAAAACAGCATCACAAAAGTCATCCACATTTACAAGAGAGACTCACGAAAGTCCCAAGTGTGGAAGCCCAAAAGACTACACCTTTGTATTGCTGCATAGCCAAAAGTAGAAGGATGGGTGTAGTCGTGTAGCAGTGGCTCTCTTCTTACAGTGCCATCTCTGTAGAAATCAGTCTTAGAATAGATGTTATGATCTTATTTGAGTCCTGATGACTCTTCATTTTTTATGGTTGGATTAATTGTGAATGGCCTTAACATCGCTACTAGACTCAGAAGTGAGAAATGTATTTGGGAAAAGATGCAAGAAACAAAAAAAATGAAACATCTCATGTTAAGTTGTTATGGTAAGTAGCTAGAAGTGTCATTTTTTTTTATTTTTTTTTTGGGTCAAAATTTAAAAAATATTAGCTAGAAGTGTGAAATGAATGTAGGAGACGACAACTGAGAAGCATGGGTATTTATAAGAGGAAATGGGTCTCCCTGTAACTATGGTCCTAAGCCTGCTTCATAATCTATTTTATTTTATTTTATTTTCAAGTTTTTCCATGAGATTTTTGCAGGATACAGCTTTGAAATCACCACTAGGCATCTCAGACACTCCAATATCATGATTCCCCTTAAATTTATAGTTTGGGCAGTGGATATGACTAAGGACCTGAAGAATAAGATAATGATTAGGGTACCTGACTACACATTTGAGAGTAATTAGTTCAGGGAACAGGAAAAATTTTCAGACATTTGTAACTTGTAAAACAATTTCTTGTTCAAAATTTTGGGGTTACATTACTATTCCAAATCATGACCATAGACATGAAGATAAGCATGAGGTGGATTTGATCAATTTACAAACACTTGAAAACTGTAAAGCTGGAGGTTAATGATGCTTTCTGGTTTATTTTCCTGATACTATAGTTTCAATTAGATGTTATGCCCTACCTATGAAAGAAAAGCCAGGTGAACAACTCAGGAGGGTCACATCAGATGGCACAATGGGACAGGACACCAACCATATAAGTTTATGCATGGGGCGCACTATAATGTGTATATTCCATCCGTATGTAGAGGACAGACAGCCCACTAAAAGAGCAGGTGCCTGTATTCACTCCCATTTGATTAGTGACAAATCTCTAATCTGTCATTGTGTACACATATTTAAGATGTACGCACTGAGATCTAACAGTCATGTGTCTATCTTTTAAAAAAATCAGAAGGGGCTTATGAACAAAGACAAGCATCATGATTTTTTTAATGTTTTTCATCTTAAGCATTCGGAGTCAGCGCCAGATCACATCTAAGTGTATATATACTGTCCAAATTTAGTTTTATATATATATATATATATATATATATATATATATATATATATATATATATATATATATATGAGAACTGTTCGCCTGCGAATTCTGATTGAGGTGGACCCCACGGTGATATGCTTCTCACATTCGAGCCACACCATCATATGCATCCTATAAAGTTTGGCCTATGGCCCAAAAATCAGCCAAACTAATCCATAATTCAGATGGGCTATATTATAAGGAAGCAGTGAATAAGGGAAGGCCCCACATTCAAACTGTTTCTCTTTCTGTTTCCCACGTGAATCACAAATGAAGTTGGATTTTTTTGGCCATTGGCTAGAATTCAGGCCGTTCAGACCCTTTACCCACACTAGATGAAGATTCAGGCCAAAAATCCTAGAGGTATCTTCACTCAGCCTGTCACTTGAGCTATAGATCAGGGTATCACACCCTTTATTTTCCATCCAGCCTACCCATGAGGTCACAACCTTCCTGGGTCGCAACGAGGCTTACCTGTCATCCATACCATTGTAACATTATTCCTAATGAGATTAACTAAAAACATAAATATTAGCCTGATTCAAAACTTATGTCGCCTCCCAAATATTTCAATTGTGGATGTTCAATTCTCATATGTTTGGACCACTTTTGGATCCAGATTATTTTTCACCCCATGTCCTAAAATGATCTCAAAAAAGTAATGAATGGGTGAATTTCTCGAAAACATTGTGGTGGGCCCGACCTAGGTTTCCAACTCATGATCATTATGGGAAAGGCTTTCGCAAGAAATCCATGTCATATCATGCCACGAATGGACACCGGTTAGTAACAAGGAAGATTACCCACAACAGGACACTAGGTAAGGCCCACTGTGTTTTTTTTGTTGGTAATCAACCTTGCCCATCCATTTTTCTAGATCGTGTCACAACAAATGCCAAAAAGTGAGGCATATGCTTAAGTGAGCTGCATGACAAGGAAAAAAGGTGGGAAATGCCCCTTCCATCCATTTTGCTGAATCATGTTATGACATGGCCTAAGAATGAATCAAATCCAGAACTCAAGTGGCCCCATGACATGAAATAGCAAACATTGAACATCCTACGTTGAAACATTTGTAGGGCCATATAAATTATAGGTTTGGCTAATATTCTTCTATGTTTTCTGTCCATCAATTAGGAATGACCTTATGAAGGGTGTAAATGGCATATAAACATCACACTAACCCTTATGAAGTTTTCAACAACAGCTACTTTCTTACCCATTTTATCCTGTCCTGCCATTTAAAATTTACATTTTTCCATTTTTTTTTTTTTTTTTTTTTTTTTTTTTTATTTTTTTTAATTTTTTTTTAAACCATGTCATAACATATATTTGGAAAAGTGGATGAATAAGGTTGATTTCTCACAAAATTCAGTGAGCCCAACTCACTTCGTGTCGTAAGTTCCTCACACAGGCAATTCTCATCCAATTATGTGTAATGTTAGGGCCTATTTGTTAAATCTGAATTCCAAAGTACGAATCTGAAGTTGGAAAACTAGTGGTGAATTTAAAACAATTAGTTTGTTAACTAATGTCTGAAATGTTTGAAATATGCTAATTTGATACATTTACCCATATGAAACAATTGTGATTGAATTCCTACTATAAAAAACTTCATGTATTTCATCATCATAGAAGATACCCACATGTGTATTTCATAAAATCCCACCTTTTCATAAAAGATACCCACATATCTAAAGTGTATAGAAAAGATACCCACATGTGTATTTCATAAAATCCCACCTTTTCAGCAGGTAGGTGATAGTAAAGGAGTTTTAAAAAACCTCTCTGCCAGGAAAACAAGAAGACTTAAATGGAAGATTAGTCCTTGCTGACGCAATAGCCATGCCAATACACATGGCAGTTTGGTCTATTGCATCAGTGATGAACCAAAGTGCCATATGCTTCCTGTAAATGCTCTTAGCTGCATTATCGTTGCTATCATTACACGAGTCAGCTTGTTTGCATGCAGCAGTAAAACCCTGCTTTTTTTGCCTTCTCATTGGAAGGGATCTTGATCAAAAAAATAAATAAATGGATGTTTGGTTTATCCAAAAGGTATCCAGTTTGAAGCTGAAAGGCAAAAAAAATGCCTCTTCCTATCTGTTTTACTCGGTCTTCCACTAAAAACAAAATGGATACTATTGAACCTAGTATTATCTACTACATACTAGTAACATACAACCAATATTCGGGCAACATACCATAAGCTACAAAATTTCATGTCCCCCTAAACAAGGTATCCTCCATTGATAACATCTATATATATATATATATATATAAAGCTTTTTATTTTCATTTACAGTCGCAAATACATTCATCATCCATCCAACTATTAACAACATTTACAAAAAATAAAAGATATCCAACTACGTCTTAATACTAATAATTTGTAACTTAACCTACTAGGAATCGTCATGCCCCCTAATGTCTTACGGCAGAGCGGGTTCTGAGGATTTACAAATTGACCCTGACGACAGCATATAAATGAAGCGATAAAGATATAAATGATTCAAGATTAATTTAAGGTTTCGAGAACTTACATCCACCTCACTTTTACTGTCAAGTAGTCCTGATGAAAATGCATCCACACTACAAGAAGGGGAAAAAATAATAATTTGTGGCTGCACTAATACTGTCTAGTATGAACGGCTGCCCATGTACCCAATGTTCAGAAGATTATGATCAAGCCACTACATAGTTCTTAATATTTAAATCAGAACATTTTATGCATAAGTAGAGAAAAAAAACCAAAACAAATCATAATAGAAATATGTGTACCTTCTATTATGCATAAGAAGCTGAAAAGCTAAAACAAATCACTAGATTAGTCAAGCAAAACTACTAAATAATTCAAGATAAAGATTTAGTCAAATAATATCCAAAATAACCTCAAACATAATCCACATTTCCTGACCAAATTTAAAAAGTATGTTCTTGACTTAAGAAAGGTTTTAAGTAAACACCTTTAATATTTATATCTATGTTTTTGTCAGCACTCTATGTTTATGCAAAAGTTTCAAAGATTTTTATGCACCAAGGAGCACACTGTATCTATGCCTGGCCACATAAAACCATTTAAATGGGTAACTAATTGTCCTAATCTATATACAATTACATCAAAATTTGTAATCTAAATGAACATAATTCAAAATACAACTCATTTCTAAATGTAGAATCAAAGCAATTAACCATGTAGAAGCATGAGTTGATTATATTGGACAGGAGAAAGTAAGTGGACCAAGGGCACTTATGTCATATATTGGACAGGAGAAAGTAAGCATGAGTTGAATATATTTGCACATGCATTTTTCATTATAGAACATATGACGTAGAGAGACTCTTCTTGTTATAATGGTTGTTATGGCATTTTCTTGTTCATGGTAGGTAGGGGTGGTAATGGGCAAGGTCGGGGTTTTGGGGATTTTAGGGATTTGGGCCAGTAGTTAATTGACTGACGGTTTGGTGTCCGTTGGACAAGCGTTGGTGGACGGTTTGAGTGGCTACAGTTTAATAGTGTGGCCCACTTGGTAGTTGGACTGGCTTCATTATTTTTCATCTGAACAATATCCTAGGGTGCACTTGTTGGAAGAGTTGCATGCCCCAAAATATACCACGTGATATCTACTATTTCTACTTAGTTGAACCAAATTGATGATTGTGCACCCTACGTTGATCAATCATATAGGTAGGTCATTATCATCTCATTGGATGTCCCCCACCCACGTTGGATCTAAGATCAACCAACATGTGAAGTCAACCATTGAAAGAGATCATCGGTATATGTAAGGTCAAATTTATGATCCAAAAGCTGGATAGCTCCGGATTGAGTTCTTATCTCTTGTTTTAATGAACCAACAATGTGGATTGGGTTGAATGTTCACATTGCTAAAAATAATACTGAATGATGGGAACTCATCTTGCTTTTTTATACTGCACCAAGATCTTTGATTACTAACTAGGATTGGCAATTTGTGATCATTCAATCCAAGTAACGCACATTAAACTGAAGAATTATGTGTTAAAACCTTCTCTAATTATTAAGAATTTATACAGTACAACTTTATAATATTTTGATTGTAATGATGAAACCAGTTGAAGGCATAAGCGATAAAGGTTGTACATACTATGGATGCTTATGACCAGTGGACATGGGAGAACACTTCAACTAACTGCACCATTCTTATCATCATGCACAATGATCTTATATTGGACCATTTGAGAACTTAGGTACTACAAAAGTTTTAATGGATGCTCTCACAGAGAAGTTCGTAGGCATATCGCTTCAAGGCTGAGAGTCCTTGGGATGCAACTAAAGGCATTATATGCCTATGAACGCCTCTACAGAAGACCACCTAATCAAGGCCACTCATATGATCTTCAACTTGAAGGAAGTAAAAAATTTATTCAGCCTAGAACTTTACAAGATAAGTAGGAGTCCATTGAAAGATAACAAAGGAAAGATCATGTTACTAAATATTAATCCATTATGACCATTGCTAAACCTCACGAGGATGAGGTGAAGAAGAAGCAGGGGAGTAGAAAGGCTTAACTCTACATATAGGAATGTCCAAAATCAGTCAACAGGCAAAACATATGCATTTCGCTTAGTACCCAGAATGCAAGTTATTCAAGGTATTCCTAACACCAATCTTAATGCATTCAATTAAGGTTTGCACAAATATTCTTACCGCCAATGCTTCTAATTTGAACTGGTCTTTAGATTGTCATTTTTTTTTTCTAAACATCCATTTGTTTTTGTAAACTGAAGCTCAGCTGAAAAAATTGAAAGAAGCAACTATAAATAAAGGGCATCAACATGGTGAGTACCATCTGATGATCAGATTAGATCTCTCACGTGTGTGCTAAATCCCTAAAATCCCCAAATGCTCAACAATATGAAGTAATGAGGGTCCACAACGAATCAGGAATCCACAAATTGCTAAATCCCCAAATCCCTAAATCGGTATTGAGATTGAGAGAGAGAAAAAGAGAGAGAGAGAGAGAGAGAGAGAGAGAGAGAGAGAGAGATACCTCATGGTCGTCAATGAGCTAGCCTTCAACCGAGCTTCAGAGAGAGAGAGAGAGAGAGAGAGAGGGGGGGGGGGGGGGTATGCGTGGGTAGGGCGTTCAGCAACAGTAGGGTGGAGAGATTAGAGAGAGAGAGAGAGAGAGAGAGAGGAGGGAGAGGGTGCAAGAGAGAGATGGAGAGAGACGAGAGGGTGCGAGAGAGAGAGAGAGAGAGGAGGGTGCGCGCGAGAGAGACAGAGAGAGCCGAATTAGGGCGTCTCTCTGAACGCCCAAATTTCAACTAACGTCACCAACTTCTGTAGCCCCCACTATGATGTATGTGTTATATCCACACCGTCCATCCATTTTGAGATATCATTTTAAGTCATGAGCCAAAGAATGAGGCAGATAAAAATTTGTAGTGGACCCCACCACAGAATATAACGAGGAGAGTGATTCCCATTGTTGAAACTATCTTAGGGCCCACCATAATGTTTATTTGAAATCCAACCTGTTCAAAAGTTTAAAAAGACATGAAATAAGGGAAAACATAAATATCAGCTTGATCTAAAACTTTTGTAGCCTTTAGAAGTTTTTAATGATGGGCGTTGTTGTCCCACTGTTTTTTGTGTTGGGGTCCCCTGGAGCTTTGGATTTAACTCGTTCTTTGGATAATGCCCTTAAATGATCACTTCAAATGGATGGAAGGTGTGGATACAATACATACATCATGGTGGGGCCCACCGAAAATAATAGTGATTGGATATCCATCATTAAAATCCTCCTAAGGCCCACTGTACTGTTTATTTGACATCCAATTTGTTTATTAGGTCATACAGGCCTAGATGAAGAAGAAAAACAAAAATCATCTCGTTCCAAAACTTTTGTTGCCTCTAAAATGTTTTTAATGGTTGACGCTCATTCAACATTGTTTCCTGTGGGATATATTTCATTTTTGGTCTCATGCCGCAAGATTGTCACGCTCCAAACTCGGAAACCGGGCTCACAAAATTCTCGATCGCCAAATCCAGCGCCGACAACCTCCATAGTACCCCATTCTCGGCTCCCGACACCCATATACTAGGTTCCGATCCTAGGATTCTACATGGAGAATTTTCAACGTACATTTGTCTCGTAATAAGCATAACCATAGCATTACCCACGAACAATAACCATAAGAACATCACAAAATCCACTATGATAAAAAAAACTTTTGAGTACAAGGCGCATAAAGGGAAAATACAATGATAATAATAACAATAAACTCCTGAAGCTCCGCGGCACACTCCTACTCCTGCTTAACTACAGCTGCGTCCTCGCGTCACATGCACGCATTTATCGTGCATAAGCTTATAGAAATCTTAGAGGGTGGTGAAAGTGTGTGTGCAATATAAGCGTACTCAGATTACAATATCAGAGTAATGCGGAATATGCTGGTGAATCCATGAATGTTAACAGCCGTACTAATCCATGAATGCTAATAGTCGTACCAAGGCTATGATGTGATGATGCGATGTAAGGCATGAATGTTATCAGTCATACTAAGGCTATGATGCGATGCAAGGCATGAATGCTATCGGTCATACCAAGGCCATGTGATGCGAGATGCAACTCAAGTGTACCAATCTTCATCATAATCATATAGCTCATCTCTGGTATATCAACAGGGTCTAAAACACTATATACCACATTGCCACCCTACACTGGACATGTAACCGTGCAAGCAGAAGAGACCTCACTATCCGCCTTGCTAATAGTTAGCCAATATCTATCTGACATGTCAATAGCGGACCCATTTATGAGCTGGTCAGACTCAGCCTAATATTGCCCCCTACTCTCGGGCGGATAAGGTCACACCCCCTTCCAACCGACCACGACACAGTGGGAGACACGGCCTCCTGGTATTCGGCCCTGATGTGTTCATACATCCACTTGGTCTAGGCATTGGAGCATCCTCCATGATACCATAAGGTTTTGGAGACTTTCGCCCTGGGACATCTTACGCACCCTTGTGCTTAAACAATATTTCTGGTATCCTGCCATCCACGTTATATCTGTGGAGGCTACAGCCCTGATGCTGCTAGGGCATACAGTAATCATAATCACACAATGCAAGATGCATGAGTTACACAGTCCAGTCATGCATCAATCCTTCGCATGCCGTGCGCTCTTGTGGGACAACTCCGCTTATTAGGGAGTCCCATGAACAACCTGCCCAATGTCATATATAATGATCAACCACATCTCATATCAAGCATGCAGATGATGCGTGTGGACATGTATCATGATATTGTACTGTCACATACTCATAATCGGCATCGATAATCGGCCTAAA
Source organism: Magnolia sinica (assembly GCF_029962835.1). NCBI lineage: Eukaryota > Viridiplantae > Streptophyta > Magnoliopsida > Magnoliales > Magnoliaceae > Magnolia > Magnolia sinica. The sequence continues at coordinate 67,992,088 of NC_080579.1, read as the reverse complement.
GGTAAGGCAGGATCCATAGATGAACCGCGGATCTAAGTCATAATATAAAGATCGGCATTCGGCCATGGATATACCAAATTTGACAGCACAAATCCATCCGTCTACGGTGATGATGGACTATGTAACATCAATGGGGCCCAATGATTTGGGTTAACCCACTAAGAGAATGATGAGAATGGGCCTAACAAGGCCTGAGGGAAGGTCACAATGTAAACATTTAACCATCATTACCCATCAATGTGGACATTTAACCAACATTGCTCCCTAGGAATGACCCATATTGTAATGTCCTGGTTTTCAGAACTCGAGTACACGCCTCACATTCTCAAAACCCAGGAGTTAACTAATAATAATGGTAATCAGTAAGTAAATCAAAGTGCAAATAGCGGAAAATGAAACATAACATATATATGATCCAAAATATGAACAATATCCTGGCCCACTCAGCTAGGGGCTAATTACAAAACATTAAGTTTCTAAATGTCCTAAAATAATCATGAAGGGCTAATATATTGGTTTAGCCCAAAATAAGCGCCCGCCCCCTACTGCGGCTCCTCGTCATAGAGCTCCTCCTCGACCGCCATTGCTTCCAAATCAGCTGTGTATTCATCGGCTCTTGTACTTGCGTCCTCTGTACAGTTGAACATTGATGAATGAGTGGCCAGCTTAGTGTGATTTTTCCTCAAAATTTTTCACACCGCTGCCCTAGACAAGATATAACATAAAACATTATAGCATACAATATAATACATGATGCAGTCTTATTAAATACATGGATATATTAGTGCATATCAACTAGGGATGCTTATCTAGTTGGCTATTAGGTAAAACCCATGCAATGTGGCCGGTCACCAGCGAAAGTACATAGTACATGCGTAGTGCTAAACTCACCAAATGTGGGTCGATAGTCGATGGCCTGGGAGCTAGCGAAACGAAACCCTGCTAAATCCTATTAGGCGCGTGCTATAACATCCAGAATTAGCCATCCATCATCGCACAAATGTAATGTATGCATGATTAGCCAACTCATTATTAGTCCAATTACACTCAGCCAATTTAAATAAACTCACGGTCACTACGGGGAGCTCATGGCCTAGCATAGGCCGACGGCTCGGGCATAGTGTCCCATGACCACCATCCCCGGCACATGAGGCTATCACTTTAGGGTGTGTGTAGAACCCACCAACACGTGGTCAATCAATTCCAATGAGAATGGGCCACCAACACATGCTTTCTTGGAATGAAATATCGAAATTGTTAAGTAGGGCGATTAAAACATGATGGCATGTATGATTCAAAGACAAATAAACAACAGTAATTGTAAATATTGCAAGGTTCATTCCATAGTCAGATAGGTGAAACCACACACAGATGGTAAACCCCATAATCAAAAGCCACTAACCACAACCTCTATGTTAGGGGTCTACTTATGTCACAACTAATCAGGTTACACCCCAAGCACGGACTCTCCTGAGCTAGAGTTTCCCATTGAGAGATTTCATCAAGGTGTGTATTGCATACAATAGCATGGAACTAAATCAAGAATAAGGAATTTAATAGCAATACAGGTATTCCTACAAGTTGCATGATCATAGGTTTACAATCTAAACATACGTGCTCAATGGATTAATATGTTGCACTTATAATGGATAACTTATTGAGTTACTTTGACGGGTATAGTATGCATGTTCATGAGAGCTAACCAAGTATAGATGTGAACCTATGGCATAATTTCAATCCTCACTATCAAACATACTAAACAATCCTATCACTTTCATTATTATTTCAAAAACATGTAGATCATTTACTAAGCAGATTTATCAAACAGATATGATCCATCACTAAGCTACTCGGAGCAGTGTCTGAATAACTTAATCACTTGAACATCATAGACTCTAAGTAACCATTAAGTGCCTCTACATTTCTAGGCTATTAGGCATAGTTGTAAAAAGAACTACTCTTAATCTAGTTAGAGATGGAAAGCCCAAGGGGAAGAGAATCATTACCAAAAACGTTGTAGCCCCTTCCTTGGTTCGACTGATCCTGAGTACCTCGCTGCCCGATATTATGTAAATAGCTTTGTGAAGGCATCCCCAATCACAATAACTCGTGTTAGAAGGCATTCCCAACCTTGGGATGAATAAGAGTTATAAGAACTCAATGATCAAGGGAACATGGGCCTGATTCAAGGTGACCAGGCCCACCTACCATTAGTGTGTGGCCCACCTACTGTCAGTGTGTGGCCCACCGTTATATATGGTGTGGCTCACTTGTTTTAAACAGGGCACAACCCCCTGTTGTACATGGTGCGGCCCACCTGTTTCAAACAGGATGCGGCCCACTGTTGTACATGGTGTGGCCCACCTGTTTCAAACAGGGTGCGGCCCACTGTTATGTATCATGTGGCCCACCTGTTTTTAACAGAGTGCGGCTTACGGCTTTGCAGGGTGCTGCTCGCTTGAGATTTGAAACTCAGGTGCAGCCCACAGCAGTGAGGCCTAGTGATGAATGTGGTACAGCCCACCGGGATACGATTCCTAGGCGGGACCCACTGTTTCAGATGGCATGGTGCAGCCCAAAGCAGGACCCATTCCTGGGCGGGTCTCAGCCCAACTCTGGGTGGCTGGTTTAGGCCCGGATGACAGTCCTGCTTTGACTTAAAAATGGGGCTGCAGCTGGGCTCATTTCTGGACCACAACACAGCCCATTTGCGGTTGCTGACTGCCCTCTGCCCAGGGGTTTTCAATCAGCAGCAGGGTCCAGCTACTAGGCTGTTTGCAGCCCAAGGCAACCTGACGAAGGCTTGTTTCTCGGCCCAACCCTCAACCATTTTGAAGGATGGTTTTGGGCTGGAATTGCAGCCGTTACTAGGCCTGGATTTAGCCCGAACTATGGCCATTATTTGGCCTAGTTCCAACTTAAAACAAAGCTCGTATGTCACCATGTTTCAGCCCGAAACACCGTCATAGGTTTGGCCTGATTTTGGCCAGAGATGGAGCTACAACTAGGTCTGATTTCAGCCACAAATACTGCCACTATATGGCCTGGTTCCAGCTCGTCTGCACGGCCAGTTGGATGCCACTTTTGGCCCATTTCTCAGCCCTAAACTCTGCCCATTCTCTGCAAAGTTTTGGGGCCGGATTTGGCCCCACAAGAGGCCTTGCTGTATTCATTTCAAGTCCTGGTTGAAGGCCCTATCCTAACCTCTACTACAACCTGATCACGACCTGATTTCAATTTGTCTCTGGCCCAAGACGCGGCTATTGTTTGGACCAGTCTCGACCCAAAATACCAACGTAGTTTGGCCTGATTTTAATCCCACATCTAAGCAATGTTTGTGACCTATTTTTGCTCCGAACATGGCCCGACCAGGAGTCTTTTCGCTCTAGTTGACTATGGCAGACGCTCGGCCCGATCACAGTCATGGCGGGGGCTGGACTGGGCGTTGCATTGCCGACCTTGACTACAACTGGATGTAGCCTTTACCTGAGGATTCTGGCTCTGGAAGAAGACGCAATCCTCACCTACTCCCCCTCTACCAAGTCGATCCTCAACAGACCGAGTCGAGCTACGAACAGCTGAGTTAAGCTGACTCACCACTCAGCTGCCTCACTCTCGTTCCTTTCTCTCTTTCCGTTCTCTCTCTCACTCTTGCTGGTTCGAATTCCGAGGGCACAGTGCCCTTCTTATAGCAGATGCAAGGGAAGCGGTCCTCGTAGTAATGGTTGTGATCAACAGGGGGCCATGCCTGGGGCCTATCCATGCCGGGGGATGGACGAATGGTTCCCTGGCCCACCCGAAAAGTAATTTTTTAGGTCTGGTGTGGCCCATCTCGTGATCGGATTTCGGTGAGTTATTAGGGAAGACGATCAGCCCTCTGATGGCAGATCAATATACCACGTACTTTGACATAATCCGATCCGTTTGAACGGACCGGATGGAACCTATGATTAATGTGGGGCCCACTTCCTGGGCCCCAAACGTCAGTTTCGGTTTATCTCTTGATATCGTTCGATTTTTCACCACTATCTCACGAGATGAGATGTTTCTTACTCTCATCTCATGCTATACTGAGGTGGAGGGCTGAGATGGTTCCACGTGGCTCTAGGGACGGCCAAGAGCATGCCAGCAACCCTTTCCCAAAGAGGGAGATCTACTTTTTGCCTTTTTCCTTTACCTGGCCATTTTCGGCGGTGGGAGAAAATGTTTTCCCAAGGTGAATGGATGGCCAGGATTATACGGCTAGGCTAATCCTAAGCCGTCCATGTGGTCCTAGATCGGTCTCATGTTTCAAACCTTAGCCACTTGTTAGCTTTTGGATGGTCCTGCCCAATCTCTCTTATACCTATGCATGGGTTCACAAGGCTAAACGGTTGTGGTTAGACGTCGCCCACGATCTTAATGGACCGTTTGGATTGCATGGAAAGTGGTTAGGGTGGGCCACTTTGGTGATTGAAAGCAAACAGATTCAAATCACGTTGATGGCGGGAAGAGGAATCCGCATTTGCGATTTTGGCTCGGTCAAAGGTCTTTTAACCAAGCAGCTCGGTCCGGTGTACCTCCTGCACGGTGGTGCAAGGTGCACATGCGCCGCATGTGGGGATCACTATGATGTTGGTGACAAATCCACTCCATCCATTTACATTAGGAACCTTATGTAGGGTCCGTGGCCCAACTTGGGGTGAATGCAAGGCCCAAGTGGGCCGTATTGCACTCTTCAAGTCTCGTTTGGCTCGCATTTCTCGACCTAATGGTCGGATTGGTTTGAGACTTTATTTTGACAACTAAATGGGGTTTTGGGAGTCTTTGAGTGCTTGGTTGGCCACTAATAGTCCTCAAGAGTTGATGGCAGATGCGTTGTCCCAACATGACTTGGTTAAGTGATCTACAAGCTGTTTCAATTGAGTTTATCTCTCTGATTGATGTCGGGTTCAACTTGGTTCCTATAGCCCCTAATGGATGGCTTTAATGACGATGGAAAGTCCTATCTTGCATTGGTTGAATTTAAGTTGTTTATTAGTCGAGTGTTTAAATCCTTCGTTATGGGTTTAAATGGTAACACTTATGTATCAGAAGTGCGGGGTGTTACAGTCTACCCCCTAAAAGAAAATTTTATCCTCAAAATTACCTATGGTGTATTGCCGAACAGGTGAGAGTACTTCTCCTTGACTTCTATTTCTTGCTCCCAAGTTGCTTCTTCTTCTCCTTGATGTGACCAAAGAACCTTGACTAATGGTATAGTCTTTGTCTGTAAGACCTGTTCCTTGTGGTCTAAGATGCAGATAGGTTCCTCGGTGTAAGAGGCATTATCTGTCAACTCGATCTGCTCCCAGCTAACGATGTGTGACTCGTTTAGCATATACTTCTTCAAGATGGACACGTGAAAGACGTTGTGAATGCTGTCTAATGCAATAGGTAGCACAAGGTGGTATGTTATAGCTCTAACACGATCCAGAATCTCGAAAGGTCCAATGAAATGCGGTGCTAGCTTCCCTTTCTGTCTGAACCTCATTAGACCCTTCATAAGTGACACCTTCATAAATACATGGTCGTCAGTTGCAAACTCCAGATCACGCCGTCGGTTATCTGCATAGCTCTTCTGTCTGCTTTGGGCGGTACGCAAATGCTTCCTAACCACATCAATGACTTCGGTGGTGGCCTACACAAGCTTGGGCCCTAATAAGCTCCTTTCTCCGATTTCTACCCAACACTGAGGAGCTCGGCAAGGGCAACCATAAAGAGCTTCGTACGGTGTCATACCTATGCGGGACTGGAAGCTGTTATTGTACGCAAATTCTACCAGTACCGAGTGATTGTCCCAATTGCCCTGAAAGTCCAGGACGCATGCTCTTAGCATATCTTCCAGAATCTGATTCACCCTCTCAGTCTGCCCGTCTGTCTAAAGATGAAATGCCATACTAAAATTGAGTTCCATGCCCATCTCTTCCTATAACCTCTTCCAAAAGGAAGAAGTAAACCTGGAGTCTCTATCTTATATAATTTATCGCAGAACTCCATAGGATCGCACGACTTCCCGGATGTATAACCTTGCCAAACTATCAGTGGAATCTATCATGCGAATCGGGAGGAATCTGGCAGCCTTTGTCAACCTATAGATAATGATCCAGATCGAATCATGCTTCCTCTGCATCCTAGGGAGACCAGATATGAAATCCATGGAGATGCTATCCCACTTCCACTCAGCCAGGGGCAATGGCTGAAGGAGGCCAGCAGGCTTACGATGCTCAGCCTTGATCTTTTGACACACCATACACTTTGCCACAAAATCTGGTATGTTCCTCTTCATATTCCCCCACCAATACTGCCTCTTGACGTCATTGTACATTTTGGTACTACCCGGGTGGATAGCTAATTTGGAGTGGTGAGCTTCCACCATCACTTCCTTCCTCAAATCGGCGTTGTTTGGAATGCATACTCGTCCCTGATATCGAAGGTTGCCGTCGCTACCAACCCTCTAACCGGGCATCTCCTTAACCTTACACCTCTCCTTCATCTTGACAAGCCATGCATCCTAGTCCTAGGCGGCGATTACTTGTTGTATCAGGGTGGGTTCTGCAGTTAAAAGAGCTACGTATGCATCTGGCTCGTCGAGGGTAAGCTGAATGTCGAAATCCTGAATAAATCCCATCATCTCCCATTCCTTGATCATCAAGGTGGCTAGCAGCTCATGTTTCTTCTTCTGACTTAGAGCATCGGCCACAGAATTCGCCTTGTCAGGGTGGTATGAGATATCAAAATGGAAGTCTTTAAGTGTCTCCATGCATTGACGCTGGTGCATGTTCAAGTCCTTCTGTATGAATATGTATTTCATTGATGAATATGATCACAAACCGATCTAAGTAAGGCATGAAAACCCGATTCATCAGGTTCATGAAAGCCGTCGGAGCATTTGTGAGGCCGAAGGACATCACCAGGAACTTGTAGTGCCCATAACAAGTCCTTAAGGCCGTCTTAGGGATATCCTCATCCCTGATTCTCAACTGGTGCTACCCTGAGCGCAGATTTATCTTAGAAAAATACTTGGCATCCTTCAGCTAATCAAATAGGTTGTTGATACGTGGTAGGGGATATTTGTTCTTGATCGTCACATCATTTAGCCTCCTGTAGTCTATACAGAGGCGCATCGAGCCGTCCTTCTTCTTTACAAAGAGAACCGACGCTCCCTAAGGAGAAATACTAGGACGGATAAAACCTTAAGCCAGCAGTTCATCAATTTGACTCCTTAGCTCCTCCATCTCACAGGGAAGCATGCGAAATAGAGGGAGTGATATAGGAGCGGTTCCTGGCTTGAGGACGATACAAAAATCCACCACATGCCTAGAAGGTAGTCCTGGTATCTCTTGGAATACTTCGGAGAAGTCTCGGACTACTGGTATTTGTCTGATAGTGGCTTCCACTATCTCAACTTCCTCTAGAGCATGCAAGCTCTTGAATTCTTGGCATCTGCCCCTCCTTTCAAAGTGAAGGAGGCTTGCCCTGGGATGGATATAGTCATCGTCTTGTCTTGACAATCCATGATTGCACCCACCAACGTGAGCCAGTCCATCCCAAGGATGACGTGAAACTGTCTGTCGGGCATGGCAATTAGGTCCACGGCAACCTCACGATTTACGAGTGTGATGGGATATGTCCTGCATACCTTATCTGTTTTCACAAATTTGCTTATAGGGGATGCTACAACTAAGGGGACATGTATCCTAGTGGTGTTCAGTTCTAGTTTAGATGCAATAGCAAAATCAATAAAAGATAAAGTTGCACCAGAATCGAATAAAGTGAGTACAATGGTATCGTTAATGTGGGCAGTACCATGGATAGCCTACAAGGGGTCCTACTCGACCTTTGTAGCGGCGATGGCATATACTCTGGCCTGGGGAGCCCTCTACTGTGCTAGAGGTCCTTGCCTGGGCTACTGGGGCCTAGGCGCTGTTCAGATCGCCGCTTGATTCTGCTGAGGGCAGTTTGCTGGCAGCATGTTGCCTCCATCGGCTATCCGTTTCTAACAGAACCGAGCAGTGTGGCCATCTTGCCCACAGTACTCGCAATATCTCCTTAGGGGTGCAGGCGGGGCACCTACAGGCTGAACTCTGATCCTCCCTGCTGTGGCGGGTGGGGCACCTTGGCCTGATTGGGGCGTCTCGCGCTGGAAGACTGGAGCGAATGGTGCACTCGAAGTCTTTCTCTACTCGCATAGCCTTGTCTACCAGCTCTGGGAAGTCCCTGAAATCTTAGGTGCACAGCCAAAATTGTATCCTGAGCTTCAGCCCCTCCTTGAACTTCTCTAACTTGTACTCCTCGTCTTAGAGGGCTTTGGGTACATACTGAGACAACTCATCAAATTTTACCTTGTACTGGGCGACCGTCAGATTTCCTTGTTCCAACTTCAGGAACTGCGTAATCTTTTCACTTCGGCAGGACCGTGAAAAATTTTTCTCTAAAAATTTCATCCTGAAGCCAGCCCACGTCCAGGCGTACCCAGCTGGCATGCCTCTTTGCAGCTGCTCCACCAATTTTTTGCCTCACCTTCGAGCAGGTAGTTGGCCAGCGTGACCATCTGAGGATTTGTTCACTCCATAGGCCGCACCATTTTGGCAATCTTCGCTAGCCAATGCTCAGCCTGAACTGGGTTAGGCGCCCCACCAAAAGTCGGTAGACAGGGCCATATAAATCGGTTGAGCACGTCAGAACTCCTGATATCCCTATCCCTTGATGCTGCCCTGCAGTCCCGAAGAGCCTCCACTACTAGTGCGTGTACGTCCTACTACTGTCTGACGAACGTATCTTGTTGTTGCTGCATAGTGGTAGCCATCTGCACAAATGCTGCAAAGGCTACTGCCTCCGTTGGCGAATTTGCATGTACATCAAGGGCTTAGCTGAAGGGGTTCGCCACCCAAAGTACTGTGAGGGTATCCAAACGTGACTATCCGAGGGGAGGGAGAGTCCCCAACAGCCTCAGACCTCATGTCTTCGTTTGCTACTCCAAACGGGATTGCACTCTTGTTGGCGCTTTAGAGACGGAAGGGGGTGGATGTCGATTGTGCAGGTCTAGTGCGACCGTAGTACGGGTGGCATGGCTACCTGTGTGATCAAAATTTTAGGGTTCAGGCATGGGGAAAAAGTAATTCTAAACAGTTACGAGACCACACAAGAGTTAGGGATCTATTCTGGTTCAATTCTCAAGGGGACTAAGGTTTTTTTTTTTTTTGTTTCTAAGTTTAGATAACCAACTTGTCATTTCCCAAGGGATTGTAGATGATTCATATACTAAGTTCTTCCTAGCTATTTGGGGATTCCTTCATGAGTTCAAATGTTCATCCTGTAAACGTCTAAGGGGCCTCAGTGTTTTGTCTTTAAGTTTACTCGTCCTCTCTACTTTTTAAAGGGGAATGTCTTAGTTTTGCCTAAGTTAATCCCTTAAGGTTTTGTGTATTGATCCCACAGCCAGGCTATCTCATACTTTACTTTGATACCAACTTGTAACGCCCCGGTTTCCAAAACTCGAGTACATGCCTCACATTCCAAAAACCCAATAGTTTACTAATAATAATGGTAATCAATAAGTAAATCAAAGTGCAAATAGCGAAAATGAAACATAGCATAGATATGATCTAAAATGTGAACAATATCCTGGCCCACTCATCTGGGGGCCAATTACAAAACTTCAAGTTTCTAAATGTCCTGAAATAATCATGAAGGGATAATCTATTGGTTAGCCCAAAATAAGTGGCCGCCTCCTGCAGTGGCTCCTCGTCATAGAGCTCCTCCTCGACCACCATTGCCTCCAGATCACCTGTGTATTCATTGGCTCTTGTACTTGCATCCTCTGTACGGTTGAATATTGATGAATGAGTGGCCAGCTCAGTGTGATTTTCTCTTAAGATTTCATACCGCCGCCTTAGACAAGATATAACATAAAACATTATAGCATACAATACAATACATGATGTAGTCTTATTAAATGCATGGATGTATGAGTGCACATCAACTGGGGATGCTCATCCAGTTGGCTATTGGGCAAAACCCATGTGATATGGTCGGTCACCAGTGAAAGTACATAGTACATGCGTAATCCCAAACTCACCAAAGGTGGGTTGATTGTTGATGGTCTGAGAGCTAGCAAAATGATACGCCAGCTAAATCCTATTAGGCATGTGCTATAGCACCAGAATTAGCCATCCGTCATCGCTCGAATGTGATTTATGCATGATTATCCAACCCATTATTAGTCCAATTATACTTGGCCAATTTAAATAAACTCATGGTCACTACGGGGAGCTCATGGCCTAGCGTAGGCTGACGGCTCAGGCATAGGGTCCCATGACCACCATCCCCGGCCTATGAAGCTACCGCCTTAGGGTGTGTGTAGAACCCACCAACACGTGGTCAATCAATTTTAATGTGAAGGGGCCACCACCATATGCTGTCTTGGAATGAAATATCGAAATTGTTAAGTACAACGATTAAAATATGACGACATGTATGATTCAAAGACGAATAAACAGCAGTAATTGTAAATATTGCAAGGTTTATTTCATAGTCAGATAGGTGAAACCATACACGGATGGTAAACCCCATAATCAAATGCCACTAACCACAACCTCCATGTTAGGGGTCTACTTACGTCACAACTAGTCAAGTTACACCCCAAGCATGGACACTCCTGAGCTAGAGTTTCCCATGGAGAGATTTCAACAAGGTGTGTATTGCGTACAATAGCATGGAACTAAATCAAGAATAAGGAATTTAATAGCAGTACAGGTATTCCTACGAGTTGCATGATCATAGGTTTACAATCTAAACATATGTGCTTAATGGATTAATACGTTGCACATATAATGGATAACTTATTGAGTTACTTTGACGGGTGTAGTATGCATGTTCAAGAGAGCTAACCAAGTATAGATGTGGACCTATGGCATAATTTCAATCCTGACTATCAAACATACTAAACAATCCTATCACTTTCATTATTATTTCTAAAACATGCAGATCATTTACTAAGCAGATTTATCAAACAGATACGATCCATTACTAAGCTACTCGGAGCAGTGTCTGAATAACTCAATCACTTGAACATCATAGACTCCAAGTAACCATTAAGTGCCTCTACATTTCTAGGCTATTAGGCATAGTTGTAAAAAAGAGCTACTCTTAATCTAGTTAGGGATGGAAAGCCCAAGGGGAAGAGAATCATCACCAGAAACGTTGTAGCCCCTTCCTTGGTTCGAGTGATCCTAAGTACCTTGCTGCCCGATATTACGTAAGTAGCTTCCTGAAGTCATCCCCAATCACAATAACTCATGTTAGAAGGCTTTCCCAACCTTAGAATGAATAAGAGTAATAAGAACTCAACGATCGAGGGAACATGGGCCTGATTCAAGGTGACCAGGCCCACCTACCATTAGTGTGTGGCCCACCTACTGTCAGTGTGTAGTGAACCGTTATATATGGTGTGGCCCACCTATTTTAAACAGGGCGCGACCCACTATTGTACATGGTATGGCCCACCTGTTTCAAACAGGGTGCGACCCACTGTTATGTATGATGTGGCCCACCTATTTTAAACAGAGTGCGGCTTATGGCTCGGCAGGGTGCAGCCCACTTGAGATTTGAAAATCAGGTACAACCCACCGTAGTGAGGACTAGTGATGAATGTGGTACAGCCCACCGGGATTCGATTACTAGGCGGGACCCATTGTTTCAGATGGTGTGGTGCAACCCAAACCAGGACCCATTCCTGGGCCGGTCTCAGCCCAACTCTGGGTGGCTGATTCAGGCCCGGATGACATTCCTATTTTGACTTAAAAATGGGGCTGCATTTGGGCCCATTTCCGGACCACAACACAGCCCATTTGTGGCTACTGACTGCCCTTTGCCCAGGTCTGGTTTTCATCAGCAGCAGGGTCCAGCTGCTAGGCTGTTTGCAGCCCAAGGCAACCTGAGAAAGGCTTGTTTCTCAGCCCAACCCTCAGCCGTTATGAAGGCTGGTTTTGGGCTGGAATTGCAACCGTTACTGGGCCTGGATTTAGCCCGAACTATGGCCATTGTTTGGCCTAGTTCCAGCTCAAGACAGAGCTCGTATGTCACCATGTTTCAGCCCGAAACATCATCATAGGTTTGGCCTGATTTTGGCCAAAGACGGAGCTACAACTAGGTCTGATTTCAACCACAAATATGCCACTATATGTCTCGGTTCTGGCCCCTCTACATGGCCAGTTGGATGCCACTTTTGGCCCATTTCTCGGCCCCAAACTCTGCCCATTCTCTGCTCAGTTTTGAGGCCGTATTTGGCCCCACAAGAGGCCTTGCTCTCTTCATTTCAAGGCCTAGTTGAAGGGCCTATCCTAGCCTCTACTACAACCTGATCACGGCCTGATTTCAGTTGGTCTCTGGCCCAAGACGCGGCCATTGTTTGGACCGGTCTCGGCATAAAATACCAACGTAGTTTGACCTTATTTTAATCCCACATCTAAGCAATGTTTGTGAGCTATTTCAGCTCCGAACATGGCTTGACCAGGAGTCTTTTCACTCTAGTGGACTATGGCAAACGCTTGGCCCGATCACAGCCATGGCGAGGGCTGGACTGGGCGTTGCATTGCTGAACCTGACTACAACTGGATGTAGCCTTTACCTGAGGATTCTGGCTCTGGAAGAAGACGCAGTCCTCACCTACTCCCCCTCTACTGAGTCGATCCTCAACAGATCGAGTCGAGCTACGGACGGCTGAGTTAAGCTGACTCACCACTCAGCTACCTCACTCTCTCTCTCTCTCTCTCTCTCTCTCTCTCTCTCTCTCTCTCTCTCTCTCTCTCTCTCTCTCTCTCTCGTTGGTCCGAATTCTGAGGGCACAGTGCCCTTCTTATAGCAAACGCAAGGGAGCCTCCAATGGTTAAAAGAAACGGTCCTTGTAGCAATGGTTGTGATCAATAGGGGGCTATGCTTGGGGCTTATCCATGCATGGGGATAGAAGGATGGTTCCCTGGCCCAACCAAAAAGCAATTTTTTTGGTCCGGTGTGGCCCATCTCGTGATCGAATTTCAGTGAGTTATTAGGGAAGACGATCGGCCCTCTGATAGCAAATTAATATACCACATACTTTGACATGATCCGGTCTGTTTGAACGGATCAGATGGGACCTTTGATCAATGTGGGGCCCACTTCTCGAGCCCAAAATGTCAGTTTTGGTTTATCTCTTGAGATCGTTCGATTTTTCACCACTATCTCACGAGATGAGATGTTTCTTACTCTCATCTCATGCTATAATGAGGTGGAGGGTTGAGATGGTTCCACGTGGCTCTAGGGATGGCTAAGAGCATGCCAGCAATCATTTACCAAAGAGGGAGATATGCTTTTTGCCTTTTTCCTTTGTCTGGCCATTTTCGATAGTGGGAGAAAACGTTTTCCCAAGGCGAACGGATGGCTGAGATTATACAGCCAGGCCGATCCTAGGCCATCCATGCTGTCCTAGATCGGTCCCACGTTTCAAACCTTAGCTACTTGTCATCTTTTGGACGGTCCTGCCCAATCTCTCTTATCCCTATGCATGGGTTCACGAGGTATACGGTTGTGGTCAGACCTTACCCACAATCTTAATGGACGGTTTGGATTGCATGGAAAGTGGTCAGGGTGGGCCACTTTGGTGATTGAAAGAAAACAGATTCAAATCGCGTTGATGGCGGGAAGAGGAATCCACATTTGCGGTTTTGGCTCGTTTAAAGGTCTTTTGACTGAGCAGCTCGGTCCGGTGTACCTCCTGCATGGTGGTGCAAGGTGCACATGCACCGCATGTGGGGCTCACTGTGATGTTGGTGACAAATCCACTCTGTCCATTTGCATTGGGAACCTTATGTAGGGTCCCTGGCCCAACTTGGGGTGAATGCGAGGCCCAAGTGGGCCGTATTGCACGCTTCAGGTCTCGTTTGTTTCACATTGCTCGATCCAATGGTCGGATTGGTCTGAGACTTTGTTTTGAAAGCTAAACAGGGCTTTGGGAGTCTTTGAGTGCTTGGTTGGCCACTAATAGTCGTCAAGAGTTGATGGCAGATGCGTTGTCCCAACATGATTTGGTTAAGTGATCTACAAGTTGTTTCAATTGAGTTTACCTCTCTAACTGATGTCGGGTTCAACTTGGTTCCTATAGCCCCTGATGGATGGCTTTAATGACGATGGAAAGTCCTATCCTGCATCAGTTGAATTTAAGTTGTCTATTAGTTGAGTGTTTAAATCCTTCATTATGAGTTTAAATAGTAACACCCGCGTATCAGAAGTGCGGGGTGTTACACATATAGAGCCAAACATATAGTGAGCCCATGGCCTCACACTAGGGCCTCATACAAAACATAATGGGCCTCACACAAGGGCTTAATATACATCTCAATAGGCCTCCTCAATGGGCCATAAATACATCATATTGGCCACTCACAAGGGCCTCATCAAATGGGCCGCATATACAGAACATCAAGGTGGGCCCTGCACATTCTAAATGGGCCCCCCAATAGATGGATAGTTTGGATTAAACACGCACATTACGTGGGGCCCACGTCCCATGTGGACAGTGTGGATATACGTCTTGTGGGCCTCGCGGATGCATGGTGTGGATTTAACACATATATCACGGTGGGCCACGGACGGACAGTGTGTATATAAAATAAATATATCAAGGTGGACCACACACAGATGGAAGGCGTGGTATACAACACATTATCAAGGTAGGGGCCCACACAGCCCAAAATGGGTGGACAGCATGGATTTAGAACAGATACATCAAGGAGGGGTCCACCTGCCCACACATGTGGGATGGGCCCCACGTCCCAAAATAGATGGACGGATGGAGAAACACATACATCGTGGTGTGGCCCACGTCCTCAAATGGACGGACAGTGGAGATTAAACCCATACATCATGGTGGAGTCCCTCAGCACTGTCTAGACATCTCTGGACGTAGGGATACAGAATACATGCATCAAGGTAGGCCCCACACGTCCAGGGGTGGACGGACAACAGGGATAAGATACATATATCATGGTGGGCTACACCTACCACCGTCCAAGTACGAACAGTGTGGATATAATATAAATACATTAAGGTGGGTTCCATCCCACACGTGCAACACGTGTGGGTGGGACCCCACATCCAACTAGGTGGACGACTAGTATAAAACACATACTTCATGGTGGCCTCACACCACCCGTCCAGATGGACGGTGTGGATTTACATCAAAGTGGGCTCCACCAGCTACCGTCCTAATGGACGAATGAATAAAACACATACATCATCTGGTGGGCCCCACCTAGCTTGCTGACGTCAGTCAGTTGTGGGACCCACCATCCTAGACGAACGGTCTGTAACACATACATCGCAATGGGGCCACCTAATCTGCTAACGTTAGATAGCAGTGGGCCCCACTGTCCCCAAACGGACAGACGGCTTGGATACTCGACATGTACATTAAGGTGGGTCCCATCCCACACATGCAGCACGTGTGGGGTGGGCCCCACATGTGCAAATGGCTGGACAGTATGGGTATAAAACATACCTTGAGATGGGCCCACTGAACTTGCTGGTGATGCAGTAGTAAGCTGTTGGCCGTCCAGCTGATCGACGATTCAGATTGCAACACATGCACAAGGTGGGTCTACACGCGTGGGACCCACCAACAACTTTGAACAAAGCTATATTTATGGTTTTCCTTCATCTAGACATATCTAGTAGTGGACAGCAAGATAGCCCAGAAAATCTGAATGTCCAAAAAAAAATTTGGACAGTGTGGATGTCCCATTCATGCAACATTAGGTGGACCACACACATCCTCACCATCAAAGGAAATGAGAAAGAGAGGGAGAGAAAGGGAGAAGAAGGAAGACCGGCCAAAGGGAGGGGACCCCGCCACAATGGGCCCCTCAAAGCTCCAAATCGTATATCATGATCATCATACATCACATGCGTGTGCTCATCATAACATATAAAAATCCGAGGTGGGGATGCCATCTCCACCATGCAAATGAGGGGTTTAGATGACCCTAGAAGGCATGGATTCAAAAAGAAAACACCATGATGGGGTCCATGGAGAATGGACCCATCATGGATCATCCATGCACCAAGGATGGGCTATCGGCCACATCCAAAGGGTCAAGTAGGATCTCCACCATTGATTAGTGGGTCTTACATGATCCTATGTAAGAAGATCAAAGAAAGGATGGAATATCTACTCTAAAAACGACACCCACCTCCAAATCTTGAACTCCTTGTCCTTCTGCCACCAATGGGTCTTCTTATCTTCAAGAAAGGGATTTTAATGGTTGGGATGAGGTTTGGAGGGTTGGATATGGGGGATTAGGGAGCTTGAGCTTGCTAGATTTTTTTCTTTGGGATGGGTCTTTCTCTTGCTAGCAATGGAGGAATGAGCAAGAAAGAGAGGGAAAGAGGGAGTTGTAGTGGTGTAATGATGGGTTTGTAAGGCTATGATTAGTTTGGGGAAGAGAGGGCATCGTTAAATGTAAGAGCATGCCTAGCATGCATGGGGCTAGGGTGGCTAAGTGTAGGGGTGATGTCATCCTCATGATGACCTGGGAAAGTTTGCAAATCTGGATAGGTGGGTCCCGCAACGTGCCGTCCACAGCCATGTTCATACACGACCCACATCTTATGATTTATGTCACGCCCCAAACTCCGAAACTGGGCTCACAAAATTCCCAATCGCTGAATCCAGTGTCGACAACCTCCGTAGTATCCCATTCTCGGCTCCCAGCATCCATACGTCAGATTCCGATCTTGGGATCCTACAAGGAGGATTTTTCAATGTACATTTAACTCGTAATAAGTATAACCACAAGTTTACCCAAATCACAAAGGCAACATCATCATCACATAACCACTAATATAAACAGTTAAATGCAGTGCTGAAAGGGAAATACATATATTAAAAATCAAAACTCTCAAAGATAGCTGCACGCTCCAAGCTCAACGCTACTCCAACCTAACACCACCTGCATGCATCTATCATGCATAAGCTTATAAAAAGCTTAAAGGGTGGTGAAAGTGTGCGCACAAGATAAGTGCCAAGTATTTAATGTAATGCCATAATCATACAATGTCAGAAGTACTGGCAAGATCATGAATCATACAATAATAGAGTAAGCGAAAATACTGACAAGTTCATGAGTCATATAATATCAGAGTACACAATACAGATCAGCTATGTAAATGAGGAGTCATAGAGAGCCAAATATCAGATGCCGAGAGTACAATGCAATATGTAAATTTTGCTTAGTCCGTCTAGGCCATATAAGTATAGAAAACATAACAACCCAAAATGCCATATGCCTGCAGATGTAATATGCGATGCGAATGAAATGACCAAGCTGGAGTGTGAGGTCGGGATGATAGTACGTAGTATCACAGGCTACAGGGTCCATCATAAGGGACTTCTATCCAAACTAGTCCCATACCCAAAATTTGGATAGTCAGACTCAATGTGGTAAACTCCTGATCTCAGGTTAGTCGCATGCCCAACCAAAATCCTGGCCATGAGAAGGTATACGTAACAAATAGTTACGCACCACCAGCCTGAGTGGATAGTGAATGAATAAATGAGTGAGTATGTAATTCCTACTCAATAAGTTCACATATTAGTACGTTTACTCTTTGGGGAATCACCGGGGTCTGTTACACTCTAAACTAGATTGCTACCCCATCTTGCGCAACGAGGTCCGTAGAAGAGACCTCACTATTCGCTTACCAATATTAGGCCCGGCTCGTTGATAGCAGACCCATTCCTTGAGCTGGTCAGACTCAGCCTAGTATTGCCCCCTCCTCTTGGGTAGGTAAGGCTGTACCCCCTTCCAACCGACCACGACACAGTGGGAGAAGCGGCCTAACGGTATACGACCCTCATGCGCTCATGCATTCACTTGGTCTAGACATTAGAGCAACCTCTGGAACAAAGAGGGTTCTGAAACTTTCACTTATGGATATCTATAACATCCCATGTAGAACAGATTTCTGGTGTCCCATCTGGCCATCCACGATATACCTGTGGAGGCTATGAGCCTGATGTCGCTAGGGCGTACAGTAATCACACCACACAATGTAAGATGCATGAGTCATACAATCCAGTAATGCATCAATCCTGTGTATATCGTGCGCTCATGTGAGACAATCTCCGCCTATTAGGGAGTCTCATAACAACCGGCACTATGACATATGCAATGGTCAATCATATCTCATAACAAACATGCATATGATGCGTATGGGCATGTATTATGATGTTATGCTATCACATACTCATAATCGGTATCAATAACCGGCATCGACAATCGACCTCAACAATGTGGACATTTAGACCTCAACAATGTGGACATTTAACCAACATTATCCCCAAGGAATGACCCATATAAAGCCTAACATACAGTGGACTCATGACCTCACACAAGGGCCAAATATACGACACCATGGGCCTCACTTAAGAGCTTAATATACATTATGATGGGCCTTTCACATGGGCCTAACATACATCACAATGGGCTCCATCGCCTGGCCCTCAAATGCATCACATAGGCCTCATATACATCACATTGGGCCTTAAAAATGGGCTGAATACACATCACAACGGGCCTCATCACATATGCCTCATATACATCACATTGGGCCTTAAACACGAGCTGAATACACATCATAACGGGCCTTAAATATAGGCTGCATATACATCACATTGGGTCTCAAACACGGGCCGAATGTGCATCGCAATGGGCCTCAAATACGGGCCGTATATGCATCTCATTGGGCCTCGACAATCAGAATCAGAATAAATAATCAGAATCGGCCTCGACAATCGGAATCGGAATCGGCCTCGACAATCAGAATCGGCCTCAACAATTGGCCTCTACAATTGAAATTGGCCTTGACAATCGAAATCAGAATCTGCCTCAACAATCGGCCTCGACAATCGGAATCGGCCTCGATAATCAGCTTGACAATCAGAATCGGTATCTACAATCAGAATCGACCTCGACAATCAGAATCAGAATCGACCTCAACAATCGACCTCGACAATCAAAATCAGAATCGGCCTCGACAATTTGAATCGGTATCGACAATCAAAATCAGCCTTGACAATCGAAATCGGCCTTGATAATCGGCCTCGACAATTAGAATCGGTATTGACAATCGAAATCGGCCTCAACAATTGGGTCAGAATCGACAATCGAAATCGGCCACGATAAACGACCTCGAAATCAGAATTGGCCTCAACAATCGGCTTCGACAATTGAAATCGGAATCGGCCTCAACAATCAGCCTCGACAATCAGAATCGGAATTGACAGTCGGATTCGGCCTCGACAATCAGAATCAGAATCGGCCTCGACAATCGAAATTAGAATCGGCCTCGACAATCAGAATCAGAATCGACATTCGAAATCGTCCTCGATAATTGGAATTGGAATCGACCTCGACAATTGAGCTCGACAATCAGAATCAGAATCGGCCCCAACAATCGGCCTCGATAAATAAGAATCGGCCTCGATAATCGGAATCAGCCTCGACAATCGGAATCGGCCTCTACAATCAAAATCGGAATCGGCCTCAACAATCGGCCTCGACAATCGGAGTCAGAATCGACAATCGGAATCGGCCTCGATAATCAAAATCGAAATCGGCCCCAACAATCGGCCTCGATAATTAGAGTCGGAATCGACAATCAGAATCATCCTCGATAATCAGAATCGACAAGAATGGGCCTAATAAGGCTTAAGGGAAGGTCACAATGTGGACATCCAACCATCATTGCCTATCAATGTGGACATTCAACCAACATTGCTCCCAAGCAGTGGCCCACTAGAGCCAAACATAAAGTAAGCCCATGGCCTCACACAAAGGCCTAATATACATCACAATGGGCCTCATAAAAGGGCTACATATACATCACTATGGGCTGCATCACATGGACCTCGAACACATCACAATGGGCCTCACTCATGGTCCTCATATACACAACAGGCGGGCCTTGCTCATGGGCCTCAAATACATAACATGTGGGCCCTACACATGGGTCTCATATGCATCAAATGGGCCATGTATCTGGGCCGCGAATACATCAGATGGGCCACATGACATGGGCCTAATACATATCACAATGGGCCTTGCCCATAGGCCACGAATACATCACAATGGGCCTTGCCCAAGGGCCTCAGATTTAAGCAGGCCCCATCATATGGGCCTAATACATATCACAATGGGTTGCATGACATGGGCCTAATACATCATATCAGGCCTCATCAAATGGGCTGTAATTGCATTCAGGTGGGCCTTAACGGATGGGCCACCAATACATCAAGGTGGGTCGCATTTACGGATCGTACCAATGGGCCGCATCATCTACAAGTGGGCCGCATCAATGGGGCACAAATACATCCATGTGGGCCCCATAGATGGGCCATAAATACATCAAGGTGGGCCTCATCATAATGGGCCACGTCATATGGGCTGGAAATACAATCAAGTGGGCTGCATCAATGAGCCGCACCAATGGGCCTTCAACATATCACAATGGTCCTCATATTTGGGCCCCAAATACATCACAATGGGGCTCATTACATCACATCGGGCCTTGCTAAATGGGCACATACAACTCATCAAGGTGGTCCACGTGCTTGATGGACGGTGTGAATATAAAATACATGCAATTAAGGTGGTCCACGTTGGACGACCTGGATGTAACACATATACCAGCAAGGTGGGCCTCACCCCTCACATGTGCAGCACTTGTGGGGTGGGCCCACAGCTGGCAAACAAATGTACAGCGTAGAGAGCACATACATTGTAGAGGTTCCCACTGTCCTGGATAGATGGACAGTGAGAATATGGAAATAAAACATCAAGGTAGGTCCCATCCCACACATGTAGCATGTGTGGGGTGGGCCCCATGAAATTGCGGTAATGACCACTTAGTTGAAGTGGTAATACACCAATATGTCCTAGAGGGGGTGAATAAGACTTTTTAATATCTTATGATTATTTAAAATCCTATCAAACTAATCCTAAGAAAATATGAGTGTATCAAGATTTCTTCAGAGTAACTCCAATGGCTTCCAAGCCAAATAGAGGATCCAATCATAAAACTAATTGAAAGATAAATAAGATACAAATCATAGTTTATGATGGATGTGACTGTGTGTGAGGTGTGATCTCAGATAATCAAATATGAAAGCATTTAAGGAAATTAGGAAGACAAATATCAATCTCAAACACAGTCATTTTTATAGTCGTTCGACTACTTGTCTACTTCACTTCCGGCGGACGCACTCAACCCTTGAGTGTATCAGATCTCACTAAAGGAGGTTTCACAACAGGTTCACCTCAAACCGGAGGTTTTAAATCAGGTTCACCTCTAACCAGTACAACCTACACTTAAGCTAACATATCGTGTCTACATGACACACTTTATGCTCCCATGAGCAAGGGTCAACACATAGCACCTGATTTTAGGCCACATAGGCCAAGGGTCCACACAAGGAGCCTAACAGAGGTTTCACAATAGGTTTACCTCTAACCAAAGGTTTTAAATAGGTTCACCTCTAACCAATTTATGCTCTCCATAGAGTTAGGGTCAACACAAAGCACCCCCATGTACACTCCCGCCGGAGGCCTCCAATGACGACTTGCAAAGGGTGAGAAATACCTTAGACCCAATCCTATAGAAAGAATGATCACAAGGGTCCTTTGGACTCTAATGACTTATAGATAAGTAGATGAGCCTCATTCAGCGCGTTGTCAAAGATCGCCTCCTTTATTGACGAAGAATCTTCTGCTTCCTTGAACCGCAACTCAGAAGATGTACCAATACATGGCGACGGGTTGGGTCAAGGTTATGATGGAATCCTACTCTATTAAATATTTTCCTATAAAGGAGATAAAGTGATTCCAATCATCTATGCATTCAAGGCATCCTAACTTAATGATTTACCATTAAGGTGGTAGCTGTAGGATCCTTGAATGCAGAAGTTCATTCCCCAATCCACTCTATTGAATGTCAATGATGAGGGTGGATTGGAGGATGAAGTTCCATGAGAGAAAAGGCTTATGTATATGATCTAAGGTTAAACACTCAAAAGCACTCTCTATTTTCACTATCCAACAACCAAGGGCAAGCTCTCATTAAATAAGCAAAAGGTTTCAACGGATATAAAATGGTCACATTTTTTATAGAGTTTGATATCATTGAGCAGGGTCAATATCATCGAGCGTATACTCTTGATAGCATCAACTGGCCGCTCGATGACACGAACTCAAATGTCAAACACTTTTGAAACCTTTTGTCAGCTAGTCGAGGAAATCGAACGTGCGTCGATGTCATTGGATTTCGAACTCCGATTTCATCGACACGAGGTTCGATTCCTCGACATTTGAAAATGTGAGAGCAATTGTCTTTGAAATATTTTAGGTATAAGATATGATCGAGCATCACTCGATATCATCAGAATTTGAATATCGATGATATCAAGGGCAGTGTCGATTCATCGATAATTCCAAAGAATTTTCCTATAAGCTTGCTGGACAGTTTGTGTCCACATTCGATGACATCGACCATGCCTCGATATGATCGATATTTAAATATTGATTTTATCGAGTGACCCTCGAACCAAGAGAAACAACCTGAAAAACTTGTTGGATAAATGTGTGTCCAATCTGATATCATTGAAGGGCTTCTGATATCATCGAATTTTGAATTCCGAGGATATCGAGGAGCTCTTTGATATATCGAAGATTACATAATTTGCTTTAACAAAACTTTGGACACAATAGACCTGATGTCAATTTTATCGAGTTTACTCCGATGGACTCGAGATTCAAATTTCGATGATATCAAACCATATATCGATATATTGATAATTTCTTCCAGAAATCTTTGTGGTTGCTGGACGTCTTATGTCCTCATTTCGATAATATCGAGTGAGCTTTGAGGACATCGACAACACGGTTCAATTCCATCGATCCATGTATCGATAAATCGACAAAGGTAGAAAACTTAAAGATTTTTCTTGAAGTTTGGGAAAGTTTTTTAACCACAGAAACTTAGGGTGTTCTATTCAATTTTAAGGGATTTAAGTACCTGGTGTTTTTAGGACATTGTATGTGAGGCTAAGATTTACCTGTGGCGAGTTCTTGCACACATCCAGTTGAGGTAGACGCTTGATCAATCTTCCTATGGGGCTCCTCTGTCTAGCTGACTCAACGCTCACGCTAATTGACAAACCAGGGTACTGTCAATCTCCCCCTTTGTCAATTATGTGAAAAAACACCAAAACACCCTATAACAACTTCTAGACAAACACCTTAAATTGTGTGTACATGAACTTTACACAATTTTACAAAGTTATCTAGTTTGTACACACACACATCAGTAGCTGCTCCCCCTAAAAGCAATGTCACCCTGTCGTCTTGCGGCTACTCCCCTTAACACCTGTACCACCATCCACAAACAGATACACACAATTTTCCTTCGGGGTGTGGATTTGTTCTCCCCCTTTTTGTTAGTTATTTGCAAAGGTTAATGTAGCAGTTGATATTGACTGAAGTTAGAGAATATGGGAGAACCAAAATTCAGGGAGCATAAGCATAATAGATAGGTGTAAAACTGCACCACCATCCACAAACAGATACACACAATTTTCCTTCGGGGTGTGGATTTGTTCTCTCCCTTTTTGTCAGTCATTTGCAAAGGTTAATGTAGCAGTTGATATTGACTAAAGTTAGAGAATATGGGAGAACCAAAATTCAAGGAGCATAAGCATAACAGATAGGTGTAAAAGAAGCATCTCAAGACAGAAACCATGTATCTCAAGTAGAGCAGTGAGATAAGCAAATACTATGGAGATAAAAATTAAGCATCACACACCATTAGGCAATATAAGCCAGATAAAATAGGGGATCTCAAAATATAAACAAGGCAGTAAATATGTGTGAATTATAACCGGCCATAATCCAAAGTATCCAAAAATATATACTGCTCAAGATTGGCAGTAGAGTGATATCCATCCAAAAAAAATCAAGCCCATCCATGGGCACCCAAAAACAACCACAAGTATCTAGCCCATCCATGGGCATATATATATCTAAAAACAAAAAACTTGTCAGACTATGTAGGTTAGTACGCCAACACACACACTCATGTGATCGTAGAGCATTTAAAAAGATACCCATGCCCATACATTGAGATGAGAGTAGGGTGTATGTGATGGCACACAGACTATCCATACTATGGCGGAGGTGCGGAGGAGGATGGTGCTATTTCGTCGCGTCTGCAGGTGATCAGATCCACCAATTGTTGCACCGTCTGCTGCACCCCATTCACCAGTCGTTCCAAGACAGTGAACCATGCATTCATAGACTCCTTTAGTTGGGTGACATCTCACTGTATTGCTCCAATCCTATCTTGATGAAGTTTGAACCTTTTTGCATGCGCAGGTTCAAATGAGGACGAAGCTTATTGGGGCTCAAGAGGGTCGCCCTTAGCCATTCTAGCGCCTTCAACTGGAGCATCGCCTACACCACCTTCTCCTTCTTCCTGAATTCCTTCCTCAGGTTGGTCTTCTGGAAATTTGTGAAACTTTAAGTCCATCCTTCGAATATTATTCTTGTTGAAGTGTTAAAGGGGAAGTTCAGGTCATTATTTGTTGGAAAACCAATCGCATTGCATACAGTGTGAATGATCCAAGGATAGGGCAAATGAACATCCCGAGACATATGAATTGCATATACTAGCTGTTGCACAATTAGGGTAGGAAGGCAGATTTTGATCCCTGTGGCTAAGGAATAGACTATCATGGTAATAAATCCAGTGAGGTCAGCACGATTGGTACCACGAGGATAGATGTTGGAGGCGAAGATGCCATGAAGAACCTGATACCATGGTTCCATGAATTTAGCTTTAAGCGCATTGCCTTGGTACCAGAGAATATCACAACCATGACAGAAATTTTGTAACCATGGACCAGGTTTCAACATTCTCAAGGTCCATGTCAGGGAGACCGACTGATGATAGAGTGAGCCCAAGGATGTTTGCAACTGCTACAGGAGTAATCTCTACATCATCACCATCAACAGAAACCATGATGGATAGAGGATCAGACACCGGCGAATGAAAGGAAGCAAAGAAATGGTAGGTCCGTTCATAGTGACAGGGACCCCCAAAATCGAGGAGAGGTAGCCACCCAATTTTGGCTAATAGGGGTTCTAGATTATAGGGATTTAAACATTCCCTATCTACCATCCTTTCAAGAACTAACTTTCGTCTAGTGTATTTGGCCAGCGCCGGATTCACCCGTGCTGGAGGAGGGGCTGGTGCTTCGGATTGGGACTCGCCATGTGATGTTTGCCGTGTTCACTGGTGAGTGGGAGTCCCATGTTCAGGAGCTCTTGCCCTTTCTCTTGGAGCAAGAACCTTTTTCCTAGAGGATCTTGAAGATTCTCCAAGACCAGATGATTTTCCTTTGTCCTTGCCCATTTGCCGATATTGATAGAGAAGGATTTGGAGATGAACTGACAGAACTTCTCTAGAAAAACAAGAATGCCCAAAAAGAGTAAGATGGAATCTTGATGAAAGGTGGGGAATGGAAGGGTATTACTGGATTTGAAGGACGTTTGGGACCCTCCGACGAAGCTTCGAGTAGACCAGCTGAGAAGAACGAGCAGGGAAGAAGGAAAAATGATCTTGAGAAGTGAAATGCCATTTTCCTGCTCGAGCGCCTTTTTATTGAGCGGCATACTTCGATATCATCAAACACTGTTTCGATGATATAGATGGACCTCATTCAATGATATCGAGGATGTCTTTGATAACATTCTCGATCATGTGACTTTTTCCATTCCAAAGAGGCGTCGATGATATCAATTTTTGGTCGATTGAGTCAAGAGTCCTCATGACTTATCAACAGACATATAGAAGGTGAGGATTTTTCATTTTTCAGTACTTCGACAAACCTTCATGTATAGTATAGTATATCTTTGAATCAGACAGTATACATAGTAAAATTTTGTACACGCATTGTACAAATCAAAATTATAAACATCAAGGTGTTTATATACAAAAAGATTGAGGTAGAAACCTTAGATATATCATTAGGAGTTCAGCAAAATTGCATCATTTCAACAGCTATCTAGATCTAGATAACCTGGACTTGTTTTTCCATGCTCAATATTTCTAGGCATATGAATTAGTTCTTCTTTTTCCTTTAATGACATAGCAATGGTTATTTGTGCGAAAACCCTTCATCACTGATTTTCCTGATGGGTTAAGGATTTCGCATTCCTATTTGTTGAATGTAACCACATGCTCATTATCACATATTTGAGAAATGCTCAGAAGATTATGCGTTAATCCTTTTATGCAAAAGGCATTCTCATTTTTGAGCAAACTTATTCCTTTTATAATTCCCTGTCCAATTACCTTAGTGGTGCTTCCGTCTCCCTAGGTAACTATTCCATCATTAAGATCTGAATAATTTGAAAGGAGAATTTATCACCTGTGACATGTCTTGAGCATCCGCTATCCAGATACCACTTAGTATCATTGCCTGTTATATGATTTGAGTGAGTAACAAGGCAATTTTTCTTTTCTTTTACTACCCATTTTGTGACAGGATTTATAACTTTGGTAGTTTCTTTAATCAAGTTAGGCAACTGAATCGTGTTTCCACATTCCTTTATTTTCTTATTTAATTCAGCCCCTTGATTTAATAATTCCTTCATTCTGTTAGTCATTCTAGGTGGTGATGGATGTGTATTTCTTCTATCCATATTCCTAGGTGGACTCCTAACATTTTGTATTGTTCCTCTAGTCGGTCTATATTTACCAGTATGATTTTGACTAGAATTATGTTGAGTCCATCTAGGTGACATGCATTCAAACTTATAATGACCAGAATCACCACATAAATGACAAACAGGAGTGGTTCTTGTTTTACTTCCTGAAGTAATAGATTTTTCAGCCATTGATGCTGCATTTTCAGTTTTTGTTTTAAATTTATCATATCCTAAGCCACTCTTGTCCTTTCCGAGTCTTCCCATACCTAAGAGTTTTTCTAATTTCTCACCACTCTGGGAAAACTTATAATTTAGCTTAGCAAGTTTTTTGGATTCTTCTAAATCAAACAGGAGTGTGTGATTTTCATTTTAAAGGAGCATGTTTTTATCTTTTAATAGCTCAACCCGTTTGTTTAGTTTTTCAGATTTGGATTTAAGGAAGATGTTGATTCTTTCTAGTCTATCATTATCTGAATGATATTGCTATATATCATTAATTAGAAGTGTATTAATTTTCAGAGTTTTATCCAGTTCTTTTTGTAGCAATTCCTTTTTTTTTTTAGATATTCCAAGCCTTTTAAGGATGTTGATGCTATGAATGTAGAGTTGATTATAAGTATCTTGTAATTTATCCTCTTCTTCTTCTTCCTTCTTAGTTTCCTCATTAGCTGATGGAAATGATTCAGTGGTTTGCGGTTCTTCATGGTTCTCAGTTTCGATAGGAATGATTGAAGCAGTAGAGACCATAAGAATTTTCAGAGATTTTTGGTCTCCATCGCTCTCTGAGTCGCTAGATTTTGAGTTTGACTCTTCCGTATCATCCCATGTGGCAGCTATTGCCTTTCCCTTAGTTTTTCTATTTGGGCATACAATAGACACATGTCCAAACTTTCGACAGGTATAACATTGTGGTTCCTTTGACTTTTTACTAGATTTACTTGTGAAATATTTGTTGTCCACCTGTCTTCCTCTAAATGAACGGCCCCGATTTTTCTGAACCGTTGAGCCAACAAAGCCACTTCTTCATCTTCGTTTTCTCTTTCACTTTCAATGTCCTCATTTTTTGTATTCTTTGAAGTTTTGAGGACAATAGTTTTGGATTTAGGGGTTTGTTTAAAGTGTAGTTCAAATGTTTGTAGGGAACCTACTAGTTCTTCTATTTCCATTTCATTTATGTTTCTACACTCTTCAATGGTTGTTACTTTAGGATTGAACCATTTCGGTAATGATCTTAGTATTTTCCTGCAAATTTTTGGGACTGGAACTTTCTCACCTAATCCACCCATGGAGTTGCAAATGATGTTTAGTTTTGTGAAAAACTCCATGAAGGTCTCATGCTCTTCCATTCTGAGACTTTCAAACTGTGATGTTAAGAGTTGTAGTTTGGATCTCTTCATAGTGCTTGTTCCCTCATGGGTTGTTTCCAACAAATCCCATGCTTCCTTAGCTGTCCCACACATACTGATTTGATTGAAAATGTCTTGGGACACAACATAGTAGATAGCATTCATAGCTTTAGCTTCAGATGTTTGTTTTTCTTTATCGAATGCTGTCCACATTTCTTTGGATTTTGGTTTGGTGATAGCTGTGCCATTTTCAAGTACTACTTGTTCGGTTGGTGGCACATATCCTCTTTCAACTATATCCCAAGCATCAGGATCCAAAGATCTCAGAAAGTAATGCATTCTATCTTTTCAGTATGCATAATTTGATCCATCAAATATTGGAGGTCTAGTGACTGATGAGCCCTCTCCTTTGGCCATATTACCAACTTCAGTCGAGATCACTCTTTAGGCGGTGAAGCACTTAAGAGAGACCCGCTCTGATACCAAATGAAATTGTGATAATGACCACTTTAGTTGAAGTGAGAATATGCCAATATGTCTTAGAGAGGGGTGAATAGGACTTTTTAATATTTTATGATTCTTTAAAATCTTATCAAACTAATCCTGAGAAAATATGAGTGTATCAGGATTTCTTCAGAGTAACTCCAATGGCTTCCAAGCCAAATAGAGGATCCAATCATAAAACTAATTGAAAGATAAATAAGATGCAAATCATAATTTATGATGGATGTGACTGTGTGTGAGGTGTGATCTCACATAATCAAATATGAAAGCATTTAAGGAAATCAAGAAGACAAATATCAATCTCAAACACAGTCATGTTTATAGTGGTTTGACTACTTGTCTACTCCACTTTCGGAGGATGCACTCAACCCTTAAGTGTACCGGATCTTACTAAAGGAGGTTTCATAATAGGTTCACCTCAAACCGGAGGTTTTAAATTAGGTTCACCTCTAACCAGTACAACCTACACTTAGGCTGACACACCGTGTCTATACGACACACTTTATGCTTCCATGAGCAAGGGTCAACACACAGCACCTGATATTAGGCCACACAGGCCAAGGGTCCACACAAGGAGCCTAATGGAGGTTTTAAACAAGTTCACCTCTAAGTAGTTTATGCTCTCCACAGAGCAAGGGTCAACGCAAAGTACCCCCATGTACACTCCTGCCAGAGGCCTCCTATGAGGACTTGCAAGGGGTGAGAAACACTTTAGACCCATTTCTACAGAAGGAATGATCACAAGGGTCCTCTGGACTCTAATGATTTACAGATAAGTAGATGAGCCCTATTCAGTGCGTTGTCAAAGATCTCCTCCTTTATTGAATAAGAATCTTCTGCTTCCTTGAACTGCAACTCAGAAGATGTACCAATACATGGTGACAGGTTGGGTCAAGGTTATGATGGAATCCTACTCTATTAAATATTTTCTTATAAGGGAGATAGAGTGATTCCAATCATCTATGCATTTAAGACATTCCAGCTTAATGATTTACCATTAAAGTGGTAGCTACAGGATCCTTGAATGTGGAAGTTCATTCCCCAATCCACTCTATTGAATGTCAATGATGAGGGTGGATTGGAGGATGAACTTCCATGAGAGAAAAGGCTTAGGGTATATGATCTAAGGTTAAACACTCAAAAGCACTCTCTATTTTCTCTATCCAACAACCAAGGGCAAGCTCTCATTAAACAGGTAAAAGGTTTCAACGGATATAAAACGGTCACATTTTTTATAGAGTTTGATATCATTGAGTAGGGTCGATATCATCGAGCGTATACTCTCGATAGCATCAACTGGTCGCTCGATAACACGAACTCAAATGTAAAAACACTTTTAAAACCTTTTTCCCGCTGGTCGAGGAAATTGAACCTGCGTTGATGTCATCGGATTTCGAACTCCGATTTCTTCGACACATGGTTCGATTCCTCGACATTTGAAAATGTGAGAGCAATTGCCTTTGAAATATTTCAGGTATAAGATATGATCGAGCATCACTCGATATCATCGAAATTTGAATATCGATGATATCGAGGGCAGTGTCGATTCATCGATAATTTTAAAGAATTTTCCTATAAACTTGCTGGACAGGTTGTGTCCACATTCTATGACATCGACCATGCCTCAATATGATCGATATTTGAATAATGATTTTATCGAGCGACCCTCGATCCAAGAGAAACAACCTGAAAAACTTGTTAGATAAATGTGTGTCCAATCCGATATCATCGAAGGGCTTCCAATATCATCAAATTTTGAATTCCAAGGATATCAAGGAGCTCCTCGATATATCAAAGATTACATGATTTACTTTAGCAGAACTTTGGAGACAACAGACCTAATGTCGATTTTATTGAGTCTACTCTGATGGACTCGAGATTCAAATTTTGATGATATCGAACCATATATCGATACATCGATAATTCCGTCCAGAGATCTTTATGGTTGGTGGACATCTTATGTCCTCATTTCGATAATATCGAGTGAGCTTCAAGGACATCGACAACACAGTTTGATTCCATCGATCCATGTATCGATAAATCGACAAAGGTAGAAAACCTAAAGATTTTTCCTAAAGTTTGGGAAAGTTTTCTAACCACAAAAACTTAGGGTGTTCTATTCAATTTTAAGGGATTTAAGTACCTGGTGTTTTTGGGACATGGGATGTGAGGCTAAGATTTACCTGTGGCGAGTTCTGACACACATCCAGTTGAGGCAAACACTTGATCAATCTTCCTATGGGGCTCCTCTGTCTAGCTGACTCAACGCTCATGCTAATTGACAAACCAGGGCACTTTCACCCCACACGCTTGCCAAGTGCATGGACGGCATGGCTATAGGTGCATCACGGTGGCACCTACACGGACGGTGCAGATGAAGCCCGTACAACATGGTCGGCTCCACGTCCCCAAATGTTTGGATGGTGGGTGTTAAAACACTTACATCAAGGTGGGTTCCACCATCCTAATCCAGCGGACGACGTGGATTAGACCCATACATCAACGGTGGGTCACACCCGTCCAAAATGTTGGACGATCTAGATAATATCCATACATCTGGTGGGTACCATGGAACTTGCTGACATCATTACATCAGCTAAATAGCTGATGTGAAGTACACTGGCTAATCAAATTCCCACGTCAGGTGGGTCCCACGTGGGGCCCACCACTATATTATATATTATATAAATGTGTATATATATATATATATATATATATATATATATATAAATTACCAAGCCTTGGATGTCCATTGACGGACGGACTGGATGAATTGCATCATCCAGGTGACCCCGTGATTAGGCCCTCCGTTGACATCATCACAGTAGGTAGGTGGGACCCACAGAGTTCACATTAATCCAGCAGTTACACAGCTGGCACGAGGCACACCAGCCAATTCGGTTCCACGCAGGTGGATCCCGTCCAGATGGACAAACAGTGTGTATAAAATCCACACATCAGGTGGGCCACACGTACCATCAACAACATAAAAAATAATAAAAAAATGAAGAGGGAAAAGAAGAGAGAGATCGGTCGTGGGAGGGACCCCGCCACTATGGGCCCCTCAATACATACATCAAATGGGTCCCACCACATGTGGGCCCTTAAATCATCAAATCTAAACAAAAATCACCCACCATTCGATCTTCTTGGTCTGATGGAATCCCTAGCTCCTGGGCTTCGACTTTGACAGAGGATGATGAAGTTTGGAGAGTTAAGATGAAAGATGTGGGGGTAGGAAGATGGGCCACACCAAGCTCTTCTCATGGAGTGGACGGTTGGGTTGCTTGGAGAATGAGAGAGAGAAAATGAGAGAGAGAGGTTGTAAGAGAGAGAGAGAGAGAGAGATGGGTGAGTGATGGGGTGTGATGTGTACTTGACATGTAAGGGATGGGTTGCTTTAACTTTGGGGTTGCTTTGGTAAGAGAGTGATGGGATATGTACTTGACCTTTGATGTGTACTTGATTGATGGAATGTGATGTGATTGATTTGAAAGATTGTCTTCGGTTTGCAAATGCGCGGCGTTTTCCTCGAATTGAATGCGGACCCACATCTCCTGACCTGGGTATCACCTTGGTGCGTAATACGCGGCGTTCGAATCGCGGCGATAGCGCGGTCGTTAGGGTATAAGTCTCGGGTTGAGCTGACTCTGGAATACGGAACATGACTCAAGGTTGTGCACAACTGCTGATAATAGATCGCGGGTCGCCGGAATTCGACCGGAAGGATCACGAAAGTTTACGGAACAGTACGCGCTAGGATACTGGCCTCACAATCTAGATGTCGGATTGACGCACGAGACACGGCATTGGAACCGTGACGACGGTGCAGTCATAATAACGTAGGTCTCAGGTTGAGTAGGCTCGAAATTCTAGGATGTGACTCAGGGTCGCGTGCAAATGAAATCTACAGGTCGAGGGTTGCCGAAATTCGACCGAGAGGATTGCAGAACCCTATGGAATAGAACGGACATTAGGACATGGACCTAACAAAGATGATCTTTAAAAATAGATGGACCGCATGGATGAAACCCATACATCATGGTGGGGCCCACAGAGCACCGACCACCCGCCATTGGGGGGAGTAGCCAATTCGTTCTCCTTATTTATGGTGTGGTCCATTTAATCTTTGGATATGATTCATTTTTTGGATAATTCTCTAAAATGATCTCGAAAAATGGATGAACGGTGTGGGTTGATCCCAAATTTTCAGTAAATCCAAAACTCTAATGAACCATGGCACACGTAACAGTGTGGAATAATGATTTCCATCGTTGATACCTACCTTAGGCCCACAGTAATGTTTATTTGCCATCTAACCTGTTCATAATATCAAAAAGATATGAATGAAGAGAAAACAAAAACATCAGCTTGATCTAAAAGTACTTCTATGGCCTCTAAGAATTTTTCAATGGTAGATGTTCAATCACACTATTTCCTGTGGTGTGGTCCACTTGAGCTTTGGATATGCTTCCTTTTCGTTCTTTAGACCTCAAATTATCTGTTAATATGGATGAACGGAGTGGATAAAATAAATAAATAACGGTGGACCCCACAGAGTTTACTTTGGTAAGGGTAATGAGTAACTCTGGAGAGGGGTTTCATTAAAACATTCATAATCATATATTGGGCCTGCCTAAATGTGATTCACATATCCAACCCACTCATTATGTGTGTCCCACTTGGATAAGGGGTCAGACCAAGTTTCAACCGCATCCAAAACTCATGTGGGCCCCACCAAGTGCTTTTATATTTTTTAGGATGTCTTCACATGGTTTTAGATGGTATGGC
Source organism: Magnolia sinica (assembly GCF_029962835.1). Lineage (NCBI taxonomy): Eukaryota > Viridiplantae > Streptophyta > Magnoliopsida > Magnoliales > Magnoliaceae > Magnolia > Magnolia sinica. The sequence continues at coordinate 67,958,631 of NC_080579.1, read as the reverse complement.
CCACCTAAGTTTCGTAAATGGATGATTTTTGAGATATCTCATAACCTAAAGTGGACACATCAAATGCACGGTGTTGATGTTCAACACACATCATGATAGGGCCCACAAAACTTACTAACATCAATTCTTACGTTCTCACGAGGTCAACAAGTTGGTCATAATTTTGACCAAAATATTTGACCCATTATATATATATATATATATATATATATATATATATATATATATATATATATATATATATATATATATATATATGTATATATATATATGTCTGGTCCATTCACTCTATTTTACTGATCAATACACTCAATTTAACTAGTTACTCGCCTTGATCAGGCTACATATGAGAAAGATATTGGGCATACAAGATTGATTAACAATTTGAGTGAAATTTGATTTAAACAAATGAAGTTATTTACTCTTCAATCTAGATTAATTAGATTGTCCAAAGATGGTTAAAGGTTCGATTAGTGGATGTGCTTAATAATTTATTTATTTTTTCACAAATAAATTTCAATTTCCATTTAAAAATACATTTTTTCAAAATGTATATTTTTTTACTCGTAATTTTTCTTTGAAAACTTTTAACAAAATATCATTTCTATTATAAAATATTTCAAAAACAAATTAACATACAAATTCTGAATTTTTATTTTCAAAATCTCAAAAAATTTCTCAAAATTTATTTTTTTCTCAAAAATTCCGAAATGCCAATTTTTTTTTTTTTTTTTTCAAAAGCATCATTTTGTTTTCAACTTTTCAATTTTCCTTTTTAAAATGATATATATATATTCAAAATCTCAATGTTTTTATAAATAACTTTTTCTTTTAATTTCAAATTTTGAACATTTTCAATTATTTTTAAAAATCACAAATTTTTTCAACTTCTTTATTTGTCATTTCAAAACGTTTGTTTTCATTAAAGTAATGATATTTTAATAACGTTTTATTTTAAAATTTTCAATTCTTTCTAACTTCTCCATTTTTTTAAAGCATTTTTTTCCCAACTTGTCAATTTTTATCGAACTCGTCAATTTTATTTTCTTTTTCAAAATACAAACTCTCATTTTCTTTTTCAAAATATTTTCATTTTTCAACATTGTCAAAAATTTTACATTTTTTACAATCTTTTTAATTTTCTTTTTCAAGATATTATTTTTTTCCTTGAAATCAAATTCTTTTTATCAAAATTATCAACTTTATTCAATATTCTTTTTTCCCACAAAATAGATTTTTATTAAATCACGATTTTTATTTTTTTAAAATCTCATTTTTTCCCTAAACATTGTTAAATTTTTTAAACTTCTCAATATTCTTTTTCATGTGATATTACAAATCATTTAAATATTAGTTTTAAATTTTAAAAATAATAATAATTTCCACTCATTTGATATAAAAACAAAATAATTTTTTTATTTGCATTCAATCAATTGCTAAAAAATAATATTAGATACAAATATGTACAATTAAACCAATGAAATTCTATTAAAAAACAATTCTTAGACCACAAAAAAACATAATTTTCCACTATATTCTACAAAAAAAATAAGGAAAAAATAAACGTTCAAGGCAAAAGTCCTTTTACGACAAACTTAATCCGTCGCAAAATCAAAATTTGCGACGGATTTAGTCTGTCGCTAATTTACGACAGACCAAATCCGTCGTAAATTAGATTTTAGCAACGGATTTGGTTCATCGCCAAAATTCCATGACTTTAAACTTTAAATTTTCAAGAAAGGCGGGATTTGCGATGCTTTTTTTGTTAGTGACGGATGAAATCCATCGTTAAACTAAGCATTCGTCCATTGTAAATTCGTGATTTTGGCGTAGTGAATTAGGGGAAGAATGCTGAGGCCAAAGTCGAGCAATATTACCCGTCACCGTTTGCTCGACAATTTAGTTTCATTCAATGAATCCCATGCCCTCTTACTCATAAAACTTGTAACCAACCTCCTTACGAACGTGCTATAGAAATGAATGTGGAGCTCTACGTAGCCTTGAGTACCGCATATCGTAAGGAGTCACTAGCTCTAGCGATTCTTGGCCATCCTGACTCTCCTAGGGTAATGGATAGCTTCCTTGCTTGGTGGAATCTCCACTACAACAAGATACTGGATAACAATAGTGAGCTCGATCTCATCAAGCAATTCACCTCCTAGCTAGATGTGAAGAAAAGAACTGCTCCTCCGCCATCTGCTCCTACAGCCAAAAGGACGGCGAACAGGCTAAAATCCATATCAGTCGTTGCCCTTCCTGCCCCAGCTCCAACAACTGAGGTTGTTGTCCCAGCAAGCTAGGAGGCCATAAAGGAGTTGGATATTCTAGCACTTGCTCCACAATAAAGGATGGCCCCTAGGAAGATCTTAGACTTAAGAGATCTCTTTGGCCAACCTCCCAACGTTCCTACAATCTCTATTCAACGCACCAGTCCTCTTAAATCATCTTCAAGAATAGAGGATCGACTATCACCAGCATCAGCTAGACCCCCCGATTGACAGGTACATCTTTGACTGAGGCCGTATCTTCTTTTGAAATATATTTCAAAACAAAGTATTAGCCTGGTCTCACCATTGTAGACATTTAAAAGAAATTGAATAGAGCTTAAAGCATCATAAGGAAGTTTATTTTAATAAATGTTGGAACAAATGGTGGCAGGATAGAGAAAGATCAGATAACCATGATCTTCCTTTTAATAAAAAATACCATGTCCTATCATCCTAATCCACCACCATTCCCTATTTCCACCTGACCGTTGACGACCATAATAAAAAATCCTCAAGCTGTGAGGGATCGTGTAAGACCCGTATCTTAGATCGTACCGTTCCGTAGACTTCCGCGATCCTCACAGTCGAATTCTGGCGACCTGCGACCTATAATCAACATTTACGCGTGACCTTAAGTTGCATCTCGTATATCAAAGTCGACTCGACCTAAGACTTGTACCCTAATGACCGCACCATCACCGTGGTTCCAATACAGCGACTTATGCACCGATGCGATACCTAGGCCAGAAGTTCTGGGCCCACGTTCATCTAGAGGAAAACGCCGCACATTGCAAATTTTGAGAGAATCTCTACCATCTATTACATCAATCCATCAATCAATCAAGTACACATCCCATCACAAGTCAAGTACCAACCCATACCCTACTTATCCCTCTCTCACCCAAAAGTCAACAACACTCATACCTTTCCATCCCATTTCTTAAACAACACCACTCCACCCATCACTCACCCATCCCCTTTCATCCTATCACCTCTCTCTCTCTCTGTCTCTCTCTCTTTCTCAATCCATTTCCTAAGCAAACCAAGAGAGAGCAATCATCCAAGCTCTTACCAAAGAGAGCCAAGTGTGGCCCACTCCCTATCACCCAATCTCCCATCCTAGACATCCATACTTCATCAACCTCCAACTAAGAGAGAGCTTAGGAGCTTAGCATTCCAAGGAGCTAAAGAGTGAAATCAGTGGGTGTTTTGTAGGATTAGATTTTAATTTTTATGATGGACCAAGTGGGGCCTACCAATTGATGTTATGGATCCTATTTGGGGGATGTATGTTTTGAAACCTAGGAGAGCTCATAGTGGTGGAGCCCTCCATCACACGTTCTCTCTCTCTCTCTCTCTCTCTCTCTCTCTCTCTCTTCTCTCTCTCTCTCTTTCCGTATTGATGGCCCACCATCATGATGCATGAATTTTATCTACGCTGTCCAAACCGGGGCCCACCTCGTTGCTCGTTTTATGGGCCAATCTAGATGAAGGGAAAAATACAAATATCAACTTGATCACATTGATTGTGGGGTGGTCCACTCTCATGGACCCCACCTTGATGTATGTATCATTTCCAGACCGTCCATCAGTTGGGCCAGCAGCCCAGGATGCTACTGGACATCGTCCAGTAGTTGCAAGGCCCACCAAGGTATGTCCCATCCTCACCGTCCATTGTTGGACGATGGGAAATACAAAGGTTAGCTTGATTTGAGGCTGGTGGGCCACACTGTGGCCCCACCATGATGGATGTGTTGTATCCTCACCATCTAATCTCTAAACGGTGGGAGGTGGGATTGGTTGGAGTACCTCACACCAGCTTTTAGCTGTTGTATGACGTCAGTAAGGTCTGTGGGCCTCCATCATGAGGTATATGTTATATCCCAATCGTTTGTCCTATTGGCAGGGATGTGGGACCCACCCCACACATGTTGCACGTGTGGGGGTGGGGCCCATATTGATGTATGTATTTAATATCTACACCATCCATTCTTGGATGGTGCACATGGGGCCAGCTATGACGTATGGGTCTTATCCACACCGTCCAGCCCTTTGGACGGTAGGACCCACCTCATGTATGTGTCGTATATCCAGGTCATCCGTCCAGCCCCCTGGATGTGAGGCCCACCTTGATGTCTCTGTCGTCTATCCCTTAGATGTGGGCCTACGAAGCTGTACATGTTTGATCCAAGCCGTCCATGGGTTGGACGTCCAGCAGGCCACCATGATGTGTGCGTTGTATATCTAGGCCGTTCAGCGATGGCGCCTTGCTGTGATGTATGTATTGTATATTTATGTCGTCCATTTGTGTGGCCCATTGTGATGTATTTGAGGCCCATAAGTGAGGTCCATTATGATGTATTTGAGGCCCATAGATGTGGCCCATTGTGATGTATTCGAGGCCCATGAGAGGTGGCCCATTGTGATTTACTTGAGGCCCATGGGATGTGGCCCAATGCGATGTATGTGAGGCCCTTGTATGAGGCCCAATGTGATGCATGTGAGGCCCATGTGCTGCACCCCATTTGATATATATGAGGCCCATGTATTGCAGCCCATTTGATGTATTTGAGGTCCATGTATTGCAACCCATTGTTGTTACGCCCCAAACTCGGAAACCGGGCTCACAAAATTCCCGATCGCCGAATCTGGCGCCGACAGCCTTCATAGTACCCCATTCTCGACTCTCGATTCCCATACACAAGGTTCCGATCATTGGATCCTACAAGGAGGATTTTTAACATGAATTTGATTCATAATAAGCATAACCATAAACATAACCCACGAACAATAACCAAGGCACCATCACAAAAATCCACTATGATTAAAAACTTTAAGGTACAATGTGCATGAAAGGAAATACAATGATAATAATAATGGAAACTCCTGAAGCTCGACTGCATGCTCCTGCTGCGACTAAGCTACGGCTGCGTCCTGACGTCACCTGCACACATCAATCATGCATATAAGCTTATAGAAAGCTTAGTGGGTGGTGAGAGTGTGTGCAGAATATAAGCGTGCTCAGAATGCAATATCAGAATAATGTGGAATCATGTTGATAAATACATGAATGTAATCAGCCATACCAAGGCTATGTGGTGGAAAATATGAATGCTATCGGCCATATCAAGGCCATGCGATGCGAGATGTAACTCAAGCATGCCAATCCTCATTCGAATCCGCATATCAATATAGCTCATCACTAGAGCATCAAATACCAGTACAGTTCTCACTCCGGATAATCACTGGGGTTTAGTACACTCCAAATGACATTACCCCTTTCCCAGGTGCACAGTCCAAGTGAGCATAAGAAACCTCACTATCCGCCTGGCCAATAGCCTACCAATACCTATCCGGCACGTCAATAGCGAACCCATTCACGAGCTGGTCATACTCAGCCTAGCAATGCTCCCTACCCTCAGGCGGGTAAGGCCACACCCCCTTCCAACCACTATAAAAAAATAGAGCAAAGGCTACGGTGGCTACAGATATAAACCGTAGGTAGTATGCTACAGATTTAATCCGTAGGTAAAACCTACTTAATCTGTAACTAAAACCTACATTCCACCATGATCTTAGAGATTGATGGTGCTTAGGGGGCTCTATGGGGCCCATTGGAATATATGTGTTTTATCTAAGACGCCCATAAATTCTGATATATAATTTCAGTGGATGAGCCTAAAAAGTAGGTAGATTGAAGGTTTAATTAGACCACACCATAAGAAATAATAAAAAATAAATTTCTATCATTAACATTTTATGTGGTCCGCTTACAGATTTGATCTGACTCATTTTTTAGATCAACCCTTAAAATGATCGATCTGACACATTTTTGGGATCAACCCTTAAAATGATCGATCTGACTCATTTTTTGGATCAACCCTTAAAATGATCTTTTAAAATGAATGGACTCTCACGTGCCCTCCCCTCTCCCAAAACCCAAACCCTCTCTTTCTCGCACCCGCGCCTCTCTCAAAACCTAAACCCTCTCTCGCGCACCCGCCCCTCTGTTTCCCAACCTCTCTCTCTCTCTCTCGCTAGGGTTTTCAAAATCCCTTTCGCTATAGACTTATCGTTGATCTGTGGTCACACCATGTGCTAGGGTTTTCAAAACCCCTTTCATCCTACCCTCGTCGTTGCCTCGGCTCCTCCACTAGCCGCAACCCCTGTGACCACAAACTTCATCCGCAACCACCGTCCCTGCTCCACTAGCCGCAACCCCTGTGACCACAAACTTCGTCCACAGCCACCGTTCCTGCTCCACTAGCGCCACCACCTCCACCGATCAACGCCAACATTTGCCCTATCGAGAGCTGGATTTGCAGTTTCAGCTAGTTGTTCTTGTTTCTAATCAAGGGTTTTCTATTTTAGGATATTTTTTCTTTTTCCCTTTTCATATTATATAATTTTTTTGAATTTGAGCTATTTTTCTCCGTTTAATTCGATGGGGAAGGTGATTTTTTGATGAAGTTGAAAATTTCTGTGTGGTTGTTATACATGATGGGGAATCTAACCTATGCAGGGTGTACATGCTAGTTATCCTGTTCCCCTAGTGGGCCCCACCGCGAAGCTGTAACCATGGGATACTCCTACTGATCTGTAATGGGAGGGTGTAAGAGAATGTTGTTAGCTGAGGACATTGGAAGGGAAAATGCTCAACCCATTGGATGGCTAGGATTAACCAATTAGGGGATTTTCCAGACTATGGCCCATGTGCAACGGGGCCCACTAGATGAAAAGTCTGGAGACTGCCAAAATGTTGTGCCACATGCATGATTTGTTTGTATGTGACCCATGATAATTAACCCATGCACCATGCACAGGTTAGGAAACTGATTTTGTACTATATATGTTCTAAATTTAGCTTATTTTCAGATTATTGATGGATCGGTGGCTTGCCGTTTTTTCTTTCCTTCCGCTGCTCCTTATGATTGGTGTTTTTAGTTGAATTTTGTTAGGCAGTTTTGAACTATCGATTTCTTTTTTCTTTTGCTTTCAACAAAATTTAATTTCAGCTGAGATCATGATGACAAGTGGTTTAGTGATTTAATTTCACTGCTTGAATGCATGATTCATGCTTTTAGTTGAATTTTTGTCTTTGATAGTGTGAGTTGTATTCAGTTTCCTTCATGCTTGAAAATATTGGATTGCCCATCATTGTTTCCCATTTTGCCCTTTTTTTAAAATATATGATTAGTGTGTTTACTGGGGTTTGTTATTGCTAGTTATGAACTATACCATTTGGTTTTTGAGTTCTCTCTCTTAAAAAAACTAGTGTTTGTGGTCACAGGGGCTGCGGCTGTTTTAATTGCATTCATGTTGTTTTAAGAGCAGTGTTGCTTCTTTATAGATTTTACATTCCCATTTGTAGTTGTGCAAGGACAAACATTATATTCCACAATTGGACCCATGGTTCGCTAATCCAGACCATTGGCCTATTGCATCGAACTACGGATTGATGAAGGCCTAAAAATCTCCGTGATGGGAAATTCACAGGCACCAATCTTTGGATAAATTTCATTTGGATGGAGACTGGCACTCTAATTTTCAACCAAAATGTACTATCTTTCTTTTCTTTTATTTCTTTTTTTTTCCTTTTTTTTTGTTGCCACAATCAAAAGGCTAGAATTGTCCCAGCTAGAAGACTTTAATACTCTACACAAGGAAGAATGTAACAAACCAATGCTCTGGACTGCCTATTTGGCTTCGTGGAAATAGAAGGAAACAATGTTTCTTAAAATGCCATTTATAAATGTTGAGAAAGTAAAATAGTTTGTCTTAAGGCTAGTTTGAATAAATTACAGATTGGAGAATGCAACTAGTTTGCATTAATAAGGAATTTATACGTATTTGGGAAGCAATTGCATTTGCTTTCCCCCAATTAATAAGGAGTAGAAACTCTTTCTTTTTCATAAATTTAAATGAAGGAAAAAGAATTTACCTCCAAAATGAGCTTTTAGATGGTAAAATTAGAGGGAAGTTACCTCCAATATGTGCAAAAGGTTTTTTTCCCTGTTGCTGATTTTAGTTTACTTCCCTCTTATATTATGTTTTTTACTTTCATTCCCTTAGTTTTTCAACAAGAGTTATTGAAAGGGAAATTGAACATGTCAATTTGAAACGGGACATGTCAATCATTCCCTACAACCAGCAGGTTAACTTATCATGGATGCCTCATAAAAAGTGTTGTTAGAGTTCTTTGCTTCATTCATTGCATGCCTCATAATACTTTCACTTCCTTTCTAGGAAAAATTGAAAGAATGATTTTCTGATCATCCATACATTGTACAGTACATTGAATCATCACTATGTTTGATATCACCTATTCACTGATTTTCTAAATCAATATTTTTCCTTTCCCTTAATTCATTGTACGTCTCTGAATAGAATGTTTTCTTATTTTCTTTTTATTGTTGCAGATGTTAGAGGGGCAGTGAAAAATAAAGTTCCACTTGTGCGTTCATTAACCTTAACAAGTATATGAAATTTTAGTAGATGAACTCTTCTACCAAGGTACCGCTATTACTAAACTTGCTCACCCTCTAGCCACTTGTTTATTGCCACAATTATTATTGACACCACCATCTTAGCCTTTGTCCTGTTAATCTGGGGTGGCATTTATATGTTAGATTGGCAAGTAAAATAGAAGTGAATAGATATTAATATTCTTATCATCAACTTCTTCTAAATTGATTCAGTGGTTGCAAGGGTGTTTGTCACGCCCCAAACCCGGAATTTGGGCTCACAAAATTCGTAATTGCCATATCCGGTGCCGACAGCCTCTGTAGTACCCCATTCTCGGCTCCCAACGTCCATACGTCAGGTTCCGATCCTGTTATCCTACAAGGAGGATTTTCCAACGTACATTTATCTCATCAGAAGCATAACCACAAGTATACCTAAATCATAAAGGCAACATCATCATCATCACATATCCACTAATATAAACATTTGAATACAATACTGAAAGGGAAAAACATATGTCAAAAATCAAACTCCAAAAGACCGCTGCACGCTCCAAGATCAACGCTGCTGCAACCTAACGCCACCTGCACACATCTATCATGCATAAGCTTATAGAAAGCTTAGAGGGTGGTGTAAGTGTGTAGGATGCACGTGCCAAGTATCCAATACAATACAATAATCATACAATATCGAAAATACAAGCAAGATCATGAATCATATGATATCAAAGTAAAATATTGACTAGATCATGAATCACACGATATCAGAGTATGCAATATAGATCGGCTATACAAATGAGGAATAATAGAGAACTAAATATCAAATGCCTGATGATGCAATGCAATATGTAAATCCTACTAAGTCCATCTAGACCTAGCAACCCAAAATGTCATATGCCTGCGGATGTAATGCAATATGTGATGCAAATGAAATGACCAAGCTGGATTGCGAAGTTGGGATGATAGTACGTAGTATCATAAGCTACGGGGTCCACTACAAGGGACTTCTATCCAAACCAGTCTTATACCTAAATTTGGATAGTTAGACTCAATGTGGTAAACTCCTGATCTCAGGTTAGTCGCACACCCAACCGAAATCCTTGCCATTATGAAGGTACACAATAATTAGTTGCATATCACCAACCTGAGTGGATAGTGAATGAATGAATGAATGAATATGCAACTCCTACTCGATAAGTCCACATATCAGTACGGTTTCTCTCTGGGATCATCACCGTGGTCTAGTACACTCTACATGTAAATCGCCGCCCACTGATGTGCGACCATGCAAGTGGAAGAGACCTTACCATCCGTCTGGCCAGTAGTCAGCCAATATCTACCCGGCACATCGATAGCGGACCCATTTATGAGCTAGTCAAACTTAGCCTAGCAATACCCCCTACCCTCGGGCGGGTAAGGCCACACCCCCTCCCAACTAACCACGACACAGTGGGAGACGCGACCTCCTGGTATTTGGCCCTCATGTGCTCATATATATCCACTCGGTCTCAACATTGGGGCATCTCCTGGCCATAGAGGTTTAAGAATTTTCACCCAGGGACATCTATGGCTCCCGTATGCTATAACAAACATTTTCAGTGTCCCATCTGGCCATCTGCGATATGCCTCTATAGGCTATGGCCCTGATATCACTAGGGCATACAGTAATCACAACACACAATACAAAATGCATGAGTCTTACAATCCAGTCATGCATCAATCCTGTGCATACCGTGTGCTCATGTGAGATAACCTCCGCCTATCAGGAAGTCTTATAACAACCTGCCCAATGATATATGCAATGGTCAACCACATCTCTTAACAAACATGCAGATGATGCGTATAAGCATGTATCATGATGATATATTAAGCATATTAAATGGTAATGAACTTTTCTTCCAACGAGGATGGGCTTAGATGGCCTACACACAATAAGTATGGGCCTATCAATGGGCCCTAGGGAGAGTCATCATGTGGACATTTAACCAACATTATCCTTACAATGTAGACGTCAAACCATCATTGCTCCCAAGGCACGGCCCGTCATAAACATCATTACACAAACCATGGTGGAATCACATATTGCAATGGACCTTATATACATCCCATTGGGCCTCAACCCATGGGCCTCAGATACATCAAATGGGCCTCACCCATGGGCCTTGAATACATCATATTGGGCCTCACCCATGGGCCAATATATATACATTGGGCCTCATCAAATGGGCCCAAATGCATCATATTTGGGCCTCACCAAATAGGCCATAAATACATCACCATGAACATGGCCCACTTGATTTGTATCAATCTAATATTTGTGTTTTCCCATCGCCATAAGGTAGGGCCCACATGGTTTGGACGGTGTAGATCTAACAGGTCCATCAAGTGGGTCCCACGAAGGTGGACATCTTGGATAAATTACATACATCATGGGGCCAACAACAAGGGAAAAGAGAGAGAGAGAGTGATGGAGGGACCCCGGCATTATGAGCCCTCCCTTCCATGATTTACAACATACATTAAGTGGGTCCCATTACATATGGGCCCACTGATCAAAATCAACGGTGGAGATCCTTTCTCCACCGAAATGCAAGGTCTAAATGACCCTATCCATGTAAGGAAAATAAACATCATGATGGGGTCCATGGAGAATGGCCCCATCATGGAATGATAATGAGAATCAAGGTGGGCCATCGGCCACACCTAGGGTCCAAAGTGAGATCCATACCATCAATCGGTAGGCCTCACTTGGTCCATCATCAAAAATGAAATCTAGATCTATAGAAACACCCACGGTTCGATCTTCTTGGTCCGATTGAATGTGAATCTTCTTATGTCTCACTTTGATGGAAGGTGATGAGAATTGAATGGCTAGGATAATGGATCTTGGGGTGGGAAGTGGGCCACACACATCATACTTTCTCTCCTTAGAAATGCTTAGACGTCCACCATTTTTTATTGCTTGGAAAATGTGAAGAGAAAGAGAGAGAGAAATGGTGGTTGTAAGGGAGAGGTGATGGATGTGAGTTGATGAGTGTACTTGACATGTATGGGTGTGTAAGAGAGGGTGAGAGAGAGTTGACTTTAGGGTTGCTCTTATACTTGACATGAGGTGATTAATTGATTGATTGATGAGACATGTTGTAGAGATTCTCTTGGGATAGCAAACACGCGGTATTTTCCTCGAACTGAACGCGGGCCCACATCTCCTGGCCTGGGTATCGCCTCAGTGCATAATACGAGGAGTTGGAACTGCGGCGACGGTGCGGTCATAATGATACAAGTCTCGGATTGAGCTGACTTAGATTTAAGGGATATGACTTAGGGTCGCGTGTAAACATCGATTATAGGTTGCAGGTTGTCGAAATTCACCGGGAAGGATCGCGGGAGTCTACGTAATAGTACGGATTAGGATATGGGCCTTACAGCTCTCCCCACCTAATAAAAATTTCATACTCAAAATTTAAAACAGAACACGACCAATATTGAGCTCACCAAGGGAGGGAAATCTTATCAGAACACAACATCCCAACATAATCAAACACCTAAGAGATGGGGACAATGCCCACGAATCTCAGCCACTTGCTCCCAGGACGCCTCATCAACACTACGATGACCTCACTGAACCTCGGCTCTTGGTCGGAAATGATCAAAACTGGAACGTCTTACAGTCTCACAATCTCATCGGTAGGGAGCTATATCAGAAAATCTCTAAGTTATTCGAACTCGGGGATCTAACCATTCTAAGTTCTTAACAATCATAGAGTGAAGGGTAGCTATCAGTAGATATCTAATGTTATCTTCAGGTATTCCCAAGTTATGCTCTGATACCATCTCCTGTCACGCCCCAAACCCAGAAATCGGGCTCACAAAATTCCTAATTGCCGAATCCGGTGCCAACGGCCTCCGTAATACCCTATTCTCGGCTCCCAGCATCCATACGCCAGGTTCCGATCCTGGGATCCACAAGGAGGATTTTCTAATGTACATTTGTCTCATAAGAAGCATAACCACAAGTATACCCAAATCATAAAGGGACCATCATCATCATCACATATCCACTAATATAAATATTTCAATACAATGTTGAAAGGAAAATACATATGTCAAAAATCAAAGCTCCAAAAGACCGCTACATGCTCCAAGCTCAACGTTGTTGCAACCTAACGCTACCTGCACGCATCTATCGTGCATAAGCTTATAGAAAGCTTAGAGGGTGGTGTAAGTGTGTGGGATGCACGTGCCAAGTATCCAATACAATGCCATAATCATACAATATCAAAAAAACAGGCAAGATCATGAATCATATGATATCAGAGTAAAATACTGACAAGATCATAAATCACACGATATCAGAGTATGCAATGCAGATCGGCTATACAAATACAGAATCATAGAGAACTAAATATCAGATGCCTGATGATGTGATGTAATATGTAAATCCTACTAAGCCCATCTAAGTCATATAAGTGCATAAACATAGCAACCCAAAATGCCATATGCCTGCGGATATAATGCATTATGTGATGTGAATGAAATGACCAAGCTGAAGTGTGAAGTCGGGATGATAGTACGTAGTATCGCAGGCTACGGGGTCCACCACAAGAGACTTCTATCCAAACCAGTCCCATACCTAAATTTGGATAGTCAGACTCAATGTGGTAAACTCCTAATCTTAGGTTAGTCGCGCGCCCAACTGAAATCCTTACCATTACGAAGGTGCACCACCAACCCGAGTGAATAGTGAATGAATGAATGAATGAATATGCAACTCTTACATAAGTCCACATATCAGTACGGTTTCTCTCTTGGATCATCACCGGGGACTAGTACACTCTACATGCAAATCGTTGCCCACTGACACGCGACCATGCAAGTGGAAGAGACCTCACCATCCGCCTGGCTAGTAGCTAGCCAATATCTACCTGGTACATAGATAGCGGACCCATTCATGATCTCGTCAAACTCAACCTAACTATACCCCCTACCCTCGGGCGGGTAAGGCCATACCCCCTCCCAACTGACCACGACATAGTGGGAGACGAGACCTCCTGGTATTCGGCCCTCATGCGCTCATATATATCCACTCAGTCTCAACGTTGGGGCATCTCCTGGCCATAGAGGTTTATGGATTTTCACCTAGGGACATCTATGGTGCCCGTATGCTATAACTAAACATTTTTGGTGTCCCATCTGGCTATCCAATATGCTTGTGGAGACTATGACCTTGATATCACTAGGGTGTACACTAGTCATAGCACACAATGCAAAATGCATGAGTCATACAATCCAGTCATGCATCAATCCTGCGCATACCGTATGCTCAGGTGAGATAACCTCCACCTATCAGGGAGTCTCATAACAACTTGCCCAATGACATATGCAATAGTCAACCACATCTCATAACAAACATGTAGATGATATGTATGGGCATGTATCATGATGCTATACTAAGCATATTAAATGGTGATGAACTATTCTTCCAATGAGGATGGGCCTAAATGGCCTACACACAACAAGTATGGGCCTATCAATGGGCCCTAGGGAGAGTCATAATGCGGACATTTAACCAACATTATCCTTACAATGTGGACATCAAATCATCATTGCTCCCAAGGCACGACCCGTCATAAACATCATTACACAAACCATGGTGAAATCACATATTGCAATGGACCTTATATACATCCCATTGGGCCTCAACCCATGGGCCTCAGATACATCAAATGGGCCTCGCCCATGGGCCTTGAATACATCATATTGGGCCTCACCCATGGGCCAATATATATCATATCAGGCCTCATCAAATGGGCCCAAATGCATCATATTTAGGCCTCGCCAAATAGGCCATAAATACATCACCTGAGCCTCATCATATGGGCCTCATATACAACATAATAGGGTGGGGCCGACTTGTTCCAAATGGGCCCATCAAATGGACAACTTGGGTACAACACGTACATGAAGTGGAGGCCATGTGAATGGACGTTGTGAATACAAAATATATACATCTAGGTGGGCCCTCACAGATGGATGGAGTAGATATAACACACGCCTCATGATCAGGGCCCACCATAACATTTATTTCCTATCCATCTGATGATAAGGTCACATAGACCAAAGAATAAATTAAAAATCCAATTTTCTACAAAACCTCTGGAGCCAGAGGAGTTTCAATGGCAGACACTCAATTCCACTGCTTTTTGCTGTGTGGTCCAATAACAGGCAGATCTGCCTCATTTTATCTCAAGCCTTAAGGCAGCTTGCCAACTGGATGAATGGTTTGGATGTGACATAGACATCAAGGGTAGGGTCCACTAGCCATCCAACAGCCCAACAAAATGGTTGGACGACATAGATAAAACACATACGTCATAGTGGGTCCCACCGCCCAATGGTGTGGATGGTGTGGATAAAACACATACACCATGGTGGGGCCAGCACTGGGACTCATGGTCCCTGCCTCTCTCACTCGTAACATAGCAGCAAGATGATGCTGCTTGTTCTTTGGCGTCAGCGGCAGCGCCTGCTGCCTTGCATATTTTTTTTAAAAAAAATAGTTTTTCTGCGGTTTTTCACAGGTGGGGTCCGCATCAGGAGGATCCACTCCAACCATTGGATCTTACGGCTTATAACAAGCTAAATAAGCCTAATATTCAAGGTATTTTGAAGTATAGAAACATTAAAGGAGATTTTAATGGTAAAAATAATTGTTTTCTATGAAATGGCCACTAGATAATCGGATGGGCCTCATTTTTTGGCTCAACGCCTAAAATGAGTAGGGGAATGGGATGGACGGTGTGGATTAGATCAATGCATCAAGGTGGGACCTGTATGAACTGCCCACCCAAAAAGTTTAGAATTAAGGTGATATTTTTTTGTTAGTACAATCCACTATCTGTTCACACTTCACTACACGTCCAGCGTCCAGGGACGCTGGACGGTGTGAATATAACTCATCCAGGTGGGTCCCACATGAACGTGGCCCACTTGATTTGTATCAATCTAATATTTATGTTTTCCCATCGCCATAAGGTAGGGCCCACATGGTTTGGACGGTGTAGATCTAACAGGCCCATCAAGTGGGTCCCACGAAGGTGGACATCTTAGATAAATTGCATACATCATGGGAACAACAACAAGGGAAAAGAGAGAGAGAGAGAGGGAGAGAGAGAGAGAGAGAGTGATGGAGGGACCCCGGCACTATGGGCCCTCCCTTCCATGATTTACAACATACATCAAGCGAATCCCATTATATATGGACCCACTGATCAAAATCAACGGTGGAGATCCTTTCTCCACCGAAATGTAAGGTCTAGATGACCCTATCCATGCAAGGAAAATAAACATCATGATGGGGTCCATTGAGAATGGCCTCATCATGGAATGATCATGAGAATCAAGGTGGGCCATCGGCCACACCTAGGGTCTAAAGTGAGATCCATACCATCAATCGGTAGGCATCACTTGGCTCATCATCAAAAATGAAATCTAGGCCTATAAAACACCCACCATTCGATCTTCTTGGTCTGATGGAATGCTAATCTCATTGTGTCTCACTTTGATGGAAGGTGACGAAAATTGAAGGGCTAGGATGATGGATCTTAGGGTGGGAAGTGGGCCACACACATCACACTTTCTCTCCTTGGATATGCTTAGACATCCACCATTTTTTATTGCTTGCAAAATGTGAAGAGAAAGAGAGAGAAATGGTGGTTGTAAGGGAGAGGTGATGGATGTGAGTTGATAGGTGTACTTGACATGTATGGGTGTGTAAGAGAGAGGGTGAGAGAGAGTTAACTTTGGGGTTACTCTTGTACTTGACATGAGGTAATTAATTGATTGATTGATGGGACATGTTGTAGAGATTCTCTTGGGATTGCAAACGCATGGTGTTTTCCTCGAACTGAACGCGGGCCCACATCTCCTGACCTGGGTATCGTCTCGGTGTGTAATACACGGCGTCAGAACTGCAGCGATGGTGTGGTCGCAATGATACAAGTCTCGGATTGAGATGACTCAGATCTACGAGATACGACTTAGGGTCATGCTTAAATGTCGATTATAGGTCGCAGGTTACCGGAATTCGACGGGAAGGATCGCGAGAGTCTACGGAATAGTATGGATTAGGATATAGGCCTTACAGTGTTTAAATGGTGCTTATGACTAACTCTCTTATCCGTAGAAATGGTCAAAGAATTTATTATTATTATTATTATTTTCACTTTTCTATGGCTGTAGCTTATATGGATTGAACACCCTAGTAGACACTTTGAAAGAACAAACAACCTATGTGTGTTAGGGACCTTTGTCAGCATGAAGGCTCTTACAAGTTCAGATAAATGGATAAAAGCACATTTATTTTGTAATTTATGTTGATGGATGCTGTTTTTACAAGTGAAATTAGACCATTCGATGAGTGTTACGTACAATCTCTTTCTTATATTTTTGAAATATCGACACCTGAAGTAAAAAAAGATATTACTGCAGCCTTTAAGACATTCTATATACTGATCTTTCAAATAAAAAGAAGAAGAAGAAGAAGAAGACATTTTGTGCTGGCTTTTTTTTTTGGGGTATCATTTTTCCCCTTCTTTATGGAAGAAATAAATAGATAACACATGTGGATAAAAATAGTCATTGTTTTATTCAACTATTGCCCCACCCACCAGTCGCCACCCAAAAGAGAGGATCTTCATGTTTTGTTGTTGGCCATGTGGCATGTCTTCCTGAATTTATTTATTTATTTTATTTTTAGTGGGGGGGGGGGGGGGGTGAATGCTCTCTTTTTTCCTCTAGATGGATTACATGGAGTAGTTTTTCAAGGACCAAGTGGCTGTCATTCATGAAACTTTGGAAGCAAAAGAAAGTGCTTTTGAGAAATTGCTCCAGGGAGAACGTGACAAGCCAAAGCTATCCAACAATGATTCTAGAAGCAAAGAGGAGAAGAAACTTAGGTATTGAATTTAATTGACATCTATGTAATGAATTGTTTATCTCATTGATGCATAAGTTAGATTCCTTTGCTATAATATCTAGGTTTTACACTCTTTAGAGTCCATGACTACTGAATTTTTTTTTTTCTGGGTTGCTCAACTGATTAGCCAAGAGAAGAAGAAAAAAAAGAAGCATACCCACATGCACAGAAAAAAAGGCCTTTTCTAATAGTAACTGTTTTAGGATTTGATATTCATAATACAACCCCATCTTGGTTTTCGTTGTTTTAAATCACCCAAACTCAAACAAGTATGTCAGATTTGAAAATTTCTCAATTTCTCCATTTTGCATCTTATGGACCAACCTGTTATTGATATTAGAAAATGTGCAAACTTTACCATTCATCAGAAGTCCCACTCATCTTGTGGGCCTTTGGCAAGGATAAAGAAGAAGATAAGGAGACTAGAGAGTGCAAGTCTCTCTTTAAAAATTTGAAGTTCTTCTTGAGTTGTGAGGTATGCTTGTCTATCTTTTGTGTGTAATTACTTGTATAGTGATTTTCTTTTGATGAGGTATAATTTTTGGCACCACCTATCAATGGCTCTTATATGAGCATTTGACCTGTTATCTTTATTGGAAAAATGTTTATGAACATAGGGGAGTGTTCACTATCTTTTTTTTTCTTCTTCTTTTCCATGTCATAGGATTTTGATGTTCGAGAGTTTGCTATATCAGTTGCTGGCAGATTGTCTGAAAAGAATCCAGCATATGTTCTGCCTGCACTTTGTCGCCATCTCATACAATTTCTGATGCATCTTGAGCAAAGGTAATCTGAAAGATATCTACTTGCCAATAATATTATTGATTTATGGGGAAATAGATGCGCCCTTTTTCATATTCAAAGTTGGAAGTGGTGTCATACAGAGGTTTTGGGAAGATTTATGGTGTGAGGAGTGCTTGCTGAGAGTTTTGGAGATCTTTATGTTGGTTCATCATAGAAAGGAGGCTTTGGTGAGGCAATTATTTCAGCATGTTCGCAATAATATTGTGTGGAATGTCACCTTTGGAAGAATTTGAAAGATGATGAAATCTTTTGTTTAGTCACCTTTTCTCCTATTTTCAATCTGTTTAAATTCCACTTACAAGTTTTGGTTGCAAAATTTTTACTCTCAGCTCCCAAGGCTGAGTTACTCTGTGAAATCTCTTGTTGTAGCTCTTAGTAGGGGGTTTGACGGAAGGAATTTTTATTCTCAAGGATTTGGAAGGGTGTGCTTCCTTTAAAGGTGAAGGCTTTAGCCTGGTTAGCTGCTGCAGGAAAATTCTGACCATGGATAACTTTCAGAGGTGTGGTTTAAGCGCTTCAGACAAGTGTGTTTTATGCTATAAAGCTGAAGAATCCATTAATCACATTCTTTTGCATTGTCTGGTGACTGGGAAAGTGTAGACAGATGTGATTGGGAAAGTGTAGATGGATGTGATAAAGAAATTTAATCTCATTGCTTCTTGGTTTGCCTAGGTTTGGGGCCCGATAGGTAGCATGCTTAGTCCAAACTGGTCCTCTCTAATTTCTTTTAATGAGAACTCCCCATGATTGTGTCTACAAAAGCCGAGCCCAGGTTAACTCTCTACTGTTCTGCTTCTTGATCCGTGAGCATTTATAGCACATAGTGCTATGATAGTGTTTTTTGGAAGTACACTCCTTTCATATAGGAATCAATAGCGCATTTTCAGCCTAATTTCTTCTCTAAACATAGAACATGCATATGTAAGTCTGCACTCACTTTGTGAATGAGCCAACCTCCTCTTTAAGAAATAACTAAGCTATTGAGTAGAAGATGAGAGACTTCCCAAGAACCTTTCTAGCTATACTTTATAGGTTAACCATGTGGCATTGATTGAACGGTCAAGAATATTATTGCCATTGTGCACAACCTTTTCTTTATAAAACCACACTACAAAATTCCCAAATTCTTTAGCAGATGTTTATACTATTCTAAATGCTTTTACCCTTATTTGCGGGTGTGACTATTTGCTTACATGCATGGAATACGTCATGTGCATGAGAACCACCACTAGGTCCTAAAAATTCAGGCCTATTTAAAATGTAGGTTGTCTACAATATGGGGGGATAGTTGAGATGGAAGTCCCGCTATTGAAATAATGTAAGTTGCATGTGGGGTCCACTGTATTAGTGTATAATGTAAGTTGCATGTGGGGTCCATTGTATTAGTGTTTATATGGCGTCTTATTCAATCATCTAGAGTTTTTTAGCATGATTTTACATTGTTTCATATGGTGTGGCCCACCCAAGTCTTAGATTGGACTGATTTTTTAGATTTAGAATTTAGAGTTTTTTATGGTGTGGCCCACCCAAGTTTTGGGTTATACTGATTTTTAAGATCCAGGTGAGACTATGGTGACACATCTAATGGATGAGTGGACTGGATGAAAATTCTCCACCATGTGGTGCATGGTTAATTGCAGACATGCTCTATTGGTATGACTATGGGCAATTAGAGCAGTTGATTCCCTGTAATTCTTTACTGACTCTCTTATTTTCTGCATTCTAAGTACAATGTAGGAAGTTTGAGGATTCTCCACATGTTATCAATATAGCTCACTTCAGTGGTGAGATGACGTGGCACGATTTGATTGATAGGGTTGCATGCTTATAGATACCCAATAGTGTAAGGTCCACCAATGAAATCTTTCCACATCATCTCACCACCCAATTTAGGTCTTACCTTTGAAAATATCTAATCCGTGACTACATGTATGAGACCATAGATGATGAAATTAGTTGAATGCCACACAATGTGGATACCATTTGATATTGAATTTGGACCGTCAATAAATTTTTAATAACTGCTCATTTATTTTGTCCTTGTGTGGCCCAACATGTCTTTTCTGAAAATTTATTTGTGGGAACGCTGTTTGGAGCATTAATTTAGTTTACATCTGGGGAATTCTATGTTTTCCTTGCATTTAGTTTTCATCCTTCTTGACCGATTCTTTGTTTTTATGTTGTAGAGTCCTCTAGTGGTGGTTCACCCTCGAATAATTACAGAAGACAAATAGGAGAAGTTATCGGTATAGCTATCGGATGTGCAAGTGGACTACTGATGCACCTGGCCATATGCGAGTGCACACAGACTCACTAAGATTTGTATTTTCAGCATTGTAATTGTAATTGATTCATTGTTGAATAAATGAATGAATGATTATGCAGATAGTAATTGAATGAATGAATGATTATATTTTTTTAAAATGTATGCAATAGCTAGGATATTGACCTTAGCTGTTATTAAATTCGGCATTTTGCTACGGATCTAGCACTATTTTTAGCTACAAATGCTATCCGTACATGTAGATATTTTTTGCTATAAAAATAATTGCTACATATTATATCTGTAGCTATTGTAATCTATGACTATGGATTTAATCCGTAGCCATGGGTTTTAGACCTATTGTTATGGCACCTACGACTACGGTTGTGCTACGAACTAAAATCGTAGACATAGGTCTTTAGCTATGCCTTTTATCCGTAGCCTTTGCCATGTTTTTTGGTAGTGAACCGACCATGATACAGTGGGAGACACGGCCTCCTAGTATTTGGCCCTCGTGCTCTCATGTATCCACTCGGTCTTGACGTTAGAGTCATCCTTTGATACCATCGGGTTTAGAAATTTTCACTCAGAGACATCTATAGCGCCCTGATGCTAGTAACAGTATTTTTGGTGTCCGATCCTGTCATCCACGATGTGCCTGTAGAGGCCACATCCCTTATGTTGCTAGGGCGTATAGTAATCATGTCATACAAATGCGAAGTGCATGATCATACTATCAGTCATGCAGCAATCTTGCGTGTAACGCTTGCTCATATGGGGCAACTCCGCCTATCAGGGAGCCCATAAACAATATGCCCGAAGGCATATGCTATGATCAGTCACTCCTCATATCAAGCATACATATGATGCATATGAGCATGAATCATGGAGCTATACTAAGCATGTTATATGGTGATGGACTCTATTCATAACGAAGATGGGTCTAGATGGCCTACACACTACAAGTATGGGCCTAACAATGGGCCCTAGGGAGAGTTACAATGCGAACATTTAACCATCATTGCTCTTACAATGTGGACGTCAAACCATCATTGCTCCCAAGGCATGGCCGCCATATACATCATTACATACATCATGGTGGAATCTCACATTGCAATGGGCCTCATATACAACACATTCGATCCCACACAAAGGCCTCACATACGTCTCAACGGGTCTCACTCATGGTCTTCATATACATTACATTGGGCCTCAACCCATGGGCCTCAAATACATCTTAATGGGCCTCATAGACAGCAAGTGGGCCACATAACATGGGCCGCACCAATGGGCCTCACACACACTAAGTGGGCCACACTAATGGGCCAATATACATCAAGTGGGCCGCATTATATGGGCCTACCAATGGACCAACATACATCAAGTGTGCCGCATTATATGGCCGCACCAATGGGCCACATTATATGGGCCAATATACATCAAATGGGCCACATTATATGGGCTGCACCAATAGGCTAATATACATCAAGTGGGCTGCATCATATGGGCCGCACCAATGAGCCAATATACATCAAATGGGCCGCATTTTATGGGTCGCAACAATGGGCCAATATACATCAAATGTGCCGCATCATCTACACCATTCTTCTATTTTTTTAGAGATCATTTTAGTGCATTAACCGAAAAGAAATGGATCACACCGGAGGATCATCTGGACCATACCACAAATAACAATGGAGAATGATTTCCACTGTTTAAACGTCACAGGGCCACCATAACATTTATTTTCCATCGAATCTGTTCATAAGGTCACAAAGACTTGAATTAAGAGGAAAAATAAATTTCATACTGATCCAAAACCTCTATGCTCCCAAAAGGGTTTCATTGGTAGGCATTCACTCCTCCGCTATTTTCTACAGTGTGGTCCACCTGATAGATCTGTCTTATTTTTAATCTCAAGCCTTAAGACGAGCTCACTAATTGGATAGACGGTTTGGATGTAACACATACATCATGTTGGACCTGCAGAACTTGCTGACGTCTTTCCAGCATAGCAGCCACGCTGCTAGGGCCCACCGTCTAGATGATAGACAACTGGGATACAACATATACATCACAAGGGGCCCACAGGGCTAGCTGACGTCATCAGCTATATAGCTGGTGTGCGGCCAGGCCACCGTCCAAATGGACGGTCTGGATGGGACTGTCAGGGGTTGGTGACGTCAATACACTAGCTATGTAGCTGGTGTCGTGGACCAGCCTATCAGCTTCTCCAGCGATGGGTTCCCACGTGGGGCCCACCATCACATATATATATGATATATATTATAGTATATATATGATATATTTTCTTTTTTTCTTTTTAAATGACTGTTGTACTTTCTCTTTACACAGTCCAGCACGTCCTATGTATGGATGTAATACATTCATCAACGTGGGGTCCATGTACACGTGGCCCACCAGCCACATACACCGAGGTGGCCCCATGTACACGTAGCCCACTGATGGACAGTGTGGATCTAATCCATTCATCACGGTGGGGTCCATACATCCCAAAGTGGATAGTATGGATATAATACATACACCACAGGTGGGACACTCACATCATCATCACCACCTAAAAGAAAAGAGAGAGAGAGAGAGGGAGAGAGAGAGAGAGAGACGGTGTAGCGGAGGGACCCCACCACTATGGGCCCGTTTTTGACCACACGCATACATCAAAATGGGTCCCAACATAAGTGAGCCCTTAAATAGAAATCAACGGTGGATCACCCACCTATCGGCCTTCTTCTTTAGCTCCTTGAACTCCTAAGCTCCTTAGCTTCGATCTTAATGGAGGATTATGAAGATTGGATGACTAAGATGGGAGATTGGGGTAAGGAAGTGGGCCACACTTGGGTTAGGCTTGGGAAGCTTGGACGTTGGATGCTCTCCTTGAGAGCTTGAGAGTGAAGAGAGAAATGAGAGAGAGAGAGAGAGAGAGAGAGAGAAGTGATGGGATGAAAAGAGATGGAGTGATGGGTGGAGTGATGGAGTTGTAAGAAAGGGACGGGTGGAGAGAGAGAGAGAGAGAGAGAGAGTTGACTTAGGGAAAGAGGGGATGGGTTGTTTTACTTATGATAGGGTGTGTACTTGATTGATTGATGAGATAGGTTGTAAAGATTCTCTCGGAATTCGCATGCGCGACATTTTCCTCAAAATAAAAATGGGCCCACATCTTCTGACCTGGGTATCGCATCAACACGCGAGACACGGGGTTGGAACTGTGGCGACGGCGTGGTCGTAGGATACAAGTTTCGAGTCGAGTCGATATAGTTCTTCGGGATACGACTTAGGGTCGCACGCAAACACCGAATACAGGTCGCGGGTCATCGAAATTCGACCGGGAGGACTACAAAAGCTTACAGAATGGTACAAACTATGATACGAGCCTTACAATTGTGATGTATATGGGACCATGTGTTGCCGCCCATTGTAATGTATATGAGGCCCATATGAGTGAGGCTCATTGTGATGTATATGTGGGCCATTTGGTGAGGCCCAATATGATGAATATGAGGCCCATATGATGAGGCCTGATGTGATGTATATGAGGCCCATGATGTATGTTGGACCCTTGTGTGAGGCCTATTATGATGTATGTTGGACCCTTGTGTGAGGCCCATTATGATGTATGTTGGACCCTTGTGTGAGGCCCATTATGATGTATGTGAGGCCGTTATGTGAGGCCATGGGCTCACTATATATTTGGCTCTATGTGGGCCACTCCTCGGGAGTAATATTGGTTAAATGTCCACATTGATGGGCAATGATGGTTAAATGTCCACATTGTGACCTTCCCTTAGGCCTTTGTTAGGCCCATTCTCATCATTTTGGGTCAACCCAAATCATTAGGCCCCATTGATGTTCGTATGAACCATCTATTTGTTGGGCTAACCTAAGATGTTGGGTCCCCATTAGTTGTTAGTAGGGTTATTTCTTTTATTTTGGAGTCCATCTAGGACTTATTTGGGCCCCCTAGGGCATCTAGCAAGCTATGAAATAGTATGGTGAAGGAACCCTTTTCAGATCCTTAGGTTATAGGTAGGCCACTTAGGCTCAACCTTGATATAGGGGAGAGTATATTATTACCATAGAGGGGAGGATTCGCGATTTGGTATATCCACTATTGAGGATCGATCTTCACATTATAGATCAGATTTGTGGTTTTTTGTGGACACCACCCTGTCAATAGGCCGGTTATTGATCCTGATTATGACCATACTTAGCATAGTATCATGATAACATGCCCATACACATCATCTGCATGCTCGTTGTGAGATGTGATTGACTATTGCATATGCCTTTGGGCAAGTTTTTTATGGGACTCCCTGATAGGCAGAGTTATCCCACATGAGCGGACTGTATGCGTAGGATTGATGCATGATTGGACTGCGTGACTCATGCATCTTGTATTGTGTGATTGTGATTACTATACGCCTTAGCGACATCAGGGTTGTAGCCTCCGCAGATATAGCGTGAATAGCCAGATTGGATACCAGAAATACTGTAACAGCATCGGGGTGCCATAGATGTCCCTGGGTGAAAATTCCTAAACCCGAGGGTACCAGAGGATGACTCCAATGTTGAGACCGAATGGATACATGAGTGCAGAAGGGCCATATACCAGTAAGTCGCGTCTCCCATTGTGTCGTGGTCGATTGGAAGGGGGTGTGACCTTACTCGCCTGAGTGATGAGGAAATATCTAGGTTAAGTTTGACCAGCTTGAGGAATGAGTCCATTATCGACGAGTCGGGCACGATATTGGCAGGTGGATAGTGAGGTATTTTTCACTTACCCAGTTGTGCACTCGGATAGGGGAGGAAATCTAGTGTAGAGTGTACTAGACCCTGGTGATTGTCTAGAGTGAGATCTATACTTATATTTGATGCGATAGCGATAAGCCGTATAGTTATGAGGATTCAGATGAGATTTGGTATGCTTGAGTTGCACCTCGCATATGACATTGGCCCTGTGGGCCTTGCATTGCATAGCCTTGGTATGGTCGATAGCATTCATACCTTGCATCGCATGGCCTTAGTATGGCCGATAACATTCATACCTTGCATCGCATAGCCTTGGTAAAAATGATGGCATTCATGGACTTACCAACATATTTTCACATTACTCTGATATTGCATACCTGACACTTGCCTTGCGCACACACTTACACCACCCTCTAAGCTTTTCGTAAGCTCATGCACAACCGTTGCATGTAGGTAACACTAAGATGCCGCAACAACATTGAGATTGAAGCATGCAGCAAACTTCTAGAGCTTTCGATTTTGTTATTATATTTCCTTTTATGCATTGTACCTTAAAGTTTTTTATAATAGTGGATTTTATGATGATATTCTGGTTATTGTTCGTAGGTTATGCGTGTGGTTATGCTTATTATGAAACAAATTCATGTTGAAAATCCTCATTGTAGGATCCTAGGATTGGATCCTGGTATATGGGTGCCGGGAGCAGAGAATTGGGTACTACGGAGGCTTTCGGCACCGGATTCGGCGATCAAGAATTTTGTGAGCCCGATTTCTGAGTCGGGGGCTTGACAAATCACCTTATCATCTATGCACTTCGATCCAACCTAGGTGGAAATCACTTACTCATATTCATACTTTCATTGATTTACATGTTTCTTGCTCTGACTAATCTTCGTGTTCCCTTGGCAGCCATTTAGGAGCTAACATCGACTGAGATGCAATTGGTTGTGGCCTAGCCTCAACAACAGCAACCAATGCCATCAACAACAATAGCAGCAATACCCATATCAGCAACAACACCAGCAGTCTCAGAGATCCCTAATCCTATGATTATGGAGGACTTGATTGTCAGCCTAACTTCTCCTATGATCATCAATCTCCTAGATGACTTAGAGCACATGATCCAAGTCCCTTGTAGCCCTGCACCAGCTATCCAGAGTGCGGTCGTTGCGCCTCCCTCTAAGCCTTTCATCGTGAAGTTCACCCCTCCATTGCCGCTACTTCCACCACCTACAATGATCGAGAGGACTCCGACTCTAGCCGAGTCTGAGGCTACGGCCGCAACAGAGCTAGTTGAGAAAACCGTCAGGATTGAAAGGGCTACGGTCAAGGAAGATATATTGCAGGCATTTCAGTAGTGTCCGTTGAACTAGATCCAGTTGAGGTTGGTAAGCCAAACTCGGTTGAGATAAAGGAGATTGCTGTCACCTCGGTCAAAATCGCTAAGATAGTTTCAACCGAAGCTATAAAATCTGTTGTGGTAGAGGTTGTCGAGTCTTCTTCAACCGACATCATTCCAACTAAGACTGCTGCTTCTTTTATGAATGAGGACTTTCCTCTGGTGGATGATATCCTCTCATCTTTCCAGAGGGCTATTTCTGGAGAGACTACGATAGTCGAATCCCCTTCACCTTCCAACAGCCTATAAGATGTGAGGGCTGAGCTCTAAATCCTGTCGCAGACGGGTCTAGAGGGATCCCTTGATTCTGAGTTGGTCGACAAAATCGACCTATTAGTAAAGGCTTACTGTGCCTTCCCCTTGTCTAACTTGAACCTTATCGGTTGCATTCCTGTTGTTCAAGAACTCCAAGTGCTATGAAAACTTGCTTCCATATTGGCGCCTCCGTTGGCCAACTTGAAGTAGATCGAATTACGGCCGAGTTCAAGAGGACTTCTGCACACACCACTGCTTAGGAACTTGAAGCCAAACATACCTTAATGAAAACTTCCAAGGTTGAGTTAAAGAATCTAGAAGTTAGAATTATGGCCCTGGAGGCGAAATTGAGTGCGTTGAAACAAGAATATGTAGGAAAAGAGGTGGATAATCTCCATCAGAAGGAGGTTAGACAACTGGCTGCTACCGTGTAATGCCAGATGGGGGATATCGGCCGACTTTGCCGGTCCGTAGCTAAAAAGCAGGCTTCACTATAGGCGACAAGGGACCAATTGAGGATGGCTAGAGATTCCTTACAACAACTATTGTCTAAAGGCTTCTAATTATAAAGAAAAATCTTACTATGTATAAATAGCCATTGAGCCACTTTTTACAACTTGTTCCTTCCCTTTTTCTTCTTCAAAAATTTGTTTTGTGTGTGACCGACTATTGACCCATTCCTAAGAATTCAGTGGATCATGTGTTGCTCTTGAATTCGGTGCTCTAACTGTCCCATGTCCCTAATAAACAGGAACATGTGGTAATATTATCGCCATAACTCTTCTAAATTGTGGGTGTCAGACGTCTGCTATTTAAGTGGCATATGATCTCTCATCTCTTCACCATTCCTCACAACATTAATCCATCCCGATGGCTTCCAGCTCACCCTCTCTTATTACAGGTGCTAAATCCTACCTGGAAAAAACTTCTCTAGTTTGGCCTGAAAGATTATTCTTTCTCCAGCTTGTTGTTTGATGCTAATAAATTCATGATAAATGCTTCTCATGCAGCCGAATCAGATGTTTAGCTTTAAGAACTTATCCAAAAGTTGACACATCTGCACGCTATGGGAACACGCTATAGCGACCTGAAATACTCTCACCAAGTTAAGTCAGCTTACCTGCAACAAGATGCGGCCAAGGAAAATTTTGCTGAAATGAGTGGTAAGCATGAATTGGCCTGGTACGAACGGTTGCGATGTGCCTAAGCACACCACTTCAACCGAACTATGTTGCGGATACTACAGTCCTACAGAGCTGGACTGATAGAAGAATTGGAGGAGTGCCATAACACTTTCTATGTGAAAGCGATGATCATTCCAGTGGACTTATCATTCCTAGATGAACATATCCTCCTATATTAAACGCAGTTAAAGGCAAGTTATAACATTAGGAAAGTGACCGAGGGTGAAGTCTCTTTGACCGCCCTTTGTGTCGACCAGCTACTCTATCTCCTGCCACTTATCATTGAAGGAGTGACCTGGGCTTCAGTTAAGGAGAAGGATGAAGTATAAATGCAGGCCCTCCATGAAGAGTTTGAGGGGATGAAAATCTAGGTCACTTGATCACTTTCATGCTTTCTGTTTATGTTTTCCCTCTGTAGTAATGCAGTTGATGACCGACAAGGAAATAATAAAATCCAATATGAAATAAATGTTTAAGGGATATGACATACCTCCCTTTCGGCCATGCCCTTTGACTGCAATGGTGTTTTAGTACTTTAGTTGTTAGCGTGGCCTGAGTGTTACAATATAGACATGCAGTGAGCCTTTCCTCATATGTGTATGTCATACCTCAGCCACAATAATAGCGCCACATTCTTTTTGAGGAAATTGCATTTATTTCTATACATTCCCCATATTCCCGAAAAATATTTTGCTCAACCTTGAGTAATCAACAGTCACACCACACCCTACGCGCATTAACTATTGAATCTTTAATCTATAATAGTAGCCCTTAGCTTTCAAAAAGCATCATAAATTACTTTAAAATAGAGTCTTTGCCACCACTGCTTCAGTTCTCATGGATTACTACACTTTGTCAATTAAAATCATGGAGGAGATATTCAAAGAAGGAATCAAATCCTCCTCTCTCCTCCTTTCTGGGCGATCGTTTCCCTTTCCTCAAGGATGTTGATGATATTCCTAAAGATCAACGACCTCCTTAGAAAATTTTGAAAATCATCTTAGAACTTCGACAACTCAGAGATGAATTCTTCGAAGCGGACAGAGAGATCAAGCGGTGCTCTGCTACTTTGTCGTGTTTGTCAACCCTTCCTGTTAAGTGCAGGGCTCTACCATCTTGTCAAGAAGTATCTTAGAAGAATAGGCTGCATTAGACTCATGAGCATGATTTTAATGAGATGATGTTGCGGATGTTGAAGCGTGTGTTCAACAATCTCTATGCCGACTTGGCTGAGATCAATCGGCTTCACCTGAACAATGATTGGCTAAAATAATACTGAGCTAGTCACGTTCATCAAGTCCCAGATCGCTCTTTATAAGAATCATGCTGAATCTAGTGAAGCAGAAAAGAGATCGGCCGAGTTGGAACATGTGGCCATCGGCCGTCATCTCGCATACATCGAGCACATGCTTCATGGACGAAGAGGCGAAATGCGGCGAGGGAGGCAAAAGCTAAGGCTGCTAAAAGATTTAAAGACCTTAAGTGAGCCCACTTATAGCTCTCATCTAGCCCCTCTTCTTCATCTTTCATTTCTTACGACTATTTTGTAACTAATGGACCCTTATATCTTGTCTTGTAACTGATAGACCCTTATTTTAGGGCTTTATTTAAACAAACCATTTATTTTACTGACT
Organism: Magnolia sinica; assembly: GCF_029962835.1. Classification (NCBI taxonomy): domain Eukaryota; kingdom Viridiplantae; phylum Streptophyta; class Magnoliopsida; order Magnoliales; family Magnoliaceae; genus Magnolia; species Magnolia sinica. Next base: position 67,928,617 of record NC_080579.1, on the reverse strand, counting down.
TAGTTTAGCTTGATTCATAATGACTTCCTACAATGAAAGGAAGTGTTGTTTTAAGAAACGATCGTTTATAAGAGCCATTGCGATATTTCTGTTTATATCTCTCAAGAGATAGGCCCCTCCTTTGAGGATTTGCTCGATAACATATGGTCCTTCCTAAGTGGATGACCATTTCTTGCTTAATGCTTGATCCTTCTAGCCGATAGGCAACACCATTTTTCAGACCATGTCGCCTATTTCGAAAGACTTTCCTTTCACTCTTTTGTTGTATGCTCATGCCACGGCCACTTTGTTGGCCACGATCAGAGTCCAAGGCTCTAATACGAACCTCATCTAACTCCTAGAGCTCGGCCAGCATTGCCTTCGTGAACTCTGGAAGAGTCAGCTGAGCCTGATATGCATTTTGTAATTTCCATGGGTAAGACTACATCGTGCCCATAGGTTAATTTAAATGGATTGACTTCAGTGCTGGTATGGGGCGATATCCTATAGGCCTACAAAGCTTCAGAGAACTTGGCATGCAATTCTCGAGAGTTCTCACAAATCATTTTACTCAGGATATTCTTGATTACTTTATTGCTAACCTCGGCCTGGCCATTAGCCTGGGCATAGTAAGGGTTTGAATGAAATTTTTTTTATGCCATATCAATTGGCCATCACCTCTTCATTCATCCCCTCAGGACTTTAAGCCCTGTGACTAATTATGCCATTTTGTTGGCATCCACGTTATACTTCCGAGTGATGTGCATTGTTCACAACCGTGCCCAGGAGACGATGGTGGATAACGGATTTACTGGGACTAAACTTGTACATATTCTAAAAATAACTAGAACTAGAACTAGAAAAGATCTAAATCTAAATCTAAATAATTGAAAGTAATGGTGAATGGTAAATAATGTTGATTAAAATGTATGAATTTAAAAGTGGGAACTAGGGTGTCAAGGATCCACTTGTAGCTATCAAGATGCTACCTTACTTGATTAAAGGAACACAATTGGAATTGGTGTCCTATCCTATCCTATTGGAAGATGAAACAATTTAAATCAAATTTAAACTTTTTATTAACCTAATTCTAAATGGAGGAGAATTGTGATAATTGAAAGGGATTCCATCACCCTACCATGCCCAGGAGATGATGGTGGACAACGGGATTTACCAATCTCATTATCTCAAAATAGGAAAAGAAGATATCCAAAGCTATCACAACATTTATTGTAATTTGAGTCACAATAAATCACAGAAAACTGAAAATATTCCCTTAATATCAAACTAGAAATCAATGAAATTCAATAAGAACAAGAATCAAAGCAAAATAAACATCTAAACATGCTACAAGCTTCACCTCTTAGCCCTAGTTAAGAGGTTTAGCCAACCATAGACATGATTGAAACCAAATCTCTTAAATAAAGTATGAAAAATAAACTAGGGAAGAAGAAAAACTCTTTGGCGGCTGCTACACCCTTGTGTATGCTCCTTGAGACCTTTCCAAACCCTAGAAGATACTTTGTAGCATCCTAGGGAGTCCTATTTGTAGTTGTGGAACTCCAACTTTCACACCGAGTTGGAAAAATCTAGAAATCGCATCAAATTTACACATTTTGTGTAGTTTTTCAAAATAGACTCAGAGTTTAAACCGCCTCAAATTTACGCACTCTACACAGTTTTCCAAAATAGACTTAGAGTTTCAGAATATACTTTTTTAAGACAATTTCAAGAATATGTTTGTTTTCACGACAATTTCAAGATTCATTTTCTTCACATTAAATCTTTGATTCTCTTCATTCCTCACTTGGTTTTCTTGGATCTTTGGCATGTGAATTCTTTATTAAGGACTTCCAAATCTTCATTTAGTAATCTTTTAAGCATAAATCTTCCTTTTTGTATCAATTTCTACTTAAGCTCTCGAAATCACCTCGCACATGAAAACATGCATAATTAAATCAATTAAGAAATATCATGTTTATAAAACCAAGGTATAAATAAGGAGAAGTATGCAATATTTCACACTCAACATCTTCAAATTGGTCGAGTAATAAGAGCGCCAAGGCATAATATGGTAATAAAGATGGGCTCGTATACTTAAACAATCCTGCCATCTGATATATCACCAATTGTGAATCTCTAATAATGATCACATTTTTGACTTGCAATTCAAATAACAAGTCCAAGCCAATTATCATAGGTTCATATTGGGCCTAATTGTTAGTACATTCAAACTTTAATTGGAATGTAAACTCCTACCTATTTTCATTAGGGGTGACCAAGATAACTCCAGCTCCAGACATATCATACGTCCTTGACACATCGAAAATTAATTTCTACGGTGAGAGTTGCACACAGTATAGATCTAAGATATCTGACAAAATTTGTTCCTTGAGGTCTGAAGGATGGTAGGCCAAAAAGTCTTCTATAGCTCAACCTTTCACTGCCTTTTACTATACGTAATGCAAATCAAACTCAGATAAAGCTAATACCCATTTACCAATTCAGCCACTTAAAATCGACCGGTTTAACATATATTTCACTAAATCGGTAACAACTATTACATTCACTCTCTTGGCCAATAAATAATGTCTCAACTTAGTGGCCGCAAAGTATAATGATAAGCACAATTTCTCTATGGCTGAGTAATGCCTCTTAGCATCAAGCAACGTCCTATTAAAATAGTAGACCGCTCGCTCGTTCTACATATTGTTGTCTTGTTCTTGGAGAGCTTTGATCGATTTCATTGAGGCCGCGATGTATGGCTTAACCGGTATTTTTTTTCTAGGGGGCATCAGCATAGGTTGCTTCATCAAATATTCTTTAATTCTACCGAATGCCATCCGGTGTTCTGCTTCCCACACAAATTCGGTTCCCTGCTTTAATTTCAGTAACAAAGAAAAGATGTTAGTTTTACCTGCACAGTTGGATATAAATTGCCTAAAGAATTTGACATGCCTTAAGAACTTTTGTACCTCGGCCTTATTTCCTGGTGGGCGTGTGTTAATCGCAGCCTAAGTCTTATTTTGATTGAATGTAGCCCCTCTTTGATGTACCAAAAATCCTAAGAAATTGCCCGCTGATACCCCAAAGCACATTTCAAAGGGTTCATCTTTAATTTATGGAGCCTCATCCATTCAAAGGACATACGCAAGTGGGCCAGATACTCATCTGCATTGGTTGACTTGACTACTACATCATCCACATAGACTTCCATAAAGCGGCCGATCATGTCATGGAAAATAGCATTCATTGCCCTTTGGTATGTGGCCCCTTCCATTCTTTAATCCAAAAGGCATCACCACCCGACAATATGTTCCTAAAGGTTATGGACATCTAAATGTTGTTTTTGGCACATCATCTAACGCTATATAGATTTTATTATACCCAGAATGCCCATCCAAGAAGGACACAACCTCGTGTCCAGCGGCCCGATCGATAAGCTGATCAGCTACCGGCATGGGATATTCATCTTTTGGAGTGGCTAGGTTTAAATTTCTAAAGTTGACACAGACTCTCAACTTACCATTCTTTTTCATCACCGGGACCACATTTGACATCCACTCCGCATATTTGATTGGTTAAATGAAATCGGCTTGTAGGAGTCGCTCGATCTCTTCCTTGATCTTGAGGGTGACTTCGGCCGTCATCTGCCTAGGCAACTGCTTATACGGCTGATAGTATTCTTTCATGGGTAATCTATGTTTGACTAAGGCTCTTTCAATTCTTTGCATTTCATGGTATTCCCATGCGAAGCAGTTGGCAAACTCCATAAGTAAATTTGTCAACCTCTCTTTCTCGGGCAGTCGTAGAAACTTGCTTATGAATGTTCATGATCTGTCCCTAAGTTGATCTTGACTAGTGGTGTAACATCCTGAAATTTTGCAGCCAGAGTTTATACTCATGCCTGAGAAAACCAGGTGTTAATAATTGAATGAATTAGATACTTTAGAAAATTGCACCATATTTTTTTTCTTCATTTGGATCACATCAAATTACATCCATGAAGGTAACCATTCACGAGAATAAAACCAATTGTGATTATTATTAAAAGTATTCAAATAAAATATCGAGTGCCCTCTCGATGGAAGCTTATTACATTATTGAGTTCACAGTGGAAATATAAATCTAAATCATAAAACTATCATATTATTCATTCAATATAATCTTCCATAGTGAGATGGTCCTCTAGGTCTTTAATCTGTACATCACTTGCATCATCTGTATGGTTGGAGAGGGTCAACGTCCTACTCATAGTGATGGCCATCTTTCAAGATTAATAATAATTCAAGAGATTTATAAAAGCAATATAAAGGTTCAGATACGTCCTGTACTCCACAACTACGAGAGGTATCAATATGTGCAAGCAACCTACATGAGATGCATGCATAGCAAAGTATGTACGGTTCATCACACTTAAAGATCACTACAATGTGGAATATGATTAGAGTTATCCGACGTACCCCGCATCTGATTCTATGGAGATTCGCCTGTGTGTCCCATATTTAACATGGTTTTACGCAGTTATCTCAAAACGAACACAACACATGACTAAAATTATGTGACACAATTTGTTCATGGAGCGACTATTTGCGACATCAATCCCAGAAGTGATGTAACACACATTCCAAATTACTTACATTGATTTGTGCACCACTACCCATAAAACATGGAATTACGTGTTGCTCCAGGGGCCGCTACCGAAAACACATTACGTCCACGATATTTATTCGACCACTAGAGGTGAGATACCCAACATAGTACTTGCACTAAAAAAGGAAATTCATTGAATTGTGGAAGTTCTGGAATATCAAGACACATGCCCAAGCCTTAAAGGTAAACAACACAAGGCTAACAAAGTATAGAGGAGAGTAGCAATAGCTAGCTCAACAAAATGGGAGAGTGGCAATGGCCAACTAAAAAATAAGGAGAGTAGTAATGGCTAACTCAACAAAGGAGAGTGGTAAGGGCCAACTTAATAATAAGGAGAGTGGCAAGGGCCAACTCATAAAATTAATAAGGCTAAGGCAAGGCTTGTATCCATTGTCCACATAAATTCATAAAGATCACATGTAATCAAAGTCATACCATAATTTTCATAGGATAGACAATTGATGGTGGTAAAATTATACGATAGCAGGGAAAGAATCATAATAACATAAAAACATGTATAAAGGCAACTAAATCATGGCGACTTAAATTAAGGTAAACTTAAAGGAAAAACCCTCACCTTAGTTTGATCTCAACTTGACGTTGCTAGATCTGCAATATCGTATTCAAGCCTAGCATAATTAGTATGTTTCCTTAAAGCATGTTTGGCCGGGCGCTGGATAGGTTATTAGATGGGATTAGGAGGGTTATCCTGTGCCATCCCATCCCATTCGCCATTTGAGATGGCGGGATGGGATTTCATCTGCCTCACCCTCGTAAACACCGCCCTTAGTTAACATGGATTCTGCTAATCCCAGGATGTGAATTTTCACCGCTATGTGGGGCCCACCAAGATATCAATGAGATATCCACTCCATCCATCATTTTCACCGGCCTACATTTAGCCATGAACCTATTTTAAGGGAAATATAAAACAGTGAGTGGGGCACACCACAAGAAGCAATGTAGATGCAAACCCATCCATTTGGGACGGTCCAAACAGGCTGCTGTATATCCCATGGTCTATCCGAAACCCATGGGATCAAGGGACAAACACTGACACCACCATCATTACCTTAAAATCCATTATATCCCTCCTAATCCCATGGGATTGGTCCGGCCAAACACGCCCTTAGATTGTAACGCTAATAAGGCCATGTGACCAAATCAAGTTAGGTCTGGTTCCTACTATAATAATAAGCAAGGGATTTAGACATAGCTTGGACGGGACAAGCAAATATGGAAATCTAGTTATTTTTGGGAAGGTTTCAAGAGGTTGTTACTTCACCTCTTCGGTTTGTATAAAACTGATTGAACCCGTTGGCCTTGGTGTGTTCCTGGTAGCTGCAGCAACCGGTCTCCTCCCTTCTCTCTCTCTCTCTTTCTCTCTCTCTCTCTCTCTCTCTCTCTCTCTCTCTCTTTCTCGTTCCCATCTTTCTTTCTTCCTCTCTTGTTGGTGTGATCTCCAACACCAGATGTGGGGTTCTTATACCAATCTGGATCGTCTAGAATGTTCCAGCGTAAGTTATATGCGGAACATGCCTTACGCGATCGAGTGCATGAGCCATGCGCGGACTCCTGTTTGGACACGCTTCTTTCCCTTTCCACCCTTCTTTTTTCCCGAAATTGGGTCGTTTTGAATAGGGCCCACAGATCAGAGGTTAAGATCGTGTTCTTGGGTGAAGAAGTCTCGTCCGCTAATCCAACGGTGGTCTTACCAAGTGATCCATTCGAAATTAGCTGCTGTGGTTTGTGGATGTCATCATGAAAATTAGGGAGCTTAAATCCTTTCGTATTCTTTACTACCAACATGGATGTGGTCGAAAATCCTAGCTCCAAGAAGTGGACGTCTTGGATTAGAGCCAAGTTCCAAGATCCGTTCGCCTTTCGTAATGGGAGTTGGTGTGTGAACAGATTCTCTACAGTTTTGTTCGGTCGATCTGAAAAATTCCAGCAAGTGAGGTCTCATCACGGATCTTTCCGACGTCTCTGGGAGAGTTGGGATTCTCTCCTTTCCATCTTGGACGGTTTAGATTGGATTAAGGATGTGGGCTCTAACGTGGAAGGAAGGAACACAGAAGTTTTTCCATTTTTTTCAGAAACTCCAAGAACGCACACCCGATCTCCTTGGTAATCATGTGCTCACACGTGCGTATCAAAATGTGGGGCCTACATGTTCCTAGTCTGGCCCATCAACTCTATCTGATGGACAGTTCAGATCATCAAGGTGGGCCCTCGATGGTGGGTCCAATCACATCCAAATGGATGTCGGGTGTTTGAAACGCTGAAAGGCGGGATACATAAAGGAAGGAGAGTCCTTCTTGACTTCAGCTAGTTGTGGGTCAAAACCGCTGGACCGGGTTTCTAGGTCTGGTGTGTCGTGGGCGCACATTGTCCATGTGTACCTACACCTTTATGTGGGGTCCACAGAGATGTTAGTGACAGATCCCCTTCATCAGTTTAATCATTTGGTGTACGTAGCATCGTAGAATCCAAAATGTGGTTGATTTGAGTTTCTAGTGGGCCATGACACTGTTCATAACCCAAAGTGTAGGGTCACGATGTAGTAATAATCTCAGTGAGACCGAGGTCGAATCCACAGGAACTAATCTTGTGTATATTCTGAAAGTAATTAGAACTAGAAGAAGATGTAAACCTAAATCTGAAATATTTAAGAGAGTGATTTTTAATAAGGTAATTAAAACTTATAAATTTAGAAGTGGTAAGTAGGGTACCAAGGATCCACTTGTAGGTAATTAAAACTTATAAATTTAAAAGTGGTAAGTAGGGTACCAAGGATCCACTTGTAGCAATTAGGACACTACTAAAAGTGCTATGTTGATAACCCTAAGTATTGTCAAATTTTGGTGTGCCAAACCAATTCAAGTTTTTATCTTGATTTGTATCAAGCTTGTGCATCTGTTTACATTGAATCTTCGATGTTCGTTCTGTTCGTGCTGAATTTATCTTGCCGATATCTACGATGAACTTACTGAGATCTTCAAATTGGAAGAAAGTGAAGACTTAGTTTTCAAGAACATTGCGGTTCAAGATCTGGAACCAGAAAAGTTGAAGAACTCAAGACCTAGTTGAAGACTATGTTTGATATGTCGAGTTCAAGCTTCAAAGAGCGCAAGAATTAAAGTTACTGAAGTGATCGATAGTTTGATGGTTCATATGTTCTATCTCACAAGTAAGGTATGATTGACCTAGATTGACCTTAGATCATGATTAGATCATTTTATACTTTCGGTCGGTCATTTTAGTCATTTTATAAGTGTAAAATTTTATTCTTTCGACTAGCCCTAGCACTGGCTCGACCAGTCCTAGAATTTCCTCGACCAGTCCAGGATTTATTATGAATTTTTAAAATTTTTTATTGGTCTACAACCAGTCCTGGAAACTGCTCGACTAGTCTTGTGAATAGTGCTCGACCAGTCGTGCAGTGCTCAACTCATTTTCCAGTGAGTAATCTGGACTCACACGACCAGTCGAGCAAGCCACTCGACCAGTCGTGGGACCCACAAGGCCAGTCTTGCAACTGAAAAATCTTATCGCGCCAAAATTTTTGAAAATTTGTTTGGATAAGGCCAGTCGAAGCTATTCAAAGGCCAATCGTGCGAACCGATTTTTCACCTATAAATAGTGCTCAAATTTCAAAGCTTTCTATTCAATTCTTATCACTCTTAACCAATCACTCTGAGATTATTTTGAGTACATTCTAGGCTATTTGTGCATATTTAAGATTCTTTAAAGTAGCTCTTGTATTTTAATTTTGATTCTCTATTCCATTCATATGTTAAAAAGGGATATTTGATTTACCCTTTCATAAGATCAAAATCAAAGTAAAACCCTTGCTGATTTAATTAAAAATCATCTAGACTTAGAACCCTATACACTTGTGAGACTAAATGTTGAACATCTACGTCGTCATCAAGTTGGTTCTATCTGGCTACTTCAAAATCTTCATACAAATAGTATTTTACTTTTTCTATAATTCAATTCCTTTTTGGTTTATGAGATTGTTTCAGAAAATTTCTGTTTGTGGTTTGTCTAAGGTGATCCAGAAAACTCAGAGCGTAGGGTTTTTGAATTGTGTAAGCCCACTTGAAGGACACAATTGTAAAGGTTTTAGGTGAACCTTGAAAAACCTATTTTGGATTAGTGAATGCTAATATCCCGAGGGAGTGGATATTAGGAGTGGAGTAGTTGTGTGGCTATTGTTTAACGGTTGGTGTACACACAAGCGAACCACCATAATTCTTTGTGTTTGGTGGATGTGTGGTTTATTTCTTTATCTTTTATGGTTTAAGGTTGTGGGATGTATTTGTGAATGTGAATGTTGTAATCTTTATATTTCAGCATTATGTGATGAATGTTATAATAGATTAGTTTCTATTTCTTTCATATCCTCTTAAGTTTGAGTTTTTGAAACTCACCCACGTTCTAGTAAGGTTGTCCTGCCATAAACCATTGGTTTTTGGTGTTAAGTTGTCCTTAGAACTAAGTTTGTATCAACCTCTTAATACTTGATTTTTGAGGCAGTTATTTCCTTTAGTTAATTGCATTTATTTGTCTATCTTGTTGTTTTTATTCTGTGTATTGTTTTTATTTGGCATAGTCCTATTCACCCCCCCCCCCCCCCTCTTTAGGACATTTTGCTCGGCCTTTTCAACTACCTTGCATGATTTAAGGATATAACTAGAATCAGAGTCCTATCATATCCAATTGGTAAGAAGAGATTTGTCAGATCTCTGAACTTCTCATGGATCTAATCATCATGGATCTAATCATCAATGTAGAGATCGAGTAGCTAGTTTAATATGATCGGGTGGTCCAAAATCCAAGTGGACGGTCAGATGTCTCTATCTAGCAGTGAATATCTGATCGAGTGGTTGGTTATGGTGAACAGGTGAGGATACTTATATATATGATGGTCTTATCTTAAAATCAACGATCGGATGGCTTGATATGGGGATGAAAGTTATTCCCAATGGTCAGATTCATGTTGGAGAATGGATATATGGTTAGGTTAACTAGATTGGTATCATACACATGTACATAATGCATTAAATTCATGGTAACACTCGAGAACATTCAATACTGGGTATTGAAAAGTTCGGGGTGTTACAATCTACCCCCCTTAAATAAAATTTCACCCCCAAAATTTATTTATTTGTTCCATTTGCACTGATCCGTTATGTTTAATATTTCACTATATTTCTCATGAGGTAGATGTATATGTCTAGGTGTGTGTATAATTGGTTACATGGAAATCAGGATGCTATAATCTGCCCCCCTTAAATAAAAATCTCGACCCCGAGAATTAAAAATTGGATTAGACCGCTTATGCCTTACTTGAATATGATTCCGTAATTCTACGGTCCCGATCATTCTAAATCCTTGGGGAATGCTACGAAATTTTTAATTTCGACATCAAAGTATTCTAGATTTCATAAGGATAGGTTCAATTTATTCACTCCTTGTCGAACTTAACTTTCGATGTCGTCCTTTATATGAAAGGTTATAACTCTTAAGAAAAATTGTTGTATATTGACAACATGTAAATCTCATAATTTTAGTTTATGATCCGTGCGTCCAATTTATTCAAATTTGGAATTTAAGTCCTTGACTTATTCTTGAAGTTACAGAAAAATTCATGAGGTAGTAATCCACAGTTTGGGGGTTGTTTCATGCTTATGAGGTGAATAAAAGTTTGCTATCCAGCAGCAATTCTTACCTAATTTTGTTATTATCGTATTTTTATAGAATTTTGTATAACCCAAATCAAGATGAAATTTTAGAAGAAGATTGAGGGGGCCTAGGTGATCTATTGAAAAAAATTTAAAATTTTCGGATGTGTTTTCCTTCTACAACTAGTGGAGATTTCACAGCATGTCAGAATTTTGTTGAAATAGTAAATAATTTTGGGAAAATTAGAAAATCTTTATTCCCATAAGGGGAAACTTGTTCTTCTTGCTTGAAAATTCGTTTAAGGATGAATTTTAGTTCATAACAAGTTTATTTGGGATTTTTAAGAATTTTTCTAAAGGTACCTAGATTCATAGTCTCTAAATTACACATCTAACTTAAAATTCTCAACGGGGAACCTAAATATGGGTTTCTAATTCCTCAACTTTCTAGTTCCTTTAGGAATTCAATTGAGTAAATGTATCTAATTCATAATTGTATCCTTGTCGTGTAAAGCTTATGATGGTCCATGCCCTCAGGCCCACTTAATCTCGTTCTCATACTTTAACACCAACCATAACATCCTGAAATTTCACGGCCAGAGTTTATACTCGTGCCTGAGAAAGACGGGTTTTAAAAATTGAATGAATTGGATACTTTAGAAAATCGCACCATATTTTTTTCTTCATTTGGATCACATACAATTACATCCATGAAGGTAACCATTCACAAGAATAAAACCAACTGTGATTATTATTAAAAAAATTCAAATAAAATCTCGAGTGCCCTCTCAATGGAAGCTTATTACCTTATGGAGTTCACAGCAGAAATATAAATCTAAATCATAAAACTATCATCTTATTCTTTCAGTATAATCTTTCATAGTGAGATGGTCCTCTAAGTCTTTAATCTGTACGTCACCTACATCATATGTACGGTTGGAGAGGGTCAACATCCCACTCATAGTGATGGTCATCCTTCAAAATTAATAACAATTCAATATATTCGTAAAAGCAATATAAATGTTCAGATACGTCCTGTAACTACGAAAGGTATCGATATGCGGAAGCAACCTACATGAGATGCATGCCTAGCAAAGTATGTACGGTTCATCACACTTAGCGATCGTCATAATGTGGAATATGATTAGAGTTATTCGACTTGCCCCACATCTAATTCTATGGAGATTAGCCGGCATGTCCCACATTTAACATGGTTTTATGTAGTTATCTCAAGATAAGCACAACACATGACTGGATGAATTATGTAACACGATTTATTCATGGAGCGACTATTTGCGACATCCAATCTCGAAAGTGATGTAACACGCATTACAAATTACTTACATCGATTTGTGCAACACTACCCATGAATCATGGAATTATGTGTCGCCCCAAGGGCCACTACCAAAAATGCATTACGTCCACGATGTTTATTTAACCGCTAGAGGTGGGATACCCAACATAGTACTTGTACCAAAAAGGGAAATCCATTGAATTGTGGGAGTTCTGGAATATCAAGACACATGTCCAAGCCTTAAAGGTAAACAACACAAGGCTAACAAAGTATATAGGAGAGTCGCAATAGCTAGTTCAACAAAAGGGAAGAGCAGTAATGGCCAACTAAAAAATAAAGAGAGTAGCAATGGCTAACTCAACAAAGGAGAGTGGCAAGGGCCAACTCACATAACACCCACATAAATTCATAAAGATCACATGTAATCAAAGCCATACCATAATTTCCACAGTATAGACAATTGATGGTGGTAAAATTATATGATAACGGGGAAAGAATCATAATAACATAGAAACATGTATAAAGGCAATTAAATCATGCCAACTTAAATTAAGGAAAAATTAACGGAAAAACCATTACCTTAGTTTAATCTCAACTTGACTTTGCTAGATCTGCAATATCGTATTCAAGCCTAGCTTAATTAGTATGTTTCCTTAGATTGTAACGCTAACCACGCCATGTGATCGAATCAAGTTAGGTCTGGTTCCTACTACAACAATAAGCAAGGGATTTAGACATAGCTTGGATGAGACAAGAAAATATGGAAATCTAGTAATTTTTGGGAAGGTTTCAAGAGGTTGTTTCTTCACCTCTTCGGTTTGTATAGAACTGATTGAACCCACTGGCCTTCGTGTGTTCCTAACAGCTGCAACAACCGGTCTCCTCCCTTCTCTCTCTCTCTCTCTCTCTCTCTCTCTCTCTCTCTCTCTCTCTCTCTCGTTCCCGTCTTTCTTTCTTCCTCTCTTGCTGGTGTGATCTCCAGCACTAGATGTGGGGTTCTTATACCAATCTAGATCGTCCAGAATGTTCCAACGTAAGTTGTACGTGGAACATGCCTTACGCGATCGGGCTGTGTGAGCTATGCGTAGACTCTTATTTGGACACGTTTCTTTCCCTTTCCTCCCTTCTTTTCTGTTGAAATTGGGTTGTTTTGAATAGAGCCCACAGAAGGGAGGTCAAGATCGTGTTCTTGGGTGCAATAAGTCTCGTCCGTTGATCCAATGGTGGTCTTAGCAAGTGATCTATTCAAAATTAGCTGCTATGGTTTGTGGATGTCTTCATGGAAATCAAGGAGCGCAATCCTTCTATATTCTTTATTGTTAACGTGGAAGTGGTCGGAAATCCTAGCTCCAAGAATTGGACGTCTTGGATTGGAGCCCGGTTCTAAGATCCAGTCACCTTGCGCAGCGGGAGTTGGTGTGCGAACGGATTCTCTGCAGTTTGTGTCCGGCTGATCCAGAAAATTCCAGCAAGTGAGGTCTTGTCTCGGCTCTTTCTGACATCTCTAGGAGAGTCGGGATTCTCTCCTTTCCATCTTGGATGGTTTAGATTGGATTCAGGATGTGGCCTCCAGCGTGGAAGGGAGGAACATAAAAGTTTTTTCATTTTTTTCAGAAACTCCAGGCGCACACACCCGATCTCCCTGGCGATTGTGTGCTCATGCATGCATATCAACGTGTGGGGCCTACACATTCCTGGTCTATCCCATCAGCTCTATTTGATGGACGATTCAAATCATCAAGGTGAGCCCTCGATGGTGGGTCCAATCACATCCAATTGAACGTCGTGTGTTTGAAACGCCCGAAGGTAGGATACGTAAAGGAAGGGGAATCCTTCCTCACTTCGGCTAGTTGCGGGTTAAACCAGGTTGATCGAGTTTCCCAATCTAGTGTGTCATGGGGGCACATAGCCTATGTGTACCTGCACCTTTATGTGGGGTCCATAGAGATGTTTGTGACAGATCCCCTTCATCGGTTTGATCATTTGGCGTATGTAGCATCATAGAATCCAAGATGCGGTTGATCTGAGTTTCTAGTGGGTCACGACCCACTTGATGAGGAGCTGCTACGTAAGCTTAACGACTTTGAAACCCCTAAGATACATGATTGGCTGTGGTGAAGATGGGATCCACTTGCGATGTCCTTTGGGAGATCCACTACGTTCACCAACTTCAACCCATTTTTTGGGCTCATGGCTCCAAGTTTGAAGCAGATCCAAGTTATGGGTGGGCCACACATTGTAAGAACGTGCGAGTTTCTCTCATACGTAGAAATCTATGTGATTTTTAGGAGAACACATTGCTGTATATATAAGTTGTGAGTTTATATTTACAATCTTGCCCCTCTCCGTTGACCCAACTTCTGCCATCCATTCCTCTTAATTGTACCGTCTGAATGAAATGAAATTTCACCACTAGTCGTTACTTTTCAAGATCTCTCAACTAGTTAAGTTTGGGTTCTGATCTCTTAAAGATGACAAAGATGCTTTCTCGATGGCTAGCACACTCTGTGCTTCAGAATGGTAGTTGTACACATCTAGTTGAACTATTACTCGGTAGTTTGGTTATATACTTTAAGATCTTCAAAATGACCAATTCATCCTGATATTCGGATGACCCATTTGACGGATCCAAACCTAATGGGTGGTTAGATGACTTGCTAAAAGTAAACAAACTTGATGGTTAGTATTCTAGGCACAAATTTAGGTGATTGTATGATCAGTTTTGTAAATGGATGGACACAAGTGGGTTTTTTTGGAGCGATCAAGGGGCATAACATGCGTAGCGTTAGATTCGAGTGACTTGTTCACATGTGTAAGTTCCTCGGATTGTAATTCTAATGGTGAATTAAGGATATTCATGTGGGTTAAACAAGATGAATGAATTGGAATCTTAATCTGGTAAGTGTATGGACAAATGTAGAGGTCGAGTTGCTACTTTACTATGATCGGGTGGTCCAAAATCCAAGTGGACGGTCAGATGTCTCTATCTAGCAGTGAATATCTGATGGAGTAGTTGGTTATGGTGAACAGGTGAGGATACTTAGATATATGATGGAGATATATGATGGTCTTGTCTTAAAATCAATGGTCGAATGGCTTGATCTAGGATGAAAGTTATTCCCAATGGTCAAATTCATGTTGGAGAATTGATGTATGGTTAGTTTAACTAGATTGGTATCATACACATGTACATAATGGGTTAAATTCATGGTAACGCTCAAGAACTTTCAATACTCGGGTATTGAAAAGTTCGATGTGTTAAAAGTGGGTCTTGAACCTGCGATCGGATATTTTCTTTTCCTTCTTAAAGTTCTTTAAACTCAAAACTATTTTCTTCGACCGATCCCTCTATTTCGACCAAATTCACAAAGCAATTCGCATCGGTTTCCTTCACACTTTCTTCAAGCCTCTTTATTATGGCCGTAAAGTCGGCCCCATATACCTTGGCCCTTGGCGTCTGGGTCATGGAATCTCTTCGATAGTGTAACGGGGAGCCAGCCGATATAAGACAATGTCCTTCGGCTACTATCGTCAGTCGAGGTGACCTCTCAAATAGTTTGTACAATGCTTTAGGGATTCTTTTTTACCGTAATCACAGTTGGTCGGCCAAACTTATTCCTCTCGGTGAACCTGATTGGCCCTACTTCTTTGCCATAATAATAAGCCTCGTTGGCGTTTGATATGGCTAAGAAAGGTTTGTTATCGGCCAAGACTAGATCAACCTTATTTTGGTTCCAAAAGACCACAAACTGGTGGAGAGAGGATGGGATGTAAGAAAAAAAATGAATTCAGTCTCTCCTTAACAACACGTTATAGCTCGATGAGGTATCGACAACAAAAATGGAGCCAACACTATCTTCATGCCCATGGTCAGATCGACAAGCCGGACACTATGCGTGTGTGTGACATGACTTGCAAATTTACTAATGATCAATTCTATTGGGATTAGATCAGCCGCAGTTTTTCCTAATTTAGCCAACATCCTCTATGGTAGCAAATTTACTACAGCCCCATTATTTACCTGAATTCTAGTAAAAGGGTAATCATAGAAGTGAGCAGATATGTACATCGGCTTGAGGTGTTGTGTCATATCCTAAGTTGGTTTATCGATGACAATCTTTTCGGATACATCCCCAGCTTCTACAATAATTGTGTTCACATGTGGTGTTTTGTTAACTTTATTCTCCTCAAATGGGAAAGAAGCATGTTGAGTTATTACTAAAGGAGCATGTTCCTCCACATCATCGGCCATGCTATTTGGTTGAGTGGGCTTGGCTTGAAAATTGAACGGTAGCGTGAAGACCATGTTGCAATGAAACGTTACGAGAGACAATGACAAACATAATTTCACCACTTGAACCTTGCCCCCCTACTGTTTCAGACGCCTTTTGCTTGAATCGATTGGCTGGTTGCTCAGTCGCTGGATCCATGAGTGAAGCAATTTTAAGGGTGTCGGTAGTTGCCAAGAGCTTATTGGCCATCCATTCATCTATTGGAAAATAATATTTATTAAGGTAGTCTGACAAATTCCTACAGTTATCTTCCTTTTTAAGACCTTCTGGCTATGTCATGTCATGTGGCCCTTCTTGTGTCATAGTCGACAGAACTACTTCGACTATATTTACTTCTAATTGTTCATCAAGAATAGGGACCTTCTAAAAAGGGCATGGCGCTCTAGCCATGCGTGGAGAAGGTACATTTCCTGCCTCCATTTCTCTTCTGGTGGCAGCCCTTTGTCTTTGCCATCATCACTTTTGTGTTGTTGTCAGTGTATCCGGTATCACTGGAAACTTTGGATGGTCGACTCACTTCCAGACTCGTTTCTGTGTAGCAGGAGGCTTAACCATTCTTGACAAGTGTGGTCCCCATCGCGAGCTGTGGTTGGGGGCCAATTGTATCGGTCTGACATAATTATGGTGATCTTCTCTTGCTCTTTTAGGAGGAACATCTAACATGGATGTGATTTTCTAAGCACATCGATCGCAGATTTGAGCACCCTGATTGCTTCTTCTGATTTCGATCGATCGATCATCTCGAGGATGCAGAACCCATCGTCTTTGTTGAGTAAACTGATTAGACCCTTTTCGCTGAACATATGAGCTGAGATCAACCTTTGGTCGAGGGCGATCTCTCAGGTTAGCAGTAAACATGTTTACTTCTATATTGGCTGGGAATTGATCGGTGTCGATCAACATCGCCTCTTCACCTTTCTCTGGAAACTTCAATAATACACATTCAATATGATCTTGAATAATATTCCTAAACACAACACACTTGTTAGTCGAATGATTCTAAGTTCCATGCCATTTGTAGTACTTAATCTTTTAGAATTCATCGGTCGGAGGTATCTTATGATTAATAGGCACTTTAATAAACTTTCCGACCAATAATATATCAAATATTTCTTCGGCTCCAGTGATGTCGAAAGTGTACACCTTTTGAGCCTTTTGTGTGGTTTGTACAGTCGATTCCTCTTTAATCAATGCTGAGCACACCAGTGGCTTCTTGGCCACTACTTCAGCGATTACGATCTAATAATTAGGATCATTGTAATAACTCCCTAGTGACGAGTTCACTGCCTGGCTCCTTCCTGTAAGAGCTCTTCATAACAAGAAACCTTTTTAGTTAGATCATATAGGTCTACAAACTTCGTACCTGTAAACTTCTTTCAGGGTTTGCACTCAAGCCCGTCTTGCACTAATTGCACAAACTCAGCTTCGGTCATCACCACCCCGCTTGAACCGCATGATATAATTCATATAGGGTTCCCCAAGAAACTATTGGAATCGAGAAAGATCGTTCATGGTGATCTCCCTATTTTTAAACAAGAACTGAGCATGGAACTTCTCTTCTAGCTCCTGTTAGGTATGCATAGAGTCTGGAAATAAATTCGAATACCAAGTAAAGGTCGTTGCGGTCAAAGAGTGACTAAACAATTGTAACTTATAATAATCATTGTTGCCTAGTTCACCACACTGCATCGTGAAATAGCCAACATGCTGAATGGTTGATTGACCAGGTTTGCTCAAGAATACGGTAAAGTCTGGTCTATAATTTCTCAGCAATGGATATTGCCGATCTACCAACTCGGGGTATGGTTTATGGTAAACTAGAATGGTGTTGCACCCAAGAACTTGGCAAGCAACCTCCTGGACAATTTGTACAATTTGGTCACGGTCCACTTGCTGAGGAACCAAGATTGGTGAGTGATCTGGGATAAATCAATTAGGATTATCGGTGAATCTAGGACCTTGTTGTGGGTTGAACCCACTTAGCAGCCCATGATTCCTATTATCAGGCACAAAATTCCTGGCCTCCCACTCAAGTTTCCTGCCTTCCATAGGAGGAGGTACATTCCTGACCTTTGGAGGGAGGATTGGTGGTGGATTACATTGCAAAGGTGGCAATGGGGTTGTAATGCTGACCAAGCTTTCGTTGTGTTGTAGTGCTAATGTTATTCGTTTCATTATCACAATCAATAATCGTTGCATGGCTTTAGTCTGATTGGTCATGTAGCGATTGGTACTCTCGACCTAGGCACAAAATTGCTCAGCCTGAGCTCTTCCATACTCGTGCACCATTTGGATGCTCATTTGAACATCTTGCAGCATGATGGATATCTCATCCGGGAGTACGGCTCGAGATGTAGATGGTCCGGCCTGGTTCCCGATTGGATTAACACTTAGATTTGACACTTCAGGAGGCTCATGTGCCGACACCTTCTCCTCAGGGGGGTAGTACAGTTAGTTTCAGGGTTCAGCCATAGTAATGCGTTCACTTTTCCTTTGCATTTTCAAAAAAGAATTATCCAGTTGTTAACACATGGTGTCACACAGGGTGTGTAGAAAATTATTCAATCATTATTTTTCCCACACAGTGTACGAGCGTGCCAGAATTGGATTTGCGGCTCCAATTTGAACCGAACAACAATGACCCCAAGCACCGAGGTAGGTAGACACGTAGTGTATGACAGAGATCTGAGGAGATCGATCACTTATTCAGCCACTCGCTCAATGTGTAAATTGGATCAGGCAATATTCAGAAAGAAATTCTTTGCTGATGGGTCACTCCTTTGCCTTTCGTATGAAAGGACTTTTTGATACATATTAAATGAAATGAGAAAGAAATTCTTATAGTCGGCTGTTGTGAACAACTAAAGGATACCTTTCTAATGATTGGACGAAGTTTAATGCGAGAACGTAAACTCCAATTATAGCAAATGATTATCAGTTACTTGTTTATCACTACGGATTACACTACGAAATGCAAATCAGCAGGCTGAAGAGTTAATGATTATATTAAGGAATGTAATTCGCTTAACAGAATAAATAAAGGATTACACTACGAAATGTAAATTGACAAGATAATTGAAAGATAATTGAAAGATAATATTGGATTCGTTTGGTTTAGTATGAGACTAATTTCTTTGTTGCATTCTTCCTTTATTTATAACTTTCATCCAGCAGTTCTAGATCCTTCCCGCATTATGACGGTTATGATAACTGCTTTTTCACTACTGTGCCTCTGGATACTTCCCATGTTATGCTTGTGTTATTTCTCTTTGCGCCACTTGCCTTGTGGCCGATCGATCTTAGTTGTCCTTATTTAGCTTGTCCATTACTTGACTATTGTGCTCCTCGGCCACTTTAATAGCACCAATCGATACATTATGGCTCCACTTCCTAAGAAATCTCTTCTGTACATGTTCGCATATATCTAAATATACCGTGTCTGCCAGTACATATCACACGTAATTTATTCTGATTGGTCTTAGTATGGCTTGTCCGGGATGGGTACGAACACAACCATCAACCTATTGATCAGATCACACATATTTGAGTGAAGGATTAACACAAATACTAGCTTGATTAAAAGCTTTTATGACCCTTAAGAAGTTTTCAACTATGGGTGTTCAACTACAATTGCGGTCCACCTAAAATTTAGATATGCTTTATGTTTTGGGTCATGTTAGGAAGTGAGTGGAGAAAAAAAAACAGATGGAGAGCGTAAATACAAAATACAAATAGTAAGTGCGGTCGCAGAACCTCCATGGGAGGCAGGACCCTGAGATTTTGATCTATTTGATTTTTATGCCCATGACTTAAAATGATTTAGAAAGACCCATGACATTGCATATTTAGATTGGGTACATCATGGTGGGGGCCAGAGAAAGGGTCGCACTATCCATCTGTTTTGCTAGCTCATTTTAAGGCATGATACACACACACACACACACACACATAATTGAAACAAATCCAAAGGTTAAGTCGACTACACCATAGGAAACAATGGTGATTGAACGTCTACTATTAAAAATCGCTCCAGACCACAAAAAGCTGATATTTGTGCTTTCCATTCATCCAAATATGTGTGACTTTATTAAAAGGTTGGATGAATAGTAACATAGTTTTAGATCATGCTGATATTTATTCTTTCCAATTCATTCATCTAAATCTATGTGACTTTATTAAGAGGTTGGATGGAAAATAAACATTACAGTGGGCTCTAATTAAGAAGGTTTCAATGGTAGGTGTCATCATCCTCACTATTTTATGTGGTGTGGTCCACTTAAGTTTATAATTTGCTTTATATTTTAGCTTATGTCCTAAAAATATAAGGTAAAACAGATGAACAACATAGATATTAAAACATATACATTACTGGGAGCCCATAGTGTCACTGCCCAATCCAAGTCCATAAATATGGTGGCATAAGATCTAGATGGCATGATAATCTTGTGAGCTACATGGACGATGAATGTGCACAGTTCGCAAATATTTAAACAGTTCCTATATTTTAACATGTGGGGCCATTTGATAATTTGAATGGCCCCCTTCTTTGGTAGGTGATTTTAGGGCTAGTTTGAATTTTTACAAAGTTTTATTACGATGCCACCATGTCAAAGGCTACTCATGGACATGCTGGTGCTAGCTAGTTGTTTTGTCCCTTGATCCTCCAAAACACCCCGAAACTTAAAAGGATTTGATCGTGGCACATGTGGAGAGCATAAAGAATTGGTGTGGTATATTTCTATATATGCATTTTTATACATCTGTATTAACACATTTGTCACAGTTTTTAGTTCTTAAGATTAATGATGACCCATATGCATATGAAAGATGCTTGAACTTGTATAGTTGTGTAGACGTTGGATTTCGGGCGAATCGTGCTCACGAGTGCCTTTTCAGGCCTTTTGTTGTGTATTTGTCGGCTTGGGGGTATGATATTTATGATTAGAACAGCCACTAGCCAATTACTCATATTTCTACGGTTGGCTAGATCATATAGAAACTTTAGGAGAATGAATCGTTGAATTACCTATCCTAAAATGACTTTTGATCTGCAATCAAACTTCTGGGTAAGGGACTAGGATTACAAAAAGGGAAGGTATTAGGCACCCTCTCTGCCCGTTAAAAAGTACGGTTTCTACTTCATAGGAAAACAAAATATCAGGAATTGGATGGGCTATTGTGCACCGATGATGCAAATGTGTGTGGCGATGCGGTGCTTACAACAAGCGATGGCCCAGGTCAGATAAATCTACCCAAACGCACCCACTTGAAGAAGTAGTTGAAGCCTAGTCAACCTAAGTTTTTTATGAGGAAGTCCTGGTATACCAGCAAGTCGTATAGCATACACTTGGACTGACTAGACTAACAGGTGGGTTGGAGTGCACATAATGATATGCGATGTTAATACAAAGATGAATGAAGTTGATTAGAACTTTGAAAGTGATAGGTGGATGGACTTGTTGCAAGGGATGACTTGAGTGGTTTGGAATAGTGTTTATGGTGGCATAGCTGGCTGAGGGCTAGACTTGGCTAAGTAGAACAGGACTAGAACTCATTTCCTACTACTCTTTCTTCTCCTTGGTGGATAGGTGGAAGATCTAAGAGGTACAAGATTCTAAGACGTGAAGGATGATTTGAAATGGGAAGGGAAAGGGGTATTTATGGATTTATTAGGTGACATTTTAGTTATTCTAGAGAATTCCATGGGTAAAAGTGGCTCCAAGGCTAGAATTGGTTGTTGTCACATGGTGCAATGTGGACGGTTGGATCTATGGGTGAGGTGAATAATTTTGGATAAAGTAAGGGGCAGTGGGTAAAGTTGGACATGAACCAAGTTAACTTGGTTAGCTCGCTTAGCTTAGCTCAGATAGGCTCAACTCGAAAGTTGGATTCGGGCCGAGCTGAGCATATTTTTTGAGCTCGAAAGAATTTTGAGTCGAGCTCAAGCTAGCCTATGTTTTATTTGACTCAGTTCTGCTCTGCTTAACTAAGCTTGAGTTATAACTTAATTATATAATATTATATATATTACTTAATTAATATATTATATATTATATTATATATAATAAAAAGGTCTATAATATAAAAATTAAAAAGAAAATGCTCGACTCGAAAGTTTGAACTTGAACTTGACTCGAAAGCTCGAGCTTGAACTCGGTTGGAGCTACTGATTGAATCAAGCTGAGCTGGTCGTCAGGCTCGAGGATAGAGCCAAGTCGAACTCGAGCTGGGGTAGGTTGTTGGCCAAACTGAGTCGAGTTATGCCAAGCTCGACTCGGTTCAACTCATGTACAACTTTAGCAATGGGGTCATTTTCTTTTCCAACGCATTTGCTAAGATAACTTGGTAATGTTATCACCCCACCTAACCTCCCTACGAAGAGTTTGCCCACGTGGGTGGTAGCACACTGTGCATCGCCCACCATATGGATGGCTCCCATTTTTTTGTAGGGGGGTCATTTGGGGTAGTGTATCACCCCCTCCTTGGTCCTCTTAGTTTTTCTTTATTGTGGTCCTAAGTTTTAATGGGCCTAGTTTGGGCTTAAATTGGGCTTGGACTTGGGCTTATTGGGCTAATTAAGTTTCACTGAGTTGGAATAAGTTGGCTAGGTTGGATTGAGTTGACTGAGTTAGACTGAGTTGGCTAGGTGTAACACCCTGGCCCTCTAATACTCAGGTATTCGATGTCCTCAAGTGTGTAGACACTGGCGGGAGGTTCCCCCCGAGCTGCCCCATTAGGTGTCCAGGTTATACCGTATAATGGTTGCATGAGTCGAATGATATGTGTGTGTGTGTGTGTAGGAATATTGTATGCACAATTGATACAAGCAATAGATCTAAAGGCCCAAATCCAAAATCTATCTCTATTCAATGAAACCCATAGCTAAGGCCTCCATACCTGAATCTCGCAGAGGAGTTGAGAAGAGAAGGTTAATGATTTTAGATGCTTAGTTGATATGGGCAGTAATGTATAGAGGCTCAGATTCAAAGTCTATCCAAATCTGGTGAAACCCATAGCTAAGAGCTCCATACCCAAACCTCGCAGAGGGGTTGAGAAGAGAAGCTAATAATTATACTCGTTGTAAGTTCTTTTATGTTTAGCACACATAAGGTTGTCAAATTTTGTAAGACAAAGATACACAGTGATACCAATCAAATAGTAAGTTTGGTCAGATTACAACTACACTTCATCGCATGAAGATCAGCTCAAGATGGGCTTATCATCTCAAGACGTCACTCGTTTTCAAGATTATCAAGATTAGAAGATCTCTGTATTTGCCAACCAATAGGTGATATAACCCTAAAAAGACCTTAGGTGCTTTAAAAAATTGTTCAAATTGGGTTAACTTTGGTGTAATTTCATTGAAGTTCAGTTAGCCTAACTTCTTCGGCTAACCTAACTTCAGGTTTGGGCAAATTTTCAGATTTACATATTTGAAAAATCTGTTGCAAATTCGGCCCACCTAACTTAAAGTTCGGCCAACCTAAGTGAAGTTCAGGTCAAATTCTACCAATGGATTCTCAGATTTTCAAGAGAATTCGGCCGGCCAAATTGGACATTCGACCAGTCGAATTTCACCTTTGGCTAGCCGAATTTTGGATAAATCTTATCCTACGCAATCTGATAGTCATTAGAACAGATTCAGTGCAATCCGGCCAACCAAACCTATTCTTAAGCTAGCCGAATTTTCAAATCCTTTGGCTATAAATAGGGACCTTCTCTCATTCTAAATAATAACAAAAAATCACTTAAACCTTCTGCAAGTAAGAGAGAAGCTCAGGTCCATGTCAAGCTAATTGTGCGGTATTTATAAATTTATTTTATACTTATTCAATTTCCTTTCTTAAGTTAATCTCAATTACATTCTAGAGAATAATCTATACTCCACTTGAGAATTAAGAGAATTGAATCTGTAGCAATAGGGTTTTTCATTTTTTAAAATACTTTAGAATGTTATAACTCTTTCTAGTTGAGCGAATATTGCCTCCTTTACATTCAAGAAAGAAGATCTTTGCTAAAAGCTTTGGCTGCATATTTAAATTTATATTTGAAGATAAGTACATTAATTACGTTATTTCATTTAGGTTTTTCTGAGATAGCCTGTGAAAATATTTGTGGGTTGATTTGTAATAGCCTGTGAAAATCAAAAAAGGGGTTTAATTGTGATAGCCCATGAAAATCACAAGAACTGTATAAGGTTGTTAAGGTGAACCTGTGAAAACCTTAAAATAGTGAAAGCTAAAATTACGGGGTAGTAATTTTGGGAGTGGAGTAGTGTGGGTTTTAAGCATTGAACCACTATAACCCCTTGTTCCTTGTGGTGAATGCTTATTTCTTTTTTTTTTTTTGTGGTGAATGTTGTATTTATTTTATCTTCTCTTGCTAGTTTGAAATATTGATTTTAAAGACATTCGTAAAATAATGTTGTCCTACCTTTTTTAGGTGAAGATTATCTTACTAATTATTTGGAATCAAGGTTTTAATACTTGGGATTGAGATCATATATTCCGCTTTTATTTCGATTATTTGATATTGTCCTATTCACCCCCTTCTAAGACATCGATAGCTCATCTTTTCACTCATATCATTCATAATACCTCATGCAACCTACTCGTGTCCATTTATTAATCAAAGTCGCCACTATCCAAAGAGAAGGTTCCAGAATCCATGGTTGGTTAGAATTCATGGAATCGCTTAGAGATCAGGAAAACTGAAGAATTCCTAACTCAAGTGACTCTTAGATAGATTTACATTATGGATTCCAAATAGGGGTCTCGGTTAAGAAAAAAGGAAAAGGTTAGGCACCTTTTACCACCCGTGTCAAAGACGGTCTCTACTTTGTCAGGTTGTACGCTTTCAAAGGGGATTCAAGGAACTTTCAGTAAAATACTAAGATTTAGATGTCTAAACTACATGAGATAAATTGAAAATGAAATAAAAACTTTAGAAAAAGTGTTTTCTGATGGAAATATGGAAAAGAATTCTTCTTTAATGAAATAATGTTCGGTCGTCTGTACTTATTCCTTCCGGTAAACCTGATCGATCCTATCTCCTTTCCATAATAATAAGCATTAGTAGCATTGGACATGGCTAGAAAAGGCTTATTATCAGCCAAGATAAGATCGACCCTATTCTGATTTCAAAAAATGACAAACTAGTGAAGAGAAGATGGGATGCATGCAAAAGAACCCCAATAGAGCATTATAGCTTGATAAAGTGTCAACTACAACGAAATGTGCTGAGACAGATTTAGTACCTACAATAAAGTCAACTGGAAAAATGTCATGTGTGTTGTTAACATGGCTAGCAAAATTACTGATAATCACTTTAGAACGGAATCAAATTAGCCGCAGTTTTCCCCAATTCGGCCATCATTCTTTTTAGTAACAAATTTACCGCAGCTCCGTTGTCTACCAAAATCCTAGTAACAGGACACCCATCCAAGTGGTTGATATGTATAATGGTTTGAGGTGTTGTGTCATGTCAGAAGTAGGTCTATCTATAATTACTCTATCAATGGTACCATCGGTCGCTACCATGACCGTGTCAGCATGTAATGCCTTGTCTTGATCCTTATCTTCATAGGGAAAGGAAGCATACTGTATAATAATTAAGAAATTGTGTTCTTCTACATCCTCAGGCATTGTGTTTAGCTGATTTGTCCTTGTCCGAAAGTCAGATGGCAAAGTGAGTACCATGTTGCAATGGAATATCAAAGGTGACATCGAACCAAACACAATGCTACTACCCAAACCTTGCCCCCCTAGTATACCATGTAGCATCTCAATTTCATATAGCCAATTATACGCACACCTAGACATATATATCCACCTCACGAAGAATAGAATGAAAATTAAACCAAATGAATCAGTGTAACTGGTACAAGTAATTAAATTTCATGGAAGAAATTTTGTTTAATAGAGATAGATTGTAACACCCCGGACTTTTTAATACCCAAGTATTGAAATTTCTCAAGTGTTACCATAAAATTTAACTTATTATGTACATGTGTACGATACCAATCTAACTATCCTAACCTTACATTTATTCTCCAACACGAATCTAACTGTTGGGAATAATCTCGATTCATAGATCATGCCATCTGACCGTTGATTTTGAGATAGAATTATCATATACCCTAGTATTCTCACTTGTCCATTATAACCGACCATTCAGTTAATTATTCACCGCTAGATAAAGATATCTAACCGTCTACTTTGAGTTTTAACCATCTGATTATAGTAAAGTAGCTACTTGTTCTCTGCATCTGCTCGTACACATATCAAATTGAGTTCTGATCCGTTCATCTTGTTCACCACCTATGAATATGCTTAACCCACCATCAAAACTACAATCTAAGAAACTTATACAGGTAAACAAGTCACTTAAATCTAACGGTATACATGTTCTACCTCTTGATCACTTAAAAAACTTATTTGTGATCATCCATTTATAAAACTGACCATACACCAACTTACATACATGATCAGAGTACTAACCATAAAGTTTTTCTATTTTTAATATGTCATTTAACCATCCATTATGTTGGTTGATATATGTACATTTCCTTAATTAGTTTGGTGAATAATTTCCTATTCATAATGATTTAGATATAAGTTCTTTTGTAAGAATTACTTAGAAATGTACCTATAACTATGTAGAAATTTTAGATCATATAGTTCCCACGATCAGTTTAATGTGAAAATGCCATTAACCTAGACCCCTGAATTCTAGATGATATGGTTCCCACGATCATTTTAATGTGAAATTTTATACCATGCCTATATATCATAAATTAACTATACATGTAAAATTTCGGCCCTTAAATCATTCTAAAAGTGACCCAATTGAAAAATCAGCCCCTTAACCGTTGATTTGAGTGTCCATTGAGTGAAGAAACCTTGTGGATAGTCGTAGTAGGATATTTTTTTTCATATGAACGACTTGAATTTCCCATCATATGGACTAAGTATGAAATATGAAGATCCCACTTTGGTAGGATTTTCCTTAGGCACAAAGTTAACTTGTCAAGGCGTACCAACTCCTTAGAAATTTGGATCCTTCGATTTAACCACTACCTTCCGTTCATCACAAATCAAATTAGAACCACACTTTGGTCTGATATGACTATGAGGTTATACAAAATTTAAGCCCCGATCTATGATCCTACACCATTGAAGTTTGAAGCCAGTTCCTTCCTTTTGGTACAAAAGATGAAATTTTATATTTAAGCTTTTTCCACCATCGATTAACTACTAAATTTTTTTCCAACTATTTGCATATCCTAACTATACATTTTTTCAAAAATCAGGCCCTGATCATCAGTGTGGACCGTTAATTGAAATCCAGTTAATTTTGACACCCACAAGAAGAATTTTCAAGATAAGCCAATCTAAATTTCGAATCACCAAGAAAATCATATATCCTGGCTCTATTCGACGATCCTGACACAATGGACAAATTAAATTTAAAGAAAGATCGTAAAAAAAAGGGCAAATTGGAGAAACCCAATCTAATGGGATGAAAAACACACCCCTCTCACATGCCCACTCCTTTATAAAAGGAGTGTGCGTCCCCTCTCCACTCACATGCCCACCCCCCAAACGCCCAAGGAGAAGGAGAGAGAGAAAGAGAAAGAGAAAGAGAAAGAGAAAAAAAAGGAAAAAAAAAGAAAAAGAGAGAAAGAGAAAGAGAAAGAAAAGGAGAAGCCTAGACACCCTCTTCCTTTTCCATATATATGGTGTCTCCATCTTGCTCAAGCGACGTTGTGATTCATGTAGAAGCTTTCCTACATGGATATCTCCTAAGGTTTAAATCTAATGCTAAGGTGAGCGATTCCTTTACGCTTATAGTAATTTTAAGTTGCTGTCCTATCTTGCCTTTTTACATGCTTTCATGATATTATGATTATCTCCATGCAATTGTTAATTTACCACAAGCAATTATTTATCCTCTAGGAATTATGATATGATGTTAATTACGAGTGATCTTCATTATTTTATGTAGGCCGATGGATACCAACCTTGCCCTTGCCTTTACCAATTTTGTTGAGTTGGTCGTTGCCACTCTCTTCATTGTTGAGTTAGCTATTGCTACTCTTCTCCTTGTTGAATTGGCCATCACCACTGTCTTATTTGTTGAGTTAGCCATTGCTACTCTCCTCTTTGTTGAGTTAGTCATTGCCACTCTCCTCTTTGTTGAGTTAGCCATTGCTACTCTCCTCCTTATTTTATTAGTCATGTGTTATCTAACTTTATGGCTTGGGCATGTGCCTTGGAATTCCAAAACTCCCATGACTTGAATTATTCCTCTATAAATTTAAGTGATGTATTAGAGGTATCACAACTAGTGATTCAATATTTATCGTGGACGTAATATGTTATGGGTAGCGGCCCTCTTGGTCGACACGTAATTTTGTAGGTTGGTTTTCGTGGTGCATAATCGATATAAGTAAATCGTCAAACTTGTTACATCACTTTTTCAGGATTGTATATCGCAAATAGTTTCTCCATAACACATCGTGTTACATAAATCCCCCAACCACATTGTTATGTCGCCTTGGGATATTCATGTAAATTCACGTTAACATTGGACACGCCGACGAATCTCCTTAGTTATGGGATGTGGGGCGAGTCAGGTTTTTTATGAATTATATTCCACATTGTGATGATCACTACGTATGATGAGCCGCACACACTTTGCTAGGCATGCATTCATATATATATTGATTGTGCATACTGATATCTCTCGTAGTGGTGGAGTACGAGACGTATCAGAACCCTTACATTACTTTTATGAATCTCTTGAATTATTGTTAATCTTAAAGGATAACCATCACTATGAGTATGACACTCACCCTCTCTAACCATACAGATGATGCATGTGAAGTACAAATTGAAGACTTAGAGGACCATCTCCCTATGGAAGATTATACTGAATGAATAAGAAGATAGTTTTATATTTTTGCTGCAAACTTGATAATGTAACAAGCTCCCATTAAGAGTGAAAAGGTTGAGCTCTCAGTCCTAGAGAGGGGTGAATAGGACAATGCCAATTTAAAAATTAAAGAACTGAAAGATTAAATAAATCAAAACTAATCAGAGATCTTAACTGTAATAACATTGAGAAATTGATTTAAACCTCATTCAAAGGACAACCTTACACCAAAAACAGATGTTTTAAGTAGGACAACCTGATTTCTTGAACATAGTAAGGATCAAAATCACAAACTAAAACATGAGGAAAAGGAAGAAAGCTATCTATTACAAGCATTCACTATATGTACATGAAAAGATTACAATCATTCAACACATATACATCATATACATCATTCACCACAAAACACCAGGAGTTATAGTGGTTCGGTGTGTACACCAACTATTCTCAAATAGCCACACCTACTCCACTCTCAATAATCACAACCCACGTGATATTGGCGTTCACTAATAATCAAGGTTTTCTCAGGTTCACCTTAAAACCTATACAGTTGTGTTTTCAATTGGGCTATCACAATCACAATCAAAATCCCACACTGAGATTTTCTCGCTCTCTTAATCAAAACCAATACAGAGATTTTCTAAATATCTCAAGAAACCAAAAATGAATAAAGAATACTTATCTTCCTCTGAAGACGCTCTTTGATGTAGTCCATAGAACCGCTTTCCTTGATGTAGAAATGTTCAATGTCCAATAACACAATCAAGGGTTCTAGGTTCTAAATTGATTTTAAATTAATCCAAACCTTGAGCTACTTATTTGAATTCCTTAGATCTCACAAGGAATAGTATGAACTCCCTTTAAAATATAAGATTCATAAAAGATATCAAGGAATTACAAAAACAAAAAGCTATTAAAAGATTTAAAATTATCGTGCTATAGCTTGAAGATGATGAGAACTTTTCTCTATCAAAGTGAAGGCTTTTTGTGGCTTTAATGAATGAATTAGAATGAGAAAAGACTTCTATTTATATGCTGAAAATCGGTTGCTTTGACTGGTCTAAGGTCTTCTTCGACTCATCTAAGAATCAACCAAATTTCAAATTTTGGGCGCAATCGGATTATACTGTCATTCGACTGGTTGAAGGGCCAGCTCAACTAGTCGAGGGTGTGCCCACGACTAGTCAAGCATCCTGCTCGAATGGTTGAGGAACTACCAGAAAAGTCCATTTTTTAAAGTTTGAATCTTGGACTGGTTGAACCAGAGCTTGGACTAATCGAACATAGGCTTGGACTAGTCGAACCAGAGCCTAACCAAAGTATAAAAACCTGTGTATGTTTAACATATGAAAGGACCTAAGTCTAGGGTCTTTCTAGGGTCAATTATACCTGAAATTATTGGACATTGAAAGTTTCTACTTGAATCTTCAGTAACGTTCAGTGGATCTTCTACTTGAAATAAACTTGAAGTGAAGTAGAACTCAAACTTGAAGTAACCATCTTCATGTCATGCACTTTCCAACTTCATCTGTTGATCTTGAAGGTAAACTTTTCATCTTGATTCACTTGAAGGTGAAGTTTCCATCACATGAATGAGTCACAGTATAAGCTATTTTGTCCCATCGAAATTTGACAAATAAGGGTGCTTTATACAACACAATACTTACAAAGAGCATTTGATATTTTGTTAAATTCTTTTACTCAAATGAAATAATAAATATAGTCGATTTTATTCTTGTAAATGATTACCTTCATGAATGTAACTGGATGTGATCTAAATAAAAAAAATATGGTGCAATTTTTGAAGCATCCAATTTATACATTATTAACATCAAGAATTCTCGGGCACGAATATGTACTCGGGCCATGAAAATTTGGAATATTACAGTTGGTATCAGAGCATGAGAATGAGATTAATTAGGCCTGAGGGAATGAACCATCATAAGCTTTATTCGACTAGGATAGGATCATGAATTAGATACATATGCTTAACTGGATTCCCAATGGAACTAGGAAGTTGAGGAATTAGAAACCCATATTCAGGTTCCCCATTGGAAATATTAAGTTAGATGTGAAATTTAGAGATTATGAATCAAAGTACATTTAGAAAAAATTCTCAAAATCCCAAATAAACTTGTTATGAACTAAAATTCATCATTAAATGAATTTTCAAGCAAGAAAAACTAGTTTCCTAAACCAGAATCAGATATTTTCCAATTTTCCTAAATTTTGTTATCTTTTCGATGAAAACTGCCTTATTAGGAAACTTTCACTGGTCTCGGTAGGTATACTTATTAGAAAATTTAAAAAATCTTCTGGTACCTCACTTAGGTCCCCAGAAATCTCCTCCTAAAATTTCAACCCAATCAGATTTGTACAAAATTCTATAAAAATATGACAATAACAAAAATAGGTAGGAATTGTTGCTGAACAGCAAGCTTTTATACATCTCACAAGTGTGAAATAACCCCTAAACCGTGGAATATTACCTCAAGAATTTTTTTATAATTTCAAGAATAAGTCAAGGACTTAATTTCTAAATTTTGAATAAATTGAAGCACGGATCATAAATTAAAATTCTGAGAGTGACAGGCTATCAATATAAAACGATTTTGGGAATTTACAACCCTATATATAGAGGATAAAGTAAAGCTTAGGTTCAACAATGAATGGATAATTTAATCCTATCCTTTATGAAACTTAGGCTAATTTATGGTGGAATGAAAAAAAAATGATCTTCCCCAAGGATCTAGAATGATCAGGACCATGGATTTATGGAATCATATTTAAGCAAGTTAGAAACGGGTTGATCCGAGTACCAAATCCCGGGTGCTTACCAATGAACTCAATGCCCTGATCAAGCAGAAGTTCGAGACTCACTCGGA
Organism: Magnolia sinica; assembly: GCF_029962835.1. Classification (NCBI taxonomy): domain Eukaryota; kingdom Viridiplantae; phylum Streptophyta; class Magnoliopsida; order Magnoliales; family Magnoliaceae; genus Magnolia; species Magnolia sinica. Next base: position 67,896,888 of record NC_080579.1, on the reverse strand, counting down.
ATAAATGATACCAAAGAACTCACCGCCCTGGCTAAGTAAGAGTTCAGTGTGTCAGGATTATCCGTACTATAACCATTTTTCGTGTTTCCCCAAAACACTAAGAAAAAAAAAACTTTACTCTACATAGTGGGGGAACAAATGTGTGAAATACTATAAAGTTAAATGCATAAATAAATAAAATAATTATATGCATATAAATTTCGAGGTCGAGATTTTCATTTAAGGGGGGTAGATTGTAGCGTCTCGATTTCATATAGCTAACTATACACACACCTAGACATATATATCCACCTTACGAGGAATATAATGAAAAATTAAACCAAATGAATCAGTGTAAATGGTACAAGTAAATAAATTTTGGGGACGAAATTTTATTTAAAGGGGGTAAATTGTAACACCCCTAACTTTTCAATACCTGAGTATTGAAAGTTCTCGAGTGTTACCATAAAATTTAACTTATTATGTACATGTGTACAATACCAATCTAACTATCCTAACCTTACATCTATTCTCCAACACAAATCTGACCGTTGAGAATAATCTCCATTCATAGATCAAGCCATCTGACCCTTGATTTTGAGATATGATCATCATATACCCAAGATTTCTCACTTGTCCATTATAACCGACCGTTAAGTTAACTATTCACTGCTAGGTAAAGATATTTAACCATCCACTTTGAGTTTGGACCACCTGACTATAGTAAACTAGTTACTTGATCTCTGCATATGCTCGTATACATATCGAATTGAGATTTTGAACAGTTCATCTTATTCACCACCTATGAATATGCTTAACCCACCATCAAAACTATAATCTGAGAAACTTACACAGGTGAACAAGTCACTTAAATCTATCAGTATACACGTTCTACCTCTTACTCACTCCAAAAACTCACTTGTGATCATCCATTTAAAAAACTGATCGTACACCCACTTACATACATAATCAGAGTACTAACCATCAAGTTTTTCTATTTTTAAGATGTCATCTGATCATCCATTATGTTGGTTGATATATGTACATTTTCTTAATTAGTTTGGTGAATAATTCTTTATTCATAATGATTTATATATAAGTTCTTTCGTAAGAATTACTTAGAAATGTGCCTATAACCATGTAGAACCATTAGATTTCTCAAAACTCTCATATCAACAATAATTACGAAAATGTCATTAACGTAAACTCCTGAATTATAGATCACATGGTTCCCACAATCCATTTGATGTGAAATTTTATACCATGCCTATGTATCATAAATGAATCATACATGTCAAATTTCAGTCTTTAGATCATTGTAAAAGTGACCCAATTGACAAATCAGCCCCTTTACCATTGATTTTAGTGTCCATCGAGTGAAGAAATATCCTGGGTAGTCATACTAGGATATTTCTCTTCATATGAACGACTTGGATTGCCCATCATATGGACTAAGTGTAAAATATGAAGACCCCACTTTGGTAGGCTTTTCCTTAGGCACGAAGTGATCCTATTAAGGCTTACCAACTCCTTATAAATCTGGATCTTCCGATTTAACCACTTCCTTTCATCCATCTCAACTCAAATTTAGACCATGCTTTGGTCTCATATGACTATAAGGTTATACAAAATTTAGGCCCCGATCTATGATCCTACACCTTTGAAGGTTGAAGCCAGTTCCTTTCTTTTGGTACAAAATGTGAAATTTTAAATTTTGGCTTTTCCCAACATCGATCAACTACCAAATTTTGTTCAACCATTTGCCTATCCTGAATACACATTTTCACTAAAATTGGGCCCTGATCATCAAGTGTGGACTGTTAACTGAAATCAAGTTTGTTTTGACACTCGTAGGGAGAATTTTCAAGATAGGCCAATCTAAATTTCGAATCATCAAGAAAATCATATACTCTAGCTCTATTCGACGACCCTGACACAATGGACAAATTAGATTTAAAGAAAGATCATCATAAAAGGACAAATTGGAGAAACCCAATTTAAATGGGATAGCAAACACACCCCTCTCACATGCCCACTCCTTTTATAAGAGGAGTGTGCCTCCCCTTTCCACTAACACGCCCACCTCCAAAACATCCAAGGAGAAGGAGAGAGAGAGAGAGAGAGAGAGAGAGAGAGAGAGAGAGAGAGAGAGAGAGAGAGAGAGAGAGAGAGAGAAAGAAAAAGAAAGAAAGAGAAAGAGAAAGAGAAAGAGAAGGAGAACCTAGATGCCCTCTTCCTTCTCCATATGTATGGTGTTTTCCCTCTTGCTCAAGCGATGTCATGATTCATGTGGAAGCTTTTCATGCAGAAGCTTTTCTACACAATGCTACTACCCAAACCTTGCCCCCTTAATGTATCAGACCTAACATCATTAGTCTGATTAGGGGTTACGTTCGTCGTGGGGTTGATTGGCAAATCGGTTGTTGTATCCCTTGGCGTGTTTGCAGTAAATGTGACTTCGCCCGACAACCAGCCTTCTGTAGGAAAGAAATCTTCACTGAAATAATCTGACAAATCATTAGTATTGTCTTCTTTTTCGAGACTCCCTGGTGCTTCGACGTTTTCAAGAGGAACTTTGCCTTCCTGGTCAATAGGTAGCATCATAACTTCAACTGCATTTACTACTATCTGTCCCCCAGGTGAGGGAACTCTCCAGAACGGATGTGGTAGCTTAGGTTCCGGTTAAGAAGGGATTTCACCATTTCCTTTTTCTCTTCTTAGTGCGGCCATGTGTCTCTGCCATTGACATTTATGAGTTTTGGTCAGATTCTCAAGTGTCGATGAGCACTTTGGATGCGTGAGTCACTTCCATACCCCTTATCGCGTGGCAGGAGATTTGACCATCTTGGTCGAAGATGGCTCCCAACACGATTGGGGGTTAGACGCTGCTTGCTTCAGTCGATGATGATCTCAACTATAACCGGGGTTATAAATCCCTGGCCTTAGATGGCCTTTGGGTTGCAAATGGATCTCTCGAGCACAACAATTACATAACTAATGATTCGTTCGCCCGCATATGTCGTAATATTGGGATGCCCATCGCTTTCTTGGAGTGTATCGACCCCTCGTTCCACATAGATTCTCCGGACCGAGTTTGACCTTCGGTTGAGGTTGATCTCTGAAATTAGCCATGACAGTGTTTATTTTCATGCTGGTCGAGAACGAATAGGTATCAATCAGCATAGCTTCCTTATCGTTTTCTGAGAATTTCGGTAATCCGCGGTCGATATGATCTTGAATGAGATTCCTGAAAATAACACATTTGTTAGTGGAATGGGAATGAGATCCATGCCATTTGCAATATTTGACCTTCTTTAGCTCCTCGAGTGAAAGCACCTTATGATTAACGGGAAACTTGATAAACTTGCCTCCAACATGAAGTCAAAAATTTCCTCAGCCTAAGTAATATCAAAGGAATATACCTTTTAGGTTTTCTAGGTCAGTGATTACAATTTTGTAATTAGGATTGTTATAATACATTTCTATTGACGAATTTGCTTGTCTAGCCCCTTCTTGAAGCAATTCTTCATATCGAGAGACCTTCTTAGTGAGGTGTTCACAACCCCAAGTGTAGGGTCGCGATGTAGTAATAATCTCGGTAAGACCGAGGTCATATCCACAGGTACTGATCTTGTGCGTTTCTGAAATTAACTAGAAGAAGATGTAAAACAAATTCTAAAGTGATTGAGAGAGTAATTGTGAATTAAGTTGTAATAAGTCTTCCGCTTGCTTTATTCACTTATCCCTGAATCATATCTGCGTTTTGGCTTAATCTATCCCATGTTTATGTGCTAATACAGTCAACATACATCATTCATTAATTATGTTGCATAGGTGATGTTTTGGAACTCGGGAGCTGAGTTATGCTCGACCCCCGAATTTTAGGGCGTTACATAAGTAATTAAAACTAAGAATTTAAAGGTGGGAACTAGGGCGCCAAGGATTCACTTGTATTGATCGGAGAGCCCTCTTGCTTGATTTAAGTAACACAATTAGAATTGGAGTCCTATCCTATCCAATTGGAAAATATATCAATAAAACCAAATCTGAACTTTCATTAACCTAATTCTCAATAAAGGAAAACTATGATAATTGGTAGAGATTTCATCACCAAACCATGCCCAGGAGACAATGACAAACAACAAGATTTACCAATCCCATAATTTCAAAGCAAGAGAATTGTAAAGATTATGAAGGATTCCATCACCGAATCATGCCCAAGGGACAATGATGAATAACAAAACTTACTAATTTCACAATCTCAAATCAGGAAAAGAAGATATTTAAAGCTATTGCAGATCTACTATAATTTGAGTCACAATAAACCATTAAAAACTGAAAGTATTCCTTAAATATCAAATTAGAATTTATGGAGTTTAACATAAACATGAATCAAAGCAATAGAAACATCCCATCATGCTACAAGCTTCACCTCTTAGCCCTAGCTAAGAGGTTTAGCCAACCATAGACATGATTGGACCAAAGTCTCTTAAGAAAAACATGAAAACAACTAAGGAAGAATAAGAAAAACTCTTGGCGATGAGTTCTCCACCCTTTTGCTCCACTCCTTAAACCCTAGAAGATGCCTAGGAACATCCTAGGGAGTCCTATTTATAGTTGTAGAACTCCAACTTTCGTACCTAGCTGGAAAACTTTAGAAACCGCCTCAAATTTACGCAGTTTGCTAAAATAAACTTCACTCTACGTAGTTTTTCAAAATAGACTTCACTCTGCACAATTTCATAAAATGACCCAGAGTTTCAAAATATGCTTTTTCAGGACGATTTCAGAATTTCTTTTCTTCACTTCAAATCTTTGATTCTCTTCATTCCTCACTTCGTTTTGTTGGATCTTTGGCATATGAATTCTTCAATCTTGGTCTCCTAAGATCTATCATTTGCCTTGGTGATTCTTGAGCATCAAATCCATGCTTTTAACACCCTTTTCAATCTAAGCTTTTAAATTCACCTTGCAACACAAAGATGAGTAAAATATAACATTAAGCAATATCATGTTCATAGAACCATGATTAAATGGGAGATAATATGCAATATTTGACCCTCAACATGAGGTCGTACAAATCGACAAAATTCGTGCTTCTGAACTTTTTATGGAGTTTGTACTTTAGACAGTCTTGTGCAAGCTACACAAATTCAGCTTCAATCATGACCACCTCAAAGCGAATTTTTTCCCGCTTAAACCACATAATATAACTCTCACAAGATTCCCCTTGTAACTGCCAGAACCGTACGAGATTGACCATAGTTATATCCCTGTTTTTGGAGAAAAATTGAGCATGAAAATTTTTCTCCAATTCCTACTAGCTATGTATTGAATCTAACGACAGATTAGAATACCACATGAAGGCTGCAACAATCAATGAGTGGCCAAACAACTACAATTTATAATAATCATTATTAACCAGTTCACCACATTGCATAGTAAATCGTCTGACATGTTTGATAGTTGATTAACCGTATTCTCTTGAAAATATATAAGGCAAAATCCAGTCAATAATTACTCGATAATGAGTGCTACTGATCCACCCATTTGGGGTATGGTTTATGATATGTAGGAACAGCATTGCAGCCTAACACCTGGCAAGCAACTTCTTGCACGAGTTGCAATGTTTGGTTGCGATCAACCCATGGAGCTTCCATGGTTAGCGGTTGATCTAGACCAAATCTATTAAAATTATCTTAGAACCTAGGCCCATGCAGTGGGTAAAATCCTACTGGCAGTCCTTGATTTCTATTCTTATAATTCCTAACCTTCTGTTCAAGTCGCCTAACCTCGGCAGGAGGTGGCACATTTCTGACCTCTGAAGGAGGAATAGGTAGTGAATTAGGCTGTGACGATGATATTGGTGGGAAATGGGCAATATTACCAACTGAACTACCATTACGATTTTGCGTTGGTTGTGTTCATTAAGTCACAATGGCTAACAGTTATTGCATAGCCTCAGTATGACCTTCCATGTAATGATTAGTACTTTCAGCCTGCTGACAGAACTGCTCTACTTGAATTCTTTCATGCTCATGTACCATTTGGATGCTCGTATGGACATCCCTTAGTACCATTGCTACCTCGTTTGAAAGGACAGGGTGAGCCGTCGATGGCCTTGCTTAGTTTCTAGTTGAGTTAATATTTAAATTGACTTCACTTGGAGGTACTAGAACTTGCACATCATCCCTTAGGGGAAGTGCGGTTGGTGTTGTGATTTTGTTCCCGACAATCCTACCACTTCTTCTTTACATTCTAGCAACAATTAAATTGGTAGCCTACTATAAGAGTCCCACCGGGCGTGCCAGAAAATTGCTCGTCGCTGTTTTTTGTGATCCTCTTCTCCAGCACGGGTGGTGCGTGGGCTTGCTAGAATTGGGATTGCAGTTCCAATTCAAACCAAACAACAATGACCCCGAGCACTAAAGTAGGTAAACACTGGGTATGATCGAGGTCTGAGGAGATCGGTCACTTATTAAGCCACTTGCTCAAAGTGTAAATGGATCAGGCGATAGTCAGAGGGTGGGGTTCGTCCTCTGATGATGGGTTTTTTCTTGCCTTCCATTTGAAAGGACTTTCTCAATGCAAATGAAATGGAATAAATGATAAGAATTGAGATCGACCACTACAAAAAGTTCTAGCTACAGTTACAATTATCAATTATTGTACTTATGCTATGAATTAAGCTAAGAAATGCAAGCAGTAAATACGTAAAGTAAAGTGATTACGCTAAGGAAAGAAATTTACTTGATAAATGCAACAATTACATTGTGGAATGTAAAGTCGACAAGATAGTTGAAAGGTAATTGATTTGCTGGTTTGTTTGGGTTGGTATGAGACGAGTTGTTTCGCTGCAATCTTCTTGTATTTATAAGCTTTGATTCCTTCACTCTAGATCTTTCTCACATTCCGACGATTATTATAACCACTTCTTCCCTCATTTTGTTTCCAAATGCTTCCCACATTCTTACTCTGTATAATCTTCAGACACTCTCTAGCAATCGTGTGAACATTACTGTTGGCTACTTACTGCTTGGCCATCCTGACTCGATCACACTTTCCTCAACCGCTTTAATGCAATTGATATGTTATGGCTCTATTTTTGAAATGCAACTGTACATATCTGCAAAAAATCCTACGACTATTGAACACGCTCACCTGTAGCTCACACGTGTTCAATCCTGAATTGCCAAAAATGGGCATCAGCCAAATAAGGTACAAACACATAGCATTCAACATGCTTATGCATCATGTCCTAGAAAATATTCTACATTGTTCTCTGATATGTATCCCCAACATTTTAAAGCCTAAATGGTAAAACTTTATAACAATATATTCCTAGGGATGTTCTAAATGTTGTAACTTCTTCGTCTTCTGGTGCCATACGTATTTGATTGTACTTGGCATACTCGCCCATGAAGGACATTACTGTGTATTTCGTCATATGTCAATCAACAATTCTGTTATGGGCAGCAGGAAATCATCTTTCGGGCATGCTTCGTTTAAATCTCTAAAGTCAATGCATACTCTAATTTGTCCGTTCTTTTTCTTTATGGGCACGATATTAGAGATCCACCTGGGATATTTTATTTCTCTTATGAAGCCGACCTTAATTAATTTACTTACATCTTCCTCTATCGAAGATATTAAGTTGGGGTGGAAACTTCTTTATGCCTGCTTAACAGGCTTCTTATATTTAGAAACATTAAGCCGATGCATTGCTAGTGTCGGTTTTAGGCCGAGCATTTCCGTGTATGTCCAGTCGAACAAACTTTATTCTTTTCAACAATTTAACATACTGGTCTATCTCTTTTTCTGGCAAGTCAGAGCTTATGTATATATTCCTAGGTTCACTCTTCATCCCCATATTTATTTCTCGTAATTCATTGACAGTCAACTATCCTCCATCTTCTATTTGTATCAGTGTTGTTTCAGGGTGCTTCACCTCTTCTTTGTGATTTTCACATTTTCCTATGCTTGTTTCCCTACTAACCCTAGCATGCATAAGTTACATTCACTTTCGCATACATAGGGGATGCCCCCAGCCCACAAAATTTTTCTCATTTTCTTTCATGTATGCTGACCGGGATCTGGATACCTCTACCATTGTCCAATCATGTTGGCTCATCATAGCCAAACCCTACTGCTTACATAATCTTCCAGCTTATCTGACTGTATCTTTTCAATTCTTTTAGCAAGAGGTTTTCATTTGTCACTAATTTGACAGCTTCTTCTTCCGTTTCCTTTCCTGACGAGGCATAAAACATTATTGGCCTCGGATTAGTAAAACTAGACTGCACATGGAATATGTTTATCATGGTGGGAAATAGTTTGCCCCTTTCTAGTCATGGTGCAAGCACGGTATAATTTGACTGTAGGATCTTTATCTATTCTGGTGACAACAACACCAAAGGAGGTTGTCCTAGCCGTCTCAAATGCTTTAAGACGAAGTATAATTTCTTTTTCTTTACTATTGTCATGCCTGAATCCTAGGCTTTCAGTTGCCCCCTATCCTTTCCCTTGGACAGTTTAACATGTGCAACTTTTCTTTCTAGTACCTAGACCATACTACCTTCCAACTACAAATTTTCTTTATTCTTTCATCTTCCCTTATAGAGAATTCGTCGTAGCAACACGCATCTACAAAAAATGATTTTTCCACTGTATACGGGTTCGTATCAGTCGTTATCTTATATTGAAGACCATTTTGACAATACTTGAAGCACTGATGCAGCATGAATGGCACGATGTCGTACTAGTACATCCATGGTTGCCCTAGGAGTAAATTATATGTTGTCCCTACATCAATCATGTGGCACACAATGTTTGTAACTAAGTCTCTGATTTCTAGCACCAAAGTAACTTTTCCCAATGCTCTTTTACCATCTTAATTAAATCCTTGAATCATCATCCCGCCAATGTGTAAATGCAAATGGAAATACCCTAGTTTACCAAGCATGCTTAGCAGTAAAAAATTTACCACAAAGCCATTATCAAGCATTATACACTTGACTTGGTTCTCACAGATGTAACCAATGATCATGAGCAGTCTATTATGTTCCTTATCTCCTAACATTAAATTGTTGTCAAAGAACGTGATAAAGGACATATAGTCGGTTTCTTTCACTCCTTCGGACATAACATCCGGTGTCATACAACCATCTTTCTCTGTTTCTGAAATTTCCATTTTGACGAGTAACGCCTACCTCACCCCATCATCTGACAACGCCTAAATCAGTGTTTGGCAAAAGTCCTTGGATAGACATAATGCGTCATATATGCTCAGTCGAGCAAGGATCCTTTTTAAGTGGCTCATGACATCATAAGTCACTTTGCTAGCCAGTGGGGCTCCGCTACATGGCATTTTGCTCCCTTGATTTTCTTCATCATGAGAGTATTCCTTATCCCGTGAATTTTCTAGGGCCTTCTCTTGTGTTGTTGTGAAACCCTGCTTTCACGAAGGGATTGTTATCTTCTTCCCCAAGCTTAGTGTAACCACCAATGTTTTGCAGGTACTTTTTTACGGGGAACTGACCCGCTTTATCACTGATTTTATAGCGATCACATTACAACTATCATAGCCTTGTCCGATACGCGCACATGTCACGTGTTTACAAAGTTCAATCCTTTCATGCTCAGCCTCTTTATTATGTTCGCCCTAAAACATGTGCAAGCAAAATGTGTCCCACATAGATTCTATGTTTTTCGTTGCTTTTCTACTTCACTCCTTATCTCTCTCTATTACATTTTTTCCTAATTTATCATTTTCTAAAGTATATTTTTAATGGTGTAGCAATTTTTGATCTGATGATCGAGCATACGATGATAATGACAATAGTTATTTTCTTTTGTTTTCCTTACATCTTTCGGGTGTCTCAGTTGGGGCAATTCGATCATCCCTGCGACCAATAGCTGATTCATCATGGGTGAGTACATCTTCTCTCTCGAATGTGTACACCTTATTCTCAGCGTATCATCTGGGATGCTTATCGGTCATTCTACCTGTGTAACGGCTCCTACTCTCTCCTCTATTGTCTTTCCACCTAACGAGGGGTCTTTCCTCTTTCTTTCTCTATCAATGACATTTACTGATACCCTATTCAGACCTCGGTGTGTCATCTCTATCTAAAAGGTGTGCATTTTTCTGGTCATGGCTTCGAGAGCATGGGATTTAGTAATGAGATCATAGAAAGTTCATATATTGGCACTTGTCAAGCTGAATGTGACCCCTAGTTTCATGAAATTTAGATACATTTTTACTTGTTCTAATTCTCCTGAGAGTTATTGACATGACACACCCAAGGTCATCCATTGGTTGATGAACTTCTCTATCAGTTCACCTTCTTATTGTCAAATGGAAGACAATTCAGTCACGCTAATGTCTCTATCAGACGAAAAGAAATATTCCATAAAGGCGTCATGCATCTGATCCCACGTACATATAAATTCCAGTGCCAAGGTCGAATACCACCTGAATGTTTTTCTCGTCAGGGATGACTCAAACAATCACAAACAATATTGCAGGACTATAGAGAAGTTTCCCATGGTAGTGATGAAATGCATCAGGTGTTCCTCCGGCGATCATATCCATTAAACTTCTAGAAGTCTGGATACTCGAAATTTGCTGAAAATGGCACATCTTCAATCTCATGGGGATGCGGTGTTCAAAAATGAAACCTTTCTGTATGTTCTTTATCTCTTTCCACGCGAACGACTTTAACTACTACCTGTCGGAGTTCATCCTAGGTTACTGTAAAAAAGCGGGTGCTAATCCATGAGAGCCCACCCGTGGTGGTTGTGACCCTTCCACCTACTATTCATTACCATTCATGGTAGCCATTATGGGAGGGCAGTAATTTCGGTCACATTGCAAGCCAATGTTGTCAGCACCTCTCTAAGGTTTCTACATTCTTCCATTAAGACGTCTATGCACGTGTCATCTCGATCAGATGTTCGTCCATGGATAGCAGTTGGGTTTGGCTTGTTCTTGCCATGAAAACTGTCGCCTCTCCTCTTCTTAATTGCCCATAGAGCAAATAAGTTGTTGTAAGGGAGTTTAAAGAGAAAGAGTTGCCTCTTAACCTATTAAGATTCTCGCATGGTCCTAGGAATTCCAGCGATTCTGAGTGAAACATGTCTGGTGTTGATGCTCACAGAGGGGTCGTCGAAACAGGTTTTAAAGATGATGGCTCATTTACTATGACAGTCTTCCCCTTTTCTTTCAGAGTCTACCATGGAACTACAACCGACAAGGCAGGAAGTCCTGTGAAGTGAAGAAAATCATTTCGGTTTGTCTAAGATAGAGTGGGGGCGAAGCTAATGTGGGATTGTGCTTTGTGATGTTACGTGTAATTGGCCCTCTTACTGCCCACAGTGGGATTGGGCTTCTTGTCGGAGAAGACAGAGTCTTCCCTCTCTTTGATGTCATCACCACCCATTCTTAGTCATCTTTTTATGCCTCCGCAAAGTAGAAATTTGTAACGTCTCAAAAAAATCCGTACAAAGACCCGAGTATCACCTCAAGCAGAAATTACTAAGGATCGAATTCTTTAGAAATTAAACGAAAATTAATTAAGTGTTAAACTAAATAACCAGTGAAAGTATCTTGAACCACTATCTATATGAACTGCAAGACCCAAAACCATTAGAATCGCTAATTCAACATTCCCAAAAGACCTAGGGGCAATCTTAAAACCCAGTTGCTCTCGGGAGCACATTGAGGCTCCGTATCGGACCTGGACCGCACGTCAAAAGTTTGATTACCGCGAAACTATAAGGTTATGACAACCTTATTAGGCTTGACAACCATCGCGGGAATTGAGCCTGGGAATTGAGCCCAAATAGTATCCAAAAACACACAACTTGAGCCTGGAGCAAAGTGTGTGAGAAACGCGAATATCTTTAGAAAATGAACCAAAACTAAAGTGATTTGGACCATTCGCTTGCAGGTGAAATTGAAGGTTTCAAACCGTCAGTTTCTGACCAAACAATACCCTTGGATCAAGAAAATTTCTCTGCGCATATCAATATATTTGTGGCCCTGATCGAGCAATGATGACCGTTGAACTGAAACAGGTCCTCCACGGTCGATCTACAATTTCGATCGGACCGAAACCTTAACCTGGCTTAGATCCGTGGTTAGGGAACTTACTCCATGATGCAGGTGAGTAATGGGCCTCCAAATGAGTCCTGTTGCCTGAAACGAATACCCTTTGGCTATAACCTAAGTATACCATGGCCCTGGGGGCATTGACATCAGTTCTAGGCCTATATAATGCCCTTAAACCACCCCTCTCTCATTCTATACGAATTTTCTCCAAACCCTAGGAGAGAGAAGAGAGAAAAGAGGAGAAGAGAGTGAGGAGAAGAGAGAGAGATCTGTGGGTCGTTGCTGGGATTCACTCCCACTGCTCCACGTACTAAATTACCTCCCCACCATCGCTACACTCTCAATTCCAGATACGATTTGGGTAAGAAATCCTAACCCTAATCTTGTTTTAGGAATCCAAATAGAGGAATCAATATAATAGCTAACCTATTTCATGATTTAGGTAGCCGTTGTGTTGTAGACGGAAGCGTAGTGTACGAACCGAGTTCTAACGAGTAAACCGATGAAAGGTGTAGACTATAAACATTTATGTTATGGTTTTCAAGGCTTTCAATGTCAGTAATGGTTTATGTCTGACTTGATTGCTGCCATATGATCTTAGTTACGATGTATTTAGTAAATTATACATGTGTGTGAACTATGTGAATATAAAATGCATTCAATGTGTTTTGTTGAAATGCTTGAATGAAAGTGAAATTATGATTTATGCTTGCCATGACTATTAATCTAGAATACACATGTGTTGTGTGTAAAACAACTCCTTTGTGAAAGGAATTGTCATAATATATGTTATAGCTAATTTAGTTTGTGTATATAGTATTATGTAGTCTAAGTGTTTGATGAAATGTCTGAATGAGTATTTGTTTGTTAAATCACTTTTAACAAGGGTGTTGAGATAGGATTCTCAACTGCCGTATCCATATTGGTAGTTTTCATTGTATGATGTAATTTGTTGTTATGTGATTCATGGATGGAATGCATATGTATAATAATTTGTCTAATGTGTTTGATAAAGTTCTCAAATGAGATTTATGTTTACATTGTGTGTCAAATGTTGTTATGAGTAACATATATGATTCCTTATTGCATTTGAGTATGTTTGGGACTACCATTTAGTCCAGGCAATCGGTAATGGCTCCTGATTGAGTGGCCAAACTAGTTTCACTATGTTAGATACGTTCGAGGAATTCGAATCGTACGGTGATTGTCGACAGTGGTTAGGCCATGAGGAATGTTTATGCACTCTATGTCGATTAATTCAATGTACGCTCATACCAATCGCACTTGTCAAATAACTCGATTGGCCTATTATATGTTTACCACGTATGGACACTACTACTTGAATCTAAGGTACCAGTTACCAATTCAAACCTTTTTCAACATGGTACCAAGATCCGCTAAGACTCATGAGTTGGGTATGGTGGTATGGGACACCGTGGTCGAGCAGTCAGCCTACGTTGGGGTGACGAGCCTCCCCATAGTGACCAGTGAGCAACTCAAACTCATAAGCCGAATACGGTGGTATGGGACACTGTATTTGAGCTGTCGACCGACGTTCAGGTGACGAGCCTCCCGTAGTGACCTCAAGTATAAAATGGGCCTACGTTGATGATGACGAGCCTCTCCGTAGTGACCCCAATTGTAAACTCGTGAACTTACTTATCCACTGTTTTTCATCAGGGGTGATGCCCTACAACTTGCCTATCGTATGTGATTAACTAGGATTGATGACCCTAGATGGATTGTTGTTTGGGTAAGTGATATAAAGGGAGGTACCTTAGCTTTCCGAATCTGCTGTATGAAAAAACTTAATAAATTACTTGGTTAACACGATCATGCACCGCATTGTATGTGCTTTGGCGAGGAAGCGCACGTTTAAGGAGTTTCCCATGCGCGATTGTGAGATGATGTCGCTGAGGGAGTGCAGGTGAGGGCATGCATCATTATGCATATCATTCCTGCATTAACAAGAGTAATTAGGACATGATTGTTGTACTGCTTTATCATTACTGCTTGACTGAATTGATAATATGTTAACCTTTGCCTTATAGTACCACTGAGTTGATCACTCACTCCCACTCTGGAACGGTGCTTTAAAACACCAACCAAACTCTGATTTAGATGCAGGTTGTGATGCGGCTTACGTGACGGAGCCGGACTTCATGGATGAGGAGGAGGAATTCTCCTATTTTCAGTTATCGGGTAGGTATCTGTAGACCTTATTTTGATTCGACGGGATTACAGGGTTAAATGGATTAGTTGGATAGTTACATTTGATATTTTGTAAATTTTGGAACAAACACTTGTATTTATTTAGCCTGGCAACATACTTATACTCTAGGGATTGATAGACATTCACATGCTTTATATGTTCATCTCAATCTTTCGCTTGCTTTATTTAAATATCTCTGGAGTATGATATGTTGATTTGGTATAATCTCACTCATGTTTAATGCAATAATATGGACAACATTTAATCATCATTATCTATGTTGCATAAATGATGCATTGAAACTCGGGAGTTGAGCTTTGCTTGACCCCCGATTTTTGGGGCGTTACAAAATTACCCTAGACATTTCCTACTGCTTTCATCTCCCGGCCGCAGCTGATCGAACTTCGCCGTAATCCTTTTGGGTGGTGATTGAATGCTATCGATGTAATTGACAGAGAACCCATTGGGCATGAAATAGAAGACCACATTGATCAAAAGAAAAGTTATTGTGACTGTATAAAAATGAAGTACCTAATTACTGAAACAGACCATTAGCTATTGATGTTAAGTCAGAATGTACTTTGTTCTAAAGATGAAGGGAGAGATGTTTCCATTTAGAGTCGTCATTTTGGCACCATTACAACGCCAGTTGATAACAGGTGTCCTTTAATCATCCTATTGTTAATATTAAATGTGAATATTCCGACCACAGATTCTGGGTTCGATCTCTAGTAGAGTCGTCATTTTGTTTCGACCAGAACATGCGTTGGAGATCGGAATATCCACATTCAATAATAACAAAGGGAAATCAATGAACAATTATCACCATTTTATTTCATTAATATGAATTCTTATTATATCTCTTACATTGTCATTGATTCTAAAACAAAATACATTTAATCAATGTAATTGAGAATATTTATAATAATTTCGGCAGCATCTCGGCTTGTATAGTGTTCGTCGTAATGACTGAAGAGTTGTGTCTATTCGAAACCCTTACTTTACACTAATATGCATAAGACATGTGCTTAGGAGAACGAATACCGAACTAGTCTATAAAGATGCATATAATGTGGCATGCCCAAGACTCATGTTGCACGGTCGTGCATATAGTCCATGTTGTGTGGACACACAACAGTGATGTCTTCTGCTCCTCATATCTTCTTCCTTCTCTCCTCCCATGGCGTATCACGGGATACCTAAATATCGTAACTCTCATATATGAAGACTCTTAAAGATCTCTCTGATTTATCCTGTACTCCTTACTAATGCCTCAAATGAGAGAGGAGAGGGGCATTTGTAAACATTCACAAGTGCGAACTACAAAATCCACATGACAAGTATCCATTGCCCGATCGCACAAATCAATCCTGTTGTACGGTTGCACAACATGCTTTTGTGCAAGAAACCATTTTGCCCTTCTGACATCCATCCTGCAGTCCCCTTCTACATTGTGCAACTGTGCAATCCATCTCTATCGCACAATATAGCAATCTTGATAAGTTTTTTTCATCTTTTTCTATGCTCAAAGGACACGTCTGTACTACATTTATCATAATTTAGCTTAAAGTGGCCACATACGTGTATGCCAAACGTACCATTGTTCATTTCTAAGCATCTCAAATGTGCTACATCTGCCACGTGTTGAGTGACTAATTAAATTTTTTTTAAAAATATATTTTGTCAAATAATAAATTTAAAATTAAATTCTAAAATTCTATAAAAATTTTGTTAAAAAACAAATAAGAAAAATAATATTTTATTTTCTATAGTTTTTAAAAATAAGATTATTCAAGAAACACTTTTTTTTTCCTCATACATTTCATGAATCCAAACAACCGATATTTAAATGAATTAAAAGGCATTTTAAACAAAGTTTAAAGTATTTTGGAAACTTGAAAATATAGATGTTGCCTGGGACAAAATTAGGATTTTACAACAGTTGGGATTTAACTGGCTCAGCGCATTTTCATAATACTTTGTGGGGGCATACGTGATGATGACATCTTTTTATTTCTTCACCCTTGTGATGGTCTCTCTCTCTCTCATGGTGGGCGTCACTCTCTCTACTGTTTTCTGTGGTGGGGTCCACTCGAGTTTTTGATCTGACTCATTCTCTGTACCATGCCATAAATTGATATCTCTAAATGGATGGACAATGTGGATAACACCTACATCATGATGGGTCCCACATGACTTGGTATCATGATGGGTCCCACATAACTTGGTGACGTCACTTCAGTGGCCAGTCTCGCTGCTTAACCTGTCCGCGTCCGGCATTTGCTTGATTCTCGGTAGTAATTTTCATCTGGCATGAGCGCGGATTAGGTACTACCCCCGCCTTTTACGAGCCTTTTTTTTTTCACACGCACACACAACACCACACACTCACGCCTGTTTCAAGCTTGGGACAGGCAAAGGCTCCAAGGGCCAACGAGGGGCCACCGTGATTTATAAGTTTTATTCACACCGTTCATTCATATTTTCATATCATTTTAAATAGATAAACCAAAAATAAGACAGATCTAAGGCTCAAGTGGACCACACCATAGGAGGCAGCAGTACCACCATTGAAACCTTCTTAGGGTCCACTGTGTCAATTATTTTCCATCGAACCTGTTGATATGTCATATAAAATTGGATGAAGCGAAAAAACAAATATTGTCTTGATCCAAAACTTACGTGGTCCTTAAGAAATTTTCTATAGTATGAATTTAATTCCCAGTGAATGGTCCATTTGAGCATTGGACATTCGTTATTTTTAACTTCATAATTTAAAATGATATGAAAATATGAATGATCGGTATGGATAAAACTCATAAATCACGGTGCCCCTCAATGGCCATCAAAGCCTCTGCCTGTCCCGAGCTCGGAACATTAAGAGGTAGTACCTAATCCGCGCCCATCTGGTATACCATCCACTGGACGATCCCTAGCTAGGAATGGAGAGGGCCTCTCAAGGCGCCGTGATGTATGGATTGTATCTATACTGTCCATCCACTTTTCCATAATCATTTTAGACTGCAGGCCCGGAACTGAGGCAGATACAAGGCTCAAGTAGACCCCACTGTTGAAACCTTCTTAGGGCCTAACTTTGATGGTTAATTATCATCCAACCCGTTCATAAGGTCACATAGACTAGGATGAAAGGAAAACACAGTTATCAGCTTGATTTAAAGCTCTTATGATCCATTTTGTTTCAATGGTAGGTATTTAATACTCACTATGTGGTCCACTTCAGCCTTGAATCTGTTTTATTTTTTAATTTCACCCTTAAAATGACATGGAAAAGTGGATGAACGGTGCGGATAAAACTCATACGCCGCGGTGGCCTCTCAGAAACCCTGTCCTTTCCTAGCTAGGGACAGGCAAGGGTAGTGCTCAATCCGCGTCCACCACCGCACCCCGTCTCTCTCTCCCACGTTCCTCTCACGTGCTTTTACCCACCTGTAAACGTCCAATGGCGAATCCGTCCTTTTCTAGCCCAGTTGTTTCATCACGCTTGAGGACGTGACTGACAACGTCCATGATGGCATTCAAATGCGGATGATCTGGAACATTGTTCTAATGGGCCCAATCATGGATAGATGGCTTCTCAAATATTTACCACAGTGGAATATCCAAGCCATCCAAGGCTAGTCTTCTTTTGTCAACCGTGATTACCCGTCTATTTTTCGGCCCTGTATAGAAAGGATGGGAATCTCATATTGAAGATGTTTTATGAAGATGGCCCATCCACAATGGGGCCCGTCAGACCAATTACATGGATCATTGAGTTATAGGGCCTTGCTCCTACAAATTTGTCAAGGATCATGTAATTCCACTTGGAAAAGAGCCGCACCGCTTTCACCGTCATTCTTTCCTTGCAAAAATGAGAAGGTAGTCCAAGGCATCTTGGGATCACGTTCTGACCGTCCTACACCACTATTTTGTCTAAGTAATTCTATTGGACATGTAGACCAAAGTTCAAAAGACAATTTTGACATATGGTATCGTTGGGGTCGGTATAGCCTTATAAGCCCCTACCCGGACCGAAAGAGACGGACCGTCCAGTCAGGAGCTCTGTATGGCTAAGGTTATGTTATGTCTTTTGTCCACTTTGTCCATCCCACTTTGAAAGATTATTTTATAACATGGTCTCAAAAAAGAGGCAGATGGAAGGACAGTGGACCACACCATAGGAATCACTGATGACAATGACTACCACAGTTGAAACCTTCTTAAGGCCCACCGGGATGCTGATTACTTTAATAAAGTCACATAGACCAAGATCAAGGGAAAACAGAAATATCAACTCCCCAGGAGGTTTCTAGGGGTAGGCATTCAAATTCTGATGGTATGGTTTACTTGAGCATTCCATCTATTTCATTTTTAGGCTCATTACCTAAATCGATTTGCCAAATGGATAATGTGGGTAAAACATATATATTACAGTGGGGCCCCGAGAGCCCCTGACAAGATTGTTCATCTCTAGCCATCCTTGATTGCTAGGCCACGCTGTCCATACATGTTGACAATCATTTTAAGCCATTGTCCCAAAAATGAAGTAAATCGAAATCTCTAATGAACCGCACCACAAGAATGGTGATTGACCATTAAAAACTTCTTGAAGGTCATAAAAGTTTTGGAACAAGCTGATATTTTCCTTCTTCCAGGTCTCCGTGACTTTATCAACATAATGAATATGCAAACACCACTATTTCTGTGGTACCTAAGATTTGGATCTGCTTTATATTTTTTGGATCATGACCTAAAATGAGCTATCAAAACAGATGAACAGCATGGATGTAAGTCACATGCATCGTGGTGGGCCCCACAGTTGCCCTATAGGAACCCTTTCCAGCCCACATAGTATCGATACACCCATATTAGCTCAGGATGATAGCGGTGCATACAATTTTTATGCTTGAAATGTTGATGTAGACACTAAATCATTGGCCTGATCTTTCCATTCAGTCCAACTCTCAAAATCTCTGTCACACCACCGGACCAACTTATTTTAACCATCTAATCAGTTGATTTTAAGAAAAGCAGTCCAATAAGCCAACTAAAAAGTAAGTCGCATGTTGCTGGTCATTTGAGCTTTCGTTTTTATAGCATGGAATGAGGTACTCAACAATTAAATGCTCAGTGCTCGGTCATTAGATTTACGCATTCTCTCACCCCTTGTTATTTTGTTAGAGGAATCAAGGTCTACATTCTCAATCAACTATGCCTTTTGGAAGCGGACAACATATCGAGTAATCCCTGTGGGCCCTACCATGATGTATGTTTCTTAACCACGCCGTTCATCTGTTTTCCCTCATCCTCTGTTCAAATCACACGGTTTCTTGGGCTTTGGACAGTGTAGATAAAACACATTCATCATAGTGGGCCATGGTGGGCCCCACAGTGTTTACTCACCACACTAGCATGGTAAGTTACTTGTTACACAAATCGGTCCGTGACTTTCGGGCCAATCTTACGCCCTATACTCACTTGCACCCACCCCCAACAACCCTAACCACTGATCTCTGGGAACATATGGTTAGACAAGATGGCTCCTGTTATGCTATTGATGGGACATAAATAGTGGGTCTATTAAAGAGGAAGCCTAGTAGAATTCATTTTCACCGTGGAATCCTCTGCTGTATGTACTGTATGTGTCTCGAAATCTAGCCTGACCACATCACAAATCCTGGGACCAGTTACAGATACACCTGAAGAAGATCCACTGGATGAAACTAGTCTTTCATTAATAGACTCTATTTTGTAGAAGAGTAAAATGCAACCAGAATCCAACTACTGCTTTTAAAGAATCTCATGTGGACCATAACTACATTTTATTTATGCTATCCCTTGAATGCCCACCAATTGGCCATTTTAAGTGCATTCGATTGTTCTTTTGGTGTGAGTTTTGAGGGTCGTTTGGCACCATGAATTTGGGGGGATTTGAGGGAATTTCAAATCCCTTGGTTGTCTGGCACCATGAAGTAAATGGGGGTTTCAAATCCAGGGTGTTTCAATCCCCTCAAAATGAGGGTTTGAAATATACAGTGGCAGCTTGGGTTACATCTGAAATTCTTCCAAGAGTTACATGTGTAACATATATGTCACCAGAATATTATTCTATTGAGCACTTGACCCACTAATAATGTCCCAAAACAATTGGATTATCAATTGCATCACTATAATTACTTTAATATGATGATCAACATCATACAAACATTATCCATGTAAATCAACGGTTAAAAATAGTTGGTTAGTCACTCGGACATGATTGTGTGCTTGTGGCCCATTTGAGACTTGTAATTTCATCATTTTTTGACAAAGCATATATTTCAGCGGGCTTATCGCAACCATTGTGTGAAACGTTACATACGTTCACTAATTAGAGATACTAAAATTAATTTAGTAATTAAATTCAAGCCCATATAAATATACCATGCATAGCTACTTTGGGATTAAAGTCGATCCCCGATCCATTGTGCCAAACACAATAAGGGCCTGTTTGGTTGGGCAGATCCCATGGAATTAGGCGGGATGGAATCAATTTTAAGGTAATGATGGTGCTGTCAGTGGATTGTCTAGGATCCCATGGGATGGACCAATCCCAGGACCATATGTGACGGCTTGTTTGGGACATCCATGGGATGTCGGCTATATCCCAGGATCTAGAAAGTGAAACATGTTTGGATACTTGTGGGATTGCGGCGATCCCTCAAAAATCAAGTACGGTGACTGTTTGGGCAGGCGGATCTCATCCCAGGATGGTCCGCCCTCCACTGCAGGAAAAACGGAAATAAGGCGTTGGGCAGGGCCACGTATTGGCTACTCCCGCCAACACCATCCAAAAATGAAACCGTCCGTGCTCTGTGGGTCCCAGCATGATGTACGTGTTTCATCTATGCCGTCCATCTATTTTCCTTGTTAACTGTACGGTATGAAACCAAAGATGAGATCTACCGTAATCATGTACAGCCCACACTACATGAAACTGTGTTGAATGAGTGTGGACCATTGAAAACATATTGGTAACCCAATGTTATGGTCCCGTAACAAGCAGATTTATGTTTTTTCCCTTAATGTGGGTCTGTATGACCTAATCAACCGGTTAGATGTCAAATAAACAATACAATTCAACTGGGCGACCAAATAGATTCACATGACGGATATCCAATCACTTTTTTTTCCTGCATGTGGTGTGGTCCACCTGAGATTTATATCCCCCCTCAGTGTTCGGATCAAGCCCCATTATTATTAGCAAAAATGGATGAATGAAATGGACGAAACACATAAATCTGAGGATGGCTCACAGAGCATTGATCCAAAATGGAACTGGTTAGGGGGGGTAATCAATACTGAATGTGTAATTTCTACATCATGGCCCCGCTATGATGTATATGTTTTTTAGAAACACTTGAGACACATCCATGGATTTAATAAAAATAAATAAATGAAAAAGCATACAATCAATGAATAGAAACCATACAGTCTGAATCCTTATGGGGAACATAGCAAGTCCACGTCTGACGGATGAAAAAAAAAAGAAGATGAAAAACATTAAATTAAAAAAAATGATTAAAAAATTATTTTTTTTAAAAAAAGGAAAATCTAAAGGATTCTTTCACTTACACATCCTCTACAACTAGAATTTAATAATGATAAGTAGCGCAAAGAAAATAACGAGAATGGCAATCAAAAGTCCAATAACACTCTCCCCATATGATGGGATCAAATCATCAGTCGTCGTGGCCCTAGAAACCATGGCCACGGTCGTCTGATGGATAGACGAAGTTGACGAACAAAGGATGTCAACCTCGTCTGAATGTGCAACGACTTAAATCGCCAAAAGTCCGGTGTCAAGCCACAACTGTGCACTCCTTCCACTGAAGTAACTCTCCCAGCAGGAAACCGCCTCCCTCTAATTCTTGAATGCCCGATATCTCGATCCACTGAATCCCTCGACCTCGAGCCTAGCTTCGTCCCATGTCAGGTAAATTCCCGATCGACAGCCAACGAGAACCACGTAGTACTTCTCTTTTGCCATCTGCATTGACACATGACATACTATTGGCATGAGATTGGTGCAGCGTGGTCTTAATGTGCGTTTAGTAATTAGAGTAAATTATCTCGTGGACAAATAACATAGTATCCAATGATTTTAATAACAAATAACTGATAGTACGTACCGTTCGGTGTATGTGGCTATACCTGTATTACTGTGCTCAACAACAAGCATGTGAAAGCAAACATATATAAAATATATTAAAGCACAAAATAAAAGTATATCTGACAGCATTCAAATTGGTATACCATGTATACCAATTTTATCAATCCCTAAATATTTGTAATTTGGAAGAGAGAAAAGTATAACAATCACCAACATAAAAATAAAGTTATTACAGTCCCATAAATTAACAGATCAGAGGAACGGGCACTAGCATGTCAGACCAACCCAACTCCTGCATTACAAAAGTTCTCGCGGAGTGTTTTCTTCAACCACTCGACGCACTTCTCCGGTCAGAGACTGACAAAGAACGATGTCAGCTTCTTGTCACTGCTCAAGAGCTCACCAACTTCGATAAACTCTGAGTTGGTCAACCCCTGCACCTCTTCAAGAACGTCAAGTACCTTACTAGTACTATTGACTTCTTTGCCTAGGCCAAAATCACACATAGCCTTTACAACGGTATTAAGAGAGGTGCCGAGAACATTGCAGGGACGAGGAGGCCGCATACGTTTCTTCGCTGCGGAAACACCTCGGCTACTATCAGAATCAAGAGTCCGGGGAGGAGTGCTACGGGTTCCGCGTCTTTCGATCGATGGAGTCTCCGATGAAAAATTCTCACCTGATGACTCTGCTACGTGGTCCTCAGAGAGGTCAATGGTATCCTCAAAATCATCTTTAGCATCTCTCCAAGCCTCTCTAAGATCTCGCTAAATTCAAGAGGATGATGTGGCCATAGTTTTACTTCCCTACACATAGTGTCTTGTTGCCTGATTGGATCTGATGATAATTGGAAGGTCATCCATTCGATCAATTCTTTTTCCACGAAGATGTGTAACACGCGGGTGAGACTGGATCCGTAAAGTAAATATGTGAGTTACATAAAAATTCATATGAGAGATGAGTTTGTTTAGTGTTTTGAAATACGCACGCTATATAAATCATACCTTCAGGTATTCCCAGACCTCATCCAGGGCCGTAACCACCATGCGTTCACTATCCCATCCAAACCCACTAGCCGCCAGCATGTCCTTGATGGATATATATTCGCGCTTGTAATACTTGAGTCGATTCTGAACATTTTGCCAATTGACGGGTATGTCTGTATGCTTTGTGACCTCTTTTACGGCTGCTTGGTAGGCTTCCCTCTTGAAACCATTATCCACCTTACGTCCCAGTGCAACCTGTTCTAACAGCGCGTCGAAAAGAACTTGATCCATTTCAGCACTCTATTTGATTTTAGCCGCTCGAGACAGTGGCTCAGCGAGGGATTTGACAGTCTTCTCACATTGCGAACTTCGAGTTGGCATCATAGGTGTCCTAACCGGTGATTGCATCGGAGTCGAACTATCGTTAGACCTTAGGTCCGCCATTTCACATATGCATGCAGCATGTGTCAAGTACATATTAATTGCATTCAATGTCAACCTTTTTTCTTGTGAAAAATAGAATATGTTTGATTAAAAATATTATTCATACATTTGTAAAAAATTTCAAAATTTCATACTCAATTAGTTTGTATCACAATCACCCAACTATTGTTTGATAAAAAGGAAAAATTGCAAATCATAAATTAAAGTTTATTTAATTATCTATTCCTATTGTTTAGGTGCACATCCGCCCACATTCAAGAAGCTATCTCATCCCGCACTTGAATCCACGCATCTTTTTCTTGCTGAGTGACACGCAGCAACCATTGCCTCTCGTCAATTGTTGACACCTCGTGCGGTGTTAGGTTACTCTCCTCAACAGGAGAAGATATGTCAGCATAATGTGAATTGTCACAAGAGTCATATCGGGCTCGTATGAAATTGTGTAACACACAACACACTACGACAATTTTCACTTGTGTGTGTAACTCATACTGAATGGCTGTCTTCAAATGGAAAATCTGTTTTTCATTACACCAAAGCAACGCTCGATTGCATTGCATAATTGTGCATGTCGGTAATTAAACAGCTCATTCATGTTTATAGGCGCTCTACTGGTTCGATACTCTTGTAAGTGGTATCGCACGCCCCAGTATGGAGCCATAAAACTGGGTGCATGCGCATATCCATCGTCGACAACATAAAATTTTCCTACACAATTGAATCAATTTTCATCAGTTACAGGTATTAAATGGATGGGTAACCTGTGAAAATGTAGCTAGTACCATGCGGGACATGCAATGGATCATCTGTTTAAGTTAGAGCGTTGTATAGCACCCTCGCATCCGAAGCCGAACCCTCCCAACCAGCCAATACTTAAAGAAAATTCATGTTAAATGATCATGCCATAAGTACATTTTGTGAGATGAATCCTTTCCGATTGCGGAAGCTCAGATGATCCGTAACCTAGACCTGAGCAGGTATGTGCATCTCGTCAATTGCACCAACACAATCCTAGATGCATTTCATTAAATCTCATTTAGTATAGGACTTGTTATTAGGGGTATGATAATAACAACGTACATATATATTGGCTATTAATGAAAATGATACCTGAAAGTATGGACCCCAGCGATATTTCTTTAAATTTCACGTGGTGTTTCGAAACTTGACTGTTTAACAAACTTTGGATATAATGATACAATCGCGTCCAATACACGATTAAAGTGATAGCTTACGGTTTCATCGAAACGAATAAATCTGTGCCCTATGACCCGATTGCGAACATTATGGCCCACGGTGTGTAGGAACATAACCACCTGTTCTTCTAGATTCACATGACGAGTGTTGCGCATAGTTGTCTGCTCGCGAAGTGTAGCACACAACTCGAAAAAAGCATCTCTACTCATCCTGAGTTGAGATAGACATTCCACGTCTGACGCCCGAATGATAGAGTTGATAAACATCGCCTGTTCATCATCTCTGTGTCGCGCCAATTATCTCAACAATTATTTGCGACAGTATTCCCCTACAGCTGCTACGCAAGCTGACATCGCTTGCATCACAATAGCCCTTTCCATATCTTCTACCTCATCACTAGACTTTCCAGATCCTTCTTCCTCATCACTAGACATCACAGATTATTCTGTGCACCTACACCTGATGGATATTCATTGTATAAAACACTTACATCACTGATTCGAGTTGTATTCTATTATCAAAGTAACCCAAATTATCCAATAATCTCTCCTACATCCAAAGCTCCAATGGACCCCCACCGAAGCGAACTGTGGGAGACTGACGCGCACCAATAAAATCTTATATGGGCTATATAGATTTGAAAATCAAGAATGGTACACGTGTGTACCATTCTTTCCTGTCTGTGTCAAATTATTAACAAGTTCAATGAATATCAGCATAAATTAGTTCCAAACTGTTTGGGAGGTGAAGTCAATGTCTCAATTAGGCTCTAACATTCCTAGGGATTATGGTGGCCCTAAAATGACACTGAATATTCAAAGTGATTCATGAGATAGGCTAAAATGATCATTCCAAATGTATGGAGTTGACAATCAAGTAATAGACCAGCACATTTTAAATCCACTACCGAAAACAAAACCATGTATGGTCGTACATACCTAGATATCAATTGTAGGTAGGTCATGTGCGATGAATTTCTGAAAATCTAGGTAGTAGATCTCGTAACCTGAACTCCCAAATGTAAAATAAAAAATTTGAATTAACAATCTACGAATACATGTATATCACAATTCAAGTGAATCTGAAAGATGAATCTGAAAATGAGACTGAACGTGTCTTATCAGTTTCAGTTTCAGATTCTATAAACCAGCTCTAAGCTAAAAATGAGTTTTGAAATATGATACTGAAATATGAAATTGAAACCGAAAATGAAACAGACTGTAAACATATATAGCAGTTCAATACTAATATATGAAATAGGAAACTGAAACCGAAAATGAAACAGATTGTAAACATATATATCAGTTCAATACTGAGATCTGACATTTGAAAGTGAAACCGAAAATGAAACTGAACGTAAGCATATATAGTAGTTCAATCCTGACATATGAATTATGAAACTGAAACTGAAAATCAGTCTAAAAATAAACAGTTATAAAAATTTTGACTGTATATGAAATCTAAAACATACATTTGAATCTTTCCTCTAGAAACTATTTCTGAAGACATAAAGCAGTTCCACCTGAGATTCACAAGTCTAGATCTCAATTTGAATATGAATTCCTAAACCAAAAGTATATAGCATTGCAAACAACATTTGCTATGTAATCCAGTGAATGAACATCAAAATGGGACTATTCGTGTACACAAGTTGATCTCAAATCTGAAACGGTATATGAAACATGAAACAGAACAGCTATACCATATAAAAAATGATTCTCATAACTGAACGATGAATCTGAAAATGAATTTGAAAATTAAGACTAACTGTATGTCACAATTCAAGTCAACTTGAAACATGAAACTGAAAATGAATGCGAAACATAATAGTTAACAGCCATAGATGTTCACAGGGTAGCAGGAATCCGAAAATGAAACTGAAACTGAATTTTAAAGTAAGGCTAAACACTTGAAGAATTTCAAGCAGGAGATAAAAATCAATATTTTGAATCTGATATTGAAACTTGTAAAAAAGAATATATAACAGTGCAAACATATTTACAAAGCTGCATCTGAAACTGAATGAGAGACTAAAACTAAACAGATCCTATACTCTGGAGCAGGATCTCAGTGTACAATCTGAACAAGAAAATGTAACATGAAAGTAAACAATAAAACTAAATATGATTATCAACATTGAGACTAACTGTATATCACCATTGGCAGGTGAACATGAAAGATGAAACTGAAAATTAAACTGAAACATGGAAATTAACAACCACAGAAGTTCACAGGATATAGGGAATCTGAAAGTGAAACTGAAACTGAATTTGAAACTAAGCCAAAATTCTTGAAGTATATCTGATAGGATCTAAAATCATGTTTCTGAATCTGATACTGACATCTGAAAGCAAAAAATGCATAATATTGCAGACATGTTTATAAAGCTCCCAACTGAAACTGAATGTAAGAGTAAGAGTAAACATATACAGAAGTTAGGACAGGATCTCAAATATAAGACTAAATAAGAGATTGTAACATGAAACAAAAAAGCAAAAACCTAAGAGTAAACATATACAAAAGTTAGGACAGGATCTCAAATATAAGACTAAATAAGAGATTGTAACATGAAACAAAAAAGCAAAACTTATGTAAAATGAATCGCATATTTGACGATTTGAAACTGAAATAAGATTTTCAGAATGAGAGTACATGTATATAACAATTCAAGTGAATCTGAACATGAAACATAAAATGAAACCGAAACATGAAAAGAAACATCCCTCAAAAATCAGACTGTATATGAAATCTACAACTGCCAATGAATCTGAACTTGAAACTAATGCTAAAGACGTAATCCAATTCAAGCTGGCCCATAAGTCTGAATCTCGTTCCACCAGAAATTAGAGAACCAAAGACATATAGCAGTGCAAACGACATCTGAAATTTGTAACTGAAAATGAAAATCAATATGAGACTAATCATGTACACAAATGGATCTAAAATATGAAATGGAATATGAGACTCACACCAAAACAGCTATACCATATCAGAAATGATTCTCATAACTGAAAGATGAATCGGAAAATGCATTTGAAAGTGAGAGTAAATGTATATCACAATCCATGTGAATCTGAAAATGAAACCGGAACATGAACATAGACTGCCACAGAAGTTCACAGTGAAAATGATATCTGAAACTGAAACTAAATCTAAATATAAACTAAGACTAATCACAACCAGTACGTCATGCTGGATCACAAGTCTAGGCATACATTTCTGAAACTGAAATAGACAACCATAATGGTCCCGACCAATCAATCGAACACCTCAGATTGAAGGCAGAAGACCAATTTGTAAACCATATTTTATTTTTCATAATGCAAGGATCACAACATATAAAGGGCAAAAGTCCTAATTTCTAGCAGAAATTCGTCCATCAGACCGACATGCAGGGACAGAAAAAAAACCATTAACATAGTGAAGTCCCAAAAATTGATGCTCCAATAAATTGTCCTCTTCAACATGCATGCAAAATAACTAATTTTTTTGGCCGTAAACCACATAGCAAGCCCCAATTTCTACCAAGAGGCGAAGGCCGCATTTCCTACCAGCCGTGCTCTGTCGGACCGACATGCATCTTGCACTGTGACAGTTAGGGATATCTTTAACAGTGAAATCCCTAACAGGATGCAAAGGGCCATACTCCGACCAGAACATGGTAATCGGACAGATATGGAATTAGGCGGAACGACTGTTAGGATATCTATAAGGGCCAAAACCCTTGATTTAGAAGGCCAGGAACTCATCTATAGCAAAAGCCCTAAATTCTATCACAAATTGGAAGATGGAGCAGCATCCAAGTCGGAATCTAGTCTTTCAGGAAAGAACCATGGCAAGAGATTGAAGTGAAAATACATACCTCCACCCTATCTTCACCAACGCGATTTGATAATGAAGAAGACACTTACCATTTCAATGGGTATTTGTACACATACCTATTAGCGCGACCCGTTCGCTCCATTATTTTCTCTACCGCCATCTTCTTCTCTCCTCAATGACGGCCTAGTCGCCTCCATCCCGTCGTACCGTACGACGGGATGAGAGAAATCACTGTGGGATTAGCTCGAGGAAGCCTGCGGGATGGCAGCGAATTCCATAGAGAGATCTCGCATCCCTCACAACCGTGAAAATGATCCTGTGGGATAGCAGGCATCCGCGGGTTATAGACCTGCCCAAACATACCCATGGGATGGACAGGTGGGATATCACAATCCCATCCCTCCTAATAGGATTTCAAATCTAGGGGTTCCGGATCCATGGGGTTCCAAATCCACGCTCCCAAACAGGCCCTTGGTTTATAATCCATCCTCGATGGCTTCCATTGTTTATGTACTTGGATTAGAGGTACAAGTCACATGTACAGCACAAAATACCATACACAGTAGTTGTGGCATATGTACATGATGCACTCATTCTGCATAGGATTATGAATGCGAACTCCAGTAGCTTAGGTTCGGTGTAGGTTCCACTCAAGCTTGATTCAAGCTCAAGAGGACTGAACCAGCGAACTTGACCCGACACGACCTCCCACCCAGACTCATCTGCTATACATGTGATTATTCCTAACATGACCCGCAGAACCCGAATGCGGTCAGTTCGAATTCCACTTGATTTCAAAATTGGTTGGAAATTTCCACCGTCGGTACCCTAACAACCCGACCACCCCAACCCACATAAGATCCTCCTCGAGGGCTTTGCGGGTACTCACAAGTGAGATTTGGGTTCTCTAATCCATACCATTGGCACATTGACTCCCACTGCATATGGAGTGTGCCCCCAAGTAAGCAAGCCAAAAAGAAAAAAAAATAAAAATCATCTATTAGAAGATCCTAGCCACTAATCTTGGTCTTCTTTTTAGTTCATAACCTTTTATACCTAGACCAACAAAAACAAAGGTCCAGATCGCCTTAAGGAGGGGATTTTAGCAGTATCAGTGCATCAATGACGGTGAAGCAAAACCAACGGTCTAGATTAGCGATCAGGTAGTTCTCCCAAGTCACACAGAAAACAGCACCCTCATAAAAATACCCTATGTCATGCTCGTTTAAAACCAGTCCTTCCATTTCTCATCTAACAAAGTGAGAGAGAGATAAGGAGGGAGACCTGAAACCATGGTTTCTTCGCTCTCACGAATAATTTTCCTTGTAATACTCAGCTGCCTCTCTTCCATTCCCAAAACCTCACATTCTCAAACCCCACAATACCTGAAACTCCGTCTTCTCCACAAACCCCCAACCCCAACCCCATCCCTCTCTCTCGTCTCTGATTCCCATCGCATCTCTTCTCTCCGCTCCCGAGTCATCTCGGGCGCGTCGACTGGGTCGGGTCAGTATTTCGTCGATTTCCGAGTCGGCTCACCTCCACAAACCCTCCTCCTCGTCGCCGACACCGGCAGCGACCTTGTCTGGTCCAAATGCTCCGCCTGCCGCAACTGCTCTCGCCATGCCCACGCCACCTCCTTCCTTCCCCGCCATTCCTCCACATTCTCCCCCTTCCACTGCTACAGCCGCACGTGCCGCCTCGCCCCTCCCCCGCTCTCTCCCACACGCTGCAACCGCACTCGCCTCCACAGCACGTGCCGCTACGGATACTCCTACGCCGATCGCTCCCGCACCTCCGGCTTCTTCTCCCACGACGTCGCCACCCTCAACTCCAGCTCCGGCCGCCAGATCAAACTCCGCGGCCTCGCCTTCGGCTGCGGCTTCAGCGTCTCTGGCCCCAGCTTGGGTGGGGCCCATGGGGTAATGGGACTCGGCCGTGGACCCATCTCCTTCGCGTCTCAGATCGGGCGGCGATTCGGGAAGAACAAGTTCTCCTACTGTCTCATGGACTACACCATCTCTCCTCCTCCATCAAGCTATCTCATGATCGGTGAGGCCCACCAGCCCGATAAAAGGCCCATCAGCTTCACCCCTCTCCAATCCAACCCTCTTTCCCCGACCTTCTACTACATCCGGATCGAGTCTGTCAGCATTGACGGAAAATCCCTCCCGATTGACCCCTCCGTTTGGGATTTTGACGGTGACGGTAACGGCGGGACCGTCATCGACTCGGGGACGACGCTCACGTTCCTGGCCGAGCCGGCGTACCGCCAGATCCTGACGGCTTTTAGACGGAGGGTGCGACTTCCGAGGGTGGTGGGGCCCACCGGGTCGGGCTTCGATCTATGCGTCAACGTGTCCGTGGCCGGGAATCCGATGCTGCCCAGATTAGGTTTCCGGCTCCTGGGTGGCGCGGCGTTTCTGCCGCCGCCGAGGAACTACTTCATTGACGTGAATGACGGCGTCAAGTGCCTGGCGTTACAGCCCATTAACACGGCGTCAGCGTTCTCCGTTATCGGGAATCTGATGCAGCAGGGGTTCTTGTTCATCTTCGACCGGGATGAGTCGCGGCTCGGCTTCTCGCGGACCGGGTGCACCTTGTCGTGATGCGAGTCCGGTCCCTTTCGCTGCTCTGTCACTTCTTTCTTCACGACGGTGATAGTTCACCACCGCTTTTCATGCCCTGTTGGCTGAGATGGCCAAGATCCACCCCCATACACGTGGCAATCCGGAAGGTTCCCCAAATCATGAGTGTCACATGCACGCTGATTGGACGATCTTAAACCATCTGATTTCGCTGGTTGAAATTGGACCGCTGTTTATTTGAAACCCACCGATGAATCGATGGTTTGGATTGTTTGATGGTTATTATTATTATTTTTTTCCTGGGCTGTGTGCTCTGTGATCCGTAGGGCCTTTGACGTGGAGAGTCTGATCAATTACGTGTCTCAAAGTAGACATGGGTTAGACACCGCTACTTCAAAAATGGTGGTTAACTATCAACGTACTCTTATCGTTTAGTATTTATTTTTATTTGTAATATCCCGACAATGATATTTCCTTTTCCAAAATTAATTAGAAATTGAACGGCGTCGTGTTTAGTGCACTTCTAATGCGTATTGATTTGGAAAAACGTAGTTGATGGTGGGCGCGCGGATTCCGTAAGATCCGTACAGATCCGTCGGGTCTTATCCATGGAAGGATGCGGTTTGGCTAGTGTACCACACACCACCGACCTAGCCGGTGTGGGCACGTGTCGTGCGAAGACCGGCGCTGACGCTCCTCGAGCTCTGAGTTGTACGAACGGTTCAAAGGAGATGAAAGCTACATGGGCCCCACTACACGGTTAATGCATTCGGCTAGATCCTTTTTAGAAAGCAGATTGGCTGGTCGAGTTGCACGAACGGTTTAAAGTAGATCAAAGTTACATAGCCCCAGGATGATGTATTTATTATCTCCACACCATTCATCTATTTTTAGAAATCATTTTACGGACATTGATTGCGTCGTACTCCGCCCCGTCTCTAGCCACGACGGGTACTTTTGTTGGCCGGCCCACTGTGATGTACCGGTTTATCCACGCCGTCCATCTCTCCTCTGGGATCATTTTTAAGGTAAAAGCACAAAAATGAGGCAGATGCAACGCTCAAGTGGACCACACAACGGATTACTCTCACATTAATGCAAGTGGCATTTAATGCTGTGTGCATTTCACGTAACCAAGCTTATTATTTGGTGCGGTCCACTAGAGCGTTGGATCTGCCTCATTTCTGTGCACGAACTATAAAATTATCCGGAAAGAGGGATGGACGGCGTGGATAAACCGATACATCACAGTGGGCCCGCCCACAGAACGGCCCGTTCGGGGCTAGAGACGGGCTGGGGTAGGACGCAGTCCGCGTCCCCATTTTAGAGCATGAGCTAAAAAAAAAGTAATCATATACAAGGTTCAACTGGACCACAACACAAATAGCAGCGGGATAATGATTCTCACCTTACGTAAGCCTACAATAACTTTTATTTTCCATCCAATTTGTTAATGAATTCAAAAATACTTGGATGAATAGGAAAAATGAATATCATATTAATCCAAAACTTCTGGGACTCCAAAAGGGTTTCACTGGTAGACATTCAATCTCCCACTACTTTTTACAGTGTGGTCCACTTGAACTTTTTATCTTTCTTATTTTTTCGTCTCAAGCCTTACCATGAGATCGCCAAATGAATGGATGGTTTGGATATAATGCATACCTCATGATGGAACCCACAGAACTTGCTGACGTAATATTCCAGCTATATAGCTGGTGTGTGGTACACCGACCAAATATAGCTGGTACATCGGCCAATCCGCATCCATCATTTTACTAGAGTTGGGCATTGGACCGAGTCGAATCAGATTGGGTCCAACTCGACTCGGTCCGAGTTTTGAATGGCATGAAGCGAACTCGGTCCAATCCGGGACCGAGTTTGGGTCATCTGACTCGACCTGATCCTAACCCATGCTGGGTTGAACCGATCCGAGTCCGACTCGGTTAGGAAAACCGAGTCGAATCGAATTTGGCTAGGTCCGGATTGGTTGTGGTTCAAATGATCATCTGTTCTAGCTCACATTCGTAGTATTAAGGTGCAAATCATTGTACTGGATTTGGTGAGTCTAAAACATCGATCTGTACCATCCATCATGTCGGAAATACCATACAATTGTACTGGATTTGGTGAGCCGATAGGCCGATCCTAGATTCAAATACCATACAATTCCTAGAGATTTATAATAATAATAAAAATGTATAATACCTCGTCATAGTCTTTCTTTTATGCCATGGGTTGTTTCAGGGGCTTTGCTTTTCCATTTGCACTAGCAAAGGGAAAAGAAGATGATACACCGAGACATACTGAATATGCGGGTCTTTCTTTCGATTGCCATGAATCCACCGGATGGGTCCATTATGCCCAGCTCTATTCTCAAATGAAAAGAGCCATTCTTTTTAAGGGCATGTGTGGCCCACCGATCAGAGGACTGATATGGGGAGAGTGTTTCGTTGAAAGGTTCGTCGTGGACTGAAATTACCAGCTTTTTCCTTTTCTTTTTCACCTGCGACCATACGAGTGTCCAATCAAAGATTTTCAAATCCTATGTCAGTAACAGCTATAATTGGAGAGCGCAAGGTGCATTGTACAATAGGAGAATTGGTCACATGCAGGCAACGGTTCCATACCATCTTTCCCTCCAACAGACCACTTGTACAGGAAATTAGTGCCATGGAAACGGTTGGCCCCGCCATGAAGATCTTTGTTCTCGGAAATCAGACCGATCCACTGGCAAAGGGCTCCACAACAGTATGTTGAATCACTCAGTCGATATTCCATTGATTCCAATGGTGTGGCTCACCTGATGATCGGAAGGGCCTAATTTTTGCCTAAGTTTATCATCATGTTGGGGCCTCCTACCATCGGTTGATGTCCTTCATAATTCTTTCTTTTTTGGAGGGAAAGATGTCATGGTACCACAAGTTGTGGACCTGTGGTATGCGGCCTGTATGTGATCAGTTTTCATTTAGTAGGATAGAAGAGAATGATGACTATTGATAAGCGTGCTGGCAGTCCTGCGCACCTGAACGAGAGATGTGGGTGCGACCCTGATCGTAGGGTCCACTTCGATTTATGCAGTGTATATCCACGCCGTCCATATGTTTTTACATATTATTTTAATATACACAAAAGAAAATGAACCTGATAAAAATTTCAAGTGGACCACACCACTGGAAAGAGTGGCTGTTGAACGCCCACCATTAAAAAATTCCTAGGGTCCACCATAAAGTTTTTTTTTACCATCCAACCTATTGATAGGGTTACACAGACATGGATGAAAGGCAAAAACAAATATGAGCTTGATCAAAAACTTTCGTGTCCCACAAAACGTTTTTAATGGCTTATAACTTCTGTTTCTGTGTTGTGGTCCACCTAAACTTTTTATCTGCTCTTTTAGAGTCTCAACTTTAGAGTTCGAGGATTCTTCTTTTACAAAGGTAAGAGCAGAATCCTTAGATTTCAAAGAGTTATTTTTAATATAACCTAATCTAGACTTGTCACCACATCGTCTCGATGAGGTTAACAAATTTTCAAATTTCTGGTCACCAAGGATATATTTCCAAGTGTCTTTTGAACTCTGAAGGGAAGCAACTTCAAGTTTTAGTTTCTCATTTTCAGTTTTAAGTTTTTGCATTTAAGAAGACTTAAAACTCAAATCTAATTTAGTTTTTTCAAAACAATCGAAAAAATGAGATTTTTCTAAAACAACTTTTTCAAGTTCTTATTGTAGTTTAACGTAATTTTCTTTTTGAATTTTCAATTTGGCCGCAATTTTATAACTTTATTTGTATAAGGCATTATATGCATCTTGAAGATCATCTTCATTTTCAGAGTCACTTCTTGGAGTTTCTTGATAAGATATATCATTGTTATCTAAAGAAGTGATTCTGGCTATAGCCATAAAGGCTTTCAAATTGTTTATATTTTCTTGCTCTGATTTATCAGTTTTAGATTCTGATGATTCATCCCAAGTAATTATCATGCATTTTCTTCTAGATATATTCTTTTTAGGACATTTAAAAGCTAGATGCCCATATTCAGAATAGTTGAAATATTTACTGTCTTTTGTTTTATATTTCCAAAATTTTGATTTTCCTTTTCTTTTATCAAATGGTTTTTAAAAATCTATTCTTTTCTTATTTTTGAAAATTCTATAAAATTTCTTTGCTAACATAGCCATATCATCTTCGTTTTCTTCAAAAGAAATCTAATGTAAATTTTGATTTTGAAGAAAATGAAGAGAACTAACTAACATAGCTATTTTGGGAGCTTTAAAATTCAGCTCATAAGTTTGAAGAGAACCAACTCCTCAACTTTCATAATGTATGTATCCCTTAATTCTTGTATAGCAGTAACCTTTGAATTAAACATATAAGGAAGTGATCGCAATATTTTTGCACAAACCTTGCTTTCAAGGATTTTATCTCTAATACCCCACATGGAATTTACTATGTCATTCAGTTTCATATAGAAGTCCATAAAAGACTCATTTTCTTCTATCTGAATTTTCTAAAATTTGGTTGTGAGGATTTGGATTTTAGATTTTTTTACTATAGTAGTTCCTTCATGTGTCATTTCGAGAATATCATATGCTTGTTTAGCTGTGTTGTAAGAAATGATTCTTTTGAATTCATCTGTTGATAGAGCACAAGTCATTGCATTTAAGGCTTTTGCATTTACACTGCTTTCACTTTTCTGAACCGTAATCCAAAAAGTATATGCGGTTTCTTTCATTGATACGGTTCCATCATCGGCTAATACTTCCATCATATGAGGGATTCATTTAGTTATAGTGGCTTTCCATACACTTTCATCAATGAATTTAAGGAAAATTCAGATCCTAGCTTTCCAATATGAATAATTACAGCCATCAAAGGGAGGTGGCCTAGTAATTGAGTATTGAAACCTTAATTCTAAATAATTTGTAGAACAACCTTTATCTAAAATATTAGGCAGGACAACTTTATTTCATAAATGTCTTTAAAATCAAACTTTCAAACTAGCAAGAATATATAAAAGGATTACAACATTCACCACTAAAATGAAATAATAAATTATATCCAATCACCAAAAATAATAATGCATTTACCACATGGCATAAGGAGTTATGGTGGTTCAGTGCTTAAAACAACCACACCTACTCCAGTCCCAAAATTACTACCCTCGTAATTTTGGCTTTTACTATAAAAATGTTTTCACAGGGTCACCTTAATAACCTGATACAGTTCCTTGTGATTTTCACAAGTTATCACAATAAAAACTCTAATGAGATTTTCACAGGCTATCTCAGACAAAACCTCAACTGAGATTTTCACAGGATATCTCAGAAAAACCTAAAATGAATTTCAAAAGATATACTTATCTTCAAATGTAGAAGACGTAGCAGAATGGCTTCTTTCTTGAACGTAAATGAAGCAATGTTCAATCAGACAGAAAGAGTTTAGGGTTCTATAGATTTTAAAAATGAAAAACTTAAATGCTACTTGATTCAATTCTCTTAGATCTCAAAGGAAGAGTATAGTTTACTCTCTTAGATTGAGTCTAAAATGATCTTAAGAAAAAGGGAATTGAATAAAATATTTAAAAAAATTATAAATACCAACAAATAGCTTGCTAAGGACTTAAGCTTCTCTCTCTCTTAAAGAAGAATTATAGTAATTTTCGTTGTAATTTGGAATGAGAGAAAGGCTTAATTTATAGGCAAAGAGGTTAGAACTTCGACTAGCCTAAGATAAGCTTCGAATAGCCCAAGTTCACCGAATTCTGTTCATCGGATTCTGTTCAACGGATTTCAGATTGCGGGGGATAAGATTTATCTAAAATTCTGCTGGCCTAGGGTCAAATTTGGCTGGCCGAACATCACAATTTAGCAGGCCAAATTCCCATGAATTCCAAAAGATTGTGTTGCTGGAATTTCACCCGAACTTTTTCGGGTTGGCCAAATATCAAGCTGAGCTAGCTAAATCAAAACTTGGGCTAACCGAATTTTTAACAGAAGTTTTATTTTGCTTGGGCTCAAAGTTGGGCTGGTCGAGGAAGTTTAGTCTAGCCAAAGCAGAAGTTATGATGGCCGGATTCCATAACAAAAATACTTGTAAAAACCCATGATAAAGAATTTTTGAAAGCACTTAATCCTAAGGTCTTTCTAGGGTTATACCACCTGATATATATCAAATATTTGAGTCACTTTGACTTGTACTTTTTCTTTGAACTTTGACTTAGACTTTGTCTTGAACTTTGTTTTGAACTATGTCTTGGACTTAGGCTTGAATACGGGTGTCGATTTCTTTGGGAAGATGTGCCAATGTTGTCTTAACCATAAGACGATCTTGAGATGATCTTCAGGTTCTACCTTAAAGAGCTTTTGTCTCACGAAATTTGACAATATATGTGTGCTTAATATCATAACACTTACAAAGGGGCTATATTCGGTTGGGGGGCCTATATGGCTTATGCAAATGTGGTTCATTGCATACTTTTGTCCACAGTTCTTCAGTCAAGAGTATGTCGGTCAGTCGTTTTCTTCGTATAGCGACCAACTTGAGCTTGCAACGCATTCTGAAAAACTGGGATTGTTGGACAATACTTTGTAAGGTGTGCATCACTCTTGCATATGGCACATACACTTTCCACAGCCGCATTGGTGGGTTGGGGCACTTCTACCTTTCTTAGTTCCATAACCTCAACTTTTCGAGTGAGACTTGCAATCTTTGCATTTACATCATCCTCCTCATGAGGACGTACATTCTCCATTTTTCCTAGGGTTGGGCTTGGAATAACTCGATTTATTGGTGGTGTCCAATGATTATGCATTTTCAGCCAACCTATTAAGGTAATCCCATGCCTCCTTTGGGTCCTTTGTCATGAACTCACCATTACACATCACCTCAACAAATTGGTATATATTTGAATTCAATCCATCATAGAGGAAATTGAATACTCGCCAAATTTCATAACCATAGTGTGGCCATGCGAGTAGCAAGTCCTTGAATCTCTCCTAACATTGGAAGAATTTCTCGTCTTCCTTTTGGGAGAAATTCAGGATGACACACCTTAAGGTATTAGTTTTATGAATAGGGAAGAACTTTTTAAGGAACTTTCGGGTCACTCAGCCCACGTGCCTATTGAGTGCGGTAGAAGTGAATGGAGCCATGACTTGGTGACAACCCCAAGTGTAGGGCTGTGATATAGTAATAACTCAGTGAGACCAAGGTCGTACCCGTAGGGACTTGTAATTGTGCAATTCTGGAACACTTTGGATTTTGAACTAGAACTAATCTAACTATTGGAATTTACTTTAAGGAGTAATTGTGAGAGAAACTACAAAGGATAAAATATTAGAGTGCCAAGGATCCACTTATACCCATATATTAATATTAATTCACTTGATTCAATTAGATTACGCATATGAAATCGAGGTCTAATCTTATCTAGTCGGATAATAAAGCAGTTAAAAATCATCATTCATAAACTCAAAACATATTTGAACTTCAATTGAATTGGTTTCCCCATCATGCACCAAACTATTGATCGTAGGGAATTCAAAGCACCTATCATGCCCAGAGTCTACGATAGATCAATGAATTTTATAGATCAAATCCTTGCAAAATAGATAAGAAATTATTCTTAGCTTTCTTAAGCATCCAATGTGCTTGGATTTGACAATGCATCAAAGTAAACTAAATATATATCTTTTTTCAAACCAAATATCAATGAATTATTCAACAATTAAATCAAATAACTAAATCAAAGTAAACTAAGCATTAGGAATAACTACAAGTTTCACCACTTAGCCCTAGTTAAGAGATTAACCAATCAAAGACATTGTTGAACTAAAACTCCAAAAGAAAAACATAAAAACTAACTAGAATTGAAAGATTGGATAAGAAGGATAACTCCTTGGAGGCTCCACAACTCCTTGTTGTACACCTTCTACCTTAATTCATATATAAGAAAGCTTAAAACACCCATTTTAATAGAAAAAATCTATACTGACTTGAAACTGACTTTAATTTACGCACTTTTGTTATGCTTCAGTTGCATTCGATGATAAGCTTCAATCACACTAAACATGGCTTTCGGTCATACCGAATTAACTCTCGGTTGTAGATGAATTTTCTAGATTTGTATTCGAAGTCTTTTTCTTCTTAGTAGGTATGAGTTTTACTAGGCATGCTAAAAAATAGTGTTGTTATTCAATCCGGATGCATGGTCACATGTGTTATGTGAAAGACCCATATCCGACATTTGCACGTGATCCTAAGCCGAATCCTGCATACCAAAGTTGGCTCGACCCAAAACTTATACTCTAGCGACCGCACCGTCGCCGGGATTCCAATGCCACGACTCACGCACCGATTTGATACACGGGCCAGGAGATGTGGGCCCGCGTTCATTCCAAAAAAACGCCGCGCGTTGCGAATTCCGAGAGAATTTCTACAACCCGTCGATCAAATTAAGTCAAGTATACTACCATACCTCAATGCCACGTCACCCTATCCTAAGTACAAATGCCCACTCCCTCTTTTCCACAAGTTAACTCTCTCTCTACCTACCCATCCCTCTTTTTCCAAATTTCAAATAAATCCTTATCTCTCCATCCCCTTTCCTTACAACACCCATTTTACCCATCCCATACAATCCATCATCTCTTTTTCTCTCTTATTCTTCCAACTTCCATGAGAGCTTCCAACATCTAAGCTCTCTCCCAAGTTTAGCCCATTTTCCCTCTCTCTCACCTCCCATCTCAACCATCAAAACCTCATCATCTTCTGTTCAGAGCGAAGCTAAGGCAACTACCTTTCCAAGGAGCTAAAGAAGGAGGCCGATAAGTGGGTGATCTTGGACCACATTTTTATTTTATTTTGTGATTTAAGGGCCCACCTATGTTGGGACCCACATTGATGTATGTTATCCATGAGGGGCCTATAGTAGCGGGGGCCCTCCGTCATCGTCGATTCCTCTCTCTCTCTCTCTCTCTTTTAGTGATGATGATGATGATGATGAGAGTGGCCCACTTATGACGTATGTATTATATCCTTACCGTCCGTTTTTGGACGTATG
This sequence comes from Magnolia sinica, assembly GCF_029962835.1. Classification (NCBI taxonomy): domain Eukaryota; kingdom Viridiplantae; phylum Streptophyta; class Magnoliopsida; order Magnoliales; family Magnoliaceae; genus Magnolia; species Magnolia sinica. The sequence goes on along the minus strand of NC_080579.1, from coordinate 67,856,330 downwards.
GACCCCACCATGGTGAATGGATTAGATCCACACCATCCATATGAGGACCACGTATGAGTGGGGCCACCTTAATATGTGTGGTTAGTGGGCCATGTGTACGTGGACCCCACCTTAATGAATGTATTGCATCCATACATTAGATGTCCAACAACCTCTGATGCTGGACTGTGTAAGGGATAACCTAAAAAAAAGGAGAAAAAGAAAAGAGAAATAATATTTAAATAATATATATATATATATAATATAATGTTATTATGGTGGGCCCCACGTGGGACCCACCTATTGTGGTTCAATCGCTGGAGCACCCAGCTGCTGGCTTTACGTTAGCAAGTTGGTGGGGACCACCATCATATGTGTTACATATCAGGCCGTCTGTGCTTGGATGATTCTGTGGAGCCCACATGATGTTTATGTCATCCAGACCGTCCAGACACTGGGTCTGGACGGAGGGAAAAACACGAATATCACCTTGATTCAATCATGGTGGCCCACCCACGTGGCACCACCATGATGCATGTGCTTTCTCTCACCGTCCATATGACAAGGACGGTAGGCCCCTGCTACCATCCAGCCGTCTGTCCAGGACGCTGGATGACTAATTGTTAAATATATATATATATATATATATATATATATATATATACATAATATTTAATATAATATATTATAATATAAGAGAGAGGGTAGTGGGGGTGGCCCATCTACGTGGGACCCACCTTTAGTGTATGTGTATATGCACCATCCAGATCCATCTGGACGGTGCCATGAGGGCCTTATATATGTGGTGTAATCCACACCGTCCACACCACAGGACAGTGGGACACCTCACGTATGCTGCTGCACGTGCAGCAGCAGCTGCATGCCCAGGTGATGCATTTAGTATCCACGCCATCTATCTGTTCCCCTGCATAGGGCCCGCTGATGTATGCATTATATCCAAACCGTCCATTCATATGGCGAGCTCGTTTCAGGGTTTGAGACTAAAATAAGACAGATCTTGTATCAAGTGGACCATGTTAAAGGAAGACAGTGGAGGTGGATGTCTACCATTGAAACCCCTTTGGATTACTGAAGATTTGAATCAATATGATATTTGTTTTTACTCCTTGTTCAGGTCATTGTGACCTTATGAACAGACTACATGGAAATAAATACTAGGGTGGGACCCACTGAAAGATTTAACTGTGAAAAATCATTATCACCACTGCCAACTGTGGTATGGTCCAGATGATCCTTTGGAAATGGTTTCTTTTTTTTGATAATGATCTAATATGATTCTAACAATAAAATGAATTGTGTTGATCGGCCCATTCGACTTGGCCCACTTGACTCGATCCGTTTGAATCGGCCCATTTAACTCGACCCATTTGATCGGGCCCATCGATTCGGCCCATTTGAATCGGCCCATTCGACCTGGCCCATTTATATTGGCCCATTGACTCTGCCTATTTGTATTGGCCCATTTGATCGGCCCAATTGACTTGGCCCATTTGATTCGGCCTATTAAATCGACCCATTTGTATCGGCCCATTTGATCGGCCCAATTGATTTGGCCCATTTGACTCGACCCATTTGATTCAGCCCATTGATTCGGCCCATTTGATTAGGCCCGATGTGATATATGAGGCCCGTTGTTGAGGCCCACTTTGATATATATGCGGCCTAGTGATGCAACCCACTTGATGTGTTCGAGGCCCATGGGTTAAGGCCCTTTGTGATGTATTTGGAGCCCATTGGTAGAGGCCCATTATGATATATTTGAGACCATGGGATGTGGCCCTTTATGATGTGTAGTAGGCCCGTGCCAGAGGCCCATGTGATGTGTAAGCGGCCCATATGATGCGGCTCACCTGATGTATGAGAGGCCCATGGATGTGACCCATCGCGATGTGTGTTAGGCTCTTGTGTGAGGCCATGGGTCCATTATATGTTCGGCCCTATGTGGGCCACTCCTTGGGAGCAATGTTGGTTAAAGGTCTACATTAATGGGCAATGATGGTTAAACGTGCACATCGTGACCTTCCCTTAAGCCTGGTTAGGCCCATTCTTGTCATTCTCTAGTGGGTTACCCCAAACAGTTGGGCTCCATTGATATTGCTTGGTCTATCATTGGTTGTCCATCCATGGATCCCGCCTTGCGTAGGGACCGATTACCGATGCCGATTATCGAGGCCGATGGTTGAGGCCGATTCTGATTGTTGAGGACGATTTTATAAGTCGATTGTCAAGGTCAATTATCGAGGCTGATTCCGATTGTCAAGGCCGGATATCGAGGCCGATTGATGAGGCCTAATGTAATGTATATAAGGCCTATGTGATGAGGCCCATTATGATGCATTTGAGGGCCAAGCGATGGAGCCCATTGTGATGTATGTTAGGCCCATGTGAAAGGCCCATCGTGATGTGTATTAATCTCTTGAGTGAGGCCCATGGTGTTGTATATTTGACCCTTGTGTGAGGCCGTGGGTCCACTATATATTATGCTCTATGTGGTTCACTCCTTGGGGTTAATGTTGGTTAAATGTCCACATTGTCGAGGCGGACTGTCGATGTCGATTATCAAGGCCAGTTATTGGTACCGATTATGAGTATGTGATAGTATAGGATCATGATACATGCACATACACATCATCTGCATGATTGGTACGAGATGTGGTCGACTATTGCATATGTCATTGGGCAGGTTGTTATGAGACTCCTTGATAGGCGGAAGTTATCTCACATGAGTGCACGGTATGCACAGGATTGATGCATGACTGGATTGTATAACTCATGTATCTTGCATTATGTGTGGTGATTATTATACGCGCTAGCGACATCAGGGCCATAGCCTCCACAGGCATGTCGTGGATAGCTAGATGGGACACCAAAAATGTTTGGTTCGAGCATTTAGGCACTTTGGATGTCCGTGGGTGAAAGTCCCTAAACCTCCGTGTAAGGCCCGTATCCTAGACCGTACTGTTCTGTAAGCTTCCGCGGTCCTCCTGGTCAAATTCTGGCTACCCTCGACCTGTATCCGATGTTTGCACGCAATTCTAAGCCGAGTCCTACATATCAGAGTCGGCTCGACTCGAAACTTGTATCATTGCGACCGCGCCATCGCCGTGGTTCCGACGCCGCGTTTCACGAGCTGAGGCGATACCCAGGCCAGGAGATGTGGGCCCACATTCAGTTCTAGAAAAAAATGTCACGCATTGCAAATCCCTAGAGAATGTCCCATCAATTAATCCCATCAATCACCTCACATGTCAAGTACAACATCCCATACCCTACCCATCCCTCTCTCACATAAAGTCAACAACACCCTTAATCATCCCATTCTTTTCTCACCAACAAGTCAACAAGCACCATACCCTCCATTTACTACATCACTCCTCTCTCTCTCTCTCTCTCTCTCTCTCTTTCTCTCTCTCTCTCTCTCTCTCATTTCTCATTTCCTCCCAAGAGCATCCCAACGTCCAAGCAAGAGAGCTCTATGAGAGGAGCTTTGTGTGGCCCACTCCCTACTACCCAATCTTCCATCTTAGCCATCCAATCCTCATCTTCCTCCATTAAAGTTGAAGACAATGAGCTAAGGAGTCCATGGAGCCCAGAAGAAGGATAGGTGGGTGAATCTTCATTGTTTGTGGGTGTATTTTATTATTTAATTTGTGAGATTTTGATGATTTGAGGGCCCACATATAGTGGGACCCATCATGATGTATGCGTTGTATTGAGGGGCCCATAGTGGCGGGGCCCCTCCTCCATCCGTTTCTCTTTCTCTCTCTCTTATGGATGTTGGTGTGTGTGTGGCCCACCATGAAGTAAGTATTTCATCCATGCCGGCCACCAAGTAGGCCCACATAGCAGTCCATTTGGATGGGCCTGATTGAAGGAAAACACAAGTATCAATTTGATCCGAAGCCGATGTGGGCCACACGTGTGGACCCGCCCTGATTATGTGGTGACCCACCCCGTCCCCACCATTGGACAGTGGGACGCTTTTGATGGGTGGTTGGAATCCACACTATCCAGACGTCCAGAGTCTGGATGGTGAATCTGGATTACATATTCATATAATGTATATCTATATATAATATATAATATTATATAATATATTATATTATATATTGAGTATATAATGTATATTATTATATAATATACTATATTATATTAAATATTATATCTGGGTGGGCCACACCACGTGGAGCCACCCTACTGGACATGATGACCCAGCGTCCAGACTCTCTGGACGCTGGGAGCTTCTAGGACGTTTGTTAATATTATATTATATTATATTATATTATATTATATATATTATACAATATAATTTAAAATATTAAAGTTACATTTTGGTGGGCCACTCCCACGTGGGACCACCTTGATGCATGGAATCATCCACACCGTCCAGCGTTTCTGGACGGTGGCGACCCACCTGATGTACGTGTATTATCCACTGCCCATCTGTGGGACCCACCTACGTGTGTGATTCATCCACACCATCCAACATTTTTAGATGGTGGGAGTCACCTTGATGAATTTATTATATACCCATCACCGTCCATTCGTTTGAACGTCCAGTAGCAGCTACTGCTGGACCGTTTGTAAAATAATAATAAAATAAAATAATAAATAAATAAATAAATATCAGTTTTATTTAAAGCAAGTGGGCCACACGTGTGGACCCACCTGATGTCTGTGTTCGATCCAGACCGTCCATTTGTGGTCCTCACCAGCGGCAGCAGCTGCTGCATGAGGCTGTAAGTTCTGTGGGTCCCATCTGGACCGTGGACCCCACATATATATGTATTTTATCTCAACCGTCCATCTGGACAGTGGGGACCCCACCTACCTGCTATATCGACATCAACAAGTTATGTGGGTCTGATCAGAGGTATGTGTTATATCCAAACCGTCCATCCAATTGGCAAGGTTGTCTTAGGCTTGTGGCTAAAAATGAAGCAAATTCAAATCTTTGGTGGGCCACATACGTGGACACCACCATGATGTATTTATGTCATCCAAACCGTCCAGATTGAGCTGGATGGTGCTGGACAATGATTAGACAGTGCTGGTCATGTTTGGACAGTGCAGATTTACATAGACAATGTTTGGATAGATGCTGATTTACATGGACAATGTTTAGGCAGTGCTGATCATCATTAGAGTGCAATGTGCCCTTTAGAATGATAGTGTACTGTGATACACATGAAATGATTTATGGTGTGGTCCAAGCCCACTTGAGGCCTATTATGCGGCCCATTATGCGGCCCATCCATGAGGCCCATCTTGATGTATATTTGGGGCCCATGTGCAGGGCCCACCTGTGATGTATTGGGGCCCATGTGTAGGGCCCACCTATTGTATATTTGGAGCCCATGGGTTGTGACCCATTGTGATGTATTCGAGGCCCATGGGCAAGGCCTGATGTAATGAATTTATGGCCCATGTGATGGGGCCCACTTGTTGCATATTTGAAGCCCAAGAGTCGTGGCCCATTATGATGTATTTTCGGCCCAGATGGCAAGGCCCGATGTGATGCATGAGAGATCCATGGTCGTGGTCCAGCGTGATATATTCGAGGCCCATGTCCTGCGGCCCATTGTGATGTATTTTCAGCCCATTCGACATATTAGGGCCCATTTGGTGCGGCCGATGTAACGTACTTGGGGCTTATTTGATAAGGCCCAATGTAATATATAAGAGGCCCAACTTGTTGTAGTTGCAGAGGCCCAACGTGATGTATTGCGACCCATTTGAGTAAGGCCCTTATGCGAGGCTGTGGGCCCATCAGATGTCTGGTTCTATGTGGACCACTCCTTGGGAGCAACGTTGGTTAAATGTCCACATTAATGGGCAATGTTGGTTAAATGTCCACATTGTCGAGGTCAATCGTTGACACCGATTATGAGTATGTGACAGCATAACATCATCATACATGCCCATACGCATCATCTGCATGTTTGTTATGAGATGTGGTTGACCATTGCATATGTCATTGGGTAGATTATTATGAGACTCCCTGATAGGCAGAGGCTATCTCACATGAGCGCATGGTATATGTAGGATTGATGCATGACTGGATTGTATGACTCATGCATCTTGCATTGTGATTATTGTACGCCCTAGCGACATCAGGGTCGTAGCCTCCATAGGCATATCGTGGATGGCCAGATGGGACACCGAAAATGTTGGTTCTAGCATATGAGCGCCATAGATGTCCCTGGGTGAAAATTCTTAAACCCTTTTGGTACCAGAGGACGCCCCAACGTCAAGACCGAATGGATACATGAGCGCCCGAGTGCTGAATACCAAGAGGCCGCATCTTCCACTGTGTCGTGGTCGGTTGGGAGGGGGTGTGGCCTTACTCGCCCGAGGGTAGGGGGCAATACTAGGCTGAGTTTGACCAGCTCATGAATGGGTCCGCTATCGACATGCCGGATAGGTATTGGCAGACTATTGGCCAGGCAGATAGTGAGGTTTCTTACACTCACTTGGACTGTGCGGCTAGGAGAGCGGCAGTGCCATTTGGAGTGTACTAAACCCCGGTGATGATCCCAGAGATGAACTGTACTGATATGTGGAGTGAGTAGGAGTTGCATACTCATTCATGCATTCATTCATTCACTATCCACTCGGGTTGGTGGTGCACAACTATTTGTTACGTGTGCCTTCGCAATGGCCAGGATTTCGGTTGGGGTGCGCGACTAACCTGAGATCAGAAGTTTACCATATTGAGTCTGACTATCCAAATTTAGGTATGGGACTGGTTTGGATAGAAGTCCCTTGTGATGGACCCCATAGCCTGCGATACTACGTAATATCATCCCGACTTCACACTCCAGTATGGTCATTCCATTCACACCGCATATTGCATAACATTCGCGGCATACAACATTTTGGGCTATTGTGTCTCTGCATTTATATGGTCTAGGTACGGCTGATGCTATTTGAATGTATATCGTATTGCATCCTCTGCATCTGATATTTGGCTATCTATGATTCCTCATTTACATAGTTGTTCTATATTGCGTATTCTGACATTGATTGACTCATGGACTTGTCCGTATTTTCTCTTACTCTATTATCGTATGATCTTGTCAATATTCCTGCTTACGCTGATAATTCATGATCTTATCAATATTTCTTCTTATTCTGATATTGTATGATTTATGGATTACCGGTATTTCTGGTCTTATATGATAATGTCATTATGTTGAATACTTGACACTTACCTTGTACACACACTTACACCACCCTCTAAGCTTTCTATAAGCTTATGCACGATAGATGCGTGCAGGTGATATTAGGTTACAACAGTGTTGAGCTTGGAGCATATGGCGGTCTTCTAGAGTTTGGTTTTTATTTATGTATTTCCTTCCAGTATTATACCCAACTGATTATATTAGTGGATATGTGATGATGATGTTGCTTTTGTGAATTGGATAATCTTGTGGTTATGCTTATTGCGAGTTAAACGAAAAAAAAACCTCATTGTAGGATCCCATGATCGGAATCTGGCGTATGGACGGTAGAGCCGAGAATGGGGTACTACTGAGGCTGTGGCACCGAATTCGGCGATCGGGATTCCTGTGAATCCAATTTTCAGGTTTGGGGCGTGATACTCCGTGGCCGGGAGACGCCCCAACGTCGAGACTGAGTGGATACATGAGCGCCTGAGTGCTGAATACTAGGAGGTTGCGTCTCTCACTGTGTCGTGATCTGTTGGGAGGGGGTGTGGCCTTACCTGCCTTAGAGTAGGGGGCATTGCTAGGCTAAGTTTGACCAGCTTATAAATGGGTCCGTTATTGACGTGTCGGGTAGATATTGGCTGACTACTGGTCAGGCGGATAGTGAGGTCTCTTTTACTTACATGGTCGCATGTCAATGGGCGGTGATTTACATTTAGAGTGTACTAGAGCCCGGTGATGATCCCTGAGATGTATAGTACAGATTTGTGGAGCAGGCGTTACATATTCATTCGTTCATTCACTATCCACTCGGGTTAGTGGTGCGCAACTATTTGTTATGTGTGCCTTCGCAATGGCTAGGATTTCAGTTGGGGCGTGCAACTAACCTGAGATCAGGAGTTTACCACATTGTGTCTGACTATCTAAATTAGGTATGGGACTGGTTTGGATAGAAGTCCCTTGTGATGGGCCCTATAGCCTGTGATACTACGTGTTATCATCCCGACTTTACACTCCAGCATGGTTATCCCATTCGCACCGCATATTGCATTACATCCGAGGCATGTAGCATTTTGGGTTACTGTGTTCTGCATTTATATGGTCTAGATACGGCTGACGCTATTCATGAACTCATCAGGAATCGTATATTGCATTGCATCCTCAGCATCTGATATTTGGCTCTTTATGGCTCCTCGTTTGTATAACTGATCTGTATTGCGTATTGTGAAATTGTATGACTTATGGATTTGTTAGTATTTCCACTTATTCTAATATTATATGATTCATGATCTTACCAGTATTTCTGATAGTGTATGATTATGGCACTGTATTGAATACTTGGTACTTACCTTGTGCACACATGTACACCACCCTCTAAGCTTTCTATAAGCTTATGCACGATAGATGCGTGCAGGTGATGTTAGGTTGCAGTAGCATTGAACTTGGAGCTTGCAGCGAACTTCTGGAGCTTGATTTTTGATATATGTATTTCCCTTTCGACACTGTACTCAAATATTTATATTAATGGATATGTGATGATGATGTCGCCTTTGTGATTTGGGTAAACTTGTGGTTATGCTTCTTACGAGATAAATGTACATTGAAAATCCTCATTGCGGGATCCCAAGATCGAAATCTAGCGTATACGCGCTGGGAGCCGAGAATGGGGTACTAAGGAGGCTGTCGGCACCGGATTCGGCGATCGAGAATTTTGTAAGCTCGGTTTCTGGGTTTGGGGCGTGACAGATGTGGGTATCAAAGCATAACTTGGGAATACCTGAGGATACCATCACATATCTGCTCATAGCTACCCTACACGCTATGATTGTCGAGAACTTATAATGATTAGGTCCCGAGTTCGAATAACTTGACGATCTTCTGTTATAGACTTTCAATGTGCGTGCCTTCGAGAGTTCTCAAGGTTAATAGGCACCTTTGTTCTTCCCTATACGACATGCCGCCCAGGAGAGCGATTCAAGCGACTTCCACTCCACCACTTGAGTTCCCTACTCCCCAGCCTGAGGATGCCGCTCCTCTACCCGAGGCCGGTCCAGATCCAATCGTACCGGTGAATGCCTCCCAGTTGTAGCAGATGTTGCAGGCTGTGACGACTGCCCTCCAGGGGTAGGACAGGCACCTCGTTGTTTCACCAGCTCATGCAGAGCAGGAGCGCATGAGCGCCCTTCTTCAAGAGTTTCGATAGTTCAATCCGCCGTGTTTCCAGGGCGAGCCAGACCCGACAACAGTCGAGAGATAGCATTCTGAGGTAAAGAAGATTTTTGATACAATGGGATGTATGACCCACCAGCGGGTCCGGTTAGCCGTATTTCTTCTCCAGGGTGAGGCTGAGCACTGGTAGACCTCTATTACCGTGTTGTAGAGCCTAATTTCTTCTAGACATGGGAGGATTTCATAGACCGATTCGACCAGCAGTACTTCCCCGACCACATTCATCGGCAGCGAGCATTAGAGTTACAGACCTTGGTACAGGGAGACATGTCTGTGGCGCAGTATGCGGCTCGTTTAGTGGTGCTATCAAGGTTCGCGCCGTATTTGGTGAATAATGAGGAGGGAAAGGCCTGCCATTTTGAGAACAACTTATGTTTTGGCCTCAGGAGCCGTGGCATCGGACACATGCTCCTAACCTTTGAGCAGGTAGTTCAAGGGCATATATTTACGAGGCAGAATGGAATGATTCGCAGAGGGTTCATGACCACAGAGGAGACCGGAAGAGGAAGATCCCCTTTGGTAGTTTCCAGTAGTGGTAGTGTCGATGGCCGTAGAGGCATGAGAACCGTCCATCATTTCGAGCGCCAGCAGCACCTTCAGCCCCACCAAAGAGACCGTTTATGGGTGTTTACTTTAGATGTGGTGAGACGGGGCATCGTAAGCATGAGTGCCCCCATTTTCAGCAGCAATGACCTCTTTGGGGGTGACATACACCTCGCCAGCAGACCTAGGGTAAGTTTTATGCAGATCTGCAAGACCCTCAGTCATTAGGAGTCGTCGACGATTTGCGCAACTAGGCATTAGGACCATCTTGTTAGATTAGTCATTGGTGAGATGGTGAGGTTGCAAGGTATCCTAGTTTTGATTGTTTTTGATCCATGATCTGAGGTTTAGTAGGGGTCACCATAGTGTTGGTGAGGCATCTTGGGAGCGCGAGGCCGAGATTCCAGAGCGCTATCCCCATCTCTTTGATGATTGATTATATGTTGTATCTTGTATGCTGTCTCCGATTTCATATGACGATGCTTTATTTCCTCTTCTATTATGAGTTATGTTTACTTGCAACGTTAATGTAAATTTTGAGGGTGAAATTTTTATTTGGAGGGGAGAGTTGTAAGACCCATATCCTTAACCGTATTGTTTCGTAGGCTCCCACGGTCCTCTCGGTCGAATTCCGACAACCCTTGACCTGTATCGGATATTTGCGCGCAATCCTAAGTCGAATCCTGCATACCAAAGTCGACTCGACCCGAAACTTATACCCTAGCGATTGCACCGTCGCCCCGGTTCCAACGCCGTGACTCACGCATCGATCCGATATACGAGCCAGGAGATGTGGGCCCACGTTTATTCCGAAGAAACGTTGCACGTTGCGAATTTCGAGAGAATCTCTACGACCCGTCACATCAAATCAAGTCAAATAAACTACCATACCTCAATGCCACGTCACCCTATCCCAAGTACAAATGCTCACTCCCTCTTTTCCACAAGTCAACTCTCTCTCTCTCCCTACCCATCCCTCTTTTTCCAAATTTCAAACAAATCCTTACCTCTCCATCCCCTTTCCTTACAACACCCATTCTACCCATCCCATATCAATCCATCACCTCTCTTGCTCTCTTATTCTTCCAACTTCCATGAGAGCTTCCAACATCTAAGCTCTCTCTCCCAAGTGTGGCCCATTTTCCCTCTCTCTCACCTACCATCTCAACCATTAAAACCTCATCATCTTCCGTTGAGACCGAAGCTAAGGTGACTACCTTTCCAAGGAGCTAAAGAAGGAGGCCAAGAGGTGGGTGATCTTGGACCACATTTTTATTTTATTTTGTGATTCAAGGGCCCACTTATGTTGGGACCCACATTGATGTATGCTATCCATGAGGGGCCCATAGTGGCAGAGCCCCTCCATCATCGCCGATTCCTCTCTCTCTCTCTCTCTCTCTTCTATTGATGATGATGATGATGATGAGAGTGGCCCCTTATGACGTAAGTATCCTAACAGTCCATTTTGGAATGTATGGACCCCACCGTGATGAATGGATTAGATCCACATCATCCATATGAGGACCACGTATGAGTGGGGCCACCTCAATATATGTGGTTAGTGGGCCACGTGTACGTGGACCCCACCTTAATGAATGTATTGCATCCATACGTTAGACGTCCAGTAGCCTCTGTGGCTGGACTGTGCAAGGGATGACGCAAAAAAAAAGGAGAAAAAGAAAAGAGAAATAATATTTAAATAATATATCATATATATTATATACATATAATGTTATTATGGTGGGCCGCACGTGGGACCCACCTATTGTGGTTCAATCGCTGGAGCACCCAGCTGCTGGCTTTATGTTAGCAAATTGGTGGGGACCACCATCATATGTGTTACATATCAGGCCGTCCGTACCTGGACGATTCTGTGGGGCCCACATGATGTTTATGTCATCCAGACTGTCCAGACACTGGGTCTGGACGAAGGGAAAAACACGAATATCACCTTGATTCAATCATGTGGCCCACCCACGAGGCACCACCATGATGCATGTGCTTTCTCTCACCATCCATATGACAAGGACGGTGGGCCCCTGCTACCATCCAGCCGTCCGTCCAGGACGCTGGATGACTGATTGTTAAATATATATATATATATATATAATATTTAATATATTATATAATTATAATATAAGAGAGAGGGTAGTGGGGGTGGCCCATCTACGTGGCACCCACCTTTAGTGTATGTGTATATGCACCATCCAGATCCATCTGGACGGTGCCATGAGGGCCTTATATATGTGGTGTAATCCACACCATCCACACCACATGACATTGGGACACCTCACGTATGCTGCTGCACGTGCAGCAGCAGCTGCATGCCTAGGTGATGCATTTAGTATCCATGCCGTCTATCTGTTCCCTTGCATGAACCGTCCATTCATATGGTGAGCTCGTCTCAAGGTTTGAGACTAAAATAAGACAGATCTTGTATCAAGTGGACCACACTACAGGAAGACAGTGGAGGTGGACGTCTACCATTGAAATCCCTTTGGATTACTAAAGCTTTGAATCAATATAATATTTGTTTTTCCTCCCTGTTCAGGTCCTTGTGACCTTATGAACAGACTGGATGGAAATAAATACTAGGGTGGGGCCCACTAAAAGATTTAACTGTGAAAAATCATTATCACCACTGCCAATTGTGGTATGGTCTAGATGATCCTTTGGAAATGGATTCTTGTTTTTGATAATGCTCTAATATGATCTCTAATAATAAAATGAATTGTGTTGATCAGCTCATTCGACTTGGCCCACTTGACTCGACCCATTTGAATCGGCCCATTTGACTCGACCCATTTGATCCGGCCCATCGATTCGACCCATTTGAATCGGCCCATTTGACTCCACCCATTTGTATTGGCCCATTGACTTGACCCATTTGTATCGGCCTGTTTGATCGGCCCAGTTGACTTGGCCCATTTGATTCGGCCCATTGACTCGGCCCATTCGTATCAGCCCATTTGATCGGCCCATTTGATTTAGCCCATTTGACTCGACCCATTTGATTCAGCCCATTGATTTGGCCCATTTGATTAAGCCCGATGTGATATATGAGGCCCGTTGTTGAGGCCCACCTTTATATATATATATATATATATATATATATATATATATATATATATATATATATATGCGGCCCAGTGATGCAGCCCACTTGATGTGTTCAAGGCCCATGGGTTAAGGCCCATTGTGATGTATTTGGAGCCCATGGGTAGAGTCCCATTATGATATATTTGAGACCATGGGATGTGGCCCTTTGTGATGTATAGTAGGCCCATGCTAGAGGCCCATTGTGATGTGCATGCGGCCCATATGATGCAGCTCACCTGATGTATGAGAGGCCCATAGATGTGACCTATCGTGATGTGTGTTAGGCTCTTGTGTGAGGCCATGGGCCCACTATATGTTCGGCCCTATGTGGGCCACTCCTTGGGAGCAATGTTGGTTAAAGGTCTACATTAATGGGCAATGATGGTTAAACGTGCACATTGTGACCTTCCCTTAAGCTTGGTTAGGCCCATTCTTGTCATTCTCTAGTGGGTTACCCCAAACGGTTGGGCCCCATTGATATTGCTTAGTCCATCATCGGTTGTCCATCCATGGATCCTACCTTGTGTAAGGGTCGATTACTGATGCCAATTATCGGGGCCGATTTCGATTGTCGAGGCCAATGGTTGAGGCCGATTCCGATTGCCGAGGCCGTTTCTGATTGTTGAGGATGATTGTATAAGCCGATTGTTGAGGTTAATTATTAAGGCCGATTTCGATTGTCGAGGCCAATGGTTGAGGCCGATTCCGATTGCCGAGGCCGATTCTGATTGTTGAGGATGATTGTATAAGCCGATTGTTGAGGTTAATTATTGAGGCTGATTTCGATTGTCGAGGTCAGATATCTAGGCCAATTGACAAGGCCCAATCTGATGTATATGAAGCCTATGTGATCACGATGGAGCCCGTTGTGATGTATGTTAGGCCCATGTGAAAGGCCCATCGTGATACGTATTAAGCTCTTAAGTGAGGCCCATAGTGTTGTATATTTGACCCTTGTGTGAGGCCATGGGTCCACTATACATTATGCTATATATGGGCCACTCCTTGGGGGCAATGTTGGTCAAATGTCCACATTGTCAGGGCCGACTGTCGATGTTGATTATCGAGGCCGGTTATTGGTAGTGATTATGAGTATGTGACAACATAAAATCATGATACATGCACATACGCATCATCTGCATGATTGTTACGAGATGTGGTTGACCATTACATATGTCATTGGGCAGGTTGTTATGAGACTCCCTGATAGATGAAAGTTATCTCACATGAGCGCACGGTATGTGCAGGATTGATGCATGACTGGATTGTATAACTCATGTATCTTGCATTATGTGTTGTGATTACTATACGCCCTAGCGACATCAGGGCTGTAACCTCCACAGGCATGTCATGGATAACTAGATGGGACACTAGAAATGTTTGGTTTGAGCATTTGAGCCCTTTGGATGTCCGTGGGTGAAAGTCCCTAAATCTTCGTAGCCAGGAGACGCCCCAACGTTGAGACCGAGTGGATACATGAGCACCCGAGTGCCGAATACTAGGAGGTCGTGTCTCCCACTGTGTCATGGTCAGTTGGGAGGGGGTGTGGCCTTACCTACCCGAGAGTAGGGGGCATAGCTAGGTTGAGTTTGACCAGCTCGTGAATGGGTCCGCTATCGACGTGCTGGGTAGATATTAGCTGACTACTGGTCAGGTGGATAGTGAGGTCTCTTCTACTTGCACGGTCGCGGGTCAGTGGGCGACGATTTGCACGTAGAGTGTACTAGACCCTGGTGATGATCCCAAAGGTGTACAGTACGGATTTGTGGAGCAAGTGTTGCATATTTATTCATTCATTTATTCACTCTCCACTCGGGCTGGTGGTGCGCAACTATTTGTTACGTGTGCCTTTGCAATGGCCAGGATTTCGGTTGGGGCGCTCGACTAACCTGAGATCAGGAGTTTACCACATTGTGTCTGACTATCTAAATTAGGTATGAGACTAGTTTGGATAGAAGTCCCTTGTGACGGGCCCCATAGCCTGCGATACTATGTACTATCATCTCGACTTCACACTCCAGTATGGTCATCCCATTCACATCGCATATTGCATTACGTCTGCAGCATGTGGCATTTTGGGTTATTGTGTTCTGCATTTATATGGTCTAGATACGGCTGACACTATTCGTGAACTCATCAGGAATTGTATATTGCATTGCATCCTCGGCATCTAATATTTGGCTCTTTATGGCTCCTCGTTTATATAGCTGATCTATATTGCGTACTGTGAAATTGTATGACTTATGGATTTGTTAGTATTTTCGCTTATTCTGATATTGTAAGATTCATGATCTTGCCAGTATTTCTGATATTATATGATTATGACACTGTATTGAATACTTAGCACTTACCTTGTGCACACATGTATATCACCCTCTAAGTTTTCTATAAGCTTATGCATGATAGATGCGTGCAAGTGATGTTAGGTTACAGTAGCATTTAGCTTGGAGCTTGTAGCGGACTTTTGGAGCTTGATTTTTGATATATATATTTTCCTTTCGGCACTATACTCAAATATTTATATTAGTGGATATGTGATGATGATGTTACCTTTGTGATTTGGGTAATGTAACACCCCGAACTTTTCAATACCCGAGTATTGAAAGTCCTCGAGTGTTACCATGAAATTTAACCTACTAGCTAACCTAACCCTACATCCATCCTCCAACGTGAATCTAACCGATTAAGCATGAACTTCATCCATAAATCAAGTCATCTGACCTCTGATCATGTGGTATGATATACATACCTTCCCTTAACTAAATCAGTGAATAACTCTTTATCCATAATGATTTGAATGTAAGTTCTTTTGTAAGGATTGTTTAAAAATGGGCATAGAACCACATAGAACCATTAGATTTCACAAAAATCCTATATCAACAATAATTACGAAAACGCCATTAACCTATACCCCTGATCACTCTGAAAATTCACTTTGTGATCACCCATTTACAAAACTAACTGTACATCAACCCACATACATGGCCGGAGTGCATACCATCAAGTTTCCATATTTTTTACAAGTCATCTAACCACCCATCCTGATCGGATCTGCCAAACGGGCCACAAGAATATCACGGTAAACCGATCATCATGAAGATCTTAGGTTTTAAGTCCAAATTACCCGGTGACTTGTTGATTAGAGGTGTACAAATATTATTTTGGAATTTTGAAGTATATTAGCCATTAAAAGAACATCTTATTCATCCTCGGGAGATTGGGACCCAAACTGGATCACAGGTAAGAGCGCGAAAAATGATGCATGTTCGCCAAATTTCAAGACATTCGGACGGCACATTCTGACATAATGGGCGTCGGATGCCGGTTGAGAAATGGATGGCGAATTCGTAAATAGTGAATGCCACAACATGCCACCATTGATGCTTTGATCGGATAGTATGGCCCACCCGATCAACAGATCTGCTCTATTTTTGGACCTTAATCTTAGCAGGGCATGTTAAACACGATGAACAGAGCGGATCGTACAACTACAAGTAGTAAAGTGGACTTCACACAAAATAACTCAATTCATTACGTGCATGGGGTTTAACGGTGAATACCATTTGATGCATTAGCCGATCGTGCGGCCCACTTGAAGTTCGGATCTACTTCAAATTTCGAACCATGGGTTGGCACGACGGTAAATGGAGTGGATCTTTTGGTAGATCATCACAGGTGGACCCTCATCTATTTTAAATAAACAGATAGAAATCTGCATGTTGTAACAGCGGACGCAAATTGGAATTCTTGAAATTAGCACCACACATTGACTAGTGGTGTGGCTCATCCAAAACTCGGATACATCCTATATTGTGGCCGCTAACCTAACATTACCTTACAAAACTGATGGAAGGAATGGATTTTCTGAAAACCATACTAGTGGGCCCTCGAAAACAAACAAAGGGAATCAATCCCTGACCGTCCGTTCTATTATGAATAAACAGAAGGCGAACGGACTGCTGAAGTTACGGGGAAAGCCGTGTCGGTTGGATTTCCAACGTGCAAATGCCAGCTCTCTCTCTCTCAAGCCAAAAATAGCCAAAATGGGAGGAATTACAAGCTGCATTTATCCGTTTTGAAAAAACAGAGGCAACCACCGACGGCCGTTACTTGGGGATGGGCAGAACCAATCCCAGCCTTTGAATCTCCATCCCCTTGCCTATAAATGGGGAGCTTAGCCCCTCAGAATTCACACAGAAAGAGAGTTGAGAGAGGAAAGAGTCGGAGAGAGAAGAAAGAGAGAAAACAGAGAGGGAGAGTAAACAGAGGAAGAAGGAGAAGGTGGTGCGTGCATACCAACCCAAACTCGGGACGGATTCGACTGTAGCAGGTAGGGACTTTTCCTCCACTCTGTTGAAACTCTAAGAAAGCTCAAAAACTAAGGCTCTATCTCACCCTACTACACGCCACCTTTAGGAAGACAAACAGTGGCGGAATGCAGTCCCTGTTTTGGACTGACCATGACTTGATCGCAGGCCCTGTTTTAAGGCCAAACATGGCATGGGTATAAGCATCGTTTGGAGCCGAACTAGGGCATGGGAATGGCCCCAACTGTGGGTTAAAACTCGGTCCAGGAACGGCCCTAAACAGGGCTGAAAATGGCCTCCAAAACAGCCGCAGCAGATGCATGTAATATATAATATTCAAATATATGCAGTGCATGTGGCATTAATATGATAATTATATATATATATATATATATATATATGTATAATAGACACATGTGGTGGGCCCCATGTGGGATCCACGTGACATGGTATCAGATGCATGAAAGATATAATATTTAAATAAGCCATGCATGTAACGTTGATGTATTATTTAAATATATAGCAAATGCATGGATATGTAATATTTATATATATGTCAGGGACATGTGGCACTGATATAGTATGTTAAATACATGTGTAGGCCTTGTGTGAGACCTACGTTGATGTAACCTGACCTAGATGTATGTTATGTCTCCACCGTCCATGTGATGGGTTCCCTTTATATATGGGGTGCCCCCAAAAATCAGCCATACATAGAGCTCGGGTGGCCCACACCATCTACAATCTTGTGAAGACAAGTTGAACCATATAAAAGCACTTGCTGGGGTCCAACTGAGATTTGGATGCACCTGAAACTTGGTTTGACCACTTAAACTAGCAGGACACACTTAATGGATGGGTTGGATTTGTGAACCACAACTTGGTAAGCCAAACAAATGATTATAAATACTGTAATGGCCGATTATAGTATATATTATCATGATTGAATCCACTATTGATACTTGATAGCTATTGTTATTATTATTAGTATTACGATAATAATTACGGTTATTAAACACAACTAACCATTAGCAGATTATTCATGCTAATAGTAGTGCTTACAAACGAAACTATCATTATTACATATTAGTAATTTAATTATCATTCTTTGGTACAATCATTAATAGTAGATTATACAATTACTAGCATTATAATGATTATTATTAATAAATTGACTAACGTTAATTATAACACTAATGTTAACAATTACTCTTCAATTATTAAAATTATCATATGCCAACTACAATCTAAATCCTAAAAACCTATCGTAGACGTAAATTCTAGGAAGAAAACCTAGTTCTACATTAAAACCCTAAAACTAAGGTAATCCAAACCCTAAGTTAAGACCTTGACCTAAAATAGTGTGTAAAGCTTGAATCTAATGGTATAACTTTATAATTCATGATAGGGTTTGACTCTAAGGAAAACATGCATTCTCTAGCAACACGGGTAGGCGGTTCAAAATATAAGGTGATGATTCTTCCCCTTGAGCTTTCCATCTTCTCATTAGCTTAAGTTATAGTTTTTATTTAAATTCATAATTGATATCTCCCTTTATAATCACATGTGTTAGCTGACAAAAGTTGAATTGATGTATTACATACTTTATGATTATCCTGTGTAATTACTCATGCTTGTGGATTCCTTTTTGGGGATTGCTTATGGAACTTAAACTGGTACATTAGTGGAAAATTCCCACTTATGAATGTACACCCATACTTGGGATGTAACTTGACTAGTTGTAATCGTAATGGACCTTCGACTTCGTGGTTATTGAGTGGTGGTCTAGATGGATCATTGATGTGGGCCTACCATCCAAGGTTGTTGTGTCCAATGGTTTTTAAGGATGGTCTTTTATCGCATGATTTTGATATTCGCCCTATGTGGCTCGTTTTGATACTCGCCCTGCGTGGTTTTGTTTTCATATTTTCCATATATGAGCTCGATGTTTTATATTGTGTAACCGTGCGATGGTAAGCCCCATATGTTGTAATATGATTGATCACTAGTTGTTGGTGTTCCATTAAACATCCTAAGGTGGTAGTCTCATGGGTCGGGGATGGTGGTAATGGGATATTATGCCCGAGCCGTCGGCCTACGCTGGGCTATACGCTCCCCGTAGTGACCTTGAGCTTATTTAAATTGGCTGATTGTAACTGGACTAATAATGGTTTGGCTAATCATGCATTCATAACATATTGGTGATGACGGGTGGCTATTTTGGATGCTGTAGCACGTGCCCTAGAGTTGTTGGGGTATCATTTCACTAGCTCCCAGACTATTGACTATCGACCCCTATTCCGACTAGATGATTTTTTCAGGTCGATGATTTGCATGGGTGACGAGCCCAAGTCTGACTGGATGTGCATCCCTAGGTTGATGTGCATTCACGCATCCATGCATTTAAAAAGACTACATCATGTATTGTTTTGATTGCCTTGTTGTTTTATAACTATGCTTACCTAATGTGGCGGTGTGTAATCTTGAGGGGAATTCACACTGAGCTGGCCACTCATCCATTAAATATAAAACCGTACAGGTAGTGCAGGTGGCCTCGTATATTGGTGAGGAGCAGGCTATAGTTGACAAGGGTGCATGATTCTATTTGCTAAGGAATGCTACAGGATTTCACAGTTCAAGATTGTTGCAGTTTACCTTGTTTCACATGTAATATTATGTCATTTTGTATTCGTAAGAATGGGGACATTGGTTTGTATAAGTCATTATGGGCAACCATTTGTATATTCTAAAAGAAAATTGAAACTTCCCTTTTAGCTTACTTGTCCATTCTACGCTCATCTGCTTACTCTGATAAAGAAAAAAATACGTGAATTTGACCATCCTTTAAGGTTAACACTCGGGTTTTTGAGAAACGAGTCGTGTACTCGGGTCCTGAAAACACAGGGCGTTACAGGTAAACTTGTAGTTATGCTTCTTACGAGATAAATGTACATTGGAAAATCCTTCTTGCGGGATCCCAGGATCGGAATCTGGCATATACATGCTGGGAGCCGAAAATGGAGTACTACGGAGGCTGTCGGTACAAGATTCGGCGATTGGAAATTTTGTAAGCCCGGTTTCCGAGTTTGGGGCATGATATTATGAATGGCCTGAACTTAATCAAACTTATGCGATTAGGAATAGTATCGTACATGATAGAGTCATACTCGACTCGAATCGATTAAATGCTTGTGACTCCAAGCACCAAACTAACTAGATTAAAATCAAACCTATGAAGGTTGATTTGATTGTTCAACCACCGATGTCACAATGATCAAGCGATTTAGAATGGGAGGGTTAGTCCGTCAAAATGGGATCTTTTTACCTTACGCTAAGGACTTTTCTTTTAATGATGATAATGCTTTTTAGGTGTCTCAGTAATGCGATGATAGACAAATAAGATTAAAAACTAAGGCTAAATTAATAATTTTTATTAATTAAAGAAAAACATAAGTACAATCAGTGGAAGAAAATTAAACTAAGTAGAGAAAATAAAGATAATCACCCATGACTACCTGTGTGGACAAAATAACCAAAGTGTGTAGTTTGGAGGACGTGATTGGTTTGACCTGTCACGTAAGAACTTTGTGATCAGTAAGATCTGACAAAGGTGGTCATGAATATTTAATTATAACAGCCCGGTTCCTGAAACCCGAGTACATTACTCATTTTTCAAAAACCTATGTGTTAACCTTTAACGGTGGCTCAAATATCACGTACATTTTTTTTTTTCTTTTATCAGAGTTGATAAACTAGCAGAATAGAAACAAATCAAGTATAATGAGTCTAAATATACATAACCAATTATTCGAGTGGCTACCCGAAAACTTATACAAACTAATGTCTTAACTTTTACAAAATTTGACAGTACAAATTAAATAGAACTGAAATTAGGAATAAAGAGTCGCAAGATCATCTGGTTCTTCCTATTCCACATAAACACCAGCATGTGCATTATCTGCATCTCCTGCATACTGAATACGGTTTGATAGCATCAATGGCTATCCTAGTGAGGTATAACCTCCACGATTTAACATATCATCAAGATAGTTAAGCATAATTGTTAAGAATAGTGTATAACAAATATTTCGCAATGATTATCATAGAATTCAGAGAAGGTTCATCAGATACGCATTCATCAGCTAAATTCTACAAAGATAATCTTATTTAAATGTATGAATGCATGCATATGCTCACAGACCTGGGGATGCATATCTAGTTGGTAAAAAGGTTACCTAAGGAGAATTAGCCACCCGAAAAAATACTCAAAGGTATGACCAAGGAGAACTAGCCACTCGGAAAAAACGATACAACGAGGACACTCAAGGTAAGCTAGCTTCCTGGAAGAGTATTCTATGATACGTCCAAGGAAAATTAGACACCCGAAAAGGTCCATGTGAAAAGGATAGCCCATGGTAGTCGAATGCATGCAATAAAAACTTAAAATCATAAGATAAAATACTCCACAGTACAGCCCATAGTGACCCAAGAAAACTCTGCGTCTTGTATTGACTATCCGGTAAAGTCCATGTGTCATGAAGATGCATAATTAGCCCAACCATTATTATTTTAATTTTAAATAACCCTTTTAAGGAATCTCAAAGGTCACTATGGGGGGTTTGTCACCCAGCATAAGCCGACAGCTCAGGCATAGTTTCCCATTCCACCATCCCTAGCTCATGAGACTAACAAATACGAT
Organism: Magnolia sinica; assembly: GCF_029962835.1. Taxonomy (NCBI): domain Eukaryota; kingdom Viridiplantae; phylum Streptophyta; class Magnoliopsida; order Magnoliales; family Magnoliaceae; genus Magnolia; species Magnolia sinica. The sequence continues at coordinate 67,834,284 of NC_080579.1, read as the reverse complement.
GTTTAAAGGTAACCTACTCTACTAGTGGCCAGTACTAATTAAACAGGTGGAACTTACCATCGTGAGGTTGTACAAAAATCATTCATAAAATCCACTTAGGGCAATTATTCCATCAAACCACAAGGGGCAAACATACAATCAAAGCCACATAGGACAATTAGCTAATCTAAGCCACATAGGGCAAATAGTCCATTCTAGGATATGGTGAAGGGGATTGACTCCCAAAAGCCATAAAGACATAACAATTCCTTAGATGGTAAGTCCACAACAAACTTTGATTTAATATATTAGATAGAATGACCACTAGTTCGAAGACCTCCAAATGCACCATTAAATAATCACAAGTGGTCAAACAAGCCACAAACACTATCAATGACACTTACACATATAAATATTCTTTTTAAGACAGAATAGGGATATTTAAGATCCATAGCATGTTCAAATATAGGAATTTAAATCCAATTCATTAATCAATTATAAGGAATTAAAATCAATAAGAGCAATGAACCAAATTAAGCAATCAATATGATAAGTGAACGAAGATGAATAAACAAGCTAACTATCGTGATTTAAAAAAAGCTTGAAGGTAATCCTCACCTTTCAAGAGTCGGTTCATTTCTCGGCAATGCTAGAGATAGTTGTACACACCATAAGATCAAGATCTAACAAAATTAGAATGTTTTGAGTGGTTAGATTAAAACGTAATGAAATTTATGTGGTTAGGATTAAAGTTTAATGTTTAGATCATGTAAATTTTAAGGCTTTATCCAACAATCTAAATTTAAGTGTAGGTCTTAGAACTTGAACTCTAACTTTTTGCATAAGGAATAAAATAATATTATTAATGATAATTTGTGAATTGGTATTGAATTTTCCCCACAATATTTAATATTATTTTCATGAAAATGAGACTTTAATAAATGCTAAGATGATAAAATAATTATTAACAATAATCTAATAATTATACCAATCTATAATGGAAATGACAATATTATCTAATAATTATAATAGTTAATAATAATGAATCTACCCATACTAATTATTCTAATGATAATAATAATACCATGATAATAACCAAAGATAAACCCCGAATTTCCTTATTGCGAAACTCGACCCAATAATGTCTGGAATTGACCAATCAGTGAGTTAGAGACCTGACTCAGTTTTGAATCAAGTCAACTCAGTGACTCGCCTCTCTTCTTCCTCTTCTATACTATCTTCCTTCTCTTTCTCCTTCTACTTTCTCTTTCTCCTTCTCTACCGGAGTCTAGCTAACCCCAGATCAGACAAACTTGATTGGGCACAACCAGACCCAAACCACGACTCGGATCTAATCGACTTGAGTCAGTGAGTCACTGACTCGCCCACTATTTCTTCTCTCACTCTCTCTGATCTTCTTCTTTTATTCTCTTCTTGTTCTTCTCTCTTTCTCCTTTCCCTCTTCCCTTTCCTCTCCAGTAATAAGGCCAAGAACCACTCAACCCAACTCAGTTTAACAAGTCAGCGAGTCGAGACTTAGTCGAACCCGACCACCTCTCAAACTCTCTTCTTCTTTCTTCCTGATTTTCTTCTTCATCTTCTTCTTCTCTTATTTTCTTCCTCCTACTTCTGGACTGCAGGGGACCCAGATTCGCTCTAGTGAATGTGTTTCTAGTTGAAACTCGGCTGACTCAGATTCGGTGAGTCGAGTCTTAACAGCGGTCCCTGACCCAGCTCTCTCTCTCTCTCTCCAATCTCTTCCTCCTTCTATCTTCTTTCTCTTTCTCTTCTCTTACCTCTCTTTCTGGATGGGATTCCAACAACATCTAGACCAAACTCAACCTTAGACTTGGTCCTTGATTCAGCAGCGAGTCAGGCTCTAAACTTGACTTGGTGCAGCGCTCCTTCCTCTCTTTTTATGACTTTCTATTTTCGGAAAGGGAAGCCCTAAAGGACCACCTTTTATAAAGCCTTATTAACCTATTTCTAGAGTCTTCTACCGCAACTAATTAGCGGATTAGTTACGGTTTCATAGTCTCAACTAGCTAGAATTTTGAGATGGTAGTTCTGGTTACGGATAGTACGATGTTGATCTGACGTTGTAGATATGTTTTAGGCACCCTAGGTCATTGAATGGATGTCTTAGATCAGGAGGTGGGATCCACTTAGAGAAGATGGGTCTTTCCCATCGTTTGAGGAAGATGATCCACCTACCAATGGTGGATCTCTGTTTAACGGATGATCTTGTGATTTGCTGCACATGGACAGTTCTGATTGGGCCATTGGACATTGTGGGACCCATATTTTGGAAGGCCATGATGAAATCCTAGTGGTCTCACAAGATTTTCAGTTGCGGCCACAAACTCGTGCACTTACGAGCTTCTCGCGAGATTTCTAATTCAAGCAATATGGTTGCCCTAGAATGGGTGTTCCGGATGTGTTGGAAAAGCTTTCAGAAGCTTTCGAATGCTTGAGATTACTCCACACTTAAAATAGAAAGATTCTTTCTGCTCTTTCTGTTGGTGGAAGAAAAAAACTTCTAAAAAAGGATAATAAAGTCTAGGCTAGGGTTGTAGCAGTGTGTGGCTGTGATTGGCTTGGGCAAACATTCAAGATTAAGGAGGGAGTGGTGGATCGGATTGCCAAACTGGCAATGAAAATGGATTTCCGTTTTCGGAAGTGGCCGTAAACAGCCGACTTGGGCCAAAGGTTGTGTGAATTCACATGTGTTCTAGCATGCGGAATTAACTAGGATTTGGTCGAAATTCTCTCCTGAATGTGATGGATGGTTTAGATCTTTCATATGATCTATAATGGTGGGCCACCAATCACAGCAATGGGTGCCGTCTGTTTGAATGCTGGTTCGGACGAGAAAGAGAAGGGAAGGTCTCCCTTTTTTCTTTTTTCTTTTTATGGGTTTTTTTTTTGTTTTTGTTTCTGTCGGGTTTTGGTCAGCTCCACCAGCGAAACACGATGGACGACTTGGATAATGGAAGTGGATCATGGATGGTGGGCCATCATTGACACAAACAGATGGCTTCCGTTTCAAACTTTGTTCTGGTGGGAAAAGAGAGAAATATCTCTTTTTCTTTGTTTTGTCGAGTTAACATAGTCAAACTGTGTTGACAGATTTGGTGCATAGTGAGTGCATGCACTTCTCGTACATAGACAGTTACGGTGGGGCCCACATTGATGTATGCTCCAATCCACTCCGACCATTCGATGTTACATGTCTAATAGGGATCTCTAACTCAAGATCATGTAGATCTAAAAGTTTGGGTGGGCCATATCAATCGAAACTTATGGTCTTGAGGTGTCGATCACGTCGAGCCGATGATTAGATCATTTGTCAATGGTAAAAAGGTTCTAGGGCCCACCTAGATGGAAGTTAATGGTTTGATTAGTGATCAGACAAACTAATATCCATTTATGATATTTAATATTATCATACTATTTTCATTAACATTATTATTCTTATTACTAAGTTTATTATTTTTATATTTTTTTAATCACAAAATGTTTATGTTTGGTTGTTCTTCCTTTAGAAGATGTTTTATTTTCTTTTCCATATACATTATTTATTTTTATTCTTCCTTAAACTATTTCTATGGGTCTTAATGTACATTTATTGATTTATTTCGAATTAACAATTCGGTGTGAAAATTTGATGTTTTGATTATTAAAATTTAGTCCTGCATTGTCCTATGGGAAATTGAAAATCCAACGAGCAGTTTAATTTATCCATTGAAATGATTAAAATCCTAAAAATAGATTTACCTGATGATGTAATGGTCTCTCATTAGCTGTCACGCCCCAAACTCGGAAACTGGGCTCACAAAATTCTCGATCACTGAATCCGGCACTAACAGCCTTTGTAGTATCCCATCCTCGGCTCCCGATACCCATATGCCAGATTCCGATCCTGGGATCGTACAAGGAGGATTTTTTAGTGTGATTTTTTTTAAACGATTAATCTATTTAGGCAGTTACACATTTTGTACATGATATCAACGCATATCGAAGAGACGAACCTATTCGACATGTCACATATGATATGGTGCACCAGCTCAACAATAATGAAGGAAACAATAGCAAACTCAAACAGCTCTTATATGCATCCTGAAAAGTGTAGCAAAACATAGATCATGAGTCAATTGTGTGCCGGGAGTAAAACACGTCTTATCAGGGCCCTCTCATAAAGACATCTAAAACAACCATGAGCATGTTATCAACCAATCATGTTATCATAGGTGAGTAGGTTATCAATCAAGCATGTCGTATAACTATATATGTTATCATGAACATGACATCAATAATAGGTATGTCACTCAACTAGCGACTATGAATCATTAAAATAGCCAATCATCATGAATAAATAATCAAATTTCATTTTCTACTATATGGCATACGATGGAAGGCAATGGCAAGGCTGATGTGTAATCACTCGAGTACAAGCACATAATAAACCAAATGTCATATCTAAGGCTGCAATGCAATATGCAAATCCTGATGAATCCACGAATATGTGGGACAAGGTCCTGGCTACACTGTGTGCACAGTAGCCTGCCAGCATAGTAACCTGCCAACCACTGGTAGCTCGTCCAAGCTCACTAGGCCCCGCCTACATCAGCGTCCACCTACGTGTGCCCGCCCACATGTGACCACTATGGGGTTTATCACAAGGGACTTCTATCCAAATCAATCCCATACCTAAATTTGGATAGCTAGACTCAATGTCGTAAACTCTTGATCTCAGATTGGTCGTCTGCCCCAACCGAAATCTTGGCCATTGTGAAGGTACACATAATGATTTGGTTACGCACCACCAGCCTGAGTGGATGGTAGATGAATGAATGAATGAGTCAAATGTTGAGTACGCAACTCCTGCTCAGTAAGTCCACATATCAGTACTGTACATCTTTAGGATTATCATCGGGGTTTAGTGCAATGCTGTCAGCCATACTAAGGCTATGTGATGTAAGGCCTACATGGGCAATGTCATATACAAGGAGCAATCACAAGTCATGCCACTCCTCATCTGAATCCACATATCAGTATAGTTCCTCTCTAGACAATCACCAGGGTCTAATACACTATACAACACATTGCCACCCTACACTAGACACACAACCATGCAAGTAGAAGAGACCTCACTATCTACCTGGCCAATAGTCAGCCAATATCTATCCAGCACATTGATAGCGGACCCATGTATGAGCTAGTCATACTCAGCCTAGCAATTGCCCCTTACCCTCGGGCAGGTAAGGCCACACTATCTTCCAATTGACCATGACACAGTGGGAGACGCGGCCTCCTGGTATTCGGCCCTCATGCACTCATTTATCCACTCGATCTCGACATTGGATCGTCTTCTGGTACCATCAGGTTTAGAGACTTTCACCTAGGGACATCCTTCACGCCCCATATAAAGAGAAGATTTCTGGTGTCCAAACTTGCCATCCACGATATGCTTGTGGAGGCTATGACCCTGATGTCACTAGGGCATACAGTAGTCACAATACACAATGCAAGATGCATGAGTCACACAATCCAATCATGCATCAATCCTACGCATACCGTGCGTTTATGTGGGACGACTCCGCTTATTAGGGAGTCGTATAAATAACCTGCCCTATGGTATATGCAATGGTCAACTATATCTCATAACAAGTATGCAAATGATGCGTATGGGCATGCATGATTATCAATCATAACAATGATCAACCTCACACAATCACAATGGGTCTCACACATCACAATGGGCCTCATCCAGTCACAATGGGCCTCATATAATCACAACGGGCCTCGCATAATGGGCCTCATACAATCACAATAGGCCTCATACCATCACAATGGGCCTCCTACAATCACAACGGGCCTTATACAATCACAACGGGCCTGGCATAATGGGTCTCATACAATCACAATGGGCTTCATACCATCACAATGGGCCTCCTACAATCATAATGGGCCTCATACAATCACAACGGGCCTCGCACAATGGGTCTCATACAATCACAATGGGCCTCACATAATGGGCCTCATATAATCACAATGGGCCTACATATCACAATGTTCCTACATATCACAATAGTCTTACATATCACAATGGGCCTACTTATCACAACAGGCCTACATATCATGGCCACAAGATGAGTTCCAAGGTTTGAGTAGTACTACAGGGTATGGTGGAAAGCATTATTCTTAATGAGGGCCCAATAAAGGGAAAATATAAATGGGCTTAACAATGAGCTCTTGAGAGTTTGTAACGTGAACATTTAACCATCGTTGCTCCTAAAGTGCAGCCCGCCTTAGATTCTAACTTACAATGGGGAATGGGCTTAGCAATGAGCCCTAAGAAGTTTACAATGTGGACATTTAACCACCACTGTCTCATAGAATGCAGCCCGCTATAGAGACTATCTCACAATGGGGCCCATGGCCCTTAAACTAGCTAGAAAAATGGATGGGCATCATAAACATTATCATATACATCATGGTGGGATTAACATCATAATTGGGCCTTGCACAAGAGTCTCATATATCACAACGGGCCTCATTACATGAGCCTCATCACATAACAATGGGTCTCATCACATGGGCCTAATCACATCACAATAAGCCTCATCCCATAGGCCTCATATACATCACAATGGGCCTCATCACATAGGCCTTATATACATCACAATGGGTCTCATCACAGGGGACTTATATACATCGCAATGGGTCTCATCACAAGGGACTTATATACATCGCAATGGGCCTCACCACATAGGCTTTATACACTTCACAATGGGCCTCATACAAGGGCCTCATATACATCACATTGGGCCTCATCACATGGGCCTCGTATACATCACAATGGACCTCATACAAGGGCCTCACATACATCTCATTGGGCCTCATCACATGGAAGGTAAGACCCATACAAGATAGCCCATACTAGATGGCCCACTTAAGGTTTTGAGCCCAATAACACCTGAGAGTTATTTTTAAGAGTTTAGATACTACATGAAATGCTTTAGGAAGGTGGTGGACCCCATTGACGTGGCCCTACATAAATTTTACATCAAACAGATTTTTATGCAATTTTGGTTTTGTGCCATTTTAGAGTCAGCTTCATGATGATGTGAGGCCTACATATGGTGAAAGAGAATAACCACCTGGTAGCTCTATGTATGGAATTTTGTAACGCCCTGAAATTCGGGGGTCGAGCATAACTCAGCTCCCGAGTTCCAAAACATCACTTATGCAACATAATTAATGATGGATGTATGTTGACTGTATTAGTGCATAAAACATGGAATAGATTAAGCCAAAACACAGATATGATTCAGGGATAAGTGAATAAAGCAAGCAGAAGACTTATAGAAAAATATGTGTACAAGTGTAAATCCCTGAAGTACATATACAAACCAGGTCGTATGAAAGTGTTAATTAACAAAATTATAAGTATCAAGTTACATCTTTTAGATTCCCAAAAATAATCCCATGATCCCACACATCAGACCGAGGCTCGCTAGAACTCGTCTGAAAACTGCATATAAGAGAAGGCAGCCTCATCATCATCCAGCTCCCGCTCTGCCTCAGAAGTCGCATCCACATCTGCAACATCAGAGCCTAAGAAAGAGTCTAGTGGGTGTTTAACACCGCCCCAGAAACGTGGGAGTGAGTGATCAACTCAGTGGAACAATAAGGCACTGGTTAACATGTTATCAGTTCAATCAAATAGTAATGATAAAGCAAGACAATTAAATAAATCCTAAGTACTCTTGTTAATGCAAGGATGTATGCAATATGATGCGTGCCCTCACGCGTACCCCCTCAGCATCTTCATCTTACGTTACGCATGACATCGCCTCAAAGTGCGCCACATCTACAAAGCATATGCAAATGCGGTGCATGGATATGATTACCAAGTTGTTATTAGTCCATTTCACACAGCCGGATTGGGAAGCTAAGATACCTTCCTCATGTCACCATCCAAACGGTGATCCATTCTAGGGTCGTCAATCCTAGGCATCTCATACGATCATATATTTGAGGTTGTAGCAAAGGGCTCGTCACCAATCAATGCACGCCTTTCATGCCTTTACTACCACAATTCGGCTCGTCACCTCCTTGCGGTATCCAGGTATGCTCGAGGTCACTACAAAGGGCTCGTCACCAATCAATGTAGGCCGATAGCACGAATATAGTATCCCATACTACCATAATCGGCTCACGAGTTTAGTTGCTCACTGGTCACTACGGGGAGGCTCGTCATCCCAGCGTAGGCCGACAGCTCGACCACGGTGTCCCATACCACCATGTCCTGCTCATGAGTCTTAGCGGATCAAGTACCATAGTTATTAAGATTACACTGGTAAGTTCGGTACCCTAGATTCAAGCAGTAGCGTCCATACATGGTGTACATACATCGGACAATCGAGTTACTTGACGAACTCGAGCGCACGTTGAGTTGAGCGACATAGAGTGCGCAAACACTCCGCGTGGCCAAACCACTGCCGACAACTCTAATACGGCTCGGGTTCATCTAATACGTCCTACGTGGCGAAAGCAACCTCAACCACGAATATAGAGTCGATTACCGATTTCCTGGACTAATGCATAGTCCCACATACCTTACAATACAACAGATATTAATATGGAATGTAAAAATAGTAATGGAACAACAACTCAAATCATGATACATAAGCACTTGAGGAATATCAACTTAACATAAATGTAAGCACAAGTAGTGCTTGAATTTAAATAACATGAAATGTAACTTGCATAAAGGAAATCATGCACATCAATAGGAGTGTTGAGAATCACTTCTCAACGCCCGCAATTAGTGTAATAAGTTACACTTTAGATCATTCATGCATTTCTACAAACACTTAGCATACATGGAACAACATACATGACGTATGTTGGAATACATGCACTTTGACAATTCCTTTTACCAAGGAGTTGTCATACATGTATCTAGCATACATACATGACAAATAATCATGGCAAACCTAAGTGCGTATTTTATACGTATACGGTACTTTATAAATACACATAGAATACACAACTCTCAATATAACACATGCATATTAGGAAAGCATCGTAAACACAATATTTGGGATGTGAAATCTCATCCATAACAAGAATAAATCATTCACTGGGATTGAAAGCCTTGAAAACCATAACCTATACACTTAAAGTCTGCACCTTAAGCAAGGAATGAACACCGAACTGATTTAGAGGAGTTGTCTTCGTCAACGGCGAAAGAATACCCTAAAGCAAGGATAGAAATGAGATACAACAACTCCAAAACTAATCTAAGCTCTAACACAGGTTAGGGTTAGATTAACTTACCCCAAAAGAACTCAGAACCGTCAGAAGAACGATTCAAAGTGAAGGTTCAAAGATGAAGAAGAACAAAGAAGAATCCAAGATGATTCACCAACTTATCTCTCTCACTTTCTCTCTCTTTTCCACTCTCTTTCCAAGCTAGGGTTAGAGAAAAATCGTATGGAAAAGAGAGCTAGGGTTTAAGGACTATAAATAGGCCTATTCTTGATGAAAATAACCCCAGGGTCAAGGTATACTTAGGTTATAACCAAAGTAAGCCTTTCTCGATCCAACGAAGCACTTCTGGTGGGCCTATAACTACGAAAGGTCGGACTTAAGCTCCTTGACCATGGATCTAGGTCAAGCTGAGTTTTCATACCGACCGGCTCTTCAGATCAGCCGTGGCGGACCACACTCAATTCAACGGTCATGGAATCTCGATCAGGTCCACAAGCACAAGGATATGCCTGGGCCAACTATCCTGATCAGAGGGTGAAATTGGGTTAGAATCCAACGGTCAGATAGCTTAAAATCATCGCGCAAGCGACACGACTCAGATTTCATAAAAGCTTATTAAATTCCAACCGTTCTCACACTCTTCACTCCGAGCTCAAGCAAATCGACCCAGAACATCACATGGACTTGATTTTCGAGGTGATGGTCAAGCCCAACTCGGTGACCGCAACAGCCTAAGATCATCGCCATCGGACTTTCGACGCGCGGTCCAGGTCCGATCCAGATCTTCCAAAAATTCTCCAGAACAACTGGATTTAGCGATGGATCCCAGGTTTTAGAGTAACGTAGCGCTAACTAATCTACAAGTTTAGAGCCATGCAGATACAATTTAAAGTGATTGATGCGAATTTCACAAGCAATCGAGTATAGTGCTAATTACCCCAAAAACAACTACTTAAGGAAAGATTAGCACAAAAATTCCAAGGTCGTTACAATCTACCCCCCTTAAAGAAAATTTCGTCCTCGAAATTCATACCTTCATATAAGCCTCAAGGATCAGAGGGTAGGTCTTTCTGACCTCAGCTTCAGATTCCCAAGTAGCCTCTTCCACACCATGATGCGTGCATAGCACCTTCACAAGAGGGATAACCTTGCTACGCAATACCTGCTCCTTCCTATCCAGAATACGCGTCGGTCGCAGTACATAAGTGGCATCCTCACTCAACTGCACTTGCTCCCAACTAATAATATGCGAAGGATCAGGAACGTACTTCTTCAGCATAGAAACATGAAATACGTTATGCACGCCCGCAAGAGGTGTGGACAAAGCAAGGCGGTACGCTACCGCTCCCACTCGATCCAGAACTTGAAATGGACTAATAAATCTCGGCGTCAGCTTCCCCTTCTTACTGAACCGCAGAACTCCCTTCATAGGAGAGACCTTCAGAAACACATGGTCTCCCACTACAAACTCAAGCGGTCGACGCCTCGTATCAGCATAACTCTTCTGCCTACTCTGCGCTGTCAGAAGTCGACGTCGAATGGTGTCAACCTTCTCTGAAGTCACCTGCACCAACTCTGGGCCAAGCAAACTACGCTCACCAATTTCTGCCCAACAATGTGGTGCTCTGCATGGGCGACCATATAACGCCTCATAGGGAGCCATACCGATACTCACCTGGAAACATTATTATACGCGAACTCTACATACTGAAGACAATCATCCCAACTGTCTTTGAAATCCAAAACACAAGCTCGCAACATATCTTCCAGGACTGGATTCATGCGCTCCGTCTACCCATCTGTTTGCGGATGAAATGCGGTGCTGAACTTCAGTTTCACACCCATTGCTTCCTGGATACGAGTCCAGAAGATAGATGTAAAACGCGTGTCTCTATCAGAACAATCTCCAGGGGAACTCCATGCAGATGCACTATCTCCTTAATATACAACCTAGCCAACTCGTCTGCAGAGTAAGTGACTCTGATCGGTAAGAAATGCGCCGACTTCGTTAATCGATCGACGATCACCCAAATAGAGTCAAATCCATTTCTCGTCCTCGGCAACCCAGAAATAAAATCCATAGAGATGAAATCCCACTTCCATTCAGCTATGGGCATGGGCTGCAACAACCCAGGAGGTCGGCGGTGCTCTGCCTTGACCCGCTGGCACGTGAGACAACGAGAAACAAATTCAGCAATCTAGACCTTCATATTGTCCCACCAATAAGACCTCTTCATATCCTGATACATCTTCGTGCTACCTGGATGCATCACAAATTTAGAACTATGGGCTAACTCGAGAACCTCACGTCTCAAGTCAAGGATGTCAGGAACACATAACCGGCCACGAAAACGTAGGCCCCCATCAGAACTAACACTCCAGTCGGAGTTCTCATCTGCACCAACCCGCTGCCTCATCTTCACCAAAAGCTCATCATCTGCCTGAGCTGCAACGATCCTCTCGTCGATAACGGGCTGTACACGAATGTGTGCGATAACCTCATACGGCTCAACCACCGTAAGCTTCTGCTCAAAATCGTGCATGAACTCCAACATATCCCACTCTGCTATCATCAGCGGAGCCACAAACTCAATAGCCTTCTTGTGACTCAACGCATCTGCCACAAGGTTCGCCTTGCCAGGATGGTAAGAAACATCGAACTTAAAGTCCTTCAATGTTTCCATCCATCTACGCTGCCTCATATTCAAATCACGCTGCGTGAAAATATACTTAAGGCTCTTGTGGTCGTAAAAGAGCTCGAACTCCTCACCATAGAGGTAATGTTTCCAAAGCTTTAATGCGAATATGACAGCTGCTAATTCCAGGTTGTGCGTAGGGTAATTCTCTTCATGTTTCCTCAACTGACGCGAAGTATAAGCAATCACCCTGTCCTTCTGCATAAGGACACAACCCAGACCAATGTGAGAGGCGTCAGTATATATAATATACTTAACCCCTTGATCTGGCAATACTAGCACAGGGGCGGACGTCAACTTGTCCTTCAGCTCCTGAAAAGCTAACTCCGCCTGCTCATTCCAAGCAAACTTCAAATCCTTCCGTGTCAGCTGCAACAACGGTCTGGCAATCTTCGAGAAGTCCTGAATAAAGCGTCCATAATAGCCTGCGAGACCCAGAAAACTCCTTACCTCAATAACTGAACCAGGCTGCTTCTAGTCCTGCACTGCAGCTACCTTGGCAAGGTCGACGGCTATTCCTTCCTTGGACACCACATGTCCCAGGAACTTGACTTCCTCTTTCCAGAAATCACACTTCTTGAACTGTGCGAAAAGCTGATGCTCCCTAAGAGTATCCAAAACCGCTCTTAAGTGATCCTCGTGCTCTGCCCGGCTCGCCGAATAAATCAAGATGTCATCGATAAAGATAATGACGAATCGGAACAGGAATGGCCGAAACACCCTGTTCATCAGATCCATGAACACGGCCGGTGTGTTCGTCAGACCGAACGACATCACAAGGAACTCATAATGACCGAAGCTGGTCCTAAAAGCGGTCTTCTGCACATCCCCATCCTTGACGCGCAACTGATGATACCCTGACTGCAGATCAACCTTCGAAAAGTACCGTGCCCCCTTCAACTGATCAAACAGATCATCAATCCTGTGCAAAGGGTACTTATTCTTCACAGTTACCAGATTCAGCCTGCGATAATCAATACACAATCGCAAGGAACCATCCTTCTTCTTCATAAACAAAACAGGTGCTCCCCAAGGAGACACACTGGGCCGAATAAAACCCAATTCTAGCAAGCCATCTAACTGCTTCCTCAACTCCTCCATTTCACTCGGAGGCATACGATAGGTGGGTAAAGAAATGGGCGCCGCACCAGGCATAAGATCGATAGCAAAATCAATCTCACGTTGAGGAAGTAATCTAGGAATCGACTCAAACACATCTTCAAACTCCTGAACTACCGGTGTACTAACCAACGCCGATTCGGCCGAACTCTCCAATAGAGAAGAATAAAAATCAATACAAAGAGGGTAACTGACCTGAACTGGAAAAGTAACAGTCTCGCCCTTAGGTCCATGGATCGTCACTGATCTAGCTTCACAATCAATCTCAGCCCGCATCCTTGTGAGCCAATCCATACCCATAATAACATCGTAGTGATAAAGCGGTGCGACTAGCAAATCAACACGGATCGATCCACTTCCCAGATCGACCAAACAATCCAAACAACGCTTGCCCAAAGCAGAGGACATCCCCGTAACGGTAGTAAGCGTCACTCCTTGCATAGGAACAGATCTCAAACCCAAACGCCTAACTGTCGCATAAGATATAAGAGAAGTAGTGGACCCTGTATCCACTAACACAGAAACGGGAATACCTTCAATGTGCACTGTCACCTCAAAGGACCTCGGCACTAAGTCAGACATAGGCGCTTCAGCTGAAAGCGCATGAACACGAGCCTGATGCTGATGATTCGGCGGAGGAACCATGGGCCGCTGAGGTGACCTGAAACCAGGAACTGCAGGTCTGAAGGATGGATGAGCTGGCGCTGATCGAAGAGGAGGAGGAGAGATAACCTGAGGCATCGGACAGTTAACCCTCTGCGGTGGAGTAAAACCACCGGCTCGCATACGGGAGAAGCAAAAATGGTCCAAGTGCCCCACCTTCCCACAATAGGAACATCGAAGATCAGCTCTCATCTGCTGAGTGGGCGGCGCTGAACGCCTAGGAGGAGAATCTGCTCGCGGCCTCTTACCGAGGAAAGGTGCACCCTGAAAGTCCGGTCGCGGCCTAGGAACCATCGGTGCTCGCATGCGGGACGCTCTATCTCCGTCCTACTCTGCTCGCAAGGACATGCTCACTAGCTCCGCATAAGAAGAAATGCTAGCACAGCAAATCTTCGATCAGATCTCAGGTCTCAGTCCCTCAGAGAAACTCCACATCCTCATCGGCTGATCACTTAGGATCAAAGGAACATACTGCCCCAACTCAGTAAACCGGTTCTCTTACTCCATAACCGACAACCCTCCCTGGCGGAGGCGAAGGAACTTACTCTCCTTCTCATGTCGGTACGTCACTGGGAAATACTTCTCGTGAAAGCGTGCCTCAAACGCCTGCCACGACCACATAAAATCCTCCTCGACAGTGCGAAGCACACTGTCCCACCATAAACTGGCCTCCTTCTCAAACATGAAGGTGGCAAGCTCAACCTGCTCGACCTCAGAGCAGTGCAGCGGTCTCAGCATCTTAGAGATGCGGTCTATCCAATACTCGGCCTCCTCGGGTCTATGAGAACCCGCAAAAGTAGGAGATCACAAGCGCTGGAATCGCTCGAATGTGCCGCTGGCATTGGCACTCCCAGATGGAGGCATAGGTGAAACAGGTGGAGTCGCTCCCACAGACTGAGCAAAGATGCCAGCCATGGAAGAGAGGAACTCCTGCTGCTGCTGCTGCTGCTGAATCTGCTGCTGCTGCATCAACAACATCATCTGCTCAAACCTATCAGTAAGCGAAGCAGACGAAGGTGCACGGCTCGGCTCAGGAACCGAGGGTGTGACTGGAGGAGCCATGGGTGTCGACCCAACACCAGCCCGAGATGGACCCGCCTGCGGATCCGACTGGTTATCACTCAAGGGAGGAACCCCAACAAGCGACTCAATCAGAGAGAGACGGGCCGAAGTCTTCGAACCCTTAGGAGGTATCCCTACATTCAACAGAAGATGCAACCTGTCAGATTCTAAGTCACATAATCCATCCACACAACCACAACAACACAGCATAACTCCAAAGGCAAACAACATGCATTCCATTAATCAAAATCATCGCAATACAAGTAGTGCAGCAATACATGAATCACGACTAGGAAAGCATGAAAACAACAACCTCTACAACTTCAAACACCCACAGCAACTACTACAACCACAAACAACTACCACAACTACAACACTACAACACTCCAACTACAAGCCAACAATGGCTACACACAGAAAGAAAAACACCAAACAAAGCAAAGACGGCCACGACGACAGCTACTCGTCGGAATCAGGAGATGGAGGCAGAGCACCCTTATCCTTCAAGTAACACAGGATAAACTTCAGAGTCCGAGACACCTTCTTAAACTTATGTTTAACAAGGGCTCGAAGATCAACCATATCCTGGCGTAAAACAGCCTTCCCTTCTTCAAGCCGTGTAAGACGGGCATCTCTGGCAGTCTACTCTGCGCCCTGCTCTGGCACCACAGGAGGAGAGCTATCACTCGAATCTTGTGCCTCAATCTCTTCCTCGTCTTGCTCTGTTTCTTCCTCAGACTCCGCACCACCTTCAGCATAACTCTCTTCATCACCGCTCTCAGACTCAGCCTCACCCTCTGAGGCAAGCCAACCAGAACCAACCTCCATCAGCTTAAGAGTCCTCAAATTGATATAATGAACAGGAACCGGCTTCTCAGCTCCAAGCCTATAGCCAAACTCATGTGCAATCCTTCAAATGAGGCGGCCAAAGGGAAGCGACTCGGTCCTTCTACTCGAACGAGCGATGAGAATAATCTGGCGCAGGACGTACGTCGGCACACACAACTTCGCTTCCTGCCCCACCTGATACAGAAAATCTACCATCAGGCGCGTACACTCACTGCGGTTGCTCCACCTTGGATATACATTGAACGTAAAGATGTGGTGAAGCAAACGGAAGTCGTCCGTCATGAAGGAAGCCAGATGACTCCTATTCGGCTGCCATTCGACCAGACGACCACACAAGGATCGGGTGCGACGATCCCTCTCGCGCACACTGTCCATATTTTTCTTGCTGGCATGCACTTCACCAAGTGGCACTCTCAGGAGGCGGGATATCAAAGCAACAACGACGATACCCACACGACCGCTACCATAAGGAATCTTGAACTGCAGAGGCTCCAGCGAAGGCTCCAGAATGTTGGCATAAAAGGCCCGAACAGTGCTAGCATTCGCGCGATACTCGCCTTCGAACAAGGGACCCCAACCAGCCCCTTCTAGGCGCTCCAATAAGAAAAACTCACCAAAGAGTCGCGGATCAACATGAGCCTCAAAAAGGACTCTACGGCCTTCATAGACTCCATGCGACAACTCCGCCAACAAAGTCCTACTAACGGGAGCTCGAGGATCAAGGTTTCGCTTCGTCTGGAATTCACGCGTGACAGACGTGCTAGCGGCGGCACCTCTCGGCCTCCGTGCACGGGTTGGGCGGCTCTGCCCGGCTTCATCCACGGGCGCTCTCTTCTTCCCCATCAAGGAAAGAAGGGAAGAAATGGAAAAGATGGCCGTCACAATCTCAAACAGGGCCATGAGAAATGAGAGAAAGAGAGAAATAGGAAGATGGTGAAGCTTCCACACAACTATTAGCCAAAAAGGGAAAGCAAGGATTCAAATGAGAAGGAAAGAAAGAGAAATCAGCAATGGGAGGGAGGATTTAGAGATAGGGTGATGGGTTTGCACGAAAAATGGAAGAAGAAGAAGATTTGGGAGAGATTTGAGAGGATTTGGAGAGGGTTTTGAAGAAAGGGAGAGCTTGGGAGTGAGTTTTGTAAAGGAAATAGGTAAAAGAAAAAGATATAAAGGTGAAACTGTGGAGGGGTGGGCCACACAAGGCCTATGGAGCGTCGGCCCCCTGCGGCCCGCCCGGTCAGGCCCGCTGACCGGCGATCCCTCGCCGAACCGGCGATGGCATCGCCAGTCTCTGGACATCCCGGCGATGCCTCGCCGTTTTGGCGAGGCCCTCGTGGTCCCCCATGGTCTAAAACATGTGGTCCCCCCCTGGGTCCCACAGAAAATGCCCCGATTGGCCCCTTGCATAGTTTGACGCCTATCAGGTCATTCTGACAGAAATCTGATTCAAATAGCGATTTCTTGAAGGTTTAAAGGTGAAAAAGGGAAGATAGACCGTCTAAACTCCTTAATAGAGGGTCTAGGAAAGGTTTTGGGTCACTGTGTGTGATCAGGTAGGAGTACAGACTCGATCTCGGCGAAGGTTTTCAGGAAACTTTCGCCGATAGGAACTACAGAGCACAAACACCAAATCGATGATAGACCCGCACCCAAATACACTAAAGTAGCGACAACGTGCGGTGTGTGACTATAACCCAGGTCCGGTTTAATCCAGATCATGCTCTGATACCAACTTGTAACGCCCTGAAATTCGGAGGTCGAGCATAACTCAGCTCCCAAGTTCCAAAACATCACTTATGCAACATAATTAATGATGGATGTATGTTGACTGTATTAGTGCATAAAACATGGAATAGATTAAGCCAAAACACAGATATGATTAAGGGATAAGTGAATAAAGCAAGCGGAAGACTTATAGAAAAATATGTGTACAAGTGTAAATCCCTGAAGTATATATACAAACCAGGTCGTATGAAAGTGTTAATTAACAAAATTATAAGTATCAAGTTACATCTTTTAGATTCCCAAAAATAATCCCATGATCCCGCACATCAGACCGAGGCTCGCTAGAACCCGTCTGAAAACTGCATATAAGAGAAGGCAGCCTCATCATCATCCAGCTCCCGCTCTGCCTCAGAAGTCGCATCCACATCTGCAACATCAGAGCCTAAGACAGAGTCTAGTGGGTGTTTAACACCGCCCCAGAAACATGGGAGTGAGTGATCAACTCAGTGGAACAATAAGGCACTGGTTAACATGTTATCAGTTCAATCAAACAGTAATGATAAAGCAAGACAATTAAATAAATCCTAAGTACTCTTGTTAATGCAAGGATGTATGCAATATGATGCGTGCCCTCACGCGTACCCCCTCAGCGTCTTCATCTTACGTTACGCATGACATCGCCTCAAAGTGTGCCACATCTACAAAGCACATGCAAATGCGGTACATGGATATGATTATCAAGTTGTTATTAGTCCATTTCACACAGCCGGATTGGGAAGCTAAGATACCTTCCTCATGTCACCATCCAAACGGTGATCCATTCTAGAGTCGTCAATCCTAGGCATCTCATACGATTATATATTTGAGGTCGTAGCAAAGGGCTCGTCACCAATCAATGCACGCCTTTCATGCCTTTACCACCACAATTCGGCTCATCATCTCCTTGCGGTATCCAGGTATGCTCGAGGTCACTACAAAGGGTTCATCACCAATCAATGTAGGCCGACAGCACGAATATAGTGTCCCATACCACTATAATCGGCTCACGAGTTTAGTTGCTCACTGGTCACTACGGGGAGGCTCGTCACCCCAGCGTAGGCCGACAGCTCAACCACGGTGTCCCATACTACCATGTCCGACTCATGAGTCTTAGCGGATCAAGTACCATAGTTATTAGGAATACACTGGTAAGTTCGGTACCCTAGATTCAAGCAGTAGCGTCCATACATGGTGAACATACATCGGACAATCGGGTTACTTGACGAACTCGACTAGCACGATCACAGGTTGAGTTGAGCGACATAGAGTGCGCAAACATTCCGCGTGGCCAAACCACTGCCGACAACTCTAATACGGCTCGGGTTCATCTAATACGTCCTATGTGGCGAAAGCAACCTCAACCACGAATATAGAGTCGATTACCGATTTCCTGGACTAATGCATAGTCCCACATACCTTACACTACAATAGATATTAATATGGAATGTAAAAACAGTAATGGAACAACAACTCAAATCATGATACATAAGCACTTGAGGAATATCAACTTAACATAAATGTAAGCACAAGTAGTGCTTGAATTTAAATAACATGAAATGTAACTTGCATAAAGGAAATCATGCACATCAATAGGAGTGTTGAGAATCACTTCTCAACGCCCGCAATTAGTGTAATAAGTTACACTTTAGATCATTCATGCATTTCTACAAACACTTAGCATACATGGAACAACATACATGACGTATGTTGGAATACATGCACTTTGACAATTCCTTTTACCAAGGAGTTGTCATACATGTATCTAGCATACATACATGACAAATAATCATGGCAAACCTAAGTGCGTATTTTATACGTATACGGTACTTTATAAATACACATAGAATACACAACTCTCAATATAGCACATGCATATTAGGAAAGCATCGTAAACACAATATTTGGCATGTGAAATCTCATCCATAACAAGAATAAATCATTCACTGGGATTGAAAGCCTTGAAAACCATAACCTATACACTTAAAGCCCGCACCTTAAGCAAGGAATGAACACCGAACTGATTTAGAGGAGTTGTCTTCGTCAACGGCGAAAGAATACCCTAAAGCAAGGATAGAAATGAGATACAACAACTCCAAAACTAATCTAAGCTCTAACACAGGTTAGGGTTAGATTAACTTACCCCAAAAGAACTCAGAACCGTCAGAAGAACGATTCAAAGTGAAGGTTCAAAGATGAAGAAGAACAAAGAAGAATCCAAGATGATTCACCAACTTATCTCTCTCACTTTCTCTCTCTTTTCCACTCTCTTTCCAAGCTAGGGTTAGAGAAAAATCGTATGGAAAAGAGAGCTAGGGTTTAAGGACTATAAATAGGCCTATTCTTGATGAAAATAACCCCAGGGTCAAGGTATACTTAGGTTATAACCAAAGTAAGCCTTTCTCGATCCAACGAAGCACTTCTGGTGGGCCTATAACCACGAAAGGTCGGACTTAAGCTCCTTGACCATGGATCTAGGTCAAGCTGAGTTTTCATACCGACCGGCTCTTCAGATCAGCCGTGGCAGACCACACTTAATTCAACGGTCATGAAATCTCGATCAGGTCCACAAGCACAAGGATATGCCTGGGCCAACTATCCTGATCAGAGGGTAAAATTGGGTCAGAATCCAACGGTCAGATAGCTTAAAATCATCGCGCAAGCGATACGACTCAGATTTCATAAAAGCTTATTAAATTCCAACCGTTCTCACACTCTTCACTCCGAGCTCAAGCAAATCGACCCAGAACATCACATGGACTTGATTTTCGAGGTGATGGTCAAGCCCAACTCGATGACCGCAACAGCCTAAGATCATCGCCATCGGACTTTCGACGCGCGGTCCAGGTCCGATCCAGATCTTCCAAAAATTCCCCAGAACAACTGGATTTAGCGATGGATCCCAGGTTTCAGAGTAACGTAACGCTAACTAATCTACAAGTTTAGAGCCATGCAGATATAATTTAAAGTGATTGATGCGAATTTCACAAGCAATCGAGTATAGCGCTAATTACCCCAAAAACAACTACTTAAGGAAAGATTAGCACAAAAATTCCAAGGTCGTTACAAATTTACAAATTATAAGGTAGCCTCATTGGTTGGGTGAGTACAATTTACGGTGATGGCCCAAACATGGGTACTTGGAGAAACTGTGCAGGAAATATAATGCAGAATTAGTTTTGGCCCGATTTTAAGTATATCTCATTATCACAAGGGTCCACATTTCAGTGTGCCATAAGGTGCCTTTGGTTGTACTATATATGCACTTCAAAAATTATAAGTTGGGACTAACTGGTTGTGCACACGTAATATTTGGTATAGGGCCAAACACAGACACTTTGATTTTCTGCACATAATTTTTTTGCACAACTATGCCTGACCATATTTTGGGATCCACTCCCTGATCATGTGGGGTCTGATTTGGCCCAATTAAAATATTATTTATCTATTTATTAGTGTAAGTTAGAAGTTCCAAGTGGTGGCCTACTCAAACCTCCCGCGTGTGGTCCACTACAGAGGCTTAAAGTTGGTACAAAACACAAATAATCAGACAGTTTTCAGAAATGGGGTCTGTCACAACTTATGGCCTAATTTCCAAACACTTAGGGATCATTCCTGACAAAAAAGTGGGACATCCTAGCTCAATTATATAAGGATTAAACATCCTCCAAAGTGAGACCCTTATCTAAAGAGTGTGGGGCCCACTACAAGGTGTCAAAGAGGCCTACATACAAAACAGTTAAGTACTTAGAAAATTTTCAGCAAACAGAAAGTATAAAGGGAATGAAATAGATCCAATAGCAAGTGGATCCCACATACTAGCAAACCATAGATAAGAGACACACAAAAATATACATGGGTTCCCAGATTGGATGAACTAATAAAATGCATAAATCACAAGTAATCCCATACCCAAGTGGGTCAATGAGAGGATAATTGTTACGTATAACATAGATCCAACATATTCATCAAGTAACACATGAAATATATATTGATGAAATCTCTATGATCAGATCCTCTGTTGGAAGATCTGATCCTATGAATGGTTTGAGAACAAGTCATTCAGGCCATTTATAGGTTTTCAACCATACAGAGCCTTGGATCCTTCTGGACTACATATAGAAATTCAAGATTCGTCCTTACAGAAGTATCTATCAATCCAGAATTTTCTAAATTTATCATGAAAGAATCTGACTATAGGGAGCATACATATGATTATTAATTATCTCAAATAAGTTAAGAGCAAATATCAAATACATCTGACCATTGGAATCACGGATATGGCCCAAACAAGAACGGTCATAATAAGCTCCCCAATACATATTTCGTATAAGGTAAAGATCTCAGCCGTCTGAACTCCGATTGAGGCTTATTATATACCATTGGAAAGCTAGTTCGATTTTCTATGAATCCAACAGAATATATGTTTTTTAATACATTCATTAAAAGATTTAAAAATGGGTCCATTTAGGCAAATTGGAATCCTATATGTGCTGCTAAACAACAGCCAAGTAAACTTGATGTTACAGATGATTGGACTGTTGGATGGCTACGAAATTTAGTCCAGAGTTAGTTCATATTGTGATTCATAATATTCTTAAGTTTCAATACCGATCTTAGCATGTTTGATTTTATATGATTTTTAGAACTTTCTGTAAAGAAACAAAAACAGGATTACAAATGAAGGGTGTAGATATGATGTTCATCATAGTGGACCATACTAACATGGGCCACTTTGCTGACCACCATAGATATAAATACATGCACACAAGAACTCTACACTAGTGGGGCCCACACATATTAAGAAAATAAAAAGGGGAAGAAAGAGGAGGATGAGGAAGATGGAAGGATGGGTGTAGACTCACTTCAATGGATGGATGGTTGGATGATAATGTGTGGTCCACTTCATCTTGATCAATGGTGAGTCACACCTTAGCTCCATTCTCTCTCACTTTCTCTTAAAATCTCAGAATTTTCTAAGTATAAGAAAAGAATAAGTGCAAGAGAGCTCCTACTCTTATATAGGGAATTGGGGATTGATGTGGCAAGTTTATGGGATCTCATTGGTGCTAAAAGTGAGGTGGAATGTGATGTATGGTATAGGTATTGGATGGATGAGGTGGATGGTGCTAAGCATGCATTGGCCAAGGTGGAAGAAATCTAGACATACATTTGCTAATAGATGGATAAGGGTTATGGGTTGTAGGTGATGCATGGTGGATAATGAAGTGGAGTGTTACAATTGGTTGTTTGAAGTGATGTAGCACAAATTAAGATATGCATTGGATGCGTGTATAGGATGAGGTGGACATGAGCCATGATTAGTTTTTAAGGCATGGAGAGAGAGCTAATGATGAGTTTTGGGATAGAATCCAATTTTGTCTTCTAGTGCTTGTCTTATATGTGCTAGGTTCTTATTTTGTCATGTAGCAATTGTCCTATTTATTAGTAATTTCCATGTTTTAAAAGTGGGCTTTAGGCCCAAATGGGCTCAAGTCAAATGAGTCTAGCATAATAAAGGTTGCTTGTGTTACTAGATATATTATTTGGGCCGTACATTTGATGGGTCATATCTTACTAACGGAGTGTCAGATTGACACACTGTTTTCACCATTGTGACAGCAACGATAACGCGGTCCACATGATAGAGGTCTCAAGGTCATCCAGAACAAATCACTTTGGTGAGTTTTCTAGGTGCACTAGGGTGCAGTGTATGGTCTATCAACAGTGCGAGTTGGGACATGTGTGCACACAAGCGATGTTGCAAAAGGTTGAGATCCCACAGATTTAATGGTTGAAATGGGCGGATTGTCACTTATTCAACGATAGTGAATAACATAGGTTATGTGTGTTTATTCATACCATATGCTAATTTACATTATAATGGTAACATCTGAGTATGAAAATGCACAGGGCATTACATTAATGTACTCTGGCATACTGTAGTGATAACATTGGACAATAGCGAAGCTAAGTTAAACTAAGGATTCTAAACTTTTTGAGGGTGGTTAAACAGAATGAAATATCTAAGCTAAGAAGTTAAAACTAGGATAAACATCATTGGAGTATAGAGGTTGATTGATTGTATGTGGTGAGGGCCCAGAGCTCTTCATCAAATGTTGCTTTTATATTATTTTGAGAGGTGGTGACCGTATTGTAATTTCATGTGAATCTTTGATTGTGCATCACCTTGTAAATCTCCTTGATTCTCCTCATAAGCATAGTCGATTGTATTAGACCATGTGTACAAGAAATATCCTGCAAGCCTCTTGCTATTTCGATCATGCAACATTTATAGGAGGCTTTGCTAGGGAGCTTCCATGGTTGGACTCGTCCCTTTGCAAAGACTAAACTCCTTGCTTTGCATAGACTTTGTTGTTTTTGGACTCCAACATTTAATGCTTTAATAGTTTATTTTGTGGGACTCTTGCTTTGCAGAAAGTTGCTTCCCAACACAAACATGTTTCTGCCACGTGGCATTTTCTGGAATGTTAGATCTGGTTGTGATCGACCGGGCCAAACAGCGTGATGCCATGAAAATGCTCATAACTCATTCATTACAAGTCAAATTGGGATAATCATATATTCCTTGAAAAGATAATTCGATGAACTTTCAAAGAAAAATAAGATCATCTCATTTGAATACTATTTAACTTTTTAAAAGTATGCTAAAGTCTAGCTCACAAACAATAGATATACTAAATATAATTTTTTGTAGAAAGAAAAAGAGCTCATCTTCTAAAGCAGGGTTTTTAATGTCTCTTGTGTCTTCCCAAGTATACTTATCTAAGTATAATTTTTATGGAAAGATGAAGAACTCATCTTATAGAAGTGAAGTTTTTTAATCCTTTTTCTTTCTTTATATCAATTTCCTCATAAAGACCTATCTAGCTAAGAAGAATCTTGCAAAAAAATAAATTAAAAAAAATGAACCCATCTTCTAAAAGAACAAATAAATAAAATTACAGTACTTTTTCATCTCATTTTCTCTCATTTTTCCCAAACAAATCTACTTCTACATAAGAGGTACAAAGATGAAGAAGAACCCATTTTTTCTGATGCGGGAGTTTTTGTTAGAGAGATCAGGTGGAAATGCACAAAACATTGTTGGAAAGTAGTCCGATAACACAATAAATTAGTGGAGTGCAATGATAAAAGAAGTGTGCATTTTCATCCAATATATAAAAACATAAGATGTGCTTTAGATGTAAAAAAATAAGTTTAAAGAGGGTTATTATTTTGGGGCTCCCACGGAACCTTGTGTATTTAGGAAAAAAGAAAAAGAAAAACTCTAATATAAATTGTATATGATAAAATTGGGTTTGGATCGAGGTCAAGTAGGACAAGGCTACATCAACACTCAGTCCAATTATTAATCAGATTCAAATTACTACCCAAACCTGCACCCACACCCATTTCGTTACACCTATACCGATCCATTTCAGGCTGGGTTCGAGTACTCGCTGGGCATATCCGGCCCATTGCCAGCCCATTGACCCATACGTCAATTAGCATGTCGCGGTCCATAAATAAAGTCCATCCTTTTAAAATGCGTATTGATTAAAAATAGGCCAAGTGATGAATGGGTGAATTACAAAAATGCGCATTTAGCAATTGTACAAACGAAATTTAATAGTCCGATTTGCGGAAGAGCATCAAAGGTCTAACTTGTGTTAAGCAAGCGCCACATTTTCACCATTGGTTGTAAAAAAGCAATCCAGAGGCGCACGTAACAGGACAAGAGTGTAAAATCATCCTTTAAATCCTAAATTCATGTGGTGTAGCCCACATGACTTTGGAAATGTACAGATTTTTGAGGTGTCTTTCCATCCCGATGGAGCGCCTTAGATGAATAGATTGGATGATTAATGAGGAGGGAGAGATACTTAAAAACAGAAAGCAAAAATAAATAAGTAAATCACAAGAATTGTGAGGGTAGAAGAAATATTTTACCTTATAGATATTCATAGTCTGCACGTACACATGTGGCACACCGGATGAATGAACAGTAATCGCCTATCTAGTATGGAACGCGGATGATTGTATACTGACCCTGCGGGTAGGGATGTGGCTACTGGTCGATTCTTTGTGGGCCGACTATGATGTATGTATTTCATCCACACCGTTCATCTATTTTTTAGATCATTTTAGGGCATGATTCTAAAAATGAAGAAAATTCAAATATCAATTGAAACACACTACAGGAAAACAGTAGTGATTGTACACACCATTAAAAACTTCCTAGGGCCAACTGTAATTTTTATTTTCCATCCAAACTGTTGATCAAGTCACACAGACCTGGATGAAGGGAAAACACAGATATCAGCTTTGATCCAAAACGTTTGTGGCCACGAAAGTTTTTAGTGGTGGTTGGACGCCCAATATGAAAAATGAGCCTGCTGTAATTTTTATTTGCCATCCAACCTGTTGATTAGGGCACACAGATCTGGATGAAGGGAAAGCATAGATATCAGCTTGATCCGAAAGTTTTGTGGCCTTGAAGAAATTATTAATGTTGAGAATTCGATCATCACTGTTTTCTACGGTGTGGTGCACCTGAGATTTAGATATCTCATTTTTGGGATCATGCCACTAAATGAACTGTTAAAATGAATGAATGGCGTGGATTAAAAATGCACATCATGGTGTAGCCCACAAAGCACCAACCAGTAGCTAGTCGCTGCTAACAGGGGGGAGTATGCAATCCGCGTCCACCCGCATTTCACTACGCTCTGTGGCCTCAGAATTTCTTTTTCTTTTTAAATGACAGCTCGACTGTCCAAAGTGGTGTTATCGTATTAATGGAAATGGATAAAAAGGTGCAATATCAAATAAAGCGGGTGTGAATATCATAAATTCCATGGAAAGTTTGGGGATCTTTTTTGGTCAAGGATAGCCGGCTTTTACGTTGAGTGGATGAGAGATACGATTTGGGGACGCGGCTTCGGTGGATCCCTGAATGTAGACTCCACCCTGATGTATATGTATTATATCCATGCCGTCCATCCACTTCTCCAGCTCATTTTTTGATATCATCCAAAAACTGAAGCAGATCCAAATCTGAAGTGGACCACACCACAGGAAAAAGTGTTGACTGACAACTAGAAACTTCTTGGGGGGCTACAAAAGTTTTGAATCAAGATGATAATTGTGTTTTCCCTTCATCCAGGTCTATCTGACCAAATCAACAGGTTAGATGGTAAATAAACATTACGGCTTTCGCTGGGAAGATTTTAATGGTGGGCATTTAATCATCTATGTTTCCTGTGGTGTGGTTCACTTGAATTTTGAATCTGTTTCATTTTTGGGCTTATATAATAAAATGAGATGATGAAATGTACGAACAGTTTGGATATAATATACATACAGCAGAATGAGCCTCACAGTCAGGGAACCACCAAAGCCGCGACCCCAGCTTGGTGGAGCAAATGGTACCCATCGTCCACTAGTTGCGCTTGAGTGGACCCCACGTCTTTGTCCAATTGGAACCGCCTCGGGAGTGCACTCCGGCGAATTATGGAGATTGGAACTCGCGTCATAAGGGAGTGGTGCTGACCACTTGCAATAAGACCATTGCTAGCCATATTCTTCCCGTGTGTGCGGAAGGTGATACGTGTGTGAGATGCAAGCCTTTCATGAATTAAAGAATTATCATATATATGCCTTGGCCCCAGAATAGGCCGGTCCACTCATCAGAGAAACGGATGCCTACAAGAAAACTTCTTTACCGTTCATATTGAACTAATGTGTGGCTTAATTGATGAATGAACGAGGCCTGACTTTGAGCCAGGACCTTCGTGCTAATGCTACATTAGCACACGTGCTTACCGTTGGGTTTTTTCAAAATAAAAAGAAAATGAAAATTTTAATTTATATAAAGAAATTGTTGGGAAAAGGGTTGCGGCTTTTGATAATTATCGGTGAACATTCATTTATGAATGGTGGTGTGTGCCTCTTGGTAAAGGGAGCATCATTTGAATTTGAAATGGAGGGATGCCATTGTTGAAAAGACACCATGAAAGAAGATGTCTTTTCATGAAAGAGTCTTAAGTATCTCCTGTGATTCTATATAAACCCATCTTTGGGTCAATCCGAAAAAACAATTTCATTAATCTCCTCTCCATCTTCTTCTTCTTTTTCTTCTCCATTTTTGTTTTTGAATGGTTTTCGAAAGTTACAGTTTTTAGGCGTTAAACTGTAAATAGTTTTTCAAGCAGTTTTCAGTGAGTAAATTGTAACAACACAGAAGTTAGGGGCGTGCGCTGTAAAAGTGTGTTCGGGGTGCGATTTTTCAGTTTTACAGTCCGAAACCCACATTTCTCCAGTATTGGAGAAGGGGCTTATTGTATCTTGGAGGCAGATTTACTTTAACCCTCTTTCAAATTGGTTTAATCACCAATAGGGTGCGAATATCGCCTTAAAGATAACGACATCGTAACGTGCCTTAAACATATCTCAAAGTGATTAATTTTCTATCTTTTCGCCTCAACCGTAACAATTTTAAGGCGATATCATGGCCTCTTCTACAAGTCATCTTGACTTTGTTCAAATTACACCGTTTGACGGCTCAAATTTTCTTCGATGGCAATCGAGGGTGCATCTCTTCCTCACATCACTCAAGTTGGATCACGTACTCACTTAAGAACCTCTTTCATCACCATCTAACAATGATACGGTGGAACAAATTCAAAAGAGACAAGATTGGGAGCGTAACGACTACCTATGCAAAGGTCACATATTCAACGTTATTTCTGATGTGTTATACACTGTTTACCGTTAATAGAAGGCTGCTAAGAATTTGTGGCAAGCACTGCGCTCACCAAATACACATCAGAGGATAAAGACAACAAAAAATTCCTTATAAGTTAATTTTTAGAATTCAAAATATTAGATAAAAAACCTGTCATTGATCAAGTACATAAGTTACAGGTTGTCATTCAACAGATTATTGCCGATGACACTAATCTCGACGAATTCTTCCTAGTATCCACCATTATTTCTAAACTTCCACCTAAATGAAATGATATTAGGAAATCATTGAAATAGAAAAAAAAAAAAAAGTCTTTAGAAGACCTCCTAATGTTTCTTCGAATAGAAGAAAAATCTAGAATCCATGAAAAAAAGAATAACAATAGGAGACCCTAAGTAATACTAATGTAGTTAAGAATAGTGCGAACTCAAACCTAATAACCAAGGGTTCAAAAAGAATACATCTAAGAAGGGTCTGTGCTTCTTTTGTAAAATCTCTGGTCACTTTAAGAAAGACTGCCAAAAATACAAAAAGAAAATGTAAGAAAATAAACGGCAAGTCAATATGGCGGAAAACATGAATCTGGCAGCTGTCGTCACTGAAATTAATATGGTAAATGAGAATGTTGAACGGTGGGTAGATTCTGGTGCTACCAGATATGTTTGTAGAAATTATAACATGTTTAATTCCTGTGAAATATTAGAGGATAATTTAAAACTATATATGTAGAATATCTCTACATTTAAGGTTGTAGGAAAAGGGAAGGTACGTCTTAATCTAATTTCCGAAAAAGTCCTTAATCTGAACGATATGCTACATGTATTGGATATTAGGAGGAATCTTATATCAAATAGTCTACTAACTAAGTCTGAATTCAGACCCTATTTGAATCCAACAAATTGATTATATCTAAAAATGGGGTATTTGTATGGAAGGGCTATGTATCCAATGGAATGTTCAAATTGAATCTTATAAATGAAAATTTCTTTTCTATTTAAATGCTCGATTCACAAAATGTTTGGTATGCTAGATTAAGACATATTAGTTATTGTAATATGGATAATATGTTTAATCTTAATATAATTACTAAGTGTACAAAATCTAATGACAAATGTAGTATTTGTGTACAGTCCAAAATAACTAGAAAATCATTTCCAGGGGTGGAAAGAGATTCACAACTGCTAGACCCAGTTCATAGTGACATATGTGAAATGAACGGTTTAATAACGAGATGGGGAAAGATGTATTTCATAACCTTTATAAATGATTTCTCCCATTATACCCTAGTATACCTATTGAAGAATAAAGATGACGCACTACAAAAATTCAAGATATATAAGGCAGAAGTAGAGAACTGGTTAGACCGAAAAATTAAAATTATAAGGTCGGACATGGGAGGAGAATATCTATCCTTAAAATTTTAAGAGTTTTGCAAAACTCATGGTATAATTCACCAAATTACAGCTCCTTATTCATCCCAACAAAATGGGATAGTAGAACGAAAAAACAGGTCTCTCATAGACGTGGTAAACTCTATACTCAATAATGCAGAATTTTAGGGAGAAGTCCTATTAACTGCATATCATATCTTTAATAGAATACCTCACTTTAAGACTCATAAGACTCCATATGAACTATAAAAGAACAGGATTCCTAGCATCTCATACTTCAAGGTATAAGGTTATAGAGACTTAGTTAGGCTTATTGATTCTAAAAAGCCCAAAATAGGGTTGAGATCTCTTGAGTGTATTTTCATATGATATATACAAAATAGTAAGGCTTATAGATTTCTAGTTGTAGAATCTAATCATGCGATCCCAGTAAACACCATAATAGAATATAGAGATGTCGAGTTTTATGAAAACTCATTCTTTTCTATACTAAAAAAGAGACAAGATCTCAAGATCCTAGTACGAGTAGTAGTCATCAAATACCTCAAGATATCAACAGTCATGATAAAACGGACATAGAACCTAGAAGGACCAAGATGATCAGAACAAGTACATCTTTCGGACCCGATATCTACCTTTTGCTAATAAAAGGAGATAAAGATAACATAACAAAAGAAACTATGTTAGTATGTAACAAAGAAAATGATCCAACAACAATAGATGATGCCCTTAGATTTACGATGCTTCTTTTTGGAAAGAAGCTATAAATAATGAGATGAATTCTATATTGCAAAATGGAACATGGAAACTTTTGGATCTGCCCCCAGTATTAAAATCAATAAGTTATAAATGAATTTTTAAAAGGAAACTAAGACCAAATGGAATTACAAAAAGGTTTAAGGCCAAATTAGTGGATAGAGGATTTACACAAAAAGAAAGTATTGATTTTTTCGATACATGTGCTCCAGTAACAAGGATATCAACTATTCGAGTTTTAGTTGCTCTATCATCCATTCATAAGTTAGAAATCAATTAGATAAATGTAAAGACAACTTTTCTAAATGGTGACCTCAATGAAGAGGTTTATGTGGAGTAACCAAAGGGTTTTATAGTTCAAGGATAGAAAAATAAAGTGTGTAAATTGATCAAGTCATTATATGGACTTAAACAGGCACCTAAGCAATTACATGAAAAATTCAATAAAGTAGTCACCTCATATGGCTTTAAAATTAATGAACTGATAAATATGCATATTTGAAATTCTCTAATAATAAAGGAATAATTATATGTCTCTATGTAGATGTATGTTAATCTTTGGTATATGTTTAGAAGTTATAAATAACATTAAAAGATTCTTATTATCTAATTTTGACATGAAGGATATAGGTGAAGCTAATGTGATTTTAGGTATCAAGTTATTAAGAAACAATGGTGGTATAACCTTATCTCAATCACATTATATTGAAAAGATACTTAAAAAAGTTTAATCACTATAATAAGAACTAAGTTTCTACTCCTTTTGATTCTAATATCAAGTTAATTAAAAATAAAGGCCGTAATGTATCTCAGTTAGAGTATTCCAAGATGATTGACAGTCTTATTTATGTTATGATTTCTACTCGACCTGATATTGCTTTTGCGGTAGGTAAATTGAGTAGGTTTACAAGTAATATAAGTTTAGATCATTGGAATGCTTTCTCTAGAGTAATCATATACTTGAGAAAAACAATTAACTATTATTTACATTTTTCTGGTTGTTGAGGCACAAAAAATATTCCATCTCATTGCATGTTTATTACATTGGTCAGAGAATTTCGTGGGGTGGATCCTTTCCTGGGTTGTGCACTCCTTCTTTCGGTAAAAAAGAGTGAATGGGGGTATTTTGGTAAAAAGGAGTTAATGGGGGTATTTTGGTAAGAAGGAGTGAATAAGCGTCATTTTGGTAAAAAGGAGTGAATTGGAGTATTTTGATAAAAAGGAGTGCATGGGTGTCATTTTAATGGAGGAGGGATGTTACCCTAAGAAAGGAGTGGTTGTACACCACTATTTAAAGGAGAGGTTGGTGAACACCACTATGTAGGGAAGGAGGGTGGAAGTTGTGTGAAGAAAGAAGTGGTGGTAATCACCACTATTTAAAGAGTGAGGGTCTTGAGATGCCTATAAATACCCCTCCCCATGCCTCATTTGAGGGTTGGTTGGTTGGGAACACAAGAGAAGTGATGAGACGTAAAGAGAAGAAAGGAAGAGAGAGGAAAGATCCTCTTGCGCCATTTGCGCAAACCCTCTTGGAGGGAGATTCTTTGTGTGAACCACGCAACCTCCTCTTAAGGAAATCCTCTTATGCCACTTGTTGTGAGCCTTGTCCTGAAGAAGCTTTTGCGTGAACCGCGCAACCTCCTCTTGAGGAAATCTCTTTGCGCCATTTGTTGTAGACTTTGTCCAAAGAAAAAGCCCTCTACGCCACTTGATATGGAGCTTCCTAAGACAAACCTCTTTACGCGACTGTGCGAAAACATGTCTGAAGAACCCCCTTTGTGTGAACCCGCACAACCACTTTTGCAAAGAAAACCCTTTGTGCGAACCCGCGCAACCACTTCTACAAAAAACCCTTTGCACGAGCCACGCAACCATTTCTGTAAAGAAGCCTCCGCGCAACCATGTCCAAGAGAAATCTCCATGCCCCATTTTGAGAGGAGTTTGTCTTAATGCAAGGCTTTTATTGTCTTGAAGCAAGTCTCATGCGCCACTTTGCATGGAAGCCTGTCCTAATGCAAGGCTTCATGCGCCATTTTGCATGGAAGGATATCCTGAAGGAAACCTAGGTGCACCACTTCTGGTGGAATCTTGTCTTGAACACATGCTTTGTGCGCCACTCTTTAAGGAAATGGTTTGTAAA
Source organism: Magnolia sinica (assembly GCF_029962835.1). Taxonomy (NCBI): domain Eukaryota; kingdom Viridiplantae; phylum Streptophyta; class Magnoliopsida; order Magnoliales; family Magnoliaceae; genus Magnolia; species Magnolia sinica. Next base: position 67,801,836 of record NC_080579.1, on the reverse strand, counting down.
AGAAGTCTCTTGCTCGAGCCGCACAACCACTTTTGCAAGATGTCCCATGTGCCACTTCTTTCTCCCCTTTGTCTTAAGACAAGGCTTTTCTTGCCTTAATGTCTCTTCCATGTGCCACTTCTCTTTCTCTCCTTTGTCTTAAGGCAAGCCTTTTCTTATCTTAACAGAAGTCTCATGCACTATTTAGAGAGGAGCTTTGTCCTAAAGACAGGCTTTTCTTGTCCTGAAGCCTGCTTGGTGCCCCACTTTGTGAGGAGACTGTCATGAAGATAGGCTTTTCTTGTCCTGAAGCTTGCTTAGTGTGCCACTTTGTGAGGAGACTGTCCTGAAGACTGCATTTTGCACCATTCTCCATGGGAACTTATCTTAATGCATGGCTTTTGTCCTAATATAAGCCTTGTGCACTCCACATTCCTTGTCTAAGCCTATGCACTTCTACCTTCAAACAAATGACCTCCGCACATGTTGGATGTCCGTAAATACCTCTCTCCTATCTCCATTTGGAGAGGCCGATGAGAGAGAGAGAGAGAGAGAGAGAGAGAGAGAGAGAGAGAAGCAAGAAAGAGAAGTGAGAGGAGATAGAAAGAGTATCAAAGAACTCCCAGAGAAGAAAGAAAAATGGAGTGTGATGGAAGACCCGCGCAATTCAAGTTCGTGAAGTTTTTCGATCAATGTCTATCGTATGACCAGATCAAGGGTTTCAAGTCCGCACAACCCATCCGCCTTTATGATGAACATCAAAAGCTGTGGGGTCTTTTTATCTCTTGCCTTCTTGAGGTAGAGAAATATTATTGCACAAGATTCTCAAAGGTGGCAAAGAATAAACTAGTGAAGAATCATCATTCTCTCCCGGATAATCTAAATATTTAGATATATTCTTTGAATTCTTTACAAGGAGTAGTAAAGACTATCCATCCTTCAAGGGTATCAGCAGGCTTCACTTCGAAAATATTATCTTTTGAAGAAATCTTTATGCGAAGTTGACCTGGAAAGGGGGCATGATCTATGTCTTCAAAGTAATCTATGCCTTGGTCTTTTAATAATCTCTTATGCGTGACGGAGGAATTCATATTCCAAGAATTATGAAGCATAGTTCAGTGTGAATGTTCAAGAGTTGTTTTTATATCAAGGCCCATTTATATGATGCAATGCCGTAACTTCTTGTTGTTCTAGTAATGATATCACAAGACTCCAAGTACTGGATCTGATGGAGACAAGGAACAAATGTTTATCAAAAGAGATAGAATCGTCATCAGTAACTTATATGACCTTCAGAAAGTGATTAAATAGAGATTGAAAGAAGTCTTATGTATTTTTCAGAATCAGTAAAGATCTAAGGAAAAGTTTATGAAGAAATGCCAAGGAGCACAAACAAGAAAAGACTCAACAAAAGACTCAGCGGTTGGACCTTTGGAGCTGGAAATGACATCTCCAAAAGCGTGATATAATGAACAAAAGATGCAACAAATGCAATACGAAACACAATGAATGCACAAAGATGAAATGATTAAATCATTATCATATTGCAAAATACTATAGTCATTTTAGAAGATTTCAATATATTTCAAAATTATCAATCTTCATAAATTGAATTGGAAAATTATAATGTCTTGAGATACTAATTCTGATTAATCTGGCAAGAAAGGCTATCATTCGAAAGCTTGAGTTATGCAAATCATAAATAAAAGAGACAATCGAAAGAGATTGTTGCAGTAGGAGCAGCATTAAAAAACAACTCCCTAGACACGAAATTTAAAGAAAGAGTTGCCGGAGTTTATTAAAGAGACCATTGAGCAGCAGTAGCATTGAAAGATAGTTCTCTGACCAAGATACACAGAGACGAAGTCATCACAGCTATTATAGTGACGAGTTTCGATGAAAAGATAATTTTATCCTCTCTAGTGAAACATCCGCTCGACACTGCTGGCTAGGGGCATTCAAGTTTTCCGTTCAAGCGCAATTATTCAATCTTCCGTTCAAACGTGATCATTCAAGTCTTCCATTCAAGTGTGATCATTCAATCTTCCATGCAAGCATGATCATCCAGTCATCATTCAGTTGCAGTTTATTCAGTTCTTCAGTCGGAAAGAGATCGATCCTCCATTTGATTTCATGAATCAATCAAAGAAGGATCGAGGGGGCATCTGTTGAGGCATAAAAAATATTTCATCTCATTGCATGTCCATTGCATTGGTCAGAGAATTCCGTTGTGTGGATCCTTTCCTGCGTTGTGCACTCCTTATTTTGGTAAAAAGGAGTGAATGAGGGTATTTTGGTAAAAAAGAGTGAATGGGGGTATTTTGGTAAAAAGTAGTGAATGGGGGTATTTTGGTAAAAAGGAGTGAATGAGCGTCATTTTGGTAAAAAAGGAGTGAATGGGGGTATTTTGGTAAAAATGAGTGCATGAGTGTCATTTTAATGGAGGAGGGATGTTGCCCTAAGAAATGAGTGGTTGTACACCACTATTTAAAGGAGAGGTTAGTGAACACCACTATGTAAGGAAGGAGGGTGGAAGTTGTGTGAAGAAAGAAGTGGTGGTAATAACCACTATTTAAAGAGTGAGGGGCCTGGGATACCTATAAATACCCCTCCCCATTCCTCATTTGAGGGTTAGTTGGTTGGTTGGGAGCACAAGGGAAGTGAAGAGACGTGAAGAGAAGAAAGGAAGAGAGAGGAAAGATCCTCTTGCGCCATCCGCGCAAACCCTCTTGGAGGGAGATCCTTTGCACGAACCTCATAACCTCCTCTAGAGGAAATCCTCTTGTGCCACTTTTTGTGGAGCCTTGCCCTGAAGAAGCCTTTGAGGGAATTGTGCAACCTCCTCTTGAGGAAATCTCTCTATGCCACTTGTTGTGGACTTTGTCCAAAGAAAAAGCCCTCTGCGCCACTTGATATGGAGCTTTGTCCTAAGACAAACCTCTTTGCATGACTGCGTGAAAACATGTCTGAAGAACCCCTTTGCGCGAACCCATGCAACCACTTCTGTAAAGAAAACCCTTTGCGTGAACCTGCGCAACCACTTCCGCAAAAAACCCTTTGCGCAAGCTGCGCAACCATTTCTGCAAAGAAGCCTCTACGCCACTTTGTGTGGAAGCTTGTCCTAATGCAAGGCTTCATGCGCCACTTCGCATGGAAGGATGTCCTGAAGGAAACCTAGGTGTGCCACTTTTGGTAGAATCTTGTCTTGAACACATGCTTTGTGCACCACTCTTTAAGGAAATGGTTTGTAAAAGAAGTCTCTTGCGCGAGCCACGCAACCACTTTTGCAAGATGTCCCATGTGCCAGTTCTTTCTCCCCTTTGTCTTAAGACATGGCTTTTCTTGTCTTAATGTCTCTTCCATGCACCACTTCTCTCTCTCCTTTGTCTTAAGGCAAGCCTTTTCTTATCTTGACAGAAGTCCCATGCGCTATTTAGAGAGGAGCTTTGTCCTAAAGACAGGCTTTTCTTGTCTTAAAGCCTGCTTGGTGCGCCACTTTGTGAGGAGACTGTCATGAAGACTGGCTTTTCTTGTCCTGAAGCCTACTTGGTGCGCCATTTTGTGAGGAGACTGTCCTGAAGACAGGCTTTTCTTGTCCTGAAGACTGTCTTTTGTACCATTCTCCATGGAAACTTGTCCTAATGCATGGCTTTTGTCCTAATACAAGCCTTGTGCACTCCACATTCCCTGTCTAAGCCTATGCACTTCTACCTTCAAACAGATGACCTCCACACATGTTGGATGTCCATAAATACCTCTCTCCTATCCCCCTTTGAAGAGGGCGATGAGAGAGAGAGAGAGAAGTAAGAAAGAGAAGTGAGAGGAGACGAAAGTGGGAGAGTACCAAGGAACTCCTAGAGAAGAAAGAAAAATGGAGTGTGATGAAAGACCAGCACAATTCAAGTTCATGAAGTTTTCCGATCAATGTCTATCGTATAACCAGATTAAGGGTTTCAAGTCCGCACAATCCATCCGCCTTTGTGATGAACCTCAAAAATGTCGAAATGCTTCCAAAATCGCCATTGGACTGTCTTCTCTTTCATTCATTATGTTGATTGATTGTACTTTGTTTTCAGAATCAAGGGAATGTGAGGATGTAAATGAACTCAGAATGATTAGATATCTTATGATCATTGTTCTCTCATCGAATTCTTTGTTATCATTGAACATATTTCTCAAATTAAACGCATTTGTTTCTTGTTGAAACACTGGTTACCCTAGTGTGGTTGAAGCGTATAGTGATGCAAGTTAAGTCACTAATTCTAATGAATACAAGTCTACCGGTGGATAGATTTTTACACTTGGAGGAGTTGTCATTTCTTAGGGATCCAAGAAGTAAACTTGCATATCTCACTCTATCATGAAATCTGAATTCACAGCTTTGGCGGCTAGTAGTAAAGAGGTAGAATTGTTAACAAACCTATTATTAGAAATACCATTATTAGTAAGGCCTTTGCTACCGGTCTCTATTTCTGTGAAAGTGAAGCAACACTATCAAAGACATATAATAAGACTTATAATGGAAAATCCAAACATATCAGTCTAAGACATAGTTTTGTGCAGCAACTACTTGGTGATGATATTATAAAAATATAGTATATACGATCTATCCAGAATCTAGCAGACTCATTCACGAAGGGACTGTCAAGGGATGTTGTCAGTAGAACATCAAGAGGAATGAGACTTAAGCCAATTTCACAGGCACCAGATGAGGGAAACTCAACATAAGTTAATAGGTTCAATGGGCAAAGTACCTCACAGGAAGTGTTTGAAGTTGCACTGTATATTTTCTATTTATCTTGTTTCTAGATGAATGTATAGTGCTGGGTACCTGTAATAATAAAAAGGAGGATGAGTCACTGCTCTTAATGAGTTCTTTTAAGGGTCTTATAGTTACGGGGGCATTCATAAGGACTCATCTATATGAGTATTGGAAGTGGAGTTGCTTCCTAATGTTCAAGAGTTTCGGCTACTCTCATGAACTCATGAATCCATAACAGTGCACAAGGCCATTAATGTGCTATAATTTTAGAACACATGACAATTGAAATATATGTATGTGTAACATGTCCGATTGTGTCATCTAGAAAACTTAGTTCAAGACCATAGTCACTAAGGATTCTGATTCAGTTTGATTTGTTTACACTAAGTAAAGGTTCAAGTTCATAAGACACCTCCTATGCACATATTTTCCTTACATACTTTGACCTTTGTATTTTGAAAAATAGTCAGGGATTGTTGGGTTTTTTCAAAATAAGAAGAAAATGAATTTTTTAATTTATATAAAGAAATTTTTGGGAAAAGGGTTGTAGCTTTTGGTGATTGCTGGTGACTATTCATTTATGAATGATGGTGCTTCTTGGTAAAGGGAGTGTTACGCCACAAATCCGGAAATCGGGCTCACAAAATTTTCAATTACCGAATCCGGTGCCGACAGCCTCCGTAGTACCCCATTCTCAGCTTCTAGCGCCTATACGCCAGATTCTGATCGTGAGATCCTGCAAGGAGGATTTTCCAACGTACATTATCTCATAAGAAGCATAACCACAAGTATACCTAAATCACAAAGGCAACATTAACATCATATATCCACTAATATAAATAGTTGAATACAGTGCTGAAAGGGAAATACATATGTCAAAAATCAAAGCTCCAAAAGTCCACTGCACGCTCCAAGCTCAATGCTGCTACGACTTAACGCCACCTGCACGCATCTATCGTGCATAAGCTTATAGAAAGCTTAGAGGGTGGTGAAAGTGTGTGCGCAAGATAAGTGCCAAGTATGTAAATATTAGAGTAAGCGAAAATACTGTAAGTCTATAAAAATATCATCAACCTCATCCAGGATATACGATGAAATGACATAGCAAGCCAATGTCATATACTGAGAAAGTAATGTGAATCAGCTATGTAACATGAAAACATAATTAACTAGATATTAGATATCGAGGATGCAATACAATATGTAATTCGGAAGAGCTATGATACCATCATCCTCATCTAGGTCATATAAATATAGAAACATAGCAACCCAAAATGCTATAAGCCTAGGATGTAATGCAATATGCAATATGTGGTACGAATGAAATGACCAAGCTGCAGTGTGAAGTCGGGATAATAGTACGTGGTATCGTAGGCTATGGGGTCTATCATAAAGGACTTCTATCCAAACCAGTCCCATATCTAAATTTGGATAGATAGTCTCAACGTGGTAAGCTCCTGATCTCATGTTAGTCGCGCGCCCCAACCGAAATCTTGGCCATTGCGAAAGTATACATAATAATTAGTTGTGCACCACCAGCCCGAGTGGATAGTAAATGAATGAATATAATGCTGCATATGTAACTCCTACTCCACAAATTAGTACTGTACATCTCTGGGATCATCACCGGGGTCTAGTACACTTCACACTAGCTTGTGCCCCATGAAGCGCACAACTGGGTAAGTGGAAGAGACCTCACTATCCACCTACTAATACCGGCCCGGCTCGTCGATAACGGACCCATTTAAGAACTGGTCAGACTCAGCCTATTTATGCTTACTCCCTCAGGCGGGTAAGGCCACACCCCATCTCAATCGACCACGACATGGTGGGAGACGCGGCCTACTTATATACGGCCCTTATGAGCTCATATATATCCACTCGGTCTTGACGTTGGGACGTTCTCTAGTGCCAAGAGGGTTTATGGATTTTCACCTAGGGCCATCTATGGTAGCCTGATGCTAGTAACAGATTTTTGATGTTCCATCTAGCCATCCATGATATGCCTATGGAGGCTAAGACCTTGATGTCGCTAGGGCATATAGTAATCACAACACACAATGTAAGATGCATGAGTCATACAATCCAGTCATGCATCAATCATGCACATATCGTGTGCTCATGTGAGATAATCTTCGCCTATCAGGGAGTCTCATAACAACATGCCCAATGACATATGCAATGGTCAACCACATCTCATAACAAACATGCCGATGATGCATATGGGCATGTATCATGATGCTATATTGTCACATACTCATAATCGGCATCGACAATTGGAATCGGTCTCGATAATCAGAATCGGCTTTAACAATCAGCCTCGACAATCGGCCGAACAAGGCCCAAGGGAAGGTCACAATGTGGACATTAAACCATCATTGCCCATCAATGTAGCCATTTAACCAACATTGCTTCCAAGCAGTGGCTTATATAGAGCTAAACATATAGTGGGCCCATAGCCTCACGCAAGGGCCTAATACAAATCACTATGGGCCTCACTCATGGGCCGCATAAGCATCGCGTTGGGCCCCGCTCATAGACTTCATGTACATCACAATGGGCCACAATACATGGGCCAAAAAATACACCTCATTAGGCCTTACCAAGTGGGCTGAAAATACATCACAATGGGCCATGACACATTGGTCGAGAACACATCTCAATGGGCTACGACCCATGTGCCTCAGATACAACAAGTGGGTTGCATCAATGGGCCGCAGCAATGGGTCTCATATACATCAACGAACCGCATCAAAGAGCCTCATATACACAACAGGTGGGCCCTACTAATGGGCCTCAAATAAATAACATGTGGGCCTTACACATGGGTCTCATATGCATTAAATGAGCTATGTATCTAGGCCTTGAATACATAAAAAGGGCCACGTGTCATGGGCTTAATACATGTCACAATGGGCCTTGCCTATAGGTCATGAATACATCCCGATGGGCCTTGCCTACAGGCCTCAGATTCAAGCAGGTGGGCCCCATCATATGGGCCTCAAATACAAGGAAGATGGGCCCCATGGATGGGTCGCACTAATGAGTCTCAAGTTGTAAGACCCGTATCCTAGTCTATATTGTTCCGTTGACTCCCACGATCCTTCCCGTCGAATTTCGGCAACCTGCGACCTATAATCGACACTTGCACGTGATCCTAAATCATATTTTGTAGATTTGAGTCGGCTTAATCCGAGATTTGTACCATTACGATCACACCGTCACCGTGGTTCCAACGCCACGTCTTGCATACCGATTCGATACCCTAGGCAGGAGATGTGGGCCCACAGGCTTTAGATTCAAGTAGGTGGGCCCCATCAGATAAAAGACAAATGGGCCCCATGGATGGGCCGCACCAATGGGTCTCAAGTGGGCTTGGACCACACCAAAAAAAATCATTTTACTAGTTACAGGTGTAAGATGTGTATCATTGTACACATCATTGCATGGGGCACATGGCCCACTAATGATGATCAACACTATCCAAACATTGTCCAGCACTGTCCAGCATAATCTGGGTTTTGTGGATATAGACTAAATACATCGAGGTGGGCCCCACTCTAACAAATGGGTGACAGCATAGATTGGACGCATACATCATGGAGTCCCACGCGGGACCCATGATCTGGACAATCCGATGACCCACTGTCCAAAACTACTGGATGGTGGGGATGATTCCATACATCAAGGTGGGTCCCCACATGAGGCCCACCATAATATCATATTAACATATATATATATATATATATATATATATATATATAAGGCTACGACTCTATACCCTCTAGTGTCCAGATGGATTGTATGGATGGATGGATTCCATCCATACATTAAGGGGGGGGGGGGGGGGGGGGGTGCGCACCATCTAGAGATCTAGATGATGTGGATTGATATAAACATCATAGTGGGTCCACATAGGCTATAATAGTAATATAACTGGCGTGAGGTATACCAGCCAAAGCACATCCACCGTTCAACAATATTGGATGGCGTGGATATTCACATATATCATGATGATCCACCACACACGTGGCAAGAGGTCCCACTGCCTAGAGTACTGGACGGTGAGGATTGCAACATACATCGCTATTTGGCCCACTGTCCAGCCATCTGGACGATGGGGATTGCAAAACAGGTGGGCGACGTGGAGTAACAACTGATGGAAAGCGTTGATACAACGCATGCGTGGAGTCCACACACACGTGGGTCCCATGGCTATTATTGCAGTATGATAAAACACATATATCATGAGTGGGGTCCACAAGACCGTCTAACCTCTCCAGCACCGTCCAGATGGTCTGGACGGTGTGGATGAAACAAATACATCATGGCGTGGCCCCACAGGGCGGTCCAACATGTCCAGCACCATCCAGATGGTCTGGATGATGTGGATGAAACAAATACATTATTATGTGGCCCAACAGTAGGTGGGCGGTTGGGATCTAACACATAATCACGTGGGACCCACTAAACTTGCTGATGATAGTCAGCAGATGGGTCCCCCCATCCAGACAGTTTAGATATAACACATGTATCACGTGGGACCCACAAAACCTACCAACGTCAGTCAGCCGGTTGGGGTCCACTGTTGGATGGTCTGGATACAATACACGCATTATGGTGGGCTCCATGGTGATGGATGACATGGATATGTCACACACATCGGGGGGCCGCACATCAAGAGGGAGAGGGAAAAAGACAGAGAGAGAGAGAGAGAGAGAGAGGGGAGGGACCCCGTCACTATGGGCCCTCCCTATACATGCATACATCAAGATGGGTCCCACATATGTGGGCTCTCAAATCACAAAATTAACAAATAAAAGCACCCACCATCGATCTCCTCTTCCCTTCTTCCGCCAACACGGTTTAGAGCTCCAAGGGGTGGATTTTAACGGTTGAGATGGACTTTGGATGGTCGGATTGGGTGTAGGAAGATGGACTCTTGTGTTTTCATGGAGCTTGGACGATTGCTTGCTTGGAGAATGAGAGAGATAAGAGAGATGAGAGAGATGACAGATGTGAGTGATGGGTGAGTGAGTGAAGGGAGTACTTGTGTAAGAGAGAGAGTTGACTTTGGGGAGGGTGGTTGTACTTAGGGATGGGTGTGAGTGATGGGAGTGATGGAATGTGTACATTACATTTGATGTGATTGATTTGATTAGAGATTCTCTTGGAATTGCAACACGTAGCGTTTTCCTCGAACTGAACGTGGGCCTACATCTCCTGGCCCAGGTATAACCTCATCAGCGGGTGAGACGCGGCGACGGCGCGGTCGCAATGATATAAGTCTAGGGCCGAGCCAACTCAGATCGATAGGACGCAACTCAGGGTCACGCGCAACTGTTATCTACGCGTCGCGGGTCACTAAAATTAGACCAAGAGGACCGTGAAAGCCTACGGAATGATACGGTCTAAGATACGGGCCTTACAACTCTCCCCACCTAATAAAAATTTTGTCTTCAAAATTTACAGAATAGATAAGGGAAGAGGAAACATCATCAAGTATATATGACAAGGCACAATTAATCTACAAAAGGATGAAGATAGCGCTCTCTAATCTCAACCTCGCCCTCCTAAGATGCATCATCAACATTATAATGATCCATCTGGACCTCGAATCCTGGATCAGAAATGATCGAAACTATAATACTATGCAGCCTAACAATATCAATGGTAGGGAGTTATGTCAGAAAATCTCTAAGTTATTCAAACTCAGGGATTTAACCATTATAAGTTCTCAACAATCATAGAGTGAAGGGTAGCTATTAGCAGATATGTGATGTTATCTTCAGGTATTCCTAAGTTATGCTCTGATACCAACTTCTGTCACACTCCAAACCCAGAAATTAGGCTCACAAATTCCCGATTACCGAATTCGGTGGCAACAGCCTCCATAGTACCCCATTCTCGGCTCCTAGTGCCCATCACCAGATTTTGATCTTGGGATCTTACAAGGAAGATTTTCTAACGTACATTGTCTCATAAGAAGCATAACCACAAGTATACCCAAATCACAAAGGCAACATCATCATCACATATCCACTAATATAAACAGTTGAATACAATGCTAAAAGGGAAATACATATGTCAAAAATCAAAGCCCCAAAAGTCTGCTACATGCTTTAAGCTCAAAGCTGTTGCAACCTAACGCCACCTACATGCATCTATCATGCATAAGCTTATAGAAATCTTAGAGGGTAGTGAAAGTGTGTTCGCAAGATAAGTGTCAAGCACGCAAATATCAGAGTAAGCGGAACTACTGCAAGTCCATAAAAATATCTTTAACCTCATCCGGGATATGCGATGAAAATACATAGCAAGCCAATGTCATATACTGAGAAAGTAATGTGAATTGGATATGTAATGCAAAAACATAATTAACCAGATGTCAGATATCGAGGATGCAATACAATATGCAATTCGAAAGAGCTATGAATACCATTACCCTCATCTAGGTCATATAAATACAGAAACATAGCAACCTAAAATGCCATAAGCTGAGGATGTAATGTAATATGCAATATGTAGTACAAATGAAATGACCAAGTTGCAGTGTGAAGTCGGGATGAAAGTACGTGGTATCGTAGGATATGGGGCCTATTACAAAGGACTTCTATCCAAACCAGTCTCATCCCTAAATTTGGATAGATCGGCTCAATGTGGTAAGCTCCTGATCTCAGGTTAGTCGCGCACCCCATCCGAAATCCTAGCCATTGTGATAGTACACATAACAATTAGTTGTGCACTACCAGCCCGAGTGGATAGTGAATGAATGAATATAATGTTGTGTATGCAACTCCTGCTCCATAAATTAGTACTGTACATCTTTGGTATCATCACGGGGGTCTAGTAAACTCCACACCAGATTGCTGCCCCATTAAATGCACAACTGGGTAAGTGGAAGAGACCTCACTATCCGCCTACCAATACCATCCCATCTCATCAATAGCAGACCCATTTATGAGTTGGTCAAACTCAGCTTAGCTATGCCTACTCCCTCAGGCGGGTAAGGCCACACTCCCTCCCAACCAACCATGACACAGTGGGAGACGCGGCCTACTGGTATACGAACATTATACGCTCATATATATCTACTCGGTCTCGACGTTGGGGCGTCCTCTGGTGCCAAGAGGGTTTAGGAATTTTTACTCAGGGCCATCTATGGCAGCCCGATGCTAATAACAGATTTTTAGTATCCTATCTAGCCATCCACGATATACCTATGGAGGCTACGGCCCTGATGTCACTAGGGCGTATAGAAATATTGAGGCCCACCTTGGTATATAGATATATATAAGGCCCATGTTATGAGACCCATTTGATGTAATGGAGGCCCATGGGTCGAGGCCCAATGGGATGTACATAAGGCCCATTGTAATGTGATTCCACCGTGGTTTATGTGATGATCTTGATGGCGCGTTATGCCTTGGGAGCAATGATGGTTTGATGTCCACATTGTAAGAATAATGTTGGTTTAATGTCTGCATTATAAATCTCCCTAGGCCCATTGATAGGCCCATACTTGTTGTGCGTAGGCCATTTAGGCCCATCTTTGTTGTGAGGATAGTTCATTACTTTATAACATGCTTAGTATAATCCCATGACTCATGCCCATACACATCATATGTATGCTTGATATGAGGAATGTTTGATCATAGCATAAGCCAGTTGGGCTGAGACATTTACGGGACTCCTTATGAGACGGAGTGCCCCACATGATCGTGCGGTACGCGATGGATTACTACATGATTTGATGGTGTGATTCATGCATCTTGCATTTGTTTGACATGATCATTGTATGCCCTAGCGACATCAGGGTCGTAGCTCCATAGGCACATCGTGGATGGTCGTATCGGATACCGAAAGTACTTAGTTCTAGCACTATGGGCACTTAGGATGTCCTTGGGTGAAAGTCCCAAAACCTTTTTAGTATCAGGAGATGCTCCAACGTCTAGACCGAGTGGATACACGAGCGCTCGAGTACTGAATACCAGTAGGCCGCATCTCCCACTGTGTCGTGGTTAGTTAGAAGGGGGTGTGGCCTTATCTGCCTGAGTGAGGGGGCTATAAGCTAGGGTTAGTTTGACCAGGTCACAAATGAGTCTACTATCAACGAGCCGGGTAGGTATTGGTAGACTACTGGTCAGGCGGATAGTGAGGTCTATTCCGCTTGCTGGGCTGTGCGGTTAGGGAGGCGACGTCCAATGTGGAGTGTACTAGACCCCGGTGATATCCCAAAGAGAAACTGTACTGATATGTGTACTTGATGAGGACTGACATGCTTACTTTGCATATAGCATATGACATATGGATACATAGGCCTCGCATCGCATGGTCTTGGTATGGCCGATGACATTCATTCCTTACATCATATAGCTGCTTATGCACGACTGTTGCATGCAGGTGTCGTTAAATCACAGCAGCGCTGAGGCATGAGTGCGTATCAGATTATTTTGGAGCTTTTTGATCATCCCGTATTTCCCTTCCCACATTATACTTAAAGTATTTGATATGGTGGATATGTGGTGATGTTGTTTGGTGACTTGGTTATTCTTGTGGTTATACTCCATTACAAAAAAAAATCATACTGAAAATCTTCCTTATAGGATCCTAGGATCGGAATCTGGCATACAAGTGTTGGAATCCGAGAATGGGGCACTACGGAGTCTGTCAGCGCCGGATTTGGCGATCGGGAATTTTGTGAGCCCAGTTTTCGAGTTTGGGGCGTGAAAAAAGTTGGTATCAGAGCATAACTTAGGAATACCTAAGGATCACATCACATATCTACTATAAACTTAGAATGAATAGGTTCCGAGTGTGAGTAACTTAGCAATTTTCTGACATAAACCCTTAACTTTTCTGCCTTCGAGAATTCTTAAGGCTGATAGGCCCTTGTTCCTTTCTATAGGACATTATGCCTAGAAAAGCGGCCCAAGGGAATCCCGCTCCACCACCTGTGACTCCCGCTCTATCACCTGTGACTCTTGCTCCACCATTGGATATTCCTACTTTCCAACCTGAGGATACCACTTCTCTACCTGTGACCGGTGCGAATCCGACCATACTTGTGAGTACCGCCCAGCTGCAACAGATGTTACAGGCGATGACCGCTATTCTTCAGGGGCAGAGCAGGTATCCCATGTTACGCTAGTCGAGGCCGAGCAGGAGCGTGCGAGCACCCTTCTCAAGGACTTTCGACAGCATGATCCCACGCGTTTCCGAGGCGAGCCAGACCCTACTGCAGCAGAGATATGGTGCTCCAAGGTGGAGAAGATATTTGATACTATGAGATATACGACCGAGCAGTGAGTCTCGTTATCTGTACTTCTTCTCCAAGGTGAGGCTCAGCATTGGTGGGCATCTGTCACCCGATCAGTAGTGGCCAATTTCATGTGAACCTAGGAGGAATTTGTAGACTGGTTCGACCGAAAGTTCTTTCCCAAGCATGTGTGCCAGCAGCGCATATTAGAGTTTGAGACTCTAGTCTAGGAGAACATGACTGTGTCCTAGTATGAGGGACGTTTCGTCGCACTATCGAGATTCGTGACGTATCTTATTAATGATGAGGGGCGGAGGGCCCACTGTTTTGAGAACGGTTTGTGTCATGTTCTCAGGAGCCGTGTGATTTGATACATGCTTCGGACATTTGAGCAGATTGTGGAGAGGGCCTAGATCTATGAGTCAGATTGGGCCAGTCTACAGAGGACCCATGAACAGAGAGGAGATAAGAAGAGGAAGGGCCCTCTGTTGGTTCCTAGTAGAAGAAGCATCATCCACAGCAGCGACGCACGATCAGCTCAGCATTTCGCGCACTAGTGGCACCCCCAGTACCACCTCCGTGACCATTTTCAGGTACTTGTTTTGGATGCGGTAGGACAGGACATCGTAGGCACGAGTGTCTCCATCCACAGCAGCAGCAGCCGAGGACACCGTATCAGCCCCTCGACAGCCCCCACAGCAGCAGCAGCGACCGTAGCACTAGCCTCCAGGACCTCCCCTGTAGCAGAAGAGGCAGCAGATCAGGCCGCCATAGTAGCAGCAACATCAGTAGAGACCTCAAAGGGGACCTATACCTCCCCAGCAGGCCCAGGACAGATTTTATGCTGCCCAGAAGGACCCTCAGTCATCAGGAGTCGTCGAAGGTACTCTCCCTGTTTCTTCATGCATTGCACGTGTATTGTTTGATTATGGTGCATTGTATTCCTTTGTGGCTGATGATTTCTTCCGATCGACTGGTTTGCTGATGGAGTCTGCCCGTGAGGGTTTGTCAGTATCGACACCCTTAGGGAAGATGCAGTATTAGACCGATTTTGCTCGTCTTGTCCCGTTCTGATTGGGGATATCTTTTTGCCTGCCGATCTGTTCGTATTGCCGATGTCTGAGTTTGATGTTATCTTGGGCATGGATTGGCTCACCCAGTACCACGCCATATTGGACTGCTCTGCAAGGACAGTCACGTTCTGTATACCTGGCATGCAAGGTTCCAGTTTGTTGCCGAGCCCAGAGGAGAGCAGCTTTCTTGCCTGTTATCATGTGTTGTTGAGGAGTCAGCTGCTTTGAGTATCGACCAGTTGCCAGTCGTTTGTGGTTTTCCTAATGTGTTCCACGAGATTCTGGGGTTATCACCTCGTCGGCACACTGAGTTCCAGATTGATCTTGTGCCCAGTACCACGGCTATTTTGAAGGCCTCGTATCGTATGACACTATTGGAGTTACGGGAACTGCAGAAGCAATTGGACGAGTTGCATGAGTTAGGCTTTATCCGTCCGAGCAGTTCGTCGTGGGGAGTGTCAGTACTCTTTGTGAAGGAGAAGGATGGCTCGTTGAGGCTCTAAGTGGATTACCGCAAGCTCAACAAGGTTACGATCAAGAATAAGTACTGCTTCCGAGGATGAATGATTTGTTCGCTGAAGGAGGCGCAGTTCTTTTCAGAGATAGACTTGCGGTCCGGTTATCATCAGGTTCGGGTCCGAGATGAGGATATCCCAAAGATAACCTCCAGGATGCACTATGGTCATTTTGAGTTCCAGGTCATGTCCTTCGAACTGACTAATGCGCCCGTGGTATTCATACAATAGATGAACTAGGTCTTTCGTCCATATCTCAACCAGTTTGTTGTGGTGTTCATCGACGACATTCTGATATATTCGAGGACCTATGAGAAACATGAGCAGCATCTATATATTACATTGTAGACCCTCCGTGTGCACTAGCTTGACGCTAAGATGGAGAAGTGTGAGTTCTGGAAGGAGGAGGTGAAGTTCCTCAGTCATGTGGTGATGAGGCAGGGCTTTGTAGTGGACCCCTCGAAGATTGATGCCATACGTCTATGGGGCCAGCCCATGAATGCATCCGAGATCCGCAGTTTCCTTGGTTTGGTGGGCTACTACTGACGTTTCATCGAGGGATTCTCTCGTATTACAGCCTCGTTGACCAGGTTGACCCAGAAGGGTGCTGAGTTCATTTGGAGCGACGGTTGTGAGCAGGCATTTATGGAGCTGAAGGACCGCCTCACGTCTGCTCTTATCCTCACTCTTCCCTCTAGGAGTGATGGATTTGTTGTATTTACCGATGCCTTGCGAGTTAGCTTGGGTGCTATCCTAATGTAGGACGGGAAGCCGGTGGCTTATGCGTCTCGCCAGCTCAAGGTCAATGAGCTGAACTACCCTACACATGATTTGGAGCTGACATCAATTGTCTTTGCCTTGAAGGTGTGGGGCACTATCTTTATGGGGTGAGGTTCGAGCTCTTCTTCGACCACAAAAGCTTGAAGTATCTGTTCTCTTAGTTCGAGCTGAACTGAGGCAGAGGCGTTGGATGGAGCTCCTGAAAGACTATAATTTTGACCTCCAGTACCACCCAGACAAGGCGAACATGGTGGCGGATGCCTTCAGCCATCAGCCACGAGGCCTGGTGGCGCACATGATGATTCAGGAGTGAAGGATGCTTGAGGATGTGTCAGCTTTTGACTTCAAGATCAGCTTGCAGTCTCTATCATTTAGCTATCGAGCCTATAGATTTAACCCTCTCTTGTCGCAAGGGTGATCGAGGCTCAGCGGACAGACAAGTCGTTACAGGATTACCGAGTAGAGGTAACATCTGAGAGTCAAACAGATTGGCAGATTGGTTCTGATGGTGGACTTTACTTTAGAGGCCGATTATGTGTCCCGGATATACCTGAGTTGCACAGAGATCTTATGACCGAGGCACACCGATCGCGGTTCTCTATCCACCCTGGCCCGATGAAGATGTATCGAGATATGAGGCGTCAGTATTTTTAAACGGGGATGAAGCACCAGATAGCAAGTTTTGTGGCCGAGTGTGACACATGCCAACGTGTTAAGGCCGATCATCAGAGACCCTCTGGTCTATTGCAGCCGTTGAGCGTCCCGATGTAGAAGTAAGAGTACATATCTACCGATTTTGTCATGGGTTTGCCGAGGACACAGCATGGTCATGACACCATCTAGGTTGTCATGGACCTTTTGACAAAGTCGGCATATTTTCTTATAATTCATGAGACCTGTCATGCAGACCAACTTGCCAACCTATTTGTGGATGAGATTGTGAGACTGCACGGTGTTCCTGTCTCGATCATTTCTGACCGAGACCCGAGGTTCACGTCTCAATTTTGGAGGAGCTTTCAAAGTGCAATGGGCACTGATTTGCAGCTCAGCACCGCGTACCATCCACAGACCGATGGCCAAACTAAGAGGGTCAAATAGATCCTTGAGGATATGCTTCGGGCATGCACGATTGATTTCTCGGGTAGCTAGGATGAGCACTTGCTATTGGTTGAGTTCCCGTACAACAACAGCTATCAGGTTACCATTGGCATGACTCCTTTTAAGGCATTATATGGCAGACCGTGTAGATCTCTGAGTTGTTGGACCGAGGTTGGAGAGTGGCGTCTCCTAGGTCCCGAGATTATGTAGTAGACGTTAGAGGTTATCGATATCATCAGACAAAGGATGCACACAGCTCAAAGTCAGCAGAAGAGTTTTGCTGACCGTTGGCGTCATCCCTTGGAGTTTGCCATTGGGGACCATGTGTATCTCAAGGTTTCACTCATGAAGGGTGTGGTTCATTTTGGAGCGAAGGGCAAGCTTACCCCGAGATTTATAGGACCTTTCAAGATCACCGAGCACGTTGGCGCCGTGTCCTATCGGCTTGCCTTGTCATCTCAGTTGTCTAGCATCCACAACATTTTCTAGGTCTCTATGTTGAGGAAGTGTGGGTCAGACATCATTCCTATTATTGATTGGCAGCTGTTGGAGGTTCATGAGGACACTTCTTACATTAAGCAGCCAGTTCGTATCCTCAATCGGAAGGAGCAGGTCTTGCGGACTAAGGTTATTCCCTTAGTGAAGGTGCATTGGGGCCATCATAGTGTGGATGAGGCGTCTTGGGAGGGCGAGGCGGAGATTCGAGAGCGCTACCCCTATCTTTTCGATGTTTGATTATATGTTGTATTATGTTTTGATTATACATGATGTTATGTTTTCAATTCCCTTATGAGTTATAATGAGTTGTGATGGTAGTATAAATTTTGAGGACAAAATTTTTATTAGGTGGGGAGAGTTGTAAGACCCGTACCCTAGTCCGTACTGTTCTGTCGACTCCTGCGATCCTTCACGTTGAATTTCGACAACCTGCGACCTATAATCAACATTTATGCACGATCCTAAGTCATATCCTGTAGATTTAAGTAAGCTTACTTTGATATTTGTAACATTGCGACCGCATCGTCGCCGCGGTTCCAACGCCGCGTCTTGCATACCGATCCGATACCCTGGCCAGGAGATGTGGGCCCACGTTTAGTTCAAGGAAAAACACCGTGCGTTTGCAATCTCAAGAGAATCTCTACAACATGTCCCATCAATCAATCACTCAATCAATCAATCAATCACCTGAAGTCAACAAATCTCTCACCTCACCCATCACTCACCTCACATCCATCACCCATCACTCTCTCTCCTTACAACCCTCTCTCTCTCATTTCTCAAACACAAAATTCTAAGCAAAGAAGAGAGTGGATGTCCAAGCCATCCCAAGTGAGAAAAGTGTATTGTGTGGCTTACTTCTCACCCCAAAATCCTTCATCCTAGCCATTCACTTCTCATCATCTTTCATCAAAGTGAGACACAAGAAGATCGACGTTCCATCGGACCAAGAAGATCGAACGGTGGGTGTTTTATAGGCTAGATTTTCATGTTTTGATGATGGGCCAAGTGAGGCCTACTGATTAATAGTATGGATCTCACTTTGGACCCTAGGTGTGGCCGATGGTCCACCTTGATTCTCATGATCATTCCATGATGGGGCCATTCTCCATGGACCCCATCATGATATTTATTTTCCTTGCATGAATAGAGGTCATCTAGACCTTCCATTTTGGAGGAGAAGGAATCTCCACCGTTGATCTTTGATTTGGTGGGCCCACATGTATTGGGACCCACCTGATGTATGATTAAATGCAAGGGAGGGCTCATAGTAATGGAGCCCTCCATCACACGTGTTCCTCTCTCTTTCTCTCTCTCTCACTCTGTTTTCTTTCATTTGTTTTGTGTGTGATGATGTGGTTGTGTGGCCCACCCGAATGTACCCCACATTGATGTATGTCTTATCCAACCGTCCAAGCCATGTGGGCCCTGCCTTGAAATGATGGGAAAACACGAATATCAGATTGACCCAAATCATATGGGCCACATCCATGTGGGACCCACCATGATGAAATATGTATACACCCTCTGGGAGTAAGGGCAGATAGTAGGGTGTGTTGGTAGCAACAGAAAGAGACAAAATAATAATAATAATAATATTATTATTATTAGATTGATTTGAAGCTTTGGGGAGGATTGCTCACGCAAGCCCCACCTTGATGTATGAATTCAATCCGTGCCGTCCATCTTATTTCCCAACTCATTTTAGGCGTTAAGCCGAAAAATAAAGCTGATCTGACTATTTGGTGGGCCATAGTATAGAAAACAGTATTGTTACCGTTGAAAGCCACTCCGATGTTTCTATACACCGAAACATGCTCAATATTGGGCTTGTTTGACTTGTCTTGAGCCATAGGAGCCATTAGGCGAGGTGGATCCTCACAATGCGGGCCCCACCTAGGAAAATCCATAAAAAAAATTATATTTCAATATATATATATATATATATATATATATATATATATATATGCAGCAACACACTGTTGTTGCCAGAGGGCGCACAGGCAGCGCTTGCTGCGCTAGTGATGGACAACAGGCAGGGACCTACAGTCCCAACCGTGGGCCCCACCATGATGTGTGTTGATCATCAACACTGTGCATTTTTCGGGTCCCCTCTGACCAATGGGTCACCCCAAAAATCAGCCGTATACACAACTCAGGTGGCCCACACGGCAGGAAATAGTGAGGATTGAACGTCTGCCATTAAAATCCTTTTTGTGGTTACAAAAGTTTTGGATCACTGTGAAATTTGTTTTTCCTTTTCATCTAGGTCCGTGTGACCTTATCAACAGACTAGATGGCATATAAACGTTATGGTGGGCCCCACGTTGGACCCACTGATGATGTGTTTCAACCACACCGTCCCCACCACTGGGAGTGGGATGACTGGTGTACCTCAGTTCAAGTGGACCCCACCTTGGTATATGTATGAGGCCCATCTTGATTTATTTGTGGCTGTCCATTGATGGCCCACCTTGGTATATGTATGAGGCCCATCTTGATTTATTTGTGGTCGTCCATTGAGGCCCACCTTGGTATATGTATGTGGCCCATCTTGATTTATTTGTGGCCGTCCATTGAGGCCACCTTGGTGTGTGTGTGTGTGTGTGTGTGTGTGTGTATAAGGCCCATGTTATGAGACCCATTTGATGTATTGGAGGCTCATGGGTCGAGGCCCAATGGGATGTACATAAGGCCCTTTGTAATGTGATTCCACCGTGGTTTATGTGATGATCTTGATGGCGGGCTATGCCTTGGGAGCAATGATGGTTTGACGTCCACATTGTAAGAATAATGTTGGTTTAATGTCTGCATTATAAATCTCCCTAGGGCCCATTGATAGGCCCATACTTGTTGTGCGTAGGCCATTTAGGCCCATCTTCTTTGTGAGGATAGTTCATTACTTTATAACATGCTTAGTATAATCCCATGACTCATGCCCATACGCATCATATGTTTGCTTGATATGAGGAATGTTTGATCATAGCATAAGCTAGTTGGGCTGAGACATTTACGGGACTCCTTATGAGATGGAGTGCCCCACATAATCGCGCGATACGTACTGGATTACTGCATTATTTGTTGGTGTGATTCATGTATCTACCATTTGTATGACATGATCATTGTACACCCTAGCGCCATCAGGGCCGTGGCTCCACAGGCACATTGTGGATGGCCATATCGGATACCGAAAATACTTGGTTCTAGCACTGTGGGCACCTAGGATGTCTTTGGGTGAAAGTTCCAGAACCTTTTTGGTACCAGGAGATGCTCTAACGTCTAGACTGAGTGGATACACGAGCGCCCGAGTGCCGAATACCAGTAGGTCGCGTCTCCCTCTGTGTCGCGGTCGGTTGAAAGGGGGTGTGGCCTTATCCGCCCGAGTGAGGGGGCTATAAGCTAGGCTGAGTTTGACTAGCTCACAAATGAGTCCGCTATCAACGAGTCGGGTAGGTATTGGTAGACTACTGGTTAGGTGGATAGTGAAGTCTATTCTGCTCACTGGGCTGTGCAGCTAGGGAGGCGACGGTCAGTGTAGAGTGTACTAGACCCCGGTGATATCCTAGATAGAAACTATACTGATATGTGTACTTGATGAGGACTGGCATGCTTGCTTTGCATCTCGCATATGACATATAGCTACATAGGCCTCGCATCAGATGATCTTAGTATGGTCGATAGCATTCATGCCTTGCATCATATAGCTTTGGTACAGCTAATTGTATTTAAGGACTTACCCGCATATTTTCACATTACTCTGATATTGTATACTTGGCACTTGCCATGCACATACACTTACACCACCCTTTAAGCTTTTGTAAGCTTATGCACAACCATTGCATGCAGGTGTCATTAGATCGCAGCAGCGCTGAGGCAAGAGTGCGTATCAGATTATTTTAGAGCTTTTTGATCATCCTGTATTTCCCATCCCGCATTGTACTTGAAGTATTTGATATAGTGGATATGTGGTAATATTGTTTTGTGACTTGGTTATGCTTGTGGTTATGCTCCATTACAAAAAAAAAAAAAAAAATCATACTAAAAATCCTCCTTGTAGGATCCCAAGATTGGAATCTGGCATACGAGTGCCGAGATCCGAGAATGGGGCACTTCAGAGGCTGTCAGCGCCGAATTCGGCAATCGAGAATTTTGTGAGCTCGATTTTCGAGTTTGGGGTGTGACACAAGTGGGCTTGGACCATACCAAAAAATAATAATTTCACTAGTTGCAGGTGTAACATGTGTATCACTGTACACATCATTCAATGGGGCACATGGCCCACTAATGATGATTAGCACGATCCAAACATTGTCCAGCACTATCTAAACATTGTCCAACACCGTCCAACACAATCTGGACGATGTGGATATAGACTAAATACATCAAGGTGCGCCCCCCTCCAACAAATGGGTGACAACATAGATGGAACGCATACATTATGGAGTCCCACACGGGACCCATGATCTGGACAGTCCGATGACCCATCGTCCAAAACTATTGGATGGTGGGGATGATCCCATACATCAAGGTGGGTCCCCACATGGAGCCCACCATAATATCATATTAACATATATTATATATATGAATATTATAATAATATATATATATATTATTATATAAGCCTATGGCTTTATACCCTCCAGTGTTCAGATGGACTGTCTGGATGGATGGATTGCATCCATACATTCAAGGGGGACCCGCCATCCAGAGATCTGGACGGTGTGGATTGATATAAACATCACAGTGGATCCACATAGGCTACAACAACAATATAACTGGTGTGAGGTATACCAGCTGAAGCACATCCATTGTCCAACAATATTGGACGGTGTGGATATTCACATATATCATGATGATCCCCCACACATGTGGTAAGAGGTCCCACCGTCCAGAGTACTGGACGGTGAGGATTGCAACATACATCACCGTTTGGCCCACCGTCCAGCCATCAGGACGGTAGGGATTGCAAAACAGGTGGACGGCGTGGAGTAAAAATAGATGGACAGCGTTGATACAACGCATGCATCTCACAGAGTCCACACATGGGTCCCACGGCTACTGTTGCAGCAGGATAAAACACATATATCATGAGTGGGGTCCACAGGACCGTCCAACTTTTCCAACACCATCCAGATGGTCTGGATGGTGTGGATGAAACAAATACGTCATGGCATGGCCCCATAGGGTCGTCTAACCAGTCCAGCACCGTCCAGATGGTCTGGACGGTGTGAATGGAACAAATACATTATTGGTTGGCCCAACAGCAGCTGGGCGGTTGGGATCCAACACATATAATCACGTGGGACCCACTGAACTTACTAACGACAGTCAGCAGATGGGTCCCACCATCTAGACGGTTTAGATATAACACATGTATCACGTGGGACCCTCAAAACCTACTGACGCCAGTTAGACGGTTGGGGTCCCACCGTTAGATGGTTTGGATGCAACACACGCATCATGGTGGGTTCTATGGTGATGGATGACTGGATATGTCACACGCATCGGGTGGGCTGCACATCAAGATGGAGAGGGAAAACGAGAGAGAAAGAAAGTGAGTGAGAGACGATCGTAAGAGGGGAGGGACCCCGCCACTATAGGCCCTCCCTATACATGTATACATCAAGATGGGTCCCACATATGTGGGCCCTCAAATCACAAAATCAACAAATAAAAGCACCCACTGTCGATCTCCTCTTCCCTTCTTCAGCCAACACAGTCTAGAGCACCAAGGGGTGGATTTTAACCGTTGAGATGGACTTTGGATGGTGGGATTGGGTGTAGGAAGGTAGACCACACCAAGTTTTCTCCTCTCATGGAGCTTGGACGATTGCTTGCTTGGAGAATGAGAGAGATAAGAGAGATGAGAGAAATGAGAGATGTGAGTGATGGGTGAGTGAGTGATGGGAGTACTTGTGCATAAGAGAGAGTTGACTTTGGAGAGGGTGGTTATACTTGGGGATGGGTGTGAGTGATGGAAGTGATAGAATGTGTACTTGACATTTGATGTAATTGATTTGATTAGAGATGCTCTTGGGATTGCAATGCACGGCGTTTTCCTCGAACTGAACGCGAACCTACATTTCTTGGCCAGGGTATCGTCTCAGCACGTGAGATGCGGCATCGGAACCGTGACAACGGCGTGGTTGCAATGATACAAGTCTCAGGTCGAGCTGACTCAGATTGAAAGGATGCAACTCATGGTTGCGCGTAACTACTATTTATGCATCGCAGGTCGCCAAAATTAGATCAGGAGGACCGCGGAAGCCTATGGAACGGTACGGTATAAGATACGAGCCTTACATCTCTCCCCACCTAAAAAAAATTTCATCCTCGAAATTTATGGAACAAACAAGAGAAGAGGAAACATCATCAAGTATATATGACAAGGGACAATTAATCTATAAAATGATGAAGATAGCGCTCTCTAATCTCAACCTCACACTCCCAAGATGCATCATCAACACTACAATGATCTAACTGGACCACGAATCCTAGATCAGAAGTGATCAAAACTGGAATACTATGCAGCCTCACAATATCAACAGTAGGGAACTATGTCAAAAAATCTCTAAGTTATTCGAACTCACGGACCTAACCATTCTAAGTTCTCAACAATCATAGAGTGCAAGGTAGCTATCAGCAGATATATGATGTTATCTTCAGGTATTCTCAAGTTATGATCTTATACCAACTTCTGTCACGCCCCAAACCCATAAATCGTGCTCACAAAATTCTTGATTGCTGAATCTGGTGCTGACAGCTTTCGTAGTACCCCATTCTCGGTTCCTAGTGCCCATATGCCATATTCCGATCCTGGGATCCTACAAAGAGGATTTTTCAACGTACATTGTCTCAAAAGAAGCATAACTACAAGTATACCCAAATCACAAAGGCAACATCATCATCACATATCCACTAATATAAACAATTAAATACAGTACTGAAAGTACATATGTCAAAAATCAAATCTCCAAAAGTCCGCTGCATGTTCCAAGCTTAACGTTGTTGCGACTTAATGCCACCTACATGCATCTATCTTGCATAAGCTTATAGAAAGCTTAGAGGGTGGTGAAAGTGTGTGCGAAAGATAAGTGACAAGCATACAAATATCAGAGTAAGTGAAAATATTGCAAGTCCATAAAAATATCATCAACCTCATCTAGGATATGCCATGAAAAGACATAGCAAGCCAATGCCATATACTGAGAAGGTAATGTGAATCGGATATGTAATGTGAAAACATATTTAACCAGATATCAGATATCGAGGATGCAATACAATATGCAATTTGGAAGAACTACGAATACTATGAGCCTCATTTAGGTCATATAAATACAGAAACATAGCAACCCAAAATGTCATAAGCCAAGGATGTAATGCAATATGCAATATGTGGTACGAATGAAATGTCCAAGCTATAATGTGAAGTCAGGATGATAGTACATGGTATCGTAGGCTATGGGGTCTATCACAAAAGACTTCTATCCAAACCAGTCTCATACCTAAATTTGGATAAATAGTCTCAATGTGGTGAGCTCCTGATCTCAGGTTAGTTGCGCGCACCAATCGAAATCCTAGTCATTACAAAAGTACACATAAAAATTAGTTGTGCACCACTAGCCCGAGTGGATAGTAAATGAATAAATATAATGTTGCGTATGCAACTCCTGCTCCACAAATCAGTAATGTACATCTCTGGGATCATCATTGGGGTCTAGTACACTCCACACCAGCTTGCCACACCATCAAGCATATAACTGGATAAGTGGAAGAGACCTCACAATCTGCCTACCAATACCAACCCGGCTCGTCGATAGCAGGCCCATCTATGAGCTGGTCAGACTCAGCCTAGCTATGCTTACTCCCTCAGGCGGGTAAGTCCATAACCTCTCCCGACCGACCACGTCATAGTGAGAGACGTGGCCTAATAGTATATGGCCCTTATACGCTCATATATATCCACTCGATCTCGACGTTGGGGTGTCCTCTGGTGGCAAGAGGGTTTATGGATTTTCACTTAGGGCCATCTATGGTAGCCTGATGCTAGTAACAAATTTCAAGTGTCCCATCAGGCCATTCACGATATGCCTATGGAGGCTACGGCCCTAATGTCACTAGGGCGTACAATAATCACAAAACACAATGCAAGATGCATGAGTCATACAATCCAGCCATGCATCAATCCTGCGCATACCATATGCTCATGTGAGACAATCTCCGCTTATCAGGGAGTCTCATAACAACATGCCCAATAACATATGCAATGATCAACCACATCTCATAATAAACATGCAGATGATGCGTATGGGCATGTATCATGATGCTATGTTGTCACATACTCATAATCGAGATCAATAATCGGCCTTGACAATCAGAATCGGCCTTAACAATCAGCCGAACAAAGCCTATAGGAAGGTCACAATGTGGACATTAAACCATCATTGCCCATCAATGTGGCCATTTAACCAACATTGCTCCCAAGCAGTGGCCTATATAGAGCCAAATATTTAGTGGGCCCATAGCCTCACGCAAGGGCCTAATACATATCACTATGGGCCTCACTCATGGGCCGCATAAGCATCGCATTGGGCCCCGCTCATGGACTTCATGTACATCACGATGGGCCATAATACATGGGCTGGAAAATACACCTCATTGGGCCTTACCAAATGGGCCAGAAATACATCACAATGGGCCACGACACATGGGCCGAGAATACATCTCAATGGGCTACGACCCATGAGCCTCAGATACAACAAGTGGGTTGCATCAATGGGCCACACCAATGGGCTTCATATACATCAAGCGGACCGCATCAATGTGCCTCATATACACAACAAGTGGGCCCTAATCATGGGCCTCAAATAAAATAACATGTGGGCCCTACACATGGGTCTCATATGCATCAAATGGGCTACATATCTGGGCCTCTAATACATAAAAAGGGCCACGCGTCATGGGCCTAATACATGTCACAATGGGCCTTGCGCATAGGCCATGAATACATCCCGATGGGCTTTGCCCATAGCCCTCAGATTCAAGCAAATGGGCCCCATCATATGGGCCTTAAATACAAGGCAGATGGTTCCCATGCATGGGCCGCACCAATGGGTCTCAAGTGGGCTTGGACCACACCAAAAAGAATCATTTCACTAGTTGCAGGTGTAACATGTGTATCACTATACACATCATTCCATGGGGCACATGACCCACTAATGATGATCAGCACTGTCCAAACATTGTCCAGCACTATCCAAACATTGTCCAGCACTGTCCAACACAATCTGGACCGTGTGGATATAAACTAAATACATTGAGGTGGGCCCCACTCCAACAAATGGGCGACAACATAGATGGAACGCATACATCATGGAGTCCCACGCGGGACCCATATCTAGACCGTCCGATGACCCATCGTCCAAAACTACTGGATGGTGGGGATGATTTCATACATCAAGGTGGGTACCTATATGGGGCCCACCATAATATCATATTAACATATATTATATATATGAATATTATATTATATTATATAAGCCTACGGCTTTATACCCTCCAACATCCAGATGGGCTATCTGGACGAATGGATTCCATCCATACATTCAAAGGGGGCCCACCATCCAGAGATCTGGACAGTGTGGATAGATATAAACATCACAATAGGTCCACATAGGCTACAACAGCAATATAACTGGTGTGAGGTATACCAGCTAAAGCTTATCCACCGTCCAACAATATTGGACAGTGTGGATATTCACATATATCATGATGGTCCCCCACACATGTGGCAAGAGGTCCCACTGTCCAGAGTACTAGACAGTGAGGATTGCAACATACATCACTGTTTGGCCCACCGTCCAGCCATCTAGACGGTGGGGATTGCAAAACAGGTGGGCGGCGTGGAGTAAAAATAGATGGACAGTGTTGATATAACACATGCATCTCGTGGAGTCCACACACACGTGGGTCCCACGGTTGCTATTGTAGCAAGATAAAACACATATATCATGAGTGGGGTTTACAGGACCATCCAACCTATCCAGCACCGTCTAGATGGTCTGGACAGTGTGGATGAAACAAATACATCATGGCATGGCCCCCAGGGCCTTCCAACCTGTCCAGCACCGTCCAGATGGTCTGGACGGTGTGGATGAAACAAATACATCATGGCATGGCCCCACAAGGCCGTCTAACCTGTCCAGCACCGTCCAGATGGTCTGGACGGTGTGGATGAAACAAATACATCATTGGTTGGCCCAACAACAGGTGGGCAGTTGGGATCCAACACATATAATCACGTGAGACCCACTGAACTTACTGACGATAGTCAGTAGATGGGTCCCACCATCCGGACGGTTTAGATATAACACATGTATCATGTGGGAACACAAAACCTACTGACATCAGTCAGCCGGTTGGAGTCCCACCGTTGGATGGTTTGGATGCAACACACGCATCATGGTGGGCTCCACGGTGATGGATGGCATGGATATGTCACATGCATCGGGTGGGCCGCACATCAAGAGGGAGAGGGAAAAAGAGAGAAAGAAAGAGAGTGAGAGATGATCGTAAGAGGGGAGGGACCCTGCCACTATGGGCCCTCCCTATACATGTATACATCAAGATGGGTCCCACATATGTGGGCCCTCAAATCACAAAATCAACAAATAAAAGCACCCACCATCGATCTCCTCTTCCCTTCTTCCGCTAACACGGTTTAGAGCACCAAGGGGTGGATTTTAACGATTGAGATGGACTTTAGATGGTGGGATTGGGTGTAGGAAGGTAGGCCACACCAAGCTTTCTCCTCTCATGGAGCTTGAACGATTGCTTGCTTGTACAATGAGGGAGATGAGAGAGATAAGAGATGTGAGTGATATGTGAGTGAGTGATGGGAGTACTTGTGTAAGAGAGAGACTTGACTTTGGGGAGGGTGGTTGTACTTGGGGATGGGTGTGAGTGATGGGAGTGATGGAATGTGTACTTGACATTTGATGTGATTGATTTGATTAGAGATTCTCTTGGGATTGCAACGCGCGGCATTTTCCTCGAACTGAACACGGGCCTACATCTCCTGGCCGGGCTATCGCCTCAGCGTGTGAGACACGGCGTTGGAACTGCCGCAACGGCACCGTTGCAATGATACATGTCTCGGTCTGAGTCAACTCAGATCGATAGGATGCAACTCAGGGTCACACGCAACTACTATCTACGTGTTGCCGGTCACCGAAATTAGACCAGGAGGTCCGCGGAGCCTATGAAACGGTACGGTTTAAGATACAAGCCTTACATCTCTCCCCACCTAATTAAAATTTTATCCTCGAAATTTACAGAACAGACAAGGGAAGAGGAAACATCATCAAGTATATATGACAAGGCACAATTAATCTACTAAAGGATGAAGATAGTGCTCTCTAATCTCAACCTTACCTTCACAAGACGCATCATCAACACTACAATGATCCAACTGGACCTCGAATCATGGATCAGAAATGATTGAAACTAGAATACTATGCAACCTCACAATATCAACAATAGGGAGCTATGTCAGAAAATCTCTAAGTTATTTGAACTCGGGATCTAACCATTCTAAGTTCTCAACAATCATAGAGTGTAGGGTAGCTATCAGCAGATATGTGATGTTATCTTCAGGTATTCCCAAGTTATGATCTGATACCAACTTCTATCACGCCCCAAACTTGGAAATCGGGCTCACAAAATTTCTGATTGCCGAATCCAATGCCGACAGCCTCCTTAGTACCCCATTCTCTGCTCCTAGCGCCCACACACCAGATTCCATTCCTGGGATCCTACAAGGAGGGTTTTCCAACGTACATTGTCTCAAAAGAAACATAACCACAATTATACCCAAATCACAAAGGCAACATCATCATCGCATATCCACTAATATAAACAGTTGAATACAGTGCTGAAAGGGAAATACATATGTCAAAAATTAAAGCTCTAATGGTCCGCTGCACGCTTCAAGCTTAATGCTGCTGCGATCTAATGCCACCTGCATGCATCTATCATGCATAAGCTTATAGAAAGCTTAGAGGGTGGTGAAAGTGTGTGCGAAAGATAAGTGTCAATCACGCAAATATCAGAGTAAGTGGAAATACTGCAAGTCCATAAAAATATCATCAACCTCATCTAGGATATGCGATGAAAAGACATAGCAAGCCAATATTATATACTGAGAAAGTAATGTGAATCGGATATGTAATGCGAAAACATAATTAACCAGATATTAGATATTGAGGATGCAATACAATATGCAATTCGAAAGAACTACGAATATCATGAGCTTCATCTAGGTCATATAAATGTAAAAACACAGCAACCCAAAATGCCATAAGCCGAGGATGAAATGGAATATGCAATATGTGGTATGAATGAAATGACCAAGCTATAATGTGAAGTTAAGATGATAGTACGTGGTATCGTAGTGTAACATCTCGAAAAGGCCTGTACAAAGACCTAAGTACCACCTTAGGCAGAAATTACTCAGGACCAAAACCTTTAGAAAATTAGGTTAATGTTAGCAAGTGCTAAACTAGAATGCTCGTGAAATTAGTGCTAATCACTTTAAATATGATCTGCAAGACCCAAAACGTGCAGAATCATTGACGCTACATTACCTTGAAATCTAGAGTCCGTCCTTAAACCCGATTGCTCTCCGGAGCACACCAAAACTCCGTATCGGACCTAGACCGCACGTCGAAAGTCCGATGACTGCGAAACTATATAGTTATTACCACATTACTGGACTTGACAACCCCTTTAGAAATTAAGTCCTAATTGTGTCTAGAAATGCACAACTTGAGCCCAGAGCAAAATGTGTGAGAAACGTGAAAATATTTAGAAATAAAAATATGAATTTAAGTAATCTAAGTCATGTCACTTACGGGCCAAATATAAGGATTTAGACCGTCAGAATCTGACCCAAATACATCCTTGGAACAGGAGAAATGTCCAACACATGTCGATGTACTTGTGGCCCTGATCGAGTGACCATGACCATTGCACTGAAACTGATCTGGCACGGCTGATCTGTAAATTCGATCGGAACGAAAAATCATCCTGACCTAGTTCCATGGTCAGGGAGCTTAAGTCCGACCGCACGTGGAAAGGGGCCACCAGAAGTGCTCCGTTGGACCGGAACAGTCTGTATTTGAATATAACCTAAGTATACCTTGGCCCTGGGGCTATTCCCATCAAACCTGGGCCTATATAAGGACCTTAAACTCTCTCTCTCTCACCCCATATGAATTTGAGAAACCTTAGGGGAGAGAGGAGAGAAAAGAGAAGGGAAAAGAGAGAAAGTGAGAGTGAGAGTTGGAGATTTTTCTTGTGATTCGATCCCGCTATTCCACGCACTCAACCACCACTCCTATATCGCTATACAGGTGATTTCGATTCTATTCTTAGGTAAGAAAACCTAACCCTAATCTTTTTTAGAGTTTCAGATAGTGTAAGTTATGAAATAGCTAACCTAATTCATGTTATAGGTTGCCAATCTGCCGTAGACAAAGACTTAGCTTTAAAACTGAGTTCGTTACGAGTCTACCGACGAAAGGTGCAGACTATAAACGTATAGGTTATGATTTTCAAGGCTTTCAATGTCGGTTAATGGTTTATTACTGACGTGGGTGCTATTTCACATCCAAATGCGTCGTTTGTTTCACGCTTCGGATATATATGAACTATATTGACTATAGTGTTTTCTAGGTATTTGTTGAAATGATTGAATGCGTGTAGAATTGAAATTCGTGTTTGCCATGATTATCTGTCATGGATAGAGGATAGTTGCATTTGTAATAACTCCTTGGCAAAAGGATCCACTTAAATACATGTTATGACCGATGTACGTCATGTATGTGAAAGGGTGCAGTTTAAGTGTTTGTTGAAATGACTGAATGAATAGAAAATCATGATTGGTGCCTACCGTGGCTATGGGATGTAAGTGCATTATGATGGTGTATGTGTCAACTCCCTGTCAGAAGGATTTGTCCAAGTATATGTTAAAAAGCAACATATGTCATGTATGTCGATAGGTGTAGTATAAGTGTTTGATAATTTGTCTGTATGAACAAGTAATTGGTGAATTGTATTGTATATGGGCGTTGAGATAAGGTTCTCAACTACCTTAACTATGTGTATAAATCCCTCTATGTACCATATATTTTATTGTCTGATTACTTATGAAATACATATGTGTGAATTCATATTTATATTGTATTTCATAAAATGCTTAAATGGTTGTAGGATTTAAATTACTTACTGCTTGATTATCTCACATGAACTCTTATTGGTACTGAGTGTGGTTGGGACTATGTAATAGTCCACGCAATCGATAACAGGTTCTGATTTGGTGGCTGAGGTTGTTTTCGCCCACAAGACGTGTTCGATGTGTCCGAGCCGTACTTTAGTTGTCGACAGTGGTTAGGCCACATGGAGTGCTTGTACACTTCATGTCGATCAATTTGATGTGCACTCATGCTAGTCGAGCTCGTTAAGTAACCCAATTAACCTGATGTATGTTCACCATGTATGGATGTTACTGCTTAAATCTAGGGTACCAAACTCACCAGTGAAAACTCCTTTAAACCTTGGTACCTCGACCCGATAAGACTCATGAGCTGGGCATGGTGGTATGGGACACCATGGTTGAGATATCGGCCTACGTTGGGGTGATGTGCCTCCCCATAGTGTCCAATGAGCAACACAGTCTCGTGAGTTAAATATGGTGGTATGAGACACTGTATTCGAGCTGTCGGCCTACACTGATAAGGTGACGAGCCTTTTGTAGTGACCTCGAGCGTACTATAAGACTGCGTAGAGGCGACGAGCCCTTATGTAGCAACAAGAGTACACTAGGCCTGCACTGATAATGTGACAAGCCCTTTGCAAGTACCTAGAACTCCAATATCATATGAGAATTGCTAGGATTGACGACCCTAGAATGGATCATTGTTGGGAATTAATATAAGAGAGGTACCTTAGCTTCCCAATCCTGCTGTATGAAAAGGACTAATAAGAACTTGGTAATCATATTCATGTACCACATTACATGTGTCGTTTGGCGATGTGTAGAGAGCACGAGGAAGTGACTGACATGCGTGACCGTTAAATGAACATCGTTGAGGAAGTGCAGGCGAGGGCACGCATCATTTATTTATAGTATTCCTGTATTAATTAGAGTACTCAGGGATGTTCGATTGTATTGCTTTATCATTACTGCTTGATTGAATTGAGAACATGTTAACCTTTGCTTTATTGTTCCACTGAGTTGATAACTCACTCCCACGTTACGGGACGGTGTCTTAAACACTTACCAGACCCTGTTGTAGGTTCAGATGATGGCGTAGCCTATGAGGTGGAGCCGGACTTTGAGGATGATGAGGAGGCATTCTCATATATGTAGTATTCAGGCGGGTTCTCGTAGACCATTCTGAATCAACGGGGGCTTCAGGGTTACACTTGTAGTGGCCTATTACATTTTGATATTTTAAAATTTGAAATAATACATGTAATTATTGACCTGGCGATGCATACGTACTTTGGGGACTTATACTGATTTGTAGAGTTATACATATTTGAGTCACTCTTCCGCTTGCGTATTACAACTGTCCCTAGATTATATTTTTCTGATTTGGCTTAATCTTATTCATGTTTTATGCACTAATACAGACAACATTTAATCATCATTAAATATGTTGTATAAGTGATGCGTTGGAACTCGGGAGTTGGACTTTTACTCGACCCCCGATTTTCAGGGCGTTACAAGTTGGTATCAATGCATGATTTGGATTAAACCGTACCTGGGTTATGATCACATGACGTACGCTAACGCATTTAGACCTAGGTGGGTGCAAGAAAATGTAGAGATAAGCTTAGGATTTCCAGTTTCACCGATTGGCGAGAGTTACCAAAAACGATCGCCAAGATCGGGTTCGTGCACATCCGTGATCGCTTGAGACGACCTCGGATCATCCCTAGACCATCAATCGATGGGTTTAGACCATAGTTTACCCAATCCCAGCCTTCAATAATCGAGAAAATACGAGGTTACATTAGAAATTATTCGAAATGACCCGAAATGACTCAAAATGGAGTTGGGGGCCAAATAGAATATTTTCAGGGGGACCCAAGGTGGGTCCCACACATTTTTGGAGTCCAGGGGGTTGGAGGACCTCGCCCCACTGTCAAGGCATCGCCGAGCTGTCTAGAGACCGGTGAGAACCTCGCCAGTTCCGCGAGGCCTCGTCGGCTGGCAGGCCTGGCCGGGCGGGCCGGTTCAGACCGACCCCCCTTGGGTGCTGTGTGGCCCACTGATGCATGTAGGGTTGGTTTTAAACCCTCCAAACACACCTCCCCTTTATAATTTACCCCTCCAAGCTTCCCTTTTTCTTCAAAACTCTTTGGTTCTCTCTCAAATCTCTCCTCCATTCACCCATTTCATCATTTTTCTTTAACACCTACACCCTCCCACCGTTTTCCCTCAAAACCCTCTCCTACCTCTCTCTTTTCCTTTGATTTGAGAGCACAAATCCCTCATTTGTGTCTCACATACCTTCAAGTTCAACAACCCCTCCTTTTTCCACCTATCTTTTCTTTTCCATGGTCTTGTTCGAGCTTGTGACAGTCGTTTTTTCAATTTTCACGCTTCTTCTCTCATGGGGAAGAAGAGGACTCCTATGGATGAGGCCGAGCCTAGTCGCCCTACTCGTTCAAGGAGGCCTAGAGGTGCCGCTACTAGTGCTAATGTAGATCGAGAGATAAGGACCAAGCGGGAGCTTGATCCCCAGGCTCCCCTCGAAAGAATTCTCCTGACAGATATGTCCCATGGGAGATTTCAGGGTCGCAGGGTCCTCTTTGAAGTTCATGTGGATGACAGGCTCTTCGGGTAATATCTGGTGATGGACCGCCTGGTCGAAACCGGGTGGGGTCTTGTGTTCGAGGGTGAGTACCACCTAAATGTGGCCACAGTTCGAGCCTTCTACACCCACATTCGAGAGCCTACGTTAGAGCCCTTGCAGTTTAAGATCTCCGTTGGTAGAGATCGGGAGGCCACAATTGATGCTGGGTTGATAGCTCGACTTATGAAGATGTCGCTTAGTGAAGTGCATGCAAGCAAGAAAATTTTGAAGAGTGTTCGTGAAAGGGATCGCCGAATGTGATTCCTTTGTGGACAACTGGCTCGCTGGAATCCAAACAACACTCTCCTAGCAACTAATATGACTGATGACTTCTGCATGCTCCACCACATCTTCACGTACAACATGTACCCTAGGTGGAGCAACCGTAGCGAGTGCACCTGTCTGATGGTAGATTTCCTGTACCTAGTGGGGTAGGGAGAGAAGTTGTACGTGCCTATGCACGTCCTGTGGCAGATAGTTCTTATCGCACGCTTCACTTGAGCATCTGATTCACTCCCATTTGACCGACTCATATGCAAGATTGCATGTGAGTTTGGTTATAGACTTGGGGCGGAAGTACCGGTGCCGACCCATTACATCAACGAGACTACTCTCAACTAGATTGAAATTGGGCCACGGTAGCGACAAGCCCGCCTCGATGAGAGTGAGGACGAGACGGCTAGTGAAGAGTATGAAAGCGAGGAGGAAAGCAGAGAGGAGATAGGAGAAGAATAGGAAGAAGAAGTGGAGGCTTAGGACACAGATGAGAGCTCCCCACCTATGGCAAAGGGGCATGACCCTGATCGGGCTGCTAGGGAAGCCCTCTTAGCTCGACTTGAGGAGGGCCAGGCTGCCTTGCGACAAGAGATTATCGATGTCCGGGCCCTTGTGAAGCACAAGTTTAAGAAGGTGACCCGCACCTTGAAAGCTATCCTGTATTGTCTGCAGGATAAGGGCGCCCCTCCTCTGTCGCCAGACTCAGATGTCTAGTCATCCATGTCGTTGCCCAGTAGTTTGTTTTGTTGTTGTCTTAGGATGTTTGTGTTTTAATGTTTAAAAGCTTAGTAGTATCGTAGGTAAATAGTGTGGTTGTGTTTGTTAGTTGTCTTAATATTTGCAGCTTTATTTGCAATTGCTCATATATGTTTTCTGTCATGATTCATGTAATGTCATATTTCATGTATTATGACAATTTTGGTAAATGAAATGCATAAAGTTTCTTTAAACTATGTGTAAATGCTGTGTGGTTGAGGTTGTGGGCATGCTGAATCTGACCTGCGTTGCACCCTATGTTGTATATAGGGAATGCCGCATAAGACCATACGGAGTACGACACGTCTCACTCTTGGCGATTCGTTTGACGGGGCACCTCCCCTGAGCGATATTCATATGGACCCTAGTTCGGGCTTGTCTCCTTCTGACACCATGCCGGACTCTCAGCTGGCCACTGGCCCCACCAATGGGCCTACACTTGTTGTACCACCGGTTCCAGAGTAGAACCGTGCGTCCTCCTTGACGCCATCTGTACCTTTGTCAGCTCCCCCTGCTGATAGGTTGGAGCGGATGATGTTATTGATGCAGCAGCAGTAGCAAGCACAGCAGCAGCAACAACAGGCACAACAGCAGCAGCAGTTTTTGGCCACCATGGTGGGGATTTTTTCCTAGAGCATGGGTGTGGCTTCGCCTGCTCCATTTACATCCCCTGCTGGGAATGCAGGTGCCAGCAGCCACCTTGAGTGATTCCAGCGCTTATGGCCCCTTATCTTTGCGGGTACTCATAGACCCGAGGAGGCCGAGTATTGGCTTGACTACATCTCTAAGATGCTAAAGCCACTACACTGCACAGAGCCCGAGTAGGTGGAGTTGGTCACCTTCATGTTTGAGAAGGAGGCCAGCTTATGGTGGGATAGTGTCCTCTATACTGTTGCGGTCGGACACATATGGACGTGGGCAGATTTTAAGACCCGCTTCCACGAGAAATACTATCCCATCACCTATCGCCACTAGAAGGAGAGTGAGTTCCTTCACCTCCGATAGGGAGGGATGACAGTGGTTGAGTATGAGAACAGGTTCACTGTGTTGGGCAGGTACGCCCCGTTGATTCTGGCAGATGAGCCGATGCATATGCGGTATTTTTCTGAGGGCCTGTGACCAGATATTCACTCAAAAATGTGTTGCGCTAGCATACCTAGCTATGCTGAGCTAGTGAGCATGTCCATGAGAGCTGAGCAGGATGGGGATAGGCAGTCCCATATGCAAGCACCGATGGCCCCTAGGCCGCGACCAGAGATTCCAAGCAGACCACTCCTCGGGAAGAGGCCGCGGGTAGACTCACCGCCGAGGTTGATGGCTTCGCCTGCCCCTATGAGGGGACCTAATGTATGGTGTGCCTACTGCAAGAGGCCAGGCCACACGGAGGTGACTTGCTTCACCAGGATGAGGGATAGCGACTTCTCATCACCCCAGAGGATCAACCACCAGCTTCCCCAGACTATATCCCCACCACCTCTACGCTCGACACCAGCTCATACATCATTCCGGCCACCCGTACCTCGATCTAGGCTGCCCTAGCGACCTATGGCTCCTTAGCCCAACCGGTCTTAACAGGCGTGCGTCCATGCACCTATAGCGGAGGCGCCTGATTCTACAGCTACCGTACCTTTAGCCTTCGAGCTCACCGCCCACATTGAAGGTACCGCTATATTTCTGTTGGTGGATACGGGATCCACTATATATGTGATATCATGTTCTACAGTCCAGCGCTTAGGGCTGAAGACGACTCTGATGGTTGGGGTGTGAGTTATCGCAGCACCAGAGACTTTTACAGATGCCACAAAAATGTGTGAGGGTTGCTTGATAAATCTAGGGAGCAAGACAATATGCATTGACTTGATTGTCACCACGATATACCATTTTGACATCATCCTTGGTATGGATTGGCTGACTAAAGTGAGGGCCGAGATTGACTACGAGACCCAATTGGTGACAGGGCACGCCCTTTACGTTCCCCGTGTAGGTCAGTTGCCCTTTTCGAGTCCTTTGTTATGCTTCCTTACTGAAGAATGTTGACGGCCCTGTACTTGAAGACACATTAGTGGTTCAAGAGTTTGAGGATGTGTTCAGTAAGATACCTGGACTACCTCCGCGGCGCGAGATCGACTTCACGATTGACCTTGTGCCTGGTGCGACACCTATTTCATTGCCGACCTATCGCATGGCTATGTGTGAGATGGAGGATCTGAGAAAACAGATCGACGATCTGTTAGATGCTAGCTTCATACGGCCGAGTGTGTCTCCTTGGGGAGCACCCGTGTTATTTATGAAGAAGAAGGACGGTTCACTGCGATTGTGTCTTGATTATCACAGGTTAAACCAAGTGACGGTCACGAACAAGTATCCTTTACCCAGGATAGATGATCTGTTCGATCAGTTGAAAGGGGCACAATATTTTTCGAATATCGATCTATAGTCAGGGTATCATCAGTTGCGCGTCAGGGATGAGGACATGCAAAAGATGGCTTTTAGGACCAATTTTGGGCACTGCGAGTTTCTCGTGATGTCGTTCGGTCTTACGAACGCACCAGCCGTGTTCATGGACCTAATGAACAAGGTATTTTAGCAATTTCTTTACCGATTCGTTATTGTGTTTATTGATGACATCCTGATATACTCCAAGAGTCGGGAAGAGCACGAGGAACACCTACGAGTAGTCTTGAATACTCTGAGGAAGAACCAGTTGTTTGCACAGTACAAGAAGTACGACTTCTGGAAAAAAGAAGTTAAGTTCCTGGGACATATGGTGTCCAAGGAAGGGATAGCTGTGGACCTTGCTAAGGTAGCCGCAGTTCAAGACTAGGAGCAGCCCTATTCAGTTACCGAGGTGAGTTTTCTTGGTCTGGCAGGTTACTATCGATGATACATTCAGGATTTCTCGAAGATAGCCAGACCTTTGTCTCAGTTGACACGAAAAGATCTGAAGTTTGCTTGGAATGAAAAGGCAGAAGCAGCTTTTCAGGAGCTGAAGGACAGGTTAACGTCTGCCCCTATGCTAGTATTGCCAGAGCAAGGGATCAAGTATGTTATATATACAGATGCATCTCGTGTCAGTTTGGATTGTGTCCTTATGCAAAAGGACAGGGTGATTGCATATGCCTCTAGACAGTTGAGGAAACATGAGGAGAATTACCCGACACACGACCTGGAGTTAGCAGCTGTCATCTTCGCACTGAAGCTCTAGAGACATTACCTCTACGGAGAGGAGTTCGAACTCTTTTGCGACCACAAGAGCCTCAGATACATATTCTCTCAGCGAGACCTGAATATGAGGCAGCGGCGATGGATGGAGACCTCGAAGGACTTCAAGTTTGAGGTTTCTTACCATCCCGGTAAGGCCAACCTTGTGGCAGACGCACTGAGCGGCAAGAAGGCATTGGCATTTGCGTCTCCATTGATGGTAGTAGAGTGGGACATGGTAGAGTTTGTGTGAGACTTTGAGCAGAAACTCACAGTGGAGGAGCCGTATGAGGGCATCGCACATATTCGAGTACTGCCCCTCATTGATGACAGGATTATCGCAGCTCAGGCAGATGATGAGCTATTGGCGAAGATGAGAGGACAGGTTAGTGTAGATAAGGACTCAGAGTGAAGAGTTGGTACGGATGGGGCCTTACGTTACCGTGGCCGCCTATGCGTCCCAAACCTCCCTGACTTGAGGAAGGAAGTTCTTGAGGCCGCTCATGATTCAAGGATGGTTGTGCATCCAGGTAGTATGAAGATGTATCGTGATATGAAGAGGTCGTACTAGTGGGATAATATGAAGGCTCACATAGCAGATTATGTGTCCTATTGTCTCACGTGCCAGTAGGTCAAGGCAGAGCATCGCCAACCTCCTGGTTTGCTTCAGCCCATGCTCATAGCTGAATGAAAGTGGGACTTCATCTCTATGGATTTCATCTCGGGGCTACCGAAGACGAGGAAGGGTAATGATTCCATATGGGTGATCGTGGACTGGTTGACGAAATTGGCACATTTCCTCCCTATCAGAGTTTCAAACTCTGCAGACGAGTTGGCTAGGTTGTACATCAAGGAGATTGTACGTCTACATGGAGTTTCCTTGGAGATCATGTCGAACCGAGACACGCGATTTACATCCATTTTCTGGACTCGCATCCAGGAAGCGATGGGTGTAAAGTTGAAGTTTAGTACCGCGTTCCACCCACAGACTAACGGGCAGACAGAACGGGTGAATCAGAATCTGAAAGATATGTTGCGGGCATGTGTGCTGGATTTCAAGGATAGTTGGGATGACTGTCTTCCTTATGTAGAGTTCGCCTATAACAACAGCTTCCAAGCAAGTATTGGCATGGCTCCTTACGAGGCACTGTATGGGCGTCCGTGTAGGGCACCGCATTGCTGGAAAGAGGTTGGCGAGAAGAGCTTGATTAGCTCGAAGTTAGTTCAGGCGACTTCAGAGAAAGTCGACATTATCAGGCACCGACTTCTGACAGCGCAGAGCAGACAGAAGAGCTACGCCAATACAAGGCAGCGACAGTTTAAGGTCGGAGACCATGTATTCCTCAGAGTTTTTCCTATGAAGGGAGTCCTTCGGTTTGGTAAGAAAGGGAAGCTTATGCCCCGATTCATTGGCCCATTTCAGATACTTGATCGAGTGGGGGCGGTAGTGTACCGTCTTGCTTTGCCCACACCACTTGTGGGCGTGCATAACGTATTTCATGTATCTATTCTGAAGAAATACGTTCCCGATCCTTCTCATATTATCAAATGAGAACAGGTACAGTTGAGCGAGGATGCTACATATATACTGTGACCGACGCATATCCTAAACAGGAAGGAGCAGGTGTTGCGCATCAAAGTTATTCCACTTGTGAAAGTGCTGTGGATGCATCACACGGAAGAAGAGGCTACTTGGGAGATAGAAGCCGAGGTTCGAAAGAACTATCCTCAGATTCTCGAGGAGTACGAAAAGGTACTAATTTTGAGGATAAAATTTTTCTTTAAGAGGGGTAGATTGTAACGTCTCGGAAAAACCCATACAAAGACCCGATTACCACCTCAAGCAGAAATTACCCAAGACCAAAACCTTTAGAAAATTAGGTTAATGTTAGCAAGTGTTAAACTAGAGTGCTTGTGAAATTAGTACTAATCACTTTAAATATGATCTGCAACACCCAAAATGTGTAGAATCATTGACGCTACATTACCCTAAAATCTAGAGTCCGTCCTTAAACCCGGTTGCTCTTGGGAGCACACCGAAACTCCGTATCGGACCTGGACCGCACGTCAAAAGTCCGATGACCGTGAAACTATACAGTTATGACCGCATTACTGGACTTGACAACCACTTCGAAAATCAAGTCCTAATCGTGTCTAGAAATGCACAACTTGAGCCCGGAGCAAAGTGTGTGAGAAACGTGAAAATATTTAGAAATAAAAATCTGAATTTAAGTAATCTGAGTCGTGTCACTTGCAGGCCAAATATAAGGATTCAGACCATCAGAATCTGACCCAAATACATCATCGGATTAGGAGAAATGTTCCACACATGTCGATGTATTTGTGGGCCTGATCGAGTGACCGTGACCGTTGAACTGAAACTGGTCTGCCACGGCTGATCTATAAATCTGATTGGAATGAAAACTCAGCCTGACCTAGATCCATGGTCAGGGAGCTTAAGTCCGATCGTATATGGAAAAGGGGCCACCAGAAGTGCTCCGTTGGACCGGAACAGTCCGTATTTGAATATAACCTAAGTATACCTTGGCCCTGGGGCTATTCCCATCAAACCTGGGCCTATATAAGGACCTTAAACTCTCTCTCTCACCCCATACGAATTTGAGAAACCCTAGGGGAGAGAGGAGAGAAAAGAGAAGGGAAAAGAGAGAAAGTGAGAGTGAGAGTTGGAGATTCTTCCTGGGATTCGATCCCGCTATTCCACGCACTCAACCACCACTCCTGTATCGCTATACAGGCGATTCCGATTCCGTTCTTAGGTAAGAAAACCTAACCCTAATCTGTTTTAGGGTTTCAGATAGTATAAGTTATGAAATAGCTAACCTAATTTATGCTATAGGTTGCCAATCTACCGTAGACAAAGACTTAGCTTTAAAACTGAGTTCATTATGAGTCTACCGGTGAAAGGTGTGGACTATAGACGTATAGGTTATGGTTTTCAAGGCTTTCAATGTCGGTTAATGGTTTATTACTGACGTGGGTGCTATTTCACATGCCAAATGCATCGTTTGTTTCGCGCTTCGGATATATATGAACTATATTGACTATAGTGTATTATAGGTATTTGTTGAAATGATTGAATGCGTGTAGAATTGGGATTCGTGTTTGCCATGATTATCTGTCATGGATAGGGGATAGTTGCATTTGTAACAACTCCTTGGCAAAAGGATCCACCC
Source organism: Magnolia sinica (assembly GCF_029962835.1). Classification (NCBI taxonomy): domain Eukaryota; kingdom Viridiplantae; phylum Streptophyta; class Magnoliopsida; order Magnoliales; family Magnoliaceae; genus Magnolia; species Magnolia sinica. The sequence goes on along the minus strand of NC_080579.1, from coordinate 67,759,520 downwards.
AAATACATGTTATGACCAATGTACGTCATGTATGTTGAAGGGTGTAGTTTAAGTGTTTGTTCAAATGACTGAATGAATGAATATAAAATCATGATTGGTGCCTACCATGGCTATGGGATGTAAGTGCATGATGATGGTGTATGTGACAACTCCTTGTCGGAAGGATTTGTCCAAGTATATGTTAAAAATCAACATATGTCATGTATGTCGATAGGTGTAGTATAAGTGTTTGATAAATTGTCTGTATGAACAAGTAATTGGTGAATTGTATTGTATATGGGCGTTGAGATAAGGTTCTCAACTACCTTAACTATGTGTATGAATCCCTCTATGTACCATATATTATATTGTCTGATTACTTATGAAATACATATGTGTGAATTCATGTTTATATTGTATTTCATAAAATGCTTAAATGGTTGTAGGATATAAATTACTTACTGCTTGATTATCTCACATGAATTCTTGTTGGTACTGAGTGTGGTTGGGACTATGTAATATTCCAGGCAATCGGTAACAGGTTCTGATTTGGTGGCTAAGGTTATTTTCGCCCACAGGACGTGTTCGATGAGTCCGAGCCGTACTTCAGTTGTCGATAGTGGTTAGGCCACACGGAGTGCTCGTGCACTTCATGTTGATCAATTTGATGTACGCTTGTGCTAGTCGAGCTCGTCAAGTAACCTGATTGACCCGATGTATGGTCACCATGTATGGACGCTACTGCTTGAATCTAGGGTACCAAACTCACCAGTGAAAACCCCTTTAAACCTTAGTACCTCGATCCGCTAAGACTCATGAGCCGGGCATGGTGGTATGGGACACCGTGGTCGAGCTGTCGGCCTACGTTGGGGTGACGAGCCTCCCTGTAGTGTCCAGTGAGCAACACAGTCTCATGAGCCGAATATGGTGGTATGGGACACTGTATTCGAGCTGTCGGCCTACACTGATAAGGTGACGAGCCCTTTGTAGTGACCTCGAGCGTACTCTAAGACTGCATAGAGGCGACGAGCCTTTAAGTAGCAAGAAGAGTACACTAGGCTTGCACTGATAAGGTGACCAGCCCTTTACAGTGACCTAGAACCTCAATATTGTATGAGAATTTTTAGGACTGACGACCCTAGAATGGATTATTGTTGGGAATTGATATAAGGGAGGTACCTTAGCTTCCCAATTCTACTGTATGAAAATGACTAATAAGAACTTGGTAATCATATCCATGCACCACATTGCTTGTGTCGTTTGGCGATGTGTAGAGAGCACGAGGAAGTGACTGACATGCGCGACCGTTAGATGAAGATCGCTGAGGGAGTGCAGGCAAGGGCACGCATCATTTATTTATAGCATTCCTGCTTTAATTAGAATACTTAGGGATGTTCGATTGTATTGCTTTATCATTACTGCTTAATTGAATTGATAACATGTTAACCTTTGCTTTATTGTTCCATTGAGTTGATCACTCACTCCCACGTTATGGGACGGTGTCTTGAACACCTACCAGACCCTGTTGTAGGTTCAGATGATGGCGTAGCCTGCGAGGCGGAGCCGAACTTTGAGGATGATGAGGAGGCATTCTCATATATGTAGTATTCAGGCGGGTTCTCGTCGACCGTTCTGAATCGACGGGGGCTTCGAGGTTATACTTGTAGTGGCCTATTACATTTTGATATTTTGAAATTTGAAACAATACATGTAATTATTGACCTGGTGATGCATATATACTTTGGGGACTTATACTGATTTGTAGAGTTATACATATTTGAGTTAGTCTTCCGCTTGCGTATTACAACTGTCCCTGGATTATGTTTTACTGATTTGGCTTAATCTTATTCATGTTTTATGCACTAATACAGACAACATTTAATCATCATTAAATATGTTGCATAAGTGATGCGTTGGAACTCGGGAGTTGGACTTTTACTCGACCCCTGATTTTCAGGGCGTTACACATAGGATATGGGGCCTATCACAAAGGACTTCTATCCAAACTAGTCCCATACCTAAATTTGGATAGATAGTCTCAATGTGGTAAGCTCCTGATCCCAGGTTAGTTACGCGCCCCAACCAAAATTCTGGCCATTGTGAAAGTACACATAACAATTAGTTGTGCACCACCAGCCCAAGTGGATAGTGAATGAATGAATATAATATTGCATATGCAACTCTTGCTCCAAAAATCAGTATTGTACATCTCTGGGATCATCACCGGGGTCTAGTACACTCCACACTAGCTTGCCGCCCCATCAAGCGTACAATTGGGTAAGTGGAAGAGACCTCACTATCCGCCTAACAATACTAGCCCAGCTCCTCGGTAGCAGACCCATTTACGAGCTGGTCAGACTCATCCTATCTATGCCTAATCCCTCAGGCGGATAAGGTCACACCCTCTCCCAACCGACCACGACATAGTGGGAGATGCGGCCTACTGGTATACGGCCCTCATACGCTCATATATATCCACTCGGTCTCGACATTGGGGCGTCTTCTGGTGCGAGAGGGTTTAGAGATTTTCACCTAGGGCCATCTATGGTAGCCCGATGTTAGTAACAGATTTTCGGTGTCTCATCTAGCCATCCATAATATGCCTATAGAGGCTAAGGCACTGATGTCGCTAGGGGGTACAATAATCACAGCACACAATGCAAGATGCATGAGTCATACAATCTATCCTGCATCATGTGCTCATGTGAGACAATCTCCACCTATTAATGAGTCTCATAACAACATACCCAATGACATATGCAATGGTCAACCACATCGCATAAGAAACATGTGGATGATGCGTATGGGCATGTATCATGATACTATGCTGTCACATACTCATAATCGACATCGATAATCGGCCTCAACAATCAGAATCGGCCTTGACAATCAGAATCGGCCTCAACAATTGGAATTAGCCTCGATAATCGACCGAACAAGGCCTAAGGGAAGGTCACAATTTGGACATTAAACCATCATTGCCCATCAATGTGGCTATTTAACCAACATTTCTCCCAAGCAGTGGCCTATATAGAGCCAAACATATAGTGAGCCCATAGCCACAAGTAACGGCCTAATACACATCACTATGGGCCTCACTCATGGGCCGCATAAGCATCGCATTGGCCCCCACTCATGGACTTCATGTACATTACAATGGGCCGTAATACATGGGTCGAAAAATACACCTCATTAGGCCTTACCAAATGGGCCAGAAATACATCACAATGGGCCACGACATATGGGCTGAGAATACATCTCAATGGGCTATGACCCATGGGCCTCAGATATAACAAGTGGGTCGCATCAATGGGCCGCACCAATGGGTCTCATATACATCAAGCAGATCGCATCAATGGGCCTCATATACACAACAAGTGGGCCCTACTCATGGGCCTCAAATAAATAACATGTGGGCCCTACACATAGGTCTCATATGCATCTAATGGGCTACGTATTTAGGCCTCGAATACATTAAAAGTGCCACGCGTCTTGGGCCTAATACATGTCACAATGGGCCTTACCCATAGGCCACGAATACATCCCAATGGGCCTTGCCCACAGGCCTCAGATTCAAGCAGGTGGGCTCCATCATATGGGCCTCAAATATAACGCAGATGGGCCCCATGGATGGGCCTCACCAATGGGTCTCAAGTGGGCTTGGACCACACTAAAAAAATCATTTCACTAGTTGCAGGTGTAACATGTGTATCACTGTACACATCATTCCATGGGGGACATGGCCCACTAATGATGATTAGCACTGTCCAAACATTGTCCAGCACTATTCAAACATTGTTTAACACCGTCCAGCACAATCTGGATGGTGTGGATATGGACTAAATACATCGAGGTGGGCCCCACTCCAACAAATGGGCGATAACATAGATGAAATGCATACATCATGGAGTCCCACGCGGGACCCATGATCTGGACGGTCTGATGACCCACCATCCAAAACTACTGGACGGTGGGGATGATTCCATACATCAAGGTGGGCCCCCACGTGGGGCGCACCATAATTTCATATTAACATATATTATATATATGAATATTATAATATATATATATATATATATATATATTTTATTATTATATAAGCCTACGACTTTATACCCTCTAGCGTCCAGATGGACTGTTTGGACGGATGGATTCCATCCATACATTCAAAGGGAGCCCACCATCCAAAGATTTGGACGGTGTGGATTGATATAAACATCATAGTGAGTCCACATAGGCTATAGCAGCAATATAACTGGTGTGAGGTATACTAGCCAAAGCACATCCACTGTCCAACAATATTGGACGGGGTGGATATTCACATATATCATGATGGCCCCCACACACGTGGCAAGAGGTCCCCCCGTCCAGAGTACTGGACGGTGAGGATTGCAACATACATCGTTGTTTGGCCCACCATCCAGCCATTTGGACGGTAGGGATTGCAAAACAGGTGGGCGACGTCGAGTCAAAACAGATGGACAGCGTTGATACAACGCATGCATCTCGTAGAGTCCACACACAGGTGGGTTCCACGGCTACTTTTGCAACAGGATAAAAAAACATATATCATGAGTGGGGACCACAGGACCGTCCAACCTATCCAGCACCATCCCGATGGTCTGGACGGTGTGGATGAGATAAATACATCATGGCGTGGCCCCATAGGGCCGTCCAACCTGTCCAGCACCGTCCAGATGGTCTGGACGGTGTGGATGAAACAAATACATCATTGTGTGGCCCAACAGCAGGTGGGCGGTTAGGATCCAACACATATAATCACATGGGACCCACTGAACTTGCTGACGACAATCAGCAGATGGGTCCCACCATCCGAACGGTTTAGATATAACACATGTATCACGTGGGACCCACAAAACCTACTGATGTTAGTCAGCCAGTTGGGGTCCCACCGTTGGATGGTTTGGATGCAACACACACATCAAGGTGGGCTCCACGGTGATGGATGGCATGGATATGTCACCCGCATCGGGTGGGCCATACATCAAAAGGGAGAGGGAAAAAGAGAGAGAGACGATCATGAGAGGGAGGGACCCCACCACTATGGGCCCTCCCTATACATGCATACACCAAGATGGGTCCCACATATGTGGGCCCTCAAATCACAAAATCAACAAATAAAACACCCACCATCGATCTCCTCTTCCCTTCTTCTGCCAACACGGTCTAGAGCACCAAGGGGTGGATTTTAACAGTTGAGATGGACTTCGGATGGTGGAATTGGGTGTAGGAAGGTGGGCCACACCAAGTTTTCTCCTCTCATGGAGCATGGACGATTGCTTTGTTGGAGAATGAGAGAGATGAGAGAGATGAGACATGTGAGTGATGGGTAAGTGATGGGAGTACTTGTGTAAGAGAGAGAGTTGACTTTAGGGAGGGTGGTTGTACTTAGGGATGGGTGTGAGTGATGGAATGTGTACTTGACATTTGATGTTATTGATTTGATTAGAGATTCTCTTGGGATTGTAACGGGCGGCGTTTTCCTCGAACTGAACGCGGGCTCACATCTCCTGGCCCGGTTATCACCTCAACGGGTGAGACACGGCTTCGGAACCGTGGCGATAGCGCGGTCGCAATGATACAAGTATGGGATTGAGAAGACTCAGATCAACAGGATGCAACTCAGGGTCATGCGCAATTATTATCTACGCGTCTCGGGTCGCCGGAATTCGACCCGGAGGACCATAGAAGTCTACAGAATGGTACGATCTAAGATACGGGCCTTATAGGGAGCATCATTTGAATTTGAAATGGAGGGATGCCATCGTTAAAAAGGCACCATGGATGAAGATGTCTGTTCATGAAATGGTCTTAAGTATCTCTTGTGATTCTATATAAACCCATCTTTGGGTCAATCCAGAAAAACAATTCCAGCAATCTCCTCCCCATCTTCTTCTTCTTCTCCATTTTGGTTTTTAAATGGTTTTTTAAAAGTTACATTTTTCAGGTGCTAAACTGTAAACAATTTTTCAAGTAGTAAATTTCAAATAGTTTTTAGGAGGTAAATTGTAACGGCACAAAAGTCAGGGGTGTACACTGTAAAAGTCTGTTTGGGGTGCGGTTTTTCAGTTTTGCAGGCCGAAACCCACATTTCTCCAGTATTAGAGAAGAGGCTTATTGTATCATGGAGGCGGATTTGCTGTAACCCTCTTGCAAATTGGTTTAATTACCGCCTTAAAGATAGCGATATTGTAACACGCCTTAAACCTATCTTTAAGTGATTAATTTTCTATCTTTCCACCTCAACCCTAACACTTACCCATCAGCTCTACTGCATGTGAAATTTCCTTAAGATTGTCGAGGGCATGCCTAGTGAAAGAAAAATCAAAATTTTGATTAGGCTTGGCAAAACTAGGGCTGTGAAGGGGCTGGGCATTGGCTTGCATGCCAATCATAGTGGAAATTTTCATTTTTTGGCAATTTCTTGGCTTGGAAAATATTTGAAATATTTTCAAAAATTGAGGTTTTTCAAGAGTATTATTAGAAAAATCTTGTCAAAAATAAAAATATTTAAAAATACTTATTATATAGGGTCTAGTAATTAAACCTTAGAAATGTACTCAAACCTTTTAAATGACATATGGGATGGTCGATTGTGGATACGAACCCTTCATTCATTCAGACAACTTTGAGCAAGCTATGCTGCAAAACTAGTACAAATCAAATGATCTTTAAACATTTGATCAATAACATGAAAAATGGACAATTGAGATTGAACGGAGAAACAAGAATATGTGCAATCAACATCTTGAAACATCTATTTGATCGATCTCACTTATAACTCTAAAGTAGCACTTTGGTTTGATGATTCTAACCATAAAATTTATGACTCATAAGCAATGGAAGATTGTAACAACTTCATCCCATTCAAAAGATTAAGATCATTAGATTCATGTGATTCTTGCACCAAGGCTAGCTCCTTATGATATACTACTAGTGGTAATTGATGATTAGGCATACCACAGGTCATTTAAAAGGTTAGCAACAATGTTAAAATGCATAAAAGGTAAGGACATTAAATAAATGAACCATTCCTTTGATTGATAATTGGGCATACCACCTGTCATTTAAAAGGTTCAAGGATGATGCTAACATTCCAAAAAGGTGGGACATTAAAAAAACCCTATTATATATTATTAAATAAATATAAATTTTAAATATTTATATTTATATAATTTTTTTTCAAGTTAAAATTGCATTATTTTAAATTCTAAAATAGTAAACAATAATAGAAATGGTAAAAGTAGCCAACCAACTCAAACATGTAAATTACTTTTAGTTAGATAAGGACTTTGACATGAGAAAAGACTCTCACAGCTTTTAAACAAGTGAAAATTAATAAAAATAGGACTAATTAAAAATAGTAAATTTTGAACTAAAATACAATTTTGAATATGAAAATGATCATTTAAAAAAAATCCTCCAAGGCTAAGGGCCTATTTGATTTTGAGGGGATCCAGTAAATTCCACTATTTAGAGCATTTATTACTTACATCCGTATTTGAGGGTGAAATGTCAAATGCCATCATCACAAGTTTTCCTATTTGGATTTCCAGAATATTTATGGAAATGGACAATGATGACTATTTCCCTTGTTTGACCGTAGCCCAATAAAAGTGGTTAGAGTGGAAGGGAGGTGGTTTTCAATACATCTATTTTGAGTTGCGAGACACCAGTGTCTTACGTTACTTCATTGGGTACTGTGCTCTCGCATCTGGGTAGGGTCCCACAAATTCAACAATCAAGATCAACAAACTGTGGGCCCCACACAACTTCCAACTAAAGGAATATCTTCTGCCAGGGCATAGGCAATCCACATCAGGCGGGGGGCCCACTTCTTGGATTTTCTAGTTGAATGCACATTTACAAGCTAAAAAAATGGTCGGTGAAGAACGGAACAAGGGTCCGTATTAAAATTAGTGTTGTAATCAGCATCTATGTGTAGTTCCAGCATTCAACGGCTTGGATCAACCTCTCCACAGGCAGTTGATCAGGCCCAGACTGAAAAATGTCTCTGGTAAGAGACGCAAGAGTCTCTACAGGCAGTTGATCAAACCCAAAGTGAGGAAGGTGGTGGAGTGGGGAGATGTAAGGAATCTAATCCGTCCATCACTTTCCAGAAGACCAAAGACCAAATGATTTACATGTTATGTCCATCTTAGCCAACACTTTCAGAAAACCCGAAGAAGACATCATTTTCGGGAGAAAGCAAGAACACCTACCAGACATTGAGTGCGGAAGGTAGATGGTGTGATTAGGATAGAGTTCCAACCACCCACCAGATTCTTCTAGCTGAATACTACAATATATCCACACCTATGAAGAGGAGGAAGAGGAATCGGTTAGTTGTGATCTTCATAAACGATCCATCCCATCGTCGACATACAAATAACCCAACGAAGATCCCATATAAAAAATAACAAAGCAAGAAGGCATGCCTGCAACTGAGGTGGAGCGGAAGGGACATGGTGTTGATTAGGACTGAGTTCCTCCCTGAGGACTAGAGTCTTGTAAGTGAAATCTACAATCTTCCTCACCTGTGAAGAGGAAGAAGAGGAATCAGTTAGGTGTGGTGTACATGTCGGGTCCATCTGTGAGGAAGAAGAGGAGAAAGCAAGCTTAGCATACCTATGATGAGTCGGAGTGGAAGGGAGGTCCTGTGTTTATCTCTACTCATCTATATAGAAGGGGTGCATTAGTTAAATGCTCTCGCGGACCACCGAGAGAGGAAGAGGGTCTTGTCCTGGTCCTCGAGAAGATCATGTGAGATCGCCTGGAATTTCCCTTAGAAATCACCAACTGCGAAGAGTGATTTACATATTTCCCTCTTGCAAAGATTTACACCACTTGTCAAATGATGGACGGGATCATGATGACCCATTTTGCTATGAATTCACCATCCCCTAAAAATCAAATAGCCCCTAATGGACTTTGTTAGTTGTCGCGGCTTGTCAGTTGTTTTTTAATTATATATCATACGTGCGAATCTGATAATTGGTCGTCAAGTTATGCTTGCCAAAAGCTATAATCCGTATTTAAGCTATTTTTGCCCTAGATCAGAACTTTTCATTCCAATATTTTTCCCAATCACGATTGTCCATGAAGTCACCTACAACATGTTCTATATCGCCTAATTTTTTATAATAATTTGGCAAGTGCTCTCTCTTGACATGTATGTCATTTATTGTAAGACCCGACCCGAGTTTGCATGTGTGCATGTGTGTGTATGCATCTTGTTCATCTCGGTCTCGCGGTCTTACCGGTCAAATCCCAGCGACCTGCGACCTTCGGGTAATGTTTACGGTCATCCTTGAGTTCGGTCATGTTGACCCGACTCGGATCGGACCGAAACCTATGCCATCTTGTCTGCATCATTTCTGGGGTTCCGATGCTGCGTCCCATGCATCCATCAGAGTTGTAGATCATGTTTGTGGACCCGACCTAGTAGGGTGTACACATTTTCCCATGGGGCCCACCCTAATGCACTTTCTCCCATAAAAACTACCTTAGCTAGCTACCTAGCCTATCTAGAGCCTAGCAACTCATGATGAGATTTCTTCTCCAAAACCCCATCATTATTCTCTAAACAAGAAAACCCATAATTATTTTTCTTCCCAACACCTTACATGGCCATCATGACTCCTCTACAATTACTTTTCTCTCTCCCTTCTCTTTCATTTTCTCTTCTTTCTTTCCTTTCTAGCTTGGGACGTCGAGCCCATCTTCCCTCCATCCCAGCCCCTTTTCTTCCTTATTTCCCCTCCATCCCACTATTACAATCCCATCTTGGCTATAAATCTATAATCCTTGAAGCTTGAGGCACATGATGATTGTAGAAGCTTGAAGATCCAAGAGGTGGGTGCTGCTTCTTCTTCCCTTTCTCCTTTTCCTTTTGCTACATGCATGGAAGCATATAGGGCCTACAAATCCATGGTGGAAGCCCTACATGGCTCTTAGGATGAAGGCCATGAGCCTAGATCTTACTCATTCCTTCCATGGTGGGTCATTCTCCATGGACCCACCATGACGTACTTCCTCTTTATTCTAGCATCTCATAGGCCATCTAGGCCTTTGCATACATAGTGGGGAAAGGTGTCCCCATGCTCTAGCAACTTTTCTTGATGTATAGTAGTTTGCATGTAACATATGTATATGGTGGATGGCATGGATTGTAGTATGGAAGGTCCATTAGTGGCGGGACCTTCCACCAATGGCTGGATCTCTCTCCTTCTCTCTCACTCTCTCTCCTTCTTCTTCTATTTATTACTGATGATGTGTGGCATAGTAAAAAGGTCAGCAACATCTCAGATCCATCAAGGAGATGGGACGTCCAACCCCACCTTGTTGGACGTCCAGGCCCACCATGCATGCATAAGTTGGGTGGCATCCAAACTTGATTCTTTATGGAGATTTTAATGCACTAGTGGATCTGAAATTTATCTAACCCATCAAGGTGGACCCCACTTGATAGATCAGGGCAATAAACCCTTGGATTAATTTATATGGGCCGAAATATGGACAGCATATGTTGCTGTCCAGATTTCAGGCCCAGTTGGAGCTAATGTTTGGATTTGTTTGCATGCCCCTTTCTCCAAAATTTCTTTAGGACTTGTGTAGTTCATAGACCCCACTTTGATGTGAGATGGGGCCCACACCATTTATCCCACGATTAAGACCCACAGGATGGGCCAAAGTGGGCTAACTGTCCAAAAATTTCTGGACAGTTCGGCAACACTGCAAGTTTGAAGTAAGCATTTTTACCAGAGTTATAGAATAAGTGGGCCACCCCAGTAGACCCCACTTGCTGTCCATGAGTAGGGTCACCCTTCCCACCAATTTTCTAGGGGTTTGGACAAGCTTAGGCCCACCCCATGTGGTGCCAAACATGGGGTCAGCATGATTTCTGCACTACCAGATTTTTCTAACATGCATTGCTGTCCTATTTCTTAAAAATACTTATCATGCTTGTAAAATTATAAAATTAATTCTTGAGGTGACCCACCCATGGTAGGACCCACCTACCAATTTTAGGGGCCAAAGGACCCCTATGTACACCATGGCAACGGTTGGACTAGCCCACCACGTTGGGACGTCCAGGTCAGACAGAATTTCTAGACTTTCTGTTTTCTTTAAATTAATTAAAATACTTCCAATCATCCAAAAATAATGAAAATTTTTGGAGGTATGACTTACCCATGGAAGGATTACCCTGTAAAGTTTCAGGGCCATCGGGCCCCTATACCATTCGTGGTGCAACCTGGAGCGGCCCACCAGGCTGGGGTGTCCAGCCTTGGCTGGCCGTCCAGGCCACCTTGTAGGCCCACCTTGATGTATTTTGTTGTCCCACCACCCATACAATCTTGGTTCATGTGGGACGTGGCCACCTCCCTCTGTATTTTTCCTTTTCGGGGTCCATTTGGGTGAGTTATGGGCTAATTACCCAGGCCCATAGGGCTGCCTACACATGAGACGCCCAGCCCATTGGGCTGCTACTGGACGTCCAGTCTTGCAGCATGGCCCACTTGATTTATATGTCTAATTTACTCCCTTCATCTGGTGGATCCCCTTGTGACATGTATGGGTCACCAGAAACTAAAATAAATATATAAATTAATTACTTTTGAATTTCAAGCAAGCCAAATTTTGGGTGGGCTGAAATTTCAGCAATAGGCCCATGGTTGTTGCCTATAAATGAATGTTTTGGGGCAGCATGGTCCAACAAATTTGGGAATATTATTACACATATCTTATGTGAGACTCGTATCCTAGCCCGTACCGTTCCGTATGCTTCCGCAGTCCTCCCGGTCGAATTTTGATGACCCACGATCTATTATCGACATTTTCTCATAATCCTGAGTTGTGTCCTGTATATCAGAGTTGGCTCGACCCGAGACTTGTATCCCTGTGACTACGCTGTCACTGCGGTTCCGATGCCGCATCTCATGCGCTGAGGCGATACCCGGGCCAGGAGATGTGGGCCCGTGTTTAGTCTGAGGAAAAATGTCGCACATTGCAAATACCGAGGGAATCTCTATGACGCGTCATATCAAATGTCAAGTACAACCATTCCATCCCCAAGTACAACAACCCCCCAAAGTCAACTCTCACTCCCTTAGACAGGTAATCCACCCATCACCTTTCACCCATCCCTCACCCATCTCTCTCTCTCTCTCTCTTATACCTCTCTCTCTCTCTCATTTTCCTCCCAAGCAACCCACGTCTAATTCTCCATGAGAGAGCTAGGTGTGGCCCACCTTCCTATCTCCCATCCCCACCCTTCAAAACTGATCTCGACCATTGAATCATGTCCTATTGGAGCTATGATGAGGAGGGCCCAAGAAGAAGCAAGGTGGGTGTTCTTAACCTTAGATCGTGATTTTGTTGAAGGGCCCACTTATGGTGGGACCCACTTGATGTATGCTTTGTATTGGGTATAGGGAGGGCCCATAGTGGTGGGGTCTCTCCCCTTGTCACATCTTTCTCTCTCTCCTTTATTTTATGGCGATGATGAGGCCTTGTGGCCCACCCAAAGGAACCCCACCATGAAATATGTATTTTATTCAAGCCATCTAGTAGGTGGGGCCCACCTTAATTGCATGCAAACCGTCTAGCATCCCTGGACACTGGATGTAGCTACAGATTGAAGTGTGAACTATAGTGTATTGACGCCCAACCTCCATGGACACTGGAGGTTGGGACGAAAATAAAAAAATATCAGCTTGGTTCATGGCTTTGGGGTGGACCGTTCATGCAGGTGCCACCTTGATGCAAGGATTAAATCCATGCCGTCCATCCTATTTATTAGCTCATTTTGGGCATTGAGCCGAAAAAAATGAAGCTAATTCAATTTTTTAGTGGGCCATAGCATAAAAAAAACAGTGTTTTTACCATTGAAATCCACTTTGATGTTTCTGTACACTAAAACACATTGAATATTGGCTTGTTTAGTCGATCTTAAGCCATGGAATGCAATGGTTGAGTCAGATTCACCTGATGTGAGCCCCACATATGAAAAACCATGGAAAAACTCCCTTTTCAAAAATAAAAAAATACATGGCATGCAGCACCTGCTGCTGACGCTGCAGCAGGATGCTGCTGCATTTGAGGCAGGGACCATGGTCCCAACCGTGGGCCCCACTGTGGTGTGTGTAGAACATCCACATCGTGCATTCGGTGGTCCCCCTTCTGGTTGTGGGCCACCCCAAAAATCAGCCGTATACATAGCACAGGTGGCCCACATGGTAAGGAAAAGTGGGGATTGAACCTTCTGCCATTGGAACCCTTTTTGGATTCACAAAAGTTTTGAATGGATATGAAATTTGTTTTGCCTCTGCATCTGGGTCGTGTGACCTTATTCACAGATTGGATGGCAGATAAACGTTATGGTGGGCCCTATGTGGGACCCACTACGGTGTAGGTGTTTTACCCACACCGTCCACACCATTGGACTGTGGGACCCACTATGACATATGTGTTTTATCTATGCCGTCCAGCCATTTTAGCTGGGCTGCTGGACGGTAGGAGACCTCACCATGTGGTATTTGCTTTATCCATGCTGTCTATCCTTATGGGACCCACCAATGATGTATGTGTTCTATCCACACCGTCCACATCACTGGATGGTGGGACCCACCATGATGCATGTGTTGCATCCAAACCGTCCACTCCTTCTTACAAGCTCGTCTTAGGCTTGTGTTTGAAGAAAAATGAGACAGATATAGGATCAGGTGGATCACATTATAAAGAACAGTGGGTTTGAACGTCCACCATTTGAACCCTTGGGCTATAGGGTTTGGACCAAAATGATATTTGTTTTTCCTCTAGATCTAGGCCTTTGTGACCTTATGAATAGGCTGGATGGGAAATAAACCCTATGATGGGGCCCATTGGAATATAACCGTGGAAATCACTATCTCCACTGTTAGATATGGTATGGTCCAATTGATCTTTTAATATGATTCATTTTTTTTTTATAATACCCTATATTGATCTCTAAAAATAGATGAATTGTGTTTGACACATTTGAATCGGCCCATTCAACTTGGCCCATTCGACTTGGCCCATTAATTCAGCCCATTTGGTAAGGCCCGATGTGATGTACTTAGGGCCCATTTAATACGGCCCGATGGGATATATGAGGCCCGTTGTTGAGGCCCACCTTAATGTGTACAAGGCCCATTGTTGAAACCCACCTTGATGTATGAGTTGGTGGTCCAAGTGTATGTAGACCCCACCTTTGATGTATATATTATATTCCACGTCACCCACCTATTTTATATCCACACCATCCATCAGCAAAGGACGGTGGGACTCCACCTGACATATGTGTTCTATTCATACCATCCATCTGTTTGAAGAGTGGGCCCACCCCACACGTGTGACACGTGTGGGCAGGTGGAATCCACCTTGATTATGTAATATATTCCACACTGTCTGTCTGCCGTGGAGCACACCTTGATGTTATGTATTTTCAACCACGCTGTCCATTCCATTTGCTGGACAGGTGTGGCCCATCATGATGTATGCGTAATATTCTCACTACCCATTTGACGGTGGGACCCACTTTGAGGTACTTCACAGCCATGCCGTCTATCCATTTTGGCTGCCACGTGAGGCCCAGATGATGTGTCTAGAGTCAATTTAGAATGTGCAGGGCCCACGCCGATATGATAAGGCCCTTGTGTAAGGCTCATCATGATGTATTTATGGCCTTTGAATCAGGTCCATGTGATGTATTTATGGCCCATTGATGCGGCCCACTTAATGTATATTTGAGACCCATATGTGGTGTATATTAGGCCTTAGTGGTGAGGCCTGATGTGATGTATGAGGCCCATGGGTTATGGTCCATTGTGACACATTCGAGGCCTAGGTGGTGCTGCCCATTATGATGTATTCGAGGCCCATGGAACATGGCACATTGTGATATATTTAAGGGTCATAAGATGTGGCCCCTCATGATGTATATTAGGCCCATGTCAGAGGCCCATTGTGATGTATTCATGGCCTAAGGGCAAGGCCCATTGTGATATGTATTAGGCCCATGATGTG
Organism: Magnolia sinica; assembly: GCF_029962835.1. Classification (NCBI taxonomy): domain Eukaryota; kingdom Viridiplantae; phylum Streptophyta; class Magnoliopsida; order Magnoliales; family Magnoliaceae; genus Magnolia; species Magnolia sinica. Next base: position 67,744,469 of record NC_080579.1, on the reverse strand, counting down.
TGACACACTTGATGTATTCGAGGCCCAGCTACATGGCCCATTTGATGTATATGAGACCCATTAATGCGGTCCACTTGATGTATATTGAGGCCCATGGGTCTTAACCCATTATGATATATATTGAGGACCATAGGCCATGGCCCATGGTGATGAATATTAAGCCCATGTATTCAGCCCATTGTGATGTATATTAGACCCTTGTATGAGGCCGTGGGCCCACTGTATGTTCAGCCCTATGTTGGCCACTCCTTGGGAGCAATGTTGGTTGAATGTCCACATTGATGGGCAATGATGGTTAAACGTCCACATTGTGACCTTCCCTTAGGCCTTGTTAGGCTCATTCTCATCAAGGTTGATTCTGATTGTCGATACCAATTATGAGTATGTGACAACATGGCATCATGTACATGCCCATACGCATCATCTGCATGTTTATTATGAGATATGGTTGACCATTGCATATGTCCTTGGACAGGTGGTTATGAGACTCCCTAATAGGTAAAAATTGTCTCACATGAGTGCACGGTATGTGCAGGATTGATGCATGACAGGATTGTATGACTCATGCATCTTGCATTGTGTGTTATGATTACTATACGCCCTAGCGACATTAGGGCCGTAGCCTCCACAGGCATGTCGTGGATAGCTAGATGGAACACTAAAAATTTTTAGTTCGACCATATGGGCACTTTGGATGTCCATGGGTGAAAGTCCATAAACCTCCGTGGCCAGGAGATGCCCCAACGTCGAGACCGAGTGGATACATGAGCGCCCGAGTGCCGAATACCAGGAGGCCACGTCTCCCACTGTGTCGTGGTCGGTTGGGAGAGGTTATGGCCTTATCCGCCCAAAAGTAGGGGGCATATCTAGGCTGAGTTTGACTAGCTCGTGAATGGGTCCGTTATCAACATGCCGGGTAGATATTGGCTGACTACCGGTCAGGCGGATAGTGAGGTCTCTTCCACTTGCATGGTCGCGTGTCAGTGGGTGACAATTTACATGTAGAGTGTATAGTATGGATTTGTGGAGCAGACATTGCATACTCATTCATTCATTCATTCACTATCCACTTGGGTTGGTGGTGTGCAACTATTTGTTATGTGTGCCTTCGAAATGGCCAGGATTTCGGTTAGGGCGCGCGACTAACCTGAGATTAGGAGTTTACCATATTGAGTCTGACTATCCAAATTAAGTATGGGACTGGTTTGGATAAAAGTCCCTTGTGGTGGACCCCTTAGCCTGCGATACTATGTACTATCATCCTGACTTTATACTTCAGCATGGTCATCCTATTCGTACCACATATTGCATTACATCTGCAGCATATGACATTTTGGGTTACTGTGTTTCTGCATTTATATGATCTAAATACGACTGACAGTATTCGTGAACTCATCAGGAATTGTATATTACATTACATCCTCGGAATCTGATATTTGGCTCTTTATGGCTCCTCGTTTGTATAGCTGATTTGTATTGCATACTCTGAAATTGTATGACTTATGGATTTGTCATTATTTTCGCTTACTCTGATATCCTATGATTCATGATCTTGCCAGTATTGCTGATATTATATGATTATGGCTCTGTATTGAATACTTGGCACTTGTTGACACACGTACACCAGCCTCTAAGCTTTCTATAAGCTTATGCATGATAGATGCATGCAGGTAATGTTAGGTTACAGTAGCATTGAGCTTGGAGCATGTGGCGGACTTTTGGAGCTTGATTTTTGATATATGTATTTCCCTTTCGGCACTATACTCAAATATTTATATTATTGGATATGTGATGATAATGTTGCCTTTGTGATTTGGGTAAACTTGTGGTTATGCTTCTTACGAGATAAATATATGTTGAAAAATCCTCTCTGTAGGATCCCAGGATCAGAATCTGGCATATATGCACTGGGAGCTGAGAATGGGGTACTACAGAGGCTATCGGCACCGGATTCGGCGATCAAGAAGCTTGTGAGCCTGGTTTTCGGGTTTGGGGTGTGACATCTTGCCCTATTTTTATTAGATTTTGGGCTTAATTAATGCATACTTAAGGTTCACTTCAATTGGAATTTTATTAGAATAATATTTATAGTTAATTGTTGGGTTTCCTAGGCCCAATGTCTTGAAACTTTCTTAATAGGCTCCTGATCTTTGGGCCTATATTTAATACATTATTGTGATAGGTTTTATGGGCCAAAATACTCAAGTAGTTGGGCCCTTGCTTGCCCATTAAATTAAACTCATACTTGGGCCGAGATGTGAGACCCAACTCACTTATTTTAAATATAAGGATTTCCCATATGGTTGGAATAATGGGCTGCCCATTAGGCCCACTACAATGAGTGGAGTCATGATCTTTATGGTTGGGCCTAAACCTTGCTTGAGGGCCCACCACATTGCCTAAGTGTTGGGCTTGGTGTATAGCCCACTAGGCCATGGATTGGTTTAGGCCTTGGGCCTTGATTTGTATTTGGTTAGAGGCAGGTTACCTCTTGGGAACCAGTTGAGGTTAGATGTCCTCCTGGGTGGTCCTAAGGTAGGCCCATGGGTTCTTTTATGGATGGTTAAAGGCCTACCATAGGCCCTAGGCCATTTGTTTAAGGCTCAATGTGAATGTATGTAGAACCTACCTTAACGCATGTTTAGTCCAGGTCGTCCAAGCCTTGGATCGCCCAATCATGGAGGCACTCTCTGCCTTAGGTTGCTGCTGGATTCACAATCTAGTAGTAGGCCCACTTGATCTTTTCTTGATGTATACACACCCTCCATCTGGTGGGGCCCCCTGTGAATATTATTGGCCTTCATGAGATCATTCCCACTTATTTGACTAATATCTGGGCTTTAGCAGGCTCAGGAAGTTAAGTGGGCTAAACGTTTATCAAGGGGCCTTAAATGTTCATTATTATGGTTGAAACTTTATTGGACGTGGGACCCACTATATTAAGAACTTGTGTACGTGTTGCATGCTTATATTTTATAATCCTTAGGCTTAATGAGTGCATTCTTTTGAGTCACCTTTAGTGATCATATGACGACCCCATCTTAAGATCAGAATTTTGGGACATCCAGTGGGCCTAGAGTGGGTAGGGATATCCCAGCTTGGCCTAACCATACATCGGGCTGACTTCCACCATTTTGATAGACTTGTGGGTTGAGATAAGGATGGTATTGGGCCCTTGGTTACCTGCTTAAATTGTTAGTTATTGGGCTGATGTAGTGGGGGCCCATTTCATCCAAACTTAAACTTATTTTAGACCATACAATGTGTACACAGGCTGCCCACCAAGTCCAACTTAATGTGTGGAATTCTATGGCCATTGAAAATTGGGCCTTGGGCCTTAATTCCCCTCTTGGGGCCCATATTGTTGAATGTAGCATTAGACCCTTTTTCTTATGGCCTATTATGAGGGATATATGTATGTGACCACCTATTTTTATCTTAATTATGGGCCTTGGGCCTTCTATCCATATAGTTCGTGGTTGATATGCCTTTTGGGAAATGGTGGTTAAACGTCCCCATTATAGACCCCCCTAGGCCCGGTAGTATCTAAGTGTGATTGGATGCCCATCTTAGACTCTCGTTAGGGCCATTTCTGCTTTATTTAGTCCTCTGGCTTATATGCTTAGTCTCATGGATTACCCCAGGTAATTGGGCCTCCACTAAAGGTTAGGTCCTTATAGATATTGTTTAAATACCTAGTCTTGGTCCCTTCTTAGCAGGAATGTACCGCATTGTATATCGCCGCATAATGTGTATAGATTTATCTTCATGGCCCATGTGCATCATTGTATGCTTGAATGATACTGCGTGTGTGGTTATGATTGTACCATTGGGCATTGTATGATACCTTCCCTAAGAGACGTAGTATCCCCTCTTGAGCACGTTGGATGCTTGGAATTGATACATGGTTGATTGTGTGATTCATGCATCTGGCATTGCATAGCATATGAGCATTATCGCTCTTGCTTCATCAGGGTTGTAGCCTCCACAGATACATCATAGATGGCCATGTTTGGACACTGAAAATGTTACTTGAGCATATAGGGTGCATAGGATGCCTAAAGGTGAAATTTCCAAAATTTCCTCCAGCGCCGTGACCGGGTGGAAATATGAGCGCACGAGGGCCTTACACCTTTAGGCCGTAACTCCTACTGTCGTGTAGTCAGTTAGATTAGGATGTGGACTTACTTATTTAAGGAAAAGAAGGCAATAGCTAGGTTGAGTTTGACCAACTCGTGAATGAGTCCGCTACCATCAGGCCTTGTTGGTGATTGACTGTCCACAGGTGGGTAGTAAGGTCTTCTATGCTCGTTTGACTATGCAGGTCTGTAGAGTGGCAGTCATTCTGCACTGTACTAAACCCCAGTGATTTCCTTATGATGGAAATGTCCTTGATATGTGGATTGGATATGAGCACTGACATTACTTCGCATTGCATTTGCATCGGCTGTATAAGCCTCATATTGCATCACCTTGGCATGGCACGCAGTACTCATTGCATTATAGTACTCGTTGCATTATATAGCCTTGGTATGGCTTCCTACATTATTGTACTGCCTTAATATAGCTTCTTGCGTTCATGACAGCCTTGGTAAAGCTGGTGGTGTTGGCTTTGATCATGTTTCCTTCATATATCTTCTATTATTCTTCTGTGTACTATTATCACACACCTTCACCACCCCCTAAGCTTCTATAAGCTTAGGCACAATTGATGCATGTAGGAGATCCTAGGTCGGCGTTGTAGCAGCTGAGCTTGGATTAGAGTTGCACCGAGGACCTCCCCCCCTAGTGTTGCAGATCTTCTTCCTACTTCCTTCGTTATCAGATGTATTTCTTTTCAGCTATGTACTTGCAAAAGTTCAATTTATAGTGGATTTTGTAGTGTGTCTTTTTGTTATTTCTGAAATTTACTTGTTGTGATCTTGGGTATGCTCGTATTGGAAATAGTTATACGGTTATGAAAATCCTCCTTGTGGGATCCCAGAATCGGAACCTGCCTCAGGAGCCGAGAATGGGGTACTACGAAGGCTGTTACAGCCAAAAACGGATATCAAGTTCCTTGTGAGTCCGGTTACCGAGTCTGGGGCGTGACATTTATAACAGGAAAAACACATGTAAAGAGAGATGACTTCCTTTTAAAAAGATCATTTATCCATGAGAGACTAGGATAGAGATGATCCTTATATTATTTGATTCCTCTTGTTCTAGTGAAGAAGAATACTCCATATTGTTGGCCCATGGACGTAGATAAATTGTTGAATCATGTGGGAAGATAAATTTCAACACAATGACCACTAACCAAGGTAGAGTTGTGGGTCAGGAATCTCAATACCCTAAATATCTATGACCACTATAGTGAGATTGGGCAACCATTTTCTTTTAACACGTACCCACCACATACCCATGCACGTTGTAATGGGATTTCACCACCTATGGGTTTCGAACCTAAGACCTCATGTTGAAACTCCTTAGAGTCTACCACTCAGATAAGGACCGGAAACCAGATTAGGCAATCTGTTACCATGTCTTATGCTCATCCCATGTGATGGAAACTAACTACAATTTAGGATGGACAATCTCAAACATTGGGCTTCTTGTGCCTTGCTATACCATATGGGAGTGTGTGTTCACTATGTATATAAGTTCTTTTCTTTAATCCTAATTAGACATTTGAATTGGAGGATCACATCAACTCTCTAAGACACATTAAGTCTCTAATTAGACTTGAGGTCGTATTGGGACTTTATGGTCCTAATATTTTGTGTATTAACACCATGTGAGGTTATATAAGTGATTGACATATTGGTGTGGCCTGGCGCATGCATTCAGATGTAGCTAAAGCCCACATTCTTTAATATATGAACCATTGATTCACCCGAGAACTTTTTGTGACTTGGTGATCAATCATTCATCAAGTAGTTATTTAGCTAGACATACATTTAAAAGGTTTTAATTATTTTATCAAATTCTTTTAACCATTAATCTTTTATTCTCATTATTAAAAAGCTCTCATCGAACTTAATTGTTATCTAAATGCTTGAGAACTTGTGGTCCATCTCTAAGGTCGAAATGGATTTTTGTCCAAGGGTGGATGTCATTGCTAGTGGCGGATTTTGATTAATTTTGATAAATGGATAAGCAAGATTACAATCTTTTAATGTAGGACATACCAAATTTTGAAAGACTGAAGAGCATTATAAAAGGCACATTCACTTTAGAACTCCCCACCTGACATTTGATGAGAGAAAAAGAGGAGGAAAGTAAGCAGAATGAGAAAGAGAGAATATATATCTTGTTAGTGCATTGATTTGTGCATATTATTTGTAATCACATGTGTCTGTGTGTCAAGAAGTCGGTTAACCCCTTGGAAGCTAAAGACCAAAGACACTTGAAAATCGAAAAATCAAGGAAGTGAAGAACAGGTAAATGGGGTGTCTTTGTGACCTTAACATTGACTCAAAACAACCATTGAACCTTTAGATGATCCTAATCGTAACAAGTAAACCATGTGTGATCATTCCTTTACCTTAGGAGGCCTATTGAAACATGATAAGATAGGCTATAGAGGTCCTAAGCTGCTGAAAATCTAAATTGTCCAAAATAGCAATCTTGGTTATGTGCTCGAGCAAAGCTCGATCGATCGAGTCGATCAACTGAACATAACAAAAAACTTCCAACAATCGTCTGATCTAAATATGAATTAGTTCGAGTGCTTGAAGCACAAGCTTGAGCGATTGGGGAATTCTTGATTCCTCTTGAGCGATTGAGCTCGATCGATCGAACATGGCTAAAACAATCTAACGAGTTTACTAGACCATTTTCGTCCTAACTTGATTAAGCCTAGCCATTGGAGATCCATTAGAGCCTTTTTGTTATAAATATTGCACTCATATATTTAGGCAAATTATGAATTTTTGGTATTTCAGATACCCTAGTGTATTTTAAGCTCTACCAAACCACCTAGGATCTATCTCAATGAGATGCATGCTCTTTTCTTAGTAATTATTCATTCTAATGAGTATTTTATGCTCCTCTAAAAGAATATCGTGATCTTAAGAACTATCTAAAGTTTAGGCACCAATTCTACTTGAAAATCCTAGTATTTATCAACCTCTAAAGTGTCTCTTAAGTATAATTCCTTAAAAATTCAACTTCCTAATAGTTTTAGGATATTCTACCCAAAATCCCATCACCTTGGTCACCTTAAAGGAGAGCTACATGTAAGGTGTTTGATATTGGAGCTGAAGCCTTAGTAAAGCATCGACATCAATGATCAAGCGAGCAAAAAGGGAGCTGATTGAAGCATGAGGGAGCATTGAACAAGCAACTTGAGATAAGGTATTAACGAGGCTCAATCCGACAAGTAACGTTGTCATTTTCAAGTCTATGTACACTCCTTCCTTATACAGGACTGAGTGTAAGAGTTTGATTGCCAAACTTAACTCTATTCTTATGTAGGACCTAAATCAAGTCATTATATAGGTTATCAACATGGGTTGTGTATATAAGTTATTTTGTAGGACCGGGGTTGTTGGTTAGCCAATAGAAAACCAACCAAAGTCTCTTGCAAGGACCTTCCAAGGAGTGTATGCTAGGTAGATCCTTGTGTAGGATCTTGGTCCTTTAGTAGGGCTTTAAAGGTGAGAGGTGAACCTATTTTAAAACTTATGATAGTGAAATCTAATACACTTATGGGTTGAGTGCATCCGTCGGGACCGGAGTAGGGAAACCAAACCATTATACATGCTTATATTTGGGATTGACATTTGAGCACTAGTTTAATTATGCTGAAGTGATTAATTGATGAATTATATGTATGCATGATCGGATAAATGCTAGGAGTTGATAGTTAGCACATCCCACATACACATGTACACTATCATACATAGACTAGTTGTTTCATTGAGATATGATTTGTAGTCTATGTGATTGGACCCTCTATTGGCTTAGAAGCCTTAGAGTTATATCGCCTTACTTAATTTAATTAGTATATTACTTTAAGTAGGCAATTAGATTTAAATAGGCATAAATTTTATTTGGTACTAATCACTTCTTCTAGGACAGCCTTCATTCCATAGCCCTGCCAAGCTTTTGTGCATAGACGTGATATCCTACACGACGTGCAATTTCATTTATCTCTATCCTTCATCATATATGTGGACATGTGGGATCCACCTCGTTAGCTACTCTTAGATGCCCGCACCCCTAGTCTTATAGTAGGGGCATGAAGAAGCTCTTTCTCTCATCCTTTTGTAACGATAAATCAGGGAGAGATCTCATATATTGGAGAACTAACATTGGTGATCATCATGTAATAAAAGAAATGCATAGTGAATACAAGATCTCTACTTCAATCATATTTATATGGGTATGCTAAAAATTTAAAATATAAGATTTTGAGAAAGTTTATGCTTTCATTTCTTTAAAAAAATATATAAAATGATTTTATACTAAAAGTGAAGAATGGTGCTTTTACATGTTTAATTAATTTTAAAGCATTGGTTTAAAACTAATGAAAAAAGAAGATTAAGTGTCTGAAGATAAATAACAGAGAAGAATACCCCTTGCGTGAATTCAAAGATTTTTACAATGAATAAAACGTAGATAGATACTATAAGGTCCTTAACACAGAGTGGTTAAATGTAGAACTATACACCTGATCATGCCAAGAGTATATGTTAAGTTCAAGTAAGCCGAGAAATGTTTAGTGTGGAAATCATTAATGAGGTTCAATACTTTGTGAATTGTTCTCCTACGACCATACTAAACTACAAAATTCCTAAAGAAGTATGGTGTGAAACACCAATTAATTATTTATTCTTTCAAAATTTTAATTGTGATGTTTATGTTTGGATTCTCAAAGAGTAAAATTTAAGTTAGATTGATGTCTAGAAAGTGATTTTTTTATTAGATATTTAGATGGAACAAAAGGGCATAAATTCTAAGACTCTACTAACTATAAGTTATTGGTTGGGCTGTTGCTTATTGAAAATTTAATGAAAAAAAAAAAGGAGTAACTCTTGATAAGGCCAGTGCTATAAAAGAAAAGAATACCCTATCAAAATATTCTACCATATCTCCTAAAAAGATTATTTTGGAATAAATGGGCAATAGTTAGGAGAGGTGCGCAAACAGAAAGTAGAAGCAAGGTTATTAGATACCGAAGGAACTAGATTGAGGTTATAGGAGATGATTGAATTAAAACTTTCAAAAGAAGTTCAAAATTAGTATGTCAATTTAAAAGATCAACAAGTTACTAATACAACTAAAGATAAAGCTACCAAGAAGTATGCAAATAAAATATCATATATCCAAATTTGAAATAATTAAGGCTAACTTAAGGTAGTTACAAAAAAAAAAAGAAAAAAAGAAAAAAAAAAGGCACAAGGATTATGTTACGGTTGATGCTTATCTACAAAAAGCATTAGTCTTGTCTATATTAAGAAGTGTGTTAATTTGTAAATGTTAACTAGTGAAAAGCTGGAATAGTAGATGGAAACTCTGCATAGAAACAACGCCTTGGCATTTATTGATTACCAAAGGAGAAAAAATTGTATGTTACAGATTAAGTTTATAAGCTGAAGAAATATACTAATGGACACATTGAAATATATAAAGCTTAACTGGTGGTAAATGAGTATGCTAAAAAATTAGGTATTAAATTTAATGGAATCTTCTTTAAAGTTATTACTTTAAGTATTATTTATATTGTATTGAGTATTACAATAGTTCTTGATTTAAATATTAAGTTGTTAGATTTAAAAATTGTCTTTTTGCATGAAAATCTTAATGAGGAAATATATATGACTCAAACTATAGGCTTGTTTATAGAAAATAAATGGAATTTAGTTTGTCCATTGGACAAATTGTTACTCTTTAATGTTGACGTTAAGTTGTTAGTATGGGTGGGTTGTACTTTCATTTTGAGCTTAGATTTTAGAGAAATGAATCAGATTATTGTGGATATATTTATGGCTATAGTACCAATGGCTTCATTATTTTGTTACTACATGTTGATGACATGCTATATTTGTAGGCACGACTGAGATATTAGTTTAGCATTAAAAGATATTTTGGCTTGGGAATTTAATATAAAGGATTGGGTTACTATTAATCAAATTCTTATAATTACCCTACTTATATATATATATATATATATATATATATATATATATATATATATATATATATATATATATATATATATAAAGAACAATCATTGTATTATTAATACTGAATTCATTTACATCCTTGTAAGCAACAAAGTTCCATCGACATATCATAAGCTTTCTTCATATCAATCTTATAGATTATGCCATGTTTAAGTACCTATAGTTGATGCACTCATTTTTCCAAATTATTTGTAGTATCAACACCAAAATGCCCCTTCAACCTTCAAGATGGTGAATTAGGGTAGAGATCATTAAAGTATAGTGAAGTCAATCCTTCATTCTTAAAGTGTACTTATAAGGAAGTTATTTGTTATAATCACCGGAATTTAAAGTCAATTGATTTCATTAATGCCAATTATATAGGAGATGAGATAAATGAAGATTCAAGAGCAACTACATTTTCTCCTTGAATGATAGTATAATTAGTTGGATGTTTGTAATAGTTTATGGTGGACTTACTTATCATAGAAGTACATGTGAGTTAATACATTTATGCTAGAAATAAAATTTGGTTGAATAAATTATCAAAAGATTTAGAAGTGTAAAAGGTGACAATAATTTAATTTGATAGTTAGAGCATGTTAGTACACTTAAACTAAAAATCCAACATTTATTTATCAACTTAGCCATATTGATATACAATTCCATTTTATTCTTGGCATGGTTGAAGATAGGCATATCTTATTCTCAAATATTCACATTAATGACAACACAACAATATGCTCATAAAAATCAATTATTAAGGAGAAGTTTATTTGATGTAGAACTTCTATGAAGTGATTGGTAACCTTAGATACTTTTTTCTTATGAGTGTTTTTTGTAGCATTAAAATATCTAGTTTTCATATGGAAGAATGTTGTGTTGGGGTACTATGAACGTAGGAAGTTTCCTAGTTAGAAACACCTTGTCTTCTTTTCATGTTTCTAAAAGCATGTAAATTTTAGTTTGTTTAAGATTTCATAGGTATCCTTTCTTAATCCATGTGTTGTCTTTAAAAGGATAAAATTTATGTAAAGAGATTATTTCCTTTATGAGAGACCTTGTATACAATAAGTGATTGGAAAGAGGTGACCCATGTATTTTTTATTTCTCTTATTTAATGAGGAAGAAAGTTTTTTGCTCCATCCCAATAATCAAATTGGCGAACCATGTAAATTCCTACGCCTCTTGTCTCTTGTTATTCTTTTACTCTTTTCTTTTGTTTATTTATTTATTTATTTATTTTTATTTTTTGCTTACATCCATTTTGTGTTGTTGTTTTTCCACAACATTATTATTCGTACTTTTATGTTAAATGTCTATAATTATCCAATTATAAAATATTACTATAATTTTTAGTTTATCATCCATTTAAATTAGGGTTTAGTATTTGAATGGTTGAATTCGGGTTGCTTGTTATGCGTGCAACTTATTCATTCTTGGATATCAATGATCACAATCTATGAAGATATTAAAGTTTTTGTTTTTTTTTTTTTAAATCTTTTGTTAAACCCTTGTGTGGTCCTAATAATTTTTACAACCCAACTGCTATAGTTTTGGTAAGCTCACATACGAGTACATAACAACTAATATACATGCAATAGATTTGCCAGCACGAGTTATGGATACGATGTCAAATCCATCAGAGGGATACTAACTACATATTCCCTTGCCAAAGAATTAGGCTAGTCCATAGGTCAAATGGGTCCCAATTTATGAAAAAATACATGACTCAGAAAGCCTACTTAATCTTTTCTAACCTATATATCTATTTCCTAGAGAATGCACCACCACATGACTAGACCAAATCCATTTTCGATGTGAACATCTTAATAATCAAACCCACCTGATAGATGTCTTGGATAATGTGGGTGTCTGCTACACTGGTACATGTGATAGCTTGTATAGGAGTTGCTTCATACATGTACATGGGCTTACCAAAACTCTAGCTACTAACGAATGCATTGTCATGTAAGAAAATGCCAAATTTTCAAACAAGGCCTTAACGAATGATGTGAACACACGTTACAATCTAATCTATTTTCAAGAACATAATTAGAAATTTTTATTTTTATCTGTTACTTCTAAATTAAGAAAGTACATAACCCTAAAAAACAAAAATTGCCACATATTTAAAAATAATTAGAGGTTGAATCCAATTATTTTTATATAATTAGAATCATTATGGTGAACTTAAAAAAAATAAAGGCTTTTAAGAATTTGTATCTAATTATATTCAAGTATAGTTTGTTAGTGCACCCATGTTCATCTAAGTGAAATGTACTAAGATTTACTTATAACACCTAGATGCCTTGCTAGACTTTGGCCTTGAGACCTTAAGAGCCCTAAAATTGAGGTTGTTTGTCTTTTGCAATGCTTGTGTTATATATAATGCATATAGTTTGTAGTAACATTGCGAATAAAATGTTAATTGGTTAGGCTTATTACTTAAAAACAATCCCAAGATAAGTCAAATTGCATGGCTTACAAAGCAACAACATAGGTGTGGGGTATTGTTTATTATCGACTATTAAAATATTGAAATGAGCCCTAAGTCGAATGTTTGAAAAATATTTCATCAAATTGGTTAAATATAAAATACTAGCATTCCTTTACTTGTGCACAAAGGGAGCAATGTGTGCAATATATGCATTAGAAGAAGTGAAATAATGTTCTTCTCAACCATCCAACACAAGCTAACCAACATTTTATGGAGGGAATTTAACACAATTTTCATTGGCATGATAATTAACATGCAATGGTGGTAAATAGTAGATTAAATTAATTGTCATGTGAGAAAAGTTCTGATTTTCATTATTAAAGAAGATGGTTTTGTTTAATCTATTATATTGACTTGAAAGTTGAAGTGGCTTGTATAAAGGACTGATAGGTAAGATAGGTATTGATTGTTATGTTTTTTTATAAAATGTTGGAGAATAAAATTTTCTAAATATCATATTTTAGATTAATTTTAGTTAATTGACCTATAGATTCCCCTCATGATTAAACCATGTTAATGTACTCATTTTTGCACCCTTGTTTGTCAATCACGTGAGCCGTTGTATCCGTAGTCGGTTAAGCCTTTGGAAAGTGAAGACCGAAGACACAAGCAATGAAGAAGGATCAATGAGCACATACAGGTAAAAGAGATGCCTCGGTGACCCTAACCCTTGACTCAAAACAATCTTACACCTTTAGATGATCTTGACCTAATAAGAATACAAATTGGATCATCCCTTAGCCTTAGGAGACCAAGAAAAATATGATAAATAAGGATAGAAGAGGTGTGAATCAGCTATGTAAAAGATAGCCCAAAAAGCATATTTGAAGTGATGTCCGATGGCATCGAGCTGCCATCGAATAGGTCTTCAATGGCATCGAAAACCTAGTGATGCAATTGATTGAGAGTCGGGGATGTCCAACAACCAAACTAGATTTTCAGTTGGAAATCTCGATGGCATCGAGGACACTTCGATGGCATCGAAGACCCCTCGATGGCATTGATTTGAAGTCTAGATTGTCCAGCAAGTTTTTTGGATTTTCCCTTGATTCTCTCGATGGCATCGAAGCCACTTTGATGGAATCAAAGTATGATTTTTGATGCAATCAAAAATTGTATCAATGCAATTGAAATGGGTCTAAAATTGTCCTACAAGCAAACATGATTTTTGGCTGGAAATCTCGATAGCATCAAAGGAATACTCAATGGCATTGAAGACCCTTCGATGGCATCGACAGGACCAGAATCTTCCCATTATTTGACCGTTGGAGCTCGAATTGTTTATAAAGGGGATTTGGTCCTTAGGTTTTTAGATGAGTTTTTGTAGCAACCAAAGGTAAGGTGAACTCATATGTATATGCCTCACCCAATGCCTTTATTCCTATGAGTTTTAAGCAATCTCTCTTGAGATTTCAACTCCAATGAGGATTCTAACCTCACCATTGGAGATATGCCTAAACTCTTCAATTTCCTACAGATAATACTTAAGCAATCTTGGTATATCATTGTACAAGTCTTCTAAGAGCCCATCTAGTTGAATCCCCTAGGATAAATAACTATCCATTAGTTGTAGGAGATTCAACTCACTCCTATCACCTTGGGTATCTCAGTGGAGCATCTACTGCAAGGTGGTGATTGTGGAGCTGAATGTTCACAACCCTAAGTATAGGGTCACGATGTAATAATAATCTCGGTAAAACCGAGGTCGAATCCACAGGGACTAAAACTTGTACATTTCTGAAATTAACTAGAAGAAGATGTAAAACCAATTCTAAAGTGATTGAGAGAGTAATTATGAATTAAGTAATTAAAACTAAGAATTTAAAGGTGGGAATTACGATTTCCAAGGATCCACTTATAGTGATCAGGGAGCCCTCTTGCTTGATTCAAGTAACACAATTAGCATTGGAGTCCTATCCTATTCAATTGGAAAATATATAAATAAAACCAAATTTGAACTTCCATTGACCTAATTCTCAATGAAGGAGAACTATGATAATTGACAGGGATTCCATTACTAAACCATGCCCAGGAGGTAATGGCAAACAACAGGATTTATCAATCTCATAATCTCAAAGTAGGAGAATTGAAAAGATTAGGAAGGATTCCATCACCCTACTATGCTCAAGGGACTATGGTGAACAACCGGACTAACTAATTTTACAATCTCAAATCAGGAAAAGAAGATACTCAAAGCTATTGCAAATTTATAATAATTTGAGTCACAATAAACTATTAAAAACTAAAAGTATTCCTTAAATATCAAATTAGAATCCATAGAGTTCAACATAAAATGAATCAAAGCAATAGAAACATCCCATCATTCTATAAGCTTCACCTCTTAGCCCTAGCTAATAGGTTTAGCCAACCATAGACATGATTGGACCAACATCTCTTAAGAAAAACATGAAAACAACTAAGGAAGAAGAAGAAAAACTCTTGGCGATGGCTTCTCCACCCTTTTGCTCCACTCCTTAAACCCTAGAAGATGCCTAGGAACATCTTAGGGAGTCCTATTTATAGTTACGAAACTCCAACTTTTGCACCTAGTTGAAAAACTTTAGAAATCACCTCAAATTTACGCAGTTTGCTAAAATATCTTCACTCTACATATTTTTCCAAAATAGACTTCACTCTACATAATTTCACAAAATGACCTAGAGTTTCAGAATATGCTTTTTCAAGACGAGTTCATGATTCCTTTTCTTCACTTCAATTCTTTGATTCTCTTCCTTCCTCACTTCGTTTTCTTTGATCTTTGGCATGTAAATTCTTCAATATTGGTATCTTAGGATCCATCCCTTGCCTTGGTGATTCTTGATCATCAAATCCATGCTTTTAGCACCCTTTTCAATCTAAGTTTTTAAATTCACCTTGCAACATAAACATGAGTAAAATAAAACATTAAACATTATCATGTTCACAAAACCAAGATATAAATGGGGGATAATATGCAATATCTGACCCTCAACACAATCCCCAACCAGCATTTTGCTAGTCATGAACAAAGTATGTCAAAAATATTTCGAGAACCACAATACAATTTCTATAAGCTTAAGTGGTTTAAAAACAAAAACAATCCACATAATAGAATTTTAAAATACATCAATGTTGTGCATTACCTTTTCCTAAACTCTAGCACTCGGTAAGTTTCATAATCAAGTTCAAAGCATTAATCCTCCAATTAGAACAATTCCAAACATTGAGTTTCATGGGTGTATAATGAAGCTTTGACTTATCACAATCAAAGGTTCAATTCGTCACTTTCATGATAACATTGATAATTAAAAGAGCATTCAGGATAACCAAAACCTAAACCAAAACTTGCTTTACAATTCATCTTTTAGTTCCCTCTTTTATTCCTCCAGTTTTTTATTTTTCCATTGATGACTTTCACTATATATCAACCTTTTTAAAGATCTTTAATAGGTAGCCATTTTCGATGACAACTATTTTTTTTAAGCTGGGTATTTTCTTTTTCTTTCTTTTGAATTCATCCTATTGAACATAATGGACAAATTTCTCAGGTTGGTTCCTTCCATGCTTAATAATCATCAAGTTAACAATTCAATATCAAACTGACACTTTAATGTGTAAGATGGATGTGACATGTGAAATCATGATTCAATCAATGTTTAAAACTTCTAATCAAGGATCAATAACTTAACTTAATTTTGAGATCTCCCAAGTGACTAAACTCCAAGAGACATAAGGCATCAACATTAAGTATCTTGTAATTCTAATTCATGGATTAACTTTGAGATCACTTAAATTTGTAGAAATTTTAGAAAATTTTCTCAATTTTTCACAACTTCGCCCAAAGACTAAGAAAACAACTGATTAGCTTGCCTAACCACACCCCCCAACCTAAACCTACATTGTCCTCAATATAAAAGAGATAAGCATTTAATGTAAATGAGGTAACAAAAAGAAAAGGGAAGTGGTGGAAAGGTAGTACCTGAAGAAGGAATTCTGAGGGTTTTTTTTTAATATCTCAATGTGAAGATGGGTTAGCACAAGAATTAAACCATCAGAAAGAAAACTTTCCTAAACAGCAAAAAAAAACTATCTTAAACAACGAAAAGCAAACTATCCGAAACGGCGAAAAGAAAACTATCCTAATCTTAAATTCTTTGAAAGCAATAAACATAACTAGGAAAATAGGGGAAAGCTACTTAGCCATGCTGAAAGGTTCCTCCTCCGGCCAATATCTTGATAAATTTCTCAGTAGGTTTCGTAACAAGACCATCCAAAAGCCCTTTTTGTAATAGGAATGGATGCCCTGGAGCATGATTTTCTAGAAAATTTGTGGACCTCAGCATAAAGTTTCCTTTTAATCTCCTAAGGTGTCCAAAGTACATATGATTCACCTGAGACAGAGAGTTTTAGAGTTAGCGCAACATGGTGAATCAGAAACTACAAGTAGATAAAATTTAAAGAAATTCTTAGTAGGTGATGTAGTCTCAACATATTTTAAAGTTTCAAACTTCGATTCAACTTTCAACTCCCCCTCCCTTAATGGTAAACATTCAAGATATGTGGAAGGAGGGGCTTCAGAATAAAAGTTCTCTTGATCAGCAACAACCACCGAGGTATTATTTTGCAAGGCATCCATTATTTCTCTTATCATGAGATCATTTGAATCTGCAAAATATGCCAAGCAATCTTTCAAAGAATTGAGATAGTCAGTTGAGAGAGACTCATTTTTTACATTAAGGTTTGTGATGATATGCCCAATGATTCCTTCGTCTTCTCTTATAATAGAGGAAAACATGATCTCTTGCTCTTCACCTTGGTGAGAGTCAATTGTCACCGGATACATCTCTGCCTTATACAGACAGATTATGGATCAGTAGGCACATTGATGTGAAGACTCTATTCATTATTACCACTCAGTAGAGGCACTATATCATCAAGGGTTGACAGCTCAGATGATGACCTTAACTAGGTGGTTTCAAATTTTAGAGTCATATCGAGTGACTCGTCCATCTCCCCAATTATATTATAATATAAATCAGAGTAGTCTACACACACCTCAAAAGAGTCATGCAGTTCACTTGGTAGGGATTCTTCCTCCACAAGTAAATCAAACATGTCAGATAGGTAGAGTAGATCATTATGGTTGACAATGTCCTGTATCTCGTGATCACTTTCCTGAACCATAATTGAAATCGATTCCAGTGAATATTGGATTGTAAACTCATGATTCTCATCCCAATACTTCTCATCTTCCAATTCAGTACAGTTCATAAGTGAGATGAGATTACTTTTCTCATACTATTATCCTAGGTTGAGTTGAGGCTCGAATAAACTAGCCTCCTTCCTCCTTATTGAAGTCAAGTGTGTCATATGACTGGAGCATGTCAATATCATTATATTTGAAAGACACCCATGTCTCTTGATCATTCCTTTGGATAGTCATCGAGAAGGACTCTTTGAGAAATTGCGCCGTATCTCATTAACACAATCCAATTCTTCATTCTCAATTTCAATACTCTTTATAAGCGAGTTAGGATCACTTTCCTTGTATTATGTTTCTAGATTGGGTTGAGATTGTGATAACTTAGCCTCTTCTACCTTATCAAGGTGCAATTCAATTTCTTCCAATGATTTCATCATGCCTGTGACAAGTTGGTTGAACTATTCTTGATAGTCTGTGAAATTCAAACATGAATCCTCTTGGATTGTTTCTGGTTGGATTTCAAAGGGAGGGGATCCAAGAGAATAGTTACTATAATCAATTGTTGGTTCATCTCTCCAATGTTGATGTTTCCTCTGATCATTATCATACGGGTCATAGGTGAGAGAGTCTGATGGTTGTTGGTACATATTATCTCCCATAACATAATCTCTCATTGTTTTCTTCTTGTTTAATGGGTGATAGTTCTCACTCACATAATTATGATAACCGCAACAATCACGTATTGCTTTCTTAATCTGTAGGGTGTAATTATTCTCTTGTCTATGATCGCGTAAGGACTTCTTAACCGATAGAGCATTGTATTCTGGTTGGTTCTCGATGATGGTTTTAAAAAAATTTAAGACATAGGTAGTTTCCTAACATAATCATCTGACAGCCCTTCACAATTTCTCGCATTCTCTAAAACTAGCTCAGTATATTGATGTTCCCACTCTTGCATATACATGGTGAAACCCTAATCCTGAACCTAATCCTAAAATAGAATAAAAGAAAAATCCTAGAGCAATATGGAAAGTAAGTAGAGGAGAAGTTAGAAGGAGTTTACCAGTTTGAAGAGTTCTATGTTAGGATCCTAAAATATAGAAAACAATGTTAGTTTTTAAAAATAAATCAGAAAAAACTCTAACCTAAAAACAAAACAAAAAGTGAGTCCTAAAAACAAATTAGTTTTTTAAAAAATAGTTTTTAAAAACAAATTAGGAAAGTTTCTAAATCTAGAAATAGAAAGAAAAGTAAGTTTCTAAAACTAAATTAGGAAAGTTTCTAAATCTGAAAATATAAAGAAAAGTTAGTTTCTAAAAATAAATTAAGAAAGTTTCTAAATCTGGAAATAGAAAGAAAAGTTAGTTTCTAAAAACAAATTAGCAAAGTTTCTAAATCTAGAAATAAAAAGAAAGGTTAGTTTCTAAAAACAAATTAGGAAAGTTTTTATCCTAGAATTAGAAAGTAAATTAGTTTCTAAAAATAAAAATAAAAATGGAAAGTTTCTAAACCTAGAAATAGAAAGCTTAGTTTCTAAAATAATTGTGAAAAAAAAACCTAACCTAAAAATAGAAAGTAGAAAAATCATAATCTTAACCTAATTCTGAAACTAATTAAATCCTGAAAACGCAACCGTCAATCCCCGGCTACAGTGCCAAAAACTTGTTCATAACTACAAGTGTAGGGTCACGATATAGTAATAATCTCGATAAGACCAAGGTCAAATCCACAGGGACTAAAACTTATACGCTTCTAAAATTAACTAGAGTAGAACTAGAAGAAAATGTAAAACTAAGTCTGAAGTGATTAAGAGAGTAATTGTGAATTAAGTAATTAAAACTAAGATTTTAAAGGTTGGAACTAGGGTTTCCAAGGATCCACTTGTAGTGATCAAGGAACTCTCTTGCTTGATTTAAGTAACATAATTAGAATTAGAGTCTTATCCTATCCAATTGAAAAATATATGAATAAAACCAAATTTGAACTTCCATTGACCTAATTCTCAATGAAGGAGAACTATGATAATTGACAAGGATTCCATCACTAAACCATGCCCAGGAGGCAGTAGTAAATAACAGGATTTACCAATCCTATAATCTCAAAGCAGGAGAATTGTGAAGATTAAGAAAGATTCCATCACTCTACCATGCTCAAGGGACGATGGTGAACAACAGGACTTACTAATTTCACAATATCAAATCAGGAAAAGAAGATACTCAAAGCTATTGCAGATCTACTGTAATTTAAGTAATAATAAACCATTAAAAACTAAAAATATTCCTTAAATATCACATTAGAATCCATGGAGTTCAACATAAACATGAATAAAAGTAATAGAAACATCCCATCATGCTACAAGGTTTACCTTTTAGCCCTAGCTAAGATGTTTAGCCAACCATAGACATGATTGGACCAACATCTCTTAAGAAAAACATGAAAACAACTAAGGAAGAAGAAGAAAAACTTTTGGCGATGGCTTCTCCACCCTTTTCCTCCACTCCTTAAACCCTAGAAGATGCTTAGGAACATCTTAGGGAGTCCTATTTATAGTTGCGAAACTCCAACTTTCGCACCTAGCTGAAAAATTTTAAAAACTACCTCAAATTTATGTAGTTTGCTAAAATAGACTTCACTCTGTGCAGTTTTCCAAAATAAACTTCACTCTGCGCAATTTCACAAAATGACCCAGAGTTTCAGAATATGCTTTTTCAGGATTATTTTAGGATTCTTTTTTTTTTTACTTCAAATCTTTGATTCTCTTCATTCCTCACTTGGTTTTCTTTGATCTTTGGCATGTGAATTCTTCAATCTTGATCTCCTAAGATCCATCCATTGCCTTGGTGATTCTTGAGCATCAAATCCATGCTTTTAGTACCATTTTCATTCCAAGCTCTTAAATTCACCTTACAAGACAAACATGAATAAAATAAAACATTAAGCATTATCATGTTCATAAAACTAAGATATAAATGGGGGATAACATTAAATATTTGACCCTCAATACTGAAGCCGTGGCGAAGCATCAGCAATATGATCGGGGGAGCATCGGGGAGTTGATTAAAGCATGGGAGAGCGGAGATCAAGCAACTCAAGAAGCAAATCAAAAGGGATTTAATCTAATAAGTAAATGTCATGTGTATAAGTCCAGGTTTGTACTCTGACCTTGTGTAGGTTGGAGTCTAAGAGTTTGTGTTAAAACTCATCTTAGGTTCTTATGTAGGACCTTTACCTATGTGGCCTAAATCTTATGTTTGGGATTAGGACCTTGACCTGTGTGGCCTAAACTCCTTGGGTGCTTGTTTACAACCCTTGTCCTTGTGTATGACATAAACTTGGGTGCTCGTGTAGGACCCTCGTCCTTGTGTAGGAGATAAACTTGGGTGCTTGTGTAGGGCATAAACTCTTGAGTGCTTGTGTAGGACCCTTGTTGCTGTGTAAAGCATAAACTGTTAGGTTTTTGTGTAGGAACTTATCCTATGTAGCCTAAATTGTCATGTTTGGAATTAGGACCCTTGTCCTTGTGTAGGATATAAACTTGGGTACTTGTGTAGGACCCTTGCTCTTATGTAGGGAATACAATTTAGAGTCCCTGTGTATGGCTATAAAGGTTTAAGGTAAACCTGATTTAAAACCTCTGATTATGAAATTTGGTACACTTTAGAATAGAGTGTGTCCGCCGAGAGTGGAGTGGGCACATAATTGGACCGCTATATATGATTGTGTTTGGGATTGTCATTTGCGCAATTATTTAATTATGGTTATGTGCTTGAATGCTTAATTATGACTGCGTGATTAGATGATTGTTTAGGACTAATAGGTATCATATCCCAAACACATATACACTATCTATAGGCTAGTTGCTTAACTTGAAAATTCTTTGTAGCCTATGTGATTGGACCCTTTAATGGCTTGAAAGCCCTAGAGTTATATTACTTAGTTTAGTTTAATTTGCAAATTAGTTTAAACTAGGCAATTGTTATCCCCCCCCCCCCCCCCAAGGAATTAGACCACATTCTATAGCTCTACCATACTTCCGCACTTAGACGTATTGCAGTCCATTACCGCAATTTCAAACCATACTTTTAAAAATAAAATTATCATTCATCACAAGTTCATACCTCATTGATGAATCCATCTAATTGTCACTGTCATCTCCCAACCGAATGAGTCTCTCCTGATAAATCTATCAGAGGTTTAGGAGGAGGAGAAACCACACTAGTTTCCTAGTATGGACCAAAAACTTATTAGAATCATAAAAAAAGTGGACCACTCACAATGAAGGGCAAGCACACAAAATGAAGATGGGAGATGGGAGGTGGATACATCCACTCTCTTCTCTCTACACCTCTCTCTCTCTCTCTCTCTCTCTCTCTCTCTCTCTCTCTCTCTCTCTTGCTCTCATAACTTGGGTAATCTAAGGAGGCTCCCTACACTTCTCTCTCTCTCTCTCTCTCTCAATTCTTTCTCATAGATGGGATCTTAAAAAGGAGGAGATTAAGGCTTGTTTCGTTCATGAGATTAAATGATATGGAATTATATTAGATGTGATTTATACCATTATTGCACAATGATTGCATGTCCAGAAATACCATGGTATTTGGGCCATCCAATCCCCATATTTAGGATAAAATTCTTGTTATGGAAAAAACATCAGATTAAGCAAAATCCTGTTTGGTGGACCATGGAATTGTAATTAACGAACCAAATTCACAATGGATGTCGATTACTCATACACATATAACTAGAATGTCACGTGTAAAGGGTATATATGGATGGACGACATGGATAAAATGCATGCATTAATGTGGGGCCAATATATGTAGTGGATTTCAAAATCCATTGGAAATCTTGTGTGGGACCAAATGTAATTACATCCCACCTAATCCCAACCCTTCCCATCCTCTCAAAAAAAAAGATGGAATTTGCACGAGATCAAATGTAATTTCATCCCACCTAATCCCATCTAAGTCCACGTACAAAACAAGCCCTGGGTGTTTAGCACATGGAACTAGATGGTGTTAAGTGGGATGAAACTTAAATCCCTTAGTTTAAAAAATCATCCATATTTGGTTCATCATAGGTTTCCAACATTGGATCCTGTGCATGGAGTAGGGAGGGTTATGAAGGTCTTTCCACAACTCAACCAAGATTTGCGAAATCCATGGGATTTCCTCCTAAAACCATGAGCTGGGAAGTTCTTAAGCTGGGAATGGAGGTGGGGCCCACCTTGATATTTATGAGGAATCCACCCCATCCATCTATTTTACAAGATCATTTTAGTGTATGTGACAAAAAATGACATATATTTAAAACTCAAGTGGGCCACACAAGAGAAAACAGTGGGGATTAAGTGACCACTATTGAAACATTCATATAACCACAAAAGTTTTATATCACATCAAGGCAGAGCTCGGGAAGGTTTCAACTGTAAGGCCCATATCCTTGACCGTACTGTTTTGTATGCTTCTGGGGTCCTCCTGGTCGAATTCTAGCAACTTGCAACCTGTAAATGGCATTTGCGTGCAACCCTAAGTCGCATCCTGTATATTTATGTCGACTCGACTCAAAACTTGTACCCTAGCGACCGCGGTTCCAACGCCACGTCTCACGTGCTGATGTGATACCCAGTCTAAGAGTTGTGGGCACGCGTTTATTTCAAGGAAAACGCTGCGCATTGCGAATTCTGAGAGAATCTCTACAACCCATCACATCAATTAATCACCTCAAGTCAAGTACACATCTCATCACTCCCCTTACAACACCCATACCCTACCCTACCCATCTCTCTCCCATTCACAAAGTCAACTCTCTCTCTCTCTCTCTCTCTCTCCACCCATCTCTTTCTTACAACACCATCCCTCTCTCCTATACATCACTCCATCCCATCCCATTCTCCACCAAATCCCAAGCCTCCATGAGAGAAAAATTCTAAGGAGAGAAAGCCTAGCATTTGGCCCACTCCCTACCCCTAAATCCTCATCTCCACCCTTCAATCTTCATCTTCCACCATCAAAGGTTGAGTATAGGAGCTAAGGAAGCCAAGGGACTAAGAAGTTAGCAATCAGTGGGTGTTTTTATAGGCCTAGATTTCATGTTTTGATGATGAGCTAAGTGGGGCCTACCGATTGATGGTACGAATCTCACTTTAGACCCTAGGTATGGCCGATGGCCCACTATGATTCAAATGATCATTCCATGATGGGGCCATTCTCCATGGACCCCATCATGATGTTTATTTTCCTAGTTTGTAAAAAGGTCATCTAGATCTTGCATTTTGGTGGAGATGGGATCTCCATCGTTGATTTTGATTGGTGGGCCCACATGTAATGAGATCCACTTGATGTATGTTGTAATTCATGGAAGGGAGGGCCCATAGTGTCGGGGTCCCTCCATCACGCGATTCTCTATCTCTCTCTCTTTTTCCTTTTACGGCCCACCTTAATGAATGGATTGGATCCACACCATCCATTGCTTAGACGGTGGGGACCCATCCCACACGTAGGGCCTACCTTGATTGGAAGTGGATTGGTTGGTCTACCGCACACCAACTACATAGCTGATGTATTGACATCAGCAGGCAGGGTCTGATCATCCAGATCGTCCATCTATGTGGACCCCACCAGGTATATAGCTGCTGACGTCAGCAAGTTCTGTGGGGCCCAACAGCTGCTAGAGACATCAACCAGTTCTGTGGGACCCATGCAGCTGGCCGCCGCTATGAGGTCAGCAATTTCTGTGGATCCCATGTATAATGTATGTGTTTTAAATCTACACCATCCAGATCATGGGCCCCACCTGTTGGGCACGTGTGGTGCATCCACACCATCCCAAAATGAAGCAAATTCAAATCTCTGGTAGGCCACCACATGGACCCCACATGATGTAAGTGTTTCATCCACACCGTCCACGTGGTGTGGTGGGGCCCAGACGTATGTGTTTTATTCACCTCATCCGACCGTGGATGGTGGGTCCTCATGTGTTGTGCATTGTCCCCACATGTGTGGAGCCCACCAATTATGTGTTTTATCCTCACCATCCATCTGGACGGTGGGATTCCACCATGATGTAACTATATATCCAGCCATCCATCTATCTGAGAGATGGATGCGGATTGGCTAGTGCGTCTCACACCAACTACATAGGTGGTTGACGTCAGTAAATGCTGTGGGACCCACCTTCAATGTATGTGTTGTATATCAGCACCGTTCATCTGGACAGTGCCATGTGAGTCCAACCGTGATGTATCTGCTAATCCACACCACCTGTTTGATGGTGAACTCCATCCATGTGGGACGCACCTTAATGCATGTCTAGATCCACACGTGTGGACTACCATGATGTATGTGCTTCAAATCCACACTATCCAAACCTCTAGACGGTGGGTCTTACATGAGGCAAGTGTATATCCAACCGTCCCTCTGTTGGGTCCCACACGCAGCTATATAGCTGTTGTATTGAAGTTAGCAAGTTCTGTAGGGTCTGATCATGGGGTATGAGTTATATCCTACACCGTCCACCCACCATCCAAATAGGTTGGACGGTGGGGTCACCATGCTGTAAGCGTTGTATTTATACCGTCCATCCGTTTTCAGGACGTGGGACATGTGGACCCCACTACAATGTATGTTTTATCCACACCGTCCAGATGGCTGGACGGTTGGACCCACGGCTGATGTATATGTTCTAAATCCAAACCGTCCATCTGCTAGTGGGCTAGCAGGGGTCAGATCATGTGGTACGTGTTATATCCAAGTCGTCCATCCCTGTGGCCCACGTGATATATGGGCTTTATCTTCACAATCTGTGCAGTGGACCCCATCATGATATAAGTGTTTTATCTCTCACCGTCCAGCTTGTTGGATGGTGGAGTTACACCATGATGTGTACTAGATGCACACTGTCCATCTATGGAGCCCCACACGTGATGTATATGCTTCACCCACACCGTCCACACATGGACATGGGGCCCACACATGATGCATGTATTATGTATCAGCACCGTCCAGTGCCCATGGACGGTGGAGCCCGCTATGATATATATATATATATATATATATATATATATATATATATATAAGCCCGCCATGATGTATGTATTGTATATCTATGTCGTTCATGTGATGCGGCCCACTTAATGAATATGAGGCCCAATGATGGCCCACTTGATGTATATGAGATCCATTGGTGTGCCCCATGTGTTGCGACCCACTTGATGTATATGAGGCCCATTGGTGTAGCCCACTTAATGTATATGAGGCACATTAGTGTGGCCCATGTGATGCGGCCCACTTGATGTATATAAGGCCCATTGGTGCGGCCCATGTGATGTGGCCCACTTGATGTATATGAGGCCCATTATGATGTGTTGGAGGCCCATGGGTTGTGGCCTATTGTGATGTATTTGAAACCCATGTGATGTGGCCCATAGTGATATATATGAAGCCCATATGATGAGGCCCGATGTGTTATATATGAGGCCCATATGATGAGGCCCAGTGTGTTGTATATGAAGCCCAAGTAATGAGGACCATTGTGATATATGTGGCCCACCGTGATGCAGCCCATTGTGATGTATATAGGACCATTTGATGTGTATTAGCCCCATGTTATGTGGGCCATTGTGATGTATGAGACCCTTATCTAAGGCCCATCGTGACTGTATAAGGCCCATTATGATTGTATGAGGCCCATTGAGATTGTATGCAGCCCATTATGTTGGGTATGAGGCCTTTGTGTGAAGCTATGGGCCCACTATATGTTTGGTCCTATGAGGGTCACTCCTTGGGAGCGATGTTGGTTAAATGTCCACATTGATGGGCAATGATGGATAAATGTCCACATTGTGACCTTCCCTTAGGCCCTTTATTAGGCTGATCATTGATACCAATTATGAGTACATGTATAGTATTACATCATGATACATGCCCATATGCATCATCTGCATGCTTGTTATGAGGAGTGATTAAGTATATCATGTGCCATTGGGCTGATTGTTTATGGGACTCTTTGAGAGACAAAGTAACCCCACATGAACGCATGGTATACACAAGTTTGATGCATGACTGGATGGTATGACTCATGTATCTCGTATTTTATGATATGACCACCATACGCCCTAGAGACATCAGGGTCGTAGCCTTCACAAGCATATCATGGATGGCCAGATGGGACACCGAAAATCTTTTTCTACATAGGGTGTCATAGATATCCCTAGGTGAAAGTCCCTAAACCCTCTAGGTACTAGATGATGCCCCAATATCTAGACTGAGTGGATACATAAGCACCCTAGTGCCGAATACCAGTAGGCTGTGTCTCCCACTATGTCGTGGTCAGTTGGGAGGGGGTGTGGCCTTACCCGCCCGAGAGAGTGGGCGATGCTAGGCTGAGTTTGACCATCTCATAAATGGGTCCGTTATCGACGAGTCAGGTAGGCATTGGTATACTACTGGCAGGTGGATAGTGAAGTCTCTTCCACTTACCCAGTTGTGCGCTTGATGGGTCGGCAGGTGGCGTTGAGTGTACTAGACCCCGGTGATGATCCTAGATATGTACGGTACTGATATATGGACTTATTGAGCAGGAGTTGCATACTCAGTATTTTACTCATTCATTCACTATCCTCTCTAGCTGGTGGTGCGTAACTAATTTGATATGTGTACCTTCGAAATGGTCAGGATTTCGGTTATGCACGCGACTAACCTAAGATCAGGAGTTTACCACATTGAGTCTAGCTATCCAAATTTAGGTATGTGACTGGTTTGGATAGAAGTCCCTTGTGATGGACCCCACGGCTTGCGATACTATGTACTATCATCCCGACTTCAGACTCTAGCTTGGTCATTTCATTTGCACCGCATATTATATTGCATTCTCAGCACATAGCATTTGGTTTACTATGCTCATGTATTGCATATTCTGAATGAGGTTGATGGTATTGTGGACTCGCCAGGATCTGCATATTGCTTTACATCCATGGCATATGGCATCTAGGTCGCTATGTTTCTGCATTTATATGGCCTAGATGAGACTGGTAGTATTCGTGGACTCGTCAGAATTTGCATATTCCATTGCATCCTCAGTATATGATATTTAACTTGTTATGTCTCTGCATTGCATAGTTGATCTACATTGCTTCCTCAGTATATGATATTGGTTTATTATGTTTTTGCATCACATAACCTAGATAAGGCTGATAGTACTTATGAACTTACCGGCATGTTTCCGCATTACTCTGATATTGAGTGACTTATAGACTTGCTAGTACACCACTTATGCTGATATTTGTGTGCTTGGCACCTATCTTGCGCACACATATATACCACCCTCTAAGCTTTCTATAAGCTTATACATGATAAATGCGTGCAGGTGACGTCAGGATGTAGCCGTAGCTTAGTTGCAGCGGGAGCGTGCAATCGAACTTTAGGAGTTTCCATTATTATTATCTTGTATTTCCTTTCATACACGTTGTACCTTAAAGTTTTTTTTATAATAGTGGATTTTGTGATAGTGTTCTTGTGGTTATTGTTCGTGGGTTATGCTTATGGTTATGCTTATTATGAATCAAATTGATGTTAAAAATCCTCCTTGTAGGATCCCAAGATCGGAACTTGGTAAATGGGTGCCGGGAGCCGAGAATGAGGTAATACGGAGGTTGTCGGCGCCGGATAGGGTGATCGGGAATTTT
This sequence comes from Magnolia sinica, assembly GCF_029962835.1. Classification (NCBI taxonomy): domain Eukaryota; kingdom Viridiplantae; phylum Streptophyta; class Magnoliopsida; order Magnoliales; family Magnoliaceae; genus Magnolia; species Magnolia sinica. The sequence goes on along the minus strand of NC_080579.1, from coordinate 67,715,952 downwards.
GTGAGCCCAGTTTCTGAGTTTGAGGTGTGACATCAACGGTAGGAAATTCTTTCCCCATTCTTTCCTCTCGTATGGCCCACTTGAGTTTTGAATCTACTTGACTTTTGGTAGCATGTACTAAAATGATCTCACAAATGGATGGACGGGATGGATTACTCACCAACATCAAGGTGGGCTCCACTTTGCTTCTCACTATGGTTTTCAAGATTGCTAGTTGCTTTTCATGTCAAGCCAAGCACTACATGAATCAAAACATGTATCTAAGCCATACATTCTACATGATCCAAACACCAAAATGAATAGGCTCACTCCCATGGCATTAAGAGACAATCCACCGACAAGTGCATTTATTGCAAAAAATCAATTCCATCCCACTTAATACCATCTAATTTCATGCGTCAAACACCTCCTTAGGGTTTTAGGAGGAGCTTAAGTATGGTGCTCCACCGCTTTATAAATTTATGCGTACCCTATTGTGAAGGGAATTTATTTACCTTCCTAATCCATGTACTCTAACACTATAAATCCTTCCACTAGCCATGGTCACTAACCTAGAGCCATCCCATGACACCCCAAGGTTTGGTTCATTAGATCTTAGCTATTGGAATTCATTAAGTATGTTTTAAAATAAATTAATGGTGAAAACTTAAAGTTAACAATTGGAAACTAATGATTAACCAATTGAAAAGTATAAAAGTGTTGGCTAGCCTTTATGTCACGCTCCAAACTTAGAAATCGGGCTCACAAAATTCTCGATCGTCGAATCCAGTGCCGACAGCCTCCGTAGTACCCCATTCTCAGCTCCCGACACCCATGTGCCAGATTCTGATCCTGGGATCCTACAAGGAGGATTTTCTAAAAGAGAAGCATAACCACAAGCATAACCAAGTCTCAAAAACATCACCCCATATCCACTATAATAAAAAACTTGAGTACAATACATGAAAGGGAAATACAACATAGGTATCAAAACTCCAGAAGCTTTGCCACACACTCCTGCCTCAGTTCAATTGTGTCTTAGCGTCATTTACATGCATCTATCATGCATAAGCTTATAAAAAGCTTAGAGGGTGGTGTACGTGTGTGCATAACGTAGGTGCCAAGTATATAATATAAATCCATAAATCATATAATGTCAAAAATACTAGCAAGTCCAGGAGTCATCAATATTAGAGTAAGCAGAAATACTAACAAGTCCATGAGTCATATAATATCAGAGTAAGCGATGCAGATCGGCTATGTAATGTGAGGTCGTGGTAAACCAAATGTCATGTGTTGGGGATGCAATGCAATATGTGGTGCGAAAGACATGACCAAGATAGAGTGTGATGTCAGGATGATAGTACATAGTATCGTAGGCTGTGGGGTCCATCACAAGGGACTTCTATCCAAACCAGTCTCATACCTAAATTTGGATAGTCAGGCTCAATGTGGTAAACTCTTGATCTCAGGTTGGTCATGTGCCCTAACCGAAATCCTGGCCATTGCGAAGGTGCACATAATGATTTGGTTGCGCACTATCAGCCTGAGTGGATAGTGAATGAATAAATGAATCAAATGCTGAGTATGTAACTCCTACTCAGTAAGTTCACATATCAGTATCGTACATCTCTAAGATCATCATCGGGATCTAGTACACTCCAAGATGGCTGCCACCTCTGCCGGCCACGTAGCCCAATGAGTGGAAAGACCTCACTACCCGCCTACCAATATCAGCTCAGCTCGTTGATAGCGGACCCACTTATGAGCTGGTCAAACTCAGCCTATCTTTTCTCCTTACCCTCAGGTGAGTAAGGCCACACCCCCTTCCAACCAACCACGACATAGTGAGAAGCGCGACCTCCTAGTATTTGGCACTCGGCGCTCATGTTTTCCACCCGGTCTAAACATTGGAGCATCCCCTGGCCACGGGAGTTTAGAGACTTTCACCCGTAAACATCCAAAGTGCCCATATACTCAAACCAAACATTTTTAGTGTCCCATCTGGCCATCCACGATATGCCTGTAGAGGCTGCAGCCCTAATGTCACTAGGGCGTCAAATGATCATGTCACAAAATGCGAGATACATGAGCTATACCATCTAGCCATCCACGATATGCTTGTGGAGACTGTAGCCCTGATGTCGCTAGGGCGTCAAATGATCATGTCACAAAATGTGAGACGCATTAGCCATACCATCCAGTCATGCATCAAACCTGCGTGTACCGCGCCCTCATGTGGGGCAACTCCGTATCTCAAGGAGTCCCATAAACAATCAGCCCAATGACACATGCTATGCTCAATCACTCCTCATAACAAGCATGCAAATGATGCGTATGGGCATGTATCATGAAGTATACTAATCATGATTATAATCACATACATCATGGTGGGCCTGTATGAGGCAGCCCATGGCCCATAATAATGAACAAGTGGTGTGTACATAATCACATACACATGGTGGGTCTCACACATCACAATTGGGCCTCACACATACAAGGGGCTTCACACAATCACAATGGCCCCTATATAATCACAATGGGCCTCATATAATCCGAATGAGCCGCATGTGATCGCAATGGGCCTCATATACGTCATAATGGACCTCATACAGTCACACAATAGGCCTCATACAATCATGAGGGGCCTCACATAGTCACAATGGGCCTCATACAATCACAATGTTATGCTAACACATACTTAGTACGTATACCAATATATTCGTAATTGATAATTGGCCTATATATATGACAGGGTTCATAGAAGGATAGCAGATCTAATCCATAACATGAGGATCGGTCTTTAACAGTGGATATACCAAACCTGATACCACCGATCTTTCCATCTACGGTGATAATGTACTCTCCTCATATCAAGGATGGGCCTAGATGGCCTACTCATATCAAGAATGAGTCTAAGAACAAGGAGTGGGCTTCCTTGCCCATTCAATCATGTAGCAATCTGGGCTTCCTAAGGGTCGAATAAGCACAAGGCGAGCTCTACGAGGCATGGTGGAAGCACATTCCATAATGTGGGCCCAACAGTTTGGGTTAGCCCACTCAAGCTAGATGGGAATGGGCCTAACAATGGGCCTTAAGGAGGGTTACAATGCGGACATTTAACCACCATTGCCCCTTACAAGGTGGACATTTAACCATCATTGCTCCCAAGGTATGACCCATTTTAATACCAACTAGGAAGATAGGTGGGCATCATAAACATCATTAAATACATTGTGGTGGAATCACATGTCACAATTGGGCCTCATATACATTACATTGGGCCTCACTCATGGGCCTCAGATACATCTTAATGGACCGCACTCAAGGGCCTCACATACATCACAATGGGCTACAGCCCATGGGCCTTAAATACATCTCAATGGGCCTCATCACATAGGCCTCACATACCTCACACTGGGCCTCATCATATGGGCCTCACATATCACAATGGGCTGCATCACATGGGCCTCATATACATCAAGTGGGCCACATCACATGGGCCTCATATACATCACAATGGGCCACATCACATGAGCCTCATATACATCAAGTGGGCCGCATCACATGGGCCTCATATACATCACAATGGGCCACATCACATGGGCCTCATATACATAAAGTGGGCCACATCGCATGGGCCTCATATACATCAAGTGGGCCGCATCACATGGGCCTGAACAACATAATGGGCCTCATATGTACAACAAATGAGCCTCTCAAGGCAATGAGGCCCACGACCTAAAAATAAATAGACAATGTGTGTAACACACACATTAAAGTGGGCCTCATAGGGCAACCTATGACCCAGAAAAAGTGGATGGGCAGCATACATACAACACATATATCATGGTGGGCCTTACAAGGCGATCACACACTCTAAGACGTGGTTGGGCAGCTTGCTTACAACACACACACCAAGGTGGGCCTCACACATCATCATGGGCCTCACATACAACCACAATGGGCCCTGCATACAGTAGGTGGGCCCCGCACTCATGCAGTAGGTGGGTCCCACGTGCGGGGCCCACTAGAGATTTGAAACTGCCTCATTCTATGGATGATGGTGTGGCTAATTCACATCTGGCAGATGGGTCCCACCATTCCAATATGATGGACGGGGTGGATTGCAACATACATCATGGTAGGGCCCACCATCCTTGCCCCTGGACGGTGGGGATACATCATATACACCAAGGTGGGTCCACGAGCGTTGCCCACCAGATATTTGAATTTGCTTCATTCCCAGGCCCATAGCTTGGGAGTTTGGATGGTGCAGATAAAACTTATGTCGAGGTGGGGTCCACATGTCCCACGTGTGGACAGTGGACATACAACACATCATCAAGATGGCCACCCAAATCCCGTCTAGGGATGGATGATTTAGATATAACAATACATCAAGGTGGATTCCTACCGTCCAACAATCTGGATGGTGAGGATAAGGCCCATACATCATGGTGCATCCCACGGCAGGGACAGAACACATACATTAAAGGTGGGTCCCACCGTCTAGTCCACTAGATGGTGGATGGACGGTGTGGATATCACACATACCTCGTGTGGGACCCAGAACTGACATCACATACAACAGCTACATAGTTGATGTGAGGTACTCCAGCCAATCAACTTACAGCAGGTGGGTCCCATGTAGGGCCCACCATAATATAATAATAATAATATTATTATTTATTGCCTAGCCCCTGGACATCCATTTGACAGACAGTTAGGATATAAAACACATAACAATGTGGGCCCCACCGTGATGGATGGCATGGATATAACGAACGCATTAGGTGGGTCCACACACTTGGGACCCACTGGCCTTGGAGTAGTTGATATTTGTGCTTTCCTTCGTGCAGGCCTGTCCAGACGGACAGGCAGCAAGCTAATCCACTGGACAGTCCAATAAGGTGGGCCCCATGGAGGGCTAGCATGGATAAAATACATACATTACAATGGGGGTCCATGGTGGTCTGGTTGTGCTGTATACATCAGGTGGGCCATCATACATCATCACCATAGAAAAAAATTGAAATGAGGAGAGAGACAGAGAGAGAGAGAGAGAGAGAGAGAGAGAGAGAGAATGGCGTGATGGAGGGACCCTGCCACTATGGGCCCCTCTAGGATCTACAACATACATCAAGATGGGTCCCATGCAAATGAAAATTAAAGATTAAAGAAAGGAAGGAATGATCTAATCCTAGACAAGCATCCACCTTAGATCTTAGACTTTTTCTTCTCTCAATGTGTTCTAGAGCTCCAAGGGGACAAGATTCAATGGTTGGGATTGATTTTGGAGGGTTGGATTTAGGGGTGGAGAGCTTGCAAAGGGATGGAAATTTAGGAGCTTTCTTGGACGTCCATGGCAAGCAATGGAGGAAAAATGAAGAGAAAGAGGGAGGAATGGGTGTTGTAAGGGAAGTGACATGAGAGGTATGGGCTTGATTGACTTTGAGAATAGGAGAGGTATGGGTTGTCATGCATTGTTGGTAAGAGAGGGATGAGTTGTACTTGATTGATTGATGTGATAGATGGTAGAGATTCTCTTAAGATTCGCAACACGCGGCATTTTCCTTGAAATAAACGTGGGCCCACAACTCCTGGCCTAGGTATCGCATCGGTGCACAAATAGCGGCGTTGGAACCGTGGTGACAGCGCGGTCACTAGGGTATAAGTCTCAAGTTGAGTCGACTCGAGTTGACAAGGTGCGACTTAGGGTGCGACTTAAGGTCACGGGCAAATGCTGATTATAGGTCCCGGGTTACCGAAAATCGATGGGGATGATCATGAAAGTCTAAGGAATGGTACGTCCAGGATACGAGACTTACACTTTAAAACACTTGATGAATGATCTAAACTCCATGATCAAGCCAGAAACTAATGTCTCAAGTGAACTAAGTGGATCCCTTATCGAATGTTATGATGAAATCTTCAACCTACACCCACTTTTAGTGATATCTAAGTAGCCTTGTAAAACGATCTAAAGAAGCATCGATTAAGATCTCTCTATCACATCCTCAGGTATAAGGATTTGACAGATTTAGTACAATCGCAAGTATCTTTCATATTAGCTTAATGGGTTCCTTAACTAGTACTAGCAAGTAATCATGTCAATGTAAACAATCAAAGGTCCCGTGTGAGGATATCATTCATGACACATTCACACACTTAGTAAGGTGAAGGCATGTTGACATAAAGTCATGCCCAATGGTAGAAACTGTTCATCTTGACACCAAGTCAATCCCCTCACATGAGATGACTAATCTAATAATATAAGTGCATCTAAACACTTACATGGTCATAGCTAAGTCACTAAGATTCATGAATTATATCTCTCCATATCATAAATTGACGTATTCGATCTTAGAGTGCCTAAGGACAACAAACTCATAATCATAAACATGTTCCACACACAATTAACTAGGCCAGTCAATGAAAGATCATATATAAAAGATTGTAGAGCAACATAAACATTGGTTTTCAAGTGCACCACCCCAACAATCTCTCACTTGCCCTAAAATTAATCAACCTCCACAACAATCTCATATTGTGTATGCGAGTATTAAATAAACAAAAAAAAAAAAAGCTTTAGTCAAAGGATTTGCCACAATATCTGTTGATGCTACTCACAAAACCTCAATAATCTTGTCCTCTATATATTCTTAAATGATGTAATACTTTCTATCCATGTGCTTAGCCTTTTCATGGTATCTAGGTTCCCAATATTGTGCAACTACACCATTGTTGTCAGAATATATAGGCAGCACCCTATCTACCCCTAAGAGAACTCAAAGCTTTGAGATGACCTCCTTGAGCCACATGGCTTCCTTAGACGCTTCACTAAAAGCCACATACTTTGCCTACATGGTTGAATCTGTAATGCACTTTTGCTTAGCGTTAGCCAACTGAAAGTATTACCCATTATTGATAAGATGTACCCAATTAACGATCTTTGAACATCTAAATTTGTCCAATAAGTCCTCATTATTGTATCCAACTATAAACAAATCCCCAAGCCTATATAGTGAGGCGAGTTCCTTTGTCTTTTCTAGGTATCTCATAATGTGTTTCACCACCGTTCAATGATTCATAACTGGATTGCTTTGTTATTAGCTAATCACTCTCATTGGAAAAGCAATATCTTGCCTTATACACAACATTATGTGTATCTGGCTACCAAATGAAGATTTGAAAGAAATTGTTCCCTATAGTTTGCTTCTCCTCAGTAGTCTTAAGACAATCTTTCTCATAGATAAGGATATTGTGCCTGAAGGGCATATCAATTATCTTGAAATCGGGTAATAAGACTTCTCTAATATTTTTTCTATATATGCTACATAGTAAACGCCAATGGTGCTTGCAGCTCTGTCTCAGTAATGTTTCATGCCTAGAATGTATGATGCCTCTCCTAAATCCTTAATATCGAAGGTGGTGGAAAGCCATGCCTTAACTTCTAACATGAATCTAATGTTATTTTCAATCCAGAGAATGTTATCAACATATAACGCATGGAACCATAACATCACTCTCGCTGATTAGAAGTGGAGATAGGGTTCTTATGGGTTCTTGTTAAAACCAAAAAAATCAAACCGCCTCATCGAATCTGTTTGTTCTAACTCTTAGATACTTTCTTGAGATAATAAATTGATCTATAGAGCTTGCATACCTTTGATTCATGTTCAAGTTAGCGAAATCCCTTTAGTTACTCCATGTATACTTCTTTCTCTAGTAATAGTTGAGGAAGATTGTCTCCACATCCATTTGTTAAATCTGATAATAAAACTTGACAACAATGGCTAGTAGAATGCAAATATACTTCATATGGATATGAGAATGAAGATTTCTTCATAGTATATCCCCTCCTTTTGGATAAATCCTTTAGTGACAAGCCTAGTCTTATATGTGTCCACCTTTATTAGTACACTGATTTGTGTACCTTGTTTGTCAATCACATGAGTCATTGTGTCAAGAAGTCGGTTAAGCCCTTATAAGTTGAAGATAGAAGGCATAAGTGAACGCGGAGCATCAAGGAGCAAAGAAAAGGTATATGAGGTACGTTGGTGACCCTAACCCTTAACTAGTGAGTCTTTCGAGGAGTCTGAATTCAAAGGCAATGAGTCAGTCCTTGAGTAGGATTGTAAAGGCTAGAGGTGAACCTGATTTAAAACCTTCGATAGTGAAATCTGGTACACTCATAAGTTGAGTGCATCCATCGGGAGTGAAGTAGGGAAATCTAACCACGATACTACTTGTGTTTGAGATTGTCATTTAAACACTTGTTTAATTATGCATATGTGATTGATTGATGAATTATATGTATCTATGATTATATGAATGTTGAGATTTAATAGTTAGCACATCCCACATACACATGTACACTATCATATATTGACTAGTTGCTTCATTAAAATATGATTTGTAGTCTATGTAATTGGACCTACATTAGCTTGGAAGCTCTATCGTTAAATTGATTTACTTAGTTTAATTTGCATATTAGTTTAAATAAGCAATTATAGATTTAATTGGCTATAATTTTATTTTATCCTAATCACCCCCTTCTAGGACATAGCCTTTTTTTTTATAGCTCCACCAAGTTTCCTCGCATAACCCATGACCCACCATTATGTGCAATTTTAATTAGTATCAGAGCATGTAGCTTTTGAAAGGCTTAATCGCCTCGAGTTGATCCAATGGACTTAAGAATGATGTCTACTTAAAATAGGTGTGCAGTCACACGACCACCATATTTTAACGGGTCTAACACATCTATTGGAATGCTAGAATGAGAGTCTTTAATAAGATCTATTTACCCTATAGTTTGGGCAATTGTCAAACAAGGATAGAATATGCTCGTAAAATAAGTCATGGTTTATGGTAGAACTATTAGTGCTCTTAAAGATAAATTCAAATGTGGTGTTAATGAGAGAACACAGTATATCTATGATACAAAAGCTCTCAATGCATTTTTTGTGTGATTTCTCTCGATGAATTTAAATATATTTGAACATGTGAAATGGGTAATGAAGTGTGAAACATATTTGAAGTCTCTCATGAAGAAACTAGCATAGTAAAAAGATTGAAGCTTCAACTTTTAATGACCCAATTTGAAATTTTGAAAATAGAAAAGTTTGAATGCTTTATTGAGTTTTATTCAATTTTAAACAATATTTATAACTCATGTGGGGTTTAAAAGAAATGATTTCAGAAAGGCATATTTATAAGAAAATACTTAAATCCCTACCGGATAGATTTACTCACAAGATAACCTCGATAAAAGAGTATAGAAACATAGATAAGATGAAAGTAGAAGAACTTTAAGGTTCCCTAAAAATATGTAAACTATACTTTAAGACCTCCTTTGTAGTAAAGAAACTAACTGTCCTTAAAACATCTCATAGCATTCATATATGCTTAAGATTGTTAAATCTAAAAGTGATAGTGATGATGATAATGAGGATGAGGATTTCGAAAGAGAATTCAAGAAATTCTTCGAATTGAATAAATGGAAGAGTTGTGACAAAAAGGATATGGTTGAGAATCGTAAAGATAAATATGTTGAACTATCGAAGCAGGTCCAATGTTACAACTGTGAGGGTAATTGATATATTCCCACTGATTGACCTAGCAAAGTAAGATCCAAAGGCAAGGAGGAGTTCGAATCCGCTTTTGAAGACTCCTTGGGTATGATTGTAAAGGTTAGAGGTAAACCAGATTTAAAACATCCGATAGTGAAATTCGGTACACTCATAGGTTGAGTTCGTCCACAGGAGTGGAGTAGGAAAATCTTACCACTATTCATGCTTGTGTTTGATATTGTCAATTGAGTACTTATTTAATTATGCATATGTGATTAATTGATGAATTATATGTATGCATGATTAGATAAATGTTAGAAATTGATAATTAGTACATCCCCCACACATATGCACATTATCATATATAAACTAGTTGCGTCATTAGAATATGATTTATAGTCTATGTGATTGGACCCATTATAGGTTTAAAAGCCTTAGTGCTAAATTTCTTTACTTAGTTTAATTGGATATTAGTTTAAGTAAACAATTGTAGATTTAATTAACTAAAATTTTATTTGATTTTAATCACTCTCCTCCCATGAAATAGCTTTTGTTCTATAGCTCTATCAAGCTTCTGCGCATAGCAAGTGACCCACCACCACATGCAATTTCAACCTTTTTTTTTCTAGGTCACGCTTTTTCTTATAAATTCACATGCATTAGATTAATTTCACATTTTTAAACATATCCACAAGTGACACATGTGGTTGGAATACATGGACTTCACCTTGGTATGAATGACTCTCACCCAATGTCTCGCATTTATATCCACCATGGCTTCTTGGTAGGAAGAAGGATTGGCATAAAATGTGTCAGGAACAACTAGGAAGACTTAGCCAAGATAGCTGGCTCTAGCGTAGGGAAAGCATTGGCTGACAATCGAGGACAAGCAGTGTCATAGTAATACTTCGCCAAGATAGATGGCTCTAGGGTAGGGAAAGCATTGGCTGACAATCGAGGACAAGCGGTGTCCCGGAAGAACTGTCTTTTCTGATCTCATATAAAGATTACCACATAGCTGCCCTTCTTATTTCAAATATAAGTCTTATATATATATATACAAAAAATTTCAGGTCCATTCACTCATTAATTGTATGACACTTGTGTTTTTCCATTTATCAATGGCTATACAGTGTTTTCTTATGGTGTGGCTCAATTGCACTAAGTGATTTATTATGAGGATTGGATTTTCAGGAACTTTTCAACTAAACTCGTTCTATACTCAAACAAATTCGTGTCCGACTAATGCCATTTCCTTATTTAAGGCCGAATTTATAATTATATATTTTTTTAGTGTATACACCAAATAACACTCAAATATTTGGCATATCAAATTTTTGTTGCTGGAAGAATTGCTAACTACGGTCAACCGAGGCAGAGGGAAACTTATGAATGTTATTGAAAGCACCCTTTTCATGATTGCTTGCCCTGGACAAACCGGAAAGTAGGGCTATCAACAGGCCTGGCCTGTGGTCAGCCCTAATTTGTTTGTTTGTTTGTTTGTTTGTTTTTTTTTTTAAAAAAAAAAAACTATTCGGGCTGCGCCTACTCATAAATTTGGTTTTTCTTGGCCTTGCCAAGCCACATCGACATCCCTACTTCGAAAGCTTTCCAAAGAACTTTATAGCAAAAAACACACTCAACTTGCCCAAGTCAACTTGGTCTGACCAGATTTCACCAATATCCAGAAATGAAAAATCAGTCAAGTCATGATTCAATTCGGTCTGACCAGATTTCACCAATATCCAGAAACGAAAAATCAATCACTCAAAACTCAAAAACAACTCAGCTTGATTGGTAAAAGAAGATGAATGTAAAACTAAGAAAAAAACTCGAAAATTTGGGAAATTCAATCCTACTCAGAACAGCATCATACTATTCATATTCCATTCATACTTTTTAAAATATTAAACATTATTGATAATGGCAAGAAAAGCTAGTGCGGGTGTTTAGGTCAACTCGACTCAACTGGATTTTGAGTTGAGCTTTCATTGAACAATCCTTTTAGAACCTCCATTCCATGACAAAAGCTTTAGTCAATGGCTGCGATCTGAAACCATCAACAGCACCGGTGATTAATGGTGCCCATCTATCAACCCCACCAAAAAGGGGCAAAGGCTCCAAAAATTGCACCAACTAGATAGCCCCAGATATCTAAATATAAACTTCCTTCCATAAATGCAAATTATTGGTTTACAATTTTCATTACTATTTGATTACAGGCCCTTCATCACTTGGCCCTGGATGACTTCAAGGCAAACAGATGCATGGACAGTTCGGATCTCCCTACTTCCAGCACGTTGTATCATTCTTATCTACTCACAAAATACTGCCAAAAACTTCCCTGTCAAAAAGAGAACTTCAGTCGAAACATGCAATCCTGAACTCATGCATTGCCTTTTGTATAATCTAAGAAAATTCTTACAGAACTCCTGCAGTCACAGCAATCTTGTTTTAAATGGGATTTATTTATTAAAAAGAAAAAAAAAAAAGAAAAAAAAAATAGAAAAGAAAAAAGAAAAAAGAAAAAAGAAGAAGCTACCGAGTGCTGCAAGCAAGCATATATTACTTCATGGCCGCCTCTGATATGCAAAAACCCTCAGCTAACAAGAATAGACATCACCAAACTCAGTAAAAATCCAACACGCCGGAAATAGTGACAGTTGGATCAATTTCGATGCGAGTTGCCTTTCCCTCTTGCACCAACAGAGGCAGCATGTTCGCTTCCTTTGCCGTGGCCCCTTCCCCTGTCCATATGGTGACATGGGGCCACTGGTTTTTAGAGCTTATCTTTTCATCATCAATGGATCCAAGGCAGGCTTCCAGTGCAGCCAACTTATCAGAAAAGAGCAGTGCCGTGAGAGTGACCGGAACCTTTTGATTGAGGAAAACTCCATAGCTAGCAACAGCTGTGACACCGTGACTTCTCTTGTGAGCTAGAGTAATATGACATTGCCTCAAGCTGTTTGGGATGTCCCTCTCTTTGAGGAATTCACAAGCTTTCAGATTGGCCTCAGCCAGCTGCAAGGATAAATGCAGGAGAATTAGATATAGAATTGTGGACCACATAATGAGCCAACCATCCTGATTCTTGTGCTGGGGCATATGCAAAGTGGTGCCCAACTAATGGACAGGCTTGGATCTTACATGTGCGCCAAATTGGCACATGGCTTGGATCATCATGTCCTGTGTGTGCATGTGCACACATAAACACCTCCAGATCTGCTGACCTGGCACAAGTGTTAAACATCCAAGCTGTCCATCAAATGGGCCCTATCTGTGACTCAAAAATCAGGAGGGTATAGTCATCTGATGGGCCATTCTTCGTAGTTGTCCATTATTATATAGTTTGCCTGCCTGCTAAGAGGATCGGCCTAATTTTTGGGCCAAAGCATCTGTACAATAGGGTCGACCTGATGGACAGCTTGGATGTTCCACGTATGGGAAAGGGAAACATAATAGCTACTTGCTTGATATTTTTGGAAATCCTGCTGGTCAAATCCCAGATCTTTAAGGTCATCAGACAAAACAGGGATATTCAGAAATCTTCCCTCAGTTGAGAGTTACCTTCTCCAAGAAGCTCCTGATTTCCATGACGGGTAGAGTAACAGCAGCAAAAACAATGTTTCCAAATTTCCTCTTCTCTGTATCACTGGGCGTTGCAAAGTCGCCTTTTGCAACGGCTCTGAGTTGCTCTAGCACTTGTTTGACAGCAACGTCGAAGGGAACCTATAAAAGATAGATACTAGAATAAACCACTGGTGCTTGCTGAGGGTTAAATACAACATTAAACAATTTATGGGTTAAATGCCAAAGTTTCCTATTGATTGTTTCATAAATTGTGTTCTTATGAACCTCCTTGACTAGGATAAAATTTTGGCTCCTATTGCATAAATTGTGTTCTTACACACCTCTGAACCAAACAATAGCAGATACAAGGCTTGCAATTCAACCATCTTGCTGATTTATTTTTATTTTATTTTTTTAATTTGTGACCTTGGCTCTATGATTCAAACAGATGGAGAGAGAGGAGGATTTCTAGTAGAATTAGAAAGGTGTATGAAGTGAAGATCTGCGCCTCAAGTGTTATGGGATTGTTGCATGCCAATGAAACTTAAGGTTTATAAGATAGCCAATCAACTGGTTATGCTATAAATAAGGCTGAATTTTGGCGGTTACAAGACAACATGGGCAGAGGATGAGCATTGTAGAGATTAGGATGTGAGGGAAGGATCGAATAAAGAACCAGGTCACTAACACCAGCCTAAGAAAAGCCCCAAATGGAAAGGAAACAATATGGAGCCAACTGAGAAGGTTCAGCCACATGCTAAGAAAACTGGAGACGACCCCAGTAATAAGGGGAACATTAATTGGGTTGAAGGACTGAAAGGAGGACAAAGAGGATCTAAGATGGCTTGGATAGAGGTGGTGAAAAGGGATAAATGGGCTTTTGCTCCATTCTGAGGGTGGGCCTTCAAAAGGAATTAATGCAAAACAATATTCATATAGATGACAACAAATGACAATTCTATGATGAGCTGACCCCAATCAAGTAGAAATAGTTTATTTGATGGATATCGTATGCATGATATACATTCGAGAGGAGTTTAGGACCTTAAAAAACCAACTATGCCCTCGTAACACGTGTACAAGACCATGCAGGGAAGGATGGTATTAAAGATCATGTAAACGACAGTTACGCAAATACCAGATGTGCACATTTACGTTTTTGTTGACCCAAAAACTGAACTTGATTGGACATGCAAAGCTACAACATGAATGCCAACATTACGACAACCTAACATGCAAATGCATCAACAGTAACTGCAAATGAACAAAGTCGCCAAAGATGTGGAGAGCTAAATTAGGTTCTTGGTGTTGTTGGTCCATAACAACTACCAGGGACTAATTTACATGCCAAAGTAATATCTAAAAGAGCTTTTATATCAATAAGCATTAGCGACAAAATGATGCAGGACATGAATTAAATATGATATGCAATATCTCAGGCTTTAGATTATACTAATTCAGAAACAATCACATAAAATTCCACATCCCACACAAAAGTTCAAACATTCAAGCAGGGGGAATCTGTGTGGGTCTAGGCCTACACAGGCTAGGGCTGGATCGGTAAAATTATGGACTGAACGATACTCAAAGGGAAGTAAAAATCATCCACACATGCACAACAATCAGTCCCTAATCTAAGGGATTTCCAATTCAGAGAACCCTAGGGTAAGAAAAAGGACAAATAAATTGAAAGTAATGCAATCTAGGGTTAGGGTTAGGAGGAATAAGTATGAGAAGAGGAAAATAGGTGAAAATCTAAACTTAAAGATAGTCCCCGCGCGCGGACAGCGGACTAGGCATGTCGCACGTGCGCAAGGGTCTGGCCGCATGTGCGAGGGAGCGTCGAACGTGGAAAGCGCCTCCTTGACTCTAGTCGGCTAGGGGAGGGCTTCAAAACTCCCAAGTTTCGTGTAGATCGGATGCGTGGTCTGTGCGTGGTGCTCCGCCGAAGTTTCAGCCCTCTTGTACGGCCAGAATCTGGAATTCTGCTATAAAGAGGAAAACTATTGCAATAAAGGACAGATTTGAAGCGCGAATGGTGGTAGGAGATGAGAAATAGAGATGGTAGAAGATGGGGGCGAATCGGGATAGATGTGGCTTCGCACCACGGTAGTTAGCCCTTCAATGAAGGGAGGGCTTCACACCCAATTGGATTTACACGACTCAAGAACTCAGAGGAGTAGGAAGACGCAGAATTTTTATTACACTTTAATGAGGAAAAAAAAAAAAAAAAACTACAAGGGGTGCCTATTTATAAGAAAACCCTATATCCCAAAACTCGCGCCATATGTGCAACCTATTACTTGGCGATGAAGTAAACAAAAATAACAACTAATCGACGTAATCTAATCCGTCCATGATATTCTAAATAACATTAATAAGCAAGACCTAAAATATGAGATTAATCAAACTAGTGGATCAGGATCATGAGAACCCCTGATGGGTTTTACTTGACTATCAGGTCCACTCCAACAAACCAAAACTCAGTCTTCTAGCTAGGAGGCCCTTCTTGGACGTCGTCATCGATCCAGATCGACGGTGAGGCCCTCCTTCTTCTTGCGTACATGTGTAGGGGAGGCGGCGCGTGATGTCCCCATCATAAAATAGGAAGTACCAACAAACAAATCACCTTGGAAAGCCAGGTCAAGAGTGAACTCGCAATATGCCTCAAAAGGAAGTCCAAACAGTTAAAGGTAACACTATTGTCTACAATAAGGATTGTATATATCTTGTAAATCCTCGGAAGCTGTACTTGGCAATGTATCTGCAACTATACAACTCATTAAGAACCATATTAATGATGAGATCCTGATTCCACACCATTTTTTTTTTTTTTAGAATACTTGCATTGCGTAGAACAATACATTGGGCATGGTATTCAAGGTCCTCTCTCGAGAACATTAAATCTCCCTTTCTTCTTCATCTCTTCCTTATAATCACACATGCATTTCACCCTAAGATTCTAACAATGAACTCCAATCATCGTATCCATATCAACCTAAACCCTAAACCCTTACCTCTTACCCTGATCACACACCCATCTCAACATATAGTATCCAATATTTAGAGACAGAGATCAATATGCAACATTAACGTAGTTAAGATCTTCAATGTGCATAAAAGATAAGTGATAGTTGCTAGGATTGGAAGATTGGAAGAGAGGAAGAAGAAGAGAAAGGAAGAGAAATGATACAGGACATGAAAATTAAATATGATATGCGAGATTTCAAGCTTAAGATGACGTTAGTTCAGAAACAATTACACAAATTCCATATCCCACATGAAAGTCCAAATATACAATTAAGGGGAATCTATGTGGGTCCAGGCCTACACATGATAGGGCTGGATCAATAAAAATTATGAACCAAATGATACTCAAAGATAAGAAATAATCATCCACACATGCATAGTAATCAGTCCCTAATCCAAGGGATTCAGAAATTCTAATTTGGGGAACCCTAAGGTAAGAAAAGGGGCATAAAATTGGAGATTTGAGTAATTTAGGGTTAGGTTTAGAGATTTTGGGTGGAAGCAGAGTGAAAGAGAGGAGAGAGACAAACAAGAGAAGTACCGCACGCGTAGACAATAATAATGGCCCGGACGCACGTGCGTGTGATCCCAGCCGCACGTGTGTGGGGCCCACCATTCAAAAAAAAGGCTACCTTGGCCCTGGTTGGCCAAGGATGAACTCCAAAACCCCTAAATTTCAGCTCGATCGGATGTACGGTTTGTGCGTGGTGCTCTGCTGAAGTTTCATCCCTCTTGTAGGGGCCAAATTCTGAAATTCTATTGTGAGAAGGAGAATTGCTGCAATAGATGATTGATTCGAAGTGTAGATGATGGGGTGAGATGAGAAGAAGGGATGGTAGAAGATGGGTAGTAGAGATGGCGATAGATGGGGGCGAATCGGGATAGATGTGACTTCGCACCACAGTAGTTAACCCTTCGATGAAGGGAGGGCTTTGCACCCAATTAGGCTTCACAACTTAGAGAGTAGGAAAACGCAGAATTTTTATTAATCTTCAATGAATGAAAAAAAGCTACAAGGGGTGCCTATTTATAAGAAAACCTTATACCCCAAAACTCGCGCTATGTGCGCAACCTATTACTTGGCGATGAAGTAAACCAAAATAAAAACTAATCAAAGAAATCTAAAGTTTCTATGGTGTTCTAAGTAACATTAATAAGCAAAACCTAAAATATGAAATTAATCTGACTAGTGGGCCACGATCATAAGATCCCATGATGGGCTTTTCTTGGCTATCGGGTCCACTCTCTTAAATCAAAACTTCGTCTTCTAACTAGGAGGCCCTCCCTGGATGTCGTCATCGATTCGGATGGACGGTGGGGCCCTCATTCTCTCGAGTATGTGCATAGGGGGCAGTGTGCGTGTGCGTGCGTGTGATGTCCCCATCAATTCTCCTCGGCTGCGACGATTTCACCACTAGCGAAATAAGACTCCTAAACCGCTCCAAGATGTCAGGCTCAAGCCTTTGAAACTCCTCAGTGAACCACGTACTATCTGAAGCTGGGTGTAACTTCCATTTAACCTGGTACTTCTGAAACCCACCGTCCGATGTAGATATCATCTGATGGTCCATAATATACTTTATTTCCTCTCTGAGTGTGTGAAGGTTAGGTATGGGAGGCAAAGGCTGGGAAGACAGGTCGGGAAGAGTAGGTATGAGAGGTAGAAGCTGGGAAAATGGGTCGAGACGAGTAGGTATGGGAGGTAGAGTCTGGGAAAATGGGTCGGGATGGGTAGGTATGGAACGTAGAGACTGGGAAAATGAGTCGGGAAAGGTAGGTATGGGAGATAGAGGCTGAGAAAATGGGTTGGGACGGGTAGGTACGGGACGTAGAGGCTGGGAAAATGGATCAGGAAGGATAGGTATGAGAGGTAGAGGCTGAGAAGAAAGGTCAGGAAGAGTAAGTATGAAAGATAGAGGTTGGAAAAATGGGTCGAAAAGGGGCTATGGTTCAAGAGATAAATGTGGGGAATCAGGATGAGTGGGCGAAGGGCCGGACAATGTATCAGTGGTCCCCTGAAAAGTAACTAGATCCTCCACATTGAATGTGAAACTAATTCTCATGGAAGGTGAAAGATCTAACTCACACACATTGAGACCGTTTCGTTTTATAATTTTGAAGGGTCCAGCGCTACGCATGTGTAACTTACGAACAGCCCCCGGAGGGTACCGCTCGGGCCTGATGCGAACCATCACAGAGTCCCTAATATTGAATTCTTTGAAATGTTTTTGCTGGTTTGCAGAAATTTGTAATGTTCATTACTAGCAGTGATATTCTGCCTGATTTCTTGATGTCATGAATAAATGTGATGCGCAGAAGACTCTGTAGGCTCTGACGCCCTATGGGACAATGACATAGGGACAAGATCAATAGGTTTTTCAAGTTTATAAACAGTAACGATTTCATAAGGACTGAAACCTGTGGACCTATCGATAAAACTATTAAACGCAAACTCGGCTGTAGGTATTACGGTGTCCCATGTTCAGGTGTGCTCTATATCTCTCATAGGGGGAGACTCATCCGGTAGATCATCAGGAAAGACATCACGTAACTCATCCATTACCGGAATGGCCTCAGTGGGTAACTCTACACTATCCTCTGGTGCACTCTCTCCAGCCACAAGGCCGCACATGTTGTACCCCTACAAATAGTGGTCTTGATGTCACTCATGGGGTGGGTGCATGGGTACACGCTCATAATTGATTCCTTGACCAACTCCATTCATTCGTCTATCCTCCAAGCTACCTGCCTGAGATTGAACATTTACCCCAATGGTGGGGTTTGTCCTGGCAATGGTCTTTAGTCGGGTAATGCGCATATCAAGTTATTCAAAGCATTGGTCCATTTCCAAACGCTTATCCAAAGACTTGATCTACTGGGATAGCTTGTTTAGTGACTCTAGCAGTTGTTTCATGTTTAGTGTATGGTGCAAGCCAAAATTCAGCAATATAGTTGTCAAAATATAAGGGTTTTTTTATTTTTATTTTTATTTTTATTTTTATTTTTTTTAAAAGAAACACGTAGTTTCTAAAAATGAAAAAAGGAAAGTTTCTAAAAATAAAAAAACCAAATTAGGAAAGTTTCTATATATGTGTGTGTGTGTATATATATATATATATATATATATATATATATATATAATACAACCTAGTTTCTAAAAAAAGAAAAAGGGAAGTTTTTAAAAATAGAAAGTAAGTTACTTTCTAAAAAAGAAAAAGGAAAGTAAACTAGTTTCCAAAAAGAAAACAGGAAAGGAAATTAGTTTCTAAAAACAGATTAAGAAAGTTTCTAAAAACAGAAAAAGAAAGTTTTTAAACCTAGAAATAGAAAGCTAAGTTAATTTTTAAAATAATTCAAATAAGGGGAGAACAGAAAATTTAAGCAGCTTAAGTCAGGGTTTATGGACCTCTAGACGGTCATATATGATGAGAATTGATGCATAATGGACATAAACAACTAAACCCTAAACATGTAATGCATTCCCCTATAAGAACCCTAAGCTCTGATACCAAATTTGATGCAAGACATGAAAATCAAATATGATATGCGAGATTTCAGGCTTAAGATGATGTTAGTTCAGAAACAATTACACAAATTCTATATCCCACATTAAAGTCCAAACATTCAATTAAGGAGAATCTATGCAGGTCCAGGCCTACACATGATAGAGCTGGATCAATAAAAATTATGAACCAAATGATACTCATAATCATCCACACATGCATAGTAATCAGTCCCTAATCCAAGGGATTTAGAAATTCCAATTCAGGGAACCCTAAGGTAAGAAAAGGGGCATAAAATTGGATATTTGAGTAATTTAAGGTTAGGTTTAGGGATTTTGGGTGGAAGTGGAGTAAAAGAGATGAGAGAGACCAACCAGAGAAGTACTGCGCACGTGCGTGTGATCCCGGCTCCACGTGTGTGGAGCCCACTATTCAAAAAAAGACCACCTTCACCCTAGTCAGTCATGGATGGACTCCAAAACCCCTAAATCTCAGCTCGATCCGATGTACGGTTTGTGCGTGGTGCTTCGCCGAAGTTTCAGCCCTCTTGTGGGACCATTTTTTGAAGTTCTGTTGTGGGAAGGAGAATTGCTGCAATAGATGATTAATTCGAAGTGTAGATGATGGGGTGAGATGAGAAGAAGGGATGGTAGAACAGTAGAAATGGCGATGGATGGAGGTGAATCGGGATAGATGTGGCTTCACACCACAGTAGTTAACCCTTCAATGAAGGGAGGGCTTCGCACCCAATTACGCTTCACAACTCAGAGAGTAGGAAAACACAAAATCTTTATTAATCTTCAATGAATGAAAAAAAAGCTATAAGGGGTGCCTATTTATAAGAAAACCTTATACCCCAAAACTCACGCCATGTGCGCAACCTATTACTTGGCGATGAAGTAAACTAAAATAAAAACTAATCAAAGAAATCTAAAGTGTCCATGGTGTTCTAAATAACATTAATAAGCAAAACTTAAAATATGAAATCAATCTGAGTAGTGGGCCACGATCATGAGATCCCATGATGGGCTTTTCTTGGCTCTCGGGTCCACTCTCTTGAACCAATCGTCTTCTAACTAAGAGGCCTTCCCTGCATGTCGTCATCGATCCAGATCGACGGTGGGGCTCTCATTCTCTCGCGTACGTGCGTAGGGAGGGGCGGCATGCGTGTGCGTGCATGTGTGATGTCCCCATCAAGAAAGGAGAGGAGAAGAATGAAAGAAGACGAGAGAGAGTTAGGGCATCAAACCTCTTCTCATGATTTTATAATATAAAAAAAAATATGACATTACATATAAGCCCCTCAAATACCCTTTATTATAAAATGGTCCTTATAATCTCATATCTCAACACTCCACCTCAAGCTTGGCATACATGACTATCATGCCAAGCTTGTTAAAAGAAAATTCTCTATCTTAACAACTCCCTAAGTCAGAATGTCAACAGGCTGATTTTCAGTCATCACGAATGGTAAGCAAAATTCTTGAGAATTAATTTGCTCGCAAATGAAGTGCTTGTTAACTTCAATGTGCTTGGTGCAGTGAACTAGATTTTTTGCAATGTGGAGGGCTGCCTTGTTATCACAAAACAACTTCATAGGATAATTCGCCATGATTCCCAAATCACGCAACAAAATTTTCACCCACAATAAGTTTGCTACATCATATGCCCTAGTCCTATTTTTTTCTTCTGTACTAGACAACCACTATAATTTGTTTTTTGCTTCTCCATGTAACCAAATTTCCTCCCATAAGAGTACAATATCCTGTAGTTGACTTTTAGTCTACATCACTAGCCCAATTTGTATCAATATAGGCTTCTACATGGAGATGACCATGATTCACAAATAAAAGGCCCTTCTCAGGAGAAGTCTTCAAATATCTTAGGATTCTTTTGATGAACTTCAAGGAAGGAACTCGTGGTGTCTGCATAAACTAACTCACTACACTTACTGCATATGTTATATCAGGTTAAGTGAGAAACAGAGCAATCGGCCAACCAAACTATGATACATCTCTTTATGAGGTAACAACTTCCTAATCACTCCGGATCAACGGATGATTGGGATCAATAGGAGAATCTGCAGCTCAACAACCTAGCTTGTCAGTGTCCTTTAATAAGTCTAAAGTGTACTTTCTCTGAGAGGTAAAAATAGCTTTGATCGAGCCACCTTTACATTAAAAAATACTTCAAATTTCTTAGATCCTTAATCTCAAATTCTTTCAAGTTTTTAATCTCCTAGGAATCATTTCCTGTCACCGCAATATCATTCACATAAACAATCAAAGTTGTTGTTAACTGTCCCCATCGCTTTACAGAGAGAGTGTGATCAATGTGACTCTGACAATAACCAACACTCTTCACTGCTTGACTGAATCTCTCAAACCAATCTCGGGGAGATTGTTTGAGTCCATAAATAGAACTCTTCAACCGGTAAACACCTCTTTCACTATCGGGGAACTTGAAACCAGGTTGAGGAGCCATATACACGTCCTCCAAGACTCCACGGAGAAATGCATCCAATAAAATTTTGCAAGGTACAACAGTACCCCCATGGAATTCATCCTAGCTATAGGTGCAAATGTTTCCTTGTAGTCAACTCCAAATGCCTGAGTGTACCCTACTAACTTTATGCCTTTCAACGGACCCATTGGCCTCGTGTTTCACAATGAAGGCCCATTTGCAACCCATTGGCTCCTTTCCTTTAAGTCTGCCAATCCCTATGTGCCATTTTTCATCAACGCCCTCATCTCTTCCATCATTAGCCTACGGCTCTTAGAATCTGGAAGGCAAAAAAATAAAAAGAATCGAATACAAGAAAGAATGATAGGAAGTGGAAAAGGCCACATATGAGATGACCTTAGATATAAGATGCAAAGTACACTGATGCTTCCGTTTTCGTAAGGCAATGGGAGGACTATCCTTAGAAAAAAGGAGGAACGGATAAGGAGAAATAGTACCTAGTTCCAAAAAATTGGAATCAATGAGTAGATATGTCTCAATGGTCACACATTTCTCGCGTCTCAAATATACTCGTAGTTCCTTTGTTGTATCAGTATCAATAGTAGTATTAGTAGAATGCCCTGAATTACCATGGGCATTAGTCGATAAACAACGAGGAACAAGAACAAGAAGGGGACAATGTCAAACAACCATTTACTCCAAAAGCTCAAGCTGTCAGAGTGTGGTGCATCAATGTATATCAAGGGACTTTATCACTTCAACACCCCCCCGCACGTGCGAGGTGGGAACTCCGCACGGGAACATATTGACGAAGGTGGAGAGACACTCACACCATAAATAGGCCGGGCTTAATTTCCCAGTCCCTGGGCCAGACCTGATTTTCCTAACCCCCCGTGGGAGAATAATATATTAGCGAGGCATATTTGCTGCTCTCGAGATTCGAACATAGGACCTTCCGCTCTGATACCATGTCAAACAACCATTCACTCCAAAAGCTCAAGCTGTCAGAGTGTGGTGCATCAATGTATATCAAGGGACTTTATCACTTCAACACCCCCCCGCACGTGCGAGGCGGGAACTCCGCACGAGAACATATTGACAAAGGTGGAGGGACACTCACACCATAAATAGGCCAGGCTTAATTTCCCGGTCCCTGGGCCGGACCTGATTTTCCTGACCCCCCGTGGGAGAATAATATATTAGCGAGGCATATTTGCTGCTCTCAAGATTCGAACATAGGACCTTCTGCTTTGATACCATGTCAAACAACCATTTACTCCAAAAGCTCAAGCTGTCAGAGTGTAGTGCAAAAATGTATATCAAGGGACTTTATCACTTCAACAGACAAACTGGAGGAAGATGCCTCTCTTCCTTTTCACTATGCTCTCCCTCAAGAGAGGCAATATTATGAGAAAAGAAATGCATAAATTCAAAAAAGGTGACATCCATAGTGATAAACTCACATAATCAAAACACTTACATTCCTTCTATGTAGTGGGATAACCTAAAAGTACTCCCTGAATGGCTTTTGGATGTAATTTGGTCTTATTTGGACCTAAGACATGATGAAATAGACACACCCCAAAACATGATGTGGAAAAATGAAAGACAATTGATTTGGACGAAAGACCTGATATGAGGATTTTAACTTCAATACCCTAGATGACATACGATTAATAAGATAGGCAATGGTAAGAACTACAACCGCCCAAAAATGCTTTGGAACGTGCATCCCTGTCAAGAGACTTCGAGAAACTTCAAAAAAATGATGATTTTTCCATTCAGTTGAGGGGTGTAGGAATAGGAGCTTTAATGTATCATACCATACTCTTCCAAGTACTCCTGTAATGTGCCTTTAAAGTATTCTTGGTCATTGGCTAACTGGAATATTTTAATATTCTAATCAAATTGTGTGACTACCATCTTATGGATTTTTATTTTTTTTTAAATTTTTTATTTTATTTATTTATTTTTTTCAATAATGTGGTACTTTTCGCAAATCTTCATAAGATATAACCAAGTACAGAGAGAAGTCATCGCAAAAGAAATGAAATATCGATAGGCATCAACAAATACAATGGGGGCTGGTCCCAACACATCTGAGTGAACTATATGAAATGGAAATAGACTTTTATTTACTGAATAAAAAAGTTGCTCCACAATGTTTAGATAATTCACAAACTTCACACTACAAATTGTAACTTGTAACCAACTTAAACAAGTGTGGAAATAACAACTTCAATGATATAAAATGGAAATGTCCTAAACGACTGTGCCACAATTTAATCTGGGCAACATTATTATCTCCACTAAGATTACTACGGAAGTGTAAAGCTGAAGAGAACCAAAGACATCCAAAAGGTAGAGACCATCCACTTCACGACCACACTCAATCATTTTCCTTGTCAACAAGTCCTAAGAAAAAAAAAAAAAGTTGGTGGGAAATAAAGTTAAACAATAATTCAAACTTTTGGTAAGACTACTAACAGACATTAGATTTGTGGATAAATTTGGAACATGAAGCAGAAAGGATAGGATTAGTGATTATTAATATTGATATCACCCTTTCCAGAAATGGAAGATAGGGATCCATCAGGAACTCATACTTTATCCCTTTTAGATGATGGACTATATGAAGGAAAAATGAATGACAAACTTATCATGTGATCTAATGCACTTGCATCAATGATCCATGATGGACAGGATGAAGGATGATTGGCAAGGTTAACAGACACATTTATACGTGACTTTGCAAATCGAGAACAAGCAGATGGATATTCTAGTTTGGAAAGCAGATTGTGGAGGCGTTCCACGTCCATGAAAGATATTGTCTGAAGTTGAAGATTGCTCAAAGGGAAGTGCAGATATGTTAGAGGAATTAGCACCTAAGGAATGAGAAGAAATGGCAACAACAAGACCATTAGATGAAGGTGATTGTCCAAAGCGGTTGAACTTGGTTGGTCAACCATGGAGATCCTAACGAGTCTCCCATGTATGCCGGATTTTTCCACAATGGTCACATATCAACTTGCCATTCTCATTAGGCGCTCTATTCTTCCGATTGTGTTCTTTTCCACTCCCTAGGGGACTAGAAAAGATAGCAAGAAACAAGCTGAATGGCCATTGTTAGAAAGAATTAATTGCATGGCATTCTTCCGATTTTCCTCGCTCCATACCAAAGGATAAACTCGGTCCAATGATGGATGGTCATCTGCACATGGGTGAACTCATATTCAGAATTCAACCCAACCAAAAATTCAAATATCCGGTTCTATTCAACCTATTTTTCTGTCTCCCTATCCCATTGTAATAATTAATAATGATCCAACTTTTTCTGTAGGCCTTGAAGAGTGGAGTAATGAGTACTGAAACTTTTCTCTCCTTAATGGATAAGAGCACTATTTTATAATTTTTGGCAACTTTATCTCAATTTTCTTTGGCTGTCCATAGGAACAGAAAACCTCTAATAATATGAGATTTCATAGAATTAAGTAGTTAAGACATCACCATGAAATTTTCTTGTCCGATTTATTGTACGAGGAACCATTCATTGTTAGTTCTCTAACTCGACAATTCACATACCTTAGTTTTCCTCACCCACCGACATACATCTTGACAGATTGAGACCATTCAAGGAAATTCGTGTCATCCAACTCATAGTTGTGATTTGCTTGCTAGGGTTGTTGCCATAAATACCTACTGTAGAAATGGAACTGGAGTCCCTAAAAACAGATGGACTTGTGCATAAAAACTGGAAGTCTACATCTTCTGACAAATAGCCCTTATATATTCACAATGAGTAGCAAAAAATATTCTTCAGAAGATCAAGAGAGATAAATAAAATTAAAAAAAATAAAAAAAATAAAAATCATTGAATCTGACCAAAACAAGGTTGTATGACACCCTATTTTCATTAATTTCATCAGATCTTTCAAATCTGATTGAAACGAAACAATTCTTGTTTCTAGATATGGCAAGTGGTCAGATGCACCAAATCCACATGGAAAAATCCCCCAAAAAACTCTCAAGGAAACGTACTAGCAAGAAATCTAAAACAATATATAGTTTTGGGGCATTCTCCGTTTTGAAGAAAAAACCATACGTACCAACAAATGCTGAAAAAATCACAAAAATTTTCAAAAATCATCCTCTTTTGGATGCCATACTTTTAGCTATCAAGGGACCTAGACGAAGGCACACGGCTGAATCGCCCGTACGGCATGATGACATCAGCAGTGGGTTCCACCCAAGACACCTCCCATCAACTCCTGGATCTTGCTCTGATACCAATTAAAAGATGAGTGATAGCTGCTAAGATTGGAATCAGTGTTCGAAGTATCGGTATTGCTACAAGTTTCGCTAGCCAAGGATACGGAAATAATATCAATATCGCTGATAACAGGAAATGCAGGGAAACAAGGGAAAAACGGTGGAATTTTCAGCGAAACTTCAGGAGATGTTAAAATGTACATATTTGCATATTTTGAAATTTAAAAAAAAATTGCAAAAAGAATGCACACATAATAAGTTTCCATTTAATGGGGCCTTAAAAGCAAGTGTTGTTGTAAGAAATCAATCCAACCATCCCATCAATCCTATTTAACCATCCAACCTTCCATCCAAACATCCATCGATATTGCCAAGTATCAACAACACATGATATTTCACCAAGAAATCATCAACAATTAGAAAGGAAACAAAACATTGTGGTCTCGATATCGCCCATGTTGTGATATCGATAATATCGAGATATTAATATTATCAATGACAAATTGAACATTACATACAACCATGTATCCATGAAAAAAATTAAAATAATTTTTTTTTTAATAAAGAAAATTTTGATGATATCAATATGTTGGCGATATTATTGAAATATTGTCGATACACTTATGATACAAGCATTACCTAGAATTTACATAGTTGAAACTATTGGCGATATTGATGCATTGGCAATACAAGCAACACCTAGAATTTACATAGTTGAAAATATTGATGATTACATTAGCGATATTGATACGTTGGCAACACTTAGTGATACATTGCTAATACCTAAAATTTCTGATACTACCAGCGTTATCGGTATCGCTACTAGTGTTATCGATATCGCTGAGCTAGAGATAAAGATAATATTGGAGATATTTCGATAATATTGGAGATAATTCGAACACTGATTGGAATATAGGACGATAGGAAGAAGAAGAGAAGAAATCAAGAGAAAGAAGAGAGGAGATGGATGAAAAGAGAAGAGTTAGGACGTCAGACCTCTTCTTTTCCTGTTTAGCTTTCCCTTCAAGTCTTTTTTTAATAAAATCAACATTACCCCTAAAAAAACTACATATAAGCCCCCAAATGCCCTTTATTACATAATGGTCCTTGTAATCTTATATCTCAACAATGTGCATGGCTAGATGGTCCAAATCTTCAATCTTTACGGTTGGATTTGCCCAAAATTTAATCAGGAACCCTTGGATGGGCAATTCAATTGGCCAACAATAGGGCCACTTTGTGGTTTATGTTGGATGGCAAACTATGCTCATCAATGCATCACACCCTCTCCACTAATTTCTCACTGCAACTACACATCCATCTCACAATAGACCATTATCACCAATCTCAAACCCCCATTATGGCATCCAACCCAAACTAACTCAAATCTCCCACCCCAATTGCAAAACAATTTCACACCCTAAACTCTACTAATCCCAACAATTTGACAACTGTTATAAAAACTAAATCTAATTGCAATAACCCGAGTAAATTTTAGGGCTATAATTTTTTTCCAAAGATTTGAAGTGTTCATCATTTCATCTATACATCCGTCCATCCATCCATCCATCCATTAAGATGGGGAAAACATGCATTTTTATATCAATCTTACCATTAAACATGACATCCGATCGTTAAATTAACTAATAATGCATATATCTAACCATCCAAACATTCATTCATCCATCAATTAGCATGATCATGCATCATTCATCAAATCTAATCATTCATTTACTTAATAATCAAAGAAATGGATCAATCCACCCATTCAATGACCTATCAAACCATGTATCTAAGCATTCACTTATTCATCTAACTAATTATACATTCTTTCATATGCAAAATCAACCATTTATCCGTTAGATAACCTATTTACTCATTTATCATGCAATCTGCCCTGTAATTATAAATTTCAGCCATACATGTACATAGACTAGTAATTTCGCTCATGATTGGCCATTCATTTTATAATGGTGACCACACACTATTTGTCACAAGAAATGTATGGATCACCACACATTTGTACACACATTATTTACACAACGCACTTACATTATGCATATTTTCACACACACACCACACGTGATGCAGGCTCCGAACATACACATATAACATGTGCACATGCCACACACATGCACACACCACGTGTGTGCCTGGACTAGAAGAAGCTTCCATGAAACTTCCTCCATAACCCCACCACTCATAACCCCCCTCCCCCACATTATCCTGTGAATAAGATCTTTACTCGCCTTTTTGTCTTATTATATTTTCCATAGAGATGTTTTGTTTGCTGTATTAATTTATGAAGAAATCAAAGAAATCTTATTATGAAGAAATCCCCCCACACTATCATGTGAGTAAGATCCTTACTCACTTTTTGGCTTATTATATTTTCCATTGAGATGTTTTGTTTGTTGTATTTTTTTATATGAAGAAATCAAAGAAATCTTATTATATTTTCTATTGATTTGTTTTGTTTTGTATATATTTTTTCTTACTTATTTGTAATTGTGAAGAAATTAAAGAAAACAATGGCCTTTGTACACAATGGGTTAGTTTTTGGAAGAAGACAGATTCTATACTTGATTGGCCGTTTGTACCATCGATCACGCATTCGAAACTATCCAATTCGGACAATCTCTTGGGCATAAAAATCTGAACCTTGTTAAGGATGTGAAATTTGCCCATCAATGGGCCATGTTTGGACATTGAATACAGCCCAAGTGAGCCCTGATTTAACGTCACTTGCAGCAAAGGTTTGGGCATGATCCGACAACCATTCAGGGCCACTAGCCCAAAATATTGCCCAATTGGAGTCTGTATGGACATCCAAACTGTCCTGCAATTTTGTCAGAAAATCACTTATATGGGCCAGTGTTTGCTGACCTTTAAGCACGTTGATATTCACTATTTTGATAACCAACCAAACATGCTTATTGTTCATAATTTTAGATATCTAAAATTATGCAATAAATGCTCCACACACTATGCATTGCTATCCATTATTTGGCACATCAAAATCATGAAAATTGGGGCTCTTTCTTGACGTGTAAGGACCACACAGTTTGGGGCCTTGATTAGAAAGCCAAAAAGGTCCCAAATCTGACCCATTAGATGTACATTTGGACCTTTAAATCTGAACCATTTGTGCATGGGTAAGTGGGCCCAATCAGGCTGGTCCTGACATGCTCATATAGCCCCATGTCAATCAGTGTCAGAGCTCTACGGAAAAAAATAAATCAGAGTATTGAACTGACCTAAACGGGATTGTTGAACTGAACTAATTTCATGGATTTGTTACAAGGTCAAAGGGTCTCATTGGAGGGGGGGAGACGGTTATGGGAGTCTTATAAAGTGGGACACTTTCAAATAAGTCTTTTTATTCTATTGTTTGTGCATAATCATCTAAAGGACCTATGAACCGTATTCGTCATATTTGGAAGTGCCCCTGCCTTGTGACTTAGAATTCTTGTGGCTAGTAGAAAAGGAAAAGGTTTTTACAATTTTGGTCATTTAAGGAACAAACAAGTAGGTGTTGCTGTTCCCAAAGTATATGGTGGAGGTTCTCCTCATTTGATTGTGGACTTGTTCTAGATGTGGCATTTTGGTAGTAGATCCTGGAAAAGGTTGGCTCTTTGCCTCTTTCAAGGCATACCGCCTTGCTAGTATGGAACAACAAAACTTTCAAGGACATTTCATGCCCTCATCTGATATCTTTCTTAAGGGCAGGATTGAATAGGCTAGATATCTCCAGTTTTTGTTAAGGGTTCTCTGAAATGTTGAAAGCTTGTCATCTGAAGTCTTTCTCAAGGCCAAGAGGTTTGTTATGGAATGGGCTGGCTCATCTCTAGTTTTGGAAATGTTTGAAAGGGATGGTCTCATTGTTGCATTAACTCCTACAATACATGCATATCTAAATATTTGAAAGGAATAGACCCCTAGTTGCATTAACTCATACATACATACATACATGATATATACAAATGAAATGTTTTGAAAGGGGAGGGACTCATAGTTGTATTATTCTTACATGTATGCATCCATACTTCTCCACCTCTTACTTGTACATGGAAAAATAGGCTGAGTCAAACAAACTTCCCCACTGCCTTGTATCTGTAAAACTAGGCTGAGTCTTGAGTTGAACCACACATACATACATACATCTATATATAGTTCTACTACTACTACTACTTGTATCTGGAAAACCAGGCCGAGTCCTAAGTTGACCCAGGATGCCAGGCTAAGTCTCGCTAAGACCAAGAAAAACAGGATGAATCACATTAAAAGTCTAGCCTGCTTTCGCTGACTCAGTCATCCACTTTGTAAGCAATGATTTTAATTATTGATATGTAACAACACGCAAATTAGATGTAACTGTAATAACCCTATAAAGTACAAGTGCATGTCCACCACTGGCACTGTCAGGCATAAGTTGAGATGACATTTCAAAGTTGTTTTGTTCATCCTTACCATGAGTATACAACTAGATAAGATATTCAATATTTTGAATTATTTACTGCACTAAATTCCGCATGCTGGTCAGACAATCTCTCAAAACACCATCAATTACAAAATGCTGGTAGAAATAGTTGATAACATATTGCATCATAAAAGTCGATGAAGTTAGAAAATTGTATGACAGAAGCAGCAGAAACCTGAATAGAGTTCAGATACTCAGCGTTTCCAAATAAAATCTCCCGCAGCCGCTTCTCCCATTGAGCCCATTCCCTTGCATATGATCCTTTAGTGGAGTCCAATCTAAATTTGTTATTGGAAACCAATTCATTCCACCAGTCAGTACGGGAAACTGACATGCAAAGCTAAAAGCAAATAGGTGGAAATATGAAATTGATACTATTGTTCGACAACACCATACAAAATGACAATTTCAGTAGTAAAATCATTTAAACTGACATGCAATGATAAAAGCAATTAGGCAGAAATATGAAATTGATATTACTATTGGTTTGACAAGGCCATACAAAATGAAAATTTCAGTAGTAAAAGCATTTAAATTTTCTCACAAAACAAATGCAAAGAAGCACACATTATCCATCTTTCGTCATGAAAAGCCAAGAACAAATCTTTTATGTCCCAACAGAAATTCATTTCATCATCCATACAAAGTGAAAATGAATCTAAAGATACATGCACAATCCATCTATTTTTTAATGTAAAATCTAGAACAAATCTTTTAAGTATGAAAAAATTAAATACAAACTTTGTAAACCAACCAAAAAGAAAATCCTCCAACTCTCAAATGGAAGTAGAGATCACTGAGAGTCACTTATGTGGAATGGAAGACTACTTGAGCTACTTGCCCACAAATCTATGATCAACTCAACGAGACTGCCTTTGACCAGGAAGGGGGACTAGCATTGACTTGCTTTCCTCACTTGTTAGGACTGGGGACTTATCCCTGACTTCCGACACTGGAATTGGCCATATGGGCAAAGAAGCCCCTTGAATCAATGCAGTTTGCTTGAGTCAGAAGGTAGGGGTTTGATTGAGTTGAACAGTCACCCCATGTTGACTGCTTACTTCTATTTGTTCTAGGATACTATGAATAAAACTAATGTGTATATAGTCAGTGAATGGAGTTGTACAACTTGATATGCAATTATAAGTTCTAGAAAGACAACTTTATGCAATCCACACACATGAATATTTAAATGTAAGAGTTCTAAGGGCTTAAAGAATATTGATTCAAATAGATAAGTTAATTCTCAATCATAATATGTATGTATGGGTGTCCATCACGGATCCAATCAGACCTTCATTCTGATTGGATCCGTGATGGATTAACTCACCTTCATCTAGGAGCCCTAAAGGTTGCTCTTACATTTCATGGCCGTCCTGGCATGGAAGTTGCGGCAAAAGATTTCACTCCTTGATACTCGCTTCAAGAAATATTCTTAGGCTTGAATCAAAGACATTTAAACAACTCTCAATGCCTGAACTGTTTTCATTACTTTGTTTCCAAACTACAATCTGACCCTTCAAGATCTATTCCTTCGCCAAGCCCTAAAAGCTCAACTCCAGATTGTTAGAATAGAAATGAGTGATGGCAGCCACATCGCCACTTTTCATTATCAAATGGCATTCTGACTCCAAAATCACGCTCTTCTTCTTCCCTTCAATGGAATTAGCCAGTCACAGGACGCTCTCCTCCTTAAAGTTGATGGCCCGAATAGTGTTCCTAAGTGTAATTTTGTCCCCGGGTAGCTTACAAACGACCAACTCAAGGCTCTCCTTCCTTCTAGATGGATAACAACTTATGAACAACTCTAGACCACAACCCAGGTTATCCAGAATACTCAACCGGTCTACATATGTAGGAAGATGGGTCTGTGGAAACTCGTTTTCCCACATCCACTGATGAAGAACAGGTGTTCTCCACACCACTGCTTTTTTTTTTTTTTTGCATGAACTTCCTTGCTAACTCTTTTTTTTTTTTTTTTAAGAGCTATTTCATTGATTAATAGAATTTACAAAACCTTCGGATGGGGACCAACAAAAAGGGCGAGCCCCACCTATCATATGCAAGAAGAGACCGGAAAAAACTAACGGCAGAGGACTCGTTACCGAGAAAACCGTTTCCTGATCGCCCCAAGCCACACTCTATCAAGGAAGAGGAGACCCCTTACCTTCTGCGGAAGCTCAGGGAGAGAGAGGAACAGGGCCGAACCTTGATGGTTGCTTCCCAAATTGGCCATGCTATCCGCCGGCCCGTTGCCTTCTCTAAAATTATGACAGAACGTGATCTGGCAATGGGTAGAAAGGGTCCGGATTTGATCTATCCAATACCTCCATTTCCAACCCGCTTGAGAAGAGCACATTAGGAGGTGCACCACCAGGAGGGAGTCGGATTCAACGATGATGTTCTTCAGCCCATGATGGAGGCAGAGGGCCGGATTGTCAAGGATGGCCCGCAATTCAGCCCTTGTGTTGGAAGCAATCCCATAACCAGCGTAAAAAGCAAATCGGAAGTTACCTTTGTCTCCCCTACACACTCCACACCACTGCTTGAATGGAACCTCATACCCACTACAAATACAACAAACGACCATCCTCTCAATGTCTACTACATTGACTAGTGTCGCCAAAACAACAAACACATCTAGTGGGATGTTTGTGATTATGATGACTGTTACTAGGGTGACATAAAAGAAGAACATTGGAAAGAAAAGTGGAGCAGGCACTTGCTTAAAACCCGCTATGAAAATGGTGATACAGAGGTTGGGCTCTTAAGAAAACCCTTTGGAAAGTTCGAATATTATGTGTTATACCCAAAATCAAAGCCGCGACAGCAAAAGAAGTCTTCCTATCATATTCAAACACCCTATCAAAAGCCTTAACCACCAAAACCCACTCTTTCCACCTACTATCAAAAAGCCATTTCAAAAATACCCTTAAAAAATCAACCATCCCAATTGCCTTCCACCACCATCTCTCCCAGCTGTGCCATACCTTCCAGAAATCTATTTCATGGGCGCCTCTTCATTTTCATGATTCCCACCTTTTCCTCCCCCATAAGACTTTGAGTACCCTCCGTCAAGGGAAAAGCACATTATGGAAGATCAAAACTCCATCAGGAAACAAGCCATATGGTACCACCAGAACAATCTTTGCTGCTGAAGTAGCCTTGAATTGGCAGGCTGAAAATGTGGTCAAGTAAAATCAAGCCCTCCAATAGATCCTCAACTCCCAACAACAATTGCTGGCTTAGACAAAAAAAGGATTCAGAAAATTTGGCCCTGATGATTCATGTAAAAATTGCCTCTGGAATAACAACTTTGCCACAGTGCTCAGACAGTTTCTAACAGGCAAAGTGTTAGTTCCCTCATTGTCCCTTGACAAAAAGAAAAGAAGCTACTGGAATCTCATATTGCATTAATTCAATCCTCTCAACAGCCTCAGCCAACCCTTCTCCAAGCTTTCCCTCCACATCTCCAACCTCTCCCCACTTTACCACATCAACCAATTATCCAACCACAACCATTACCACCCTTGTAAACAACCTCGAGCCCTTTTAAACCGACCATTACACCAGTCCTCCAAGCGTATATAAATTCACAACAACCTTCCTCTTCCAAGCCTAGCACAACCTCATCCAAAGCCAAACAAAAATCTTTACCAGGCACGCCTTATTCACCACCTCCAGCCTACTTGTGAAAGACTACGAAGCCTCATCTCTTCCCAACTATTCACCATTACCCCTTGAGCACTCTGATCCAAACGCAATCTCCTTTTTCCTGCGAGCAACTGCCATCAACCCTGCACCCTCTCTCGGCTTGCAAGCAGAATTCGAAAGCATGGATACCAATAGCACTCATAATTCCCTCTACAATGTTGAGGCCAATGATGACCTTCTAAAAGTATTCATGCAAGCTCCAACAGAACAGGTTCCAACAGAAGAAATCATGTTTGACGCATCAGGCACTGATCAGGCCTCCGAACCTAATCCGCCACAGATTCCTACTTGACTCAATTTCGCAGAGACCATTGATAATAAGCATCTGTTTACTTTGGATGACATAAAACCATCTAAATGGCAAGATCGGATCTTTGAAATGTACTCATGGTGTGCCGCAGAGCTCCACCAACCAAATGCCACAATAACCCGGACAATCCGAAAATTTGTAGATCGTCTCTTTGGGCGATTACGAGAATAGTGGACAAGCCTTGGAGAATACCGCCAGTTGCAGGCCTTACAATCCCCTACATTTGAAGCTTTTATGGGCCTCTTGTACAACGAATTCATTGGCACCATTGATGCATACCAAAATACAGCTCGAGAAGAATTCCTAAAAGAAAAGTTGTGCTCCTTCAACAAAAAGGACTTGGAAGCTTAATACAATAACATGTCATGCCGATTTTACATCATCAACGACATTGATGATGTTACCCTCAAACAATAATTCTTAAACTCTCTCCCCGAGCCTTTGGGAGATGAAACCCATAAATTGTTGGTGCTAAAAGGACAAACCCTTTCACATGTTGCCCTTGGTTTCCTTCATGAGCTAGGCCTACAAGCAGTCGTAAAATTATGAAATCAACACAAGTTCATGAAGAATGTTGAG
The DNA here is from genome assembly GCF_029962835.1 of Magnolia sinica. NCBI lineage: Eukaryota > Viridiplantae > Streptophyta > Magnoliopsida > Magnoliales > Magnoliaceae > Magnolia > Magnolia sinica. Next base: position 67,680,477 of record NC_080579.1, on the reverse strand, counting down.
AAACTTGGCCATAAGCTTGGCAGCGCATGTATTCACCCCTCCTTTTCCATAAAATGGCGAGATCATGGATCTTGCGAATGCTCCACGAAAAAAAGAAAAAAAAGAAAAGAAAAAAAGAGGCATTATTTCTGCAAATTGCATGCTCCATCCTGCGAATGACATTCTTTCCCACCTCATCCAAAAAAAAAAAAAAAAACCACTTCACTTTCAGTGTCGCAAATGGAAGTTCCTTTTGACCCAAGAAGTTCCGTCATAAAACTGTCGACCAATGCTATCTTTGTAGACAACGTGGGCATTTCTCCAAAGATTGCCCCCGGCATAATAAGAAGAAGAACATGGCCATAATACAAAAAGCAGAAGAAGTAGCTACTTTTGCATAGTCATACATCAAGTCAGCCTTCTCTGCCGATGAAGATTTTCATCCTCAATCTCTTATAGCTATTGAAACTTTCTCCTCCTCTGAGGACGATCACTACCCTTATGAACCTGATTCAGAAGAAACCAATGCATTCTTCTCCCTTGAAGAAACATCATCACCATCCAGCCCATACCTTCAGTCAAAATCCAGCTCGTAGAACCATATGCCAAACCAATCTATCCAACTGCTCTTCTTGACATTGGAGTAGCCTCCTCCATTCTTAACCCTACCATCCTTCCTCAATCCTTTTGGCAACCACATACCCAGTCTTTCTGAGTCACTAATGGAAGCATTTTTCAAACCCACCTGATCAGCAAAACAATGATTCTTAAATTCCTTCCCTAACTAAAAATCCAACGCAAATTCCTCGACTTAGCACTCACCGACAAAGACCTCATTGTTTAATTTGACATTTTGCATGCTTTGCCTCATCTCAGATGAACAGCCGATGGCCTGCATTGTAAGTCTCATTTCCTCCCTTGGAGTACCAAACCCGCTATATTTAGCATTGGCCTCCAGCCTACAAAAGACCCTGTCGAAGAACGTCTCAGACAAGAGTGTTGTGCAGACAGCCATGCAAACTTTCAGAAATTAACATGATCAACCCTTGCGGAGAAGTCCTAAATTCTTTGTCCACCCGCCATTCAATAAAAATGAAGATGCAAATCCCACTAAGGCGTCTCACAAGGGCATGACACCTAAGCATTTGGCTTTAACTCATTCAAAACTACCTGAATTATTGACACAAAAACTCATCCAGTCTACATCATCCCTTGGGCTTGTGAAGCTTTTTATGTCAATAAGAGAGTAGAACAAATTTGAGGAAAGTTGATACTTGTCATTAACGATCAACCCCTAAATGAGCTCCTGGCCGATGAAAAGTTCCCTCTACCAACTCAAGCATCACTCTTCAAGCAACTTTCATACGCTAAAATATTTTCCAAATTTGTCCTGAAAGCTAGCTTCTAGCAGTTAGGTCTCTATCCTAAGGATAGACTAAAAACTACATTCACAATCCCAAATGCCCATTACCAATGGATTGTTCTCCCATTTAGACTGAAAACAACTCCATCTCTCTTTCAATAAGCAATGGTGCGCATTTTCCGGCCCATGTTACAAAATGCGCTCATTTACATTGATGATATCCTTATGTTTTCAGCCACTAAAGACAATCATGCCCATCTTCTTGAACAATTCTACTCCATTGTTCGCCATTATGGAGTAATGCTTTCTGAGAAGCAGATGATCCTCTCTGCTCCAGATGTGGATTTTCTAGGAACGCAATTTCGCAATGGCACGTATAGTCCTCAACAACATATTGCTACATGCATTAATGAGTTCCCTAATGTTCTTATAAGGGCTAAAAAAAATCTAGCAATTCCTGGGACTCAAAAATTACATTGAAGACTTCATACCACATCCGGCGCCTCTTCGAAAGCTTTTGTCCAAGCAACTATCTGCGGATGCACTACCATAGTCGCATGCTCATGCCAAGGCCGTTCAAAGTCTGAAAAAGCATCTCTCCCCACTTGGCATTCCATCATAACATGGAATGCGAATTCTCTAAACTGATGCTAGCAATGAACATTGGGGAGCGGTCCTCTTTCTCGAAGAAGAACATTGGGGAGCAGTCCTCTTTCTCGAAGAAGATCATTGGGGAGTGGTCCTCTTTCTTAAAGGAGACTCCTCATTCAAAAAAAGAACCACCTGCGGATACAAATCTGGAAGCTTTAAGGATTCAGAGCTACATTATCATTCCACATTTAAAGAGATCATTGCAGTTAAAAAGGCAATCACGAAGTTCTAGATTCACCTCATTAGACACACCTTTCATGTTGAAATGGATGTCCTCTTTCCCCAACATGTTGAAGTTCAAACAAACACACCTTTCATTGTCTATCACATTAAAGGAAAAACAAACACACTTGCAGATTTCTTATCTCGACACCCTCAAGATTGTGTTTCCAACCTTAAAGAAAAGACCAACAGGCCATATTGTATCTCAATACTACAGCCATTCTATTTCTACCCAATAGACAGAATTCCGGTTCTCCCAACCCAAATAGAAAAAAATCATTGTTGACTCATTCTTTGCACACCACAACCCTTTTCAACTCTGCACCCATCTTGAAATCCATTTGCTAAATAATCCTCTTCTTGAGCTTATCCCTTATCCTGATTACTCATATCTTACTCCTCTTTCTTTTAAAAATTATTATGGATGCACCAAAGAACTCTATCTCCTATTGTACCTTTTCCCCACTCATACAATGGTTGTCGTTTTCATTGCTCCTAGACTCTCCTCTTATCTCATCCAAAAGGAGCTAGGCCGATTCCCACAAACAGATTCACGGTGCAAAATGCTAAAATGGATGTAATGGTTCTATTCCATCCACTAATGGCATCGTATTCTTGGAGAAGGCCTCACCAGCAACCACCAATTTGTAATGATCCGTTTCCATATAAACCAACAAATCATTACAACTGTTGCAGATGACTCTAAAAGACACCCCTTTGCTCGCTACTCCTTCGTAGATGCCCAAGCAGAAGTTCAAGGATGGTATAACTTTGATATGGCCAGACATCAATAGGCCTATCGCATGGAATGGCATGTATTCATACATGGAATCCTTCAGGCCAACAATGTCAACCATTCCACCATCCCCGTAGAGATTCTTGAGTGAGCAGATGTTTGCCCCATGACAACTCCAAGCGAATGATTTGCTTATACAATGATGAACTACTACGAGAGACGTGGACCGCATGGTTGGCATGACAAATCTGGCCCTATAGAGATCGAAAGCGACTACGACTCTGATGGCAATCCACTCTTTTCAAAGTCTAACGATTGAACAAGCATCCTCTCTTCTCTAGGTTGCACAGCACAATGGCCCACCAAAATGAAGCATGATTACTATAGCAATTACTATACTTAAGTATTGATTAATGATGTAATTCGGTACTATTATAATATTACTATTGTGTCAGTAGCTATAACATTGTATCAATTTGTCTTTTGTGTAACACTGTAGTGTCAGTAGAACATTGTAGTGGAATAGAAAACTTGCAAAATCCGGATACTTATTCGATGGTCACTGTAACAGACATGAATCGATGAAAAATCCAGACCTCCCCATCTATAAAAGGAGGCATCCTATCATTCTCCAGGTAGAGAAAGTCCTGGCCAAGAGTTTTTTCCTTCTTTTGTTTTATTGTAATATATATGTGTGTGCGTGTGTACAGAGACACACAAACAGACATATGTGTGTAGACATATATTTTTCAAATCATTATACACACATGCACATGTGTGTGTGTGTGTGTGTGTGTGTGTGTATCAAACACAATAAATGAATATATGAATACCAATAACTAGAAGTTCTCTAAGCCCACATGAATATCAAGCAATCCCTATCCACATGCAAGCACACGAGCCAATATGGCACACATGGTGAGGTTCGAGCTTTTCCATTAGTTGCACCACATTATTTAGGTCACTTGCCCCAAGTATCAAATCATTACACTCACTGGGTGGGCCATAAGGTACCCAAGAAACGGATGGCTAAAACAATCTTCTTAGCCATCCATTTTAGTGTACATTGTGTTTCCACGTGAAGGGTGAAGCTCCCTCATTTTCAAGAAAAAGATCTAACGAACAAAGGTGTGGCTCCCCTAATGAGAAGGCTCATATCGTACACGACTTCGTATTGGCACATGTGCTTGCACGTGCATGGTCAATGCTATACATTAGCTTAAGTCACATGTAGCCTATGCTACACACTACTTAGCATACATTGCACGCTACAAACCGTACGCTACAAGTTATTTCTACCAAGACATTAAAATCAATTAACGTTTTCAATGATTTGTTAGATTTTTATATTTTTAATAAAAATTAGTTAAAGTTAATCTTTTCATTGATTAGTAAAATAATATAAGTAACAATACTAAGGTTCTGTTTAGAAAACTAAAAAATAAGGTCTGAAAATTAATTTAGTTGTTGAAAGCTTAAACTGCTAAATTTATGTACTTATTAAGTACTCAAAAATCCGTTTAGTAATTTGTCTGAAAAAGGTCTTAATATCTGAAAACAAGTATTTTCTTTCACAAAAAAACCTGTTTGGTAAAAAACAAATGTCTGAAAATTGACAATTTGTCATATTTGTCCCTATTGTCTCAATTTCTATTTTTTGGAGAATATGGGACAAAACATGCTATTGCGTTGCCACCAAATTTGGCACACCTAGCCCCCATCCACATACATCTCTCAAACATGACCCCTCCATTAATGGACCATGTGCTATACTCTTCTTGATAGAACAATCATAACCCTTCGATAATACTACGCATTGAGTACCATTGAATTAAATAAATATATGAAATAAACAAAAATTATCCACTATATTAAAAAAATCAAACACTTTTTTTCATCCCTTGGATATTCTCTAGAGTGACATATTTATAATAATAGAAGTGTTGACTGCAAAGTTTTTAGGCATATTGGTGGATGTCCCGTTAGACAAATGCTTCTGATCATTAGAACATGGGTTCCGCATGTACAAATAGCACTATTATCTCGGCCCAACATTAGATGGTACCTCTTAATACGTGTAGGCCATAATAGGAAACAATGGTCATTGACTATTAGAAACTTTTTGTGGGCCATAAAGTGATCACACTGATTGTTTAATGGCATGTGCCTAAGAAGGAGGCAGATTGAAGGCTTAAATGGACCACAACAGAGGAAGTAGTGGAGATTGAATTCCTACGATTGAAAACTTCCTAAGGCCTACCATGATGTTTATTTGCCATCCAACCTGTTCATATGGTCGCATAGGCCTCTATGAAGGGAAAAAATAAATATCAACTTGATCCAAAACTTCTGAGCCCCCCAAGAAGTTTTCAATGGTAAGCTTTCAAGCCCCACCACTTCCTGTGATGTGGTCCACTTGAACCTTCAATCTACCACATTTATTTCACTCATGCCGTAAAATTATTTGTCAAAATGGATGGACGTCATGGATAAAACATATAAATCACAGTGGGGTTATGGAAGTTCACTTTTGGTTTTCTTCTCTCGACCTAGAATGTGCCCACCTTGATGTGTGTATTCAGTATCCACCTCATTCATCCGTTTTTCCAAATCAATTTAGGGAATTATCTGAAATGCAAAGCAGATCCAATTATCAAGAGGACCATACCATAGGAAACAATGGTGATTGACCATTAGTGGGCCACAAAAGTTTTGGATCAAGCTGATAATTGTTTCTACCCTTCATTCAGACTTGTGTGAACTTATCAACAAATTGGATGGCAAATAAAATATACAGAAACATTAAGGTGTGCCCTAAGAAATTTTTAATGGTACGGTCTTCAATCACCATTGTTTCTGGAGTATAGTCCACCTAGTAATTGGATTGTCTTAATTCTTACGATCATGTTCTAAAACGATCTGAAAAAACGGATGGACGGAGTGTATATAGAATATACACATAAAGTTGGGCCCCACGGTAAGGGTTCTAAGGTCTTGGGTGAGGTTGGGACTCATCTAATCTATTGCCAGCACCACACAAGCAATGGAATTTCTTGACATGTGAAATTTACGTGGGCCCCGCGATGATGTATTTCTTAGACCACACTGTCCATCCATTTTTTTTTTCATATCATTCCAGGATATGAGACCAAAAGCAATGCAGATTCAAAACTAAAGTGGACTACACCAGTGAAAACAATAGGAATCGATGTTACCGTTGAAAACTTCTTGGGGCCATAGAAGGCTCTGATCAAGCTAATATTTGTATTTTAACTTCATCCAGGTATGTGTGATCTTACGAACATGTCAGATGGAAAATAGGCCTCATGATTGTCCATAGGAAAGTTTCATTGGTAGTTTGTTCAATTGCCACTGCTTTCTCTGGTGTGGTCCACTTGAGCTTTGAATGTGCCTCATTTTTGGGCTCATGCTCTGGAATGATCTGTAAAAATTAATGGATAGTGTGGATCTAAAGTATAAATCATTGTGGGGCTCAGAAAAGTTCCACATGTTAGAAGTCGTGTTGCGTAGAATTTGGGAGAGAAATCCGTCGAATCTTACTAGCTTGAGTTGTCGGAAATGACGTGGACCAATAAGAAGCCACAGCATTGGAATTTCGTGCGGCTTCAACACAGACGATCTGCACTCAATCCGCCTACTGGACGGTGCTCTATGGGCCCCACCATAATGTATGTGTTTTCTCCACACTGTCCATCAATTTGGTGAGATAATTTTAGGACATGAGCCCAAAAAAAATGAGGCAAATCTAAAGTTTAAGTGGACCACACTACATAGAGTAATGGAATTGGACGTCTATCTTTTTGAACATTTTGGGGGCCATAGAAGTTGTAGATCAACCTGATATTTATGTTTTCGCTTCATCTAGGTCAGTGTGACCTTATGAATGGTACGGATGGCAAATAAACATCATGGTGGGTTCTAAAAAGGCTTTAAATATAAATAATAAATAATAAATAATAAAAAAAAAAGAATGAAATTTCACCTTCAAAGCAAGAGAAGATTAACCAGAAGAAAGGAGCAATTTGAGAAGGATTTGGCTTCTGGATAGTTAGAGATTCTTTTTCTTAAGTAGGAGAAAAGGGAAAGACTTGGTGAGAGATCCTACAATGTTTTGAATACCTGGAAGGGTAATCTTGCCATTTTTAAAAGTTGACAGGGATGTTTTGGTCAAAATTCAACCAAAAATTTAAAAGGAAATGACTTACTGCATTTTGTAATAAGTTTTAAGCCAAGTTGCGATGGCTAAAAAAAATCATTGAATTTTAAGTGATTTTTCCAATAAAGCATTGAATGTTTTTGGTTACCAAACGGTCTGAATTACCAAAATCACTGAAAATAGCATTTTTCAGTGATAAGTTACGAAATTAAGTTTTACCAAATACACCCTAAATCAATTCCAATGCTATTTCTTTATCTTTATACTTAATCTTTTCCCTACTTTTCCTATTATTTTAAATTTTGTTTGGTAACATGAAATATAAGTACAACACCAAATAAAAATCTCTAAGTAGCATGTAGCTTATGCTTCATGCTTCAGCGCGGAATGCTAGCCTACATGCTATTCACTATTTAAAACACTAAATAGAGCCCAAAAATCAAACTAATTCAAAACACAGAGGGGTTGTACTGTTGTAGTGCCACACCATTAAAATTGTCCTGCGTGCGGGGTGATGCAGGACATGGAAAATTAAATATGATATGCAAGATTTCAGGCTTAGATCCTACCAATTCAGAAACAATCACACAAATTCCACGTCCCACATGAAAATCCAAACATTCAATTAAAAAAGGGGAATCTATGCGGGTCCAAGCCGACACAAGCTAGGACTGGACCAATAAAAATTATAAATTAAACGATGTCAAAGGGAAATAAAATCAACTACTCATGCATAAAAATCAGTCCCAAATCCAAGGGATTCCCTAATTTCAATTCAGGGAACCCTAAGGTGATAAAAATGGGCAAATCAATTAGGGATCATGTAATCTAGGGCTAGGATTCATGAAAAACGGATATAAGAGGATAAAAGATGATAAAAACCTGAGTCAAAAGATGATCCCACGTGTGGACAGCAACAATGGCCCAGACGGACGTGCGTGTGATCTCGGCCGCACGTGTGTGGGGCCCACTATTTAGAAAAAGGCCACCTTGGCCCTGGTCGGCCAGGGATGGACTCCAAAACCCCCAAATCTCAGCTCGATCCGATGTACGATTTGTGCGTGGTGCTCCACCGAAGTTTCAGCTCGCCTGCGGGACGAAATCTGGAAACCTGATGTAATGAAGAAATCTAATGCAACAAAAGGACAAATTCGAAGTACGGATGGTGGGGGAAGATGGAAAAAAAAAGATGATGGAAGATGGGGGTGAATTGGGATCGATGTGGCTTCGCACCACGGTAGTTAGCCCTTCGAAAAGGGATGGCTTCGCACCCACTTTTGAATTCTTCCACAACTCACGAAGAGAGCAGAAAAATAAAGCAGGAATTTTTTATTAACTTCAATGAATGAAAAGAACTACAAGGGGTGCATATTTATAGGGAGAACCCTATACCTAAAAACTCGCACCATGTGCGACACCTATTACTTGGCGATGAAGTAAACTAAAATAAAAACTAAACAAGGAAATATAAAGCGTTCACGATGTTCTAAATAATAACAATAAGTAAAACCTAAAATATAAAACCGATCCAATGAGTGGGCCACGATCATGAGATCCCATGGTGGGCTTTTCTTGACCATCGGGCCACTTTTCTGAACCAAAACTTGACTTCTACCTAGGAGGCCCTCCCTGGACGTCGTCATCAAGCCAGATCGATGGTGGGGTCCTCCTTCTACGTACGTACATGCGTAGGGGGCGGCGTGAGTGCGCGTGATGTCCCCATCAATTCTCCCCGGCTGCAAAGATTTCATCACTGGCGAAATAAAACTCCTGAACCGCTCCAGGATGTCAGGATCAAGTCTCTGAAGCTCCTTCTCAGTGAGCCACGTGCTGTCTGAAGCTAGGCGTGACTTCCATTTAACCACGTACTTCTGAAACCCACTATCCGACGTTGAAACTATCTGATGGTCCAGGATATCCTCTATTTCCTTTTTGGGAGTGTGAAGGTTAGGTATGGGAGATAGAGGTTGGGAAAATGAGTCGGGAAGGATAGGTATGGGAAGTAGAGGCTGGGAAGATGGGTCGGGACGGGTAGGTATGGGAGGTAGAGGCTGGGAACATGGGTCGGGACAGGTAGGTATGGGACATAGAGGCTGGAAAAATGGGTTAGGAAAGGTAGATATGGGAGGTAGAGGCTGGGAAAATGGATCGGGACGGGTAGGTATGAGATGTAGAGGCTGAAAAAATGGGTCGGAAAGGGTAGGTATGGGAGGTAGAGGCTGGGAAGAAAGGTTAGGAAAAGTAGATATAGGAGGTAGAGGTTGGGAAAATGGATTGGGAAGGGGCCATGGTTCAAGGGATAAATATGGAGAATCAGGATGGGTGGGCGAAGGGCCGGACAAAGTATCAGTGGTCCCCTGAAAAGTAGCTAAATCCTCCACATCGGATGTGAAACTAATTCCCATGAAAGGTGGAAGATCTACCTCATACACATTGAGACCGTTTCGTTTTATAATTTTGACAGGTCTAGCGCTACACGCGTGTAATTTACGAACGGCCCTCGAAGGATACCGCTCGGACCTGATACAGACCATCACAGTCCCTAATATTGAATCCTTTGAAACATTTATATTGGTCTGTAGAAAATGTGCAATGTTCATTATTAGTCTTGATCTTTTGCCTGATTTCTTGATGCCATGAATGAATGTGATGCGCAAAAGACTCTGCAGACTCTGACGACCTATAGGACAGTGATATAGGAACAAGATCAATAAGTTTCCTAGGTTTATAATCAGTAACGACTTCACGAGGACTTAGACCTGTGGACCTATTGACAAAATTATTCAACGTAAACTCGGTTGTAGGTATTACGGTGTCCCATGTTCTGGTGTGCTCTATATCCCTCCTAGGGGACTCATCCGGTAGATCATCAGGACAAACATTACGAAACTCATCCACTACCGGATGACCTCAGTGGGTAACTCTACACTAACATCTGATGCCCTCTCTCCAATCACAAGGCTGCACATGTTGTACCCCTCAAAATAGTGGTCTTGATGTCTCTCATGGGGTGGGTACACGGGTGCACGCCCATAACTGATTCCTTGGCCAACTCCATTCATTGGTCTATCCTTCAGGCCACCTGCCTGAGATTGGACATCTACCCCAATGGTGGGGTTTGTCCTGGCGATGGTCTTTAGTCGGGCAATGCGTTCATCAAGCTGCTCAAAGCATTGGTTCATTTCCAAGCGCTTAATCATAAACTCCAACTTTTGGGACAACTTGTTTAGTGACTCTTGCAATTGTTCCATGTTTAGTGCAGAGTGCCAACCAAAATTCAGCAATATAGTTGTCAAAATATAAGAGATTTTTTTATTTTTTATTTCTTTAAAAAGAATCGACCTAGTTTCTAAAAAACGAAAAAGGAAAGTTTCTAAAGAAACAAATTAGGAAAGCTTCTAAAAAAAAAAAAACAAATTAGAAAAGTTTCAAAAAAAAAAAAAAACCTAGTTTCTAAAGAAAAAGAAAAAAGGAAAGTTGTTAAAAATAGAAAGTAAGTTAGTTTCTAAAAAAGAAAAAGGAAAGTAAATTAGTTTCTAAAAAAGAAAAAGGAAAGGAAATTAGTTTCTAAAAAACAGATTAAGAAAGTTTCTAAAAAATTAGTTTATAAAAAAACAGAAAAGGAAAGTTTCTAAACCTAGAAATAGAAAACTAAGTTAATTTCTAAAATAATTCAAATAAGGGGATAACAGAAAATTTCAGCAGCTTATTTCAGGGTTTATGGACCTCTAAACAGCCATATATGATGAGAATTGATGTGTAATGGACATAAACAACCAAACCCTAAACATGTAATGAATTCCCCTACAAGAACCCTAGGCTTTGATACCAAATTTGATGCAGGACATGGAAAATTAAATATGAAATGCAAGATTTCAGGCTTAGATCCTACCAATTCAGAAACAATCACACAAATTCCACGTCCCACATGAAAATCCAAACATTCAATTAAAAAATGGGAATCTATGCGGGTCCAAGCCGACACAAGTTAGGACTGGACCAATAAAAATTATAAACCAAACGATGTCAAAGGGAAATAAAATCAACTACTCATGCATAAAAATCAGTCCCGAATCCAAGGGATTCCCTAATTTCAATTCAGGGAACCCTAAGGTGATAAAAATGGGCAAATCAATTAGGGATTATGTAATCTAGGGTTAGAATTCATGAAAAACGGATATGAGAGGATAAAAAGAGGATAAAAACCTGAGTCAAAAGATGATCCCGCGTGTGAACAGCAACAATGGCCCAGACGGACGTGCGTGTGATCCCGGCCGCAGGTGTGTGGGGCCCACTATTTAGAAAAATGCCACCTTTGCCCTGGTCGGCCAGGGATGGACTCCAAAACCCCCAAATCTCAGCTCAATCCGATGTACGATTTGTGCGTGGTGCTCCGCCGAAGTTTCAGCTCGCCTGCGGGCCGAAATCTAGAAACCTGCTGTAATGAAGAAATCTAATGCAACAAAATGACAAATTCGAAATACGGATGGTGGGGGAAGATGGAAAAAAAAAAAAGATGATGGAAGATGGGGGTGAATTGGGATCGATGTGGCTTCGCACCACGGTAGTTAGCCCTTCGAAAAGGGAGGGCTTCGCACCCACTTTTGAATTCTTCCACAACTCACGAAGAGAGCAGAAAAATAAAGCAAGAATTTTTTATTAACTTCAATGAATGAAAAGAACTACAAGGGGTGCCTATTTATAGGGAGAACCCTATACCCAAAAACTCGCACCATGTGCGACACCTATTACTTGGCGATGAAGTAAACTAAAATAAAAACTAAACAAGGAAATATAAAGCGTTCACGATGTTCTAAATAATAACAATAAGCAAAACCTAAAATATAAAACCAATCCGATGAGTGGGCCACGATCATGAGATCCCATGGTGGGCTTTTCTTGACTATCGGGCCACTTTTCTGAACCAAAACTTGACTTCTAGCTAGGAGGCCCTCCCTGGGCGTCGTCATCGAGCCAGATTGATGGTGGGGTCCTCCTTCTACGTATGTACATGCGTAGGGGGGCGGCGTGAGTACGCGTGATGTCCCCATCACGGGGTCTGCTGTGGTGTGTATATATGCAATTGCTATTCTTTTGAAAATCATCACATAGTTGACGCATTGGCTACAAAGTCCAGATAAGAGTGTACTTCCAATAATTGGGACCACTATTGACATCTTACGGCTATTGACCCCACAAGGACTGCATGCATAATAAAAAATAAGGAGTCAATGACAACCACATTGCACGACAATACCATAGGGGTCGTTTGGATGACTGTAAATGGTTTAAGTGGTGTAAATCATTTACCAGCTTGTCCTTTTTGGCTGTAAGAAGCTGTAAATGGTTACAGGTAAATGATTGTCTGTGTTTGGATAGCCTGTAGGTTGCTCAATTCCTATAAATGGAGAGCCTGTAAATGAAATCACAGCCTTTTGACTGTAAATCAAATGGGGCTGAAAGCTGTAAATGATTTACAGCCTGTAAATCATTTACAGGCATTTTTCAGCATCCAAACACAAGCTGTAAACCATTTTCCTGTAAATCATTTAAAATTAGTGCCATTTATAGGCATCCAAATGGCCCCATAAGGATTGGATAAATCCTATTGATTAATGATACCACAAAGTTTTCATGAATCATATAAAACAGGGAGCCACTGACAACTATATGGCCTGATAACAGTCGGATTGAATAAATCCAATATAAGAGGGCACAGTTTGGGAAGGACCTCTAAAACAGGGCTTCATATGCAAATGGTTGATATCTTGGGGCTTTTAACACTTTCAGCAATTGGATACATGGGCCCACAGTCCAATTGGATCCTATTTCAATTGGATATTGCACATATCCGGTCTACTGGGTGGCCCGTATGCATTCCAGATGCATCGTTTTTTTTTTCTCCCACATTTACATGTAAATATAATAACTTGAAAAGATTAACAAAAAGGGCACCTCATCCTAGCAAATTATTAAACTAGAAGGCAAAAGCCTACGAGTATTCAACTTGCATCACATGTTAGAACACCAAACAGTTTTCCTAATAGAAATCAAAATGGAAATACCTTCCATGTCTGTTCGTGTGAAGCATGTATAGATTTATGCCTTCTTCTAATATAGCCTTCACGGGATCAGGAAGAGGACTCCTAAAAACACAAATAGAGAATTAGTTAACAAACAAATACCAACAGATTAATTGAAAGCCTAATTAGCATGCTTTGTACAACAATTGTGGAAGGTCATGGAAAACGACTCAATGCAAATGGAGTTCTGGTATGTTGCTGATAAACTGAGAGCATGCGTTAACAATTGCAATAAAGTAACAAGAAACACACATTATTTTAGAAGAAATAATCAAAATTCAAATCACCACCACAACCATCATCATCATCATCTAAGCCTTAGGCTAACTAATTAGGATCCACTACATGAATCATGTTCCACCATTCCACTCGGACCATATCCACAGTTAAACCAAAGGTTATCAAATCTTTTCTTACTACCTCCATCCTCAAAAAAAGATAAAATATTGACTAACAAGAGTAAGGAGTATGTAGATTACGATGTGTATTTACCACAATGCATGAAATGTTGTTAACTTATCCATGTTATACATGCTATGCATGCTCATCAAGTCAGACCATTTAAATCACCAGGCTAGTTGAGGGTGAAGCCATTGTTCGGAGTATCCATGATATTATCAAAATATCCTCAATATTATCCGTATCTCCAGCTTGACAATACCAAAAACACTGGTAGCGATACCGATAACAGTGGAAGTATCAGAAATTCCAGGTATTGACAATACATCGCTAAGCATCACAAATGTATCGCCAATATTTTCGACTGTGTAAATTCCAGGTGTATTTTGTATAGCTAATGTATCGCCAATATTTTGTATTGTTTAAATTCCAGGAGTCACTTGTATTGCTAGTGTATCAGCGATATTTCGATAATATCACCAATGTATTGATATTGCCAAAAATCTGTTTATTTAATATATATATATATATATATATATATATATATATATATATATATATATATATATATATATATATATATATATATATTATTTCAAAATTTTTTTATGGGCGAGTGGTTGTAAGATGAAATGCATGTTTGTATGTGTGTATATGTACGCATGCATGGATGGATGGATGGATCATGAAAGGAGGGCTTGATGTATGTCTGCATGGATGGATGGATGGTTGGATGTGTACGTGTATGAGTGTATGCACGCATGCATGCATGGATGGACGGATATGCATGTGTGTTTGTATGTATGTATGTGCATGCATGGATGGATGGATGGATGGATCCACCATTTTCCCCATGTCTCCCCAATTTTTCCTTGTGTCAATGATACATGCCTTTAGACCCCATTAAAGAGAAATTTCTTATTTGATTCCTTAATATGCAAATATGAATCTTTTTCACTATTATTTGATTATTAGATATGCAAATTTGTGTATTTTGGCATCTCCTGGAGTTTCACTAAAAAATTCCGCTGTTTTCCCCATGTTTCCCTACATTTTATGGGAATCGATAATATTATTGGCAACAACAATATTGTTTGTTAATCCCCAGCTAGTGAAACTTGTAGCGATACCGATACTTCAAACATTGGGGGGAGCATAGCCAAAACCCATATTGATCGGACCAGTGTTTGAAATATCGGTATCGCTCGATGTATCGGTTATCGCATGAGATATATCATTTTTATTTAATAATTTATCATACTTTTTGGGAAACATGGGGAAACATTTGGGAAATGGTTGAATTTTTCAATGAAACTATAGGGATTATTAAAAAAGACCTTAATACACACTTTCAAATCATAACAACTCAAAAAAAAAAAAAAAAAAAAAAAAAAAAAGTGCATATAATAAGTTTCCTTTGTATAGAGTCCTAAGCTATGCGATGTTTTAACTAAACTAATGCAACTATATTTAAATTGAATGCATGAAGTTTATAAATGTATCAAAGGCATGTATGATAACAAAACCAATTCATTGAAAGGCAAAAGAATAAGTAAAAATTGAGAAATGTACATATCAATGATGTGGACTGGTTGTGGCCTAGAACCACAGAGTTGTGCGGTGGCTCGTAATCATCATCTCCATCTCAACGGGGCTAGGAATAGTACTACTCCTCCACAAATCGACAATAGGGTGCCCAGGTCATAGTAGAGCGGTACCAATTAAGATACTCTTTGGCATAACATTGTAACATTGGCACTCATTCTCTCCGAACTGAACCAATACGCCCATTTGTGGGTACTGCACAATCTTCACAGTTTGTGGCTGATATGGATCTAGGAAGGGCACATATGAAGCACCTTGGTATCCATAGTGTTGGCCATATCCATACTGCTGCTCATATCCCTACCCATATGAAGAAGTGAACTCCTGACCATAGTTGAAAAACGATGTGCTATAACTAATGGAGTCACTCACCACATATCCATACTCGTATTGTGGGACAGAACTTGAGCTACTCTCCTGTGTTGGTGATCCATATCCATGTTGTGGCCTGTAACTCGAGCTCCCCTCCCTCGTCCATGATCCAAATCTAGAGCCACCTTGCTTGTCATGAATGCCTATGTCCCTTGTGCATTTTACCAATAGCTCCTCAAAATCTAAAAGCTTTCGAGTATGCTTTTTCTTTTGTAGCCTTTGATGCTCATATGTCTTATTGTAAATGACATGGGTTTGTGGTTCTCTTGGACGAGAATCATGGTTAGGGTCCTGCGTAGCATGATCGAAATCCTCCTCCCCATTGAAAGAGCTAAGAAGCCTTTGATCCCGACTCTCACCCTCGCCGCCATCATCACCATTATTGCTATTATCATCAAGATCATCATCACCCTCATAGTTGTCATCACCATCACCGGACCCACCCCCCACATCTCTCTGACTCAATCTAGGTGTCAGATAATGTCTCCCTGCCGCATGTCCCACGTGATAATGACTGTTGCAGGCTGCCCTCTAGACACCTCGTCAATGGATCGAATGCCTCATCAGGAGACCTTTGCTGATCCACATGTGCATCAACATCAATCCCTTGTCTCACTGCCTCTGCCGCAACATGTGACTCTGGTCGCCCATCCGAAGCATCCAAGTCATCTGACCTAACACACAGGTAAACTAGGTCCTCCTTGTCATCCTCAACATATGCATTCTGACCAACCATCATCAAGTCCAGTGGGTCTTCCAACTCAGTTCTTCTTCCTTCAGCGCGAAGCAGCCTCTCTCATAACGTCATATTGTAGTGACGATACACTAACTTCTAAAGCCTCTCATACCCTAGTCTATTGTGTTTATTTGTGTGAATGATGGAGAATGTACTCCAATTCCTTTCACAGGGTGACAAGAACATCGTCTATGCAAGCACACGGACAACCAGTCGCTGTAAAACCTTACAGTCAGTCCCGTACATGGACTACCATTCACCTGCGTATCATAAAATTCTTTCATTAGTTTTAGATTTTCCAAAATAATATGAAATTTAAGTTTACCATAGTAACTCACATGCCATCATGGTGTTCCTTGACTTCACCGCAGGGGGGCACACAAACATTCCAACCGCATCGTGGAATCTAATAATCTGTTGATGGCGTATAGCAACAAGGGTGAGTATGGAATGGTTGAGAATAAGATAGGGAGAATGTATATGTGGAACATATTTACCTCACTACTAAAGGTGTCTTTCCTCGTATAGTCGGGGAATAAGTGATTATACACTTCATGTACAACCCTATTTAATGAATTGTCTTCATAGAGATTACTGCTGTAGTGGTATCCGGGATTCAGAAAATAAGCTAAAAACTAACATTTATACATCAGTACAACCGTCGTTTATTATTGCATATAGAAAAAAAAAAATCATGTAAGTAATTACCAACCTGATGTACTTGGTGAGAAAGTGTCATTTCCTAATGGTCGTCTATTATTGCATGCACCCACTTATATGCGCTGGGGGCTTTAACCTTAATGGCCTATTTCATCAGCTGTATAGACAAAGACAAAGAACCATTGACGGATTTGTCTCCTTGTCCATCATTCTCAACACCACATAAATGGGCTCTAGAATACCCACTACACTACGCACACAATGCCATAATGTATTTATTAACATCAACTCCTTGATTCCCCAAGTTACTCTCTCCACCCTCTTTTTCCATTCTTCGTAGTCATGAGAGGTGAAAAGTTCTCGTAACCTCTATTTGTGTTTGAGGAAGCTACTTAAGGCGATATAATTTGTGGCAAATTGCGTCGCTCTGAGGCGCACTATATCCCCACCACACCTCTCTCACATCGTAGCTAATAATCATGTGTGGTTGTATATGAAGTTTGTGATGAGTCGTGTGTCAGTAATAAGTTCTTCACTGATGGCCTATCCCTGATCACATCCAGCATGAGATCGATGTAATGGGTTGCGCATGGGATCCAGTACATATGATATTTGTCTTGAATATTCTTCCCCGCCTTGACAAATGCACTCCCATTGTCCGTAACAAACTGCACAATGTTTTTCCTCCCAACATCTTGCATGACAATGTGCGTTAGTTTGTAAATGTATTTAGGATCTTTAATCTTATTACTCGCATCATCGGACTTTAAGAACACTGCCTATCCCCTGCAATAAACCATAAAATTTATGACCGACATTTTCGTTGGTCCGTTCCAACCGTCACACGTGATGGTACAGCCATACATCTCTCATGACTGTTTATATGAATCCATGTATGTGTTCATCTCTGCGTATTCATAATCCAAATACTTCCCCATGATCTCAAAGGGCGTGGATGGCTGCACACCCTCACCCCCACGCTGCACTTCACTTATCATAATCTTAAAGTGTGGGCTTGCTGCAGTATTCGTGGGGATTTGATCAAAAAATAAAATAAAATTCGCGATAAACTTTCCAACTTTCTTCCTCGCAACTCCTCCACTAAACATGTCCTTTAATTTCTTTTGTGTCCCTCCCGCCTCTTTGTACATCATCAGATCGAAAGGTAGATCCGGTACCCGCAAGCTACTACTCCTGCCCATGCCCCATAATCCTACCCGCCTACTACTTTCCCCTCCACCACCCCTAGAAGTCCCCCTTGCTCCACTACCCCCTGCCACATTTCGCCTTGCTCCACTCCCCCCCACCACGCTTATGGATAGATCCTTCAAATCTACGCATACTCGTGTTCCGCCTCCTCTCCTAATCTCTCTCCCATTGATCTAGTATGGAATCTTAAACTGCGCGTCTATATTCGGGATCATCATCGTCATCGTGATCCACTACATACTCGTCACCTATATATGGTGGCCACCCCAACTCCTCCCTAATCTCCCTTTCTCATATATGTCGTTAATATTTTGTCTTGACATATGGTCCTCATCTCTTTTCGCACATCCTATGGGCACATAGGGCAGTCCACAATATTGCGATACCTTCCCATTAAATGCTCCTTCAAGCGGGTTACCCCCCACTCCTCAATACATGGCCACGTAAATTACATGTATTGCCAAATCGATTATTGGGAGTAGGCTGGTTGTATTGTCACCCTATATCAGGTTGTCTCCCTCCTCTTCCTCCTAACATATTTTATCTCTAAAAGAATATTATGTTAAAACTTGTTAGGGCCCACCTTGGTGCATGTGTTTTATATCCATGTCGCTCATCCATTTTGTTAGATTATTTTAAGGAATGGTCCTAAAAATGAGAATTATCCAAATCTCAGGTGGACCACACAATAGGGATTTCCACCATTAGAAACTTCCTAGGGCCCCAAAAAGTTTTTGATGGTGTAAAATTACCAGGAAATAGATGGATGGCATGGATAAAACACATACATCATGGTGGGGCCGTAGAGCACTATCCAATAGCCAATAAGCAATTCAAGACAAAAACACATGCATATATAGTAAGACACCAAAACTAGATGGTCCCATGCATCAGTATGTAGAAAAAAAATTAGGAAATCAAGAATATTGATGTAGGTATTATTCTAAGTTGCAGAAAACTTCCCGCTATGGAAAATTTCCAAGTCATCCTCCATTTCTACAGTTCCCATCAGATCAACGATCTGGATCGTCATCAATGGGCCCCACCCATACTGAATTCGTGAGAGGTTGCAAAATGTACATTTGATTTGGCATGAGATAAAAAATGAGGTAGACCCAAATCTCATATGGCCCACACTACAAGAAAGAGTGGTGATTGAACACTCACCATTAAAAACTTCTTAAGGCCCATAAAAGTTTTAGATTGAGCTGATATTTGTGTTTTCTCTTCATTCAGGTGTGCATGACCTAATCAATAGGTTGGATGCCAAATAAACATTATAGTTAGTCCTAGAGAGTTTTTAATGGTGGGCATTCAATCGCCACTGTTTTCTTGTGGTGTGGTCCACTCGAGATTTGGATCTCTCTCATTTTTGGGCTCATCCTCTATAATATTATGGAAAAATAGATGGATGGCTTGTATAAAACACATATCTATCGTGCGAGGCCCACAAAGCAGTGTCATTAGCCACCTCGCTACTGATGCGTTCCCAAGATAGATCCGAGGTGGGTGGGGGGCCATTGTGATGTATGTGGCCACATCCACACCGTCCATACATAATGAAAGCTCATTTTAGGGAACGATTAAAAAAACGAAGCAGATCCAAATCTCAAATGGACCATAATACAAGAAACAATGGTAATTGTCCATTAAAAACTTCTGGTGGGCCACAAAATTTTTAGATCAATCTGATATTTGTGTGATCTCTTCATCCAAATCTTTGTGACCTTATCAATAGGTTTAATGGCAAATAAACATTCTGGTGGCCCTTGTAAAGTTTTTAATTGTGGGGATTCAAGTAATATTGTTTCTTATAGAATGACCCACATAAGATTTGGATCCGTTTCATTTTTGGGATCATATCCTAAAATGATCTTTCAAAATTGTTGGATGGTGTGGATTTAAGACACATACATCACCCTGAGCCCCACAGTCAGGGTCCCACCCACCTCCGTGGATCCGAGTCTCACCTGATCCCTCGGAATGTGGACGAAAGTGGATTGGCTGGTGTACGGCACATTGCCAATATGGCTAGTGTGTTGACGTCACCAAGTTTTGTGGGTCCCATCATGAGGTATGTGTTATATCCAAACCATCCGTCCATATGGCAAGCTCATCGTAAGGCTTGAGCCAAAAAATAAGACGGATACAAATATCAAGTGGACCACACTGCAAAAACGTAGTGGGGGATTAAACGTCTACCATTGAAATCATTTTGGGATCACAAAAGCTTTGGATCAATATAATATTTGTTTTTCCTCTTCATCCAAGTATGTGTGACCTTATGAACAGATTGGATGGAAAATAAATGTTATTGTGGGCCCTACAAATGTTTTAATGGTGAGAATCATTGTCCCCACTGCTATTTGTGGTGTGGTCCACTTGAGCTTTGGATATGACTCATTTTTGGACTCATGATCTAAAATGATCTCACTAAATGGATGAACCGGGTGGATGTAATAAATACATCATTGTATGGCCCATGTAACTTTGATCTCGTTTGAACCATTCGTACAACTCAGAGCTCGACGAGTGTTAGTGCTCGTCTTCACACGACAAGTAACCACACCAGCTGTGGTGTGTGGTACACCAGCCAATCTGCTTCCGAGACGGACAATCCTGTCATAGGCTGTGGAGTCTACCTTGATGTATATATTTTATCCAAGCCGTCCATCTATTTTTTCATATCATTTAAGGACATTATTTCAAAATTTAAGCAGATCCAAATCTTGGGTGGACCACACCAAAAAAATTAAGCAGATTCATATCATTTAATGGTAAGTGTTCAATAATCACTATTTTGTGTGGTGTGGTCCACCTGAGATTTGAATGTGCTTAATTATTTGGACAACATCATAAAATGGGTTATAAAAATGAATGGATGGAGTGGATATACAACATATCATCAAGGTGAGCCCTACAATAAGCATAACACCCACTAAGTTGTAACACAGGTAACATCTAATCCACGCCATGAGTCATGGGTGCTTACTTCGTTGTGTACTGAGTAAACTCTGTGGGGTCCACCATGATTTATATATTTTATCCACGCCTTCCATCCCTTCTACCATATAATTTTAGGGCTTGAGCCCAAAACTAAAGCATATCCAAAGCTTGAATGGACCACACCATGGGAAACAGTGTGAATTGAATGTCTACCATTGAAAAATTCTCAAGGGCCATAGAAGTTTTGGGTCAAGCTTATATTTATGTTTTCCCTTCATCCATGTTTTTGTGATCTTATGAACAAGTTGGATGACAAATAAAAATCTTGTGGGGCCTAGTAAGGTTTCAACAGTGGGAATCATTATTCCCACTGTTTCCTATGGTATGGTCCACTTAAGCTTTGGATATGCTTCAATTTTAGGTTCAACTCCTTAAATGAGCTGGAAAAACAGTTGGACGGCATGGATAAACCACATACATTCGCGGCGGGCCCCACGGAGTTTTCTCCGTATGATAAGAGCGTACCGAGTAACTCAGTAGGCAATGCGATTTTGATAAGCCTTCAGCAGAAGCCATTTTAGAAAGAGAGAAGAGGGTTCTGGAAAATCCCCAAATCTTCTCCTCAATCAAGCCCAATATTTTAAGATTTTTACAAATTTCTTATCGAAATCTCCATTGTTGTATCCATTAGAAGAAAAAGTGATGTAGGACCAAATCATAAATCAAATAACATATGAGATCAAGTAACAGAATTAAGACAATTAACAAAAAAATCACAAACATTATCATAATCATCACGAATCTCATGAAAACCAAAAGAACAACATGCATAATTCTAACCTAAGTTACCAATATCGTCACACGAGATCATTAAATAAAAGGAAACTGCGATCTAATGGATGTAGGGACATCCAATTAGCATAGGATATAGTCTATTTCAAAGTAAAAGACCTAATACAATCTACGGTAAAAATTAAGGTTTAGGTAATTTGGGAAAGTAGGAAAGTTAGGGATTTTATATTTAGGGTTAGGGTTTTGGGAATGAAAGAAATGGATTTTGATATAAGGATTATGGCAAACCAAAAGGGGTTGTGTGTGGCTGTACAGCCGATCTGAAGGATTCACACATGTGATTGTATCACATGTGTGGCATGGGATGGATGGGTTTACATCGGTTAGGGTTTGGATGGTAGATAGTAAGGGAAAGATGGGTTTAGGAGAAGATGAATGCTTAGGATGGGAGAATCGAAGAACTTGAAGAAAATACATTGATGGAAGGGAAAAGAGATGATGATGTGGGAATAGATAGAGACCTCACAACTCCGTTGATGAAGATTTGCTTAACACCAATCTCCCTTCCAAATCACATGGAAGTATCTTCAAATCTCATGAAGATGTAGGAAGAAGAAAGCAAGAGCTTTTTCTCTCTTTTTTGATATCATAAAATCCAATGAGGGAAAGGGTCACACGCCCACCCTCTTTTATAACTCCAAGAAAATTCAAAAATTACAATAAATACCTTGTTTTGTGACTTTTTGAATAAAATAGTCCTAGTCTAACTAAAATCAACTAAAAACACTCATAATGGTGTCCAAACATAACATAAACAAAACTAAATCCTATAAACTGATAAAATCTAAGAAAAACTACAGTGAACGACCCATGATCAATGGCCTGATCATGTGATCTAACGACCCGATTGTCACATCCCTCCAATCCAACGGTCTGGATCACTCCATAAAGCAGCTCATGTTCATCTTCCCAGTGTGGGGTCTTCCAGATGCTCGCACATGCACATGGGGTTTTCAGCACAATCAGAGGTACTCGCTAGCCACAGGGAAATCAGTGTAGCCCGCCTCCTCCTCTGATACGTATGCAAAGGTATATGTGAAGTGATGTCCTCATCAAAAAGAAATAGGAAAATTAAAATTCTTTCGCACTTATGGCACACTGTTGTCGATTTATGAAGTGGCTCACCAAATTCTACCTCCAATTACGCAATCTTTGTTTACAGGTACTAAAATCCCCTCTTACATGGACTCTCCAGTTTTTCCTCTTTTTATTTTAAAATAAAAAAATATATATATATATAAAATAAAAAAATTCGATTTTTTTGTAATTACAAAACCCCACATCTCTGGCCTCTTATTGTCGAAATAATCGTTGGTTGTTGGCTACAGTAGACTCGTGAGTTCGTGACAAATTGCACACTTTGTAGTAAACCCGTGAGTTCGTGATACAATCCGAAAAAAGATACATGATAGTATCCATAATATCAATGATAGTGAAGAAAATCATGTGATATCTTACGATATATCACGTGATACAAAGAATTCTGCTTTTTTTAAAAGAAAAAACTTCCAAGTGGTTTCTGGTAGGTTTCGTGTCACTAGATAGCGATACAATAATATCGGCCGATATATCGACCGATATTATCGATATTGCGAACACTGGATTGGACCATGATGGTTACAAGCAACGAATAAATGTGCACATGCATGTGTTCAGTGGTCCATGCATCCAAAATGCATTTTTACTGGCTATGAATATCAACGAATTCTTTGAGTTGCAAGAGGTGTTTTAGATGGAATTCAAGAAAGAGGTGTTTGCCGAAAGAAATTCATGCTATAAATTAAAGGGCCATGTGAAACCAAATAAAAAGCATGTGAGAGCAGAAAATCATTGGCAGGAGAAAACAAAAGAGTCAAGAGAAGTTTCTCCACCTAATTATGCACATTTCCTTCTCTACAATTCCATCTCTGTCAAGGAAACCAAGATATCCTTGATGTGCCAACACCACTTGATAGTGCATGATGGCTTATCGAAATATGAGGATCAAACCATTGCTAACCAGTGGTTTTGACTTTTAAACTCAAGATAAATTCTCTTGACTTCAAAACTCAAATTCTTTTCTAATATATCAGCTAGATCAGATCAATCAACTGCCATTGGATGCCAAAGATCACATTAAGAAAAACACAGCAATTTGGAATGGGTGCAACAAGTTCGCTGCAGAGATAATTAAACTTGAGTAGAGCTTTCTAATATGGACACACCATAACCTAGTCAAGGAAGGTGAGATCATAGAATAGAGGTCATTCACGAGACCCATAACTGGTGATGGATCAATACAAGAACAATGTACTCAGAACATGGCGACCATGGAAAGGAAATCTGTGCAAGGTAATCATTGATGGAGATAGTTCTAATACTTCTCTTAAGAGAGAATACTAAAATTGAACTGAACGATAAGAGACTTCTTAAAGTGTACAAAAGCCTTTTGGTTCAGAAGTACTTAAAAGTAAGGCAAAACTATCAAGGTTCTTTCCCAACTAGAAAGATATGTGGATGAGGTGTAGCTTGACGTGCTCCTGATGGAAACTTATCGGATGTTCTGAAGTCGACAACACAACAGACACCTAAACCCCTGATAAATGTGGGAATAAATAATGTCTGGTTCTACTGAAGAAGTTTGGTGACTCTTGTGATGAACATAATGGAAAGAAGAACAACTATGATAGTATAAATTGAAACAACCACTTTGGGTGGGTAAAATTCCATAAAGTTCAGACTATAATTTTTTGCCCCTCTTTCATGTCTTTCATAGAAAAGTACAGATTACAAGAGACCAAACTATCTTGCAAAGTGCAGCCGAGAATGCCCTTACCTATCATTCCTGAGCAATGGCATCTTAACAAGCGAGCCAAAACGTTCCGATAGTTCACTCTCAAATTCTCTGCGATTCTGAAAGGAGGAAGCAGCAGTTATGGAGAATGAGAACTCTTTGAAGTTACATATGTGTTCAGTACATTACAAGCATCATACTAACATCATACCTTGCCCTCATAAAGGTGGTAAAACATTAGCAGAACGTAACCCGCATTTGGTGATGCCTTGTCAAGATTTCCCTATAAAGAATGTAAACCAGAATTTAGAAGGAGAGAAACAGCTATGAGAAACAGATCAAACATATTTGACGTGAAGAAGTGGAACACACCGGGTGATTGACTCGTTGAAGCACACGGAAAATGAAAACAGCTAATGCATCAAGTGAAAATGGATTTGAATCAGTTCCTGCAAAGCAAATGCCACAAACAGGGAAACCACATAATTAGATGATAAAAGTTCATTAACAGAATGGTAGTTATCTGAATGGGGAATTTTAAAGATGGCTATAAGACCAGTCATGCTTTATGGGACAGGATGTTGGGCAGTTAAGGAACAACACGTTAATAGGATGTGTAGCCGAAATGAGGATTTGAGATGGATGAATGGCAAGAAAAGAAAGGATAGCATTATGAATGAATGCATTCGAGGGAATTTAAGAATACAACCAATAGGTAATAAGATAAGGGAAAGTAGACTTAGATGGTTTGGACATGTGCACAGAGAACAAGAACTGTGGCAGTTAGTAGTGAGAAACAAGTCGAAGGCTCTAAACAGGCAAGGGGAAGGCCCAAAAGGATATGGGCGGAGGTAGTACATTTGATGACCTATGGTCAAGCTGAAGTTATGACACTTGATAGTGTCGAATGGCAGAAAAGGATTCATGCAGCCGACCCAATTAGTTGGGATAAAGCTTGGATGATGATGATGATGATGAACAGAATAGTAGTTATATCATATGGATTGCTTCCCAGCCTTGTGAAAGGCCTTCTGCGGCTTAACAGTTACTGTTCCATGTGAATGATGGCAATTTTAAACTTAAAACAAGAATTGAGAGGCAGGCACTGGCATTGTTTTCTCATGTGCTAGCGTTACTACATGTTGGAAATAATGGTAAGATGTAGTTGTATACCAGATATTGGTTAGTCAAGCACATGACAACATGGCTACCAACCAGGAAGGTGGCATCAATATCTGTCTGCTTGACCAGCAGGGTAACTTGTGATCTATAGGTTATATACTTATATTGCTAGAAATCGGATGTGATTACATATTCTCTATTAAAGTTGGGTTTGAGTACCAGTGTTTTAAATAGAGCATGTAGCGTTTGAAGCATTGCATAGCATCAACACTACGTAGGGTGCCTAAATAGCGTCAACACTACGTAGGGTTTGAGTACCAGTGTTTGAAGCATAACATGACTATAGCACAGTTTTCTGTTTTTTCCCCTTAAGAAACAATTTTATTCTAGTTTTAAGTCATGTTGTAAAATGGTGGTGACCATTCTTTCTCACACGTGGCAAGGATGTAGAGCTATCCAGACCATCCAAATAGTGGGCCTTATTGTAGATGGAGAATATATGTACATGCACCCATATCAAACAATCTTAACCATCTTTAAGTGGGCCTCCACGTGGGGCCGAGGACTCGTGAAATAACGTCAATGGTATAAAACTCGCATTATAAGAAAACCTTTTAAAAATAAGGGCCTGTTTGGGAGTGTGGATTTGGAACCCCTTGGATTCAGAACGCCTTGGATTTGAAACCCCTTGGATTTGAAATCCTCCTGTTGTGTTTGGCACCCTGGACTTAGAATCCCCTGTAATCCAAAAGTCGCTATGCATAGTATATTTATAAGGGTTTGAATTTAATTACTAAGTCAACTTTAATGTCTCTAATTAGTGTACATATGTAATGTTTGACACAATGGTGGTGATAAGCCCGTTGAAATATATACTTTGCCCGAAAATGATGAAATTCCAAGTCTCGGATGAGCCACAAGCACAAGATCACATCCGAGTCACTAACGAACAATTTTTAACTGTTGATTTACATAGACAATGATTGGATGGCGCAGATCGTTGTATTAAAGTACTTATAGTGATGCAATTCATAATATGATTGTTTCAGGATATCATCAGTGGGCCATGTGCCCAATAGATCAATAGCCCAGTGACACACATGTTACACATGCAACTCTTGGAAAGATTTTAGATGTACTCCAAGCTTTCACCTTGGATTTGAAACCCCCTGGTACATTATGGTGCCAAACATACCAGGGAATTTGAAAGCCCTCTTTCGACTTGTGCACCCTGTCCCCCAACCCTTTTTTTCGATTCTCTCAATCCACAAAGCCATTTAAAACATGGGCCTTTTTTATGCTGTTTTTACATTTATTCATACTATTTATCTTATTTTCCCATTTTTAATTTAAAATATAAGTATCGTGTAGCTTACGCTATACGCTATAGAGGGTTGAACACTATGCACTATTTAAAACACTAGATTTGACAGACGAGCATGCCCATTTCTAAAAGGTATTGCCTAGGAAATTGCCTCCAAGAGCCAAAGGGTTTCAGGACAAAAGACACATGAAAAATGAGCATGTTAGAAAGCCATGTGAGTAGGGACACACAATAGTACCTAAAAGTGCCATATCAATGCAGAGATATAAAGTACTACGTAGAAGATTTGCATCACACCATAGTATTCATATACATTGCTGGTTGGAATTATGGACAATAAAATCGCAGTTAGAACGAATGTCCTATGATATATCTGAATTAATGAACAAGAGTCTCATAAAGATGAGAAATAACCTAACAAGCACAAACCTTGATCTGATCCCATTTAAAAACCACGTAATATCCTTTAAGGTGTCTCGTAATTTCCATTTAGTCATTAAGTCATCACTGATAATTAAGAAGGGTTACTAATCTAATGGGGATACAAAAACAATGGATGGCGAATGTGAGAAAAAAAAAAAAAAAAGCACAAGAAAGTAGATCACGTATCTCAAAAGGGAAATTCCTGAGAGACTAACCCTGAAAGAAGAAGAGAAGATGTTGCTATTAACAGTGCAACTAGTTGTTTCATAAATATGTTGTTCAATTCAACAGGAAAAGTTTCAACATGAAATGAGACAATAGAAATCACTTTCGAAAGTGTCCCAGTCATTTGATTAAGGTACATATCCATTCATCTGGAGTATATAAACAAACCGCAAATGGGATCTATTACCAAAAGGTTCTGTGTGGGAAAACATGATCTGTGTTTGAGCATGGAGGACGCCAGGCAACCAATTGTTTCTCCTAAAGAATTTCAAATGTATGCAACATGACATCTCGAGGAAAAGAAGCATTAAGTTATCAGATTGTGATCTTAAGTTTAGTATCCAATATCAGCACAAAGCATATCCAAAAGAGAACACTTTGATCAATATTTGCTTCTAGAAAAATATCTTAAGGTTTACAGTTTTCCTAAAAACCAAGAGAAAAACTATTCAAATCCATTTAATAAACTTGCCTATAGTGTCCAAATGCATAGGTGATATAAGAACAAAGTTGCAGAATGGAAAGATTTACAGGATGTTGCAACATCAGCACTGGTCCTAGTGAATGAGCATCTAAAACTTGGATTGAGATTTCCTAATGGTTGAGGGAGTATTGTCTCGATTGAAAGTTACATTCTTCAATCAGAAACAGGAAAGCCACAACCATAAGTCACTGAGGAAAGAATACACAGAACAACAGTTATAGGGGCATCGAGTGACAACCTTCAGAATCAGGAACAACCGGAACAGCTGAGGCCCTTGTGCTCCGGCACATGCCCTCAATCTGCAATAAGAGAAAAATCATGACTAATAGGCAACTCAGAGAAAAGAGAAGGTGCATTAAAAAAGTTCATGATTTTCAAAGGAAGAACACACCAACAATAGCGTAGAGAGGAGCTTCATATTACCTGCCTCCAGACTTCTTCATTTGGTGCATTTTTATCAGCAAGGGTTATAACATAAGGTTTTTTCTTGCGTTCATCAGCAACCTTCTGCCAATATTTTCCTGCAAATATTGCACTTGAAAGGAATTAAGAGGCCAAGAACATAGATAGCCTCCTCAAAGACAGTAACTATTTGACAAATTCAGTTGCATTCGGACACACAGTACGTTGGGTCTAATTTTAGAAATTAAGAAGTGCAAGAAAATTTAAGTAACATGCTAGAAAAAATGGCTTTTCTGGGAATGCACCTTTAATGAGATCTCCCATCAGACTGTGTACAGATCGGTTATCTCCAAGACCACCAGGAGCACTTAGTATTTCTTTGCATAGTGCGGACTTAGCGCAACCAGGAATGCCTAAAAAGAAGTAAATTGCAAGGCAGCCATCAGGATTTATGTATATAATACCAACAATGAGCTAATCAGAAATGATGAAAATTAAAATTATATATTAAGAATAATTGATTTAAGTAACTGATGTTGGAAAAGCCAAAGAACGTGAAAACTACAAAGAGGAAAAACGAGCAACTAACAAAACCATTTAACAATTAGTACAAGAAACCCAATAATAGAAATACTCATTTAGCATGTTAGTTTCAACAATTTATGTTGACCATGCATGTGGTGTGGCACCCCGTATTGACCTTACATGTTGCATGGCTTACCTGTGATTCATAGTTCAACAGCACATATTGCCCATACTATAGGCCTAGGACATCTCTTGTGATTTAAGACCAAAAAGGTATTTTAGTCATTTTACATAAGGAATGGGAGAGTGGAGACCAATTCATACACCTCCTTCCCTTAATTGTCTTCTATTCCATTTTTCTCTTCCCTTTTCTTCTTTTCACTCGTTCTGTAAATCGTGCATGATATCAAAGCCAACTTGATCTGGGATTTCTTTTTTTTCTTCCTTTTTTCTTTTTTCGGTTCTCAACCTTTACTTCATTTCTTTCTTCCTTCTGTTGTTCGAACCCTAGGTCTACTCAGGATTGATTTACTTCCAGGAAATTTAGGATTTTTCCTGTCATTGTGTCTGCATAAACCATGTTGGTTGTCCTTCTGTTGGATGCAATACTACATGGTGGTGATGCTTTCCCCTTCTCAACATCAGACATACGAAAGAATATAACTAAATGCAGGGATGATCTATATTGTTCCAGATGTATTATTGGTTTAAGAGCAGGGAGTATCACATGGATACAATGCAATGGTCAAGTGATAGGAGGTGTGTCTAACAGCCATAATGATAGTCAGGCAATTGGAGGTGTTTCATGCTACCCAATTTCAATACAAGCTGTGTTTTCCTTATCAGATTGATTTACTCTTCTTATTATGGAGGGAAAAGTTGACAGTAAGGTTATGGCATTCAATCCATCAAACCTTCTTGAGGTTTAGAAGACTTCAGCCAAATTAAAAGGATCCAACTATCTTCAATCGTCTAAACCTGTTCAAGCTTTCCTAACTGTGAAAAAGAAACTAAAGTATTTAACTACAAGTAAACCCAAGGTGCTACTAATTACAACAAGTGGATTCAGGAGAATGAAGAGATTATGATCTCGTTGCGGAATGGTATGGAACCCTTAGTGCTTTGTGATGTTTATGGACACTGCCCATAGAGATATGGAGCTATTTTCATCACTACATGAGATTTGTTCATCCATTCTTCAAAGAAGAATATCTCACATTTTTTCAGTTACTGCAGGGACTTTTTGTTACAGCAGGATGATATAAGTCTTGGAGAATCATATGCAAACTTGAGAGGCATACAGGCAGAGTTAAATGTGCACCAGATTAGTAATTTAGAGGCGGCAACTTGAAGAGTTATGAGTTGCCAAGTTTTTACCGATCTTAAATATGAGTATGAACAAGTTAAGCTCAATTTTTGGGAAGTAGAGAAGTCAATCAATTTTCTTTTCTCTTTCTGATCTAGTTATTGAGACAAGTGAAAATGGCATTTCCTTGTTCCGGTATCCTCTTTGTTTTGAATCTTTGGGTTTGGACACATACATCAGGTAGGCCCCAGGGGTGCAACTACACAGCATCATGTGCCACCAGACTATTAAAAAAATTCTATACGTGGTTGTAAAACAGCCACGTCTCTTTCTCGTTTAAAAAGAAGAGAGGAAGGAAAAGTGAAACCAAGTGGTAGCGTTCGGGAACCACGTTGATGAAGAAGAATCACGGCCACCACATCAGTAGACGAGGAGGAAAGAATTTTTTTTGTTACCTTTTTTTCTCCATCTTGGGACCACAATAGGTCCCTTTTTTCTCCCCCCACCCCGCTTCAGAACCGAATCACATAACAACCTTTGGTCATTATCAGTACGAATCAGCCATTATGGACGACACATAACCATTTTAGTATACCTTGGCAGGGACATCTAATATTCCATTTTGGTGGTTAAAAATACATACATAATAATGTATGCGCATCTCTACCATTGTACAAAATACCATGGACCACGGCGTGCCTCATATAGTAAAGTCAACAACATAGACCACTACACCTTCATTCAGACTGTTCAAAAGGTTCGGATCGACCCAAATTATCTTCCACAAAGCTTGCAAGTAAATTTGAAGTCACAAAAGGTCAATCTAAAGCCTACATTGCTCATACGGTTAATCCAGCAGTTCAATAATACACCCAAGTCACATGTTATGTGAAGATCTCAACAGTGGATCAAATTATTTGATGCTCAAATTCAACTTCAAGCAACCGAATCAATCAATTGTCCAAATCCACAAACAAGAGCTTAAAACAGCCCCCATATGCGAAAAACATCTCCTAAAAGCCTTGGGAGTGTATACAATAAAAAACAACTGAAATGAGCCGTGGACAACTTGAATCACACAATCTTGTGGGATCGTGAGACCCTGCTGCAAGCAGCACATGGCTTTGCAAAAAAAGTTGCAGTTCCCTCATTACACATCAAAATTGTGTGATCTTGGGCTTGTTGGAGAAATAACCAAACAAGCTTTCAAATCACACAAAAATCACTTCATTTGGATAACACTTGAGCCATGAAAAATGGGCCCAAAGTCTCACATTCGTGTGAACAGTCATGCAAGATCTTCAATAAATTGACCATATCTCCCTTGCTACACATTGGAATGGTGTGATCTTGGGCTTGTTGGAAATATCACTTAACCAGACTTCAAATGACATCAAAATCACCTCATTTCAATATCATTTTACACATTAAAAGTTGGCCAAAGAGGCAGGTCGTGCAACCCTCTCTTCTCAAGCGACCACCCGTGACACCTTTGATAAATTGGCCACATCTCCCTTGTCATGTCTCAGAATTGAGTCATATTATGCTTGTTGGAAATATAATTTCACAAGATTTTAAATGAGACTAATTTCGTGAAATTTGGATGTCATTTGGTACCTGAATTAGGAGCTTCAATTAGCTGGTCACAGAGCTAGGTGGTTGGGCCAGATTTTTCCCATTCCTCTGATGATCATAACCATCTAGATCATGATCCAGAAGGTTATGGATGGTTATGGTTCAACCCATGTGATGTTTTCAGGAAAAAACCCTTCATTTTCAGTGCCAAAAGGGGAAATCACATCAAGAGCCGACATCGTACTGGACTAAAGAAACAAGCTCTTTGGTGCAACCCTTCAAGTTGGAGAGCAAAGTTTGTGCAACCCCTCTTATTGTACTTAAAGACCTCTGTAACAATTAATGAAAGTGCGTTAAAGATTAGTAAAGGAAGAATTGAAGGTGTTAGATATTACTTGCATATTTACTATCTTTTTTTGTCCGAGACTAGAGAACCCTCTTTACTAGAAAGGGGTTTGCTTCTATTCTTTGTAATATCTTATTATTTACATTTTGTAAACTGCCGACATCGTGCTGGACTAAAGAAACAAGCTTTTTGGAGCAACCCTTCAAGTTGGAGAGCAAAGTTTGTGCAACCCCTCTTATTTTACTTAAAAATCTCTGTAACAATCAACAAAAGTGTGTTAAAGATCAGTAAAGGAAGAATCGAAGGCGTTTGATATTACTTGTTTATTTACTTTTTTTTTTGTCCAAGTCTAGAGAACCCTCCTTACTAGAAAGGAGTTTGCTTCTATTATTTGTTATCTCTTATTATTTACATTTTGTAAACTTAGGAATGAAGAGAAGCACGAAATTTATGGTGAAAACATTCCATGCTACAAAGAAATTGGGACAACATTATCCAACTCCATACAAAAATTCCTTCCATCCAATGCAAATGACAAGGGGTGGTCATTTTTAAGGTGTGTGGACCAAAGAAGTCAACCATGACTTGAAGTAGTCTCCGTGTGAGTACTTTGAGAAATTTGGTAGAGTGATGATGGCATATGGGTTAAAACAAAGCCAGAACCGCAACGTGAATCAGGACAAATTGTGTCGGTAGCACTGTTATAAATAGCGGTAGCGTGTTGCATAGCATTCAATCCTCTGTAGCGTGTAGTGTAAGTAGTGTAGCATGTGGCGTAAGCTACACAATCCTTCTATTTTTTTAATTTAAAAATAGAAAAAAAAAATGATAAATACTAAGGAAAAAAACAAAAGATCCAAAAATCATAAAAGATGATTCATTTTTTCAAGTAGAAGCATGTTCAAACAAGTTATTAATCATCATTTATCAAAATCCAATCCACATACATAAACCGAATCAAATTATTATCACATCAACAACTTTTTAAGTGAACTATAATTAATAATGTCTAATTAAAACCACAAGTCACAATTATGAAAAGAAATTAACATTCCATAGGTTGAGAGTATTAAGTACACAAAACAAAATATAATTACCCTTTAAAAAAAATACAAAATATAATTACCATTTATTTTATAATAAAAAAGGCGTAACATACGCTACATACTGATGGGGACATCATGCGCACGCCCTGCCACCCTATGCACATATTCAAGGAGGAGGGCCCCACTATCGATCTGGATCGACGACAACATCTATGGAGGGCCTCACGGTTAAGGGTTGTGCTATTGAGAATTGGAGTGGACCCGATCATCATATGGATTCTACCATTGGATCTCATGATCGTGGCTCACTACCCTAGATGATCTAGGATTTTGAGTTTCGACTATTCTCATTATTAGAAACATCATGAACGGTTTTGATTGCGTATATTAGTTATTATTTTATTTACTTCAACTTTAAGTATTAGTGTGCACACATGATGCAAGGGTAAAATTGGCTTTTAGGGTTTAGGGTTTTCTTATAAATAAGCAACCCCAAGTAAGTATTTTTCAATGAAGTTTATGAATAAAAAAATTCTGCATTTTCTTCTTCTCTATCTCTTTGGGTTGAAGAATCGAATTGGGTGTGAAATCCTCCCTTCCTCGAAGAGCTAACTACCGTGATGGGAAGCCACAACCATCTCAAATCATCCTCACTTCTTTACACCCCACATTTATCATCTTCTACATCTCTCCCATCTTCAGATTCACCCCTTCTTGTACCCAAGTTCTCTTCTACAATAGATTTTCAGATTCTGGCCCATCAGAGAGGCTAAAACTTCGACGGAGTAGCACGCACAAACTGTGCATTGGATCGACACAAAATTTGGCATGGAAGCGGTCCTACCCTAGCCAATCGTAGCCTAGGAATCATTTTCCGACTTTGTGGGCCCCACACACGTGCAGACGAGTGGTCATGCACGTGCGCCCAGGGCCAATTGCTATCCACCCACATGGCTCATCTCAAGTTCCATCTTTCTTCTATTTCCCTCCTCTTTAGCCTTAAATCCAGGCCCTTAACCCTAGAGAATCCCAAATGCCAATTATTCTCAAATTTACAAACCCTAGATTTTCCCCCGAATTGAAACATGGTGAATCTCTTGAATTGGGGAACAATCCTTTGTAAGAATGGATGAATCTTACACTCCTTTGGGTTTGTTTATTTTATAATTTTATTTGATCCAGCCCTAAACTTGTGTAGGCTTGAACCCCCATAGATTTCCCTATTTGAATACTTAATCGTATGTTTGAAAACTTAATCGTATGTAGGATGTGGAATTTTGTGATTGTTTAAAATTGGTATAATCTAAAGCTTGAACTCTTGCATGTCATATTTAATTTCATGTCCTGCATCAAATTTGGTATCAGAGCTGACGTTTTTACAGGGGAATGCATTGCATGTTTAGGGTTCAGTTTATTTATGTCCATTATGCATCAAGTCTCATCATATAGGGCTCTTTAGGACCCATAATTCACAATATGGGCTACTAAATTTTCTGTTGTCAAAAAATCTACAAATTTCATGGCTGAATTTTCTGTTAACAAATTATTTGGGCGGTTATATAGCTGGAATTTTAGTAGCATTATATAATTTCCTTCATATAGAGTACTATAGGATCATTTAGTCCCATTTAGACGCATATAGTTCCCTTAGAGGGTCTTTGAGTTGAGTGAGTGGTTGTATGCCCACACGTACTGGTCGTGGTTTTGGTTTGCACCCTACGCTAACCATGGAGCAATTGCAAAAGTCCATGAACAACATAACCCGGCAGTTTGAGTCTTTGGGTGGGTGCTTAGAACAAAGTATTGACCAACACTTGGATCAGCTTAATGTGCATGTTACCCAACCAGAGACCTCCACCCGGGCAAACACCACCATTGAGGAAGATGCCCAATCTCAGGCAGGTGGTCAGGAGGACAGACAAGGGAATGAGGGTGGCCAAAGAAATGGTCATGGGCGCGCACCCGTGCACCCATCCCGCGAGGGGCATCATGATCATTGTGACCTAGATGCATAACTCCTCAAGGGAGTTAGAGTAGAGGCCCCTACATTTAATGGCCACTTAGACCCTAAAGCTTTTCTAGATTAGTTGGCAGACATGGACTACTATTTTGAGTGGTACGACATGTCGGATGCTCATCGAGTCCGATTTGTCAAAATGAGGTTCGTAGCCCAAGCAAAGAGATTTTGGTCTACTGTGGAGTGAAAGAAAGAAAGGTTGAGGGAGCCCCCAATAGTCCATTGGGGAGAAATGAAAGAAATTCTAAAGGAGAAGCACATTCCTTTCTTTTATCACTTGAGGTTGGGTGAAGATTGGCAGTCTCTTTGACAAGGTTCCATGAGTGTGGCCGAATACATTGAGAAGTTCGAAAAGTAATTGACCCCGGTGTGAAGTTGAAGAGGATCCCATACTCACTCGTGCTCAATTTAAGATGGGCCTCCTTCTGACATTAGGAGAGAGTTGCTTGTCAAGGACATATACACTCTTGAATGGATGTATTAAGTAGTGTTGGAGGTCGAGCAATATCCCAAAGCATCTGTAAGAAGACGTTTTGAGTCTTGTGATTCTGGGGCTAAGGCAAACCCTTTTGGGGCTAAGCCTGGCACTGGATATCAATACAAGCCTTCCAATTGTTCTCAGTCTAGGGCCAAGGATGATAAGGGTAAAGGAGTTGTCGGGTCTAGCTCGTGCAAAGGTGATGCAACTAGGTGTTTTAGATATCAGGGGTTTAGTCACTTTGCCCACCAGTGTGGCACAAAAGAGAGCACCAAGGTGTTCCTTATTGATGGGCGAGTAGAAGTAGTGCCCCCAGAAAGTGATGGTAAGGATGAAGAATATAAGCCAGCAGAGATCCCTAGTGATGAGGAAGAGGGAGCGTAAGACTCTGTGACCCTTGCAGTTATATGTTGCGCCTTTGCCCAAGCAAAGAATACCAATGATTGGTGCCGCAACACGATCTTCTATACCTACGCAAAATGTGGTGATAAGAATTGCAAGATGATCGTGGATAGTAGTAGTTGTGCCAATATGGCATCAACTGGCATTGTGAGTCGTTTGGGCTTAAAGCTTGAAGCCCATCTCAACCCTATAGATTGTCTTGGGTTGATGAGACTTCTATTTCAGTCTCGCACCGTTGTCTTGTTCCTATTCAGTTTGAATCATATAAAGACACATTCTGGTCTGATGTTGTTCCCATGGATGTTGGCCATATCATTTTGGGTAGGCACTGGCTCTATGACATGGATGTCACCATATTTGGTCGTTCGAATGTGTATACATTCTGATTTGAAAGCAAGAAAGTCAAGTTAAATCCTCTCCCACCCAAGAACACGACCGGAAAGGAGTCCACCATAAATAGTGATGTAAGCGGATTAAAGGAATTGAAGGAATCAAAGTCTAAGTCTAAGCCTCTCTATATTCAAAATGCCAAAGACTTTGAGCGAGAGACTGATTCGAACTCGATGGTGTATGCCCTTATGGCTAGGGAAAGTGCACCAGAGGCTAGTGTAGAGTTACCCACTGAGGCTATTCCGGTAGTGGATGAGTTTCGTGATGTCTTTCCTGATGATCTACAGGATGAGCTTCCCCTTATGAGGCAACACACCATTCATTTAGTCCCTGGGGCAACTCTACCAAACCTCCCTCATTACATAATGAACCCAAAGGAGCATGCAAAGTTGAAGAGGCAAGTTGATGAGCTCCTAAAAAAGGGTTTCATTTGAGAGAGCATGAGCCCGTGTGCTTTGCCCACCCTTCTTACATGTAAGAAGGATGGCACTTGGAAGATGTGTGTTAATAGTAGGGCCATCAACAAAATCATATGCAAGTATCGATTTCCCATATCACGTCTTGATGACATGTTGGATATAATGGCCAGCGCTAATAT
Source organism: Magnolia sinica (assembly GCF_029962835.1). Lineage (NCBI taxonomy): Eukaryota > Viridiplantae > Streptophyta > Magnoliopsida > Magnoliales > Magnoliaceae > Magnolia > Magnolia sinica. The sequence goes on along the minus strand of NC_080579.1, from coordinate 67,643,051 downwards.
CTTCTCGAAAATTGACCTTAAAAGTGGTTATCACCAAATCCGTGTACGCCCTGGCGACGAGTAGAAGATGGCCTTCAAGATGAAGGATGGGCTATACGAGTGGCTAATCATGCCTTTTGCACTTGACTAATGCCCCAAGTACCTTCATGCGTGTGATGACCCAAGTGTTGAGGCGCTTCATGGGGAAGTTCCTAGTCATCTATTTTGATGATATCCTGATTTATAACATGACCAAGGAACAACACCTCAACCATTTGAGGCAGGTTTATGGGATCCTTAAAGTCGAAAAATTGTACGCCAACCTAAAGAAGTGTTCGTTTATGTCTAACAGTGTTATCTTCTTAGGTTTTATTGTGTTAGCTGAGGGTGTGTCGGAGGATCCGAGAAGGTCAAAGCCATCATCAATTGGCCTGAACCCCGCAATATTCACGAGGTGCACAACTTTCACGGCTTGGTCACCTTCTATAGACGTTTCATTCGAGGCTTCAGTTCCATTATAGCTCCCATCACGGATTGCATTAAAAAATGAGAGTTTCAATAGACGAAGGCAGCCTCGAAGGCCTTCAAGGAGATAAAGATCAAAATGATCGAAGCTCCAGTTATGCGACTTCCAAATTTTTCAAAAGTTTTTTAACTTGCATGCGACGCGTCAAGAGTCGACATAGGAGGAGTACTTAGTCACGAAGGGCACCCTGTTGCCTTCTTTAGTGAGAAATTGAATGAGGCGAAGTAAAAATAATCCACCTATGACAAAGAATTCTATGCGGTAGTACAATCGTTGCGCCACTGGCGTCATTATCTATTGCCGCAAGAATTCGTCTTGTTCTTAGATCACGAGGCCTTGAGATATCTGAACTCTCAGAAGAAATTAAACCCTAGGCACGCCAAGTGGGTCCAGTTCCTTCAAGAGTATACTTTTGTGCTTAAGCACAAGGCCGGTGTAGAGAATAAGCATGTCAGCGCGTTGAGTCGTCAAGTCGCGTTATTCAATTCCATGAGTGTCGAAGTCACAGGGATAGAGCGTATCAGAGAGAATTATTCTGAGTGCCCAGATTTTGGAGTTGTGTACGCATCATTGTTAGAGAGTCTGTCAGGTGCTAGTGGTGAGTATTTGATATTGGACAGATATTTGTTTAGGAGTGACTGTTTATGCGTACCTCGCACCTCCGTCCATGATTTTCTTGTCTAGGAGTTACATTTAGGAGGGGTCATGGGTCATTTTGGTTAAAACAAGACCATTGCCCTAGTGGAGGATAGATTCTGTTGGCCAAGCCTCAAGCGAGACGTGACCAAAATTATAGAGCATGTTATACTTGTCAACTGGTAAAGCAGAAAAGGCAGAATACGGAGCTATATGCACCTTTGCCAGTTCCATTTGCCCCTTGGCAGGACATCAGTATGGACTTCGTGCTTGGGCTCTCTAAGAGTATTCGGAAACACGATTCTATATTCGTTGTCGTGGACCCTTTTTCTAAAATGGCCCACTTCATCCCTTGTTTGAAGACCTCTGACGCATCTCATGTTGCCAAGTTGTTCTTTAGTGAGGTTGTCAAGCTTCATGGGTTACCCAAAACTATAGTGTCTAACCATGACGCGCGGTTCATGAGTTATTTTTGAAAAACACTATGGCATATGATGAGTACTAGGCTCCACTTTTCTTCTGCCTACTACCCTCAAGCCGATGATCAAACTAAGGTGGTCAATAGGAACCTAGGAAATTTGCTCAAATGTTTAGTAGGGGAGCACACCAGGACATAGGACATTGCACTACTTATCACCAAGTTTGCATTTAATAGTTCTATCAATAGATCCACAGGTTTAAGTCCTTATGAAGTCATTACTGGTTATAAACCTAGGAAACCTATTGATCTTGTCCCTATATCCATGTCCCATAGGCCATCAGAGTTTGCAGAGTCCTTTGCACATCATATTCATTCATTGCAACAAAATATCAGGCAAAAGATCAATACAAGTAATGAATATTATAAATTTTCTGCAGAGCAACATAAACAATTCAAGGAATTCAATGTAGGGGACTCTGTGATGATCGGCATTAGGCCAAAGAGGTACCCTCAGAGAGCCGTTCGTAAATTACACGCGCATAGCACTGGACTATTCAAAATTATAAAACGAAATGGTCTCAATGCATATGTGGTAGATCTTCCACCTTCCATGGGAATTAGTTCCACGTTCAATGTAGAGGATCTAGTTGCATTTCAAGGGACCATTGATACATTGTTCAGCCTTTCACCTAACCATTCTGATTGCTCAGACCTTTCCCTTGATCCTTGGCCCCTTCTCGACCCATCTTCCTACCCTCTACCTCCCATACCTACCCTTCCCACACCCAGAGAGGAGATAGAGGATATTCTAGACCATCAGATAGTATCGACGTTGGACGGCGGCTTTCAAAAGTTCATTGTCAAGTGGAAGTCATGCCCAGCTTCAGACAGTACATGGCTTACTGAGGAGGAGCTTCAGAGACTTAATCCTGACATCTTGGAGCGGTTTAGGAGTTTTGTTTCGCCAGTGGCGAAACCTTCACAGCCAGGGAGACTTAATGGGGACATCATGCGCACGCCCCCCACCCTACGCACATATTCAAGGAGGAGAAGGGCCCCACTATCGATCCGAATCGTCAACGACATTTATGGAGAGTCTCACAGCTAGGGCCTGTGCTATGGAGCATTGGAGTGGACCCGATCATAATATGGATTCTACCATCGGATCTCATTATCGTGGCCCACTACCCTAAATGATCTAGGATGCTGAGTTTTGACTATGCTCGTTATTAGAAACATCATGAACGGTTTTAATTGCATAGATTAATTATTATTTTATTTAGTTCAGCTTTAAGTATTAGTATGCGCACATGGCGCATGAGTAAAATTGGCTTTTGGGGTTTAGGGTTTTCTTATAAATAAGCAACCCCATATAGGTATTTTTCAATAAAGTTTATGAATAAAAAAAAATTATGTTTTCTTCTTCTCTATCTCTTTGGATTGAAGAATCGAATTAGGTGTGAAACTCTCCCTTCCTCGAAGGGCTAACTACTGTGATGCGAAGCCACAACCATCCCAAATCATCCTCACTTCTTTACACCCCACATCCATCATCTTCTACATCCCTCCCATCTTCAGATTCACCCATTCTTGTACCCAAGTTCTCTTCTACAATAGATTTTCAGATTCTTACCCACCAAAGGGGTTGAAACTTCAGCGGAACACCACGCACAAACCGTGTATTGGATCGACACAATATTTGGTGTGGAAGTGGTCCTACCCTCGCCGATCCTAGCCTGGGAATCGCTTTCCGGCTTTGTGGGCCCCACACATGTGTGAACGAGTGGTCACGCACATGCGCCCAAGGCCAATTGTTGTCCACGCACGTGGCTTATCTCAGGTTCCATCTTTCCTCTATTACCCTCTTCTTTAGCCTTAAATCCAGGCCCTTAACCCTAGAGAACCTCAAATCCCAATTATTCCCAAATTTGCAAACCCCAGATTTTCCCTCGAATTGAAACATGGTGAATCTCTTGAATTGGGGAACAAACCTTTGCAAAAATGGATGAATCTTACACACCTTTGGGCTTATTTGGTTTATAATTTTATTTGATCCAGCCCTAAACTTGTTTAGGCTTGGACCCCCATAGATTCCCCTTTTTGAATACTTAATCGTATGTAGGATGTGAAATTTTGTGATTGTTTAAAATTGGTATGATCTAAAGCTTTAACTCTAGCATGTCATTTTTAATTTCATGTCCTGCATCACATACGCTACGTGCACACTACATACACTATGCACTCTACGACCCCTATAGCATACGCTACAGGGGATCTATGCTATTTGCTAACGCTATGTAGCGTCGTAGCTACACTATGGGCGCTATTCAAAACACTGGTTGGTAGTACATGGTGGTGACATTGTTGTTAATAGTAGTGATAGCCAGAGTATTGAAGACTTCAAACAGTACCTAACGTAGGATTTTTCATACAAGAAGTTTGGGACAACTTAAGTACTTCATCATAATAGATTTTGGAAGTTCAAAGGCAGACATTAATTTATCTTAGAGAATGTACACTGTGGATTTGTTGCTAGAGTCAGCTAAAATTAGTAAGTGATCAAAGAAAATTGATTAAAAATCTTGGAAGACACATGAAGATTGGTGATGAGACATCTATTTTGCTATTATGTGGCCGGATATAACCTCTGCAATGGGTATTATATTTGTCTATTTTTGCATGCTCCTAGGGATTGACATTTCAATGCAGTAATACATAATTTGAGCATCGTAAAGGTACACCAACCACCAGGACAGAATTTGTATCAGCTGAATGGTCATCTCCAAATTGAGGGCTATTTTGGTGCAAATTGGTTTGAAATTCCACCAGATGGGAGATCTACTCACATTTGTAGGGGGAGACTTGGTCACATGAAAAAGCAAGAAGCAATGAATAGTTTGCCAGGTTAAGTGCAAGGTCAAATACATAGCTATGGCACACAATGCATGTGAACTAGTGTGGTTGAAAATTTTGATGTCAGAGATAGGACTCAAGGTAGAAGAGCCATAAGGTTGAATTGTGATAATAGGGCAGCTTTTCAAGTTGTTAGTAATCATGTTTTTCATGAGGACTAATCATATCAAAGTTGACTGCCACTTGGTTCAGTAAAAAGTTTCTAACAATTAAGCATCTGCTCATGGGAAGTCTAAGGATCAACTTGCAGATATGTTCAATAAAGCACTTGGCCAAAGTCAGTTCAAATGAATTTGTTCCAACCCGAGCATTGATGACATCCATGCACAAGCTAGAGTGTTGACCATACATGTTGTGTTCCATTCCACAATAGTGACTGTATTAAGTGTTGCACAAATGTGATTCGTATTGTGTGTCAGAGCGCATATAGTGCAGGCCATACAGCCCACACTGTAGGCTTAGGTTTTCTCTTTGTGATGTGAGCCCAAAACGGCATTTAGAATAAATGTTTCCTCTCTTCTTCTTTTTTCAGAGGAATTCATGTTTCCTCCTTTCCCTCTTTCTCCTATCTTTTCCTCTCCTATCTTCTTTTCATGCATTGAATCTCTCAATCTTACAATCAATAACAAGGCCAGATAGAATGACTTCAGCAAATAGACAATACCATGCATGCTGACCTATGAATGGAAGTAACTGACAAGTCAGAAACAACACAGCCAGTTCATGTGAATTCCATAACCCTTCATGCTTTAACTTTCAACTGTTTAAGACTTCAAGTAGATAAAAACACACTATAAAATGCCAATGCATAACACACCCTTCCAACTTCCAAGTTGCAGTAAAGAGATCGTCAGTCTTCCAAGCCTTGCATGCTCTACTTAAAGGCAACCAAAGATACACAAGAGCATTAATAAACCACATATACATGACCAACAACCAATTACTATTGTCTATGGAGTAGAATACTTTACTAAGGAGTATTAATTACAGACTGCAAAGGACATAGTCCTCATGACCTGCACACAAGTAAAACCTTCAAACATGAAATCACAATCTTGGACCCAGTTAGTGGCTCAAATTTCCTCCATTACCACAACTTGATCGTCATTCCATTTGTCAATGTTGCACTCATTATATGTCCATCCATTGTCTCCAAGTCCAAAATATTCCACTATCTCCAAAATATTCCACTAGAAATTAAACTTCTCTTGACTCGTTCATCAACTCATCTTCTATATTCAAAGGAACATCCAGATGGATTCTTGCGAAACCTCTTTGAGATGCATGGTCTTTGAAATATGTTCTTCCCCATCTAATTCACCTATTTTTCAGGCATGATTAAAGGTTCTAAAAAAATCATTAGAGAAATTGTCTTCCCCTCCGAAACTCATCTCTTCTTTGTCTGCACAAAATTCATAAATCAAATCTTCCCATCTTATTTAATATCCCAAGGTCAAGCTAACTTCGGGACTGAGAATATGATGTAAATGCCGTGTGATAAATTGACTTCCTCTTAGCTCTCATAAAATGAAGTTGTCATATGAGTTACTGTACAAGGTGAACCATGTATCTCATTCTGGACTTTTCAGTTCTACGTGCGACGGTTGTGCTATGAATGAAGAAAATTTGAAGTTTCAAGCAGAAGAATAATCCAATCTCCCATTTATCTGTTTTTGTGGGATCTCTCAAAAGAAAAGAAAAAAGTAGGAAAGAACAGCTGATGGGGCACCCAAAAGGCACCTGCCTGGATAAGTCATTAGGCACCAAGGAGAGCCAGTCAAAAGGTCTCCCAGGCAGCAAGATAGTTTGCAAGGCAGCCAAACCCTAATTGACAGCCAAAGCAATTCTCTAGGTTCTAATAATTTGGGCTATCGACCAAGGTTATAAGGGTCATTCAGCCAACATGCATAAGGATTTCAAAATCCATCTCTCGCATTCAATGATTTTTGAATGTCCTTGGGTCATTCTTTTACTCTTGCATATATAGTCAATTATGGTTGTTGGGTTTAAAACTTATGAATTTCTTACAATTAACAATAGTTAAGAGAATGGCTTCACTATTTGCATGGTTACTTTACTATGTTTGTTTCATGCATAGCCAATTATGTTGATCTGATTTAAGACGCCAAGTCAAGAACGATTAACCTACTTAGTTGCATCATCCTAACTAGATACCACTCCCACTTCGAATCGCACCTTGAACTCAAGATCCCGCTTCCTAACTGTTCATACTCTAACATTTTGAAATCGATGCTTCCCTGCTCCACACAAATTTTGCTTCACTTCATGCTTTGGGCAACCAGATGACCTACCCCTACCAAAATTTCCCCAACTCCAATTTGTGCAATCATTCCTAGTTTAAATTTGCAACATCACATGGCAATTGCCATTGACTTTGAAACCTACCCTGTAAACAATTTTGGAACAAAATGCACTAGCTCAAACGAGTCATACCTCTTAAGGAAGTGCCAATCATTGACCCAAATATTGGAGATATTATTGATAATATCACCGATATTACCAATATTGCCAAGTCAAACCATAACTACGAGCGATTACAAAATTTTCAAATATCACTAATATTTTCAATAATTTTATCAATATTTTGAGAAAATCTCTTATAAAAGTTCCATGGTATTGAAAATACAATTTATAATCATTTATAATATCCCTGATACCAGTTATAATATCTCCATTTTGTTTTTTGTATTTTGTTTTCTTTTCTTTTTTTTTCTTTTTTTTTTTTTCTTTTTTTTTTTTTTGGAATTATGTTCTTAGGTGATTTCAATCATTCTTGGTTTTTATTGAATCAAAGTTTGAATTTGGGGAGAAATCTCGACATAAAACGAAGACCAGCCAAAGGTGACGAAAAATCGATAAAAACTTCATCTTTGTTCCACTGTTAGCATGGATTGCAATGGAAATACACAGTTATGCATGATTCTCATGCATTGACATGGATTTGTGGCGAAAAAATTAACATTTACCTGAAAAATGAGGGAAATTAATGAAATACTATTTTTTTGCTTTTTATATTAGAATTTGTTTCTCACTGTTAATTAATGTGGCAAATTAATATATTAATAAGCATCGGTTGATCTATTGATTGGCTACAAATTTTATATAATTTATTTTATACTGATTTTTTCGACAACACGTGGTTAGGCTCCTATAAAATAAAAACTTATTATGTATTGTTGTTTTTTGCAACATTTTGATTCCTACACGTGTAGACATTTGTCTTTTAACATCTCCTAAAGTTTCACCGAAAAATTCCACCTTTTTTCCCAATGTTTTCTGTAGTGATATTTTTCCGAGTATCAACGACAATATCAGTGATACCAATACATGTTTCGGTACCCTGGTCATCGATACATGTAACAATAACAAGACTCTGAACATTGGTCAATCAGTGTGAGTTAAGCAAAAACTGTGGCATCATGAACAGGAGTGGTCATCAAGCTTCCTTACCAAGATAAATCAGGTGACTCAGAAGAAGATAGAATCACAACAAATTACAGCCCTATAGCATGAAAATGTGCACCAGAAAAGCCACAGAGTCATTTGTTTCGATTCAAGCAAAAAGACAAAATGTCAATATATACATGCTTCATTGACATTATACTAAGTTACTAACCTATTTCAAGTTAATATGCACTCGAAGAAACAGATTGATACACTTAGAATCAAATAGTAAAAAATTAGCATTCTAGCAAGATGAATGGAGTATCTCCAAGTGGATGCTAATCAGGTTTTTAAATAGCGGTTTCAAATTGTGAGTTCTCCACAGACCCCAACCAATATGTTCTATAACTCTCTCAGAATTAGGACTGCCAAAGGTTATACTATCACATTGGCTCCAGCACCCATTCTACAATGTGCTGCGATTGGGTTTAATCTTCAAGCTGGTGGGACAGGCCCAATGACGCAGGACAGCCCTAATTATGATGCATGCTCATGGACATAATTAAACAGCGAAAAAAAAAGGAATAAATGATCTAAAATTCTAACAGTAATCATCATAACTGAGAAAATCATAAAGGAAACATGCAATGGAGCGGGCCACCACTACAACCATGGATTATGGAATTCAATTACTACTTAGGTTGGATCCGGCGAGGGATGAAACCTCCCGATCTTGCATGGTCACACCCAATCGATCAATGAAGATCACTAGTCCGAAGAACCAAGAAGTTTCTCGGATTAGCGATTTGAGAATTTGGGGGTTTAGGGTTTAGATCGGTTCTCAAGATTTTGATCGAAGAAGGATTAGCCAAAACTGGAAAATAGAAGGAAGAAAATTATTACCTTGAAGAAGTTGGAGGGGCACAAGAAGAAATTAGAAGAAGAAGATCAAGGAAAGAAAAGAAGCACCATTAGAGAGAAGAGAGGAAGGAGGCAACCAAAGGGTTTGCTTTTCATTAATCAATAGTTAAAATTCGAGTTTAGGGCTTTAACCCACTTAAATAAGCAAATAAAGACATAAAATTACTAAAATACCCCTAGAATAAGCAAATAAAGACGTAAAATTACTAAAAGACCCCTAACTAAGTCAAAAACGCGCAAATAACATAAGTACGGGAAAGTTTGGGCGCTCGGTCTTCTTTCTCCAATCTTCCTTCACATGTGTCTTCCCTGAGTGGGGTCTTCTATATGTCCAATCACATGTGAAAGGTCTTCAGCTCCTCAATAGTCGCCTATCCACAAGGACGGCACTTGTGGTTGGCGCTTTCTTCGTTGGTACACCTTGAATGTGCTTGTGTCCGCATCAATTCCCCTCGGGTGAGAAAAACTCGACTCCGACGAGTTGAAACTTTTGTAGCGCTAGAGTAGATCTGGATCAATACCCTGCAATGCGTCGCCCGACAGCCACGTAGATTCAGACGATGGTTTGTTCTTCCACTTGACAAGATACCTTTGGAAACCCCCATCTCTCGTGGATACTATCTCGTCATCCAAGATTTCCTCAATTGCTTCTTTATGGGTAATGGGTGGAGGAGGGGGTGGAAGGGGTTGGGTAGCAAACTCAGAAAAAGGCCATGAAAGGGACGATGTATCAACAATGGGAGTATGGGCACGGGCTAGATCTTCCACATTAAAAGTTGGATTAATGCTCATTTCAGGTGGAAGGTCAACCCGATACGCGTTGGACCCAACCTTTTGTAATATCTTGAATGGTCTAGCACTACGCGCTTGTAATTTCTTTGCAGATCCTTGAGAGAATCGCTCTGGCCTTATTCGCACCATTACATAGTCTCCTTCTTGAAATTCTTGCACTCTACAATGAGAATCAGCTGAAACTTTATAATCATCATTGCTCTTATTTAACCGCTGTCTAATATGTGTATGCAAATCATGAATATGGCGTGCGAATGCATCGGCTGACTCAGAAGACCTTTGGGTAACAGACATAGGTAAGAGATCTATGGGCATTCTAGGTTTATAACCACTTACAATTTCAAAAGGACTCAACCCTGTAGATCTATTAACTGACCCATTATAAGCAAGTTCAGCAGTTGGTAAAATTAGGTCCCAAGTCTTAACATGTTCACCCACTAGACAACGTAGAAGATTTCCAAGGCTACGGTTTACCACTTCAGTTTGACCATCTGTTTGTGGGTGGTAAGCAGTAGAAAATTGCAAACGATTTCCCATAATGTGCCACAGTGTCTTCCAAAAATAGCTAGTAAATCGAACATCACGATCAGACACTATGGTTTTAGGTAACCCATGGAGACGCACCACACCATCAAAAAAGAGACGAGCAACATGAGACGCATCTGAAGTCTTCGAACATGGGAGGAAATGCGCCATTTTAGAAAAACGGTCCACAACGACAAAAACGGAATCATGCTTTTTTATAGTCTTGGGAAGCCCGAGCACGAAGTCCATACTAATGTCCTGCCACGGAGCATGTGGCACTGGCAATGGCGTGTATAGCCCAGTATTTTGCTTTCTTTGCTTTGCCAGCTGACATGTTCGACACTGCCCTAAAACTTTGACTACGTCTCGCTTGAGGCTTGGCCAATAGAAACGATTTTCCATGAGGGCAATGGTCTTATCACGACCAAAATGGCCAGCTATCCCTCCTGAATGAAGCCCCCAAATGAGGAATTCACGAAGGGACATACGAGGAATACAAAGTCTGTCTCCCTTGAAAAGAAAGCCATCTTTAAGAACATATTCACCCATAATATGCTGGTCACTAGAGAGCGACGTGTAAGTACCCCCAAAATCAGGACATATGGGGTATTCATCTTTCAGTTGCTCAAATCTGACTACCTCTACACTTAAGGAGTTGAGCAACGCCACTCTCCTACTAAGGGCATCCACTGGTTTGTTTTCAACCCCGGCCTTGTGTTTCAAAACAAACGAATATTCCTGAAGAAACGCTACCCACTTGGCATGCCTTGGGTTGAGTTTCTTCTGAGAATGCAAATATCTCAAAGCCTCATGGTCAGAAAACAAAACGAATTCTTGCGGTAGGAGGTAGTGTCGCCAATGTCTCAGGGATTGCACTACCGCATAAAATTCTTTGTCGTAAGTGGAGTATTTTTGTTTTGCCTCATACAGTTTCTCACTGAAATAAGCCACTGGGTGTCCTTCTTGACTCAACACTCCACCTATACCGACACCAAACGCATCGCACGCTACTACAAAGACTTTAGAAAAGTCAGGTAGACGCATGACAGGAGCTTCCACCATCTTGCCCTTAATTTCTTTAAAAGCCTTGACGGCGGCTTTAGACCACACGAACTCTCCCTTTTTCATGCACTCGGTAATGGGAGCCATGATCGTGCTAAAACCCCTAATGAACCGACGATAAAAAGTTGCTAGGCCGTGAAAACTTCGCACCTCATGAATGTTCCTTGGTTCTAGCCACTCAACTATGGCCCTGACTTTTTCAGGGTCTGCGCGCATCCCTTCAGATGACACTATAAATCCTAAGAACACAACTTGGCTAGACATGAATGCACATTTCTTAAGATTAGCATACAACTTTTCCTTCCTAAGGACACTATAGACCTTCTTTAAATGTTCAAGGTGTGATTCCTTAGTGGCACTATAAATAAGAATATCGTCAAAGTACACCACTATGAATTTTTCCATGAACGGCCCCAAAGCTTGTGTCATCACCCGCATGAAAGTACTGGGTGCGTTAGTCAAGCCGAAGGGCATGACCAACCACCCATACAGCCCATCTTTCGTCTTAAACGCCGTCTTCCACTCATCTCCTGGGCATATACGGATTTGGTGATATCCACTCTTGAGGTCTATCTTAGAGAATATAGTAGACCTGGCCAACATGTCAAGCATATCATCAAGTCTAGGTATAGGGAACCTATACTTGGCAGTAATTTTGTTTATAGCACGGCTGTTCACACACATGCGCCACGTGCCGTCTTTCTTTGGCGTCAACAATGCAGGCACGGCACACGGGCTCATACTCTCTTAGATGAAACCCTTTTGCAGAAGCTCATCAACTTGCTTCTTCAACTCTGCATGCGCTGCAGGGTTCATCCTGTAGTGAGGAAGGTTCGGTAGAGTAGACCCTGGGACAAGATCAATGGCATGCTGTATGTCCCTCATAGGTGGCAACTCATTCAGTAAGTCTTCAGGAAATACATCACTGTATTCCTTCAGGACCGAGGTCACCTCACGGGGCAACTCTGATGGAACCTCAGGTGTAATTTCTCTAGCCACAAGGGCATACACCATAGAATCCTCTTTAGCCTCTTTTTCAAACTCTCTTGCGCTGATTATATGTAAAGACTTAGGTTTGGATTTTCCCATTTCTCTAGGCTCACTTGCCTTCTCATCCTTCCTCTTCCTTAGTGTATTCTCAGGTGGCATGGGATTAAGTTTGATCTTTTTACCATTATACATAAAAGTACACGCATTCGAACAGCCAAAGATCGTGACATCATTATCGAATAGCCACGGTCTACCTAGGATAACATGTCCCACATCCATAGGTAAAACATCACACCACAGGGACTCTTTGTATGACCCAAACTCGATGGGGACTAGACATTGCTGGGTGACAGGTAGGGATGTCTTGTCAACCCAAGAAACTTTATACGGGTCTGGATGAGGTGTGGATTTCAGTTTTAAGCGATCTAAGGTGCTAGTGGAAATCACATTCTGACAACTTTCACTGTCCACTATCACCTTACAATTCTTTTCACCACACTTGGCAATAATGTAGAAGATAGTGCTTCGACACCAGTCAGCACTACTTCTAGACTGAGCTAACACACGCCTGACTACTGCAAGCGTTGCTTCTCCATCCACTTCTTCTTCATCAGTAAGTCCTCCTTCAGGGTGATACTCTTCAACTTCATAATCACCCTGGTCATCTCCACCCTCGTGGGACTCGCCTATAACTAAGGCTCTCCCACGGCTCTTCGTAGGACACTGATTAGACATGTGGCCAAGGTTGCCACACTCATAGCACCTCACTTGGCTCATGTTACTAAGATCGGCACCAAGAACCCCTTTGCCCTTGTCATCCCTAGGCCTAGGCGGAATGGTCGCCTGTGCCCTTGGTTGATTACCAATATTAGGTCTAGTTCCTTGGGAACTAGATCTAGCACTGGAGTCTCAGGACTCAAAACAACGAACGACAGGAGCCTTCAGATATTGCTCTAACTCCTGCACGACTTGATATGCTTCATCTAAGTCCGTTAAGGGCCGAGTAATAAGCTCGCGCTGAAGATCCGCACAAAGGCCCGTCTTAAAACGTGAAAGCGTTACTAGAGGGTCTTCTCGGATATCACATCGCATCACATACTCTTCAAATTTAGCGATGTAGTCAGCAGCAGGCATTGACCCTTGGCATAAGGATTGCCATTGGTCAAGGAGCTTCTGACGGTATGAGAGAGGAAGGTACTTCTCCTTCAACTTCTCTTTCATCTCATACCAATGTGTGATAGGGGCTCTACCAACTCTCTCTATCCTACGCTCGGTGTTGGTCCAGAAGAGCTTGGCTTGACCCACAAGCTTCATCTTACCAAACCGCATTTGACGGTTTTCTGACATGCCATACCACTCAAAGTAGTGATCCATGTCAGCAACCCAGTCAAGGAATGCCTTGGGATCTAAGCGCCCATCAAAACTCGGGGCCTCAACTCTCACACTCTTCATCGCACGCTCATCTGGATCATAGCAGTCTTGATGACTAAATGTGGCTCGTGCCTCTCGCACCACACCACGACCGTTACCACGATCTCTATCCTCACTACCACCACGTGTGGCAGCACGTTCTTCAATGATTCCTTCCACTTGAGAGTGCACATCTTCCCCTACAGCGGGATTTTCCTTTTGGGACGCCTCTAGTTGCTCCACCTTAGTCATGGTAGTGGTAATTTGGTTCTCAAGGCGGGCAAACTCACGCCTTTGACCCGCTTCTAGGGCGGTTATCTTTTGTATCAATTGAGCAAGTTGCTCAGATAACTGCTCGTTATTCATGGTAGGTTGAAGTTCGAAACCTCTACCTCTTCTCGTAGGCATACAATGAAGACTTGAACCAAACTCTACCTAACTAGACTACAAGGTGTTATGACTTTCAAAATGAATGTGATGAATGCAAAACTACTATGAACTGACACAATTAAGTTGAAACAGGAAACAACTCAAATCTGAAAATTTTTCAGATTAGGAACTTTCTAAAATTGAAAAGTATCTAAAATTGAAAACTTTCTAAACCTGGAACTTTCTTAAGTTAAACCTAAAAATCAAAACTCTAATTTGATAACTCGATCTAGACAAAAAACCATGCAAGCCTAGGCTTTGATACCAAATTTGACGCAGGACAGCCCTAATTATGATGCATGCTCATAGACATAATTAAACAGCGGAAATAAAAGGAATAAATGATCTAAAATTCTAACAGTAATCATCATAACTGAGAAAATCATAAAGGAAACATGCAATGAAGCGGGCCATCACTACAACCATGGATTATGGAATTCAATTACTACTTAGGTTGGATCCGGCGAGGGATGAAACCTCCCGATCTTGCATGGTCACACACAATCGATCAATGAAGATCACTAGTCCGAAGAACCAAGAAGTTTCTCGGATTAGGGATTTGAGAATTTGGGGGTTTAGGGTTTAGATCAGTTCTCAAGATTTTGATCGAAGAAGGATTAGTCAAAACTGGAAAATAGAAGGAAGAAAATTATTACCTTGAAGAAATTGGAGGGGCACAAGAAGAAATTAAAAGAAGAAGATCAAGGAAAGAGAAGAAGCACCATTAGAGAGAAGAGAGGAAGGAGGCAACCAAAGGGTTTGCTTTTCATTAATCAATAGTTAAAATTCGAGTTTAGGGCTTTAGCCCACTTAAATAAGCAAATAAAGACATAAAATTACTAAAATACCCCTAGAATAAGCAAATAAAGATGTAAAATTACTAAAAGACCCCTAACTAAGTCAAAAACGCGCAAATAACATAAGTACGGGTTGGGCGCTCGGTCTTCTTTCTCCAATTTTCCTTCACATGTGTCTTCCCTGAGTGGGGTCTTCTATATGTCCAATCACATGTGAAAGGTCTTCAGCTCCTCAATAGTCGCCTATCCACAAGGACGGCACTTGTGGTTGGCGCTTTCTTCGTTGGTACACCTTGAATGTGCTAGTGTCCGCATCACCCAGGCCTATTTTTGCGCCTGAAAATATGAGGGTCCGGGCCATGACTAGCTATGATAGAACTATGTTTTGAAGAAGATGAAGGAGACCAATTTGGGCCTGTCATAAGCCATGCTTGCCGATAACTTCCTGTCCCACATGTCGAGTCAAGATCGAAATTTCTGGCAGGTGACACCAAGATGGAGCCAGCCCATTTGTCCCTACTCAGAATCTATCCAACCGGGTCAGGCATTCATGCTTTGGAGGGGATGACGAATTTTGTTCTCCAGCACAAATGAATCAACTAGGTTACGGACAATATGTAAAACCGTGATACCATCTAATCTTTGGGTGCCATGTGAAAGGATTTTACCTGGAAAGAATACAATAAGACCCTCATTTTTTGGGACTCTGTCCAAAACAGTGGGACTGGGACTCAAAGGTGCTGCTACCCTCTCAGGATCAAGATCACCCTCTTCATCCCTGCCACCTTCAACAATAGCCAAGAAATCTTCAGCCTTTACCAAGTTTCCAGCAGATCCTATGAGAGCTTGATTTTCTAAACTACGCTTTGCATATTGCTCAAGAAAGGGTTCAGCTTCAGTAAGATATATGGATGATGACAACTGTTTGTTCCCACACTTCCGTCGAATATAAACAGCCCTGTATGAAGGCAATGATATAATTAATATGCATTAAATAAGGTCCATCATCCAAAACAAAGAGTTAAAGATGAAATATAATAAGAAGTAGATCCAATACAACAGAAATAGCAAACTGCAGAAATACCATTCATCTAGCATCTTGCTGAGATCCCTCTGCTTTGCGGCCGATGTGCCCCATGTTTTCATTTGCCTACACGTTTAAAAATAATGATCAATGCCAAGAAACACCGTGTTGGCAAGAATAGACAAAATCACTGATTAAATCCTGGAACATGAAACATAAGAATACTATTCTGACATGCAAGTATTACAAAATTACATAAACACCATCAGATTGATTTATTTATTTTTTTTTATTTTTTTTTATTTTTGAGAAGATGACAAATTCGTTGAAATGAGAAAGGTTATATAAAAAGAAAGGCTAACAGGTAACCCTCTGGTCACCCCACCCAATTCAGGAAAAGCGAAGTCAAAATTGGCAAGCACAAGACCCACAGATCCGCAAAAACCTTGGATGAGCCCATTGTTCGGAGTATCCCCGATATTAAGAAAATATCTTTGATATTATCTGTATCACCAGCTCAGCTATACCGATAACATTAGTGGCGGTACCGATAGCACTGGTAATCTCGGAAATTCCATGTATCGGCAATGTATCATTAAGTATTGCCAACGTATCGATATTACCAATATTTTCAACTATGTATATTTCAGGTTTTGCTCGTATCACCAATGTATTGATATCACCAATATTTTCAACTGTGTAAATTACAAGTGCCGCTTGTATCACTAGTGTATCGGCGATATTTCAATAATATCGCCAAAAATCTGTTTATTAAAAAGTTTCCATTTCAATTTTTTTATGGGTGAATGGTTGTCTGCATTGTTCAAATTGTCGACGATAATATCAATCATATCGTGACATTATTGTCATCACAACATGGGCGATATCAAGACCATCGTCTTTCATTTCCTTTCCAGCTGTCGACAATTTCTTAGTGAAATATCATGTGATGTCAATATTTTGAAATATCCATGGATGTTTTGACGGAAGGTTGGATGATGGGATGATTAATGGATGGATAGATGGGATGGTTGGATGGGATAGATAAAATGGACGGAGTAGTTGGACAGGTTTTTTATAACAATGCATGCTTTTAGGCCCCCATTAAATGGAAACTTATTATGTATGCATTCTTTTTGCAATGTTTTTATTCCTAAATATGCAAACATGTGTATTTTAGCATCTCCTGAAGTTTCACTGAAAATTCCCAATGTTTTCCCGCATTTTCAGTTATTGGTGATATAGATATTGTTTCTGTATCCCCAGCCAACGAAACTTGTAACAATACCAATACTTCAAATTGGGTGAGCCCAATCCAAGAATTTCCCAATCCTGCTTAAGCATCTGGAATGAGATCCCTGCAAACTCCAGCTGCATCAACTCCCACTTAGCAGCTATGGATACAACAGGACAAGAATCCAAAGGGATTGCTTTGCCTTCAAGAATTCTAGCATTCCTTTCTTTCCAAACCCTCTAAAAGCTTGCGAAAGGGAACATCTTCCATAAAGCTTTACCAGGATTAGAAAAGGAGCCTGTCACCCAACCTGCAATAACATTGAGCAAAGTTTCATGCGTAACACACTCAATTCCAAAAAGTTGCCAAACATGAGACCAAAATGCCCAAGCTACTGAACAGTGGAGGATAAGATGGTTCCCCAACTCTTTGTTATTCTTGCACATGACAAGTACAGCACACCTCATTCTGCTTCTCAAGGTTGTCAATGGTGAGGATTTTGTTTGCTGCAGTTGTCCACACAAATGCTTACACTCGGGGAGGGATAGGGAAGACAGAATACGCATAGCTCCCAAACCACAAAGCCTGTACAATAAGGATTTAGAGAAGAAGGTACATGCAGCTCCCAAGCCATAGATCCTCTTCCAACAGGTCCCACCTGATTGCACTTAAAGATTCCAGAAGGGCAGCACGGTTCAACGCAGAAAAGCCTCTTCCGACAGGTCCAACCTGATTGTGCTTAAAGATTCCAGAAGGCTAGCAAGGTCCGCCACCTCTGCATTGCATAAATTACACATCAACCCGACCTTACACACCTCAAGACCTTCCATCTAGTCGTTGACCAAGGCCTCTTTGTTCACTGCGAGTAAGAATAGGGATGCATAGCATTGCTCCAAGGATACCCCACCAAAGCACACATCCTTCCAAAACCAAATACAGTCCCCTCCCTGGCACATACCCCTTCTCTTCCTCAAATAGTTAGCCCACTCTACCCAGAAATAGAAGATATAACTTGCACAACTCTCCTTCCAATCAAGTTTATAGATCTCCATACATTAGACCCATTATTTATACCCAGAGACCCCAGGAACCAGCCCCTTCCCCCATTGTAACATACTTGCAATTTATCACCTCTCTCCAAAGGCCCATCAATTTATCTCCAAACCTCCACCACCACTTACAAAGGAGGGACTAGTTATATTCCTTTAACCTCCCCAAACCCAAACCCCCCCTCCCATTATAAGCCTCTAGACAATCTCCTAATTTTTGGTGAAATTTATGTCCCTCCTCTCTACCTTCCCATAAAAAAAAAAAACCTCTCTGGATTTTCTCCAACTTGTTAACTATACATGGCAGCATATTAAATATAAAAAGGTAGTAAGGCGGAAGATTAGAAAGGGCTGATTTAATAAGCGCGATTCTTCCTCCAAGCAATAAATTGGACTTCTTCCAGTTGGCGAACCTCTTCTCGATCCTCTTAACAATGGGTCCCAAAAAGCATTAACATCTGGATTACCCCCAATAGGAAGCCCCAAATACTTCATCAGGAGATGGGCAGCAATACATCCTCCAATCCTCATCCTCAATCGCAACACCTGTGATTTCACTTTTTCTCATAATCAACCTCAAGCCAAAAACTTCCCTGAAGCAATGGAGCACCCATTTAAAAATCGAGAGCTGAAATAAGATGCCTCACACAAAATCAGCGTATCGTCTGCAAACCAAAGATGGGAAATTGAAAGCTCCTGAACTCCAAACCCAAACCCTTTAAGCCCCAACTTGACTACCTTAGACATCAATAGGCTCAAACTCTCTACCACAATTGTAAATAGAAGGGGAGATGGTGGATTGTCTGGGTGTGACTCTCTGAAACTGGAAAAGAAATCGATTAGGGAACCATTAAACATTACAGGAAAAAAAAAAAAAGGAAGAAGAAAGAAAGAAAGAAAGAGGATGTTGAAATGCACCATCCACCTAATATATCTCCCATCCAATTCAATGTATAAAGCAAAAAGTCTCAATCCACATGATTGTACGTATTCTCCATATCAATCTTGCATAGTAAACCGGCCTCACCACTCCTAGCTCTAGAATCAATGGCTTCATTAGCAAGGAGAAGACCATCTAAGATCAGCCTCTTTTTTAAAAAAGCTCCTTGAAATGGAGAAGTAATCGAACTAATCACCTCCTTAATCTGCATGAAATTCTTTTCGCTAAGATCTTGCACACACACACACCCCCCAAACTAAGTCTCTAACATCTTCCGCATTGTTTCTAAACTAAGCTAATGGCAAAGTCTCTAACATCCCCAAACTAAGCTAATGGTGAAACTCTCTAACATCTTCTGCATTGTCAGTCTTCAGGATTGATGTGCTGAAAGTTGCATTGGATCCCTTAGCATCGTTCTGCCATGGAATTCCCTCATGAAGTCACCCTTAATGGTGTCCCAACATTCCTGAAAGATAGCAATAGAAAATCTATCAGGACACCATGCCTTGTCCTTGTTCATGTCCCACACGATTCTCTTCACCTTCTCCATTCAAACTCTCTTTCCAACCAAACAGCTTGATCATCCTGCAGACTATGAAACGACAGACCATCCAAGTTTGGTCTCGCCATATCTTCCTTCTTGTACAACCCTTCGTAGAATTCCATCAAAGTGTCTATGGCCATTATTTTCATGAATGTGATTCCTCCACCTCCCATTAGCTATCCTATGGAAGAAAGTGGTATTTCTATCACCTTCCTTCAACCAAGTGGATCTGGATTTTAGCCGCCAGGCCACCTCTTCTCTCAATAGGATACATTGATAATCAAATTTCATGTTATTCCTCTCTAACTTTTGGTTGACTTCCAACTGATTAAATTCCTCCCCCCATCAAGAACACTGATTCTCCCTGACAAATCCCGTTTTTCAATTCATCAAAGCTGAAAGTAGCATTGCTCCGCTCCTTTAGATTATTCTTTTTGAATTGCAATTTCCTCAGCAGTCTGAAACTAGCCCATCCCTCCACAAGACATTCATTTCATCATTTAGTGATCAGCCCATGGAACCCTTCCAACTCTGAAGACCAATTCATGAATCGAAATAGTCTTCGACTAGAAGGGATACCTGCCGATTCCAAACAAATGGGAATGTAATCTGAGGCAAGCTGTAGGGGAACCGATTCCACTACATCCAGAAACTGTGATTCTCAATCATGCAATATCAGAACCTATCTAGTTTGCACGGAACCAGATTTTCCTAGTGATTTGACCAAGTAGACCTCCCACCACTCAAGAGGAAGATTAATTAAATTGTTGGAAGCAACCAAGTCTGTGAAGTTGCACATTGAAACACAAGCAGAGGCATACACATATTAACACAATAAAAAATACTTCTCCATCCATTATTTACTTCAAACACAAGCACATATGTATCAACACACATGTGCATGTACACATAAATGCATGCAACATCTGTTCACCCATTCAGACACCCTTGAGAGAGAGAGAGAGAGAGAGAGAGAGGTGCCATTTACCACATTAAGAAATATTCTAGCAATTGCACAAATTTTCATTGTGAAATTACCAGAAAGAAATTTTATAGTCATATTAGTCCTCAATGCCTAAAAAAATGGCCAATATATAGCAATGCCAGCATTAACATTATTTTCAATGAAATTTGTTCATTTATTTTGTGAGGTTCCTGATTTTAGAGATTTCAGTAACTGCAGAGTCAGCAACTAAAGATTCAAATTCTCTTAAGCACCGAGCGCTTGTTTGCAAAGATACAGGACCTAGATTTATGGTGACCTATATGATGGATCTTTACATTTAAATAAAAATAATAATAATGTGATGTGATGTGATGGCATTATAAGAACTTCAATGGTACTGGTAGACAAGTAAGAAGCACTATAATCAGAAAGCAGGACAAATATTTTACAATTTAAGGTCTTCCCAACATACAGATCTAATTGTTTAAGGAGAGTTAAAGATCAGTTTACCACGTGAGTAGGAGAAAATTAAGCATTCCTTCAAAATTTAATTGTGAAAATTTACCGATGTTCCAAAAATCATATCTTATCATAAAATAGTGATAGGGCTGAGGTAGTAAATTGTGCAACAAAGATTGCGAACAGGTTCGTAAATCATAAGGCTTGTTCACTTGCAATGAAAAGGGCCTTGCATTGGAATTATTGGTGGAGCAGGACTGCTGATGGTAAGCGTGAACATCAGGAAGTAGTTCCCAATAACTAGATTATTTCGAACAACTTCCTCTATAGCTGCTGAATCCACCTTCACATTACATTCACTTTGAATCTTAGACTACAACATCACCCAGTCCCCATGACATCTCCCTATTGTCTTCTATCCACACATCTTTCCAATATCTTTTCCCTCATGCCCAAACAACCTAATCACCTTAGTGAATTCCAATTCCATAGCAGCCAGTCCCGAATACACCCAAAGAGACACCGCCACAACTTCATTCCATTATGAATGCTAGTCATCCTACTAACACTGTTGGTTATAATATTGAATAGAGATTAGTCATCTTAATAACAATATTATTGATTTATTATTGACAATATCAGGAGCCCGGTATGGTACTCATGACTACATAATTGTCTAATAAAAACAAAGTATAGACACAATGGCACTCTGCATGAATACATAATGATTCTCAACATACCCAACACAAATATCGTCTCATTCGCAATGTAGTGGAGAGTGAGAATATTCAATTTGAATGTTGATATATAGCCAATAACCTCGTAAACTCTTTGATCAAGCGACTTGATCAACAATTGTTCAAAAGAAACTTTTAGAATGTGAGACTTAGTGATTGGATTTAGGCTAGTGTTCAATGTCCATTGTAATTCGTAAATTATTGGCTTTCAGCCAGCATCAAAGTCATTTTTAAGATGCCTAGGAAGGTAGTAGCGGGCGATAGCAAGAAGGCGATGCTCCAACCACATCTTTTTGGGCGTTTCCCTTGCCCTTTTAGAGCCTTCAGCTTGTTCCAACTGATTCCTAATCAGCACAGTTCTTGATCTCTGTTGCACATGATCAAACCATCTAAGTCTGTTTTCCTTCGTCTTATTACCCATTAGCGCTGCACCTAAGTTCCCTCTAACACAAATATTTCTAATTCTATCCTTCCTTGTCTTGGCACTCATCCATCTCAACAATGGTATTCAAAAACAGTTACATTATGGTTGTAATGGCTATTACGTAATGGTAACAATCGTAACCATTATGTGATACAAGGTCGTAACACCAAATTTGAATGTTAAAAAATGCCCTACAACGGGCCAATGCAATTTTCCTTTAAAAAGAATTTTGACCGTTACAGGGCAATGATGACCATTACTAGGGGAGTAACAGCCGTTATGACTCATATCATAACAACCATGAGGCTGGCCGTTATGGCCACCTTTACTGTTATTAAATACCTTGATCTCAACATCCTCATCAGCTACACTCATCCTATGAACATGTTCATTAACTTCCCAACATTGTCCCGGAAAGCATGGATGCTTTCCGGGCCATAGAGCCATCCTATAAAATTCCCCTTTCATTTCAAGTGGTACGCAACGATCACATAAAACTCCAGAAGCCCGTCTTCATTTCTTCCACCTTGCTTGAATTATATGGCCAACATCCTTCTCAATCTCTCCACTGTCACAAACTATCAACCCAAGATACCAAAAGTGGTCATTTTGGAAACTTCTTGGTCAGCAATCTTAACCAACTCCTCGTTCCCACTCCTATTGTTACTATAATTGCTCCCCCAATATTTTATTTTAGGTCGATTAATTTTAAATTCATCATATTGTAAAGGACCCCTCCATAAATCAAGTTTCGTGTTTACGCCCTCCCACATCTTCTCAACCACAACCGTCATCTGCAAACAACATACACCATGGGATCTCTTCTTACAAATGCTCATTAACTCGTCTGCAACCAATGCAAAGAAGTATGAGCTCAATGCTGACCACTGGTGCAAGCTTATAGTAATTGGGAACTCACATGTCTCTCCACTAGTGGTCCTCACATTTTTGCTCCCTCGTACATATCCTTACTCATGTAATCATGTCAATATATCCTCTTAAAACTCTTTTCTTTCACAACACCCACTAGATTTATTTGGTAGGGAACCTAGCGTAAACTTTCTCTCAATCAATAAAGACCATGTGGAGGTCCTTCATCCTCTCTCTAAATTTCTCCATCAATTGTCTAATTAGGAAAATAACTTCAGTGGTAGACCTCCTTGGCATGAAACCAAATTGATTTTCTAATACATTTGCCACATGCCTCGGTCTTTTATCACCTCTTTCTTAAAGTTTCATAGCATGGCTCTTTAATCCCACGATAGTTAGTGCAACTCCATGTCTCCTATATTCTTATAAATAAGTAACGTGGTACTTTATCTCCATTCATCTAGAATTTTCTTCAATCTTTCAATCTTGTTGAATTTTGTCAACCAAAATAACACAACATCCCCCACACGCTTCCTAACCTCTATTGGTATACAAATTGGTCCAAATGCCTTTCCTGTTTTTTCATCTTTCTTAAAGTTTCTTTCACTTCGGATATCCTAATCCTATAAAAGTATCTACGGACTCCAATGTCATTTAAGTTTATGATTCTGTCTATCCATATGCTCTAATAGCATAGTCGCTTAACAACTAAAAATAGCTTCTCCACTTCTCATTGATCTCATTGTCCTTGACTAGTACCCTCTTATCATCGCCCTTAATGCATCTAACATAATCTAGGTCCCTACACTTCCTCTCTCTCATTTTTGCAAGTTTAAAGACATCTTTCTCACCTTTTATTGTCCATAATGAATTGTAAATATCATCATAAAGCCTTAAGTTTAGCCTCACTTACTACCTTCTAAGCAATCATTTTGGCATTCTATATTGTCCAAGATTTTCATTGTTTCTAATCCCTTGTCAGCTTTCAAACTTGAACATTTTAATAGCTCTATGTGCATCATTGTTCCACCACTAAGTTTCCTTATATGATTGGCTTTTCCCTACCGAAACTCCTAAAACATCCTTTTCCACTTTCATAATGCATTTAGCCTTCTCATTCCACATAACGATCACTTCTTCCTCAACATTCCACTTCCTTCTTCCATCAAATTATTTCTAAATAACATTATTTTCTCCCATTTTAATTCCACCACCTAGTTTTTGATCACCTATTAATTTCATTCCCTTTTTTCCATCTCTAAATATCCATAACCATCAGCATATATTGAGCGGTCAAACTCTATCCCAGTATCACCTTGCAGTCCTTACTGATCTTTCCATCTTCAAGTAGAAGGAAATCTATGTCTTGTATATGATCCACTTTTGAAAGTTACTAAATATTCCTGTCTTTTTAAAATACGTGTTTGTTGAAGCTAGAATGCATGCATAGCGAAATTAAGGATAGCTTCCCAATCTCACTTCTTTTCACAAAATGATATCCTCTATGTACCCTCTCATATCCTCTACTTTCTTTCCCTACATTACCATTTAAGTCTCCTCCAACAAACATTCTATGTTGGAAATTTCTTCCATTAGTTAGTCATATTCTCCTAAAATTGTTTCTTGATTCTATCCAAGGTATTCTGTAACGGTAATGGTTACCGTAACGGCCACTACCATTATCTTTACGATACTGAGTGCAACAACTGTTATGGGAGGCATAATGGCTATTATGGTCTCTCTCTTTTTTAATGGAAAAAAAAAAAATTTATATCAACCCCAAAGCTTATATCCCTCAATTTCTCTAGTTTTGACTCCTTTCCACTTGGTTCCTTGAATGCGAGGTATTGTGATATTCGATAAATCACAATATATTGAGAAGAGTAATTGATGTAGGACAATTAACCACTTGCTCTAAAAGCTCGAACTAATAGAGAGTGGTGAATCAATCGCTTTATCTCATAAGCCACGCCCCACATCACATGGGTTAGGACATCGGCCGAACCCCCTCGTGGGCCCCACCACACATGGGTTCTGCTTCACACGGGCTACCCACCCCGAGTGTGTCCCCCGCATCCCACAGGCTACCCCACTCGAGCCCAATGTGAAAATGCCCCTGAATTAATCACCCCCAGTGAGGAATCTCGAACACGAGACCTCCCACTCTGATAACACTTTGATGCAGGACAATTAACCACTTGCTCTAAAAGCTCGAACTAATAGAGAGTGGCGAATCAATCCCTTTATCTCATAGCCCAGGCCCCACATCGCATGGGTTAAGACCTCAGCCGACCTCCCTCATGGGCCCCACTTCACATGGGTCCGCTCCACACAGACCACTCACCCCGAGTGTGTCCCCGCATCCCACTGGCTACCCCACTTGAGCTCGGTGTGAGAATGCCCCAGCATTAGTCATGTTATTAAAAAAGACCCAATATTACAGAAACTTGTGATATTTCGCAAGTATCAATTGGAATTAGTGAACCATACGAACTTGGTAGAAGATAACAAAACCAAAAAAAAAAAAAAAAAGACATCCAACTTTGTCTTTTTCTTTGGATGGTGTTTCTTGGTGAGCTTAAACAACTACATCCAAGTTGTTTCTCATCGCCCCATCAATTTGTAGCAGAAATTATGATATGAGAATGGAACACAAAGGTTAGAAATGCTTATGTAAATTCTTTTTTCTTTTTTTTTTAAGTTAGCAAGAGCACAAATAAGAATCCCTACGTACACATGATTTTTAAATATTGACATGGATTTCAAGCGAGAAATTTCTACTTTAAAGGTGAAATTGAAAGAAACTAGGAAAATCAGAATTTCTTTCGTTTTCACCAATTAAAACCACATGTAAGTGTGGGAAAAATATGCGTTGAAGAGGGCAGGACAATCTGCAATTTAGCCAGAGTATTTTTTATCTATTTTTTGGAAAATTTAGTATTTTTACCAACAAAAAATATTTAAAATTAATTAAAAATACCATAACTTTAAAAATTACAAATATATGCAATGGGTGACCTCTAGCATATATCTAACTATCTATTATACAACTGAATTATTACTTTCCAAAGAAATTAGATCATTAAAAAGTATTTACTAATTAAAAATACTTTTAGTAAAAATTGAAAAATGAATTATTCTTATTTAATACTATATAATAAATATGTAATGTTGGGAGGATTACTTATTTCTATTATTAATTAATATCGATTAAACAAAATTTAAAATAAGCCATATCAATTGTTGTTCATAACATCCTTCTATTTTCTTATCTCATTTTATAGGCAATCTAAAATGTAGGAAGGCAGCCTAAAATCGGCTGGCAACATGGAGAGCTAAATAGCTGATTGAGGGAACAGATAAAGGTCCTTGTGTAATAATTGTATATGACACTTGAATAATATCAATTCATTTTGAAAATAATTGCATAACTCATGGCCAACAATGCATAGTTTTATCCCCCAAACAATGGAAAGCTGTTATATCTAGCTTTTGTAAATTGATATCTAAGGGTGTAACCATGTATCTTTTAACAAATCCTTATTCCAGTGAAAATTTCCACCATTATCCTAAAGTTTGCCCTATGTTTCCCTCAAGTTGATATGTGCAACATTTCCCAACATTTCCCACAATATTTCCATATCCCAAGGGTGTGAAAAATAATGCAGTATTGATATTCCCAAGGCTGATGAGGTAATGATTAATGACTCACGTACTTAGTACTAAACCAAGTATTATATTTGTGAATCTGAGTAACGTATATGTATTTCAGTATTTGTGAACCTTGTTAGTTGGTATTGAATCAAGAATTGAAGAACCTTGGTACTTAACCCTCTGGATTTAGGTTTCTCTAGTCTGCCCATTGCCTATTGCCTATTGCAAATAGTCTTAAATGAAATGATGAAGAATATAGTTGATACATGTGCATATCATATAAATTTATAGTCTCCTGTTTGTTAGATGAGCTGGTAGAGACAGTGTAGTGTGTGTGTGTGTTCGTTAGATGAGCTGGTAGAGACAGTGTAGTGTGTGTGTGTGTGTTCGTTACAGTGTTTTAAATAGCGGTAGCGTGTTGCGTAGCGTTCAACCCTCTGTAGCGTGTAGCGAAATAGCGTAGCGTGTAGCGTAAGCTACACAATACTTCTATTTTTTAATTTTTTAATATATATATATATATATATATATATGATAAGTATTAAATAGTAAGAAGTTGATGGATAGGGTCTTATTATTTTTAAGTTAATACATGTCTCGTGTACAATTTTTTAAGGGCCCGAATTAGGCGGGACTCGGATTGTGAAGTGTAGCACACAAGTGTCAAAGTTTTTTGAGCCCCACCATGATAAATGTGTTATATCCACACCGTCCATCCATTTTGCCAAATAATTTTAGGGCATGAGCCCAAAAATGAGGCAAATCCAAAGCTCAGGTGGACCGCACCATAAGAAACAACAATAATTAAACGTCCACCATTAAAAATTTATTGGGGGCTACAAAAGTTTTAGATCAAGCTGACATGTGTGTTTTCCCGTCATCCATGTCAATGTGACCCAATTAACAGGTTAGATGGAAAATAAACATTAAAACGGACCGTGTAACAAAATAGTGCAAGTGCACTGTTCAACGTGCACCGCAGAACACAATAATAATAATAATAATAATAAGTGCGTGGCTGTGAAACAGCCACGCAGTCTATTCCGAAAATGAAAAAGAAGAGAGGGGGAAACCGAAAAAGAAAAGAGAGAGAGAGAGAGAGAGAGAGGAAGAATCCCAGCTGCGGTCGCAACCGCAGCAGTTCGAGAAGAAGAGGAAGAGGAAGAAGAAGAAGAAGGAGAAGAAGGAAGAGGAGAAGAAGAAAAAAGAAAAAAAAGAAAAAGGAAGGAGCGTACCTATTTCTGTCTCAAGATGAGATTGAATCAGTGATTTCGACGTCAACATTGAAGGGTGGGGAGAGGAGCAGCGTCGGCAGCGTCGGATTGGCCCTGTGAGAGAATTTTTGGTCTCCAAATGGAAGGGTGGGGACAGCAGCTGCATCGGCTGCTTCGGTTTGGGGGTGGAAGCCTTTCGAATTAGGGTTTTTCTTTTTTTAACTTAAGTTTGGCTTGTGGTCTGAGTTCACCACTGTTTCCTGCACTGAAAAAAAAAAAAAAAAAAATACCAAACAGGTAGCGCACGCTACCTGCGCTACACGCTACGTATCCGTAGCGTACGCTACGACCCCTGTAGCGCACGCTACAGGGGAAAAACGCTATTTGTAACGCTACGTAGCGAAATCGCTACGCTACGCTATGGGCGCTACTGAAAACACTGGTTCGTTAGATGAGCTGGTAGAGACAGTGCGTGCGTGCATGCGTGCGTGCGTGTGTGTGTGCGCGCAAAAATCATATAAATTTATAAGAGACAAAAAATTAACAGGTCAAAGAATCAAATACAGTTTCCAACAGGTCAAAGCTCTAGACAGCACTCCTAACAAAGAATGGTCCAACACACCATTAAATAATCCAAAACACAAAAAAGAAAAGATATGTCTAATGCTTCTAAATATACCTCTCAATATTGATATTTAGAAGCATGGTTCTAATACATCTTTAAAAGAAAAAGGTACAAACTCACTTCAAATAGTAGGTTCTGTAAGCTGCGGGACCTTCTTTGAAAAGCATAGACAAACCATTGCGAATCAGAAAGGTCCGTAACTGCACATTTAAATAACAAAAATCATTCACCT
Organism: Magnolia sinica; assembly: GCF_029962835.1. Classification (NCBI taxonomy): domain Eukaryota; kingdom Viridiplantae; phylum Streptophyta; class Magnoliopsida; order Magnoliales; family Magnoliaceae; genus Magnolia; species Magnolia sinica. Next base: position 67,614,293 of record NC_080579.1, on the reverse strand, counting down.
TTTAGCACGAAATACATATCAAATCAGCTTAATAGCAACGATTCAACTTGAGGAAATAGGGAACAAAAGCAGGCACAAAATCTATCACAATCCACATGTGAAGCCGGGAAAAGATAAATTTTGTATGTTGTTGATTACAAACCCTAGTTATGAATCAATATCATATTACCAGAGAGAAGATGATTCATTTGCTTTGTCCTGTGTTATTTCAGTCCCTCAAAATGTCACAAAAAAGCGCTCTACAAGACCAGGTTCATCGAAAGACTCAAGAATGAAAAGTTGGGTACATGAGCTAGAAATTGCACTATGAGCAGCAATGAATAGATTCGTGGTCTATTACGCTGGAAAGTACATACAGAATCCCTATGAAGCTGACTATGGCTCGAGTCTCCTAGTAAGTAAGAGGTAGCAGCTTAGTTGCAAAAACCGTCTACCAAGGTGTCGCTCATGCTTTGAATTGTGCTTCAGACTCCCTCCCCTACAAGCATTGTTTGAATTATCTCCGATATTATCAAAATATCTCTGATATTATCATTATCTCTAGCTTGGCGATACCGATAACACTGGTAGCAATACCTTTAACACTAGTAGTATTAGAAATTCCAAGCATCAACAATGTATGGCTAGGTATCGCCAATGTATCAATATCGCCAATATTTTCAATTGTGTAAATTCTAGGTGTTGCTTATATTGCCAATGTATCGATATCGTCAATATTTTCGACTGTGTAAATTCTAGGTGACGCTTGCATCACAAGTGCATTGGCGATATTTCAATAATGTCGCCAAAGTAGAGGTATCACAAAAAGTTTATTTATTTAAAAAAATTCTATTTCATTTTTTTTTATGAGCACATTGTTGTATGCAGTTTTCAATTTGCCATTGTTAATATTGATATTGTTATCGCAACATGCGCGATGTCAAGACCACAATCTTCTGTTTCCTTTCAAGTTGTTTATGATTTTTTAGCAAAATACCACGAGTTGACAATACTCTGCAATATCGATGGATGTTTGGATGGAAGGTTGGATGGATGATTGGATGGTTAGATGGGACGGATGATTGGATGGTTAGACTGTTTCTTACAACTACGCGTGCTTTTAAGCCCCCATTAAATGGAAAGTTATTGTGTATACATTCTTTTTGCAAACTTTTTATTCCTAACTATGCAAATATGTGTATTTTAGCATCTCCTAAAGTTTCACTGAAAACTTTACCCTTTTTCCCATGTTTTCCCACATTTCTGGTTATCAGCAATATTATCAGTGATATCGATATTATTTCCGTGTCTCCAGCCAGCGAAACTTGTAGCAATACCGATACTTCGAACACTGCCTACAAGTACTTCCCAGCTGTTTATACTTGCAAAACCAAATAATTCCCTTCACACTTGCTGCAACTATAGGTAGCATTCATGTGTTTAACAGTTGGCATCAAGGAAAGAATACTTGGAAAATAGAGTAAGAACCCCCATTAGAAGCAAAAGTTTCATTTAGGATTCACCGAAAAACATCTTAATGCAAAATGGAAGAACACTTGACCAAATCTAATCATAAACTAATGGAGACAACTGTACACTTGTGCAATTAAGATCATAAAGTATTTTCAAAAAGCCACTTTCAGTATGTTAGCTATCAGAAAATTAAATAAATGAAAGCCACTTTCACTATGTTAAAAATATATAATTTGTTTAAGTAAAAAATAAATAAATAAATAAATATAAATAAATAAAAAGAGCCAACTTTGATTCAGTTCCAAAATCATTACTTCTATTCTGACTTATTCGCAGATCTTTGACATGAAGAGTCGTTGCTTAGTGGTTGTTTTTGATGTATGCATGTATTTCAGTAACAAAGTTGTTTTCAGTGCCAAAGTTACTGTTGGACATGATATAGGGGTAGCAAACTAGAAATTGAAAGTATCTTTGTGATCGTCCCCAGCAATTCTCTCTCTACTTTAAGCATAGAGAACGGGCTTAACCTTAGAGCCATAAGGAATACAATCAACAATTTAAGCAAGCTTTATCAAATGTTCAACCTTTTTTTTTTTCCTTTTCTTTTTGAGAATGGCAAAATGTTTGACGTTTTGTTTTGGAAAACAGCAGTTTTTGTATGAATATTAACTACGATTCCCTTTCAGAAAAGGTTCCTAATATAAATATTCTATCAGTGAGATCTATCGCCCTTAGTTGCATGAAGCATGAGGGGAAGTGGAACAGTTCAAGTGCTGGATGATAGTAGTCAAGCTTAACGATGTCTATGGCCCTAATTGTGCAAACTGCAAAGCAGGAGGGAAGCAGGAACAATTCAGCTGCTGGAGAAGGGAAGAGCCCATTTCAAAACATTAACAAGTGTAGAAGCCTAGGAAGCAAGGGCATTGGTCCAAAGCATGAGCTAGAAGCAGGAGTGGCACCTTGGTAGAAGGTTCCTACAACTAAGCTGTGGCCATAGATGCCAACCAAATAAGCAGGGGTGTCCAAAGCTATCAGAAAAAGAAGTTTCCATATGAAAATATGCAAGTTAAATTACATAATGGTTCATTTTCTCCATTTGTGGCAGGTAAGCATACCTCATATCTCTATCAGAAAAGGTAATTTCTATTGTACCCTGGTAAAGGCAGGTATATGTTGGATTAGAATTCACTTTACATGGAAGAAAAGTTCATACCTTGTATGTTAGAAATTTCAACTTGATCATCAGATTTGCATCTTCATCAGCTAAGCCATCTGTCCCCAATTTGGTTGTGCCACAGTTACCATTAGTGTTCTCAGTTAGTAAGTTGCTGTCTTTTGCCATTTCAGCAGCACTCTCCTTGTTTACTTTGAACAAATTTATGTCAACAAAAAAACCTAGAACAGAGAAGTAGCACCAATCGCAGACCTATAAAAATCAGTAAACTGCAAGAAGAACAGAAATAAAAAGAACTTTCCCTCAAATATATATATATATATATATATCAAGGAAAAAGAAATAAATGTAACAACATCACAAAAGATACAGACATGAGCGTGCATGAACAAAAGAGATCAATCCAGTTCCCTAAAAATGGTTCCTGATCATGATATTTGTTTTTCATTACAGTTGTGATAAAACTCCGCCGGGTGGCAATGTGTGAGGCTGCCAGCAGCCCCGAATAAAGGATATTTGATGTTACGTAGGCAGCTGGTCTTTGAACATTTACCAAAAATCATGAGAAAGGCCCACCCTAAACAGTCATGACCACAACGATGATGACGGTGATTGTTACGATCATGACAAAAATAAAAAAATTTAAGCAATTGTAATGTACAGAAACTAATCTTAAACTACTGAAATAAAAGAAAGAAAAAAGTAGAAACCAAAACTAACATACAAGAAAATCAAATCAAGTAATGAGCGCCCACAACTCATTGCATGCGAACTTCAGATGCAATGCAGAACACCTGCCAAAGTTTCAAATTTAGGACATCTGACAATTTGATTCAGTGCATATACACAGTCCCTGCCTGAAGAGAGGACTTGTCTGATTCTTGCACAAGGTGACTTCCATTGTTAGGCCCACTGATGATTGCTTTAGATGTCCTAATCATGTAACACATTTCTACAAGGAGCCGGGTTGCATGTGAATTTCACATGCAATGGGTAGTAGGTGATCATTCCTCAAATCATTAGTAGAAGTGTGTAATTTACCTCTATACAATGGCCACAATCCTGGGTTGTGCCTGGAATACAGCAAGGACTTTGTTGGTCAGATCTTTGTATTTGAAAGACATTCATAATACAGAAACCACGGCATGCAGGGAACAAACAAGAGTGCATTTTAAATGAAAAGATGGATATCATGAACTCATATATATCAAATGCGAGTGTAAGTAGCACACCTCATTTCCCTCTGATATCGTCGAAAAACAGAATCACTGTGCACATGGATGACCATTTTAAAATAAAGGTTGTCACTTGCTAAAGAGGCAAATTTGTGGAAGTTATTGTAACACTTAAAGGCAGCTGGGAAATGTCTCTGTCTCATCAAACGAATCATCTCCTGGTGAAATTGAAAACAAAGAATAAAGAAGTGATAAAACTTAGTGGAGAGAATCCAAATTATGGAATACATAATGCCACACCAAAAAAGGAGATACAAAGATCAGATACATAATGGCTTCTAGGTCTCCAATCCAAAGGATAACCGAGAAAAACTGGGATTGAAACTTGGTGAAGAAACATCCAATCATCCAAATAAATGAAAGAGAAAAAGAAAAAACTGATCTTGAGAAGAACAAGTGATAGCCAATTCCATTACACATGTTGGAATAAGATAGCACCAAGTAGAAGAAAGTATAGTCCGTTGCAGTATCCTTCTAACCAGGCATTGCTCCCGTGGACACTACAAATCCCTGCTTCAAACTCACGCTCCTGCTCCCACTTCCTACCAATTCATACTTGTTTACATTTCGAAAGAGATGCTTCCCACTCCTGCACCCAAATAGGCTGTTGTTCTGCTTCACGCTTCGTGCGACTATAGTATATAGTTCATATATAACCTTCCCATGAGGCTAGGGAAATCTCCTCAGTTTCCTAATTATTAAGGTCCCTGCAGAATGTGTGGCATCCACACCAACAGGTCACCCAGAAATTCAAAAGGCGTAAGTTTCCTTGGCAAGGATAGAAAGAAAAGCAGAAGTTGCATCTGCTTAACTGGGAGAAGGTGCGCCAGCTGAAAGAACATCTATACAATGAATAAGGCCCTTATTCCAAGCTAGGCCTCTTCATTAGGATGCTCCAGCTTGAGAGGGAGCGTTGGAAGGTTGATAGTTGAATAAGGCCCTTTGGGGCCAAGTCTATATAGTAAGGTCCATAAGGCTGATTCACAAGTCCATGTAATAAGGCCCATAGGGCCAATTCACGTTGTTACTGCTATAAATAAAACTATAGGGCTAGGGTTTCAATACACCCTAAGCATCTCATGTTCTTGCTATCTCTCTCCCCTCTCTCTCATTGGGGTGTTTGATTTTTTGAATATTTGTGTAAATACGAGTATGTTATTATTACTTTTAACACGTTTGCAAAGAGATGAGAGTTGGTGTGTATTTCCTTCTCAAAAATCAATCCTAAAGGGGCTAATTAAATTTATGGGCCCCACAGTCGTGTATGTGACTTATCCATAACATCCATCCGTTTTACTAAACCCTTTTAGGATATTAGCTAAAAAACGAGGCAGATCTGAAGCTCAAATGGACCATGCCATAGGAAACAGTGATCCTAGAGACGTCCACCATTGAAAGTTATTTCCTTCCTAAGGCCCACATTGATGTTTGTTTGTGATCTAACCCATTCATAAGGTCACAGGGACATGGATAAATGGAAGACACGAATATCGGCTTGATCCAAAACTTCTAGGGGCCCCTAAAAGTTTTCAATGATAGTTGTTCAATTCCCACTGTTTTCAATGGGGTGGTCCATTTGAGCTTTTGATCAGCCTCATTTTTCAGATCATGCCATAAAATGAGCTAGCGATGGGGATGGACAGCGTGGATAAGTCATATACATCACGGTGGGCCCCATGTAATTTATGCTTTCCACCTTGAGGTTAGTGACTGAATGGCGAGTACACTCAAAAAGCATGCATGTCAACCTCACATTGGGAAGTCTGTCATAAATACAGAAGTAAATAATCATTATTCACTTACGGGTATTTACAGGGGGATTTGAGAAATAAAACATCACCTGCTCCTAGGGTTTCTTTTTTCCTTTTCTTCCATTTCTTCTTCTTCTTTTAGGGTTTATTATTCTCTTCTTTCTTCTTTCCCTTCACTTCTTTTTCTCTTATTCTTCTTTAATTCTTTTTTTTTTTTTTTTTTTTGAAGATTCTTTTCTGAAGGACTTGCTGATTTTTGTATTACCATTACTAAGATTTGCTGAAATTTTTTTGTTGAAGCAGATTTTTGTGTTGCATTGGCAAGTGTTTGCTGAATTTTTCCCGTTGAAACAAATTTTTGTATTGCCTTGGCTAGCGTCTGCTGGATTTTACCAATTGAAGAAGATTTTTTCTGTTGCTTTGGATAGAGTTTGCTGATTCTTTCCTGTTAGGGCTATTTTTTGGTATTTTTTGTATTTTCCTTCCTAATCCTCGGTGCATCCCTTCTTTCCTTCCTTTTTCTTTTTATTCTTCTTCTTTATTTCCGTCTTCTTCCTCTCAACCCTACAAGTTTTATTCTTCTAATCTTTCTCAAGAAGTAGTGTTTCTCTCCCCAATCTTTGGCAATTCCTTCCCTTCCTAATCTTCTTTTCTTTCTTTCCTCTTTTCTTTCCTTTTTTTTTTTCCTCTTTCCTCTTTTCCTTCCCTATACAACTTCTTTAGCGGTGGTTTGTAGCTGCATGTTTTTTAAGGTTTTGCATCATGTAATGCTGGATTTGAAGCCCTCTTTGATATGTGACTGAAGCGCTCGCTGATTTTTCTATTATCCGCTTGAAGAAGTTGCTGGAAATTCTTATTTCATTATTTTTTAAGAACTTTTCTTAGAGATTTTCTATTTTTTTGCTAAAAGGTTGGAGGTATTTGACTAGATTGTCTCTCGTTATATAATGTGTGCTTGCCTCTTCTCCACCACCTCCTTCGACAACTTAGCAGCTTCTTCGTTTTAGGCTCTCCTTGCAAAGACATGTAATGTGATAGTATTTATACTGGTTAGTTGGCCTAGACCCGTTTATGTACTGAACAATTGGTTTGGGCTTGTTTGGACTAGGCAATTATCCCAACCTTGGCTCAAATTTACGATTGTATTAGGTTTGTTTACTTTGAGCAATTGGCTCAGACTCGTAATTTATACTGGACAGTTGATCCATTCTTATTTGTCCCGAATAGTTGTCCGTAATTATGATTGTGTTGAGCAGTTGGTCCAGCCTTAATTGAGCTAGATAGTTTATCCACACTCGTTTGTTTATATTGGATAGTTGGTCCATTCTTAATTTCTTATTTGTTCAGGATAGTTGTCTGGACTTATGATTGTATTAGGAAGTTGGCCCATCCTTGGTTGAGCTAGATAGTTGATCCAGACTCGTTTGTGTTAGATGGTTATTCCATTGGCTCACATCACTAAAGTTGCAGAAGTGTCTATTAACCTAAAAGTTATTGGTTGTCTCATTGCCTCCAATTCTCATCTACTTGCCTGTCTCTTGTCACGATGAGCGCTATTCATCTTTGCAACCATGCTACTTTTTTATTTTATTTTATTTTTTTGCTTTTAAGAAATATTTTATGTGCCTCTCCAAACTCAAGTTCTCAAGTTCCTCCTTTCAGAGCACATCGAGTTTGAAGAGGGATGTTAGAGAAGAATTTCTTCCTTTCTTAGGTTTGATCATGTTAACCCTTGTTCCAAGTTAGGCCTCATAAGGATGCTCTAGCTTAAGGAGTATTGAAAGGTTGATAGTTGAATAAGGCATATAGGCCCAAGTCCATGAAATATGGTCCATAGAGCCCATTCAAAAGTCCATGTAATAAGGCCAATAGGTCCCATTCATGTTTTTATTATCATAAATAAGAGTGGAGAGCTACGGTTTCAATACTCCTCTATTTTTCTCATTGTAGCTTCTCATAGGCCCTCAAAATTAGCACCATCAGTCGTTTAACATTATGAATGCAGCACTGCTATGAAAATGGCTTTGGAGGCATTGAACCGAGAATGACCATTAGTGGAAAGAAGTAATTAAGAGTAAATATGGAGAACGTGAAAGGGGGTTGTTCACCAGGCTATCTTCTCAATATATGGAAAGCAGTGTTCATGGTCGAAGCGGCTTTCTTAAAAATTAATCTATGAAAAAATGGTAGTGGCTCACATACTCAATTTTCAAAGGATGTATCATATGATACCAAATCTCTTTGCTAGGTTTTCTCCAATCCCCTTAGCCTCATATCGCAAAGTTAAACCCTATTCTCTTCTAACATACCATAGTAATGGTATTGCTCTAGTGCCATCAATGAATCTTGGAAGGCATGCAGAGCAAGCTTTCGAGTGGAGTTCTAAACCTTTATTTACACATGCTTCAAACTGTCTTCAAACCCCACTGTCCATGATTCCCATATTACAGCTGAAATGATGTTAAAGCGGTCATTAATTCCTGATCTTCCTCTCTAGTACAATACCATCCACATCCATCCCCCACTCATGTGTAATATCCCCCAAAATGTAGTTACCCTACTTGGTCAAAAGAACCCCATCCATATTGTCATCCACTTTGTTGTCTCATCAACCCCTCCAACCTTATTAGAAGCCTCGTCGACCCAAGCATCAACTGAATCCACCCAATTTTCATGAAATTGAAGGCAATCAGATGACACCTAACCTCTGAATAACCTCCAGCAACAAATCATGTGCACTTAGTTCTCGACCACAATGCTTGGCACTGCAAGTAGACATATCTCCACCAAGAAGGCTCCACAACAAAAGAAAAAGAAAGAAAATCTTTTCTTTTCCCTTTTGTTCTTTTTTTTTCTTTTTTCCTTTTTCTCATTTTTTCTTATTTCCAAGAAAAGCCAGATTTTGGCAAGGGCCTTAGTTCTAGGTTCTTGAAAGATGAGGTTTTGGGGAAGACGAGCTTAAGAATATCAGTTTAAGAAAGTCAAGGTTTCTAAGAGACTTGTATACTAGGTTTTAGAAGGAAAAAAGGAGGACAAGACATGAACTAGATGGAAATTAAAAATTTTCCTAAAAGACAAGTCTGATCACGAGCTTGTTTTGATATCAAATTGGTGCCATAAGCATGAGATCAATGATGGAACAAATGGATAGATGTAGTGGATGATCTCACCACGATTTTAAAGGATAATCTCACCCTCACATTTGGGAAGTAAATTTTCAATAAACTTATGTACAATCTCAAGAAAGAGAAAAAAATGAGGTTTTCTAATCAGGGGTAAAAGTCAATATAGTCTCCACAAGCACTCCTATAGGGAGAGTGCACCCAAAAAACCAAAGCAACTAAAGCAAATAACCATAGTTAACTTGCTAATCAAGTAACCATTCAAAGCAAAGAAATAAAAGACCAATCCAAGCAAAATTATAACCACACATGTTGGCCATGGGTGCCATTCTTATGGTCCATTTGATTGGACCACGCAGCCTTATTTAGTAGACCAGGCAGTCTAGTGTTACATCAGCCTGATTCGACATAGCATGCAAGACGCATGGTGGATGTTCATGGTCCCACATAATCCAGACCATAAAATCACCAGCAAACAATATAACAGTGGTATTGCTGAAATATTGGCCAATACTATCAGCATCCCAAATGAGCGATAAGAAATCTCTAAGTATTCACAAAACTCAGTGTAGATTGGCCAATCTTTTCAACATCATCACTGAAACCATTGGAAATCAATGAAAATCAGAAAAATAAGTATAAATAAATAAAACTATTTTCTGCCCAAATGTTTGGGTCATTCTCTTTGTAGTTGTGTTTTAACAACTTTGCCCAAGTTGTTTTGCATCAAAACACAAATTTGGTGGAAAATTTGCACTCAAGGAGAAATTTCAGAGGATAGTTTTGTCTGACAGCACATTGTTTTGTCTCCTAAACAATTGAGAACTACTGCACAGTGTTTTTTTTCCTGTAATGTTTTGTGTTCTAAGTGTGTAATCATGTATCTTTTAACATCTCCTAAAGTTTCACTAAAAAAATCCGCCATTTTACCCAACAAGGTTTGGGCGAATGTTCTTCACCGTAGGTTTGCTTCCTATAGATAAGGGTTCGATTCCCCTCCTTGGCTTTACCCAATACACATGGTTGTGGGTGACTACGTGTATCCGCAGGGATTAGTCTCACTTCAAAAAGAAGTGGGGACACCCTGTGTCTTCAAAAAATAAAAAAAATAAAAAAAATCCACCATTTTTTCCAGTAATGTTTTGTATTCTAAGTGTGTAATCATGTATCTTTTAACATCTCCTAAAGATTCACTTTAAAAAATCCACCTTTTTCCTAGAGTTTCCCCAATGCTTTCCTCCGCAAAACATTCCAAGCACGTTTTTCTCCTTACATATGTAAATGGATTCCCATGTAAATGGGTACTTACAAAGAATCCATTTACATATGTAAGCAATTTACCATGTGAACTATTTACCACATTTGTTATTTTAGCCCAATTTGTATACATATGTCACTTTCCCATCTTTGTTTGCACTAGAAACAAGTGTGAAAATGAGTGAATATGGACCAGATAGTGACTTGTTAATATTGCCAAATGCATGAGAATGGATTGCATGAAGGAACAATTGTCTAACCACATGAACACACATAGGACATCACATGTGTCCAAATCAATGTAGATGGGCCCCACCACATTGACGCGCGTGAAATCATTGGATGATTGCAACCATCGGCTTAGTGGTTGGGGGAATGGCAATTCATATTAAGTACTAGAGAGGTCAAAGCATTGATGTGGATTGCCCATCATGTGGGCCCACCTTTAATTTCCATCCCTCTCAAATCACTTTAATCAGACAATAACCATCAGATTAGTGGTTTAGGAAACGGACATCCATATTGAGTTTATTAAAGAGGTCAAAGCATCGATGTGATCATCCACCATGTGTGGCCCACCTTTGATTCCCCACCCCTCTCAAATCACATTGATCGAATGTTCCTAACCGTCATATTCGAGATTTGGGAAATGGACAATCCATATTGATTATAATAAAGAGGTCTAAGAATCAATGTGGATTGGCCATCAAGTGTGGCCCACCTTCAATGTCCACCCCTCTCACATCACTTTGATCATATAACCATAACCATCCGATTAGTAGTTTTCGAAATGGATAGTTCACATTGATAGGTCTAAGCATTGATTTGGACTGTCCATCATGTGGGACCCACCTTTGATTGACCATCCCTCTCAAATCACTTGGATCAAATGGTCCTAACCATCTGATCAATGGTTTGGGAAATGGATGGTCCACACCTAATATATAAGAGAGTTCTAAGCATGGATCTAGACCATCCATGATGTGGGGCCCACCATTGATAGCCCATTCTTCTCAAATCATTTCGATCGGATGATCCTCACCATTTGATTAGTGTTTTAGGAAATGGAGGTAGACATTGAGTGTACAAGAGAGGTCTTAAACAATGATTTGGACCGCCCATCATGTGGTGCCCACCTTTGATTGTTGATCCCCATCAGATTCTTTGATTGGATGAGCCTAACCATCAAATTACTTGTTTGGGAAATGGACAGTCCATATTGAGTACACTAGAGATATATGCATTGTCCATCACATGAGGCCCACCTGTAATTGTGCATCCCTCTCAAATCACTTTGTTCAAATGAACCTAACCATTGGATTAGTGCTTTGGGAAATGGATGGTTCATATTGAGTACACTAGAGATGTCTAAGCATCATCTGGACCGTCCATCATGTGGAGGCCACCCTTGATTCTCCCTCCCTCTCAAATCACTTTGATTAGATGATATAACCATCCAATTACTGGTTTGGGAAATAGAAGATCCATATTAAGGTGGTAAAACCAATAAGGTAATTTACATATGTAAACTCTTTCTCATGGGACAGCATAAAAAATTTCTGGCCATATGCATATGTAAATAGGTTGGCTGTGAAAACTTTTACATATGTATATCGACACAAACAAACTTGCAGAAATCCCATTTACATATGTAAATGGGGCATTCAAAGAAATGTACAAATGAAATATTTGTCAATGTTTCCCACCATAAGTCCCTACCACAGGGGTGCGATAAATAATCTGATGCTGATAGTTCAAACACTGATCACATAATATGAATCGTACAGTCAACCATGTCAATAGTGGTCCCACTAAATTTCTTGAGTCACTTGTATGCTTGATCCAGATGGCCATTTGCGTCGTCATCATCATCAATGTTTTTTGTATCATTGTCAGTGGACATATCACAATCTTGGGATATGGAAACATATCAGTTATCGCATAAGAAATATCAGATGTATCGCGTAATGTATTGCTGGTTTTGGGAAACATTGGGATATTGATTGAATTTTTAAATGAAACTTCAAGGGATGTTGAGAAATCAAAAATTCACAACAAACAAGCGCATATAATAGGCTTCCTTCGTATAGGGCCCTAATCCATGCACGGTCTGCCTAAAGTCATGCAATTATATTCAAAAACAATTCTTTAAATGGGGCATTCAAAGAAACGCACAAATGAAATATTTGTCAATGCTTCCCACCATAAGTCCATACCAGGAGGTGGCGATAAATAATCCGATGTTGATAGTTCAAACACTGATCACATAATATGACTTGTACAGTCAACCATGTTAATAGTGGTCCCTCCAATTTTCTTGTGTCACTTGTATGCTTGATCCAGATGGCCATTTGAGTCACCATTATCATCAATGTTTTTTGTATCGTTGTCAGTGGACATATCGCAATCTTGGGATATGGAAACATATCAGTTATCGCATGAGAAATATCAGATGTATCGTGTAATGTATTGCTGTTTTTGGGAAACATTGGGATATTCATTGAATTTTTAAATGAAACTTCAAGGGATGTTGAGAAATCAAAAGATCACAACAAACGAGTGTATATAATAGGTTTCCTTTGTATACGGTCTATACATTGTCTAAGTGAAGTCATGCAATTATATTAAAAAATAATTCAAATAATTTATAAATCATAGAAGATATGTATGACAACACAACCAATTAATTATTTTTTAAAATTTGCACACATGACGTACAAGTAATTGAAATTAAATTATCCAATTTGTCTCATTATCCAAAAATTAGGTTTATTTCCTCGTCCAGATGAGATTGGTGGACATTTATTGGTCAATTGAGAATAAAAATATCCAATGGTCCTATTTCCACAAAGAATTGTCCACAAATCAATGGTTAGGATCATTCAAACGATTTCACTTTGAGACTATGACTTAGCGACAATGAGTTTCACAATTTAATTGGTTTAACTTGAGTTAATATATGGCACCGGTACTAGAGAGGTCTAAGCATGCGCATCTAAGTGTTGCATGCGATACCAAATATCGTACAAATCCCCTTTCTTAAGGGGTTGCGGCCTTGTGGCTAAGGTGGGCCCCACTGCAAAATCCACCTCGACCACTAGGTGGGTCACCCAACGTTAGACCCAGGGCCCATAAATAAGCCCCATCTGTGTTTTTGGTGGACCACCAATTGGAAAATGTACAAGGCGATGCGCACCCTCCAAACTGTTTCCCTCAACGTGGTCTATGTCAATCACGTTTAGGCCTAATTTGTGGGCGTCGTGCCTAAATTTTGTTATGGCATCTAATGATTGGAGTGGATTTCATATAATCATCATGATGGTCCCTGTAAAAATCAAGGGTAGAATCACGAATCAGCCTAATTTTTTCGCTAATCCACCTAATTTTTTCGCCCCGAGCCTAACGTGGGATTATACATCAAATGGTCGGAGTGGATCTCACATACACATCAAGGTGGGCCCTATCAAAAATCAAGGGAGCCCTGTAATTCTTTTTTTTTTTTAATATATTAGCCTCTCAACAGGGATGCCCATCCTTGATAGTTTACGGGGCCCACTGTGATGTGTTATGAAAAATTTACTCCGACCATTACATGTGTAATCTCATGTTAGGTCCAAGCCAAGGCCAAATAACCAGGCTGGCCTGTGATTCAGGTGGGCCACATCAAAGGAAACAGTTTAGAGAGAGCCGTCCACACTTGATTTTTATAGGGCCCACCGAAATGATTATATGAAATCCAGTCCAACCATTAGATGACACAACAAAATTTAGGCATGGGACCCGAAAATTAGGCCCAAACCTGATTCACGTGGGGCCACACCAAAGGAAACAATTTGGAGGGTAAGCATTGCCTTGTACATTGTTTCCTATGGTCTACTACCCTTGAATCACGGATGGGGCTGATTTTTGGGCCCTAGACCTAACGTTGGGTGACCTACTTGGTGATCGAGGAGGATTTCCAATAACTATCACGGCAAGGCCATTTTTTAAATAGCACAAATGAATGACTCATGGCACCCTTTTTATTTCAAAAAGACTAGTCAGAGAGACTAGTCTGAGACCACTGCAGATGCAGGACAACAGCAAGAGAGAGAAAAGAAAGTGGGATAGAGAGAGAGAGAGAGAGATGAAATAGAGGAAAGAGGGGGAGTTGAAGGAGAACAAGGAGGAAGAAGAATCACAATTGTTGATAGGTAGGTTTTTTTTCATTCACCTCTCTTTCTTTCTTTTTTTTTTCTATTTTTTAGAAAACGAAACCCTCTCTCTTATCGATGATACCATTGACACATCCCAATATATTGACAATATATCTTCAACCCCAAAAAATTAGGGTACTTCCTGGGGTGTTTCGTATCACCAAAGTGTGATACCAAAAATATTGGCCAATGATATCAATATCTCAAATGATAATTGTCAACATCAAAGACCTATCCCAATTAATTGGGTCAACTACATGAATTTTGTTCCACTATTCCAAAATTGTTCGGTTCATGACAGAACTTGTGGCTTAAGTTTGACGTCAACTGCCAACATAACACAAACCTCCTTTATCCAAGCTTGTGATCGGCAATGACAGCTCAAAACTCCCATGAGTAGACTATTAAATAGGTTGATTACAATCAACTGCTATCTAATAGTTGAGCACATCAGTTGATTATAATCAACTAGTTTTATGACCACTTGTATCACTCCCTTTTATTTGGGACATCAATCCCCTTTCCAAAATTTGCCCCCCGTTCTTTAGGGAACTATTAGGATTCATGGAAAAACAAAAAGGAGGAAATGATGTTTCTAAATCATGGTGTGCTATAAAGGCCGTTACATAAAGATAACGTTATAGGATCGTAACAGTCGTAACAACCTTTATGGAAAAAATGACCTATAACTACCATCAATGGCCTGTTACGCCCCTTGTAAAGGTCATAAGAGCTCCTAATGGTCTATCATGGTGCAAATACATGTTTTTTGGATTTATTTTCAACGTTATGGGGCACATATAGATTTTTTGGGCTTTTTTCTTTCAATATATATATATATATATATATATATATATATATATATATATAAAGAGACCATAACGACCATTACCAGAGCCATAACAGCCATTACAACTCATATTGTAAAAGTAATGGTGGTGGTCGTTATGAACACGTTACCATTACAAAATTCCTTGTTCTGGATATACGGGGTTTCTAGGAAATTTTAAGAAATGAAATTTGTTTACTTTAATTGTTTTTCAACAAGATTTCTTGGAAATTTTTCTCAATTTCAAAGTTTTTTGTTAATGAAATAAAAAACTTTGATGAAAATTTTACTTACATGGAAGGTGGCACATGGGTGGCATTAAAGATGGTTGTGGCAAATGTGTTACAGTGCACATCACACATTGGCACATGTTGCACTGCCACATGTAGATGCTTGAAGATGTATGAAGACACATTTAACACACTGGAAGATATGGGGTGCTTGAAGATGGTTGGCGGCACATGTTACACATGTCACTCATAGGCACGTGGAACATGTGGCACACATCGAGCACTTCAAGATGGAGAGCGGTTGTGAGACTCGTACCCCTAATAACCCTTTGTATCCTTTGTTTTCGATGCCAGCACGTTTCAAGTGCAACAGATCGGTTAAATTCGATCATAACCATATTTCAGTACCGCAACACCTCAAGACTTATACCCTAGCGACCATGCAGGCGCTACGACACAAACACCGCATGGCACGCCCGATTGCGATCCCTATATTAGAAGTTGAAGTTGAAGTTTTGACACAATCCGAGGTAGGCCGCGCAACGCACGCAGGCCTGACTTGCACAAATCTCAATGTTGTCAAATCAATCAATTCAACAATCAAGCTATCAATCACTCATGTCACTCTCTCTCCCGATTAATCAAACAAGCCCATGCCTTGCTCATGCAACCCATGCCCTTACCCATGGTTAGCCATCATTCTTTCCTTCTTTTTCTTCCCATTTTACCCCTCCATCTTCTTCTTATTCCCTCCCTATACTAAAAGTTCTATCAACAAATCCCCTAACTCCCTCTCATTTCTACCATTTTTCTAGCAAGAGTAGAGAGACTAAGAGAAAGAAAAGGATTAAAGATAATTAGGGGGAGAGAGAGAGAGAGAGAGAATAAAGAAAGATTAAGGGGATAGTTTAGGAGAAAAGAGAGAGCTTGAGGGAGAATTTAGAGAGATCAAGAGATTAAGAGGAAGAGAGGAGATAAAAGAGAGATTAGAGGAGATTAGGGGTGGAGGGGAGCTTGGTGGACCGTCCAATCGCCGATCCAAGCCAATCCAACTGTTCATCCTTTGAAGTGAGTGCACGGGAGGATCAAAACCCTCCCTTTGTGATTTATCTGTTTTTCATGGGACCCACCTTGATTATGTATAGAGTGTATGGTGGACACCATAGTGGCAGGGGGGCCACCCCAATGGCCAGATCTTGCTTCCCTTCTTTTCTTTCTTTCCCTTCCTTTCCCTTTCTTTTCTTACTTTCATGGTATTATGGGACCCACAAGTGGGCCATGCTATTAGAGAGCATATCCTGCAAGCTATCAAAGCATGGACCACCTTGTGTGGCCCACCGTGATGTTTATATTCTATTTAAACCTATTGATTTGCGCAAGCACACTTGGATGGTGGAGTGCACCAAAATTGATGTGATCCAAAGCTCCTAGCCTACCATGAGTTAGCCAATCTAATGGACGATGAGCTCTTATATGGACCCCACCTGCATGCCAATTAAAAAAATAAACACATAAGAAAAGTCCAAATGTTGGACGCTCATAGCATCAAGGACACTGGATAGACGTAAGGAAAGATAGGGGAAGGGTGGGGGCTCCACTTGTGGGCCCCACCATAATGCATATGTTTCATCCATTCCGTCCATCAGATTCTCCATCCCATTTTGACCATTGAGCCCAAAGCTTAAGTGGATCCAAATCTCAAACATACCACCCCAATGGGAAAAAAAAAAAAAAAAAAAAACAGGTGGGGCAGGGAGTGTTGCCCATTTTGACAGCACTTGAGCCCCACTCATGGGACCCACCTTGATATCCTAAGTAACAAAAGTAGAAATCCTCACTAAGCCCTAAACTAGCCTAACAACTAATTACAAAGGAAAAAAGATTGCGGGGAGGGATCAATGGTACAATCCATATTCATATCCGTTACCAATCCCCCTCAAGTTGGAGCATAGATGTTGTTGACGCCACGCTTAAAGTGTGTTTCAATAGATATATTACACTATAATGAATTACAAAAGTTCAATGATTACAAATTATAAGACCTGTCTCCTCGTCACATGTAATTTGACCAAAAATTCTGGTTCTTAGATAGGCATGGTAAAAGTGCAATGATAACACTTTTACATTACCGAGATATTAAATCAATAGAAAAAATACACTGATTCCTACGTTTGGAAAGGAGATTTTTACTATAATATATAGTAAATTTATAATGAGAGCAAATTCCTATACCCCTCCTATTACATCTGCATTTGACCACCAAATTACATGTTAAATTACATGTTTAAATAAACATTGTAAAATCGTAATGATGGTGCTTTTACATTACAATATTCTTAAATCCCTCTATCCGAACAGGCCCTTGGAGTATACGCCCGTAGACTAACTCTAACTAAGGGTGGCTTAGTGAAAACATCAACAAGTTGGTCCTTGGGATTGAACTTAAGGCGTAGAGATTTCACTACTGGAGACCTCATGTATGAAGTAACAATTAACTTCAATGTTTTCTCTTATAATAGACTGGATTGTTTGCAATGTGGGATGTTGCTTGATTATCACAAAACAATTGCATAGGTAAATTTACTTTAAATCCCATCTCCTACAATAGCTTCTTGATCAACATCAACTCAAAAGTAATTGTAACGTCTCGGAAAAAAAATCCATACAAAGACCCAAGTTCCACCTCAGGCAGAAATCGCTCAGGACCAAATCCTTTAAAAATTAGACGAAAATTAATCAAGTGCTAAACTAAATTATCTGTAAAATTAGCTTGAACCACTTTAAATACGAACTGCAAGACCCAAACGTGTAGAATCGTTGACGCTACATTACCCTGAAACTTAGAATCAATCTCAAAACTCGGTTGCTCTCGGGAGCACACCGAAACTCCATATCGGACCTGTACCGCACGTCGAAAGTCCGATTACCGCAAGACGATACAAATATGACCGCCTTATTGGGCTTGACGACCATCTCGGAAATCAAGTCCAGATAGTATCCAGAAACGCACAAGTTTAGCCCGGAGAGAAGTGTGTGAGAAACGCGAATATCTTTAGAAAATGTACTCAGATTTAAGTAAACTGGGACATTCGCTTGCGGGCCAATTCTAAGGTTTCAGACCGTCAGAATCTAACCCAAATACACCCTCGGATCAGGGAAAATTTCATACGCAGGTCAGTGCACTTGTGGCCCTGATCGAGTGGCGGTGACCGTTAAACTGAAACTGGTCCTCTACGGTCGTTCCGTAAATCCGATCGGACCGAAAACTTAACCTGACCTAGATCCAATGTCAGGGAACTTTTCCCAGATCGTATGCAGAAAAGGGGCCTCCAGATGTGCTCCGTTGGACCGAAACAGCCACTCTTTGGCTATAACCTAAGGATACCATGGCCCTGGGGCCATTCCCTTTAGTTCTGGGCCTATATAAGGGCCTTTACCCACCCCTCTCTCATTCCATACGAATTCTAAACCCTAAAAGAGAAAAGAGAGAGAAAGTGAAGGAGAAAGTGGAGAAGTGAGAGAGCGAGTGTGAGATAGTTCCTGGGATTCGATCTCACTAATCCACGTACGTAACTACCGCTTCCGTGTCGTTATACCGGAGATTCTGATTCCATTCTTGGGTAAGAAACCCTAACCCTAACCTATTTTAGGAATCTAAATACGTAGATCGGTGAAATAGCTAACCCATTTTATTGATTAGGTATTCAAAGTCTAGTTTACAAGGCAAGAGTGTTCAAACTGAATCCGTTATGAGTTTACCGGCGAAAGGTGCAGATTATAAACGTTTAGGTTATGGTTTTCAAGGCTGTCAATGCCGGTTAATGATTTATAACTGACTTGCCATTTCTCATGCTAGATACGATGTTTCCCTCGCTTTACAGATATATATATATATATATATATATGTGAACTATGTTGAATATAGTGTAATTCATGTGTTTGTAAAAATGTTTGAATGGGTATGGAATTTGGATTCGTGCTTGCCATGATTATCCGTCATGGATATATGATTGTTGTATATGTGACAACTCCTGGGCGAAAGGATTTGCCCTAATACATATTATGACCAACATACGTCATGTATGTTGAAGTGTGTAGTCTAAGTGTTTGTAAAAATGTTTGAATGGGTATGGAATTTGGATTCATGCTTGCCATGATTATCCGTCGTAGATATATGATTATTGTATATGTGACAACTCCTTGGTGAAAGGATTTGCCCTAATACAAGTTATGACCAACATACGCTATGTATGTTGAAGTGTGTAGTCTAAGTGTTTGTAAAAATGTTTGAATGAGTATGGAATTATGATTTGTGCTTGCTATGATTATTGATCGCTAATACATGATCGTTGTATATGTGGCTACTCCTTGTGAAAGGACTAGCTATAGTTTGTGTTTTTAATGAATTTATTACCTGTATGCAATATGTGTGGTCTAAGTGTTTGATAAAATGCCTGAATGAGAAAATACTTGATGTAATGTACTTACTGAGGGTGTTGAGATAGGATTCTCAATTCCCCTATATATAGTTACAGTTTCCTTTATGCAACCTTTCTTACTACTATGTGATTTACAGATGAATGCTCTATATGATGACATGTGTGGTATGTGTTTGTTGAAATGCTCGAATGGGATTTATGTTTAGATTTGGTTGTCACATGCTGTCTTAGAATATCACAAGTGGATGCTATTGGTTGGAGTGTGATTGGGGCTACGATGTAGTCCAGGTAATCGGTAATAGTTTACGATCGGTGGCCGTACTGCTTAGCCACAACGGATACGCCTGATGAATCCGAGTCGTGCGTTGTTTGTCGACAGTGGTTAGGCCACGCGGAATGCTTACGCACTCCATGTCGATCAAGTCAACGTACGCTCATACCAGTCGAGCTTGTCAAGTAACCCGATTGGCCCAATGTATGTTCACCATGTATGGACGCTACTGCTTGAATCTAAGGTACCAAACTTACCAACGAAAGGCCCATTTAACCATGGTACCTCGATCCGCTAAGACTCATGAGCCAGGCATGGTGGTATAGGACACCGTGGTCGAGCTGCCAGCCTACGCTGGGGCGATAAGCCTCCCCGTAGTGTCCAATGAGCAACCCAGACTCGTGAGCCGAATACGGTGGTATGGGACACTGTATTCGAGCTGTTGGCTTACGATCAGGTGACGAGTCCATAGTGACCTCGAGTATACTCTAAGACTACATTAAGGCGACGAGCTTTTCCGTAGTGACGTCGAGTATAAACCAAGCCTGCGCTGAGGTGACGAGCCGCTCCGTAGCAACCTGGAACTGTTCTTTGTATGTGATTAACTAGGATTGACGACCTTAAATGGATCAATGTGTGGGTAAATGATATGAAGGGAGGCACCTTAGCTTCCCAATCCTGCTGTATGAATATGCCTAATTAAGAACTTGACTAATCACGATCATGCACCGCACTGCATATGCTTTGGCGCGGAAGCGCACGTTTCGGGGGGATGCCATGCGCGAACGTGAGATGAAGTCGCTGAGGGAGTGTAGGCGAGGGCATACATCATTACCGCATACCATTCTTGCATTAACAAGAGTAATCTAGGACATGATTGCTGTACTGCTTTATCATTACTGCTTGACTGAATTGATAACATATTAACCTTTGCCTTATAGTTCCACTGAGTTGATCACTCACTCCCACTCTGGGATGGTGTTTTAAAAAACCAACCAGACTCTGTCTTAGTTGCAAATGATGGCGCAACTTATGAAGCGGAGCCTAATTTTTATAACGACGAGGAGTTCTCGTATATGCAGTATTCTGGCGGGTTCATGTAGGCCGCATTCTGATCGTCGGGGCTATAGGGATTTCATGATGTAAACGGACCTACACATTTTGATATTTCGTATTTTGAAACGATACATGTAATTGTTTAACCTGGAACATGATTATACTCTGGAGACGCGCCACCACTTATATGTTTTATACATATCTATCATGTTCTTCCGCTTGCGTAATTTAACTGTCTCTGGGGTATGATATGCTGATTTGGCATAATCCCACTCATGTTTAGTGCACTAACACGGACAACATTTAATCATCATTATCCATGTTGCATAGGTGATGCGTTGGAACTCGGGAGTTGAACTTCTGCTCGACCCCCGATTTTCAGGGTTCATATTTTGATTCAATGCTTGATCAGGCCACGACTTTGCTTCTTACTTTTCCACGTGACTAAATTCCCGTTTACAAATGTGCAATACTCAATAGTAGACTACCTATCTATTAAAGAACTTATGCAGTCTACATTAGAGTACCCTATGAACTGAAGATGATTGTTCCATTTGCAAAGAATTCCCCCACCTGGTGCTCATTTAAGATTATCATAGAATATAAACAATTGCATCCACGTGAGATACACTCAGAAAGCTCATAAACTAGCTCACCCCACTCACAACATAAGATATGTTTGGTCAAATGATAATTGAATAGATGGGTTTCCCAACAAATCTTCTGTACCTCCCTAAGTCTTCAAATACATATCCTTGATCACCAACAGGTTTGTGATCCGAATCTATTGGTGTATGTGTATCGACCAGCTTAGTACCAAGAAAACCCAACTTTGTAAGCAAATCCAGAACATATTTCATTGAAATAGATTAATTCCTTCCTTTGATCTGGGAACTTCTGTACCCAAAAAGTATCAAAGATGACACAAATCTTTTGTGAGAAAATACTTCTTAAGAT
Organism: Magnolia sinica; assembly: GCF_029962835.1. Classification (NCBI taxonomy): domain Eukaryota; kingdom Viridiplantae; phylum Streptophyta; class Magnoliopsida; order Magnoliales; family Magnoliaceae; genus Magnolia; species Magnolia sinica. Next base: position 67,592,324 of record NC_080579.1, on the reverse strand, counting down.
ACTTCTCCAACTCCTCAATTCTCTAGTTGTCACTTCCTATAACAATAATATCATCAACATATAAAATAAGACTTGAGGTGCCTTTCCGTACGATGATGGAATGATCAGTATTGACTTAAAACAAAGGCATAGTTCAACACAACTTTACTAAATTTGTCAACCATGCACATGGTGACTACTTCGACCCCTAAGTCGCCTTTCTCAGTTTTACACACCTTGTCTGACTCCCTATGACCAACAAATCCAAGTGGTTGCTCCAAATAGACCTCCTCCATGAGATAACTATGAAGAAGGCAGTTTTTTATGTCCAACTAGAAGAGGGACCAGCCATGATTAATAGCTACGAAAAGAATAACATGAATAGAGTTCAACATAGCAACATGAGATAAGGTTTCAATATAGTCAACACCAAGAGTCTAAGTACATCCCTGAGTAACCAAGTGAGCCTTCAACCGTTCAATTGTACGTCTGTATCATCAGGGTGAAACTTGGTGGTGTACACCCAACAGCACGTTTACCGGCAGGTGCACTGGTGAGCTTTGAAGCATTATTCTAATAAAGGGTAACCATTCCCTCTTCCTCTCCTTACATAACAATGTTTCCTAGTATGACTTGAGACTAAAATGAGAGGACAACAATAGAACAAATCAATGAAAAATGGGAGACAAGTATTAATACTGGCAGCAAATCTCAATGGTCAAATATTTTAATTTTCCCTTAGTTTAAAACAAAACAAAACAAAACAGGAAAAAAAAAAAAAAAACACACACACACACACACACACACTTAGATGGATTTAGAGCACTAAAGATAGTTTGTTCCATTTGATTTAATAAAGGTTATTTGAACTCATAAAAAATTAGATGGGTTGACGAATCCTGGTCTTAAATTGCTTTTCACTTCCATCTGGGAGAAGGTACTAGAATGCATAACTCAAGTTTATACGAAAATAGGCTGACTTTTTTGCAAAAAAAAAAAAAACCCACTTCTATGCTACACGTGTTATGCACACTACACTTGAAGAGAATAACTAGCTCACATGTTCCAACCAATCACGAGGGTAGATGATCACAAACACAGCATCCAATGAAAGCAATAAGCACACCCATCCACATATCCACCACGAGAGATGATGATCACAAACACTACATTACCTTCTCAAGCACAGACCATTACAAAGGCCCAGCAAAACAAAAAAGAAAAAGAAAAAAGAAGAAACCCTAAATTTCTTAAAAGATTTTCAGCACACGAAGGATAAGAGAGACTAAAAACAAAAGAAGAAAAAAGAATTATAGATAGAAGAGAGAGATAGATTAGATTTAAAAACAAAATTTAAAATTAAAAAAAAAAAATTAAAAAAAAAAAAAAAAAAAAAAAAAAAAACAAGGATTCTCTGATACCATGTGTGGATGTGGGGAGGGGGAGAGGAGAGAGAGGAGAGAATTAGGATTGGACATCCCCTCTCACCCATTTTATATTATTCAATAAAAAGAATATGATAAAAATACCCTCAAGTAAAAAAGAAAAAAATACCCACTAAGTACTATACAAGCATAACAACTAATTAACAAAGGAAAGGTACTAGGACCAAAGACTAGGCAGGTCGTACATTGGTACAGCCTGCATTCACATCGGCTAACAGTTTGTATAAATTTCTTCTTGTGTTCAAACCCCACAAAACTCACTCTTCTCTAATTAAATTTATGTAAAGACACTTGAACTGGCAATCCAACCAGGGAAAATACACAACCTGATAGTGTGGACCAATTGGGCAAAATGGTTTGAATGGTTTCTTACCCAAAACGAATTTTTAGAAGATCCAAATTGCTCTCATGGCCAACTCAAGACCAAAACAATCCAACCGTCCAGTCCAATTATGATTTTAAAGCACTCATGTGTAGTGTTCGAATTATCGGTATCGCTACAAGTTTCGCTAGCCAGGGATATGGAAACAATATCGATATCGCTGATAACAGGAAATGCGGGGAAACATAGGATAAACAATGGAATTTTTAGCGAAATTTCAGGAGATATTAAAATGTATATATTTGCATATTTAGAAATTTAAAAAAAAATAATAATAATAATGCATACATAGCAAGTTTCCATTTAATGGGCCCTTAAAAGCATGTGCAGGTGTAAGAAATCAGTCTAACCATCCTCTTCAGCCAATTTAACCATCCAACATTCCATCCAAACATCCACTGATATTGCAAAATATCAACAACACATGATATTTCACCAAGAAATCATCAACAATTGGAAAAGAAACGAAAGATTGTGGTCTCAATATCTTGCATATTGCGATATCGATAATAGTGAGATATTATCAATATTAACAATGACAAATTGAACATTACATACAACCATGTGCCCATGGAAAAATTTTGAGATAAAAAAATTTCCAATAAACAAAATTTTGATGATATCAATACGTTGGCGATATTATTGAAATATCATCAATACACTTATGATACAAGCATTACCTAGAATTTACATAGTTGAAAATATTGGCGATACATCGGCGATATTGATGCATTGGCAATACAAGTGACACCTAGAATTTACATAGTTGAAAATATTGACGATTATATTAGCGATATTGATACGTTGGCGATACTTAGCGATACATTGCTAATACCTAGAATTTCCGATACTACCAGCGTTATCGATATCGCTACCAGTGTCATCGGTATCGCTGAGCTAAGGATAAAGATAATATCGGAGATATTTCGATAATATCAGAGATAATTCAAACATTGCTCATGTGAAGGTGTTCATACTCACTAAGTCTACAAATAGAAATGTCAAAAGAGAAGCTATTGCCTGGGATGTGCTCTTAGCAGACAAAATCTATGAGAAGGCCCTCTCAAGAAACTTATTGAATATAGGGAATATGGGACATGCTAAGACGGCCGTAGAACCCTAAGCACTAGCCTTGGCCCATCCCAAGCCCTAACGAGCTAAAGAAGACTCATAGCCTTAGCCCTTGTGTCACGCCCCGAACTCGGAAACCGGGCTCACAAAATTCCCGATCGCCGAATCCGGCGCCGACAGCCTCCGTAGAACCCCATTCTCGGCTCCCGGCACCCATTTACCAAGTTCCGATCCTGGGATCCTACAAGGAGAATTTCTAATATCAATTTGATTCATAATGAGCATAACCATAAGCATAACCCACGAACAATAACCACAAGAACACCATCACAAAATCCACTATGATCAAAAACTTTTAAGTACAAGGCGTATGAAAGGGAAATACAATATAATGAAAATAACGGAAACTCCAAAAGCTCGACTGCACGCTCCTGCTGCGACAAGACTACGGTTGTGTCCTGGCGTCACCTACACGCATCAATCGTGCATAAGCTTATAGAAAGCTTAGAGGGTGGTGTAAGTGTGTGCGTAATATAAGCGTGCTCAGAATGCAAGGTCAGAGTAATGCAGAATCATAGTGATGAGTACATGAATGCAATCAGCCGTACCAAGACTATGCGGTGCAAGATATGAATGCTAGCAGCCATACCACGGCCATGCGATGCGAGATGCAACTTAAGCATGCCAATCCTCATCATATATAAGTACAGTTCTCATTCTAGATAATCGCCGGGATTTAGTACACTTCAAATGGCACTGCCGCTCTCCTAGCAGCACAGTCCAAGTAAGCGTAAGAAACCTCACTATCCGCCTAGCCAATAGTCTATCAATACATATCCGGCACGTCAATAGCGGACCCATTCGCGAGCTGGTCAAACTCAGCTTAGTATTACCCCCTACCCTCGGGCAAGTAAGGCCACACCCCTTTCCAACCGACCACGACACAGTGGGAGACGCGGCCTCCTAATATTCGGCCCTCGTGCGCTCATTTATCCACTCGATCTCGACGTTGGAGTCATCCTCTGGTACCATCGGGTTTAAGGATTTTTACCCAGGGACATCTATGGCGCCCCGATGCTTATTAATAATATTTCCGGTATCCAATCCAGCCACCCACGATGTGTCTATAGAGGCTATGGCCCTGATGTCACTAGGGCATACAGTAATCACAATCATACTAATGCAAGTGCATGAATCATACTATCAGACATGCAACAATCCTGCACGTACTGAGCGCTCATATAGGGCAACTCCGCCTGTCAGGAAGCCCGTAAATGATCTGCCCGAAGGCATATGCTATGATCAGTCACTTCTCATATCAGGCATACATATGATGCGTATGATCATGAATCATGGATCTATACTATACATGTTATGTGGTGATGGGCTCTGATCAAAACGAAGATGGGCCTAGACGGCCTATATGCTACAGGTATGGGCCTATTAATGGGCCCTAGGGAGAGAGTGACAATGCGGACATTTAACCAACATCATCCTTACAATGTGGACATCAAACCATCATTGCTCCTAAGGCACGGCCTGCCATGAATCACACATTGCAATGGGCCTTATATAGATCTTGTTGGGCCTCGACCCAAGGGCCCAAATACATCAAATGGGCCTCAAACCATGGACTCATATATCTCAAGTGGGCGGGCCACAAAACATCAAGCTGGGCCTAATCACATGAGCCTTGCATACGTCACAATGGGCCTCATAATATGGGCCTTATACAAATCAAAGTGGGCCTCAACAATGGGCCTTAAATTATCTTCAAAATGGTTAGACGGTTTGGATGAAACACACGCATCATGATGGATCCCATAGGAATGGAAAGGATGGTCGGCATAGATGAAGTACATACCTTATGGTGGGGCCCACACTAATGGAAAGTGTGGATTACAATACATGCCTAAGTGGGTCCCATGTGGGGCCCACCATAATGTTTATTTTCCATCCAGCCCATTGATAAGATCACTCAGACCTGGGAGCCCACGGTAATGTTTATACGACATCCAAACTGTTCATAAGGTCACCTAGAACTAGGGCCCACTGTACTGTTTATATGACATCCAAACTGTTCATTAGGTCACGTGGACCAGGGGGCCCACCGTGATGTTTATTTTCCAGCCAACCTGTTGATAGGGTCACGTGGACCTGGGGTGGGACTGGGGCCCACCGTAATGTTTATGCGCTATCCAAACTGTTGACGAGGCCACATAGGCATGGGGCCCACCGTAATATTTACCTGCCATCCAACGGTTCATAAGGTCACGTGGACCTTGGATTGAGGAAAAACAAATTTCATATTGATACAAAACTTCCGTGACCCATAAAGGGCTTCAATGGTAGGCGTCCAATCCTACTATTTCCAGTGGTGTGGGCCACCTGAGCCTCGGATGAGGCTGATTTTTGGGGTGGGGCTCAGAGTGAAAGGGGCCCACCCAATGGACGGAGTGGATATCCCATACTCATCATGGAGGGGCCCACGGCTGGGACCGTGGGTCCCTGCCAATTCGTCCGCCCGTCCTTGTCAGCAGCAGCAGCAAATGCTGCTGCCTTTGTTATTTTTTATTATTATTATTTTATTTTTTTAAATCACAATTCCTGTGGTTTTTGGTAGGTGGGGCCCGCCTCAGACAAATCCAACCCAGCCAATGGTCCCTATGGCTCGATATAAACCTATCAAGACTAATATTGGTTGGTTTTAGACATACAGGAACATCAGGGAGTATATCAATGGTACGAACACTGTTTTCTTCACCATGGCCCGCCAGGAAACCAGACCAGCCTCACTTTTCGGCTCAACGCCTAAAATGATCTGAGGAAGAGGATGGATGGCTTGGATTATAAACATTCATCAAGATGGGGCCTGACCAAAAAAAAGGCTAAATGTTTTTTTTTGTTAGCCATTAGTACACATCCATGTCAGTATCACTTCCAGACGAGTCTCTGGACGGCATGGATAAACAGGGCATCATGGTGGGTCCCACATGTACATGGCCCACCCTTTTGGATCGCCTGACACTTGTGTTTTCCTTCCATCCGGGCCTGCTAATGGGCTGGATGGCATAGATCCAACATACTCATCCAATGGGTCCCACATGAAATATGTGATTCATGGTGGGCCACACTCACCCCTTCATCATCATCACCATTCAAAGAAAGAGAGAGAGAGAGAGAGAGAGAGAGAGAGAGAGACGGTGATAGAGGGGAGGGACCCTGCCACTATGGGCCCTCCATTGATACAACACATACATCAAGTGGGTCCCACAACAAGTGGACCCTAAATTTTGAAATTAACGGTGGATAACCCACCTCTAGGCCTCCTTCTTGCTCCCTTAGCCTCCTTAGCTCCTTGCCTTCTCTTTTGATGGTGGTCGATGATGGATCAATGGTTGAGATGGGAGATGAGAGAGTAGGGAAAGTGGGCCACACTTGGCATTTGGGAGGGAGAAGCTTGGACGTGTGAGAGTGCGTTGCTTGGAGAGATTTTTGAGAAATAAGGAAGAAAGAGAAGTGATGGGTGAAAAGGATGGGTGAGGTGTGATGGGTTATGGGTGGAGTGATGGGTTGTAAGAAAGGGATGGGTGGAGAGAGAGAGAGTTGACTTTGGGTAGCTTGTATAAGAGAGAGGTAAGGATAGGGTATGGGTTGCTTGTACTTGACTTGATGTGTGATGTGTACTTGATTGATAGGATTGATTGATTGATTGATGGGATAGGTCGTAGAGATTCTCTCGGAATTCGTACGCGCGGCGTTTTCTTCTAATTGAACGTGGGCCTACATCTTCTACCTTGGGTATTGATTCGGTGCACGAGTCGCGGCGTTGGAACCTCAGCGACGGCGCGGTTGCCAAGGTACAGGTTTCGGCTCGAGCCGACTTCGGTATGCGGGACTCGGCTTAGGATTGCGTGCAAACGTCGGATACGAGTCGAGAATTGCCGGAATTCGACCGGAAGGACCACGGAAGCCTACGAAATGGTACGGACTAGGGTACAGGTCTTACACCTCACCCTAGAGGGTCAAGTTGGGCTAGGGCTAGGCCAAGGCCAGGACAAGATTGGGGTGGATCATGGCCCTTCAAGTTACAAAATAAGTTAAATATATGTTACATATGCCATTGGTATACAATTGGGCATGTTCGTGAATCATCATGCTCTTCCAAAAGATCAAGGTTTTTCTGTGGCACACCAATGGCAAATACGACCTCCCAATCATCCACCTAATGCATGGACTTAAATGAGTGCATCAATGGTTAAGAATCTAAACTGGAGTTTAAAATTTGGATAGTTTATAAGTGCATGCGTATCATCAACCATACTCTACCAGAGTATCAAAGTTCTTATTACCATATATACACAAATATACGGACCCTACAATCTACAATATTTATACCCTTGTGCTATAGAGTATACACTAGGGCAATGGGCTGGGATATTAATCAGTGGCCCTAGCCCCAACCAGCCCAAACATTGGGCCTAGATTTCAAGCTAAAGACCAGCCCTCAAGCCAATTTTAGTGGCCCAAGCCCTGGCTCTTCAGGGCCAGGTCACCCAGGCTGGCCGGGCAGCCCAGCCCATTGCCACACCTAATTGAATGTGATACAAATCATGACGAAGGAATGCCCTATGAGCAGTGAAGAATGCATGTACCAGGGAGAATGTGTAAGCAGGACCACATGTCCCGAATCACAAAACTAGAAGTGCATGTGAAGATAAGCTTGTTCAGTATCAATGTCAGTGTGACAACCAAAAATGCTTTATTTTTAAGGACCACACCCATCATCTAGAAACAAATAGACCAGCAAATGACAAATTTGCAAGGTATCAACATAAGCGTGCTATATGAAATTCTTGAATTTGCTCCACCAAAAGAACTGAGCACAATATTAGGAACATAGTGATCCTTATGTCACTGACCTGCAACTTAGTGGTAGAAAAATCTGCAGGATGAGCTTGTAAAAATTTTGAAAGAACTGATCGATCAGCATTTCTAGAATGAATATCATCAATGCCACTGCCAAACCAATCCGAGTAGTCTGGGCACATATAAGATCCAGCACTTTGAAGAAGCGCTTGAATTTGCTGCAATGAATAATTATTATACCATCAATAAACAAAAACATGGAAGGATAAAGAAACCAAATTATTGAAGAAATTATTAGCCGATGCTGTTGCTAAAAATTGTTTTTTAAACCTCTTGTAATTGTAGTTTGTAGTTGGGGATATTATACATTTCCCTAATGGATAGTCTCTTTTCTTCTCTTTAATAATATTTATGTGATGCTTAACAATAACAGTAATGATAATAATAACAATGACGTTAGAAGTGAAAGGAACTCCACTTGCCTGTTTTTCATCAGATCTATTGGCTGCACATATTTCCCGCAAACTTGGTCCCATTTTGCAGCCAACTGGATTAAAATATAATTAGGTGAATTTGCAAAGGAAAGATGTTGTCCCCAAAAGAAGCATATCCAAATGCACAAATCATGAAAAGTTAGCATCTGAAAAGAGATTAATGATACACAATACTTCAAAATCGTTTTAAGAATATAAAAAATTGTCACCAAAGTCAAACAATGACTGAAAAAAGAAATGGCAATTTCTTGTAGGATCATTAGTTCTTGTAAGATGCAAGAAAAATAAGCAGTAAGAAGATATTTACGAATGTTCCATCTCCTCTACCAAACTGTTGTCAATTCCATGCAATAACAAGTTGTAACTTCATTCCATAAACAAATTTTATTTTATCATTTGAAATGTTTAATAAACCTCGAAAATAAATAGTAGTTGCATGGGTTATGATTTCATTTTTTTTAAGATATACGGGTTTGAGAATTGATTTTGCAATAAGAAAGATATTAATGAATTTTCCATCTCATCTACCAAATTGTTGTTAATTCTTAAATTAATAACTTTTTGTACAATAAAAAGTTGGAAATCAACTCTTGAATTTTACATGGCCAACCGTGATAATCATATGAAATCCACTCCAACCATTAGATGCCACAACAAAATGTAGGCATAGGGCCCAAAAATCAGGCCCCTCCGTGGTATATGTGGGCCACAACAAAGAAATTAGTTTGGAAGGTGAGCATTGTCTGTACATTATTTTCAATCATGTGGTTCACCTAAACCACGGATTGGGCTGATTTTTGGGCCCCAGACCTAGCATGGAGTGACGCACATGGTGAACAGGTTAGATTTCACATAAACATCACAGTGGGGCCCACCTGAGTCACTAGGATCCCTATTCTAGGAATGCACTCAGAAATTATATGTGCGTCATATATTAACTCAAGCTATACCAATTAAATTGTGGAACCACCGTTGCCAAGTCACAGTCCCAAAATCGGATTGTTTGAACCATCCTAACCTTTGATTCTTGGATACATGCAGTGTTCGAGTTGTCGGTATCGCTACAAGTTTCGCTGGCCGGAGATAAAGATATAATATCGTTATCGCCGATAATATCGTTGATAACCGGAAATGCAGGGAAAAAGGGGGAAACACGGAGAAAATGAAGGAATTTTTCAGTGAAACTTCAGGACATGCCTAAATACACATATTTACATATTCAAGAATGAAAAATTTGCAAAAAGAATGCATTAAATAAGAAGTTTCCATTTAATGGGGGCCAAAAGGCATGCGTTGTCGTTAGAAATTACTCAAATAGTAACCAAAATGAGTTTATATAATACAAATGCAAGCTTATAACAATGAAGACATGCAAAAGTAAATGAATTAAAAATATATATATAAATTTTTTGCCATATTTCATCCTCACATAGAATGACGAAGTGGCTCGTAATCATTGTCCGGATCCAGTGGCAGTCGAGAGTAGTACCGTTGCCCAACATGTTGGGCACACCATGAATGTGCGTGGGTTATCCACGTCGTCCATCCATTTTTTCAGTTCATTTTAATGGTTGTTTCGAAATTTGAAGCATGTCCAAAGCTCAAGTGGACCACACCATATGAAACAGTGGTAATAATGATTTCCACAGTTGAAACCTTAGTAGGGCCTACAGTGATGTTTATTTGTCATCCAACCCATTCATAAGATCACAAAGACATGGATGAAGGAAAAACACAAATAACAGATTGATCCAGAACTTCTTTGGCCTCATGGAATTTTAGACGGTATAATTTCAATTCACACTGTTTCCCGTGGTGAGGTCCACTTGAGATTTGGATATACTTAGTTTTTGGCTAAAGCCCTCAAATTATCTGGTAAAATGGATGGACGGAGTGGATAAAATATGTAAATCATGGTGGACCGCACATAATTCACTCAGTGCACAATTAGTGTCCTCACACGACACGTACGTACCCGTGTTCGTAGGGATGCGGATTAGCTATGACGGGTTGAGCAGCGAGACTTGCCACTGAAGCGACGTCGAGCGGTTATGTGGCCCCACCATAGTTTATGCTTCGTATCCACACCGTCCAACCATTCGAGGATATCATTTTAGTTTACAAGATAAAGAATGAGTCAGATCCAAATCTCTAATAGACCACACCGCATGAAAACAATAATGATTGGATATCCACCATTAAAATCCTACTAAGGCCCACTGTACTATTTATTTGACATCCAATCTGTATGATTAGGTCATACAGACCTAGATGAGGGGAAAAATCAAATATTAGCTTGATCCGATACTTTTATGGGCCCAAAAAGTTTTTAATGGTCTATGTTCATTCAACACTGTTTCCTGTAATGTGGTCCACTTGAGATTGGGATATACCTCGTTTTTGGTCTCATACCCTAAAATGGTCTACAAAAATAGATGGACAATGAGGATACAACACATACATCGTGGTGGGGCCTACAGAACTTGGTGACGTCAACTTGGTAGCGAGTCTGCCTACTAAACCTGTCAACAGCTAATCCGCGTCCCCGACAGGCATTTCCTTCCTGTACTGGGATGCTACGTGGGGCCCATCATATTGTTTTTTAAAAAATCCACCTCGTCCATCCGTTTTTTTAGATCATTTTAGGACATCAGACAAAAAATCATATGGATCCAAAACTCTGGGTAGCCACACCAGAGAAAATAGTGGAGATTCAGTGACCACCGTTTAAACATAATTTACCACTCATTTGGGCCCACCTTGAATGTATGTGGTATATCCACGTTGTCCATCCGTTTTTCCATCTAATTTAAGGGGTTGAGCCCAAAATTGATTCATATCCAAAGATTAAGTAGATCACCACTGTAAATAGTGGGGATAATGATTTCCACCGTTGAAACCTTTCTAGGCCTCACAGTGATGTTTATTTTTAATCCAACATGTTCATAAGATCATACAGACATGGATGAAGGGAAAACACAAATATAAGCTTTATCCAAAACTTCCATGTCCCTCCCAAGTATTTTTCAACGGTAGACATTCAATTCAACTGTTTCTTGTGGTGTGGTCCATTTGAACATTGGATATGCCTCAATTTTTTTTCCCTCTAGGCTTACAATTATCTATTAAAATGTATGGACGGAGTGGATAAAATAAATAAATCACGGTGGACCTCACCGAGTCTACTCAGGTTCCAACCCACATGACTTACTCACGTACGCAATCCGCTGCCTCAAACGGATCCGTACGACTAGCGAATGGCTAGTGGTCGGTGCTCTATGAACCTCAAACATGATATGTGTATCATCCATGCCGTCTAATTCATTTTACAGATAATTTTATGGTAAGATCCCAAAACTGAAGTGGATCAAAATCTCAAGTAGACCACACAGCGTTGATTGAACTCGCACCATTAAAAGCTTCCTGGAGCTACAACAGTTTTGGATCAAGCTGATATTTGTTTTTTGCCTTCATCCAGGTCCATATGACCTAATCGACATGCCGTGTGACCTGATCCATAGGTTAGATGTCAAATAAACGTTACAGTGGGCCTAAGAGGTTTTTAATGATAGACGTTCAATCATTACTGTTTTTCCATGGTGTGGTCCACCTGAGATTCTAATCAATCTCATTTTTAAGAATAAATATTAAAACGACGTGTGAAAATGAATGGACGGTGTTGATAAAACACACAGATCATGGTGGGCCCACATAACACTTACGACCAACACCTGTCAGCGTCACTAGCGAAACCGCATCCAATGCTTTACGCTAGTCGGACTCACGCAACATATCTTCCTTTCTTTTCTTTTCTTTTTTTTAAAAACAAAACCTAAAATCTCGTCGAAGAGAAAATGCGGCCGAAGAAAGGGGGTTTTTGGAAGTGGATTGTTGCCGAAGAAAGGAGGATTTTCTTACCTGTAAATCTGGCGTTGTCGATCGGCGTTCTTTCGAGCTCCGACTTCCAATCAACAAGTAAGAGATCTTCCCCGTTCTGATATTTTTTCTGATTTTTTGACAAATGGGTTTTCTTACCTATTTATTGGATTTTTGGTCGGCGATAATCCGAGATTTTTGCCGATATCTCCGATATTTCGCCGATATCGCCGATATTTCGCCGATAATCCGAACAGAAACGAAAAAATGGGGTTTCGGTGTCGCTGGGCCAGCGACACCGATATTATCGGCGATAATATCGACATTTCGTCGACAACTCAAACACTAGATACATGTTTATTGAAACAGGACCATTGGATATTTTTCATTCTCAACTATCCAAGAAACGCCCACCAATCTTATTGTCAGATGAGGAAATAAACTTTTTTGTGGGTTACGAGACATAATATGGACAATTTAATTTCAATTGCTTGTATGCCACATGCAATTTTAAAAAATAATTAATTCGTTGTGTTTTCATCCATATATTCTATGTTTTATAAATTACATTATTTGATTTTGAATTTAGTTGCATCATTCTATTAGACAACACAGAGTTTAAGACCTACAAAGGAAACTTATTACGAGCACTTATTTTTTGGAATTTTTTGATATCAAAGTGTAATGATTAGTTTTTTAACATCACCTGAAGTTTCATTGAAAAATTCAATCAATTTCCTAGTGTTTCCCAAAAACAGAAAAACATTATGCGATACATCCAATATTTCCCATGCGATAACCAATGTGCTTTCATATCCCAAAGGTGCAATATAACCGTCAATACTGATACTGATACTGAAAACATTGGTTAAGATCATTTGACCAGTATGATTTCTGGACTGTGGTCCTTCTACAAAGGAGCCAATGACCAAGACAGTATGGAGCAACCCACAACATGTCCATCACGGTCATGGTAGATGATAAGGGTGAAATTTGGGTCGGCCTCAACCTGAACATGCGAACCCCAACCTGAATATTTGGTTGAATCCAACCCTGAGTCAGGTTGTGCTTGGGTTGAGGCCTCAAAACAACCCGACCCTAGTACGTTGTTATTACTTTTTAAGGTAATTATATCAATACATGCAAATTGGACATTGCCATACAGCCTATCAGTCAAGAGGAGAGGAACCTGCCTAACCAATTTGAAAAGGAGGGTTACCAATCGAGTATTTACTCGACCGATATAAATCCCTTTTTCAAACCCAAAAACCCCCATTTCTGTAAGCTGCCACTCTACATCCATGTCTGTTCAGAAAATTTTGGGCTCCTTCCCTCCCTCCATCCATGTCTGTTTGGAAAATTTTGGGCTCCCTACCAATTGGAAAAAAGAGGTTTAGCAATCGAGTATTTACTCGGCCACTATAAAAAGCCCTTTTCAAACCTAAAAAACCCCTTTCCAAAGCAGCCCCTCTCCATCCATGTCAGTTCAGAAAATTTTAGGATACATGCATACCTATTCATTCCCAACCCGAGATGGCTTAGGGTCAAAGATCTAATAAATCAGGTTGGAGAGTTTGGGTTAGATTTTGGTTTGGGTTTGACTCAGTTTGAAGTTGGGTTGGGCTCAGGTTGACTCTCAACCCAACCCGACACACCCAAGTTGTAGCGCTAGTATATAAGCCACATTTAGAGAATGATGGCAAACAATACCATAGTTCCGGCCTTTAGAGGGAAGTGAATGGCAGTTTGGACATTTTCCAAGATTGGCCCTTAGCAAGTGTGATGCAGATTCTCCCCCTTTTTCTCCCATTTTGGATCCTTTCACCGGTCAATCCTCAATTGACAAATCCAGGATGTCAACCGAACATAAGATTGGCTAATCTTAGAGTCCCCAATCCAAGACTGACCAAGATTCACCAATCCCAAGATTCACAACTCCCTACGACTAGGGCATCCAATTGGGCCCTCAACGAGGTATTCCAAAACAGTTACATAATGGTACGGTGGTAACCGTTACGAGTTACTGGCCGTAACAGCCATTATGAAAAAATTGACCTGAAATGGCCCCGTAATGGCCTGTAGAGGTCCCGGTCATGAAACAGTGGTAACGGTAACAGCCCCATAACGGTCGATTATGGGCCAAAATAGATTTCTTCAAAAAACAAACCTGTGACGCCTGTTACGGGGCAAATCGTAATAGTAACGGCTGGGGAAGTTACAGCCACCGTTACCATTATGAAATACCTTACCCCTCAGTCTTAACAGGTAACGTGGGAAACTAGATGGTATTTCCTTAAGAACAACAATGCAATGGGAAATAGAAGATATCTCCATTGTGTGCAGTAATTGAGTATATAGCTGGAGGTGCAGATCAAAATCAACGTTTGAAAGTTCTTTCAAAGCCAAAACTTCATGCTAGGCAAACAAATTAGAAGTCTACATTTCCAGTAGTCCAATGCATACAAATCTGGACATACCAAAAGGGACAGCAAAATAATAACAAGAGATATTAATCACAAAGAAACTTCACAGATAAATGGGATGGAATAGTTAGTAGTTTGATTTAACCCAAAATAAAAGATAATGTATTCAACAGTGGACAAGACAGACCACAGTGGCTGATAAAACCAAGGGGTAAACCACAAAGACGAAGCTGATGAAACAAGGACTGACCCAATAAAATAAAATAAAAAATAACAAGCAGATAAAATACAGAACTAAACCTCAAAGCACAAGGATATGTTTGTGTACCTCCATCTAATGGTGGTGGAGGGAAATCTTTCAAAACTTTCTCTAAATGTTTTGAGCTCTCATGGCTAACAACACGAGCAACCAGACCCTCCAAGATTTCACCTTGCACCTTTATGTGATCCTTTGATCCTGCAGGTTGATACAAAGACCTAATGACATTTAGCAAAACAGTTAACGAAACATAATCCGAGAAAACCACATGTAAACTAAATTATAAAAAACGGTTAGGTAATGGCCATTACATAACGATAATGGTGCCAGTTGTTACACGTTACAGGGCTGTAATGTACCATTTCAAAAATTTTGAACTGTAACAGACCATTAACAGCCAAGCGCTATTACGCATATATATGCTTAAAAAGGAGCTGTTTTCATTTGTTACCATTTCTCCTTGACATTTCGAAATTCGCTTCTTAGGAGTGTTTCGAACCTATTTTCAAGTAGAATTGTTCAATAAATGGAGATTAAAAGACAAGATATAAACCGTTTTTTGAAAAATAGAAGAACCAAGGGCCAAATTTAGGAGAAAACGGAAAAAAGGGCAAAAAATCATTTTTTGTAATTCTTTCGTACTACAACATGTTGATTCAACATTATATTTACCAAATCTTGCTAGATTTGTGGTCGATTCAGCCATGCTTATCTATTTTTTTCTTTTTTTCTTTTTTGGTAATTTTATGTTTCTTGCATAATTTCTAGCAATGTTCAAAAAAATAATAATTTTTGTAAAATATTTGGTGCAGATTGTTCAAATACATGTAAAGAGTTTAGATCTACACATGCATGCACTACATCAGAGTTTTTCATCTGTTTTTCTAGGTTTTTCGTATGTTTTAATTTCAGGTCATTTTTTGAATGAACAATGTCGAATTTATTTTTAATTTTTTTTTCTTCAAATTTCTTGAGGAGAAGATGTCAAATGCATAGGGATATGCATTAGTGGGATAAATCCCACATATTACATGAATTTCATCCCATTTTGAGAGCATTTGAGTGGTCCACCAAATGGATGATACTATTCACCTGAATTTAGTTTTAATTTTTCCTTCAAATTTTCTTGGGTGAAATGATCTCATATGCTTGAGGATATACATTAGCCAGATTCAGTCCATTTTTTGGGGCATCCTAGTGGTCCACCATATCAACTACACTATTCACCCGAATTGAGTAATTTTTTTTCAAATTTATTGGGAAAATAATGTCAAATGTCTAGGGATATGCATTAGTGAGATAAATCCCACACGTTGCATGAATTTTGGCTGGTTTTAAGAGCATTCCAGTGGTCCACCAAATCAACACTATTCATCCGAATTTAAATTTAATTTTTTTTGCAAATTTCTTACAAAGAATTATATCAAATGCTTAAGGATGTGCATTAATGGGATGAGTTCCATACATTACATGAATTTCAGGCTGTTATGGGGGCACTCAAGTAGTCACAAATCAGCTTGACACTATTCATCCATACTTCATCTAAAATTTCTAGTTTGTAATGTTCTTTTAACATTACATAAGTATTTGTTGGCAGAAGCTTGGTGCTTTTAGAGTAATTTGGGGTTGACGACTTGGACTTGGACTTGGGGCAAGACTAGTGACTTGTGAGCACGAAAAAAAAAAAAAAAAAAAAACGGCAACCCCAACCAGGAAATGAAGATGTTGGATAGCAACAGTGTCAAAGAGTAGGTGGGAATAGGCATGCCATAAAATACAATTATTGTGGCAGATTAATAATTGGAGGAATCACATGAGTAAAACAGCATTTGGCGTATCAAAAGGGACAAATCAAGGTGTACCCAAGTGTACCAAAAGAGATAAGGGAGATGCAGTGGAATCTAGAAGACATAAAGGGAAGAAAGCTACTGTACGGAAGAAGCAGCAAGATGCTCTTAATGTAGCACAAGCTGCACGATGGAGATTTTCGATCGTGATTATATGGGTATAGATGATAATGATAATGTTGAGTCTGATGAGAATTTGATAAGAAGGTGACAAACACGAAGGGAAAGAGCCTAAGCACCACTCATGAAGATGAAGAACATCGGCACATGTTTTGAAGGGGGAGGGGGAGGGAGAGGGGGAGGGGGGTGTCAGTTCGGGGGATAATGGGTGTAGGAATGAGGCAGGGAGCATTAGTAGGGGGAAAGGTAGGGGTGGGGTGAAGTGGGGGTGGTGGTGGGGTGAGAGTGGAAATCATGGTATGCTTGGTGGTTTACAGCATAGAACTTTTAGCCAACGACTTCACATGCTCCTTCAACTGCTAATGACGTGGATGCAGTAGAGCTAGGGAGACCTTCATGTGATCACATTTTGTTTGGAAAAAAGACGACAAAGTATACGAGGTTGAAACAAATATAGGAAAAAAAAAAAAAAAAAACTACAATTGAGAAGTTTGGTGGGGCAACAACCAAGTATAGCTTTAAATGTATCAAACTGCCCCTATTTGCAAGTGGTAACAGATATAGCAGCAGAGGCGGGCAAAAGAGTTTATGCACCCACAGCTCGTGAGATAGGGAGACGTAGATGCAGAGAATACAGATGTGATGGCATAGTAAAGGATGTACCATTATGTGCAAGGGTTCGACTGGCCCAACCAGACGAGCACGATAAACTTTATATTTTACTATCACATGGGAATGGTGTTCTAAAAAGCCATTGATGCATCTGAGGTGATAAAAGATGCACGGTATATTTTAACTATTATGGATAAGATGGTAGATGAAATTGAAGAGGAAGTCATGCAAATTGTTATAGGCAATGAAGCATCACACAATTAATTGGAAATAAAAAATGTTGATGGGGAAGCGAAAACATTTATTCTAGTTCCTATATGCCGCACATCGTATTAACCTTATACTAAAAGATATTAAAAGGAAGAAAAATGTTGCAAATTTGGTTGAAAAGGCAAGGCAAGTCACAACATTCATCTCTAATCATAACCAAGTAGTCGTCATAATGAGGAAGTTTACAAAAGGGTGTGCGTTACTTAAGCATGTGATGACTCAATCTGCAACAAATTTTATTGCACTTGAGAGTTATACAAGTATAGGGGAGAGTTGAGCAAAATGTTTGCTTCCTAGAAGTGACTCAACACAAAGAATGAGTAGAAGACTTCAAGAACATCGATTAAGGTTGCTGAGACCATAAGAGTCCACAAATATTAGAAAAAAGTATGAAACATCCTCAAGGTAATGGAACCACCGATGAGAGTCCATCATATAAAATCCAACGAGATACCTATCATGGCCTTCCTTTATCAAGTTGTGGATAAAACGAAGCTTGTTATTTGTTCTAATTGTGAGAACTACGAAGATTAATAGATGATAATCGACAAACGTTGGACTAATCAGCTTCACCTTCATGCGGTAAGTAACAAGATCAAAGTGATTCACAGTATCTATTACTCTTACTCTAGTAATGTCTCATGCATGTTCATTATGCACTTAGTAGTTATTAGTAAGTCATTTTTATCATATCATAATTAAAGTCCTTTATCGTTTTCATTATTATAATGTAAGCTACAATTTAAATCCAAGATACCAACATGCTCCATCACTTGTTGAGGATAAAGAGATACGTGTTGGGCTGAAACTTAAAATAAAGATATTAGAGCCTCACTAAGATATACAAATAAAGGAGTTCAACAAAATAAATACAACTCCTTAATTATTGGTCATTACTCATACACTACATATATATTGTATTATTTCAATGCTTAAAGCTATATGAATGTTTTAGCGTATTGTCCACAATTGGATATGTATAGACTTCACCAAGGCAGCTCCTCATATACTTGAACAAAGGAATTTTTCAAACACCTCTAGGTAAGAAATTGATGTTTTATAACTATCACATAATCGTAAAAGTTATTTTATTAGTAATGTAAAGTGGTGCATTTGACAGTATTACTATTACGTACATAAGGTTTTTCTTCGTTTTCTATATGGCTAATTGGTGGCTTCATTTTGAAAAAAGTGCGAAGGCTCTCAAAATAATAGTAGTAGAAGTTTTGAGACAAGCAACTACTTCCTCTAACTACAAGAGAGAATAGAGTTGTTTTCCAATAATTCATTAAAGCAAAGGAATAGGTTATAGGTAAGGCATTGGATCGGCTTCTCTAGATGCATTAAAACATGAAGTTGAGATTATGAAATATGAAGCATGTGGTGCACCAGATCAAGGAAGGCAACTTTTGTCCAATTAACTTGGACAACATTTATGATGAAGATGACCCACTTCTACTTAAATTAGAATAAAGAGAGACAGGTAGAAGAGGATAGCGAGGAAGTCAAGGTGCATGACCCATCATTACGCACAAACCGGCAAAAGAGTCATGCAATTGTTTTAGAGAGAATGCTACTAAAGATATGACCCGAGAAAGGAGTATGTTGGGGACATCATGCGCACTCACGCCACCCCCTACGCACGTACACCAGAAGGAGGGCCCCACCGTCGATCTGGATCGATGACAACGTCCAGGGAGGGCCTCCTACCTAAAAGACGAAGTTTTGATTCAAAAGAATGGGCCCGTTAGTCAAGAAAAGCCCATCATGGGATCTCATGATCGTGGCTCACTAGTCAGATTGATTTCATATTTTAGGTTTTGCTTATTAATGTTATTTAGAACATCATAGATGCTTTAGATTTCTTTGATTAGTTTTTATTTTGGTTTACTTCATTGCCAAGTAATAGGTTGCGCACATGGCGCGAGTTTTAGGGTATAGGGTTTTCTTATAAATAGGCACCCCTTGTAGCCTTTTTTTAATTGATTGAAGATTAATAAAAATTCTGCGTTTTCCTACTCTCTGAGTTGTGAAGCCTAATTGGGTGCGAAGCCCTCCCTTCGTCGAAGGGTTAACTACCGTGATGCGAAGCCACATCTATCCCAATTTACCCCCATCCATCGCCATCTCTACTACCTATCTTCTACCATCCCTTCTTCTCATCTCACCCCATCATTTACACTTCGAATCAATCATCTATTACAGCAATTCTCCTCCCCACAGCAAAATTTCAAAATCTGGCCCTACAGGAGGGCTGAAACTTCGGCGAAGCACCACGCACAAACCATACATCGGATCAAGTTAAGATTTGGGGGTTTTGGAGTCCATCACTGGCCGATCAAGGCCAGTGGGCCCCACACACGTGCAGCCGAGATCACACGCATGTGCGTCTGGGCCATCGTTGTTGTCCACGCGTGCGGTACTTCTCTGGTTCATCTCTCTCCTCTCTTTCACTCCGCTTTCACCCAAAATCCCTAAACCTAACCCTAAATTACTCAAATCTCCAATTTTATGCCCCTTTTCTCACCATAGGGTTCCTTGATTTGAAATTGGTGAATCCCTTGGATTAGGGACTGATTACTATGCATGTGTGGATGATTATTTCTTATTTTTTAGTATCGTTTGGTTCATAATTTTTATCGATCCAGCCCTATCATGTGTAGGCTTGGACCCGCATAGATTCCCCTTAATTGAATGTTTGGACTTTCATGTGGGATATGGAATTTGTGTAATTGTTTCTGAACTAACATGATCTTAAGCCTGAAATCTCGTATATCATATTTAATTTTCATGTCCTGCATCAGAGTAGCAGCAAAACTAAGACAGATATTGTGGTGGTGGTGATGATGATGCACATGGTCCTAGTTCTGGTCTTGCTCGACATACAAGGGTATAATGGTCCACACAGCTTGACGCTAATGAGCATCGACAAAGCAGAGGATGTCGAACTTGTGAGCATAGTGATTCACAATACTACTAGCCAGGAGAAGAGCATCATGGGGAGGCCAATACCAGTGGCACTGGAGGAGATGAGGCACTATTAGGATATCAGATAGCTTATGGATATGGATATGACCATGGATAGTTTATGGAGGCTATTGGAGCACTTTCTTGTTGGACTACTCCTGGATATGATCCACATGGAGCAAGATATGGGGATATAGATATCCATATCCATAATCGAACCATTCGTTGTTACAGTCTCTGCAATAGTAGTAGTACCACTACAATTATGCCAATGCCTATGGGTCTACATCTGGCACTGGTGACTATTCTTATTCAAATTCCACACAGCAAATGCCCAGTGGCGGTGATGATCATTATCAGTCATCCTCAAATTTCATTGACATGGTCCTTTCCTATGCTTATCATGGATATGTAGCACTCGTTCCACAGTTGAAGCCAGATGATGACGACGTTAAGGTTCAACAGGTGCAGGCAGCACGATTTTCTTTTTAATAGGGACATTACTAGTGACTAGTTTTTTTATATTTATTTTTGTCCTTTAACATCAATTCATCACTTGTGACTTATGAGTTCACTTTATAATTCATGCATTAACACATTATGGACAACTATATTATAGTTGTTTGTGGTAGTAGTTATATAAATATATAATTGCATCATTATTAGTGTCATGCTCATATAATCTTATTTACATTAAATCATTGATATTAAAAATTAAGAAAATTAAATATAGGAATATTGAAGTCAATCAAAGCCTCTTGTGGTGACTCCAAGGCTGGCAAAAGCAAAGAGGAGAAATATCTGGCTAGTAGAGGTTTCCAATCAGTCAGTGCAGCCCATCTAAAGGATGGAAATTCAGACACCTTGGAAGTTCCATTCTGGTGGAAGGTGGAGACTAGACCCTTGTCTCCTGACGACATCCCTCAGCCAAGCCAACGCCATTTCCAACCTTGTTCATTGCCAACTTCTCTCTATATTAGGATGAATATACATTCTCGAGTGTATTCAGTAAAGCCAAAGAGGTGAGAGAGGTCATTATTCCAAAATGGAAAGTGTCTTCCACAAGCCATAGTTTCATCTTTGTTCGCTTGTACTCAAAGGAATCAGTTGCTCGTGCCATATCCCTCCCATCTCTCCGGTTATACTAGTTTGAGGATTACAATCCAAAAAGGCCCATTCAAGTCCAAAGAAGGTCTCTCATGACTTGAAGAAGAATATGTGAGACCCCAAAGCTTCTCCCATCCCAAAAAAATAAAAAAATAAAAAATAAAAAATAAATAATCAGTTCCAGGCAGCACTGCCCTGCCTTCCCAGTGTGGTCCATTCAAAAATGTGGTGGCAAGTTCCACCTATGTTGGTTCCCCTATTACGCCCAATGTCCCAGTCCCCAACAAGTTGTTTGGCCCCCATATTCGAAAGATAGTAGGTATAGTTCACTAGTGGATGAATCGGCGGTAGTGTTTTAATGGAGCTTAGCAGTGACCTCTCTATTTGTATTGTGGAGAGTTGCAATCTCCAAGTTGGTCATTTTGCCCTCGATCCCTTGGGAGAGGATGAACTCATCATCAACCTTCAACTAGATGACAACCTCAAGTCCTTAACTTCATCCATGCGGTTGAGGCCTCGTACAAAGATAGGCCGGTGATTTCCCTCTGCAGATGGGCGGATTTCTCCTCTTTTGGCTCCATTGACTCTTAGTTTCTCCTCCAAGGCATCCCAATTGAACTATGGAATTGCGACTTCATAATGGGTGTTGGCTCCTGTGTTGGAAAAGTTCTCCTTTTCAATCTCCTTTTCAATTCGGCGATGTAGTCGGACTAGAAGCTCCATTCAGCTTGAGGAGGCAAAGACTAAACCCCATTCCCTCCAAGATCCCAGTTTCGATGGGGCAACTTTGATATTTTTGTTCGGCTAGCGGAGCCTAGCAAAGGCATTCATGGCAGCACCTAGTAAAGGCATTCATGGCGGCTATAGTGTCTCAAATGGGGGAAGAGGGACATCACAGTGGTCCGTGGTGGCGCACCTTTCGTTGGAGATGACAGAGCACAGTAATCTCGGTACTCCCGCAAAGCTCCAGTTTCAACGCAGGAAGACTTCAGCAAACACATGTCCCCCACCCGCATACATTGCCCTTACCTCGACCCGCCTATCTAGATCCTCGCACATTCACATCCTTCCCTCATATGCCTCCCCCTCCCTCACGCGCACACTGTCCTCACATGCCCCCTTCCCCCACATGCTTCTCTTTCTTTGATTCATCTAGACCATCCCCCGGATGTGCCCCATCGCCTATCATTGTACCTCCCCAACCACGTGGTCAATCATCTCTCTAGAGGCCAAGCAATAATGTTCGTTTATTGTATCCCTCCATGTACCAGGCACGTGGTGACCCTATTGGCCATCAATAGGCCCTTGAAACAGGCCCTTCTACTCCTATGGCAACACTCATTCGTGGGTCATCGTCTATTAATTCTTTCATGATGACTCCTACTACCAGAAGAGAAGAAACAACACCCTAGTCAGAGAAGCGCCTGTCTTGAGACCAGATGGCAATCTGAGCTTCTCCCACATTGATGATAACATCCTCTTTGAAGACGCGTGCCTTGCAGTCTTCAGCTCCCCTGGCAGATGACATTGTTAGCCTTTACAATGCCGATTTTAGGGCCAAAGAGGCTCTGCTCTCTAGGACACGTGTGCTGAGATCTCTCCTCAAGGTGCTAAGTTTCGACACCTGCATACGCGTCCCGTTGATGTTTGCTCCTTTGATGGATGATGACGAGAACCATTATGAGGCTGACACACCTGGCAACCCTCAGTCGTCCAATCACACGTGTGGATAATCTCCATAGTTGTTCAATATAGTCGAGGCCCTATTCGTTCTCGACTCTGACGACAAGCAAAGTGATGAGATCAGCTCCGACGTCAGCATGGACTCGTAGCCACTCTCGGCTCTCTTACAAGCCATGTATCTTTGGTCCCCATGATGCCGCCACTCTAGCATTTATTATGGAACCTCTAAAGAAGACACAAGAGGAGCGTGTCCCTGCCTCATATAATCAAGCCTTCCACTGTTGACACTTGATTAGTTCAACCTCCTTTTTTCTCAGGCAAACGCCTCTCCCCTAGATGCATGGTAGCTCCTTTATTTCTCCTTAGTTAGACCCCCCCCCCCCCCTGCGGATTTGCTTCAGCCTACAAAAACCATCTGGTTGGCCCTAAAACACCCCCACCCAATACCCCTCTTCAGTTTACTTCCCTCAAACAAAATGCATTTTCCTGTTTCGCCTTAACCAACTATCCCTCCCATCTTACCCCTTCTTTGTACGCTAAGGGCCTGTTTGGATTCGCGTATTAGGCGGGATTGTATGGTATTAGAGGGTTTAATTTGACATTTACGATGTTTAGTTTAGAGTGGAGATGCATGGAAAACCATGCGTGCGGAACCAAAAAAAAAAACGCAGCCATTGTGATGTATCGTCAGACGTCTCGACTGCCATCTGTACAGCCTATTCAATGCATTGTATTTTCGCCAGTTTTCATGCCTATCTCTTCCAAAAATGAGTTCCTCTCTCTGAGAAAAAAGAAAACAGCTGAAACTCAAATAATTTTTCTTCTTCTCCTTCAAATCTCTTCTTCCCATCTCTGGCTGGTGAATAGAGGATCGGATTCTGTCCTTTTTCTTCTTCAAATCCAACAACAAGAAGAAGAAGAAAGCGTGTCTCTTTTGTTGTTCTTATCCTTTTGCTATATAGGTTTTTGAAATCAGTTGATGTTTTTTCTTTCTTTTCTGATATCTCAGTTTTAGAAGGAAAAAAAAAAAAAAAAAGTACAAGAAATAGGGAACGGCTGAGATTGAACATTCTCTTTTAGGTTTTTTTATTTGTTGTACTACTTGTTCTGATCTTTGATCTTAAAAAGAGTATCTGAAAATCAGATTCAAATGGGTTTTTCTCCTTCTTCTTCATGTTCTTTCTGTCTTCTTTGATCTCTTTTGCACTCTTTCTTTTAATGGTTTTTGGTTTTCAGAGTTCAATTCCATCACCAACATTCCTTACATTCTCAGCTTTGATTTTATCCACATTTGCGATCTTCACTTCCACAAAGAAGAAAGATATTCCAGAAGCAAATTCATCGAAAGCTGAGATTTTTTTAACACATGACGGGCTAAAAACTTAGCCAGAAAAGAAGGTTGATCTGAAAATTCAGCTAGAAAATGAGGCCGGATTGATTGCACAATACACAGGCCTAATACGTCGTATCCAAACATTGATCTGTACAAGAAATTGTATACTTGCCTGAACAATACCTCCTATCCAAACATTGATTAATGGCATGTTGATTTGGATGTATTCTGAAAACCATCCAACGTATACATGAACAGTACCCAAATACAATACAATACACCCTAATACGCAAATCCAAACAGGCCCTAACATTCAGCCCATCTCTCATGACCTAATTCCCTCTTCTCATATCTCCATCCTCCATTCCCTTTCCCCTCCAACCCCACCCTTTGCTTATCCCTCCCCCTTCTCCCATCCTTAATCGGCCCTTGGTGCCCATCCCCCTCCCTCCCCAGGATTTTGGTGTCTCTTCCTTCCAAGGAAATTCCTTTCAATTTGACCCCTTGCCCCTTGGGCAACTGGAGATCTCCTCTCTCCAAGCTCAAGCAGTGGCCTCTTTTGCTACAGAGTTTTCCCCGTCCCTGTTTAACTTTGTCAGTTCCCCTCCCAGCCAAATTTCCACCAAGTGCTTTTAAGATGCAAGGATCTCCAATGGATTAAAGATGCCCTCATAGTGTTTAGGAAATTAGTTGGGCTCTCATTCGGGAACAATGACAATGACCACGTATCCCTCTTTCAATTCATAGAAACCAAAGACGCCTTGGCAGCTCATGAGGCAAAAAAATCTCAGAAGTCTCCTAAAGGATGGAGAGAGTTTGTTAGTCTCGAACCCCCCATCAATTACAAGTCTAGTTTGACTTCCCAAAGCTCGAAGAAAATTTTTAAGGCTGCTCTGGTGTCCTCTTCAGCCTGCTTCCCTCAAACAAAGCGCCTTCTCTTCCTCTTCTGCCTTAACTCACTATCCCTCCCATCTTACCCCTTCTTTGTATGCTAACATTCAACCCATCTCTCACAAGCTAATTCCCTCCTCTCATGTCTCTCTCCCCTTTCCCTTCCAACGCCATCTCTCATGGCCTAATTCATAGGGCTGCTCTGGCATCCCAATGAAGAAACTCTGCTAAAACGTTCAAGGTTTGAGTGGTAGGAATAACAATGCTCATATTAGAAAGATGAAAAATATAGTCATTGCCCTCCAAGAAATGAAGCTCCAACCCGTCAATCGTGCAGTCTTGGACTCTAGTTCGGGATCTACTCATACAGAACGTCTTTTCCTTAACGTGACTAGGGCCATGGGTGGCATCCTAGTGGCTTGGGACTCCAAAGCCTGGATTAAAGAGGACTTCCTGATTGGTTCCTTCTTAGTCTCTATAGTCCTCACATGTCCTTCCTCTAGGTTTTAAATGGATCTTCTCAACGATCTATGGGCCTTGTAAAGCCGCCTCGAGCCAGCTTCTCTAGGTTGATCTAAACGCAATTCGTAACAAATGGTCTCTTCCTTGGTGCCTTGGTGGCAACTTTAACTTCATTTGTTTTTCTTTCAAAAAATCAAATGGTAGTTGCCTCATAGCATGAAATCCTTTTCTGATTGAGTTGGTTATAAATATATGGTGGATCTTCCTCTTTTGGACGTAAAATTCACCTGGTCTAATGGCCAAAATCCCCTAATCCTTTATTGCCTCAACAAATTCCTTGTCTCGCCTGACTAGTTGCGTGTCTACCTGAAGGTTTCCCAACGTGGATTCCCTTGTCCCATATCTAATCATTGCCCTATCATCTTGGACTCTATAGAGAAAAGTTGGGATCCTAGGCCTTTCACGTTTGAATTATCATGGCTTGAACAAGATGGTTTTTTCGTTAGTAACCAGTGATCCTTGTTTTCTATTTTAGGTGAATCAAGCCTCGTCCTTAACCAAAAGACAAACTATCAAATTTGCTCTTATCAATTAGAAGAACTCTTCCCTCGATGGCATCAAGGTGGAAATCAGCATGCTTCTCCGATATTCATCTTTGGATGCTAAAGAAGAGTCAGGTCCACACTTTAATGTAGATAGGGATTTAAGATCTACCTTGCATAAGGATTACTCGAGGAAAGTCAAGCACGAAGAAATCAAGTGGAGATGACGCTCGAGTGCTCTGTGGCTCAAAGAAGGTGATAAAAATACGCATTTCTTCCACAACATTGTCAGTGCCAAAGCCTAAAATAACAAGTAGTGTTTTCATTGATGGTTCTAAGGTTGAGGACAAACAGCAAGTTTGTAACCACATCATTTCTTTCTCTAGTAAATTGCTTTCCTCTAATGGTTGGTACCGGCCTAATTTGGACAATCTTTCTATCCCCCAGATCTCTGTCGAGGAAGCCAACGCCCTTGAATCACTCCTTCGAAGAGGAGATTAAGGATGTGGTGTTCTCCCTTGGTAGAGACAAGAATCTTGGTCTGAACACGTTTCCGTTCGCTTTCTTCCAAGTCTTCTAAGAAGTGATTACAAATGACTAAATCAATTTCATCTCTAAGTTATTTTCTTTTGGTTGATTGCCTAGAGTTATAGGAGCTTTTTTCATTACCCTTATACCGAAAATCGATGGAGCAACTCATCTCAAGGATTTTCGCCCTATTAGGTGGTATTGTTTGTTAGCTTGATATCGAAAAAGCCCTCGATCAAGTCAACTAGGATTATATCGACTATATGTTGGATCGTCGAGGGTTTGGGTTGACATGGCGTAGTTGGATCAGGACTTGGATTTCCTCTGCTCGTTTCTCTGTTGATGTAGGACCAATGCCCAAACTAGCATAATATGTAATAGAAACCAAATAACAGTTGTAATAAGAAAATCAAGATCTAAACATGCCAACTAATCACAAATTATAGAAAATTCAGCAGTCATAACTCATAACTACAAGAAATAAAATATCACATGCCCACAATGATGATTTGTAAGAATTCAACACTAGACCCATGGAAGTTGGAACTTCCATATAGCATAGGGATCATCCACACGCAATGCAAATTCAATTGAATCAATTAGGATTTAAAAGTATAGATCTATAGTTGGGGTTTGATTAAAAAAAAAGTTTAGGGTTTGTAGAAACTTGAGAAATAGGGTTTTGAAGGCTAAGGTTGTAGAAGATTAGGGAAATCTATGGTTTTGGGTGAGATTAAGGTTTCTAAAAGAGGGAAATAAATTGGAGGTTTAGGGTTTAGTATGAGGGGATAAGGGAGAGGTTGATGGGGAGAAGGGGGAGGTCCCTACGGCAGGCCATACAGTTAGTCTGTACGATACGACCGTACATGCTATACAGACAGGTGGTCCGTACCCTAGGGTTGTCCGAGTTGGGTGGCTTGATGCTCAGGTAGTTAGGGTTTGTGTAGCGATGGGAGAAGAAGAAAGGCTTTGAGGAGAAGTTAGTTTTCAAGAAGAGTAAGACTGGAGAAGACGAAATCAACAACTAGAACAAGAAATAAGAATAATGTCACATTGGATTCACTCAAAAACACGGAAGGCTTCACAAACCCAATCCTCCATTCATAAGAGAGAGCTCAAAGAGAGTTTTTCTTTTCAAAGAGAAATTGCAATGTTCATTAACCCCAAGGGGTTCATACACCCAAGCTTATAGAGCGACGAAGGGTATTTTTTACAAAAGTACCCTTAATGAAAGGAACTTTTGCAAAAAAAGGCGCTTTCAAAGTTAAAAATGGCCCTACTTAGCCCTTTCTTGCATAAAATCAAATAAAACCCAAAATAAACTAAATCCTAATAAAGTAAAATAAAACTAAGATATCTACATCCTAAAGTGGCCATGATCGAGGCAGGCCACAATTAAAAGTAGTCAAACGGCCTGATACGCACGATCCAACAGTCCGATCGATGTGTGCACTCGATCCAACGGTCCAGAACTCCACGATACAAACCCATGTACATCTTCCCAGTATGGGGTCTTCAAATATGCACAAACCATGCATGTGGGGTCTTCTACGATAGCTAGGGATATGATCTAGACCCCGTAAGCCCCATGTAACACTCGTCTAGCCACAAAGAAGGTTGTGTCGCTATCATCCTCCTCTAGTAAACTCTGAATAGTCGGATGTTCTCGTCATCTATCCTAGTTAATGGCTCCCCCAAAGGCGCCTTAATTCCTCATGTGGCCTCGAGCAAGATGACTTGTTGTACCCCTTTTCTTTTTGTCATTGATGTTAAAGGCCTCCATAGAATGAGTGGTAAAGGTGTGTCAGCTGGTCTCTTTAGTGGTTTTGAGATCGCGCACTCGAGGCCCTCTATTTCCCATATCCAGTTTGTGGATAATATGTTGCTCTTTTGTGACGCTTCTTTGGTTGCTATCAAAAATCTCCACATAATGTTCGTTATTTTGAGGCCATTTCAGGCCTCAAGGTGAATCTTTTTGAAAGTGAGATACTAGGCATTAATCTCTCTCAACTCCCGAGGGCCTTGCCTAGTTGGTGGAGGTTTTCGCATGTAAGGCCAGTTCCTTTCTTTTCACTTGTCTTGGCTTGCCTCTCTATATAGGAAAATCAGCCAATTACCTCTAGGAGGTTGTCACTGAATGTGTCGAGAGAAAGCTTTTGACGTAGAAATGGCGTTACCTATCCCTTGAGGGTCACCTCACCCTTAAAGCATCCTATCCAACCTTCCCTCTTACTTCCCCTCTTTCATTTGGGCAAATGGAGCCCCTCCGAAAATCCCGCCCTCGTCTGGATCGTAGCAAGGGAAGGATCATCTCCAAAGACAGACCATTTGCAATGTTGGGGTCTAATCTTGCCTAACATTTGTTCTCTCTGCCAAGAGGATGTGGAATATATCAACCACCTCTCCATTCATTCTTTTTTTGCCTGCGAAGTCTTGTCTATCATCATTGACTGCTTGCACATCTCCTGGTTGATGCCCCAAGAAGCTCATGATCTCCTCTTCTCTGGCATACAGGCAGTGGAGGGTAGTATCAATTTGCTTAGGGTTCTACCCTATCTTTTAGTTGTATAAATGAGCTAGTTTTTGGTTTTAATTTTGGTCTTTTGCCTTTCTCTCTCTTTTCTTCTTTTTTTTTTTTTTTTTTTGGTTTTTTCCTTTTTGCCGTTTCTTTTGTTTTGTTTTGTTTTTATTGTTTTTTGTTTCCCCTTTTCTATGTGTCTTTTGCTTTATTTTTGTTCTAGCCTTATGGTGTTTTAATAATATTTTTGTCATCTTCCAAACAAACAAAAAATTAGCAGGCAGCCTGAGACAACATTCTTACCCAAGAATGGCCTACTACAACATCATAAGCATGTTCAAAACAAGAAAAGAATACATATTTGGAATCTTCTCATGTTTTCCGGTTTTAAATATTTTCCATTTTTTTGTTAAAAAATATCGACTATTAATGCCCATTGGCCCATAATGGCCAGTATGGGGCATTAACATTACAGTCTCATGGCCGGCCATTACACGAGCTATTACTGTTATTGAATAACATAATGTAAACAGAAGGCAGAGTGGAAAAAAAAAAGAATCTGATATTATGTATTCAGATTTTCAAAAAAACGTACAGATAAAATATCAGTTAAATTTCAGGCATTGATGCGATCCAACAAAAAAAAAAAAAACCAAAAAAAAAAAAAAAAAAAAAAAAATAAAAAAAAAAAAAAAAAAAAAGAAAAAAAAAACAAAAAAAAAAAAAAAAAAAAAAAAAAAAAAAAAAAAAAAAAAAAAAAAAAAAAAAAAAAAAAAAAAACAAAACCAAAAACAAAAAACAAAACAAAACAAAAAAAAAACAAAAAACAAAAAATACAGCAAGCATCTAACGATTAGTTAGTAAGAAAAAGGCAATATTCAGTGCACGCAGAAAAGGAATACAAGAGATCCTGCATAACCATAGCTTCTTAATGTATTCATGTAAAAGCATAACCTGGTACAGATATGTCAGCAATGTCATCAAGAGCTTTACATACAGGTGTCGCAGTTCCTTCTTCACATAATGCATCATAGGCAGCGAAAAAGGAAGTCACAGATTTCCTTCAATAGCAAAGGTGAATGAATCAGAAGAAAGCAATGTGAACTGATAGGCAAACTTTTGTCAAGAACCATCTCTCATCTACTAACAGAAAAGCAAACTTGCACATTCTCAGTAAAGAAATTAACAGGAAATAAAATCAACAAGGTTCAGAAATTGAATATCATTTTGAACAAGTTAAATGCAGTACATATGAGAGCAGATACAGTTTCAAACTGACAACTATATCTGAATGCAATATATACAAAAAAAAAAAAAAAAAAAACATTTAGAAGACTGCTAGGTAACACTCAATAACTCCCTTAGAATTTCTAAAACCATTCACAAGAAACAAAATGGGGTTCATATGTCACCAATCATAGTTACAAAAATTTTTTTTTTTTTTTTTTTTAAAAAAAAGTCTCACCGAGCATATTTAGCAAAACTACTAATCAGTACAGGCCAATGTGCATAATAGGGAAATGGACTTTTAACAACTTGTCTTATCACAGAAATTGAATACAATAGGAATTCATGTAAGACATTCATTTGAGGTATCTAATTGTACTAAAATCATCATCATGCAATGAAAGGAACCACCATAGCTAGATAGGAACCAAAAATACCATTATATTTTAGGTAGAAAATCGCAGGGTGTAAATCATGATGAAAGAAGAGCAAAAGAGAAAAGGGAACATGAGAGGAGAAGCTTTTTATATCCTCCCTCTCTCCACAGCACCTTTATTTATAGAAAGAAGGGATTACAAGAGAAGGAAACAAGGAGACAAGACTGCTCTCCTTATAGGAAAGAGACTCACGGATAAAGAGGAGAGACCTATTCTAACCACAATACATAAAAAAGGAAAAAAAAAAAAGTATAGTGCACACAAAAATATTAGAATCTGTGTACACTGACACTCCCCCTTAACCTCGCACATGGATATCATTCATACTTAATAGTCTTGAAACGAACCAATGCAATGAATTTAGTAAGAGCATTGGTCAACTGTTCTTCCAAATGAACAAATGGTCCTAAAAGCTTGGCAACTTCTCAAATGAAATGACAGTCGACTTCAATGTATTTTGTGCATTCATGGAAGACCGGGTTGGATGCAATGTGAATGGCTGCTTTTTTCTTCTTTTTTTTGTTAGCTTGTTAGTACACCCACTGTCAGTTCACACATCACTGTTAGCCACCCCCACTAGGGAATCGATACCCTAACCTCAGTGTTGAAACGAGGTATCTTTCACTCAGTCTACCACTTTCACCCCCACTAGCTTGTTAGTACACCCACTGCTTGATTATCACAATGCAGAGGAATTGGAGAAGATGTCGAGAATCCCGTTTCTTGAAGGATGCCTTTCAACCATAGTAATGTATAAGCTTCACGAGCCATTACATGATATTCTACTACAGCAGAGGAGCGAGCAACAACAGGTTGTTTCTTACTTTTCCAAGTAACCAGATCTCCTCAAACAAAATGTGCAATACTCTTTCATAGAGCGCCAATCAAACAAAGAACCCACCAATCAGCATCACAAAACCCGTTGATATACAAATAACCATGATTTGTATAGAAGAGACCTCAACCAGATGCAGCTTTTAAATAACGAAGAATTCAATAACTGGTTCAAGGTGGTGGTGACACGGTTATTGCATAAACTGACTTACAACCCCACAGAGGAGATGTCCTGACAAGTAAAACTGAAATAAATTAGCTGACCCACCAGCATGCAATACACTCCCAGATATCAATTTCATCAGGTTCTCTCGTGCAACATATGATTAACTTCAATAGGTAGGTCCACTAGTCGAGGCCCAAGTAAGCCGGCCTTAGAGAGAAGGTCTAGAACATACTAATGTTGGGACAAGAAAATTCTACATTTGAGTGAGCAACCTCATTTCCAAGAAAGCACTTCAATAGTCCTAAATCTTTCATCTCAAGTGATAATGCCAAGAATTTCTTAAAATGGCCAATCTCAGTAGTGCTTGTACCAGTTAGGATAATATCATCAACATAAGCAACTATAATTGTAGTATTGCCATCCATATGTACTACAAACACTAAATGATCAAATGTGCCCCTTTTAAATCCAATGTTGGAAATCGTGTTGCTAAGCTTTTCAAACTAGGCATGAGGTGATTGTTTGAGGCTGTATAAGCCCTTTCTGAATACGACAGACTTTTCCGAACTCCCCCTTAGGCCAAAAACTGGGAGGAAGGGCCATGTATATTTCATCATGAAGGTCCCCATGAAGAAATGAGGCATCTAGTTGACATAAGGGCCACTTACAGTTGACGGCGATAGGCAATAGAATATGAACGGAGTTTAATTTTGCTCTTGGAGCAAAAGTTTATCTTCCCCAAGCTTCTAGGTGAAGCCCTTAACAACCAGTTGTGCTTTGTATTTGTCAATGGATCCATTTGCGTTGTATTTAATTGTGAACACTCATTTGCACCCAACAATATGTTTTCCCAGTGGAAGGGTAACTAATTCTCACATATGCTATTTTTCAAGGGCAGGCATCTCTTCCACCATGACTACTTTCCATTTAGGGTTAGCGGCCAGAGCATCTGCAATTTTGTTACATATAGGCACAGCCAATACAAATGAAAGATAGGATTTATAAGAAGAAGATAGATTGTTATAGGTGACATAGTTCCCAATGGGATACTACATGCAAGATCGAGTTCCTATGAGAAGGCCAATTGGAAGATCCACTTGATCTAGTTCCAACGTTGAAAAGTGATGATGCTCGGGAAGACTAGGAATTTTCTTCCTTTGAGAATAGACCTCGAGTTCTTTAGTTCGAGTGGAACTTAGTATCTCCTAGAGATGACACTCGTCTGTGATGTAAAGGGAAAGCAAGGGGGAAAAAAAAAAAAAAAAACCATGTACTATCTTGTAAATTGAAATAAGGCACATTTTCAAAAAATGTGACATCCTTAGAAAAATACCATTATTGATCCATAGGACAATAACATGTGTACCCCTTTCTAAAAGTTTTAGCATTCTAAGAACGCACATTTTATTGATTATAATCATTGTTCAAATTATCCCCGATATAATCCCTATCTCCAACTCAGCGATACCGATAATACCGGTAGCGATACTGATAACACTGCTAATCTCAGAAATTCCATGTGTCAGTGATGTGTCGCTAAGTATCACCAATGTATCAATCGCCAATGAATCACCAATATTTTTTACTAGGTAAATTCCATGTGCCCCTTATATCGTTAATGTATCAATATCACCAATATTTTCAACTATGTAAATTCCAGGTGTTGCTTGTATCACCAATGTATCGATGATATTTGTGTAACATTGCTAAAGTATCGATATAGCCAAAAATCTATTAAAAAAAAAAAAAACTTTCCATTTCAAATTTTTATGGGCACATAGTTCGATGTGGTGTTCAAACTGTCGAAAATAATGTTGATCATATCGCAATGTTATCATTATCGCATCATAGGGGATATTGAGACCACAATCTTTCGTTTCCTTTCTAGTTATCGACAATTTCTCAGCGAAATATCGTGTTGTCAATATTCTGAAATATCGATAGATATTTGGATGGATGGTTGGATGGATACATGGGATGGTTGGGTTGGTTTCTTACAACAGCACATGCTTTTAGGCCCCCATTAAATGAAAACTTATTATGTACGCATTCTTTTTTACAAATTTTTTTATTCCTAAATATATGAATATATGTATTTTAGCATCTCCTGAAGTTTCACTAAAAAATCCATTGTTTTCCTCGTGTTTCCCCGCATTTCCGGTTATCGGTGATATCGATATTGTTTCATATTCCCGGACAACGAAACTTGTAGCGATACCAATACTTTGAACACCGATTGCAGTCTCCTTAGAAACATATCTCCTCCTCTGATATGATGTAAATCAGAATGGAAGAAGAGCAAGAAAGAGAAAAGAGGAGAACATGAGAGGAGGAGAAGCCTTTTTATATCCTCCCTCTCTCTACGGCACCTTTATTTATAAAAATAAGGAGTTACAAGAGATAACGAGAAAAGACTCATCTCCTTAATAGGAAAGAGGGACACAGATAGAGTGGAGAGACATATTCTAACCACAATACAAAGAACTATTCTAACCATAATACAAGGAAGAAAAGGTATGGTGCACACAGGAGTATTAGAATTTGTGCACATTAACACGGAAAACTCAAGGACCAACTAGATAAGAACCAAACACGCCATTAATTCCCAATAAAAGATCAAAGGGAATACCCAAGGAAAACACTTCTAACATTCAAAACCAAAAATAAAAATAAAAATAAAGGAATCACCTCACCAAGTTGTATGATATATAAAGGGAGATGTTAACGTCTCCTCATATATCAATACAGGTGACTAAGAAGACCAATGTGCAAGATAAGGATATGGCTTTGTATCACTTGACTTGTCACAAAAATTGAGTGCAATTGGAAATCATGTAAGTCGTTCATTTAAGGTATCTAATTGTGCTAAAATCATCATCATGCAATAAAAGGAACCATGCAGATACGAACCAAAATTGCCATTAATCTTTAGGTAGAAAATCGCAGGGAAAACCCAAGGACGACCCAAATAAGAGCCAAAAAAGCCATTAAACTCCTGGTAAAAGATCATAGAGAAAAGCTTTTAACATTCAACAACCCCCTATATGATACATTTAGAGATGCTAATATCCCCACTTTCACGAGAATGTTAGCAACATCCCCAAACCTTTTGAATGACATTTAGGAGGCACAATCATGAATATGGACACATCCATTCAATAGTACCACCAGGAGCAAGCCATGATGCAAGAATCTCATCGATCAAATGATCTTTAACCCTTTGAATGGGGCCAATTTGTTGCAACTATCCATTTTTTATGAGCCATAGATCCCACGATCAAGAGCACATCAATCATAAGCAATACAAAGTGAAATATATCATAGATGTTTCAAGATGATGATTGGACCTGCTTTGTTTATCTTCTTGATCTTGACTATCCATTTCCATGCCATAGATCAGATGTGTGAGTTATGCACTATGCCTTGCCCCCAAGTTGTATGAATGAATATATGGTTCAAAGGATTGGTCATTCCCTATGCCATTTATGAGCATTAGGGACATTTAAGGTAGGGACATTAGCATTTCTCATATGTATAATACACACTTATATATAAGGTTTTGATAACGTCACCACCTACATGGGGGTGTTAGCAGCATCCTCAATCCTTCCGAATGACACATGAGATGCCCAATCATCAATTGGGGTGGTTCATTCAATAGTACAATAGGAACAAGCTATGGTGCTAGAATCATGCCAATCGGATGATCTTAAACCTTTGAATGGGGTCGATTTGTTATAGTCGTCCGTTATTTACGAGCCATAGTTCACATGGTTAGAATCTTCAAACCAAAGTGCTACATTGGAATCATAAGTAATATAAAGTGTGATCAATCAAATGGATGTTTCCGGATGATGACCTATCTTATTTCTCTGCTCAATCATGATTGTACTTTTTCCATGCTATTGATTGGATGTTTAGGATCATCTAATTGTCATGATTTTTGCACCATGGCTTGCTCCTAGTTGTATTAAAGAATGAAAAGTTCATATCAACAATAGATCATCCATAAGTTATTTAAAAGCTTTGGGGACATTGCACTTGCTTAAGTGGCCATGAAGGTTGGGAGAAACTAGCAAAATCATATATATTATATGGTCCATGCCCTTGAAGATTGTCAATATGACAAAAGACTGGAATACTACTACAACATAAGCTACCAAAGTCTCCAACACCTAACCCCAAAGTGCAAAAGTTGAAGCACAAAAGGCCTCCTTACGAGAAACATATATAAATTATTTGTTCATAATATACTAAATTTGTCCTTATGGCTGCAAATGATAAAACTTAATCCCCTCATCAAGTGCCTTCAATGTTAAGGATACAACACAATGTATTACTTATTATAATGTCTTATATGTTTGCATATAGTACATTTCTATTGGTATTTTGCATCAAGTACACTTGTCGAAGCCCCAACATTATGTATATTAAAACTTTTTGGGAACTATACAAGCTAACCAAGGATTAAAATTGGTGCATGGACTATTTGTGTCGTCCATAAGCAGTACCTAATACTTTTCGGGCAACATGACTAAATTTTGATCAAAATAGTCCCAAAGCCCCACAAACTACCGGTGTAGTCAATGGTGTTGCAGAGAAGGCCTGGGCATTTTGGGTCCACCTGCACCTTGCCTAGGGTCCAGGTAAGGTACTCTCCCCAAGCATGCACCTATAACATGATGCTTAGGTGTGCATGGGTATTCCTGGGGCCATCTACATGATATCGTGAAGTAACCTTTTGGATATCTCAAAAGATGGTATTTTTGGTATGTTGACTTGACACCTATTAAGGGTGGAAAGATGTCTTATAAACTCCTTTTGAGTACATTTTACCAATTTCTTTTAGATCAATGCTTTGATTTATGTAAATTCTCCTCCCAAATTTCTAAGATTTCTTATATACTCATGAGATCTTCTTGATTTCTTTCTTCTATCGGTGGTTTAAGCACTGCATTGGACCCTTTAAAATCACCTGGAGTTTCCATTTGTGCCATATAAGAGATACAAGATAACTAGGGCATTTCAAGGGATTTGGAAGATTTATATTAGAAAATTTGAGGATGTTGAATATTTGGATTCATAGGGTTTGGAAAATTAAAGGAATTTTAGCGAAACTATAATTTTGGGTTAGGGAATTTTAAAAGATAGGGAAATATGGAAATTGAGGGTTAGGGTTTGGGGAAATCGGAACATTATGGTTTAGAATTGGGAATATGGGGTTTAAGCTACGAGGAATTAGGAATTTTATGAAATTAGGGTTTCAATGTTTGGGAAGTTGGGGAAATTTGAACTTTTAGGGTTTTGTGGTTTTATCAAAATCTTTGAGTAGATGTAAGTTTTCGGAAGTCGTATCTAACTATCCCCTACTAATAATACATACGAACTTTATAGTTTTATTTTATTGTGGTAGTTTTATTTTATTGTATTAAAATTAGTTTTAGAGTCAAAACTATTAAATAAATCAATATGTAACTAAACATACATAATGTTAAAACAAATTTAAAAATTTGCACCTATAATCTCTAGGCGTCGCCTAGGCATTTCATCCGTCGCGGGGTTTGAGCCTATGGTGCACCTAGCACCTTTAACTACATTGCAGACTACATCAAAACATATTAAGAAACATTTTTAACTAATTATTTCCCTCGAAAGACGGGCTTATAATAGTTGCACTGGGAGGTCCTAGGTGTGATGACTCGTATGTTATGCACCAAAACCAATATAGATCATGTGATACAAATGAATTTCGCAGGATACTTCAAAACTTGGTTGCTAGCAATGAGCAAACTGATCGTAGCTAAAGTAAAGGATGGTTGATGCCAAGTATGCAACTGGTTCAAGTTTCACAAAGCAATCAAAATTCATTTAGATCTATAAACCTTATGCAAAATAGCTAGGAATATGTTATGATGATGGTTCACGATGATCAACTTTCTGGCGAATGGTCACACTGTGACATGTCATGCAATGACCCCAATGTTAAAGTGAACAGATAACATAACAAGGCAATGGACCCACCATTTATGTGAACAAATATTAGAGCAAGTCCACTGCACAATGGGGCACAAGGAAGCCCCCTTTTTGCATTACTCATTTCACATTATTGAGAAATTTTTTTTTTTAAAGGATGATGAAAATTTATTAAAAACACATGCAAGAAGCAGAAAAAGAATACAACTAGACCAAAAAACAAAGAGACAAACACGAAGCCTCTATCCTATACAAGAAGTGGATTTCCAATCTAAAATCCAGACTTCAACCAACTCCACGATAGCCCCAATCAGCTGAGCTGAATCCCGAAAACGTTGGTTATTCCTTTTGCCCCAAATTGCCCACCAAATAGCTAGAAGCCTCAGAAGCCAACTTACCTGATCGCATCTCCCCCCGGATCCCCCGTGCCAGGCCCACAGGAGATCCCTAACCAAACCCGGCATGATCCAACACTCCCAAAAAAATACGATACGAAGAACTCCTAGACCTTAAACATGAATGGGCAATGGATGAACAGATGATCAATGGTCAAGGTGTCCTTACTACTCATACAGCACATATTAGGGATAACAAGAGATCTCTTCTAAAGATTGTCTATGGTCAAAACCATGTTCCTCCCCACCAACCAAGTGAATGCTGCTACTTTAGGCGGTGCACCATGGAACCAAAAATGGAAAGTGTGCTCCTCAAAAACCCCCAAACTGTCCCTACTTAGCATCTTATCAAAAGACTTGAACGAGAACATGCCGGAAGAATGACCCTTCCAAACCATTGAATCGGCCCCCCAAAGTGGGTCAAATATGATGCAATCGACTCGAAAGAGAAATCGGCTCGTGGACCTCGCTATCCGCTAGAGGTCTCCTACAAATATGGGCCCATGCCCCATTCAGCCCACAGAAAGAGAAGCAATCTGCCACTTTAAGACCTTCAAAAGGGGTGAGGCTTGCCAAAGCAGGAAACTCCAACTGTTAAAGAGTCTCAATTAGAGCTGGACACAAACCAAGCCAGCTCGAAAGCTTGGCTCGGCTTGGTTTGAAAAAAGCTCAGCTTGGATTGATTCAAATAGTAGTTCAAACCAAACCAAGCCACGGAGTCGAGATCGTTTAAAAAAACAAATCAAGCTCAAACCAGGGCAGTATCGGCTCGGCCCGAAGCTCGGCTTAATTCAGCTCGATTTTATTTGGCTTGATTCGGCTCGTAGATTGTATGCACACTGTTTCTTGTGGTGTGATCCACTTGAGCTTTGGATATGATTCAGTTTTGGGATCAAGTCTTAAAATGATATGTAAAAACAGATGGATGGTGTGGATAACACATATTACATATCTTGATATACATGAATGCACACTGTTTCTTATGGTTTGGTCCACTTGAGATTTGGATATGATTAAATTTTGGATCATGTCCTAAAATGATGTGTAAAAATGGATGGACAGCATGAATAATACATATACATGACGATGGGCCCACAAGGTTTACTCAATACGCTAGAGCCAGATTTGAATCGACTTGATTCGACTCGACTCGAATATTTGGACCAAACCAAACCAAGCTCAAACAGTGGGGATAGGCTTGAAATTCGGTTTGTGTGAAGCTCGAACAGGGGGTGTCACATAAATAAGTAAATCTCGGCTCGGCTCGGCTCTAGTCTCTCACTACATGAGTCTTTCCAAAACCTAATCCGAGCACCGTCCCCTACGTAAAAGGAAATGCCTTGTCATACCGTGTCCCTAATCTGCGAAATAGACCTCCAAATATGAGAAGCCCTTTATAAGGAAGTTCTTTTAGTTTCCCAACCACACAACGATCCCTATCCCCCCAAACGTCCTCCCATTTCAACAAATGGAACCTGTTACCTTCATTAGCACACTTCCAAAGAAAGTCTCTTATCATTTTTTTCTAGCTTTTTGCAAACCACTTGAGGACACTTGAACAAAGACAAAATATAAAGGCATACTGGAGAGGGTTGCTTTAATAAGAGTGAGGAGGCGGCCACCTAGAGATAGAAATTGGCCTTTCCACTTGGATAACTTTCCTTCTATTCTCTCAACCACCTTGTCCAAAAGATGTTACCCATACAAAGGGGAAGACCCAAATATGAAGACAGGAAATAGCCTTCTTTACAACAAAAAATAAAAGCTAGAAACATCACTTCTTCTTCTCTAGCCAAATGAACCCTGGGCAATTCACTTTTCCCCACATTAATCCTCAAACCAGACACTACTTCGAAGAGCATCACCACTTTAAACAAATCCGCCCATGTATGGATCAGCCTTGCAAAAAATAATCTACTCATCGGCATATTGGAGATAAGAGACTGGGTCTCCCATAGGAGACACTTTGAAGCCTTCAATCAGCCTAGCCTCCTAGCCTTTGGACAGCATACGACTAAAAGCCTATCCAACCACTAGGAAAAGATAAAGGGAAAGAGGATCTCCATGCCTTAGACCCCAAGAAGACTTGAAGCAACTTTGTGGCGACCCATTGACGAACACGGAGAAGAAAGGAGACTTGACACAACTTTGGATCTAGCTCCTCCACTTCAACTTGCAGCACACTCTTTCCAACATTTAATCAAGGA
Source organism: Magnolia sinica (assembly GCF_029962835.1). Taxonomy (NCBI): domain Eukaryota; kingdom Viridiplantae; phylum Streptophyta; class Magnoliopsida; order Magnoliales; family Magnoliaceae; genus Magnolia; species Magnolia sinica. The sequence goes on along the minus strand of NC_080579.1, from coordinate 67,551,407 downwards.
ACTCCCATTCAACATGATCATATGCCTTTTCGATATCCAGTTTACACACAATGCCTGGAATCTTGTCTCTAAATCAAGAGTTAATGGACTCACGCGCTATAAGTGTCGTATCTAGAATTTGCTGACCTCCAATAAAAGCCCCCTTGGTTAGGGGATATAATGCTTCCCAAAACTACTCAAAATCGCGACGCAAGGATCTTTGCATGTATAGATATGAACCACGGCCTGTGTTCGAATTATCTCCGATATTATCTTTATCTCCAGCTCAGCGATACCGATAACATTGGTAGCGATACCAATAACACTGATAGTATTAGAAATTCTAGATATTAGCAATGTATTGCTAATTGCCAATGTATTAATATCACTAATGTAATCGTCAATATTTTCAACACCGTAAATTCTAGGTGTCACTTGTATTGCCAATGCATCAATATCGCCAATGTATCGCCAATATTTTTTACTATGTAAATTCTAGGTAATGCCTTGCATCATAAGTGTATCGATGATATTTCAATAATATCACCAACGTATTGATATCATCAAAATTTTGTTTATTAGAAATTTTTTTATTTCATCTTTTTTTCCTGGGCGCATGGTTGTATAGGGTTCAACTTCTCATTGATAACATTGATAATGTCTCTATATTATCGATATCACAACATGCACGATATTGAGACCACAATCTTTCGTTTCCTTTCCAATTGTTGATAATTTCTTCATGAAATATCATGTGTTGTTGATATTTTGCAATATTAATGGATGTTTGTATGGACGGTTGGATGGTTAAATAGGCCGGATGCGATGGCTGGAATGATTTCTTACAACAACGCATGCTTTTAAGGCCCCATTAAATGAAAACTTGTTATGTATGCATTCTTTTGCATTTTTTTTTTATTTCTAAATATGCAAATATGTACATTTTAGCATCTCCTAAAGTCTCACTGAAATTTCCACTGTTTTTCCCATGTTTCCCCGCATTTTTCGTTATCAACAATATTATCGGCGATATCGATATTGTTTCCATATCCATAGCCAGCAAAACTTGCGACGATACCGATACTTCGAACACTTCACAGCCACACATTATTTACATGTATATTTATAGTTTTCTACTACTTTTGCTTTTGAATGTATTGCTTGTGTTTCCATACATGTCTTCTTACATTTATAAATTATATTAATAGACTTTGAATATACTTGCATCAATTCAGTCAGATAGCGCATAGATTAGAACCCCATACAACGGAAACTTATTATGTGCACTTGTATTTTATGATGTTTTGATTTCGAAGTGTGCATTGATGTCTTTTCTAACAATCCTTGGAGTTTTATTGAAAAATTCAACCAAATTCTCAATGTTTCCTCATGTTTCCCAACAACAATGATACATTACACGATACAACAACAATGCAATAACCAATATGCATTTGCAACCCAAGGATGTGACACGTTACGCAATAATGATACGGAAAACATTCATGCCAAGTAGTTGGGATAAGGCTCAGATAATGATAATGATGATGATGATGATGATGATGATGATGATGATGATGATCATGCTGATTATTGTACCACGAAACTATGCTTCAAGTCATTATTTAATTTTGCACTTAAATTTCAAAAGCCCCTAATTTTCCCTGCTGCTATAGTTTACTTGCTAGTATATAGATCTACTCAGCACATCATAGATCTTCACCTTGTTGAGAACAACCAAACGTGATTTGTTGGCAGGCGCCATTTCCTACAGAAAGCTATAATATCAGGAGTAGAGTAGAACTTCGGTTTTCCATTGCCCAGCTCAGCTACAGCTGTCACTACAACTGCTCAAGAACAAGATGAGTAAGTGTAGTTATCAAGAAAATGATATATCATTATCACTACAACTGCTCAAGAAACTAATTGCAGTAAATGGATCCAGGAAACATGATAGAACAGTCTGCATACATGATACATTATCATTTTTTGATGGTATGATAAATTATTATCATGAAACCAGTAATCAATAAAATAGAGTTTATATGTGTATGTATGAATGAATTGGAAGATTTGAAGAAACATGAGTTATGACAAAATATCATATTATATTCATATATGTATATATGTACATATAGAAGATTAGAAGAAGTATGACTAAAAATGCCTAAGTAACATAAGTAGGAATCACAAAAATTTATAGTCAACGAGCTTCAGTATATCAGAAGAAAAGAATGGATGGTAAAATAAATTTTATCCCATTTTGTATCCTCAGCCCTCTCTCACTCAACAGTTTGAAACTAAAACTTTCGCCATAACACACCCCAAAGAAAAGAAAAATGAAAGAAGCAAGTTTATTTTTTGTAATCAATTCAAACGCCCACATTCTGTACAATAGTTACCTATGAGAGGAAGAATTGAAATAGAGGTTATATGCATATTGCATGTTAATGCCCATGCGCCATAAAAGTAAACAGAAAGAATACATGAATACAAAAGAAATTAGTTCATGTTTTCGTTCTTTACTGGAAATTGGAAACAATCACAAACAACATATCATCCCCATTGATGAGAGAGAAATTCCGAAGATTGTAATGAATATTTGATGGAGAAGATGGAGAACATGATGGATTGGCTGAGCTCAAAACTTCAATGCAACAGGAGAATCAGAAGATGGAATCTGGAATTCCAAAACAGTTCTAAATAACAGCACATGGTTTCAGCAACAAAATTCTATTGAAATATGATACAAAACCAAACCAAAGGAAAAAGGAGGTCCCACACAAAAAGACTTGTGCATCCTCTGTAGAAGAAGTCAAGGAATACAGCTCCTCGGTGTAAAAAAGTTAATGACTATCCAGACACCCTCAATCTTTGCAATGGACTACCTCAGAAAAGAGTAACTATTATGACGTCTTGCGCATGTCAATGCACACACACACACACACACACACACACACACACACACACACACACACAAAATAAATAAAAATAAAAATAAAAATAAAAAGAGAGAGAGAGTAGAAGAACAGGTGAAAATGGCAAAACAATTATTACTTGTTATTGTTCTTTTAGGAAACAACAAACAGTCACAAACAAGACATTGTTGTCATAGAAGAAAAACTGGCATTTTGAAGGTTGCGATGAAGATCGATTTGATGAAGAAGATGGAGCACACCAAGGGTAGCTGAGCTCAATCCTTTAATGCTGTGGTGGAATCTGAAGATGGAAGCGGCAATTACAAAACAGTTCTACATGACAGAGCATGGTTTCATTAGTAAAATGCTATTTCTTCCCATTGAATGTGTAGTGCTCCTTGGTCAAAAGAACAATGACAATCATGGGACAACTAGTACAAACAGGTTGAAGGTTGACAGGACTTCGTCAAGACAGAGTAACTAATGCTTTAAGTAATGTGAGTATGGAGATCCAATGCTTGGGCGATAGCCTTTGTATTTTGTTCTTTTGTGCGTGGATGGTGGTTCTTCATCCGACACTTTTCTAATCCTTTTCTCTGGTTCTTTTTACTATTGTCAAATTTTTTAAAAAAATTAAAATTAAAAGCCCTGAATTTGTAATAAGAGTTAAATGTTGGTGATCTCAATTTCTCATGCTAGGGTGGGTGGGATACCAATTTCAGAATAAGTTCCAAGTTCTGAAGGAGAAAAGGAAAGAGTGGAACAGGCAGCAAATTTGGCCAGATTGCATGAATCAATCTCGATGAAGAGGCTGGTACACTGTCGGGTACTTTACGTATTACAAGAAACGATCTTGTAAAGGAATACAATAATTTGCTCAGACTCGTAAAAAATCTCTTGGGGTCAGAATACAAGGACCAGTCAGCTGCGTGAGGGTGACAAGAATACTTTCCTCCGAATGGTGAATGCACGGTGAGGTTCAGAGCTGCTTTCTTTAAAAAAATGTCAAGACATCCTCACAAAGGATATTATCAAGGTTTTCAAGGACTTTCATACTAGAGAATGGTTAAACAAAGGGTTAAATGTGACATTTATTAATCTAGTTCCTAAGAAAAAAGAGGCTTCAGAATTTTCCAACTTCATAGGCCAACATGTCTGGTGAGCAATGGCACTAAATTCCTTGAGAAGGAAATTGCAAATCGGCTAAAAGAGATTACAGGGTCAGTGATCTCCCACTTACAGGGGCTTTTGTTTAGTGAACATCAAAATCCTCGATGGGATTGGGGTTGAGGTAATCCTCCCATTCTTTGTGAGGTAGACGTGGAGAAAGCTCATGATCATGTGGAATGGTCTTCCCTCCTTTTCTACAAAGGATGAGTGCAAGTAGGATCAGATGAATAGGGGGATGAATCTTCTGCCCATTTTACAGTTTTAATCAAAGGCTTCCACAGTTATTTGTTTTTTTATTTTTTCAAAACCTCGAGGGAGCTCCAGCAAAGTTCTCCCATATCTCCTTTTCACTATGGTGGAAGCTTGAATAAGCTTTATTTGAGCAGCAGCCATTGTTGGATGTTTAAGCAGTTTTAAGGTGGAGACCACGAAGATTGAGATTTTCACATTTGAAAATGACACAGTCATACTATGCGAGGCCACTAGCATCAGGCTTGATCATCAAGTTTATTATGCGGTGCTTCAGAGCTATCTCCGGCTTCCAGGTGAATTCCAAAAGAAGTTCCTTAGCCAATGCAGATGCCTCTGACCAGGTGGATTGGGTTGTAGCAGACTTGAGTTGCAAGGACAAGGTCCTCCTGTGCCTTCCCCTTCAGTTGCCACTTGGTGCAAACCAAAGGGTGGTGTTGGGATCCAATGACAGAAAAATTCGATAAAAGACCATCAGCTGAATATCCTATTTATTTTTTAGGAGATGTTCATCAAATAAACGCTTTCTAATCTACTGACCTACTTTCTCTTTTCCAGCTTCAGTTGCAAAGAGACTTGAAAAGATCCAGGGAAATTTACCATGGGTGGAAGAGGAAGTGGCTTCCAACTTCAAGTTTCATATAATGAGGTGGGACAATGTGCAAAAATCTAAAGACAGATTGAATAGGTATTGGAAGAATCAGAGTGAAGAACAAGGCTCTCCTTTCCAAGTGGTGGCAGCACTTCAGTATCAAGGAAGGGGCACTTTGGCATGTGGTAATTGCAAGTAAAAATTGTTCCCTTCAGCTGAATATCCTATTTATTTTTTAGGAGATGTTTATCAAATCAACGCTTTCTAATCTACTGACTTACTTTCTCTTTTCCAGATTCAGTTGCAAAGAAGCTTGAAAATATCCAGGAAATCTACCATAGGAAGGAAGAGGAAGTTGCTTCAGAAGTTTCATATAATGAGGTGGGACGACGTGCAAAAATTTAAAGACAGGTTGAATAGGTATTGGAAGAATCAGAGTGAAGAACAAGGCTCTCCTTTCCAAGTGGTGGTGGTACTTCAGTATCAAGGAAGGGGCACTTTGGCATGTGGTAATTGCAAGTAAAACTTATTCCCTTCAAAAAAAAAAAAAAGTTTGCTAGTAAAAATTGTGAGGGAGGGTGCATGCAGAAGTTGTCAAAAGCAGTGGCTCTGATACTTGCAATGCTACATCGAAAGTCAACGGGAAGCAGATTGTGTACTGAGTAACTCGGCAAGCAAAGTGTACCAAGTAAACTCTGTGGGGCCCACGCCCACCATGATTAATGTTTTTTATCCACTCCATCCATCCATTTTACCAGATAATTTTAGGGCTTTGGCCCAAAAATGAAGCATATCCAAAGCTCAGGTGGACCATACCACAAGAAACAATGTGAATTGAATGTCTACCATTGAAAAACTCTTGGGGGCCACAGAAGTTTTGGATCAAGCTGATATTTCTATTTTCCCTTCATCCATGTTTGTGTGTTCTTATGAACAGGTTGGATGACAAATAAACATCACTGTGGGCCCTGGGAAGGTTTCAACTATGGAAATCATTATTCCCATTGTTTCTTGTGGTGTGGTCCACTTGAGCTTTGGATACGCGTCAATTTTGGGCTCAACCCCTGAAATGAGTTGGAAAAACAGATGGACGGTGTGGATAAACTACATACATTCACGGTGGGCCCAACAGAGTTTACTCAGTACAATAAAAGCATACTGAGTTACTCAGTATGCAATTCGATTTCAAGTCAAGGATGGTTTGAAAGTAGCCGCCAAGTAGGAGAAGTCTTTGAAGAAGGCATAAGATTCTTGGTGGGAATATGGGATTCAGTGGGAGATAAACTGCTCGCACAAAGCTTTCCAAGACTGAATTCTTTCTCCTTTGAGGGGTCATTTGGCAGCATGGATTTTGGGAGTCGGGATTTTCAATCCTTGAGTTTGAATCCAATTTGTGATAGGCACTCTGGACTTTGGTGGATTTCCTTTTTTTTTTAATCTTTTTGAAAAGGCAGCTGAATTTTATTAAGAGAAAGCACCAAGATGGCACACCAGCTACAAAAAATTTACATCCTGATAAGGCCCAAAAAAATAAATAAATACAAGTCTCCACCACCTTAGTGGAAGACACCCATTCCATAAAGCTTTGCCTCACTAAAAACCTCAATCACTGAGCTACTCACATTCCGAAAGCATCTACCATTCCTTTCCCCCAACACAGCCCAACAACATGCTAGTAAGGCCAATCTCCAACATACTCTTTTTCCTTCCCAAGCCCAACGCCATGACATGCCAAAAAGGGATCCCAATTGATTCTGGAAAACCCCGGGAGCACTAAATAGGCTAAGGAAACTCATTACAGGACCCACTTGCTGATCTTTTTGACTTCGGATACTGAAATACAACCATTGCAATTGGTCTCGTTCTCTCTTAATGAAATTAGACTCAAAATAGTCTCTATAGAACTCAGAATTTGGGAACCAAAATATTTTTCTCCAGATTTTATTTTATTTTTTTCATTTTTGCCTCTTTCTGACTTGCCTATTGAATATAAATTCCCATTGCTCAGTCGATTTTCAGAAGTTTTAAACCCTAACATTAAATAACATGTAAGTGGAAGGGTTTTTAGCATTTGCTATCCACTATTGCGAGCACTCCAGAACAGTGGATCATCATCATATCCTTTTTCCAAGATAAGTGTAAACTTGTTACTGCAATTCCTCCCAGCTCTTTCCATAGTAGAGAAAAATACAGATTCTCAAGATCTTGAACAAGAACATCAGTCTATGACTGTTAGGATACAAATCTAGCATGGACACCAATCTGAACCTTCTACATCTTGCTAACTTGTTTAATAAGGCTTCTCTTTCTCGAGCAGCCATTCCTTCTCAAATTCCATGAAAGCATCTCCATGTTAAACCATTGGATAGCCCACTCCCTAAGAAGAGTATCTTTGAGCCCTGCTATATGATCCTAATAGCAGCACTCCTATTGGCTGACCCGTTCCTTTCCTCCACGAGGTACCCCATTGATTGTCATAGTTCACCGATAAATGTAGCAACTCCATTTTACCTTTTTCCCCATTCTTTCCCTAGCCTTGTCCCCAAGACTATCTAAATACTGTCCCTCTCTTCCTTAAGTATAAAGAGTGCTTCCACGTCTTCCTTGCTGCCCCCAAAAAGGCCACCCTACGATCCTTACCACACCTCTGCATTGCATCACAAATACAATCATTAACTATGGTCGTCCTAAGATGAGAGTGTCTGCGCCTAATTGAGAATCCTTGAGGTGTACCAGTCCTACGCTCGCCAACTACTGATTCCCTGCATTAGATCATTGTTGCTTGTAGAAAATTATTTCTAAGGGAATTTCAGTGAAAGGAGGTGAAGACCTGTGCAAGGTCTATACCCAATCAATCTTGTAGTGGAAATTAGCTTATGACCTTGATTATGGTTCTTAGTTGCACAAACCACGGTGACAATTAGAGGCGGATCTCAGGCAGGAGTGGTAGAGTCTAGTTCAAAATATTAGCAAGTGTAAAGATCTAGGTGCAAGAGCAGAAGTGAGAATCCCATGCAAGCTTGAAGCAACAGCAGCACTTGGTTTTACAGTTGACAACTTGACATGAAGATGGAGATGAGATCCATGGCCTTGCTCGTTTGTAAGTAGCCATTGTCAACAATCGAACACTATCAAATGAAACAAATCAAACATTGGCACACTACAATCCAATTTCACCGGGCTTCAAAGGGCTCAAGTACAGAGCAACTTTACAAGCAAGACTCAAAGACAAAACGGGAGGCAGGAATTAAGTCATGTTTCATAAATATTCCTTGTATTTCTTCTTTTTTATGGTAAAAAGTTGCATTTAACTTTTTACACTTTAGTGATAAGTTACTCTCGAATTAATGAAAGCAAAAAAGAACATAATGAAAAGCATACCATAGTCTTCCAAAGGTCGTTGCCCATGATCTCCCAAAACAGCTGTTACTAATTCCATCGATATGCACATACGATTCTTCTGAAGCACACAAAAACCTGGTTAGAATCAGCTTCTCTTTATTTCTAGTTACAAAAAAGCAAAATGATTGCAAACCGCGCATTGCCTAGGAAGAAATAGACATGTTATGATTCGTTCAATACAAGAAGACAATTGAAGCAATAACCTTGATGGACAAAGAACTGAGTAGAGCAGAGAAAATATATGTGATAATTAACAAAAGTTTGCTGCTTTTTTCAATGATTGGGAGCTTTACCTGCAGCATTGAACTAGAGTCTTCCTTTTTAGAGTTAAGATTTATTAAACATAAAAGTTCAAGGAGCATAAGAGATCTATAAATATGAAGTACATATTCATGTCTCCTTGAATTCAATGATGATATTGCTCCTTTATATCCAAAAAGTACAAAATACCCTTGGTCTCATGGTGGGGAACTGCTGGTGTGAAAGACATGGTGTGCCATAATGGCAACGGTAGCAACTGTTACGCATTATGGGAATGTAAAGGCCTTAACGGCCATTACGGAAAAAATGACCCATAACAGCTGTTACAAGGACAATACAAGTTTTCTTCAAAAAAAAAAAAGGCCAGTACCACCACTTTTACCGTTAAGGAATATCTTGGTGAAAAGGGGACCCTTCACTGGCAGTGTTTCGAGAAATAAAAAGATAAGTCAATCAATTCTCCATACACGAAATACATGGCTCTTCTTTTCATAATTTGAGGGTATAATTCATACTTTACTAATCATATAGCACAAGAACGATTACAATTTTTAAAAAAAAAAAATGCATGGCTGTTCTTTTCACAATTCAGGTTCATCCTTTACTAATAATCATGTAGCACAAGAACAATTACAATTTAAATATACTCAAAATCCACACCAAACTGTATCAAAATAAAATGACAAAGAAGACTAAAATGCCACCCACTAATGGTCATCCACAGACGTAATGAACTACTGATGACCACCTCTAGTACCAATGTTCATCGGTCCACAGATGCCTGAATGAACCAGCTGTAGATAGTATGTAGCCCTATGGGTTAATCCTTCTGGAAAGCATGTCTTGGCATGTACATCTGTATGTGTGTATGTAATATGTACATAATATGTATGAATGAATGATAATGAAATTTTATTAACTCCAAAAAGGGCCAACAAAGCAGCCAAAGATACAACGAGGATGTGGAACAAGCACATTGTTTTGGTTTGCTAAACCCATACATTGGTTAACATAACATCCAGGTGAAGTTTATATATAAACATGTGTGTGTGTGTAAATGTGTATATGTGTATGTGTGTGAGTTATGTATATACTAGTACTCGAGGGCATATTTACATTCACTAAGAATATGCACACTGATGCCCAAATTACCTCTAAAAAATCATTGAACTCTGCTTGTATTTTTCTTGCTTCAGTACCCCATGCCTCAACAAACATCCGACCAAGAACAAAAACACCCACAGCAGTATAACTGCACCCATAGCAGACATTTTGCAGATTTGAGCTCATAAACAAAATTGACTACACGGAAATCAGGATAACGATAAGCACTGACTAAGAAGTGTGAATGAAATTACGAAGATACAATATTAAGCATGGACAACTAGAAACCAAGGCAAAATTCTAAAATACATCCAATTACAATCCAAATTTTCACCATACATGTTCCCGTAACTGTTTTTTGCATAGGCTCCACCCTCATGGCCCGCATACATGAAAAGAGACCCAGAGTGTTTAAGTGAGACCTGCAATGAAAAGATATAAAACGCATCCACGATTCCAATATTCGTCTCTCACTGATGCACTCTCATTTAACTATGCAGTTTTAACAACAGCTGCAGCAGCAATAACGATGATTTTTTTTTATCAATAATAATGATGATGATTAATAAAAACAATTTGTCCAACATCAACTATACTTAGATACCATGTCCGTTTGAGAAAAACAGCATTTGGATCTCTTTTTTAATTGGTAATAGCATTTGGATCTCAAGTATTAAAGTGGCAAAAACTATATTATAAAATGGGATAGTTTCTAAACTGGGACCCATACCTCTAAGGTAGCCAAGCCATTGGAGATCATTTCTATCATCCTCGTTCTGACCTGCAAATTAGAGCAAAAGAAACTAATCAGGACTGTCCTAAAGGCTTTAGGATATATAAAGTAACAATGTATGACTCCGTTGCAAATTGACAAACTAAAATACCAAGGCACTCCCTTATAATATCACAATTCTTGACTAAGTTCCAGCATTTGTGGCAGTAGGTATGTCAAAAATGAAATTCCAGGCATTCAAAATGGAATGTTGGATTGTTAGTACATAGCAGCCAGTCAAGTAGATACATGAGAATTAGCAAGCATATAATGCATGAAGAACAAACGAAGACCATATTAAAGGCTAACAACACATACATTGCTTCAAAGTTGAAAATTTTGTTTACCCATGTGGAAAGAAAGGTAATGATGTGGCTGATGCTTTCCCCATATGCTGAAATTTTTCTAGATATAATTATGGAACAAGGCTACATTCATTTAGGATTGATATGTTTATTACTATTCATAAGTCTCCCTAGCCAAATAATAAGGTATTATAATGCGGGGGCATTTTCACACCAGCCTCGAGTGGGGTGGCCTGTGGGACGCAGGGGCACGCTCAGGGTAGGCGGCCTGCGGAACCCATAGATTTGGGGGCCGTGTGAGGCGGGTGGCTCGTGTGAGGCAGAACCCATGGATTTGGGGCCCACGAGGAGGGTTCGGCCGAGGACCTAACCCATGAATTTGGGGCCTGGGCTATGAGATAAAGGGATTAATTCACCATGCTCTATCAATTCGAGCTTTTAGAGCAAATGGTTAATTGTCCTGCATCATATTAGCAATCGATATATAACTAAAATCAATAATATCTCTCACCCAAGCATTTATCGGACACATTAACATGTTCATTATCTATATACTAGGAAATATGTTAGAAATGTGATATATAATTGCCTCTTCCAGATTGAACATATGAAAAACAGGGTATCCCAAATCGGTTACGATCCGGCCATATCGGCCGATACGTAAGGATAACGGCCGACACCGTTACGTGATATGGGGTCGAAACGGTCGTTACGGAAGTCTGTGACCGTAACGACCGTTACGGGCCAAAACGGTCGTTACGGACCTGTAACGACTGTTACGGGCCTTGAAAAAAAACTGTTACGGGCCTTGAAAAAAAAAAAAAAAAGAACTTACCTTTTTTCCTTTCTTTTCTTCTTCTTCTTCTCTTTCTTCTTCTTCTTCTTCTTCTTCTTCTTCCTCCTCTTCTTCTTCTTCTCGGGCAACTGCGGCTGCAGCCCTGGCCTTCTTCTTCTTCTTCTTCTTCTTCTTCTTCTTCTTCTCTCTCTCTCTCTCTCTCTCTCTCTCTCTCTCTCTCTCTCTCTCTCTCTCTCTCTGTGTTCTTTCCCTCTTTCCCTCTTTTTTCTTTTCTCTCTTCTTTCCCTCTTTTTTCTTTTTAGTTTCCCTCTCTCTCCCTTTTTTTTTTTTTTCGCAGGTGTCACGCTAAGACGAGCGCTTAGCTGCTGTAGGTACATGTCACACTAAGACGAGCACTGACACTCCTCGATCTCCGAGTTGTACGAACGGTTCAAAGGAGATCAAAGTTACGTGGGCTCCACAGTGATGTATTTATTATATCTACACCGTTCATCCATTTTTAAATATCATTTTAGAGCATTACCCAAAAAATATATCATATCCAAAGATCGTCTAGACCACACCAAAAATTGCAGCGGAAATGATAATTTTCACCGTTAAAAATTTCTTAGGGTCCACTGTAATGTTTATTTTTCATCTAACCTATTAATTGGGTCACATTGACGTGGATGAAGGGAAAACTCACATGTCAACTTGATTTAAAACTTTTGTAGCCCCCAATAAATTTTTAATGGTGGACGTTTAATTATTGTTACTCTTATGGTGCAGTCCACCTGAGCTTTGGATGTGCCTCATTTTTTGGCTCATGCCCTAAAATTATTTGGCAAAATGGATGGACGGTGTGGATATAACACATTCATCACGGGTGGGGCCCAAAAAACTTTGACACGTGTGCTACACTTCACAATTCGAGTCCCTCCTAATTCGGGCCCTTAAAAAATTGTACATTAGACATATATTAACTTTAAATTTACCAATTAAATTATGGACTGCAGTTGCTAACTCACAATGCCAAAATCAAATTGTCTGAATAGTTTTAGTTGTTAATTTATGTACTTTTATTTTTTAAAATAAGGCCTTTTGATATTTTTCATGATTCACTATCCAATAAATGTCCACCAATTCATAAGTGGGATAATAGCAATAAATTGAATGAATTTGAGGCTAATTTGGGGCATATATTGGTCCTCCAAGTCAGCCCCAAATTGGCAACACCATCTACCTAAATTTAATTTCATTTTTTTAAAGAACTATTGGGAGAAATGATATCAAACTGTTAAGTATATAAATTAGATATTTAGAAAATTAAATATATGAATTTTGTAGTCAAATTCAGGTAACCTGGTTCAAAAATTAATCAGACAGTCCGATACAACTTCTCACCAAAGAGTGGACCGTTACACCACCATAAACATGTTCCAATTTATAAATGAATGCATATTTGGAATGCTTAGAATATCGCGGATTTAATCCATATTTTTTCATATTTTTTTGGCAAAAAAAAAAAAAAATTGCGCTGTTTCGGGCTGTTTTTAGCCCCGTATCGCCGTTACACCCCCGTATCCATATCGGTTTTGGAGGGAACCGTCACGCCAACCGATACCGATACGGGATACCTTGATGAAAAACCTCAAGAATTTATCTAAAGCAGTATCATCTTATAGATTACTAAAAACATATATGGGGAGGCCCCACATACTAACTGCACCAAATTGTCAAGGAATGCATTCTCAAACATGAAACATCCAGGCCTCACTTGAACTATTTGTTCAATCATGCAGTCCAAAGGAATGGCATAAATACCCAGTCAGTTCACATGCAGTCATGTATTATTGCTTTGCCATGCCGTGCCACAGCCTATAGCACAAAAAGGTTGCAAGTGAGTTGCTCATTAGTCGTTACAGCAGCCCATGCTGCCTTGCAGGCCACAACCACAAGAGAACTGGCAAGTTTAGCATTGCCTATCACAGCCTACTGCATTAATAACAGTGCCTATAATAGGATGCAAAAACTTATGGGCATACAGCTAAGCAACAAGACCTGCTAGCTTACTAGGCAGAAACCCTACTACCATGCATTGTGGCAAAGGAAAGCATGCATCAGCCATCAGGATTTATAATGGCATAGTCTTAGTGACAAATCTCATTCTTGGAAATTTCTCTGTCCAGTAATTTCTTGGGAGATTTTCGGTTTTTGAGGTTTGTGATATTATCAGGAAAATTTCTCTGAATATTAAAAATAATCATCATCATCATCATCCTCCAAGCCTTATCACAACTAATAGGGATCAGCTACATGAATCCTTTTCCACTATTCCACTCCATCAAGGGCCATAACTTCAGTAAAAAAAATTAAAAATATTGATTGTAAATTAATATATGATATTAAAATTTTAAATTTGTGTAATAAAATAACAAAAATTAATTAAAAATATCATGATAATTTCGCATACTTACATGATAAAATCGCGAAAAAATAAATGTACCAAGATTTTGAAAATCTCATTATATTAACACAATGATATCATTTGCTTAATGAGACTTTGGGAGAGAGTGTTTGGGCAAAAGTAAGGCATGAGAAGAATGTACCCAAAACACAGTTTGGTTTCATGCCCGGGAGGTCTACCAAATACCAATGAAGCTATTTCCTACTTAGACAATTGATGGAGAAATATAGGGAGGAGAGGAAGGATTTCCACATGGCCTTTATTGACTTGGAAAAGGCAGACAATAAGGTCCCTAAAGAGTTAATTTGTTGGGTGTTAGGAAAGAAAGGAATCTCAAGATGATACATTGACACGAGTAAGGATATGTATGAGGGAGAGTAACAAATGTGAAGACCACTAGTGGAGAGACAAGTTAGTTCTCAATTATTGTAGGCTTATATCAGGGTTCAGCATAAAGCCCGTACTTTTTCGCATTGGTTATGGACAAGTTAATGAGGCATTTGTGGGAAGATATCCTAGAGTGTATGTCATTTGCATATGACATAGTTTTTTACTAACAAGATGAGGGAGGGCATAAACACAAAGCTAGATTTATGGAGGGGTGCTTTAAAATCCAAAGGATTTAAAATTAGCCTAACTAGTCTAAAACAGAGTATATGGAGTGCAATTTTAGTAACAATAGGAGTGAAATGAAGAATTAGTTTAAGAGTTTTGACCAAGAAGTTTCCCAAAATGACCACTTTTAATACCTTAAGTCAATAATTCATGGGAGTAGAGAGATTGAAAATGATGTTGCCCGTAGAATTCAAGATGGGTGGAATAAATGCAGATGTGCCTCTAGAGTTTTATGTGATTATCGTGAACCACTCAAACTTAAAAGAGAAAGTGATAAGGACATCAAACCCTTCAAAGTTTATCAAAGACGAAGGCGGCCGATGAATACATCTTTATGCCTCGATGATGGTTCGTGGCACAACCAAGGAGGATTTTGAAGACCTTACACGTGTCCCTGGATTAATTGAAGGCCCTACATTAGGAGGACACGTGTAGGATGAGTTAGAAGAATGATCTGTTACACGGGATTTTATTTTATTTTTAGAAAGTTTTGTTTTGCGCATTTTTTTTTCTTTTATTATAAGGGTGGTTTAGTCATTTTCTTTTAAATTTGAATTTTATAAATAGTGTTTTCTACCATAAACCTAATTTATTTATTTTTTTTAATGAAAGCTTGGCACCTCATTCCCCTTTATCTCTGTGGTAATTTCTTCTCTTCCCCTAATTTCTTCTCTTCTTCTAAATTCAATTTATAGCCCTCCAACATTCCTCTTCTCTTTCTATGCCTAGTATTCTTTGATTGTTATTAATACTGAGAATTGATCTCAACCCTCTCTCAGATTTTCCAATCGTCCCTATTCCAGGAATCATTTGATTTCCTAGACTAGAGAAGATGCATTGATTGTTGGATTGAAACCATGCAAGATCGGGAGGTCTCATCCCTCGTCGGATCTAATCCACGCATGATTTGAATCCGGTACCACAGGATTGTGATAATGGTCAGCAACAATTGCATGTTTCCTTTGTTATTATTTTTACTATGATGTGGAATGTTGAATATTTCAATTGATTTGCTTAGTTTATTTCGCTAGATAATTTTTGTGCTCACACATGCATTCTAGTTTAGACCGTTCTGCATCAAATTTGGTATCAAAGCTTTAGGTTTTGCATGGTTTTTGTTAGATCGCGTTATTTGAACTTAGGATCATTTGTTTTCTCATCTAGGATTGTCTACATAATTCTAGATCTACATCCCACAGAAATTGCGAACCTGATTTTTCATATTCACAGTCCTGTGAGATATAAATCTGAATTTCCAAATTTATGTTTTCATTCTAGTTAAATCTAAAAATCTGCAGCATTCATACATCATATGGAAATAGGATCATACATCCATATTGAGGTCTGTTCAAACCTTAGAGTCGAGCATAGGAAAATCGAGTTCAAGTTTTTTGTGTATGCCCACTAGAAGTAGTAAGGGTTTTAGCCAACACCCCATCATGAGCAGAGTAACAAGCAATTAACCAATCACCTCGCTCAATTACTCCAAAAGATAACTGCCATAGAGACATCCAACAAAAATATCGATGAAAAATGACCACCATCGAAGCTAGACTTAAGTGATCAAAGGCATTCCAAAGGGAGAACCCCACTGTTGGGGGAGATGTGTAGTTGCAAGCAGGTGATGTTGGTGAGAAGCCAGCCCTTAGACAAACCCCCTATAAGACCCGAGGCCCCGAAATCTGGTTCGTGCACTGGATAGCCGTTGGTTGTAAATTCATTGGCCCCGAGAATGTTTGGACTTGATCATAATGTTGTTCTATTATCGATCCGCAAGCCGTATTTCAACCCGATGTCCGAATTTTAAGATACGGACTTAAAATTAAACAATCTGAAAAATGACAATTATGTCCTTATTTTATCTGGCGGAGCCCCACCATCGAGTTTTCAAAATCCGTTAAGTCCGAGAGACTAACTGTTGTGGCCGTAGTCAAGTTACGGAGTTACCGGCGAAAACGGCATGTCAATAGGACACCCGAATTGTAAGTTATGCATGGATATGCACATGCATATTTTGAGAAAATATACTCAAATAACCTCGATGTTTTTAAACTCCTTGGAATACGTTAGTTCAAATTACTTAAATAACATTGTTATATTGTTACCATAAGCCTAAACTTCTCAAAAACATCACAAAACACCTCCCAAACAAAAATATAAACATAAAAACATAAAAACATTCTTTCAATATCCCATTTCCAGCACTCTAGTTGAGAAGAAGAAGAAAAGGAAATAGAAGCTGAGGTTGAAAACCAATCCTCTGATAGTTACAGGTGAGTGCATAGATTAGGAGCACGCATATGTGTACATTGGGGTTTTCTTGAAAACCCTATTGCTGAATTTTCTAATTTCGGGATAGGTTATTACTGGATTTTCTGTTTTAGGGTTAGGTTATTGCTAGATTTTCATTTAGGGTTAGGTGATTGCTGGATTTTTTTGTTTTCAGGATTTTCTGTTTTAAGGTTAGGTTATTGCTGGATTTTCATTTACGGTTAGGTTATTGCTGGATTTTCTATTTTAAGGTTAGGTTATTACTGGATTTTCATTTAGGGTTAGGTGATTGCTGGATTTTCTGTTTTAAGGTTTAGTTATTGCTGGATTTTCTGTTTTAGGGTTAGGTTAGCGCTGGATTTTCATTTAAGGTTAGGTGATTGCTGGATTTTCTGCTTAAAGGTTATGTTATTGTTGGATTTTCTGATTCGGGGTTAAGTGATTGCTGAATTTACTAATTTAGGGTTAGGTTATTGCCGGATTGTCTGAAGGTTCTTGTTGGATTTTCTGATTTAGTTAGTGAGATTATTAATAGAAGGTTGGATAATATAGATGATTTGGTTTTGTTTCAATTCATATGTATTGCCATCGGTTTCTCTGTCCCTTACAAAGTCCGCCCGCTACCTGTTTGACAAAATGTTTAAAAGAATTATCCTTCCTCCTTTTAATGTAATTAATTCTTGAGAAAAAGCATGCTTGTGGCATGAAGTCTTATAGCGAAATGAATCCCGGATTGGAGTTAGATTGGCTAAGTCAAGTGCATATCATATGCATGGTTCATAGGTGTTGTATCATTGAATGATTTAGAGTGAATGATTCATATCATGGTATGGTGATCATATTGGGTTGTGTTGCGACAGACGATGTGATTATGATTAGTATGTGAACTGTCTAGATACATGATGCATTACATGAGACCCCGATGAGACACTTAAACTTCATAAGGAGACCACATGAGGAAGGTCATCCTTTGCTTGTCTTGAAAAATATATATATTGTTATTGTGTATGGACTCATGCATATGGTAATTGTAAATGCGATGAAACATACTTTGTTATGACTTGAGTTGGACACCACACCAAAAATGTGAAATTCAACAAGACATGATTAGAGGGTCCATGGGTGAAAGTCCCTAAACCCCGATTGGTACCATTGGGAGCAACCAATGCCTAGACCGGGTGGAAGAATAGAGCGCCGGAATGCTGAAATACCAAAGTAGGCAGCGACTCCCACTGACGCGTGTCGATTGGTTGAGAGGTTTGACCTGACCTACTTATGGGCAAGCAAAGATAGGTTGTGTGTGACGAGCTAGTAAATTGTCCGCTATCGTTTGCCAGGCGACTTATGACTTCTCGCTATTAGGCAAATAGTGAGGTTCAACACAAGTGGGTTAGACTAGTTCGGCCCGTGAACTATGCAGTCCCACCTCTGTAGTTGACCACGGTGGAAAAGTCTATACAAGTGGGTAGCAATCATATGCGAGTCTCACCACCGTTTCAAACTTTGGTGATCTAATTGGGAAATATGGAAAGTTGTAGAAACGTTGAAAGAGTATGTATGTTATAAGTGGGTAGAAGTCCCACCTCTGTATATAAAAATGATTTGGAACATAAAAAGTGGCATAATGCATTGTATCTTTATTTTATTGTTATCGATCCAGTAAGCCTGTTCATTATATGAGCATGACATGAAACATGCATTTTCACTGCACACACGCACTCACTGGGCTTAGTAGCTCAAGCTTTCCTTTCTTTTTTTTTTACAGGTGAGAGTAAGGAGCTGCAGGAGTAGAGGCTACAGAATCCAATTGTCCTTTTTTGTTTTGTACATATCAGTGTATATATTTTTTTTGTAATACCCTGAATATGTGCATCAGGTATAGTAAATATGACATGGTTTATGTTTTGGTTTTGCCTTGATCTACTCAGTTGTACACAGTAATATATGTTGAATATGATGAAATTTTGAGAAATGATACGTGTTTGTTGTCTTTACTTTCAGAAATCCTCCTTGTGGAGCCCCGCATATGGGACTTAGTATGTGATAGTTGGAAGTCCCAAAATCGGAATTCTATAGAGGCTGTCAACCAAAATTTGGTGTATAGTAATCATGAATTACCAACACTAGATTTAGGGTCGTGACACCCCCACCAATGGCGGGCATGTGGGTAGAGAATGGGCGTATCAGGACCGCTTTGATCCTGACGAGAGGGACATGAAAAATGTCAGCATTAATGCCCCGAGCTTTAATGATCGCTTTGACCCCAAGGCATTCCTTGATTGGTTAGATGACATGGACCACTATTTTGAATGGTATGAGATGTCAAAGAACCAATAAGTGCGGTTTGCCAAGATGAAGCCTGTGGGGCAAGCGAAGATGTATTGGACCAATAAAGAGCGTAGGATTGAACAAGTGGAAGGAGCTCCCGTTTGGAGCAAGATGAAACAATGTTAAGAGAGAAGTACCTCCTCTCTTATCGACGAAAGCTCCTGGAACAATGGCTTTACACCAAGGATCCATGCCTGTCACAGAATACATCGCAAATTTTGATGAATTCATGATGTTGTGTGACATTGAGGAAGACCCTCTAGTAATGCTCACGCGTTTCAAGACAGACCTTCGATCGGATCTTCAACGTAAGCTTTGGGCTCGTCTCGTGGCAGATTTGGACGAAATGTACCAAGTGGTGCAGGAATTAGAGCAGTATTTGAAGACTCTTGTCACAAGACGGTTCGATTCCTAAGACTCTAATGTTAGGACTGGTTCTCAAGGAACTAGACCCGACATTGGTAATCAACCCAGGGCGCATGCGAATGTTCCGTCTAGGCCTAGGGATGACAAGGAAAAAGGCGTCCTTAGTGCTGGTCCAGGAGGACAGAATGTGCAATGCTACAAATGTAGAAATATTGGTCATTTTGCAACTCAGTATCCCACTAGGAGCGAAGGAAAAGCCCTAGACATAGGCCATTCTCAGGATAGGGAGTATGATCAAGGCGACTCTGAAGGTGAAGAATATCAGCCCATAAGATCATTGAGTAATGAGGATGAAGTGGGTGATGATGCCACACTAGCAGTTGTCAGGTGTGTGCTAGCCCAGACTATTAGTGTTAACTGGCATCGCAACGTTATCTTCTACACGATCGCCAAGTGTGGCGAGAAAAATTGTAAGGTGATAGTGGACAATGGGAGTTGCCAGAATGTAATTTCCACTAGCACCTTAGGCCGTCTAAAGTTAGAGGGCACCCCTCATCCTGACCCGTACAAAGTATCATGGTAAGACAAGACTTTCCTTCTTGTCACACATCAATGTCTTGTACCCATCGAGTTCGGGTCTTATAAAGAGTCTTCGTGGTGTGATGTGTTACACATGGAAGTAGGTCACATCATCTTAGGTAGACCGTGGCTATTCGATAATGACGTCACGATCTACAGCCGTTCTAATGTGTGTACCTTCACGCATAACATCAAAAAGATCAAAATTAATCCTATGCCACCACAAAACACTGCACAGAAGAAAGGTGAGAAGACTAGTGAGCCTAAAGAAGTGAAGAAATCCACACCCAAGTCTCTCCACATCATCACAACTAAAGAGTTTGAAAGCGAGACTGAGGAGGATTCGACGGTATATGTCTTAGTGGCTAGAGAGGCTACACTAAAGTATCAGTAGAGTTGCCCAACGAGGTAGCCCCAGTCTTAGAGGAGTACAGAGATGTATTCCCTGAAGATTTGTCGAATGAGTTGTCACCCATGAGAGACATCCAGCATGTCATTGATCTTGTCCATGGGTCGACTCTACCAAACCTTCCTCACTATAGGATGAACCCTGCAGAGCATGCAGAGTTGAAAAAGTAGGTAGATGAGCTCCTACGAAAGGATTTCATCTAGGAGAGCATGAGCCCATGTGTCGTACTCGCTTTACTGACACCTAAGAAAGACAACACTTGGCGCATGTGTGTGAACGGTAGAACCATCAACAAAATTACAGTCAAGTATAGGTTTCCCATACCTAAGCTCGATGACATTTAGACATGATGGCTAAATCCACCATTTTCTCCAAAATAGATCTCAAGAGTGGGTATCACCAAATCCGTATACGCTCCGGTGATGAATGGAAGACAGCCTTTAAGACGAATGATGGGCTATATGAGTGGCTTGACTAATGCACCCAGCACTTTCATGTAGGTATGACCCAGGTCTTAAGACCGTTTATGGGAAAATTCTTAGTGGTGTACTTCGACGATATCCTAATCTATAGTACCATTAGAGAATCACACCTTAAACATTTGAAGTTGGTCTATAGCGTCCTTAGGGCGGAGAAATTATACGCTAACCTTAAAAAGTGTTCATTCATGTCCGGTCAGGTTGTGTTCTTAGGGTTTATAGTGTCAGCAGAAGGGATGCGTGCAGACCCAGAGAAAGTCAAAGATATAGTTGACTGGCCTGAACCAAGGAACATCCATGAAGTGTGAAGCTTCCATGGCTTAGCCACATTCTATTGTCGGTTCATTAGGAGTTTTAGCACGATTATGGCTCCCATTACAGAGCGTATGAAGAAGGGAGACTTCGTGTGGTTGAAAGCCACAGTTAAGGCTTTCAACAAAATTAAGGGCAAGATGGTCGAAGCTCACGTCATGCACCTTCCCAACTTTTCTAAAGTCTTTGAAGTTGCATGTGATGCATCTAGTGTTAGTATAAGTAGAGTCCTAAGTCAAGAGGGTCATCATGTTGCCTATTTCAGTGAGAAACTGAATGAGGCAAAATAAAACTACTCTACCTATGATAAGGAATTATATGCAGTAGTGCAGTCTTTAAGACATTGGCACCACTACCTCCTACTGCAGGAATTTGTCTTATTCTCTAATTATGAAGCCTTACGTTATCTTCACTCCAGAAGAAACTTAACCCAAGGCATGCTGAGTGGGTTGCGTTCCTTTAAGAGTATTCATTTATCTTGAAACACAAGGCCGGAGTAGAAAATAAACCAGCCAATGCCCTTAGCTGTAAAGTGGTGTTGTTCAATTCTTTGAGCATAGGAGTTGTCGGCTTTGAGCAACTAAGAGACGAGTACCCCACATGTCCAGATTTTGGGGGTACCTATATGTCACTCTCGAGTGATCAACAAAGTGCGGGGGATTTCGTGTTAAGAAATGGATTCCTTTTTAAAGGAAATCGTTTATGTATTCCCCATATGTCCCTCTGTGAATTCCTTATCTCAAAGCTTCATTCGGGAGGGATGGCTGGCCACTTTGGTCGCGATAAAACTATTGCCCTCGTAGAGGATCGTTTCTACTGGCCAAGTCTCAAGAGAGATGTCGCCAAAATTTTAGAGTAATGTAGAACGTGTCAGATGGCGAAGCAACAAAAGAAAAATTATAGATTATATACACCATTACCTATGCCACATGCTCCATAGAAAGACATTAGCATGGATTTCGTGCTTGGGCTTCCCAAGACGAGTAAAAAGCACGATTCCATTTTTGTTGTTATGGACCGCTTCTCTAAGATGGTGCATTTCATCCCATGTTCTAAAACTTCGGATGGTCTAATATTGCTAAGGTCTTTTTCGATGGTGTGGTCCGTCTCCATGGTTTAACTAAGAGCATAGTGCCTGACCGTGATGTCAGATTTACCAGCTATTTTTGGAAGACACTTGGCACATGATGGGAACACATTTCCAATTTTCTACTACATACCATCCCCAAACTGATGGCCAAACTGAGGTAGATAATCGCAGCCTTGGAAACCTCTTATGATGCTTAGTGGGTGAACATGTGAAAACTTGGGATTTGATTCTACCCATAAGCTATAGCCGAGTTCGCCTACAACAGTTCGGTCAATAGATCTACAAGGTTGAGTCCATTTGAAATTGTTAGTGGGTGCAAACATCGTATGCCCATAGACTTGTTACCCATGTCGATTACCCAAAGATCTTATGAGTCAACCGATGCATTTACACGACACATTCATAACTTGCATGCACATGTTAGACAGCGAATAAATGCGATTAATGATAATTATAAATGTTCAGCTGACATACATCGTAGGTGGACAGAATTTAATGAAGGGGATTATGTAATGGTTAGGATTAGACCAGAGCAGTTTCTTCCAGGTTCCGTTAAGAAATTACAAACTCATAGTACTGGACCATTCAAAGTATTGCGTAAAATTGGGTCTAATGCGTACATGCTAGACCTTCCACCTAAAATGGGAATAAATCCGACGATCAATGTGGACTATCTAGTCCTTTGTCGTAACCCTTCCATTGTTTCTTCTTCCCACCCTTGGCCACTTTCCGACTTTACTTCTCAATCCACTCCACTCCTTCCACCATCAATTGACCGTAAGGAAGAGATTGAAGGGATGGTGAATGAGGAAATTGTTTCCACACAAGATGGGGGCTTCCAAAGGTACCTTGCCAAATGGAAGAACAAGCCACCATCCGATTCCACGTGGCTTACAGAAGCGGAACTGCAGCGGATTGATCCGGACCTTCTCCAGACGCACGAAAGTTTTAACTCGTCGGAGCCAAGTTCTTCTCATCCGAGGGGAGTTGATGAGGACATTAGACCCTTCAAAGTTTATCAAAGACGAAGGCAGCCGACAAGTACATCTTTATGGCTCGATGATGGTTCGTGGCACAACTAAGGAGGATTTTGAAGACCTTAAACCTATCCCCGGATTAATTGAAGGCTCCACATTAGGAGGACAAACGTATAGGATGAGTTAGAAGACTGATCTATTATGCGGGATTTTTATTTTATTTTATTTTTTAAAAAGTTTTGTTTTGCGCGTTTTTTTTTCTTTTGTTATACGGGTAGTTTAGTCATTTTCTTTTAAATCCGAATTTTATAAATAGGGTGTTTTCTACCGTAAACCTAATAATATTTTTTTTTAAATGAAATCTTGATGCCTAATCCTTTCTCTCTGTGGTAATTTATTCTCTTCTTCTAAATTCTATTTCTAACCCTCTAACCTTCTTCTTCTCTTCCTATGCCTAGTATACTTTTATTGCAATTGACCCTGAAAATCTGAGGATTGATCCCAACCCTACTCAGATTTTCCAGTCGTCCTTATTCCAAAAATCCTTTGATTTCCTGGACTAGAGAAGTTGCATTGATTGTTGGATTGAAATTATGCAAGATCGGGAGGTCTCATCCCTCATCAGATCCAATCCACGCATGATTTAAATATGGTACCGCAGGATTGTGATGATGGTCTGCAACCATTGTATGTTTCCTTTGTTATTATCTTTACTATGATATGGAATGTTGAATATTTCAATTGATTTGCTTAGTTTATTTCGCTGGATAATTTATGTGCTCACACATGAATTCTAGTTTAGACCGTCCTGCATCAAAAAGTTTATAAAATAGCTATAAAACAAGTCATGTTTTACGGGACAAAATGTTAGGCAATTAAAGAACAACATACTCATAAGATGAGTAGAGACTAAGATGATGAGTGGCAAGACGAGGAAGAATAGAATTAAAAATGAATGCATTTGAAGGAACCTAGGAGTAGTACTAATAGGTAATAAAATGACGAGAAGTAGAGTAAGATGATTTGTTTATGTGCAACAGAGACCAAGGACCGTGTCAGTAATGAGTGAGTTGGTACAAATTAAAGGATTTAAAAGAGCAAGGAAAAGGCCCAAAAGGACTGGATGAAGGCAGTAAGAAATGACTTAACGACCTATGGTCTAACTGAAGGTATGGCCCTTGATAGAGTGGAACCAGTGTTCAAAGTATCGGTATCGCTTCAAGTTTCACTAGCCAGGGATACGGAAATAATATCGATATCGCCGATAATATCGCTAATAACCGGAAATGCGGGGAAACATGGGAAAAATGGTGGAATTTTCAGTGAAACTTCAGGAGATGTTAAAATGTACATACTTGCACATTTAGAAATTAAAAAATTGCAAAAAAGGCCTTAAAAGTATATGTTGTTGTAAGAAATCAGTCCAACCATCCCATCTGGCCTATTTAACCATCCAACCTTCACTTCAAACATCCATCGATATTTCAAAATATCAACAACACATTATATTTCACCAAGAAATCATCAACAATTGGAAAGGAAACAAAAGATTGCGTTCTCAATATCGCACATGTTGCGATATCGATAATAACGAGATATTATCAATATTATCAATGACTAATTGAACACTACATACAACCATGTGCCCATGAAAAAAAAATTGAAATAATTTTTTTCTAATAAACAAAATTTTGATGATATCAATACGTTGGTGATATTATTGAAATATCATCGATACACTTATGATACAAGCATTACCTAGAATTTACACAGTCGAAAATATTGGAAATGCATTGGCGATTATACAAGTGACACAATATTGTCGATTAAATTAACGATATTGATACGTTGCCGATACTTAACAATACATTGCTAATACCTGGAATTTCTAATACTACCAGCGTTTTCGGTATCACTACCAGTGTTATCGGTATCGCTGAGCTGGAAATAAAGATAATATCAGAGATATTTCAATAATATCGAAGATAATTCGAACACTGAGTGGAACCAAGGTATGCCAAAATGGTTACATAACGGTAACAATGGTAACCATTACGCGTAACAGGGCCAAAACGATCGAAACAGACATTACAAAAATAATGGCCCATAACCGGCATACAACAGCCCCCAAAACAGAGTTTTTTTAAAGCCATTATGGCCCGTATCTTAATGGTGACAGCGGCAGCGGCGTTACACCGCTGTTACCGTTATGGAATACCTTGAGTGGAATGGAGGAACAAGATTTTTGTAGCCAACCGATTAATTAGGATAAGGCTTAGAACATGACAATGATCATCATCATATGATTAATTTTCCGCTAAGTATCGCAATATTTTCAAAATAAAACAAAGAAGCATACATCTTGATCTGTCTTCTCATTTTCAAATTTGGGATAAAAGGTAGCTCTTATCTGGGCCTGAGAATACGTAAGATTGTCGACAGTAAAATTCTCTCCAAGCGGACCCTTGAATAGCTTATGCAGTGCGGCACTATTTTTGTCAGCTGATGCATTTTCTATGGATTCAGCTACATTAGCTTGACTATCGATTACCGTCGATCTCACATCCGGTGCTGCAGCAGCAACTTCAGAAATTTCAGCTCCTCTTACGGTTGAATAGGACTTCGGCTTCCAAATGCTTTTTTGACCTTTGGTTGGAGGAGCCTGGTTTGCTAAAGGGACGCTCCCAAATAGTATGGGTGAAACTGGAATATAAGATGGTCCAGTATTTTCTGTAATGCTCAACCCACTAAGCCTGTCAGTGATAGCTTCAGTTGTGGGCCTTGCGGCCAGATCCTCTACGCACAGAGATGGCTGGTTAGGTTTTGGCTTCTCTTTCTCATGTTGTTCTCTTTTACCTGCCTTACCCTGTGTGAGAATTGGAAGAAGTAAATACCCTCCAATTAGCATCGTCTAGGAGTAGTAACAACTAATGGAATGCAGCTAGCATAGTACCTTCAATTGGATAGAAACATACCAACTTTCTATGTTAGGAATCCAGGTCTACAGTAGCATTGGCATATTAACTGAACAGATAATTAAAAAATAGCAGTGTGCATCACGAAGAACTATTTCTTACTAATTCCAGCATGGTTTTCACATCCGATCATGTAAAGCTTCATAAGAATAAAATATCAGTCATGTGTGACATAGAGACAGTGGATCACTTATTTTGCATTGCATCTTAGAGAAGTTCAGAGAGGTTTTTCATTTTATTCCATTGTAGTTGGGTAATCCAGGGGTCGATTCGGACCTTTTTCCTTGATTGGCATCAGGTAATTTCAGGAAGAAAAAAAAAAAAAGTGACGAAGTAGTGGAGGCATGCTTGTGGGGTATTAGGGCTGAGTGGCGTGATAGGTGCTTCAGGAATCAAAGCGAGTGTCCTGAGAAGGTCTTCAGAAGGGTGAAGTTGGATTTCATGGAATGGGCTTCGTCAATCCAGTTCCTTTTCAGTTGTGCTTTAGCATCTGTAAATAATTGGGTTGTTTTGAAATTTTTGCAGATTTCTTATCAGCCTTCTAATAAAATTGCAGAAGCCTTGCAAAATAAAAAGAATTTTTATCTTTTGAGGGGAAAATAAATGATAAAATCAACATGAAAATTAAATAAATTATTTCTGTTTTTAGATTGATTCCTCAAAGATGTGGTTCCATACAGGAGAAAATCTGCAAACAGAAAGAGGCAAAAAGCACACAAAGACATCACGACAGACAAAACAAAATACTAATCATACATTTCTGATTTGCATTTCAGAAGTTAGAACTGCAGCATTACATCGAACCTAATGGGATTACATACACCAGAAGATTGTAAAAAGAAATTACCGCATAGATCAAGAACGAGAACATGCAAATGTCAAACTACTCATCTGCTAACAGTAAAAGAGTGGAGAATGATTGATTTTACCTGATTATTCAGCATGGCGAGGGAGGTGCTGAATCTGAGAGCACGAGATAGGTTGAATCGTGCAGATGGAATGGAAGGAGAGCAGCAGCGGTTGAAGAGAATAAGATTATGTGAACTTGGCGTGGTGGAGGAAAGACAAAGAGAGAAGAGGTAAAGTATTCTGGACATTCAAAAAGACGTAGAATATTCGGTGATTTTGAAAACACAACGTTTCGCTGAGATTTCGAATGCCTGCGCCCCGTTGCCTCTCTCAGAGAGGAAGCAGACGTAGCAGGGGAAGAGAGATTGAGAGATAGCAGCTATGATAGCGAGAGAGAGAGAGACAGGAAAGAGGAACACAGATGACCTGATTATCGATTGACGTGGAATAAGAGAAGCAAGCAGCAGAGGGAGGAGAGTGGCAGGGCTTTCTGGACTCGGATTGCGTGGTGTACCACACAGAACCGGACGTCGGTACAGTTTGCTGTTCGAAAAGCTCTGTGGCCCCCACCATGATGAGAAGCGGATTGGCTGGTGTACAACACACCACCAATCTAGCTGTTGCAGGTACGTGTCGTGCAAGGAGGAGCGCTGACGCTCCTCGATCTCCCAGTTGTACGAACGGTTCAAAGGAGATCAAAGTTACATGGCCCCACAATGATGTATTTATCATATCTACACCGTTCATCCATTTTTCGAGATCATTTTAGATATTTCTATCAAAAATGAATAATTACCAAGAATCAAGTAGACCACACCACAAATAACATTGGGATAATGATTCTCACCATTAAAATATTCGTAAGGCCCACCATAACGTTTAATTTCCATCCAATCTGTTCATAATGTCACGCATAACGGATGAAGAAAAGAAAAGAATATCACATTAATCCAAAATTTATGGGGTTTCAATGGTAGTCGTTCAATCTCCATTTCCTTTTTACAGTGTGGTTCATTTGATTTTTGAATCTGTTTTATTCTTCGGCTGCTCAATCCATAAGACGAGTTCATCAAATAGACGGACACCAGCCAGTAATGATTTTATCAACGCCGTCCATTTTTATTTTTTTATATTTTTTTCATTTAGGGTATGAGTGCAAAATGAGACTGATAAAAATCTCAAGTGGACCCTACCATAGTAAAGACTGGTGAGTCAACGCCCGCCGTTAAAAACTTTGAAGCTATAAAAGTTTTGAAATAGGCTGATATACGTATTTTACTTGGTAACCTAATCAACGGATTGGATGGTAAATAAAAATTACCCTAAGAAAGTTTTTATGGTGGGCATCCAATCAACACTTTTTCTGGTGGTGTGGTCCACCTAAGATTTGGATATACCTAATTTTCGGGTTTATGCTATAATCTGAGATCTAAAGAAGGATAGACGGAGTAGATAAAACATATACAACATTATAGGTCCACGGAACTAACTTTTCCAGTAGTTAAGTTGTCCGGTTCCTCCACTGCAATCCGAATCCCGTTTTCGCGGGTATAGACCGGAGCGGATTCATTCAGTTACTGGCAATACCTGGTTCAGTCAGGCCTTAACCATGGGCTTGTGTGGTATATCTTCTCCATCCATTCATTTTACTGGCTCATTTAAGGGCATGCCTAGAAAATAAAATAGATCCAAATCTCATGTGAATCACACCACAGGAACAGAGGTAATTAACCATTAAAAACTTCTTGTGGACCCGAGTTTTCCTTTCACCATGGTAGGTGCTACCTTATCAACAAGTTGGATGGCAAATAAACATCAAAGGAAGTTTCCCATAATGGGTCGTTCATCCTGGTAGGTGCAACCTTATCATCAGGTTGGATGGCAAATAAACATTAAAGTAAGTTTTCAATAGTGGGCCATTCAATCACCACTGTTTCTTGTGGTGTGGTCCATTGAGATTTTGAGTTGCCTTATTTAAGAGATCATGACCTAAAATTAGGGGTGTACACAGAGTCAAGCTGGCCTCAGCTCGACTCAACTTGGCCACTAGCTGACCTCAGCTCGGTCCTCAAGCCTAACTGGCCAGCTCGGCTCGGTTCAGTCAGCAACTTGGGCTAGTTCGAGCTAAGTTCGAGCCAAGTTCGCATGTGCAGCATTTTCACAAACACATGGACTGCGTTTTCAAAAACTCACTGTATGTAAAATAACAGGAGTGGTTTTCCATATATTTTATCAAACTCCATGTATTTTATCAAACTCCTTCTAAGCAATGTAAAAATCAAGAAAAAAAATGGTATTTGTTTCATATACATACCTTCCTTGCCTCCAACCACACTTCGTTGAGTCATTTCATCATCAATATCAAAGTAGCCGAGTCACCGAAGCTAGTTCGATTCGAGTTGGGTTCAATCCGAGTCAAGTCGAGTTGGGGCCAGCTCAAACTCATTTTTAAGCTTAAAAAACCACCTCAACTCAGCTCGAACTCAGCTTCGAACGGAATCGAATCAAGCTTTTTCGAGTCGAGTCAAGCTAGCTCGGTTCGTGTACACCCCTACCTAAAATGATCTGAAAAAAAATAAATGGATGAGCCTGAATATTAGGACTGAAAGTTGGGCGGGTTCAACCCAACCGACCCATGACTGACCCGACATTGGGTTGGGCTTGGGCAGGATATCTTGAGTTTGGTCTCAGGCTTGGGCCATGCAAACACCAACCCAATAAAACTTGGGTTGGGCTCAAGTTAAGGTCTCAGGTTAACCGACTCAACCCAAACCGGATCAATATATAAGTCCCTTATAAATTAATTATATTTGAGTGTGGATCATCTATGTTGAAGGCACAAGAAATTCTAATGCCGTTGGGTTTCATTGGTCCACATCATTTTTGATGACTCAAGCTAACAAGATACGATGGATTTCTTTCTCCCAAATAGATTGCTTGATATACAATATAACTTTTAAAGGAGTAGTTGTCCTATATGTTAGCTTGTATGTTAGAAAAAACGAACTTCTTTATAATAAATAACTGCATATATAATTAATAAAATTATAGGTACAAAATATAAAACGTGTATTGAAAATATAATAGACTAATATAATAATGAAAATATTAGCATATATCTATCCGGCCAACCCGATGTTGGGGATTGTGCTGCGGAATCACACAGAGATAGATCTAAGATAACAATCCAAGAGCACCAAGCAAACACAATAGAACACAAAGATTTAACGTGGACAAGCCTTTCGGGAAAAAACCATGACACAAAGCAACAGATCTTTACTATGAAAACAGAAATTACAAAGAGGAAAGACTTACCAGACTTGAGCAATCCTCAAATCTCTCCCCTTGCTCCACCCTTTTAGAAACCCTATAACCCTTTTATAAAGCCTTAAAATCCCTTAGAATACCTCACAATCCCGTTTACATGCATATATATAGTTTTAGAAAGAATCTAAAACAAAATTGGAAAGAATCATAAACGAAATCGGAAATAAATCCCGCACTTTCGCAGTTGCACGAAAAATCTGCACAAAATCTGATTAGATTTAAGACATCAAATACAACAATCTCCACCATGTCTTCAATCTTTAAACGTGTAGTTCTTTGTCCTCTTCTCTTATCTCTACCTCGCATCATATCTTTATCAATGCTTCTCGTGCACACTCCGTCTTCCTTTTACGTTATCGCCAAGCCCAAAGAAATTACACATAACTTAAACTTCTCTATAAGAACAACCTTAGTGAGCATGTCCACTAGATTCATGCTAGTGTGAATCTTCTCCGAAGTCACGCCTCCTTCTTCAAGCACCTATCGAATAAAGTAGTGACAAACAACAATATGTTTAGTACGAGAATAATAAACATAATTTTTAACTAAATTAATAGCGCTCTCACTATCATAATTAACCAGCACAAGCTCCTGCTGAAGCCCCAACTGATTTATTATACTTCTTAACTAGACATCTTCCTTAAACGCTTCTGTCACTACCGTATATTTTGCTTCGGTCATAGAAAGAGTCACCACAGACTAAAGCTTCGACATCCAACTAATTGCTCCACCCGTTAGTACAAATGAGTAACCTGAAGTCGACTTTCTAGAATCTACACTATCTACATAATCTGAATCCATATACGCTACCAACTTTGCTCCTGTCTTCTCAAAAGTTATAGACGTAGTCTTTTATACCTCAAATGTATTGAAGTAGTCATTTCACCACTTTCGAATGTTGCTTGTCGAGATTTGACATATATCTACTCACAACACCGACTACCTGTGAAATATCTGGTCTCGTACAGTCCATGACATATATTAAACTGCCAACCGCATTCGAATAAGGCACATGAGACATAACCTATTTTTCCTTATTTGATTTAGGACATTGTTCTGAAGAAAGTTTAAAGTGAGCCGCGTGGGGAACACTCACTGGCCTTGCATGGTCTATCTCATACTTGATCGGCACCTTTTCAAGGTATTCTGTCTGTGATAACCAAAGCCTGCTCCTCTTCTTGTCTTTATGAATATCTATATCGGGAACTCTCTTTGCAGCCCCCAGATCGTTCATCTCGAATGTTCCTGATAACTGAGTACGTCAATTTCAGACATATTATGACTGACGATCAACATATCATCAACATACAGTACTAGGATGATGAATTTTTCATCACTTAATGTCCTGTAATGGACACAGTGATCGTATTCACTCCGAGTAAATTTCTAACTCAACATGAAAGAATCAAATATTTTATAATACTGCCTAAGTGACTGTTTCAGGTCGTACAATGACCTTATTAGCCTGCAAATCTTTTTCTTTGCCCCTTTAACTTCGTAGCCCTCCGGTTGCTTCATATAGATCTGCTCTTCCAACTCCCCGTGTAGGAATGTAGTCTTCACATCCATCTATTTCAGCTCGAGATTGTATTAGACAATCAGCACCAACACGAATCTGATAGATACTTGTTTAGCCACCAGCGCGAATATCTCTGTGAAATCGATTCCTTCTCTCTGAGCATACTTCTTCGCTACCAGCCTTGCTTTCTATCTGTACTGTTTCTTTTTAAATAACCACTTACATCTGATCACTTTTCGGCCTAATGGAAGCTCCACCAGCTCATATGTGTTGTTTTTATGTAACGAGTCCATCTCATCGTACATAGCTGTCTTCCATTTTTCTGCATCAGGCTTATTAAGACCTTCCTAAATAGTAGACAGGTCCACATCATCTGTAATGAGGGCATATGCAATATTAGAGTCGTCTCTATATTTTATTGGTAACATGTGATCACGCGGGTTTCTTCTCATAAGTGGTTGCTCCACCTTCTCTTATACCTCTGTCTGCATATCTGTTTTGGCCTGAGTATCATCTGTATCAATCTGGACTTCTATGATCAACCTTTCTGGTTCATCTTGCTCCTCCTGATCATTCTTGTGGAATATGGAGCTTTTATCAAATTTGACGTCACAGCTAGTGATAACTTCACGTGTGATCTTGTCGAATAACCTGTAACCTTTCACACTAACACCATAGTCAACAAAGATGTACTTTTTGGCTATATGGTCTAGCTTATCTCTCTCAACTGACGGTACATGGGAGTAAGCCTCACAACCAAATATGCGTAAACTTAAGTAGTCCATCTTATAACCACTTCATACTTCCTCTGGGATATTACAATCAATTGTCGTATAAGGAGACTGGTTCATCAAATAGCAAGTTGTGTTAATGGGCTCAGTCCATAAGTCATTGCTCAATGCACCATTACTTAACATGCATCGGGACCTCTCCAAGAGAGTCCGATTCATCCACTCAGCTACACCATTTTATTTGAGCATGTGGTGTACTATGTTGTGCCTAATGATCCCTTCATCTTTACAATATTCATTAAAATGAAAATAAAATTTTCACCATTGTCAATCCTTAAAACCTTTATTTTTCACCCTAATGGTTTTTCCACCACTGTCTTTCATTGTTTGAATATGATGAAAACTTCGGATTTACATTTCATGAAGTAAACCCAAACTTTCTAAGAGTAGTCATCAATGAATGAAACAAACCATGACAACCCCCAACAGAAACTTCTGCTAATGTCTCCCATATGTTAGAGTGCACATAATCAAGCACTACTTTACATATATATTTTCCAGATTTAAAAGATAATCTAGTTTGTTTACCATATATACAATGCTCGCGTATATATCTAAATTAGAATTCTTAAAAGCTAGAATCAAACAACGATCAGATAGTACTTTCATGCCCCGATTGTTCATGTGGCCTAGACGAGCATGTCACATACGTACAGACGTGAAATCTACAACGGCTACTGCCGCTCCACCTTCTAAAATGTTCCCGATCAACCTGTAAAGGTTTTCGTGCCTTTGCGCTCTCATAATTACGAGTGCCCCTTTTGAAACTTTAAGGACACCATCAACACTAATGAACTTGCACCCTATAGCCTTGAGTGCACCGAGAGAAATCAAACTTTTCTTCATATCAGAAATGTATCTGACATCAGTCAAGGTATGCTCCATCCCATCAAACATCTTGATACTCACCATACCAATAGTCATAACATTATAGGCATTGTCATTGCCCATAAAGACCTGTCCACCACCGCATTCCTTATAACTAACGAACCAACTTCGATGAGGATGAAAAAGCCTAGCTATATGTCCTAGAGGGGGGGTGAATAGGACAATGCCAAATAAAACTTATAACAACGGAATTAAAAAGAATATGATAGCCAAAATAAATCACAATGCAAGAAAGTAAAATAACCTCAAAATTCAGATCTTGAGAGGTTGATACAAATGTTGTTCTAAGGATAACCTTACACCAAAAATCAGAGTTTATGGTAGGACAACCTTATTTCTAGAAAGATCTTTGTATCAAATCTCAAACCGAAGAGGAATACAGAAATAAATACAAACTGAATTAAAATAAATTGTAATCACAAATGTATTGTTCTAGGGACAGCCATACACCATAAAAATGACAGGGCAACCTTATTGGAACAACTTTTAAAGGAAATTGAATATCAAGCTGATAAAGGAATAGCAGAAAATAAATTCTAAACTATTACAAAATTCTCACAATGCTTGAATTAAATGATTACAACATTCACCACCATATATACATCCCACAAAAGAATAATTAAATATCAGAAGTATAAATCATTCAACCACAACACAAGGGATTATAGTGGTTCGCCTGTGTGTTCACCAACTGTTAAACAACAGCCACACAGAATGCTACTCCACTCCTAATATCCTCACACAGGGGATATTAGCGTTCACTAACAAAATAGGTTTTCCCAGGTTCACCCAAAACCTTTACAATTGTGTCTTTGTCTGTGGGCTTACACAATTAAAAAACCCCACTTCTGAGTTTTCCTGGCTCTCCTCAGATAACCAATACAACAAGATTTTTCTGGCAAATCTTGAAAGAAACCAAAACAGAAAGGAATTTATAATTAAATGTAAAATACCTGATTATCTCCTTCGTTGTAGCAGCCCGGTAGAACCAAATCAGAGTAGATGATTGAATGTCCAAGTTCAATGTCCAGTACTCAATTACAATGGTTCTAATTGTAATAGATTTTAATTTAAACCAAATAGGGCTTGCCTTAATTGATTTTGATTCCAAAGAAAGGGAATAACAATTCCTCTTATCAAATTAGATTGGAATAGCAGAAACAAAATCAATTAAATAAAGCTAAGGAAAGAGAATATTAAATAAGCACACTTAGCTTAGATGGAGCACAGAATTATCTCTCAGAAGTTCGATGAAGATTGGCTTGAATGGATTAATTAATTCGATGATTTCTTCTGAGATTCGTGCACTATTTATAGGTGAGCAGATCGCGTCTTCAACTGGTCTAGGGAGCTCTTCGACTAGTCGAAGCAGTAAAAGATATTTGAAAAATCAGGCGCGATAAGCTTTGACCGTTCTACGACTGGTCGTAAGTCACCTTCGACCCTTCGACAGGTCGAAGAACCTGAAAAACAACGCTGGATTTTGAGTCGAAGTTTTTCGACGGGTCGAAGATGCAGTCGACACTGTTCCTTCGACTGGTCGAACAAATTCCTGAACTAGTCGAAGCCTAACAGATTTTATCCGAAATTTGTAACAAACTCATGACTGATCGAGGAATTTCTTAGACTGGTCGAAGCAACTCTAGGACTAGTCGAAAAGGGCCTAGGACTAGTCGAAGAACAGACCAAACTTATGTAAAATAAACATTCGATTTATGTATCCAAAATGACCTACTTCTAAGGTCAACCTATGGTCAGTCAAACCTCAACCATGAAGTAAGGACATTGAAACATTAGGAACTAGTGACCTTGAAGTATGAGCCTTGAAGTCTTGATGTAGTTGAAATCTTGATGTAGCTCAATCTTGAAAGTGTCTCTTTACAAACCGCCTTGTACTCTTCTTGAAGTCTTGCAGCTTGAGTCTTGTCTTGTGAGCAGTTCTTGCATTCAAGATTGATCCTTGTACTTGTGAGCTGTGAGCTTAGCTTGTTCATGAATGTTGATCCTTGAGAGAACTTCACTTATGCAAGTTATATATAACAGTGATTTTGGCACCACAAATTTGACAACAGACAGGGATATAAACTATAGCACTTACAGAAGAGTCATGTGATATGATGCTCCTATGTCAAGGATCCATCCATCTTTATGATTGTTGTGTAAGTGACCAATCATGGACACAGACAGAACATCACCACCACTTATCTCTTCATAAGATGTGACAACATTGGCCTCCTTGGAAGAAGCCTCTGAGTTTTCTTTCTTCACTTTAGGATTAGTACAATCCTTTTTTATGTGTCCGATCATCTCACAGTTCCAGCAATTTAATTTTCTTTTGCCCTTACCCTTGGATTTGGATCTAGGTCTTGAGGATCCTTTACCTCGATCAGCATTCTTTCCCCTTGCAATCAGTGCATCGGAAGATGTCCCCATGCCGCCATTTAGCTTTCTCTTGCCCTTCTCTTGAAGGGCTGAGATAACGGTGTCGACACTCAGGGTTTTATTTGTTATACATATTGTGTCCCTAAATGACTCATACAATGCCAGAAGAGAATTCAACAACATACATGCTTGTTCCTTATATTTGATCACTTCTTCCATATACAGTAGTTTACAAACTAATTTATTAAAGTTGCTGACGTGGGCTTCCAGATCTCCACCCTTTGTCATCCTGAAAGTGTACCACTATAGCTTCAAGTGTAGGCAATTTTCAAAGAATTTTTTCGCATAAATATCCTATAACTTTGCCCATAAACTAGTCACAGTTTTCTCCCTCAAAATATTGTAGAGAACCTCATCCATGAGACATAAACGGAAGGAAGCTAAAGTATTCATGTCAAGAGTATTTTAGTCTTCGTCATGCATAGTTGATTTTCACTCCTCAAGAGCCTTAACTTCACTTTGCTTGGTTAATAAACTAATCATCTTGATCTTCTATAACTCAAAATTTTTTTTGCCTGAGTACTTCTCAATATCAAATTTGGCGTTTTCCATTGATGCTAATCCTGCAGATCCAGATCCGTGCCCTAACGATTGCTCTGATACCACTTGTTGGGGATTGTACTACAAAATCACACAGAGATGGATCTAGGATAGCAATCCAAGAGCACCAAGTAAGGGTGTACATCGAGTTAAACCGAGTCGAGCTGGCCTCTGCTCGACTCGACTCGGCCACTGGCTAACCTCAGCTCAAACTCGGCTTGGCTCGGTCCTCGAGCCTAACTGGCCAGCTCGGCTTGGTTCAGTCAGCAGCTCGGGCCAGCTCGGGCCAAGTTCGAGCCAAGATCGAGCCGAGTTCGCCATTGAGGCATTTCCACAAACACCTGGACTGCACCTTTAAGAAACTAAGAAATC
Source organism: Magnolia sinica (assembly GCF_029962835.1). Taxonomy (NCBI): domain Eukaryota; kingdom Viridiplantae; phylum Streptophyta; class Magnoliopsida; order Magnoliales; family Magnoliaceae; genus Magnolia; species Magnolia sinica. The sequence continues at coordinate 67,514,287 of NC_080579.1, read as the reverse complement.
TGACCTCCTTGTTTGTGTTGCCAACCCATTAAGGTAATAGAAAGAAAAAAAAACATTTGGTGTATCATAGTTGTTGTGGAATGTCATCCGTCCATCCACCATATTTGTCCTCAAGTTGTTGTATTTGAGAACTCATAGTTGAGACTTACTATATTTGAGAACTCTAGGACTTACTGTATTTAAGAACTCATCTATCTACCATATCTATCCTCGATTTGTTGTGGTATGTCATAGTTGTTGTGGTATGTATATACCTTGCCACCAGCCACACTTCGTTGAGTCATTTTATCAAACACTTAGTGAGCAACATCAATGGCAAAGTAACTGAGTCACCGAACTGCTTAGATTTGAGCTGGATTCGATCCGAGTTGAGTCAAGCCGGGGCCTACTCGAACTCATTTTCGAGCTCAAAAAATCAGCTCGACTCGGCTCGAACTCAGCTTCGAACCGAGTCGAATCGAGCTTTTTCAAGTCGAGTCGATCGAGCTAATCGAGCTAGCTCGGTTCGTGTACACCCCTAGCACCGAATAAACACAAGAGAACACAAAGATTTAACGTAGAAAACCCCTTTGGGAAAAAACCATGGCACAAAGCGACAGATCTTCACTATGAAAGCAGAAATTACAAAGAGGAAGGACTTACCAAACTTGAGCAATCCTCAAATCTCTCCCCTTGCTCCACCCTTTTAGAAACCCTAAAACCCTTTTAGAAAGCCTCGGAATCCCATAGAATACCTCTCAATCCCGTTTACACCCATATATATAGTTTTAGAAAGAATCCCAAACAAAATCGGAAAGTATCAAAAATGAAATCGGAAACAAATCTCACACTTTCTTAATTGCGCGAAAAATCTGCACAGAATCTGATTAGATTGAAGACATCAAATACAACACCTGACTGAGCCCCTTAGGTTAGGCTTGGGTTGAGAATTCCCAACCCAAGGTTGGGTTGGGTTAGGGTTAAGTTATAGTTTAATGGGTTGAGTTAGGGTTGAGCACCAACTCGACCCAACCCACCTGACTTTCAGCCCTAGTGAATATGCAACACATACATTAAGGTGAGCCCCATGGTTACAGCCACCAAGCTCCATGTTACCCCTGCCTGACCAAATACTGTAACGACCTAGGAATTTTTGTGCTAATCTTTCCTTAAGTAGTTGTTTTTAGGGTAATTAGCGCTATACTCGATTGCTTGTGAAATTCGCATCAATCATTTGAAATTGTATCTGCATGGCTCTAAACTTGTAGATTAGTTAGCGCTACGCTACTCTGAAATCTGAGATCCATCGCTAAATCCAGTTGTTCTGGGGAATTTTTGGAAGATCTGGATCGGACCTGGACCGCGTGTCGAAAGTCCGATAGTGATGATCTTATGCTGTTGCGGTCACCGAGTTGGGCTTGACCATCACCTCGAAAATCAAGTCCATGTGATGTTCTGGGTCGATTTGCTTGAGTTCGGAGTGAAGAGTGTGAGAACGGTTGGAATTTAATAAGCTTTTATGAAATCTGAGTCGTGTCGCTTGCACGACGATTTTAAGCTATCTGACCGTTGGATTCTGACCCAATTTCACCCTCTGATCAGGATAGTTGGCCCAGGCATATCCTAGTGCTTGTGGACCTGATCGAGATTCCGTGACCGTTGAATTGAGTGTGGTCCGCCACGGCTGATCTGAAGAGCCGGTCGGTATGAAAACTCAGCTTGACCTAGATCTATGGTCAATGAGCTTAAGTCCGACCTTTCGTGGTTATAGGCCCACCAGAAGTGCTTCGTTGGATCGAGAAAGGCATGCTTTGGTTATAACCTAAGTATACCTTGGCCCTGGGGTTATTTTCATCAATTTTAGGCCTATTTATAGTCCTTAAACCCTAGCTCTCTATTCCACACGAATTTTCTCTAACCCTAGCTTGGAAAGAGAGTGGAAAAGAGAGAGAAAGTGAGAGAGATAAGTTGGTAAATCATCTTGGATTCTTCTTTGTTCTTCTTCATCTTTGAACCTTCACTTTGAATCGTTCTTCTGACGGTTCTGAGTTCTTTTTGGGGTAAGTTAATCTAACCCTAACCTGTGTTAGAGCTTAGATTAGTCTTGGTGTTGTTGTATCTCATTTCTATTCTTGCTTTAGGGTATTCTATCGCCGTTGACGAAGACAACTCGTCTAAATCAGTTCGGTGTTTCTTTTCTGGCTTAAGGTGCGGACTTTAAGTGTATAGGTTATGGTTTTCAAGGCTTTCAACGCCAGTTAGTGATTTATTCTTGTTATGGATGAGATTTCACATGCTAAATGTTGTGTTTACGTTGCTTTCCTGATATGCATGTGCTATATTGAGATTTGTGTATTCTATGTGTATTTATAAAGTACCGTATACATATAAAATATGCACTTATGTTTGCCATGATTATTTGTCATGTATGTGTGCTAGATGCATGTATGACAACTCCTTGGTAAAAGGAATTGTCAAAATGCATGTATTTCAACATACGTCATGTATGTTGTTCCATGTATGCTAAGTGTTTGTAGAAATGCATGAATGATCTAAAGTGTAATTTATTACACTAATTGTGGGCGTTGAGAAGTGATTCTCAACACTCCTATTGATGTGCATGATTTCTTTTATGCAAGTTACATTCCTTGTTATTTAAATTCAAGTCTTACTTATGCTTACATTCATGTTAAGTTGATATTCTTCAAGTGCTTGTGTACCACATGATTGAAGCTGTTGTTCTATTACTGTTCTACATTTAATACGAATATCTGTTGTAGGGTAATGTGTTTAGGACTATGAATAGTCCAGGAAATCGATAATCTGCCTTAAGGTTGTGGCTGAGATCGCTTTCGCCACAAAGGATGTGATTAGACGAACCCGAGCCGTATTAGAGTTGTCGGCAGTGGCTTGTCTACGCGGAGTGTTTGTGCACTCTATGTCGTTCAATTCAACGTGCGCTCGTGCTAGTCGAGTTCGTCAAGTAACCCGATTGTCCGATGTATGTTCACCATATATTGGACGCTACTGTTTGAATCTAGGGTACCGAACTTACCAGTGAAATTCTATTAACTATGGTACTTGATCCGCTAAGACTCATGAGCCGGACATGGTGGTATGGGACACCGTGGTCGAGCTGTCGGCCTACGCTGGGGTGACGAGCCTCCCTGTAGTGACCAGTGAGCAACTAAACTCGTGAGCCGATTATGGTGGTATGGGACACTATATTTGTGCTGTCGGCCTACATTGATTGGTGACGAGCCCTTTGTAGTGACCTCGAGCATACCTGGATACCGCAAGGAGGTGACGAGCCGAACTGTGGTAGTAAAGGCATGAAAGACGTGCATTGATTGGTGACGAGCCCTTTGCTACGACCTCAAACATATGATCGTATGAGATGTCTAGGATTGACGACCCTAGAATGGATCACTGTTTGGATGGTGACACGAGGAAGGTATCTTAGCTTCCCAATCCGGCTGTGTGAAATGGACTAATAACAACTTGGTAATCATATTCATGCACCGCATTTGCATGTGATTTGTAGATGTGGTGCACTTTGAGGCGATGTCATGCGTAACATAAGATGAAGACGCTGAGGGTGTACGCATGAGGGCACGCGTCATATTGCATACATCCTTGCATTAACAAGAGTACTTAGGATTTATTTAATTGTTCTGCTTTATCATTACTGTTTGATTGAACTGATAACATGTTAACCAGTGCCATATTGTTCCACTGAGTTGATCATTCACTCCCACGTTTCTGGGGCGGTGTTAAACACCCACCAGACTCTGTCTTAGGCTCTGATGTTGCAGATGTGGATGCGACTTCTGAGGCAGAGCGGGAGCTGGATGATGATGAGGCTGCGTTCTCCTATATGCAGTTTTCAGTCGGGTTCTAGCGAGCCTTGGTCTGATGCGCGGGATCTCTGGGATTATTTCTGGAATCTAAATGATGTAACTTGATACTTATAATTTTGTTAAATAACACTTTCATACGATCTGGCTTGTATATGTATTTCAGGGATTTACACTTGTACACATACTTTTCTATAAGTCTTCCACTTGCTTTATTCACTTATCCTTGAATCATATCTGTGTTTTGGCTTAATCTATTCCATGTTTTATGTACTAATGCAGTCAACATACATCCATCATTAAATATGTTGCATAAGTGATGTTTTGGAACTCGGGAGCTGAGTTATGCTCGACCCCTGAATTTCAGGGCGTTACAAATACACTCTTGGTATGGATTTCTATGTTAGTTCAACAGGGACATGACTGCCCAATGACATGACTATGTGCTGGCACATTTGCCCTACAATAAGGTAGCTATAAAGCTTGAGCAGACCATGCTATACGAAACTGTGTGAATTGAATGCCTACCATCTAAAACTCATTGGGGGCCACTGAAGATTGATCAAGTCTATATTTGTGTTTTCCCTTTGTGGAGGTATGTATGACATTATAAGTAGGTTGGACGGCAAATAGACATCATGATGGGCTCTAAGAAAGTTACAACAGTGGGCATTATTATCTTCCTTATTTCATGTGGTGTGGTCCACTTAAGCTTCGGATCTACCTCATTTTTTGGCTTGGCAAAACTAATGAACGATGCGGATAAAACATAAACATTACAATGGGTCCCACGGAGTTGTCTCACAGGCAATCTGCTACATTCAACTCATTTTTTAAATGGCAGTGACTCGTCCACCGAAAGTATTTATCTAGTTTTGTGGCACTCTAGTCCTTCCAAAATGCCTATGTGGGTGTAGATAGAGCATGATGGAAAAAAAAAAAAAACACAACAACACTAAGGGCCTGTTTGTTAACGCTGAATTATTGTACTAATGCGGAAGAAGAAAAGCGCTCCACCATTTTATGTCGAAATTTTCTGTGTAGGAGTCTAGCTTAATAGGGAATCAAGAATGCGCTCCATGATTATTATTTTTAAATCCAAAATTGTCCTTTACGACATAGATTTTCTCCTTTATACACATCCCAACTTTTAACATGGGGCACTTCTCTAAGCCCACCATGATTTATATGTTAGATCCACACCATCTATCTACTTTTCTATATCATTCTAAAGCATGATCTGGAAAAAGATGCACATCCAAAGCTCAAGTTAACCACACCACATAAAGTAGACATAAAGTAACGGGACAGGAACGAGTACCGTTAAAACCTTCCTGAGGTCCACCATGAAGCTTATTTGCCATCAAATCTCTTTATAAGATCACACAGACCTGGATGAAGGAAAAACCCAAAAATCAGCTTGATCAGAGCCTTATGTGGCCCCAATAAGTTTTCAATGATAAACACCCAATTCCTATAGTTTCTTATGGTGTAGCCCACTTAAGCCTTAAATTTGCCCTTTTTTTTGTCTTAATTTCTAAAATAATATTAAAAAATGAATAGACGGTATGGATAAAACATATATATCATGGTAGGCCCCATAAAGCTGTTACTTCATATTTATGTAAATCTTTGTGGGGTAGAACGCAATCCCCTCCCAGATTTGGGGTGCGAATTATGTGCAAATGCCTTTCGCAGGAAGTTCATGCGCTGGAATCATAACTGGAGCCCACTGTTATGTTTGTGATAAATCTAATCTGTCATTCCATGTTTTGAGATCATTTTAGGACTCGAGACAAAAAACGAGGATACAAGACTTAAGTGAGCCGCACTTAAGGAAAAGGTGGGTAGGAAAATTCCTATCGCTAAAACCTCCTTGGGGTCGACAATGATGTTTACATGCCATCAATACCGTTCATATTGTCATTCCTAGTGAGATGAACTCAAACCATAAATATTAGCATGATTGAAAACTTCTGTGGCTCCATGAATATTTTAATTAGGGGCATCCAATCCTCTCATTTTTGGCCCATTTGAGTATTGGATATGGCTCATTTTTAGCACTATGTCCTAAAATGATCTCACAAAATGGATGGACAGGGTGGATTTCACACAAACATCACAGTGGGCCCCACCTAGATTTCCAGTAGTGGACTTCTTGGGAAAGGCTTTCCTATGAAATTTGGCTCACACTTGGGGACGTGGTTTGGCCAGTGACGGTGCCACTAGCCGGGTGGCTAGTGGTCGATGCTCTGTGGGCCCACCATGATGTATGAGTTTCATCTACGCCATTCATCTATTTTTCTAGATCATTTAATAGATCATAAAAAATGGGGCATATATAAATCTCAGGTGGATTACATCAAAGGAAAACAATAATGATTAAGCGCCCACCATAAAAATTTCTTAGTGACCACTGTAATGTTTATTTGACCTCATACCTATTGATTAAGTCATACAGACCCGAATTGAAGGGAAAAACAAATATCAACTTGATCCAAAACTTTTGTGGGCCTAACAAGTTTTTAATGGTGGGCAATCAATCAACATTGTTTCCTATGATGTGATCCACTTGAGATTTAGATATACCTCATTATTGGGATTATGCCATAAAGTGACTTGTAAACATGGATGGATAGAGCGGATGAAATGAATACATCATGGTGGAGCACACAGAACACTGACCAATAACCATTGACTAGTGGCAGGGTAACTAGCCAATCTACCTCCCCAACCTGGGGGAGTGGATTTGGTGTGACCCTAGATCCACCAAGGTGGGTGGGACCCTGATTGTGGGGCCTATTGTGATATATGTGACTACATCAATACCATCCATCTATATTGAAAGCTTATTTTAGGGCATGATTCTAAAATAAATTAGGTTCAAATCTTAGATGGACCTTTTTATAGGAAATAGTGGTGATTGACCATTTAAAAATTCTTTTGGGCCACAAAAGCTTTGGATCATATTGATATTTGTGTCATTTCTTTATCCAGCTATTTGTGACCTTTTTTATAGGTTGGATGACAAATAAACATTTCAGTGAAATTCATGGAGCTTTTAATGGTAGGGATTCAATCACGATTGGTTCATATGGGTAAATGTGTCATATTAATATATTTTAAACATTTCATACGTTAGTTAACAAACAAGTTATTCTAGATTCCTAGATTCACTATTAGTTTTCCAACTTTAGATTCAAATTTTAGATTCAGACTTCTGATTTCAGATTTAACAAACAGGCCCTAAGGCTTGGAATTATCTCAATTTTACTTAAAGTATATATTTTAATGAACTTATTATAATAATTAAAACTTATAGTGATGATTATCTATAATGTAATGTATGATGTCAAGTTATAATTTTTAGATTCTTGAGGATTAAAAAAAAAAGTTACAAATCATTTTATTACCGTGTATTTGTGATTTGAGTCCCAATGCCTTTTGAATGTGGCATTGAACGATTCCTTTGTCCACGCACCACCAACAACATATCATGGTTAAAACCTGAGTATTCCAAGGAAAATTGTGGTTTATAAGCCCTAAAACACTCCTCTCAACATGCACCTTTCGTCCAATGAATATGACAGGCACTACCAGCATATCATGATCAAAATCCTGAGTATTCTAAAAAAATTTGAGGTTTCTAACCCCTACACTTACTCCTCTTCACATATTTAAGCCAACTAACATGACATCACAATGGGTTAGAAGGAAATTTGAACTGTTCATAAAATTAGGCCTGGCTTGAATATGTCCATCAAAGGAAATCATGCCGGTCCAAATTTCATGGATGTGCGTAGTATTGTAGACCATTGTGAAGTTTTCCAAAGCCATTTAATATTTAATCATGACAGTGACACAAGTGAAAATATTTGGTTTTGCTTTTTTCCATCTTGAAAGTGAGACACCCTATGCAACCATCCTACTAATGACTTGGGCATAAACTCTTATGTTAGGTTTTCTACCACTTCTAAATGAGTAGTGACTCATTCCCACATAGTAATGTACAATATCTTGATCATCCAAATTGTGGGTCCCACTGTTAATAGATTGTGAACTAATGTACAACCATCTTGATCTTCCAAATTGTGGATCACATTGTTAATATATTGAAATCATATTAACTGAAAAATCCTCACTATCAAATTAATGGCTATCAAGTGTATGTTAAAAAGTTAAAATATTGAGCGACCGGGTTTGAAAGAGGAAATTAGATTGGTTATATTATACTCTCATATCATTCTTTTCATTTATACTCGAACAATTTGGATTGGTACTCCAACAATTTGGACTGTTTGGATTGTCATACAACTATGTGTTATGTATAGCTGTAGAATCATGACCACTTTTTAAATGATGTCCAACTTACATATAAGTCTAACCCCAGAGAAAAAGGAAGCATGTTGAGTTTTCTGGCGATGCTACACAAGTTAATTTCATCAAGTGAGTGCCATGTACTCTAGGGCAGTGGTGTTTGTACGCCATCTAATCTATTCATCTAACTTACTTTATTTTGAAGAAATAATTACCTAAAAATCATGGTATTTAAAAACTCAAGGGGGCCATAACATTAAATTATAATTATAATTTTATGGGTGACCCCACCGGAATGTTGAATCAACCGGGATTTCATGATTCATGGCCAAACAAGGGATGGTCTACCTGATGAACAAGAGGATTTCATTAACGTTTACTCATGGTGAAGAAAGTAACTTATTAGGTTTGAAAAGTATTTCGAATAAAAAAAATGTCTTTGTTTTATCTTATTTTCAGGTGCTCTTCTTTTATCCAACATCAAATAGAAAATGGGCATGAAGAGTGCTTATAAGGAAATCCTCTCCAAATATTTTTGAATTGATGCATGCACGGGCTTGTACGCACGCCTAAGGTTGGATAGGTAGAAAAACTACCCTGGAAACTTATTAACCAAATGTGCTTGTGCAGTTGTGTTGTTTGCGAGAAAATGAGGAAGTCCCGTCTTGAATGGGGTCTTCAATCGCTAGTGAGATTAGATCGGGTCCATGGTGATGTTGGTGGGCAATCCACTCTGTTCATCTACTTCGTTAGATGATGTTAGATCATGGGTCCAAAAATTAGGTAGATCCGAGAGTCAAGTGTGTCACACGATATAAAACAATGGAGACACTACAAGAAAATGGAGCATCGCTGGCGGCCTAAAACCGGGCGCCGGCAAAGGGTCCCAAAGGTTAAAACTAAAGCCCTAATATGATTTCTCATTCTCTCTCAGCACAACAATCCCCCTCCCTCTCTCTCTCCTTTTGTTTATGAGGGCTGCATTGCTCGCAACCCTTGCAATCCATTGCGAAACCGTCCATCAATACATCCGTTGCCATTGTTGTTGCTGACCCAGCCGCTAACATTGCCATTGCATCATCATGATTTCCAGAATCGGTAGCCCCCCATCAAAACCCTCTCTGCCACGCTTCCACCATGAACTGCTCTTGCGGCAGCCATTTTTTGGCAGCACACCCGTGACCACCGCATGAAGCTTCAGTCCCTTCGTGCATCTCACCACCACCATGCATCATCGCCTTCATTTTTTGATCTGATTCAATGATTATTCCTTTTTCTAAAAGATTTTTTTTTTGTCTGGATTTATCTTGGATACGTGCTTTTCTTTCTTCAATTTAATGAGATTTGGTATTCTCTTTAATAAATTGACGATTTTTTGCTGATTGATTTGGTAAAATTGGAGCCTTCATATTAAGATTGATGCACTTAATCATTTGCTAGCCTCTTTACCATGTCTGCATCTCTCTCTCTCTCTCTCTCTCTCTCTAACTCTCTCTTAGTATTGAAAAAAAATGCAGATGATTTGTTTGTTAAAATACCAAAGAGATGTGATTTTGTAGAGAATGGTATATATGCATTTAGTTTGGTTGTACTCTGTGTGTGTGTGGAGAATGATATATATGCAAAGGAGTTGTTTGTTAAAATGCCAACGAGATTATCTGCTTTGACTTCTCAATTTGGTTGTTGCTATTTTAGCTTGCCGCTAACCTCTGCACTTGAATGTTTTCTCCAGAGTGGTTCATTTCCCTTTGCATAGAGTTTAGTAGTGAAATGCTCTCTGTATAATGTTGTTACAGGCTCAGTTCGCACTCTTGATAGGTGGGAGTTCTTTTTATTTTACACTTATCCGTTGTCTACATAAATAATAACTATTGTTAATTCTGCTATCATTCAGTTAATTGTGTATAGAGAGTCCTTATCAATTGCAGTCTTTAGATCCAAGAGTTTAGGATAGGCCCAAAGAATTTTCACTCAATCAAATTTGATCACAGTAGATTATTATGAAATTAACCATGGAAATCAAAGTTTTAGCAATTAGTAACAATCTCCAGCAATTAGAAAGTTGTTCCTGCTGCTAGAAAACTAGTTCAAGGCTTCCAGCAATCTCGTTCTCTAGCACTCAAATTGCGATATCTAGCAAGTAATTCTGAATATGAGTAATAAATCAGAGTTTCCAGCATTGATGAATAAATTCCAGCATTCAAATACAAATTAAAACCATGGTTCAAAGACCCGAAAACTGAACTTGACTCGAAAGTCCATCAGGTTTGGTAGAGCCCAAGATTCAGCAGAAAAGTGGGCACAACCCAAATGTAAAAACCTGATATTTGGTGAGTGTTTGTGAATATTGAAATGTTATGAAATATGTAAGTTAATAAAAATGTAACATATAGGAAAAAAATGACTAAAATCTAAGAAATCCTAGAAATATAGGCAAAATATCTCATCCTCCTGAGTGAAAAAAGAAAAAGAAAAAGAAAAAGAGAAGAAGATCCGATTGACCAGAAAAAGCTCGAAAAATATTCAAATGCAACTTGACGAAACTCGAGTGAATTGATTTCTATTGTGAGTTGATTCAAAAGACAATCGAGTTGAGGTGACTCAAACAAGGTTCAAATTGACTCGTAGTGTTTTTAAACTGTGATTAAAACCATACAAGATTAATATAACCATGATAAATCAAGGTTTGATAACTCCCCAAACCCAACAAAATGATCGTCCATCTTATTTATCTCCAAAAAGAAATTACACATCAAACTCTTCAAAGAAACTCATAACATAAACCTCCACATAGATGAAATAAAGACCTTTACACTCTTAAGGATCCCTAAAACCTCTCTCTTAATCTCTGTCATAGATGTGGTTGAATCTGAGCCATTATAACTCCTATCCAAGACTATTAATATAAGTAAAACAACCCTACAGTGGGGTCCATGCACAAGCTGTATTCATGTCTAATTCTCTCTACAGGGGTGCCGGTATCAGCCCCTAACTTCGGCCTACAAGGAGTATGGCTCCCTATTTGCTGCTGTTAAGTGGTTGCTATTGCCAGCTTTCGAGCCCTGCTTGGGACCAACTTGGGCCCACTTCAGGTCCTGGTTCTTTCCCAGATATGAATGATCACCTCTGTCACTTCTTGTGTCTGTTTTTCTTTTTTTCTTTTTCCTTTTTGGTTAAAAATTTGACGATTGTATTAAAAATTTGACGATTGTATTAAAAATTTGACGATTGTATTCACTTTAAAAAGAAGGATGCATCATTTAGGACCAGCGCAACATGTGAGTGACCCTCTTGTCACTCAAAAGTTTTAGATCCACACAAATCATATGACACATAAAAAAGATGAAAAAAAAAAAACATCAAGGCAAGAATCTTCTCATTCAAACTACAAACTCCAACTTCCCAAGAGATCTCCCTTAGAACACCCATGAAATGTATTTGCATATCTGCTATTTGTGCTTTGATTACTTTATGCAGTTCATCCATCTACCCTTCAGATGAGGATAACAACCATCTATTTGTATGATTTTTTTTTTTTTTTTTTTATTATTATTTTGTGCTCACTAAAGTTCATGATTTTTTCTTTTTCTATGAGTTCAGATGTATTTCATCGTATTGGCGCAAATCTTTAGGCTTTGTTGTTTACTTTTGTAAGTTACAGATTTGATATTAATGTTGTCAGGTCAAATTGAGAGAACAAGGTTGGGAAAAATAATTATGAAGAGAAACTTTCTAAAAGAACTCCTGATGAACTTGAAATGATACGAAAATATGTTGTAAGTTAAATGATCTGAAATAAGTTGACATTTGTCCTCTTCATTTCTTCTTGTGCTTTTCACCAACATTGGTCAAGTTACTGGTTTGCAGGGTCATTGGCATTTGTTTTTGAAACATTCCTGCTTTATTATAATAGAATGTTGTTTACCTATCTCTCAAAAACATAGTTACAGGGGTAACATGTTTTCCCTTCATACCATGTAGATATGCTTTGGATACCAATTTGGAAACAGTATAAAAAAACACTGGGTATTTGTAGCAACCAGTCTGTTATAAACATGTTAAATGTTTATCTCAGTTCCTCATCCATGAATGTATTCACGAAGAGCTTCTTTCCTTTTCTTTTCTTTTTTTTTTTTTGCTTTTTTTTTTCTTTGCATGAGTAATTTACAAGATTTTATGTTTTGTCTGAGTGCATGGTCCAGGTGCTTGTGTACATCACTGGAAACTGTTTTCTTTGGAACTTTAACCTCCATTATGAAAGATAGGGGACTTCAATATTACCTGTTGTTACATGTTTTCCGACAACAGAAAACCATCTTGCTGCATCATGGGATTGGATATAAATCATAGTAATCTGTATATTATGCATAAGTTATTATTGCTAAAATTGAAGAAATAACATCATAGAATAAAATTAATTTATAAACTATGTTTTGTGGACTTGATCAGTTGAATAGTTGTTGCTCAGGCTGTGAAGGGCCAGGTTAATTTATAAAGGACACAAATGGCATTTAAACACACCAACTTCTGATTGAAACGATGCTTTGTTTTGAAAGTAAGAAAACTCCATTATGCATTTATTAGAATGGAGAAAGACTGCCAAACCAACTCCAATCAAGTTCATTTCTTCAAATAGAAGAAACCATCAAAATTTGCCATTTAGACCATAGTCCATGTCTCTAGATGATTTTATAGTGTGTTGCCATCTTACTTGGAATTATCTAGATGTTGACTGGATTGTCCATTGTTCACACCTCAAGTATAGGGTTGTGATGTAGTAATAATCTCGGTAAGACCGAGGTCGAATCCACAGGGACAGAACCTTGTACGTAATCTAAAAGTAACTTGAATTAGAACTAGGCGAAGACACAATCTAAATCAGGAGAATCTAGGAGAATAATGATGAATTATTAAACTAAAGCTTGTAAAATTCAAAGGTGAGAAACTAGGGTTTCTAAGGATCCACTTGTAGAGATCAGGGAGATCTATGCTTGATTCATAAACACAACTGGAATCAGAGTCCTATCTTCATCCAGATGGAAGATAATACGTTAAAAATCCAATTCTGAACTTCCTTTCATCTAGTTTTCAATAGAAGAGAGGTATGAGAATTAGAATTAATTCCATCACAAAACCATGCCCATGAAACAAAGTAAACAACAGAATTTAGCCAATCCATAACCAATCTAAGAGAACTATGAACATTAGGAAGGATTCCATCATCCAACCATGCCCAGGAGACGATGATGAACAACAGGGTTCCCAAATTCACAAACCCTATAATGAAAAAAACATACTTAAAGCTATCGCAGATCTATTGTAATTTAAGTCACAACAAACCATTAAAAACTATAAATATTCCTTTTAATCAAACCGAAATCAAAGAGCATTCAACTTAAACATGAATCAAACTGTAATAAACATCCCATCATGCTACAAGCTTCACCTCTTAGCCCTAGCTAAGAGGTTTAGACAGACATGGATATGCTCATAATAAATCTCTTTAAAAACATCTAAGGAAGAAAAAAAACTAGGGAGAAGATAAAACGAACTCGTTACCGGCCCACTTTACACGTCTCTCTCTCTCTCTCTCTCTCTCTCTCTCTCTCTCTCTCCCCTCTTCTCTTCACGTCCTAAAAGATGATCCATGCTCTCTCTTTTATAGACTGGAGGAGGTTGGTTTGGAGTCGGACGAACCGACTCTATTTACGCACGTTGTGCAGCGAAGGCGCGGAAACAACCGCGTTTAGAACGAGTTTTGGCAAAGAGAGTATCCACACCGCCCATTTTGACTTCATGGGAAGGGTCGTGACCCCCTTTTGGAGATTATGGACGATCTGGATTGCTGATCCGATCACAGACAAGATCACATAACGCCCCACCTTGGCCGGCAGCGTCCGGACGCTGCTTTCGCACCCACCTTCATATTTTCTTGCGCTGGAACATTCAGTGGGCCCATGATCAACATCAGTGAGAAAATCTACTCCGTTCAGTAGCTTTGTGACGAGATTTCGGGTGAAAATGGATGGTTTTGGAGTGCTTTTGATGCGGCCCACTGAATCTGTGCTTTTGCCGTCCATCCTGTGTTTGAGACTTCATGACATGCAATGTTTGAGAAAATCAAACTGTAGATTAGGGTACGGTTGGTTTGGCCCTCTGAATTCAATGAATTGTGTGGACCATCGAATTGTATGATGATAGTGTCCCACCGAGCTTCGTCCGCAAGCTCTGTCTGCAAAATAGAGGCGAAAAATCTGGATTTACAAATCTAGACGGGTCAGCGGTCGCTGATCGTTTTGGTTGGCTTGATGCACACGAGTGCATTTGCTGCAGTGCACGTGCAGTACTCGTGTGGGCCCCATAATGATATTTTTGATATATCCACACCGTCCATCTGCCTTCCCATCTTACTCAAAGGGTTGAGACCAAAATCGAAGCATATTCAGAGATTAGGTGGGCCTCAGATTGATGATTTATGGGCTAATCTGTCTATTGGGCCACTTCGACAAGGATATAATGACCGAAATTCGACGTATATGGTTAATTTATGGTCCTTTGGCCATATATAAAGTTTCGGGCCGAATGGATGGTGAGAACCCCGTGATCTTGCATCTGGACGATTTTCAGGCCTCTTGGACTTCAATTTCTTGATTTTCTCGGATATTTGATGTGTAAATTCCTCAATCTCGGTCCCTTGAGGTCCGTCCTTTGCCTTGGTGACTTTTGAGCGTTAAATCCATGCTTTTAGTACCCCTTTTCAGTTTGGGCTCCTAAATTCACCTTGCAACACAAACACGATTAAAATCAAGTGTTAAACATTATCATGTACATAAAATTAGGTAATAATTGAGGTCTAATATGCAATACTTGACCCTCAACACAATCTCCAACCAGCATTTTACTAGACCCAAGCAAAGTATGCAAAAAATAATTGAAGAAGTACGAGACAATTTCTATAAACCCGAGTGAATTTTTGAAAAACAATCCAGATACTAGAATTCTAAGATTCATGAATGTTGGGCATTACTTTCTCCTGGAATCAAGCGCATGGTAAACTTTATAGTCAAGTTCAAAGTATTAATCCATCGATTAGAAAAATTCTAAAGATTGAGTTCCATGGGTGTATAGTGAAACCAAAACTTATCATAATCAAAGACTCAATTCTTTATTATCATGATAACATTGATAATCATAAGAGCATTCAGGATAATCATAACCTAAACCAAAACTTACCTTACAGTTCAACTTTTCATTCTTCCAGCTTTTGATTTTTCCGTCGATGGCTTTCACGCTATGTCAACCTTTTAAAGGTAAAGCCAATGATGGGAATCGAACCCTTACCTATAGGGAGCAAACCCATGGTGAAGACTATTCGCCCAACCCTTTCCGAAGACAACTGTTTTTTAGGTAGGTACTATTTTTTTCTTTGAACATAATGGACAAATTCCCCAAGTTGGCTCCTTCCATGTCTAGTGACTACTAGGTTATTAATTCAATAACAAACTGAAGCCGTAATGTGTAATTTAGGTATGACATGTGAAATCGTGACTCAATCAATATTTAAACTTCTAATCATGGATTAACAATTCAACTTAACTGTGAAATCTAACAGATAACTGAATCTAAGAGTCGTAAATTACCAACATTACGTATATTATATGTCTAAATCAAAGATGGCTGTCAAAATCACTTCAAATTCATAAGAATTTTCAAAAGAAAAAAAATTAAAAATTAAAAATTTTCACAATTTTTGCTCAAGACCAAGAAAATACTGATTAGGTAACCTAATCTCCCATCCCCAACCTAAAATCTACATTGTCCTCAATGTAAAAGATATATGCGTGCACTACACATGAGACAACGAAAGTAAGGGGGAAGTGATGGAAAGATAGTACCTGATGACGGAGTTAAGTGGCTTTTTCCCAAAGAGATTTCAATGTGAAGGCGGTTCGACACAAGAGTTAATCCAACATAAGAAACTACCCTAAAACAACTGGGAAGCAAACTAACCTAACAACATAAAGCTGACTAACCTAGAACAACAAAAAGTAAACTGCCTCAGTCTTATGAAAGTAGTAAACCTACCTGTACCTCCATTAGACTAGGTGATCAATCCTGATACACAGGATCATTCAGATGCATGAACATGTCTTTTAAATCAAATTTCTCAACTAATGGCTTTAATCGATGTCCATTTACTTTAAACTTATTTCTATTGTTTGGATTTTGAATCTCAACAGCCCCATGAGGATAAACATTGATAACAGTGAAAGGGTCGGTCCAATAAGATCAGAGCTTACCCGAAAATAGATGTAATCAAGAATCATACAAAAGGACTTTCTGACCTGACGTGAATGATTTTCGTCGAATACGTTGGTCATGAAATGCCTTCATCATGTCCTTGTAAATTCTTGACTTATCGTACGCATTGTTCCAGATTTCTTCAAGTTCATTCAACTGAAGTTTGCGTAGTAAGCCAGCGTTGTCCAGATTAAAATTCAGATTTTTGATCACCCAGTAAGTTATATGTTCCAACTCCAAAGGCAAGTGGCAAGCCTTCCTATATACAAGTCTAAAGGGAGACATTCCAATAGGGGTCTTAAATGTAGTACGGTAAGCCCATAAGGCATCGGTTAATCGGGTTGACCAATCCTTGTGGTCAGGGTTAATCATTTTCTCCAAGATGTGTTTGATCTCCCTATTGAAAATGTCAGCTTGCCCACTTGTTTGTGGGTGGTATGGGGTGTTCACCTTATGAGTGAGAGATACCATATTTCTTCATTAAACTCTCGAATGGACTATTACAAAAGTGTGATCCCCCATCACTAATGATGGCTCGAGGCATTCCAAATCGAGAAAGGATATTTTCTTTAAAGAATTTAATAACCGTGCGATGGTCATTGTCCTGGTACGGAATCGCTTTGACTCATTTAGTGACATAGTCTACGACGAGGAAAATGTATAGATTTCCAAAGGATTGAGGGAATGGTCCCATGAAATCGATGCCCCAGCAATCAAATGCTTCTATGATGAGAATGGGGTTCAAGGGCATCATATTTCGACGAGACAATGCTCCTAATTTCTGACAACGCTCACAAGCATTGCAAAAATCATGAGTGTCCCTGAACATAGTGGGCCAGTAAAAGCCACACTGCAGAATCTTGGCCGTAGTCTTTTTAGCAGAAAAGTGACCACCACCGGCCTGTGAGTGACAGAAGGAGATGACACTCTGATGCTCATCATCTGACACACATCTCCTTAGGATTTGGTCTGCGTAATATTTAAACAAATATGGATTGTTCCAAAAGAAGTTGCGCACCTCGGTGAAAAATTTCTTCTTATCTTGCGCAGTCCATTGTGTCGGTATGAAACCTGCAGCAAGATAATTAGCAATATTAGCGAATGAAGGTGAGTGAGAGACTCTGAACAATTGTACGTTAGGGAACATGTCATTGATATATGCCGTTTCAAGGGAATCAGAGGGATTATGACGGGAAAGATGGTCAGCCACTACGTTCTCTACTCCCTTTTTTATCTTTAATTTCTAAATCAAATTCTTATAGTAGAAGGATCCATCTTATCAGGCGAGGCATAACATCATTCTTAGCAAGAAGATACTTGAGCGCCGCGTGATCTATGTAAATGATGATCTTGGATCCGATCAAGTAGGACCTAAATTTATCCAAAGCGAACACTATGGCTAAGAGTTCCTTTCCCATAGTCGAGTAGTTCACTTAGGCAGGATTTAGAGTCTTACTTGCAAATGAATAATGTAGGGCTTCTTTTCTTTTCTCTGGCTTAAAACTGCCCCGAGAGCATAATCAGACACGTCGCACATAAGTTCAAAAGGAAGGCTACAGTCGGGTGGCTGGATGATAGGTACAGTAGTTAACATGCCCTTAAGCTTAGTAAAAGCTTCTTGACACGGCTCAGTCCACTTATATAGTGCATCCTTTTGAAGTAGATAAATAGAGGACGAGAGATGAGACTAAAGTCCTTTATGAATCATCTGTAAAACCCGGCGTGTCTTAAGAAGGATCGCACATCTCGTATGTTCTTGGGTGAAGGTAGGTTAGAGATAAGATCAATTTTAGCCTTATCTACCTTGATTCCTTTGGACGAGATGATACGTTTAAGGACAATTTTCTTACGAACCATGAAATGACACTTCTCCCAATTGAGTACCAAGTTCTTTTCTTCACATCTTTTCAGCGCACATTTAAGACTCTCTAAATACTCGCTGAAAGATGGACCGAAGACAGAGAAATTGTCCATGAAGACCTCTAAATATTGCCTCACCATGTCTGTAATGACCCGAAAAATTTTGTGCTAAGACTCGAGTACTACCTCTATTTTCCTTAGAAGCTAATTGTGGGTTAATTAGCGCTAAACTCGATTGCTTGTGAAATTAGCATCAATCACTTTAAATTTGATCTGCATGACTCAAAACCTGTAGAATAGTTAGCGCTATGTTACTCTGAAATCTGGGATCCATCGCTAAATCCAGTTGCTCTCAGGAATTTTTAGAAACTTTGGATCGGACCTGGACCGCGCGTCGAAAGTCCGATAGCGATGATCTTAGACAAATATGGTCACCATGTTGGACTTGACCATCACCTTAAAAATCAAGTCCAGATGATGTCTTGGGTCGATTTGATTGAGTCCGGAGTGAAGAGTGTGAGAACGGTGAGAAATTAAATGTGATTTTATGAAATCTGAGTCGTGTCGCTTGTGTGACGATTTTAAGCAATCTGACCATTGGATTCTGACCCAATTTCACCCTCGGATCAGGGAAGGTGGCCTAGACATGTCATTATGCTTATGGACCTGATCGAGTTTTGGTGACCGTTGAATTGAGTGTGGTCCGCCACGGCTGATCTATAAAGCCGATCGGTACGAAAACTCAGCCTGACCTAGATCCATGGTCAGTGAGCTTAAGTTCGACCGCACGTCGGGAAAGGACCACCAGAAGTGCTCCGTTGGATCGAGAGAGGCCTGATTTGGTTATAACTTAAGTATGCCTTGGCCCTGGGGTTATTTTCATCAATGTTAGGCTTATATAAAGACCTTAAAACCCTCACTCTCTTTTCCATACGAATTTCCTAACCCTAGCTAAGAAAGAGAGAGGAAAAGAGAGAGAAAGTGAGAGAGAAGTTGGTGAATCATCTTCATATTCTTTCCTATTACTCTACATCCTTTAACCATCACTTTTGAATCGTTTTTCCGGCGATTCTAAGTTCCTTCTTGGGTAAGTTAACCTAACCCTAATATGTTTTAGAGCTTAGAAGAGTCTATGTGTTGATGTAGCTCATTTCTATTCTTGCCTTAGGTTATCTTGTCGCCGTTGACGAAGACATATCGTCTGAATCAGTTCGGTGTGCTATTTCTGGTTTAAGGTGCGGACTATATTCGTATAGGTTATGGTTTTCAAGGCTTTCAATGTCAGATAATGGTTTATTCTTGTAGTGGGTGTAATTTCACATGCCAAATGCTATGTTTATATTGTATTCCTGATATATATGCCTTGTGTAGAGATTTGTGTATTCCTTGTGTATGTAGAAAGTACCATATACGTATAAAATATGAACATGTACTTTCCATGATTATTTGTCATGTATTTATGCTAATTGTATGTGTCAACTCCTTGGTAAAAGGAATTGTCCAAATGCGTGTTTTTCAACATGCGTCATGTATGTTGAACTATGTATTGTAAGTGTTTGTAGAAATGTCTGAATGGTCTAAAGGGTAGCATACTATCCTATTTGCGGGCGTTGAGAAGCGATTCTCAACTCTCCTATTGGTGTGTATGAATTCCCACATGCAAGTCACATTCTTTGTTGTTTAACTTCAAGCATTACTTATGTGTAAATCTATGTTGAGTTGATATTCTACAAATGCTCACATACTACATGATTTGAATTATTGTTCCATTGCTGTTCTACATTCTATATGAATATTTGTTGTAGTGGAATGTGTTTGGGACTATGAAATAGTCTAGAAAATCGGTAATCGGCCTTGAGTTCATGGCTGAGGTCGCTTTCGTCACAAAGGACATGATTTGACGAACCCAAGTCGTATTAGAGTTGTCGGCAGTGGTTTTGCAACATGGAGTGTTTGCGAACTCTATGTCGTTCAACCTAACATGCGCTCGTGCTAGTCGAGTTCGTCAAGTAACCCGATTGTCCGATGTATGTTCACCATGTATGGACGCTATTGTTTGAATCTAGGGTACCAAACTTACCAGTGCAAATCCTGTTAACAATTATACCCGGATCCGCTAAGACTCATGAGCCAGACATGGTGGTATGGGATACCGTAGTCGAGCTGTTGGCTTACGCTGGGGTGACGAGCCTCCCTGTAGTGACCAATGAGCAACCAAACTCGTGAGCCGATTATGGTGGTATGGGACACTATATTCGTGTTGTCGGCCTACATTGATTGGTGATGAGCCCTTTGTAGTGACCTCGAGCATACCTGGATACCGCATTGAGGTGACGAGGCTTATTGTAGTAACGAAGGTATGATAGGCGTGCATTGATTGGTGACGAGCCCTTTGCAGCGACCTAAAACTATATGATCGTATGAGATGTCTAGGACTGACGACCCTAGAATGGATCACTGTTTGGACAGTGATATGAGGAAGGTACCTTAGCTTCCCAATCCTGCTGTATGAAAAGGACTAATAACAACTGGTAATCATGTTCATGCACCGCATTGCATGTGCCTGTAAGAGGTGGAGCACCTGAGGTGATGTCATGCGTAATGTAAGATGAAGACGCTGAGGGTGTACCGGCAAGGGCATACATCATTCTACATACATCCTTACACTAACAAGAGTAATTAGGACATGTTTGATTGTTCTGCTTTATCATTACTGCTTGATTGAATTGATAACATGTTAACCTTTGCTTTAGTGTTCCACTGAGTTGATCACTCACTCCCACGTTCTGGGACGGTGCTTAAACACCTTACCAGACTCTGTCTTAGATGTAAATATTGATGTGACCCCTTAGGCAGAGCAGGAGTTCGAGGATGATGAGGCTGCATTTTCTTTCATGAAGTTTTCAGGCGGGTTCTTGTGAGCCTTGTTCTGATGCGTGGGATTTTGGGATTTCTTTTTGGGAATAGATGAATTTCATTTTGATGTTTGTATTATTTTTGATAGCAACACTTGAAAGTATGACCTGGTATGTATGCGTATTTCAGGGACTTGCACATGTGCACTTATGTTTCTTTAAGTCTTCCGCTTGCGTTCTTTCACTTATCCCTAAATTATGTTTGCAGTTTGGCTTAATCTATTCCATGTTTTATGTACTCATACAGACAACATACATCCATCATTAAATATGTTGCATAAGTGATGTTTTGAAACTCGGGAGGTGAGTTATGCTCGGCCCCCGAATTTCAGGGCGTTACAATGTCAGAAAAGATACTCATCATACATTGCTAAAAGGTGGTAGGGGCATTACATACTCCGAATGGCATCCTTCGGTAAGCAAAGGTGCCATAGGGACATATAAACGTAGTCTTTTCCTGATCTTCAGGGGCTATCTCTATCTGATTGTAGCCTGAATACCCACCAAGGAAACAGTAACAGGAATGACCAACTAGCCTTTCTAAGATCTAATCAATGAAGGGCAAAGGAAAGTGGTCATTCCTCGTGATGGTATTCAACTTCCTGTAGTCAATGCACATTCTCCAACCACTAGTAACTCTAGTTGGCATGAGTTCATTATTAGCATTGGCTACGATGGTGATTTCGGACTTCTTAGGAACCGCCTAAGTTGGACTCACCCACTAACTATCGGATATAGGGTATATGATACCTACATCCAATAGTTTAAGAACCTTGGCTTTAACCACTTTCTTCATGTTTGGATTTAATCTACGTTGTGATTACCGAGAGGGCTTCGCATTATCCTCGAGATAAATGCGGTGAGTACAAATCGAAGGGTCAATTCCCTTGAGGTCCTCAATCGTCCATCCAAGGGCTCTCTTATGCTTAATAAGAGTAGATATGAGCATACTTTCCTGTTCTTTCTCCAGGTGGGTAGATATCACCACTGGGTATATCTCATCTTGACCTAAATATCACCACTGGGTATATCTCATCTTGACCTAAATAGACATATTTCAAATCAGAGGGCAAAGGTTTTAGGTCAAGCTTCGGTGCCTTGAGGTTAGACTGCAGATGCACTTCTTTGATTTGGGGTAATTCTTCAAATTGTGGCCTCCACCGGTTAACTTCAAGTACCGGCATAGTATCAAGTATGACACATGTCTCCCTAATCAAGTCATCATCAAAATCATGGGAGTGGGTCAGGCATGTCTCTAGAGGGTCAAAGGATAAGGTCAGAGGTGTCCTATCTTCCACAAAAGAGTCAATCATATTAATGTTGTGGAAATCGTCATCATCCTCTAACTGTTTGCTTGTATTGGAAAATATGTTTGACTCCAATGTCATCTTCCCAAAAGACATATTCATGACACCATTCCTGTAATTGATAATTGCATTTGAAGTGGCAAGGAATGGGCGACCAAGAATGACGGGAATCTGAGTGCTCATGTTACTGATGGGTTCGGTATCCAGGATGATAAAATCTATAGGGTAGTAGAATTTGTCAACCTAGACTAACACATCCTCAATTATCCCTCTCGGTACATGAACAGAGCGATCAGCAAGTTGTAATGTGCTTAAGGTGGGTTTTAATTCACTAAATTCTAACTGCTTGTACACCGAGTAGGGAATCAGATTGACGCTTGCTCCTAAGTCAAGAAGTGCATGCTCAATTCGATAGTTCACAATTACACATGATATGGTTAGGCTACTGGGATCTTTGAATTTCTGCAGCAGATCTTGCTTTAGGATTACATTCACTTTCTCAATCAAGAAGATTTTCTTTTGAATATTTTGCCGTCTTTTGGTCGTGCACTAGTCTTTCAGGAATTTGGCATATGAAGGTATTTGTTTTACGACATCAAGTAGAGGAATATTGACCTTCATTTGTTTCAACACCTCTAGAATGTCCTAAGAGTTAGAGAGAGGTTTTGGTGCAACCAACCGTTGGGGAAATGGAGCAACTAACTTCCCTTGAGATTCCGGTTCTAATTCTTGTGGGGCATGGCTAGATCCATCATCTTTGTCCACTTTCGGGTCTTTAGGCTTTTCAGCGTTAACCAGAATTGTTTTGTCAATGATCTTCCCACTCATAAGAGTAGTGATAGATTTTGCTTGCTCCATCTGATTTGAAGAGCTTGGATCACTTATCTCATATTACGGTTTAGGATTGGGGAGAGGTTGTGCAGGAAGCATCCCCTTTTCTATAACTGTCATACGTGAATCCAACTTTTGCATAAAGTTTACAAGTTCACGTACTGCCTGAGTAAGCTCTTGTGTGGAATTTTGAATCGATTCTTCTTGAGGTTTCCCTTGATTTGGATTTTAATTGAAGAAACCTTGAGGGGTAGTAGTTTGTCCATTCCTCCAACTGAAGTTTGGATGATTTCTCCAACCAGGATTGTATGTATTGGAGGTAGGTCCATTAAAAGGTCTTTGATAATTGTTCACGACATTAGATTGCTCATTCAACACCCCTCAAAAGGCAGGTATTATTGGACAATTTTCGGTTGTGTGAATGTTGGAATCATAGATACCACAAACAGTTTCATTAACCTTATCCTTCTTTAATTCCATGGCCTCCAATTTCCTTATGAGATTAGTCACTTTAGAATTGATATCATCGACCTTGTTAAGGAGATACATTCCACCCCTCTCCCTAAATTGAATCGCCCTAGACATGGTACTTGATTTTGGGTATGTCCCATAATTGTGCGTTTTCAGCAAGTCTATCCAAGTAGTTCCACACATCATCGACATTTTTATTCATGAATTCCCCATTGCACATGGTCTCAACCAATTGGCGCATGGAAGATTTCAGTCCATCATAGAAAAAGTGTGTAATGCGCCACGTTTCAAAACCGTGTTGTGGGCATGAATTGACAAGATCCTTGAACCTTTCCCAATATTGGAAGAATGTTTCATCCTCATTTTGGGCAAAGTTCATGATTGATTTTTTAAGGGTGTTAATTTTATGATATGGAAAAAATTTCTTTATGAACTCCCATTGCATATCATTTCATGTGCCAATAGATCTAGGACATAGTGAATGCAACCACGTCTTAGCTCTTTTTCAAAGAAAAGGGAAAGAGTTTCAGCGTGACTGTGTCCTAAGACACGTTTGGAAAATATAAAGTGACTATGATCTCATTAAACTCTTTCAGGTGTAAATATGGATTTTCTGACTCAAGCCTATGAAATTTAGGAAGGAGTTGGATCACCCTTGGCTTAATATCCATGTGCCCCGTATTCTTAGGAAAAACCATGCATGAGGGTGTGCTTACCCTTGCCGGTTGTAAATAATCTCATAAAGTACGAGGCGAGGGTGCTTGATGTACCTCATTCTCATCCTGGACTTCCCCAACCCTAGGTGGAGGTAATGCTTCAGGTTGATTTGCGGCCATAACTTCAATTAACTCAGGGGATCTCGAGAGGTGTCTAGTCCTGTGATGGATAGTCAGCCCCTCAACCAATCCTCCTTCAGTCAAGAGATGTCGAGTGTTATCACGGACCCACTTGGGCATGTAACACTCACAACCCTCAATCACAAATTTTAACCTAAACCTAAAAGAATAGAAATCTAGGAATAGAAAGAGAGAAGAGTTGGAAGGAAGTTACCAAATCGAAGTCCTTAAGTTAAAAACCTGCAAAACTAACCAAAACAAGTTAGTTTCTAGAAATAAAAATTTTAAAATTAGAAAGTTCCTAAAATAGAAAGTAAACTAGTTTCTAAAAAAGGAAAGACTTCTAAAAATCGAAAATAGAAAGTTTCTAAACTAATTAGGAAAGTTCTAAACCTAAAATAGAAATTAAGAAAGTTTCTAAAAATGAAAGAAATCCTAGAATTAGGAAGTTAGTTTCTAAAAATAAAAGAAGTCCTATATAAAACAAATCAGGAAAATTTCTAAAAATATAAAACAAATCCTAATATAGAAATAGAAAGGAAGAAAAATCAGGAAGAGATCACCAAATCAGAAAGCCTATATCAAGGTCCTACAAAACAGGAAAGTTAGGTTAGTTTTTTTAAAAATCAAACAGAAAAACCTAGACCTAAAACTAGAAAAACCCTAATCTTAACCTAATTTTAAAACTAGTTAATCTCAAAAAAACGTAATCGTCAATCCCCGGCAAAGGCACCAAAAACTTGTTCACACCCCAAGTATAAGGTTGTGATGTAGTAATAATCTCGGTAAGACCGAGGTCAAATCCACAGGGACTGAACCTTGTACGTAATTTAAAAATAACTTGAATTAGAACTAGGCGAAGATGTAATCTAAATCAGGAGAATCTAGGAGAATAATGATGAATTATTAAACTAACGCTTGTAAAATTCAAAGGTGGGAAACTAGGGTTTCCAAGGATCTACTTGTAGAGATCAAGGAGATCTACGCTTGATTCATAAACACAACTAGAATCAGAGTCCTATCTTCATCCAGATGGAAGATAATACGTTAAAAATCCAAATATGAACTTCCTTTGATCTAGTTTTCAATAGAAGAGAGGTATGAGAATTAGAATTGATTCCATCACAAAACCATGCCCACGACACAAAGTAAACAACCGAATTTAGCCAATCCACAACTAATCTAAGAGAACTATGAACGTTAGGAAGGATTCCATCATCCAACCATGCCCAGGAGACGATGGTGAATAACAAGGTTCCCAAATTCACAAACCCTATAATGAAAAGAACATATTCAAAGCTATCACATATTTATTGTAATTTAAGTCATAACAAACTATTAAAAACTATAAATATTCCTTTTAATCAAACGAAAATCAAAGAGCATTCAACTTAAACATGAATCAAACCGTAGAAAACATCCCATCACGCTACAAGCTTCACCTTTTAGCCCTAGCTAAGAGGTTTAGCCAGACATGGATATGCTCAAACTAAATCTCTTTAAAAACATCCAAGGAAGAAAAAAAAATAAGGAGAAAAGATAAAACAAACTCGTTGCCGGCCCGCTTCACACGTCTCTCTCCCTCTCTCTCTCTCTCTCTCTCTCTCTCTCTCTCTCTCTCTCTCTCCTCTTCTCTTCACGTCCTAAAAGATGATCCATGCTCTCTCTTTTATAGACTGGAGGAGGTCGGTTTGGAGTCAGACGAACTGACTTTGTTTACACACGTTGTGTAGTGAAGGTGCGGAAACAACCGTTTGGAACAAGTTTCGGCGAAGGGAGTATCCACACCATCCATTTTGAATTCAATGAACGATGTGGACCATCGAATTATATGATGATAGTTGCTTACCGAGCTTCGTCTGCAAGCTCTGCCTGCGAAACAGAGGTGAAAAATTCAAATTTCCAAATCTAGATGGGTCAGCGGTCGCTGACCATTTTGGGCACAGCGAGTGCACTTGCTGCAATGCACGTACAACACTCATGTGGGCCCCACAATGATATTTCTGATAAATCCACACCGTCCATCTGCCTTCCTATCTGACTCAAAGGGTTGAGACCAAAATTGAAGCATATCCAGAGATTAGGTGGGCCCCAGATTGCTGATTTATGGGATAATCTATCCGTTAAGCCACTTTTACAAGGATTCAATGGTTGAAATTCGACGTGTACGGTTAATTTATGGTCCTCAAGCCAGATATAAAGTTTCGGGCTGAATGGATGGTGAGAACCCTATGATCTTGCATTCTGGATGATTTTCAAGCCTCTTGGACTTCAATTTATTGATTTTCTCGAATATTTGGCATGTAAATTCCTCGATCTTAGTCCCCTAGGGTTCGTCCCTTGCCTTGGTGACTTCTGAGCGTTAAATCCATGCTTTTACTACCCTTTTTCAATATGGGCTCCTAAATTCACCTTGTAACACAAACACGATTAAAATAAAGCGTTAAATATTATCATGTAGTAAAATTAGGTAATAACTGGGGTCTAATATGTAATATTTGACCCTCAGCATCCATTGCCAAATTTATGCAGGTAGAAGAAAATTTGAAAGCCAGGTAGGGGAAAACAACATTCCGCCACTACTTTTCGAGATTTTGCACACCAATTTTTCTGGAGGTGTGTTTTCTGTTTAATTCAATAATCTAAATTCACTAGTTATCCTGATTGATAACTCTTGTCAGACGTTCATGCCATATATAAGACACTTTTTTATTATAGATTATTGTAGTTTAGCTGGAGCAAGGATTGTTATACTAGAATTTTGGAAGGACCCTTCACCGTCGCTAACTAAAACCAGGCGCTGTCAAAGGATCCCTATATATATATATATATATATAAGCCCTAGCATCTAGTTTCGACTCTTTCCTTCTCCCTGCCCCCAATTCTATCTCTCTCTCTCTCTCTCTTTGCAACTCCACGACCCATATTCTCGGCGGCAGAACAACCTTCTGCTGCAACTCTAGCAGCTATCTACCGTGGCACTCTCTCTCTCTCTCTCTCTCTCTCTCTCTCTCTCTCTTTCTCTCTCTCTCTCTCTCCTCTTCTGCCAAGCAAGCGCTCTCTCTCCATCGAGCGGTGAAGAAACCTCCATGGCACAATCACTTTCAGTCTCCCTCTCTCAGGTCTCTCTCTCTCTCTCTGTCATTTTACTTTGGTTTAATGAAGATAGACAATAAAGGAAGGGTTCTTTTCTTTAGTGAAAAGCCCAAAGGAGAGGAATTGAAGGCAATGGTAATTATCATCCATTTTCTGATGTCTTTTATATTCGCATCTGCTGGTGGGATTAGACTGAAATTAGAATTCATGAGTATGAAGCAATTCTACAATTTTGTATGATTGTGTGTCTTCATTTCAAATTCCTTAGGTAGTGGATACTACAATTTTAGGGCTGTCACGAGAGGAGGCTGAAAAGAAACCATACATTGCTTCCATGGGAGTGTATGTCTTCAAGAAGGGGATACTCTTGAATCTTCTATGGAATAGTATTCAAGCTGCATGTAGATTCTATGATTTTTAAAAGAAGATGAAATTGAAGTTTGATAAGAAAGGTTCCCTACATATTTGATCCAGTGAACCGTTGACACAGGGATGAATGTGATGAGGTCGATCACCGTCATCCTTAGGGGGATAACTACTTCAAATCCATGAAGCTTCTCTATACTCCTCATAGAGACTTCTTGAATTCACGTGGAAAAATAGAAACTAGAAATAATTCTAGAAAGTCAAAATAAATTTATTGAATATTGATTGATTGATGAAATAGACGAGTCTACAACCCTTTAAATAGGGATATTAAGACTTGGAAGAAGTTTAAGAATTAAACTATAACTAAAACTCCCTAAAATTCGTAACTTACTATAAATAATGAATTTTCTATTTATAGTAAGTGTCGTATGTGGCTTAACCACGTTACTCTCCTAATTTTTCTAAACACTTTTCATGTTGGGCGCAACTCTTAAAGTCCAACGGATGAAGAGTTACAATCAAACTAAAACTTACTATATGTAGTAAAAATGGAATTCAACCGTCGATATGGTGGAATCTCGCAAATTCGGCATAGGCAACCCAGCTCTAAAAGCAATGGTTGGCTAAAGTAGCTCGTCCTACCCCAAAATCATTTATGGTACGTCGAGTAACTCATTCCGATTTGCAATATATGCCTGTTTTAATGTTCTGACAATCTTGATGACTTCTGCCTCCGATCTTGCCTTCTCTGGTCCATCTTGGACATGAACATGTCCGCAACCCGCTCTACATCAAACGTCACATATTTTGTTCGAAATGAGTGACAATGCACATGAATTGGCATGCCAAAAATATAATTGAAGTTCCTTGTGTGATTCATTACTGTTATTACTCTTTTCCAAGTAATGATTCTTCCAAGACCGTTCCAAGTGATGACAAATTTACAGCTCACCAAATCTCCTCATGTCTGCCTTCCCTTAGACTGTTTATATTTGAATGTAATTGAAGCTTCTATTGCTCTCATTGTTATGCTTTCTTGTTTGAATGCTCCTTGTTCTTGGATAAATAAAATGCACTGGTACACTGTAAGCAGGGGAAAGTGGTTTACAACTTCCTTGATTCATATATAATGCCACCTCGAAATCAATGAAACCGATATGCCCTTAATTGTTTGTATTTGCCTCCTAAATTACTCCATTATTTATTATGAAAGTCTACGAGAACTGTTCTCCTCTCTTTGTTGTTGGTAGAAGACAAGAAGAACCCACATGAGAAAAAGGTGGGACCCTCCACGTTTTCTGTTGGCCAGCCAGTGGTAGGAGGCCATGAAAGGTGAAATCATGGACTACTAAAGCTGGTCCTCTATTTACTATCAAAAGCTGCAAATGTCTATCATCAGGATATTTGAATGAATCTGCATTTCAGTATGATACACCACAACTTTTTTTGGTATATTTGTGATCATTCATCATGGTCCCTTTGATATATCTTGGTTAACGTACAAGGAAAGATAATGGCTATTATGTTAGTAAATGGGCTTGATCATTTGACAAGATGACCATCTTTCAGTCCTCAAACCAAAATTCGTGGTAATGTCGTGAAAATAGTTGGCCTTTACTTGTTTTCAGTTGTAGTGAATAGTAGTATGAAAGTTTTTCATTACTTGAACCCTTAGTCCCTGATGGATTGACTTTTGGCTGGATAATCGACACTGTTTTCAACCTAATATGTGGCCTCTATGTCATCCGTATGTGCCAAGTTAGCATGCATAGCCATATGTGGAGGTGCCTGTGGGGCTGGAACCTTGAATTAGTGGGCAAAGATTTCTTATATCACTATTGTTGGTTCCCACTTGTGATTCTATCAACACTTGCCATTTATTTTTATTTTTATTATTATTTTTTTTGTGCGATTGTTTTCCCTCACCAGTAGAAAATCTGAAATGAAGAATCCAGGAGAATACGTCAATTAAGTGATATAGAAGGGTAAGACCATATATGCTAGGGTCTCATCAACAAAATTTGATCTAGTCCCATCCCAGTGGCTCACACGTGCCAACATTTCACGTGTAATATCCATTTTTTTCTTTCTTTTTTCATATTGTGATTACTTTTCTTTCAAAAACCGGTAATTTGTTACTCCATTGGATTTGGTAAGATTGATGTATGTTATGAGAATCCTAATAGACATGCTTGAAAGTCTAATTAGCTCAGATGTGGACATAGGTGATTGAAGAGGATCTTCCACATGGCAAATGCTTTGTGATCTTTAGTTTTCCACCATTTGGTTTGTATTGTCTTTACTTTTTCTTTCTTTGCTAAAATTTTATCTGACATGTTTTTAATTGTTGTGTTTCAAATGGTTGCAGGGGAAAGGAAGGGCGTTCTGTGCTGGTGGTGATGTTCTAACTATGGCCCATTTCGTAACCACCGGTAGATGTTTCTTTTCCAACTTGCGACAAATCCTTTAATGACAGGATATAATATTGTACTTGCAGTAGATTTTTTCGGTGATATTAAGTCAATGTACTGAACATTTTATGATGTTTCCCTCAATTTTTATGATGCTTTTGATAGATTTACTTGTACATATTAGGTCATTGGAGTATTAGGTCATTGGAGTTTTGGTGCAAATTTTGCTTGGGATGAATACATCTTTAATTATATATTGCCAACGTACTGGAAAATTCAAGTGATACATCTTTAATTTTGGCATTTTCTTCATGGTTAATCAGTGTTGAAAATTGCATGTTTAGGAGTGCAAAGTCCAATTCTCTTTTTCTTTATCTGTAAAATACAAAAAATTTCAATGTTTTTCTATTTTATTAGATATCCTGGCAACTGTTTTATCTATGCTAGAATATTAATATTGCATTTAAGATGGTTGCATGCATTTAGTTCTTTAGCCTAGACTCCTCTAGGAATATGATACTGAACTTTTGAATGTTTTGTCAAGCTGCAGATGCATGAGTGAGAATATGATGTTAGTGCACTAATTTGTCCAAGTACACTTTTGCTGAATATTTTCTTACTTTCTTTGTGATTTCCAATTCCACAACTTTTAGGGCATTTTTTCATTGTCACTACAATATTTTTTTTCTTTCAGTTTTTAAAATTATATTTGATGGGTATAAAGTTGGGAGAGTATTACTGAGATTAATGTAATTTATAATTCTGAGCTACTGGCATGGGGTAGGTAATCCAGTACAAATAATTTATATATTATTTTAATTTTAGTAGTCAGTGTTGCCCTGTTTTTCGTGGTATGATCTAAATCTAAAAGACATGGCGTAGATACTTACAGTAAAAGTAATATAAAATACAAATGTTGTCAAAGCATCCAACACTTATATTATTAAAACATCAAATTTCTATCTACAATGATCTCATTTCTACTCACATTCAAATAGAAATTCTTAAAACTTAAGATTTAGGAAGTGAGATGGATTGGAACATGTATAGATGATTATCTTCTTTAGTTAATTTAATATCTATAGATAGTGTTTTTTTTTTTCTTTTTTCTTTGGGATGTAATTAATTTCTTTTTGCTATTTTGTTTTGCAGGTTGTAGGCAGGGACGAATGGGAGCTGGATCAATGGATTGTTTTTATATGTATTTGGAACCATTCAACTTATTATTGTAAATATTATTTTAATATTCATTTTTAACTATGTTGTGTAACATTTTTTAGATTTCAAATATATAAAAAAAATACAGATTTTAATCAAATATAAATAACCAAATGCATTAAAAAAAGCATTTTTAACAATGATTTATACTGGTGGTTCGACAGACCATTTTAGGGTTTTGGTAGACCTTTTCGGCATACCTTTACCAGTGCTTACAAGATTTTTTCAAGCACTTGTCAGTCATTTCCTGTCGCTTGGGAAGACCTTTAAAGGTGCCTTTTCAGGCTATAATGGCAGTTAGAAGAAGTAATGGTAAAGGCTACTAACCGCCGATAAAGCTCTCCCTATAGCAGCGGTCAACAAAACTGCCGGGAAAACCTAATGGGTGTAGGAAAATGTATTTACGACACTACCTTTTTCTGCGCATGTCTAGCCACCAACAAAGGCTTTGCCGGCAGTTTTTGGAACCTTTACTGGTAAAGGTATATTTTCTTGTATTGAGAAGAGATACTAAATATTGAAGCTTTCAGGGGTTGATGATGGATTGTATGGATTGCTAGATGAGTCCCATTGATGGACAGCTTGGAGAGAGAAAGAGATGAGTTTGGAAGAGAGGAGATACATGAAGGGTTGGGACTTATGATTCTCCTAGAAACATGTAACGTGCACTGCATGTAGCGCACGTGTCTGCTTTACAATTTTTCTTATATAGTTGGGCAATGGGTCCCATCGAGATGTTCGTGAGAAATTGGCTCCTTACATATGTTTTTTTGAATGATGTTAGTACATTGACTCAAAAATAAGGTAGAATCAAAGCTTAGGTGGGCCACACAACTTGAATAGGTGTAGGAAAAAGCCTATCATTGAAAACTTCCTTAGATATGTTGGAATGATTATATGCCATCTATACCACTCCTAGGGTCACCTTTTTATTCTATATAATGAATGGTTTAGATCATTGAGAAGACAATTATAACTATGTTATAATTGAATGACTGATTATAAATGGTTAATTAGACAGTTGAGAATTTCATAGTTGCAAAAAAGGTACTCTATGGGTGTATCAAAGCCTAGATGTATGGTTCATGTAGATTGATTAGTCATTGGTTCAATCTTCATCACGATTGAGTGTGTATAAGTGGGACTTCCAATGAATAGTGCAAGGTAGGATCATGTCCCATCGAGATGTACATCAAGAACTTAAGTTAGTTGTCTCCGTTCGGTCTTTACCCAAGTTGTGGCTTTCGGGCAGTTAGATCGCTACCAAATTTAGAACAATAAATTAGAGTAATGTCCTACGCAAATTCGTATAGTAGCGGGCCTGATCGATGGTCGGTGACCATCAAACTGACTTCAAATCATACCTGTCGATTGACACATCCAAATAGAGAGCCAATCGTGTCTATGCGCAAATCATCGCTAGGGCCAACTACCCTACGGTGGGTGTCGAACTGTATGCCCCGTAATGGCTCCAGATGTTAGAAACACCCTCTCATAGGGCTAATATAATGAAACATAGGCCTTAAGGCCATTTGTACCATATCTGGCATTATAAACAGCCATTTATTTCTCTCCCCCTCTCTTCATACGAATTTGTTCCAGTAAAAGAGAGAAAGAGAGAAAGAGAAGAAGAGAGGGAAGGGAGAAATGGTGGAGCCTCGGTGCTAGATCTCATCATCCGATCCCCGTGCTAGTCGGATCTTGCAAGGTCTCATGTCTACTCCTAGCTTCACATTTTTCACAGACGAAATCCGATAATTTCGGGATAAATTCTTCGATGTTAAATGCTTAGAAATGCTAATATGATTGAATTGCATTATCGTTGTGGATTGAGTGTCACAAATTATTTAAATATGCAGATAACTTACTTTAGGGAGGATATCCTAAACTTATACGACCGACCAGAGTTGAACACAACGATTGACAGTAGTTGGAGCCATAATAGATACTTTGTACCTATGTCGGTTTAACCGGGATCCTCCATAGTCGATCATATCAGTCTAATGCAAGTTCGATCATTCTTGTGCTTGGTGATTGTATAACATTCAATAGAATCTGGGATACCACTATTACCATTGATTTAATTTACTTATAACCACTAGTTCGTTACGACCCCCAAAGGCTCATGAGCCGAGTATGGTGGTATGTGACACCGTGTTTGAGCTGTCGGCCTATGCTGGGGTGACGAGTCTCCCCATAATGACCATTGAGCACTGATAGAGGTGATAGAATATTGTTTGAATGACCCCCATCAAATTACTCGACCGATGGTTCTGTACCAGAGTACCATTTGAACGATGTGGCATGAGCGGAATTGGGTGACGAGCTCATTTCCTTTGTATTCATTTTGTTTTGAGTGACAAGCCCACACCTCTTAATTGATTGTATCTTACTCGGTGATGGGTGATGACCTGTAACGTGTTGATACCTTAATTTAGATAAAGGGACACTAGTGAGGAGCTGCTACGTGTTGTAATAAACTACATGATCCGGATAATGACTAGTGCTATAAAAATGGTATCCTAACTTTACCAACTTGCTGTATGAACGGAAACTAATAATCACTTGGCTAATCATACATATCATAGAATAGGTTGCGATTTGGGGTTGAAGTCGCTTGTGAGGAAGTGTTGGCATTTGCGAAATAGACATTTAAGTTGCTTGTGAGGGAGTGCTAGATTGTAAGGAGCATGCATCATTTCATCATAACATTAATATACTTACCAACTATATTAGAAAATTGTTTATTTGTGATGCTATCATTATTTGTGCTTGCTTGTGTTGATAACATGTGTAACTGCTTAGTATCTGTGCTTTAAATGTAACATGCTTAAGTGTATTGCATGTATGAATATGTATTTGTTGTGAACTTGTTATTCCTTAAAATATCCTAAGTAACATTCTTGGGGGTATTTCTTCACTATGTTGGTTTTTGACGCCTCCTATTTGACATAAGAAGATAACTTAGGAATAGGACTAGTTGGTGGTGCACTTGGGGCACTTAGTAAATCTAGCTTCTCCTCGTTTAGTAGTTGAACTTCTATTCCTATTGTAATTATTATGGTTCATATAATTCTCACATGGGCGGCCACCACTTTTGGATATTACCCCTATATTTTTAGATTTTGCTATTTCTACCTCGCTTTGGTTCTGCTAATTTGAATTATGCTACTCTGATTGCTCGTGTGTGAAATAAATGTAAATCTGAACGAGGTCATACGTGCATTTTTACTTGGTTAACATCTAGAAACTCCGGATCGGAGTTTATGTACTTGGGTGCCAATTTTTGGGTTGTTACATTTGGGTTATTAATCTCGTGAATAATCTAGATTAGGTAGATTCTATATTATCATGGAGGAAACAAGGGTTTTAGGTTAGGTTTCTAGTTTAAGCTCCACCTTAAAGAAAGTTATACTAATAATGAGGGAATGGAATTCAAAATTCAAGTCTTTAGTTTAATGTTTGCCCTAGGTCCTTCAATTAATTCTAAGCTTAGCCTCTGAGACCAATCTTTCATGCCCCACAATTCAGGTGTCCGAGTAGGCGACTTAAAACCTAAATCCCAAGCGAGTGAACTATATTATTTATACATTCTCTTATAATTAACAAAATTAACACAAATCCAAATACAAGATACTATAAATTAAAAGAAATTCTTATGAATTAAATTTCAAATCAACATAATGTTCACAATTACATGTTCAGGGTTTCTCACATAACGATACCTCTGAGAATCAAATTGTCCTATATATTCAATGAATAAGTACACATTTTCTATTGAATTATTAAAAGGTGTAAGGAAAATCCTATCATTGAAAACTTCCTTAGCTTTATTGGAAAGATTTTATGCCATCTATAGCTCTCTTAGCATCATTGTTAGGCCTGTATCCTAGTTTGTACTATTCCATAGAATCTCGCGATTTTTCCCATTGAATTTTGGCAACCCGTGACTTGTAATCAGCATTTGTGCGTGACCATAAGTCGTATCTCGTAGATCTAAGTTGGCTCGACTCGAGACTTATACCATTGCGACCGCATCGTCGCCGCGGTTCTAACGCCATGTCTTGCGCACCGATGCGATACCCAGGCCAGGAGTTGTGAGCCCGTGCATATTTCAGAAAAACGCTACGCATTTATAAAATTCAAGAGAATCTCTACCAAATATCACATCAATCAATCAAGTACAAGCAAGTATACAACCCATCCCTCTCTTACTAACAAAGCATGACACCCATCTCTCTCCCATTCCGAAAGTCAACTCTCACCGATCCCTTCCTTACAACAACCATCCCTCTCTCCTTACATCTCCTCTCTCTCTCATTCTCTCCACCATTCTTTCTAAGCAACAAGGGTAGACGTCCAAGCTTTCCAAGAGGAGAAGCTAGGTGTGGCCCACTTCCTACCCCAAGATCCTCACCATCCAACCCTTCAAATCTCATCATCCTCCATTAAAGGTTGAGCATGGGAGCTAAGGAGGCCAAGGGACTAAGAAGAAGGCAATCAGTGGGTGATCTAGGATTCCTACCATTGATCTTGATGATTTGAGGGCCCATATGTGGTGAGACCCATTTGATGAATGCATTGTAAGAAAATGGAGGGCCCATAGTAGTGGGGTCCCTCCCCTCCATCACGATCTCTCTCTCTCTATCTCTCTCCTTCACTGTTGATGGCCCACCTATTGATTTACATATTTTATCCATGCTGTCCATTTAGTGAACCACACTACAGTCCACTTATGGGGCCCACCCTGCTGCCTGTCCATTCGGACAAGCCTTGATGAAGGAAAAACACAAAGATCAGCTTTATTCAATGTTGTTGGTGGGCCACACATGTGGACCCACCTTTAATACATGTATTGTATATCAACACCGTCCATCTGGATGGTGCCATGTGAGGCCCTACCCTAATGTATGTAATTACATCTAGACCATCCGCTAGACGGACGTCCAACCTCCTAGATGCTGTTCTTATATATATATATATATATATATATATATATATATATATATATATATATATATATATATATATCTGGTGGGCCACACGTGTGGACCCACCTTGCATGTGCAGGATCCACACCGTCCAGACCTTGGATGGTGGGTCCCACGTAGCTGGACAGCTGCTATACAGTGTCGGCAAGTTCTGTGGGTTGTGTCATGTATGTGTTTTATAGACACCGTCCATCTGCTTTGGACGTGGGCCACCCCACACGTGTGGCACATGTGGGGGTGGGACCCACATTGATGTACGTATTCTATATCCATCGTCCATCTACATGGACCCCAGTAGCTACAACCGCTGCTGTATTAAACGTCAGCAAGTTCTGTGGTCCCAATCACGAGGTATGTGTACGTCCATACCATCCATCCATATGGCAGCTCGTGGGGCCCACCTACACGTGCTGCACGTGTGGGATGGGACCCACCTTGATGTAAATATTCTATATATGCACCATCCATCTAGACAGTGCTGTGTGGCGTGCACCATGATATATGTGTTTTAACTATACCGTCTGTCCACCTGGACGGTGTGATCCACACCATGATGTATATGATGATCTACACTGTTTAAAGGACGGTGGGCCTGCCTTAATGAATAGGACCACCAGATGTATATGTTTCATCCATTTCGTCAATTTGCTGGACGTCATCCAGGGCAACAGCCCACCGCGATGTATTGTATCCACGCCGTAAGTTGGCTGGACGCCGTCCAGGGCAGTAGCCCACCGTGATGTGTTTCCTCCACGCTGTCTAGCCCAACGGGACCCACCTGCTGTATGCAGGGCCCACTTGATGTATGTGAGGCCATCGTGGCCGTATGTGAAGCCCATTATGGCCGTATGCAGGGCTCGTTGTGGCCCAAGTAATGGGGCCCGTTGTGATGTATATTAGGCTCGAGTAATGGGGCTTGTTGTGATGTATATTAGGCCCGAGTAATGGGGCCCATCGTGATGTGTATTAATCCCATGAGTGCGGCCCAATGTGATGTTTGTGTGGCCCTTAAATGCAACCCAATATGATGTTTGTGTGGCCCATAAGTGCGGCCTAATATAATGTTTGTGTGGCCCATATGTGCGGCCCATTGTGATGCTTGTGTGGACCTTAAATGCGGCCCAATATGATGTTTGTGCGGCCCATTTGATGAGGCCCAATGTGATGTATTTGTGGCCCATTTGGAATGTGTAGGGCCCACCTTAATGTGATATATTTGTGGCCCATTTGGCGAGGCCCATTATGACGTATTTGTGGCCTTTGACGAGGCCTAATGTGATGTATGAGAGGCCCATATGTGCGGCCCAATGTGATATATTTGTGATCCATTTGGGGAGGCCCATTATGATGTATTTTTGGCCTAGGTGTGAGGCCCATTGTGATGTAATTTTAGCCTAGATATCAGGCCCAATGTGATGTATATATGGCCCATGTGATGAGGCACATTATGTTGTGTATGGGGCCCTTATGTGAGGCCCAGTATGAAGTATATGTGGCCCATTTGGTGAGGCCCATTGTGATGTATATATGGCCCGTCCATTGTGGTGTATATTAGACCCTTGAGTGAGGCCCATTATGTAGTACAGTAGGCCCTTGTGTGAGGCTATGGGCCCCACTATATTTTAAGCTTTATGTGGGCCACTCCTTGGGAGCAATGTTGGTTAAATGTCCACATTGATGGGCGATGATGGTTAAATGTCCACATGTGACCTTCCCTTAAGCCTTGTTAGGCTCATTCTCATCATTCTCGAAGTGGGTTAACCCAAATCTTTC
Source organism: Magnolia sinica (assembly GCF_029962835.1). NCBI lineage: Eukaryota > Viridiplantae > Streptophyta > Magnoliopsida > Magnoliales > Magnoliaceae > Magnolia > Magnolia sinica. Next base: position 67,475,755 of record NC_080579.1, on the reverse strand, counting down.
GGCCTCATTGATGTTGCATAGTCCATCATCGCCTTAGACAGATGGCTCCGTGCTATCAGAGTTGACATATCCACGGCCGAGGGCCAATCTTTATATTATGGTTTAGATTGGCTATTCATCTATGGACCCTGCCTTGCATATAGGCCGATTATCGAAGCCGATTATCGATGCCGATTATCGAAGCTGATTAACGATGCCGATTATTGGCGCCGGTTATCGATACCGATTATGAGTATGTGACAACATAGCATCATGATACATGCCCGCACACATCATCTACATGTTTGTTATGAGATGTGGTTGACCATTGCAGATGTCAAAGGTAGGTTGTTTATGGGACTCCCTGATAGGCTGAGTCGTCCCACATGAGCGCACGGTATGCGCAACGTTGATGCATGATTGGACTGTGTGACTCATGCATCTCTCATTTTGTGATATGAATACTATACACCCTAGCGATATCAGGACCATAGCCTCCACATATATGTCGTGGATGATCAGATGGGACACTAGAAATGTTTGGTTTGAGCATATGAAAACTTTGGATGTTCGTGGGTGAAAGTCTCTAAACTCCTGTGGCCAGGGGATGCTCCAATGACTAGACCGAGTAGAAGACATGAGCACCGAGTGCCGAATACTAGGAGGCCACGCTTCCTACTGTGTTGTGGTCGGTTGGAAGAGTGTGTGGCCTTACCCGCCTGAGGGAGTAGGCAATGTTAGGCTAAGTCTGACCAGCTCGAGGAATGGGTCAGCTATCGACGAGCCAGGCTGATATTGGCAGGCGGATGGTGAGGTCTCTTTCACTTACCCAGTTGTGCACTTGATGAGGCGGCAGGTGGCGTAGAGTGTACTAGACCTCGGTGATGACCCAGAGATGTATAGTACTGATATGTAGACTTATTGAGCAGGAGTTGTATACTCATTCATTCATTCATTCACTATCCACTTGGGCTGGTGGTGCATAACTAATTGTTATGTATACCTTTGCAATGGCCAGGATTTCAGTTGGGGCGTATGACCAACTTGAGATCAGTAGTCTACCACATTGAGTCTAGCCATCTAAATTTAGGTATGAGACTGGTTTGGATAGAAGTCCCTTGTGATGGACCCCATATCCTGCGATACTACGTACTATCATCCCGACTTCACACTCCAGCTTAGTTATTTCATTCGCACTACATATTGCATTGCATCCTCAGCACATAGCATTTGGTTTACTATGCTTTAGTATTATATAACCTGAATAAAGTTGATGGTATTATGGACTTGCCAGGATCTGCATATTGAATTACATCTACCGCATATGACATTTTGGGTTACTATATTTCGGCATTTATATGGCCTAGATGAGGTTGACGGTATTTGTGGACTTGTTAGGATTTGTATATTGTATTGTATCCTCAGTATATGATATTTGGCTTCATATGTCTCCGCATTGCATAGCTGATCTACATTGCTTCCTCAATATATGACTTTACTTTATTATGTTTTTGCATAGCATAGCTTGGATAAGGCTGATGGTATTTATGGACTTACCGGTATGTTTCCGTATTACTCTGATATTGCATCCCAAACACACTTATATTGCGCACACACTTACACTACCCTTTAAGCTTTCTATAAGCTTTTACATGATAGATGCGTGCAGGAGGCGTTAGGTGGCAGTAGTGTTGAGCTTGGAGCGTACAGTGGTCTTCTGGAGCTTTGATTTTCGATATATGTATATTTCCCTTTCATCACTATATTCAATTATTTGTATTAGTAGATATGTGATGATGATGTTGCTTCTATGATTTGGGTAAACTTGTGGTTATGCTTCTTATGAGATAAATGTATATTGGAAAATCCTTTTTATTTGATCCCAGGATCGGAATCTGGCGTATAGGCGCTAGGAATCGAGAATGGGGTACTACGGAGGCTGTCGGCACTGAATTCGATGATCGAGAATTTTGTGAGCTCGGTTTTCGAGTTTGGGGCGTGACAATCATCTTTTGAAGTATTCTATCTAGTGAGTGGTTTAAATCATTGAGAAGACAATTATAGCTATGCTATTTATGGATGACTGGTTGTAAATGGTTGATCGTGTAAGTGTTATGTTTTCTAACTCCTATGATTGTCAAATTTTGTAGTGCCAAAACCTCTTAGAATCTGTGTCTTGTGTAGCTCATCTACATATTTAAGATCGTGCATCTCATGTACAAGAACAAAGGTCTTTACCTCAAGAACTTCAAATGCAAGATCAAGAGATATACATGTTCAAGTACAACACCATGTGTTAGTTCACTCTTTCAAGGTTCAATAGTTCATGGTTTCAAAGCTTCATCAAAGTTAAGACAATAGTCTTTACTTTGGTACTCAAAGCTCAAGTTGAAATACAAGTCCAGTACTTCAAATTCAAGCTTCGAAATGTCTCAAGTTCAAGCTACATCATATGTCATGATATCAAGCTTCGTGATCTTCAAAGAACAACTATCAACTAAAGCAAAAGAAGATTCAATGTTCATATATCACTTATAAGGTATGAATGATCCTATATTGACCATAGGGTAGGTCATTTTGAATACATAATTTAATTAGATCACTTTATAAGTACATAGTCTATTTTTCGACTAGTCTTAGACTATGTTTGACTAGTCCTAGTACTGGCTCGACCAGTTCAAGAAATACTCGACTAGTCCTAAGTTTGTTACTAATTTTTGAGATTTTTGGTTATTGCCTCGACCAGTCCTGGAGACTGCTCGACCAGTCAAGTGAAAAGTGCTCGACCAGTCCAGCAGGCTCGACTTAAAGTCCAACAACTAAATTGGGTCCCACACGACCAGTCATGGACAGAACTCGACCGGTCGTGGAGGCCACTCGACCGGTTGAGTAGGCCCTTCGACCAGTTGTGGAACGGCTTGATCTTATCGCGCCCAAAATTTCAAAAGTTTGTTCGTTCTTCGACCAGTCGAGCTGTTCTCTGGGCCAATCGAAGGAGCAATTTCTGCACTTATAAATAGAGCATGATTCTCAGAGTTTTTCATTCAATTCAAGCAAAATCAAGACACCACTCCGAGAGATAAGTTAGTGATATTATTAAGCTATTTAGTGCTTATTTTATATTCTCTTTAATTGGCTTTTTTGTATTTGATTTTGTATTCTATATTCCAATCTTATTTGAAAAAGGGATTGAAGTTTTTCCATTTCTTGGAATCAAAATCAAATCAAGCTAGCCCAAGGTGATTTAATCTAAAATCCATTTAGAACTTATAAACTTTTCATAAGTGAGTGTGAACATTAAACATCTACGTTGAACTTCTACTTTAAATTGGTTCTACCGGGCTGCATTAAAGGAGAATATCCAGATAAGTATTTTACAGTTTTGTAAATCTATTCTTTTGGTTTCTTTGAGATTGTGCCAGCAAAATCTCTTTCTTTTGGTTTGTTTGAGGTGATCCAAAAAACTCAGAGTGTGGGGTTTTTGAATTGTGTAAGCCTACTTGAAAGACACAATTATGAGGATTTTACGTGGACCTTGAAATACCTATTTCATAGTGAATGCTAATATCCACTGTGTGAGGATTTAGGAGTGGAGTAGTTGTGTGGCTGTTTTTCTAAGCAGTTGGTGTACACACAAGCGAACCACTATAACATCTAGTCTTGTGGTGATTATTTGATTGTGACATTGTGTGGATGTTGTAATTTCCCTTTATGCATTTGTGGAGAATGTTGTAGTCCTTTTTATATAAGTGTGGGAATGTTGTAATAACTTAGTTTCTTTCTTTGCTATTTTATTCTTTATTCCTCTGTATCAGTTTGAGATTTTGATACATAGACCGTTCTACGAATTAGGTTGTCCTACCATAAGCCATTGGTTTTTGGTGTAAGGTTGTCCTTAGAACAACGTCTGTATCAACCTCTCAATACTTGTACACTTGAGGTTGTTATTCTTTTTTGCATTATGGGATTGTTTAAGTGTTATCTTTATTTATATTTGTTTAAATTTCATATTTAATTTTTAATTTAGCATAGTCCTATTCACCTCCCCTCTAGGACTCTTAGCTCAGCCTTTTCAAGTGGTATCAGAGCCTAATAGCTTGCTTTAATTATTTTGTTGGATTAATTTCCTGAGCTAAACAATCTGAGCTTTCTAAGATGTCAAATTTTGATAGTCTTTTAGTCACTAGGCCTCCACCATTTGATGGCTCCAATTATGCCTATTGGAAAGCCAGAATGAGGGTTTTCCTAAAATTCATAGATGAGAGCATGTGGCAAGCCACAGTAACCAATTGGACCCCTCATACAACTGAAGTGATTAGTACCGATGGATCTGTAACTGTAAAAGGAATACCTTAATTTACTTGGACTAGTCTTTAGAAAAGTGAAAGTAGTGCTAATGCAAAGGCTCTAAATGTTATTACTTGCGTACTATCACTGGATAAATTCAAGAGAATTATATCCTGTGATACTACAAAGCAAGCCTGAGATGTTTTGGAAATGACACACGAGGGAACAACAATTGTCAAGAAATCTAAAGTCTAAATCCTCACAACCAAATTTGAGGAAATACGTATGGAAGAAAGTGAAACTTTCATGGACTTCTAATAAGATTGAATGACATTGTCAACTCTATGTGGGGTCTCAGTGATAGAATCTCAGAAAGTAAAGTCTGTGCAAAGATAATACCCTCACTTCCTGAACGATTCAATTCAAAGGTGACTGCGATCCAGGAACTTCATGGTACGGATAATATGAGGGTAGAAGAATTAGTTGGCTCATTACAGACCTATGAGTTAAACTTTAAAGCTCCTAAAGGTAAATCCATTGCCCTTAAATCTTCTAAAAGTATTTCTCAAGAAAATAGTAATTCTGATTTAGAAAATTCTGAAGATGATATGACCCTTTTAGCTAAAAAGTTTTATAAGATTTTCAAAAGTAAAAAGAGAGTTGATTTGCAAGAACCTAATGAAAAGAAAAAATCTAAATCTAAAACCTAAAAATCTTTAAAAGACAGTCAATGTTACAACTGCCATGAATATGAGCATTTAGCTAACAAGTGTCCTAAAAAGGACAAACCTAAAAAGAAAGGTATGTTGGCTACTTGGGATGAATCTTCCTGCTCTGAAGCCTCTTCTGAGTTAGAAGATTCTGAAACCAAGTCGAGTAATGATGTTAAAGCCCTTATGACTCTAGTCAAGTTCACTTTTTCAGATAATTATGATTCAACCAGTGAAGAAAATCTGAATGGTGACCATGAAAATGAAGAAGATCTTCACGATGCTTAGAATGCCCTATACAAGGAAAGTTGTAAAATTGCTGTAAAACTAAAATTTCAGAAAGAAAAGTTTCAAAACTTAATTTTTTTTGATAATCTTGTTTTAGAAAAATCTCACATTTCAAATTGTTTTAAAAAGACTAAGTGCGACTTAAATTTCAAAACCTCCCAAGTTGAAAACTTAAAATCTAAAAATGAAAAGCTAAAACTTGAAGTCCCTTCACTTTTGAGTTTAAAAGACACATGGAGGTATGCCCAAGGTGATCCTAAGTTAGAAAAACTCTCATTCGAATCCAGAAAATGTGGCGATCAATCTGGATTGGGCTACGACAAAAGTATTTCTCCTAAACATAAAAATACTCCACCCAAATTTACGAAAGGGGAGTCTTCTAACTCAAAAGGAAAAAGTCTAAATCAAAATTATTCTAAAACTGCTAAGCTTTTCAAAACTTAAGACCTAAAAGCAACCATATCAACTATAAAAATCAGAATCGTAATCCTTTAGCTAAGAAAATTGTTGACTTACTTAAGGAGCTCTTAAAATGTAACTCAGTGGGTTGGTCTTACAACAACTACAAATATAAGAAGACCAACTTTACTCCTAAACCCAAAACTGTAATGAAATGGGTCCCTAAGGTTACGTGCTTAGTTGCCTACACTGCCTTCAAAGCTTCGATCCATTCAAAGTGGTACCTAGACAGTGGATGCTCCAGACACATGACTGGTGACAAAGGTCTGTTCACCAATCTTAAAGACATGACTGATGGTTCAATCACATTTGGTGATGGTAGCAATTGCAAAATTATTGGCCAAGGTACGGTTCAACTCTTTAACCTCCCTTTGTTTGAGAATGTCTTATATGTTAAAGGATCAAAACATAATTTATTAAGCATCTCTCAAATATGGGATAATAATCATAGTGTAAAATTTACTAACCAAGGTTGTGAAATTCTAAATAAAAATGGTTCTATAATATTAACTGGTCGTAGAATTTCTGAAAACTGCTATATTGTGAGTGATTCAAGCACATCTAATCTATCGTGTTATATGGTTTATACTGATGAAACTGAATTATGGCATAAACATCTTAGACATGTACACTACCGCAACCTATATAGATTGAGCAAAAGAGAGTTGGTAAAAGGTCTACCTAAAATACAAAAAATAGACAAAATATGTGGTGAATGTTAGATTGGTAAACAAACTAGGAGTACTCACAAAAAGGTGAACTCCAATGCCACATCTAAACCACTCGAACTTCTCCACATGGATCTATTGGACCAACTAGAACCGAGAGTCGAGGTGGCAAGAAGTACATTCTGGTAATTGTTGATGACTTTACCAGATATACATGGGTAGTCTTCTTAAGGGACAAATCAAAAACTCTCGATGAAGTAAAAAGGGTACTTAAACGTATCCAAACGGAAAAAAGGATCTCAAGTCTGTAAGATCTGTAGTAATCATGGATCAAATTTTGAGAATAGTAGTTTTGAGAAATTTTGCAGTGATCAGGGAATATCACATGAATTTTCTACGCCCAAAACACCACAACAAAATGGTATAGTAGAAAGAAAAAATAGAGTGCTTCAAGAAATGGCAAATGTTATGCTAAATAGTATGAAGCTCCCTAAAAATCTTTGGGCGGAAGCCGTAAATATTGCTTGTTATATAATTAATCGTGTTTACACTAGAAAAATAAATGGTAAAACGACTTATGAAATGTGGTTTGATACGAAGCCTACTGTCAAATACTTTCATGTTTTTGGCAGCAAGTGCTACATTTTACATGACCGAGAAAATCTGAGTAAGTTTGACACCAAAGGTGATGAAGTGATATTTTTAGGGTATGCTCTAAATAGTCGAGCGTATCGGGTTCTTAATAAGAGGACTGGTGTAATTCAAGAGTCCATTAATGTGGTTATTGACGATCACTTGAATACACCTGTCTCAAGTTTAAAAAATGATGAAGTTCTTCTAATTGATAAACCAGATACTTCATCAGGTCAAAATAACTTTGAACTGAGGACTGTTAAAGGCCATCCAACTAATCAGGTTCTTAGAAATCCTCTCACAGGCGTGCGCACTCGTAAACAACTTGAAGATATGTGTAATTATGTGTGCTTTACATCTCAGATAGAACCGGCTAATGTAAAAGAAGCTCTTATTGACGAAAACTGAATTGTTGCAATGCAAGAAGAGCTAAATCAATTTGTTAGAATTGATGTTTGGTACTTAGTTCCTATAAGACCCGTATCCTAGTCCGTACTATTCCGTCAACTCCCGCGATCATTCCTGTTAAATTTTGGCAACCTGCGACCTATAATCGGAATTTGCGCATGACCCTAAGTCGTATCCTGTAGATTTGAGCTAGCTTAATCCGAGACTTGTACTATTGCGACCGCACCGTCGCTGCGATTCCAACACCGCATCTTGCACACCAATCCGATACCTTGGCCAGGAGATGTAGGCCTGCATTCAGTTCTAGAAAAACACCGCGTGCTTGCAAACCCAAGAGAATCTCTACATCATGTCCCATCAATCAATCAATCAATCAATCACCTCATGTTAAGTATAAGAGCAACCCCAAAGTCAACTCTCTCCCCCTCTCTCTCTCTCTCTCTCTTACACACCCATACATGTCAAGTACAACTATCACCTCGCATCCATAACCTCTCCCTTACAACCACCCTTTCTCTCTTTCTCAACAAAAATTCCAAGCAACACTAAAGAGGTGCACGTCCAAGCAATTTCAAGAGAGAAAAGTGTGTTGTGTGGCCCACTTCCTCTCCCAAGATCCATCACCCTAGCCCTTCATTTCTCATCATCTTCCATTAAAGAGGGACACAAGGAGCTCGACGTTCTATCGGACTAAGAAGATCAAACGGTGGGTGTTTCTATAGGCTTAGATTTCATTTTTGATGATGGGACAAGTGAGGCCTACCGATTGATGGTATGGATCTCACTATGGACCTTAGGTGTGGCCGATGGCCCACCTTGATTCTCATGATCATTCCATGAAGGGGCCATTCTCTATGGACCCCATCATGATGTTTACTTTCCTTGCATGGATAGGGTCATCTAGACCTTGCATTTCGATGGAAAAAAGATCTCCATCGTTGATTTTGATCGATGAGCCCATATGTAATGGGACCCACTTGATGTATATTGTAAATCATGGAAGGGAGGGCCCATAGTTCCGGGGTCCCTCCATCACTCTCTCTCTCTCTCTCTCTCTCTTTTCCTTGTTGTTGGCCCTTGATGTATGCAATTTATCCAAGTCGTCCACCTTCATGGGACCCACTTGAGGGACGGGTTGGATCTACACCGTCTAGGCCATGTGGGCCCTACCTTATAGTGATGGAAAACACAAATATCGGATTAATCCAAATCAAAGTGGGCCACGTCCATGTGGGACCCACCTTGATATATATTCATGCCGTTCGTCTAGTGTCCCTGGACGCTGGACGTGGGTTGAGTGAAGTGTGAATAGATAGTGGGATTTAAGGTTTTTGGGTGGGCTACTCATGTAGGCCCCACCTTGATGCAAGGATCAATTCCATGTCGTTCATCCTATTTCTCGACCCATTTTAGGCGTTGAGCCAAAAAATGAAGTTAATTCGATAATCAAGCGGGCCATATCATTGAAAATAGTGATTCTGACCGTTAAAGGCTGTTAGGACCCACATTGATGTTTTGATACACCAAAACATGCTGCATATTGGGCTCATTTGGTTCATCATGAGCCATAGAACCCAACCAGTGGGTTGGATTTTTCGGATGCAGGCCCCACCTTCAAAAAACCGTGATAAAATGAAAAATAAAAAAATAAAATAAAACAACAGCTGATGCTGCTACTGCTGTACATCTAGATGACGTTACAACAGCGTCCTGCTGTGTGGGATGGTGGCTAGGGACGTGGGTCCCAGCCATGGCCCCTACCGTGATGTGCGTTGAACATCAACCCCATGCATTTGATGGGCCCTTTAGGGCAATGGGCCCCCTCCCAAAAATCAGCCATATGTCGAGCTCAGGTGGCCCACACGGCAGGAAACAACGGGATTGAACGTCTGCCATTGAAATCCATTTGGATTTCACAGAAGTCTGGGATCATTATGAAATTTATTTTTCCTCTTTATCCAGGTCTGTGTGACCTTATTAACAGATTGGATGGTAGATAAACATTATTGTGGGCCCCACGTGGGACCCATATGCGGAGGGATTGGATTAGCTAGTGTACCGCACACCAGCCCTATGACTGCTGTTGACACAGTAGGTGTTGTGGAACCCACCTTGGTGACGTGTGCACCATGCACCCAGTATGTGGGGCCTCTTTGATGTATGTGTTGCATCCAATCTGTCCATCCATTTGGCAAGCTCGTCTTAAGGCTTGAGGCAAAGAATGAGTCAGATCTAAAGTTCAAGTGGACCCCACCATTTAAAGTAGTGTACAGTGACGTCCACCGTTCAAACTTCTAAGGTTCACAGTAGTTTCCAATTAAGCTTATATTTTTGCTTTCACTTCATCTATCTCTATGTTAACCTATGAAATGGTTAGATCTCAAATACATCACGGCGGGCCACATCGTGATGCGTCAAGCCTAAGATCACATGGACCACATTGTAAAAACAGTGGGTTTGAACGTCCACCATTAAAACCCTTGGGCTACAGGGTTTGGACCAATATGATATTTGTTTTCCCCTCTTAATCCAAGTGTTTAAGACCTTATGATTAGATTGGGTGGAAAATAAACCTTATGGTGGGCCCCGGTGAATTATTTAAACAGTGAAAATTATTATCTCCACTGTTACGTGGGGTATGGTCCAAATGATCCTTCAAAACGACTCATTTTTTTTAAAGAATTTATGAGGGCCATCTTGATGTATTTGTGGCCCATCAACTGAGGCCCACCTTGATATATATGAGGCCCATTATTGAGGCTCATTTTGATGTATTTGTGGCCCGTCTGTTGAGGCCCACCTATATATATATATATATATATATATATATATATATATATATATGGTCCATTTGAAGAGGCCCATCTTGAGGTATTTGTGGCCCATTGTTGAGGCCCACCTTGATATATATGAGGCCCATGTCATGCGGCCCATTTGATATATATGAGGCCCATGAGTTGAGGCCCATGGATGTACATAAGGTCCATTGCAATGTGTGATTCCACCATGGTTTATGTAATGATGTTTATGACGGGCCGTGCCTTGGGAGCAATGATGGTTTGACTCCACATTGTGAGAATAATGTTGGTTAAATGTCCGCATTGTAACTCTCCCTAGGGCCCATTGATAGGCTCATACTTATTGTATGTAGGCCGTCTAGGCCCATCTTCGTTGTGAGGATAGTTCATCACCATATAACATGCATAGTATAATTCTATGACTCATGCCATATGCATCATATGTATGCTTGATATGAGTAGTGACTGATCATAACATATGCCATTGGGCAGATTATTTATGGGACTCACTGTAAGGAGTTACCCACATGAGCGTGCGGTACGTGTAGGATTGCTGCATAGCTAGATGGTGTGACTCATGCATCTCGCATGTGTGACATGATAATTGTACGCCTTAGCGACATCAGGGCCGTAACCTCTATAGGCATATCGTGGATGGCCAGATGGTACACCAAAAATGTTTAGTTCGAGCATCTGGGTACTTTGGATGTTCGTGGGTGAAAGTCCCTAAATCTCCGAGGCCAAGAGACGCCCCAACGTCTAGACCGAGTGGAACATGAGCATCCACTACCAAAAAAGGGGCAAAGGCTATAGATAAAATCCGTAGCCATAAACCTATGGCTACGGTTTTAGTCCGTAGCTAGTCCGTAACACGACTGTCGTCGTAGGTGCCATAACAATAGGTCTGGAACCTATGGCTACGGATTTAATCCGTAGCTATAGGTTAAATAGCTACAAATATAATCCATAGCAATTATATCTGTAGCAAAAACTTCAAACAGCTATGGATATTATTTGTAGCTGAAATTCTGTAATAATAGGCTAAAATTGAAAAGGCTACACCTGTCTGATTAGTGGCTACGGATTAATCCGTAACTATAGGTTAAATAGCTACAGATATAATCTATAGCAAAAACTTCAAATAGCTATGGATATTATTTGTAGCTGAAAGTCCGTAGCAATATGCCAAAATTGAAAAGGCTACACCTGTCTGATTAGTGGCTACGAACAATATCCGTAGCTATTTTGTTCATTGAAAAATTAAATCATTTGTTCATTCAATTACCACCTGTACAATCATTCATTCATTCAATTACAATCATTCATTCATTCAATTACAATCCTTCATTCAATCAATTACATCTTTCATTCATTCAATTACAATCCTTCATTCAATTAATTACAATTACAATCCTTCATTCAATCAATTACAATTACAATAAATTACAGTTATAATTACAATAATGTTGAAAATACAAATCTTTGGCTTCATTAGAGAAATGTGCTCGACTTCACCCTGAAATTTCAACAGCTTCGTATATTCCATCATCCTACAAACAGTCATGTCATTCATAAATTAGAATGCCCAATGGGGAAAAGAAAGACAGTGAAAGAAGTGCATCACGTATAACTGCTTTTTTTTTTCTTAATAAATTAAAAAAAAAAACTCAAAGAGGAATGAAATTGACACAAAAGAAATGGTCTCACCATATGATTATAGGTTTTGGTTTAGGTTTAGGTTATAGGGTTAGGTTAAGGTTAGGCTAGGGGTTATAATTAAGTTTAGGTTGTAGGTTAAGGTTCAGGTTATAGGTTTTGGTTTAGGTTTAGATTAAGGTTTAGGTTTAGGTTATAGGTTTAGGTTTAGGTTTAGGTTATAGGTTATAGCTTTTGGGAACTTGATTATAGGTTACGGTTTAGGTTTAGGAAATCGGGTTCGGGTTCGGGATGGGGTTTAGGTTTGGGTTTTCAAGTTTAGGTTTAGGTTAAGGAGTTGAGATTAGGATTAGGTGTAGGTTTGGGTTTAAGGGTTTGAGAATACATTTAGGTTTTATGTTTAGGTTTAAGTTAAAGGTTTAGAGAAAGGTTATAAGTTTAGGTTAGGTTTAGGTTTAGGTTTAGCTTTAGGTTATAGGTTATAGCTTTAGGGAATTGAGAATGGGTTATGGTTTAGGTTTAGGAAATCAGGTTCAGGTTCGGGATTGGGTTTAAGTTTGGGTTTTCAAGTTTAGGTTTAGGTTTAGGTTAGGGAGTTGAGATTAAGATTAGGTATAGGTTTAGGTTTAGGGAATTGAGTTTAGGTTATAGGTTTAGGGAGAGGTTAGGTTTAGGTTATAGGTTTTGGGATTTGGGAATAGTTTTAGGTTATAAGTATAGGTTTAGGTTAGGTTATAGGTTAAGGTTTAGAGATTTGAGTTTAGGTTATAGGATTAGGTTACGGTTTAGGTTTAGGTTATAGGTTTTGGGATTTGAGAATGGGTTCGGGTTTAGGTTATAGGTTTTGGTTTAGGTTATAGGTTTTTGAATTTGAGAATGGGTTCGGGTTTTGGTTTTAGTTTAGTTAAAGGTTTTGATTTAGGTTATAGGTTATAGGTTTATGTTAAGGTTTAGGTTTAGGTTAAAGGTTTTGGGATTTGAGAATGAGTTCAAGTTTAGGTTATAGGTTTTGATTTTGGTTTAGGTTATAGGTTTTAGTTTAGGTTATAGGTTTAGGTTTAGGTTATAGGTTTTGGGATTTGAGAATGGGTTCGGGCTTAGGTTATAGGTTTTGGTTTTGGTTTAGGTTATAGGTTTTGGTTTAGGTTAAGGTTATAGGTTTTGGGATTTGAGAATGGGTTCGGGTTTAGGTTATAGGTTTTGGTTTTGGGATTTGAGAATGGGTTCGGGTTTAAGTTTAGGTTTAGGTTTTTGGATTTGAGAATGAGTTATGGTTTAGGTTTAAGAAATCGGGTTCAGGTTCGGTAATGGGTTTAAGTTTGGGTTTTCAAGTTTAGGTTTAGGTTTATGTTAGGGAGTTGAGATTATGATTATGTGTAGGTTTAGCTTTAGGGAATTGAGTTTAGGTTATAGGTTTAGGGAAAGGTTAGGTTTAGGTAATAGGTTTCGGGATCTGGGAATAGTTTTAGGTTATAAGTATAGGTTTAGATTAGGTTATAGGTTAAGGTTTAGGGATTTGAGTTTAGGCTATAGGTTTAGGTTTAGGTATAGGTTTATGTTTAGGGAATTGAGTTTAGGTTATAGGTTTAGGGAAAGGTTAGGTTTAGGTTATAGGTTTTGGGATTTGAGAATAGTTTTAGGTTATAAGTATAGGTTTAGGTTAGGTTATAAGTTAAGGTTTAGGGATTTGAGTTTAGGTTATAGGATTAGGTTTAGGTTTAAGTTTAGGGATTTGAGTTTAGGTTATAGGTTATAGGTTTAGGTTTAGGTTTTAGGTTTAGGTTTAAGTTTAGGTTTAGGTTTTGGGATTTGAGAATGGGTTCGGGTTTAGGTTATCGGTTTTGGTTTTGGTTTAGGTTATAGGTTTTGGGATTTGATAATGGGTTCGAGTTTAGGTTATAGGTTTTGGTTTTGGTTTAGATTATAGGTTTTGACTTAGGTTATAGGTTAACGGTTTAGGTTATAGGTTTTCTGGATTTGAGAATGGGCTCGGGTTTAGGCTATAGGTTTTGGTTTTGGTTTAGGTTATAGGTTTTGGTTTAGGTTATAAGTTTTAGGTTTAGGTTATAGGTTATAGGATTTGAGAATGTGTTCGGGTTTAGGATATAGGTTTTGGTTTTGGTTTTGCTGATATGTTTTGATTTAGGTTATAGGTTATAGGTTTAGGTTTTAGGTTTAGTTTTGGTTTTGATTTAGGTTATAGGTTATAGGTTTAGGGAAAGGTAATATGTTTTGATTTAGGTTATAGGTTATAGGTTTAGGTTTTAGGTTTAGGTTTAGGTTTTGATTTATGTTATAGGTTATAGGTTTAGGTTATAGGTTTTGGGATTTGAGAATGGGTTCGGGTTTAGGTTATAGGTTTTGGTTATAGGTTATAGGTTTAGGTTTAGGTTATAGGTTTTGGGATTTGAGAATGGGTTCAGGTTTAGGTTATAGGTTTTGGTTTTGGTTTAGGTTATAGGTTTTGGGATTTGAGAATGGGTTCGGGTTTAGGTTATAAGTTTTGGTTTTGGTTTAGGTTTAGGTTATAGGTTTTTGGATTTGAGAATGGGTTATGGTTTAGGTTTAGGAAATCGGGTTCAGGTTCGGGATTGAGTTTAAGTTTGAGTTTTTAAGTTTATGTTTAGGTTTAGGTTAGGGAGTTGAGATTAGGATTAGGTGTAGGTTTAGCTTTAGGGAATTGAGTTTAGCTTATAGGTTTAGGGAAAGCTTAGGTTTAGGTTATAGGTTTTGGGATTTGAGAATAGTTTTAGGTTATAAGTATAGGTTTAGGTTAGGTTATAGGTTAAGGATTAGGGATTTGAGTTTAGGCTATAGGTTTAAGTTTAGGTCTAGGTTTAGGTTTAGGGAATTGAGTTTAGGTTATAGGTTTAGGGAAAGGTTAGGTTTAGGTTATAGGTTTTGGGATTTGAGACTAGTTTTAGGTTATAAGTATAGGTTTAGGTTAGGTTATAAGTTTAGGTTTAGGGATTTGAGTTTAGGTTATAAGAATAGGTTTAGGTTTAGGTTTAGGGATTTGAGTTTAGGTTATAGGTTTAGGTTTAGGTTTTAGGTTTAGGTTTAGGTTTAGGTTTGGGTTTTAGGATTTGAGAATGGGTTTGGGTTTAGGTTATAGATTTTGGTTTCGGTTTAGGTTATAGGTTTTGGGATTTGATAATGGGTTTGGGTTTAGGTTATAGGTTTTGGTTTTGGTTTAGGTTATAGGTTTTGACTTAGGTTATAAGTTAACGATTTAGGTTAAGGTTTAGGTTTAGGTTATAGGTTTTCTGGATTTGAGAATGGGTTCGAGTTTAGGCTATAGGTTTTGGTTTTGGTTTAGGTTATAGGTTTTGGTTTAGGTTATAGGTTATAGGTTTAGGTTATAGGTTATAGGATTTGAGAATGTGTTTGGGTTTAGGATATAGGTTTTGGTTTTGGTTTTGATTATATGTTTTGATTTAGGTTATAGGTTATAGGTTTAGGTTTTAGGTTTTGGTTTTGGTTTTGATTTAGGTTATAGGTTATAGGTTTAGGTTAAGGTTTAGAGAAAGATAATAGGTTTTAATTTAGGTTATAGGTTATAGGTTTAGGTTTTAGGTTTAGGTTTAGGTTTTGATTTATGTTATAAGTTATAGGTTTAGGTTAAGGTTTAGGTTTAGGTTTAGGTTTTGATTTATGTTATAAGTTATAGGTTTAGGTTAAGGTTTAGGTTTAGGTTTAGGTTTGGTTATAGGTTTTGGGATTTGAGAATGGGTTCGGGTTTAGGTTATAGGTTTTGGTTATAGGTTATAGGTTTAGGTTTAGGTTATAGGTTTTGGGATTTGAAAATGGGTTCGGGTTTAGGTTATAGGTTTTGGTTTTGGTTTATGTTATAGGTTTTGGGATTTGAGAATGGGTTCGGGTTTAGGTTATAAGTTTTGGTTTTGGTTTAGGTTTAGGTTATAGGTTTTTGGATTTGAGAATGGGTTATGGTTTAGGTTTAGGAAATCGGGTTCAGGTTCGGGATTGAGTTTAAGTTTGAGTTTTTAAGTTTATGTTTAGGTTTAGGTTAGGGAGTTGAGATTAGGATTAGGTGTAGGTTTAGCTTTAGGGAATTGAGTTTAGCTTATAGGTTTAGGGAAAGCTTAGGTTTAGGTTATAGGTTTTGGGATTTGGGAATAGTTTTAGGTTATAAGTATAGGTTTAGGTTAGGTTATAGGTTAAGGTTTAGGGATTTGAGTTTAGGCTATAGGTTTAAGTTTAGGTCTAGGTTTAGGCTTAGGGAATTGAGTTTAGGTTATAGGTTTAGGGAAAGGTTAGGTTTAGGTTTAGGTTTAGGGATTTGAGTTTAGGTTATAGGTTTAGGTTTAGGTTTTAGGTTTAGGTTTAGGTTTAGGTTTGGGTTTTAGGATTTGAGAATGGGTTCGGGTTTAGGTTATAGGTTTTGGTTTCGGTTTAGGTTATAGGTTTTGGGATTTGATAATGGGTTTGGGTTTAGGTTATAGGTTTTGGTTTTGGTTTTGGTTATAGGTTTTGACTTAGGTTATAAGTTAACGATTTAGGTTAAGGTTTAGGTTTAGGTTATAGGTTTTCTGGATTTGAGAATGGGTTTGGGTTTAGGCTATAGGTTTTGGTTTTAGTTTAGGTTATAGGTTTTGGTTTAGGTTATAGGTTATAGATTTAGGTTATAGGTTATAGGATTTGAGAATGTGTTCAGGTTTAGGATATAGGTTTTGGTTTTAGTTTTGATTATATGTTTTGATTTAGGTTATAGGTTATAGGTTTAGGTTTTAGGTTTTGGTTTTGGTTTTGATTTAGGTTATAGGTTATAGGTTTATGTTATAGGTTTAGGGAAAGGTTATAGGTTTTAATTTAGGTTATAGGTTATAGGTTTAGGTTTTAGGTTTAGGTCTAGGTTTTGATTTATGTTATAAGTTATAGGTTTATGTTAAGGTTTAGGTTTAGGTTTAGATTTGGTTATAGGTGTTGGGATTTGAGAATGGGTTCGGGTTTAGGTTATAGGTTTTGGTTATAGGTTATAGGTTTAGGTTAAGGTTAATGTTTAGGTTATAGGTTTTGGGATTTGAGAATGGGTTCGGGTTTAGGTTATAGGTTTTGGTTTGGTTTTGGGATTTGAGAATGGGTTTGGGTTTAGGTTATAAGTTTTGGTTTTGATTTAGGTTTAGGTTATAGGTTTTTGGATTTGAGAATGGGTTATGGTTTAGGTTTAGGAAATCGGGTTCAGGTTCGGGATTGGGTTTAAGTTTGAGTTTTCAAGTTTATGTTTAGGTTTAGGTTAGGGAGTTGAGAATAGGATTAGGTGTAGGTTTAGCTTTTGGGAATTGAGTTTAGCTTATAGGTTTAGGGAAAGCTTAAGTTTAGGTTATAGGTTTTGGGATTTGGGAATGTTTTAGGTTATAAGTATAGGTTTAGGTCAGGTTATAGGTTAAGGTTTAGGGATTTGAGTTTAGGCTATAGGTTTAAGTTTAGGTCTAGGTTTAAGTTTAGGGAATTGAGTTTAGGTTATAGGTTTAGGGAAATGTTAGGTTTAGGTTATAGGTTTTGGGATTTGAGAATAGTTTTAGGTTTAGGTTAGGTTATAAGTTAAGGTTTAGGGATTTGAATTTAGGTTATAGGATTAGGTTTAGGTTTAGGTTTAGGGATTTGAGTTTAGGTTATAGGTTTAGGTTTAGGTTTTAGGTTTAGGTTTGGGTTTAGGTTTGGGTTTTGGGATTTGAGAATGGGTTCAGGTTTAGGTTATAGGTTTTGGTTTCGGTTTAGGTTATAGGTTTTGGGATTTGATAATGGGTTTGGGTTTAGGTTATAGGTTTTGGTTTTGGTTTAGGTTATAGGTTTTAACTTAGGTTATAGGTTAACGGTTTAGGTTAAGGTTTAAGTTTAGGTTATAGGTTTTTTGGATTTGAGAATGGGTTCGGGTTTAGGCTATAGGTTTTGGTTTTGGTTTAGGTTATAGGTTTTGGTTTAGGTTATAGGTTATAGGTTTAGGTTATAGGTTATAGGATTTGAGAATGTGTTCGGGTTTAGGATATAGGTTTTGGTTTTGGTTTTGATTATATGTTTTGATTTAGGTTATAGGTTATAGGTTTAGGTTTTAGGTTTTGGTTTTGGTTTTGATTTAGGTTATAGGTTATAGGTTTAGGTTAAGGTTTAGAGAAAGGTAATAGGTTTTAATTTAGGTTATAGGTTATAGGTTTAGGTTTTAGGTTTACGTTTAGGTTTTGATTTATGTTATAAGTTATAGGTTTAGGTTTAGGTTTAGGTTTGGTTATAGGTTTTGGGATTTAAGAATGGGTTCGGGTTTAGGTTATAGGTTATAGGTTTAGGTTAAGGTTAAGGTTTAGGTTATAGGTTTTGGGATTTGAGAATGGGTTCGGGTTTAGGTTATAGGTTTTGGTTATAGGTTATAGGTTTAGGTTTAGGTTATAGGTTTTGGGATTTGAAAATGGGTTCGGGTTTAGGTTATAGGTTTTGGTTTTGGTTTATGTTATAGGTTTTGGGATTTGAGAATGGGTTCGGGTTTAGGTTATAAGTTTTGGTTTTGGTTTAGGTTTAGGTTATAGGTTTTTGGATTTGAGAATGGGTTATGGTTTAGGTTTAGGAAATCGGGTTCAGGTTCGAGATTGGGTTTAAGTTTGAGTTTTCAAGTTTATGTTTAGGTTTAGGTTAGGGAGTTGAGATTAGGATTAGGTGTAGGTTTAGCTTTAGGGAATTGAGTTTAGCTTATAGGTTTAGGGAAAGCTTAGGTTTAGGTTATAGGTTTTGGGATTTGGGAATAGTTTTAGGTTATAAGTATAGGTTTAGGTTAGGTTATAGGTTAAGGTTTAGGGATTTGAGTTTAGGCTATAGGTTTAAGTTTAGGTCTAGGTCTAGGTTTAAGGAATTGAGTTTAGGTTTTAGGTTTAGGGAATTGAGTTTAGGTTATAGGTTTAGGGAAAGGTTAGGTTTAAGTTATAGGTTTTGGGATTTGAGAATAGTTTTAGGTTATAAGTATAGGTTTAGGTTAGGTTATAAGTTAAGGTTTAGGGATTTGAGTTTAGGTTATAGGATTAGGTTTAGGGATTTGAGTTTAGGTGATAGGTTTAGGTTTAGGTTATAGGTTTAGGTTATAGGTTTTGATTTAGGTTATAGGTTTAGGTTTGGTTTAGGTTTGGTTTAGGTTATAGGTTTTGATTTAGGTTATAGGTTAACGGTTTAGGTTATAGGTTTTTGGATTTGAGAATGGGTTCAGGTTTATGCTATAGGTTTTGGCTTTGGTTTAGGTTATAGGTTTTGGTTTAGGTTATAGGTTATAGGTTTAGGTTTAGGTTTAGGTTTAGATTATAGGTTATAGGATTTGAGAATGCGTTCGGGTTTAGGATATAGGTTTTAGTTTGGTTTTGGTTATATGTTTTAATTTAGGTTTAGGTTATAGGATTAGGTTTTAGGTTAAGGTTATAGGTTTAGGTTAAGGTTTAGGTTTAGGTTAAGGTTATAGGTATAGGTTAAGGTATAGTTTTAGGTTTAGGATTAGGTTATAAGATATAGGTTTAAGGAATTGAGAATAGGTTAAGGTTTAGGTTTAGGAAATCGGGTTTGGGTTCGGGATCGGCTTTGTGTTTGGGTTTTCAAGTTTAGGTATAGGTTTAGGTTAGGGAGTTAAGATTAGGATTAGGTGTAGGTCTAGGTTTAGGGATTTGAGAATACATTTAGGTTTTAAGTTTAGGTTTAAGTTTTAGGTTTTAGGTTAAGGTTTAGGTTTAGGTTAAGGTTGAGGTTTAGGTTATAGGTTAAGGTTTTAAGTCATAGGTTTTGGTTTAGGTTAAGGGTATGGTCCCTGCAAATACAGATATAAACACGGCCATCCGGTGCAAATGGCCAGGCCCTTCCAATGCTGTCCATAAAAAATTGACAGCTTCATCATGGTCATAATAGCGGTTCCCTCTTTCCAGGAAACCCCGCTCTTCCGAATAGCTCCGACGCACATCCGGGTCTGCTCCATTAATTTCGATCAAATACATAAATAGAGCCCGTCCAAATGGCCAGGTCCCTCCAATGCTGTCCATAGGAAATGGACAGCTTCATCATGGTCATAACAGCGACTCCCACCTTCCAGGGACCCCCGCTCATCCGGATAGCTCTGTAAGTGCTATAGTTTATATCCCTATCTGTTGTCAAATTTGTAGTGCCAAAATCACTATTATACTCTGTTATATATAACTTGCATAAGTGAAGCTCTATCAAGGATCAGCATTCATAAACAAGCTAAGCTCACAACAAGCAAAGCTCTCAAGTACAAGACTCAAGATTTTGAATGAAAGAACTGCTCACAAGACAAGACTCTGGAATGAAAGAACTGCTCACAAGACAAGACTCAAGCTGAACTCAAGACTCAAGTTGAAACTCAAGCCACTTTCAAGATTGAGTTACATGAAGAGTTCAACTACATCAAGACTTCAAGACTGATACTTCAAGGTCACTTGTTCCTAATGCTTCAATGTCCATACTTCATGATTGAGGTTTGTTTGACCATAGGTTGACCTTAGAAGTAGGTCATTTCGGATACATAAGTCGAATGTTATTTTACATGTGATTGGTCTGTTCTTCGACCAGTCTTAGGTCTTCTTCGACTAGTCCTAGACTTGCTTCGACCAGTCTAAGAAATTCCTCGACCAGTCGTAAGTTTGTTACATATTCCGGATAAAATCTGTTAGCCTTCGACTAGTCCTGGAATCTGTTCGACCAGTCGTAGGAACAGTGTCGACTGATCTTCGACCAGTCGTACAACCTTCGACTCGAAGTCCAGCGTCGTACAACCTTCGACTCGAAGTCCAGCGATGGTTTACAAGACCTACGACCAGTCGTAGGAGGGCTACGACCAGTCGTAGAACGGTCAGAGCATATCCCGCCGGATTTTTCAAATATCTGTTGTTGCTTCGACTAGTCGAAGAGCACTCTAGACCAGTCGAAGACCCGATCTTCTCACCTATAAATAGTGCACGAATCTCAGAAGAAACTATCGATTTAATTAAAGTATTCAAGCCAATCTTCGTCGAACTTCTGAGAGATAATTCTGTGCTCCATCTAAGCTAAGTGTGCTTATTTAATATTCTCTTTCCTTAGCTTTATTTAATTGATTTTGTTTCTTATATTCCAATCTGATTTGATAAAGAGGAATTATTATTCCCTTTCTTTGGAATCAAAATCAATTAAGGCAAGCCTTATTTGGTTTAATTTAAAATCTATTAGAACTAGAACCATTGTAATCGAGTACTGGACATTGAACTTGGACATTCAATCATCTACTTTGATTTGGTTCTACCAGGCTGCTACAACAAAGGAGATTTTCAGGTATTTTACATATTGTAAATTCCTTTCTATTATTTTGGTTTCTTTCAAGATTTGCCAGAAAAAATCTTGTTATATTGGTTATCTGAGGAGAGCCAAGAAAACTCAGAAGTGGGGTTTTTTTTAATTGTGTAAGCCTACGGACAAAGACACAATTGTAAGGGTTTTGGGTGAACCTGGGAAAACCTATTTTTAGTGAACGCTAATATCCCCTGTGTGAGGATATTAGGAGTGGAGTAGCATTTTGTGTGGCTGTTGTATAACAGTTGGTGAACACACAGGCGAACCACTATAATCCCTTGAGTTGTGGTTGATTGTTTTATTCTTCTAATTTTTTATTCTTTTTGTGGGATGTATGTATGGTGGTGAATGTTGTAATTATTTCAAGCTTTGTGAGAATGTTGTAATAGCTTAGAATTTACTTTCTGCTATTCTTTTATAAGCTTGATTTTCAATTTCATTTGAAAGTTGTTCCAGCAAGGTTGCCCTGCCATTTTTATGGTGTATGGCTGTCCCTAGAACAATACATCTTTAATTACAAGTTATTTCAATTCAGTTTATATTTATTTTTGTATTCCTCTTCGATTTGAGACTTGATACAAAGACCTTTCTAGAAATAAGGTTGTCCTACCATAAACTCTGTTTTTGGTGTAAGGTTATCCTTAGAATAATGTTTGTATCAACCTCTCAAGATCTGAATTTTGAGGTTGTTTTTCTTTCCTGCATTGTTATTTAATTTGGCTATCATTTTCTTTATTATTCCGCTGTTATAAGTTTTTATTTGGCATTGTCCTATTCCCCCCCCCCCCTCTAGGACATATAGCTTGGCCTTTTCAAGTGGTATCAGAGCCTAATAGCTCGTTTTTTGGATTGAATTCCTGAGCTAATGATTTAAGCTATTTAAGATGTCAAATTTTGATAGCTTTTCAGTCACTAGGCCTCCACCCTTTGATGGCTCCAACTATGCCTATTGGAAAGCCAGAATGAGGATCTTTCTCAAATCAATGGATGAAAATGTTTGGCAAGCCACAGTGACTGAATGGAATCCTCCTATCATGGAAGTTACTGGGGTTGATGGTTCAAAGTCTATGAAAACCATACCATATTACCAATGGACCACCCTTCAGAAAAGTGAGAGCAGTGTAAATGCTAAAGCACTAAATGCAATTACTTGCGCACTATCACCGGATGAGTTCAAAAGAATCATTTCCTGTGATACTGCAAAGCAAGCTTGGGATACATTAGAAATGACACACGACGGTACTACAATTGTAAAAAAATCTAAAGTCTAACTCCTCACAACCAGATTTGAAGAAATTCATATGGAGGAAAATGAAATATTTATGGACTTTTACACCAGATTGAATGACATTGTAAACTCAATGTGGGGTCTTGGCGATAAAATCCCAGAAAGTAAAGTATGTGCAAAAATATTACGCTCACTTCCTGAACGGTTCAATTCTAAAGTAACCGTGATCCAGGAACTTCGTGATACGGACAATATGAGGGTAGAAGAACTAGTTGGTTCACTACAAACCTACGAGTTAAACTTTAAAGCTCCTAAAGGTAAATCTATCGCACTAAAATCTTCTAAATATAATTCAGAAGAAAATTCTGATTCAGAAGATGATATGGCTCTTTTAGCTAAAAAATTTTATAAGATTTTCAAAAGCAAGAAAAGGGTTGATTTTCAAAAATCAAATGACAAAAAGAAGTTTAGACCCAAATTTCGAAAATCTTTGAAAGATAGTCAATGTTATAACTGTCAAGAATATGGGCACTTAGCAAATAAATGTCCTAAAAGGGACAAACCCAGGAAGAAGGGTATGTTGGCTACATGGGATGAATCATCTGATCCTGAACGTTCTTCTGAATCAGAAGATTCTGAAACTGAGTCGGGCAATGAGGTCAAAGCTCTTATGACTCTAGCCAAATTCACATTTTCAGATAATGACTCTACAAGTGAAGAAAATCTGAATAGTGAATGTGAAAATGAAGATGATCTTCAAGACGCTTACAATGCCCTATATAAGGAAAGTTGTAAAATTGCTGTCAAGCTTAAACTTCAAAAAGAAAAGTTTTCTAAACTCAAAAATTGTTTTGAATCGCTTGTTTTAGAAAAATCACAAATTTTAGATTGTTTTGAAAAATTAAAATGCGATTTGGAATTCAAAAACTCCCTAATTGTTGATTTAAAATCTGAAATTGAGAAACTTAAAACTGAAGTATCTTCTCTTCTGAGTTTAAAGGACACATGGAAATATGCCCAAGGTGATCCAAAGTTAAAAAAACTTTTATCCGGATCTAGAAAATGTAGCGATCGATCCGGGTTGGGCTATGATAAAAATCTACCTCCTAAACAAAAGTATACTCCTCCTATGTTTGTTAAAGGAGAGTCCTCAAACTCAAAAGGGAAAAGTACTTATCAAGATTTTTCTAAAAATTCAAAAACTTTTCAAAAACCTAGAAACAGCCATGTCAACTTTAATCAGAAACGAAATCCACTAGCTGAAAAGATAGTTGATTTACTCAAGGAGCTATTAAAATCTAACTTTATAGGTCATTCCTACAAATGTACACAAAAGAAGACCAACTATGTTCCTAAACCCAAAACAGTTATGAAATGGGTTCCTAAAGTTACCTGCTTGGTTGCTCACACTGCTTTCAAAGCAACAAGTCATTCAAAGTGGTACCTAGACAGTGGATGCTCCAGGCATATGACAGGTGACAAAGCCTTATTCACCGATCTGAAAGATATGACTGATGGTTCAGTCACATTTGGTGATGGTAGCAACTGCAAGATTATAGGCCAAGGTACAGTTCAACTTTTTAATCTTCCGATGTTTAAAAATGTTTTATACGTTGAAGGCCTAAAGCACAACTTGCTTAGTATATCACAAATATGTGATAATAACCATAATGTTCGGTTTTGTAACGACCTTGGAATTTTTGTGCTAATCTTTCCTTAAGTAGTTGTTTTGGGGTAATTAGCGCTTTACTCGATTGCTTGTGAAATCCGCATCAATCACTTTAAATTGTATCTGCATGGCTCTAAACGTGTAGATTAGTGAGCGCTACGTTACTCTGAAATCTGGGATCCATCGCTAAATCCAGTTGTTCTGAAAAATTTTTGGAAGATCTGGATCGGACCTGGACCGCGCGTCGAAAGTCCGATGGCGATGATCTTAGGCTATTGCGGTCACCGAGTTGGGCTTGATCTTCACCTCGAAAATCAAGTCGATCCGATGTTCTGGGTCGATTTGATTGAGTTCGGAGTGAAGAGTGTGAGAACGGTTGGAATTTATTAAGCTTTTATTGAAATCTGAGTCGTGTCGCTTGCGCGACGATTTTAAGCATTCTGACCATTGGATTCTGACCCAATTTCACCCTCTGATCAGGATAGTTGGCCCAGGCATATCCTAGTGCTTGTGGACCTGATCGAGTTTTCGTGACCGTTGAATTGAGTGTGGTCCGCCACGGCTGATTTGAAGAGCCGGTCGGTAAACTCTGCTTGACCTAGATCCATGGTCAAGGAGCTTAAGTCTGACCTTTCGTGGTTATAGGCCCACCAGAAGTGCTTCGTTGGATCGAGGAAGGCTTACTTTGGTTATAACCTAAGTATACCTTGTCCCTAGGGTTATTTTCATCAAGAATAGGCCTATTTATAATCCTTAAACCCTAGCCCTCTTTTCCATACGATTTTCTCTAACCCTAGCTTGGAAAGAGAGTGGAAAAGAGAGAGAAAGTGAGAGAGATAAGTTGGTGAATCATCTTGGATTCTTCCTTGTTCTTCTTCATCTTTGAACCTTCACTTTGAATCGTTCTTCTGACGATTCTGAGTTCCTTTGGGGTAAGTTAACCTAACCTTAACCTGTGTTAGAGCTTAGATTAGTCTTGGTGTTGTTGTATCTCATTTCTATCCTTATTTTAGGGTATTCTAGCGCCGTTGACGAAGACAACTCGTCTAAATCAGCTCGGCGGTTCTTTTTTCGCTTAAGGTGAGGACTTTAAGTGTATAGGTTATGGTTTTCAAGGCTTTCAATCCCAGTTAGTGATTTATTCTTGTTATGGATGAGATTTCACATGCCAAATGTTCTGTTTACATTGCTTTCCTGATATGCATGTGCTATATTGAGATTTGTGTATTCTAAGTGTATTTATAAAGTACCGTATACGTATAAAATACGCACTTGTGTTTGTCATGATTATTTATCATGTATGTATGCTAGATGTATGTATGACAACTCCTTGGTAAAAGGAATTGTCTAAGTGCATGTATTCCAACATACGTCATGTATGTTGTTCCATGTATGCTAAGTGTTTGTAGAAATGCATGAATGATCTAAGTGTAACTGATTACACTAATTGTGGGCGTTGAGAAGTGATTCTCAATACTCCTATTGATGCGCATGATTTCCTTTATGCAGTTACATTCCAAGTTATTTAAATTCAAGCATTACCTATGCTTACATGTATGTTAAGTCGTTATTTCTTCAAGTGATGATGTACCATGATTTGAGTTGTTGTTCCATTACTGTTTTACATTCCATATGAGTATCTGTAGTAGCGTAATGTGTTTGGGACTATGCCTTAGTCCAGGAAATCGGTAATTGACCCTATATGCATGGTTGAGATTGCTTTCGCCACGTCAGATGTATTAAATGAACCCGAGTCGTATTAGAGTTGCCGGCAGTGGTTTGGCCATGCGGAGTGTTTGCGCACTCCATGTCGCTCAATTCAACGTGCGCTTGTGCTAGTCGAGTTTGTCAAATAACCCGATTGTCCGATGTATGTTAACCATGTATGGACGCTACTGCTTGAATCTAGGATACCAAACTTACCAGTGAAATCCTGTTAACTATTGTACTTGATCCGCCAAGACTCATGAGCCGGACATGGTGGTATGGAACACCGTGGTCGAGCTGTCGGCCTACGCTGGGGTGACGAGCCTCCCCGTAGTGACCAGTGAGCAACTAAACTCGTGAGCCGATTATGGTGGTATGGGACACTATATTCGTGCTGTCGGCCTACATTGATTGGTGACGAGCCCTTTGTAGTGACCTCGAGCATGCCTGGATACCGCATTGAGGTGACGAGCCTTAGTGTAGTAGCGAAGGTATGAAAGGCGTGCATTGATTGGTGACGAGCCCTTTGCTACGACCTGAAACCATATGATCGTATGAGATGCCTAGGATTGACGACCCTAGTATGGATCACTGTTTGGATGGTGATATGAGGAAGGTATCTTAGCTTCCCAATCCTGCTGTGTGAAATGGACTAATAACAACTTGGTAATCATATCCATGCACCGCATTTGCATGTGCTTTGTAGATGTGGCGCACTTTGAGGCGATGTCATACGTAACGTAAGATGAAGACGCTGAGGGTGTACGTGTGAGGGCACGCATCATCTTGCATTCATCCTTGCATTAACAAGAGTACTTAGGATTTATTTAATTATCCTGCTTTATCATTACTGTTTGATTGAACTGAGAACATGTTAACCAGTTCCTTATTGTTCCATTAAGTTGATCACTCACTCCCACGTTTCTGGGGCAGTGTTACACACCCACCAGACTCTGTCTTAGGCTCTGATGTTGCAGATGTGGATGCGATGTCTGAGGCAGAGCGGGAGCTGGATGACGACGAGGCTGCCTTCTCCTATATGCAGTTTTTATACGGGTTATAGCGAGCCTCGGTCTGTTGCGTGGGATCTCTGGGATTATATTTTTGGAACTGAAATGATGTAAATTTGATACTTATAATTTTGTTAAATAACACTTTTACACGATCTGGTTGTATATGTAATTCAGGGATTTACACTTGTACACATTTTACTATAAGTCTTCTGCTTGTTTTATTCACTTGTCCCTGAATCATATCTATGTTTGGGCTTAATCTATTCCATGTTTTATGCACTAATACAGTCAACATACATCCATCATTAAATATGTTGCATAAGTGATGTTTTGAAACTCGGGAGCTGAGTTATGCTCGACCCCCGAATTCCAGGGCGTTACAAGTTGGTATCAGAGCATGATCTGGATTAAACCGGACCTGGGTTATGGTCACACACCGCACGTTGTCGCCACTTTAGTGTATGTGGGTGCGGGTCTATCATCGCTTTGTGTTTGTGCTCCGTAGTTTCCATCGGCGAAAGTTTCCTGAAAAGCTTCGCCGAGATCGAGTCTGTACTCTTACCTGATCACACACAGCGACCCGAAACCTTTCCTAGACCCTCTATTAATGAGTGTAGACGGTCTATCTTCCCTTTTTTCACCTTTAAACCTTCCAGAAATCGCTGTTTGAACCAGATTTCTGTCAGAATGACCCGATAAGCGTCAAACTACGCAAGGGGCCAATCGGGGCATTTCCTGTGGGGCCCAGGGGGGGAACCACTCATTTTGGACCAAGGGGGACCAGGAGGGCCTCGCCAAATCGGTGAGGCATCGCCGATATGTCCAGAGACCGGCGATGCCATCGCCGGTTCGGCGAGGGATCGCCGGTCAGCGAGCTCAGCGGGCCGAGCCGATCGTCCATAGGCCTTGTGTGGCCCACCCCTCCATGGTTTTCATTTTAAAACCCTTCCTTTTACCTACTTCCTTCACAAAACCCACTCCCAAGCTTTCCTTTTCTTCCAAAACCTCTCCAAATCCTCTCAAATCTCCCCCAAATCTTCATCTTCCTCCCATTTTCGTGCAAACCCATCACCCCATTTTCAAATCCTCCCTCCCATTGCTGATTTCTCTTTCTTTCCTTCCCATTTGAGCACTTGCTTTCCCCTATTTGGCTAATAGTTGTGTGGAAGCTTCACCATCTCTCTCATTTCTCATGGCCCTCTTTGAGATTGTGACGGCCATTTTTTCCATTTCTTCCCTTCTTTCCTTGATGGGGAAGAAGAGAGCGCCCGTGGATGAAGCCGGGCCGAGCCGCCCAACCCATGCACGGAGGCCGAGAGGTGCCGCCGCTAGCACGTCCGCCACGCGCGAGTTCCAGACGAAGCAGGACCTCGATCCTCGAGCTCCTGTTAGTAGGACCTTATTGGCGGAATTGTCGCCTGAAGTCTATGAGGGGCGTAGAGTCCTTTTTGAGGCTCATGTTAATCCGTGGCTCTTTGGTGAGTTCTTCTTGTTGGAGCGCCTAGAAGGGGCTGGTTGGGGTCCCTTGTTCGAAAGCGAGTATCGCGCGAATGCTAGCACTGTTCGGGCCTTCTATGCCAACATTCTGGAGCCTTCGCTGGATCCTCTGCAGTTCAAGATTCCCTGTGGTAGTGGTCGTGTGGGTATTGTCAATGTTGCTTTGATATCCCGCCTCTTGAGAGTACCACTTGGTGAAGTGCATGCTAGCGAGAAGAATGTGGACAGTGTGCGCGAGAGGGATCGTTGCACCCGATTCTTGTGTGGTCGTCTGGTTGAATGGCAGCCGAATAGGAGTCTTCTGGCTTCCTTCATGACGGACGACTTCCGTTTGCTTCACCACATCTTTACATTCAATGTATACCCAAGGTGGAGCAACCGCAGCGAGTGTACGCGCCTGATGGTGGATTTCCTGTATCAGGTGGGGCAGGAAGCAAAGTTATGTGTGCCGACGTACGTCCTGCGTCAGATTATTCTCATCGCTCGTTCGAGTAGAAGGACCGAGTCTCTTCCCTTTGGCCGCCTCATTTGCAAGATCGCACATGAGTTTGGCTATAGGCTTGGAGCTGAGAAGCCGGTCCCTGTTCGTTATATCAATTTGAGGACTCTCAAGCTGATGGAGGTTGGTTCTGGTCGGCTTGCCTCAGAGGGTGAGGCTGAGTCTGAGAGCAGTGACGATGAGAGTTATGCTGAAGGTGGTGCGGAGTCTGGGGAAGAAGCAGAGCAAGACGAGGAAGAGATTGAGGCACAGGATTCGAGTGATAGCTCTCCTCCTGTGGTGCCAGAGCAGGGCGCAGAGCAGATTGCCAGAGATGCCCGTCTTACACGGCTTGAAGAAGGGCAAGCTGCTTTACGCCAGGAGATGGTTGATCTTCGAGGCTTTGTTAAGCATAAGTTTAAGAAGATGTCTCAGACTTTGAAGTCTATCCTGTGTTGTTTGTAGGATAAGGGTGCTCCGCCTCCATCTCCTGATTTCGACGAGTAGCATCGTCGTGGCCGTCTTTGCTTTGTTTGTGTTTTCTTTCTGTGTGTAGCCGTTGTTGGCTTGTAGTTGGAGTGTTGTAGTTGTGTAGTTGTTGTAGTTGTTTGTGGTGGTTGTAGTTGCTGTGGTTGATGAAGTGTTAGATGTTGTTGTTTTCATGCTTTCCTAGTCGTGATTCATGTATTGCTGCACTACTTGTATTGCGACGATTTTGATTAATGGAATGCATGTTGTTTGTCTTTGGAGTTGTGCTGTGTTGCTGTATGGATGGATTATGTGACTTAGAATCTGACAGGTTGCATCCTTTGATTTAATGTAGGGATGCCTCCTAAGGGTTCGAATACTTCGGCCCGTCTCTCTCGAGTCACTTGTTGGGGTTCCTCCCTTGAGCGATAGCCGGTCAGTCCATAAGCGGGTCCATCTCATGCCGGTGTTGGGTCGACACCGATGGCTCCCCAGTCACACCCTCGGTTCTGAGCCGAGCCGTACACCTTCATCTACTCCACTGTTGATAGGTTTGAGCAGATGATCTTGTTGATGCAGCAACAGCTGTTTCTTATCGCAGCGGCAGGAGTTCCTCTCCTCCATGGTGGCATCTTTGCTCAGTCGATAGCGACTCCAACTGTTTCACCTATGCCTCCATCAGGGAGCGCCAGTGCCAGCGGGCGGCACATTCGAGCGATTTCCGCGCTTGCGACCTCCTACTTTTGAGGGTTCTCATAGGCGAGGAGGCCGAGTATTGGATTGACCGCATCTCTAAGATGCCGAGACCGTTGCACTGCTCTAGGTCGAGCAAGTTGAGCTTGCCACCTTCATGTTTGAGAAGGAGGCCGGTTTGTGGTGGGACAGTGTGCTTCGCACTGTCGAGGAGGACTTCGTGTGGTCGTGGCAGGCGTGTGAGGCACGCTTCCACGAGAAGTATTTCCTGGTTACGTACTGACATGAGAAGGAGAGTGAGTTCCTTCGCCTTCGCCAGGGAGGGTTGTCGGTGACAGAGTATGAGAACCGGTTCACTGAGCTGGGTCTGTATGTGCCTTTGATTCTAGGTGATCAGCCGATGAAGATGCGGTGTTACTCTGAGGGATTGAGACCTGAGATCCGATCGAAGATTTTTTGTGCTAGCATTTCTTCTTATGCGGAGTTAGTGAGCATGTCCTTACGAGCAGAGCAAGACGGAGATAGAGCGTCCCGCATGCGAGCACCGATGGTTCCTAGGCCGCGACTGGATTTCCAGGGTGCACCTTTCCTTGGCAAGAGGCCGCGAGTTGATTCTCCTCCGAGGCGTTCAGCGCCGCCCGCTCAGCAGATGAGAGCTGATCTTAGATGTTCTTATTGTGGGAAGGTGGGGCACTTGGACCGTTTCTGTTTTTCCCGTATGCGAGCAGGTGGTTTTACTCCACCGTAGAGGGTTAACCGTCCGATGCCTCAGGTTATTTCTCCTCCTCCTCTTCGATCAGCGCCAGCTCATCCATCCTTCAGACCTGCAGTTCCTGGTTTCAGGCCACCTCAGCGGCCCATGGTTCCTCCGCCGAATCGTTAGCAGCAGGCTCGTGTTCATGCGCTTTCAGCTGAAGCGCCTATGTCTGACTTGGTGCCGAGGTCCTTTGAGGTGACAACGCATATTGAAGGTATTCCCGTTTCTGTGTTAGTGGATACAGGGTCCACTACTTCTCTTATTTCTTATGCGGCAGTTAGGCATTTGGGTTTGAGATCTGTTCCTATGCATGGAGTGACGCTTACTACCGCTACGGGGATGTCCTCTGCTTTGGGCAAGCGTTGTATGGATTGTTTGGTCGATCTGGGAAGTGGATCGATCCGTGTTGATTTGCTAGTCGCACCGCTTTATCACTACGATGTTATCATGGGTATGGATTGGCTCACGAGGATGCGAGTTGAGATTGATTGTGAAGCGAGATCAGTGACGATCCATGGACCTGAGGGCGAGATTGTTACTTTCCCAGTTCAGGTCAGTTACCCTCTTCGTATTGATTTTTATTCTTCTCTGTTGGAGAGTTCGGCCGATTTGGCGTTGGTTAGTACGCCGGTAGTTCAGGAGTTTGAAGATGTGTTTGAGTCGATTCCTGGATTACCTCCTCAGCGTGAGATTGATTTTGCTATCGATCTTATGCCTGGTGCGGCGCCCATTTCTTTACCCACCTATCGGATGCCTCCGAGTGAAATGGAGGAGTTGAGGAAGCAGATAGATGGTTTGCTGGAATTGGGTTTTATTCGGCCCAGTGTGTCTCCTTGGGGATCACCTGTTCTGTTTGTGAAGAAGAAGGATGGTTCCTTGCGACTGTGTATTGATTATCGCAGGTTGAATCTGGTAACTGTGAAGAATAAGTACCCTTTGCCCAGGATTGATGATCTGTTTGATCAGTTGAAGGGGGCACGGTACTTCTCGAAGGTTGATCTGCAGTCAGGGTATCATCAGTTGCGCGTCAAGGATGGGGACGTGCAGAAGACCGCTTTTAGGACCAGCTTCGGTCATTATGAGTTCCTTGTGATGTCGTTCGGTCTGACGAACGCACCGGCCGTGTTCATGGATCTGATGAACAGGGTGTTTCGGCCATTCCTGTTTCGATTCGTCATTGTCTTTATTGATGACATTTTGGTTTATTCGGCGAGCCGGGCAGAGCACGAGGAGCACTTAAGGGCGGTTTTGGATACTCTTAGGAAGCATCAGCTCTTCGCACAGTTCAAGAAGTGTGATTTCTGGAAAGAGGAAGTCAAGTTCCTGGGACATGTGGTGTCCAAGGAAGGTATAGCCGTCGACCTTGCCAAGGTAGCTGCAGTAAGAAGCAGCCTGGTTCAGTTATTGAGGTAAGGAGTTTTTTCGGGTCTTGCAGGCTATTATCGACGCTATATTCGGGACTTCTCGAAGATTGCCACACCGTGTCGTAGGTGACACGGAAGGATTTGAAGTTTGCTTCGAGGGAGCAGGCTGTGTTAGCTTAGCCGGAGCTGAAGGACAAGTTGACGTCCGCCCCTGTGCTAGTATTGCCAGAGTAAGGGGTTAAGTATATTATATATACTGACGCCTCTCGCGTTGGTCTGGGTTGTGTCCTTATGCAGAAGGACATGGTGATTGCTTATGCTTCGCGTCAGTTAAGGAAACACGAAGAGAATTACCCTACGCACGACCTGGAATTGGCAGCTGTCATCTTCGAATTAAAGCTTTGGAGACATTACCTCTATGGTGAGGAGTTCGAGCTCTTTTGCGACCACAAGAGCCTTAAGTATATTTTCACGCAGTGTGATTTAAATATGAGGCAGTACAGATGGATGGAAACATTGAAGGACTTCAAGTTCGATGTTTCTTACCATCCTGGTAAGGCGAACCTTGTGGCAGATGCGTTGAGTCGCAAGAAGGCTTTGGAGTTTGCGGCTCCGCTGATGATAGCAGAGTGGGATATGTTGGAGTTCGTGCGCGATTTTGAGCAGAGGCTTACGGTGGTTGAGCCGTATGAGGTTATCGCACACATTCGTGTACAGCTCGTTATCGACGAGAGGATCGTTGCAGCTCAGGCAGATGATGAGCTTTTGATGAAGATGAGGTAGCGGGTTGGTACAGATGAGAACTCCGACTGGAGTGTTAGTTCTGATGGGGGCCTACGTTTTCGTGGTCGGTTATGTGTTCCTGACATCCCTGACTTGAGACGTGAGGTTCTCGAGATAGCCCATAGTTCTAAGCTTGTGATGCATCCAGGTAGCACGAAGATGTATCAGGATATGAAGAGATTTTATTGGTGGGACAATATGAAGGTCCAGATTGTTGAATTTGTTTCTCGTTGTCTCACGTGCCAGCAGGTCAAGGCAGAGCATCGCCGACCTCCTGGGTTATTGCAGCCCATGCCCATAGCTGAATGGAAATGGGATTTCATCTCTATGGATTTTATTTCTGGGTTGCCGAGGACGAGAAAAGGATTTGACTCTATTTGGGTGGTCGTCGATCGATTAACGAAGTCGGCGCATTTCTTACCGATCAGAGTCAATTTTTCTGCAGACGAGTTGGCTAGGTTGTATATCAAGGAGATAGTACGTCTGCATGGAGTTCCCCTGGAGATTGTGTCTGATAGAGACACGCGTTTTACATCTATCTTCTGGACTCGTATCCAGGAAGCAATGGGTGTGAAACTGAAGTTCAGCACCGCGTTTCATCCACAAACAGATGGGCAGACGGAGCGCGTGAATCAAGTCCTGGAAGATATGTTGCGAGCTTGTGTTTTGGATTTCAAAGACAGTTGGGATGATTGTCTTCAGTATGCAGAGTTCGCGTATAATAATAGTTTCCAGGCGAGTATCGGTATGGCTCCCTATGAGGCGTTGTATGGTCGCCCGTGCAGAGCACCACATTGTTGGGCAGAAATTGGTGAGCGTAGTTTGCTTGGCCCAGAGTTGGTGCAGGTGACTTCTGAGAAGGTTGACATCATTCGACGTCGACTTTCGACAGCGCAGAGTAGGCAGAAGAGTTATGCGGATACGAGGCGTCGACCGCTTGAGTTCGTAGTGGGAGACCATGTTTTTCTGAAGGTCTCTCCTATGAAGGGAGTTCTGCGGTTTGGTAAGAAGGGGAAGCTGACGCCGAGATTTATTGGTCCATTTCAAGTTCTGGATCGAGTGGGAGCGGTAGCATACCGCCTTGCTTTGCCCACACCTCTTGCGGGCGTGCATAACGTATTTCATATTTCTATGCTGAAGAAGTACGTTCCTGATCCTTCGCATATTATCAGTTGGGAGCAAGTGCAGTTGAGTGAGGATGCCACTTATGTACTGTTACCGACGCGTATTCTGGATAGAAAGGAGCAGGTATTGCGTAGCAAGGTTATCCCTCTTGTGAAGGTGCTATGGACGCATCATGGTGTGGAAGAGGCTACTTGGGAATCTGAAGCTAAGGTCAGAAAGACCTACCCTTTGATCCTTGAGGCTTATATGAAGGTATGAATTTCGAGGACGAAATTTTCTTTAAGGGGGGTAGATTATAACGACCTTGGAATTTTTGTGCTAATCTTTCCTTAAGTAGTTGTTTTGGGGTAATTAACGCTTTACTCGATTGCTTGTGAAATTCGCATCAATCACTTTAAATTGTATCTGCATGGCTCTAAACGTGTAGATTAGTGAGCGCTACGTTACTTTGAAATCTGGGATCCATCGCTAAATCCAGTTGTTCTGGAGAATTTTTGGAAGATCTGGATCGGACCTGGACCGCGCGTCGAAAGTCCGATGGCGATGATCTTAGGCTATTGCGGTCACCGAGTTGGGCTTGATCTTCACCTCGAAAATCAAGTCGATCCGATGTTCTGGGTCGATTTGATTGAGTTCAGAGTGAAGAGTGTGAGAACGGTTGGAATTTATTAAGCTTTTATTGAAATCTGAGTCGTGTCGCTTGCGCGACGATTTTAAGCATTCTGACCATTGGATTCTGACCCAATTTCACCCTCTGATCAGGATAGTTGGCCCAGGCATATCCTAGTGCTTGTGGACCTGATCGAGTTTCCGTGACCGTTGAATTGAGTGTGGTCCGCCACGGCTGATCTGAAGAGCCGGTCGGTAAGAAAACTTTGCTTGACCTAGATCCATGGTCAAGGAGCTTAAGTCTGACCTTTCGTGGTTATAGGCCCACCAGAAGTGCTTCATTGGATCGAGGAAGGCTTACTTTGGTTATAACCTAAGTATACCTTGTCCCTAGGGTTATTTTCATCAAGAATAGGCCTATTTATAGTCCTTAAACCCTAGCCCTCTTTTCCATACTATTTTCTCTAACCCTAGCTTGGAAAGAGAGTGGAAAAGAGAGAGAAAGTGAGAGAGATAAGTTGGTGAATCATCTTGGATTCTTCCTTGTTCTTCTTCATCTTTGAACCTTCACTTTGAATCGTTCTTCTGACGATTCTGAGTTCCTTTGGGGTAAGTTAACCTAACCCTAACCTATGTTAGAGCTCAGATTAGTCTTGGTGTTATTGTATCTCATTTCTATCCTTATTTTAGGGTATTCTAGCGCCGTTGACGAAGACAACTCGTCTAAATCAGCTCGGCAGTTCTTTCTTCGCTTAAGGTGAGGACTTTAAGTGTATAGGTTATGGTTTTCAAGGCTTTCAATCCCAGTTAGTGATTTATTCTTGTTATGGATGAGATTTCACATGCCAAATGTTCTGTTTACATTGCTTTCCTGATATGCATGTGCTATATTGAGATTTGTGTATTCTAAGTGTATTTATAAAGTACCGTATACGTATAAAATACGCACTTGTGTTTGTCATGATTATTTGTCATGTATGTATGCTAGATGTATGTATGACAACTCCTTGGTAAAAGGAATTGTCTAAGTGCATGTATTCCAACATACGTCATGTATGTTGTTCCATGTATGCTAAGTGTTTGTAGAAATGCATGAATGATCTAAGTGTAACTGATTACACTAATTGTGGGCGTTGAGAAGTGATTCTCAATACTCCTATTGATGCGCATGATTTCCTTTATGCAGTTACATTCCAAGTTATTTAAATTCAAGCATTACCTATGCTTACATGCATGTTAAGTCGTTATTTCTTCAAGTGATGATGTACCATGATTTGAGTTGTTGTTCCATTACTGTTTTACATTCCATATGAGTATCTGTAGTAGCGTAATGTGTTTGGGACTATGCCTTAGTCCAGGAAATCGGTAATTGACCCTATATGCATGGTTGAGATTGCTTTCGCCACGTCGGACGTATTAGACGAACCCGAGTCGTATTAGAGTTGCCGGCAGTGGTTTGGCCATGCGGAGTGTTTGTGCACTCCATGTCGCTCAATTCAACGTGCGCTTGTGCTAGTCGAGTTTGTCAAATAACCCGATTGTCCGATGTATGTTAACCATGTATGGACGCTACTGCTTGAATCTAGGATACCAAACTTACCAGTGAAATCCTGTTAACTATGGTACTTGATCCGCCAAGACTCATGAGCCGGACATGGTGGTATGGAACACCGTGGTCGAGCTGTCGGCCTACGCTGGGGTGACGAGCCTCCCCGTAGTGACCAGTGAGTAACTAAACTCGTGAGCCAATTATGGTGGTATGGGACACTATATTCGTGCTGTCGACCTACATTGATTGGTGACGAGCCCTTTGTAGTGACCTCGAGCATGCCTGGATACCGCATTGAGGTGACGAGCCTTAGTGTAGTAGCGAAGGTATGAAAGGCGTGCATTGATTGGTGACGAGCCCTTTGCTACGACCTGAAACCATATGATAGTATGAGATGCCTAGGATTGACGACCCTAGTATGGATCACTGTTTGAATGGTGATATGAGGAAGGTATCTTAGCTTCCCAATCCTGCTGTGTGAAATGGACTAATAACAACTTGGTAATCATATCCATGCACCGCATTTGCATGTGCTTTGTAGATGTGGCGCACTTTGAGGCGATGTCATACGTAACGTAAGATGAAGACGCTGAGGGTGTACGTGTGAGGGCACGCATCATCTTGCATTCATCCTTGCATTAACAAGAGTACTTAGGATTTATTTAATTATCCTGCTTTATCATTACTGTTTGATTGAACTGAGAACATGTTAACCAGTGCCTTATTGTTCCACTGAGTTGATCACTCACTCCCACGTTTCTGGGGCGGTGTTACACACCCACCAGACTCTGTCTTAGGCTCTGATGTTGCAGATGTGGATGCGATGTCTGAGGCAGAGCGGGAGCTGGATGACGACGAGGCTGCCTTCTCCTATATGCAGTTTTCAGACGGGTTCTAGCGAGCCTCGGTCTGTTGCACGGGATCTCTGGGATTATATTTTTGGAACTGAAATGATGTAAATTTGATACTTATAATTTTGTTAAATAACACTTTTACACGATCTGGTTGTATATGTAATTCAGGGATTTACACTTGTACACATTTTACTATAAGTCTTCCGCTTGCTTTATTCACTTGTCCTTGAATCATATCTGTGTTTGGGCTTAATCTATTCCATGTTTTATGCACTAATACAGTCAACATACATCCATCATTAAATATGTTGCATAAGTGATGTTTTGGAACTCGGGAGCTGAGTTATGCTCGACCCCCGAATTCCAGGGCGTTACAGGTTTTCTAATCAAAGCTGTGAAATACTAAACAATAAGGGTTCTATAATATTAACTGGACGTAGAACCTCTGAAAATTGCTATATTATTAGTGAATCCAGCTCATCTAATCAAACATGTTACATGGTCCATACAGACGAGACTGATTTATGGCACAAACGTCTTGGACATGTACATTATCGAAATTTATATCGATTGAGCAAACGAGAACTTGTAAGAGGTTTACCCAAACTTTAGAAATTAGATAAAATATGTGGTGAGTGCCAGATAGGCAAACAAACAAAGAACTCACTCAAAAAGGTGAATTCAAATACCACATCAAGACCACTCGAACTTCTCCACATGGACCTGATAGGACCTACCAGAACGGAAAGTCGTGGTGGTAAAAAGTATATCTTGGTAATAGTTGATGACTTTACCAGATTTACTTGGGTAGTCTTCTTAAGGGATAAATCTGAAACCCTTGAAGAAGTAAGAAAAGTTCTCAAAAGGATTCAAACTGAAAAATCTTCTCAAATCAGTAAAATTCGTAGTGATCATGGATCTGAATTTGAGAATAGCAATTTTGAGAAGTTCTGTACCGACCAAGGAATATTACATGAATTCTCTGCTCCCAAAACTCCACAACAAAATGGAGTTGTAGAAAGAAAGAATAGGGTGCTTCAAGAAATGGCTAATGTCATGTTGAATAGCATGAAGCTCTCTAAAAATCTTTGGGCTGAATGTAAGGCCCGTATCCTAGCCCGTACCGTCCCGTATGCCTCTACGGTCCTCCCGGTCGAATTCTGGCGACCCGCGACCTGTAGATTTCATTTGCGCTCGATCGTGAGTCACACCCTGTACACCCAAGTCAGTTCGACCCGAGACCTGTGCCATTGCGACCATGTCGTCGCTACGATTCCGATGCCGCGTCTCGTGCGTCAATCCGACGTCTAGATCCCAAGATATGACTCATGCACGATCATAGCGGTGGACCGCACGTTGCGGGCCATGGTGTACACGTTTCTCCATAATCATAATGAGGATGATGTAATCCTAGGGATGACATCACCCTATTCTACAACCTAACCTACCCCCCCTACCTAGCCTACCCCATAAATGCTCTTTTTTTTCTTTTTTTCTTTTTTTCAACACTCATTATTGCAAGCTCTTACAACCCATCCTTTCACTCTTTCTATCATCTCACTTTCTCTCTCTTCTTCTTCACTTCCATGGCTAGCCATGGACGTCCCAAGCAAGCTCCATTTTTCAGCCCTCTTACCTTTAGATCCCTCCTAATCTAACCCTTAGAAGCCCATCTCCACCATTGGAAGGGGTCCTAGAAGGCTTATGAACCCATGGGAAGAAGAAGAAGGAGAAGATCATTGTGGGTGCTTCTCTCTCTCTCTCTCTCTCTCTCCTGTTTATGGCCCACTTGATGTGCGAGTTTATCCATGCTTCCCGGAAGTGGAACAACCTTGCCGTCCATCAAACAGGGCTCACCCTGCTGACCGTCCGACAGCACCATTGTTGCCCCTTTTTGGGCAAGCCCCGGTTAAAGGGAAGCCATAAATAGCAGCTTGATTCTAAGCTGGGTGGACCACCTATGCGGACCCCACTTTGATGAATGCGTTGTATCCATGCTGTCCCATTATGGGACCCATCTTGTTGACGTCCAGCAGTATTGCTGCCTGGACTGTTTTGGGACAGATCTTGGTGGAGGGAAAGCACAAATATTATCTTGATTCAAAACGAGTGGACTGGTAGGCCACACGACGTGGCCCACCATGATTTATTTATTTATCACCACCGTCCAGATTTCTGGACGGTGGGCTGCCCTGTGGGCATGGTGTTTTATCAACACCGTCCATTTGTGGTCCCAACAGCATGTAGCTGACTGTAATTGATGTCAACAAATGCTGTGGGCCCCATCATGCTGTATATGCCTGAAATCCAGACCATCCACTATTTTCAGACAGTGCTGGATGTGGACCCACTTGATGGACGTGTGTATACACACCATCCATCTAACGAATAGATTCAAATCTTTGGTGGAAAACCACCTTGATGCACATGCTTTATCCATGGCCGTTCATCCATTTTGCTGGTGGGTCCTACACATGTGAACTCACCTGCCACGTGGGACCCACACGTGTATGTGATTTATCCAACCAACCGTCCAGGTGGGTTGCACTGTGATGTACTGTCCACACCGTCCAATCTACTGGACGATGATTGCTGGACCTTATTTCCTTGAAAGAAAATATTTATATATTTATACAGATAAAATAATACAAATATTATAATAATATTTTTTTTTTATATGTGATATATGATGGTGGCCCACCCACGTGGTACCCACCTGATGATAGCAGATTGGCTGGTGTATTTCAACACCAGCTATGTAGCTCCTGGAGACGTCAGCATGTGGGTCCCTTTTTATGTATGTACTACACCCACCGTCCACGTGGACGGTAGGGCCTGCATGTGATGTGTGTGGGGTCCACACCATCCAGATGGATAAGATGGTGGGACCCATACAATATGTGTGTATTACCACGCCGTCCACCCACCTTTATGCGTATATAATAATAATAATAATAATAATAAATATAAAATATTATTATATGTAAGTGGTGGGCCACGTGCATGTGGGACCCACCTTCCTCCACCGTCCAGTCATGAGGCGTGCTGTGTGGGGCCACCTTGATGTATGTATCATTTATCCACACCGTCCATTTCTGGACCGTGCAAAGAGGGGGCCACCGAGACGTACTCAACCATCCATCCGTTGGCAGCCGTTGTGGCACCAACGTGATGTATATGTTTTATATACAAACCGTCCTTCCATTTGGAGGTGTGGGCCCACCCCACATGTGTGGCACGTGTGGGGGTGGGACCCACCTTGGTGAATGTATTGTATATCCATTACGCCCATATGACTTGGATGGTGGAATGGATTCCACGGTAATGCACGTGCTTATGCACACTGTCTATCCATTTTAGCTGACATGGGACCCACCTTGATGATGTGTTGAATATCCGCTCCGTCCATGGCAGGTGGGACCCACCTTGATGTATATGCTCTATATCCATCCGTCCATCTGAACGAATGGCGTGAGGCCACCATAATGTATTGTTATATCCAATTTTTCGTCCGCTTGAGGACGTGGACCCCACTTGAAGGTATATGGTTCTCCAGCCATCCATCTGTCCAGGGTGGTGTGGGAACCCGCCGTGATGTATGTATTCACCATGCCACCGATTGGCATGTGGGGCGCACCATGATGAATATGTTTCAACCACACTTTCCATCTGTTTTGCTAAATCACAGGTTGTCTCATTTGGCTCACTTAATATATATGAGGCCTACCTGTCGTATGAGGCCCATGTGATGGGGCTCACCTGTTTTGTACTTGAGGCTCATATGCGAGGTCCACCTATTGTGTATTTAAAGCCCACTTGATGTGTATGAGGCCCATTAGTGTGGCCCATTGGTGAAAGGCCCGTTGTGATATGTATTGGGCCCATTTGATGCATATGAGACCCGTGTGTAGGGCCCACCTGTTGAATATATGAGGCCCACTGGTGCGGCCCATGTGATATGGCTGACTCGATATACATGAGGCCCATTGGTGTGGCCCGTGGATGCGATCCACTTGATGTATATTGAGGCCCATGGGTCGTAGCCCATTATAATGTATATGAGGACCATGGGTCATGGCCCATGGTGATGTATACTATGCCCATACGACGCGACCCACTTGATATGTATATTAGGCCCTTGTGTGAGGCCATGGGCCCACCATACGTTTGGCTCTAAGTGGGCCACTCCTTGGGAGCAATGTTGGTTAAATGGCCACATTGTTGAGCAATGATGGTTTAATGTCCACGTTGTCGTGACCGATTTGCCAACTCTGATTATCGATCGATCCGATTGTCGTGACCGATTTGCCGACTTTG
The DNA here is from genome assembly GCF_029962835.1 of Magnolia sinica. Lineage (NCBI taxonomy): Eukaryota > Viridiplantae > Streptophyta > Magnoliopsida > Magnoliales > Magnoliaceae > Magnolia > Magnolia sinica. The sequence continues at coordinate 67,434,434 of NC_080579.1, read as the reverse complement.
ATTATCAATCGATTCCGATTGTCGTGACCGATTTGCCGATTTGATTATCGATCGATCCGATTGTCGTGACCGATTTGCCGACTCTGATTATCGATCGATCCCGATTGTCGTGACCGATTTGCCGATTTTGATTATCGATTGATCCGATTATTGTGACCGATTTGCTGATTTTGATTATTGACCGATCCGATTGTCATGACCGATTTGCTGATTCTGATTATTGACCGATCCAATTGTCATGACCGATTTGCTGATGACCGATTGCCAATTCCGATTGACGTGACCAATTTACCGATTTCGATTATCGATCGATTCCGATTGTCGTGACCGATTTGCCGATTTTGATTATCGATCGATCCGATTATCATGACCGATTTGCTGATTCTGATTATCGATCGATCCCGATTGTCATGACCGGTTTGCTGATTCTGATTATCGATCGATCCCGATTGTCATGACCGATTTGCCGGTTCTGATTATCGTGATCGATTTGCCGATTCTGATTATTGATCGATCCAATTGTCATGACCGATTTGCTGACTCTGATTATCGATCGATTCCGATTGTCGTGACTGATTTGCTGATTCTGATTATCGATCGATCCCGATTATCGTGACCAATTTTGCCGATTCTGATTATCGATCAATTTCGATTATCGTGACTGATTACCGATTGACATGACCGATTTGCCAATTCTGAGTATCGATCGACCTCAGTTGTTGTGACCAATTGCCGATTGACGTGACCGATTTGCCGATTCCGATTATCGATCGATTCCGATTTGCCGAGGCTAATTGTATAGGTTGATTCTGATTGCCGAGGCTGAGTATCGAGGCCGGTTTCGAGTGTCGAACTTGATTGTTGAAGCCGATTTCGATTGTCAAGGCCTATTGTTGATGCCTACATGATGCATATGCGACCCGTAGTTGAGGCCCATTGTGATGTATTTGAGGCTCATGGGCAAGGCCCATTGTGATGTATTCGTGGCATATGGGCAAGGCCCATTGTAATGTATTCAAGCTCCGTGGGCGTGGCCCATTGTGATACATTCGAGGCCCTTGTATGGAGCTCGATGTGATGTATGTGAGGCCCATGAGCAAGGCCGGCCTGTTGTGTATTTGTGTCCCTTGAGTAAGGCCCACCGTGTTGTATATCGGGCCTTTGTGTGAGACCGTGGACCCATTATATGTTTGGATCTATGAGGGCCATTCCTTGGGGGACAATGTTGGTTAAATGTCCACATTGTCGAGGTCGGTTGTCGATGTCGGTTGCTGATACCGATTATGAGTATGTGACAAAGATAGCATCATGATACATGCCCATACGCATCATCTGCATGTTTGTTATGAGATGTGGTTGATCATTGTATATATCATTGAGCATGTTGTTATGAGACTCCCTGATAGGCGGAGGTTATCTCACATGAGCACGCGGTGTGCGCAGGATTGATGCATGACTGGATTGTATGACTCATGCATCTCGCATTATGAATACCGTACGCCCTAGTCACATCAGGGTCGTAGCCTCCACAGGCATATTGTGGATGGCCAAATGGGACACCGGAAATGTTTGGTTCTAGCATACGGGCGCCATAGATGTCCCTGGGTGAAAATCCCTAAACCTCCGTGGCCAGGAGACGCCCCAACGTCGAGACCGAGTGGATACATGAGCGCCCGAGTGCCGAATACCAGGAGGCCGCGTCTCCCACTGTGTCGTGGTCGGTTGGGAGGGGGTGTGGCCTTACTCGCCCGAGGGTAGGGGGCAATACTAGGCTGAGTTTGACCAGCTCATGAATGGGTCCGCTATCGACGTGCCGGATAGGTATTGGTAGACTATTGGCAAGGCGGATAGTGAGGTTTCTTACGCTCACTTGGACTGTGCGGCTGGGAGAGCGGCAGTGCCGTTTGGAGTGTACTAAACCCCGGTAATGATCCCAAAGATGAACCGTACTGATATGTGGATTTAGTGAGCAGGAGTTGCATACTCATTCATGCATTCATTCATTCACTATCTACTCGGGTTGGTGGTACGCAACTAGTTGTTACGTGTGCCTTCGCAATGGCCAGGATTTCGGTTGGGGCGCGCGACTAACCTGAGATCAGGAGTCTACCACATTGAGTCTGACTATCCAAATTTAGGTATGGGACTGGTTTGGATAGAAGTCTCTTGTGATGGACCCCATAGCCTGCGATACTATGTACTACCATCCCGACTTCACACTCCAGCATGGTCATTCCATCCGCATCGCATATTGCATTACATCCGCGACATACGACATCTTGGGTTACTGTGCTTCTACATTTATATGGTCTAGATATGGCTGACGTATTTATGAACACATAAGGAATTATATACCCTATTGCATTCTCGGCATTTGATATTTGGATCTTTATGATTCCCCGTTTGCGTAGCTGTTATATATTGCGTATTCTGATATTGATTGGCTCATGGACTTGTTCATATTTCTGCTTACTCTGATAATTCCTGCTCTTGTCAGTATTTCTGCCTACTCAGATAATTCATGATCTTGCTAGTATCTTTGCTTATTCCGATATTGTACGATTTATGGATTACCAGTACTTCCAGTTTGTATGATAATGGCATTGTATTGAATACTTGGCACTTACCTTGTGCACACACTTACACTACCCTCTAAGCTTTCTATAAGCTTATGCACGATAGATGCGTGCAGGTGTTTTTAGGTTGCAGCAGCGTTGAGCTTGGAGCGTGCAGTTGTATTCTGGAGCTTTGATTTCGATATATGTATTTTTCCCTTTCAGCATTGTACTCAGATGATTATTAGTGGATATGCGATGATGATGTTGCCTTGTGAATTTGGTAATCTTGTGGTTATGCTTATTGCAAGTTAAACGAAAAAAAAATCCTCCTTGTAGGATCCTAGGATCGGAATCTGGCGTATGGACGCTAGGACCCGAGAATGGGGTACTACGGAGGCTGTCGGCACCGGATTCGGTGATCGGGATTCCTGCGAATCCGATTTCTGGGTTTGGGGCGTGACACTGAAGCAGTCAACACAGCTTGCTATATTATTAACCAAGTCTACACTAGCAAAGATAAAAATAAAACGGCTTACGAATTGTGGTTCAATAAAAAGCCTACTGTTAAATACTTTCGAGTTTTTGGCAACAAGTGCTATATTTTACATGATCGTGAAAATTTGGGAAAGTTCGATACGAAGAGTGATGAAGGTATTTTTTTAGGATATTCTTTAAACAGTCGAGCTTATAGGGTCCTAAACAAAAGGACTGGTGTGATTCAAGAATCCATTAATGTTGTCATTGATGATCACTTAAACACACCAATCTCTAATTCAGATAATGATGAAGTACTAATCATTGATAAACCCGATACTTCATCGAATCAGACTGATTCTGAGTTAAGGACTGTTAAAGATCATCTAACCACACAAATTCTTGGAAACCCTCTCACTGGTGTTCGCACCCGTAGACAACTTGAGGATATATGTAATTATGTATGTTTTACATCCCAAATTGAACCATCTAACGTAAAAGAAGCTCTGGCTGATGAAAACTGGATTGTTGTGATGCAAGATGAACTCAACCAATTCATAAGAAATGATGTTTGGTATCTCGTACCAAGACCTAAAGATAAACACATCATTGGAACAAAATGGATTTTCAAAAATAAGTCTGATGAATGTGGAAATATAATTAGAAACAAGGCTAGACTGGTGGTACAAGGTTATACTCAAATTGAAGGGATTGATTTCGATGAAACCTTTGCACCAGTAGCACGTCTTGAATCTATCAGACTATTTATATCCATTGCATGTTTTATAACTATAATGATCTATCTGTTGGATGTGAAACGTGCTTTTCTAATGGGCGATTTACATGAAGAAGTCTATGTTGAACAGCCAATGGGATTTGAAGATTCCAAAAATACTGATCATGTATATCGACTTAAATAGGCACTTTATGGATTAAAACAAGCACCTAGGGCATGGTATGAGAAACTAACGAAATTTCTTTTAACTCATAATTTTCAAATGGGATCAGTTGATAAACTCCGTTTGTTAAGAAACATAATGATCATATCTTAATGGTACGATTTATGTTGATGATATCATTTATGGTTCAACTTGTACTGACTTGACTACCGAGTTTGCAGATTTGATGAAATCACGAAATGAGCATGGTTGGGGAATTGACTTATTTCCTTGGATTGCAAGTAAAGCAACAACCTGAAGGAATATTCATTTCTCAATCTAAGTATGCCTTGAACCTAATCAAGAGATTTGGATTTGAAAATGGCAAAAATTTTGATACTCCTATGAGTACTACCCTGAAACTATCAAAAGACTCTAATGGTAAAAATGTTGACTCAAAACTTTATCGGAGTATGATTGGTAGTTTGTTATATTTAACTGCTAGTAGACCTGATATTTCTCTAAGTGTTGGTATTTGTGCAAGATATCAATCTGATCCAAAAGAATCTCACTTGATTGCTGTCAAGCGAATTAATATCGCAAGTACTGTAAATCTCGGTCTCTTTTATCCTCATGAGACTAGTTTCAAATTATCTGTTTACTTGGATGCTGACTGGGCTGGTAATCTAGATGATAGAAAATCAACCAGTGGTGGTTGTTTTTACATTGGAAATTGTCTAGTTTCCTGGTTTATTAAGAAACAAAATTCTATATCACTTTCAACAGCTGAAGCTGAGTATATCGCAACCGGTAATGCATGTACACAGCTTGTTTAGATGCAACGAATGCTAAGTGATTATGGAATTAAACAGGATTCTATGTTATTACACTGTGATAAATCCAGTGCGATAAATATTTCAAAAAATCCTATTCAGCATTCTCGTACTAAGCACATTGACATTAGATTTCATTATATAAGGGAATTAGTAGAAGAAAAAGTTATATCTCTAGAATATATTCCTACTGAAGATCAACGTGCTGATATTTTCACAAAACCTCTCGATAAAAGTAGGTTCAAAAAGATGAAATTTGATCTTGGCATGTGCATTTTAAATTGATAATTTATGGCTCCTTGTATAATATTGTATATATTTGCTAGATTAAATTCCAATTTTTGTTTAAATTGTAAGAAAATTGAATTTTTGGGGTTTATACGAGTAGTCGTGAGTATACACGACCAGTCGTACTACGACCGGTCGTAGATACCCACGACCAGTCGTGGAACACAGGTTTCACTTAAATTGGAGATTTTTTTCACCTTCTTCCTCATTTCTTCTTTCTTCTCCTTGGAGCCGAACTTCGACTCGTCGAACCCATCCTTCAAGTTCTTCAAGGTTAGTGTTCCAAATCCGTTTTTCTTGCATATTTGTGTCAAGATTGCTTCCTTTTCTCTCTTGAAGCTTTCTATTTTGAAAATCATTGAGATTTGGGGTTTGGGTTGTGAAAAATCTGTTTTGAGCAAACCCACTTCTCAATCCTTTGCAACTTCTTTATTCCTTTAATTCCTTGTTGCAAATGGCTTCTAGAGGAAGAAAAACTACTTCACGTGGTCCTTCTTCTTCCTCCAGATCAACCCCTATCTTTAAATGTCATCTTCTTGTTCCCAATGATGATCCATCATTTGTTAGGGACATTAGATCTCGTAAGGTTATCGTTGAACATCCTGTTGATGTCAATCACATTGCTCCATTTGACATCCTTCCTTTGCTTGAAGCTGTAGGTTGGACTAACTTATTGCATTGGGGTGGGCCTGCATACCGGTCCATTACCCAATCCATGTTTTCATGTATTAGTGCATTCCATTTGCATACTTTATGACTGTATTGGCTACTCATATGTTAGTCGATATGCTTGTTGATGAAGCACCAATCCATCATCTGATCTTCAACAATACAAATATTAATAAGATGAAGTTGGATCTGCTTCCTGAACAAGGTAGTGGTGGTGATGGTGGTCCTGAAGAAGCTGGTGTTGACATTAATATGGATGACATTTTTGAGGAACTGGATTCTGACTCAGCTAATGATCCAGATTTTATACCATCTGATGTTGATACACGTCTGAGTGCATTAGAAGGTAAAGTTGAGAATATAAATGTTAAGTTGGAAAACATGTCTGTTGCTCATGATTTGCAATTCAAGTACATGCGCAAATATCTTAGGCGCTAGAACAAAGGCATGCACCAACTTGATCCTTCTATTCCTGCTCCATCTTCAAGTTCTAGTTCTGACTAGTTTATATGAGACTTTTTGTATGTAATAACTTTCTTACTTAGCACTTGGCTGATTTTGATTTGGATTCTATCTATGTTTAATGCTGGATATTTGTTCTTGATGTAATATTTATGCTGGATATTTGTGATGCCATCTTGAGTATCTCTATGACTCTTTTGCTATACTCTATTTCCTCCTTCTGTTTACTCTCATTCCTTTATTTAGTTCTCCTTTGTCATATTGTGACAAAAAGGGGGAGAATGGTTTGAATGAAAGAACTGCTCACAAGACAAGACTTTGGAATGAAAGAACTGCTCACAAGACAAGACTCAAGCTGAACTCAAGACTCAAGCTGAAACTCAAGCCACTTTCAAGATTGAGTTACATGAAGAGTTCAACTACATCAAGACTTCAAGACTGATACTTCAAGGTCACTTGTTCCTAATGCTTCAATGTCCATACTTCATGATTGAGGTTTGTTTGACCATAGGTTGACCTTAGAAGTAGGTCATTTCGGATACATAAGTCGAATGTTATTTTACATGTGATTGGTCTGTTCTTCGACCAGTCTTAGGTCTTCTTCGACTAGTCCTAGACTTGTTTCGACCAGTCTAAGAAATTCCTCGACCAGTCGTAAGTTTGTTACATATTCCGGATAAAATCTGTTAGCCTTCGACTAGTCCTTGAATCTGTTCGACCAGTCGTAGGAACAGTGTCGACTGATCTTCGACCAGTCGTACAACCTTCGACTCGAAGTCCAGCGATGTTTTACAGGACCTACGACCAGTCGAAGGAAACCTACGACCAGTCGTAGGTGACCTACGACCAGTCGTAGGAGGGCTACGACCAGTCGTAGAACGGTCAGAGCATATCCCGCTGGATTTTTTAAATATCTGTTGTTGCTTCGACTAGTCGAAGAGCACTCTAGACCAGTCGAAGACCCGATCTTCTCACCTATAAATAGTGCACGAATCTCAGAAGAAACTATCGATTTAATTAAAGTATTCAAGCCAATCTTCGTCGAACTTCTGAGAGATAATTCTGTGCTCCATCTAAGCTAAGTGTGCTTATTTAATATTCTCTTTCCTTAGCTTTATTTAATTGATTTTGTTTCTTATATTCCAATCTGATTTGATAAAGAGGAATTATTATTCCCTTTCTTTGGAATCAAAATCAATTAAGGCAAGCCTTATTTGGTTTAATTTAAAATCTATTAGAACTAGAACCATTGTAATCGAGTACTGGACATTGAACTTGGACATTCAATCATCTACTTTGATTTGGTTCTACCAGGTTGCTACAACAAAGGAGATTTTCAGGTATTTTACATATTGTAAATTCCTTTCTATTATTTTGGTTTCTTTCAAGATTTGCCAGAAAAAATCTTGTTATATTGGTTATCTGAGGAGAGCCAAGAAAACTCAGAAGTGGGGTTTTTTTTAATTGTGTAAGCCCACGGATAAAGACACAATTGTAAGGGTTTTGGGTGAACCTGGGAAAACCTATTTTTAGTGAACGCTAATATCCCCTGTGTGAGGATATTAGGAGTGGAGTAGCATTTTGTGTGGCTGTTGTATAACAGTTGGTGAACACACAGGCGAACCACTATAATCCCTTGAGTTGTGGTTGATTGTTTTATTCTTCTAATTTTTTATTCTTTTTGTGGGATGTATGTATGGTGGTGAATGTTGTAATTATTTCAAGCTTTGTGAGAATGTTGTAATAGCTTAGAATTTACTTTCTGCTATTCCTTTATAAGCTTGATTTTCAATTTCATTTGAAAGTTGTTCCAGCAAGGTTGCCCTGCCATTTTTATGGTGTATGGCTATCCCTAGAACAATACATCTTTAATTACAGTTATTTCAATTCAGTTTATAGTTATTTTTGTATTCCTCTTCGATTTGAGACTTGATACAAAGACCTTTCTAGAAATAAGGTTGTCCTACCATAAACTCTGTTTTTGGTGTAAGGTTGTCCTTAGAATAACGTTTGTATCAACCTCTCAAGATCTGAATTTTGAGGTTGTTTTTCTTTCCTGCATTGTTATTTAATTTGGCTATCATTTTCTTTATTATTCCGCTGTTATAAGTTTTTATTTGGCATTGTCCTATTCCCCCCCTCTAGGACATATAGCTTGGCCTTTTCAAGCTCCGACGCACATCCGGGTCTGCTCCATTAATTTCGAGCAAATTTAATGGAGCAAATACATAACCACTTGGTCCCAAATACTTACTTTATAAAAGAAAATCTCCCTTGTTTTCTCAAATTTTTCATTTCGATCTTTTTTGGCCCAAATCCATGTCAATGCATGAGAATCATGCATAAACATGGATTTTAAGCAAAATACATGAGGGAAATTACAACATAGATATCATGCACACGATATCATATAATGTATTGTTTAATGAACTACACATGTGCATTCTTGACAAGAGACGTACCTTCACCAGCAAGGTATTTGTTGTTGTTATTAACAAAGTTTTGAAAAAATAAAGTCTACTATATAAGGAGTTAACAAAATCTACCATCCTTTTTTTGGTAGTGCAACTTGTAGATAATGGGCACAAAAATTAGGCCATCCTTCATCAGGCGGCAACACATGTACGAAACAATTAAGAGCTCAAAAATTACTGATGTTCCACATTCAACAAACATGTGTGGCCTGCCTGATATATATAAACTGACCTGATGATGGGCCTGGTTGAATGGTGACACCCACCTGATGCATTGTTTGAGTGTTTCACATGTGCCAATTGGTAGGTACATGTGGTCACATTTGGGATTGACAAAATAGTTTGAAGCAAATCATACTGTGAGCCTCTTGGCATGGTGCATCTCAGGCAATCCGCTTATGTTTCCTAAGTTCTTTAAGCTATCAAATGTTCCCTTGTAGAAAAGATAAATACATAATTGAAAGCCAGTTACCTTCTTTTCGAAACATCTTTCCTTTCTCTTCTGCCGGAATTTGGTTAAGGCGGCCTCTCTTTGTGCAAACCGGTTTTAATCCACACCACTCCCACTTCCACCAACAGCTACACTTTTACCAACCACCCCTTTATCACTCTCTGTGTTTAACCCTCCAGAATTCGCAGCGATGCTGCTTCCATTTTGCGCAATATTCCTAACTTCCCATTCATGGATAGTTAAATTCTGAAATAAGACCATGGATATTTTCATTTCAAATGTCCAATAAAGCCTATCAATCTAATATTCAAACAACTTGATAGAGTTAACTTTTAGTTCATGATGCTATACAATGATGCTGGTGCATATGTGAATAAAAGCTTACATGATGGTGACGTTTGCATGAGGATTAAGAGTGCCTGAAATATTTAAAAGTAAATTATTCTGGAAATCCCTACAAAACAGAGCAAATAGAAAATATTTAGCAAGAAATTTATGTTATTCAACTTGAAATATGGAGCTAGACAAACACTATCATTAATGGGTTGTAGGTCAGGTTTAAGTTGGAATTCTTGGCCCAACTTTGTAAAAATCGTCTTGCATCAAAACATATACATAAGATGTTAGTTTACTTGCAGTTAATCTTTAAGCATATTAGCCAAGCTGATGGTTTGCCAAATGTCCAAAAACATAGCAGCCAAGCACATCCCAAGGTATCAAAATTCATTTACAAGAATCAAGTTTCAAGGCATAAAACCGAACCCAAATTTGCACCAATGAATTTGTGCTTATCTTATTACATTGAACTACCAGAACCATTTCTTACTTTACTTCAATTACTATTTTTGGTAGGTACATGTGGTCACATTTGGAAGTGCTGAAGTTTACCAACCCAAAACCCATAGTTGAATAAATCATGAGAGGTGGTTAAGTGGCATCTCAAACCCTGTAAAGAACACACTAAAATTGTCATGCATCGTATGACCAAAACCCAAGCTTCTAAAATGTACATGAACAAAAACCTTTACATAAAAGTTTTTAGCATTCTATCTATGACCACGTGAAACCTCAAAAAGTGACATTGAAGATACAAATCAATGGCCTAAAGGGAGTGTTATTCTGGACAGATGATTGTAATCACCTGAATCAAATCAAAGAGTTGGATAGAAGAACTTTACTAATTTTATTTTTCTAGGACTCATAGTATTCTTGAAAACCCTTGTTACAATCTTGAATACAAATTAGGGTTCTAAATTTTGTAATTACACTGAAGAGCCCTATAGGTTATGTATATTTACAATATTATAGAAAATGATTAAACTACACCTATCTCATGTTCAAAATATACCCCTCAAGTACAACATCCTCTGACAAAGTAACCCTAGAATTTCAAACTTCAAACTTCTAGGTTCACTAATCTATAAATAGCAATAGCTCTACATCATCCCTCATTTAACAAATAAGCTCTTACCAGTTTATAAAAGCAAAAATAAATGAGAAAGAAGTTGATGGATAGCATTCAAGATTGAAAGGTAAGCAATCATTAACATGAGGGAAAAGCATTTACCTGGTGAAAGGCCCTGGGGCATCCATCACAAAGCAGAAGATCTCCAAAATCTGCACATATTGTGCAAAGGTCATCATTGACAATGGCAGAAAGCTTTTGAACTTTAGACAGGGGCACCGATAATTCATGAAGAGACACCCCATTGGAGGTGCAGATGTGTAGGTAACTGGCAAAACACAAAAGGAAAGGTCACCCAAATATTCGAGAGTACAGGACTAAGGAATCAAACATTGAAGCAGTAACTCACAGTTTCTGCTTAAAAGCACAACCAACATGAGCTTCAAACTGTGAGGGACTAACCTACCCATTAAATCTTTAAAGTTTAAGGTCTGTAGCGGAATATTTCAAGAACTCAAATGTATAAAGCAATCAGATGTACCTCACTGTTGCAACAACTACAGAATATTTCATTCCCCATTTTGCAACCCTCAAGCAATCTCAATAGAACTTTTATGGAAAGAAATTATATGGTTATAAGAAGTGTCAAACAAAGTTAAATTGACCATTTCAATTTTTTCAAGCCAAGGGATGGAATTGTCCAATCGGACTAAATTTTGGGATATGAACCATCTAAGGTAGGGCTAGCCTACCTGATGAGAGTTTGGATCTCATAAAGGTTTGCCACATACTATACAAAACATGCAGATCAATCAGAATTGAGAGATCAATCAGGAAATTTAAGTTCATTAAAAGGCTGGAGCATGGCACAACATATTCATCATTTTAAAGTCCCATTTTTAATACCTTTGCAACATCAAACACATGTTGGCCAAGTACAGGATGCTTCCACCGCTCCCTATGGTGCAGCATGCCTAACTCTTGGATTTGACTGATTCTTAGGATCCTTGGTGAAAATGTGACTACACCTAATGGTCAGGGTGGATCTGATGATTTTTTCCCTACACAGCTCTCCGTCAGCACAAGCAACTTTTTCGGTGTGCCTACACAAGTCAGGTAGCAGATTCCTATAAAATCCCAATATTATATTATCCAAACAAATCATACTCTAATAGGTCACTATCCCTGAAATGCAAATCCATTAATCAATATAGAAAAATGAAAGATACAAACACATCACCTCTGCAACCTCAAATCCAATCCCGAAAATAAACAAAACCCACATCTGATATCTTCTCAAACCTAGATTAAAACGGTAAACCTAAATCAAATGTATGAATGTTCCCCCCTCAAACCAATCCCAAAAATCATCCAACATGATAAAAAACCGAAAACCCACATCGAATACGCAGATCAAAACAGAGCAATTCCACCCCAAATCTAACAAAATCAACAACACCTGGCTGAGTTTCCCTACAGATCAAACAAGAGATCCAATCAATCACCAAATCTCATGAGCTATTTAAACAAACAAGTAAACACCCAATCGAAAATCTCCATCGAAGCATTGGAACCAGACCTATTAGACTGGTAACATCTTCTACAATCCACATAAGCAATCAAAAGAAAACCCATCTCAGATTTCAATCAAAAAATATAAATAGAAATAAGGAAAATAAACCTGAGGGAAAGTCTCGCTCTGAGCCATACGCTTCCATCGTGTTCGATGATTGCCGCGGCCGTGAGAAATGGCTCACCTATACAGAGATCTTCTTCTCATTCTCCTTCTTATTCTCCTTCTTGCGGCAAAAGGGGGTTTTGAAGATTGAGAGATGGGTTTTGGGAGGTCTGTTACGCGTGGGAGAAAAGGGCGGACTGAGATAGAGAGGCTGAGCGTGTGAGGGAGAGCGGGAGATCGAGAGAGGGCGAGGGAGATGGAGAGGCTGAGTGCGAGAGAGAGATGGAGAGAGAGACTGAGAGATGGGTTTTGGGAGGTTTGCTGCGCACGGGATGAAAAAAGGGTGGACTGAGTTGGATCTGAGAGTGCGTGTTTCGTTTTGGAAGGGGCGCGTGACGGACGGCCCACAAAATTTTAGGCCGTGGGGCCCACCATGATGTATTTTATTTATCCACTCCGTCCGTTAATTTTAAAATACTATTTTAAGTTTTGATACAAAAAATGAGTCAGATCGAAGCTGTAAGAAGACTACACAACATATTAACAATAGAAATTTAATTTTTATTATTTCTTATGGTGTGGTCCACTTATACCTTTAATCTGCATAATTTTTGGGCTAATTGACTGAAATTATACATTAGAATTGATGGGTGGCTTAGATCAAACATATATATTTCAACGGCCCTCATAGAGACCCTTAAGCATTATAAATATTTAATAAGGTTCTGGTGAGGAAGTACATTTTAGCTACAGATTAATTAGGCTTTAGCTACAGTTTAAATCTGTAGCATAATTGCTACGGATTTAATCCGTACCCAAAAACTTTCAAAGTCTGTAGCCTTTGCTCAATTTTTTGGTAGTAGTCCGAGTGCCGAATATCAGTAAGCCGTGTCTCCCACTGTGTCGTGGTCGGTTGGGAGGGGGTATGGCCTTATCCGCCCAAGTGAGGGGGCTATAAGCTAGGCTGAGTTTGACCAGCTTACAAAGGGGCATGTTATTAATGAGCCGAGTAGGTATTGGTAGACTACTGATCAGGCGGATAGTGTAGTCTAATCCGTTCGCTGGGCTATGCGAATAGGGAGGCGGCAGTTAGTGTGAAGTGTACTAGACCTGGGTGATGATCCTAGAGCGAAATCGTACCGATATGTGGACTTATTGAGCAGGAATTACATACACATTCATTCATTCATTCAATATTCACTCGGGCTGGTGGTGCTCAATTGTTTGTTATGTGTACCTTCGCATGGTCAGGATTTCGGTTGGGCGCGCGACTAACCTGAGACCAGGAGTTTACCACATTGAGTTTGACTATCCAAATTTAGGTATGAGATTGGTTTGGATAAAAGTCCCTTGTGATAGACCCCGTAGCTTGCAATACTACGTACTATCATCCCGACTTCACACTCCAGCTTGGTCATTTCATTCGCATCGCATATTGCATTATATTCGCAGGCATAAGACATTTTGGGTTACTATGTATCTGCACTTATATGGCATAGACAGATTTAACAAGATTTACATATTGCATTGTACCCTCGACATTTGATATTTGGCTCATTATGACTCCTCATTTGCATAGTTGATTTGTATTGCGTACTCTGATATTGTATGACTCATGGACTTGCCAGTATATTTTCGCTTAGTCTGATATCATATGATTCATGATCTTGTCAGTATTTCTTCTTATTCTGATATTGTATGATTTATGGCGTTGTATTTGTGTGCTTGACACTTACCTTGCGCACACACTTTCACCATCCTCTAAGCTTTCTATAAGCTTTTACATGATAGATGCATGCAGGTGGCGTTAAGTCGTAGCAGCGTTGAGCGTGGAGCATGCGATAAGTTTTAGGAGCTTTGATTTTTGATATATATGTATTTCCCTTTCAGCACTATATTCAAAAGTTTATATTAGTAGATATGTGATGATGATGTTGTCTTCGTGATTTGGGTAAACTTGTGGTTATGCTTCTTATAAGATAAATGTATGTTGAAAAATCCTCCTTGTAGGATCCCAGGATCGGAACCTGGCATTTGGGCACTGGGAACTGAGAATGAGGTACTACGGAGGCTGTTGGCACCGGATTTGGCAATCAAGATTCCTGTTAATCCGATTTCCGGGTTTGGGGCGTGACAGTTCCAAGACTTAAAGATAAACACATTATTGGAACAAAATGAATTTTCAAAAATAAGTTTGATGAACTTGGTAATATTATTAGAAACAAGACTAGGCTGGTTGTACAAGGGTACACTCAAATAGAAGGCATCGATTATAATGAGACCTTTGCCCCAGTAGCTCGTCTTGAATCAATCGGACTATTTATATCCATTATATGTTTTAGAAAGTTCAAAATATACCAAATGTATGTAAAGAGTGCATTCTTAAATGACGATTTGCATGAAGAAGTGTATGTTGAACAACTAATGGGTTTTGAAGACCCTAAGAATGCTAATCATGTCTACCGCTTGAAAAAGACACTCTACGGTTTGAAACAAGCTCCCAGGGCTTGGTACGAAAAGTTGACAAAGTTTCTACTAAATCATAACTTTATAATGGGAAGTGTTGATAAGACATTGTTTATAAAGAAACATAATGATCACAATTTAATAGTGCAAATTTATGTTGATGTTATTATCTATGGATCTACATGTGCTAACATGAGTTTGCAGATCTTATGATGTCTAAGTTCGAAATGAGCATGGTTAGAGAATTGAATTATTTCCTAGGGTTGCAAGTAAAACAGCTGCCTGATGGTTTCTTTATCTCTCAAACTAAATATGCTTTGAATTTAGTTAAAAAGTTCAGATTTGAGAGTGAAAATTTTTTTGATACTCCTATGAGTACTACTTTAAAACTCTCAAAGGACTATACAAGTAAGAGTGTGGATCCTAAGCTGTATCGCAATATGATAGGAAGTTTGCTTTATTTAACTGCGAGTCGACCTGATATTGCATTTAGCGTAGAAATATGCGCTAGATATCAATTTGACCCTAAAGTGTCACATTTAATTGCTGTTAAGCGGATTATGCGATATGTTGCGAGTTCAGCAAATCTTGGTCTCTGGTATCCATATGATACTAGTGTGCAATTAGCTGGTTACATGGATGCTGATTGGGCTGGTAACATTGATGATCGAAAATCAACCAGTGGTGGTTGTTTTTATGTAGAGAACTATTTAGTTTCTTGGCAAAGTAAGAAAAAAGTTCCATATCACTCTCAACTACTGAGGTTGAATACATTGCAACAGGTAATGCATGTACTCAGCTTGTGTGGATGAAAAGAATGTTAAGCGATTACGGAATTGTGCAAGATATTATTGTTTTATATTGTGATAATTCAAGCGTAATTAATATCTCCAAAACTCCAATCCAGCATTCACGAACCAAGCATATTAACATTAGATATCACTATATTCATGGATTAGTAGAAGAAAAGATAATTTCTTTGGAATATATTCCGATCGAGACTCAACTTGCTGACATATTCACAAAATTGCTCGACAAAAGCAAGTTTGTTAAATTGAAATTTGATCTTCGTATGTGTAATATGAATTGTTAATTCATGTATTTCTATATCATAATGTATATATTTGTTATTTTAAATGTTTAAATTTCAAATTTTATGAAAATTGCACATTTTGGGCTATGCACGACCGGTCGAGAATGTAGTTGACCAGCCGTGAACCGCGGGTTTGGTGCTTTATTTAGGGAAAAATCACTTTTTTCTTCATTTGGGTTGTCTTCTCTAACGAGCCTAACGTTGATCGGTCGAACCCATCTTCGATTCCTCTATGGTTAGTGCATTATTTTTTATTTTCTTATAGATTCTAGTCCTTTGCACTTCCTTTTCATCATTTATGTGATTTATTTCATGTTTTATGTTGGTTTTTGGGGTTTTCTACTTAAAAATCTAATCTACTAGAAACCCACTTTACCTCTTTTGCAATCTCCATTTTTCTTTATATCTTTGTTGCAAATGGAAGGTAGAACCAAGAAGAAAGGATCTCATGGTCACTCTTCATCTCGGTCGACTCCTATTACAGTGCGCCACCTTCGGTCACCCGAAGATGATCCCACTTATGTACGAGATATTTGGTTGCGTAATGTTATAGTAGAACAACCTGTTAATGTTAATCATTTGGCTCTATTTGATATCCTTCTAGTCTTTCAGTCTGTACGAGGGGATAACATACTACATTGGGTTGGACCTGCATACCGCTCCATTGCGCGGCTATGTATGCTTGCATTACCAATTTTTCTGTTGAAAATTTGACTTTTACTATTAAGACTAGAGAAGGTCCAATTGATGTGGACCGTCATCTTATCTCTAAATTGTAATGACCTAGAAAATTTCGTGCAAAGGCCCGAGTACTACCTCTAATTCTTTAGAAGTTAATTGTGGATTAGCTAGCGCTAAACTCGATTGCCTGTGAAATTAGCACCAATCACTTTAAATTTGATCTGCAAGACCCAAAACCTATAGAATCGTTAGTGCTAGGTTACCCTGAAATCTAGGATTCAACGCTAAATCCGGTTGCTCTCGGGAGTACTTGGACACTTTGAATCGGACCTGAACTGCGTGTCGAAAGTCCGATAGTGATGATCTTAGACAATTATGATCACCTTGTTGGGCTTAACAATCACCTCAAAAATCAAGTCCAGATGACGTCCTGAGATGATTGGTTTGAGTCTGGAGTAAAGAGTGTGAGAAAGGTGAGAAATTAATTATGAATTTATGAAATCTGAGTCGTGTCACTTGCGTGCCAATTTTAAGCATTCTGACCGTTGGATTCTGACCCAAATTTACCCTCGGCTGAGGGAAGATGGCCCACACATGTCAAGGTGCTTGTGGCCCTGATCGAGTTTCGGTGACCGTTGAATTGAAATTGGTCCGCCATGGACGATCTGGAAACCCAATCGGACTAAAAATGTAACTCGCTTAAGATCTAATATGAGTGAGCTTAAGTCCGACTGCACTCAGAAAAAGGACCTCCAGAAACGGTCTTTTGGATCGAAATAGACCTGATTTGGTTATAACCTAAGTATACCTTGGACTTGGGGCTATTTTCATCAAGTTTAGGCCTATATAAAGACCTTAAAACCCTCACTCTCAATTCCATACGAATTTCTAAACCCTAGCTAAGAGAGAGAGAGAGGAAAAGAGAGAGAAAGTGAGAGAGAAGTTGGTGAATCATCTTGAGATTCTTCCCTGTTACTCTGCGTAACTAAACCATCACATCTGAATCGTTATTCCGGCGATTCTGAGTTCATTCTTGGGTAAGTTACTCAAATCCTAACCTGTTTTGGACCTTAAATGAGTCTAAGTGTTGATGTAGCTCATTTATTCATGCCTTAGGTTTTCTAGTCACCGTTGACGAAGACCTATCGTCTGAATCTGATCTGTTGCGCACTTTCTGGTGTAAGGTGCGGACTATATTCGTATAGGTTATGGTTTTCAAGGCTTTCAATGTCAGTTAATGGTTTATTATTATTGTGGGTGCAATTTCACATGCCAAATGTGATGTTTATATTGCGTTTCTGATATATATGAACTATATTGAGATTTGTGTATTCCATGTATATGTAGAAAGTATCGTATATGTATGTAATATGAGTATGTATTTGCCATGATTAATTGTCACATGTTTATGCTAGTTGTATATGTAACAACTCCTTGGCAAAAGGAATTGTCCTAAGGTGAGCTATCACCAACATACGTCATGTATGTTGAAATATGTAGCCTAAGTGTTTGTTGAAATGTCTGACTGAATAAGTATGTAACATATTGTCTTTTATGAGCGTTGAGAAGAGATTCTCAACTATTTTAATGATGTGTATGATTTCCTCCATGCAATCTATTTTCTTTGTCTGTTTAACTTAGACGTTATTTACGTGTGAATTCGTGTTAAGATGATATTCAACAAATGCTCACATGGTTGTATGATTAAATTTGTTGATCCATTACTGTTCTAAATTACTGATATGAATATCTGTTGTACTTGAATGCACTTGGGATTATGAAATAGTCCAGGAAATCGGTAACAATTCTTGAGTTCGTGGCCAAGGTTGTTTTCGCCACGTAGGACGTGTTTGACGAACCCGAGTCATAGTAGGGTTGTCGGCAGTGGTTTGGCCACACCGGGTATTTGCGCACTCTATGTCGTTCAACTCAACTTGCACTCGTGCTAGTCGAGCTCGTCAAGTAACCCGATGGTCCCGGTGGATGTGCACCATGTATGAACGCTATTGTTTGAATCTAAGGTACCAAATTTACCAGTGCAATCCTGTTAACTATGGTACCTCGATCCGCTAAGACTCATGAGCCGGGCATGGTGGTATGGGACACCGTGATCGAGCTATCAGCCTATGCTAGGGTGACGAGCCTCCCCGTAGTGACCAGTGAGCAATTCAGACTTGTGAGCCAATTATGGTGGTATGGGACACTATATTCGTGCTGTCGACCTAGATTGATTGGTGACGAGCCCTTTGTAGTGACCTCGAGCATACTTTGATACTGCGTTGAGGCGACGAGCCTTAGGGTAGTAACTAAAGTATGATGGGCAAGCATTGATTGGTGACGAGCCCTTTGTAGCGACTTAGAATCATATGATCGTATGAGATTGTCTAGGATTGACGACCCTAGAATGGATCACCGTTTGGGAATTAATATAAGGAAGGTACCTTAGCTTCCCAATCCTGCTATATGAAAAGGACTAATAACAACTTGGTAATCATGTTCATGCACCGCATTGCATGTGCGTTGGCATCGTGGACACTGCGGGAGGTTGTCATGCGTACTGTAAGATGAAGACGCTGAGGGAGTACAGGCGAGGGCATGCATCATTTTTGCACACATCCTTGCA
Organism: Magnolia sinica; assembly: GCF_029962835.1. Taxonomy (NCBI): domain Eukaryota; kingdom Viridiplantae; phylum Streptophyta; class Magnoliopsida; order Magnoliales; family Magnoliaceae; genus Magnolia; species Magnolia sinica. Next base: position 67,415,401 of record NC_080579.1, on the reverse strand, counting down.
TTAACAAGAGTAAATTAGGACATGTTTGATTGTATTGCCTTATCATTACTGCTTGATTGAATTGATACTATGTTAACTTCTACTGTATAGTTCCACTGAGTTGATCACTCACTCCCACATTCTGGGACAGTGTTTCAACATCAACCAGACTCTGTCTTAGATGCAGATGATGATGCGACCCCCGAGGTAGAGCAGGAGTATGAGAATGACGAGGACGCGTTTTCTTTTATGCAGTTCTCAGGTGGGTTCATGTGAGCCGTGTCTTGAGCTGCGGAGATTTTGAGTTTATTTTGTACTGGATGCTTTCATTTTGATACTTATATTTTGAAACAAACACTTGTAATAATGACCTGGAAGAGCATACATATCACAGGGACTTGTACATGTACACATATATTTCTTTAGTCTTCCGCTTGCAGATTTCACCTATCCCTGGATTATGTTTGCAGTTTGGCTTGTTCTACTCCATGTTTTATGCACTCATACAGACAACATACATCTATCATTACATATGTTGCATAAGTGATGTTTTGAAACTCAGGAGCTGAGTTCTGCTCGACCCCCGAATTTCAGGGCGTTACATGAATTAATGGATTTACCTGTCAATGATGAAGGTATTCGCATTAGTTCTCTAGTGGCAAAACCATCTGAAACTGAGAAGCGAATGCTCAATAGAGATTTATGTAATATAGATGTAGAATGGAATACTGCTGAAAATGCTCTTGCCTCCAAGTTTTTGTTACCCAGATACAGAATCCTTCTCAAGATTTTCATTTCAAATGTTTATCCTCGTTCTGGTAATAAAACTGAACTTACCACGTTCATGGTTCGTATTCTTCATTCCATTATTTTTGAAACCTCCGTATGTCTTCATTCTCTAATTTGTCACAGTATCATTAAATTTCGTCTCCATCCTGGACATAGTGACATTCCCTTCGCTTATCTTATGATTGTATTGGCCACCCATAGTTTAGTGACTATGCCTGTTGGAGAAGCTCCCATTCACCACTTAACCTTCAACAACTCCAATATTAGCAAGATGAATTTGAAGTTGGCCCTAGGCCAAGTTAATGTGGGCGCTGGTGGAGCTGATGCCGCAAATGAAGAGGTGGGTGATTTGCCTCTAGATGACATCAATATGGATGATATTTTTAACGAAATTGAATCCAATTCTGCAGATGATCCTGATTATCAGCCATCTGACTTTGATGCGCGTTTGCGCTCTCTTGAGGAGAAGGTTGAAAATATGAATATGTCCCATGACTTACAATTTAAATATATGCGCAAGTATCTGAAGTGCATTAACAAGGGACTTCATCAGTTTGATCCTCCCATACCTGTTGCTTCATTAGGTTTAGATTAGTATTTGATTATGTGGTTTGTAATATCTTTTAGGATACTTGACTTTTTCTTGTTTTATGGGCTTGGACATGCTTGAACATGCTTTCTTATGGTTCTAGTTACTTGGTAATCTTGATCTTATATGTACTTCTTTTTCATTACTGTTCTATTTACTTCCTTATTTATCTACTACCATTCTCATTTATTAGTTCCTTCCTTTGTCATGTTGTGACAAAAAGGGGAAGAATTTTATCATGCTTGTGAAATGTGGAATTGTGGATAGGTAGCCATTTATTTCCATTTTTTTGTGATAGTAAGGGGGAGTAAGGGGGAGAGTATTGATGTGGAATATTGGAGTATTGATATTGATGCATGGAGTATTGATGTTGATGCGTATTGACTTCATTTGGTTGTTGGAACTGGTGCATAATTCTTTATTCTGCATATATGGTGCATGATTCTTTATTGTGCATGTTATGCTTATCTTATTTTAAAAAAGTGTGTTTTGTTACAAATTTGACAAAGGGGGAGATTGTAAGTGCTATATTTTCTAGATCCGATGATTGTCAAATTTGGTAGTGCCAAAACCCCTTGGAATCTGTGTCTTGTATAGCTCATCTACATATTCAAGATCGTGCATCTCATGTACAAGAACAAAGGTCTTTACCTTATGAACTTCAAATGCAAGATCAAGAGATATACATGTTCACGTACAACTCCATTTGTTAGTTCACTCTTTCAAGCTTCAATAGTTCATGGTTTCAAAGCTTCATCTAAGTTAAGACAATAGTCTTTACTTTGGTACTTAAAGCTCAAGGTGAAATACAAGTTAAGTACTTCAAATTCAAGCTTCAAAATGTCTCAAGTTTAAGCTTCATCATATGTTAAGATATCAAGCTTCGTGATCTTCAAAGAACAACTATCAATTGAGGTAAAAGAAGATTCAATGTTCATATATCACTTATAAGTTATGAATGATCCTAGATTGACCATATGATAGGTCATTTTGAATACATAATTTAATTAGATCACTTTATAAGTGCATTGTCCGTTTTTCGACTAGTCTTAGACTATGTTTGACTAGTCCTAGTACTGGCTCGACCAGTCCAAGAAATCCTTGACCAGTCTTAAGTTTGTTACTAATTTTCAAGATTTTTTATTATTGCCTTGACTAGTCCTGGAGACTGCTTGACTAGTCCAATAGGCTCGACTCAAAGTCCAGCAACTAAATTGGGTCTCATACGACTAGTCGTGGACAAGACTCGACCGGTCGAGCAAGCCCTTTGACCAGTCGTGGAACGGCCTGATCCTATCGTGCCCAAAATTTTAAAAGTTTGTTGGTTCTTCGACCAGTCGAGCTGTTCTCTGGGCCAGTCAAAGGAGCAATTTCTGTACTTATAAATAGAGCACGATTCTCAGAGTTTTTCATTCAATTCAAGCAAAATCAAGACACCGCTTTGAGAGATAAGTGAGTGATATTCTTAAGCTATTTAGTGCTCATTTTATATTCTCTTTAATTAGCTTTTTTGCATTTGATTTTGTATTCTATATTCCAATCTTATTTGAAAAAGGGATTGAAGTTTTTTCATTTCTTAGAATCAAAATCAAATCAAGCTAGCCCAAGGTGATTTAATCTAAAATCCATTTAGAACTTAGAAACTTTTCATACGTGATTGTGAACATTGAACATCTACTTTAAACTTCTACTCCGAATTGGTTTTACTGGGCTGCATCAAAGGAGAATATCTAGATAAGTATTTTATAGTTTTGTAAATCTATTCTTTTGGTTTCTTTGAGATTGTGCCAGAAAAATCTCTTTATTTTGGTTTGTTTGAGGTGATCCAGAAAACTTAGTGTGTGAGGTTTTTGAATTGTGTAAGCTCACTTAAAAGACACAATTGTGAGGGTTTTAAGTGAACCTTGAAAAACCTATTTCATAGTGAATGCTAATATCCACTATGTGAGGATATTAGGAGTGGAGTAGTTGTGTGGCTATTTTTCTAAACAGTTGGTGTACACACAAGTGAACTACTATAACTTCTGGTCTTGTGATGATTATTTGATTGTCGCATTGTGTGGATGTTGTAATTTCCCTCTATGCATTTGTGGAGAATGTTGTAATCCTTTTTATGTAAGTGAGAGAATGTTGTAACAGCTTAGTTTCTTTCTTTGCTATTTTATTCTTTATTCCTCTGTATCAGTTTGAGATTTTGATACACAGACTGTTCTAGGAATGAAGTTGTCCTACCATAAGCCATTGGTTTTTGGTGTAAGGTTGTCCTTAGAACAACATCTGTATCAAACTCTCAATACTTGTACACTTGAGGTTGTTATTCATTTCTACATTGTGGGATTGTTTAAGTGATATCTTTATTTATATTTGTTTAAATTCCACATTTAATTTTTAATTTGGCATAGTCCTATTCACCTCCCGTCAAGGACTCTTAGCTCGGCCTTATCAGATCGGACAATTAAGAATTTAAGAGTTGTGAAATATGTAGTATCTAGTGTTTATGGCTGTATCAAAGCTTAAATATACGATTCATGTGGGTTTATAAGTCATCGGTTCAATCTTCATCGTAATTGAGTGTGTATAAGTGGGTCTTGTGATGAATTGTGCAGGGCAAGGTCATGTACACCATAGAAACTTTAGATGCTGAATGAGGCATTTACAATCATTAGAATTAGACTTGGTGGTGTAGGATCTTTGATCAGTGGATCAAGATTGTGATGAAGGGTTTACAGTTGAGGATGATAAGAATCAAACGGCTCAGATTAGATCTTATGATGATATAAAGGTGCAGATTGAAATTGGATAGTTGGATATCTTACTATGAAGAGTAATGCTAATGGTTTGGATCGATAATAGTTTGAGTATAAAAATGATATAATGGGTCATGATGTATAGAAGGGTGGGTATGTGAGTGTATTTGAGAGTGGGGTGGTTGCATTGCAATCTTGACGGTTAGATATGTTTATATATAGGTGTTAGATAAGATTAACGAGTTAGATTCGAGGATAGATAGGTAAATGAACAGATGTGATGGCCTTGGAGTTGTTTTACCATGATCAGCTGGTCCAAAAATGAAGTGGACGACCCTTAGTGATGAGTAACTATTTCATGGTTGCAAGATGATTAGTCAAGTATATAATGATACCTTCAGTTTTGAAAGTTGTCATAAGACATACATGGGTCTAAATGTATGTAGATGTGCATTAGTCCAACTGTTGTTCTTCTATATGCATGGTTTCAAATTGCGATGTACATAGAGCTGGGCATTGAGTCGATTCGAACTGAGTTAGGGCCGACTCGACTCGATCCAATTTTGAAATAGGCCTGACCTGAACTCAACTCGACTCGGTACTAAGTCGAGCATGCCCGAATCAATTTATATCCGGGTCTAGCCTAGACTAATCTGAACTAAGTTTGACCCGGTCAAAAGTACCGAATTGGTTCGAGTTGGCACCGATTTAGATCGAGAGATGAGGCGAGGAGGGAGTGGAGAGGAGAGAGAGAGAGAGGTGGAGGTGGGTGATGGTGCTGGGTGGCTATTGGGCTTGAAAGAGGAGGGAGGGAGGGAGTGGAGAGAGAGAGAGAGAGAGAGAGAGAGAGAGAGAGAGAGAGAGGGTGGTGGTGAGTGGTTGCTAAGCTTGGAAGAGGAGGGAGTGGAGAGGAGAGAAATAGAGGAGTAGGGTGGTGATGGTGGTAGGTTGTAACGCCCTGTAAATCGGGGGCCGAACAAGAGCCCAACTCCTGAGTTCCAGCACATTACTTATGCAACATAGATAATGATGATTTAATATTGTCCATTTTAGTGCATTTAAACATGAACGCGATTAAGCTAAATTAACATATCATACTCCAGAGATGATTAAATTTAAGCAAGCAGAAGACTGTGATAGATATATAAAATGTATAAACTGTTGTAGGTCTCCAGAGTGTGTACATGTTACCAGGTTAAATATATACTTGACAATTCCCAAAATATCCAAAATGAATATACATGTGTGTCCCCAAAATACAAAATGATAAAGTGCAATGGCATCTAGTCAGCATCCCTGGAACCCCGTCGATCAGAACATGGCCTACCTAGACACACCTGATAAGTGCATAAAGGAGAACTCCTCCTCATCATCAGCGAAGTCAGGCTCCGTCACATAAGCCTCATCATCATCTATAACTACAACAAGGTCTGGTTGGTGTTTTAAAACACCATCCTAGAGTGAGAGTGAGTGATCAACTCAGTGGAGCTATAAGGCAAAGGTTAATATGTTATCAATTCAATCAAGCAGTAATGATAAAACAGTACAACAATCATATCCTAAGTACTCTTGTTAATGTAGGAATGGTATGTGATAATGATGTATGCCCTCGCTTATAGTCCCTCAGCGACATCATCTCACGATCACGGCATGCACCACTCCGGACACGTGCACTTCTTCGCCAAAGCACATGCAATGCATGTATGATCGTGTTAGCCCATTTCTTAATTAGGTTTATTCAAATAACATATTCGCAAAAGCTAAGGTACCTCCGTAGACGTCACTTACCCAAACAATGATCCATCTAGGGTCATCAATCCTAGTTAGTCTCATACGATAGGCAGTTCTAGGTCACCATAGAGAGGCTCGTCACCTCAGTGCAGGCCTGGTTTATACTCTAGTTTACAACGGAAAGGCTCGTTACCTCAAGGCAGACCTAGAGTATGCTCGAGGTCACTACGAGAGGCTCGTCACCTGAATGCAGGCCGACAACACGAATAGAGTGTCTCATACCACCATATTCGGCTCACAAGTCTGGGTTGCTCACTGAATACTACGGGGAGGCTCGTCACCCCAGCGTAGGTTGACAGCTCGACCATGGTGTCCCATACTATTATGCTCGGCTCATGAGTCTTAGCGGATTGTGGTACCAAGGTTAAACGAGCATTCATTAGTAAGTGGTACCTTACATTCAAGCAGTTGCATTCATACATGCTGAACACACATTAGGCCAATCGGGTTACTTGACAAGCTCAATTGGTATGAGAGTACGCTAATCTAATCGACATGGAGCGCATACGCACTCCGTGTGGCCTAACCACTGTCGATAGTCACCATACGACTCGGATTCATCGAACGTGTCTATGTGGCGAAGTTAAGTTTTCCACTCGGTCGGAACCTATTACCGATTGCCTGGAATGCGTATCAGTCCCAATCATACTCCAACACAATAAGCATTCATATATGGTAGTCAACACAACACTTCACAACCAATTCAAATATAAATCACATTTGAGCATTTTAACAAACATATAGTGCACATATCATCATACATAAGCATTTCATACATGGATCACTAAGCCTAATGTAAATTACATGGAGAAATCTATTAGAATAGCTGAGGTGATTGAGAATCTTAACTCAACACCTTTAATAAATACATTTCATCAAAAAATTACTCATTCAGACAATTTACCAAACACTTAGACTACACATTACAACATACATGTAGTGTATTAGTTATAAAATATATTATGGCGAATCCTTTCACAAAGGAGTTGCACACATACAACGATCATATATTCTCAATTAATAAGCATGACAAGCACAAATCATAATTTCATATTCATTCAGACATTTTAACAAACACATAGAATGCATTATATTCAACATAGTTCGTATATATGTGTAATACACAGAAAACATCGTATCTAAGCACATATGATAGCAATTAAGTCAGTCACAAATCATTACTGACATTGAAAGCCCTAAAAACCATAACCTAAACATTTATAGTCCGCACCATTCGCCGGTAAACTCGTATCGAACTCAGTTTCTACATTAAGTCTTTGTTTACGGCACAACAGCAACCTGAATCACGAAATAGGTTAGCTATTTTGCCTATTCTACTATTTGGATTCCTCAATCAGATTAGGGTTAGGATTTCTTACCCAAAAACAAATTCGGAGTCGCCGATGTAGCGACACGGGAGAAGCGATTCAGCATGTGGAGTGGCGAGATCGAATCCCGGCAACGATCTCTCACTTTCTCTCTCTTCTCTTCACTCTTTCCTTCTCTTTTTCCCCTCTTCTCTCTCCTAGGGTTTGAAATTCGTGTGGAATGAGAGAGGGGTGGGTAAAGGTCCTTATATAGGCCCAGAACTGGTCTTAATGGCCCCAAGGCCATGGTATACTTAGGTTATAGCCAAAGAGCGGCTGTTTCGGTCCAACAGAGCTCATATGGAGGCCCATTTTCTACGTACGATATAGGAAAAGTTCCTTGACATTAGATCTATGTCAAGTTAAGTTTTCGATTCGATCGGATTTACGGATCGACCGTGGAGGACCAGTTTCAGTTTAACGGTCATTGTCACTCGATCAGGGTCACAAGTACACTGACATGTATTGAAAATTTTTCCTGATCCAAGGGTATAGTTGGGTTAGAATCTGACGGTCTGAAACCTTAAATTTGGCCCACAAGCAAATGGCCCAATTCACTTAAGTTTGAGTTCAGTTTCTAAAGATATTCATGTTTCTCACACACTTCGCTCCAGGCTCAAGCTGTACGTTTCTGAATACTATTTGGACTTGATTTCTGAGGTGGTTGTCAAGCCCAGTAAGGCGGTCATAAGCATATAGTTTCGTAGTAATTAGACTTTCGACGCACGGTCGAGGTCCGATACGGAGTTTCGTGATGCTCCCGAGAGCAACTGGGTTTTGAAATTAACCTTACGTTCTTGGGTAATGTAGCATTAGCGATTTTGCTAGTTTTAGGTCTTGTCGTTCATATAGAATGCAGTTCAAGCTAATCTGCTTATTAATTCAGTTTAGTACTTAATTAATTTTCGTCTAATTCCTAAAGAATTTGGTCCTTAGTGTTTTCTACCTGAGGTGGTACTCGGTTCTTTGTACGAATTTTTCCAAGATGTTACAATCTACCCCTCTTAAAGAAAAATTTCATCCTCAAAATTAGTACATTTTCGTACTCCTCGAGAATCTGAGGGTAGTTCTTGTGAACCTCGGCTTCTGTTTCCTAAGTAGCCTCTTCCTCAGCATGATGTGTCCATAGTACCTTCACAAGTGAAATCACTTTACTATGCAACACTTGCTCCTTCCTGTCTAGAATACATGTCGGTCGCAGTACATACGTAGCATCCTTGCTCAACTATACCTGCTCCCATTTGATAATGTGGGAAGGATCAGGAACGTATTTCTTCAGCATCGAAACGTGAAATACGTTGCGCACGCCTACGAGTGGTGTGGGCAAGGCAAGGCAGTAAGCTACCACACCCACTCGGTCTAGTATCTGGAATGAGCCAATGAATCTCAGCGTGAGCTTCCCTTTCTTTCTAAATCGAAGGATTCCCTTCATAGGGGAAGCCTTCAAGAACACATGGTCTCCAACCTCAAACTTTAACGGTCGCTGCCTCGTATCGGCATAGCTCTTCTGTTTGTTCTGTGCTACCAGAAGTCGATGTCTGATAATGTTAATCTTCTCTGAGGTCACCTGTACTAAATCCGGGCCAATCAAACTCTTCTTACCAATCTCCACCCAGCAATGTGGTGCTTGACAAGGGCGCCCATACAAGGCCTCATAGGGAGCCATGCCAATACTTGCCTGAAAGCTATTGTTATAAGCGAACTCTGCATAAGGATGACAGTCATCCCAACTGTCCTTGAAGTCAAGCACACAAGCTCACTGCATATTTTCCAACACTTGATTTACGCGTTCCGTTTACCCGTCAGTCTATGGGTGGAACGCGGTACTGAACTTCAATTTCACACCCATTGCTTCCTGAATACGGGTCTAGAAGATAGATGTGAATCACGTGTCTCTGTCCGACACGATCTCCATAGGAACTCCATGCAGACGCACTATTTCCTTGTTGTACAGCCTGACCAATCATCTGTAGAGTTTGAAACTCTAATAGGGAGAACATAAGCCGATTTCGTCAACTGGTCCACAATCACCCATATGGAGTCATGTCCCTTCCTCGTCTTCGGTAGCCCTGAGATAAAATCCATAGAGATGAATCCCATTTCCATTCAGCTATGGGCATAGGTTGTAGCAGTCCAGGAGGGTGGCGATGCTTTGCCTTAACCTGCTGGCACCTGAGACAGCGGGACACATAATCTGCTATGTGGGCCTTCATGTTGTCCCACCAGTATGACCTCTTCATGTCTCGATACATCTTCGTACTACTAGGATGCATCACCATTCTCGAATTGTGAGTAGCTTCGAGAACTTCCTTTCTCAAGTCATAAAGATTCGGGATGCATAGGCGGCCATGATAACGTAAACCCTCATCTGTACCAACTCTCTATTCCGAATCTTCATCGTTGCTAACTCGCTTTCTCAGCTCTGCCAACCCTTCATCTTCCTTCTGAGCCGCAATGATTCGGTCATCAATAAGTGACTGAACACGAATATGTGCAATGCTCTCGAACAGTTCCTTTATCGTAAGTTTCTGCTCAAAGTCTTGCACAAACTCTACCATATCCCACTTTGCTATCATCAGTGAAGCCGTAAATGTTATCGTCCTCTTGCGGCTCAACGTGTCTGCCATAAGATTGACCTTGCCAGGATGGTAGGAGACCTCGAACTTGAATTCCTTCAAGGTTTCCATCCACCGTCGCTGCCTCATATTCAAGTCTCTCTGTGTGAATATGTATCTAAGGCTCTTATGGTCACAAAAGAGCTTGAACTTCTCTTCATAGAGGTGATGTCTCTAGAGCTTCAATGTAAAGATGACGGCCGCTAACTCTAGGTCGTGTGTAGGGTATTTCTCCTCGTGTTTCCTCAACTGTCGCGAGGCATAAGCAATCACCCTATCCTTTTGCATCAGGACACAACCCAAATCAATACAAGAGGAGTCGGTGTATATCATATACTTGACCCCTTGATCTGGCAATACTAGCATAGGGGCGGACGTCAGCTTGTCCTTCAGTTCCTAAAAAGCTGCTTCTGCCTTCTCATTCTAGGCAGACTTGAGATCCTTCCGAGTTAGCTGAGACAATGGTCTAACTATCTTAGAAAAGTCCCTAATAAATCAACGATAGTACCCTATCATGCCAAGAAAGCTCCTCACTTCAGTAACTGAACTAGGCTGCTCCCAGTCCTGAACTGCGGCTACCTTAGCAAGGTCCACAGCTATCCTTCCTTGGACACCACATGTCCCGAGAACTTGACTTCTTCCTTCCAAAAGTCACACTTCTTGTATTGAGCGAACAACTGGTTCTTCCTAAGAGTATCAAAGACTGCTCACAGGTATTCCTCGTGATCTTCCCGACTCTTGGAGTATATCAGGTTGTCATTTATAAATACAATGACAAATTAGTATAGATACGTCCGAAACACCCGATTCATTAGGTCCATGAACACGGCCGGTGGGTTTATGAGTCTAAACGACATCACAAGGAACTCGTAGTGCCTAAAGCTGGTTCGGAACGCTGTCTTCTACACGTCCTCATCCTTGATGCACAACTGGTGATACCCTGATTGCAAGTTGATCTTTGAGAAATACTGTGCCCCCTTTAACTGATCAAACAGATCATCTATCCTAGGCAAAGGATACTTGTTCTTTACCGTCACCTGGTTCAGCCTGCAATAATCAATATACAACTGCAGAGATCCATCCTTCTTCTTCACAAACAACACAGGTGCTCCCCAGGGAGATACACTCGGTCGTATGAAACCTGAATCCAACAGGTCATCAATCTGTTTCCTCAATTCCTCCATTTCACATGGAGGCATGCGATACATAGGTAATAAAATGCGTGTCGCACCAGGCACAAGGTTGATAGTAAAATCAGTCTCGCGTCGAGGAGGTAATCCAGGGATCGTCCTGAATACATCCTCGAAATCTTGGACTAGTGGCGTGTTTTCAAGCATCGACCATCATGATCTCTCAATAGGGCAGAACAGCAAAGGACCTAGAAGGGGCAACTGACCTGAATGGGGAATGTGAAGGTCACGTTTCCGGGTTCGTGTACCGTCACTAGTCGGGTCTTGCAGTCGATCTCGACCCTCATTTCAGTAAGCCAATCCATGCCGAGGATGACGTTGAAATGGTATATCGTGGTGACAATCAGGTCAATGCATATCGTTCTGCTCCCTAAATTATCAAGTAGCCCTCACACAACTTAGTGGCATCTGTAAAAGTTCCTGGTGCTGTGATAACTCTCACCCCAACCATAAGGGTCGTATTCAGCCCTAAGTGCTTGACCATAGAATATGATATCACTGAAATAGTGGACCCGGTGTCCACCAACAGAAATACGGGTGTACCTTGGATGTGGGCAGTGACCTCGAAGGCTAAAGGCACTGTAGCTGCTGAATTAGACGCTTCAGCTGTAAGCGCATGTACTCGCACCTGCTGAGAACGGTTCGGTTGCGGTGCCGTAGGTCATTGAGACGGTAAAAAACGAGGTGCAGGTGGCTGCAAAAGATGGGTGTGCTGGTGTTGACCGTAGAGGTGGAGCTACAATAACTTGAGGAAGCTAGTGGTTGATCCTCTGAGGTAGCGAGAAGCCGTTGTCCCTCATCTTGGTGAAACAATACATATTAACGTGGCCAGACCTCTTACAGTAGGTGCACTATAAGTCCGCTATCCTTATCTGAGTCGGTGGAGTCGCAAGCCTAGGAGGCGAGTCTGCATAGGGTCTCTTGCCGAGGAACGGTCTGTTTGGCAAGTCTGGTCAAGGCCTAAGAACCATAGGTACATGGGATAGCCTATTCCCATCCTGCTCAGCTCGCAGAGACATGCCCACTAGCTCAACATAGTTGGATATGCTAGCACAACACATCTTCGAGCGTATCTCGGGTCGCAGACTCTCAAAAAACCATCGCATTCGCATTAGATGATCTGCTAATATCAAAGGAGCATATCTGGCCAGCTCCATGAACCTGTTCTCGTACTCTGCCACTGTAATCCCTCCTTAATGTTGGTGAAGAAATTCACTCTCCTTCTCATTACAATACATGAGGGAAAAGTACTTCTCATGGAAGTGTGTCTCAAAAGCTTCCCACGTCCATATATACCCAGCAACCATGGTTCGAAAGACGTTGTCCCACTAGAGACTGGCTTCCTTCTCGAATATGTACGTGACCAGGTCAACCTACTTTGCCTCAGTGCAGTGCAGCGGCTTTAGCATCTTAGAGATGTGGTCAAGCCAATACTTAGCCTCCTCGGGTTTGTGAGTACCTGCAAAAGTAGGAGGTTGGAAGCACTGGAATCGCTTGTATAAGCCGCTGACACTCATATTTCCAGCAGGCTGCACTGGTGGTGCAAGTGGGACCGTGTGTATATTCTGAGCAATGGCCCCCGTAATGGTGGCCAAAAACTACTGTTGCTGCTGTTGATGTTGCTGCATCAAGAGCATCATCTGCTCCAACCTATCAGGAGGAGGAGACGACTGAGGCACGTGCAGTGTCGAGGTAGACGCGCGGTTTTGCTCTGGAACTGGTGGTGCAACAAGTGTCGGCCCATTTGTGGGGCCAGTGGCTGGCTGAGAATCGGGTATAGTCTCATGATCCGGGCCCAAACTGGGGTCCGTATGGCTATCGCTGAGGGGAGGTGCCCCGTCATTCGAGTCACTAAGTTTAAGATGTGCTGTATTCTGTGTGGCCTTAGATAGCATTCCAGCAAAGTAAGCTAAAAGACAACTACATATGTGACTAGTCGTCTGAATCTGGTGATGGTGGAGGAGCGCCCTTGTCCTGCATGCAGTACAGGATAGCCTTCAAGGTGCGAGACACGTTTTTGAATTTTTGTTTCACGAAGGCCCGGGTCTCTCTAACCTCCTGCGCAGGGCGACCTGGCCTTCTTCAATCTACGCCAAGCGGGCTTCTAAAGCAGCCCGATCACGGTGGGGCTCATGAATAGCGGGAGGAGAGCCCTCATCAGTGCCTTAGGCCTCTTCTTCTTCCTCCTGCTCTTCCTCTTCCTCACTTCCTTCTTCATTGCTACCTTCCTCGTCTTCTTCATCTTCACTCCCCTCATCCTCATCGCTTTCTTCCTCATCCTCAGATCCATCACGTTGTTGTCGCAGCCCAATCTTCATGTTGGCGAGCGTGGTGTCATGGATAAAGTGAATCGACACCACCTCATCAGGGCAAGTCTGTACCCAAACTCGCGAGCAAGCTTGAATATGAGTAGGCCAAATGGGAGTGAATTAGCCGCCCTTGCAGAACGGGCGGTGAGGACTATCTAACGTAGGATGAAGGTAGGCAAGCACAAATTGTCCCCCTGCGCAGCACTGAACAAGAAGTCCACCATTAAGCACGTGCATTTGGTGTGATTGCTCCACCTAGGATACACATTGTATGTGAATATGTGGTAGAGTAGGTGGAAATCAGGAGTCATCTTGGTCGATGGGAGGTAATTGCCTCGGTTCCAGTGGACCAGCCGACCACAAAGAAATCGCGTGGGACTATCTCTTTCATGCGCACTCCTGAGATTCTTCTCACTGGCATGTGCCTCCCCACGCGTCATCCCCTTGACTTGGGCTATCAGACCGACATCAACAATAGCTTCTCGCCTCCCCATGGGGATCTTGAATTGTAGAGGCTCCAGCGATGGATCCCGAATGTGGGCGTTGAAGGCTCGAATTGCATTCTCAGTCACACGTGCCTTGCCCTTGAATATGGGACCCCATCCGACGACTGACAGGCGGTCCATTAGTGGATATAGCCCAAACAGCTTCTCATCTATGTGTGCTTCGAAAAGAACCCTACGACCTTTAAATCTACCATGTGCAATGCCAGGCTGTAAAGCTCTCTCAATGGGAACCTAGGGATCAAGCTTCCGCTTCATCCTTAGCTCTTGTGCAGCGCTCGTACTTGGCTTTGCGCCCGATCTCTTCCTTGGATGGGTTAGGCGGCTAGGCCCAACTTCATCCGTGGGAGCTCTCTTCTTTCCCATGAGGGAAAGAATTGTGGAGAGAGAGAAAATGGCAGCCACAAGCTCAAAAAGAGCCATGGAAACCAAATAGCCTTATAATGAAGGTGGATTTGGAGGCTTTTTGAAAGATGAGACACAAAGCTATAGACTTTGTGCCCAAATGAGTAAGAAATAGGGAAAATGAAAATAGTAGAAGATAGGGTTTTGAGGAGGATGAGGGAAAGAGAGTATGTAGTGAAGAGAATGAAGAAGATAGTAAAATGGAGGGAGATTTGAGAGAGGAATGTGAGGTTTATAGAGATTTGGAAAGCTTGGAAGGGTAGAAGTGAAAGGAAAGAAGCAAATAGGGGTAATAGAAGGGGTCCCACATGATTTCATGGGCCCCGTAGCCGTTTACACTTGTCGGCCCGATCTGCCCGGTGCGGCCCGGCAGGCCCACTGCCTACGGGAGGCGATGCATCGCCAGTCACTGGACAGTGGGGTGATGCCTCCCCCCACCGGCAATGCCATCTCCCCCGGGGACACTAGATGTGTGCAGGACCCACCTCAGATCCCCCCTTTTTACGTCGTTTGGGCCCCCGAGTCCGTTTGAGGCGTTTTCGGGTCCCATCTCATGTATATTCACGCTTTTCGGGTTCTTTAAGTGTGGAATGCCTCAAATCCTCATTTAATCTTGCTGATTGACAGTCTAGAAGGGATTTGGGGCCATCTCGCATGATCACCGAGGCCTACGAGCCCAGTTTCAATGGTCAATCCCGGTCAATTTCATCGATTAGCGAAGCTGGAAACCCTATGACTATTTCTACATTTTATCACACCTTCATAAGTCAAAGTACATCAATGTGCATTGTGTTACCATAAATCAGGTCCAGTTTAATCCAAATCATGCTTTGATACCAACTTGTAACACCCTGAAAATCGGGGGTCGAGGAGGAGCCCAACTCCTGAGTTCCAACACATCACTTATGCAACATAGATAATGATGATTTAATGTTGTCCGTGTTAGTGCATTTAAACATGAACGGGATTAAGCTAAATCAACATATCATACTCCAGAGACGATTAAATTTAAGCAAGCGGAAGACTGTGATATATATATATATATAATGTATAAACTATTGTCGGTCTCCATAGTGTGAACATGTTACCAGGTTAAATATATACATGTATAATTCCCAAAATATCCAAAATGAATATACATGTGTGTGTCCCCAAAATACAAAATGGTAAAGTGTAATGACATCTGGTCAGCATCCATGGAACCCCATTGATCAGAACATGGCCTACCTAGACCCGCCTAATAACTGCATAAAGGAGAACTCCTCGTCATCAGCGAAGTCAGGCTCTGTCACCTAAGCCTCATCGTCATTTGTAACTACAACAGGGTCTGGTTGGTGTTTTAAAACATTGTCCCAGAGTGGGAGTGAGTGATCAACTCAATGGAGCTATAAGGCAAAGGTTAACATGTTATCAATTCAATCAAGCAGTAATGATAAAGCAGTACAACAATCATATCCTAAGTACTCTTGTTAATGTAGGAATGGTATGCGATAATGATGTATGCCCTCACCTACACTCCCTCAGCGACATCATCTCACGATCGCGACATGCACCACTCTGGACACGTGCACTTCCTCGCTAAAGCACATGCAATGCATGTATGATCATGTTAGCCCATTTCTTAATTAGGTTTATTCAAATAGCATATTCGGGAAGCTAAGGTACCTCCCTAGATGTCACTTACCCAAATAATGATCCATCTAGGGTCGTCAATCCTAGTTAGTCTCATATGATAGGCAGTTCCAGGTCACCACGGAGAGGCTCGTCACAGCAGTGCAGACCTAGTTTATACTCTAGTTTACTACGGAAAGGCTCGTTACTTCAATGCAAACTTAGAGAAAGCTCGAGGTCACTACGAGAGGCTCATCACCTAATCATAGGTTGACAGCACGAATACAGTGCCCCATACCACCGTATTCGACTCACTAGTCTGGGTTGCTCACTTTATACTATGGGGAGGCTCGTCACCCCAGCGTAGGCCGACAGCTCGACCACGGTGTCCCATACCACCATGCCCAGCTCATGAGTCTTAGCGGATCGTGGTACCAAGGTTAAACGGGTTTTCATTGGTAAGTGGTACCTTAGATTCAAGTAGTTACGTCCATACATGGTGAACACATATTAGGCCAATCGGGTTACTTGCAAGCTCAATTGGTATGAGTGCACGCTAATCTAATTGACATGGAGTGCATACGCACTCCGTGTGGCCTAACCACTGTCGATAGTCACTGTACGACTCGGATTCATCGAACATGTCCGTGTGGCGAAGCTAAGTCAGCCACTCGGTCGGAACCTGTTATCATTGCCTAGACTGCGTATTAGTCCCAATCATACTCCAAAACAATAAGTATTCATATATGGTAGTCAACACAACACTTCACGACTAATTCAAATATAAATCACATTTGAGCATTTTAACAAACACATAGTGCACATATTATCATACATAAGCATTTCATACATGGATCACTGAGCCTAATGTAAATTACATGGAGAAATCTATTAGAATAGCTAAGGTGATTGAGAATCTTATCTCAACACCTTTAATAAATATATTTCAACAAACAATTACTCATTCAGACAATTTACCAAACACTTAGACTACACATTACAACATACATGTAGTGTATTAGTTATAACATATATTATGGCGAATCCTTTCACAAAAGAGTTGCCACACATACAACGATCATGTATTCTCAATTAATAAGCATGGAAAGTACAAATAATAATTCCATATTCATTCAGACATTTCAACAAATAGATAGAATGCATTAGATTCAACATAGTTCGTATATATGTGTAATACACGGAAAGCATCGTATCTAAGCACATATGACAGCAATCAAGTCAGTCACAAATCATTACTAACATTGAAATCCTTGAAAACCATAACCTATATATTTATAGTCCGCACCTTTCGCTGGTAAACTCGTATCGAACTCAGTTTGTACACTGAGTCTTTGTTTACGGTATAACGGTAACTTGAATCACGAAATAAGTTAGCTATTTCACCGATTCTACTATTTGGATTCCTCAATCAGATTAGGGTTAGGATTTCTTACCCAAAAACAGATTAGGAGTCGCCGATGTAGCGACACGGGAGAAGCGATTCAGCACATGGAGTGGCGAGATTGAATCCCGGCAACGATCTCTCACGTTCTCTCTCTTCTCCTCACTCTTTCCTTCTCTTTTTCCTCTCTTCTCTCTCCTAGGGTTTGAAATTCGTATGGAATGAGAGAGGGGTAGGTAAAAGTCCTTATATAAGCCCAGAATTGGTCTTAATGGCCCCAGGGCCATGGTATACTTAGGTTATAGCCAAAGAGCGGCTGTTTCGATCCAACGGAGCTCATCTGGAGGCCCATTTTCTTCATACGGTATAGGAACAGTTCCCTGACATTGGATCTAATTTAGGTTAAGTATTCGGTTCGATCGGATTTACGAATTACCCGTGGAGGAATAGTTTCAGTTCAATGGTCATCGCCACTCGATCAGGGTCACAAGTACATTGATATGTGTTGGAAATTTTTCCTGATCCGAGGGTATAGTTGGGTTAGAATCTGACAGTCTGAAATCTTAAATTTGGCCCGCAAGCGAACTGCCCAATTCACTAAAGTTTGAGTTCAGTTTATAAAGATATTCACGTTTCTCACACACTTCTCTTCGGACTCAAGTTGTGCGTTTCTGGATACTATTTGGACTTGATTTCCGAGTTGGTTGTCAAGCCCAGTAAGGTGGTCATAAGCGTATAGTTTCGCAGTAATCGGACTTTAGGTCCGATATAGAGTTTCGTGATGCTCTCGAGAGCAACTGGGTTTTGAAATTAACCCTATGTTCTTGGGTAATGTAGCATTAGCGATTCTACTAGTTTTGGGTCTTGCAGTTCGTATAGAAAGCAGTTCAAGCTAATCTGCTTATTAATTCAGTTTAGTACTTAATTAATTTTTGTTTAATTCCTAAAGAATTTGGTCCTTAGTGATTTCTACCTGAGGTGGTACTCGGCTCTTTGTACAGATTTTTTCGAGACGTTACATAGGTGGTTGCCGAGCTTGGAAGAGGAGGATGAGGGAGGGAGAGAGAGGATTTGGGATCGAGTCAATGTCGGGTTTAGTGTTAGATGAAGGATAAAATGGGTCCCATGATTTAGACGATTTAGATTGAGACATCAATCTAATGGTGCTTTTGCAACTGAAGGAGCTAGGTATCTTAATGCTGCAAAAATAGAGGAGACGAATATGTTGGCTTCAAATACTATTGTCTCTGCTCGTTTCCTTACATGTGTTGTACACAAAAAGGACAACGTCGATTGAAAGATTCTGGTCAGGTGGGTTGGTGCTGCGCCAATTCAGAGTTGAAGGAGAAGAAGTTAGGCTGTGTTCATATATATATATATATAAAATAAATTAGAATGGAGGTTACACACGTGTTATTTAAATATGTCAAATGATGTATGGTTACACAAAAAGGAGTTTATTTTTTTTAAAGAGTGGTTTAAGGGTAGAGATGCGAACCTTGAGGGAATCCTTAGATGGTCGCTAAGCATATCTATAAACATTAGAATTAAATTTTAATAATACGATATGATCACACAAGGGTAAGAAATGGGATGAACAGTTTAAAATCATGGATGAACAAGTGTAAGTGTAGTTTAGATGGTCCTGGGGCAAGTTCGCTATGATGGAATGGTCGGATGGTGACATTAACGGTTGAATTGCTAGATCTAAAATTAATTAGGTATCTATATAGCCGGTTTGGTGAATGATTGAGTATACGAGCAAATATGGGGATTGATGAATGAGTGGCCTAAAATTATTGTTAGTGTTGGAGGATCTGTATACATTGGTTAAGAGTAAGATTTGAGGGGTTGGGTGATCTTCTTGATTGAATTATTTTGAATGGTTTAAGCATGTTATCACATGGCTCAAGGTGCAGATTTAAAACGTGGGATTAATGGTCCTTAACGATGCAAGTCTAAGGTAGAAATCATGGATCAAATGAATGCATATGAATCTCCAACTTTATGGGTTTGCTATGGTTCATTATAGCTTGAGATTAGATGGTTTAGAATGGGCTGATTAAGTGCATAGGTGGGTATCTTACTTGGGAAAAAATTTAGTGTAAATATAAAGTCCTAGTCGGGTGGTTTTGATACACAGGCCATGGGTCATGATCGGGTCAGTTTAGTGTATGTTCAATGGTTAGATTTTGGTTAGTCTATGGATGAACTGGTGATCTTATGAGTGGTGAGAGTGAACATGTATACACACACAAAAATTTTATATACACAAAACATATAGTTATGTAAATCAAGGGTTAACACTAAGCAATTCTATCACACTTATCAAGAAACATACCTTGCATGTATTGATGGTTGAATGTATACATAAAAGGATGGATGAATTGATGAATCTACACATATATGCCTTGAATGAATACAAATGCCATATATGCTTGTACATTAATGCGCACCATAATCCCAGGTCATTATAAGTCACCCATGAAAATGGTGTCAACGCCAACATCATCTTCATCAGTTCTCAAGGGGATCTTTTACTGTACTCCTTCACTTAGGCATCGCCTATTCAATCAATGAGGCAAAGTACCGTGCACTTATCATTGGCCTTGAGATAGCTCGGGAGATGAAAATGCACACCAGAATTATCTTTGGAGTTCTAAGTTGATTGTTAATCAGCTCTTAACGGAGTATGAGGTTCATAATCTGAAACTTGTGCCCCACTATAGACGAGCAAAGCAACGTCATGTCTTTTCAAGACATCCATGTCCAACACATCCTAGCGTGATAATGTCAATGCAGATGTGCTGGCAAACCTTGTTATAGCATTGGCATAGCATACGGGCACTTTTCTTCAGGTCAAAGTGAGAAGTAAGGATTCTTACCCGCACTTCAAAAGACCAATGAGACCCTCTCAGCGAGATTGATTTTTTACCTCGAGATAGAGATTAGTGATTGGTATCAAGCCTTCATTGATTACATCAAGTACGAGAATCTCCTCAATGACTTCAAGCAGAAAACAAAGATTTAAGGATGAAGCAATAACTTAACTTTGCACAAATGACATTCTCTACCATCACTCCAACGATGGTTGTCTCTTGGGTTGAAAGCACATTTAGTAGAATGTGAAAGGTTGGCCCCAACCTGTATCACCACATTAGACGCGTGGGGTATTATTAGTTGATAATGACTGATGACGCCATGGACTTCATGAAGCATTGTCACTAGTCCTAAATTCATGGAGACATCATCCACTTCTCCCTAGAGGATCTACACTAGATTTTGATTTATTGGCTGTTTGCTGCTTAAAGCCTCGACATTATTCGTTTCTATCAACCCAGCATCATCTTGCGGTCATCAATACATATTGTTGCCATGCACTACTACTTAAAGTGGACCAAAGCTCTGCCTATAAGACGCTATTGACTTCTTTTATCACAAGATCCATTGTTATGGTACGTGTTCCTCAAAAGATCATTACTGATAATGGAATGCTGTTAAAAAATGTGGTCATGCAAAAGCTATGCAAGAAGTTCAAGATCAAACATTACTTCTTCACACTACCATCCTACTGCCAATGGATTAACAGAATTGTTTAACAAAATAATTTTCAAGCTGCTGAAAAAGAAAAGTGTCTAAGAACAAGTGATACTGGAATGAGTGCCTTCCTAAACTGCTCTACGCTTGCCAGACCATATACCTAACACTTAGAAAAGCCACACCTTACTCTTTATTCTACGAGATTGAAGTGGTGCTTCTTCTAGAAATACATGCATCCGCTATAAGGATTGTGGTACACGCATCCCTCAACAATAATTAGAATGCTAGGATTCATCTTGCTTAATTCCACTAAAACTCAACTAAACTTCTCGAACTGTGCCTTTAGAGACTATTTTAGCCCATAGAAAGCCTTTCTAAGTTTGCAAACTTCACCCTTGAGCAACAAACTCAAGAGGTTGCTCCATATACACCTTAGTGTGGACACCATTCAAGAAGGTGTTCTTGACATCTAGTTGATAAAGAGGCCATGACTTATTTACAACAACATATAACAAAACTCATACAGAGTTGAGTTTAACAATAAGATAAAAAGTTTATTTATAACCCATTCCTGCGGTTTAGGTGTAGCCTTTAGCAAGAAGCCTTATCTTTATGTGCTTGACGAAGCAATCGAGTTAATACTTGATTGTGTAGGCCTATCGATATCCAATGTTTTCTTTTTAGGAGTAAAGAGACCAATATCCAATTCCTAATGTGATACGCGACGCACATCTCCTCTTCCGTTGCTCGATGCCACCTATGATGAGTTAGGGTATTATGATATGAAGTGGGAACCACGTCACATAATAGGGTGAAAGCATATACATGAGATGGAGGAGCAAGATTATGACCACAAAAGTTTTGGATGTGGATCATAGCTTTATGTTTTCCATTCATCCCAGTGGGAACGACCTTGCGAATAGTTTAGATGACATATAAACATCATGATGGGTTTTCGAAGGTACGCAATTCCCTTCCCACTTTTTTCTATTATGTGGCCCACTTGAATTTTAGATGTACCTCAATTTTAGGCTCGTGTCTTAACATGAGTCAGAAAAATGGATGAGTGGGTGGATTTCTCATAAACATCACGGTCGGCCCCACATAGCTTCCAACCATAGGAAGGGTCGCAGGCAATTCATGTCCATTTTTCCTCCTGCGTTTGATCAGCTCACCAATACTAGGGGCATGTTTGTTAAATTTGAAGTCCGAAGTCTAAATCTGAAATATAAATCCAAAGTCAAAATTTGAAGTCATAAAACTACTAGTGAATCTAGAATTGAAATTGCAAGTGGTGTACGATACAACGACCATGTGTGGAAGATTGACGGAACTATGGAATGATGGCTATGTCCTAGAGGGGGGTGATTAGTACCAAATAAAATTTTAGCTAATTAAAAATAATTACCTACTTAAACTAATATGAAAATTAAACAAAGTAAGGTAATTAACTCTAAAGCTTCTAAGCCATTAGAGGGTCCAATCACATAGACTGCAAATGATGTGGCAATTAAACAACTAGTCTATAAACATGATAGTGTACTTGTGTATGTGGGATGTGCTACCTATCAACTCCTAGCATTCATCTAATCATGCATACATATGATTAAACATTTATTACATAAATGTAATTAAACAAGTGCTTAAAAGACAATCTCAAACACAAGCATGTATATTGGTTTTGTTTCCTTACTCCACTCCCAGTGAAGCACTCAACCCATGAGTGTACCAGATTTCACTATTAGAGTTTTTAAATCAGGTTCACATCTAACCATTACAATCCTATACAAGGACCAACTCATGCAAGAAACTTTATGTGGTTTTCTATAGGTTTGCCACGAACCTCGGTCCCATGCAAGAACCTATAGGCGTACATTCCCGCCGGAGGCTCCCATAAGAGACTTGAGTTGATTTTCTATCAGCTAACCAACAACATCGGTTCTAGTCCAAGGACCTACATTTACTCTACCAGAAGCCTCTTATAGAGAGGAACACGTACACACCTATGTTCGGTGAATTTGTCCCTACACAAGAGCCTACTCCTACACAAGAATCTATCGAGTTTGGGTCGCAAACTCTTACCCTTAATTGTACATAAGAAAAGAGAGTATGGACTCATTCAATGACACTTGTTGAATTAAGACCTGTTGATGTGCCATATTGAGTTGCTTGATCGATGCTCTCCTGTACTTCAATTAACTCCCCTTTTGCTCCCTCGATCATGATGTCAATGTTGTATTTTGTTTCAAAATTTATATTAAAATTAAAATTTTAAATATTTTAGTTTCCCTCCACATTTGAAATTTATGATGCTTTTGAGTTCTAGGTTTTGTCCCATATCGGATTTACCAAAAAAATCTTATTATATATAAGATAGGCTTTTTACCTTGGGGCTTGAGCCCCATTCAGGGGGCATGTGAATTTGATCCTAGGGGGGAGGGTATGCTAATAGCTCTAATTTATGTTATTGACCACACGCATGCGCCACGCCGTGCAGAGCCGGAGTCCGAGTCCAAGCTCGAGTCTGAGTCTGTGTCTGTTTTCGTGTGCGTGTACACGATGTGACGAGACGGGATGGGCTAGGCCAGGCTAGGCGTGGGTGCTGGTGAATTCGCATGGGTGTGTGTGTGTGTGTGTGGGTACTCATGAGACTTTATTGATGCGAGAGTGTACTCGTACTTGCACCTTTTCGTTTTAAACCAGAGAGATGTAACTGTTTGGTTGGTCGTATCAATTGGGTTTAAACGCAATAGACCAAATCCTTTCAAAAGGGTGCTTGTTGAGGGTCAAATATTGCATATTAGACCCCAGTTATTACTTAGTTTTATGTACATGATATTGCTTAACATTATATTTTAATCATGTTTGTTTTGCAAGGTGAATTTAAGAGCTTGGATTGAAAAGGGTACTAAAAGCATGGATTTGATGCTCAAGAATCACCAAGGCAAGGGATGAATCTTAGGAGACCAAGATTGAAGAATTCATATGCCAAAGATCTAAGGAAACTAAGTGATTGAAAATAAGGAAGCTTGAAAATCGTCCTGAATGCAAGATCACAGGGTTCCCACCATCCGTTTGGCACGAAACTTTATATCTAGCCTGAGTATCGTAAAGTAACTATGCATGTAAAATTACAGCCCATGGATCTTTGTGGAAGTAGTCTAACGGAAAGATCGACCGTAAATTACTGATTTGGGGCCCACTTGATCTCTGAATATGCCTCAATTTTAGACTCAACTCCTTAAACCATATGAAAAAATGAATGGACGGTGTAAATCTCTCAAAAATATCACTATGGGGCCCACACGAGTGCTGCACGTGCACCATAGGGGTGCACTCGCAGTACACTGTACGCCAGGTCAGGTCAAAGTCGGTTTGACCTAACAGAATCCAAGTCCAAGAGAGATTTTCTCTCTCCTCTCTCGAAGCATGCGGACGAGCATCCTTTGTGATGATGGGTGGCCCACAACCATCATCCAGAATGATGATCTGACCTGTCCAACCTGTTCGGAAGGAAATTTCGACCAAAACCATGTCGTCCATATACACCCATGTAGGCGCACAAAAGAAGATCACATTCAAATGCAGGATGGACAGCAGGAAAAAAAACCCCATGGGCTGCATCAATGGACAACTAAAAAAGTCCATCTCTGACTAAAATTTTGAGGTGACTCCAATGGACGGAGTGGATTTTCTCGCTAGCTCTGATCATGGGCCCATCGACTCCAACAGCGTAAGACACGCTAATACAAAATGCACTAACAACGTCCGAGAAATCCGGCCGCTGCGGGATCACTGTTAGGATCGGATCGATGATCCAGACCGTCCAAAAGCTAGAGAAGGGTAATTCGACCATACCATGTGGTCTGATCGAATGATCTGGATGATTCCTTCCCCTAAACCCACTTCAAATGCAACCTATCCTTGCGTTTTGTTGCACAGAAGTATCCGGTCTGGTTATGTAAATAGGGAGCTGCCTAAGCTCTAGCCGACTTACGGACGCACACCTACAAAGAGGGGAAGCAAAGGACGTATGAAGGATGGGACGTGAGAGCAAGAGAGAGAGGAGTGTGGAACGGCTAACTAAAGAGTTTTTCTTTCCTCTTTAGTTTTTCTTCCTTCAAATTTTTTTTTTTTTTTTTGAGATTTTAGTTAATCATGTCTATGATTGGCTAAACCTCTTGGCTAAGGCTAAGAGGTGAAGCTTGTAGCGTGATGGGATGTTTTCTATTGCTTTGATTCATATTTAAGTTGAACTATCTTTGATTCTAGTTTGATTATAAGAAATACTTTTAGTTTTTAATGGTTCATTGTGACTTAAATTACAATAGATCTGTGATAGCTTTGAGTATGTTCTTTTCATGTATTGAGATTATGAAATTAGGAATTCTCATTGTTCACCATTGTCCCATGGGCATGGTTGGGTGATGAAATCCTTCTAATCTTTATGATTCTCTTATTATTGGTTGTGGGATTGGTAAATCCTGTTATTTGCATGGTCTCATGGGCATGGTTTTGTGATGGAATCACTTCTAGCTCTCACACCTCTCATCCATTGAGAATTAGGTCAAAGGAAGTTCAGATTTGGTTTTACTGAGATATCTTCCAATTAGATAAGATGGGGACTCTGATTCCAGTTGCGTTATTGAATCAAGCATAAATCTCCCTAATCTCTACAAGTGGATCCTTGGAAACCCTAGTTTCCCACCTTTGAATTTCTTAAGTTTTTCATTAAATCTCTCACAATTACTCTCTATACTTCCAGACTTAGGCTTTAATATTTTTCCAGTTCTAGTTCTAGTTGCTTTTAGAAAACACATGAGATTAGTCCCCGTGGATTCAATGTAACACCTCGAAAATCGGGGGTCGAGCAAAGGCTCAACTCCCGAGATCCGATGCATTACTTATGCAACATAGATAATGATGTTTAAATGTTGTCCATATTAGTGCATTAAACATGAGTGAGATTATACTAAAATAACATATCATACTCCAGGTGTGATTAAATTAAGCAAGCGGAAGACTTAGGTACTAGTATTATAAAATGAAAGTGTTTCACCATCCGGAGTACGAATCTATTCCAGGATGAATACATACAAGTGTTGCTCCAAAATTTACAAAATATCAAGATATAACTGTTTAACTAATCCATGTAGCCCTATAATCCCGGAGACGCAGCTCTAGGTCTACACAGACTCGCCTGAGAGCTGCACGTAGGAGAACTCCTCCTCTTCGTCTATGAAATCTGGCTCCATCGTGTATGCCTCACCATAACCTACATTTAAATCAGAGTCTAGTTGGTGTTTCAAAACACCGTCCCAGAGTGGGAGTGAGTGATCAATCAGTGGTACTATAAGGTAAAGGTTAACATGTTATTAATTCAATCAAGTAGTAATGATAAAGCAATACAGCAATCACTTCCTAATTACTCTTGTTAATGCAGGAATGATATGCAGTAATGATGCATGCCCTCACCTATACTACCTCAGCGACTTCATCTAACGATCGCGCATGGTAAATGTAACGCCCTGAAATTCGGGGGTCGAGCATAACTCAGCTCCCGAGTTCCAAAACATCACTTATGCAACATATTTAATGAAGGATGTATGTTGACTGTATTAGTGCATAAAACATGGAATAGATTAAGCCAAAACACAGATATAATTCAGGGATAAGTGAATAAAGCAAGCGGAAGACTTATAGTAAAATATGTGTACAAGTGTAAACCCCTGAATTACATATACAAGCCAGATCGTGTGAAAGTGTTATTTAACAAAATTATAAGTACCAATTTACATCATTTCAGTTCCCAAAAAGAATAATCCCAAAAATCCCGCGCATCAGACCGAAGCTCGCTAGAACCCGTCTGAAAACTGCATATAGGAGAAGGCAGCCTCGTCGTCATCCAGCTGCCGCTCTGCCTCGACGTCATCCACATCTGCACCAGCAGGGCCTAAGACAGAGTCTGGTGGGTGTGAAACACCGCCCCAGAAACGTGGGAGTGAGTGATCAACTCAGTGGAACAATAAGGCACTGGTTAACATGTTATCAGTTCAATCAAACAGTAATGATAAAGCAGGATAAGTAATTAAATCCTAAGTACTCTTGTTAATGCAAGCATGAATGCAATATGATGCGTGCCCTCACGCGTACACCCTCAGCGTCTTCATCTTACGTTACGCATGACATCGCCTCAAAGTGCGCCACATCTACAAAGCACATGCAAATGCGGTGCATGGATATGATTACCAAGTTGTTATTAGTCCATTTCACACAACAGGATTGGGAAGCTAAGATACCTTCCTCATATCACCATCCAAACAGTGATCCATACTAGGGTCGTCAATCCTAGATATCTCATACGATCATATAGTTGAGGTCGTAGCAAAGGGCTCGTCACCAATCAATGCACGCCTTTCATGCCCTTACTACCACAAATCGGCTCGTCACCTCCTTGCGGTATCCAGGTATGCTCGAGGTCACTACAAAGGGCTCGTCACCAATCAATGTAGGCCGACAGCACGAATATAGTGTCCCATACCACCATAATCGGCTCACGAGTTAAGTTGCTCACTGGTCACTACAGGGAGGCTCGTCACCCCAGCGTAAGCCGACAGCTCGACCACGGTGTCCCATACCACCATGTCCGGCCCATGAGTCTTAGCGGATCAAGTACCATAGTTAATAGGATTTCACTGGTAAGCTCGGTACCCTAGATTCAAGCAGTAGCGTCCATACATGGTTAACATACAACGGACATCGGGTTACTTGACGAACTCGACTAGCACGAGCGCACGTTGAATTGAAGGACATAGAGTGCGCAAATACTCCACGTGGCCAAACCACTGCCGACAACTCTAATACGACTCGGGTTCGTCTAATACGTCCTACGTGGCGAAAGCAATCTCAACCACGAATATAGGGTCAATTACCGATCTCCTGGACTAAGGCATAGTCCCAAACATCCTACACTACTACAGATATTCATATGGAATGTAAAACAGTAATGGAACAACCACTCAAATCATGGTACATACTCATCTGAAGAATATCAACTTAACATAAATGTAAGCATAGGAGATGCTTGAATTTAAAGAACTTGAAAGGTAACTGCATAAAGGAAAACATGCGCATCCATAGGAGTATTGAGAATCACTTCTCAACGCTCGCAATAAGTGTAATAAGTTACACTTAGATCATTCATGCATTTCTACAAACACTTAGCATACATGGAAACAACATACATGACGTATGTTGGAATACATGCACTTAGACAATTCCTTTTATCAAGGAGTTGTCATACATGCATCTAGCATACATACATGACAATTAATCATGGCAAACATAAGTGCATATTTTATACGTATACGGTACTTTATAAATACACATAGAATACACAAATCTCAATATAGCACATGCATATCAGAAAAGCAATGTAAATATGACATTTGACATGTGAAATCTCATCCATAACAAGAATAAACCACTAACTGGGATTGAAAGCCTTGAAAACCATAACCTATACACTTAAAGTCCGCACCTTAAGCGAAGAAAGAACCGCCGAGCTGATTTAGACGAGTTGTCTTCGTCAACGGCTCTAGAATACCCTAAAATAAGGATAGAAATGAGATACAACAACACCAAGTCTAGTCTAAGCTCTAACACAGGTTAGGGTTAGGTTCACTTACCCCAAAAGAACTCAGAATTGTCAGAGGAACGATTCAAAGTAAAGGTTCAAAGGTGAAGAAGAACAAGGAAGAATCAAGATGATTCACCAACCAATCTCTCTCACTAACTCTCTCTTTTCCACTCTCTTTCCAAGCTAGGGTTAGAGAAAATTCGTATGGAAATGAGAGCTAGGGTTTAAGGACTATATATAGGCCTTAAAACGATGGAAATAACCCCAGGGTCAAGGTATACTTAGGTTATAACCAAAGTAAGCCTTTCTCGATCCAACGAAGCACTTCTGGTGGACCTATAACCACGAAAGGTCGGACTTAAGCTCACTGACCATGGATCTAGGTCAGGCTGAGTTTTCGTACCGACCGGCTCTTCAGATCAGCCGTGGCGGACCACACTCAATTCAACGGTCACGGAAACTCGATCAGGTCCACAAGCACTAGGATATGCCTGGGCCAACCATCCTGATCAGAGGGTGAAATTGGGTCAGAATCCAACGGTCAGAATGCTTAAAATCGTCGCGCAAGCGACACGACTCAGATTTCAATAAAAGCTTAATAAATTCCAACCGTTCTCACACTCTTCACTCCGAGCTCAACCAAATCGACCCAGAACATCACATGGACTTGATTTTCGAGATGAAAGTCAAGCCCAACTCGGTGACCGCAACAGCCTAAGATCATCGCCATCGGACTTTCGACGCGCGGTCCAGGTCCGATCCAGATCTTCCAAAAATTTCCCAGAACAACTGGATTTAGCGATGGATCCCAGATTTCAGAGTAACGTAGCGCTCACTAATCTACACGATTAGAGCCATGCAGATACAATTAAAAGTGATTGATGCGAATTTCACAAGCAATCGAGTAAAGCGCTAATTACCCCAAAACAACTACTTAAGGAAAGATTAGCACAGAAAATCCAAGGTCGTTACAGTAAACTCCCTAAGCGTGCACTTCCTCGCCAAAGCACATGCAATATGGTGCATGGTTGTGTTAGCCAAGTAATTGATTAGGCTTATTTATATAGCAGATTTGAGAATCTAAGGTACCTCCCTTTATATCATTTACCCAAGCGGGGATCCATATAGGGTCGTCAATCCTAGTTAGTCACATAGGATAGGCAAGTTGTAGGGCATCACCCCTAATGAAAGCTGTGGATGGGTAAATTCAAGAGTTTACACTCAAGGTCACTGCGGGGAGACTCATCACCTTAGCGTAGGCCTAACTTATAGTCAATGTCACTATGAGAAGGCTCGTCACCTCAGCGTAGGTCAACAGCTCGAATACAGTGTCCCATACACCACCATATTCGACTACGAGTTTGGGTTGCTCACTAGACACTACGGGGAGGCTCGTCACCCCAGCGTAGGCCGACAGCTCGACCATAATATCCCATATACCACCATGCCCGGCTCATGAGTCTTAGTAGATCTTAGTACCATGGTTGAAATGGGTTTTACATTGGTAAGTGATACCTTAGATTCAAGCAGTAGTGTCCATACATGGTAAACACACAATAGGCTAATCGGGTTATTTGACAAGTGCGATTGGTACGATCGCATGCTGAATTAATCGACATGGAGCGCATAAGCACTCCACGTGACCTAACCACTGTCGACAATCACCGTACGACTCGGATTCATCGAACATATCCAATGTGGCGAAACTAGTTCGGCTACTCAATTGGGAACTGTTACCAATTGCTTGGACTATGTAGTAGTCCCAATCATGCTCAAATACAATACATAGTCACATATGTTAATCATAGCAGCTTTTAACAAATAATTCAAACATAATTCTCATTTGAGTATTTTATCAAACACCTTGAACATGTTGTTATACATATGCATTTCATCCATAAATCACATAGTAGCAATTTACATTACATGAAGGAAATTATAGATATAGATAAGGTAGTTGAGAATCCTATATCAACACCCTTAATAAAAGTGATTCATCAAATAATTTCTCATTCAGACATTTTATCAAACACGTAGACTACATTACTGCATACATGAACTAAATTAGTTATAGCATATATTATGGTAAATCCTTTCAAAAGGGAGTTGTCATACATATAACAAACATGTATTCTAAATTAATAGTCATGGCAAGCATAATCAAAATTTCAATTTCATTCAAAAATTTGAACAAACACATGGAATGCATTATATATTCACATAGTTCACATACATGTATAATTTATCAAACACATCGTAACTAAGATCGTATGGCAGCAATCAAGTCAGACATAAATCATTGCTGACATTGAAATCCTTGAAAACCATAACCTAAACATTTATAGTATGCACCTTTCGTCAATTTGCTCGATTCAAACTCGGTTCGATTCCAACACCCCCGTCTACAGAACAATGGTTACCTAAATCACGAAATAGGTTAGCTATTTCGTCGATTCTTCTATTTGGATTCCTAAAACAAGATTTGGGTTAGGATTTCTTACTCAAATCGAAGTTGGAATGGTTCGTGTAGCGATGGTAGGGAGGCGATTGGGTACGTGGAGTAGTGGGAGTGAATCCTAGCAACGATTTCCCGAACTCTCACTCTACTCCTCACTCTTTTCTCCTCTTTTCTGTCTTCTCTCACTTAGGGTTTGAGAAATTCGTATAAGAGAGGGGTGGGGTGGTTTAAGGTCCTTATATAGGCTCAGAAGTGATGTAAATGATCCCAAGGCCATGGTATACTTAGGTTATAGTCAAAGGGTGCCTGTTTTTGACAAACAGGGCCCTTAGGGAGGTCCATTTCTTACCCGTGTCATGGAGCAAGTTCCCTGACAATGGATTTATGCCAGGACTGTCTTTATGGTGCGATTTGACAAACGGATCGGCCGTGAAGGACCTATATTAGATCAACGGTCGTCATTCCTAGATCAGAGCCACAAGTATACCGACAGGTGCAGGAAAAGTTTCCTGATCCATGGGTGTAGTTGGGTAAGAAACTGACGGTTTGAATTCTTCAATTTTGCCCACAAGCGAATGACCTAAATCACTTAAGTTTTAAGTCAATTTCTAAAGATATTCGCGATTCTCACACACTTCACTCAGGGCTCAAGTTGTGCGTTTCTGGATACCATTTGGGCTCGATTGTCAAACCCAATAATGCGGTTGTAATCCTATAGTTTCGGGTTCATCGAACTTTCGACGCGCGGTGCAGGTCCGATACGAAGTTTTAATGTGCTCCCAAGAGCAACTGGGTTTTATGATTTTCTCGAGGTTTTCAAGTAATGTTGAGTTAGCAATTTTAATGGTTTTAAGTCTTGCAGTTTATATAGATAGTGGTTCAAGCTAATCCACCGATTAATTTAGTTTAGTACTTAATTAATTTTGTCTAAATTCCACCATATACGGTCTTTAGGGATTTCTACCTGAGGTGGTACTCGGGTCTTTGTACGAATTTTTCCAAGACGTTACAATCTACTCCCCTTAAAGAAAAATTTCATCTTTGAAATTAGTAACTCTGTACTCCTCGAGGATCTGAGGGTAGTTCTTACAGACTTCGACTTTTGTTTCCCAAGTAGCCTCTTCTTCTGTGTGGTGAGTCCATAATACTCTCACAATTGGGATAACTTTATTGCATAGCACTTGTTCCTTCCTATCCAGGATATGTGTACGTCGCAGTATATAGGTAGCATCCTCACTTAGCTGCACCTGCTCCCACTTGATAATGTGAGTAGGATCAGGAACGTATTTCTTCAGCATCAATACATGAAATACATTGTGCACGCTGGCGAGTGGTGTGGGCAAAGTAAGGCGGTATGCTACCTCACCTACTCAGTCTAGAATCTGGAATGGACCAATAAATCGTGGTGTAAGCTTCCCCTTCTTGCCAAATCGAAGGACTCCCATCATTGGGAAAACCTTAAGGAATACATGATCTCCAACTTTAAATTCCAACTGTTGCCGTTGGGTATCGGCATAACTCTTCTATCTACTCTGTGCTGGAAGAAGTCGACGCCTGATAATATAAATCTTTTTTGAGGTTGCTTGAACCAAATCTGGGCCAATCAGGCTCTTCTTGCCAACTTCCACCCAACAATGTTGTGCTTGACATGGGCGCCTATACAATGCTTCATAGGGAGCCATGCCAATGCTCGCTTGGAAGCTATTGTTATAAGTAAACTTATCATAGGGAAGGTAGTCATCTCAACTGTCCTTGAAATCAAGCACACATGCTCATAACATATCTTCAAGTATCTGATTTACCCGTTTCGTCTGCCCATCAGTCTGTGGGTGGAACGCGGTACTGAACTTCAATTTCACTCATATTGCTTCCTGGATTCAAGTCCAGAAAATAGATGTGAATCGCGTGTCTCGATCCGACACAATCTCCATAGGCATCCATGCAGTCGTACGATCTCCTTGATATACAGCTTGGCTAAATCATCTGCTCAGTTTGAAACTCTAATCGGGAGGAAATGAGCCGATTTTGTCAATTGGTCCACAATCACCCTAATGAAGTCATATCCCTTCCTCATCTTTGGTAACCTGAAAATGAAATTCATAGATATGAAATTCCATTTCCATTCAGCTATGGGCATGAGCTGAAGTAAACCTGAAGGTCGGCGATGCTCAGCCTTGACCTACTGACATGTGAGATAACAGGATACAAAATCTGCTATGTGGGCCTTCATGTTGTCCCACCAGTATGAACGCTTCAAATCCCGATACATCTTTGTACTATCGGGATGCATTGCCAATTTTGAATTATGTGCGGTTTCCAAAACCTCTCTCCTCAAGTCATGGAGTTCGGGACACATAGGCGGCCATGATACCTCAAACCTCCATCTAAGCCAACCCTTCATTCGGAGTCTTCACTGTCACATGCTCGTTTTCTCATCTTCACCAACAGTTCATCTTCTTCCTGAGCCGCAATGATTGGATCATCGATAAGTGGCTGTACGTGGATGTGTGTGACACTGTCGAACGACTCCTCTACTGTAAGCTTCTGTTCGAAGTCTCGCACAAACTCTACCATATTCCATTCCTCTACCATTAGCGGAGCTACAAATTCTATTGTCTTCTTATAGCTCAACGCATCTGCCACAAGGTTGGCCTTCCTAGGATGGTAGGAGACCTCAAACTTGAAGTCCTTTAAGGTTTCCATCCAACGACGCTGCCTCATATTAAGGTCTCTCTACATAAAGATGTATTTAAGGCTCTTGTGGTCGCAAAAGAGCTCGAACTCCTCTCCGTAGAGTTAATGTCTCCAGAGCTCTAATGCGAAGATAACTACTACTAATTCCAGGTTATGCGTAGGGTAGTTTTCTTCATGTTTCCTCAACTGTCGCAATGCATAAGCAATCACTTTGTCCTTTTGCATAAGGACACAACCCAAACCGACATGAGACGCGTCAGTGTATATAGTATATCTAACCCCTTACTTTGGCAATATTAGCATAGGTGCGGACGTCAGCTTATCCTTTAATTCCTGAAAGACTGCTTCTGCTTTCTCGTTCCAAACAAACTTAAATCCTTCTGAGTGAGTTGAGACAATGACCTAGCTATCTTGGAAAAGTCATTAATGAATCGATGAATAGTAGCCAGTAAGTCCAAGGAAACTCTTCACTTCAGTAACCGAACCGGGCTATTCCCATTCCTGTACCGCGGTCACCTTGGCCAGGTCCACGAAAATTCCTTCCTTGGAAACCACGTGTCCCAGAAACTTGACTTCTTCCTTCCAGAAGTTGCATTTCCAGTACTAAGCAAACAACTGATTCTTCCTGAGAGTATCGAAGACTGCTCGCAGGTCCTCTTTGTGATCCTTTTGGCTCTTGGAATATATCAAAATGTCATCTATAAATACGATGATGAACCGGTACAGATACGCCTGAAACACCTGGTTCATGAGGTCCATGAACATGGCCGGTGCATTTGTAAGTTCAAACGACATCACAAGGAATTCATAGTGCCCAAAACTGGTTCTAAATGTTGTCTTCTGCGTGTCTTCATCCCTGACGCGCAACTGATGATATCCAGACTGTAAGTCAATCTTTGAGAAATACTGTGCCCCTTTCAACTGGTCGAACAAATCATCTATCCTGGGCAAATGATATTTGTTCTTCACCGTCACTTGATTCAACCTGCGATAATTAATACACAATCAGAGCGATTTGTCTTTCTTCTTTACAAATAATATAGGTGCTCCCCAAGAAGATATGCTAGGCCATATAAAACTTGCATCCAACAGATCATCGATCTGTTTCCTCAACTCCTCCATTTCACATGGGGGCATGCGATACGTCAATAGAGAAATGGGTGTCGCACCAGGCACAAGGTCGATAATAAAGTTGATCTCGCACCGCAGAGGTAGTCCTGGTATTGTTCTGAACACGTCCATGAAATCTTGGACTACAGGGGTGTCCTCAAGTGTCGGACCATCAACATTTTCCAATACGAAAACTAACAACTTATGCGATAGGGCCAACTGACCTGCAATGGAAAAGTAAAGGTCACACCCTCAAGTCCATGGGCCGTCACCAATTTGATATCACAGTCGATCTCTGCCTTCATCTCGGTGAGCCAATTCATGCCAAGGATGATGTCGTAATGATGCAGCGGGGTGACAATAAGGTCAATGCTCACCATTCTGCTCCCTAAGTCTATTAGGCAATCTTTACATAACTTAGTAGCGTCGGAGAAAGTCCGTGTTGTGGTAAGGACTCTCACCCCAACTGTAGGGGTAGTGTTCAACCCCAAACGCTTGACCGTGGAGCATGATACTATTGATATAGTGGACCCGGTGTCCACCAATAGAAATACAAGTTTACCTTGAATGTGGGCAGTGACTGCAAAGGCTAAGGGCACTGCAGTTGCTGTCTCAGATGCACCAGCTACTAGTGCATGTACGCGTGCTCGTTGAGGACGATTTGCTTCTGCTACCATAGGTCGTTGAGGTGGCCTATTTCAAGGTACAGGTGGTCGGTAAAATGGTTGTGCTGGCAGTGCCGATCGTAGAGGTGGAGCTGATAAAGCTTACGGTTGCTTACGGTTGATCTTCTGAGGCGGCGTAAAATCATTATCCCTCATCTTAGTAAAACAATAGGTATCTAAATGGCCCATTTTCTTACAGTGGGTGCACCATAGATCTGATCACCTCGGCTGGGTCGGTGGAGTCATAAGCTTAGGAGGCGAATCTGCATGTGGCCTCTTTCCGAGGAATGGTCGATACAGCAAATCAAGTCGAGGCCTCGGGCTCATGGGCATACTGTCTGAGATAGTCTGTCTCCATCCTAGTCAGATTGCAGGGACATGTTCACTAGCTCATCATAGTTGGGAATGCTAGCACATCACATCTTAGTGTGGATTTCAGGCTGCAGACCATCTGAAAATCGCCGCATCCTCATCGGTTCATCTGTTAGGATCAGTGGAGCATATCTGGACCGCTCCATAAATTTGATCTCATATTCTGACACGGTCATTCCTCCCTATTGGAGGCGAAGGAACTTGCCCTCCTTTTCATTGTGGTAAGTGAGGGGGAAATACTTCCCATGGAAGTGAGTCTCAAATGCGTCCCACGTCCACACATGCCCTATAGGAACTGTTCGTAGGATGCTGTCCCACCATATACTAGCCTCCTTCTCGAACATATAGGTGACCAGCTCAACTTACTCTGCCTCAATGTAGTGCAGCGGCTTCAACATCTTAGAGATGTGATCTAGCCAGTATTTGGCTTTCTCGGGCCTGTGAGTGCCTGTGAAGGTATGAGGATGGAAACGCTGGAAGTGCTTAAAAAGGTCGCTGGTATTCATATTTTCAGTAGGCTACATAGGTGGTGCAGGAGGGACCATATTCATGTTCTGGGCAATGTCCCCCGCAATAGTAGCCAAAAACTGTTGTTGTTGCTGCATTAAAAATATCATCTGCTCCAACCTATTAGGAGGAGGAGCTGAATGAAGTACTTGTGGCGTCGATATAGATGCACAATTCTGTTCCGAAACTGGTGGTGCAGAAGGTGTTGGACCATTGGTGGGGCCAGTGGTCGGCTGTGAATCCGGCTTAATCTCAATATTCAGGCCCAAACTGGGGTCCGTATGGTTATCGCTCAGGGGAGGTACCCCATCAATCGATACGCCAAGTGCGAGACGTGTTATGTTCCGAGCGTTTTTAGGAGGCATCCCTATATACAACATAGGGTGCAACATGTGTAAGATTTAGAATAATAATACTCAAAATTTCCCCATCATTCTACACATTTTAATTGAAAAGAAGCTTCATGCATTCCATTTAACCAAAAATTGTCACAATACAGAAGATGTAGTATTACATGAATCATGACAGAAGATGCATGAGAGCTAATCTAACAAAAGCTTTAAACACTTAGCACACCAACATCCAACTAAGCCCAACTAAGCCTACCAAGGCTATTATAAAGGAAAACAAGAAATAAGGGAAACCCAAAGACAACTACAACATATAACTAGTTGTCCAACTCTGGTGAAGGGGGAGGCGCACCCTTATCCTGTATACAACACAGGAGGGCCTTTATAGTGCGAGACATCTTCTTGAACTTCTATTTTATATAGGCCTGATTCTCTTCAATCTGAGCCATGCAGGCTTCTAAGGTGGCCCGATCACGGCAGTCGTCACGAGTAGTAGTAGGAGGTCCCCCATCTGAACCTTGGGCCTCCACCTTATCCTCACTGCATTCCTCATCGTTTCCTTCCTCAATGCTTTCCTCTTCACTTCCTTCTTCCTCTTCACTCTCTTCTTCAATCTCATCCCTAGACTCATCAAGCCTTACTTATCGTTGCCTGGGGCCTATGCCCATATTGTTGAGCGCGCTCTCGCTGATAATGTGGATCGGGGCAATGTTCTCCATATGGAGTCTAAAAATGAAGTGGTGGGCAATTTTACAAATAAGTCGGCCAAAGGGAAGTGAGGTATCTCCCCGTGTAGATCGCGCAGTACCCACAATCTGAGACAAGATGAATGTAGGCAGGTATAGCTTGTCTTCCTGACCAGTTTTGTAAAAGAAATCCACCATGAGCTAAGTACATTCCGTGCTGTTACTCCACCTGGGATATATGTTATACGTAAATATATGGTAGAGCAGGCGGAAGTCGTTCTTCATTTTGGTCAATGCAAGGCTATTTCATTGCCTCCACCGCTCAAGCTGGCCACAAAGAAAATGTGTGCAGTGATTTCTTTCTCGTTCACTAGTAAGGTTCTTCTCACTGGCATGTACGACTCCACGCTCCATTCCCATGATGCGAGCCAATACATCTACATTAACTATGGCCACTTCTCTCCCCATGGGGATAGAAAACTGCAGAGGCTCCAGTAGTGGGTCTCGTATGTGGGCGTTGAAGGCCCGTACAGAGCCTTCACTCGCATGGGTATTTCCCTTAAATATGGAACCCCATCCATTTTCCAGGAGCATGTCTATCACTGGGTACAACTCGAAAAGCCTTTCATCCACATCAGCCTTGAATACCACTTTAAGGTTACGGAACTTACCAAGTTCAATGTCCAGTGGTAGAGATCTTTCGATGGGCATTCACGGGTCAAGATCCCGCTTTGACCTTCTCTCTTGCTCAACGCTCGTGCTTGCTTCGACGCCCGTCTTCTTCCTTGGACAGGTTGGGAGGCTAGGCCCGGCTTCATCCACGGATGCCCTCTTCTTCCCCATGAGGGAAAGGAGTGCGGAGATGCAGAAAATAGTGGTAACTAGCTCAAAAAGAGCCATGGAAGTGAAGAAGCTTGGATATTGAAGTGAATGGGAAAGTTTAGGCATTTTGAGACACAAAGATGGGTTTGTGTCCTTAGATGAGGAGTAATAAGGGAGATGGAGGTTTTAGGAGATGGGTTTGAGAGAATGGTGGAGGATGCGTGTGTAATGTAGAGGAAAAAGAAGCTTGAGTGTATGGAATAGAGATTTGAGAGGGAAAATGGGGTTTTGGAGGGGTTTGGAGGTGAGAATGGAGTGAAATGGGGTGGAAAGGGCCAAAAGGGAGTGAAATAGAGGGCCCCACACATGAAATAGGGCCCCACACATGTGGGTGGGGGTGGTGAGCCGCCAGAACCTAGGGCCCACCGCAGCCCGCTAGAGGTCCGGACGGTGACACCATGATCCTCTGGACTGTTGATGGTGCCTCTGCCTGGGGGCAGTGGCCACCCCCTTTCGGGACACCGTAAGGGTGTGGGGGACCCCCTGGGTCCCACCGGAACATATGCTTTGGGCTCCTATGCCCACGTGATGCACTTTCTTGGTCCATTTCACACATATTCATGCATTTTGGCGTGTTTCAAGTTTGAGATTCACCGACTAATAGCTTAAACCTGTCGATTGATGGTCTAAAAAGGAATCGAAATCATTTCACATGACCTCAGACGCATACGGGTTACATTCCAATGATCAATTTTGCCCATTGGTGAAAATTGGGATCCTATGATCATTTCTACATTTTATCGCCCCCACCTAAGTCAAAGTGCATCAGAGTGGATCGTGTTACCATAACCCAGGTCTTGTTTAATCTAAATCATGCTCTGATACCAACTTGTAACGCCCTGAAAATTGGGGGTTGAGCAAAGGCTCAACTCTCGAGATCCGATGCATCACTTATGCAACATAGATAATGATGTTTAAATATTATTAATATTAGTACATTAAACATGAGTGGGATTATACTAAAATAACATATCATACTCCGGGTGTGATTAAATTAAGCAAGCGGAAGACTTAAGTACTAGTATTATAACATGAAAGTGTTTCACCATCCTGAGTATGAATCTGTTCCTGGCTGAATATATACAAGTATTGTTCCAAAATTTACAAAATATCAAGAAATAACTGTTCAACTAATCCATGCAGCCCTGTAATCTCGGAGATGCAGCTCTAAGTCTACACATACCCGCCTGAGAGCTGCATGTAGGAGAACTCCTCCTCGTCTATGAAATCTGTCTCCATCGCATAAGCCTCGCCATAACCTGCATCTAAATCAGAGTCTGGTTGGTGTTTTAAAACATCGTCCCAGAGTGGGAATGAGTGATCAACTCAGTGGTACTATAAGACAAAGGTTAACATGTTATCAATTCAATCAAACAGTAATGATAAAGCAATACAACAACACTTTCTAATTACTTTTGTTAATGCAGGAATGATATGTAGTAATGATGCATGCCCTTGCCTATACTCCCTCAATGACTTCATCTAACCATCACACATAGCAAACTCCCTAAATGTACACTTCCTCGCCAAAGTACATGCAATGCGGTGCATGGTCGTGTTAGCCAAGTTATTGATTAGTCTTATTCATACAGCAGATTTGGAAAGCTAAGGTACCTCCCTTTATATCATTTACCATAGCGGGGATCCATATAGGGTCGTCAATCCTAGTTAGTCACATACGATAGGCAAGTTGTTAGGCATCACCCTTAATGAAAGCAGTGGATAGGTAAAATCAAGAGTTTACACTTGAGATCACAATGGGGAGGCTCATCACTTCAGCGTAGGCCTAGCTTATACTCGAGGTCACTATGGGAAGACTCGTCACCTCAACGTAGGCCGACAGTTCGAATACAATATCCCATACACCACCATATTCAGCTCACGAGTTTGGGTTGCTCACTGGACACTACAGGGAGGCTCGTTACCCCAGCGTAGGCTGACAGCTCGACCACGGTGTCCCATACACCACTATGCCCGGCTCATAAGTCTTAGCGGATCTTGGTACCATGGTTGAAACAGGTTTTACATTGGTAAGTGGTACCTTAGATTCAAGCAGTAGTGTCCATACATGGTAAACACACAATAGGCCAATCATGTTATTTGACAAGCACGATTGGTACGAGCGTATGCTGAATTAATCAACATGGAGCAAATAAGCACTTCACATGGCCTAACCACTATCGACAATCACCGTATGGCTTGGATTCATCGAACGTATCCAATGTAGTGAAACTAGTTCGGCCACTCAATCGGGAACCGTTACAGATTGCTTGGACTATGTAGTAGTCCTAATCATACTAAAATGCAATATGTAGTCACATATGTTAATCATAGCAACATTTAACAAACAATTCAAACATATTCTCATTTGAGCATTTTATCAGACACCTTGAACATGTTGTTATACATATGCATTTCATCCATAAATCATATAGTAGCAATTTACATTACATGAAGGAAATTATAGATATGGATAAGGTAGTTGAGAATCCTATTTCAACACCCTTAATAAAAGCAATTCATCAAACAATTTCTTCTTCAGACATTTTATCAAATACTTAGACTATACATTACTACATACATGAACTAAATTAGTTATAACATATATTATGGCAAGTCCTTTCATAAGGGAGTTGTTATACATACAATAAACATGTATTCTAGATTAATAGTCATGGCAAGCACAATCAAAATTTTAATTTTATTCAAACATTTGAACAAACACATGGAATGTATTATATATTCACATAGTTCACACACATGTATAATTTATTAAATACATCGTAACTAAGATCGTATGGCAGCAATCAAGTCAGACATAAATCATTGCTGACATTGAAAGCCTTGAAAACCATAACCTAAACATTTATAGTCCGCACCTTTCGTCGGTTTGCTCATTTCGAACTCGGTTCGAATCTAACACTTCCGTCTACAGAATAATGGTTACCTAAATCACGAAATAGATTAGTTATTTCATCGATTCTTTTATTTGGATTCCTAAAATAATATTAGGGTTAGGATTTCTTACTCAAATTAAAGTTAGAATGGCTCGTGTAGTGATGGCGGGGAGGCGATTCGATACGTAGAGTAGTGAGAGTGAATCCCAGCAATGATCTCCCGAACTCTCACTCTACTTGTCACTCTTTTCTCCACTTTTCTCTCTTCTCTCACATAGGATTTGAGAAATTCGTATGAGAGAGGGGTGGGGTGGTTTAAGGGCCTTATATAGGCTTAGAAGTGATATAAATGGCCCCAAGGCCATGATATACTTAGGTTATAGCAAAAGGGTGCTTGTTTTTTACAAACAGGGCCCTTGGGAAGGTCCATTTCTTACCCACGTTATGGAGCAAGTTTCCTGACAATGGATCTATGCCAAGATTGTGTTTATAGTGCGATTTGACAAACGAATTGGCCGTGAAGGACCTGTATTAGATTAACAGTTGTCGTTCCTCGATCAGGGCTACAAGTATACCGATAGGTGTAGTGAAATTTCCCCTAGTCATGGGTGTAGATGGGTCAGAAACTGATGGTTTGAAGTCTTCAATTCCTCCCGCAAGCGAATGGCCCAAATCACTTAAGTTTCAAGTCAATTTCTAAAGATATTCGCGTTTCTCACACACTTCACTCAGGGCTCAAGTTGTGCATTTTTAATACCATTTGGGCTTAATTTTCACTATGGTTGTCAAACCCAATAAGGCGGTTGTAATCTTATAATTTTGTGGTCATCGGACTTTCAACACGCGGTCCAGGTCCGATACGAAGTTTCAATGTACTCCCAAGAGCAACTAGGTTTTGGGATTTTCCTGTGGTTTTCAAGTAATGTTGAGTTAGCGATTTTAATGGTTTTAGATCTTACAGTTTGTATAGATAGTGGTTCAAGCTAATCCACCAATTAATTTAGTTTAGTACTTAATTAATTTCGTTTAAATTCCACCATATACGGTCTTTAGGGATTTCTGCCTTAAGTGGTACTCGGGTCTTTGTACGGATTTTTCCGAGACATTACATTCAACCTCGGTCTCACCGAGATTATTACTACATCGTAGCCCTGCACTTAGGGTTGTGAACAATGCTTAATGCACCACTTCGGAGTCTATATAAAGACTTTCATTTCATTTTTTTAAACAATGAAAATTCATTTCTCCTCTTGTAAAACTCTCTATCTTTTGGTTTACGAATTTTAGTTACTAAGTTTGTCGTTGAGTTAACTCAGTACTTTTGGGTTAAAGCATAATAGTTGTGCAATTGTGTCGATGTCACCATAGACTTGAACCAATTTTAGAGTAAGCAAGACAAGTTTACAGGAATCAGGTAACAACATAGTCTTGAACCTGAATTCTTTTAGTGTAAATCACAAGTACATGCCACTTTCATAACTCTTTCTTTACAAGTGATTTTGCGATTCGGTGCTTTTCTATCATACACCATTACCTAGATTTTATGAGTGCTCTAGGGAATTCGCTTAAATTCTTATAGGATGCAGCCTCCACTTCCACACTTATATAGGTGAATTTCAGCAAGTGTATACAGTAACTATATATACTACCAAATATATAGCTATGGATCCATTGAGAGTTCTAAAAAACTCATCCTTATGCATTGTTGCTCGCACTACTTCATCATAGAAGGGGCTAATTTATATCAATGCAATCGTCTACCTCGCATATTATTATTTACTCATAGAACCTATCTCATAGGATCTCCACTTATATAGGTTGAGTTGCCGACACTGGTAGCTTATATAGTAGACTTAGCCTCATTTCCTTTGATGTATCATTGACTAATCTTTTAGATAGTCCTTTAGTCAGAGGTTCTACTAGATTTTTTTTCTGACCTCACAAAGTTAATAGATATGGCTCCATCATGCAACATGTGTTTCACTATATTGTGTCTGAGTCTACTATGTCTGCTCTTTCTATTATGTATTTTACTCTTTGCTTTTGCTATAGCTCCTTGATAATCACAATGAATAGATACGGATGATACAGGCTTTGACCATAATGGTATATCAGCCAAGAGATTTCTAAGTCACTCGGCTTCTTATCCAATCTTTTCTAAGGCAATAAACTTAGATTCTATAGTTGACCGAGCGATACATATTTGCTTGGTAGACTTCCAAGAGACTTTTCCTCCACCCAAAGTGAAGATGTATCTGTTAGTGGATTTTGTCTCATCTGAATCAGTGATCTAGTTAGCATCACTGTATCCTTCTAATACAAAAGGATAATCATTATAATTTAAATCATAAAACATACTGCCTTTTAGGTATCTCAAAATCCTAGACAAGGCATTCCAATGCTCATTTCTAAGGTTATGTGTATATCTACTTAACCTTCCTACTGCAAAAGTTATGTCTGGTCTAGTGTAGTTAGTTAGATACATGAGGCTACCAATAATTCTAAAATACTTCAATTAAGACATACTACTACCTATTCTTCATGAGAGTCACAATGTAATCATAAGGTGTACTGACAGGTAAATAGTCAAAATAGTTAAACTTTGTCAGTAGCTTCTCAATATAATTAGATCGTAATAATACAATAACATGATTTTTCCTGGTTACTTCAATACCTAAGATTACACTAGTCTCTCCTAAATCTTTCATGTCAAATTTAGAAGACAAGAATTTCTTTGTCATAATAACTAATTTAATGTTAGTTTAAAAAATAAGCATGTCATTATCATAAAGGCAGATAATAACATAATCATTTCCAAAAATTTTACTATATACACATCTATCTATATCATTTATATGATAACCATTTGATTTTAAAACACTATTAAATTTTACATGTCATAGTTTAAGAGCCTATTTTAGACCATATAGTGATTTAATTAGTCTACATACTTTATTTTCTTTACTTGATATCTTATAACCCTCAAGTTGCTCTATATATATTTCTTCTTCTAAATATCTATTTAGGAAAGTCATCTTAACGTCCATCTGGTGCACCACCAGTTTATATATGGAAGCTATCACTATTAAGATCCTGATAGTTGTAATCCAAGATACAGGGGAATATGTAACACCCCGTACTTTTCAATACTCGAGTGTTACCAGATGGACCTAACTTAGTAATTCAAATTTATTTTAGTTATACATTCACTTTCATTTAGTTCAAATCTGACTGTCGAAATTAACCTTCATTCTTAAATCAAGCGATCCAATCGTTGAATTAAGCGAATTAGTAGGATGTCGAGGATTGAGAATTAAAAATTCACTTGGAGTGGCCCAGTTTA
Organism: Magnolia sinica; assembly: GCF_029962835.1. NCBI lineage: Eukaryota > Viridiplantae > Streptophyta > Magnoliopsida > Magnoliales > Magnoliaceae > Magnolia > Magnolia sinica. The sequence continues at coordinate 67,370,961 of NC_080579.1, read as the reverse complement.
ATGCAAAGTAATTCTAATATCAAGGTATATAGCTAAATGAGACATAATGAGTAGTCCCACATTTTAAATATAGGTATAATGAGAAGACAAAATAAATAACAACAACAACAATGATAATAGTTAATGTTTAAATAGTATAAAATCATAGGATGGGTAATCTTAGTTACCTACAAAGTGGGACCCACGACATGAATGAAAATGCATACATGTGCGAAGAAGAAAATAATAATAATAATAATAATAATAAAGTGAAATAAATAATTATAATGATATATAGTTTATAATAAAGTAATAATAATAAAATTAACAATAACATTAGTATTTGGATAGTAACCCATTATGAAAGACTTACAAACAGCCCATTAGGGCCCTTTTAACCATTGATGTTTAAATTCAGGACGTTCCGACTGTCAAATCAGCGAGAATCCATAAATAGGTCCTGAATCAAGTTGTGGGCCCCACCTAAGCTTTAGATCTGCTTGATCTTCGATCAAGGGCCCTTGTTGGGAACCTCCAAATGGAGTGAATGGTGTGGATTTGACCACGCGTCTCTATGGACCCCACTTCTAAGTACCGCGTGCACACTATTGGTGTATGCCCGGGGTGCACCGGATTGCCAGATTAGGTCAAGTTGGGTTCGACTCGAACTCAAAGGAGAAACTCTCCATTTTTCCTTTTCCCTTTTTTTAACCAATTGATGGACAGTGTCCATAGTTTTGATCAGGGCCCATAAATTAGGGCCCATTTCCATGATTGGAACCATCCATTGCATGCGCCCCTCGAAAATGACCTCAATCCAAGTGTTTACACAGACCCATGCACATGTGCATGCATACAACAATAGGCACAAGTGGGTGTGTGTTGTGGAGAACTTCCGAAAATGGAAATCTCCTACATCTCCCTGCAACACTGGAGATCCGTGTGCTTCTCTCCTTCTCCATCTCAACGTAGAATCGAGCAATCCCAACCCTTCTTTTCTAGCTACATGGTTTATGGTTTTTGAGCAAAACCACGGCCGGTTTTCGGCCCTACCCGCTATATTTGGAGGTGGTTTCTGCCAAAGTAAATTCAGACCACTTGTTATCAATCCGATGGTTCTAAGGCGTTAGGATAAGTGGATAAAAGGGAGAGGATTGAGCAATAGGGGCTCCTCATCCATTTACGGTGACTTCGCTAAAAAATCCATCATTGCCTTCCAAGCTTGAACCCACCAGAAAAACCTCATTGGAGCTTCAATCCGATCATGCTTTAAGCTCCCATTGGCTTGTCTGCACCATTCCCATGCATCATTTTAAAGAAAGACGTGGGCGTTCATGATCTACCATTAATGGCAATTCACCTTCCCCACCATTCTCTTGCTATCGCACCACCTGAACCTCCATGAAACTTCTAAAGGCCTCTTGCACAAGCTTTCAGGGGTTGATCTAAGCTATCCCCCATCTTCCTTTTGAGGAAAGACCTTGCCATTCATAAAATGCCATTGAAGCTTGAGCTTTTTCCCTATTCAAACCGCACCAAGCTTGGTCCAAGTCGGACAGGTTTGGTCGAGTCCAAACTTCATGAAAATCTAGAAAGAGAGAAGCAATGAAGCAGAAAAGGAGGAAGAGGGAGAAGGGAAAGCAAAGAGGGAGAGAGTCAGTTCAAGCTGGTGCCACACTACACCACTGCACCAGGCGACTCAAACCAAGCCGAGTCTGGACCGAGTTAGGCCAGGCTTGGCATTCGTTGTTGGACGCCTCTGGAGAAGAAAGAAAGAGAGGAAAAGGAAGAAAGAAAAAAATGAAAGAGAGTGAAGGAAGAGGAAGGAGGACTCGACAATCAATTAGGCTCCAAACCGAGTCGTGCCAAGTGGAGTTTACCCTTCGGAGGGGGAGATAGGGAGTGAGTCGGGACTAGTCTGGCTTATTCCAAGCCCGACCCAATCCCCTCAGCAACATCTACATGGTCCCACCGTCATCGCTGCCGAGCTGAGCTCATGTCAGTTGGGTGCTTTGACCCACCAAGTCGGACAGAGTGGGTCAGCCACTATAGATCCTCTTGGTCCCTATCCATCTAAAGGGAGGAGAGGAGGAAAGAAAAACATAAGAAGGAGAAAAAGAAAATCAGTAGAGAGAGAAAGAGAAGTAGGAAGTCGGAGGTAGCTGCTGGGCTTAGTGAGTTGACTCAACGACCTGTCAAGCTTACTTGAGTTGTGGGTTGAGTCTAGTGTTTTGGGTCAATTCAAGTGTTGCTAAGTTAGTTCCGGTCAAGAGGCGAGGTTCACCTCCAAACCACATTAAATCTCATCGAGGCAAGCTACTGAGTCAAGTAATGTAAGTCAACTTTTCTCCCCAAAACAAATTGCTTCAAGCCATTATTATCATTAGTACTACTATGATAATTGTGATTATTAAGCATGATTAACCATTTAAGGATTATCCATGCTAACATTAGTTATTATAAATAAAAATTACAGTTATTAAATATTAGCATTTTATTTATCTTTCTTAAATATTTATCATTGATAGTAAATTGTACTAATTAATATCATCATAATGATTATTATTGTTACATTAGCTAATATTAATTGTAACACTAATGTTAATAAATATTTTATAATTATTGAATTAACATTATAATTAATTGCACACCAACTAGGGTTCAAACCCTAAAAAGCTAGCCTAGACCTAAACTCTAGGATGAAATCCTAGACCTAAGTAATCTAAACCCTAGGTCAATACTTAAAACATAAATTGTGAGTTAAGTTTAGATCTAATGATACAATTTCATAATTCATGGTAAGATCCAAGTCTAAGGGCGTGCGCACTTCCTAACGACATTAGTTGACGATTCGACACATAAGGTGATGATTTCTTCCCCTTGAGCTTTCCATTTTCAAATTAGTGTAAGGGATAGTTTTTGTTATCGAATCTTAAGGGATGACTTACATTTGAACTACAACTGATAGCTTGTAAACCATGATCACATTTAATGGTTATTAAATCTTATATGTTAGTTTCCATTTAAATTCTAATTGATAGGTTATACATTTGATTTATGATCTCTTGTGGTAGTTATGGACTTTATTATCAACATATATCTTGCATGTTGTATCTATACACTTTCTCATGTCAATGAATTGTTTCTAAGTCGCTTATGGAATTCAATTCACTACATCCACTAGTGAAAAACTTCACTTATGTATGTGAAGCCACACTTAGGATGTAACGGGACAGAATGTGTTAGAAATGGACCCTTTACTTAGAGGTTACCCTGGGTGGTGGAATATTAACGTGGGTTTACCATTCATAAGTTGTTGTGCCTATACAGCTTTAGGGATAACCTCTTTACTGCCCTGATTTAATATCGCCCTACGTAACCTCTTTACTGCTTCGATTTAGCATTTACCTCATGCGATCTTTTTATCTCTTCGATTTAGTGTTTGTCCTACGATTTGATATTTGTCCTGTGTGGCTTCGACGGTTCCTTCCTATATTACCATGTGGTGATAAGTCCCACATATTGAATTATGATTGACCACTAGTCGATGGACTTCCATTAAACATCCTAATGTGGGAGACTCATGAGCCGGGGATGGTGGAATGGGACACTATACCTGAGCTGTCGGCCTATGCTGGGTGACGAGCCCCCCATAGTGACCTTTGAGCTTTCTTAAATTGGCTGATTGTAATCAAAATAATAACGGTTTGGCTAATCGTGCATTCATAGCATACGTGCGATGACGGGTGGTTAATTCTAGATCTTATAGCACGTGCCCTTAGGCCTTACTGTGATATCGTTTCGCTTGCTCCCAGACCATCGACTATCGACATATATACATGATGTACAATGGCTTGGTCATTATGCTTGCACATGATGTACGCACATGATGTGCTACACACTGACCAGCCATATGCATGGGTGACGAGCCCAAGTCTAACTGAATGAGCATTCCTCGATCGATGTGCATTCATGCATCCATGCATTTAAACAAGATTGCATCACGTATTATTTTGGATGCCTTATTTCTTTAAACTATGCTTGACTAATGCGGCAGTGTGTAATCTTGAGGGGAATTCACATTAAGTTGGCCACTCATTCTTCGAATATATAACTGTAGAGGTAGTGCAGGTGGTTTAAATGATATTCATATCCAGAATGGTAAGGAGTAAGGTACAATTATTAGGGATAAATGGCTGTATCTGCCAAGGGAAGCTGTGTGATCTTGCAGCTCAAGTTTATGTGCATTTTATTATTTTTCATGTATTAAATTGTGTAATTTTTGTATATGTTAACATAGAGACATTGGTTTGTATAAGTCATTTGAGCAACCACTCGTATATCCTGAATGTAAATGCAAATGCAATTTTTTCTTTATGTTTGATTTGTCCATCTTCTAGTAAACTGCTAACTCTGAGAAAAGAAAAGAAAGAAAAATATACATATTTAAAATTTAGCTATCTTTAAAGGTTAACACTTGGGTTTTTGAAAAACTAGTTGTATACTCGGGTTTTGAAAAACTGGGGCATTACAGAATAGGTATCAAAATAATCTTTCATTCTTTTTGTTTAAAGTCTTTTACTACAAACCTAGCCTTAAACTTATCAATAGTCTCATCTGGTTTAATTTTTTTCTAAACATCCATTTACAGCCTATTGGTTTATTTACATGTGGTAGGTTTACAAGTTCCCAAGTGTTATTGGATATAATAGATTTTAACTTATCATTTATTACTTTCTTCCAAAATGTTGTATTTAGAGAGTTAATCGTTTCTATATAGGTTGGAGGATCATCTTCTACTAAGAAGGTGAAAAAACTATCTCCTAGGTTAATTTCTCTTTTAACTTTAGTACTTTTTCTTGGTTGTATCTGTGAGACCCATATCCTAGCCCGTATCGTTCCATAGGCGTCCGCAATCCTCCCGATCGAATTTCTGTTACTCGCAACTCGTAGACTGCATTTGCACGTAACCCTAAGTCGTGTCCCGTATTCCAGAGTTAGCTCGACCCGAGACTTGCACCCTTATGACCACGCCGTCGCCGCGGTTATGATGTCATGTCTCGCACGTCGAGGTGATACCCAGGCTAGGAGATGTGGGCCCACGTCCAATTTGAGGAAAACACCGCATATTTACAATCACAAGAGAATATATCAAATCAATTAATTAATCAAGTCAAGTACACTTCCCATCAACTCATACCTCTCTCTTTTCCAAAGTCAATAATACCCATACCTTTCCATCCCATCTCTTAAAGACCCATCACTCACCCATCACTCATCCATCTCTCCTTACATGCCTCTCTCTCATTCTCTAACCATTTCTAAGCACCAAAAGGAGGAAACGTCCATGGCTTCCAAGGAGAAAAGAAAGAGCTAGTGTGGCCCACCTTCCTAACTCCCATCTCCACCATCCAAGCTTCATCTCAACCCTTGAATCATGACCCTTGGGAGCTCTAGGATGTGTTGATGAAAGAAGAAGTCTAAGAAGAAGCATAGGTGGGTGTTTTTATGATTTGAGGGTCCACATGTGGTGAGACCCATCTTTATGTATGCTTTGTATTAAAGAGGGGCCCATAGTGGCAGGGCCCCCTCCATCTCTCTCTCTCTCTCTCTCTCTCTCTCTCTTTCTCATGTATTGTGGACCCCACTCTGATCTACGATCCACATCGTCCCATCCGTAAGGCCCACCTTATTGCCCATCTTCGGGTGGGCCTAGATGTAGGAGAAACATAGATATCAGCTTGGGCCATAGGACCCTAGGCCACCACATGTACCCAACGTGATGTATGGGTTTTATCATCACCGTCCACTGATGTGGACCCCTCCATTGCATGTGTTGAATGCACACCGTCCAGCAGCTGTTGCTGCTGGACGTTGGTAAAACATAAATATCAGCTTTCTCTAGAGCTTGTGGGTCCACACGTGTGGACCCACCTGGTGCAGGTGTTTCATCCTAGCCGTCTATCCATTCTAACAGTGAAGCCCACCTGGTGCAGGTCTTTCACCCCAGTCATCCATCTGGACGGTCAGGGTGGGGAGCACCATGATGTTTGTATATATATACACATTATATATATAATATGTATATTATATTTATGATAGATGCCACGTGGGACCCACTTGGTATGGGAAGCCGTTGGCTGATGTACCTTACATCAGCTATATTGATGATATATTGACGTCAGCAAGTTGGTGGGGACCACCATGATATCTACGTTTCATATCCAGGCCGTCCGTACGAGCCTGGACAGTCCTGTGGGACCCGTACATGAGGTATTTGTTATATCCTAACCATCCATTCACTGAACATGGCCCCACCATGGCAGCGTGTGGGGCCCGCCTTGATTTAAGGTAATCCATCCTCACCGTCCAGATCTTGGACGGTGGGAGTGGATTGACTAACGTACCTCATGTCAGCAGTATTACTACTGTACTTACGACAGCAGCAGCAAGCCCCCCGGGCCATGCCTTGATGTATATGTTGGTTCCACACTATCCAGATAGTTGGACGGTCGGACCCACCATTGATGTATTTATTCTATGTCCACGTTGTCTATCAGATGGACCACACCGCAACTAGTGAGGTGTTGAATGTCTACCATTGAAACCCCTTTTGGGATGTGTAGAAGTTTTGGATCAGTATGTAATTTATTTTTCCACTTAATCCAAGTCCTTGTGATCGTATGGACAGCTTGGATGGAAAATAAATGTTATGGTGGGCCCCCCTGTGGATTTTAAACAGTGAAAATAGTTATCTCCACCACTATTTAGGGTGCGGTCCAGACGATATTTCGATATGAGTCATTTTGGTAATGCTAAAAAATGACCTCTCATTAATGTGTGGGCCCCACCTTGATATGATGTATGTTGGGCCATATGAGAGGCCCTTTATGATGTATTCAAGGCCCATGGGTGAGGCCCAATGTGATGTATTCAAGGCCCATGGGCGAGGCCCGTTGTGATGTATTTGAGGCCCATGGGTAAGGCCTGATGTGATGTGTTTGTGGCTCATTTGATAAGGCTCATTGTGATGTATTTATGGCCTGTATGGTGAGGCCAGATGTGGTGTATATGTGGCCCTTGAGTGAGGCCCAATGTGATGAATGTGCGGACCGATGTAACGTGTGATTTCACTATAATGCATGTAATAATGTTCATGTGGACCACTCATTGGGAGCAATGTCAGTTAAATGGCCACATTGATGGGTAATGATGGTTTAATATCCACATTGTGACCTTCCCTTAGGCCTTGTTCGACTGATCATCGAGGCGATTATTGAGGCCGATTCCGATTCTGATTGTCGAGGCCGATTCCGATTGTCGAGGCCAATTATTGAGGCTGATTTTGATTCTGATTGTCGAGGCCGATTCTGATTCTAATTGTCGAGACCGATTGTTGAGGCCGATCCCGATTCTGATTGTCGAGGCCGATTGTTGAGGCCGATTCCGATTGTCGAGGCCGATTGTTGAGGCCGATTCCTATTGTTGAGGCCTATTGTGATGTGCATTTGACCCATGTTTGAGGCCTAATGTGATGTATATGCGGCCCGTATTTGAGGCCTGTTGTGGTGTGTATTCAACCTGTGTTTAAGGCCCAATGTGATGTATATGAGGCCGATGTGATGAGGCCCATTGTGATGCATATGGGGGCCAAGCGATGGAGCCCATTGTGATGTATGTTAAGCCCATGTGAAAGGCTCATCGTGATGTGTATTAAGCTCTTGAGTGAGGCCCATGGTGTTATATATTTGGCCCTTGTGTGAGGCCATAGGTCCACTATATGTTAGGCTCTATGTGGGTTATTCCTTGGGGACAATGTTGGTTAAATGTCCACATTGTCGAGATTGATTGTTGATGCTGATTATAGATACCTATTATGAGTATGTGACAACATAGCATCATGATACATGCTCATACGCATCATCTACATGTTTGTTGTGAGATATGATTGACCATTGCATACGCCATAGTGCCGGTTATTATGAGACTCCATAATAGGCAGAGGTTATCTCATATGAGAGCACGGTATGAGCAGGATTGATGCATGACTGGATTGTATGACTCATGCATCTTGCATTGTGTATTGTGATTACTGTATACCCTAGCAAAATTAGGGTTATAGCCTCCACAGGCATATTGTGGATGGCCAGATGGGACATTAGAAATCTGTTCTAGCATCGGGCTGCCATAGATGACCCTGGGTGAAAATTCCTAAACCCTCTTGGTACCAGAAGACACCTCAACGTCGAGATCGAGTGGATACATGAGTGCCCGAGTGCCAAATACCAGGAGGCCACGTCTCCCACTGTGTCGTGGTCGGTTGGGAGGGGGTGTGGCCTTATCTGCCTGAGTGAGGGGGTTGTAAGCTAGGCTGAGTTTAACCAACTCCTAAATGGGTCTGCTATCAACGAGCCGAGTAGGCATTGGTATACTGTTGGCAGGTGAGTGGTGAGATCTTTTCCACTTGTTGGGCTATGCGGCTTGTAGGGAAAGTAGCCAGTTTAGATTGTACTAGACCCCAGTGATGATCCCAGAGATGTACAATATTATTATGTGGGCTTATTGAGTAGGAGTTGCATACTCATTCATTCATTTATTCACTATCCACTCGGGTTGGTGGTGCGCAACTATTTGTTACGTGTATTTTCGCAATGGCTAGGATTTAGGTCGGGGCGCATGACTAACCTGATATCAGAGTTTACCACATTGAGTCTGATTATCCAAATTAGGTATGGGACTGGTTTGGATAAAAGTCCCTTGTGGTGGACCAAATAACCTGCGATACTACGTACTATCATCCCGACTTCACACTCTAGCATGGTTATTCCATTCGCACTGCATATTACATTACATCCGCAACATATGACATTTTGGGTTACTGTATTGTTGCATTTATATAGTCTAGATGTCACGCCCCAAACTCGAAAACTGGGCTCACAAAATTCCCGACCGCCGAATCCGGCGCCGACAGCCTCCGTAGAACCCCATTCTCGGCTCCCAGCTCCTATTCGCCAGGTTCCGATCCTAGGATGCTACAAGGAGGATTTTCAACATCAGTTTAATTCGTAATAAGCATAACCAAAGGCATAACCCACAAACAACAACCAAAAACTCCATCACATTTCTACTATGATCAAAAACTTTACAAGTACAATGAGCATAAAGGGAAATACAATGAAGATGAACAAAAACTCCAAATTGATCTGCCACGTGTCCAAGCCTCAGTGCTGCTGCGATCCAACGTCACCTGCATGCAACGGTCGTGCATAAGCTTATAGAAAGCTTAGAGGGTGGTGAAAGTGTAAGGTGGTAATGCAGTTATGCAGTGTCAGAGTAATGCGGAACATGCTGATGAATGCCAAGAATACCATAACCGTACCAAGGCCATGCGGTGCAAAGGATGATGTCGACCATACCAAGGCCATGCAATGCGAAATACAACTCAAGCATACAAATCCTCATCTCAGTCCACATATCGATACAGCTCAAAATCTGGAATATCACCGGGGTCTAGTACACTCCAAGCCAGATTGCCACCCCATCGCGCGCAATAAGGTGAGTAGAAAAGACCTCACTATCCGCCTGCCAAAATTGGGATCGGCTCATCAATAGCGGACCCATTCCTCGAGCTGGTCAGACTCAGCCTAACATTGCCCCCTACTCTCGGGCGGGTAAGGCCGCACCTCCTTCCAACCGACCACGATATAGTGGAAAGCGCAACCGTCTGGTAATCGGCACTCAGCGCTCATGCACCCACTCAGTCTAGACGTTGGAGCAACCTCTTGGTACCATAAGGGTTTAGGGACTTTCACCCAGGGATATCTATCGCACCCCATGTAGAACAGTATTTCCGGTATCCAATCCTGCCAACCACGATACGTCTGTGGAGGCTACAGCCCTGATGTCGCTAGGGCGTACAGTAACCATATCACACAATGTGAATGCATGAATCACACTATCCAGTCATGCAGCAATCCTGCGCGTATCGTGCGCTCATGTAGGGCAACACCCCCTGTACAGGAGCCCCTAAACAATCTGCCCAAAGGCATATGCTATGATCAGTCATTTCTCATATCAAGCATACGTATGATGCATATGATCATGAATCATGGAACTAAACATGTTATATGGGATGGATGATGTTCATAACGAAGATGGGCCTAGACGGCCTACACATAACACATACGGGCCTATAATGAGCCCTAGGGTGAGTCATAATGCGGACATTTAACCAACACTATACTCGCAATGTGGACGTCAAACCAGCATTGCTCCCAAGGCATAGCCCGACGTAAACATCATTACATAACCCATGTTGGGATCACACATTGCAATGGACCTTAGGTACATCCCATTGAGCCTTAAATACATCAAATGGGCCAAATCACATGGGCCTTATATTCATTAAGTGGGCCACATCAATGGGCCGCACCAATGGGCCTTATGTACATTGCAATGGGCTATAACCCGTGGGCCTTAGAGTGCATCAAATGGGCCTACTCACATGGGCCTTATATGTATCAAATGGGCCTCGCCAATTGGGCCCCATACGTGCATCAAATGGGCCTCAACCCATAGGTCCCAATGCACCTTAATGGGCCTTAACCCATGGGCCCCTAATACGCCAAATGGGCCTCGACCCATGGGCCTTATGCATAAATCAAAGTGGGCCTCAACCATGGGCCACAAGTAAACTGAGATGGGCCTCCCATCACCAGTAAATTATATATAATCTAATATATATATATATATAGTATATAAAATATTATATATAATATAATATTATATATATATATACACACACGTACAAGAACACACCCACCGTCCAGGACGGTGGGGTTGAAATATAAACATCACAATGGGCTCCACCGTCAGGCGGACGGATGGAAATAAAACATATAAATCACTGTGGGCTCTATGTGGGGCCCACCATAATGTTTATACCCCATCCAACCCGTTGATAAGGTCAAGTTGACGTAGATGAACGGTGAAAACAAATTTCACCCTGATCCAAAACTTCTGTGGACCCAAAAAGGGTTTCAAAGGTAGAGGTTCAATCCCACTGTTTCATACGGTGTGGGCCACCTGAGCCTTAGATCAGGGTGATTTTTGGAGTGAGCCCACGTCAGGGGGTGGCCCACCCTACGAACGGGTTAGATGACAGATAAACCTCAAGGTGGGGCCCACGGCTACAGCCATGGGTGGCTGCCCGACCGCCCGTCCGTCCCTGGACGCTGTGCGCAGGCAATGCCTGCTGCTGTCTGACACAGCAGCAGCAGCTACTGTGTTGGTTGTTTTTATTTATTTTTTTTATTTCCATTTTTCTATGGTTTTCGCAGGTGGGGTCCATATTTTGACAATCCACTCCGTCCAATGGCCTTCCATGGCTCAACACGAGCAAAACAAGTCCAATATTGGACATATTTTGGCATATAATAATTTCAGGGAAGGCTTCAATGGTGAAAACCACCATTTGATATGGTGTGGCCTGCCAGAACCTCGGATTGACTCTGTATTTCAGTTCAACGCCTGAAATGGGGTTGAGAAGGGAATGGACGGCGTAGATTGAATACATGCATCAAGGTGGGGCCTACATGAGTGGGCCACCCCAAAGCTTGGGAAGAAGCTGATATTTGTGTTTCTTTCCAGCAAACGTCCAGCGTCCCTGGACGCTGGACTTAGCATATTGGTTGGAGGTGGGCCCTGCTTAGGTGGGCCACCAATTGATGGATGGCATGGGTACTACACATATAAGGTGGGCCCCACTTATAAATGGTTTGGATAAAATACCTACCTCATGGTGGGGTCCATTCAAGTGGGCCATACAACCTCATTATCATCACAAAAAATAAAATAAAATAAAAGAGAGAGGGATAGAGAGTGGGACCCGCGTGATGGAGGGACCCCGACACTATGGGCCCTCCCTTGCACTAAATCATACATCAAGTGGGTCCCATTACATGTGGGCCCATTAAATTAAAATCCAACAGTGGAGATCCCTTCTCCACTAAATTAAACGGTCTAGATGACCCTAAATATGTAAGAAAATAAACATCATGATGGGGTCCATGGAGAATGGCCCCATCATGGAATGATCATGATGATCCAAGTGGGCCATTGGCCACATCTTAGGGTCCAAAGTGAGATCCAAACCATTGATCGGTTGGCCTCACTTAGCCCATCTTAAAAACATCAAAAACTACTCTATCAAAGCACCCACCGCTTGATCTTCTTGCTCCCTTGGCTTCCTTAGCTCCTTGTACTTCTCTTTGATGGAGGAAGATGAGAAATGGATGGCTAGGATGGGAGATCTAGGGATGGAAAGGTGGGCCACACTTGATGCTTGGGAAGCTTGGAGAGGTCATACGTATGGGATTTTTCTTGCCTATGGGAGAGTTTAAAAATGAGAGAGACTTGTAAAGGGAGACAGAGAGAGAGAGGGAGTGATGGGTGATGGAGTGATGGATGTGGTGGTGATGGGTGTAAGAGGCTCTTTTTGACTTTTTTGGCAAAAGTTGTAAGAGAAGGTATGGGTTGTGTAAGAACTTTTTGACTTTGGGGCTTGCTTGGGAAAAGGTGAAAGGTGATGTGTATTTGACATGATGGGATTGATGGGTTGATTGATTGATGTGACACCTTGTAGAGATTTCCTCAGAATTCGCACACCCGGCATTTTTCTCGCATCGAACGCTGACCCACATCTCCCAACCAGGGTATTGCCTCGGCACGCAAGTCGCGGCATCGGAACCGCGGCGACGACGCGGTCGCTAAGGTATAACTCCTGGGTTGAGTTGACTCGGGTTGATGGCATGAGAATCAAGGTCGCGCGCAGATACCGGTTAAGGGTCGAAGGTTGTCGAAATTCGACAGGGAAGACCGCGGAAGCCTATGGAACGGTACGGTCTAGGATACGGGGCTTACACTAGATACGACTGATGGTATTCATGAACTCATCAAGAATTGTATATTACATTGCATCCTCGGCATCTGATATTTGGCTCTTTATGACTCCTTATTTGCATAACTGATCTGTATTGCGTACTTTGATATTATTTGACTCATAGACTTGTCAGTATTTTCGCTTACTCTGATATCGTATGATTCATGATCTTACTAATATTTTCGATATTGTATGATTATAGCATTATATTAAATACTTGGCACTTAACTTGTGCACACACTTACACCCTTTAAGCTTTCTATAAGCTTATGCATGATAGATGCATGCAGGTGATGTTAAGTTGCAGCAGCGTGGAGCTTGGAGCATGTAGCTGACTTCTGGAGCTTTAATTTTGATATATGTATTTCCCTTTCAACATTGTATTCAAATGTTTATATTAGTGGATATGTGATGATGATGTTGCGTTTGTGATTTAGATATACTTGTGGTTATACTTATTATGAGTTAAATGTACATTGAAAAATCCTTCTTGTAGGATCCCAGGATCAGAATCTGGCATATGGATGCTAGGAGCCGATAATAGGGTACTATGGAGGCTGTCGACACCAGATTCGGTGATCAAAAATTTTGTGAGCCCGGTTTTCGAGTTTGTGGCGTGACAGTATCTCTTATACTACTTTCTCGTAAGCTCTTTTACTAGTAGACGTGATATCTGATCCATTAACTTCTTCTATTCCTATAGACTTAGATTTTATAGGGAATACATTCTTGAAAAACTCTACATCCTTAGCTTACATAATTGTATTATGATATAGATTATTATCCTTAGTATTTAAAACTAGAAACTTGTAGGCTGCATTATTTTGTGCGTACCCTATAAATACACAGTCGGTCATTTTAGGGTCTAACTTTCTTTTCTTAGTTTTAGGCAATCCTACTTTAGCAAGACACTTTCACACTTTAATATACTTATAACTAGAAAAATGGTTCTTCCAAAGTTCATATGGTGTTTGTTTAGAAGACTTAGAAGGAACCCTATTTAGGATATAACAAGCAGACATAATTGCTTCTCTCCACATATTTGAGGGTAAGCCTAAACTATTTAATATAGCATTCATCATCTCCTTAAGAGTTCTATTCTTACGCTCTGCTATTCCATTCTGTTCTAGAGTATAAGAAGTTGTAGTTTCATGAACTATCCCACTCTTTTCACATAATTCTTTAAATTGAGAATATTCATACTCACCTTCTCTATCTGTTCCAAATCTTTTCATTTTTTATATTTAACTGATTTTCATCTTCATTTTTATACTTAGAAAAAGCATCTAAAACTTTATCTTTTTTCTTAATAGATAGACTCTAGTGAATCTCGAGTAGTTATCTATAAAAGTTATGTAATATCTTTTTTTACCTTTAGACATGTGATTTATAAAATCATATAAGTCACTATATATCAATTCTAATAGAATAGAGGATTGTTATATTCGATTAAAGGGTTTTCTAATGAATTTTGATTCTACACATGTTTCACATTTATCAAATTCTTTATTAGATATATTCGGTAATAAACCTGATCTTTTCATTTTCTTCAAAGATGTTACGTTCACATGACCTAATCTACTATGTCATAGATAAAAGGGTTCAACGATATAAATAGAACTGGATGTCTTCTTATTATTATCATTGGATACATTTAAAATGAATATACCATCATTACAGTATTCCTTGCCAATAAAAGTTCCATTCTTAGTCATTATAAGTTTATCTAAATCAAATACTAACTTGACACCAGCCTTATTGAGGAGCGAACTAGAGACCAAGTTTCTTCTAATGTCAGGCACTTGTAAGACATCATTCAATAGTAGAGTCTTTCCAGAAGTGAGTTTCAATGTACTTTCCCTTTCCCTACAGCTGGAGATATTCTAGCATTACCCATGAATACCTGTTCATTATCTCCTGATACTTTGTAGAAGGTAAACATGCTATGATCCTTGCACAAATGCTGAGTTGCACTAGTGTCTAGTGCCCACTACAAGTTATTTATAAGAAAAACCACTGACACCACAGCTACTACTATGTCGGACTCATTGCCTATTTCTGTAAGATTAGCCTACGGTTTATCTTTATTTTTCTTAAGCATGTAGGTTTTAATGTGATGTCCAAGCTTTCCATAGTTATAACAATTTTCCTTTTTCTTAAATTGATTATTTATATTCTTCTTTTTCAACCTGCATTTATCAGCATAATGTCCAGGTTTTTCACAGTTAAGACATTTGTCTTTTTTCTTCTTATTATTTTCCCAACTTAATTCCATAAAATTCACATTTGAATCTACCTCATTTACATTTTCTTTTTGGTCTATGTTTCTATTAGTCTTATCTATTCGTATGTGTACGATTGAGTTTCTAATGAAACACCATTCTTTTTATATTTCATTTTATTCTTATACCTTTTCCAAGAGGGCGGTAGCTTTTCTATCAACGCTCCTGACAGAAACACTTCATCCAACTTAATTCCTTTTGACGATAGTTCATGAACTAGATTTTGAAAATCATGAATATGATTTGTGACAGGTTTATCATCTGTCGTTTCATAGTGAAAGAAATTAACAATTATATATTTCTTAGTGCCTGCATCTTCTAGAACGTACTTCTTTTCTGAAGTAGTCCATATATCTTTAGTAGACTCGTAAGAAGCATACACATCATATAATTTGTTGGACAAAGAATTCATAATATAAATTTTATAATTATTTTCATCTGCTACATTAGTTTGATTTGCTGGATCTATGGTAAATGATTCAGACAAATGTATGAAACTTTAAGGGTGGTTAGTGTGAACATAAGTTTTTGTTTCCACCGTTTAAAGTACTATCTAGCGAACAGTTCGATTTTGGCTAACTCAGTAGAGGCATTAACTATTACAGTAGCCATAGTCTATTTAATTCAACAATTAGATTTCAAGATTATTGGAATAGTTGGTTGAATCAAATAGACTACTTAAAATCGAAAACAAAAAAGAAAATAAAAATTTAAGATAGAAGACTATGGAGTTGAGTCGAGGCGTGACGTGAGTCACTCGGCTTGAAATTGAATTTGCTCCCCTTGAACAACGTTCCAAGTGCAACGGGTTTCCAGAGCAATCAACTTGCAGGATACAATGACTATGACTCGATCCCAGTGGTGCACTCACTATACGCGGGCTAGAACCACTTACGCTTTAACCTGAAAGAGTTTTTTTTTTTGAAACATGTGGGGGATTGTTGTATTTTGTTTCAAAATTTATATTAAAATTAGAATTTCAAATATTTTGGTTTCCCTCCACATTTAAAATTTCTGATGCTTTTAATTTATGAGTTTTGTCCCACATCGGATTTATTAAAGAAAATTTTCTTGCATATAAGATAGGCTTTTTGCCTTAAGGCTTGAGCCCCATTCAGGGGGCATTTGAATTTAGTCCTATGGGGGGGGGGGGGGGGCGGGTATACTAATAACTCTAATCTATGCCATTAACTACACAAGCGCGCGTGCGCCGAGCCGAGCCGAGTCTGTGTTCATGTGCACGACAGGACAGGACGGGCTGGGCTGGGCTGGGCGTGGGTGTACTCACATGGATGTGTGTGTATGGGTACTTGTGAGACTTTATTTATATGAGAGTGTACTCACACCGTTCGATTGGTCACACCTATTGAGTTTAAACTCAGTGGACCAAACCCTCTTAAAAAGGTGCTTAATGCACCACTTTAAAGTCTATATAAAGACTTTCGTTTCATTTTCTAAACAACGAAAATTCATTTCTCATCTTGTAAAAGTGGTTCGAGCCAAGTACAGTGAGTGCACCGCTAGGACTGGGTTATAGTCATTGGATCCTAGAGGTCGATTACTTTGAAAACCTGTTGCATTGGAACGCTGTCCAAGGGGAACAAATTCGATTTCAAGTCAAGTGACACACATCACGCTTCGACTCAACTCTATAAGTCTTCTATCTTAGATTTTTATTTTCTTTTTGTTCTTCGATTTTAGATAGTCTATTTGATTCAACCAAATATTCCAATAATCAATGTTGTGCCAAGACTTCAACTCTAAGATCAATCACCTTGAATGTAGTGCTCCTTTGATGTGACCAAGGTGATGAGAGGTTAGGTGAATCTTCAACAACTAATAGAATGTTGTAATCCTAAAAGATTCACCTAGATATGTCTTCTAGAGGATTTAAACAAAGGGTTTACTAATACGGTTAGGTCTAATCTTTAGAAAATGGTAAAGTTCGAGCTTATCTTTGATTGAGAGGTTGGAATCCTCATTAGAGTGTTAATCTCAAGGAAGATGACTTAGAACTCATTGGTTTAGAGGCTTATGATGAAGGATATAATTATGGAATCACCTAGGCTTCTATTGTGCCAAAAATCTGTCATTATGTCCAAGAACCAAATGTCATTTTATAAGAAATGATTTGCAATGGCTATAAAATGGCTAGTTAATTGCTCTTTCAATAAGATCGAAAGACCCTTTGATGGGATCGAAGGTTCTTCGATAGGATCGAACCCTCTGTTAATCTCATCGATAAAATCTAAAATTATCTATTTGATTGTTGGACTCATTATTTGATCTGATCGAGTGGTCTTTGATGGGATTGAGGAGACTCTTCAATGTCATTAAAGAGTCCTCGATTCCATTGAGAAACTCAAATTAAAAAAAAAAATCATATCTTGCTAAACAAATCTGAGTTACCAGCTCGATTGCATCGAGTGGTCTTCAATGGGATCAAAACTCATCGACAGACTGTTGATGAGATCAAAGTGCAGTTGAAAACTGTTGTTTTTGGCATACGATTTCATAGCAACTTTGCACCTCCTATAGCCATACTTATCATGTTCTAATTAGACTCCTAAGGCTAAGGAATGATCAACAAGGTTTACTTATTAGGTCAAGGTGAGCTCTCAATCCTAAGGGGGTGGGGGGGTGAATAGGAGTATGCCAAATTTAAAAATAATGAAATGAAATATTAAATAAAACTGAATCAATCAGAGATCTCAATTGTAATAGTATTGAGAAATTGATTCAAACCTTGTTCAAAGGACAACCTTACACCAAAAATAAATGTTTATAGTAAGACAACCTGATTTCTTGAATGCACTAAGGATCAAGATCAAAAACTAAAATAAGAGGCAAAGAAAGGAAGCTATCTATTACAAGCATTCACCACATGTACATGAAAAGATTACAAATATTTAGCACACATCCATCACATACATCATCCACCATAAAACACCAGGAGTTATAGTGGTTCGGTGTGTACACCAACTATTCTCAAACAGCCACACATACTCCACTCCCAATAATCACAACCCACGTGATATTGGCTTTCACTATAAAACAAGGTTTTCTCAAGATCACCTTAAAACCTATACAGTTGTGTTTTCAAATGAGCTATCACAATCAAAACCCCACGCTGAGATTTTTTGGCTGATCTCAGTCAAAACCAATACAGAGATTTTCTGGCTAATCTCAAAAACCAAAAAGCAAATAAACAAAGAGTACTTATCATCTTCTTGAAGATGTTGTTTTATGTAGCCCGTAGAACTGCTTCACTTGATGTGTAGATGTTTAATGTCCAATAAACATAATCAAGGGTTCTAGGTTCTAAATTGATTTTAAATTAACCCAAACCTGGGGCTACTTGTTTGAATTCCTTAGACCTCAAAAGGTAGAGTAAAAAATCCCTTTAAAAAAATCAGATTCACAAAACAGAGATCAAGGAATTACAAAAACAAATAAGCTATTAAAGGATCTAAAATTATCGGATTATAGCTTGATAATGACAGGGACTTTTCTCTCAAAGTGGAGGCTTTCTATAGCTTTTCTGAATTATTTGGAATGAGAAAAGACCTCTATTTATAGGCTAAAAAATGGTTCCTTCAACTGGTCTAATGTCTCCTTTGACTAGTCTAAGAATCAACCAAATTTTAAATTTTTTAATGCGATCGGATAAAACCGACCTTCGACTGGTTGGGAGGCTTACTCAACTGGTTGAGTGGCCTGCTCGACTGGTTGAGCATAACCATTGACTAGTCGAGGGAGCTTGAAATAGGTTGCTGGAGTTTGAGTCAAGCTCCCCACGATTGGTCAAGTGCGTCTTCACGACTGGTTGAGCAGGGTGCTCGATTGGTTGAGGAACTACCAAAAAAACTCTGAATTTGAATTTGAATCTTGGACTGGTCGAAGCAATTCTTGGACTGGTTGAACCAAAGCATGTACTAGTCGAACTTAGGCTAGGACTAATTGAATTTAAGCCTATCTAAAGTATAAAAGCCCATAAATAATATGCATAAGAAATGAGCTAAGCCTAGGGTCTTTCTAGGGTTGCTTATACCTTTGGACATTGAAGTTACTACTCAAATCTTTAAAAGCTTCAGTAGATCTTCTACTTGAAATAGACTTGAATTAGTAGCTTGATCTTGAACTTGAAGTAGATCTCAACCTTGTAGAACTATCTTCATGTCTTAGACTTTCAAACTTCAATTGATGATGATATTGAATGTGAACGTTCCATCTTGTTCCACTTAAAGGTGAACTTTCCATCATATCAATAAGTCACACTCTAAATTGTTTTATCTCATCGAAATTTGACAATAAATGGTGCTTTATACATCACAACACTTACATGGATCATTTAGAGGTTCAATGGGTTATTTTGGGTTAAGGGTTAGGGTCACCAAGACACTGCATTTACTTGTTCTTTGCTCCTTGATGCTCATATTCTCGTGTCTTCGGTCTTAAGCTTTCAAGGGCTCAACCGACTAAATGACACATGGATTCACATGATTGACAAACAAGATACACAAATCACTGCACTAACAAGAATAACTTGTTTGTTAACCAATGTCTAAATTAGTTGAAATATGTTAATTTGACACATTTACTCTTGTAAAACAATCATGAATGAATCCCTACCATTACAAACTTCATGAATTCCACTGGAATGTTTATTTGCCATCAAACTTGTTAATAATAGATGAAGAGACCACACAAATATCTTCTTAATCCAAAGCTTTTGTATCCCACAAGAAAATTTTAATGGCCATTCACCACTATTTCCTGTACTATGGTCCATCTGAGATTTGGATTTGCTTTAGATCATGTTTAAGAATGAGCTTTCAATAAGGATGGACATCATGGATGTAGTCACATACATAACGATGGGATGTGGATTTCCAACGAAAGGTTTCATAGGAAGTTCCTGTGTTGTGATGCTAGGTGGGGGCCCACCATGATGTTAGTGAGAAATCCACCCATCCATCCGTTTTGTTAGCTCATTTTTTGTCATGACACATGACAAAAAATGAAACGGATCCAAAACTCAAGTGAGCCACATGAGAGGGAAAATTGGATAAAGAAATACCTACTGTTGAAACCTTCTTGGGCTCCACTTGATGTTTATATGCCATCTAAACCATTTATAAGGTCATTACGATTGGTATGAAGTGAAAAGACAAAAACACTTAGGCTGATACAAAATTTTTATGGCCATACTAATGTTTCAATGGTGGTCACTGAATATCTATTATTTCCTATCATGTGGCCCACTTGAGTTTTGGATCCACTTCATCTTTTGTATCATGGTCTAAAATGAGCTGGCAAAACGTATGAATGGGGTGGATTTCTCACAAACATTATGGTGACCCTGTGAACGCTGAAAAATCGGTGCCCATGCAAATTTTGTTGTTTGTTTCCTGATGACGATGGGAGTTATCGAACTGATTTGGATTGTTGATGTAAAGTAGACTTGGAATTGCCACTAGCCACTTAACTTGAAATCCCGTAGTCAGATAGAACCTGCAAAATACGTAAACCTAGAGAATTCAAAGACTCTCTTGCTTTAAATTGACTCCTGATCTATGGTTTAGAGATTCTGAGTAAGGGACCTTTATTACAAAGAGGGAAGGTGTTAGGCACCCTCTCTGTTCGTACGGATGTACGGTCTCGACTTCGTGTGGTGAAATATTCTTAAGGGATGGAATGGTAAATTAGATAGGACTAGGCAGACTTGAATTTTTGATGTGGCGAGGTCTAAAAATTTGGCAAGCTGTAGAGAATACGTCTAGAGAGTGTCTAGAAGGATTTTTAAACAGATAATAATGATGATGAAATATGGACTAGGCTACCATGAGTTTCTGATGTGACAGGATCCAGGGTTCTGGCAAGTCACAGAGCATACGTTCAATGGTAATCTAGAGGAGTAAGGGGGTTGAGAAAGGAAGTACTGATACAATAAGAAGTATGATGATTGCGAATGATGATTATGTGATCTTTGGCTTGCACAGGCTTGGATGTTTTAGGTATGCTATGATTGGGAGGTTTAACTCAGATGGAGGTGAGTAAGCTAAGGGATGACTGAGGAGGCTAGAAGGATTGAGGCTTGAAAACTCAAACCCTCCTTACCTCACTTGCTCACACTTTTTCTTTCTCCCTCTCCTTCTCCTAGTGGTGCTTTCTTGGTAGTTAGTTGGTGTGAAATGAGAAGAAGTGAGGGGTATTTATAGCCTCTTTGAGTGACCTTTTGGTAATTCTAAGGACTTTATAGGGTGAATGATGATGTGGCAACTTGGGATTGGTTAAGAGGAGGGCAATGCCACATGAAACTCTCTTATTGATCCTTAGGCTTTGGTAGGATGGTGAATAAGGTGAATTCGGAGGGTAATTTTATGGGAGAGTTGACTTTTAGGGGGAGGGAACAACTGTCTGCTCAGAGGACACATTTGTCGAGAGAGGGTGGTAATCAGATTACCGTTAGTGGTAGTCCAATTACCGCCCGGCCACCGTTGACCCGACTTTCTTTTCATGGGCTTGGGTTTGGACTATGGATATGGATTTTTGGGATTTTTGGGTTTTTGGGTAACCTAAGTTTGGTTTGGCTGAGGTTTGAGATAGGATGTGGGGTTCTGGTTCTATTCCTAAGGATCATTCATGCCTTATCAAGCTGCTAGCCTAGGTGGGGTGTTTATAGATGCCCCTTTTTAGCAGAGGTTGGGTGCAACTGAATGCCAAAGTGATTAGACACCCCACCCTTTTGGTCAGAAAAGTTATGGTTTAGATCTATTGCCTGCCATAGTAGCATAGTCAGCTTACTGTATGGAAGAGAGATAACTCGTACATATCATGAGGGTTTGAGGAAAATGTTATGATTGTCCCTGCACTTTCTGTAGCATTACAGTCCATGAATTACAAATTTTTGCATCGCATCGGTAACAGCATCGGAGGATAAGTTTAAAAAGTAAGGCCCCAACTTGTTTTGCAGCTTTACAGGGATTCTCATACTGTTTGGATCTTGTTGTTCCTTTTCTACGTAATCACCTTAATAGTACTTGTTTTGTTTGATCGTCAAAGTGGTTAGTTGCCTTACGCGTTCTGCGGCCTTGCGGGGAACTCACTACGCCGACTTGGACTCTATCAGACTTTCCAAGTATCTCGGACTAGGTATGTGTAGGTGACCTTTTTTCATGTAGTCTTCTGATTTTGACATTTTAGGTACAATGAATTTCCTCCACTTTGAATTAGTTACTTGGACCAGTGATGGATTAAGTCATCATTCGCATTCTATTCCTTGTATGATTGTCTCGATATTGAGAATCAGGCCAATCATACTTGTATCGCATACGGATTCGATTATCTCCTGGCGAAGTCAAAAGAGATCAAATCTTATTTTATTACTTGCACTGGTTACTACTGGGAAATATAGGAGATTTCTCAGTATTTTGCATGCTAAATGCTAATTTTGGGAAAAAAATTGAAAACTATCCTCTGAGGAGCTATATTCCTTGGGGATTTTATTGCAAATGCTTTTTATGGAAATTTTGAAAAGATCCGTCTGATTTCGAAGATGGGCGTTGTCGTTCGGTTTTTTATTGCATATGTATACATGTATATTTTTGGAATAAGCCAAGTGGTTTTATTGCCTCCACCAGTGAATTAATGGGGTTGATCATCCAACCTGGCTCTTATTTTTTTATTTTTGTCATCATTTTTTATAATTTTCCTAAAATTTCCTCCATTTCCTCATCTTAAGATTCCCAATTTCTCATGAGGCTTTGTAATTTCTCATGAGATATTCATTTTCCTTTTATCTCATGAGAATCTTCCTCCATTTCTTCTCTTTCCTTCCATTGTCTGTCGGTCCAAAGCGTTTCCCGAACCTCCCCATCACTTCAAAGGGGACAGGCGTGTAGAGCCATGCATTGGGTAGGGAGCGGTAGTCCGACTACCACGAGTGGTAGTTGGAGTACTACCCCACACCCATTTACCCATTGGTTTGAAGTGGGGCACTGGTCAAGGACTACCTCTCGCCCTCCTATTTCTTCTTCCTGATTTTTCTTCCAGAGACACCATTGCTTGTCTCTTGCAAGCTCTCTTATTCTCTTTTCTTCAAGTACCTTTTCTCCTTAAATCTTTTCCAAGTGGTAATTCTTTCACAACTTCTTTCTCTTGGTGGATCTTGGTATTCCATGTGCATGGATTTTCTGGAATTCTTGCTTTTCATGGCTATGAATCTTTCATTTCACTAAGAGACAACAATATGTGGTCTTTGGAATGGATATCAAAATTCCAGCCTCTTGCTGGAAAAGTTTCTTTTAATCCATGGATCTCCTTTTCTCAAGTTCCAGGTCCATTAGTAATTATAGATAAGTAATTATAATATATATATATATATATATATATATATATATATATATATATATATATATATATATATATATATTTGTTTTTGATGGAGTGGGGTGTGACAAGAAAAGTGCCCCATTCTTTATTTGTGCATAAGTATATTTTTTGATTTTTTGATTTTTTGATTTTTTTTTTTTTTGAAGAAGGCCCAAGCTTTACACATCATGAAATGGTGGGCCTCTAAAACGTAATCCTTCAATTTGATGGGCTAGATTGATGATTTTTGGCCCACTTGGATCCATAAATTTTGTGGATTTTAATGTTGAACCACTATTTTGGAGTGGGCCCCACTTTCTTCCTTGACATGATTTTGGTCCCAGGTGTGGGTTTTGATTTGAAGGATTTTTCTAGGTGGGCTTTGAAATGACTTGGGGAGTTTGGATCATGGGCCTTGAAATGGGTTGGGCCTTATAAAGGATTTGGACCATGGGTACTGGACAATGGTCTTTGGACAATAGGCCTTGGCTAATGGGACTTGGAATGAGATTTGGAATGGGCCTTAGAATGGGCTTTGGAATGGGCCTTGGCTAATGGGCTTTGAAATGTGAGCTTTGGAACATGGGCCTTGGCTAAGGGGACTTGGAGTGGGCCTTAACCAATGGGCTTTGGAATGTGGGCTTTGGAACATGGGCCTAGGCCAAGTGGACTTGGAGTGGGCCTTAGCCAATGAGCTTTGGAATGTGAGCTTTGGAACATGGGCCTTGGCTAAGGGGACTTGGAGTGGGCCTTAACCAATGGGCTTTGGAATGTGGGCTTTGGAACATGGGCCTTGGCCAAGTGGACTTAGAGTGGGCCTTAGCCAATGGGCTTTGGAATGTGAGCTTTGGAACATAGGCCTTGGGATGGGCTTTAAAATCATGTTAGTGAGCGTTCAGGGGACCATTCATGATGTGTCTTCCTCTTTTGGAATGTTTGAACCATTTGTGAAGGTAGGGGCGGATACTTACCTATGAATGTTGGCCTTACAGCATGCCCCGTCGTGGTCAAAGTGAGGCTGGTCCTTTCAGCCAGTTTTTTGATCCTTGTTATGTACCATGGGAGGGTTGACACCTTTCTGATGTAGGTCGAGAAGTAGGGGCTCCTGCTGTCTTGAGAGGTTGTGGGGTCTGCAGCCATTGGCTGGATTGGTTTATGGATCATCAACCACTATTTTTTCAGGTTTTGGAGCGAACTCCAATCTATAGCTTGTTCAAAGTTTGTCTAAGTAAGACGAATATGGTGCTTTTATCAGTGCTGATCGAGCGGTGGTGTGCTGAGACCCACACATTCCATCTCCCCTTTGGAGAATGGGGGATCACCCCCTATGATATTTTCATTCAGCTTGGCCTTCAATTCGAGGGGAGATCCATTCCCTTCGAGGAGGACCTCCCTGTTCCCACTGAGGATGACTAGATGAGTCTTCTAAGGATGGTTCCTCATTCTTCAGACTTCTCAGGACCTCGGTTCAAGTTACTCTGGCTATCGGCGAATTTTTCCCAGTAGATTCCGCGGACTGAGGCTGAAGCTATTGTGAAAGCTCACGCCTTAATTTTGTACACTTTAGGAGCCATGATCTTTTGTCATGGAAATGAGTTGGTGAGCTCCCATTTACTGAAGCTGGTGGCAGATATCACCTTTCCCGCCGTATAATTGGAATGTTGCGCTCCTAGCCCACTTGTACGAAGGGCTGAACAAGGCCAGTCATTGTAGTAGTAGGTCGATGACTAGCTTTTATCCAGTTATCGAGGTGCATTATGAACTCTTTTGCCTTGCCTTTTTCTCATGAATGCGTATTTTGCTGATCGATCTTTGTGCAAGTTTACTTTTTTGACAACTTTCCTCATTTAGGGCCCACCCTGATAAATCGCACCCCTCCTTTCCCTCCCATGATGTTGTGGTATAAGGATAACCACAGCTGTAGCCGCCAATTTTCAAATCTCGCCTGGAGATCTAATGTGGATGCCCTGGTCCATGATGATGTGAGCAAATGCCTTTTCATGCCTTCTTCTTTTGTACTCTTATTTTGACCTTGATTGCTTTTCCAGTTTCAAACCAGGCTATACTTTCGATCAGCCGCCGCCCTTACTCATGAGGCCCGGGAAGCTTTCCAAGCTTTGCGACATCATCGCATCTTGGAGGATCCTCGGGTGACGAAGTGGTACTTGGGGGAGAGACTCTTTTGGCAGTTGATTGGTAGTCCCCTTGTACCATTCAGCCCACCTTCTGAACCGACAAACTGGAGAGCAGATCCCGATTGTGAGTTGGCAGCTGCTCTGGAGGGATATGATGCCAGCACTTTCATTGATCCAGCGAGAGAGTATAACTCCTGGTGTGAGCAGTATGGCATTGGTCCCATTCTGAGGAACACTTATGCTCTTAGTGGTGGCGCGCGCTTTACTGGAGGGGGCCTTTTGGGACTTAAAGTTCCTTCGAAGGATACGAACGATTATGTACCTGATGAATAGTATCTTTTATCTTTTATGTCCATGTATCTTATGTGTACATCCAATCGTATATATCAGAATTTGCTTATCCAATGTCGCCTTTCGCATTACTTTTCAAGCCCTCCTATTGATATGATTGCACAGAATATTGATTTTTTAGCTTCCCCTGACATCCATGGCGGACCCCATGCATGGTCGGTGCGAAATCCATGTCTGGCGATAGTCAGACTACCGCGGGCGGTAATCCAAGTACCGCCCATTGACTTTTTCTGTTCTTCCGATAATTGCAGGTGCTGCAGCAATGGGCACAGACGTCGAGGGCGAGCGGTTCATCCCTCTCTGTTCATACGAGGTTGCTGTCTTGACATTCCCCTCCATATTTTGCAACTCGAATCTTCTCGTCTTCTTTTCCTTTCTTTTGTCCTCTTCTCTATCATGCCTTCTTCGCTCTATCTTTTTCAATGGCTGGAAATTAAGGGAGCCTTGGTGGGTCCAACACTGGTGGGAGCATGGGTGCACTCATTGAGGTAAATGATGCACCTCTTTCCACTTTTTATAATGAGATGGTGGGTGAGAGCTTATTTATGGATGGAGCTCTTGATGATGGGTTGGTGGGTGTTAATGGTGGTTTGGTAGGGCCACTTAAAGAGGTGAATGCCATTTATTGTGTGGCTCCAACCACTATTAACAGTGAGATTGATTTTGGTGAGGTGGTAGGAGGAGGTTTGGGAGATGGATGGTTGCTTGATGGTTTGGATGGGCCTACACTTGGTGGGCCATTGGGTAGTGAGGATGGGGGTTCTAGTGGGTTGATTTTTGGGAGCTTAGGTGTGGACATGCCATTGGATGGTGTGGATGGGACCATGATGATGGTGGATGGTCTGGATTTGGCCATGGTTGATGGCATGGGTTTTGATGGTGGAGATGATGGCTTGCTTGTGATGTGTGGGGTGGATCATGGGGGTGGTTTGCTGGATGGTGGGTCCCATCTTGTTGGCTTAGGTATGATGGGTGGTTTGGATGGGACGGATCATGGGATTTTGGTGGATGGTGGGCCCCACATTGATGGTTTGGGTGTGATGGATAGTTTGGATGGGATGGATTATGAGAATCTGATGGATGGGTCGGATGGGGTGGATCATGGGACTTTGACAGGTGGTGCCCCCCTTGTTGATGGTTTGGGCATGATTTTTGGTGCAGGTTATGAGGTTGTGATGGGTGGTGGTGGTGCAGCTGTTAATCTGGGTGATGGTGGAAATTTAGGTGGTGGTCTTGATAGTTCTTTATACTAGAATGGCCCTAGTATTGTGACGCCTGAGGAAGATACTTTTCTGACAGCTCCGGATGTGATGATTGTGGGTGACTCTGGTCCACTTGTTGTTACTTTTCAGGACACGCTTCAAAAGGCTATGAGAGCATCGTGCTTCTTTCGTCGCCATGAGATTGACTTTTTAGATGAGGCGATGCATATTTTTGATGACTCACCAACTGATCCAGGCCTCCAGATTGTTGAGGGTGTGCCAGTTGGTACTTATTGCCTGCAGTCCTGCGGTACCTATTCAGAGAGACTACACATCTGGATAGGGAGTTTGACCTCCTCTGAGAGTCGCGAGCTGTATCTTCTGGGGTTTAGAGAGGTCCTGCACCTTTATCGAGTTCGCCTGGATTGGTGATTGCTGAGTGTTGCATCCTACGATTGGGTTTTGGGGCTGAACATGTTTTCCTTTAATGATTTGGAGTTAGGACCTTCTTTGGAGGAGTTGTCCCATTTGACTGGCCTCCCTTTCTCCCAGGAAACGTATCTTCCTCTGTCTCGTCAGGTGCGGTCTTTAGACTTCAAGCCTTGGTTTGGATTTTCGGTACCTCTCCCCACAGTTGATGGTGGCACTAGCGAGTTCTCCCTTGAGCTCTTGTATGATCGATGTTTGTCTATCCGAGGAGGCGGTGGATCTGCTCGTCAACTTCATTGCTTGAATGCACTAATATTTTGTGTTCTAGTAGATCTTCTTCTTTCAGGATGGCGGTGATCATCTTTGATAGTTCTTTTTGATACCTTTCGTCATGTCCTCTGTCACCAGAGTATTGTTCCATTGGTGCTGGCGGAGCTTTTCCTAGGCTTGTCTGAGTGTTCACTTGGCAGACTCACATCCTCAGAAGGTGCTGCTCTTTCCTCCAGGTACTTCGCATTTGACCTTTTTCTCTTTTCTTTTTCTGCTTCCTTTTTTATGTATGATTTTTTTTTCTTTTTAGGTGTGGTTATGAGAGCACTTATTCATGACACCTCGCCTCTCTTGGCCCGATTCCCATCATACTGATGTCCTATTTTTGCTTCTGTACGGGCTCCCTCTTAGTGCTGAGGCTACCGAGTCCCTTTATCGCTGTATGTTTTCTGAGTTCCGAGGATGGGAGATTAGTTGGGAGGCTTCGTGGCTCTGTCGGGTGAAATTGCGGTAATGACCGCTTTAGTTGAAGTAGGAATATGCCAATATGTCCTAGAGGGTGGTGAATAGGACTTTTTTAAATGTTTATGATTATTTAAAATCCTATTAAGACCTATCCTGAGAAAATATTCATAAAACAAGATTTCTTCAAAGTAACTCTAATGGCTTCCAAGCCAATTAGAGGATCCAATCATAAAACTAATTTAATGAAAAACATGATGCAATTCAGAGTTTATGATGGATATAACTGTGTATGAGGTGCGATCAAATATGAAAGCATTTAATGAAATCACTCAAGTAATCAAAGACAAACATCAATCATAAACACAGTCATTTTTATAGTGGTTCGATTACTTGTCTACTCCACTCTCGGCAGACGCACTCAACCCTTAAGTGTACCGAATTTCACTAAGGAGGTTTCACAACAGGTTCACCTCAAAATGGAGGTTTTAAATCAGGTTCACCTCTAACCAGTATAACCTAGACCTAGGCTGACAGTTTATGCTCCCCGAGCAAGGGTCAGCACATAGCACATGATTTTATGCACACTGGCCAAGGATCCACTCAAGGAACCTCACTTGTTTATGCTCCCACGAGTAAGGGTCAACACAATGCACCTAACTTTTAGACCACCTTAGTCAAGGACCTACACAAAGGACCTAACGTTTATGCTCTCCACAGAGCAAGGGTCAACACAAAGCACCCACCACATACACTCCCGTTGGAGGCCTCCTAGAGAACTTGCAAGGGGTGAGAAACACCTTAGACCCAATCCTACAAAGGAATGATCACAAGGGTCCTCTGGACTCTAATAACTTACAGATAAGTAGATGAGTCCCTTTCAGCACATTGTTGAAGATCTCCTCCTTTGATGAAGAACTTCAGCTTCTTTGATCCGCAACTCAGAAGATGTACCAATACATGGCAACGGGTTGGGTCAAGGTTATAATGGAATCTTACTCTCAAATATTTTCCTATAAAGGAGATAGAGCGATTCCAATTATCTATGCATTCAAGGCATCCCAGCTTAATGATTTGCCATTAAGGTAGTAGTTAGAGGATCCTTGAATGTGGAGGTTCATTCCCCAATCCACTCTATTGAAAGTCAATGATGAGGGTAGATTGGAGGATGAACTCCCATGAGAGAAAAAGGCTAAGGGTATATGATCTGGGGTTAAGCACATAAAGGCACTCTCTCTTTTTCTGTCCAACAACCAAGGGCTAAGTAGGCAAAAGATTCTAATGGATATAAAACAGTCACATTTTTTACAGAGTTCGATATCATCGAGCAGGGTCGATATCATCGAGCGTATACTCTCGATGACATCGACTGGCCGCTCGATGACACGAACTCGAATGTTAAACGCTTTTGAAACTTTTTGCCAGCTGGTCGAGAAAATCGAACATGCGTCGATGTCATCAGATTTTGAACTTCGATATCATCGACACAAGGTTCGATTCCTCAACACTTTGAAAAATGAGAGAGACCTTCCTTTGAAATATTTCAGGTTAAAAGGAATGATTGAGGTACACTTGATATCATCGGAATTTGAATCTCGATGATATCGATAGTCGTGTCGATGCATCGATAAATCTAAGGATTTTACCAGTGAGCTTGCTGGACAGATTATGTCCATTCTCGATGCCATCGACCCGGCCTTGATATCATCGATATTTGAATATCGATTCTATCGAGTGACCTTCGATCCAAGATAGAACAACGTGAAAATATTGCTGGAAAACAGAGTGTCCAAAATCGATATCATCTAAGTGCTAACAATATCATCGGTCTTTAAATTCCAAGGATATCGAGGAGACTTCGATATATCGAGGCTTTTACAATTTTCCTTAGAAAAATAGGGACACATTTGATGTGCTGTCGATTTTATCGAGTCAACTTCGATAGACTCGAGATTCAAAGATTGATGATATCGATAGGTATATAAATTCATCGATAAATCCGTCTAGAATTATATGTGATTGTTGGACATCTTTTGTCCTCATTTTGATGGTATCAATTGGTCATTGAGGACATCGACAGTACTATCCGATTACATCGATCAGTCTATCGATGAATCGACAAAGGTAGAAAACTTAGAGATTTTCTAAAATTTTGAAAAAGTTTTCTAACCCAAAAACCCTATGATATTCTAATCAATTTTAAGGGTTTTAATTACCTGGTGTTTTGGGACATGGGATGTGAGGTTAAGATTTACCTGTGGCGAGTTCGGGCCTACATCCGGTTGAGGCAGACGGTTGATTGATCTTCCTATGGAGCTTCTTTGTTTAGCCAACTTAACACTCACGTTAATTGAAAAAATAGGGCACTTTCATCGGGTGCCTTTGATTTACAGTGCCGCTCGTACTCCTCTACTCCTGCTGGGCTTTCGAGGCTATTACTCTTATCACCCGATTCGCTTCCTTTGTCTGTTCGGCTTCTGGCAGGACATCCTTGCTTTTTCTTATTCGGGATTCAGGCACGCTCCTCTTCCTCTATGTATGTCAGCTCTTCACCAGCAGATCTAGACTTTATGGCAGGATTGCTTGGATGCGACTGCATTTGAGTTCGAGTCTTGGGCTCCTCCTTTGGCAACAGTGCCATATTAGCGTTAGGTGGCAAAGTTGTCGCTTTACCACCAAGTTCCCGATTGGCACTTAACGGATGATGGAGCTAATAGGGACATCCTTGGAGATTCAGCTTCGTCCCCTTCAAGGGTCGATGACTCCTTTGAAGTGTTCGAAGAGAGGCCCTTCATTAACCCTTCCTTTTTATCAGCCACACACGATCACCTCTTGTCTGAGCTTTCTGTGCTTTAGCATACCTGTGAATATGGCTTGTCGTCTGGCGGTGGGGCAGTGATATGATGAGTGTATGATAGCGTCCTATAGATTGGAGAGGGATGAGGTCTTCTTCTTGCACATGGAGGTTAACAGACTCAGACAATGGTTTTCAATGTATGAGGGAGGAGAGGGAGACTTACTGGGCAATCTTTAATTTGGCCTGTTGTTGTCTTTTATTCCAGAGGGTTGTATTTTTTTTTTTTTTGAGCAGTCTCTATAGAAAAATAGTAAATTTTTCTGATGTGTACCAAAGCTTTGAAAGGAAAGAAATATTTTTGTATATGCCATTTTTGGTCAGTGTGTGCTTGTGTTTGAATTTATGCTTTAGATGGTGGGATGAGAACATTGGATTTAGCCCATGTCGAATCCGGTTTTTTGAGTTGTTTACTTGAGATCCCCGGTTCCTTGAAGGTAGCGCATATTAAGATCATCCTCCTTGGATTTGGGTAGAGTTTGGCAGAATTTCGATCCATGATTTATTTTTTCCTTATGTTTCTTCACTTCGACCTCTTGTGTACCTGCATTTTTGTTTTTTTTTTGTTTCTTATCATTTCTACTTGTAGCACCATTTCAGGATTTCCCTATGACCGACTTTCCGTCATTTTTTCTCGTAGCGTCCTTTTAGATTTTCACTACGTCTTGGATTTTTTTATCTTGTCTGCTCGTTGGCAGCTATGCTCTTTTTACCCTTGGCGCCCTTTCTGGTTTTCACCAAGTCCACTACATGCCCGTTGTTTTTACTCGAGTTGCTTTTTCAGGTTTTCAACTCGCCCTTTTTGCTTAGGCACATTATTTTCCTTTTCTTCTTCTTTTTTTTTTAGTAAGGAGAGAGAGAGGGGTTAGATTTCCTTCATTGTCAGCCAATTGGCTACCTTCTTAATTTCATCTCTGATCACAATTATAAAGCTGTTTGTCTGAGTCAGACTATCCTATTTAGGGGAAGTGAGATGGCTTTGTAAGATTTTTATTTTTATTTTTTTTCGAACTGTATGCTTTTTCATTTTTTTTTATCTCTCTCTCTTTTTTTTTGGAATTGTATTGGGAAGAAATGATGCTCATGTTTCAGGGTGATTGTGCCTTTTTTTTGGACCTTAGTTTTATGATTGTAATTATTGACGAAATTAGGTATGGTTACCCATGATAGATTTTCACGTTGTCAGCGTTGATGGGCTCTAGAAGATCTTCTCCTCTCATGTTGGTGAGCCGAAGGGCACCTCTTGGAAGTACTTCTCAAATGATCAGTGGTCCATCCCATGAAGGTTTAAACTTGCCTTTGGGGTCTAGTAAGTGCAATGGTAAAATGCGCTTCATAACCATGTCACCGACCTTGAAGCTCCTCTTTCAGACCCTTTTATTGTAGGCCTGTGCAATCATCCTTTAGTAATATTGTGAGTGGCTTAGTGCGCACATGCGTTTTTCATATGCTAGGTGCAATTGATTGTATCTTTCTTATTGCCACTCGCCTTCCTCGATCTTGCTTTCCAATAATACTCAGAGAGATGGAATTTTGACTTCGACTGGTAACACTGCCTCCATTTCGTATGTGAGTCTAAAAGGAGTTACGCCTATAGTAAACCATATAGAAGTCCAATAAGCCCAAAGTGCTTATGGGAGCATTTTAGACCAATCATGATATATTTTGATCATTTTCTCGAATATTCGGATGATTGTTTTTTTAGCGGCTTTGACCTCACCATTCATCTGAGGGCAGTAAGGGCTCAACCGATGGTGCTGAATTTTAAATTTTTCGAGGAATTCGTCCATCCTTTTATTAAAGAAGGGTGACCCGTTGTCTGTAATGATGGCACGATGGACTCCGTACCGACTAACGATATTGTTCTTCATGAATTTTACCACATGAGACACTGTGATGGTGGTGTAGAATGCTGCTTCTATCCACTTCGTGAAATAGTCTATCGCCACCAGGATGTATTCATGCTAGTTTGAAGCTTTTAGGTTGACCTTTCCGATGAAGTCAAGGCCCCGTATAAAGAAAGGTCATGGTGTTGTTAGATTGTACAGTTCAGAAGCAGGTGCATGGATTTAATTTACGTGTTCCTGAGATTTGAAGCACTTCCTGACATGTTTGCAGCAGTCTGTCTCCATCGTTAGCCAATAGTCGCAGAGTCATAAAATCATTTTCACCATCATATGACCATTCATGGTGGGCCGCATACCCCTTCATGGGTTTTTGACATGATTTCGGTTGCTTCTGTTTCATCCACGCAGCGAAGGAGGACTTGATTGAAGGATTGCTTGTAAAGCATACCTCCACTGATTGTAAATTGGGTTGCCAGTCGTTGGATAGTGCGATGATCAGTTGATGTAGCTCCTTCAGGGTATTTTTAGTTCTCCAGATATTCTTTGATGTCTGTGTACCATGGATGGCTGCTAGGGAAGGCTTCTGCTTCATTGATCTGCAGACAGAAAGCGGGCTCTTCTTGAAGTTCTATGATAAGTCCCCACTTAGCAATTCCCTTAGGAATCTCCAGCATTGATGCAAGGGTGGCAAGGGCGTCTGTGAACTGATTTTTGGCCTGGGGCATGTATGAGAATGTTATCTCATTAAACTCCTTACTCAAATTCTCTAGTTAGACGTGATAGGGGATCAGCTTTTCATCTTTGGTCCTCTATTCGTCGTTTGTCTGGTTAATGATGAGTTGCGAATCCTCAAAGACCCATAATCTTTTTACATTGAGGATGATGGCCTCTTTCAAACTGGCGATACATGCTTCATATTCAGCCACATTGTTTGTGCAACTGAATGCTAAGCGCCTAGAGATAGGTATCAAGACATCGTCGGGGGAGTAAAGAATTGCTCCTACTCCACTCCCTCTTGAATTGGCGGCTCCGTCGAAGAAGAGTGTCCACTCTCCTGCCTTCCTTTTTCTTGTTCTCCCTTGATAAAGAGGATGGCCTCGTCAGGGAAGAAGGTCTTCAATGGTTGATAATCAGGTAGGGAGTGTGCTGCTAGGTGGTCAGCCAGTGCTTACCCCTTGATTGATTTTTGAGTGACATACGTGATGTCGAACTCAGAGAGTAATAGTTGCCATTTTGCGATCCTGCCTATTAATGCTGGCTTTTCCAATAGGTATTTTAATGGATCCATGCAAGTGAGTAGAAGGATTGGTTAGGTGATCATGTATTGACGAAGCCCTTGTGTAGCCCAGACCAAAGTGAGGCATGTTTTCTCCGAGATGGAATACTTGGACTCGTAAGCAGTGAATCTTCGGCTAAAATAATAGATCGCTTACTCCTTCCTTCCTAAAGTGTCGTGTTGCTGAGGACACACCTAATTACTTCTATTATGATTGAGATATAGAGAAATATTGGTCTTCCTAGTGTGGGTGGCATCAACACTGGAGGTTTCAACAGATACCTCTTGATTTTGTCGAAGGCCGCTTGACAATCGTCGTCCCATTCTATTGGCAAGTTTTTTCTTAGGAGCCTGAATATGGGCTCACAAATGGGTATGAGTTGAGCAATGAATTAGCTAATGTACTGTATTTGCCCAAGGAAACCCTGAATTTCTTTCTCAGTCCTTGGGGATAACATTTCAATGATTACTTTCATCCTGGTTTCGTCAACCCTGATGCCATCTTCGCTGACGATGAATCCTAGTAGTTTTCCCCGATTGCGCCGAAGACACATTTTTATGGATTGAGGCAGAGCTTGAACTTTTCCAGCTTATCAAAGAGCTTCTTGAGGTATTCAAAGTGTCCTTCGATTGTGCGAGATTTGACGATCATGTTGTCCACATAAACTTTCATCTCCTTATTTAACATGTCATGGAATAGAGTAGTCATGGCTCCCTAGTATGTAGCGCCCACATTCTTCAACCCGAATGACATAACCTGATAGCAGAAAGTTCCCCATGGTGTAATGAAGGACGTCTTCTCACGGTCTTCAATGGCCATCTTGATTTGATTGTAGCTAGAGAAACCATCCATGAATGAGAAAATTGTGTCCTACTGTATTATTTACCAGTTTATCGATGTGAGGCAGTGGGAAATCGTCTTTGGGACTGGCTTTGTTCAGATCATGAAAGTCGATGAACATCCTGGCTTTGTCATCTTTCTTTGGAACTGGTACAGTGTTTGTGAGCCATTCCGGGTAATTGGAGACTACCAGGAATCCTGCATTGTATTGCTTGATGACTTCATCACGGACTTTCAGGACCCATTCTAGATTCATCCTTCGAAGTTTTTAGTTGACCGGCTTCATTTCAAGCTTTGTTGTAGGTGATGTACTACCAGTTCTTCATTGAGCTCAAGCATGTCTTCATAAGAGAATAGAAAGTTTGATAATCTTGGCTTCAAGAATTCCATCATCCTTTGCTTGTATTCCTAAGGCAAGGATTTACCGATGCACACTTCTCTAGGAAGTTCCGGTGATCTCAAGTTTACAATTTCAAAATTGTCCACAATGACATTGGCTTTTGTTTCGAACTCTTTGAGGGAGTCCTCTAATTCGAGAGTTAGGTCATCATTTCAATATCTTTGGCTTCATCCAAACCAATGAGTTCAAAGTCTAACTCTAGATCGAAATCATATGGGTCGGCCTTAAATTTTGGCGCTGTGACTGGCATATTTGGCACATTAGTGTTTGTGAAATTTTCTGTTGTTTTTGGTTTTTGGAAAGTTTCTAGTTTTTTTGAATTTTGACAAATATTTGATTTTTTTTATTTTTCTGAAATATCTATTGTTTTAGGATTTTGGAGATTTTTTTATTTTTTTGCTCCAAGGGATGCCGAATAGGACGGTGTTGCAAACCATGATTGATTCTGACCTGGTTCGGGATGTCAATTGCTATTTGCATTCGTGTTTTTTTAGACAAATACCCTTGGATGGCTTTCCGGCCAATTCGACTGTCAGGGGAATAGCTGACCAATTTTGTTCCTTCCCCTTCTTAAATCTACTGGCTCGATCCAGATGTATGGACAGGTCATCTAATCCAATGACCATGATATCTGTTGGACTAGGTTCGGAATCCATGTCTAACACAGTTTCTTCACTCGGAAGTTGGAGCTCTTTCAACTCCTCCGATCCATATTCTTGTGGGATCTTGATGTCTATCCAGTCAAGGGAAGGCCACTTCCCTTTTTCAGTCTAATGGATGGGCTACTTTTGCCCCTTGCTACTCTGAGTGGCTGGTGGGAGGCTCTCTCCCTGGCTGATGATGGGGATGGGTAACTCCCTGTCTTTGTCTATTAGTCCTATAGAGGGCACCTCTTACCCTCGGTCGTGTTCTTTTGCGGGTGATCTCGTTCTCATGTCCCTAGGTTCTCCTAATGGGTCGGGTGGTTTTGCCTCTAGCATTAGATGTTCTTTTAGGGTCCCGACAACCTTATCCCATCGTATTGGTGGCTAGATGGATTCTTGGCTATGATTTTTGGATAAATTCAGCCCCTGGAATTATTTTTCAAGGGTAGACACCTTGTCCCCACAAACCACCCCAGATTTGACAAACTGGATGGGTGTATGTGAATGGTTGTCTTTTCTTAGGCCTTACGGCTTTCTCCTTTGGCGAGGGTTGATACCCCAGTCCCTGTCTTCATTCATTTGCCACGGCTTGTCTTACTATCGTACCTTTTCCATGGAATTCGGTATAGTAGTTAAGGATTTGATGTTCAACAGGAGGGATGACTTATTTTGGAGTAAGTGGGTAGGGTTTGGTGATGGAATTCACAATTTCAAACTCGAAACTGTGATACGGTATGTCACCCTCTGCGTGCTAGATATCAATTACTGGGATATCAGGTTCTGGAGTAGCAACCGCTGCTAGTAGGATAATCTCAGGTTCGGCCAGTACATAGATGATTCTATTCCCGAAAGGAAATTTAACCCTTTGGTGGAGAGTTGAAGGGATGGCCCCGACGACATGGAGTTAGGGTCGTCCCAACAAGAGGTTAAACGAGGCAGAGATATCAAGAACTTGGAAAGTGACAGTAAATACATCTGGTCTGATTTGTATCTCTATGTCTATTTCTGCCTCTACTCAAAGGCTCTGATGCTCATGTTATTGGGTCTGAAGGAGGATGGTTCGATCCCAAGACGGTTGGCAGTCCTCATGGGGCAGACATTCAAGCTTAATCCATTATCGATAAGGACCAGAGGGACCTTAAGATCCCTATAACGGACAGCTATGTTGAGCGAGCACCCATGTTTGCGGCTTTCTGGTGGCAGTTCGTCGTTAGTAAATGTGATCACCTATGGTGCAAGGAGTTGCCCTATAATGTGTGTAATCATCTCGGGTGGTACATCTGGAGAGATGTGTGCATCGTTTAAGGCCTTCGCAAATATTTCTCGTTGTGACCTTGACGTGCATAACAGTTGCCAAATGGAGATTTGTGTAAGAATGGTTTCAAGTTGAGCTGTTACATCATAGGCAGCTTCAGTCTTATTGGCCGCTCCTGACAAAGTTCTTCGGGTTTCATTCTAATTCTGATTGTCTCTCCGGAATCACCTCCCGTTGGGATTTATGTTACTGACCTCAATGCACTTGGGGTAATGCCATGGGACTGCTTTCGTGTCGTAGGGAAGAACTGTCCTTCCTTCAAAAAATACCTGATCTAGAGACGGTGGTGGTGTTGTTGATTTCGATATGATCTGTGGTGGACATGGTGTCTTTCCTCGGAACATAACCAAATTTTCTTGGGATTTTGGTTATTCTGTGATAAGACCCTCCTCCCCTCTTTGGGGTGTGTTTTGTTGGGGAGGGGTCCTTCTGGCATGTGCCAATTGATGGGGTAAGAGAAGAAAACCAGGAGATTGTTCCTGGGCAAGAGGTGCCCTTTGCAAGACCAGTGGAGTAAGATTTGGGGGTCCTCCTTGCAAGATGAGAGGTTCAGAGTTTGACCTGTTTGACCTTGGAAATGTGAAATTTGATGCTGGGGGTGCCCCTTGGAGGATGAGAGGCTCTGCTGCTGGTGCTGCTTCCAGAAATACCTGTGGCTTGAGTGGGGGTGCCTATCGGTACCCCCATGACAAACTTGTTAGGTTAGACATGATTGCATGTATGGATTAATGACAAAAGGAGTACGAAGGACGTCCTTCCTCGATGTTGTTGATGGTAGAGGTGCTCGATGAGCTGGGCCCTGCTCGATGTGATAACAAAAGATTTTGGAGAATGTTGGCCTGAGTCAAGGCATTGGCCTGAGGGGTGATCCTGATCTTTGGCTTTCGATCAAGTCTTGGACTACGTGTTTCAAAGAGAAGTGGCGGTCTATAAGATGGCCTCGAGATTGGTGATACGGACAGTACTCATTTTCATTATAGCTGGGTGGTAAGGGGTTTGGTGGAGGTCGAGGTTGAAGTGGTGTGAGAAGTTTTTGCACTAACATTGTCATGATCTGGCTGTATGTTTGTACTAATGAAGTGAACTTCCTAGCCAACATTGCTTTCTTGTTCTGGTATGAGTACTGTGTATTCCCCCTTGGCTATTGCTATTGTTGAGATGGATGTGACTGATATCCCTGCTAGGTTTGTTGTGGATGGTATTGCTAGTTTTGATGTTGCTCTTGTTAAGGAACATATTGATTGCCTTGAGTGGCGGCCATGATATTGTTCACTTCTGTGGTGTGTTGTATGGGAGCATTGCCGTTTCCATTCCCATATCCGATGGGTTTTCCCTCAATTTTTTTCTCTTAATTGAAGTGCCCTGATGTGGCCAGGAGGAGATGGTTCCAGTTTTTATCCCGGCCTCTACTTGTTCTCCAGCCCGGATGAGCTGGGAGAAGTTTACATAGGGGTACGAGATTAGGTATCCAGATATTTTCGGATTTGCCGAATGGACAATCGTGGAAATTTGTTCATCATCATTGTTGAGACTCAAATATTGCATGTTTTTCCCCATCTATATCTTGGTTTTATGAACATTACACTGCTTACTGTTATGTTTTACTCATGTTTGTGTTGCAAAGTCAACTTGAGAGCTTGGATTAAAAAAGAATGTTAAAAGCATGAATTTGATGCTCAAGAATCACCAAGGTAAAGAATGGACTTTTGAAGACTAAGATTAAAGATTTCAAGACCCCAAGAGTCAAGAAAACCAAGTGAAAAAAGAAGGAAGCGCAGAAATTAGAATTAAATTCACAGCATTTGAGCTTAGATGACATTGAAGCTGTCATTAAAGGAGTTTAGATGACATCGAAGGCTGTTCGAGGTCATCAAAGGGTTTACGCGAAGCCTATGCGGAGTGAGAAAATTTGAGGCGATTTTCAGATTTTTCAAACCAATTTGAAAGATGGAGTTCCCCACTTATAAATAGGGTTTCCCAAGGCATTCATAAGCATCTTTCAGAGCATTTAAGGGCAAGATCTAGGATTTTTTCCAAGGTTTTTAAAGAGTTTTCAAGTTTCATAGTTCTTATTTTTCTTTACAAGTTATTTATTTATTTTTCTTGCTTTCTTATTGCTTTTTAGTTTTGCAATTTAGTTATATTTTTCTAGTTCCCTCTAGCCCAAGCTAAAAGGGAAGAACATTGGTTTAATGATATCATAATTTATGATGATTGATTTTTTTAATGATAAGATGAATGGTGTATGCATGTTATCAATTATCTAGGTTTAGTTTTTTTATCCTCATGTTAGATCCACATGTTTTCATCATATGAGATCCATATTGATGGATTAGCTTAACCTGAATTAGTTAGATTTCCTAGATGGGAGATGTTCTCAACCTGCTACATTTTTTGATTCATTATCTCATTGATATTGAATGCTTAAAATCACTAACGCTTGATAATATAAATCAATGATGTTAATCCATGATTCTCTAATCTTTTATATTATTTATTAAAAATATTTAAACTATTTTATTTTCCGATTAGGCTGACCATAGTGCTCAGATCTAAATTGTGTTATTAAAGTATCATGACTTACGGAACATTAACCTATGTGTGGAACTTTGAAGCTTGAGTGTTATTTTTAAATTAATTGAATTTCATACATTCAAAATCTTCAAAATCAAATCATCCGTTTAGTTTCCATTACTTAGTTTTGCATTTGATTTTTTTTCATTCTCATTAATTATCTCCCCATGGGATCGACCTAGTAAATGTTGTGATGTATAAAGCACCCTTATTTGTCAAATTTTGATGGGACAAAATAGCTTATAATGTGATTCACACGTGTTAGAAAGTTCACCTTCAAGTGAATCATGATGGAAAGTTCACCTTCAAGATCAACACATGAAGTTGGAAAGTACAAGACATGAAGATGGTTACTTCAAGTTTAAGCTCTACTTCACTTCAAGTTCAAGATCAAGCTACAAATACAAGTTTACTTGAAGTAAAAGATCCATTGAATGCTACTGAAGATTCAAGTAGAAGTTTTAAGGTATATACTTCAATGTCCAATAATTTTAAGTATAATTGACCCTAGAGAGACCTTAGACTTAGGCTCTTTCATATGCTAAACTTATATGGGTTTTTATATTTGGTTAGGCTTTAGTTTGATTAGTCTAAGCTTTAGTTCGACTAGTCTAGGCTTTGGTTCGACTAGTCTAGGGAAGTTTCGACCTGTCTAAGATTTGAACTTTAAAACAGACTTTTTCTGTTGGTTCCTTAACCAGTCGAGCAGGGTGCTCGACTAGTCAAAGGGTGCTCAACTCGAAGTCCAACAACCATTATTTTGGCACCCTCGACTAGTCGAAGGCTGTGCTCGACCGGTCGAGCAAGCCCCTCGACCAGTCGAAGAACAGTTTTATCCGATCGCGCCCAAATTTTGAAATTTGATTTATTCTTAGACCAATCGAAGGAGACCTTAGACCAGTCAAAGCAACAACTTTTCAGCCTATAAATAGAGGTCTTTTCTCACTCCGAAACTACTCATTCAAGCCACGAAAATCCTTCACTTTAAGAGAGAAAAGTTCCCATTTTCTTCAAGCTATTGCACAGTATTTTAAATCCTTTTTAATATAGCTTTTTATTTTTGTAATTCCTTAATCTCTTTGATGAATCTCATGTTATAAATGGAGTTTATACTCTTCTTTGTGAGATCTAAGGAATTCAAACAAGTAGCCTATGGTTTGAATTAATTTAAACTCAATTTAGAACGTAGAATCCTTAATTGTGTTATTAAACATTGAACATTTCTACATCAAGTGAAGCGGTTCTACGGGTTACATCAAAGAGCATCTTTAGAAGAAGATAAGTATTATTCTTTATTCATTTTTGGTTTATTTGAGATATCCAGGAAATCTCATGTATTGGTTTTGACTGAGATAGGCAGAAAAATCTCAGCGTGGGGTTTTGATTGTGATAGCCCTTCTAAAATCGTATAGTTTTTAAGGTGAACCTGAGAAAACCTTGATTATTAGTGAATGTCAATATCACGTGGGTTATGATTATTGGGAGTGGAGTAGGTGTGGCTATTTGAGAACAGTTGTTGTACACACCGACCACTATAACTCCTGGTGTTTTGTGGTGAATGATGTATGTGATGTATATATGGTGAATGGTTGTAATTCTTTTTTGTACATGTGGTAAATGCTTGTAATAGATAGCTTTCTTTCCTTTTCCTCTTGTTTTAGTTTGTGATCTTAATCCTTACTACGTTCAAGAAATCAGGTTGTCCTACTTAAAAAATTTGTTTTTGGTGTAAGGTTGTCCTTTGAACAAGGTTTGAATCAAGTTCTCAATACTATTACAATTGAGATCTCTGATTAGTTCTAATTTATTTAAACTTTCAGTTCTTTAATTTTTAAATTAGCATAGTCCTATTCACCCCCCCCCCCCCCCCCTCTCTAGGAGTGAGAGCTCGCCCCTTTCAGACCCTGTATTCACAGTATATTACTTACGAACCTCTGCACTTGGAGGCAAGCAATCAAGTTTTTGGTGCTGTTGTCTGGGGGAGACAGAGATAGATTAGATCTGTACAAGATAGCTAAGGTAAGTTCTCTTCTAAACCCTCCAAAATTTCTGTAAATTTTTTATTTTACTTTAAAAGTAAATTCAGTTGAGTCTTTCAACCACTAACTATGACATAAGGTTGCTCGTGCATGGGATTTTATCACCCAAGTGATATGGTTATCCTATAGTTGTTGTTTGATCACAAAGATCATCTACAGTAGATTAGCCAAGTTCTTAATTAGGCCCATTCATACAGTAGATTTGGGAAGCTAAGATACCTACCTTTATATCATATACCCAAATAATGATCCAACTAGGGTCGTCAATCCTAGTTAATCACATATGATAGGCAGTTCCAAGTCGCTACGGAGAGGCTCATCACCTCAGCACAGGCCTAGTTTACACTTGAGGTCACTACGGAAAGGCTCGTCACCCGATCGCAGTTCTAATGTATACTCGAGGTCACTACGAGAGGCTCATCACCTGATCGTAGGCTGACAGCTCGAGTACAATGTCCCATACCACCGTATTCGGCTCATGAGTTTGGTTTGCTTTGCTCACTGGACACTACGGGAAGGCTCGTCACCCCAGCGTAGGCCAACGGCTCGACCACGGTGTCCCATACCACCATGCCCGGCTCATGAGTCTTAGCGGATCTTGGTACCATGGTTAAACGGGCTTTGCACTGGTAAGTGGTACCTTCGATTCAAGCAGTAACATCCATACATGGTGAACATACAATGGGCCAATCGAGTTACTTAACAAGCTCGACTGGTACGAGCGTACGTCGAATTAATCGACATGGAGCGCATACGCACTCCTCATGGCCTAACCACTACCGATAATCAACATACAAC
Organism: Magnolia sinica; assembly: GCF_029962835.1. Lineage (NCBI taxonomy): Eukaryota > Viridiplantae > Streptophyta > Magnoliopsida > Magnoliales > Magnoliaceae > Magnolia > Magnolia sinica. Next base: position 67,327,950 of record NC_080579.1, on the reverse strand, counting down.
TCGGATTCCTCGAACATATCTTATGTGGTGAAATGACCCCGACCACTAACTCGAGAACCATTACCGATTGCCTGGACTATGCAGTAGTCCTAATCATACTTAAACACAACAGGCATTCATTTTCGATAGTCAAATAGCATGTGACAAATGATTCAAATATAAATCACATTTGAGCATTTTAACAAACACATAATACACATGTTGTCCCACATAAGCATTTCATCCATAAAGCACAGAATAGTAAGCTAGGTTATATGAAGGAAATTATAACTATAGATAAGGGAATTGAGAATCATATTTCAACACCCTAATTAAATGCATTTCAACAAGTATTTTCTCATTCAGGCATTTTATCAAATACTTATACTACACATATAATCATACGTGTAATAAATTACTTATAGCATATATTGTAGCAAATCCTTTCACAAGGAGTTGCCACAAGCACAACAATCATGCATTCTCAATCAAACAATCATAGCAAGTATAAATCATAATTTCATATTCATTCAAACATTTTAACAAACATATAGAATGCATTATATTCAACATAGTTCACATATATATGTAATATACAAAAAACACCGTATCTAAGCACATGTGACAGTAATCAAGTCAGTCATAAATCATTAACTGACATTGAAAGCCTTGAAAACCATAACCTAAACATTTATAGTCCACACCTTCCGTCGGTGAACTCGTATCAAACTCAGTTCGAACACTCGCCTTTGTCTACCGTACAACGGCTATCTGAATCACTAAATAAGTTAACTATTTCGTCGATTCTTCTACTTGGATACCTAAAACAGATTAGGGTTAGGGTTTCTTACCCAACAATGGAATTGAAATTGCCGGTATAGCGATGCAGGTAGGCTAATTTGGCACGTGGAGTCACGGGAATGAATCCCAGCAACTCACTCTCACTCTCTCTCTCTCTTCTCCTCACTCCTTCCTTCTCCTTTTCTCTCTTCTCTCTTAGGGTTTGAAATTCGTATGGAATGAGAGAGGAGTGGGTTAAGGCCCTTATATTGGCCCAGAACTGATGTCAATGGCCCCAGGGCTACGGTATACTTAGGTTATAGGCAAAGAGTGTTATATCGGGCCAACGGAGTTCATCTGGAGGCCCATTTCCTACATATGGTCTAGAGAAGGTTCCCTGGCAATGGATCTATGTCAGGTTAAGATTTCGGTTCAATCGGATTTACGAATCGACCACAGAATTTAATGGTCATCGCCACTCGATCAGGGCCACAAGTACACTGACATGTGTTGAAAATTTTCCCTGATCCAAGGGTGTAGTTGGGTCAGAATTTGACGGTCCAAAACCTTAAATTTGGCCTGCAAGCGAACGGCCCAATTCACTTAAGTTTGGGTTCAGTTTCTAAAGATATTCACGTTTCTCACACACTTCGCTCCGGACTCAAATTATGTATTTCTGGATACTATTTGGACTTGATTTCTGAGATGGTTGTCAAGCCTAGCAAGGTGGTCATAACCGTATAGCTTCACGATATTCAGACTTTCGACGCGCAGTCCAGGTCTAATACGGAGTTTCAAGATGCTCCCGAGAGCAACTGGGTTTTGAGATTGATCGTAGATTTTTAAGTAACGTAGTGCTAGCGATTATGCTGGTTTTGGGTCTTACAGCTCGTATAAAAAGCGGTTCAAGCTAATTCGCCAATTAATTTAGTTTAATATTTAATTAATTTTCATCTAGTTTCCTAAAGGATTTGGTCCTTAGTGATTTCTACGTGAGGTGGTACTTGGGTCTTTGTACGGATTTTTCCGAGACGTTACAATCTACCCCCCTTAAGGAAAAATTTTGTACTCGAAATTACTACCTTTTCATACTCCTCGAGAATCTGAGGGTAGTTCTTTCGGACCTCGGCTTTTGTTTCCCAAGTAGCCTCTTCTTCGGTGTGGTGCGTCCACAATACCTTCACAAGTAGGATAACCTTGCTACATAGCACCTGTTCCTTCCTATCCAAGTCACGTGTCGGTCATAGTGTATATGTATTGTCCTCGGTCAACTGTACCTACTCCCATTTGATAATGTGGGAAGGGTCAGGAACGTATTTCTTCAACATCGATACATGAAATACGTTGTGCACGCCTGCAAGTGGTGTGGGCAAAGTAAGGCGGTACGCAACCACACCCACTCGGTCTAGTATCTGGAATGGGCCAATGAATCTCAGTGTGAGTTTCCCTTTCCTTCAAAATCGGAGGACTCCCTTCATCGAGAAAACCTTCAGGAATACATGGTCCTCGACCTCAAACTCTAATGGTCTCCATCTCGTATCGGCGTAACTCTTTTATCTGCTCTGTGTTGCCAGGAGTCGATGCCTGATAATGTCGATCTTCTATGAGGTTGCCTGTATTAACTCGGGACCAATCAAACTCTTCTCGCTAACCTCTACCCAATAATACAGCGCTCTACATGGATGCCCATACAGTGCTTCATAGGGGGTCCTACCAATACTTGTCTGGAAGCTGCTGTTATAGGCGAACTCAACATAAGGAAGACAGTCATCCCAACTGTCCTTAAAATCTAGCACACAAGCTCGCAACATATCTTCCAATACCTGATTTACCCGTTCCATCTGCCCATCCTTCTGTGGGTGGAACGCGGTACTGAACTTTAGTTTCACACCCATTGCTTCCTAGATATGAGTTCAGAAGATAGATGTGAATCACGTGTCTTAGTCCAACACGATCTCCATAGGAACTCCATGCAGACGCACTATCTCCTTGATGTACAGACTGGCCAAAAAAAACTCCTCACTTCAGTAACCGAACCGAGCTGCTCCCAGTCCTGAACTGCGGTCACCTTAGCAAGGTCTACCGCTATTTCTTCCTTGAACACCACATATCCCAGGAACTTAACTTCTTCTTTCCAGAAGTCACACTTCTTGTACTGAGCGAACAACTAATTCTTCCTGAGAGTATCAAAGACTGCTCGCAAGTGTTCCTCATGATCTTCCTGACCCTTGGAGTATATCAGGATGTCATCTATGAATACAATGACGAATTGGTACAGATACGACTGAAACACCCAGTTCATCAAATCCATGAACACAGTTGGTGCGTTTGTGAGTCCAAACGACATCACAAGGAACTCGTAGTGCCCAAAGCTAGTTCTGAACGTTGTCTTCTGCATGTCCTCATCCCTGACGCGCAACTGGTGGTACCCTGACTGTAAGTCGATCTTTGAAAAATACTATGCCCCTTTTAACTGGTTGAACAGATCATCTATCCTAGGCAAATGATACTTGTTCTTTACTGTCACCTGGTTCAACCTGCGATAATCAATACACAATCGCAACGAACCATCTTTCTTCTTCATAAACAGCACGGGTGCTCCCTAAGGAGACATGCTAGGCTGTATGAAACTTGAATCCAATAGGCCATCAATCTGTCTCTTCAATTCCTCCATTTCACATGGAGGAATGCGATAGGTGAGTAATGAAATGGGTGTCGCACCAGGCACAAGGTTGATAGTAAAGTCGATCTCGCGTCAGGGAGGCAATCCAGGTATCGTCTTAAACACTTCCCAGAAGTCCTGGATTACGAGGTTGTTTTCAAGCGTTGGACCATTATGATCTTTCAATAGGGCAGAATAGCAAAAGACCCAGAAGGGGCAACTGACCTGAACAGGGAATGTGAAGGTTGCGTTTTCAGGTTCGTGTACCGTCACCAGTCGGGTCTCGCAGTCGATCTCAGCCCTTATTTTCATAAGTCAATTCATGCCGAGGATGACGTCGAAATGGTATATCGTGGTGACAATCAGGTCAATGCATATCATTCTGTTCCTTAAATCTATCAAGCAACCCTCACACAACTTAGTGGCATCTGTAAAAGTTCCTACTGCTGGATAACTCTCACCCCAACCATAGGGGTCATATTCAGCCCTAAGCGCTTGACCGTATAACATGATATCACCAAAATAGTGGACTCGGTGTCCACCAATAGAAATACAGGTGTACCTTGGATGTGGGCAGTGACCTCGAAGGCTAAGGGCACTTTAGCTGCTGACTCAGACGCTTCAGCTGCAAGCGCATGTACTCGCGCCTACTGAGTACGGTTCGATTGCGGTACCATAGGCTATGCAAGTAGTATAGAACGTAGAGGTGGAGCTGAGATAGCTGGTGGCATCTGCCGGTTGATCCTCTGAGGAGGCATAAAGCCATTGTCCCTCATCCTGGTGAAACAGTAAGTGTTAGCATGGCTCGATCTCTTGCAGTAGGTGCACCATATATCAGGTCGCCTCAGCTGTGTCAGTATAGCCGTAAGCGTAGGAGAAGAATCTGCTCACGGCCTCTTACCGAGGAACAGCTTGTTCGGTAAATATAGTTCAGGCCTAGGAACCATAGGTACACGTGTATAGGACAGCCTATCCCCATCCTGCTTAGCTCGCAGAGACATGTCCACTAGCTCAACATAGTTGAGTCTACCAGCGCAGCACATCTTCGAGCGTATCTCGGGTCGCAAACCCTCAGAAAATCACCGCATTCGCATCAACTGGTCTGCTAATATCAGGGAAGCATATCTAGCCATCTCCGTGAACCTTTTCTCATACTCTGTCACTGTCATTCCTCCCTAGTGGAGGTGAAGAAACTCTCCCTCCTTCTCATTGCGGTAGGTGAGAGGGAAATACTTTCCATGGAAGCGGTCTCAAAGGCCTCCCACGTCCATACGTACCCAACAGCAACAGTCCGCAGAACGTTATCTCATTAGAGACTGGCCTCCTTCTCAAACATATAGGTGACCAGCTCAACCTGCTCTGCCTCAATGCAGTGCAGCGGCTTTAGCATCTTAGAGATGCAATCAAGCTAATACTCGGCCTCCTCGGGTCTATGAGTACCTACAAATATAGGAAGTCGGAAGCACTGAAATCACTCAAATAAGCCACAAGCACCCACGTTTCCAGCAGGGTGCACAGGTAGTGCAGGTGGAGTAGCGCTCATATTCTGGGCAAGGGCCCCTACAATGGCAGTCCATATCTGTTGCTGTTGTTGCATAAGGAGCATTATTTGCTCCAGCCTATCAAGAGGAGCTGCCTGAGGCATGTGAGGCGTCGAAGTAGACACACGGTTCTGCTCAGGAACCGGTGGTACAACAGATGTCGGCCCATTTGTGGGGCCAGTGGTTGGCTGAGAATCCGGTATAGTCTCGTGAGTCGGGAGCAAACTCAGGTCCATATGGCTATCACTTAGGATAGGTGCCCCATCAATCGAGTCGCCAAGTGTGAGACGTGCCGTACTCCACGTGCTCTTAGGTGGCATTCCCTGTATACAACATAGGGTGCAACGCATGTGAGATTTAGCATACAACATTCAATTTCTCAAGCATTCTACACATTTCATAACAAAAGGAGCCACATGCATTTCATTTAACCAAAATTACCACAATACGTGAGATGTAGTATTACATGGATCATGACAGAAGATGCATGTGATCTAATTTAAGCAAGGTTTCAAACGCTAAAGCATACCAACCACTCTACCATATCACTAAGCCTATCAAGGCTATACATAGAAACAAGAAAACAAGCATTAAAGCAAACTAAAAGACAACTACATGTATGACTAGTCGTCTGCATCTGGCGATGGTGGAGGTGCACCCTTGTCCTGCATACAGCACAGGATAGCCCTCAAGGTGCGAGATACTTTGCTAAATTTTTGCTTCACGAAGGCCTGATTCTCTTCAAGCTTGTCTTGGGTCTCTGTGATCTCCTATCTCAAGGTGACTTGGCCCTCCTCGATCTAAGCCAAGTGGGCTTATATAGCAGCCCGATCACTGTCGCGCTCATGTGTTGCAGGAGAAGAGCCCTCATCAGTGTCTTAGGCCTCCTCTTCTTCCTCTTCCTGCCCTTCCTCTTCCTCTATCTCATTTCCAGCTTCCTTATCACTCTCTTCCTCTTCACTTTTTGTCTCATCCTCACTCTCATCGAGTCAGGCTTGACATTGTCATGGCCCAATATTCATGTTGTTGAGAGTAGTGTCGTTGATGAAATGGATCGGCGTAAGAATTTCTGCGCCCAGTCTGTAGCCGAATTCACGCGCAAGCTTGCATATAAGTCGGCCGAATGGGAGTGAAATGGTTGGCCTAAGAGAGCGTGCGGTCTGAACTATCTATAGTAGTACATACGTAGGTAGGCACAGCTTGTCTCCCTTCCCAGCTCGGTACAGAAAGTCTACCGTCAGACACGTGCACTCGCTACGATTGCTCCATCGGGGATACACATTGTATGTGAAGATATGATGGAGCAGGCGGAAGTCATGAGTTATCTCGGATGCTAGGAGGCAATTGCCTCGATTCTAGTGGACCAGTCGGCCACAAAGAAATCGCGTACGTCGATCTCTTTTACGTGCACTCCTAAGACTCTTCTCGCTAGCATTAACCTCTCCCCGCGGCATCCTCATGACTCGAGCTATCAAGTCCACATTGACAATGGCTTCCCGCCTTCCCACGGGGATAGAGAACTGCAGAGGCTCCAGTAGTGGCTCTCGTATATAAGCATAGAAAGCTCGAACAGTGCTCTCATTCGCACAAGTCTTGCCCTCAAATATGAGACCCCACCCGGCATCCGACAGGAGATCCATCACCGGATAAAGCCCAAAGAGCTTCTCGTCCATGTGTGCTTTAAAGAGAACCCTACGGCCTTGAAACCTTCCGTGTGACATATTCACCAGTAGAGCTCTTTCGAGGGGAGCCTGAGGATCGAGATCCCGCTTTGTTCTTATCTCCCGATCGACACTGGAACTTACTTCGGCACCTTTCTACCTCCTCAAACGGGTAGGGCGGCTAGGCTCGGCTTCATCCTTAGAAGCTCTCTTCTTCACCATGAGAGAAAGAAGTGTAAAAAGGGAGAAAATCATCGTCACGAGCTCGAAAAGAGCCATGAAAGTGAAATAAAATGCAGGGATAGGATGGGTTGTTGGACTTTGAGATTTTTGAGACAAGAGGGAGGGTTTGTGTGTCAAATGGAAGGGAATGAGGGAGATAGGAGGTCGTAGAAGATGAGTTTAAGAGAATGGTGGTGGTGGTGTAAGAAAGAGGAATAAGATGAGATTGGAGGGGTGATTTGAAGAGAAAAATGGAGATTTGAGAGATTTGGGAAGCTTGGAAGGGTGGGAATGAGAGCAATGAAGCAAATGGGAAAGATATAAGGGGTCCTACACGTTTTCATTGGGCCCATAGTCGTGTACATGTGCCAGCCCGACAGGCCCAGGCGACCCTATCGGCGAGGCCTCGCCGATCCGGCGATGGCATCACTGATTGCTGGACAGTGGGGCGAGGGCTCTCCCCAGGGGTGATGGCATCCCCCCCCCCCTCGGGGTGCCGAAAATGTGTGGGGTCCACTTTGGTTCCCCCGATTTGCACCATTTGGGCCTCCGACTCCGTTTGAGTCATTTTCGGTATCCATCTCGTGTATATTCATGCGTTTCAGGTTGTTTGAGTGTGGAATAGGATGAATTATGATCTAAACCCATTGATTAATGGTTTAGAAAAGAGTTAAAGTCATCTCACATGATCATCGATGCTTACGGGTCCATTTTCAACGGTCAGTTTCACCTATTGGCGAAACTAGGAATCCTACGACTGTTTCTACATTTTATCGCTCTCTCCTAGATCAAAGTACATCAGTGTGCATCGTGTTACCATAACTCAGGTCCAGTTTAATCTAAATCATGCTCTAATACCAATTTGTAACGCCCTGAAAATTGAGGGTCGAGCAGAAGCTCAACTCCTGAGTTATAACGCATCACTTATGCAACATAGAAATTGATGATTAAATGTTGTCCGTATGCTTTAAACATGAGTGGGATTATACCAAATCAGCATATCATACTCCAGAGACAGTTAAATTACGCAAGCGGAAGACTGTGATAAGTATATAAAGCATAGAAGTGTTTGTGAGTCCGCAGAGTATGAACATGATACCAGGTTAATTAATTACATGTTTAGTTCCAAAATTTACAAAATGATAAAGTGTATGTCATCTAATCCATATCCCTGTAGCCCCGGTGACACAACTTCAGGTCTACATAGACTCTCCAGAGAGTTACAGATACGAGAACTCTTCCTCGTCATCATAAAAGTCAGGCTTCGCCTCGTAAGCCTCGACATCACCTGAAACTACAATAGAATCTGGTTGGTGTTTTAAAACACTGTCTTAGAGTGGGAGTAAGTGATCAACTCAGTGGAGCTATAAGGCAAAGGTTAACATGTTATTAATTCAGTCAAGCAGTAATGATAAAGCAATACAACAAGCATTCTTAAGTACTCTGGTTAATGCAAGGATGATATGTATTAATGATGTATGCCCTCGCCTGCACTCCCTCTAGGACATCATCTCACGATCGCGACATGCAACACTCCCACTGTGCTCAACTCCAATGCCAAAGGCACATGCAATGTTGTGCATGTGCATGATTAGCCAAGTTCTTAATTATGCCTATTCATACAGCAAATTCGGGAGGCTAAGATATCTCCCTTTATATCATATACCTAAACAATGATCCATCTAGGATCGTCAATCCTAGTTAATCACATATGATAGCCAGTTCCAGGTTGCTACGGAGAGGCTCATCACCTCAGCGTAGGCCTAGTTTACACTTGAGGTCACTACAGAAAGGCACGTCACCCAATCGCAGTTTTGGTGTATACTCGAGGTCACTACGAAAGGCTCGTCACTTGATCATAGGCCGACAGCTTGAATACAGTGTCCCATACTACTGTATTCAGCTCACGAGTTTGGTTTGCTCACTAGACACTACGGGGAGGCTCGTCACCCCAGCATAGGCCGACAGCTCGATCACGGTGTCTCATACCACCATACTCGGCTCATAAGTCTTAGCGGATCGTGGTACCAAGGTTAAACAGGCTTTGCACTGGTAATTGGTACCTTAGATTCAAGCAGTAGTGTCCATACATGGTGAACATACAATGGGCTAATTGGGTTACTTGACAAGGTTGACTGGTACGAGCGTACGTTGAATTAATCGACATGGAGCGCATACGCACTCCTCATGGCCTAACCACTGTCGATAATCAGTGTACGACTCGGATTCCTCGAACATGTCTTGTGTGGCAAAACGACCCCGGCCACTAACTCCAGAATCATTACCGATTGCCTGGACTATGCAGTAGTCCCAATCATACTTAAACACAACAGGCATTCATCTTCGATAGTCAAATAGTATGTGACAATTGATTCAAATATAAATCACATTTGAGCACTTTAACAAATACATAATACACATGTTGTCCCACATAAGCATTTCATCCATAAAGCACGTAGTAGTAAGCTAGGTTATATGAAGAAAATTGTAACTATAGATAAGGGAATTGAGAATCATATCTCAACACCCTAATTAAATGCATTTTAACAAGTATTTTCTCATTCAGGCATTTTATTAAACACTTAGACTACACATATAATCGTACGTGTAATAAATTAGCTATAGCATATATTGTAGCAAATCCTTTCACAAGGAGTTGCCATAAGCACAACAATCATGCATTCTCAATCAAACAATCATAGCAAGTATAAATCATAATTCATATTCATTCAAACATTTCAACAAACACATAGAATGCATTATATTCAACATAGTTCACATATATATGTAATATACAAAAAACACCGTATCTAAGCACATGTGACAGTAATCAAGTCAGTCATAAATCATTAATTGACACTGAAAGCCTTGAAAACCATAACCTAAACATTTATAGTCCACACCTTCCGTCGGTAAACTCGTATCGAACTCAGTTCGAACACTCGCCTTTGTCTACAGTACAACAGCTATCTGAATCACTAAATAAGTTAACTATTTCGTCGATTCTTCTACTTGGATACCTAAAACAAATTAGGGTTAGGGTTTCTTACCCAACAATGGAATTGAAATTGCCGGTATAGCGATGCAGGTAGGCTAATTTGGCACGTGGAGTCGCGGGAATGAATCCCAGCAACTCACTCTCACTCTCTCTCTTCTCCCCACTCCTTCCTTCTCTTTTTCTCTCCTCTCTCTTAGGGTTTGAAATTCGTATGGAATGACAGAGGGGTGGGTTAAGGCCCTTATATAGGCCCAGAACTAATGTCAATGGCCCCATGGTCATGGTATACTTAAGTTATAGCTAAAAAGTGGCTGTTTCGGGCCAATGGAGCTCATCTGGAGGCCCATTTCCTGCATACGGTCCGGAGAAGGTTCCCTGACAATGGATCTATGTCACATTAAGATTTCAGTCCGATCGAATTTACGGATCGACCGCGGAGGACCTGTTTCAGTTCAACAGTCATCGCCACTCGATCAGGGCCACAAGTACACTGACATGTGTTAGAAATTTTTCCTGATCCAAGGGCATAGTTGGGTCAGAATCTGACGGTCCAAAACCTTAAATTTGGCCTACAAGAGAACGGCCCAATTCACTTAAGTTTGGGTTCATTTTCTAAAGATATTCATGTTTCTTACACGCTTCGCTCCGGGCTCAAGTTGTGAGTTTCTGGATACTATTTGAACTTAATTTTTGAGATGGTTGTCAAGCCCAGTAGGGCGGTCATAACCGTATAGCTTCGCGGTATTCATACTTTTGACGCGCAGTTCAGGTCTGATACGGAGTTTCAAGATGCTCCTGAGAGCAACTGGGTTTTGAGATTGATCCTAAGTTTTTAAGTAACGTAACACTTGCGATTCTGCTGGTTTTGGGTCTTGCAACTCGTATAGAAAGTGGTTCAAGCTAATTCGCCGATTAATTTAGTTGAGTACTTAATTAATTTTCATCCAGTTTCTTAAAGGATTTGCTCCTTTGTAATTTAGTTGTGGTACTCGGGTCTTCGTACGGATTTTTTTGAGACGTTACAATAGTGTTCCCTGCTCACACAGGGAACATTGATTTTAAACCACGTGTGATTCAATTGATTCCTAAATTTCATGGCTTAGATTCTAAAAGCCCCTACTTACACCTCAAGGACTTTGAGGAAGTGATTGCAACATTACAAGTAAACAATAGCAATAGGGATGTACTCAAACTTAGGTTATTCTCATTTTTTCTAAATGATCGGGCCAAAGCATGGCTCAACTCTCTAAGACCTCATATCATCACTACATGGCAAGCCCTAAGTAGAGAGTTTTTGAAAAAATTCTTTCCCAAGCACAAAACAAATGCACTGAAATAGGAAATCATATCGTTCTCCCAAAAGGGGAATGAACTATTTTTCCAAGGTTGGGAGCACTTTAAAGACCTTCTACTCACTTGCCCACATCATGGTTATGAACCATGGCACTTAATTGATGCGTTCCGAAAGGGGCTCATCATGGATACCTGTCAGTTCATAGAGATGATGTGTGGTGGAACCTTTCTCGACAAAAATCATAATGAGGCTTGTGATTTTTCTAGACATGTTAGCAGAGAATACTCAGTCATGAGATGTCTCTACTAAATCAGATCAAACTAGACCCATTCCTAGAGATAAAGCGGAGTTGTATGTCCTAAGAGAGAAAGACGACCTTAATGCAAAATTCACTACATTAGCTAGAAAGGTCGAAGCCTTAGAAATTAGGAAGGTTGATATGGTTAAAGAAAACATTTTCTTAGGTAATTTTTGTATCATTTTTGGTGGTGCAGCCCATGACACAAAGGATTGTCTAATAATCCCAGTCGTACAAAATATCACGCATGAGCATGGGCAAGCAAATGCTATAAATAACTACCAAAGGTCAGTTATGTAATTAATGGGAAACATGTACAATCTAAATTGGCGTAACCACAAAACAACTTCTTTGGGGCATCTAACAATGCACCATATATGCCCCCAGTAAAGCGATTATCTATGGAGGATGCATTGACTACATTCATGAACTCTCAAGCTCAAATGAATCAGTCTCTAATCCAATCAAATCAAGAATGAAAGACGACCGTGGCTAGGATTGAGACTCAACTAAATGCTAGGGAAAAAGGCACATTTCCTTCTCAACCTGTGCCAAACCCTAGAAATACATATTTCATTGGAGACTCAAATCAACTAGCAGAAATACCGGAGGATGAGCCATTGTCTTAAGAGAATATTGAACCGGCTATGGTTTAAGAGCCGCAACAACAAAAGGATAAAGAGACTAAGCCACATGAGCCTCCAGTTCCATTCCCATCTAGACTTCGGAACCCGACCGTCCCCATGAAATATTAAGAGGTGTTGGATGTGCTCCAAAATGTTACTTTCAATATTCCTTTGCTTAATGACATTAGACAAATTTTATCATATACTAAATATCTCAAGGACTTGTGCACTATAAAGAGAAAATTAAATATCTACAAGAAGGCCTTCCTCACTGAGAAAGTGAGCGCTATCATTCAAAAAAAGATCATACGTACCCAAATACAAAGACCTGGAAAGTCCCACTATTTCTTATATTATTGAGAATTTCTAAATTGATCATGTTTTGCTAGATTTGGGTGCAAGTGTCAACTTAGTACCTTATTTGGTTTACCAATAAATGGGGTTAAGCGAGCTTAAACCAACCACAATTACACTCCAACTCACTAACCACTCCATTAAGGTACCAAGGGAAATTTTAGAGGACGTGTTAGTCCAAGTGGAGCAATTCTACTTTCCTGTGAATTTTAATGTACTAGACACTGAACCATGTGTAAATGCTAGCGCTCAAGTTCCCATTATTTTAGGTCATCCATTTCTAGCAACTTCAAATGCAATTATAAAATTTAAGAAGGGAATGATGAAGTTGTCTTTTGGTAACATGACCTTAGAGCTCAATATTTTCAATCTATGTAAGCAGCCCATAAACAATAATGAAATCCATGAGCTAAATTTTGTGGACTGCTTGATAGAGGAAGAGGAATTGGAACCTAGCCTATCTAAGGAATTGATTAAACTCTTTGGGGACTAAAAAATTCTAATTTAGAAAAAAATGCTCGCTGAAATTTATGATGATAATGAGAGCACTACCACCCAAGACATTGGTATATACCGATGGAGACTGCACACTCAAATCCTGTCTATCGAGGACTTGCGACCTCTACCATCACCAACCAATGCTTCAAAGCTTGATTTAAAATCACTACCAAATGACCTTAAGTATATATACTTAAGTGAAAATAAAACTTATCATGTGATGATCCCTTCATTTTTAGACAAGGATGAAGAGATTAAATTGTTGAATGTTCTAAGGGACCACAAAGGAGCCTTGGGCTGGACCATTTCTGAAATTAAGGGTATAAGCCCTTCCATATGCACCCATCGGATCCACCTCGATGAGGATGCCAAACCAATTAGACAACCTCAAAGGCGTCTCAATCCAAATATGATGGAAGTTGTAAAAAATAAGGTGATCAAATTGTTGGATGTAGGAATCATCTACCCAATATCCAATAGTTTTTGGGTGAGTCCAACTCAAGTAGTCCCAAAGAAATTCAGAATAACTATCGTGCAAAATTCTAATAATGAACTCATACTAACACATGTCACCACAGGTTGGCGTATTTGCATTGACTATAGAAAATTGAAGCAGGTCACAAGGAATGACCATTTCCCTCTACCATTCATTAATCAAGTTTTAGAGAGGGTAGCAGGTCACTCCTATAGTTTTCTTAATGGATATTCCGGATATAACCAAATAGAGATAGCCCTGGAAGACTAAGAGAAAACCTCGTTCACTTGTCCATTTGGCATGTTTGCTTTCAAACGGATGCCATTTGGATTGTGTAACACCCCAACAACTTTTCAACAGTGTATGTTAAGTATTTTTTTCAAATATGGTTAGAAAGTTTCTTGAGGTTTTCATGGATGATTTCTTTGTCTTTGGGAGTAGTTTTGAGGAATGTCTCAACAATTTATCTCTTGTCTTATCTAGGTGTGAAGAGAAGCACGGTGTCTTAAATTGGGAGAAGTGTCATTTTATAGTTTAAAAGGAAATTCTTTCGGGCCATGTTATCTCCAAAAATGAAATCGAGGTAGATCGCTCAAAACTGGACATTATTATTAATCTACCTATTCCCCAAATGGTTAGAGATATTAGATCACTTCTAGGGCACGCCGGTTTCTATAGAAGATTCATCAAGGACTTTAGTGCCATTACTAGATGCTTGACTAATCTTCTCCAAAAGGATGTCCCATTTAAGTGGACAAATGAGTGTACAAGTACCTTTAATAGAATTAAATCATTCATTACCACTGCACCTATCATACGTCCACCAGATTTGACACTTCCTTTTGAACTAATGTGCGATGCAAGTGATTATGCCATGGGGTTGTTTTAGGCCAAAGGAAAGATAAACGGCCTTACGTTATTCATTATGCAAGTAGAACTCTAAACTCGGCCCAAGTGAACTACTGAACAATTGAAAAGGAGTTACTTGCAGTAGTTTTTACTTTAGATAAGTTTAAGTCCTACTTGATGGGATCCAAAGTGATCATTTTTACGAATCACTTGGCTTTAAAGCATTTGCTAGCTCAGAAGGATGCAAAGTCGAGACTTTTGCGATGGATCCTCTACTCCAAGAATTTGACTTAGATATAAAAGATAATAAAGGAGTAGAAACATAGTGGCCGATCCATTCCAAATTGGTGTTAGACGATTTGTAACACCCCATACTTTTCAGCACTCGGGTGTCACCACGTAGATCAAAATTAGCTTATACGTATGTAGTAACACTTGTAACTTACCAATGACTCTCAATGTATCCGTCCTAACCCTTTGATTTTGGACGATGTCAACTCACGACACAATCATAAGATTTGAGATTGATCTATCCATTTAACTATCACAACATGATTGAATTGGTCCTGTACTTAAATAAATAAAAATTTTAGAATCTTGATTGTGATGATATTTCTGAGTATGCCTATTAAATCATATAAAATAAATTTAGGGACTAAAATCACAAATCCACCGTTCACTAGGTTTACAACGTCATGTTGGATGACCCATCCCTTGAAAACATAAATCAGATTATTTGGTCTCATCACCAACCCCTAGATTACACCTAAACACTCTTTAAGATCCCATGGTTATTGATAACTAGACATGAATCGATCCAACTGTTAGATTGGTTGAACGGTCAGGGTATCGACTATCGGTAATTAGACGTCCATATAGTGTGTGCCACTTAGCACTTAAAGTCAGTTAAGGGTTAGGCACCTGACTCATAAGGATTGAGCTACCATAAGGGCAATTCTATTTAGAAGCGGGGCACTACAATTTCAAGATTTAGATAATAACAACGAAAATAATTTATATTACAAAAGATGCTATGATAAAGGAATTAATTAGGAAGACCCATAAAATAGACGTCCTAACCATCTAAACAAATTCCTAAGACCCTTTCAGCCATTGGGATTCGGATTGAAATCAATCTAACCATTATATTAATAAATGTCAATAGATTTACTCAAAATCAGATTGTATGGCCCACCAAAGCTTTAGATCCACCCCATCTAGGGTCAGATGGTCCTAATTAGACCGTTAAAAATTA